>NC_137894.1:10455330-13125330 GCF_963455335.1 Martes martes
CAACATGAAGGGTCCAAGACCACTCTGCCATGGGGATTGTTTTTCCACTTTCACAAGCATTTGTTTATTCTTTAGAAATTCAGGTCTAAGTGGATTTAAAACCTTATTCAACCACTTACTACTGTGTGATTTGGGGCAAGTTACTCACTCTTTTTAAACCTCAGTTTTCTTATCAGACTCTCTAATGTTACTTTTCTGCTATAATTGAGCCTATCTTTAAATGCGTATTCTACTTCTGATTATCCATATTTTAGTCACCGTTAGCAGAGAAAAACCTCAGATTTACTAAGGAAAACCATTCCAAGACACTCTTCATTGAATAATGGGCATGAGCTTAGCTGAAGGACATTCCTGGTGCTCTTCTTTGTTCTTAGCTAATATAAATGGCATATTCTCTATGACCATGGTGGTATCTTTCAGAACCACTTCCAATTCTTCTTCTTTTTTTTAACTCCCATTTATGTACATACCTATCTTTTTTTTTTTTTAAGTTCAGAATATAATTTCTGGGATTTCTATGTCACTTAATATTTTGTTTTTTAATTTCCTAAACAGGATGAACAGATACAAGAACAGAATTGATTTAAAAGTTTCTGTGTGAGTTGAGTTCTGAGCCTTGTGAAATTTCCTGCTTTCAACCATCATATTATGCAAAACACATCTGCATTAGTTAGGGTATGCTTAATCATTGCAAATACAGACACTAAAATGTGTAAAGATTATAAACACAATGGAAGTCTATTTTTCATGCACAAAGAAATCCAAGGCAAGTATCCCTAGTTAGCAGTGATCTACTTGCAATGATTCAGGGACTCCAGCACATTTTACCTGTAGCTCTACCCCCAACTAGGGCAGAGAAGAAATATGGAACGACCTCAACTACTTCTTAAAAGTAATTATGTTGGGAAGAACTTGCAGGGAAGTGTATTCTAGTCATGGCCCACCTACACTTCTCTTACAGAGGAAAGCAAAAACATATTGATGGACACAAATATAAACTTTTTGTGTTGAGCACTAAATTCTATCCCTGAAACCAATTTTATGCTGTATGTTAATTTACTAGAATTTAAATAAAAATTTGAGGAAGAAAAAAATTTTTCCTGGAAATATTATGTTGTAAATAACCATCTCACTTTCTTTCGTGGTTTACTTGAAATTCACTTACATTGTGATGCTTTCTCCTCAGAATAGTTATAGAAATTTAGTCTTTGGTGGGGGTGGTGTAATGGTCAAATGCTCTCTCTTCTCCTTTTAGAAAATGTAAGTTCCTTTCTACTTATCTGTTGCCACTGTTTTCTGTACTTCCAAATATAAAATATAATTTTAAAAGTTTCCCTATTTTCCAACTATATTTAACATTGCAATATAAATATTTCATTCCCAAGAAAAGACTTGAGCTCTTTTTTACTCTTTCATAAAAGAGGGATGTTTGAGACGCCTTTTGAGAATTTGTATTTAAAATCTATCTGTGTCATTTAATAGCTGTGTGACCTTGAAAAAAAGTACTTAAGACTTTGAGACTAAAGTTTTTGAGACTGCTTTGAATCTCAGTTTTTATGTAAAATATTTAAAATCATAGCTATCTCAAAGTTTTTTGTGAGGGTAAGATATAATGCACATCAAATGCCTAGAGAGGAATTGGCATATTAGGCAAACAAAATGGTATATATTATCATTTGTGTACTAATTTATTAGCATGACAAGTGTCAGGATTAATAAATAAAATGATCCTCAAACATCCAATCAAAATGGACAATAGCACACAAAAAGCATAGTTCAAGTTTCCTCAGGTAGCAGTGTAGACTAAATATATTTCAGACTAAGTTGGACAGTACCTTGAAAGTCCAATTAGTTATTAATACTTGAAGTTTATCCTGAAAATGCAAGACTTTAATGACATGAGAGAAAAATCTGAATCTTGAGATATAGACCAATGAATAGAGGAAAAAACGTTAAGAAATCAAAAAATTTTATATGCCTCAGATGACAGCCTCAACTCTTTCACCAAACCTGCTAAAAATGACCAAATTGAAAGTATTATTCAACATCAATAAGCCTCTGGTCTGAAGTGTTACTAAAAGTACACTCAAAAGTGCACTGAAAAACACATGGGTGATCTGAAGATAATCTTTCTATACTATTTGGAGATAAATTAAAGATTTGGATGAATTATCCCATATTAAGTCATGGAATAAACAGAATATCAATACAGAATATATACAACACTTCTGTACCCTAAAAATAGAAATGCACATAGCATTGAAAAGATACCTGAAGAGTGTGCTTTAAGATTTACTTGAGATATTTTTGTTGGTGCCACTATGTCCTCAAGAAATCTTTTTAGAGGGGCGCCTGGGTGGCTCAGGGGTTTAAAGCCTCTGCCTTCGGCTCAGGTCCCGGGGTCCTGGGATCGAGCCCTGCATCCTCCTCTCTCTCTGCCTGCCTCTGGGCCTACTCGTGATCTCTGTCTGTGAAATAAATAAAATCTTAAAAGAAAAAAAAAAAAAGAAATCTTTTTAGAGACCAAGTAATGAGACACTTAACTGATGTAAGAATGATGAGGGAGCGGGAGGCTGGCTGAGGACAAAGCAAAAGCTGGCACCTTGCACCCCCTCTCCATCCACTCCCCTCGGTGATGTGTGTGGCATTCCTCAGGTACCCCTGACTGCCAAAACAAATCGTTAACTTGCAGAGATCACAATCCCGCAAGACAGGAGTCTCCCTTGGTTTACAAATGTCCTAGAGATCTATGAACAAAGAAGTTACATTATCAATAGCACAATTTCCAGAGGCAAATGACTCAGTTCCTCAAGCCTTAATGTCACCCTCCCCTCCATAAACAAAACTGAAGGAGGCTGGGGTAGAAGGAAATGTAAGTGAAGTTAAGTTTCTTCTGTACCTAAATCTCACTAACAAAGACGCTTGATAGCAGAATTGTGACATTTCACCAGGAATCTCCCAACCATCTTGATGTTAATGGCTTGCCAAAAGACAGCATTGATCAAGCCTCCGGTATCCCTGCACCTTGGAGGCCTCCTTTAACATATGAAAACTCCGTTCTAACCCGTTTCCCTGCCTTCCCCAACCTTGTAGACCTCTTTAGCATATGAAAGCTCCGTTGAAACCTCCCTTTCTCTCACCTTCCCCCAACCGCAGGGTACATAACCTGCCATCCCTCACAACCCGGGGCAGCAGCTCTTCCTGCCCACGGGTCCTGTCCCCGTGCTTTAATAAACCACCATTTTGCACCAAAGATGTCTCAAGAATTCTTTCTTGGTCATCGGCTCCGGACCTCAGCCCACCGAACCTCACCCAGGTTCTAGAACTTCATCAAGAAGAGTCCTAGAATATTGTAAAAATTACTTAAATTCACCAATGTTTTGTTGGTGTGTCCTTGAAGTATTTGAGGCTTAAAGAGCTAAAACTATAGAGTGGAAAATAGACCCTGTAATGTGGAAGAGAAAGCTACAAAGAAAAAAATACAAAGAGAAAAGTGGCAGGACAAAGAATAGGCTAGATATATAGAAGGGAGACATGAAGATTTAATAAATGAATAATGGACATTTTTGAAAAAGAAAATAGGGAAATCATTTTCAAAAATAAAATAGAAGAAAACATTTGAACTACAGGAACAAATGGACCTGTGGATCAAAATGCCTCAATATGTTTCAGGAAAAATGGAAGAGAATCTAGTAATTTCATATTCTTGTGAAATTAATCAATTTCAACAGAAAAGGAAGACTTTCAGTGCTGGGCAAGATGGAGGAGGTGTATTAAACCCATTTCTCTAACTGATGACAACTAAGAACTCTGGACAGAATAGAAAAAGCAACTACCCAAGGACTCAACATGCAATAAAAGCAGGTGGATTGGGTGGGAGAGTGAAAAACTGAAGAACCACCTATAGAGAGATTAGTCTCCCATTTGATTTCCATCTTTTCTCTCTTTTTTCTCTCTTTTCTCACAACTTTGACCCCAAATTTGCCCTAGTCACAAGGCTACATGGCAGCACAGTCACAAAATTCAGAGAAACATTTTCTTTCTGACAAGAGGAACATAGAAAACAGGGAAGATTCCAATATTTTCCTTGTTTTTTTCTCTCCTGGCCCTGCCCCAAAGGTAGGTCATAGCTGTTAAACTGCAGCAATGAGAGCATAGGTAACTAAAACACGGAATGAAAAACACATCTTTCGAGGCAGAGAAACCAGCAAAACAGCTCAGTATTCCAAAAAGTGTGTGTGGGGGGAAATAATAACAATAAATTATATTAATAATATTTTATAGAGTAATTATGATATTTTATCCTCCCTACTTTTCCCTGATGGTTGCCTCAATCATGGAGCCGCACCTGTGGCAGCAGAGTGGTCAGGTAAATTTCTAAGAGAAACCCCATCTTTCTGGCTAGAGAACAAGGAAATGATTTTCCTGTGAGCCAGAGAATAATGAGGAAATCAAGGAAATATGGAGAAGTGGATCTTCTAATTCTGTGTATGTGCAGTATAAATCTTGGACCCACTCCTGAGCTGCAAATGATGGGACAGAGCCAATGCAGCAGAAAATTGCCTTAAAATCTGAATTGACATTGGAATTACCATCCAAATGAAGATAGAACTTTCAGTCTAAGCTCAACCGAGTTTCCTGCTAAAACAAACAAAAATCAAAATCCTCCAGAAGATTTTAACAGTCCCAGAGTCTCAGAATTTTTAAGTTGTTCAGAATAGAATTACTCTACTTAGAGAGGAGGAGGAAAATGTGACCAACATTCAAGAAAGAAAATTTAAAAATGTCAACCTTGATGGGGCGCCTGGGTGGCTCGGTGGGTTAAAGCCTCTGCCTTCGGCTCAGGTCATGATCTCAGGGTCCTGGGATCGAGCCCCACATCGGGTTCTCTGCTCAGCGGGGAGCCTGCTTCTCCCTCTCTCTCTGCCTGCCTCTCTGCCTACTTGTGATCTCTGCCTGTCAAATAAATAAATAAAATCTTTAAAAAAAAAATGTCAACCTTGAGATGAGTCAGAGGTTGGAGTTATTAGGTAAAGATTTAAAATAGCAGTAACATCTATGTTCCATGAGGTAGAGGTAAACACAGTTGAAATGAATTTAAAAAATCTCATGCCAGGGGTGCCTGGGTGGCTCAGGTCATGATTCCAGCGTCCTGGGATCGAGTCCCGCATCGGGCTCTCTGCTCAGCAGAGAGCCTGCTTCCTCCCTTCTCTCTCTGCCTGCCTCTCTGCCTACTTGTGATCTGTCTGTCAAATAAATAAATAAAATCTTTAAAAAAAAAAAATCTCATGCCACATGCAAAAGAATGAAACTGGATTGCTATCTTACACCATACACAAAAATGAACTCAAAATGTATTAAAGACTTTAATGTCTTTATTTATTTATTTAATTTATTTATTTGTCAGAGAGAGAGAGAGAGAGAGAGCGCGCGCGCACACACAGGCAGAGTGGCAGGCAGAGGGAGAAGCAGGCTCCCTGCCGAGCAAGGAGCCCAATATGGGACTTGATCCCAGGACTCTGGGATCATGACCTGATCTGAAGGCAGATGCTTAACTGACTGAGCCACCCAGGCATCCCGAGACTTTAATGTCTTTAATGTAAGACTTAAAAACAAAATCCTAGAAGAAAACAGACAATAAGCTTCTTGACATCGTTTTTGGAGCAAAGAAAATGAAAGCAAAAACAAGTGAGACTACATCCAAATAAAAAGCTACACAGCAAAGGAAACCATCAACAAAATGAAAACACAATCTACTGAATGGGGGCATATATTTTCAAATCATATCTGATAAGGTGCTAATATCCAAAATATATAAATAACTTATATAACAATAACAAAAAGTAAAAACTCCAATTAAAAATGAACAGAGACTGATAGTTATTTTTCCAAAGAACATATACAAATAACCAAAAGCTACTTTAAAACATACTCAATATCACTGAAGATCATGGAATTGCAAATCAAAGCCATGACGTTTGTATTTCTGTGGTGGTGGTTGTTATTTTTCCTGTCTCACTTATGATTTTATTTGGGGCCCTTCTCTTTTGTTTTTGACAGTCTATTTTGAGGTTTATCAATTTTATTAATTTTTTTTTCTGAGGAACCAATTCCTGTTTCATTGATCTAGTCAATAAAAGGTGTTGAGAAAATTGGACTGCAATATGCAAAACAAGGAAACTGGACTACTTTCTTACACCACATGCCAAAATAAATTTAAAATGAATTAAAGACCTAAATATGAGATATGAAACCATTAAAATCTTAGAAGAGAGCACAGGGAGTAACCTCTTTGACATATGCTATAGTAACTTCCTTCCAGATATGTCTCTGAGGCAAGGGAAACAAAAACATAAACTATTGGGATTACATCAAAATAAAAAGCTTCTATGCAGCGAACAAAACAATCAAAAACTAAAAGGCAGCCTACAGAATGGGAGAAGGTATTTCAAGTGACATACCTGAAAAAGGGTTAGTACCCAAATATATAAAGAACTTATCAAACTCAGCACCCCAAAAAAGAATAATCCAATTTAAAAATGGGCAGAAGACATGAATAGAAATTTCTCCAAAGAGGACATACAGATATTTAAGACATATGCGAAGATGTTCAATGTCACTCATCATCAGGGAAATAACAAATCAAAACTACAATGAAATACCATCTCACACCTGTTAGATGGCTAAAATTAACAACACAAGAAAAAACAGGTATTGGGGAGTATGTAGAAGAAAGGGGAGCTCTCTTGCACTCTTGGTAGGAATGCAAACTGCAGACACTGTGGAAGATAGTATACAGGTTTCTCAAAATTAAAAATAAAAAAGACCACTCTATGATCTAGCAATTGCACTACTAAGGTATTTACCAAAAGAATACAAAAAGACTAATTCAAAGGAATACATGCATCCTGATGTTTATAGCAGCATGACCTACAACAGCCAAATTATGGAAATAGGCCAAGTGTCCACTGACTGATAAATGGATGAAGAAAATGAAGTAGAAGGCTCAGTTGGTTAAGTGTCTGCCTTCAGCTCAGGTCATGATCTCAGGGTCATGGGATTGAGTCCTGCACTGGGATCCCTGCTCAGCAGGGAGTCTGCTTCTTTCTCCCTCTGCCCCTCCCCCCATGCTCTCTTTCTTGCTCTCTCAAGTAATTTTTAAAAACATTTAAAATGTGGTGTGTATATATATAATGCATATATATACACACACACACCATATATACACACACACACACACATACCATACAGATACATATACACATTTAAAAAATTTTTTAAAAATTATTCATATACATGTAAATAAATAATTTAAATATATATTTGCGTGTGTGTGTGTGTATATATATATACACACACACACACATATGTATGATGGAATATTACTCAGCCATAAAAAGAATGAAATGTTGCCATTTGGAATGATATGGATGTATCTAGAGAGAATTATGCTAAGCAAAATACATCATAGAAAGATAAATGCCATATGATTTGACTCATATATGGAATTTGAAAAATAAAACAAATGAGCAATGGGGAAAAGAGAGGCAATTCAAGAAACAGACTCTTAACTATAGAGCACAGATGGCTACCAGAAGGGAGGTGGGTGGGAGGATGGGTGAAATCAGTGATGAGGGTTAAGGAGTACACTAGTTGTGATGAGCATCAGGTGTTGTAAGGAATTGTTGAATCATTAAATAAAAACTTTAAAAATTCAAGAAAATGAAAGATATCCTGCGGAGAAATAAAAACTATTTTAAAAGACAAAATAAAAGTTTGTAAACTGAATAGAATTAGTGTATGAGCCAAAGCAGAATGGGAATGAAAGAGTAAAAATTCCATAGACTTGAAGATAAAAAAGAATTAATCAGGGGAAAAAAATGTCTGAAAGGACCACTGGGATGAAGACAAAACCTAATATTCATGTAATGGGAATCCCAGAAAGAATAAAGAAAGACTTGTGCAGAAAAAATATTGAAAGAAATAATGATCAAAATTCCTCATGTTCACTTTAATGCATAAATCTTGGTAAATATAAATTCTATCTTAAATTCTTTTCTATACGAAATTCTTTTCATATGAAAGCAAAACATAACATGAAGAGGGAAAGCAAAACATAACAAAAAAAGATGTATATTCTTATAAAACTTCTATATTGTACTTACAGTAGTAGACTTTGAATGGTTTGGTGTATGTATCATAATCTCTAAGACAAGAACAACAAAAATGTGAAGACACATAGCTGAGAATCCAGCAAATAAATTACAAAGGAATACTAAAAAAACAAAAACAAAAACAAACAAAAAAAAACCTCTAATAATTCAAATAAGGCAGGAAAGGGGATGCAGAGGAACAAAACCCAGAAAAATAAAAAACAAAAAATAGTAAACATAAATGCAACCATTGTTATAGTTATATTAAAGACACAGCAAAAAAGCAGTCAGTATAAGCTAGGGAAAAAAGGACTTCACAGAAATCAACCTCAATAGTACCATGATCTCAGACTTCTAGCCTCCAGAACTGTGAGAAAATAAATTTCTGTTTAAGCCATCCAGTCTGTGCTATTTTGTTATGGGGATCCTAGCAAACTAAAACATGGATAATTTCATCAAGAAGAATGAACAACTCTAAATGTGTACATACCTAACAAAAAAGCTTCAAAATTCATAAGGCAAAAGTTGATGAAAATGAAAAGAGAAATTTTTAAAATTCATAAGTATATTTGGAAACTTCAACACACCAACTCAGCAATCATTTGAGCAAGTAGACAGGAAATTAACAATGATAATAGAAGATCTAAACAACACTGTCAACCATCTTGACCTAACAGATATGGATAGAACATCCCAGACAACCACAGCAAAATATATGTATTGTCTATGTACACATGGAACTTTTATTGAGGTAGGCCATATACTGGTCCATTAAACAAATCTTAGAACATTTAAAAGAACTGAAATCATACAGATTATCTTTTCTGACCGAAACAAAATTAACTGGGATTTGATAGCAGAGATATAGATGGAAAATTGACAAATACTTGAAAATAAAACAATACACATTTCTAACTAGCCCATGAATAAAAGAGGGAGTCTCAAGAAAAACCAGAAAATATTTGGGGTTTAATGAAAATGAAAATACAGCATATCAAAAGTTGTGGGATAGGGACGCCTGGGTGGCTCAGTCAGTTAAGTGACTTTGGCTCAGGTCAGGATCCTAGGGTCCTGGGATTGAGTCCTGCATTGGGCTTCCTGCTGGGGGCGTGGGGTGGGAGCCTGCTTCTTTCTCTGCCTGCCTCTCTCCATGCTCATGCTCTGTCTCTTTCAAATAAATAAATAAACAAATAAAATCTTTTTCAAAAAAAGTTGTGGGATGCAGCTAAATCAATGCTTAGAAAAATGCTTATATTAAAGGTCTCTGATAAAGAACAGAAATCAATTAAATTATTAATAAAAAATATAGAAAATCAATACAACCAAAAGCTGGTTCTTTGACCAACAAAATTAATCTCTAACCAGACATAACAAGGAAAAGAGAAAACCAATTTTCAATATTAGGAATGAAAAAGAGGACATTACTACAGCCATTAAAAAGATAATAAAGGAATATTGTGAACAATTCTGCATCCATCAATATGACAACTTAAATGAAAATGACCAATCTATTGAAAGACATAAACAAAACATTCCAGAAGAAATAATAGTACTATCAACAAAAAATTTGCAATTTAAAATTTTCTAATAAACCACAAGTCAGTCCCAGATTATTTCACTGGCAAGTTTTATCAAACACTTTAGGAAAAAAATACCAATACTACATAGTCTTTTGCAGAGGACAGAAAAACAGAGACCACTTCTCAGTGCATTTTATGAAGGCAAAATTACCCTGATATGAAAACAGATTGAGAAAGTACAAGGAAAAAAAAAACTTCATACTAATCTCTCTCAAGAACATAAAACACGATCCTCAATGAATTATTAGTAAATCAAATCCAGGATTTTATGAAAAGAATACTTTGCAATCATGTGTCATTTATTCTGAGAATGCATTATTGATTCAACATTTTGAAATCAACCAACATACATAATATTACTAGATTAAAAAAGAAAAAATCATATGGTCATAAAAATAGATGAAGTAAATAAATTAAGTGAAATTCAAAACACATTTTTAATAATTAAAACAAAAAACAAAACAAAAAAAACCCGAGAGAGACTGAGGAGATGGTATTGTAAGAGGACGCTAAGCTCACATCAGTGTAAATAACCCAGAAAATGACCCAAAGACTGGCAGAACAAACTTTGTAACTGAAGGTAGAGAAGGGACTACATCAAAGGGGGTAGGAAGGACAGAGAGGCAGGTGGGGAGCAAAACTGACTGGAGCAATCTGTGGGAGGGAGTGAGCCCTGGCCATGGAGAGAGGGAGAGAAACAGTCTATCACCATGAAGAACACACACAGGGAAGAAAATCTCCATAATATTTGACTTTGAAAGAAGAAGGGGCTGAATTTCCTGAGTTCTTCCAACCACCAGGACTTAAAGCTGGGAACTTTAAAAATCAGAGGGTTCAGCTCTGGGAGAGCCTGGAGGGTTATAGGAAGCTGAGTCCCACCCTTGAAGAGCCAGCACAGGGGGGTCTGGCTGGCTCAGATCATGATCTCAGGGTCATGGGGCCTGTGTCTCCCTCTGCTTGCCACTCTGCCTGCTTGTACTCTCTTTAATTCTTTCTCTCTCAAATAAATAAATAAAATAAATAAAATCTTCAAATAAATAAATAAATTAATTAATTAATAAAATCTTTAAATAAATAAATAAATAAAATCTTTAAAATAGAAAAATAAAGAGCCACCACAAAAACCAGCTCACCAGAGGTATCAGCATAGAAACAGCAGTTTAAAAAATGCCTGGGGCATTCAAGAGGGGGGGGGGTTATTTACTAATCTGAGTTTGCTGAGGGACTTTTCCAGGAACAAAGGAGCTGGCAGTCACTATTTTCTTCTACCACCTGCCAGTATAAACACAGGGCCACCTGCAGGAACTAGAATGACACTGACTCTTACTATATCACTTGCTTCCATTGAGACCTATCCCCCCACTTTTTGGTGGATCTGCCCTTTCCAACCACACGTGCCTCAGTACTAATTCTATGGGCAACCCTCCTCAGAAGACCAGGTGCAAACCTTGCCAACACTGCATCCCTCAACCTGTTCACCTTGCAGGACCTTGGTCCTGGCACTGGTGGTGCACACTTTGTTAAAATTGCACGCCCCAGCCACATGCAATTTGTGGATCCACCCCAGCCCAGTCCAAACAGAGAGCAGGTCTCATTTCCCAAGCACATCAGCACTCATCTTGTTAAAACTACATGCCCCATGAAGCTGGGGACCAAACAATGCCCACAGCAGGCAGAGAGAGAGGCTTCAGGTGACAGGACTGAAGGAAAACATGGTTAAGATACAACTGCAGGGCACAAGCCACACACATAGGAGATGCTTCAGAAGTGCCAGGTTATGTTGAACAGGGGACAATGTAGAACACTACAGGATCCACCCCATTTTTAAGATTTTTAAGTCATGTCTACTCCCAATGCGGGGCTCAAACTCACAACCCTGAGATCAGGAGTTGCATGCTCCACCAACTGATGCTAATGTTCCAAACACAAAGAAACAGAGACAGAGTTAGACAAAATGGGAAGACAGGGGAATATATCCCAAATGCAGGAACAGGATAAAATCACAGCAAAGGACCAAAGTGAAATGGATGTAATTAATATGCCTCATAGAGAATTTAAAATAATGATCATGGTACTGGCACAAAAAAAGACACACAGATCAATGGAATAGAATAGAAAACCCAGAAATAATCCCACACTTATAACTCAATTGAAGGCAAAAAGATAGTCTCTTCAACAAATGGTGTTGAGAAAGCTAGATGGCTACATAGAAAAGAATGAAACCAGATCACTTTCTTATAACATATACAACAACAAACTCAAAGTGGATTAAGGACCTAAATGTGAGACCTGAAAGCATAAAAATCCTGGAATAAAGTATAGGCAGTAATTTCTCTGACAAAGCCTATAACAACAACTTTCTAGATAAGTCTCCTAAGGCAAGAGAAACAAAAGCAAAAACAAACTGCATCAAAGTAAAAAGCTTTTGTTCATAAAGAAAACTAACAAAACTAGAAGACAACCTGTTGAATAGGAGAAGATATTTGCAAATGACACATCCAATAAAGGATTAGTATCCAAAATATATAAAGAACTTATACAACTCAAAACCCCAAAACAAATAATCCCATTAAAAGTGGGCAAAACACAGGAACAGACAGTTCTTCAAAGAAGACACACAGATGGCCAACAGACACATGAAAAGGTGCTCAACATCTGTTATTATCAAGAGAATTCAAATCAAAATGAGACAGCACCTCACACTTAACAGGGTGGCTAAAATGAACAGAACAAGAAACAAGTGTCGGCGAGGATGTGGAGGAAAAGGAACCTTCATGCACTGCTGGGAAGAATGCAAACTGGTGGAGCCACTGTGGAAAACAGTAGAGAGGTTCTTCAAAAAGTTAAAAATAGAACTAGGCTACAATCCAGTAACTGCACTACCGGGTATTTACCCATTGATACTAAAACACTCACTGGAAAGAATACATGCCCCTTTATGTTTATTGGAGCAATTATTTACAGTGGAAACAGCCCAAGTATCCATTGATAGGTGAATGTGCAACAACATCGATCGATCTAGAGAGTATAAAGCTAAGTAAAATAATCTAGTGAGAGAAAGACAAATAGCATATGATTTCACTCATACGTAGAATTTAAGAAACAAAACAAATGAACAAAGTAAAAAAGGAGACAAAACCAAAGACAAACTCTTCACTGTGAAGAACAAACTGATGGTTCCCAGAGGGGAGGTGTGTGGAGGGATGGACAAAGTAGGTGAAGGGGGTTAAGAGTACACTTATCTTGATGGGCACTGAGTAATATACGGAACTGTTCACTCGCTGTATTGTACACCCAAAACTAATATAACACTGTATATTAATTACACTGGAATTAAAATTTAAAAAACTCACTAGAAACTGAGAATAGAAGGTTTTTTGTTTTTGTTTTTTTTTTTGGTAAGCAAAAGGTTTTTTAATGAACAGACTGAATTTTAATGAAAATCTAAAGAATAGCCAATTCTGTAGAAAGCTGATGTTCTTTTAATACGTCTTGGTATTCTATATGTATAGTTCATAAAGATATGTAGAAGCTTTGAATTAACTTGATTCAAGTACTAGAGGCTTTTTTTAATCTTTAAAAGATGATATCTTTGTTATGTTGACATGAAAATAAAATTTATTCTTAAGGTATCAAAAGAAAGCATTTCTTCTACAATTATCTTATGCTTCATTTCAAGCTCTTACGCATAATAAATTTAAGGATTTTGTATAGAAATTCTTGTGAATTTTTAAATAGTTATTCAAGAGTAATCTATCTTTTTATAGTGATTTAGGCGTGTTATCTCCAGTTATATTGATTTGAAATCATAGCACTGGGCAAAGTTTTCTAACAATATGATCGACAGAAGGAACTTCTTTAACCTGATAAAATACATGTATATATTTTAGAAAATACAGAGGTGCCTGGGTGTCTCAAATTGGTTAAGGATCTTCCTTCTTCTCTGGTCACAATCTCAAGGTTCTGGGATTGAGCGCATGTCGAGCTCCACACTGAGCAGGGAACCTGCTTATCCCTCTCCCTCTGCTCTCCTGTCCCCCACCCGGCTTATGCTGTCTTTCAAATAAATAAAATCTTTTTTTAAAAAAACTATAAAGTACCTGTAGCAAACATACTTACTATTGGATTACTAATGTGTTCCCCTTAAGATCTGGAATAAAGAATTGGTGTCACTCTCAGCATTCCTGTTAAACACTTCACTGAAATTTACTGTCAGGTAATAAAAAGAAATTGAAGGACTATACAATGGAAAGGAGAACTAGAATGGTTTCTACTCATAGATAACATAATTGTCTATATAGAAAATTTTAAAGACTCTACAAACAAGCATATAGAACTAACAAGTTTAGCAGGGTCTCAGAACACAAGATCAACAAACAAATCAATCATATTTCTAAATTTTAACAATAAACAACTGGAAATTTTATTTTATTTTTTTAAAGATTTTATTTATTTATTTGACAGACAGAGATCACAAGTAGGCAGAGAAGCAGGCAGAGAGAGAGGAGGAAGCAGGCTCCCCGCTGAGCAGAGAGCCCGATGCGGGGCTTGATCCCAGGACCCTGGGATTATGACCTGAGCTGAAGGCAGAGGCTTTAACCCACTGAGCCACCCAGGCGCCCCAACAACTGGAAATTTTAAAAAACACTGCTTATACAAAAATGCATGAAGTACTTAGATATAAATCTAAAATATGCATATGATCTCTATGCATAGAGATCCTATGCTATGCAACAGAGCTATGCAACAGTGATGAGAAAAATCAAAGATATAGAGGTATATCATGTTTATGGATTAAAGCAACAATATTGTTTAAGATCTCTATTTTCGTCAAATTGATCATAGTTTCAATGCAATCCCTATCAAAATCCAAGCAGGATTATTTTATAGACATTTCCAAATAAATTTATTATTTAGATGAAAAACAAAAGAACTGAAGTAGTCCAAATAATTTGGGAAATAAAGAACAAAGAGTGTGCATATCACCTAGGTTTAAGACTATTTTAGAGCTACAATAAATAAAACAGTATTGGTGAAAAGCTAGATGCATAGATCAAAGAAACTAAAAATTCAGAAATAAACCCACACAAATATGTTCAATTGATTTTTGACAGACACAAAACAGCTCAATGAAGAATGGATAGTATTTTCCAAGGTTTCTGAAACAAGTATATGTCTGTATGTGGGGGAAAAAAATTTCAAACTACATTTCACACCATATAATAATTGGACTCAAAATAGATTCTAGACTTAAATGTACAATATACAACTAAAAAACTTTGAAACAAATGAGATGATGTTATATCAAAGAGTCCTTAGATACAACCCCAAAGTTATAATACATTAAATAAAAATACAGTAAGTTATCCAAAGGGGCACCTACACGCCAGTGTTTATAGCAGCAGTGTCCACAATAGCCTGTGTGTATGTGTGTGTGTGTGTACACGATGGAATATTACTCAGCCATCAGAAAGGATGAAATCTTACCATTTACATCAACATGGATGGAACTGGATGGTATTTTGCTGAGTGAAATAAGTCAGAGAAAGACAATTATATTACTTCTCTCATATGAGAAACAGTGCAGAGGACTCTAGGGGAATAGAATGGGAAGAAATCAGAGAGGGAGACAAACCATGAGAGACTTAACTGAGGTTTGCTAGGGGGATGGTGTTAACTGGGTGACAGGCATTAAGGAGGGCATGCGATGTGATGAGCACTGGGTGTTACATACAACTGATGAACTACCGAACTCTACGTCTGAAACTGAAGATGTACTACATGTTGGCTAATTTAATTTAAAAAATACAATAAGATACACCTCTCCATCCCTAAAAACTTCTGCTCCACAAAACATACTGTAGAAAGAACAAAAATACAAGCCACAAACTGGGAGAAAATATTTGCAAGTTGTGTGTCAAAGCAGGACTTGTATCTAGAATAAATATCAATCTCTCAAAACTTAATAAGCAACAAACCTAATAAAAAATACTTGACATCATTGCTTATTAGGGAAAGCAAATTAAGATGAGATACCACTATACATCTTTTAGAATGTCTAAAATAATTTTTTAAAAATTTTTAAAGTATTTTTTTTAAGTAGTCTCTACATCCAGTGTGGGGCTTGAACTTAACCCTGAGATCAAGAGTTGCATTCCAACTGAGCCAGCCAGAGGCCCCTAGAATGTCTAAAATACTGTTTTTAACTAAATATACAGGCACGGTAAGAAAGTGTAAAACATTTGGAGCTCTCATACTGCTGTTTTAAAAGCAAAATTGTACGATCATATTAGAAATACAAAAATTGTAAAAAAGCGGAAAGAAGAAAAGAAAATATATTGTCAGTCACTTCATAAAAATGAAATGCAAATGGCATATAAACAAGTGGGAAATTTTTCAGTCCCAGCATTAAAGAAAGAAATGAAAGTAAAATATCAGGGAGATCCTAGTCTTCATGATTCATCACTGACACAGATTTTTAAACTAACAGTACTCAATATTCGTGAGGATTCACTAAGACATATATTCTCATAAACTACTGGCGGCAATGCAATTTGTTAAAGCTCCCAGGAACATGATTTGTAAATATCTGTCACGAGTTATAAAAAATTTCATCCTCTCTGAATCAGTAATTTTACTTCTATGAATGGATCCTAAGGAAGTAATCAAAAATGAAGACAAAGATTTATATATAAAGAAATTCAGCGTGGCATTATCTTCAATACAGAAACACTAGAAACAACTTTAATACACAAAAGGCTTATAAATTCAATTATGGCACAACTATAGAGCAGAATATTCAGTATTAAAAATATTTAAGAAGTGTTTTTGATGACATGGGAGAATATTTCTGATCCAGTAAAAAAAAAAATCATGTTAGAAAATTTTATACAGTATGACTGATTATATATACATAAACATGTATATATGTATGATTTTAAAAGTGTTAGGATTATTTATATGTGGATACACACACACACACACACACACACACACAACCATTAAGACCACTAGACTAGACCTTGCTGTTTCATTTTTAAAATATTTAAAATTTTTCTTAAATCTTCTGGCTTTTTCACATTTGAAATTATAATCAGAAAAAATTACATTGTTTTGCAGTGATGAGCACTGGGTGTTGAATGACCAAATTGTATACCTGAAAGTAATATTACACTGTATGTTAACTAGGATTTAAATAAAGACTTCTTTAAAAATTCCATTATTTTAAATTGTTTTCCTTTATGGGGCACCTGGGTGGCTTAGTCAGTTGAGTGCCTGACTCTAGGTTCAGTTCAAGTCATGATCTTCATAGGGCATGAGATGAACCCCATATGGGGCTCCAGGCCTGGTGGGGAGTCTGGTTGAGAGTCTCGCTCTACCCCTCCCCCCACTTGGGTTGGCACACATGCTCTCTCTCAAATAAATCTTAAGCAAAACAAAACACCCCCCTCCCAAAAAAACTGAAGTAAAAAAGTTTTCCTTTAAAATGTATTATAAGATCTGTATTTTATGTCTCCTTCAGCTGGAGACCCACACTATTTCAGATGTAACTGTGTCTAAAGGGAAAATGTCAAGGATGTAGTTTCCCTCAGGATTATAGGATACAAGGATCTCCACTCCCTAGATAGCCATGATCTCTTAGTGGCAAAAATAACTTCAGTTATAGGATCTTAGATTTTTACGGATCACATAATGGCCATCAACATCATAAAAAAATACACTGTCTTCCACCCAAACCTGAGAAAATTTCACAAATTATATATCACAATATACAATATCATCAAATATCTGAAATCTTTTAAATATCCCTATCACCATGTAACTCATACCCCATAATGAACAAAAGAGAATGGACAGAAAGGGTGTCCTTTCATTTCATTGATAAAATGAGGTATTTAAGTCAAAGTTTTCAGTCATTCTAGATTCCCTGGTACTTCAGATATTAAACTTCTATACATGTCAAGTTACCTAAATTTTACCTATCAGATTGTTAAATAGGAATGCCATAAAACAGATTAGGAGAATGCAAGATTTATAAGAGCTTTTTTAAGCAATTAACTGGGGGAAAATCATTAATTAGACAGGGAAAATATAAGCTAAAAGGAATATTACATTAGATACATTCCAAGCAAATTCACCTTGAAGAAATAATGACAGATAATGGATTCATCTGTCTACACAGGATCAAGAAATAGATTTTAAATACTTTTGACCTTAACTGAAAATATTGTGTTTCTATACAATTAATAATATGAAGCAGGGGGCGCCTGGGTGGCTCAGTGGGTTGAGCTGCTGCCTTCGGCTCAGGTCATGATCTCAGGGTCCTGGGATCGGGTCCCGCGTCGGGCTCTCTGCTTAGTGGGGAGCCTGCTTCCCTCTCTCTCTCTCTCTGCCTGCCTCTCTGCCTACTTGTGATCTCTGTCAAATAAATAAATAGAATTAAAAAAAATAATATGAAGCAGGATATAACATTAAAGGCTTACTTCATGAAATGACTCTTGAGGGTTTGTTGTTTTTATTATTATTATTATTTTACTGAGGAGGATGTCTGTAGTTCTGTAGATTCACTTAAAATGAGTGGGAAGAACTTCTGGTTTCCGCTTAGGAGGTTAAAAAAAAAATGGTGAGAGAGCATTTTTTTAACCCTTACGACAAGAACAACAAAATGCAAGATGATAGCCAAATTTATAACTCAACCTGAACCCATCAAAGATTAAAGTTTCAGGGCAATAAAAGCTAAGAAATAAATATCTTCAAGAGGGGATGAGGCATGAGTACTTTTTAACTGGGATAGATAGACCTTGCCAGATGCCACTAAGAAGAATTCAGCTAATATTTTCTTAAACCAATTACTAAAGACCAAATGTGTCTAAACAAAAGCCCATGGGGCATAGATATAAAGGGAATTTGCACCTACCTGCAGCCTCTTACCACATACCTCGCTGGGTACTCACGAAAAAGATGGGAGGCAGGGCAAGATTTTTAATAAAGCATCACTTATGGGAGCACTATTTTCCAGGAGAGAGGATATGAAACCTCCATTTGGACCCTTCTCCTTTATTTTCCCTACCCAACAAAGGCTTAAGCCACTGTAGAAGAGCAGCAAACTCTGCGACCCTTAAGGCACTGGTTTTTACACCAGTAAAAAGCAAGCGTCTTGTTCTTGTTGTAAGGGTTAACAGAAAGCACAACAAAACCTCCACCCGTGGGAAGGATGGGAATGTGTGCAGGAGACAGACCTCTAGGTGGGGGCTGGTTAGCTTAATTCCTGATTAAATTGGCTCAATGCCCAACTGTAAATGCCTAGCAAAAGGAAAGGTGTGCTCATTTCCACTAGAAGAACTATGTACCTCAGTCTCTACTTCCCTATGCAAAATATCTATCTTTCAATAAAAATTATGTGGCATTTCAAAAATTAAAACACCCACATTATCGGGAGACAAATCAATCAACAGTAGATTCAGATATTATACAAGTTTTGGAAATACTAGAGAGCTTAAATACAATGTTAAGGAAAAGATGGCAACATGCATTATCAGATGGTTAATTTCAGCCAAGACGGAAACTCTAAGAGTTGAATGTAAATAAATGTTAGCCATGAAAAAGTAAAAAATAAAATCTAAAATGCTTTTCTTTATTAGTAGACATGACACAGCTGAGAAAAGGACCAGTAGGCTTGAAGCTAGGTCAATATCAATCACCTAAACTGAAACATAAAGGGGGTTTAAGGACAGGGATAAGAGAACTCTTAGAAGCTGTGAAAGAGATGGTGGGAGATGCCCTGTGCTGGCTTGATAGAGCAATCTACACCACGTAAACAAGATCCTCACTGCGCGTGCGCTTCCAGTAATACTTTTCCCCTGTTCATTCCATCCCAATAAAAGCAGTGCCAGCACTTCAAGCATCCCACCCCCTACATAGTAGAAATAAGACTTTGCCGCAAATATCCATGCAGCTCTCCACCTTTTTCCCCCTCCTTCGGGGGGAGGTTGGGCTGAAGGCCTCCAGCTGTCATTATTAGCACTGGTATGGATACTCTATACTGTTAGCTCTAGGCTCCTAACAGTAACCCCCTTTATTATATAGAAAATTGGATCTTCCTTACCGCTCTCAGCCAATCCAATAAATACATAAAGCAATGCAGAAATACAAGCAAACTTCCTCCACCAGGGTGCTCTTCGCAACACGTCCAGTACTACTGGCTCAAACATAACTCACTCCTGTGCATTCTGCTTCTTACATATGTTTATAAAGTTGGTCACAATAAATATTATCACCATGAATGCATCATGGCGTGGGTCACTGTGTGTTCTAATATTCGGCATGCACTATGGATCCCTGTCACTGCCACTTGATCAGGTATTATGTTTTGTTGTTGCTCATCAGGAAAAATGTTTAAATGGAAAGTGGGTGGAGAGATGTGCCCCACTAGAACAGTAGTAAGGTCACTTGGATAAAGTTAGATGGTTGGTGACTGGATGTTTTCCAAGGATCATGGCAAAAAGTTGAAATGTTTTAAGAGGGTTATGGAGGGAGACAATGTGGTTCATAAATTGATGCCTTGCTTCCTCTGCCTTTGGAGGAATTTTTGAGAATTTTTGAGGCCTTAAAGAAAGGAAAACAGGAAAAGCTTTCTCACAGGATCCAGGGAAGCTACTGGAACGTATCATTTGCCCTAAAGAGGTCATGGGCAAAAACCCCATCCACCACCTCCTCCATTCCCAAGACAGTCACTTAACCACTCCAGAAACAGGGGGATTTACTCACTAAGGGAAAACAGAATGGCTGTTATTGTAGCCATGAGGGCAGTTTGAAACGAAGTATCATATAGCATAGTATATAGGAGACTGAAGGGGGCACCAAGTTAATATAAGAGCTAGCTCCCTGCAGAAGTGCTATCATCAGCATGAAGAGGGGTCCTTAAAGCCTTAGGATGTCTGTTTGCATGAAGAAGGAATTACATTACTTTTATTGCATGAAGTTGCATTTCAAGCAACAAGAAGAATAATAAATACCCTGGATACAGAATTGTTTGGGTTTATCATTAATGCTAAGGAAGGCTACTGCCTTTGGTGGATTTGGGAATACAGACCCCCATTGGGAGATACTACAGAGATACTACTGATATTATAAATATAAAATGGATTATTTCACTGAGGCAGTTGCCACTTTAAGACAGTTGTTGTGTTAACATAGTTACTGGGGGATCAAGTGAGAATTCTTTATAATGTAACCTTGGTACAGAAGATGTAAGATGATTTAACATGAGCATATCTTTTCCAAAAGGACAACGCCCTTGCATTTGCTCTTCTCAGGAGAAACTTCTATTACCCTACCTCAAGAAATAATGAAACAATAATGAGAAAATAATAAAAAGAGCCCCAGAATGTGTCTTAGGTTTCTACCTAGGATGGAAAAAATGGGGGAAACAAGAAGTTAAAGAGAGGACATTTCCCAGTTAATTTGGTTGTAACAAATGACTACTAAACTTAGTGTTTTGAAACAATGACAACAGGGGAGAGGGCCCAAGATGGTGATGTAAAAAGGCCCTGAACTCGCCACCTCCTTGGACACACCAACTTTATACCTATTTATAAAGCAATTCCTCCTGAAGAAAAACTGGATTGATTGAACAGCCTCTGCACAACAAAAAATTGACCACATAGAGAATGTCAGAGAGACAGAGACATGGTCACAAAGGGAACCCTCGCCCCCAACATTGAACTGAAGTAGGAAGGGAAAGTACTGAGGGACCATGAGCAGATTTGTCTATGCTGGGACATGGTGTGGTGGGGTATGGTTTAAAAGGGCAACTTGAATTTAAAGGGTCCAGCTCTAGAACTCTGACACAAATGGTGGGGGAGCTGCTGGAACTCTCTCTTGGTTGGAGAAGGTGGAGATTACCACACTTAACATTTCTCCTTCACCTCGATAGTGCAGATGGAAGTAGAGTCTGGATATCGTAGCCAGCCTGCCACCTCAGTGAGCCCTGGGATCCTACCCAAGCTAGCCCTGGATGCCTGGGGGTACAGGAAGAAAAAAAAAAAAAAGCCACAGTTTAAAAGAGGAACTAGAATATAAAGAATCCATCTCTAGAACTGCATCAAATGTCCCTAACCCTCTCCAGTTCAAGCCACCCTGCCATGGTGGCCCCAGCACAGCACACACAAGGACACATCCTGGCAGCACTCACTACAGCTCCAGACATCTGGTCAAGGTGAGGCAGGTATGAAGCACACTGGAAACGTTCAGGCCCACACCACTTTGACTCTAATTTCCCAAGAAGTCCCGGCACATGGAGCACCCCAGGATTCCCCAGCTCACAGCCACTTTAACTTCAACTCTGCCGCCAGGGTGCATTCTGGGTAGAAAGTACCAGGATCACCCTAGCCTGTGCCCAGTACAGCTCCAACCATCCCACCAGGGCAGCCCACCATAGAGTACTTCAGGACACCCAGTCCATGCCAGTCACAGCTCCAGTCAGCCACCCAAATTCACCAGGCTCACATAGTCTATGCAGGGGACAAACATACACAAGACCATTCCTTCCAGTTTGGGAGAAGTAGCCCTTCTTAATTCATAGAAATAAACACAGAAAGTCAAGCAAAATGAGACACATGAATATGCCTCAAATGAAAGAACAAGACAAAACCTCAGAAAAAGAATGAACTGAACTGGAAATATGCACTCTTCCCGACAAAAGTTCAAAGCAGTGGTCATAAAGATATTCACTGGACTGGAAAGCAGAATGAATAAACTCAATGAGAACCTCAACAAAGACGTAGAAAATATAATAAAGAACTCATTAGAGTTTAAGAATACAATAGCTAAAATGAAAAAGATAGTAGAAAGTATCAACAGGTTAGAAAATGCAGAATAGATCAGTGATCTGGAAGACAGGGTAACAGAAAGCACTCAAGCCAAGATCAAAAAGAAAAATGAATTTAAGAAATGAGAATAGGTTATATGAGCTCTTTTGGACAACATTGTGTAAACAAATATTCATATTATAGGGGTTCTAGAAATAGAAGAAAGAGGAAAAAAGGCATAAAACTTATTTGAAGAAATAATAGCTGAAAGCTTCCCTGACTTGGGAAATGAAACAGACACCCAGGTTCAGGAAGCACAGAGAGTTCCAAAATAAGACAAAACCATGGAGACTCACAACACATAATAGTTAAAAAGTCAAGGATTAAAGACAGAGGATCTTAAAAAGTACGAGAGAGAAATAGTTGTGTACAAATGTACAAGTGAAATCCCATAAAGCTGTTAGCTGATTTTTTCAGTAGAAACTTAGACACAAAGGCAGTGGCATGATATATTCCAAGTTCTGAAAGGAAAAAAAATCTGCAACCAAGTATACTCTACCTGGCAAGGTTATCATTCAGACTTGATGAAGAGATAGTTTCCCAAACAAAAGTTAAGGGAGCTCATCACCATTAAACCAGGCTTATAAGAAATGTTGAAAGGACTCCCTTAAGTGGAAAACAAAGTCCATAATCAGAAGAAAATTATGAAGAAAAATGTTATGAGTAAAAACAAACATGCAGTAAGAGTAGTACAGCAATCACTTATAAAGCTAGTACAAAGGTCAAAAGACAAAAGTAGTAAAATTAACTGTATGTAAAAAAAATTAAGGGGACTCACCAAATAAAAAGTAAAATACGACAACATATATAACAACACTGAAGGGGGGAAATTATTTTAGAATGTGTACTAACTCAAGTGACCATCAACTTAGTAGAAACATAGCGTAATAGATACAGTAAAAATAAAGAAAAAAAAAGCCAAGTATAACACTAAAGAAAGTCATCCATCACAAGGAAGGAAAACAAGAGAAGACAGGAAAAGAAAACTACAAAAACCAGAAAACAATGAACAAAAGTAAGTATATACCTACCAAGAATTAATGTAAAGGATGAAATGCTCCAATCAGAAGACATAGCATGACTGAATGAATAAAATAAACCTAAGACCCATCCATATGACTCACATCAGACCTAAAGTTTGAAATTGAAGAAACGGAAAAAGATATTCCATGTAAGTGGAAATAGGGGGAAAAAAGTGGGGCAGCAATGCTTATGCCAGACAAAATAGACTTTAAAACAAAGCCTGTAACAAGAGACAAAGAAGGATATTACATAAGGACAAAGGGATCAACACAACAAGGAGGATCTGGCCATTGTGAATGTCTATATACCCAGCAAGGAAACACCCAAATACATAAAGCAAATATTAATAGACATACAGGGAAAAATTGACAGTAATACAATAATAGTAGGGGACTCTAACACCCCGCTAAGGTCAATAGATAGATCATCCAGGCAGAAAATGAGTAAGGAAACTGTCTCTGAAGGACACATAGACCAGATGGACCATACAGATAGATACAAAACATTCCATCTAAAAACAACAAAATACGCATTCTTTTCAAATGCATATGGGATGTTCTCCAGGATAGATCACATGTAGGCCACAAGTTTCAAATTTAATAAGACTGAAATCATAACAAGAATCTTTTGTGACCACAATGGTATGAAACTAGAAATCAATTACAAGGGGAAAAAAAAAAAAACAACTGGAAAAACAAACACATAAAAGCTAAACAACAGGCTGCTAAATACCCAATGGGTCAGCGAGGAAATCAAGGAGGAAATAAAAAATACATGGAGACAAATGAAAACATAATGTTCTAAAACCTTAGGGATACAGCAAAAACAGTTATCAGAGGAAAATTTATAGTGATACAGGACTAACACAAGAAAGAAAAATCTCAAACAATCTAACTTTGTATCTAAAGTAACTAGAAAACTAGAACAAAGCCCAAAGTTAGTAGAAGAAAATAAAATTAGAGTAGAAATATAATAGACAATAAAAAAGAGAAAACAGCTAGTTGTCTTAAAAGATAAAATTGATAAACCTCTAGCCAGATTCATCAAGGAAAAAAGGAGAGAAGACCCAAATGAAATGGAATAAGAAGTAACCACTGACACGACAAAAATACAAAGGATTATAAGAGATTACTATGAAAAATTATGTCAATAAATTGGATACCCCAAAAGAAATAAATTCCTAGAAAGATACATCTTGTAAGCCAAATCAAGAAGAAACAGAAAATCTGTACAGACTGATTACTAGTAATTTATCTTATTACTAGTAATACGACTGAATGAGTAATCAAAAAACTCTCAACAAACAAAAGTTCAGGAACAGATGGATTCACAGGTGAATCCTACCAAATACTTAGAGTTAAAAGTTATTCTCCTCAGACTATTCCAAAACATAGGAAAAAACAAAAACAAAAAAACAAACTCCCAAACGTTTTATGAGAACAGCATTACCCTGACAACAAAACACTAAGAAAGGAAGGAAAGATGGGAAGGAGAGAAGGAGAGAATGAGAAGAGAAGAGAGAAAGAAGAGGAAGGACAGAAGGAAAGAAAGAAAGACAGAAAGAAAAAGGGAGGGAGCGAGGGAGGGAGGAAAGAAGGAAGGAAGGAGAAGGAAAGGAAAGAAAGAAAAACAAAAGAAAAAAAGAGAGGGAAGGAGGGAGGGAGGTAGGAAAAGTCTATACACCCAGGAAGGGAACACTTAAATACATAAAGCAAATATTAATAGACGTACAGGGAAAAAGTAACAGTAATACAATAATAGAGGGAGGGAGGGAAGGAGGGAAGGAAGGAAGGAAAGAAGGAAAGACTACATTCAATGTCTCTGATGAAGACAGATGCAAAATCCTCAACAAAAATTAGCAAACCACATTCAATAACACAGTTAAAAAAAAAAAAAACAAACATTCACCATGATCTAGTGGGATCTATTTGGAGAATGCCAAGTGTGGTTCAAATGCAAGTGCTGATCTTTGATAAGGACATGTGGCAGTGTGACATTGCTCCAGGAAGCTCCCAACTATTTTACTGTTAATGCCTTACTAAAAGGAAAAACACCTTAGCCTGACAAAGGCAAGGCCTCTGGTTTCTTGCAGGTCCTCTTTTGAAACCTCCCTTTTCCTTACCTCCCCCAACCCCATAGTATATAATCAGCAACCCCTCACAACCCCAGTGCAGCAGCTCTTTCTGTCGAGGGTCCTGTCCCTGTGCTTTAATAAAATCACCTTTTCACACCAAAAAAACTCAAAAAACAAAACAAAACAAAAAACCCCAAAAAACTCAAAAAACAAAACAAAACAAACCCAAAACAAAACAAAAATACAAGTGTTGATTGTAAATCAATCAATGGGATACAGCACATTAACATAATAAAGGATAAAAATGAAATGATCTCAACAGATGCAGGAAAAGCATTTGAAAAAAAATTCAACATTGGTTCATGAAAAAAACAGAGTGGATTTAGAGGGAACATACATCAATGTTATAAAGATCATATATGAGAAACATTAAGCTAACATCCTACTCAAACGGTGAAACTCAGAGAGCTTTTCCTCTAAGATCAAAAATAAGACAAGGATGTCCACTCTCGACACTTTTACTCAACATAGTACTGTAAATCCTGGCCAGAGTAATCAGACAAGAAATAAAAGGCAACCAAATTGGTAATAAAGAAGTGGAACTGTCACTACATGCAGATTTGACACTATATAGTATCAACTAAAAACTCCACCAAAAAAACTATTAGCATAAACGAACTCAGTAAAGTTGCAGGATGCAAAATTAACATACAGAAATCTGTTGCGTTTTTATATTCTAATAAAGTATCAGTAAGAGAATTTTAAGAGCAATTCTACTTACAATTGCACCAAAAATAATAAAATACCTAGGAATGAATTTAACCAAGGAGATGAAGACTGATGAAAGAAACTGAAGATGACACAAACAAATTCAAAGACATACTGTGTTCATAGATAAGAATTCATACTGTTAAAATGTCCATACTACCCAAAGCAATCTATAAATTCAATGCAATCCCTATGAAAATTCCAATAGCATTTTTCGTAAGAACGAGAACAAATAATATGAGAGTTTTTAATAGAACCATAAAAGACTCCAAGTAGTCAAAGCAGTCTTGAGAAAAAAGGACAAAGCTGGAGATATCATGCTCCCTGATTTCACGCTATGCCACAAAGCTATAGTAATCAAAACAGTATGGCACGTACACAAAAATAGACACACAGATCAAAAGAATAGATAGCACAGAAATAGCCCCATGCTTATATGGTCAATCTACAACAAAGAAAGAATACACAATGGGGTAAAGACAGTCTCTTCAATAAATGGTGCTGGGAAATCCAGACATCTCCATGCCAAATAATGAAACTGGGCCACTTTCTTACACTATTCACAAGAACAAATTCAAAATGGATTAAAAACCTAAATGTGAAACCACGAAATTTCAATTTCAAATCATGAAATTTTTTTTAAGATTTTTTATTTATTTGACAGACAGAGATCACAAGTAGGCAGAGAGGCAGGCAGAGAAAGAGAGAAGAGGAAGCAGGCTCCCCGCTGAGCAGAGAGCCCGATGCAGGGCTCCATCCCAGGACCCTGGGATCATGACCTGAGCCGAAGGCAGAGGCTTTAACCCCAAATCATGAAATTTCTAGTAGAAAATAGAGGCAGGAATCTTTTTGACGTCAGCGCTAACATTTTCTTTTTCTAGATGTCTCTCTTCAGAGAAGGAAAACAAAAGCTAAACAAACAAAAACCCTGCTGAAAGGAGACCAAAACAAAAAGCTTCTGCACAGCAAAGCAAACCATAAACAGAATGAAAAGACAACCTACTGAATAGAAGATATTTGCAAATGACATATCTAATAACAGGTTAATATATACAAAATATATAAGAAATAAGTACAATACACACACACACACACACACACACACACAAATAATCCAGTTTAAAAATGAGCAGAACACCTGAATAAACATTTTTCCAAAGACAGACAGACGGCCAATCGACCCATGAAAAGATGTTCAACATCACTAACCATCAGTGAACTGCAAATCAAAGCCACAAGGAGATATCACCTCATTCCCATTGGAATGGCTGGGATTAAAAAGACAAGAAATAGCAAGTATTTGGGAAGATGTAAAGAAAAATAAAGCCTTAATTCCCTGTTGGTGGGAATGTAAATTGGTGCAACTACTGTGGAAAACAGTGTGGAAGTTCCTTATAAAAGTTAAAAATAAAAATACTGTATGATCCAGTAATTCTACTGACTACTGGGTATTTAAATTAAAAAAAAACAACAACACTAATTCAAAAACACATATGTACCCCTATGTCTACTGCAGCATTATTTACAATAGCCAAGATATGGAAGTAACCTAAGTGTTTGTCAGTAGATGAGTGGATAAAGAAGATATGTTATATATATATATGATTGAATATTACTTGGCCTGAGACCTTGCCATTTATAACAACATATATGGATCTAGAGGGTATTATGCTAAGTGAAATAAGTCAGAGAAAGACAAATACCATATGATTTCACTTATATGTGGAATTTAAAAACCAATACAAATAAATGACAACAACAACAACAAAAAAAAAACAAAAACAGACCCATAAATACAGAGAACAAACTGCTGGTTGCCAGGGTAGGGGTGCGTGAGCGATGGACAAAATGGGTGAAGATGTGGGAGAGGGTTCAGTCTTGTAGCTACAGAGTAAGTCACAGAAATGAAAGGTACTACATAGGAAATACAGTCAATGTTCTTGTGATAGCATTATATGGTGACAGATGGTACGTACACTTGTGGGCACAACATAAGGTACAGAATTGAAACCAATGTAATGTTGTGCATTACCTATACTTCAGTACACAAAATAATGACAACATGTATTTTGTTCTTAAATCTACAATTTGAGCAGGGTTTATCGGGGATAGTTCAATCGATGTTCCACCTAGCATGTCCTAGAAGAGCTAGAGGCTAGAACTGGAATGTTCTGAAAGCTCTCTCACTCATGTGTCTGGAAGATACTCAAAACTCAGCTAGATCCATTAGCTTGAAAACCTGCATGTGGTCTTTCTGTGTGCTCTGGGCTTCCTCACAACACGGCGACTGGGTTTCAAGGGCTCCAAGGGCAAAAAGGCAGGTGGAGAGCCAGATAGGAATTCTATCATATTTTCTAACCTCGCTTTGTAAATCATGTAATGTAATTTTCCCCTGAGTTCTATTAATTAAAGTACCTAAAGTCGATTTATATTCAAAGGGAAGGGTGGGAAAGGGGTGCCTGGTGGCTCAGTGGGTTAAAACCTCTGCCTTCGGCTCAGGTTATGATCCCAGGGTCCCGGGATCCAGCCCCACATCTGGCTCTCTGCTCAGCGGGACTCTCTGCCTGCCTCTCTGCCTACTTGTGTTCTGTGTCAAATAAATAAATAAAATCTTTAAAAAAAAAAGGGGGGGTGGGGAAATCGGCCCCACTTTTTGTGGCAGGAGTCTAAGAATTTATGGATATATTTTAAAAACGCTAACATCTGTCCACTGGCACAAATTACTTACATTATTCCCATATGCAAAATGCACTCAAGACCCGCCAAGATTCCCCACAACTTTCATTTATTATAGAACCAGGCTCAGCATTATCATTTTTTTTAAAAGATTTTATTTGACAGAGAGAGCAAGCATGAGAGCGGGATGAGGTGCAGAGGGAGAAGCAGATACCCTGCAGAGCAGGGAGACTAACTCAGGGCTCAATCTCAGGACCCTGGGATCATGACCTGGCTGAAGGCAGCCACTTAAACAACTGAGCCACCCAGGAATCCCTCACCATTATCATTTATTCTAATTTGTACTAGGTGTGGGCAAAACACTTCAGGTATGGCTCCTTGAGTATAGCTGGTCAAGTGATGTTTCTCTTAGTTGAACACCTATGAACCAAAGAGATAACTTTTCTACCTCAATTCACTGAACATATGATGAAAGTACAGGTAGAGGGACAACTACTTTTCTACCAACAGGGTAAAATGGGAGGTGCATAGGAATCACTGGTCTATAGCAACTCTAAAATCTAGCCAAGCACATGTTCCCGGTTCCTCAATTGAGTCTCAGTTCTACCACCTTGGAGTGATTCACTTTGGCTTTTCGCCCTTCCCTCTGTGCTCTTGTCACCTTTCCTATTAAGTATTGTTGTATAATAATTCCAAAACTGAGTCTTTTAAAACAATAATTATTTCTCACTATTTTTAGGGGTCAGGAATTCAGGGGCAGCTGGATGGCTTAGGTTCAAGAGCTCTTACAAAGTTGCTGTCAGATATTGGCCAGGGACATAGTCATCTGAAGGCTTAACTAGGCTAGAGAATCCACTTTTCAGGTAGTTTACTCATGGGCCAGCAAGCTGGTGTTGAGTAGTGATTGGAGTCCCAATCCTTTATATGAGCTTCTTCATAGGAATTCTTTAATTGTCCCTCACAGCAAGCAATCTAAAAGAGTGAGGTGGAAGCCATAATGACTTTATAACCTAGCTTTGATTTACGTACTCTTACTTCCACTGAATTTTGTTTTTAAAGAAGCAAAGATTCAATGTAGGAGGGGGCTACACGAGGGTGTAAATATCAAAAGGTATTAGAGGCCATCCACAAAGATAAATGACTAAGACTCATGAAAAAATTTAAAAAAAAACCCACAGAAATTGAACAAGTGCCCACCTGAAAATAATGGAGGATGTATAAGAGACTGGCAGAACCATGTGAAAGTCAAAAATATATATGGATGAAATAGGGAAAAAACAAATGGTGTATTGCTTATATAGACAGAGATCCTAAATAGTCTTAACTTTCCAGAAAGTAGTTCATAGTGAAAACTTATTTGGGTGCTGAATTTGTCATTCCCATTCTGAGTTCTGGTGACTTTACTGACAACGTATTCCCAGAGAATGCTGAGGAAACCACTTAACGGCTGGCAGATTCCAGAGTCCCTGTTTTGTTTTTGGTTTTTTGTTTGTTTTCATTTTGATTCAAGTTTTCATTTAAATTCTAGTTAGTTAATAGCAGATGTGATACTAATTTCAGGAGTAGAATTTAGTGATTCATCACTTGGAGAAGGATGAATTTAATGAGTCCCAAAGGTCAGGAGATAGACTGAAGACAAACTTAGCTTCTGATGGTCATGGGTTGGTAGGGCCTTTTCTAATGGATAGGGAGTTGAGTGGTCCTAATGGTTGAGTTGGTTCAGCTGGTCTGAATCAGATCATGAACAAACAGAAAGTTCTATCAGCAACCTTAGTATTCAAACCCCTTCACTGAGCACCTGAGTAGCAAGGGCCAGGTGCCAGAAATACCCTCAAGTATCATAGAAAACGAAGTATTCCCTACCTCATTTCGATGTAGCCTGTAGATCTATAATGTGGTGGCAGGGAGTAATTTCTTCAATTGGCGCACACAACCAGTTCTGCTGCCTCAGCACATCTTCAGAAAGAATATTGGGACTGAGGGGATGCTGTGTGCTCTGTACTTCCCTGATCTTAAGTTCTTGTCAGTAAAGCTTGTCATTAGGTACACCTTGAGTCACTCACTAGTGTGTGGGTCAATATGTAACTTGACAACAGTTGTCATGTAAACCCTCTCCCAAGCAATACTCCAGGACCTCATGGGCTCTAGGCATCCTCTGAGGCTCTAACAGCATGAGAGACAGGTTCAAGTACTAACTTGGAAATGGAATGGGGCTTTTTTGGTACAGCCTGAGTATGGACAGAGAGGAATGGATGTACCTGTTCTATGGGGGGGGGGGGGGGCATTCAGGATACTTTGACTTGCAGATGCCATTATGTCCTGGAAGAATGTGCAAGTTGAAGTAACCTAGATAGACCCTAACATAGAATAGCATTATCATGTTACATTGGTGTTACCTCTTTTTTCTAGCCTGGGGGGGATCTTTCCTACTGTATTCAGTTAGCAATAATCGTAAGATGTGATCCAACTCACTTCAAGAGACATGTGGCTTTAAACAGACATTCTCTTGTGTTGGATTCCTCCAAAGGATTCTACTCAAACTGAATAAACAGGAAGGATAAGAAGCTTGGATTTTAAATTTCAGAGAGAAGACAATTCTTAGAGGAATGAAAAAGAAATAGTCATTCTTAGGAGCCTTCACTTAAGGTTGTAGGTACTTTTTGGTCATTAACCTAACCACGCATGTGGTTACATTATCTAATGCTCCTCTCCCTTCCTGTGCAATCAAACCCCACCAGGGCCAGGAATGGACATCAAGGGAGTTTGCTGCAGGGTGCCTTTAAAAAAAAAAAAAAAACTTTTTAGACATGACTCAGAGCTGTGAACGATTTTCTCAAAAAAAAAAAAAAAAAAAAAAAAAAAAAAAAAAAGATCATTTTGAGCTAATGACTGTTCCAGCTCTTATGCATCAAATGTCATTTGCAGGGTCAGTGAGTGGAATAAAAAGGAAAATGACAGGCTTTGAGGAGACACATGTTGGCATTTAACTACCAAAAAGCACAGAAATTGAGGTATTTTTTAAGAGGCCCAGAGTACAGACTGTGAGGAGAGAGAAGTAATAGAAAATGTGTTATGAATTAGGGGAAAAGATGAGGGGGTTGGGAGAGGTGTGGTGGCATGAAAAAGGAGAAGACACATACAGGGAGAAAGAGAAAACGTGATTTCTTCTCTGCTTTGTAGGCTTTGGTAGACTTTGGGTTTCAAAAATGGAGATTTGACTCATATATACCTCACCTTCTTCCCAGAAACACATTAGAACAATGAAGGAGAAATAAAAATAATAAAATCATCTATGGCAGCACTGAAAAATAAGAAGGGAAAAACAGAACACAAAATCTCGAGGGATTTCTGGACAATATGAAGCTTGCATTAGGGTTCTCCAGAGAAACAAAACCAATAGGACATATATAACGTTCTAGACAGATTTATTATAAGGAATTTACTTGATTATGGAGACTGACAAGTGCCAAGAGTAGCAGGGTAAGTCAGCAAGCTGGAGATTCAGAAGAGTCAATGGGATAGTTCCAATCTGGAGCCTGGCAGTCTTGAGACCCAGGAAGAGCTGAAGTCTCAGCTCAAGTCCTAAGGCAAGAAAAAGATGTTGAAATCTGAAGGTATTAAGAAGGAGGAATTCTCTTTTTCTGGGGAGGGTAATCCTTTTTGTTCTATTCAGGCCATCAGCAGATTGAATAAGGTTAACCCACATCAAGGAAAGCGATTTCCTTTACTCAGCCTACCCATTTATATTAACCTCATCTAGAACATCCTACCAGAAATATTCAGAATATTTGAGCAAATATCTAAACACCCTATGGCAAGTCAAGTTGGCACTTAAATTTATCCAAAGACAAAGAAAATGAGATTAAAAAAATAAAAAGGAAAGGCAGATTATAGTGCTCAGACCATGATTCCACAGCTAACCTCAGTTGGAAGGGGGTGCCTCTGCTTTCAAAAAAGTGGTTCCACCAGAGCTCCTTGTGGGGGGGGTGGAATCTATAGCTTTAGTGTCGGGGAAAATAGCAGGTCAGGCTACGGACAGTTGGCAGAGTTCACATAAAGGACTTCTTGTGGCTCTGGCCACAGCATCTGCCCTCAAGATTCATTTGGCATAGACAGTTATAGAAAATATGGGGGCACTAAGTAAACATTCTCTTACCACATCCTTTATTTATCTTCCTACCAAAGCTCTGGCCAGACACTGATATGCCTAAATACGACCAGCAAAGGCTGGATGAAAGGGGTAAACTGGGGATATACACACGAGAACTATGAGAACTTGCACATAGAGCAGCTGCTTGCCTCAGTTCCCCCTTCAACCCTGTGAAGAACTTATGGGCCTCCTAGGGTCTAACATCCACTAAGGCACAAGATTATGAGAGGGGGGAAAAAAGTGCTCAGCAAAGCTGTGAACACACGCCATTTCACCCTTCCCCTCATACAGCAAAAACAAAGCAAACAAAACAGAAGAAATTAAAGTTTTCCCTGTTTCTTTTTTCCAGAGATTTAGAAATTTGTACAGGAGCCCTTACAGTCTGAGGAAAAAGCTATTATAAATTGTAACACTAAAAAGACCTACCTTCTAAAGAATGAGCAAAGAAACATCAAAAGACCCCAATAAACCCAGTATTTCAGAAGGGTTTCCTGAAGATTTAGGCAAACATTACAATATGAAAAGGCTCCTCTAGGAAACATATGAAAATTTGTAGAAATCTCCATATTACTCTTTCAAAGGACATTATAGTCATAGATGACTATAAGAGGACAATTATAGTCATATAATTGTGAGGACATTATAGTCATAGAAATCTGAAATCCAGACACAAGTTTGAACTGTACAAAACAGCTGATACTTGATCACTTTTGAGCTAATAGGGTTATACCTAAGAGATTTCTTTCCAATGACAAAATGAAAGTCAAGGGCCTTAGGGTGTGGACAGAAATAGATTAATGGTTATAGTGAAAAGTAAGAATTAAGTAGATATTACAAAAAATGACTTAGGTCAGTTTGAGAAGCTGTGAAAAGATTTAGAGGTAAGGGATTAAGAAATTAAGACTAGTAAACTGAAAAATACACTCTAGCTCCATCCATATCACTGCAAATGATAAGATTTCATTCTTTTTATGGTTATCTATTTTATTTTTTATTTTATTCATATCTTCTAGATCAAATGGAAGAGAAATTATAATAATTTTTAAAATTCCCAGGAGTGACATCATCAAGAGAGCAACACAGAGCAACCCAATTTTAGTCCTCCATGCAAGAAAGTCAAACAACAACTATCCATAGACAAGGCACCATTCTGGAACTCTCAGAACCTAGAGGTAAGGCAGAAGCACCCCTCTGGACAACAGAGACTGAAAAAGACTGCATTAGAAGGGTAAAGGGCCAGTTTAATTTTGACCACATTGCTGCTGCCCCAAACAAGCACAGTGCTGTGCAGAGAGAGCCTCCCTGGGCCCAAAGTGTCTCTGGTGTGAAAAAAAGAACTGAACGTGACATCCAGCTTCCCTGGCATTAGGGGGTGCTTCCTGGGAGGCTCACTCAGGTCTCACCTCACAAAGCTCACTGGGGAAACCTATGAAGCTTGACCACTAGCAATCAGACAGAACAGGGGAGTGGGGCTCATAGCTACCAGTGCTCAGATGTTGGCAGGCCACAATCTTGTTTGTAGTGGTACCTAAGAAGAAATCCTAGCCAACAGTTCTGGCCATCTACAAGCCAAGATGGTGACCATGTTCGGCCAGGAAGCTTGGTTGGCAATTCTGCTTTAGATTGCCAGCCAATGAAATGTGCTAACCACAGAGTCCATTTTATGACCTTGACTGGGTATGGAAGCCAATTCTTTGTCACATCCAACTTCTCAGAATAGCCTCCAGCCTCACCTCTATAGGAATCATGTCCAGAGATGCATGGCAGTCACAGATATACCATGAAGCACATCCTATGGTCAGGCCAGACAGAGAGCAAAGCCAGAAGACTCGCCCAACTATTGAACATAGCCATATTACCAGCGAGCCTCAACAGTGGCCGAGCCACCCAGAGCAAAGCCTATGGCATTGCCCAGTCAGAGCACAGCATATATCCCCGCTCAATTACTGAACACAGCCATGGCTTTGCCCAGCCAGTGACCTCACACAACTGTAGAGTATAGCCAGAGGCCCCACCTGATTAGGGAGCACAGACAGCAACTCCATATGACCATAGAGCATATGACCATACCCCTGTCCCACTCAACTATAGACACCAGCGAGGTGAGAAAACCCAGCCAGCAATCTCACCCAAAAGTGGAGCACAGCCAATGACCTACCTGATTACAAAATATAGCTTCAAAGCATAGTGGCACCATCTAGTTGCGAAGTATAGCCTGAATGCCCACTCAATCAGGGATTATTATAGACCATGGCCTGCAGTCCTGCCAAACTGTGAAATCAATCAGTGGGCACTTTCCAGGAACACAACCTGAAACCAAACCTGACTGGAGTGATTGCAGAGCCCAATTAGTCACCTCACCTGGTCATAGAACACATCCATCAGTACTGCCAAAGCAGGAGTCCCCACTTCTGGCAGCTCCCCTTGAATGTGGAACCCAATGAGCAGGATTACCCAGTCATGGAGCCCAGCCAGTAGCACCCCTGACCTCAGAGTATGGGTCATGACCTTGCCTAACAAAAGACCCCAGTATCAAGCCCTCCTTGCTCATGGATGCTACCAGCTGACCTGGTACCCCAAACTGAACTGACTGATGAAGTTGTTTCCTTGCTAAAAAAAACCTATAAAATCTTGAAGAAACTGTTAACTCAAATGTGCAGATACCAAAGCAAAACATTAAGGACCATGAAAAACTGGGTAGACATGACACCACCAAAAGATGGTAGATAAAGCTCTAATAACCAGCTCTTAAAAACTGGAGATCTATGAGATAACAAAGAATTCAGGACAATCCTCTTAAAGAACATGAAGATAACTAAATCAAATTAGGAAAACAATGTATTAACAAAATGAGTTCAACAAGTAGAAACTATCAACAGAAATCCTAGCACTGAAGTGAAGTAGAAACTGAAGTAGAAAGATTCACAGCAGACTTGACCAAGGAGAATAAAGAATCATGAACTTGAAGACAGATCATTTAAAATTATCCAGTCAGATAAGCAAAAGGAAAAAAGAATTTAAAAGAGTGAATAAAGCCTAAGGGACTTATAGCACACCATCAAAGTAATCATATATGCATAATGGAGATTCTAGAATGAGGAGAAAAAGGGACAGGAAGCCTATTAAAAAAAGAATGAATGAAAACTTCCCTAACTTGAGAGAAATGAACATGAAGATTCATAAAGTTAAAATGAACCTAAATAGGTTCAAACCAGAAAGGACTACTCAGACTCATTATAATTACATTTCTAAAACTCAAAGACAATGAATTTTGAAAACAGCAAAGAAAAGCCATTCATCACATATAAGGAAGTACATATAAGAATATGGTAGCTTCTTGGGATGCCTGGGTGGCTCAGTTGGTTAAACAGCTGCCTTCGGCTCAGGTCATGATCCCAGCATCCTGGGATCAAGTCCCGCATGGGGCTCCTTGCTCAGCAGGGAGCCTGCTTCTCCCTCTGCCTGCCACTCTGTCTGCCTGTGCTCACTCTCTCTGACAAATAAATAAAATCTTAAAAAAAAAAAAAAAGAATATGGTAGCTTCTCAATAGAAACTTTGTAGGTCAGGAGAGTAGGATGATATATTTAAAATAGTTAGAAAGAAATCTTGTCAACAAAAAATACTTCTTTGCTCAGCAAAACTGTCCTTCAGAAATAAAGGAGAAATAAAGACTTCCTGAAACAAAAAACTGAGGGAGTTCATCACCATTAGACTTGCCTTACAAGAAATGCTAAAAGGAAGTCTATATGCTGAAATGAAAAAATGCTAATTAACACATACATATGAATGTATCAATCTCATCAGTAAAGGTAAATTGTAATATCAGTAACCTAAAGGGCAAGTGGCAGAAAAGCAAAAGTATAAAGTTCCTGTATTCTATCAAAGTTTTTATCAGTTTAAAATACGATAACTAAACTATCAGTTTAAAATATCTTATAACTAAGATATTTTATGTAAACCACATGGCAACCACAAAGGAAAAACCTGTAGATTTTAAAAAAGATTATAACAAAAGAGTCAAAGCATGCCACCATGAAAAGTCATCAAACCACAAAGACACCAAGAAAGGAATCAAGGAACAAAGGATCTACAAAATAATCAGAAAATAGTTAACAAAATGTCAGTACTAAGTTCTTACCTATCAGTAATTACTTTAAATGCAAATGGATTAAATTCTCCAGAGACAAGACATAGAATGGCTGAATAGATTTTAAAAAAACAAAAAACAACAACAACCCCCCCCCCCCCCCAAGATCCAATGATATACTGCCTACAAGAGACTCATTTTACCTTTAAGGACATACATAGGCTGGGAGTAAAGGGATGGAAAAAGATATTCCAAGCAAATGGTGAAAAAAGCAAGCAAGCAAACAAAAGATGGAAAAAGATATCCCAAGCAAATGGTGAACAAAAGCAAATGGTAGCTATATTTATTTATATTAGACAAAAATTTTAAATTTAAGCTAAAAATGGTCTCAAGAGATAAAGAACATTATAAAAGGGTCAATGTTCATACATTTAACATTGGAGAACTTAAATACATAAAGCAACTTAACTAAATTAAAAGGAGAAATAAACAATACAGTAATGGTTAGGTTCTTTAATACCCCATTCAACAATATATAGGTCATCCAGAAGAGAATCAGTTTAAAAAAATAATAAATTTGAACATAGGACCAAATGGGGTAAACATATACAGAACATTTCTTCCAATGGTGGTGAACAGACATTCTTCTCAAGTACACAGGAAACATTTTGTAGAACACATCATATGTTAGGCCACAAAATAGTCTCAACAAGTTCAAAAAGGTAAAAATAATATCAAGTATCTTTCCAACCACCATTATATAAAATTAAAATCAGTAACAAGAGCAAAGCTAGAAAATTTACAAATGGAAATTGAACCACCTTCTTAGCAATCATTGGATCAAAGAATAATTAAAGAGGAAATAAAAACATAACTTAAGACAAAAGAAAATGAAAGCACAACATACCAAAACTCATGGGATGCAGGAAAAGCAGTTATATGAGGAAAGTTTGTCATTGTAAATGCATTCATCAAGGAAAAATAACCCTCAAATTATGATTCCGCCACCAATTCCTATATGGGGTTTCCCCCTCACACTAAGAAATCCTGTAAGACCAGCTGGATGTTCTACAATTTAAGTCAATTCGATTCTGGAATTAATTACCTATAGATACCATCAGATCCCACAAATTAAGAGCTCAATCCTATAAGATGGTCCTCTTTCCTCACTTGAGATACCAAAAGCAAGTTCATACCAGCTACAGATCAAAGATTCCAGTCACCTCCCCCTTGGATTTCAATTTTCTAGAGCATCTCACAGAACTCAGAAAAACATTTTACTTACTAGACTATCAGTTTATCAGGAACAATACAAGGATGTCCACTCTCACCATTACTACTTAACATAGTGCTAGAAGTCTTAGCCTGAGCAATCAGACAACAAAAAATAAATAAAAGGCATCCGAGTTGGCAAGGAAGAAGTCAAACTTTCACTATTTGTAGACAACATGATACTCTATGTAGAAAAGCCAAAAGACTCCACCAAAAAACTGCTAGAACTAATAAATTCAGCAAAGTTGCAGGATATAAAATCAATGTAGAGAAATCTGTTGCATTTCTATACAACAATAATGAAGCAGCAGAAAGAGAAGTCAAGGAATCCCATTTATAATTGCACAAAAAAACCATAAGATACCTAAGAATAAACCTGACAAAATAGGTAAAACAAACAAACAAACAAAACCTCTACTGTGAAAAGTAGAGAACACTTAGGAAAGAAATTGAAGAGCTGATGAATGCATGAAGATGTGGTATACATATATAAAATGAAATATTACTCAGCCATCAAAAAGAATGAAATCTTGCCATTTGCAATGACATAGATGGAACTAGAGTATATTATGCTAAGTGAAATAAGTCAGAGAAAGACAAATATCCTATGGTTTCACTCATATGCGGAATTTAAGAAATAAAACAGATGAATGTATGGGAACAGAAAAAAAAAAAAGAGGAAAGCAAACCATAAGAGAGTCTTAACAATAGAGAACTGAGGGTTGATGGAGGGAGGGGGTGAGGGATGGGCTAAATGGGTGATAGGTACTAAGGAGGTCACTTTTTATGATGAACACTGGGTGTTATATGTAAGTGATGAATCATTAAATCCTATTTCTAAAACCAATATTACACTGTATGTTAACTAACTAGAATTTAAAAATTTGAAAAATAGAATACAAGTTTATTATAAAAGGATGTAATTTAAGAACAGATCAAAGAGATGCATATGGCAATGTATATAGGAAGGAACACAGAGCTTCCATGCTCTCTGATTGTACCACGCATGAATATCCAAATATTCATCAACCCAGAAGCCTTCTGATCCCCATTCTTTTGGGTTTTCCGAGAGGTTTTGTTTCATAAGCATGATTAAATTATTGACAATTGAACTCAACCTCCAGCTACTCTACCTTACCCAGATGTTGGAAAATAGTTCTGCAAGTTCCAAACCTTTAATCACATGGTTAGTTTTTCTTGCAACCGCTCCTATTCTTAGGTGCTTTCCAAAAGTCACCTCACTAACATAACAAAAACCATCTTTATCATCACGGGAAATTCAGAGAGTTTTAGGAGTTTGTCCCAGAAATGGAAACGAAGACCAAGTAATCACAATACCACACAGACAACCTAACATTATACATCAAGTCACTAGAAAAAGAACAACGAATGAAGCCCAAATTTTGAAGAGGGAATGAAATAACAAGAATCAGAATGGAAATAAATGAAATGGAGAAGAGGGAAATAATAGGAAAGATTAACAAAATTATTAGTTCCCAAAAAAGATAAACAGTTGAACCCTAACTTGATTAGTCAAAAAAATAAAACTTTTATAAATGAAAGAGTAGATACTACAACTGATATCACAGAAATACAAAGGATCATAAGAGACTACAATGAACAAGTTATACACCAATGAATTAGACAATCTAGAAGAAATGGATAAATTCCTAAAAACATACCACTTGCCAAGAATGAATCATGAAGAAATAGAACATCTGCACACAACAGAAAGTAAGGAGACTGAGTCAGTAATATAAAACTTCCTAAAAAGAAAATCCTGGGACCAGATGGTTTTGCTGATAAAATCTACCACACATTTAAAGAAGAATTAATACCAATCCTTCTCAAACTATTCCAAAAAAGAGAAGAGACAGGAACAATGTCAAATCAGTTTTACCAGGCCAGCATTATCCTGACACCTAAGTCAAATAAGGATACTACAAGAAAACTACAGGCTAATATCCCTGATAAATATAGATGCAAAATTTCTAAACCAAATTCAATAGCACATACTCTGGGATCATACTCCATGATCGAGTGGGATTCATTCCTACTATACAAAGATGGTTTAACATATACAAATCAATAAATGCAATACACCACATAAAAGATAAAAATGTGATCATTTCAGTGTAAAAAAAACCGACAAAATTTAACATCTTTTAATGATTAAAAACGCTCAATAAATTGGGCATAGAAGGAATGTACTTGAACATAATAAATAACAAGCCCACAGCAAACATCATACTCAATGGTGAAAGTTTGAAAGCTTTTCCTCTAAGATCAGGAACATGACAAGGATGCCCACTCTCACCACTGCTATTCAACATAGTACTAGAAGTTCTAGCCAGAGCAATCAGGCAATAAAAAAAAAAGACATTCAAATCAGGTGGGAAGATTTAAAATTGTCTCTGTTTGCAGATAACATAATCTTCTATATAGAAAATGCTAAAGACTCTACCAAAAAACTATTAGAATTTAGAATCAATTTCAGTAAAGTTGTGGGATACAAAAAACACACAAAAATTATTTGCAGTTGTATATATTAATAGTGAACTATTTGAAAAAGTAAACAATCCCATTCACAATAGCATCAAAAACAATATTTGGGAATAAATTTATTCAAGGAAGTGAAAATCTGTACCTCAAAAACTATGACATTGATGAGAAAAAGTAAAGACAAATAAACAAAGATAACTCATGTTCATGGATCAGAGGAATTAATATTGTTAAAATGCCCATACTACCCAAAGCCATTTAGATTCAATGGAACCCCTATCAAGATTTTTTTCATTTTTAAAAATTTTGTCTTTGTTCTTTTTTATTATGTTCTGTTAGCCACTGCATAGTACATCATTAGTTTTTGATGTAATGTTCAATGACTCATTAGTTGCATATAACACCTAGTACTCAGCACGACATGTGCCTTCCTTAAAACCCATCACCCAGGGCGCCTGGGTGGCTCGGTGGGTTAAAGCCTCTGCCTTCAGCTCAGGTCATGATCCCAGGGTCCTAGGATCGAGGCCCTCATCAGGCTTTCTGCTCGGCGGGGAGCCTGCTTCCCTTCCTCCCTTTCTCCCTGCCTCTGCCTACTTGTGATCTCTGTCTGTCAAATAAATAAATAAAATCTTTAATAAAAAAAAAAAAAAAGCCATCACCCAGCTACCCCATTCCCCCAACCCTTCCCCTCTGAAACCCTCAGTTTGCTTCCTGGAGTCAATAGTCTTTCATGGTTCATTTCCCTCTCTGATTTCTACCCCTCAGTTCTCCTTCCTCTCCCTTATGGTCCTCCATGTTATTCCTTATGTTCCACAAATGAGTGAAACCATATGGTAATTGTCTTTCTCTGCTTGACTTATTTCACTGAGCATAACCCCCTCCAGTTCCATCCACCTCCATGCAAATGGTGGGTATTCATCTTTTCTGATGGCTGAGGTAGTGAAAAAAAGAGGCACCTGCACCCCAATGCTCACAGCAACAATATCCACAATAGCTAAAATTGTGGAAGGAGCTGAGATGTCCTTCAACAGATGAATGGATAAAGAAGATGTGGTCCATATATACAATGGAATATTATTCAGCCATCAGAAAAGATGAATACCCTATCAAGATTCTAATGACTTTTTTTTTTTTTTTTGCAAATATAGAAAAAAATTCCCAAGATTGGTGTGGAACCACAGAAGACCCCAACTAGCTAAAGCAATCTTCAGAAAGAACAAGGCTGGAAGCCTCATCCTTTCCAATTTCAAACTACACTACAAATCTGCAGTAATTAAAACAGTACGCTATTGGCATAAAACTAGACATATAGGCCAATGAAACAGAATCAAGGCCACAGAAATAAACGGACACATAGATGGTCAGCTAAAACTAGTCAAGGAAGCCAAGAATACTCAATGCGGAAAAGACGGTCTTGTCAATAAATGATGATGGCAAATGTGGACACCCATACACAAAAAGAATGAAACTGTCTTACACTACTCACAAAAATTAACTCCGGGGACACCTGGGTGGCTCAGCTGTTAAGCATCTGCCTTCGGCTCAGTTCATGATCCCAGAGTCCTGGGATCGAGTCCCACATCGGGCTCCTCGCTCAGTGGGGAGCCTGCTTCTCCCTCTCCCACTCCGCCTGCTTGTGTTCCCTCTCTGGCTGTGTCTCCTCTCTCTGGCAAATAAATAAAATCTTTTTAAAAAATTAACTCTAAATGGATTAAAGACTTACAGGAGAGACCCTGAACCATAAAGAAGAAAACATGAGAGAAAAAGATTCTTCACATTAATCTTGGCATTGATCTTCTGGATGTTATATCAAAAGCAACAAGGCAAAAATAAACAAGGAGGACTACATCAAACTAAAAATCTCCTGCACAGCAAAGGAAACCATCCACAAATTAAAAAGGCAACATACAGAATGGGAGAAAATATGTGTGAATCATGTATCTGGTAAAGTGCTAATCACTAAAATATATTTTAAAAGTCATACAATTCAACAGGAAAAAAATAAGAATGAGCAAACAATACGAATAGACATTTTTTCCAAAGGAAAAAGTACAAATGGCCAACACATACATGAAAAAGTGCTCAATATTACTAATCACCAGGGAAATGCAAATCAAAACAACAGTGCGCTATCTCACACCTGTCGGAGTGACTTATCAGAAAGACCAGATGGTCTTCTGGTGAAGATGTGTAGAAACAGGAACCCTCACGCACTGTTGGTGGAAACATTAAATGGAATGGCCCCTATGAAAAACACTATGGAGATTCCTCAAAAAATTAAAAATAGAACTCTATATGATCCAGCAATCCTATTCCTGGGTGTATATATATGCAAAGGAAATGAAAACAGGATATTGAAGTGGTATCTGCATGTACATGTCTATTGCAGCATTATTTATAAAAGACATGGAAACAACCCCGCTTCTCATATATATATATGTGTATATATACATATGTATATATAACAGAACAATATTTGATGAAAATACTGAGCAACGAGCCCACATAGACTGTGGATAGAAATGTAAAGCAGTATAGTCCATTTGGAAAACAGTCCGACAGTTCCTTAAATGTTTATTTTTTTATTATTATTTATTTGACAGACAGAGATCACAAGTAGGCAGAGAGGCAGGCAGAGAGGGGGTGGGGGAGCAGACTCGCTGCTGAGCAGAGAGCCTGACATGGAGCTTGATCCCAGGACCCTGGGACCATGAGCTGAGCTGAACCAGGTGCCCCTCCTTAAATGTTTAAATAAATAGAGTCATGACCTAGCAGTTCCGTTCCTCAGAATTATTCCTATACAGTCAAGAGAAGTGAAAAACATTCATCTATACAAAAACCTGAAATTAAAAAAAACAAAAACAAAAAACAAAAAACCCTGAATACAAATGATCATAGCAATGTTATTCTGACAGCCAAAAGATGAAAATAATCCAGTGCCTCTCAACTGCTTAATGAATAAACAAATGTGGTATATCTGGTCATAAAAGAAAGTATTGATATATGATACAACATGGTTGGACCATTATGCTAAGTGAAAAGAGCCAGTCACAAAAGATCACATATTGTAGGATTCCATTTAAACAAACTATCAAGACAAGACAAATATCTAGATTGAGAAAGTACATCAGTGGTTGTCTAGGGCTGGAGTGGGGGAGGGTGGGGAATGAAGACAATGAGTGTTAGGGTTTTATGGAGTGGAGATGCAATTATTCTAAAATGGATTGTGATGATGGTTGCGATACTCTGAATATACTAAAAAAAACACACTGAATGGAGCATTTTAACAAGTTAATTATATGGGATATGATTTATATCTCCTCAAAACCATTATTTTTTAAAAAATTATCTGTCCAAATAATATCTTAAGTTTTAAGGTTTCATCAAGTTCCCCAAAGCATTAATGAAAAAGAAAAGCAGGTAAGCATTATTCTGGTGAATTATAGTAATAATCATGTTATTTCAAGCAAAAAGTAAACCTCTTGCGAGTCCAGGTAGAAAAAAATCTAGATTACTTTCAAAGGAAAAGAAGCAGATTGGCATCAAATTTCTCTTTCTTAATTCTAAACACAAGAAAACGACCTAAAAGCCTTGTTTCCAGGGTTTGGGGTTGATGTACATGCACAGGAGAGTAGAAAACCACCCCTACAGAAGCAGATATCAAACCCATTCATGCAAAAGCTCATGCTGAAAGCAGTAACTTGATAAATTCTTCTACCTATGAAATAAAAGACTTAAAAAATTAATATCCTAAAGCACAGGAAAGTATCACAGAGAAGAATGGGCATAAAGCTTTGTGGGATGACTATGAACCTGAAAAGACCCACCACATTACAGGAAGCCAAGCAGTGGTCCAAAAGGGTTTTGATGACTCTGTATTGCTTGTTTATACACCACCAAATTTATGTATCATGGCACCTTCATTATCCTACCAGCTGTCTGTTACTGAGATCCATTTTGTGCCGGGTACTACATTGTCTTTCACGATCTCTTAATTATTTCAGTAACCCTATGTTGGGAACATCGTTTCCCTACTGCTTAGAGCAGGGTTTCTCAGCCTCTGCACTGTTAACACATGAGGGTAGATAATTCTTTATTATGAGGACTGTAGGAGGCTTAGCTACCTCCGTAGCACTAGACGCCAGTCGTGTCTTCAGACATTGCCACATGTTCCCTGGGGAGGAAAACTGACCCCAATTTGAACCTTTGGCTTAGAGGATAAAGCAATTTACCCAGTTCAAAGCCAGACCTGTGTGACTCCAAATACTGCTGCGGAATAAAGAACTGGTAGCAAATTTATGGAAAGAAGCATTCTAGAATTCCGGAGTCCTGGTCTCATCTTTGTACCGTCACTAAGAGCTTTTTAACCCTGGCTAACAGTGCCGCATCCTGCCTCTGAGGCCCTTTCCAGCAGTGAGTTATGTGGGCAGTGGGGTTTAGGGAATAGGAAGCTATTTAGGTTGATGCTCTGGGCGGTCTACAGCTGAACCACTCTGAGGAGAACAAAGCTGCTTTGAACTCAAACTACTTCAGCAACATCAAACAGGGGTCCTCTGAACTCTTGAAGGGCTCTTAATATGATCTCAGTCTCCAATAAAGCCTGAGTCTTCTTTCCTTAATTAGGCAGACTTACCAGTTAAAATGATGGGTTTTCCTGTGGGTAATATTGTGATCTGGCACTATTCATATTTATACAGATGCCAAGAACAACGTAAAAACATGAATGGCACAATTACCAATGAAGAGGTTATATGGGTCCCTTGTCCAGATCACCTAGGACACTCCAAGAAAGCCAAATAGTTTTCATATTTAGCTTAAGCCAAAAAAAAAAAAAAAAAAAAGGATGATAAATATGAGCCTCTAAAAAAATCCCATCATGCTTTCTAAGACTAAAAAAATGCTTACTAATTCATAGTAACTATAAAGGAGTTTCCTCAAAATTATTGACCATGTTTCAAGAAATGTAGCTTTATGTTTTCCTGAGTTTAATAACATCTACCAATAACTATAACAGGGTTCCCAGGGGATATCCAACAATAATGGTTTTAATAAACATAGACTTTTTGAAATGGCATATTTAAATTTTTCATTGACACTGTGAAGTTTTAGACCCCCTCTAGTTGGATGATCAGAAATTCCAAATTTGAATGTTGGATTTCATTGGTTTTTACTTCAAGGTTTTTTTTTCCTTATACTATAATTGGTTATTATATGGGCAGCCCCTCCCTTTGTTAGTGTAGGCAATTAGGAGTTAAAGATAAACATTCCTGAACAAATTGGTGAGTGTGTTCATTAGACTCTGGTCTATCTTCTAGGTTTATACACTTTTTTGGCCATGAACCACTCACTCATGATAAAGAGATTTATTTCTCCACTGGAAATGGAGAAATACAATTAAGGCATGTTACAAAACACCCAATTTAACCTCTCAGACACCAACATGACACAGAGAGTGAAAAACTAAAGTTAAACCTGAGATCTACAATAAGATTAGGATTTCAACCATATCATTCTAAAGGGCTAAAGACAAAGGGTGAAGTCAGGCACATTTGGGTCTCATAGGCAAGACAGGACACTCAAACTTCCTTGTTCGGGGACCTCTTCAAGCAGGAGAAAAATAATGTAATTCATTCATTAAAACACCTAATCAGTACTACAAAACCATTCTCATCCCTCCCTTCAATGAGTATTTTTTGAATCATCTTTACTTTATGCCAGACACAGGGCTTGGCTCTCAAGCAAGGGGTGTCCAGCTGCTCTGCTGCCTCCCTGTCTTGTAAATTTTTTTTTCATTTTATGTGGCTCCTCTTCCACTCTTTCAGTGGTTAGAGATGTTTCCTTTCCCTTTAACTTCTTTAGGAGACACGCCTAAAACTTAAGTATTAAATGGTTCTAGGGAAGGATTCTATGATACTTCCCTTATTAACAAGAGGTCCTGCAGGGTGTGATGCTTCTACAGTCCACAGGGGGATGCCCCACATTCATTGTTCTTATCCTTGGTGCAGTCATACCCTCTGATCTCAGAGGGTAGCAGAAAAAGCCCACTTCTACCAACTCCTTAATCCTGAGCAAAAGCCATAGTCTATGATAGCGTAATTTGTCATGATAGGAAAAATGATGTTGCTTCTATGAAATACTCCAGAAGAAATCCCAATTGTTTAATATCATTAATAAAATTATAACATACATGTATTACATATATGTTCAGGTCAACAGATTAGCCCATACATCTAGTTCAGGTCAAGGACTCCCACACAGCCTTCAAGTATCTCCACTTATCTCAAAATCTACATGAATAATCCTTGATAATGCATTTTGATGGCTTTCCGCACCACCACCACCACCACCACCACCACCACCACCGAAATCTTCACTTCAAAGATTTTTTTTTAACACTTCATATGTAAACTATGCAATCTGAAGCTTCAAGCAGCCAATTCTGATGGGTCAATTCATTGTCCCCATGATTCCTCTTATTCTTCTGCCATACATCCCCACCATACTCCCTTCCGCTTCTACTGCTGGACTGGTACATTACTGGAGTCAAGACAAAGATCCCATTACTAGCCCATTTTTAATTGATTAATTTGTTTATTCATTCAATAAAAATATATTAAGTGCTTTGCTATCTATCAATATGCTAGGCATAGTAAATGCAAAGATGACAATTTTCCATTCCTCCAGGAATTTACAATCTATTTGGGGAGAGAGACAAAGATATATAGAATATAGTATGCCAAATGCCTGAATGGGGTAAGGAAAAGGTGCTATTTGATGAGCACATCCATGGAACACCCAAGCCAGCCTCGAATGGTTACAGTAGACTTCTGACAAACTCTAAACTGAATCTAAAAGACAAGTAGGAAGTCAACAAGCAAAGGGGCTTGAGGAAAGTGAGGAGGAAATTGTGCCAAGGCCTGAAATTTTGGAAGGGGAAGGAGCTTGGGTCCACAGGTCCGCAGAGTGTGGGGAGGGGAATGGCAAAAGATGAAACAGAAACAGCAAATCAGGTAGGGCCTTGTATGGAAACAAAAGGGAATACTAGAAGAATTTTGACTGGACGACTGATGTGATCAATTTGCATGCATCAATCCATAGTAAGGGTTGCAAAGATCGGCACATGTAGCAAGCACGGCTGTTGCCTCTCTACTATCAATTTTCTGTTTGTCTCTTACCAGTATTTATGGGGAACAGCAGTATTTCTACTTAAAAATGATACTTCCTGGCCTTTGCAAATAGGGTTGCTCCATAAGCTGTAAGTAAAGGTTTTTTGTTAGGACTTCTGGAAAAGCTCTTTAAAAAAGGACTGATTAGAGGGTAAATTCTTTTGCCCTTGCTATCTTCCTTCTTGCTGCCACCTGGAATGTGGATGCAATGGCTCTAGCAATAGTGTCTATATTGCTATCATGAGGCAATCCTGAGGATGGAAACCACACGCTGAGAATGTCGAAGCAGAAACAGAATCAGTTCTGTTGTTGTGGAGCTGCCATTACTGGCCCTAGAAGTCTGTTTAGCTCCAGACCTCCTTTATTTGAGGGAAAAATACAGATTTTTAAGTTGCTGTGATATGCGTTTTCTATTACAGGCAGCAGAAAGTGTGATAACTGGTAAGGAGAGAAAACAAAGCTAGAAGAGATACACTGATAGTTTTCTGCATGAAGCTACTGAGTGGCCTCTACTCAGTAGTAAAGGGGTTGGAGGGGAGTGGATGGATTAGGGAAATATGAGGTATAATGAAGCTTAATTATTTGCGGCAGGTGTTGAGGGGAATGGGCAAGTTCCTGGCTTTAGAAAATAGGAGTGCTAATCATTATCTGTTTACAACACACTTTCAAAAAATGTTTGATACTAAAACTTAGCCAATTTGAAAAACTCAATCTCTCAGATGTATGTTCAACTTTCAACCATGCCCTCTCCCAAAAAGCATGTAATAAATTCCATTAGGTACTAAACAAACTTTTGAATTAATTTAATCAAATCACATCCCCAAACAGTTTGAAATTTAAAAGTCTTTAACTTGAAGGGAAAACTATTTTAGCTATTTTCCTCAAAAATTAGGTGTGCCATGAAAATTGCATGGTGGAATTCCTTTCCACAATTCTATTTTTTGAGAAAAAAGTTTAGGTAAGCTCTCTGCCCAATGTGGGGCTTGAACTCACAGCCCCAAGATCAAGAGTCACATGCTCTATGGACTGAGTCAGACAGGCACCCCTTCCCTGTCCCTTTTAAAGTAAAATGTAAATTAGTTGCGGAAAAGATTAAAACTAGAGACTTCAGTAGTTTAATAAATCCTACATTCTTCAAAGAAAGATATCTATCCTTCAACAGGTAAGACATTTTCATGTACATAAATCTACACATTGTTATAGCATTTGCAGTCCTCTATGTTCATTTCCCTGAACATAAATTCAGGGAAATTCAGAGAATTGGTATGGGTTTCAGATGTTACTTCTATTCCTAAAACTCCCAACCTGACATGGCTTAATTTTATACATCTTTTGACCCAACTCAACATGTTTTATGAAGCCCATTCTTATCACTAAACCTGGAAGCAGTTCGGGTTTCTCCAAATTTACTTGCTTTTAAGACTTTATTAGATATCTTTACCCAATAGATTTAACTGGGCCAATTAAATCAACAAGGAATATTGTACATGTTCATAAAACCAATTATCTCACTGAGTGAAGAACTCACTCTGACCTAGGGTTTCTTTTCCTCCATTTTTGAAAAGCAGAAAATTTGCTTTTGACATGGCAGCCAACTCTTCATTTTTTTGTGTCACCTAAAGAGGCACCAACAACACTGAAACTTTTGGTTTCCATATCATTTTGGAGCTATCACCCACTGTAGTTGTTTTATTTTGCAATCTTATAGGAAATTGAAAGAAGACATTGAAGAACAAACCATTTAGTCATTTCATCGCCTGAACTGGAAAGATAATAGGACAGGAGGTATAAAGACACAAATTTATTTGAGTAACCACTTTGAAAAATCTGAAAAATGGGAGGAACTGCTGACCCATAATACTGCACAAGATACTGAAAAGTCATTTTACACTTAAATTCAAGAGAGGATTATTGAGCATCCTCTCTGTTATATATCATGTGAGGTGCTATGGCATGTTATGCTGGATCCAGCTCTATAAGCTGGCAAGAGCTTAAAATTTCAGAAATTTTTGATCTAATTGTTAGGCCACTGATAATTTGAAACTGGCCAAAGTTAGAGTATTTATAGTGCAAAAATTGGCAAACACTACAAATCAGGGCATTCTACCTTCAGGGAGCCAGTTCACAATCATGCCACTAGAAATGTAGTCATTAGTAAGATGCATGCTGGGTCCTCAGGACCTTGCTTCTTAGTTTGGGGATAAGAAAAGTACAACAGGGGTTAGAACACAGGACACCATGTACTGTGCTACAATCCACATTAAGATACCCAAGGCTCAAACCAGAGCGGCACTACATTAGAAGAAAAAGAATCCTAGTTCTCTGCCTTCTACATGATACACATCCAAGGACATAGAATAAAACAACTCTTAATAGAACACTTCTCTGACACTGATAGCCTAGAGATTCTGAAATTCTCTGATTGCAAGTTAGATAATAATTCTGCATCACACACACTTTTAAATGAATGGACAATGAATTAAAGAAAAAAGAAATCCCTTGAGGTAGTGATTCAGAGGCTAGGGGGGAAGTGAGGCACAATCACCACTATAGTGGCCTCTATAGATAATTACCTTGCCAAGTATAGGTTCTAGGTACATGCTTAAAAATAAGGTTAAAAAGTTGCCTCTTCTGATCTTCTACAATCATAAACCAGCCCCTGCACAGAAGTCATATAGCACATTTTGAGCCCAAAACCTCTCAAGGAGAATTCTACTTAAAATGAATCTGGGTGTGGCTGATCCCACATCTCTGGGGAAAACAAATCCTCTCCAGAAAAATGCAACCCAGTCTCAGGGAAATTTCAGGAAGTGTTCTGGAAAGTATAAGCTCCCAAACAAACAAACAAACAAACAATCACAACACATAAGAAAAAACCATCCTAAGAGAAAAGAAAAAGCCACAATCACAGGCTGTATCTATAAAGATCTCACATATAAGAATTATCAGATATAAGTCAGGATGTTAAATGTGTTGAATTAAAAGGGAGAATCAAGAAATTCTCTTCATCTTGTTAGCATTTTAATTCCCATCAATGTTCCTTTAAATATCCACATGTTGACTATTTTATTTTGTATCATTTCTGCTTGTATATCTTCTTGAAGATAATTTAAGTATTCTGTAGGTGAGAATTATAGCCAACAAGCTCCTTTTTAATATGAAAACATCCTTACTTTAGCTTCATTCTTTTTATTTCTTTTATTGTTAAAATGTTTGGGGTACCTGGCTGGCTCATCAGAAGAGCATGTGACTCTTGATTTTGGGGTTGAGTTGAAGCCCCATATTGGGTGTAGAGATTATTTCAAAATAAAATTTTTTTAAAAGAATGTTTTTAAGGATTTTATTTATTTGAGAAAGAAAGAGAGCAAGCACATTCATGAGAGGGGGAAGGGTCAGAGGGAGAAGCAGACTCCCTGCCGAGCAGGGAGTCCGATGTGGAACTCGATCCCCGGACTCCAGGATCATGACCTGAGCTGAAGGCAGTTGCCCAACCAACTGAGCCACCCACGTTCCCAAAAAGAAAAAAAAATTTTTTTTGAAAAAAAAAATTTTTTTAAGGAAATGCATAAAATATTAACAGTTGTAAGAAAAATAGCATATATAGATTTTTTAAATTAAAGAATAACACAAAGAAATAGTATGTGTATATGGAAATTAATACACATTTTTGCTGAGCCATCTGAAGGTAAAATGCAAATATCATGACATTTTACCCTTAAACATTTCAGCATTCACCTAGGTGAAGTACTGGAAAAATCAGAGATTACAAGGCCTGAAAGACTCTTAGAAAAATCCAACATTCAGCTAGAAATCAGAGGAAGTAAAGAATGAGGAAAAGGCAATGTTTGAAGGTACAATGATTTACATTCCCCAGAATGGAAAAAAGATAAATTTCCCATTTTCTGGAGAAGTTTGATATTACTATTTTTTAAATGTCATGTAGAATTTATTACTAAATCTATATGGACCTAAAGACTTCTAAGACATTTTTTTTTTTTAAAGATTTTATTTATTTATTTGACAGAGAGAGAGATCACAAGCAGGCAGAGAGGCATGCAGAGAGAGAGGGGGAAGCAGGCTCCCTGCCGAGCAGAGAGCCCGATGCGGGGCTCGATCCCAGGACCTGAGATCACGACCCGAGCCGAAGGCAGAGGCCTTAACCCACTGAGCCACCCAGGCGCCCAGACTTCTAAGACATTTTTAAGTATGAAATCAACATCTTTAATAAATTTAAGAGAAGTCATGTTTTTATTTCTTCTTGAATTTGATCGATTACATCTCTCAGGACTTTGCTCAATGAAGAATGGATTTCCTGTCTCCCAGTTCAATTATTGAAAGAAAAGTATTTAAAATTCCACGTAACATTATGCATCTCTAGTTCTCCTTCCAGTTCTTCAGGGTTTGCTTTGTGCAATTTGAATGATATTATAGTATCTTGATCAACTTATCTCTTCATCATTATAAAGCAATCCCTGGTAATATTTCTTGATCTGAAATCTACTTTGTTGATATTAATATAGCCCACTCTAGCTTTCTTTGGACTGGTGTTAGCATGGTATTTCTTCTCTAATCTTTTTGCTTTTACCCTCTCCTAACTACATAGGTGTGTTGCAAACAGCATATGATTCAGTTGTATTTTTACATTCAATTTGACAATCTCTGCCTTTAATTTGGGTGTTTAGATCATTTACATGTAATATGATTATCAATATTGATTTAAATCTACCATCTTCACAGTTTTCTATTTGCCCAGTATGTTTTTTCTTCCCCCTACCTCTTTGAGTGAATCATATTGATCTTTTGTCTTTTTTTTCTCTTTCCTTTTGGGTAGTTTCTATTGTTATGTTTTTAAATTCACTAATCTTTTGCTCTCCATCATCTAAACTGCTGTTAATCCCATCCAGGATTTATTTCAGCTATTGCATTTTTTAATCTTTAGAAATCCATTTCAGGTTTTTTTTTTTAATATCTTCTATTTCTTTTAATATGTGAATTCTTTCCTCTATCTTCTTGAGAATATGAGGTATATTTCTAATAGAATAATAGAGAAATATATTGAAACAGCTATCATTTGTGTCATTGCTGGGTATGTTTATATTGCTTGAGATAACATTTTATCCTTCTGAGTCTTTGTGGTTTTTTTTTTGTTTTTGTTTTTGTTTTTGCATGCCTAGTAATTTTTTATTTGATGCTAGGTGTTAAGATTTTTTCACCTTATTGGGGACAGATTTCATAGTATTCCATTAAATATTATTGGGCTTTGAGATGCAATAAAGTTATTTGTAATCAATTTTATCCATTTTTGTTTTTAACCACTGTTATGGAAGACTCAGAACAATCTTTAGGGCTGATTTGACTTCACTACTGAGGTACTATCCTTTTTATAATAACTATTTGTCATGTCTCTTAGGAAGTTTTCCACTTTAGGTGATGAAAATGAAAACTATTTTAGGCCCTGTGTAAGCTATGGAAATTGACCTACTCCTTTCTGGTGCCTTTTTCAGTCTCAATAATTTCTTTGTATGGATTTGCAGATCCATATTCCACTGACTCAAGGGGACCTATCAGAAGAGTTTTAGGGCTCTCTTTTCAGTTGCCTTCTCTCCAGGATTTTGTTCCACAAATTCTAGCTTCTTTGACTTTTCTGAACTACAGACTCAGGCAAATTGCTAGACTCTATTTGTGTTTCTCTTCCTTGTACTGTGGTCTGAAAACTTTATACAATCAACTATGGCACTTTTAAAGGACTAACTTTGTCTTTATTTTCCCCTTGCTCTCAGGGATCACTATACCATGCTGTCTTCTGTCTAATATCTGAAAAAACATCATTACACTTTTACTAGGTTCCATTTTCTAGTATTAGGTGACAGAGCAAATTTGATCTTTTTTCTTCCATCATTCTTCTAACATACCAAATTTTAAGTGACTGGAAAAGAAAAGACCAGAAGCAAAGATACTCCTAAAGAAAAATCACCAAATAGGTAAACTTCCCTACTAGATGCCAAGACTTATTATGAGTAATAATAATTAAGGCAATCTGGTTGTGATAAATGGGAAAATAAATAAAAATCTAAGAAACGGACCAAATGTTTATAGAAATTTAACATCTCTGGGGAAAGGATGAATTATTTAATAATAGAGTTTACTACCAATCTCAGAAAAAGAAAGAATTCAACCCTACTTCATACCATATACCAAAATCAAGTCAGGTATGATAATGACTCTTACACTTATGCTCAGATACTGCAAGATTAATAAGCACATTGTTCTTGATAACGATGCAGAAATAATCCAAGCACTCAACAAAAGAATGGACAGGTAAGTATGGTACAGTCAGTTACAGAAAGAAATATGCAGAGATACAAATAATTATAACTATACTCAGAAGTATAGATGAATCTTTGAAATATGTGAAAAAAAATCACAAGAATACAAATGGTATGACACTATTTGTTACAAAGTACAAAAGGAAAAATGAAATAAAGATACTTTGAACACATGCATATATTATAAAATTATAAGGAAAGCAATGGAATCAAAGATTTCACAATAGTGGTTACTCTGTGGGACAGGGTGTGGGATGGTGATTATGGGGGCAGACAGGATAATAGGAGTAGAGAACAGAAGAGTTTGGATGGCTTTTGTAATGCTTGGTTTGAGTTGGGAAGTGAACTTAAGAGTATCTATTGCATGATCATGTTCCAAAATTTAAAATATGTTCCATGTATTTTGCATAATGAGCTTCATAAAACTGAAAAAAAAAAAAACCCCAAACTATTGTCATAACCTTGTCCTGCAACTTCTAGGAGCCTCTCACACAGCTGGTGTGAAGAAGTTCTCTCACTTCAGATAAGGTCTACCTTCCCATGTTGTTCCAGATTACTTCTACAGCCTTCCCTTCTTTGCATAGAACTCTCACAACTCAAATTCCTTCACCCCTCTACAGACACTGCAGAAAGTAGACCCTCTTCAGTTTATGTGCCTTCTTTTTACAAATTTGCCTTTGGCATTCTCTGAGTGGGTAAAGTGGTTTTCTGACAGCTCTAACAGACTGTGTTACACAGAGGGAACAAGTAATGCTGTAAGCATATATGTTAGCAATTGTAAAACAAGTAGGGTCTGCCAGAGGAAACAAATAAGGGGTATGGGAATCCTGACTGTGGGTGAAGGTTAGGCTTCAGACAGAAGGCAGCATTAGAACAGGGCTTTGAAAAGCAGGTAGAATTTTGATAGATGAGACCTTGAACATTCTCTGCAGAGGGAAATATCATCATGAGAGAACAATACAGGGCTTTGACTTTTGGGGGTTGACTCATTCATCGGAGAAAAAGGAAGAAGAGAAAAATTGGACTGAGATCATGCCTTGAAGTTAGGATGGCATATGTCTTTATTCTTTAGAATGAGAAGCCATTGAGGGTTGTTGAGTCAATAGTGACATGACCAGGGCTCTCCATGAAGATTCAAGTAATGACCCTTGACCACTTGCCGTGGACAAGGCACTAGAGGTGTGTCTATGAGGTAGGGGTGCAAAAACCAAAAAGACTTATGTACCATCTCTGCCTTAGTGACTCCTAATCTGGTTGGAGTTAAAGAACAGAATCGGGGGTTGGGGCAGTGGGCAGGGTAAAAACGACTGGGCAGTTTTCCAGCCTCTCTGAAACTGGTCTCTAGAGCATGGTTTCCTTATTTGGTTACAAACAGTGTGAATAACCAGCCAAGTGCCCAAATTAAAGTACAGAGGCAGGTCATAAATTCCTGTCTTGCTCAGCACACTTTAAGTTGAATTGAGTGATAATTAGGTAGTATAAAGCTAGGGGAGAGGTCATTACCAATTCTCAGGAAATACACATTCCCTTTTATAGGACCAACCCCTGATCTGTAGCCCCAAGTCCACGGACCCTATTTTTCAAGGACAGACCACAGAAATCTACACGGCCGTATGGTGTGTTAGAGTGCAACGTCCAATCAAGGATGGATTTGCCTTTGCTGGGCGATAAGCTCCAAGGAGGGACTATACCAGTCTTTCTACCAGACAAGCAGCAGGTTATTGATGCTGAGTATGCCAGACAGAATCCTCTTCTGCATCTCCTCCTTCAAATTGCCTGTATTGTGAAACCTCTCACCTATCAATCTGGATAAATGCACCAACCTGCCTCAGGGGTGGCGAGGGGATCTATTTATGTTTATCACTGAATATTGACTGAGATCTTGATGGCATGGAGCAAGCTAGGTCTCTCTTCCTCTCCCCTTATCCATCATCTCCCAAGCACCAATACACCCTATTGAAAAGGAAGAGGCTGCCAAGACATATGCTAAAATGATATTGTATTTCATCCTACTTTTGAAGTAATGAGATCGTTTAACATGAAATGTAATTTCAAAGTGCAATGGGGTTTTTTTTTTTTTTTTTCTTTTCCCCCCTCCCTTGGTAATAGCTTCAGACTCTGTGTGCAGCTGACTGACACATCAGTAACAGGTACAAAATGAAACCTATTTCTTTCAGAAAATGAGTGTCCGCTGAGAGAGCTGGACAGAAAGCAGCAATGGCGTGGGTCTTTGAAGACTGCCTGTGCCTTGAGCTCCTCTCCCAAAAGGTCTGGGTTGCATTACTCTAGCTCCACACAAAACCATGGTCACAGCGAAGAAAAGTTTTAAAATACATGCATATTAAGCTAACTCCAAAATGAGACACCAAGAAGGAGCTCAAACCACATTCCTTTTCCTTTTAGAAAATTTAGAAATTCCCTTCATCTGCTTTAAGAAAATAGTAAGCTTTCCTTCCAGGACTCAATTTCTGCAGCTGATTTTGATCCAAAGATGCCAGATACATTAACAGTTTCAGGTGTGTCTGTTACCCCTCAAGGGTGAGAACAGCAGGAATTGTCATCAACAGGCAAGGCTGGAAATGTAATCTTCTGGAAATTTCCACATTCAAGATGAAGTTACACTTCATAAGACAGCTAATGGTTTTAAATTCACGTATTTAAGAAGTGGTAATTGTAAAATAAAACATTAGCAAGGCTCAAAAAATAGAGCTAGAACATCTTAGTCTCTGGTACAAATGGTACAGGAAATGTGTGATTTGTTACAGGCCTATCTGTAGACATCGATGACATCTTCTATTGCTATAATTTAAACATATGGTCAATATGAAGATTAATACAGTCCAAAAAATCAGCTAGAAATACAAATGCTAAGTATGTTAAGAGATTGGATTTTGGCTTGCTTCATTCTTATTTTGAATGTGTTTTAGATTTAATACTCAAAACCATATAGCAGGAGACAGGTGAAGAGCCACATACCTGTTTTCCTGGCTTTTGAAGGAAGAAGTTGTGCAGTCTTCAACAAAGTGTTTACCTCTTTTGGCCTCGTTTTATAGATATAAAAGGGAGTTATTAGCGCATAACTTATAAGATATGTGTAAAGACCTGGTATTTTTTTTGTTTGTTTATTTGACAGACAGAGATCATAAGTAAGGAGAGAGGCAGGCAGAGAGGAAGGGAAGCAGGCTCCCTGCTGAGCAGAGAGCCCCATGTGGGGCTCGATCCCAGGACCCTGAGATCATGACCTGAGCCGAAGGCAGAGGCTTTAACTCACTGAGCCACCCAGGCCCCCCAAGACCTGGTATTTTTAAAGCTCACCTTTTTTTTTTAAAAAAGCTCATTTTTAAAAAAGATTTTATTTGTCAGAGAGCGAGCACAAGCAAGGGGAGTAGCAGAGGAGGGAGAAGCAGGCCCCCCACTGAGCAGGGAGCCTGATGCAGGGCCTCCATCCCAGGACCCTGAGATCATGACCTGAGCTTATGCCAGTCGCTTAACCGACTGAGCCACCCAGATGTCCCTAAAGCTCATATTTTTAAGTATTTAAAAATGCCCAATGAAGCCCTGTTATTCAATATTAGTCCATAAAGCAACAGCTTCTGTATCACCCAAGAGTTCATTAGAAATGCACTCTGAGACCTCATTCCAAATGTAATCAGTATCTGCATTTTAACAGGACTCAGGTAATTCACATCACTCTTAAAATGCAGATTCTGATTCAGGTCTAGAGATGGCCTAAGCTTCTGCATTGCTAACAAGTTCCCCCAGCTGATCACCCAGGGACTACACTTTGGGTAGCAGGGTTTAAAGGATGTCCAATAGCCTACAGCAGGGGTTTTCAAAGTTGGCTGTTCAGCCATGGATGGATCAGCCCCGCCCCTACGGCTTCCGATTCAATAGGTGGGTAAGAGCCGCAGTTTGCATTTCTAACATTCCCAGGTGATACTGATGCTGCTAGTCCAGGGGTCACATTTTTTAAGATTTTTATTTATTTGACAGAGAGAGACCACAAGTAGGCAGAGAGGCAGGCAGAGAGAGAGGAAGGGAAGCAGGATCCCTGCTGAACAGAGAGCCTGATGCGGGGTTCGATCCCAGGACTCTGAGATCATGACCTGAGCCGAAGGCAGAGTCTTAACCCACTGAGCCACCCAGGCGGCGCCCCGAGGGATCACATTTTGAGCATCGTTGGTTTACAGACTTGCGTGGAAAACAAAAGATTAACTATAATAGAATAAGGAAAAACAAGAGGAACACTGTATGGTTTTTAGTTACAATCTATGGGTTATGAAACCTAAAAGGAAATGTACAGTAGAAATTCTTTTACGGAGTTGGAAGTCTCTTCTCCATTTGCCAGCTGTCACGGACCGTAAAAGACCGTCCCCCGTCGAACCACTTCTTGCTTCCTACGTTGCAGTCCCATGAGCAGCAGCAACTCCTTTGAGCTCCTGGCCTTTCCCAGTGACACAAGCGGCTACCAGGCTTTTGAGAGAAACAGGTTGATTTGGAACGGGAGAGGGAGGAGCTTGAGAAACACAGGGGGAGGCGATGATTAAAACTACAGGCATCGATGAGCAAATGGGTGCCGCATGCCTCCTCACAGATTCAGCAAAATGGATGTGTCCATTGTAGTCACCATTCGTTTTGTTATTTATGACCCACGGCGTTCCAAAAAGGTGTTGTTTGTTTTTTTTTTTTTTAATATTTTGAAATGTATCTCAGCTGTATCAACCTCAAGGTGGCGAACTGAAACATTAAGTTGCCGTGTTGCTGGATGAATACCAAGAGTCACCATCAGTTGGCAGCGGAGTGTGAACCTGGTGCTATACTTTGCAGAAAGGCATCTGTCTCCACTGAGCACAGATTGTGCAAGGCCCGGCAAGTCCAGTCCCAAGGCCCCTCGCACTTCAATGCAAACTTTCCCTCATATTTAAGAAGGCCCTAACACCCCCTGGGTTCATGCAACCCAGCCGATGTTCAATAAAGCTTTGTAAAAATAAATAAAGAAAAATAAATTTTCGTGGTACTTCAGAGGGGAACCATCCCATCTCCTGAAAAAAACTGATGCCTCAGAACTGGGGATCAAATAAATCCAAATGATGACGTGAAAATCTTATAGAATCCATTCTGAGAAAATAAGGTACAGTTACAAAAGTGACAAACTGTCAGCAACTTAATGCTCATCATTTTGTCAGTAGAATACTATGTAGCCACTAATAATTAGATCTTTGAAACCAACTGATAATTATAGTATTACGGCAACATTTTTAAATTAAAAGGACACAGCATTGCATCTAGGGCTTAATTAGAGCTATATTTCTAAAACTCTGAGCCCAAGAAGCACCTGATAGAAAACCTTGCAAAATGTAGACACATTAGTTGTGTTTGCAGTAGAGTACACTTTCAAAACTTGTTTTTTTTTTTGCCAATTTAATAGGTCTGCACAAAATTTATAGTGCAAAATGAGTTATTTTCAAAAGTATGCCTTTTAAATTATGCTATTTCAATGTTGATAACATTAAGAGTAAAAAGAAAGATAAGAAATTTTACTCTAATTGTATTTATGCTAAAATACCTACATGTTAAAAAATAGAATGCATTAATAATGATTGCTTTTATTGAGAGTTAGGGCAATGGCCGGGGCTAGTTTTCTGGCCACCAAATTTATTCAGTGTAGTTTAGAATGAAACAAATATAAAAAGGTAACGGGGAAGTGAATGTTTCTCTGAATAGATTTGCAGTTTATTTAAAATAAAATGTAAAACACAGCTTGCTTTAGGGCTTCTCTTCCTGAACAGGTCACATCCAAGCCTCTCCTGGTCATCCCCATGCCTGCACCGGTGCTCCCACGTGAGAGTAAATATGGACAGGAAGCTCCTTGTTCTTCTCACTTGGGTGCGAGCCCAACAGAAGAATAGGCCTCAATTCTCAGACCTTCAGGAGTGGTCACAAGCCTGTGAACCAGAATCTTGCCCTTTTACTCAGAGGCCAAGCTAGGTCCCTGGCAGCCCCACTCCCATGGCCATTAGCCAACATGGCTTTGTGCCCATGAGCTATATGTGACATACCAGCTTCACGTGGCAAGTAACCACATACCTGGGGCTCAAGATAGGAGTATAAAGTAGAAAACAAGACTTTTAACCCACCAGGCCAAAATAGGCCTTCTTGTATTTAACAGTCAAGATCTCATCTAGTGACTCTTTGTAGGGCTTTACCCAAAAATGAAAGCTTCTTTCACCCTAAGTCCTACAGTTCTAGGAATTTTGCCAGTTACCTTAGGAAAATTGAGTTCTTTCTCATGTTATGAACCCCCAAAAGATGTTAGAATGTGTTCATGCCAGTCTCCAGGTAACTTTCTCTACGGACTCATAATGCCACATGTCAAATCACTTACTGAAAGTCTGCACGAGGACCAGAAATTCATTCATGCACTCACTCATTCAAATATTGAGTGCCTTCTGCGTGCAAACGTGCCAGGTGCGTAGATAAAGTGGTACATAAGACACAGTAGCCATCCTCAAAGAGCCCAAAGTCTAGATTCAGAGACAAAAGGAAAGAGTTTCAACAGATGAAAGACCCTCTAGGAGGTAGAGACAGAGGGCCTGGGGACAGAAGACTTGCTGGAGGAAACAATGTCTAAGCTGTAAAGGAAAACACAGGTAGCAATTAGCCTGGCAAAGGGGAGGGCAAGTGGAGTGGGAAGGGAAAGAACTTTCTAGAAAGAACAACAGGGTCACAGGCTTAGAAAGACAAGAACGTGATCAGTTCATGAGACCTTTTAGTACAGCATCATAGCAAAGCAGAGTTCAAGAGCGAAGTGATGAAAGACTGCTCAGGAAGTAAACAGAGGGGGGCAGGGGTCATAAAAGCTTTAAAAGCCATGTTGTCATGGTAGCATGTTTCAAAGGTGCCTGCCTCTCCCACCTGCTAGTCCTAGAAGTGGGGAATGAAGGGAGAGGATGTTGGTCAAATCCCAGGACACATGTGGGCCAATATAATTGGTGTGGAGCCTTTCCTGTAAATGCGTAAGCTCAAAATTGCCCAGACTATTGGCACATTCTCTTGGACTTGACTATTTGCCATTCTGCTTGTCGGAATCTTTTTTGGAACCTGCCCTTTTCTCTTGGATCCTTTTTTTTTCCTCAGAGTGTCTATTGTCTAGTGGGTACCTGGAGCTGCCTCCTAGTCTAGAAGATTCTTAGCCTGTGGAGGCTGAGTGTGAACTAGGGTGGAACTCACAGGAAAGGAGGCAACCTCCAGACTCATACCCGCCTGGCCTCTGCTCAGGGAGCTTTGGCTTGTTGCCTGGCCTCACCTGAGAGCTACAAATATTTGTTCATCAGATAACACATAAAACTGAATGCATAAAAGGCAGCTAAGGGAGTTAGTATACGAAATAATGGGCTGTATGGAATTTGAATCTACAAAAGCTGAAGGATTGTTTAGACCTTTCTTGGAGAGTGATTGTGACAATGAGATCATACTACAATCTGCCTCAAAGTAGATACATAGTAAATGCATTCTTCCTCCCCTTCATCACTGAGCTCTGAAATTCACAAAAACCTGGCCAATTAACGTCAGCTTTGGAGGTCAGCTATAACTCACAGGAGGAGCCCTAAACAGAGTAACAGATGTAGGTATTTTAGGGGGGGCAGGTCATTGTACCCTGAGCACACAATTAAGGCCTATTCTTTGTTAGAAATTGTGCAAGGGCTTGCAAATCAAGCAAATACTTTGCCCTTGGGAAGCTTGTCAGTCCAATGGTGAAAGAATTCCACACAAATGACATGACTGGTGCCTTGAAATACATGCATGTCAAGAGCCAAGACATGTAACAGTTTGAGGCACCCCTCCCTCCCAGGTGAGAAAGTTCTAGAAGGCTTCATGGAGGAAGGGATATTTGAAGGAGAGTAGGCTTGGGATTCTGAGGTAAAGGGAATAGAATGCGCCAATAGTGGGGGAAGGAAATATGAAAAAGAAGCGTTCTATTTGGATTGCACAAGAACTATGTCAATGTAACAACCAAAGGAGAGCAGCTAGAAGTTTCCATTGGGATCAAGTGATGGCAGGTCTAGAGGGCCAACCTTTCATGCCTACTCTAACCTGCTTTAGCTGGGGCATCTGAGGACCCTATAGCAGGACTGGATGTAGTGGGTAAACATGGTTTATTTATTTTTTATTTTTTTATTTTTTATTTTTTAAACATGGTTTCAAAGAAATACGACCACCAGCTTTGTCCAAATTTGCACTTTTGGCGCTGTGTGAGGGAGTGCCAGGGCAGGCCTCCCACCAAGTACATTTAACACTGAAAAAATTAAATTAAAAAAAAAAAAAAGGAACAATTGGTCTATTTCCATCCTTGGTAGCTGCACACCTGACTCCGTCTTTCCTCATCACATTCCAGAAAACTGCTGTCACACTCCCCAGGGTTGACCCACCCCAGGCAATGTGGCAAAAGACACAATTAAGATCCAGGACTCAGAACCACAGCACACCTGCAACGGAGCAGGCCTGGGATGAATAATTACGAAGGGCAGCTCTACCCCTGGCCTCTGCTTTGGCAGAACCAGGGTAACAGCTGTGGAAAAGCAGCACCTGCTTCATTTCTGCATCTTCTACATGCTCTCCACACCCTTTTCTGCTGAGAAGAAAGCAAAGTAACCCATGTGTGCCTTTATGAACAAGCCATGATCCAAATATTTTTCCCAAAGGACTTTTTATTCTATCACATTTCCATGTCCTGGTGTTGACTGCTCTCACGGCCTAAATAGCCTACAGCCAATAAATGTCATATTCATCCATTTAGATAACACTTAAGTATCTCCCCCTCCCCCAGGCCCAAACAGCCCTTACTGATGATTTTATCTGCCCCCTGCCACTCCTCTTCACGTCTGCATTCCCTATGGTAAAAGGAAGGCCCTCCACCAGGAGTGGTGATTGACAATTAAAATTAGAAGATAGATTTCCAACTGAATGCCTTGTTAAACACACGTAATCAACCCCAAATAAAATGACACATTGCTGATAAGGAACCATTGGCCCCATGGGGAGGATTCCAGGGAGAAACATACATTCTACGACCGAATCTCCAACATAAGCACTAAGAAGGCACCCACCTTTAAAAAACCAGCCAATGAAATCTAACAGGAAGTAAGATGTTGAAGAAAATCAATATTATTGGCAGATTTAAGCTATGCTTACTAGAGACTCAGATTTTTTTAAGCCCTGATTTCTGATGAGGTTTTCACTTGAAAGTGAATTGTATGAAAAATAGAGAACATTTCCTTCTGATAGAAGCAATTATAGTTAAGGACTCAGGTGAGTCAATAAAATCTTAATCACCCATAATTACACCGGAGAGCACTACCGCCGAACCATACCACTCACTGTTCTCTAACAGTTTGCTTTTCTCTTTCCCTGGATGCCCTCCTCGTAGGTTCACTTATCAACTCCTACTTCATTATCAAGACTCAGAACAGGTAACTCTTCCTCCACGAAGCCTTCCTTACAACCTCAGACAAAAAAAATCTCTCCCACCTTTATGCTCCTGGAATTATTTTAAAGATATAATTAACATACAACATTAAATTTCAGGAGTACAAAATAACGATCCAACATTTGTATGTTTTGCAAAATGATCGTGGTAAGCCTAACATTTATCATCAGTCACAATTTTTTTCTTTTTTTTAAAGATTTTATTTATTTGACAGACAGAGATCACAAGTAGGCGGAGAGGCAGGCAGAGAGAGGAGGAAGCAGGCTCCCCGTGGAGCAGAGAGCCCGATGTGGGGCTTGATCCCAGGACTCTGGGATCATGACCCAAGCCGAAGGCAGAGACTTTTTAGTTTTTTTTTTTTTTTTTTTTTTTTTTTAAGATTTTATTTATTTATTTGACAGAGAGAGATCAGAAGTAGGCAGAGAGGCAGAGAGAGAGAGAGAGGAGGAAGCAGGCTCCCTGCTGAGCAGAGAGCCCGATGCGGGACTCGATCCCAGGATCCTGAGATCATGACCTGAGCCGAAGGCAGAGGCTTAACCCACTGAGCCACCCAGGCGCCCCGAAGGCAGAGACTTTAAACCACTAAGCCACCCAGGCGCCCAGTCACAATTTTTCTTATGAGAACTTTTAAGGTCTATGCTCTTAGCAACTTTCAAGGACACAATACAGTATTAATTCTAGTTCCTATGCTATATATTACCTACCCATGTCTTCTTTAATAACTCGAAGTTTGTACCCTTTGACTGTTTTTACCATTCACATCCCCACCTCTGGCAACTACCAATGTATTTTCCATATTGCTGAATTCAGGTCTTTTATTTTTCAAAAAGATTTCCCATACAAGTGAGATCATGCTGTGTTTTCCTTTCTCTGACTTATTTTAGTATAATGCCCTTGAGGTCCAGCCATATTGTCACAAAGGGCAAGAATTTTGTCCAGGGTTGAGTAGTGTTCTGGGGTGTGTGTGGATCATCTGTTGATGGACACTTGGGTTGTTTCTGTATCCTGACTACTGTAAATACCGCTGCAATAAACACGGGGGTGCAGGTATCTTTTCGCATTAGTGTGTTCATTTCCTTTGGATAAATATCCAGATGGAATTGGAGTTCTTTATTGTTCCCTATAAAGTTACCATATTGTGTGCTATATACTATGTGTGTCTTCTTCACCTTATTCAGCAGGAAGTTCCTTAATATTTTAGAGAGAAAGCAAGCATGATCCAGGGTAGGGGGGGATGAGACAAAGGGAAAGAGAATCCTCTGACTCCCCACTGAGCATAGAGCCCAATTCCAGGCTCATCCCAGGACCCCGAGACCATGACCTGAGCTAAAATCAAGAGTTGGACACTTAACCAACTGAGCCACCCAGGCACCCGTTGATGAGAGCATATCTTGATCATTTTGTACACACTATGGCAGCTATGATGTCTTCCAAAGAGGAGTTCTTTTATGAAAGTGTTTTAAGTGAAAAAACACATGCCTAATGTTAAACCAAACAAGAATAAATGGAACTTTGAGAAAGTGACTTGAGTACCTGATCTATAATTGGGTGTAAAGGAAAGGCTAGTAGAATTTAAACCGGAAAATTTTTTTTTCTTTTCCATAGTATTCCATTACAATATTTTTATGGAACACTTCTAGCATTTTAATTAAAAGAATCCTACAATGAATGTAAATATACTATCATTTTTGCAGATGGGGTTATTACTATAGAATTGAATACTGAATTGAGTATTGAAGAGCATTTGATGCCCAAATGGGAAATACGTGCTTTTAGGAATTTATACAAATTGTTATTTGTGAGTATTCTAATATTCCACAAATAAGTATAATTTTGGTTCTGTTTTCTGTTAGCTATACTTGACTCAAGTTAGTATGTTCAAGCTTCTCTTTATTCATAGTTAATAGTTTTGTTTTTGAATATTTGAAGGATTTTAGCCAATGAGTTACCTGCCCTTGTGCTTGGTCTTCTCTCCACTGGACCCTTGAATCCACTCTCCACATTTTCCCCAGTCTGCTCAGTGTGGGACTGGTCTCCCTTGCTCTCTCGCTAAGGGATGGTTTCACCCAATGAGAAATAACTTTAGAAAATCCCAAGAAGTGTTGGTATAGGGAGAAGGAAATAGCTCAGCACATATAGCCCCCTAGAATCCTCCCAAGCACCTTGTCAGTAGCTGCATTTCTCTACCCCAAACCACAGCTTGTTAGAAGTCTCTTCTCCAGTTTCTGAAGACCACTCCCTCTCCTTGCTCTTTTGACTTTGAGGGACAAGGGATGTGCAGGTCACAGCTCTCCATTCTTGCTAGTCCTGGGGTGCTTTGTCGTGCCTTGTTGGATTTCCTTATCACAGCCCACACATCTACAGTGTTCTATCCTCAAAGATCTCCATTCATCCTTCTGAGTGTTCCATCCATTACTTGACTGATGTGGTAATTGTTACTAGGAGTAGCTCCAGGATCTGGGTGGCAGCACTTCAACCCAGAGACCATGTAGACACAATTTCTGAGATTAGCAGTGATGTCTTTCGTGAAAATAGAAGTATTCTGACCCATAAAATCGGTGACATTAGCTGATTATGGAGTCCCTAGGATTAAAATAGATGAGCTGAGCTCCATTGTATTTAACATTCTAGCTCCTGTGGACAGAATCCTAATGTAGGTCACTATCATGAGCTTCCATGATCTTTTATCCATTTCCAAGTCATAAGCTTATTCACAGACCCAGAGCAGGCTGCATCCTTTGAGGAAGGACCCTATAACACAGCCATAGGTATATATTACAAATCTTCCTCCAGGCCTTCCCTAGAGGTACCTGCACTTATCTAGAGGGTGGATGTGCCTTAGGGAAAGAATACCCAGGTATTACAAAGACTGTACGATTCTACCTCTGAACAGGTATCAAGCCCAGGAGAGTGAATTGCCACCATGGTCTATAGTTGGAGTGGTGATTTATGGAAGACAGATGGGTTTGGGCATTGATTCACCTCTCCATCTAGAAGGACCCATCATGATTTATTTCTCCAGTTTTGGCATGTCGAGAGCCACCACCAAAGACTTACGAGATACAGAGGGGGTAATTCTTACCACACAGTCCCATTTAACTAACTTATTTGGCCTATACAAAACCTAGATGGATGTGGAGAATAATTGTACATTATCACAAACTTAGAAATTACACAAGCCTGTTTTACCTTTGGCTCCAAATGCAGTAAATTACTTAGAAATACCACAGTCCCTAGTAATGGGTATGCAGCAACCTAGCAAATGCCATTTCTCCAATTTTTATTGATAAGGATAATTAGAAGAGGTTTTCCTTCACATGTCTTATCAAGACCCTGTTAATTCTCTTGCTTTTATGTCATAATATAATGTTCAGGGAACTTGAGGACTTTGTTATCTCACATACTATGGTAGACCATTACTTTGGTGACAATGTAGTAATTGTACATGAGGAAGAAAACTGCCCATCATGAATTGGATTGTATATGATTCACCAAATTATAGAGTTGGGCACAGCATCCATTACTAAACATAAATGATATAAATAGCACTGGGCTCAAGTAGGTCCAGAAGGCACAAGTAAATGGCATGAGTTTGTAGATCACTCCTCCCAAGGCACCCCTTTCTGATGCTTCCCTGCTTTTTCTTTTACCCAAACTTATTGTCTTGTTAGGAATTCCTGGTCACTAGTTAGCAGAGGAAGAAATATGAGCACAGTTTACAGATGGATCTGCAGGATATACAGCTCAACTGGGGTAGGAGGGGTGGCTTTGAAAGGGCCATGAAGGACAGACTCTGAATAGGACATTTGACTGCCTACATTGCATAGAGAAGACAAAAGTGAAGCTCCAGAAGAAGTAATTGGCAATGGTTAAAGCTGGGTAGCTGGTTAGGAACCTGGAAATATCAAGATTGGAAAACTGGTGATAAGGAACCCTGGGCTAGAGATGTGTGGACAGATTTCTCAGAATGCACACAGAAAGGATATAATTTCTTACAAAAATCCCCATCAAAAGGCATCCACTACAGAGCAGTGTGTGGATACTAGTCAGCCTCTTTACTCAGCAAACCCAGTGCTTGCTCAACCATTGGAGGCATGGTTGGAGGATAGACTCAAAAGCAAGGACTTCTTTTCATGAGACTCACTCAGTTTCTGCTACCACTGAGTACCCTACCTGCCAATGGCAAGTAGTATTCAATATGGCCATAATCCCTTAGTATACCAGTCAGCCACCTGGGGCAAGTTGATTACATTGTTCCTCCCATTATGGAGAAGACAATTTGACCTCACCAGGATAAATGTATATTCTATTAATGGATTTGCTTTCTTGCCTATAGTTCTTCTGCCAACATCATGATTGATGCCTTATCTACTGTCACAGTATCCCAAACAGCATCTCCAAAAAAGCAATCATTTTATGGCAAAAGAATGTAGCAATGGGTTCAAGTCCATAAAATTACAATGTGCCCCACTACCCAGAGGCAGCTGGCTCAATGAGATAGTGAAAGCTAAGTTGCAGATCCAGTGGGGAGACCACATTCAGCAAGGATTGGAGCTGACTTATAGGTTGTAGTATATTCCTTAAATAATCAGCAGCCAGTGTATGGGACCACTCTAATTGTCAGAATGCATGGGTCTGAGAAGTAAACTGTGGAAGTGGACTTTTGTTTTATCAAACAATTCATTGAAGAAACTTTGCTTTCCTTTGCAACAACCTTGGACTTGATGAAGTTGGAGTTTCTACTGCCCCAAATAAAATGACAGTGGGCACTATTTCAACAAAATGGAATCCCATCCACCCTAGCAAAAGGTAAAGGGAACAAGGAAAGGGTGGTGGAAATGCTATGGTTATTAACTTAGGGCTCTTGACCAATTACAGAAGCAGAGGCTGGAATAGCTTCTATAATTGATGTAGAGTCATTGTTCTCCATGCTTCACTCCATGCTTCATCCCCTGCAATCTCAAAAGAACACATGAGGTTTCATGTGATAATACAATTGCAGTCATATTCAATTGAGATCATTTCCTTTAATGCTTCTTGATCTTCTTTAGTTTTGGCTAATATTTCTGCTCTACAGATAGTGATTCCCTGGCTTTTTTTTTTTTTTTTTTAAAGATTTTATTTATTTGACAGAGAGAGATCACAAGTAGGCAGAGAGACAGACAGAGAGAGGGGGGGAAGCAGACTCCCTGCTTAGTAGAGAGCCCGATGCGGGGCTCAATCCCAGGACCCTGGGACCATGACCTGAGCCGAAGGCAGAGGCTTTCACCCACTGAGCAACCCAGGCACCCCTCCCTGGCTCTATTTTTGATGTCTTCTTATTTTCACTTGTAACTCCCACCTCTGACTTTTGGCTTTGTGTTCTAGAAGGATGACATTTGTTGGTCTGATTTCTAATATGGTTTTCTTAAGTATTCATTGTGATGTTTACTCTATTTTGTCTTGCAGAAATTATAATTTCCAAGATCTTTTTCATTTTTAGGATTTCCTTCCCCATAGCAGTCCTCTCTTGTTTTATAAGTGTGATACCTTCTCTAATATCATGGCAAAATATAATGTTTTTGGATTTGTTCCTATTTTCTGGCCACTCAAGCTTGACTCACTTCTTCAAACTGATTTTGTTCATTTTACAAAGCAAAATTGAGATCAGTGGTTTGAGTTGCTGCATATTAGAATCAACTGACAAGTGTTTTCAAAATGTACCATCCCTCCTTTCCATCTTTCAGTACTACTCATCCCAAATCCCAACAGAAGTATAGGTATCTCCAGGAAAAGAGATTTTAGGAACAAAACACCTACCCCCATGATTCTGACATGCTTCCTCATCCCACATCAAAACCAGCAAACTGATATGAACACTACAGAGAAATAGTGTGAACTCCATCTGGGAGCTCAGGTCATGTTGGGTCACCATGATCTGTAGATGGGTGGGCAGTGGTAGCTCACAAGATAAAGTTTCTTTCAGTTATAGCAGGCCAGAAATGCTGGTGGAGTCTTAGAGGTGGCTGTGTTTAACCTGATCATCATGCTACATTGCTTGCCCTTCAGTAGGAATTCAATAAATATTTGCTCGGGGGCGGGGGGAGGGGATATGAGGAAATCAGAGCAGCAATTGCTAAGAGAAGTCAAGAAAGCATTAACAGGGAGAATCTGTGGTGCTGGTGAATTTTCCTTCCCATACCGAGCACTGTTACCTGGGGTCTGCTGAGGTTCTAGCTCACCACTCCGTGGCTGTGTTGTACACCTTCTGGAGCCAGTGCAGATAGCCCTCATGTTTGTGTGCTGTCATGAGTATGAGTTAGGGCTACTAGCATGGAGTACAAAACCCTGGGTACTTGGCTCCTAAAGTTTTGCAGGTACCCACTCTAGGTACTTTTTATCTCCACTTGTGCTTCAAGCTTTTGTCACAGAAATGCTGGCCGTTCTCAGGAGGTATGACTAAAAAGGTATTTATCCATCACTTACTTCCATGCAGCTACCACCTCTCCTTGTACTGACTTGCAGATTAGCGGCAGTACTGAGAGTGTCCATCAACCCAAAATCTACTTAGTCTTTTCTAGAAATTTTACAAAATACCTGACCTGGGGATAGGATATTTTTCTTTGAAATTATAAAAACTACATTAAAACAAGTAACTTGTTTATGCTCAATTTTTGTCTTTAGAACATGTTTGTGATGTAAATTTCTGCAGCTAAGGTCAGAGGTGGCAGGCTTATGGACTGTAGGGCAAATGTGGCCACATATTTTCTGTCCAGTGCAATATTAATTTTCCATTTGAATGAAAGTTTGATATCATCCTGCAGAAGACATGACTGATATTCACCAATATTGGAATTTTTCTCTTCTGGTAATAAAAGTGACTATCTCAGGCACTTGCTGTTTGAAAAGATCATAGGACTAGGTTTGGTCAATGAAATACAAAAAGTTAACCATACCACTTACTGGCTAATCTCAAGTCTGTTACCCAGCAGCAGAACTGCAGGAGCCATGCATCACAAACACTGGGGTCACAAGGTGTTATGGTATACTGTACCTACTCTAAAGTGGCTACCGCCTTGCCATACCTCATACCTTGCCATGCCTCAAATGAGACCAGTATCTCTCCAAAATGGCTCCTGCCCAGTGGTGGGTGGGGAAAGATGAGCCTTGCCCACCACTACATGACAGTAGTGGTTGTGTCTAACAGCCAACCACATGAGAAGCTACCCTTTACCCCACCCTCCAGCATGCCCTCAGGAACTGCAGTTGAGCCTCTCAGCCAGCTGTGGGGACCAGTCCCATCCATTGTTGTACCCACCGCAGTCCAGGCAAGGTATTGCAGTCAGCCAGGCAAGGGGTCAGGCCCACCCACCAGCACACCTACAGAAATTGTGACCCAGCCACAAAAGGGCACATGCAGGCCACATAGGGGATACCCCTGGAGCACCTGGTTCTGATGACCAGTGATGGAGTTCCTGGACACAAGATGCCTTCTACATAAGACCACTCCAAGACCAGATGTAGCTGATCTACCTAATACATAGAACACAGGGGCAAATTAGGAGATGAAGGAAGATTTTGCAAATGAAAGAACAAGATAAAACCTTAGAAAAAGTAAACAAAATGGACATAAGCAATCTACCTGATAAAGAGTTCAAGGATCTGGTCATAAAAATGCTCAATGAACTCAGGAGAATAATGGATAAACACAGTGAAAACTTTAAGAGAACATAAAGAACTAATCAGAGCTGCAGGATACAATAACTGGAATGAAAAATACATTGGTAGGAATCAAGAGATTAGAGATGCAGAATGGATTAGTGATTTGGAAACAGTGTAGTGAGAAATATCCATACTTTATGGCAAGAAGAATTTTAAAATATTGGGATAGTTTTGTGGTTTTTTTAAATTTCTTTTCAGCATAACAGTATTCATTGTTTTTTGCACCACACCCAGTGCTCCATGCAATATGTGCCCTCCCTAATACCCACCAACTGGTTCCCCCAACCTCCCACCCCCCACCCCTTCAAAACCCTCAGGTTGTTTTTCAGAGTCCATAGTCTCTCATGGTTCACCTCCCCTTCCAATTTCCCTCAACTCCCTTCTCTCCATCTCCCCATGTCCTCCATGTTATTTGTTATGCTCCACAAATAAGTGAAACCATATGATAATTGGCTCTCTCTGCTTGACTTATTTCACTCAGCATCATCTCTTCCAGTCCCATCCATGTTAATACAAAAGTTGGGTATTCATCCTTTCTGATGGAGGCATAATACTCCATAGTGTATATGGACCACAATAGTTTAAGAGACCTCTGGGAAACCATCAAGTATACCAATATTCTTATTATAGGGATCCCAGGGAGACAAGAGAATGAGAAAGGAAATTTATTTGAAGAATAACAGTTGAAAGCTTCCATAATCTGGGGTAGGAAACAGACACTAAAGTCCAGGATTCATTGAGAGTCCCAAACAAGATAAATCCAAAGAGCTCCTCACCAAAACATATAATAATTAAAATGGCAAAAATTAAAGAATCTTAAAAGCAAAAGAAAAACAACTAGTCACATATAAGGGAAATCCCATAAGACTATCCATTAACTTGTCAGCAGAAATTTTGCAGGCCAGCAAGAAGTAGCATAATATACACTAAGTGTCAAAAGGAAACAAACAAACAAAAAACAAAACAAACAAAAAACCCTACAACCAAAAATATATAGCCTGTAAGGTTATCACTCAGAATTGGAGAGAAAGAGTTTCCCAAAGAGTTAGAAAGTTTCTCACCACTATGCCAGCCTTACAATGTTAGAAGGACTCCAAATGGAAAAGGCCACGAAAGAAAAAATTTAAGAAAGAACTCACTGGTAAAAGCAGGCATATAATAAAGGAGGTTAATCAACGATTTATAAAGCTAGTGTGAAGGTTAAAAGACACAGTTGGGAAAAAAAAATACTCCACATCCCTTGGCATCAGGGAAATCCAAATCAAAAACCACAATGAGATACCACCTTACACAGTTAGAATGACTAAAATTAACAAGACAGGGAACAAATGTTGACAAGGATGTGGAGAAAGGGGAACCCCTTTACACTGTTGGTGGGGGTGCCAGCTGGTATAGCCACTCTGGAAAGCAGTATGGAGGTTCTTCAAAAAGTTAAAAATATCCTATGACTCACCAATTGCACTACTGGGTATTTACCCCAAAGATACAGATATAGTGAAAAGAAGGAGCACATGCACCCTGATGTTCATAGCAGCAATGTCCACAATAGCCAAACTGTGGAAGAAGCCAAGATGTCCATCAACACATTAATGAATAAAGATGTGGTTCATATATACAATGGAATATTACTCAACCATCAGAAGGCATGAATATCCACCACTTACATCGACACGGATGGAACTGGAGGATATTATGCTAAGTGAAATAAGTCAAACAGAGAAAGTTATCATATGGTTTCACTCATATGGAATATGAAGAATAGTGCAGACGACAATAAAGGAAGGGAGAGAAAACTGAATGGGAAGAAATCAGGAAGGGAGACAAACCATGAAAGACTCTTAACTAGGGGAAAGAAACAGGGTTGTGGATAGGGAAGTGGGTGGGGTGGTGGAGTAACTGGGTGATGGACTTTAAGGAGGGCATGTGATGAGTATTAGGTGTTATACACAATGAATCACTGAACACTATATCAAAAACTAATGATGTACTATATGTTGGCTAATTGACTTTAAAATTAAGAAAAGAAAAAAAGCAGTGAAGTCAACTATATCTACAATAATTTTTAATATTTTATTATTTAGTCACCATACAGCACATCATTTGTTTTTGATATAGTGTTCCATGATTCGTTGTTTGCCTGTAACAGCCAGTGCTCCATGCAACACATGCCCTCCTTAATACACATCACCGGGCTCACCCAGCCCCCCAAGTACCCTCCCCTCTAAAACCCTCAGTTTGATTCCCAGAGTCCATAGTCTCTCACAGTTCATCTCCCCCTGATTCCCCTGTTCATTTTTTCCGTCCTTTAGTCTAAACGTTATCCATACTATTCCTTAGGTTCCACAAATAAGTGAAACCATGTGATAATTGCCTTTCTCTGTTTGACTTATTTCACTTAGCATAATACCCTCCAGTTCCATCCAGTTGATGCAAATGTTGGGTACTCATCCTTTCTGGTGGCTGAGTAATATTCCATTGTATATATGAACCACTTGTTCCTTATTCACTCATCTGTTCATGTCTTCTACCCATTTTTTGACTTGATTATTCATTTTGGGTGTTGAGTTTGAGAAGTTCTTTATAGATCTTGGATACCAGCCCTTTATCTGTAGTGTCATTTGCAAATATTTTCTTCCATTACATGGGTTGTCTGTTTTGTTGACCACTTCCCTTTCTGTGCAGAAGATTTTTATCTTGAAGTCCCAGAGGTTTTGTTTCCCTTGCCTTTGGAGATGTGTTTTGAAAGAAGTTGCTGTGGCCGATGTTGAAAAGGTTGTGGCCTATGTTTTCCTCTAGGATCTTGATGGGTTCTTGTCTCACATTGAGATCTTTCATCCCTTTAGAGTTTATCATCTTTGTGTGTGGTTTAAGAGAATGGTTGAGTTTCATTCTTCTATATATACCTGTCCAACTTTCCTAGCACCATCTATTGAGGAGACTGTCTTTTTTCCATTGCATATTTTTTCCTGATTTGTTGAAGATTAGTTGACCATAGAGTTGAGGGTACATATCTGGGCTCTCTACTCTGTTCCACTGGTGTAGGTGTCTGTTTTTGTGCCTGTACTATGCTGTGTTGGTGATCACAGCTTTGTAATATAGCTTGAAATCAGGGAGCTTTGCTTTGCTTTTTCAACATTTCCTTGGTGATTCGGGGTCTTTTCCAGTTCCATACAAACTTTAGGATTCTTTGTTCCAACACTTTGAAAAATGCCATTGGTATTTTGATCAGAATGGCATTGGAAGTATAGATTTCTCTGGGCAGCATGGATATTTTAACAATAATTAGTTAAGGGATGCACAAAACAAAAACATGTAAAATGTGACAACTACATAAAATGTGGGATGCAGAGTAAAAATGTAGTGCTTTCTGAATGTGTTAAAACTTGAGAAAATCATTTTAAAATATATGGCTATAGTCAGTATTATATATGAAACTTATGGTAACCGTAAGCCAAAAAAACTTTTAATAGATCCACAAAACATAAAGAGCAAGGAATCCAGACATAACATTAAAAACAAATTGCAAGAGAAGAACTAAAAACAACAACAAAAAAACCATTTAAATGGCAGTAAGTATGTACCTATTAATAATTACCTTAAATGTAAAGAGACTAAATGCTCCAATCAAAACATAGGACAACTGAACGGGGGAAAAAAAAAAAATCTATATGCTGCCTACAAAGACTTCAGACCTAAAGACATACAGAATGAAACTTAAGGAATGGAAAATGATATTCCATGCAAATGAAAACAAAGAAATAGATAAAATAGATAAAATAGACTTTAAAACAAAGATTTTATCAAGACAAAGGCCCTACATAATGATAAAGAGATCAAGAGGACGTAATAGGGGCTCCTGGGTGGCTCAGTGGGTTAAAGCCTCTGCCTTCAGCTCAGGTCATGATCTCAGGGTCCTGGGATTCAAGCCCCGCATCGGGCTCTCTGTCAGCAGGGAGCCTGCTTCCCCTCTCTCTCTGCCTGCCTCTCTGCCTACTTGTGATCTCTGTCAAATAAATAAAATCTTAAAAAAAAAAAAGGACGTAATAATTGCAAATATCTCTACACCCAATAAGAGAGCACCTAAATACATAAAGGGGATGACATTAAGAGAGAAATTGATATTAGTAGTAAGAATATTTCAACATCCCACTTACATCAATGGAGAGAACATGCAGACAAAATAAGGAAATGGGACTTTAAACAACACATTAGACCAGATAAACTTACCATTCTAACCCCAAACAGCAGAATACTCATTCTTTTCAAATGCACATGGAACGTTCTCCAGGACAGATCACATGTTAGGCCACAAAATGAATTTAAGAAGATTGAAATCATATCAAGCATCTTTTAGGACCACAATGATAAACTAAAATTACAAAACAAATTTTAAAAAACTGGAAAAAACACAAACACACAGAGGCTAAATAACATGTCACTAAATATCCAATGGGTCAATGAAGAAATTAGAAGGAAATAAAAAATAGCTTGAGACAAAAATAGAAGCCAGACATTGCACAATTTATGGGATACAACAAAAGCAGTTCTAAAATGGAAGTTTTAGAAATATAAGCCTACCTTCAGAAACAAAATATATCAAACAACCCCGTCTTACAGTTAAAAGAACTAGAAAGAGAAGAACAAGCACAGCCCAAAGTTAGAAGAAAGGAAATAAATATCAGAGTAGAAATAAATAAAATAGAGACTAAAACATAACAGAAAAGATCAATGACTAAGAGCTGGTTCTTTAAAAACAAAACTGATAAACCTTCAGCAGACTCCTGAAGAAAAAAAGAACCCAAAATCAGAAATGAAAGAAGTTACAATGAATTATTAGAGATTTCTACAAAAAAATTATGAGCCAACAAATTAGACAACCTAGAAGAAATGGATACATGTCTAGAAACATACAATCTAAGACTTAACCAAGAAGAAATATAAAATCTGAAGAGAGTGGTTACTAGTAATAAGTCAGAAATCAAAGAGCTCCCAACAAACCAAAGTCCAAAACCATATGGTTTCACAGACAAATTTTACCAAACATTTAAAAAGAAGTTAATACTTATCCTTCTCAAATCATTCAGAAAAAAGAAGGGGAGGGAGGAGGAAAAACACTTCCAGATTTATTTATGAGGTCAGAATTACTCTGTTGCTAAAGCCGGACAAAACAAACAAGCGAATAAACAAACAAACAAACCTTACAGGACAAAATTACTGAAGAACACAAATGTAAAAATCCTCAGAGTATTATCAAACCACATTCAACAATACATTAAAAGGATCACACATCACAATCACGTGAGATTTATTCCAGGGATGCAAAACTGGTTTAATATCCATAAAAATCAAATCAACATGATGCAACCCATTAACAAAAGCATAAAAATCATATCTCAATAGATGCAGGAAAGCAATGGACGAAATTCTGCATCCATTTTGATAAAAACACTCAAAGTGGGTGTAGTGGCAACATATTTTAACATAATAAAGGCCATATATAATAAGCCCAGGGCTAACATCATATTTAATGGTGAAAAGCTAAGGAAAAAAACTTTCTTTAAGATCAGGAACAAAACAAGAATGCCCACTCTTGCCAATTTATTTAACATTGTACTAGAAGTCCTAGCCCAGCAATAAGAGAAGGAATAAAAGTTATCTGAATTAAGAAAAAAGTAAAATCATCACTATTTGAAGATGACATGATACTATATATAGGAAACTTTACAGACCCTACATAAAATTTTTTAGAATAAATTCAGTAAAGTTGCAGGATGTAAAATTAATTTACAGAAATCTGTTACGTTTCCATACAATAACAAATGATCAGAAAGAGCATAAGAAAATTATCCTGTTTTTAACTGCATCAAAAATAAAATACCTAGAAGTAAATTTAATCAAGGAATTGAAGACCTGTACTATGCAAACTGTAGGACATTGATGGAAGAAATTAAGGATGAATCTCAAATACATACATACACACACACACCATGGTCATGGATTGGAAGAATAGTATTAAAATATCCATACTCACGAAGCTATCTACAGATTCAATGCAATCCACATCAAAATACTAATAGTATTTTTCTCAGAACTAGAATAACCTTAAAATTGATATGATGTTACAAAAGACCTAAAGAGCAAAAGCAATCTTGAGAAAGAACAAAGCTGGAGGTATCATGCTCCCTTATTTCAAGCTATTAACAAAGCTATAGTAATCAGTATGGTTCTGGCACAAAAATAATGATCAATGGAATAGAACATAAAACCCAGAATTAAATGAACACTTGCATGGTTATACTGTAACAAATGAGACAAGAATATCCAATGAGAAAAAAAAAATAAAAAAATAAAGAAATTTATAAAAAAGAATATCCAATGAGAACAAGAAAATCTTTCCAGTAAATCGTGCTAGGGAAACTGGGCCACTTTATCAGATACAAAAATAAAATGGATTAAAGACCTAAATGTGATACCTAAAACCATATAACTCCATACCATAAAACTCCAAGCTATAAAACAAAAGAAAACATATGCAATAAACCCTTGGACATCAGAATTAGCAACTTTTGGATCGGTCTCCTCAGACAAGGGAAACTAAAGCAAAGAAACTTTTGGGATCACACCAAAATTAAAAGCTTTTGTATGGCCAAGGAAACCAACAAACCAAAAAGGCAACCTACTGAATGGAAGAAGCTATCTGCCAATGATATACTCAATGAGGGGTTAATACCCAAAATATACAAAGAAATCCTAACAACTCAACACCAAAACAACTCACTTTTTTTTTTTCTAAATGAGACATACAGATGACCAATGAACTGAAAAGACGCTTAATATGACTAATCATAAAGATCAGGGAAATGCAAACCAAAACCACAGTGAAATATCATCTGACACCTGTCAGAATGTCTAGTGTCAAAAAGACAGTAACAAGTGTTGGTGTGGATGTAGAGAAAAAGGAACACTCTTGCACTGTTAGGGAGAATGTAAATTTGTGCAGCCACTATGAAAAATATGTAGGTCTCTCAAAAAATTAAGAATATAACTACCAGTCAGTCCAGCAATTCTGCTTCTGGGTATTTATCTGAAGAAAACAAATATAGTAATCTGAAAAGCCATATGTACCCCTCTGTTCACTATAACATTATTTACAACAGTGAAGATATGGAAGCATCCAAATATCAGTAGATAAATGGATAAGGAAGAGGTGGTACACACACACACACACACACACACACACACAGTAGAATAGTACTCACATATTAAAAAATAGCGAAATCTCTGGGCACCTAGGAAGCCCAGTTAGTTAAGTGTCTGGCTTGATTTTGACTCAGGTCGTGATCTTAGAGTTTGGAATCAAGCCCCACATCTTGTTGAGCATGGATGGAGCCTTTGAGATTCTCTTTCCACCTTTGCTTCTCCCCACGTGCATGCTATAAAATAAAATCTTAAAGTAAAATGAAATCTTGCCCATTTGTGACAACATGGATGGACCTAGAGGCTATTATGCTAATTCAGAGAAAGGTAAATACCATATGATTTTACTTACATGTGGGATCAAAAAACAAAACAAATGAATCAACAAAACAGACTCAAATACAGAAAAAAAACTGGCAGTTTTCAGGGCAAGGGAGGTTAGTGGATGAGCAAAATAGGTGAAGGGAATTACATGGTACAAACTTCTAGTTACATAACAAATAAGGTACAGGGATGTAAAATACAGCATAGTTATCACAATATTATTGGCTATATTTCTTATGTACAGTGATATAACTAGATATAGGTTATGAACTGATCACTACAGTAAGTGTCAAAAATCACTATGTTGTATACCTGATGTTTATAATATATGCTAACTATACTTCAATTTCTAAAAATATGATGGGGCATAATCACCCTGGATTCTTGAGTGACTATTAATCCACATGAGTCATAAACTATATATTATCACACCATGAATGTGAAATCTTTTTGAATACAACATTATTCTGATTACTTTGTATCCTGGTTTTTCGCCCCCATAATATACCACTATTTTCCCATACTCTTTAATATTATCCAAGAAGAGGTTTAATGTCTCCATATTTTATTACAAATTTATGTACCATGAATTTATTGAACTAATCTCCTATTATTGAACATTTAGTTGGAAGCATTTTTGAAAACTATAAATACTGTAATGAGCTTCATTGTGTTTGGCATCGGTTCTTCAATCAAATTCCACTAGTGCTACTTCTATGATTAAACAGGGTTCACTATTAGGAGAAGGAAAGGAAAAGTGAAGTGGGGGAAATCAGAGGGATAGATGAACCATGATAGACTGTGGACTCTCAGAAACAAACTGAGGGTTTTGGAGGGGAGGTAGTAAGAGGATGGGTGAGCCCAGTGGTGGGTATTAAGGAGGGCACGTACTGCATGGAGCACTGGGTGTGGTGCATAAACAGTGAAACTTGAAACACTGGAAAAATAAAATAAAATGTAAAAATAAGTAAATAAATAGGGTTCAATATGATGTTGCTTTCTGTTAGTTGCAACAGTAACAGGGGTTTGAAAATTTTCACGTCTTTATATGAAGGTATCATTAGTTGCATAGAAAATCCTTTTAAAAAATCTATAAAACTAGAATAAGTGAGTTTACCAAGACCAGACCATATAAAATGGGCAAAAGTCCATTGTATTTTATATACAAGTGTGCAAACAATGGAAAAATGGAATAAAAACAATTTATAATAGCATAAGACAAAACCCTTACTGTTTAGTTTATAAATAAAAGACATGTAAGAACTCTATATTGAAAATCATAAAACACTGATGAGAAAATTTTAATAAATGAAGAAATACACCATTTTAAACTAATGGGGCTAGAAGGATACCCATATGGAAAACAATGAATCTCGGCCCCTTACTTCATATGATACATAAACACTAAGTCAAGATGGATTGTAATCCTAGTAGTAAAACTATAAAACTTCTTAAAAAAAAATAAAAACAAATCTTTGCAATGTGAGGGTAAGCAAAAATTTTTAGATAGGCTAGAAAGCAGTAATTAAACAAGATTTCATAAATGAGACTTCAAGATTAAAAATTTTTGATCATAAGCTATCATTAAGAAAATTATGGACAAACTGTACACAGGAAAACCGTATCTGCAAAACTAATAGTTCATGAATCAACAACTCAAAAACAAAAAACAAGAATATCAAATACATGGAGGAAAGATATAGATACTTTATAAAGGAAGATGCATGTGTAGCTAAAAGTACACTAAAACAAAGCAAAAATAGTTATCAGGAAAATGCAAATTACAGCCACAATGAAGTATCACTATACACACACTAGAGTCGCTACATTTTAAAAAACTGGCAACAACAAATATGGGTATAGATGTAGTATGACTGCAACCTGCATACATTGTTGGCAGGAATGTAAAATAGTGCAACTGCTCTGAAAAAATAAATGACCCAGGAACTCCACACAAGACAAAAATGAATGTCTATAAATTGTATTAGAATGTTCATATTTTTTTGTTTGTAATAGGCAAAAACTGCAAATAGACCAGGTGTCTACCAACAGAAGACTAAGCAAGCTGTAGTATATTCATAGAATAGACTATTGCTTGTCAATAGAAAAGAATGAACTATTGATAAATTCAATAGCATGGTTAAGTGGGAAAATAGTTTCCTGCACAAAAAGTTACCTTACACGAGCATAATCAAAGAGGATATATAAACAAGATTCCATTTATCTGGTTTTAGAATAGGGAAAACTAATATATGGTCAGAACAAAAACAATAGTTCCCTCTGGGGAAGGAAGTGCAAGCAAGGGTTTACTGGGAACAGGCATGAGGAACTTTTCTGGAGTAATGATATTGCTCTATATTTTGGTGAGGATTTAGGTTATACAGGTATATCATCTGCCAAAAATCAAATTATCTATACCCACTCTCAGAAAGGTGGGTAGAGAAGAAATGTACCGCTGCATGATAAAGGATTTATTAACAAGCCCTCAGTTAACATCATACTCAACAGTGAAGAGCAGAAAGCTTTTCCTCTAAGATCAGGAATAGGACAAGGATTATTTTATTTAACATAGTATTTAGAAGTCCTATCCAGAGCAATTAGGCAAGATCAAAAAAACAAAACAAAAAAACAGAACAGACATCCACAATGAAAAAGCAAAACTTGTCACCATTTGTAGATGACATATGATATGCAGAAAGTCATAAAGAACACACACACACACACACACACACACACACACACACACAGACACCTGTTAGAAATAAGTGAAGTTATGGGACCCACAAAAGTCCATATACAAAAGGTATACTTCCTTTTATTTAAATTTTTTTAATAAACATAATGTATTCTTAGCCACAGGGGTACAGGTCTGTGACTCATCAGGTTTACACACTTCATAGCACTCACCATAGCACATACCTTCCCCACTGTCCATAACCCAACCACCCTCTCCCTACCCTCCTCCCCACAGTGACCCTCTGTTGTGTGAGATTAAGAGTCTCTTATGGCTTGTCTCCCTCCCAATCCCATCTTGTTTCATTTATTCCTTTCAATAGGTACATTTCTATATGCTAACAAATCAGAAAAAGTAAAATTAAGAAAACAATCTCATTGCCAACCTCATTTGCATCAGAAAGAATAAGATCTCTACACTGAAACCCATAAAACATCCATGAAAGAGATTGAGGAGGACACAAATGGAAAGATATCATGCCCATAGACTGCAAGACTGTTAAAAAGTCATGCTATCCAAAACAATCTATAGATTGTTGAGATCTACAATAAAGATGCCATTGGAATTTTGATAAAGTTTGCATTTTCACAGAACTAGAACAAGTAATCCTAAAATTTGTATGAAGCCACAGAAGACCCAAATAGCCGAAGTAATCTTAAGAAAAAAAAAACAAAGCTGAAGCCACCATACTGATTTCAAACTGATTTACAAAGCAGATGAAAATATGCAATGAGGAAAGAACAGTATCTTCAATAATTGGTAAACCTGGACATCCATATGCAGAATAATGAAACTGGCCACTATCTTAGCACTACAGTCAAAAGTTAACTCAAAAATGGATTAAAGACCCCAATGTGAAGGGGAGATAGAGGAGGAATAGGATGACCCTAAGTATGACTGCTCACTTGAACACAGCTAGATAAAGATCAAGTTCTGAACACCCATGAAAAGACCTAAATGTGAAACCTGAAACCATAAAACTCTTAGAAGAAAACAGACAATAAACTTGACAGCGGTCTTGGTGATGAGTTTCTGAATCAGACACCAAAAATAAAGGTAGCAGAAGCAAAAACAAAATGAGGCCATGAAACTAAAAAGCTTCTGCACAGCAAAGAAAACCATCCACAAAATACAAAGCCAACCTACTAAAGAAAATTTCCAAACCATATATATAAGGGCATAATATCTAAAATATATAAAGGAACTCTTAAAACTCAATAGTAAAAGCAATTTTTGATTAAAAAGTGGGTAGAGGATCTGAATAGACCTTTTTCCAAAGAAGACCTACCAATAGGTAATAAATACATGGCAAGTTGCTCAGCATCACTAATCAGGGAAATATAAAAATCAAAACCACAATGAGATATCACTTCATCCCTGTTTAAACGGCTAGTATCAAGACAAGAACAAGTGTTGGGAAGGATGAAGAGAAAAAGAACTCTCGTACATTGTTAGTGGGGATGCAAATTGCGGAGCCACTATGAAAAACAGGATGCTCCTCAAAAGACATTAAAAATAGAACGACCGGGGTGCCTGGGTGGCTCAGTGGGTTAAAGCCTCTGCCTTCAGCTCAGGTCATGATCCCGGGGTCCTGGGATCGAGCCCCGCGTCGGGCTCTCTGCTCCGTGGAGAGCCTGCTTTCTCCTCTCTCTCTGCCTGCCTCTCTGCCTACTGTCTGTCAAATAAATAAAATCTTAAAAAAAAAAAAAAAAAAAAAAAGAATAGAACTACCATATGATCTAGTAATCCTATCTCTGCTTTTTAATCTAAAACAGAGAACACTAACTCCACAAGATATATGCACCTCCATGTATACTGCAGCATTATTTAAAATGGCCAAAATATAAAAACAAACCAAGGGTCCATCCATGGAAGAACAGATCATGAAAATGTAATATATACAATGGAATATTGTTCAAGCATAAAAAAAGGAAATCCTGCCATTTGCAACAACAAAGATGGGCTAGAGGGCGTTATGCCATGTGCAGTAAGTCAGAAAAAGATAAATGCCAAATGAGCTCACCCTAGATAGGGAGAACATACTGGTGATTGCCAGAGACAAGGAATGGGGTGGGAGGTCGGCAAGATAGATCAAAAGTTACAAACCTCCAATTATAAGTCATGTGGATATAATGTACAACATGACTATAGTTAATACAACTGTATTGCATATTTGAAAGTTAAGACTAAATCTTAGTTATTTTAAGAAAACAAAATGTTGTAACTGTGTGGTGATGGCTGTTAACTAGACTTACTGTGGGGATAATTTCATGATATAAACATCAAATCATTATGTTGTACACCTGAAACTAATATGTAACATGTCAATTATATGTCAAGAGAAACAAATCAAATGTCACAGTAAGATGTGGTAGATATACACACATTGGAATATTTTTCAGCCATAAAGAATGAAATTTTGCCCTTACAACGACATGGATGGAACTAGAGTATAATGTTAAGTGAAATAAATTCAGAGAAAGATAAATAGCATATGATTTCACTTATTTGTTGAATTTAAGAAAAGTGAGCAAAGGACAAAGAGTGAGCCACGAAATAGATTCTCAACTATTGCAAACAAACTGGGTTATCAGAGGCAAGGGCGTTGGGGGCATGGGCAAAAAAGTAATAGGGATTAAGGAACGTACTTAGTGTAATGAGCACCAAATAATGTATGAAATTGTTGAATCACTTTATGGTATACTTGAAACTAATAGAACACTGATGTTAACTATACTGGAATTAAAATTTAAGAAATGTTACAGTAAGAGCAAGCATTGTGCTTCATGTAAATTTTTACTATCAAACAAAAATGTAAGAGGTTAGCAGATATTAAACTCTAGGTAGTGGGTATACATACTGAAGTGACTGGGGGTGGCATGTACAAGACGCCTAAATTCATTTTGGACTGTCCTTCCAAAAGATGGATCAATGGATGGGTAGAGAGATGAATATATACAACAAATACAGAAAAAATATTATGGAAACTAGATGGTGGGTGTTTACTGTGGAATTTTTAACTTTTATACACTTGAATTTTTTTCTTAAGAACATATTAGAAGGAAAGAGGTTTATTGCTCTTAGATGTAAAAAGGTTAGTCCAGAAGTTGGCAATGTAGAGCTTGTATGGCAGCTCTATGATGTAAGAATCCCGGCTCTTTCCATTTTGTTATTCTGCTTTCATTAGCATGCCACCTCATGGCCCATGATGGCTGCTAGATCACTCAGCATCTAGTCTGTATTCCAGCCAGCAGGACACTCATAGCATTCCAGAAAAATCTTTGCTGTCCCTTGGGCATTGACAGTTTTTCTCTTTATTAAACATTCAACACGCATTTTTTTTCCCTCTCTTCTTAAAAATATCCATTTCTTGCCCAACTTCTTCCTCTATAAGCTACCAGCTCATTTCCTCATCCTCCTTTAGGTAAAACTCCTCAACTAACAAAGATGTCTATTTGCTGTCTCAGATGTCACAGTCTTCATCTTGTATCTGCAACACTCAGGACAGCCAGTCACTCCTTCCTTCATCATATACTTTGCCAGGACATCACACTCCTGCTTTTCTTCCTGCCTCCCTGTTTCCCTAGCAGTACTTTCTTCAAACTTTCCCCTTTCCAATGTCATAATGTCAGGCTGTGGGCCCCAAGGCTCAGTGCTTAGATATTCTCTCTTCTCCACCTCATCTGGTTTCCAAGGATTTAATACACCCATTGGCTTAGGACTCCCAAATTTACCTAACTGCTCTCTCAAACTCCAGACCTATATATCCTATCTGACTATGATTTGCAGGTCAAATAGCTATCTCACCCACATTTCCAAAACAAATTCCTGGTCCTCCCCAGAAAGCCTCCTTCCAGGTTCTTAACAGCAAGTAATAGAATTTGTCCCTCCTGAGAATGAGAAGGCATGGGGGTAGAAGGATCAAGGAAATAATGGAATGCAAATGCAAGAAATAATCTAAGAAACTGAATTTCTTATAATCCATTGGTACCCACCTAGAAGCTCAGCTTTCACTGTTCCACTCCTAACCAATGGCTGGCTTGCACTTGGTCACTGCTCAGGTTCAAGTAGCCCATGTGACAGTGGATAGCAAACCTTGAGCTGCTGTGGTGCCAGGGTATGTCTGAGCTTGATTCATAGGGAATGCCATGGAGCCCCCAATTTCTGTACTGGCAGAGGTTATTCTCTAGTCCAAATTACAAGTGCCCCCAATTCCCCACAGCATCACAATGGTTCAAGGGACAAAGTATTGGGCACAAAGCCCACTCAGAACAGTCATCATTACTGTGGAATAAGCATATGTAACCAAAACAAGCTAAAAGGAGAGGTATAAACCCTTTCAGAGATTTCGTGGGTAAAGGTTTCCACTAAAGGTGTGGATGCTGAGCAGTCTTGAGTGGGAAGAGAGAATTCTCTACAATTGGCACTGGCCAAGACAGACAGACAGTGGGAATGTGAAGTTTAGGTGGGGAATGTGAAGTTTAGGTGGAGTGGATGGTATAAGACCAAGACGACCAAAGGGGATCCAAAATGGTACACGACTTTTTCCTCTGTAATCTATTCTTCATATGTTTTCTACTAAGAGTACCTCTCATCTTGTGGAGGCCTTCTACAGTCTGTCCACCTTAACCAGCCAGCATAAAGTCTGCTCTGTAAAAGGAGTGTCCTCCCTGTCCCATGTGGACACCATGCTTCAAAATTACCTGTGCTCCACATCTGTAATTCCCTTCTGCCTGTTCAAATCTTCACTCCAAGGCCCAGTTGAAGAACCTCCTACCCCGTGAAATTTCATCTCTCCTCTCTCAATTCATGGGGCTCTTATAGTCTGAATCACATAATTTCCCATTTGATACATTATTAGATACTATCCTATCCAGCCATTGTAATTTGTTCCCCAATAAAACTGTATTCTTCTCAAAGTCAAAGATCAAAACTTTTACTTTGTTATTTGCCCCTGGCCCAGGCATGAACACATGGTAGGGGGGGAAAAAAAAAAAAAAAAGAAATCAATGAAAGAGTACTTCAATTGTTCACAAGCTGAAAGTCAGCACATAGATTAAAAAGGTTAAACCAAACAAACTCCCCTCAACAAAGACTTCTAAATCACATGTAGGTCTAAAATTATGTTCTTAAAGAAGCAAGATAAATAACAGAGCTATCCAGTCATTTGGAAGTCAGTGGAGTATAAAAATTTTTCTAGCAGTGGCCTCAAGTTGCAGAGACAATGTAGTTACAGAAAAAAAGAAGGGAGGGAGGGAAGTAAGTGGGGCAAGATTTTATTCCAAATTGACCTTTATAAAGCATTCAAAGGATGATGAGAGAAAGCTAAGGATGACAGCAGACAGCAAGCTAGATGCTGCCTTATGAAGTGAAAGGATGACAAGGACAACAAGCACTAATTGTGGGGGAGGAAGTATATGAAAGGGCATAACATGAAGGACAGAGAGATAAGAGCCCTGGGCATAGGGCCATGAGAACTACGTTCCATCGTGACAGCTTTCTTAGACAGGAGATGTAGATAAAGTAGAAGAAAGGTGGAAGTGAACAAAACTATCTGAATGATTGGAAAATTCACAAAACAGTCTTAGAAAAGTCTACTTATAAAAATTGATTGTGAACCATCTTGATTCATTCTGAATCAAACCATGGTCCTCCCAGTTTTAGAACCATATACAATATTTTTAGGACACAACTGCCTGGAATTTGACACACCCCCTCTAAGTAGAACAATCTAACAATTTTGGCAGTATTACTCTTATTTTATAGATGAAGATACAAAGGCTCAGAAAATTAAATGCCCGCTTTCATGGAGTTTATATTCCAAAGCCCATGCTCATATAGCTACACAGTGCCCATGACTGGGAACACGTCTGATTCCAAACCCCCACACATAGTCTCTTTTTCTTCTCTATCCTAGCAAAGAAAACCTACAAATGTTTTTCTTTTCAGACCTGTCATAACATAACATGGTTATAAAAACTTTTTGTCTCAACACCATTTATTGAGACTGTTTAAACTACCAAAGGGAATATGAAGTATGTGAAACAATGGAAGACTTTTACCTTTTATTTAAATTGCAAAAGCAATGCACAGAAGGCTTCTAGTTAAGTGACAGATTGAGAAGACACAGAGGACCCCACTTTCCATGACAAATAGTGGGGAAAAGGTTATCTAAAAATTATAAAACTGAGCTTGAAAAAAAACAAACTAAAACAAAAGAAAGACCTGAGTTCCAGAAATAGAAAGGCAACTCACAGGTAAACAACCACAGTAAGGAGGAGTTTATCACCTATAGCTCCTATGGGTATGGAGCCCAAACCGATGTTCTAGGGAGTTAGGGTTTGATAACCCACATGAGGCATCAAACTTTGAAGTTGGGGAGCTAGATAAAAACCCCACATAAAGCCTGGAGCTACAAAGATCTACACCATCTTCAAAATGAAGACAACATTTTTCCCATAGGCTTAGGGGAAAAAAGCAAGGAAATTTATTTTCCTGGGGAGAGGGATAAGGGAAAAAAAAAAATGAACAAATTCAAGTAGACATAGAGAAACTATGAACACATGGCCCAAAATTATATGACTCACTGGCAGAAACCCCAGGTCAAGAAAGGAATATATGATCAGACCTGAACCAAAAAAACTCCTAAACCCTTGCTAAAGCAAACACAAAAATCTTACTATAGGAAATGTCCATGGCCAGCTATAGATGAAACCATCTCTAGTAGCAAGGAATTCCTAATCAAAATTATAACTCCAATGAGAAAATGAAACACAATGAGGGTATCTCTGCCAATGATCAATGGAAAATTGAAGCTAGGAGAATTTGAAAGCAATATAAAATAAGCTGAAGAATTAAGGAGACAGAAGAAGCAATAGGAACTATAAAAACTTACTGAAATAAAATACCACAGTGCCAATTTGGTCAGTGTTTTAGATAGAGGTAACTAATGAAAAAACAAGTACACCAGAAGAAAGCACTAAAACACTCTACTGTAGAGAAAAGTAAAGAGATGGAAATTATAAAAGAATTGCCAAAAGACATGAATGAGAATGGAATAGACATGAACTAAGTAAAGATAGAGATCAAACATGTATTTGATACCAGTTCTAAAAGTAGTCATTGAAAAAGGAGATGGAAGATAATCTGACCCAGGAGCACGGTGATGGCAGGAACTTTCTCTTCCCTTTGATTTACAACTAATGGGGCACCCATAATCAAAGGGGGAAAAAGTCACCTCGCACAACACACTAGGGACCACTAAAGTAGGTAGATTAGACTATGCAGGAAATGGTGCAATGAGGGAGGTGATGCAGAGAGCAAAGTGGTGAGACCCCCTCCCCCCAACTTGATGACCCTCCCCCACAACAGGCAGTATGCACACCCAAAGGCCCAAATACTAGGTGCAGGCTTCTCCTGCTCTGCTACCACCATTTTTTTTGTTTGTTTGTTTTTTAATGCCTTTGCTCCCAACCTTAGGGGGATATTCAGCTCTGATAAGAGACTAAAAGCTTGTGCTCTAGGCACACTTCCTGGAAAACAAAAGGCTCTTTACTACCAGCCTGTTGAATGGTTATAGTGAAAGTAAGCAAAATCTTGTTGAAGAAAGGTTTTTGCTACTTCAAATGCAGTATCAGAGGCAGGTCTCATTAAATACCATGGTGGGGTGGGAAATCACAGTAATATGGTATCACAAGAAGAAAATGACAATTTTCCAGCAACCGAATTCCAGACCTGGAATATTGCGATATAACTGATAAAGGATATGAAATAGCTATTATGAAGAAATACGACAAGCTATGAGAAAACTCAGAAGGCAATACAATGATCTCAGGAATAAAATTAACAACAGGAGTAATTTACCAAAGAAATTGAAATTCTGAAAATAAATAATTCTGGAGCTGAAGAATTCAGATGAAATTGATGAGTGAGCAGGAGGCTGGCTGAGGACAAAGCAAAAGCTGGCACCTTGCACCCCCTCTCCACCGGCTCCCCTCCCCTCGGTAATATATGTGACATTCCTCAGGCACCCCTGACTGCCATAAATGAGAAACAAATAGTTAACCTGTTGAGATCACAATCCTGCGTTTCTTCTATACCTAAATCTCACTAACAAAGATGCTTGATAGCAGGATTGTGACATCCCTCCAGGAATCTCCCAACTATCTTGATGTTAATGGCTTGCCAAAAGACAACATTGATCAAGCCGCAAGACCTCCAGTATCCCTGCACCTTGTAGGCCCTCTTTAGCATATGAAAGCTCTGTTGAAACCCCCCTTTTCCCTCACCTTCCCCCAACCTCAGGGTATATAACCTGCCATCCTCACAACCCAGGGCAGCAGCTCTTTCTGCCCACGGGTCCTGTCCCTGTGCTTTATTAAACCACCATTTTGCACCAAAGATGTCTCAAGAATTCTTTCTTGGTCATCGGCTCCGGACCTCAGCCCACTGAACCTCACCTAGGTTCTAGAACTTCATCAAAATGAAGAATGTATTAGAGTGCATTGGAAACACGGATCATATTGAAGAGAACATTAACAAGCTCGTGGATACAGACCTATAAATGATTCAGGTGGAAGATGAGAGAGCTAAGACTTAAAAACTGATGAAATCTACAAGAATGCCTGAATCCATTAATGGAGCCAGTGTACAAATAACAGATATTTCAGAAAGATAAGAAAGGGAGAAACTAACAGAGTAAAGTGTATTTAAAAAATTAATAGCTGAGAACTTCCCCAATCTGGAGAAGGAATTGGATAGGCAAATCCATGAAATTAATAAAACACCTTATTATCTCAATGAAGAAAATACCTTCTGAGACATTAAAATTGTCAAAAGCCTATGATAAAGAATTTCAAAGGCAGTTGGGGGGGGAAATACAGTAACCTACACCTGATCAGTCTACCAACAGATTTTTCAGCAGAAACTCTAAAGACCAGGAAGAACAGAAGGACATTTTCAGAATATTAAAAGAAAAACTGCTAGCCAAGGATATTCTATTTAGCAAAGTTTTCTTCCAGATATGAAAGAAGTAAAGGCATTCACAGACAAAAACTGAAGAAGTTCGCCACCACTAGACCTGACTTAAAAAAAATTTTAAGGAACTCTTCAAAGCAGAACTGAAAAGGTGAAAGTACACAAAACACTGATTAAAGTGATAAAAGTAAAAAACTGCAGTGTTGTTTATGTTTAATTGAAGTATAGTGAACATACTAGTTTCAGATGTACAACATAAGGGTTCTATAATTATAGACATTTTGAAATGCTCAACATGATAAGTGTAGTTATTACAGTATTACTATTACCTATGCTGTATTTTTTCATGCCTGGGACTTATTTTATAATTAGGGATTTGTACCTCTTAATGTACTTCATCTAGTTTGCCTATCCCATCCCCCATGAACCTCCCCTCAGTCAATCACCATTTTGTTCTCTGTATTTAGAATTCTAGGGGGTTTAGAGGGTGGTTTTTTTTTTTTTTCATTTGATGCCACATGTAGGTGAAATCATAGTATTTGTCTCTTATTTAACGTAATATCCTCTAGGTCCATCCTTTTTTTTTTTTTTTTTTTTTTTTTTACACAAATGGCAAGGTTTCCATTCTTTTGTATGGCTGAGTAATATTCTATTATGTATATATAACCATATCTTTAGCCATTCATCTATTGAAGAACATTCAGGTTACTTTCATATCTTGGCTATTGTAAATGCTGCAATAAAAGTAGGAGAGCATATAACTTTTAGAATTAGTGTTTTTGCTTTCTTCAAGTAATACCCAGAAGAAGAATTACTGAGTCACATGGTATTTCTATTTTTAATTTTTTGAGGAAACTTCATAAGGTTTTCTGTAGTGGCTGCACCAATTTATATTCCCACCAACAGTGCACAGGGGTTCCCTTTTCTCCACATCCTCAACGATACTTATTTCTTGCCTTTTTGATACCAGCAATTCTGGCTGATATGAGGGGATATCTCGTTGTGGTTTTGATTTGCATTTCCCCAGTGATTAGTGATATTGAGCATGTTTTTATGTGTCTGTTGGCTTTCTGTAGGTCTTCTTTAGAAAAATGTCTATTCAGGTTGTCTGCCTGTTTTTTAATCAGATTATTTTCAGGTGTTGACTTGTAGGAGTCCTTTATATCATTTAGTTATTAACCCCTTATTGGATATATCGTTTCAAGTATATTTACAATTCATTAGGTTGCCTTTTTGCTTTTATGTTTTCCTTCACAGTACAAAACCTTATTTTGCTACAGTCCCAGTAGTTTCTTTTTGCTTTTGTTCTACTTGCCTGATGAGACAGATTCATACATATATTGCTAAGGGTGATGTTCAAGAGATTACAGCCTGTTTTTGTTAGGAGTCCTATGGTTTCAGTTTCACATTTAGGTCTTTAATTCATTTTGAGTTTGTTAATGTGGCATATCATGTTGGTTAATAGACTTTGACTTATTCTTAGATCCCTGAAATAAATCTACCTCGATTAGTGTATCGATGAACTTGATTTGCTTATTTTTTTCAGAATTTTTGCATCTATGTTCATCAGGGATATTGTTCTGTAATTTTCCTTTTTTGTAATGTCTTTGGATTTGGGATTTGGCAATACTGGCCTCAGAATGAATTTTGAGGTATTCCCTCCTCTTTAATATTTTAGAATAGTTCTAGAAGAAAATCTATTAATTTTCCCTTAAATGTTTGCTAGAATTCACCTGTGAAGCCATCTAGTTTTGGACTTGGGAGGTTTTTGGTTTCGGGTCCCCCTCCCCATCCCTGATTCAATTTCATCACTAGTAATCAGTCTGTTCAGATTTTCTATTTCTTCCTGATTTGGTCTTGGAAGATTGTAATGTTTTCAGGAAGTCATCCATTTCTTCTAGGTTGCCCAATTTGGTGTTGTATAATTTTTCATACTAGGCTCTTATCCTTGGTATTTCTGTGGGGTCGATTATAACCCTCTTCCACTTCTGATTTTTGGAGTTTTTTCTTTTTCAAATAACCAGCTCTTGGTTTCATTGATCTTTTTCTATTTCTATAGATCTATTTCATTTGTTTCTGATGTTATTTCTTCTCATTTGGGGCTTTTTTGTTCTTTTTCTATTTCTTTTAATGTATAAGGTTATTTGAGATTTTCGTTTCTTGAGGTAAGCCTACGTTGTTATAAATTTCCCTCTTAGGACTGCTTTTCCTGTGTCATATAGATTTTGCACCATTATGTTTCTAGTTTCCTTTCTAAGTGTTTTTTATTTCTTCTTTGATATCTTGACTTTAGTAGCATGTTATGTAGTCCTCACATGTTTGCTTTCGTTTTTTGCCCTGGAATTGGTTTCTAGTTTCATGCAATTGTAATCACAAAAGATACTAAACAGGATTTCAGTCTTAAACTGATTGAAACCTTTTGTCACCTAACATGTAATCTTTCCTGGAAAAATTTCCATTTGTACTTAATGTATACAATACTGTCATTCTTTTTAGAGTGGTTTATATATAAACTATTACAAAGTTTAAAAGAACATTAAATATAAAGCCACTGCAAGTTGATAATAAAATTACAGCATAAATTTGTGATATCAAATATGTAAAAGGCATATTAGAGGGATGGAACCTTTATAAGAATCAAGATAAAATAGTATTTTCTAATAGTAACTTATCTATGAGATATTTTACATATACCTCATGGTAATCACCAAGCTCTTCTGGAACAGAGACCTAAAATATTTTAAAAGGGGAGATTGAACAAATCACCATGTAAAACCATCAACTTACAAAGGTAGACAAAAGAATTAAAGAAATGGAGACAAAATAGCCAGGAGACAGAGATCACATGGTAAATTTATACCTAACAATAGCCACCCTAAAGGTAAGTGGATTGGCAAGTACAATCAAAAGGCTCAGAGTAACAGGATGGGGGGAAAAAAAAGAGACCCAACAATACCCCTTCTGCAAGACATTCATTCTATCTCTAAAGACATAGGTTCATAATGAAAAGATAAGATATTCCAAACAAACGGAAATGAAAAGACAGACATAGCCTTATGTCAGACAAAACAGACTTTAAGCCAAAAAGAATAACAAGACCAAAAAAAGTCATTATACAATGATAGAGGGGCCAATACATCAAGAAAATATGGAAGGGAGACTCAAGATGACAGTAGAAGGATCCTGGGCTCATCTTATAAGATAGATACATTGAGTTAACAGGTACATCTAACCAATTAACTCTAAAAATGACCCAAAGACCAGCAGAACAGACCTTTCACAGTTAAAGGTAGAGAGACCACATGAAAGTGGTAGGAAGGGCAGAGGCACAGTTGGGAACCAAACCCATGGTGAGACCAGGCATAAATGAGGACACCAAAAGCACAGAGAAGGGAGAGGATCAGATCCTACATCAGGCACCCCTGCATGGAGGGCTAACACTGGAAAGATGAATCCCTAGAACATCTGGCTTTGAAAATCAGTAACGCTTAACTTTGGGAGCTTTGAAAATGAGTTGGAGCTTAACTCTGAGTACTTTGAAAATAAGGACCTAATAATGGAAGAACCAGAAAATAGGAAACTGAGTCCCTGCCCTTAAAGAGCCAGCACTATGAGTAACTTGGCCCTAGACATGGCATAGAAGCAGCAGTTTGAAAAATATGTGGTGTTTAGGTGAAAATATGTTGACTACTCTTAGAACATGTGCTAGAGGGGCAGGGATCTTCAAAAGATTTCTCTGGGAACAAGAGTGTTGGCCAGCACCAGTTCTCTCCCCGCCCCACCCCCCAAGTCTAGATAGCCAGATGCTTGCAGAAGCCAGTGCCAGCACTCTGGGACATTGTTAGGACTGCATGCCTGGCAGTGTTCCCCTGTAGACCTGCCCCATCCAACCCATTTGCATGGGTTGCCCCACCACACTCAGTAGGACTAGTATTCCTCCAAGTGACTCTTGCCCTGGGGAGACCTTTGTACCCAGTACCAGCAGCCCAGCCTCTTAGCTGGCTGCACAGAGAACAAGTCCTGTTTGGCTTGCTCACAACTGTGACAGAGAGGCTAATTGCATACTAGCCTGACTGCCAACTCCACCCACCAATAAGGCTGCAGCAACCACAGGCAAGCATCTTAATAGCACAGGGACAAAACCTTGTGCAATGTGCTCACATCAGGCAAAGTAGGTCCTGCAGCCATCTGGTTGGAGATAAAAGTGGCTTAGCCACAATAAGAAGGTGCATGCAGCCCACACAGGAGACACCTCCAAAGGGCCTGGTTCTGGTGGCCAGGAGGGATTGTGCTTCAAGGTAGTACAAGACCTCTTCTGAGCAATGTCTATACTTCCAGAACCAGGTGATGTAGCTGACCTCCCTAGTAGATAGAAACAAAATGAGGAAACAGAGGAATGGTCCCAAATGAAAGAATAAGAAAAGTGACAGCAGAAGAGCCAAATGAACAGGAGGCAAGTAATATGCCTCAAAGAAGTCAAAGTTCTTGTCATAAAGGTACTCATTGCACTTGAAAAGGGTGGATGAATTCAGATCTTCAACAAAGAGAAACAAAATATAAGAACCTGTCAGAGCTGAAGAATTCAATAACTGAAATACACTAAAGGGAATTTACAGCACTTTAGAGAATGCAGAAAAACAGATCAGTGATCTTGAAGACAGGGAATGGAAAGTAACCGAGTTGAACAGCAAAGAAAGAAATTGAGAATATGTTAAGGGAACTCAGTGCCATCAAGTGTAATAACATTTGTATTACAGGGATCCCAGAAGGAGGAAAGAAAAGTGAGCAGGAGATTTATTTGAAGAAATAGCTAAAAAATTCCAAGGAAGGAAACAGACATTCAGGTACAGGAAGGACTGAGAGCCACTAAGACACATAATATGAAAAATCAAGTAATGATCAAAAGAGAATGTTAAAGGTAGGAAAAGAAAAAGTTCAATACAAGGAAAACTCCACAAGGTTATCAGCTGATTTGTCAGCAGAAATTTTGCAGCCACAAGAGAATGGCATGATATATTCAAAGGGATGAAAAGGAAAAAACAAAACAAAACTCATAGCTGGGTACTCTGTCCAGAACAGAAAAAGAAATAGTTTCTGAAACAAAAGTTAAAGGAGTTTATCAATATTAAGCCAGACTTGCAGTAAGTGTTAAGAGGAATTCATTAAGTGAGAAAAGACCATAACTAAAAGAAAATTATGAAAGAAGACCAACATCTAGTAAAGGTAGTGGACTGATAACTTGTTCACCAGTATGGAGATCAAATAAAAGAATAAGGTCAGTTTTACTTATAAAAATTAGTCAAAGGATGCTCAAGATAAAATACGACATAAATAAAATGTGAAGGTGGGAGGAAAAATTGAGTGCTCTCAAAATGTGTTCTAACTTAATCAACCGTCAACTTAATATAGACTATTATACATATAAGTTATACATGAACCCAATATTAACTACAAATCAAAAACCTATAATAGACAAAAAAATAGAAATCTAAGTGTAGCCCTAAAGAAATCCTGGCCATAAGGGAAGGCAGCAAGAGAGGAACAGAACTATAAAATCAGAAAACAATGAGCAAAGTTCAATATGCCTATCAATAATTACTTAAAATGTAAATCAACTAAATGCTCCAATGAAAAGGTAGAAAATAACTAAATGGAAAAAAACCCCACAAGATCCATGGAGACTTCTGTGAAGATGACTGACTAGGAGGACCTTAAGTTCACTTGCCCCACAGATACAACTAGATAATACTTACATCAGTGCAAATAACCCAGAAAATGACCCCAAAACTGGCAGCTCAGACTCTCCACAGCAAAATGTAGAAAAGAGGCTGCACTGAAGAGGGTAGCAAGAGCGGGGATGTAGTCTGGGGCTAAATGGACCTCCAGGGCTATCTATGGGAGAAAGGGAAGCAAATAGCTAGTATAGAGAAGGGAGAGAAAACAGACTGTCATACCGAGCACCCCAGGCATAGGGAATCCACACAGGGAAGACAAATCCCCATAACATTTGGCTTTGAAAACCAGAGACACTGAATTTCATGAGTTCTTGCAGTCAGCCAAGCTTAACATCTGGAACTTTAAAAATCAGCAGATGTGGCTCTGGAAGAGCCAGGAGGCAACAGAAAACTGAGTCCCTCCCCTTAAAGAGATAGCACAAAAACTGTCCCATTGAGATACAACATAGGAAGCAGCAGTTTGAAAAACACATGGAGGATATGGGAGGGAGCTATGTTTACTAATCCCAGAACAAGTTCTGGGATGGCAAGGATTGTGAGATGTCAAGAACAAAAAAGCTGGCAGGTGCCATTTGCTCCACTGCTCCCCAGCCTAGATACACAAACATCTGTAGGAACCTGTGCAGTGCCAACACAACCCCCCAAGATTTTTAACAGCACAACTCATCCCCACGTGCTTCTGTGGATCATCCCCCTCCAACAGAGCCCACCTCAAGAGTTTTCCCCAGCAGATGCAGGTCCCCTCTTGCAACGGGCCAGCATGGGCCCTGCTATCATCATGTGTCTCACCTACATATTCTCCAGTGAAACTGCCCCCTCCAAGACACCCTTGGCCAGAGCCCACAAAATTGTCACAAGACTGGCAGTGTGCAAGCAGCCCCAGTAGAGTTTAATGCCACTCCAAAGTGGCTCCTACCCCAGGAAAAAGGGAGGGTAATCACATACACCAGTCAGACTGCAGCCACAACAGTGTCCGGGCAGCAAGCAATGAGTGTGACTGAAGGCCCCACCCAACAATGAAAGCTTAAGGGATGAGAAAGAGGAAAAAAGCCCTACAATTTAGTACAACCATATCTCCAGCAAATACCTGGTCTGATTCAACACAAGCCCAGGGTGGCCCCACACTGGCCCACTAACCAAACTGTAACCAAACTTAACCACAAAAGGCAAAGAGAAAAATTGCAGATGTCTGGTCTGAAGGCAAAAAGTGGTTCAGCCCTAAGAGTAGGAGGCACACAACACACCTGGGAGACACTCCTGAAGCACCAGATCCTGGTTAACAGGGGACATTGCACTGCAGAACACTATCAGACCTATTCTTTATAGGTTACTGCTTTTGACAGCAAGACATATAGCTGACTTCCCTGATACATAGAAACAAAGACTTAGACAAGAGGAGGAGACAGAGGAGTATGTCCCAAATAAAGAACGGTACAGATAGTTCCATTTCTATACACCAACAATGAAGCAGAACAAAGATCAGGGAATTGATCCCATTTACAACTGCACCAAAAACTGTAAGATACCTAGAAATAAACTTAACAAAAGAAGTCAAGGATCTTTGCTCTGAAAACTATAGAATGCTTACAAAAGAAATTGAGGAAGATACAAAGAAATGGAAAAATAGTCCATGCTCATGGATTGGAAGAATATATTTTGTTAAAATGTCTATGCTTCCCAGAACAATCTACAAGTTCAATGCAGTCTCTCTATCAAAATAACATCAATTCTCAGAGCTGGAACAAACAATCTTAAAATTTACATGGAACAACAGACGACCCTGAATAGCCAAAAGTAATGTTGAAAGGGGGGGGGGGGAATCAAAGCTGGAGGCATCACAATTCTGGACTTCAATCACCATTACAAAGCTGTAAACATCTAGACAGTATGGCACTGACCCAAAAACAGATACATAGTTCAATGGAACAGAATAGAGAACCCAGAAATGGGCCCTCAACTCTATGGTCAACTAATCTTCAACAAAGCAGAAAAGAATATCCAATGGAAAAAGGACAGTCTCTCTAGTAAGTGGTGTGGAAAAAATTGGACAGCCACATGCAGAAAAATGAAACTGAACCACTTTCTTACACCATACACAAAAATAAACTAAAAAATGGATGAAACACCTAAATGTGAGACAGGGATCCATCAAAATCCTAGAGAACACAGACAGCAACCTCTTTGACCCCAGCTGCAGCAACTTCTTACTAGATAGAACTCCAAAGGCAAGGGGAAAAAAAGCACAAATGAACTATTAGGACTTCATTAGGATAAAAAGCTTTTGCACATCAGAGGAAACAACCAACAAAACTAAAAGGCAACCAACAGAAAGCAAGAAGATATTTGCAAATGACATATCAGATAAAGGGCTAGTATCCAAAATCTAAATCTATAAAGAACTTATCAAACTCAGTACCCCAAAAAACAAAGAATCCAGTCAAGAAATGGTCAGAAGACATGAACAGACATTTCTCCAAAGATGACATGCAAATGGCTAACAGACACATGAAAAAATGCTCCACATCACTTGCCATCAGGGAAATACAAATCAAAACCACAATGAGATACCACCTTATACCTGTCAGAATGGCTAACATCAACACAGGAAACAGATATTGGTGAGGATGCAGAGAAAGGGGAACCCTCTTACATGGTTGGTGGGAAAGCAAACTAGAGCAGCCACTCTGGAAAACAATATGGAGGTTCCTCAAAAGTTAAAAATAAAGCTACCCTACAACTCAGCAATTGCAGTATTAGGTATTTACCCAGTGATTCAAAAGGGCACATGCATGCCAAGATTAATGGCTGTTATGGACATTGTTGCTAAACTACAGAAAAAGCCCAGATGTCCATCGACAGATGAATGGATAAAGATGTGGTATATACACAGTAGAATATTACTCAGCCATCCAAAAAAAACCAAAACAAAAAAACACGAAATCTTGCCATTTGAAACACAGATCAAACTAGAGGGTATTGTGCTGAGTGAAATAAATCAGAAAAATACTATATATGATTTCGTTCATATGTGGAATCTAAGAAACAAAACAGATGAACATAGGGGAAGGGAAGGAAAAATAAGAAAAAACAGGGAGGCAAACCATAAGATACTCTTAACTATAGGAAACTGAGGGTTATTGGAGGGGATGTGGGTGGGGGTGGGGTAATTTGGTGATGGCTATTAAGGAGGGCACTTGATGTAATGAGCACTGGGTGTTATATGCCACTGATGAATCACTGAATTCATCATCTCCCTGAATTACCCCAGAGACTAATATACTATAGGTTAACTAAATTGAATTTAAATAAATGTTTAAAAAAAAAAAAAAACAGAACAGAAACATAGCAATAGATCCAACTAAAACAGAGATAAACAATATGCCTGACAAAGGGTTCAAAATAATGGTCATAAAATAGTTGCTGAATATAAGAGCAGAATATATGTGAAACCTTCAATAAAGTGATAGAAAATATAAAAAAGAACAAAATCAGAAATGAAGAACTCAATAACTGAAACTCAGAATACACTAGAGAGAATCAACATTAGACTAGGGGAAGCAGAATGACTCAGTGAGCTATAAGTCACAGTAATAGAAAGTAACAAGCTGAGCAACAATTTTAAAAGTGAGAGTTTGTTAAAGGCAATCAACAACATCCTCAAGAATAACACTCACATTATAAGGATCCCAGAAAGAGGAGATAAAAAGAGGGGAGGGCCAGAAAATTTGAAAAATAGCTGAAAACTTTGGGAATCTGGGGAAGGAAACAAATCCAAACCCAGGAGACAGAGATCCCCACAATGAAAATCAACCTAATGAGGCCCATACCAAGACACATAATTAAAATAACAAATAGCGATGAAGAGAATTTTAAAAGCATCAAGAGACAAGAAAACAATTACATATAGTGGAAACCCCATGAGACTATAAGCACATTTTTAAGCAGAAGTTCTCAGGCCAGGAGTGGCATGATATGTTCAAAGTACTGAAAGGGGAAAAAAAGGAGAAAAAAAAAACTGCAGGCAAGAATATTCTCTTCACCATTCAGAATGGAAGAGATATGAATTCCTTTAACTTCGGGAAATCCTAACCACTAAACTATCCCCTACAAGAAATGTTAAATTGGACAATTTTAGTGGAAAGGAAAGACCATAACCAGGAGTAAGAAAAGTGGGAAGCACAAAAGCAGTAAAATTAAGTATATCTATAAAAAATCAGTCGAGGGACTCACAAAATAGAAGGTGTAGAGAATGATACTGTATACCTAAAATGTGCAGGGCAGGGAGAGTGGGGTAGAGAAGAATAGGTTGAAACTTAAGTGACCAATATAGAATAGACTGCTAGATGCAGAAGATATGAAAAACCTAACAGTAAACACACATCAAAACCCAGTAATAGATATGCAAAAATAAAGAGAAAACAATCCAAGTACATCACTAAAGAAAGCCAGCAAACCATGAGAGAAAGGAGCAAGAGAAGAAATGGAGAGGAACTATAAAAACTGTAAAGCAAGTAACAAAATGGAAAACAAAAAAATCAAAAACACACATACCTATCAACAATTACATTGAATTTAAGTGGACTAATGACCCCAAAAGACAGGGTAACAAAATGGATAAGAAAGCAAGAGTCATATATATGCCGCCTACAAGATACTCATTTCAGATCTAAAGATACATGCAGATTGAAAGTGAAGGGATGGAAAAGCATCTCTCATGCAAACAAAAGTGAAAAGAAAGCCAGGGTGGCAATACTTCTATAGAACAAAATAGACTTTAAAACAAGGACTGTAATAAGAGACAAAGAAGGACATTATAGGATCATAAAAGGGAACAATCCAACAATATATAATAATTGTAAATATTTTTGTACCCAACATGCACCCAGATATAGAAAGCAGCTAATAAACACAAATGAAGTAATTGATAGTGATCATAGCATTAACACCCTACTTAGACCAATAAATAGATCTAGACAGAAAGTCAACAAGGAAACAGTGGTTTTGAAGAACGCAATGGACCAGATGGATCTAGCAGATCTATTCATAATATTCCATCCTAAATCAGGATACAAAACTTCAAGTGCACATGGAAAATTCTCCAGTACTGATCACATAGTAAGCTAGAAAACAAGTCTCAAATTCAAAAAGGCTGAAGTCATACCATGGATCTTTTCTCAACACTATGAAACTAATAATCAGCCACAAGGGGGAAAAATTAAAAGCAAAAGTACATGGAGGTTAAATAACATGCTACTAAACAATGAATGGGTCAACCAAAAAAAAAAAAAAAATCAGGAAAGCTAAAGTACATGAAAATGAAAACAAAATAGTTCAAAATCCTCAGGACTCAGCAAAAGCTATTTTTTTTTTAAAGATTTTATTTGTTTGACAGATCACAAGTAGGCAGAGAAGCAGGCAGAGAGAGAGGAGGAAGCAGGCTCCCCACCGAGCAGAGATCCCGATGTGGGTCTCGATCCCAGGACCCTGGGATCATGACCCAAGCCAAAGGCAGAGACCTTAACCCACTGAGCCACCCAGGCACCCCAGCAAAAGCTATTCTCAGGGGGAAATTTATAGTAATGCAGGCCTACCTCAGAAGAAAAATCTCGATCCAACCTCATACCTAAAGGGTCTAGAAAAAGAACAAAACAAACCCCCAAACTAGTAAAAGGGAATAAGATTAGAGCAAAAGTGAAATAGAAACTAAGAGCACATCAATGAAACCAAGAGCTGGTTCTTAGAAAAGATCAACAAAACTGATAAACCCTTATCCAGTCTCAAAGAGAGAACTCAAAATCACACATGAAAGAGAAACAACTGACACCACAGAAATATAAAGGATTGTAATATTATGAAAAGTTATGTGACAACAATAATTATGTGAATTACCTAGAAGAAATAAATACATTCCTAGAAACATAACCTCCCAAAATAGAACAGCAAGAAACAAAATTTGAACAGAACAATTACCAGCAACAAAATTGAGTCAGTAATTAGAAAACTCCTAACAAACAAAAATCCAGGTCCAGAAGTCTTCACAGGTAAATTCTCTCAAACATTTAGAGGGGTTAATACCTATTTTTCCTCAAAATGTTAAAAAAGAAAGAAAGAAAGAAAGACAAAGGAAAACTTCCAAATTTATTGTATGAGGCCAGATTTACCCTGATACCAAAACCAGATAAAGACACCACACACAAAAAAGTCCTATAGGCCACTATTTCTGACGAACATAGATGCAGAAATCGTCAATAAGATAGTAGCAAACCAAATCCAACAATTAAAAAATAACCATACAACATGATCAAGTGGGATTTATTCCCAGGATGTAAAGGTGGCTCAATATTCACAAATTAGCAAGAGAAAGGGTAAAACCATATTATCATTTCAATAGATGCAGAAAAGGCATTTGATAAGAACTCTAAACAAAGTAGTTTTGGAGGGAACATACTTCGGCGTGATAAAGGCCATATGTGAAAAACCCACAGTAAACATCATACTTCCAGGTGAAAACAGTTTTCCCCCTAAGGTCAGGAACAAGACAAAGATGTCCACTCTCACCACTTTTATTCAACCAAGTACTGGAAGTCCTAGCCATAGCAAGCAGACAAGAAATAAAATGCATCCAAATTGGTAAGGAACAAGTAAATTTTCACCATCTTTCAATAACTTGATACTATACATAGAAAACCATAAAGACTCCACCAAAAAACTACTGTAACTGATGAATGAGTTCAGTAAGGTCACAGGATAAATATATAAAGTCTATTTCTATACACTAATAAAGTAGCATAAGGAGAAATTAAGAAAACAATTCCATTTATACTTGCACCAAAAATAAAATACCTAGGAATTAACTTAACCAAGGAGGTGAAAGACCTGTACTCTGAAAACTAGAAAACACTGATGAAGGAAATTAAAGAGGACACAACTGGAAAGACATACTCACGGACTGGAGGAATATTGTTAAAATGTCCATACTACACAGAGCTATCTACACATTTAATGCAACCTCTATCAAAATGCTAATGACATTCTTCCAAGAACTAGAATCCTAAACTTTGTATGAAACCACAGAAGACCCCAAATAGCCAGAGCAACCTGGAAAAATGACAACAAAAACAACAAAAACTGGAAGTATCACAATCCCAGATTAAAAATATGCTACAAAGATGTAGTAATCAAACAGTATGTTACTGGCATAAAAGTAGATACACAGATCAATGGAACAGAACTGAGATCCCAGAAGTCCAAAATTATGCAGTCAATTGTTGACAAGAGGCAAAAATATGCAATGGTAAAAAGACGATCTCTTCAACAAATGGTGTTGGGAAAACTGGACATCTACATGAAAAATAATGATGTTGGACCACTTTCCTACACCATGCACAAAAATAAACTCAAAATGGATTAAAAACTGTGAAACATGAAACCATTAAAATCCTGGAAGAGAACATAGGTAGTAATGTCTCTGACATCAATGATAGTAACATTTTCCTATATATGTCTCCTGAGGCAAAGGAAATAAAAGCCAAAATAAACTATTGGGACTACATCAAAATAAAACTCTCCTGCACAGCAAAGGAAGCAGTCAACAAAAATAAAATGCAACCTACTGAGTTGAAGAAGATATCTCCAAATGATATATCCAATAAAGGATTAGTACCCCAAATATATAAACAACGTATACAACTCTACACCTGAAAAAAAATTTCCAATTTTTAAAAATGAGCAGAGGGAATGAATAGACATTTCCCCAAAGACACATACAGGTACCCAACAGATACATGAAAAGATGCACATCACTTATCATTGGGGAAATGCAAATCAAAACTAAACTAATGTATCACCTCACACCTGTCAGAATGGCAAAAGTCAAAAAACACAAGAAACAAGTGCTGGTGAGGATGCACAGAAAAAGGAACCCTTGCACACAGTTGGTGGGAAGGCAAACAGTTCAGCTACTGTGGCAAACAGTATGGGGTTCCCCAAAATGTTAAAAATGTAACTACCCTACAGTCTAGTAATTACACTGCTGGGTACTTACCACCAAAATACAAAAACACTAATTTAAAGGGATACATGCATGCCTATATTTATAACAGCATTATTTACAATTATGGAAGCAGCTCAAGGGTCCATCAGTAAACAAAGATGTGAGGTATATAGATATACATACATACATATATATATATGTATATGTATATATGTGTGTATTATACACACACACACAATTGATTATTCAGCCATAATAAATAATGAAATCTTGACATTTGCAACAATATGGATGGAGCTGGAGAGTAGAAAGCTAAGCAAACTAAGTCAAAGACAAATACCATATGACTTTATGCATATGTGGAATAGAAGAACAAAACAAATAAGGAAAGGGGGAAAAGAGACAAACCAGGAACATACTCTTAACCAAACAGTGGGAGTATAAGGGGTGGGGGGGATGGGTCAAATAGATAGTGTGGATTAAGGAGGGTATTTGTCATGATGAGTACAAGGTGATGTATGGAATTGAAGTGCTATATTGTATACCCAAAACTGATATAACGCTGTATGTTAATTATACTGGAATTCAGTTTAATAGATGATAGGAAAAAGAATATCTGTAACTGCAAAAAATTTATGATAGTGGGGAGGTAGAGTCATAGGATTTTTGGTAAGTAATACTGTTCTTTATATTTCTATTAAAATTTTTATAAAATACTGTAAGTTAACAATGTCTGTATGCCTATTAATGTTCTCCCTGGAATGTCCATAAAGTTCAATCTCCAAATAAACACACGCACTAACACATACACACTAATTTGAAAAGATTTACTCTTATGTTTATTACAACATTATATACCATAGCCAAGATGTGGAAGCTACCCAAAAGATAAAAGAACAAAGATGTGAGATATAGAAGTATAATTCTCACACCTTTATTAATGTTCATTTTTCATTCATGTGTTCATATATACAATGCAATGAAATATTAGTCAAAGAAGGAGATCTTGCCACTTGCAACAATATGGATGAACCTAAAGGATATTATGCTAAGTGAAATAAGTCCTATATAGAACATAAAATCATATGCTATCTAATATGTGAACTCTAAAAAACAAATGAACAGCCTTAAATACAAAACAAATGTGATGGTCAGAGGAGTTGTGAGGGATGGGGGAAATTGGTAAAGGGAATTAAAAGGTACAAACTTCCAGTCATTAAAGTGAGTCATGGAGATAAAAAGTACATCATTGGAAGGAGGAGTCAAGATGGCAGAGAAGTAGCAGCTGAGACGACATCGGGTAGCAGGAGATCAGCTGGATAGCTTATCTAACCATTGCGGACACCTACAAATCCAACGGGAAATCAAAGAGAAGAGCAACAATTCTATAAACAGAAAATCGATCACTTTCTGAAAGGTAGGACCTGCGGAGAAGTGAATCCAAAGGGACGGGAAGACAGACCCCGGGGGGGGGGGGGGGGGGAGGGGCCGGCACCCGGCAAGCGGCGGAGCGACGGAGCACAAAATCGGGACTTTTAAAAGTCGGCTCCACTGGGAGACATCGCTCCAGAGGCTAAACTGGGGGGAAACCCAGACGGGGTCAGCATAACCCCAGGTCCCGCGCGGTCACAGAAGGACTGGGGGTGTCTGAGTGCCGCAGAGCTCGCAGGTATTAGAGCGGGGAAGCCAGCTACAGCGACAAAGCCGAGGAGTGAGCTCTCGACCCAGGCTTACCTTGAGCCCGTCGCAGGCTGGGTGGGCTCGGAGCGCAGCCGGAGGCCACGGAGACGGAAGCAAAAGGGCGCTTTTCTCCTAGTGTGAGCAATTGAGCGCTTTCCTCCAGGCACGACCGCAGGCCAGGAAGGCGGGGCAGTTGGGCGCTTTTCTCTGAGGGCGCACTGAGGAGTGGGACCCCAAGCTCTCGGCTCCTCCGGGCCGGAGATTGGGAGGCCGCCATCTTCATTCCCGTCCTCCGGAACTCTACGGAAAGCGCTCAGGGAACAAAAGCTCCGAGAGCGAACCCTAGCGGATGACTTAGCCCGGCCCCTGGCAAGGGCAGCGCAATTCCGCCTGTGGCAAAGACACTTGAGAATCATTACAACAGGCCCCTCCCCCAGAAGATCAACAAGAAACCCAGCCAAGACCAACTTCACTCCCCAAGAACAACAGAATTCCAGAGGAGGAGAAAGCAAATCTTATCTGGACAAAATGACAAGGCGGGAAAACTCCCCACAAAAAAAAAAAAAAAAAAAAGAGGCAGTACCAAAGGCTGGGGACCTGATCAATACGGACATTGGTAATATGACATATCTAGAGTTCAGAATGACCATTCTCAAGGTTCTAGCCGGGCTTGAAAAAGGCATAGAAGATATTAGAGAAATGCTCTCCAGAGAGATAAAAGCCCTTTCTGGAGAAATAAAAGAACTAAAATCTAACCAAGTTGAAATCAAAAAAGCTATTGAGGTGCAATCAAAAATGGAAGCTCTTACTGCAAGGATAAATGAGGCAGAAGAATTAGTGACATAGAAGACCAAATGACAGAGAATAAAGAAGCTGAGCAAAAGAGAGACAAACAAATACTGGACCACAAGGAGAGAGAGAGAAGCGACACCATAAGATGACACAGTATTAGAATAATTGGGATTCCAGAAGAGACGGGAGTAGAAGGTATATTGGAGAGAATTATTGTAGAGAATTTCCCTAATATGGCAAAGGGAACAAACATCAAAATCCAGGAGATGCTAAGAATGCCCCTCAAAAATCAATAAAAATAGGTCCACACCTCGTCACCTGATAGTAAAATTTACAAGCCTTAGCAACAAATAGAAAATCCTAAGAGCAGCCCGGGAAAAGTCTGTAACATACAAGGGTAAAAACATTAGATTAGCAGTGGACCTATCCACAGAGACCTGGCAGGCCAGAAAGAACTGGCATGATATATTCAGAGCACTAAACGAGAAAAACATGCAGCCAAGAATACTATATCCGGCTAGGCTATCATTGAAAATAGAGATAAAAAGCCTCTAGGACAAACAAAAGCTGAAAGAATTTGCAAACACCAAACCAGCTCTACAGGAAATATTGAAAGGGGTCCTCTAAGCAAAGAGAGACCCTAAAAGTAGTAGATCAGAAAGAAACAGAGACAATACACAGTAACAGTCACCTTACAGGCAATACAATGGCATTAAATTCATATCTCTCCATAGTTACCCTGAATGTTAATGGGCTAAATGTCCCAATCAAAAGACACAGGGTATCAGAATGGATACCTAACCCTACACCTAAAGGAGCTGGAGAAAGAACAAAGAAAGCCTAAACCCAGCAGGAGAAGAGAAATCATAAAGATCAGAGCAGAAATCAATGAAATAGAAACTAAAAAAAATAGAACAAATCAATGAAACTAGGAGCTGGTTCTTTGAAAGAATTAATAAGGTTGACAAACCCCTGGCCAGACTTATCAAAAAGAAAAGAGAAAGGATGCAAATAAATAAAATCATGAATGAAAGAGGAGAGATCACAACCAACACCAAAGAAATACAAACAATTATAAGAATATACTATGAGCAGCTCTACACCAACAAATTCGACAATCTGGAAGAAATGGATACATTTCTAGAGACATATAAACTACCACAACTGAACCAGGAAGAAATAGATAACCTGAACAGACCCATAACCAGTAAGGAGATTGAAACAGTCATCAAAAATCTCCAAACAAACAAAAGTCCAGGACCAGACGGCTTCCCAGGGGAATTCTACCAAACATTTAAAGAATTCCTGTTCTCCTGAAACTGTTCCAAAAAAATAGAAATGGAAGGAAAACTTCCAAGCTCATTTTATGAGGCCAGCATCACCTTGATCCCAAAACCAGACAAAGACCCCATCAAAAAAGAGAATTACAGACCAATATCCTTGATGAACACAGATGCGAAAATCCTCACCAAAATACTGGCCAATAGGATCCAACAGTACATTAAAAGGATTATTCACCACGACCAAGTGGGATTTATTCCAGGGCTGCAAGGTTTGTTCAACATCCACAAGTCAATCAATGTGATACATTAATAAAAGAAAGAATAAGAACCATATGATACTCTCAATAGATGCTGAAAAAGCATTTGACAAAGTGCAGCATACCTTCCTGATTAAAACTCTTCAAAGTGTAGGGGTAGAGGGCACATACCTCAATATTATCAAAGCCATCTATGAAAAACCCACTTCAAATATCATTCTCAATGGAGAAAAACTGAAAGCTTTTCCGCTAAGGTCAGGAACATGGCAAGGATGTCCATTATCACCACTACCGTTCAACATAGTACTAGAAGTCCTAGCCTCAGCAATCAGACAACAAAAAGAAATTAAAGGCATCCAAATTGGCAAAGAAGTCAAACTATCACTCTTTGCAGATGATATGATACTATATGTGGAAAACCCAAAAGGCTCCACTCCAAAACTGCTAGAACTTGTACAGGAATTCAGTAAAGTGTCAGGATATAAAGTCAATGCACAGAAATCGGTTGCATTTCTTTACACTAACAAGACACAAGAGAAATTGAGTCAGTCCGATTTACAATTGCACCCAAAACCATAAGATACCTAGGAATAAGCCTAACCAAAGAGGCAAAGAATCTATACTCAGAAAACTATAAAGTACTCATGAAAGAAATTGAGGAAGACACAAAGAAATGGAAAAATGTTCCATGCTCATGGATTGGAAGAACAAATATTGTGAAAATGTCTATTCTACCTAAAGCAATCTACACATTTAATGCAATCCCTATGAAAATCCCAGTTTTTTTCAATGAAATAGAACAAATAATCCTAAAATTTATATGGAACCAGAAAAGACCTCGAATAGCCAAAGGAATATTGAAAAAGAAAGCCAAAGTTGGTGGCATCACAATTCCAGACTTCAAGCTCTATTACAAAAAAAAAAAAAAAAAAACAGACATATAGATCAATGGAACAGAATAGAGAGCCCAGAAATAGACCCTCAACTCTCTGGTCAACTAATCTTCGACAAAGCAGGAAGGAATGTCCAATGGAAAAAAGACAGCCTCTTCAACAAATGGTGCTGGGAAAATTGGACAGCCACATGCAGAAAAATGAAATTGGACTATTTCCTTACACCACACACGAAAATAGACTCAAAATGGATGAAGGACCTCAATGTGAGAAAGTAATCCATCCAAATCCTTGAGGAGAATGCAGGCAGCAACCTCTTTGACCTCAACCGCAGCAACTTCTTCCTAGGAACATCGCCAAAGGCAACAGAAGCAAGGGCAAAAATGAACTATTGGGATTTCGTCAAGATCAAAAGCTTTTACACAGGAAAGGAAACAGTTAACAAAACCAAAAGACAACTGACAGAATGGGAGAAGATATTTGCAAACGACATAGCAGATAAAGGGCTAGTATAAAAAATCCATGAAGAGCTTAGCAAACTCAACACCGAAAGAACAAATAATCCAATCAAGAAATGGGCAGAGGACATGAACAGACATTTCTGCAAAGACATCCAAATGGCCAACAGACACATGAAAAAATGCTCCACATCACTCGGCATCAGGGAAATACAAATCAAAACCACAATGAGATACCACCTCACACCAGTCAGAATGGCTAAAATTAACAAGTCAAGAAATGACAGATGCTGCCGAGGATGTGGAGAGAGGAGAACTCTCCTACACTGTTGGTGGGAATGCAAGCTGCTGCAACCACTCTGGAAAACAGTGTAGAGATTCCTCAAAAAACTGAAAATAGAGCTACCCTATGACCCAGTGATTGCACTACTGGGTATATATCCAAAAGATACAAACGTGGTGCTCTGAAGGGGCACGTGCACCCGAATGTTTATAGCAGCAATGTCCACAACAGCCAAACTGTGGAAAGAACCTAGATGTCCATCAACAGATGAATGGATAAAGATGTGGTATATATACACAATGGAATACTATGCAGCCATCAAAAGAAATGAAATCTTGCCATTTGCGATGATGTGGATGGAACTAGAGGGCATTATGCTTAGCGAAATAAGTCAATCGGAGAAAGACAACTATCATATGATCTCCCTGATATGAGGAAGTAGAGATGCAATGTGGGGGGGTTGGGGGGGTAGGAAAAGAAAAAATGAAAGAAGATGGGATTGGGAGGGAGACAAGCCATAAAAGACTCAATCTCAAAAAACAGACTGAGGGTTGCTGGGGGGAGGGGGGATGGGAGAGGGTGGTGGGGATATGGACATTGGGGAGGGTATGTGCTATCATGAGTGCTGTGAAATGTGTAAACCTGGCGATTCACAGACCTGTACCCCTGGGGATAAAAATACATTATGTTTATTAAAATAAATAAATTTAAAAAAGTACATCATTGGAAATATAATCAATAATATCTTAATAACATTGTGTCTTACAATGGGTAACTACATTTAATGTGATGAGCATTACATAGAGAATTTTTAAATTAATGTTGTATACCTGAAACTAATGTAACATTGTATGTTAATTATATTTCAATAAAAAATATTGCTTTAGAAAGAAATATATTATAACTACATATGCTTCCAACACCCAAACACCAAAACATATTATCCAATTAATAGACCTTAGGGGAGAAATAGACAATACAACTGTGGGAGATTTTAAAACCCTGTTATCACAATGGATAGATCAGACAAAATTAAGGAAACATTGGAATTGAACTACACTTAGAACAAATGAACTTAATAGACATACAGAACATTCCATCCAGTGTTATTTCAATACCAAAACCAGGTAAGGACACCACATGAAAATTGTAGACCAATATCCCTGATGAATATGGATGGCAAAATCTCAAAAAACATTAGCAAATTCAATTGAAGAACCTATTAAACAGATTATACACCATGATCAAGTAGATCCTTGAGATGCAAGGGTGGTTCAACATAAAAAAACAAAACAAAAAATTGGGGGCATCTGGGTGGCTCAGTCAGTTAAGCACTGGAGTCTGATTTTGGCTCAGGTTATGACCTCAGGGTCCCGAAATCAAACCCCACAGTGGGCTCTGCACTCAGCAAGGGGTCAACTTGAGATTCTCTTTCTCTCCTCTGCCCCTTCCCCCACTCACATGGGCTTACTCTCTTTAAAATAAAAAAATCTTTTAAAAAAAAAACTCAATAAATACATATCAATGAAACAGATGAAAAACCACGTGATCCAACAAAAAGCATTTGGCAAAATATAATACCCTTATGTAATAAAAACCCTTAGACTGGGTATAGAAGGAACATACTTTAACATAATAAAGGGCATCTAAAGGCCAACTCACAGCCAACATTATATTCAATGGAAAGAAAAGCATTTCTCCTAAGATTGGGAGCAAGACAAAAGGAGTCCATTCCTACCACTCCTACTCAAAATAGTACTGGAAATCCTAGTTAGAGAAATGAGGCAGGACAAAAGGCATCCAAAAATCAGAAAGTAAGTAAAACTGTCATTTGCTGATAAGACTTAAATTTAGAAAAACCCAAAGAATCCTTAAAAAAATAAAAGCTGTTGAAATATAAGCTGTTGGAATGTAAGAATACAATATCGACATACAGAAATCAATTGCATTTCCTTACACTAATGAAGCACCAGAAAAATAAAAACTTCATGTTCACCTATTCCTATAGTCAGAAATGAGTTTAAACATAGCAATTCAGTAGTGGCAGGATACAAAAATCAATGCACAGAAATCTGTTGCTAACAATGTACACTAACAATGAAACTGTAGAAAGGGAAATTAAAAATTGATTCCATTTACAATAGCACCAAAAACCATAGAATACCTTGGAATAAACCTAACCAAAGAGGTGAAGGATCTATACTTTAAGAACTACAAAACACTCCTGGAAGAAATTGAAGACACAAAAAGATGGAAAAACATTCCATGCTCATGGAATGGAAGAATAAACATCATTAAAATGACTATGCTGCCCAGAGCAATCTATACTTTCAACACCATCCCAAAGTATCAATAGCATTTTTCAAAATGCTGGAACAAACAATCCTAAGATTTCTATGGTACCAGGAAAGACCCCCAAATCGCCAAAGAAAGGTTGAAAAAGAAAAACAAAGCTGGGGCATCGTGTTGCCTCATTTCAAGCTATATTACAAAGCTGTGATCACCAAGACAGCATGGTACTGGCACAAAAACATACACTTAAACCAATGGAACAGAATAGAGAGCCCAGATATAAGCCCTCAACTCTATGGTCAATTAATCTTCAACAAAGCAGGAAAAATTATCCAATATAAGAAAGATAGTCTCTTCAATAAATGGTGCTAGAAAAATTGGACAGCTATATACAGAAGAATGAAACTTGACCATTCTCTTATACCATACACAAAAATAAACTTTAAATGGATGAAAGACCTCAGTGTGAAACAGGAATCTATCAAAATCCTAGGGGAGAACATAGGCCATAACCTCTTTGACATCGGTCACAGCAAGTTCTTTCAAGACACAGCTCCAAAGGCAAGGGAAACAAAAGCAAAAATGAATTTTTGGAACTTTATCAAGATAAAAATCTTCTGCACAACAAAGGAAACCATCAACAAAACAAAGAGGTAGCCCACAAAATGGGAGAAGACATTTTCAAAATGACACTACAAAGGGCTGATATCCAAGATCTATAAAGAACATCTCACATTCAACACCCCAAAAAATAATCAAGTCAAAAAAATAAGACATGAGCAGACACTTCTCTAACGAAGACATACAAATGACTAACAGACACATGAAAAACTGTTCATCATCATTAGGCATCAGGGAAATTCAAATCAAAACCACATTGAGAGACCACCTTACACCAGTTAGAAGGCAAAAATTGACAAGGCAAGAAACAAATGTTGGAGAAGCTGTGGAAAAAGGTGAACCCTCTTACACTGTTGGTGAAAATGCAAATTCATGCAGCCACTTGGGAAAACAGTGTGGTGGTTCCTCAAAAAATTAAAAATAGAACAACACTATGACCTAGCAATTACACTACTGAGTATTTACCCTAAAGATACAGATGTAGTGAAAAGGGCCATATGCACCCCAATGTTCATAGCAGCAATGTCCACAATTGCCAAAATGTGGAAAGAGCCAAGATGCCCTTCAACAGATGAATAGATAAGATGTGTTCCATATATATAATGGAATATTACTCAGCCAAAAAAAAGATGAATACCCAACATTTGCATCAGCATAATCTTCTCCAGTCCCATCCAAGCTAAGTTAAATAAGTCCAACAGAGAAAGTCAGTTATCATATAGTTTCACTTATTTGTGAACATAAAGAATAGCATGGAGGACATTAAGAGAAGGGAAAAATGAAGGGGGAGAAATCAGAGGGGAGATGAGCCATGAGAGACTATGGACTCCAGGAAACAGTTTTAGAATGCAGGGGGTTTGGGGAATGGGTTAGCCTGGTGATGCGTATTAAGGAAGGCACAGATTGCATTGAGCACTAGGTGTTAGACACAATGAATCATGGAACACTACATCAAAAACTAATGATGTACTGTATGGTGACTAATATAATAAAAAAAAGAAATAAGCTTGATCAATGAAGTATACAAGAAAGATCTGTACAATGAAAACTACAAAGCTTTGCTTTAAGAAATCAAAGCAAGAACAAATGTAAAGATATTTTCTGCTCATGGATTAGAGCAGTTTGTATTGCTAAAATGCCCATGCTACCCAAAACCTCTACATAGTCAATGCAATCTCCACCAAGATACCAAAGGCATCTTCACAGAATTAGAATTCTAGATTTGTGTAGAACCACAAAAGACCCCAAACAGCTAAAGCAATCCTAAGAAAAGATAAAGCTGGAAGCACTATGCTATATACTTTATATACTATAAAGTTATAGTAATAAAAATATGGTACTGGTACAAAAATAGACACACAGAACAATTAAAAGAATAGAGAGCCAAGAATTAAACCCTGACATACATGGTTGACTAATATTCAACAGGAAATCGAGAATATTTAATTGGGGAAGGATAGTCTCAACAAATGGTGCTAGGAAAACTGTACAAACATGTATAACAATGAAACAACTTCTATCACACACCAGTCACAAAAATTAACTCAAAATGGATCAAAGACAAGCATAGATTCAATGCCATAAAACTCCTAGAAAAAGATGTAGAGAAGAGGCTTTGATTATTGATCTTGGCAATAATTTGGGGAGGGGAGTGATGTCAAAAGCACAAACAAACAAAAAAAAATGGGACTACAAACAACTTCTGTATATCAAAGGAACAAAGAAAAGACAGCTTACAAAATGGGACAACATTTTTACAAGCCATACACTGGATAAGGCATTAATATCCAAAATATGGAGAATACAGGCAACTCAATGGAAAAAATGATTAAAAATGGGAAAAACCAAGTAGACATTTCTCTGAAAAGGACACCACAATCTCCAACAAGCACTTAAAGAGACGTTCAACATCACCAATCAGGGAAATGTAAATCAAAACCAAGATGAGAGATCACCTCATGCCTGTTAGAATGGCTAGCTATGACCAAAAAGACAAAACAATTGCAAGGGAGGGTACAGTGAAAAGAGAAACCTTATACATTGTTGGTGACAATATAAATCAGTCCAGCCACTGCAGAAAACAGTGCAGAGGTTTTTCAAAATGTTAAAAATAGAACTACCATATACATCAGAAATTCTACTTCTGGATATATACCCAAAGAAGGGGGGGTGGGTGGAGAGACAGGATTTATACAAGATATACACTCCCCATGTTTATCATAACATTATTCACAATAGCCAAAATAGGCAAACAACCCAAATGTCATCAATGGATGGATAAAAAAGATGTGGTACATGTACACAATATAGTATTATTCAGCTACAAAAAAGGAAGATCTTCCCATTCGTGACAACATAGATGGACCTTGAGTCCATTATCTTGAGATAAGTCAAACAGAAAGAGAAGTACTGTATGACATTGCCCACATGTGGAATCTAAAAAAAACCTAAAAAAAAAAAAAAAAAAAAAAAAGAAAAGTAAAACCTATATATATATAAAAGAAAAAAGTAAAATGGTGATTACCAGGGAATGGGAGGGGGTGGTAAGATTGATTTTAAGGTACCAACTTGTAGTAAATAAGCTATAAAGATCTAATGTGCAATGTAATACACACAATACTGTAGTATATTTATTTAGCATGAAAAAATTGATACATTGGCAGTGGTATTATAATAAGTAAATGTATTAAAGTAAAAAAGGGAGGGGCACCTGGGTTGCTCAGTGGGTTAAGCTTCTGCCTTCAGCTCAGGTCATGATCTCAGGGTCCTGGGATCAAGCCCTGCATCAGGCTCTCTGCTCAGCAGGGAGCCTGCTTCCCCGCCTCTCTCTGCCTGTCTCTTGCCTATTTGAGAGCTCTCTCTGTCAAATAAATAAATAAAATCTTAAAAAAAAAAGTAAGAAAAGGGGGAAAGCATTATTCAACAGAAACAGTTAAGTTTTCAAGCTTAATAAGGCATGGATTCTCACTTGGAACAGCAGACTGAATCATAAATTCCAGCAACATTATAGCTAAAGTACAAAGTACTGGAGACCAAAAAAAAAAAAAAAGGGCTTATAAGCAAACAAAGGGCAGGGAATGGTGGGGTGGGTGGATCCTGAGAAGAGGACAGAGTAAGAGAATCCTAAGCTCACCTTGTCCCATGGATACACCTAGGTAACAGCCACATCAATTCAACTAACTCAGAAAACAACCTGAAGACAGGCAGAACGGGCCCTCCACAGTTAATCATAGAATGAAGGCTACATCAAAAAGCATCCACCCCATCCAACCTATCCTGTTTGGCAGGAGTCCTTCCAAAGTGGATCACGATACAGGTCATTCTGGCAACAGCCATGACAGTGACCAGCAACTCTCTGAAGTGACTCTTGTCCTGGGGAAAATGCAAGATAACCACACACATGAGTTCAACTGCAGACCCAGAAGACAACTGATCTGACAGCCAATGCCACCAACCAACAACAACCATACAGGGGCCAGCACAAGGAAACAGCCCTATAGTTTGGGGTCACTGCAACCTCAACAGATGAACTGGGGTAAGACATCTCATCTAACTGCAGGCTTCATCCACCAATGAAAGTCTCTCAGGAGACAATGCAGGGAAAGCACCCTGTAGTTCCATGTGACCACAGCCCCAGCAAATGGGCTGAGGGCAGGCATCTGGTGTGATCCTATTGTAAGCCCAACAAAGCCCCCAGACTGACCCCTTAAAGGCACAGGGACCAGACTTTGCCCACAACAGGCAGAGTTGTGACATTACAGATGACTGAAAGCAAACATGGCTCAGCCACAAGAGTAGGGGGCACACAACCATGGGAGACACCTCTGAAGCACAAGATTCCAGTTAACAGGGGACATTGAACTGCAGGACACCATAGGATCCCTTCTTCATTAGCTACTGCTTTCAACAGCAGGATACATAACTGACTTTCCTGATACGTAGATATAGACACAAAGACTTGGACAAAACGAGGAGACAAAGGAATGTATCCCAAATAAAAGTATAGCAAGAGATAAACAGATAAAACAGATAAATATGCCTGATAGAAAATTCAAAGTAATGCTCATAAAAATACTTGAACTTAAAAGCAGAAAATCCATGCACCTTCAGCAAGGAGAATACAAAAGAACCAATCAGAGATGAAGAATTCAATACTTGAAATTAAAAAATATACTACAGAGTATCAACAGTAGACTAGAGGAAGTAGAATGGATCAGTGAGCTGGAAGTCACAGTAATGGAAAGTGACCAAGCTGAGCAGCAATTTAAATAGGTTAAAAAAAAAATAGGTTAAAGGAAATCAGCATTAAGCATAATAACATTCACATAATAAGGATCTCAAAAAAAGAAAAAAGGGAGACAGAAAATTTGAGAAAGTAATAGCTGAAAACTTCCTGAATCTAGGTAAGGAAATAGAAATCCAGATCCAGGAGGCATGAGATTTCCAGCAAAATCATCCCAAAGAGGTCCACACCAAGACATAATAATTAAAAGGGCAAAAACAGTGATAAGGATAATTTAGAAAACATCAAGAGAAAAGTTACATGGCAGGGAACCCCATGAGGCCATCAGACTTTTCAGTAGAAACTTTGCAACAGAAGGGAATAGCATGATATGTTCAAAGTGTTAAAAGGAAAAAAACTATACAAGAATACTCTACTTAGCAATGTTATCATTCAGAATAGAAGAGAAAGTTTTCCTAAAAGATAAATGAGTTAATCGCCACAAAACCAGTCTTACCAGAAAAGTTAGAGAATTCTTTTTTTTTTTTAAGATTTTATTTATTTCTCAGAGTGAGCACAGGCAGACAGAGTGGCAGGCAGAGGCAGAGGGAGAAGCAGGCTCCCTGCCGAGCAAGGAGCCTGATGCAGGACTCGATCCCAGGATGCCAGGATCATGACCTAAACCGAAGGCAGCCGCCCAACCAACTGAGCCACCCAGGCATCCCAAGTTAGAGAATTCTTTGAGTGGAAAAAGGAGTCCATAATCAGGAGTAAAGCAATTAGGCAAATTAAAACTTTCACAGGTAAAAAACATAATGGAAGATCAATCATTTATGAATTCAGTATGGAGGCTAAGACACAAAAGCAGTAAAAATCAATTAGATCTATAAAAATTTGTCAAGGGATTCACAGAAGCATGTAAAGTATCACGTAAAGCATGTAAAGCATTTTTGTATCATATAAAAAAATGTGGGGGGAGTAAATATTTAGTGCTCTTAGAATAGGTTCAAACTTAAGCAACCATCAACTTAATATAGACTGCTATATGTATAGACATAGCAACTTAATGGTAACCAGAAATCGAAAACCATTGATATGCAAATAAAGAGAAAGGAATCCAAAAATATTACTGAAGAAAGCCATAAAACACAGGGAAGAATAAAAACTACAGACCAAAAAATACCTATCAACAACTGTTTTGAATGTAAATGGACTAAATGTTCCAATCGAAAGGCACAGGGTTGCAAATGGCAAGATTTCATTTCTTTTGATGGCTACATAGTATTCCATTGTGTGTGTCTGTACCACATCTTCTTTATCCATTCATTTGTTGATGGGCATCTAGGTTCTTTCCATAGTTTGGCTATTGTGGACATTGCTGCTATAAACATTTGGGTGTAACATTATATGTTAATAAAAATTTTAAAAAATAAAGAGCACTCACTGACAAGATGGACAAAAAAAAAAAAAAAAAAAAAAAAGGCATAGGGTGACTGATGGATATAAAAGCAAGACCCAACCATATGCAGCCTACAAGAAACACAATTCAGACCCCAAAACACATTCGAACTTCAAGTGAAGTGTTGGAGAAGGATTTATCATGCAAATGGAAGCAAAAAGAAAGCCGGGATAGCAATACTTATATTGGACAAAATAGACTTTAAAATGAAGACTAACAAAAGACAAGAGCACTACATAAAGGGAACAACCCAACAAGGTATAACAATTGTAAATCTTTATGCACCCAACATGGGAGTACCTAAATACACAAAGCAATTGTTATTAATAGACATGAAAGAAGAAATCAATAACACAATACTGGAGGTCTTTACATCACCATATACTTATACCAGTGGATAATCCAGATAGAAGAAACAAACACAGTGGTATTGAATGATACATTGGACCAGATGATTCTAACATATTTTCAGAACCTTCCATCCAAAAAAGAGAATACACATTCTCTTCAAGCGGACATGGAACATTCTCTAGATCACATGTTAAGCTACAAAGTAAGTTTCAACAAATTCAAACAGACTGAAATGTTACCATACATCTTTATTATAACAGTATGAAATGAACTCATTCACAAGAAAAAAAAATCTAGGAAGAATATAATTACATGGACTGAACAATGAATGGGTCAACCAAGATGAAGAACTAAACACAAGGAGACGAATGAAAATGAAAACACAATGTCCAAAATCTTTGGGATGCAGCAAAAGCTGTTCTAAGAGGAAGACTAGAGAAATACAGGCCTACCTCAAGAAGAGAATCTCAACCCAATCTTTACCTAAAGAAGCTAGAAAAAGAACAAAGCCTCAGGCCAGAAGGTAGGAAATAAGTATTAAAGCAGAAATAGAGCCAAAAACAAAAACAAATCAGGACCTGGTTCTTTGAAAATATCAAAATTGATAAAACTTCAGCCAGACTAAGAAAAGGAGGGGGAAGGGGAAATCACAAATAAAAACAGAAATAAGAGGAGAAATAACCATGAACACCACAGAAATACAACAGACTGTAAGGGAATATTATAAAAAATTATGTGGAAACAAACTTGACAATTAAGAAGTGGATAAATTGTTAAAGACATATAATCTTTCAAAACCAAACCAAGAAGAAATAGAAAATTTGAACAGACCAATCACTAGTAAAGCAATTGAATCTGTATTCAAAAAACTCCCAAACAGAAGTCCAGGACAAGATAGCCTCACAGGTGAAAATCTACCTTTTTTTTTTTTAATATTTTATTTTTATTTATTTGACAGATCACAAGTAGGCAGAAAGGCAGGCAGAGATGGGGGGGGGGTGGTGGGAAGCAGGCTCCCCGCTGAGCAGAGAGCCCGATGTAAGGCTCTACCCCAGGACCCTGGAATCATGACCTGAGCCAAAGGCAGAGGCTTAACCCACTGAGCCACCCAGGCGCACCTCTACCTAACATTTAAAGGGCTGATACCTATTCTTCTCAAACTATTCCAGAACAAAACAAAAACAAAGAAGGAAGAAAACCTTCTAAATTCATTATATAAGGCCAGCATTACCCTAATATGAAAACTGGATAAAGACACTACAAAAAGAAAACTACAGGCCAATATCTGATGAACATAGGTGTAAAAATCCTCAAAATATTAGCAAACCAAGTTCAATACATTAAAAATATTACCACAATCAAGTGAGATTTATTCCAGAGATGCCATGGTGTTTCAGTGTTTGCAAATAAACATGATACTTCCGATCAACAAACATGATACATCCTATTAACAGAGAGGATAAAAGCCATATGATCCCCTCAAAAGATACCAAAAACATCTACTCACAATAAAAACACTCAACAAAGTAGGTTTAGAGGGAACATATCTCAACATGATAAAATATATGACAAACCCACAGCTAACATCATATTCAATGGGGGAAAAACAGAGCTTTCCCCCTAAGATCAGAAATAAGACAAGAATGTCCACTCTCACCACTTTTATCTGATGTAGTTCTGGAAGTCCCAGCCACAGCAAGCAGACAAGAAATAACAGTCATCCAAATTAGTAAGGAAAAAGTAAAACTGTCACTACATGCAGATGACAGGATACTATAAAAAAAAACCCTAAAGACTCAAAAAATCTACTAGAACAGATAAATGAAGTCAATAATCACAAGATAGAAAGATCTGTATACATAAATCCATTGTATTTCTATACACAAATAATGAAGTAGCAGAAAGAAATTAGTCTCATTTACAGTTGCACCAAAAATAAAATATCTAGGAATAAACTTAACCAAGGAAGTGAGAGACCTATACTCTGAATACTATGAAACACTGATGAAAGAAATTAAAGATGACACACACAAATGGAAAGATATTCCATGGTCATGGATTGGAAGAATATTGTTAAGATGTCTCTATTGCCCAAAGTAATCTACAGATTTAACATAACCTCCATCAAAATATGAACAGCATTTTTCACAGAATTACAAATGATCCCAAAATTTATATGGAACCACTGAAGACCCAAATAGCCACAGCAGTCTTGAAAAAGAATACAGGAGGTTTCACAATCTTAAATTTCAAGCTATAATACAAAACTGTAGTAATCAAAACCATATAGGACTGTGTGCAAAAATAGACACAAATCAATGGAACAGAATATAGCCCATAAATTCTTTTTTAAAGATTTTATTTATTTGACAGACAGATCACAAGTAGGCAGAGAGGCAGGCAGAGAGAGAAGGGGAAGCAGGCTCCCTGCCGAGCAGAGAGCCCCATCCCAGGACCCTGAGATCACGACCCGAGCCAAAGGCAGAGGCTTTAACCAACTGAGTCACCCAGGCACCCCTATAGCCCATAAATTTTAAGCTCATGACTTTATCAATTAATCTATGACAAAGGAGGTAAGAATATACAAGGGGGAAAATTCTTCAACAAGTGGCAGAGAAAACTGGACAGCTACATGCACAAGAATGGAATTGGACCCACTTTCTTACACTGTACACAATAAAATGGATTAAAGACCTAAATGTGAGACCTGAAACCATAAAAGTCCTAGGGGAAAACAACAACAACAACAACAACAACAGTAAATTCTTTGACATCAGCCACGAAAACATTTTAAGATAGGTCTACTCTGGCAAGGGAAGCACACCAATATTAAACCACTGGGACTATACTAAGATAAAAAGCTTTTGCACAGCAAGGGAAATCATCAAGAAAATGAAAAAGCAGCCAACTGAATAAAAAGATATTTTCAAATAATGTATCCAATAAGGGTTTCATATCCAAAGTATATAAAGAATTTACACAAGTCAACACCAAGAAAATAATTCAATTAAAAAATAGGCAGAGGAACCAAGTAGGTATTTTTCCAAAGACATATTAATAGCCTACAAGCACGTGAAAAGATGCTCAACATCACTCATCAGGGAAATGCAAATGAAAACCACAGCGAGCTATCACCTCCCACCTGTCAGAATACCTAAAAAATCAATAGCACAAGAAACAACAGGTCTTGGCGAGAATGTGGAGAAAAAGGAACACTCATGCACTGTTGGTGAGAATGCACACTGGTACAGCCACTGTAGAAAACAGAATATAATTGCCACAAATAGTTGAAAGCAGATTATATGACCCAGTAATTCCACTACTGGATATTTGCCCAAAGAAAACAAAAATTTGAAAAGATATATGCCCCCCTATGTTTATAGCATTACTTACAATAACCAGAATATAGAAGCAACCCAATGTCCATTGATGGTTAAATATATAAGGAGGATGCGGTGTGTGCAGTATTAGCCATAAAAAATGAAATCTTGCCATTTACAATAATATGGATGGATCTAGAGGGTATAATGTTAAGTGAAATAAGTCAGAGAAAGATAAGTACCATGTAATTTTACTCATATGGGGAATTTAAGAGAAAGACAAATGAAAAAGAAACAAATTATAAACTATTGATGTCAGAACAGAGTTGGGTGGGGGTAATGGTGAAATAAATATAGGGGATTAAGAGAACACTTAGTGTGAATGTTAAAATTGTTGAATTATTTTGTACACCTGAAACTAATATAACACTATTTAGTTATAGTTATATTTTAAAAAAAAAAAAAAAAAAAAAAAAAGACAGGGGCACCTCCGTGGCTCCCGTCAGTAAAGCATCCAACTCTTGATTTCGGCTCAGGTCATGATCTCAGGGTTGTAGAATCCAGCCCTGAAGCAGCTCTATGCTGGGCATGGAGCCTGCTTATGATTCTCTGTCCTTCACCCTCTGTCCCTCCCCATGACCCCTCCACCTCTTTCTACCCCACTCAAAAAAAAAAAAAAAAAAGACAATTTGCCCACAAGAAGCACTAAGAATGATACCTATTTCATACTAACATCAATGGATGTCAGAATTGCACTTCCAAAGGGACAAGAGAATCCATCAACCTAACAATTTTATACATAGATAATCTCACTATGTTGTTCAATAGGGTAGCCACAAGTCAGATGTGGCTGTTGAGCACCTGAATTGTAGCTAGTTCAAACGGAGACGAGCTGTAAATGTAAAACATAATCTAGGCTTCAAGGACTTATTTCACACTTTTGTTTTTCTAACATTTTAATATTTTATATTGATTACATGTTGAAATCCTATTGTAGACCTATTGGGCTAAATAAGCTATTTTAACATTAAGTACATCTTTTTCTACTTTTTAAATCAGCCCTATTAATTTCCATTTAAGAACAAAGTCACGACCTTCTTCTAATCTCACCTTTCACAACCTTCTACTTCTAGCACTTCCCCATTGGCAAAGTACACACTTATAGACTCATTTAATCTAGGTCTCCTCACTAATATGCGCTCTGTAAAGACAGAGACCCTATCTGCCATATTCACCCTGTCTGCTCGGCCCTGAGCACAGTGTCAATCAGGGAACCCCTACCACTTATGATTAAGCGTGTATGCTTCCACACTGGGTGGTCTATTTTGAATCGGTCTCTGTGGGTCAGTGCTTCCTATCTGATCTTGGGGCAAGTCACTTAACTTTTATGAACTCTGATTTCTTTGGTAATAAAGGACCTACTTTCCTAGTCTAAGATTTTTATGAAAAAGAAATGAAATACCTCATAAGTTAGGTCCTTCTGATGTTCTTTAATTTGTGCCTGGGTCTTTATTTATGAAGGTGATGGCATAAAGAGGTCAACACCATTGAAAACATAGCATGCAGGACCACACGGGGATGCACTGGTGTTGGTTAGGAGGAAAAAGTAGGAACAATGGGAAAGCACAAGCCATGGGTTTTAATTGGGGTTTTCATGGGAACAGCACAATAGAGCAGGTTAAACTTCTTAGGACTGGCTAGTTTGAGTAATTCCAATGGACTCTGGGGCACGGGATTGCCACTAGTTTTGTGATACCTGGCCCCAGAAAATTTAGAGCAGAAAAATATTGGCTTCATTTTTGAGAGTCAAATAAAGGAGGTAGATGGTCTTTGGACTCAAGACTGACTGGTTTGCTATGTAAATCATGTTCGAAGGCCAGTTGTATACTATCTCTAGGAATTAACTAGTCCTGAGAGGGGAGGGACAGTTTCTCCCTAGCTAGTAAGCAAGCTGTGTGCCCCTAGTCCCCCACCAAAGATGTCAAATCATCATAAAATAAACATGATTCATATACTTCTAAGCCCCTGATATCCTTCAGAAGAGTAACAACTTGCATGTCAAAGTGACCACTCTCTCGTTTCTGTCAATTCTGCCTTTTCAGGCTTCTTTTGAACCACCTGCCCTGAGAGGATTTGCACCTAAACTACCCTACCTACTTATCAACACCCCAACCAGCTAAGTGCTGAGTTCTGCCCTAATGCTGATCTTACTTCTAGAACACTCCCTGGCTCAGCATTTCACCAGCTCCCAAGATACTTGGGGAGGAATGATCACAAACTATCCTGCAGATTCAAGGAAATGCTATTAGGCACTCTTAAAAAAAAAAAAAAAAAAAAAAGTAGATGGTTTTTTTTCCCCCTTCCATTTTAAGTTACAGAATCCACTCACAGTGATGAGTAGAAAAGTGGGAACTATTACAAAAACACAGAAGTATCCCAGGAACCCACTCGGCTGGGTCCAAGGACCAGGGATGCCATGTAGATACTCTCACTTCCAATTCTCTTTGCTTATCTGCTCTGTTTGTGCTCCCTCTACAGACCGTTGTGCTTTGCTACTTCAGTGCACATGGCAGGTGAAGGGTGGACCACTGGAGCCGACGGGATCAGTAGGAGTGAGGAACCCATCTCCTGTCTAATCACTGTTGCTAGGCAGTGAATCACATTATCCAAAATGGCTGCTAAATGGTCTCTGCTCTGGAAAAGGAAGCTTAGTGGGGCAAGGTAGTTGTGAGCCAAGCAGATAAAAATGATCATCATGATAGAATAGTTTGGAAAAATCTGGTTAAAATAAATGCTGGTTGAGTTAAACAGGTTTCAGACCATATAGCTGATGTTCTGCACATTTTTAAGAGGATGATAAAGTATGTGGTGTTAATCAAACTTACTGAACTCCAAGCATCTTTCCCCTCCCTCAAATTTACTATAGAATCAGTGTCCTGAAAAATAGCGTTCCTAAAGGCATCTGTAGCATATTTAAGTTTTTAAAGTGCTTTGCCCATATGGCAGAAGTTCAAAAAATTTTGCTCTTCTGACATTTTACCTGTATATCTTTATCCGTATATCTTATATAGTAGTCAGATAGATGGGGGCATTGAAGGTTAAGATTTCATGAAAACACATGCAAGAAAGTGGAAACTCTGATGTCTCTGTCTAAAATAGAGTCCAAGTTTGAACTAGACCATTCTGCCAACGGTCTCATCTTACAAGCCCAGGAAAGCAGAGTAACTGGTCCGACATCACACAGCAAGTTAGTAGCAAAGATAAAACCAGAACCATAATATGTCAAGTAGAGTAACAGTAGACCAACCTTGGAGGTGTTCAAGGTAGAGATCAGATTTTTCACATATCCGCCAAGACTTCTGAGCTAATTGTCACATAGGTACTATAGAAGCACCTGGATTTTATGAGAAGAGCAAGGAATTTACATTTCAAGTTCAGGAACGAAATCTGTTTGCCAGCCCAAGCTGAGTCTCCAGAGACTCTGAACTCGTGTTCTTCACCACCACACTGACAGCGACAGAAGCAGCCTGTGCTCAGAATGCGCTCACACTGGGAGCCTTGTGGAGTGTTTAATCCTTAATTTAAATCCTAATGATTATTCAGCCTATTTGAGAGTTTAACTCAGTCATCAAAGGTTAAACTGCCTCCGGGTTCTGCGTGCAACAAGGCAGGAAATTAGTTCCTCAGCCCTGAATCCAAGCGGAAATAAAGATGAGCAGCGAGTAAGAAACTGACTCGGCTTTGTTCAGAGGACACCACCTAAAGCTATACAGAAAGGAAAGGCAGAGCAGTACACACCTCCAGCAGCCTCAAAAAAAAAAAAAAAAAAAAAAAAAAAGCATCTGTCATATGCCTGGAGAGAGGTCATCCTTCCAGGAGGTTGCTCCAGTAACTGGATGGATGGCAGAGACTTCCTGTCATCTGCCCTTCCCCACCCAAGTCCCTCTCTTCCCATCCAATGCAGAAAAGGATATGTAATAAGATCCCCATCTTTGGCCATCACAGAGCAAACAGCTCCCAACATGAGGATTTTGCTTGGCTCCAAGTCTGTGCCAGTAGCCCTTTTAAAGTAGACTCACTCTTGATGCCTTCTATCACCCAGTGGGAATAGATCATTTAATGAAACATGCCCATCAAAATGATGAAACTGAGAAAGTCTTTTACCAAGCACTAGGCTCCTGGACAGTCAAGTAGACTATGTACACATGCACCTGGGGATAGAAACATTGCAGGAAATGGGGAGCCCTAGGGGGATAAAACCCACAGCAGGAAAACCCCCTCCACCAGAACACTAAATTGATGTTTCTTTTCAAAAATCCATCTTCCTGAATAAGTATTAGGCTCCCACTCACCATGACCACCTCTTCTCCCAACTCATACCTGCACTGTGCCCAGGAGAGCTACCAGAGGCCATTTACTAGGTGTTGGATTAGGGTGAACCCTACAGGACACGAGTTGACACTTGGCTTTTGGTTGACTGACTTACCTAAAAATACATCAGGCACCCCTGGAACTGAAGAAGTCTGTAATTATCCACCTAGGTGGATCCCTACTTTGCATGCAGCCCCTTCTAAAGGCAGAGGCAAGCCCTTGGAGGGTTCCTCCAATCTGTCCTTAATGTGTGTTTAAGAGGTTTCCTTTCTTGGCCTCCTAGGAGAAGTTTCCATCTTTCCACATGTGTTTCATCTTTACTGAACTTTCTAAATATTGCCTTGTGGCCATACTAATACCTTATCAACCCAGTAGCTGGATCAGCTGGGCATACTCAAGCATCACAAGATTCTCCCTCCCCTCCATCACCGTGTTGATTTAGTAGGGAATTCAAACATGGAATGACCTTTACTTTCTTTTTGTTTATGTAACTTAATCTGCTCATATTTAAAAGAATATTGGTTCATTATTGTGTTCAGAAAGACAGAAATTCCTCCAGCAAATCAACTATAACACCACCAAAATAATTATTGGCTAACTCTGCCTTTAATCTTTTTAGTATACACAGCCACACCTGTGTAGAAAACCAAGGGCTAACATTTATTCAGTGCTACAGTATGTCTAGTACTTGGGATAAGAGTTCAAATATAGTATTCCATTATCATAATTCAAGGTAGTAAATACTACTTATAATCTCCATGGGATTATATCATAGACGCAATTATTTTCCAGGTTTCTGCTTTTAACATTAAAAAAATGTTTTTCCACTTTACTGAAATTTTTGTAGTCTTTAATGATTTCATAGTACTTTAAAATGCCTTTCAAGATTTAAGTTATTTCCATTTTTAATAAACACCAAGACGAATGTCTTCACGCATAAATGTTTCCTATATTTAACATTACTTAAGAAAATTTCTCAGAAGTGGAACTACCAGAGCAAATGGGTATAAATATTTAGAAAGAGCTGTTCAGTTATTTGCAGAACTGATTCCCATGATTTAAAGCAATTTTATATAATTTAAAGAATAAAATATCCACTGCTATCAGAAGTTACTATGTTATCCTGCTAGGAGTAAAATAACATTTAAAGTAACTTTAAAATTCTATGAAACTTTCCTCCCAAACTTACACGAGAAACTAAAAATTCTAATTAATATAAACTATTAAAAACTTTTAAGAAGTGTGTTAATATAACTCAAACTGTTCGTGGGTTGTTTGGTAAATACAGAAAAGCATAAAGCATTGAAAATTCATCCATAGTGACACTACCACCCAGAGATGGTCAATTTTAAGGAATAGAAAGAAACCCACTGAAATCTTAATAATAGTATGTAATTTATTTTATGTACTTTTTCACTGAATATTACACAATAGACACCTCCTAAAGAATCTGGATCCTTCTACTCAAGTGTTTCCCAAAACTATTGCACAAATAAATACATGCCACAGCTTCTGAGGCATGCCTCTTCAGCCTTCCCTAACAGCTAGAAAACAATGTTCTTCGTAGATCTGCTTAAGGGCCAAAATGTGGAGGGGGGTCCCTCCCGGCTAAAGCCCACATTATAAATACAGCAAGGTTCTCCCGTAGATACCTCTGTTATGTCAGACTGGATGGCTGAGCATTTACTCTTACATTGAATAAAATACCCATCAGTTCTCTGCAGACCTGGAGAAGGTGACAGATTTCAAGAAAACGAAACTTTGACCAGGGACAGACTCCTCTCGACTGAGCAGCAGGGACTGACTTTGATGACTGTGACTTGTCAAACCCGTTCAACAGAGTGTGCTGCTGCTGGAGGTATTTTTAGAAGCCCAATCCAGCTGAGAAAGGGCAAAGGGGGATCTAGTTTTGCACTTGGGTTCAATGACAAGCAGTTTAACCTATTGAAATCATCTTCTGACCTCAGCTCTGGGGAGAGGACCCCGCACTGATTGCTGGGGGCGCTCCCATCCCCACAAGCATCTCACAGCTTGCAGAAAACGTGCGGCTTATGCTCATGCAGAGCTTTTGCTCGGTTTTCTGCTATTTTCCCCACTTCAGAATAGGGAGATGCTAAAACCCAGAGGAGATTAGGCAGCACCAGGTCTCCGGGTTTGTGGGCACTTACCAGCAAGCAGGCTACAGTAGCTAGGGCAAACAAGGACCAACATAAAAAACTTTTCGACGGTAAAAGAACAGTGACCACCCAAATGGGCTCTCTAAGGTATGTCATGGTTCATTGCAACTCTCACACGGAATAGCCCCAACGAAGCATTCTTAGGAAGTTAGAGATGCAACTTAGAAATAATTTGGGTCAGAAATTACAAACGGCTGCCGTTCACAGGCTGTGTACCACCAAATAATACCATCCCCAGAAGTAGACTTAAAACATTTGAATGTGTTGCCAGAAAGTAAAATTCAGGAGATTTTGTATGAAAGTCTGGATTTGGGGCTTACCTTAAAAAATTAGGCAGTCTTCTAGCGCTGGTCTCCTGCTCTTGCAATGATATGGTGAGCTCCCTCCTACAGGGGTGCCCAGTCTCCAGTTCACCAGTCTCCCTCATTTCCTATTATATGCTTCTTGAGCAAGACCCATATTTCCTAGGACTCCTTTTGCAGACAAGCAAGTGGACCTCTGGAAACGCTTACCCCTTTTCTAACGTCAACTTATTATCCTTATTCCATCCCTCTTAACTTCAGGCACGCTTCCCTCTGGAACTCCATACTGTTTACAAGATCTCTGCAAAGGTCTTCCGCATGGCTTTTATAAGCCAGTAAGATTCCTCCTCCTCCTTGGAGAGCCCAGCTGATCTCTCTTCATTTCTGAATTAAGGTCCTTTTTTTAGCAAAGTGAATGCAGGCGGGGGTGGGGGGGGGGCATTACTCTTCCGTAGAAGACCCCTGTCTCTGATTACTCCCAATGCTTGAAAACAAATGCGATCTCTTTAACCTCAGGGACACAGGAGAGTCAGATGACCTGGCCCCACATCAAAACAATCAGAATTTCTGGATCCAGGTGTTGGTATTTTGTAAAGCTCCCCAGATGATTCCAATGTGCCATCATGGTCTCTAATCATTCTCCGAGGTTGTTGGCCCATTTTGTATACTTAGTACACATGAGCCCTCCTAGGTAATTATGTTACTTTGAGGGGTTCTAGAAACTTTCCTCATCTGGAAAATGAGGAAGAGAGAGTCATGGTTTCCAACTTGGGTTGCTTTGCTCATTGGCATTGACAAAGAAAATTGTGGGATCTTTGAGCATTGCAAAATACTCAACATTTGTTGAATTCAAAATGTCTTTAACATTGCAAAATACCTAGCAGAAATTGCACACTTACCATGTTAAGGCACATGTGTTAAAGAGGTGTTAAGTTTCCTTGCTTTTGCCTGAAATTATATGATGTGATGATTCTAGTTTCAAAATATAGGGTTTGTGGGAAGAGGGGAAAATACCCTTGGCAAATAAAAGGTGAAAGGAAAGGGAGGGGGAGGTGAGAGAGAAGGAAGGAAGGAAGGAAGGAAGGAAAACTCTGACAGGTATTTCAATAATTCCGTCCAGTTCTAGCGTTCTGTGGTTTGACAGCAACACCTTGGAAGAGAAACATGACTTCTGTGGAAGCCTACAGTCTTGGAACCCCCCCTCCCTTAAAAGAATTATATTCTAACAAAATACATTTTAAAAGAGACTCCATCCTAGGCCCCTTCTTTGTGAAACATTCTAACCCTTGGAAGTCAACATCCATGAAAAGAATTTGTCCTGAATTCAAGGACCTCAACACACAAGGCCTGGCTGACCTTAATGAGCCCCGCAGTTTGACATCCAGAATCAAGCAAGATGACAGGGACAAGAACAATGTTGTCAGGAGACATGTCAGTAAGCGGTGAAAAAAAATAAAACATTTTGCTACATGACAAATAAGTGCTCCCTGACTACCTGCCAGCTTTTGTCTCTACTCAAACCCAACTGTTAAATTACTCCAGCCAACATGGTCATTTCCCCAATAAACATTTTTTTTTTTTTTTTTGGCCCGAGACTAATATAGATTTCATCAAAGAAACAGAGGCTGTGTTCCTTAGGCTGGTTTTTCTCTTTGTAGTGTCTCCTGAGGAAACAACCCCTTGAGTGTCCCTCTCTCGTACACAGGGAGTTGGTGACCATTGCTAGGCAACACGTCATCATAAAAATTTCATTGGTAAAAGAAAGTCTGTTTGAGAAGCCATTCTTCATCTGTTCTAGAGCTTCAGCTCTCCTTTATAAAAAATAATAGAAAAAATAATAGAAATCCATTCCCCATATGTTCCCTGACTTCCATGATGAAGACTGGATGACAAAGGAATCAAGGGAAAAACTCTTGAAATCCAAGCAATGACAATAAGTAAATTAGAAAATTAGAAAGTATAAAAAGGAAAAATGTAATTTATGATATTATCTTTAGTCAGCTTGGGTTGCTCTAGCAGAATACCATAGACTGAATGGCTCAAACAACAGGTATTTATTTTCACAATTCCACAGGCTGGAAGTCCAAGATCAAGGTGTTGGCAGATTCCATTCCTGGTGAGGAACCTCTTCCTCCTTTGCAAATGGTCATCTGCTGCTATGGTTTCACATGATGGAGAGAGTGAGTGAGCTCTGGTCTCTCTTCTTCTCCTCATAAGGACACGAATCCCATCATGGGTGGGGGCTCCGCCTTCATGACCTTATCTCCAACTAATTACCTCCCAAAGGCCCCATCTCCAAATACCATCATATTGGGAGTTAGGACTTCACCATAGGAATTTTAGGGGGACACCAACATTCAGTCTAACAAATATCAATCCAAATATTCAATTGATGCTCATGAAAGTTTTGCAGTGACATGGGACACTTGGGTGGCTCAATTGTTTAAGCATCCAGCTCTTGGTTTCAGCTCAGATCATGATCTCATGGGTTATGGGATTGAGTCCCACATCAGCCTCCATGCTCAGCAGGGAGTACGCTTGAGATCTCTACCTCTGCCCTTCCCCCACTTGTTTTCTGTCTCTCTGTCTCTCTCTCTCTCTCTCTCTCAAAGAAATAAACCTTTCAAAAAATTTTTGCAGTGACACATTGGCACATTATAAAGAGAATAAAATATCTGACGGTGACTGAACACTATAATTACCATTACTGTTTTTAAGAACTACCTAAACATAGGAGTGACAGTAATCTAAAACAGAACCAAAATATCAAGTTTTCTTAGGAGATTAGCAGTTTGGATGTGATAGACAGAATTCTAAGATGACCCCTCAAGATTCCCACTGCCTGGAATGCACATCCTGCATAATCCCCTACCCATGAGGCAGGACCTGTAAATACAATGGGATATAACTCCTATAGTTATGTTCTATTATATGGCAAGAGGAATTTTTCTCAGATATAATTAAGACTCTTATTCAGTTGTATTAATCAAAAGGAAGATTATTCTGGTAGAACTGACCTGATCTTATCAAGTAAGCTCTAGAAGGGGATGTGAAGGTGGGAGATTAAGGGAGTCAGAGAGCTCCTGCTACCCTGGGAGAAAGCAGATATCCATGCTATGAACCATGTGGCAAAGAACTCTAAGTGGCTTCTAGGAGCTGCGAGAGATGTCCTCAACTAACATTTAGCAAGAAAAGAGGGAGCTTAATACTATAGCTGCAAAGAACTGAGTTCAGCCAACAACCTGAATGAGCTTGGAAGAAGACCCCAAACTCCAGATGAGAACCAAAGCACAGCCAACACCTTGATATTTGCCTCATGAAACATTGAGCCAGAGAGTCCAGCCAAGGTGTGCCCAAATTCTTGACCCACCAAAACTATGAGACAATAAGTTTATGTTCTTTCAGCTAAGGTTGTGGCAATTTGTTATGTAGCAATTGAAGACCAATGCGATGGGGTATCACTGGCAAACCAAGAGCAAAACTGAAGTCTTCATTTGGAATAAAGGATTATTAAAGAAAGTATACATTACTGTTGACATTCTGAGCCAAGGGAGTTCCCCCCAATTTCCTGGCCCTTGGCCCACTTTCACAAACTTCTTTCTGACCCTCACTAAGTCAGAAAGTCTCTTCATGACACGAAGTCAGAACATATTTTAAAAGAAATATTAAATATATATTTAATATAAATATTAAAAGAAATCAGACCTTACTCTAAGAATAAACAGAGAGTCAGACTTCAGTATCTTAAGGAAATAGCTAGGAAAGTATATGGGAATATAGACAAATAAGTGTCCATCACTGTCTGGCTTATAGAGATAAAATTCATAACATGTATAAGGGTCTAGTGATATTTGTTGACATACGTTGCATTCATTCAATGGAATACTATGTACCCCTTTAAAATTATATAGCTCTAGGGTAAACCTGGGTGGCTCAATGGGCTAATCCTCTGCCTTTGGCTCAGGTCATGGTCCCAGGGTCCTGGAATTGAGCCCTGCATCAGGCTATCTGCTCGGCAGGGAGCCTGCTTCCCTCTTTCTCTCTCTGCCTGCCTCTCTGCCTACTTATAATCTCTCTGTGTGTGTCAAATAAATAAATAAAATCTTTAAAATTATATAGCTCTATGTTTATTGATGTTGAAAGATGTTAATGATATAGTATCATGCGTGAGAAAAAAAAAGGTTACAAGACCTTATATATAGACAATATCACAGTTTAAGAAAAGGTAATGGATACAGACAGAGACCTAGAGATGGAGACGATAAAAGGCTCTCTATAAGGATGTACACCACAGTGATAAGACAGTTATCTCTAGTGATTAAGATATTTTCCTCTTTGTTCATTTGAACTTCCTAATTTGTTTCAGTGAAAAGAGATTAATTGTGCAATTTTTCAAATTCAAAAAAAAAGTTAACTGTTCAACAGATTAAAGACATAGAAGAGGCTTACAGCAGGTCATTAAAAGAAAGACATTCATTTCTATCTAATAGTCAATAGCCTTTTCACTTTTCTCAAGTTTTATTAACTGGTTGCAATCTTCCTGTTTGTCCTCATGTTTACAGCAATGGTTATATCGACTGACCCTAAAAGAGGACTGGCCTTCAGAATACTAAGATAAATCTGTTTTTCTTAACATTAATGGCATATTTTCCAGATGCACATTACAGGGGTCAGTACTCAATAATTGGTAGTTGTTGTTCCAAATGTAAAAAAAGCACTGGGAATGCCATTTCCTTGATCTTTATTGATGCTTCCACCATGAAACTCCCATGAGAAAACATTCCTACTGAGAAAATGAACCCTTTCAGTCATCTTCTCTTCAGTTTAAACCGATGGGTAGGTAATAACTTCACTCTTCAGGTTCAGCATCTTCTCTGTTCTCTGCCAAAGGAATCAGAACAAAAGATATTTAAAGTCATAGTAAAATCACTGAATATGTTATCCAATAAAATCTCTACCCTGTGAAGTAAACCCTTGGCTGGAAGTGCACATCTCCTCATGATCCAGGAGATAGAAAATTCTCTACTGCATAAAGGGTATGAGTGAGGGCTTTGCTACAAACTGCATACCCTAGAGCAATAGTTATCAAATATCCCCAGGGACCCTAGGAGATATTAGGCAATATCTGGAGACATTTTGATTATTATATTTGGGGTATAGAATATGCTGTTGACATCTAATACATAGAGGCTATGAATGCTGTGAAACAGTCTACAGTGCAAAGGACAACCTTCCACAATGAAATACTTTTCCCAGCCTAAAATGTCAACTGTGTCAAATTTGAGAAACCCTGGTCTAGAGTATCAGAGAGATACAAAACTGGTGATGCCAAGGACCTGAATGCAGTGGGAAGCCACTTCTCTTCCAAGGTAGAAACAGCAACAGCAAAAGTTACACCCAATTCCAGTCAATATGGAATAACCAGGAGTGGATTTACACTCCTGTCTTACACAACTGGGACTGCACAAACACATTTAAAAGAACACTTATCTGACATTGGATAACAGGTAACTAAGGACTGCAATCACCAAGAGAAAGAAACAAGTAAGGGGAGTCCTACAGTTGCTCTGGCTTACAGCCTAGAAGCATTTTCCAAGCTTCAGAATGGAAGTTGGAGCCCAAATAGAATCAAATGGTCTCCTTGAGTTGAGGGGACAGTGGTATATTCAGTGAGGTCAGGGCAACTGGAATTTGTGGGATGAAACAAAGAGGGTCTAGGGTCTTTGGCTGTGCACTGATCTACACATGTTCAAAGGGAAAACTACTGAAGTCTAGGGAAAGGGACTACCAGAAAAGAGTTCAGAGAAATATTTCTAGGACTCACACGGGGCTGGGTATAGTGTTTGTTTCCACCAGCCAGAACGGAAAGACCTCTTGAGACATGTCATGATGGGTAAAATGCTCAAAAGCATATTAGCTCAGTAATGGGGTCAAATTAGTCCTTGACTAAAGGACGATTTGACCAGTCCTAAAAAAAAAAAAAAAAACTTAAAAGCAGACTCAGAAAGATCAATCTGAGAGTCCAAGTAATTCAACTGCATGCCAAAACAAAATCCAATACTATATAAAAGAAAGCAACAAAATCAGCAAACAACGGCATAAAAATACACAATATCCAGCTTCTAATCAAAAATTGCCAGACAAGCGAAGAGCAAGAAAATATATTTATAACCACAAGAAAAATCAACCATTAGAAACAGACATATAAATCACAGAGATGGTAGAAATAGGAGACAAGGACATTAGAACAGATTTTATAAGTATGTTCTATATGTTTGAGAAGATAGAGGAAAACATGGCCTGATAAGGAAAGAAAAGGAAGACATAAACTATTGAGAGTGATGATTTATTTCTTCATTCTGCCACTTATGGGCATGGTATTATGCTAGGCATTGGGGCTACAGAGATTATTAAGTTTCAGCCCCTGCTCTCCTACAGTTCATTAACTAGCAGAAAAGGTAAATGCAGAAATGATGAAATATGATAGAATGTGATGAATGCCAGTGAGACTTGGCCAAAGTGCTAGAGGAACACAGAAAGACTGGGTTGGTGACCACCTATGGTAGAGATCAGGGGTACCATTAGGGTTCTTTATCATTAGGGCAAATAATAATAGTCAACTTCATGCAACAACAATAAAACTTATTGATACTTATTATATGCAAAAAAAAGTTGGAAGCTTAGTAATAGATGGAGAAATAAAAACCTCTTCTCTTGAAGGTATCACTTATTGAGCATTGAAATTTGTATACCATTTTTTCCTTAAAACAAGAGGTAGGTATTATCATGCCTAGTAGATCACATTAATGTTCCTTAATCCTTTACTCCTCCCTGTATCCATTCCCTTTGACTTGTGACTTTGAAGTTCATACTGAAGAGGCAGAATATGATTTGCTTTGGCCAATGGAATATTAACAGATGTGACATGACCAAAAACTAAACATGTCTGTACATTTGGTTAAATTGTGTGTGTGCATGTGTGTGCTATCAGCATGAGAAGAACGGGGCACCTGGGTGGCTCAGTCACTAAGCGTCTGCCTTTGGCATGGGTCATGATCCCAGAGTCCTGGGATCGAGCCCCCTATCGGGCTCCCTGCTCAGCTAGAACCCTGCTTCTCCCTCTCCCACTCCCCCCGCTTGTGTTCCCTTTCTTGCTGTATCTCTCTCTGTCAAATGAACAAATAAAATCTTCAAAAAAAAAAAAAAAAAGAGAAGAACAGGCTTATAACCAGGAAGAAGATGAGAGACAGGTGGGAAAAGATCTACCTCAGCTCGCCTACAGACCTGCAGTAAGAAACAAAGTCACTGACCTGAGCCCAGTCTGGATCTGCTAAACCCCAGCCATCCCTCAGATGTGTCTTATTGTTGTGTCCCACTGATATTTACACTTGTTAGGTAGCAGTACTTCACAGATATGCACTCCGAAATGAAGGGACAGAGGTTAAATAGCTCAGCTAGAGTGACACTCCTAGAACAATAGAACCAATATTTGAATTTACAATTGCCTGACTCCAGAGCCAGCATTTTTACACATTTACTCCCTCCCAAAAGCCTCATGCCTGAGAATTTGCCCTAAGGCAATAATAGTTCCTTAAAAGACTATATACGCATATGTATTTACTACAGTTTTTCTTAGGGCCAAAAGAAAATTGAAAATGACCTAAAGTCCTCATAGGGAGAAAAACAGTTAAGCAACTTGTATTATACCAACCTAAAGAAGTGGCGTGTACATAGGAAATGACAATCATGAAGAGTATGCAACGTAGACAGAGGTTTGTTTTCTAATGCTAATCTTTAAAGCTAGAATATACGTATTTCGTAGGTCAACTAAAAGCGCACCTCTATAGATATGCAGATATGTGTGTATACATATTGCAAATGGAAAAGGGCAAAAAAGCAACTTATTAAATAAAATCGATTTCATAGAGCTGTGGGATAAAAAGTGGTGTATTTTAGTCTTTAAATTTTCCATTAGAGTTGTTATAATGAAAACAGCGATTAAACTGACACGCACACAGCTCTGGTGTCACACCTAAATCCACTCAGAGTGTTCACACAGCCACCCAGCATCCCATCCACAACAAGCCTCCAGAGACTTTAGGAGGCATTTTTGGAAAGTATGTATAAGTACAGGATTTTTGTGCATCACCTTCTATAGCCCTTTTTTAAAATTTACATATATTGTATTATTTGCCCCAGGGGTACAGGTCTGTGATTCCTCAGTCTTACACAATTCACAGCACTCACTATAGCACATACCCTCCCCAATGCCCATCATCCAGCCACCCTATCCCTCCCTCCCCCTCAGCAACCCTCAGTTTGTTTCCTGCGATTAAGAGTCTCTTATGGTTTATCTCCCTCCTGATCCCATCTTGTTTCATTTTTTATCTCCGTACCCCCCCATGATCCCCTGCTCTGCCTCTCAAATTCCTCATATCAGAGAGGTCGTATGATAATTGTCTTTCTCTAATTGACTTATTTCGCTTAGCCTAATACCCTCTAGTTCCATCCACATTGTTGCAAATGGCAAGAATTAGTGTTTTTTGATGGCTGCATAATATTCCATTTTGTGTCTGTGTGTGTGTGTGTGTGTGTATACATACATACCACATCTTCTTTATCCATTCATCTGTTGATGGGCATCTAGGTTCTTTCCATAGTTTGGCTATTGTGGACATTGCTGCTATAAACATTAGGGTGCACACGCCCCTTCAGATCACTACAGTTACTTTTCAGTAAATATCCAGTAGCTCGATTGCTGGGCCCTAGGGTAGCTCTATTTTCAACTTTTTGAGGAATGTCCATACAGTTTTCCAGAGTGGCTGCACCAGCTTGCATTCCCACCAACAGATACAGCACTTTTTTTTCTTTTTTAAGAAATGTGCTCTTATTGTTTTTTGATGACTTGGGTTCATGCTTTTAATATATTTTGGCAATTATGAACTTTATACCTAGCAACACACTTAAGGAAATTCTTTTGGGGACAATTTTCTGATTATTGTTAAACTTCATAAATGGTTACTTTTATTCCTTACTTATATGTCAGAAAGGAAGTGCTTCATATGAAGCACATATATGAAAGGAATTACTGTAAACTATTTTAGATTGCTATTAACAACTTGCATCATCAAACCGCAAAAAAAAAGTATATTGTTTTTTATCTTCAACTCAAGTAAAGCTTCTAATAAATAAAAAAGATCTCTCTCTGTTAGCAATGGCTTCAGAGAGCATCTATTACAAGCTCTAATGAGGGGCTGCCAAGGCTTCCTTGGCCTTAGCAGATAAACAGAAATGGACCCCAATTCCCAAAGGCCTTGCATTTGTCAACCAGAACATATTTTTTTCATCAATAAATTCTTTCACATCAAAGCTGGAGCCAATTCATATCCTGGCTGTCAACCTGGTTAGAAAATGAGAGGATCTGGATATGACGTGGGAGTATTTGCCTCCTTCCTTCAATCTTTCAGGTATTCATAGTTCCTTGTACAGAGCATTTATTGGTGCCACTGCTCTTTGCTGGGCACGTTTTGTATGTTATCCCAGTTAATATCTGAATAATAGGTATCAGCCCGTTTTCTAGATGGCAGTGCCAAGCCTCGGAGAAGTTGAGTGATTTGTACCAAGTGGCTTAGAGCAATAGTATTGAATTAATCAAGGAAATAAGTTTATACCAAGGTTGTCTTCCTCTTAAGCAATTACAACCTTATTCTCCAGTGACTCCAACTGGAAGGTCTTCAGGTCCTTTGATGGTGGATTGGAGAAAACATGGTATTGGGGGTATATGGGAAGGACCATCTTCTTTGGTCTAGGCCATTACTAGCTCCTCCCTGAGCCTTGGCTAGAGGATTCACTGCCTCCTTTCTTCCACCCTACTCTCCCTCTAATCCATCCTCTTCTCTCCAGCTGAAGTGATGTCTTCAAAGCACATCTGATCACACTATGTTTGCTTACCAGTCTTGAGTGACTCCCCAGGACCTTTCCATGGAACTTCAGAATACCTTGTCATGCTATTCTGAGTCTTTTTATTTTGGGTCAGTTATCTCTTTAGCATCATCTCCCCTGTTCTACAAAAATGTATCCTTTCGATCATCCAGAGCTACTTACAGATTCCTAAACACAGCAACTCAGGATTTCAGGTCTGTGCCTGAACGTCCTCTTCTTTTTGTCCATCTGCGTTATGGACTTGTTTGAATTCCTATGGTGAATCCCTACTTCCCAATGTAATGGTATTTGAAGGTGCAAACTTTCCGAGATAATTATGGTTAGATTAAGTCATGAGAATTGGATTCTCATAATGAGATTATTGCTCTTATAAGAAGAGATAACAAAGTGCTCCTGCTCTCTCCCACTCTATATCATCTCCCTCTCTCTTTCTTCCCCTCTCATCCCATATAAGGACACAGCGAGAAGGTGGCCATGTACAAACTAGGAAGAGGGCTCTCACCAGGTTACAGAATCTGTCAGCATCCTGAACCTGAATTTTCCCTTCTCCAGAACTGTGAGAAATAAATCTTTTCTTTATTTAAACCACACAGTCTATAGTATTTTGTTATAGCAGCCTGAACGGACTGATAAAACCTGGGAAAACTTTCTTTCTCAAATGGACCTTGCTGATTATTCACCCCCAGGGAGGAGAAGAGAATTATCCCTCTCTGGGCAACTCTATACTGCAATACTGTATACTGTAAACTTTGGTCATGTAAAACTAGTGTTGCCTTTCCCTGGCCAGAACAATTATGTTCACATGCCTATTTCCTCTCCTGCATTGTGACCTTCTTGAGGACAAGGATTTTTTCATTGGATTCATCGTTGTGTTCTCAGCAATGACACATGCACAACACCGAGTAGGAACTCAATGAATGCATGTCAACGAGAACTAAATTTAAAATAGCCACCATTCAAAGAGGAAAAGGGGGACTAACCATTCACTGAGAGCCCTCTAAATGGCAACCACTGGGTTAGGCTTGTTACCATGTTATTACTTCTTATGTCTCAATTAATCCTCACAATAACTGTGTAAGGTGGGTGTGATCATCCCCATGCAGACAGTAACAAGGACATTCAGGGAGCTATAGTGACTCTACTACAGTCATGGAGTCACTAAGCAGTATCGTCAGGATTCACTCTTGTGTGCTCCAAAGCCAGCACTCTAGCCTTCTCCAGCTGCCTTCCATTCAGAGGGGATGCATATCCCTGCATCTGGAAAGACTTGGCTTTTCCAGACATTCTTCCCTTCAGGAGTAGGGCCCCCACCCAGCCATCCTGACTTCCATTCTACATCTGGCCCATGGTGTCAACTTCTGTAGGTACCATCACAATAGGGAACCTTTGCACTTGACTTCTTGGCAGGAACCAGGGCGAGTGGGAGCTCAACAGGTACTTTGTTGGGTTCTCATGACGAGAAGGGAACTGAACAGAAGACATTGGGCCACAGGCTGGCCTTCCGTGAGCAAGGTGGATTCATCAGGGTGGAAACATCCTGACCCACTGCAGGCACTAGGTGGGGACTCTCTTAAGGTACTTATCAGCTCTCAGATGCAAACCAATGGAACATGCAATCTAGGTCTTTTCTATCATGCTTCCCAAATTCTACCAACCTCTGCCCACGGTCCAATTCTAAAGCCACTTCCATATTTGTAGATATTTGTTATAACAATACCGCACTTCCTGGTGGAAAAATCTCTATTAGTTTTCTAGGCCTGCCATAGTGAATCACCACTAACTTGGTGGCTTAAAACAACAGAAATGTATTCTCTCATGGTTCTGAAGGGCAGAAGTCTGAAATCGAGATGTTGGCAGAGTCATGCTCTCTCTCTGAAGGCTCTAGGGGAGGATCATTTATTGCCTCTTCCATCTCTGGTAGCTCCAGAGCTATGGCTTGGTTTGTAGCAGCTTTAATTCCCTTTGTGTCTCTGTGTCTCAAATCTCCCTTTTCTTTTCTTGTATAAGGACACCAGTCATTGGATTTAGGGCACACCCTAAAGCCAGATCATCTCATCCTAAGATCTTTAGTCGTATCCATAAAGATCATATTTCCAAGTAAGATCACATTTATAGGTACTATGAGTTAAGATTTATACATATCTTTTTAGAGGATACTTCTCAACCCATTATGTGCCCTTTATTTCTTTTTTTACTCAGAATTTAACTTTTGTTCATAAAACAAAAGATACAAAATTCAAAACTAATTTTTCTTCCTGCATCTTAAAATAATCTTTGGTCTTGTTAATGGCTTGCATTGCTTTGGTGGAATCAAATCACTGCAGCCAACTGTCAATGATATATGAAATGCAAATCCTAAAAGAAAAAAAAGAAAGAAAGAAAATCCTTTGCCCACTATAAGAGGAAGAAAAAGAACTGAAGTAGACTCAGATGTGGTTATAAATGTCTGTCCACCAAAGAATCTGGCACACTTTTAAATGAATATGAAGCCACTCATTAGGACGAAAATTCTTATTTCTCCTTATCATCTCTTTCATTTTATTTTATTTTTATTTTATTTAAATACAATTAACAGTGTATTATTATTTTTAGAGGTAGAGTTCAGTGATTCTTCAGTTGTGTATAACATGAAGATGCTCATTTCAATCTCTTAATCATGGTTAGGTAGTAGGTAGATCTGAGTCAGAGAGATTCAAGTTTGGGTCTTCACTTTACCCCTCTTAGCTGTAGGTCTTTCAGCAAGTTGCTTAACATCACCAAGTATGTTTTCTCATTCATAAAATGGAGATGAAATGATAAAAGACACCCTTCCAAGTTCCTAGAGTCATTCTGAAGACAAAAGTGTGTGTGTGTGTGTGTGTAGGCAGTATGCAAATATCTATGGCTGTTTTGAGAGTTTCTTACAGAGTCTTGGTTATTAAACTGAGTTTCTCAAGGTATGATAACCATGCATACAGTAGGTCGAATGTGGGAATTACTTAAAGCCCAGTGATGGCCCTTTCCTAGAGCCTGGTTAAATAAACTGTCATGTTAGGCATTGATAATTGGAAAAGAATTTAAACGAATCAGCTAGCTGCCTGCCATCTTGTCTTTCCTAATCCTGTTTCAAGGCACTGTAAATGTCAGAGCAAATGCTGAATTCTAGAAGTACATACAAAATGTGCTCAAAAATGCCTGATAGCTCACAACTTATATATACCTCCTATACTATTATTCTGTTTTCCACCATATAAATTATGTGTTTCTTCTCTATGGAGCCTCCCTCTTTTCTTTTTATCATTATAGTTTTATTCACTCAACAAACATTTGCTGATCACTCACAGTGGGCTGAGCCTCAGGCTAGTGCTGATGCTAGAGGTCATGGAAGGCAGGAACTCTACCCTTGTGAGTATCATGATCTAGCAAAGAAAAAGATCTAAATAACCAAGTATACCATGAGATGTGTCATCACAGAGACAAGTAAAATTTCTATGGGTGGGAATGTGGGGGAAGAGTAGCCCCGGCAGAGAGAGTAGCAGAGGCTATTTACAGGGGTGGGAAAGGGAAGGTGTGATATAAGAGTAGATCACGTGCTGGAGCTGCTGGGGTGTAGAACATGAGATGGGAGAAGAAGATGAGACAGGTCCTAGAAAAGTAGCCGGGACCCAACCTGGAAAGCTTTCATGCCAAAGGGAAGGGTTTAGATTTTATCCCTCAACCAAAGGGAGTCCAGAGGATCATAAGCAGGACAGTGATCACACTGGTCATTCCCTAGCCCTCTGAAATATAAATTAAGGACATTCTTCCCATGGGAAGTATGCTGGTGTGAGTATCTTAGCTGGAGAAGTCTGTTTTTTCTTGTGGATTGAGAGAATGGGATCTCAGCAAATGGCTTGGCACCTGTATGATTCCTGCAACAATGTCCCAACACATGCCAAAATAAAAAATATCTGCCTGGCTTGATGCCTCTTAAAAACTCCTCCTAGAAAGAGGACTTTGGAGAGCAAATGTATCAAGGGATCTGAAGGGCATCCAGCAAAGGCAACAAAAAGGTGCCATGAGAAGCGGTGAGGAAGATGGGAAAGAGTGATGGGAAACAAGCAGAGAGATGTTCCAAAAATGGCTGGGCTCTCCATTGGTGCCCATGAACAAGGAGGCTGAGTGAAAATCAATATCTCATTCCCTGATGGTACAGGGCATAATTCACAAAAGTATCAGAAAGTCGAGATAAGAAACAACCATATTCCAGAACCATACAGGAACTTCTGCCAGAAAACATACTTACAGATGGCATTAGCAACAAACAGTACATTAAAATGAAGTAGGTTATTTTATGTCTTCCATTGTTTCTGACCTAGGTTGAAATACTACTGAAGGACACCAAGAGTCAAAATAATAAAAGAATAGATTGGTAGATAGGACAACCTAAAAGGTAATTCTCCCATTCATCAAAAACCTAGGTACAAAACTAAAAAGCAAATCCAGAGGAGAATTTTTATGCACAAAGCTGTCTTTAATCATTTTATTTATTCTCATGAAAAATTGGGGACAACCTACTAATCCAACAATCAACTTCTAAAAAAGAGTTATGAGGACCAGTAAATGTAGAAAGTGCTCACAAATGCATCTAGCAAGGTAATAAAAACAGACGATGGCATTTTGAACATATATTGTGATTTTATCTATGGAGTAATAAAAATAAAAATAAAATATAAAATAAAAAAAATATTCCCTTGGGTAAATGTCATCAACCAAAGCCAACGGGAATCTTTCCAGACATGAAGGTTCAGTGTTAACTGTCAAATCCACCAATCAGGGCTTCCTTCATCTTGCTTTTGGAGTCTGATCACTCTGCTTGGTTGGGTGAAAGCCATCTATGAAAAATAAGGATGTCCTTAGACATTGTGACATGAATCTTTTTCCTCTTGGGGGCCAATAATAGATGTAGTTACTTGAGCTCCTGACTAAGAATTCCAGAACGACAGAGACTCTAGAAGTGCTGTTTTTCCTCTCCGGTACCTGCAGTGGCCCTCACCTTCTGTTCTGTGAAGGCAAAGTTGAGCAACTGTGTATATAGAGAACGCACGGCATAAGCATTCAAGCAAAGGGCTTCCCCTACAGTTTCCTGGAGATAAAACCCAAAGCCCTTCAGCTCCTTGTCCCTTATAAATATCTAGCACAGAACAGGTGCTCCATGAATGCTAGTTAAAATGTGTCAGAAGCATAAACATATTATATGTTTAACCAAGCTCCTGGTATAAGATAAATAAATGCCACATGAAATCCAAAGTTTACTCCAAGGGTCAAGAAAGATAACACACTCTGTTAGGCTATTTGTGTCCTTCCTGGATGAAAAAGTTGTCACTTTTGCAAATGAAGTGAACCCTTGCCTAACTCTTACACCATATACTCCAGCAGGTGTGGGAACCTAAGAAGAGTGTTTCCCTTTCTGAGTCAGAAGCAACATCACACACACAAGCTAGAGGAAGGGAGGGTGGGAATGGGTGAATGTGGAAAATGGCACCAGCCCTTGGGAACTCACAAAACACATGGCAAATATGTCCTAAAACTCTATGTGTCCATGTGGAGAAGGGATGAACTGCTTAACACCAAAAGGAAAGTCTAAAGAATGAAAGAACCAAGTTCCCAATGAAATTCGGTAGAAATACAAGTGGATACAAACCTCTAGGGCTTTCTGCCAAGGCCTTACTGCAAGAGCCTGCTTGTCACCTTCTTCTGGAAAAGATCCTCTGGGCGCATCAGTACTATTTACAACTAGGTCGCCTACACCCAGGTGGCATTGGCATGGGCAGGACGTATATATGGGGAGTTTTGAAAGGAGAACTACAAAACAACCCTGCTCTCAGGAAGCTGCCAGTCTACCATGGCAGCTTGGGCCTACTAAGTGTGCAGAGACCTGAGTCCAAGCCCTGGCTTGGCCCCTGGACAACCCTACGGCATTGGGCAAGTGCCATTCCTACACCAGCCTAAGGCTTAGGCTTTATGTATAAAGTGGAGATAGTGCATTTGGGGATTCCTCTGACTGCTACTGTCATAAATTAGAAAACTTCTTCCAGGATGCCTAAGAACCAGGAGGACAGTCCCCAAGCAGGCAGGCTCTCCACGCTGGCACTCAGGGAAAGGAAAGCCCTGGGCACTGAGAGTTCTGGGAAACACAGAAAGGCTGTAGCTCCCATGTTGACCAAACCCAGAAGGTCATGGTTTGTGATTTATTTATCCTTCCCATATCCCCAGCATAGCTCTCTATTTGCTTAGGCAGGACGTATGAATCCAGTTCATAAAACTCTGGTTTGCAAGAAACATGACTTTATTTTGCTACAACTCAACTTACATCCTATTTGAAGCCCGGTTCTGTTGGAAGGCAGAAAACGTAATCTTAGTCAATCCTGGGTAAACTTAGCACTTTAGGTTTAAACTCAAACAGTGCAAGTTTTCCTCACCCTCTTTCTTTTCCCAAGTGTGGCATCATAGCGCAGGGGCCTCATGCAGCACCACAGCATTGGTTCTGGATAAAAGGAAAGAGTTCATATTCCCCAGCCCTCATTTCTAGGTGGCATTTGTAGGGTAATACTCCAAGATCCTTTCCTCTCTCCTCCCTGAGGTATCTAAGAGAGTGAGCTAGGTCTGCCTCTTCCATGGTTCCCTCTGTTGGAGATCCACCTACCGAGAGCTCCCGTTTCACTCTGCCCCTCCCAGGGAAGGGCTACGGTGGCCTGTACTTTCTATGAATGAAGTCGTCCATGAACCCTGGCGTGCAGTACTAAATAGCCCATTGCTTCATTCTAACCAGGAACAGTCTCCTACCTTGTCTTTCTCACTTATAAAGATGATCCTTGGATGTCTAACTGCCAGACTTATGTGTCTGTCAACTCTTTCTGAACTTAGGGGATAAACGTGGACGTCACGTATGAGTACCCTCAAAATCCTTATAGGAATCTACTGACGTGTCTGTATTCCTCTCTGCTCCCTGGCCATAGTGTCCCAGCCAATGTCAGCTGATGTAAATCCCATCATGACGATGAGCCTGCCGGTGCCCACTCTCTTGGCTAACTCCCTTCTCAAGGACACGGGAAAATACACATTCCTTCTGCACACCTGAGAACTTTTGGGCTCTTCCTGACCTTGACAGCCCCCTTCTCTTTACTGCTGTAAACATGGTTGTGCAAGGATGTTCCTTCCTGGATTTCTCTCTGAGATTCCTCTGAGAATCATGTATTTTCAGAAGACCACCTATAATAGTTTCCTGTGGCTGCTGTAACAAATTTCCATAAACTGGGTGGGTTACAAGAAATTTACTTAGTTCTGGAGGCTAGATATCTGAAATCAAGGTGTCAGCAAGGTGTCAGCAGTGACACACTCTGATGGTGCTAGAGAAGGGTCCTTCCTCACCTGTTCTAGCTTCTGATATTTGCCAGCAATTGTTAGTGTTCTTTGGCTTACAGATACACCACTCCAATCTCTGCCTTTGCCTTCATGAGAACGTCTCCTCTGTGTCTGTCTGTCTCTGTGTCCAAATGTCCTCTTCATATAGGAACACCAGTCACCCAACCCACTACGATCTCATTCAAACTTGATTTGATCTGTAAAGACCTTATTTCCAAATAAGGTCACATTCACAGGTACGGGGAGGATGGGGTGGGGGGAGATTTGTTAGGAATCTCAGCATATCTTTTTGGGAGATACAACTTAACTCACAAACACAGCTCCTTCCCAGATGGTATTCCCTGTCACTTTCTCCCTTCCACTCCAACTCATTCTTCTTCTGTGACCCAAAAATATCTTAAACTCTTTTTCAGGCGACCAAAATACTACTCTTGATAACTATTCTACTGAATCTTCTTCTCCTAGCCATGGATGCCAGTTTTCTATTTGTTTGTTTCATTTAAAATCCAGAAATTTGCTGCCCTTTGTTTTCCAGCTTCTGAAGTGCCCCTTCCTTGGGACAACAGATGTCATCTGTCCAGAAGCAGGAATGGGGGAGAGGGTTCTCCGGAAATGGGTATCAATGGAACCACATATTTTGTCAATATTATTCTGACACACATGTGTTTACTTCAGAATGTTTTCTGAGTCTTTCTTGATTTTCACTGGTTTTCTCAGCTCTCTATCACCATCAAGATCTTGTACCTCTGAAAATCCGTATTAAAAGTGGAGATAGGGATGCCTGGGTGGCTCAGTTGGTTAAGCAACTGCCTTCGGCTCAGGTCATGATCCTGGAGTCCTGGGATCGAGTCCCGCATTGGGCTCCCTGCTCAGCAGGGAGTCTGCTTCTCCCTCTGACCCTCCCCCTTCTCATGCTCTCTCTCTCTCTCAAATAAATAAATAAAATCTTAAAATAAAAAAAATAATAAAATTTAAAAAAAAAAGTGGAGATAAAGATGAGGGGCATGCCATATTTGCAGAACCCTCCTTGTAAAGGCCTTACAGGCTGTTCATGAGAAAACTGTAGTTATCATACTTCTATCCAAAGATCTATCCTCTATCCAAAGACCTGGGACTTTGCCCCATGCCCTGGGAATTCTAATCCCCACCCCCTACCCCAACTAGGACATACAGTGCCCTCTCCTAGCTCCATGATAATCACTATTCAGCGGGCTTTAAAATCCTGATTGTCCCTCCAGATTTCGAGAAGACAGTCTTGAGGCAACGGGTTCTGGACTGATCATTTTGGGACACTGGTGATGGGGGATGGAGGACTGAACCTGAATGGGAGGAGTGTGTGTAGGATAGAGAGAACTCCCAACAGAAGACAGCCGAGATATGGGGCAGCATAAAAATACTCCAGATACAGAGAAGTCCCTAGGGAAGTAGGAGCAGAGAGACCATAAAGAAGAGTGGAGTAAACACTGGACAAGTAGTCAGAATGCCCTAGTTCCAGCCCAGGGTCTTTCAAGTCATGTGAAGGTGCTCAGCCCCCCTGAGAAAAGAGGACCTCGGTGACGTCATACATAGTGTGAGGCTGACCATTCAGAATTAACCCCCATTCAGGATGGGGGTGGAGGGAGGGGGCCCCAAGTGGGAGGAATAGTTCTGCATTAAGTTGTTCAATTCTATATTAAGCTATTAATTTCCTGCTCGCTCCCTTCCTGTTTCAAATGAGCCTTTTATTAATAATCCAGTCCCTGGTGGGAAGTAGAAAGCAGGCTAAATCCAGTGTAGACATAGTCTGGTTTTTATGTCATTTTTTCCACATGTAGTCCACTGATTACCAGGCAATTTTGTCCCAAAGCCACTGCCACCATCAAGCCCTGGTGGCTTCAGGCATCACTATTCAGGAACCCCTGTGATGTCCCCGGAGTTAGTCATATTCTGATGACAAGGACACTTTGGCATGCAGTGGCATTGTCTTTGCCCTTGAATGCCAGCCTGAGTGCCCTTTACCTCCAGCAGTTCGTGTTGATGCTGGGAGACAGTCCAGGCACTCTACCAGACGATGACAGGTTGCTTCTTACCTATACAGCCCTTCTGTCAGCAAAGTGGATGAAGTAGCTTCAGTCAAAGGGAGAGAAAGTTACATTCCCTTGGGACGCTCATTACAAATACAGTTCCAGGGTGAAGGAAGGAGTTATGCTTGCTGTTAATCTTTAGAAACAGGAAAAAAAAAAAAAATAGATGGGATAGAAGGTTGAGGTTTCCACTTAGTGGTTTTTTAAAAATCTGTCAGATTTAATTAAATCATCACAAGTGCCTTTTAAAGGGCTCTGTGCGGTTGTCCTGGATGGATGGAGGAACCTGATCCAAAAGGCAGTCAGGACTTTGGTGGCACGCCAACTTCTGTCCTTTCCCAGGCAAAAAGCACAAGTCAGCCCAGTAGCGCTCCTCATTATGTGGACCCAGAAGGCCATCAAGCGCAGAGCTGGCATCAGGTCCTGAGGCCCAGCACACAGCAGGAACTTTGCCAGAAATGCCAATACCCACATCTTTCCGCCCTGAACTGACCTAGACTTCCTCTGTGGTGCTATCTCTCTGCTGTAGCTACCGAGGTCCTAAGCTGCACTTTCCCCACAGTACCAGAGACACGATAAACAGAGCTTAACTTACGTTCTCTTGCTCAACGGACATCTATTAAATGAGAAGCCTCTATCGGTAAAAATATTACAATATATGTTTTTACATATGAAATAATATAGGTCAAAATGAGGACGGAAAATATTTACAAGACAGAAACTGTTCGAAGCACTTTGCATATTTCCAAAATATAAGACAAATCAAAAACTAAGTGCAAAACAGTGTGTGTGTTACTCAGTCTTGCTGTTCACCAGACACCCCTGGTTCTCCCTGTTCTGAGGACACAGTTGGCTGGACATCCTGGCTCCACTGTAATTGGGAGGCACTGCATGACTCAGTCCAGCCAATGAGTTTTGAACAAAAGTGATGCATGTCATTTGCAGGCTAGAGCACTTAATTGCCAATGCAAAACCTTCCAGTTCTCTTTCCCCCTGGCACAGTGACTGGCGACTTTGGGGACCAGAGCCTCCTACCAACCCATAATGGGTATGTAGCATGAGTGGGAAATAAACCATGTTTATTTTTCATTTTGAGCCACTACTATGTGGGTTGTGGCTAGAGCAGCCTCTTCTATCTGATGAAACACATATTCATAGGTTATTTCTGAAGAAATGAACAAAAATTTGGCAACAGAAAGGAAAGTAGGATCAGGAGTGGGAGGGGTTTTACACTTTCGTTGGTTGTAATATTGTTTTGTTCAGCAAGCCCATGTATGAAGGCCCTTCTCCCTCCTTTGCCCTGGAATGGAAACAAATGAATGAATGAAACATAGGGAGCAGGCACTATCCTGGGCATCACCCTAGCTAATTGGGAGACAAAGTTTGAAGCCATGCTATTTTCCTGGCCAAGCTCTGCTAGGCTGAACTTCCCGAATCTTCTGTGGTCATCTGTATCTTGCTTAAATGGGGCCTCCTCATAACATACAGTGCTTCTCTTCTACTCAGAGCTGGGAAGGCAGAGGGAGTGAAGCCAGAATCTCTCTGGCATGTCAGAAAGGCCCAATCAAGGCTTGCCATTGCCCTCACTGGGCAGCTGGTGTGGAGAGAGCTCAGGAAAGGCTGGGAAGAGGCTGCAAGCCTCTCAGCTCCCTGTGTGGACCCGCAGAGCTGCAGCTGGGCCACTGAAGGGGCCACCTCCAGGCCACTGGATGTAAGCCTGAAGCAGGCTGTGTCCTGAAAAAGCTTCTGTTATGAGGGAGCCCATATATCACCCTCCTTTCTGGAGGCTGAGGGTTAAGTTTCATTATTCAGCTACAGAAACCCAACCACAGTGACTTAACCAAATACAAGGTTATTTTCCCCCATAAGCAGGAGCCCAGGGGAGGCTGTCCAACAGTGATACAGCAGTCCGCAGTGCCATCGCTGTCCCAGGCTCCACCATCTGTAAAATGTGGCTTTTATTACTCATGCTTGCCCCCTCACACCTCCCCTCAGCATCCCTGGCCAGAAGTACAAACGAAGAGGAAGCAGGAAGGAGTTGACAGCTCTGTCAGAAAAGCACAAACGTCCTCTGAAATCCAATTTATATGGGCTGGAACCAGCCAACCATAACAGTTAAGAGCACTGACTCAAAAAATTAATTGGGTTCAAATCCAGGATCCGCCATCTAATAGGTGTGTTCTTCAGTTATTTACTTAACCTCTCTGTATCTCAGTTTTCCCAGGAGTCAAAGAGGGATAATAGTACCTACCTCCTAGAAAGCGCTTATAATCATGCCTGGTCCATCGTAAGTACAACAGGAGTATTTGCTAAATAAACACTTGACCACGTCCTACAGGGAGTTGGGGAAGGCAAGTACTTTAGCTGGGTATATTATTAACATGGGTCCATTTAACAAGTAGGAAAAGAAGAATGAGTGCTGGGGAGGCACTCTGCCATGTCTGCACAGCCAACAAGATGAGCGGGGGCAGAATTGAGTCTGACAGGTGACGTGAGCAAGAGAAGGAAGAGTCAGAGGGCTCTCTGAACCAAAATCTTTCATCAGGGTTAGGGGAGAGGGAGGCTGGGAAACACAGCAATCCATCAGTCCAGAGGTACAGTCAGAGTGGGGCCTAGAAGCTACAGGAAAAGAAGAGAAATATGATATCATCATAAGAGCTCCCACATATTGGAGCTCCCACCTCTACCTGTCAAGTACTTCACACATTATCTCATTTAAAGCATAGTTACCCCCATTTTACAGATGATGTAATGAGCTTCTAAGTTCTTCAATAAATTGCCCAACATCACCCAGCCTGCAGGTGGTAGCAGCAGTCCTAGACCATATATCCATCAGCCACCCACAGCCTTGACATTGAGCTTCTGTCCCTGAGGTTTTGATGGACAGTCTCGGGTGAAGTGCTGGTCCTCAGCACTGAATGAAAGTCTGCAAATGCCTGAGATCATCCTATGCGACACTGCACTTGTCCTCACTCAACGGTGCTTGGCTGCAGGGGTTTGCTGTGACGGGTCTGGATGGGGAGGTTAACCAAGAGACCAAAGTGCAATGTTCTGGAGGCCTGGCAAGAGAAGGTGCTCAGAAGGAAGGTGCTAACTAGACCTATGCCACACTTTAGATGTGCGATAACACAAGAATAGGTGCATATAATAGTAGATACATGTGGCAGATACTTGCAGAAGGTTGATTCTTTAAATTCAAAGCAATATCGTAGTTCGTAGTAGGGGGTGCACGATGGGAGGTGGGGATTGGAAACAGAGCACAGTTTCCAGGAAGAAGAGGCAGGGTAGGCTGGACAGGGGTCAGGCCTTGACTTCAAAGATGGTTCCTAGGTACTCGGGACCAGGGGGCAAAAACAAGGTGATCAGAAGAAATGCCTAGGGGCACCTGGGTGGCTCAGTCAGTTAAGCAGCTGACTCTTGATTTCTGCTCAGGTCATGATCTAAAGGTCCTGGGATCAAACCCCATGGCAGTCTCCATGATTAGCAGGGAGTCTGCTTGAGGATTCTCTCTTCCTGTGCCCCTCCCCTCACTCCCATTCCATCTTTCTCTCTCTCTCTCTCTTTCTCTCTCTCTCTCAATTAAATAAGTCTTTAGAAGAAGAACAACAACAACAAGAAGGGGGGAGGGAGGGGAAGAGGAGAAGAAGAAGGAAGGAGAAGGAGGAGAAGAGATGCCTAGACTCATACACATACTCAAGACATCAGACAAGCAGTAAGGTGGGCCTCCTGAGCAGGTGACGTGCTAGACTAGGAGTCTGGAGACCCTGCTATGCCAGGAACACCGACCCTTTAGTTGCTGGACTGTGGAGAGGTCTGGGTGTCCAAGAGGATCCCAGGGAAGGGGGTGATGGCAGCAAGTTTTCAATTCCTAAGGAAGCATTTTAGTATTTTAGCAAATAGCATATCTGTACCAGTGCCTTCTAGTGAAATGTCAGCCCTGCACTTAAATCTGGACACCACCCCGACCACTGTGGACTGGCATTGCCAGAGGACCCCTGTCCTGCTCAGAAGGGCTCAGGAAAGAGCAGGGTCTAATCTGCAGGTATAGGGCCTCCGTTCCCACAGGCCATGAGACAGGGCTGACCCCCTTCCCCTCTGTTCTTTCTTTAAATTTTCCAGTCTGTAAAGCAGGTGGGTAGGAATTGTCTGCTTTTTGTTTTCTGCTTTGAGATATGTGTGGGGATCAGGTAGCTGTTTGGGGGTCCCGACAGGGACTGAGGGCAGGCCCAGGTGAGTTCCAGAGCCTCTGCCTTCTGGACACAGGCATCATGGAAGGTATACCACTCATGCTCTACTAATTGCTTTATATCTTTGGGCAGCAGAATTTTTCATAAAAACCCAATTCTGTTTCTACCAAGTCACCGTCATCCCCACCCTCAGAAGCTGCTTTCCACCACCAACAATTTCAAAATTGATCTTTGCAATGACTCCTTACTTAAATCAGCTTCTGAGTTTTAAAGGGTAAGAAAATGTCTCTTACTCATTTAGACTAAAATAATGTGCCCATTAACCGTGTTAGAGGCATGCAAAGTCTACGGCCTAGAAATTATCCATTAGCCTCATTTCAAGCTCTCCCACCTGCTAGCCTTCCTCCCCCACGGCCTCAAGAGTTCTGTCTCTCAGACTTCATCTTGGCATTTCCCTCCTCCAAAGACTAACCTTCCAAAGCTCTCCACTGCCTTAAGGGTAAAATCCAAAACCCCCAGCCTGAGATCTGATCTTAATCTTTTCTCTTTCACTGTGTCACTCCCTTACTACCAGCTTGGGAACTCCAGACTCTGGCTCTACCAGACATTTCACAACTTGATACCACTGATTCAGTGTCTTCCATCTGGAGAGATCTCACCCCTTCTCCACCTGTCAAATCCCAGCCATCCTTCAAGGGAGGGACTTAACTCCAACTTACTCTAAGCAAAATCCTCCCAGTTTGGAGGATTACGTGTACTGTGCCCTCTCCCTCTACATTTAGTTCTTATCTGTTACAGCAGCCCAGCACATCTCTCCTGGGCCCCAGCTAATCAGCTAATTTATTCTCCACCTCTGTCTAATCTCTATTATTCCTCGAAGGCAACTTTATCTATTGTGTTTTTGATGCTTCCATAAATGTTCATTCCTGGACTAACCTCTCTCCCCTAATCCATCCAGCAAACTCAGACTCATCCCTCCCAAAGCAGTGGTTCTTGACCGTGGCTGCAAGTTAGAACCAAATGGAAATCATTCAGAAAGCCTGATGCCTGGGCTTCACCCCACAGTAACTAAACCAGATCCTCTGGTGGTGAGATCCAGACATCGGTGCTTTCAAAGCTCCTCCAGATGATACCAATGTGCTGCCAAAGTTGACAACACCTGTTCTGGAATGATCTCAAGGTTGTACCTACTTCATTCAGATTATTATTTGTATCCCGAGAGCTTAGTTTGATGCTTGTAACCAAGTTTTTGTTGAATGACTAAATAAGTAAGTGGATGGATAGGTAGATGGATGGAAGGAAGGAAAAATGGAAAGATGGACAGATGTTGTGCTACTCAGGAAAAATCCTAGACTGCTTTCCACTGCTAAACTTAACCATTGGAAGGAAATATTAACCCCACACTCTTAGCAACACAACCTCTCTTGGTTTGTAAACTGGCCTCCATACACTCAGGGCAAGGAAAAAGGAATGAGGCAGCCCACTCCAGATTGGTAGGTGGCAGGTTCAATAAACAAGGGAACTTAACAGATGAGGCAGGTCTCAGGCATCCATAGGACAAGATCTCCACACCTGCTCACCAGAATCTTTAAAGTCAATATAGAGGCCTTAATGGGATTCAGTCACACATACCATCCAGAGGGTCTCAATAGAACCTTACTCTCTCAAGGCTATGTCATTGAAAATGGCTCTAATGGCATGAACAGTGGGGGGGGGGGGGCAGACATTCCAAGAGCAAGGGAGGGCTTGAGGATCTTCCAGTGGCCTGGGTCTATCTCATGGGTCCACCAGTAGTCAGGTCCTCTATATGACCACCCCCCAACACTCTGTACACAACATAGGTGCCGAGTGAATATTTGTAGAATTTTTACAATTTTATTTAAATTCCAGTTAGTTAACATACAGTGTAATATTAGGAATAGTTGTAGACTTAACCTGAGCAGTGGCTTTACTCAGGTGTCAGGTTATCCATGGAGAATAGTTCTCCAACTTTGCCTACTGAACACTCAGTCTTGTTCTAAACCAAAATGGAGTATCACTAAAACTGAGGTCGGTAAAAGTCAACCTTCTAATTTGCAGGGGAACTTGAAATTTTCTGTTTTAAACTTCTTCAAAATGCTTTCTTAAAATGTGCCTCCCTACCACTGACTTCTTTTGCTAGCAAGTATTCATTAATCAATATTAAATGATTAAATATAGAATGATTAAACCTAAGAGCAGACTAATCAAGGAAAATCTCTAAAATATGATCAGAAAATAACATCCAGAGAACATTTCTCCTGGTCAAGTTAATCATCTTTCCTTATCTTCTGTCCTTCCTCCTTTCTTTCCTCCCTTCTTCCTTTCCACAGGTATTTATTTAGCATGTACTAAATATTAGCATTATTTATTTAGATATTTATTTAGCATGCCAGGCACTACTAAGATTAATGGTATAATACAGACATGGTCTTTTCCCGCAGGAGAGGTACTCTGAATATGTGAATATTCCATGATTCTCACAAGGTAAGCTGTGACTTTCAAGGCCCTAACACTTTGACCAGGTGAACACCACTGACACATTGATATTTCACAGTCAGAGCTCAATTAAATATAGTCCACACAGTTAATGGTCAGTTTAAGTGGCCCATGCTTGGTGAGTGAGCAGAGCCCCCAGAACGCAGGAGTAGCTGGGCTGAGCTTGGGTGTTCCCCCTCAGAACCCTGCAGTACCTTGGGAACCTGCCAGCTTCCGCAGTCAGGCCATCAGATTCCCAGATCTTCTTGGGTTCTGTGCTACTGGGCCCTCTATCATCATACCAGCAGAACCCCTGAGAATTTCTATCTCTATATCCATATCCGTCTTGCTATAGAAAGACACCCAAACCTTAAGGCTTATAAAGAGAAAAAACAAAAGAATGTCACGGAAAACCATGGATCAACCAAGTTAGCTGGATGGAATTGTGAACAAGGACAATCCTTCCTAAGTCCAGATTTCTCAACTATCCCAATAGCCAACAGAGGTGGTGGTGCTCCTTCAGATCTGGTAGGAAGCAGGTCTCTCCCAAAACTGCTTTCCATTCTTACTGGGGCCCCACACTTGTACTTGTGGCCTCAGAAGTCTTAGCATTTCCATGCATCTGCTCTGTCCACAGCATCTCTGCACCTAAAACCTATTCCTATTTACCACCAAAGAACACAATGCTGGGCTTCTGGTCTACCTGATGCCTCTCTGCAAAGCCTCTGTCCCTCCTCCTGAGGTCTGTGTGCTACAGTTTCCACTCCTAAGGACAGTCTTTTCCTCTCCATGGGACATTCAGTCAATGTATTTAGTTCTGTGACCCATTTACTGATCTGCTGCCAAATTCACTCTTGAACAAAGCTAGACTTCTTAATTTATTGATTTTACTGAGTGCTGAGCTCCTCCCTCCAGTATCTGAAAGAACATTTTTACTTTAGGGCTCCTCACCACTGTCTGAGGCCTCATGGAAAGTCACTCCTGATCTCAGAGCCTAGATTTCACTGTAGTTCACCTAGCAAATTTCTATTTTGCATACAAGAGACCTGGCTAACATCCAACTATGACATGAAGCCGGGGAGAGAAAGGCCTATGGTCTGCTCACACTATAGTCAAGTCATTCTTGGAGGATTCATCATTCAAGTGGAGGAGGGAATGGAATTTTCCAAAGGCCACTTAATTGCGTTCTTATAGACTATGGTATTTTAAACATTAATACTCTGTAATAAAAGAAAGTAGGAGAAATTTGGATTAATCAAAGGCAGGAGTTGGAAAAGAGGACACATTATAGAGATTGATGATTTGGGTTAGATAATCACAGACTGCTATGCATTTGGTCAAGAAAGTAATTTGTAAACTGTAGTCCAAAGACGCTAGGGTCCCATGGGGGTGCTTCAGGTCCTCAAGGATTCCATACACGTTTCTTCAGGAATTCCGTAGAGTTACTTCTTTCTCAAGACGTCTAAAAAAACTCACATATTCAAAGGTTATGTTTCCAAAATTTAGCTATCATTTGGCCCCCTGTGGTTTCATTTGTGTGCTCACTGGCCAAGTTTACAGTAAGGATCATAAATATGAACATACAAACTAAATTTGCTTGTGTTGAACACACAATATGCACCATGTAGGACATCAAGAACGTGTGCAGAAAAAAATGTGCTTTAGTATATTTATTGTTTTCTCTTATGTATAGGACACTGAATGAAATCATTATTTTTGAATCCAAAAAAAAAAAAAATGTGTGAAAACGTTTTCTCATTTCCCTTACAGCCAGAGCCCAAATTCCTCCTGGGTAGGGAATTGTCTTAACTTTCTTGTTTTTTTCTTGCAGACCCCACTATGTTTATATTTATTCATTTGTTTTGTTAACCAGTTCCCCTTCTCATCAGAGCCCATTAGTCACGTGGCTGCCATTGTCCCTCCACAATCACTCTTCCAGCCCACTTCATCACTCTTCCTTCTGTCCAAGAAGCAGGCCTGAATGGATGTACTAATGGCGTCCTGTGTCCTTTGGCTTTTTGTTGAGCAGGCCAATGGGAAAGCTCCAGCTACAGCATCAGGAAGAGAACAGCATGAGGTCCTGGTAATGCATCCCTTCTTCTCTCCCACTGGTGTGCCATGGCCCAGCTGGGTCCTTCAGCTGCTGAAGGCCACTTCTGCTCTCCTGGCAAGCCTCCCTTTACAAGTATCTCTCCTCCAAGTCTCAATAGCTCCTCCAGCCTCCAGTCCCTCCGGGCTGGGTTGAAATAAGAGCTCAAGTTCCACTAACTCTGGGTTTCTGTACCACCTCTTATGGTTTCCCTACACCATCCTGCACCTTTGTGAACAAACAAACATATCTCAAATTACCTTATTTTGGTTGTGCCATCTACTTCCTGCTACAACTTTCACTATACATCCATCCCCTTCCCATGATGGAAACCATCCATGTGCACTTACATGCTTCTGTTTATATGTGTTCTTGCAAAAATGGTGTTTTATATGCACACATTTGAACTTTCTCATAAATGTTATTGAGTTATAGATTTCATTCTGCTTCTTACCTTTCTCACTAATAACTTTTTTTTTTAAGTTCATCCTCATTGCTATGGCTACAGCTAATCTGTTGTCTTTAATCTGCTATCTCTTGCTCTGTTACTTGCACCCTCTACATTTACCTATTTAATCGCTGGATGATGGATGGACACCCAGGTGGTCTCCAACACCATAACAAATACTGCAATGAAGAGTCTTATACATGCCCCTTGGGGAGCTATGTCAGAATTTCTTTGGACTACACAGAGAAGGATAGAATTGCTGAGTCATTCTGTGTGCATCTACTTAAGATAAAAGTACCAGGTATGCTCTATGCACATGTAAACCATCTGCCCTCCTGACAGCAATGTCAAAGAGCTTCCATTCCAAAATCCCCACCAACACTTGGCATATCCAGCTTTCTAGTTTCACCAGCCTACTAGAAATAAGGTAATATCTTATGTTATAATTTGCCTTTGATTATTAATAATTTAAGCATCTTCTCAGATATGTTTGGTTTCCTCATCCACAAATTATATGTTCACATTGCTTTGATTATTTTTCTATTGGAGTTGCTAGATCTCTTACTTATCCACAAGGAGTTCCTTATTTATTATTTTTAATACTCTATTGGTTTCAGTTAGCCACTATTTTGTGTAAAACTTCTTATGCCTACATTAATAAATGAAATGGCGCTATAAATTTCTTTTTTCCTATTGTCCTTACAATTAATTGTACCTTATAAAAATCTGATGGCTCCTCATCATTACACCCTGGTCCACATCACCACTATTCTGCAACTGGATTACCCATAAAAGGTACTCAGTGCAGAGGAGTAGAAAGACACTGGGTTTTGGAATGGAATCCCCACGTGGGGTGTGATAATTAACTGTTTTTGTATATATCCTCCCTGTTAAACCGTATTTCCAGTACCTGGCACATGTATGCATAAAATAAATATTTAATCCATTGGTGAATTGGAAACCTGTCCTTCTGCTTACTAGCTTTATGATTTGGGGAACATAGGGAACCTCATCTCTAGCATCAGGATAATAAGACAAAATCATGTCCCACATTTGTGATAAGGGTTAAATAGAACGATGCATGTAGGATGCCCAGCCCCAAGGTCTGATGCATTATGGTACCCATGTGTGGGTGGAGGGCAGCTCAGGGATAATCCCCCAACCTATTTAAAAATAGAACTCGGAACACCAACTTGTCAAAAACAGGGCTGATGTTTCAGGGTAGAGGAATTCCACATTAACTAGTGCATTCGTCTACATGAGAACACAGATCCAATAGGAGAGTGCCCTCCCTAACTTTTGGGGATCCCAATACTGATTAGCATGTGAACAGGGCTCTAATTAGAGAAGAGCCCAAAGGGAAGAAGAGAGGGAGTCTCTCTTCTGGTCCATGGATCTGCTCCCCACACCTCTTACATCCATTTGTCTCCACTGATTAGTGCATGAATGGGGCATTGATTACCAGGCCATGCTATTGTGCAGCCTTTCAATGGAGTGGCTTCATGCGGGGATTTATTAGTAATTAAGCCTTGAATTAATGTTTTGCAAATGGGGTCTCTCCTGATGAATAGGAAAGGCTTTGAGGTTTGAGAAACCCTCAATGCTGGGACCATCGAGGCCTGCAATGTATGCTTGCACTTCTACGTAATTGTGTGTTTGTCCACTTCCAGGCCTCCAGAGCCCCAGCTGGTAGATAACAACCAGCTCCAAATGCAGGTCTGCTCTCCAGGTTGTGTCCTTTCCTGAAAGAAGTGGGTATATTTTGTGGATTATTTCTCTTGGCTGTTGCCCATACAGTGGCTTCCTCAGTGTAGCTTTCTGGAGAGATGCTGCACAGTCAGGTCCTGTATGGAAGTTCCTAGGTCACAGGAGAGCTCCACTTCTCCACGGTGCCTAGGATCTACCTTAACACTTCACACTGGGCTTGGTCTGGCCCACAGTTCTCAAGGAGTGATGACTCTTAGCGTCCTGCGGTGTTCTCAACTTTGATACTATTAACGTTTGGAGCCAGATAATTTCTTATTGTCAAGGGCTGTCTTTAACATTGCAGCATGTTTCACGGTATCCATATCTCCACCTTCTAAATGCCAATAGTACATCAAACAGCCAAAAAGTCTGTAGGCATTGCCAAATGTCTCTGGAGGACAAAACTGCCCCCAGCTGAGAACTGCTCCCTCTACTGGAAAGGATTTCCAAGTGATTTCGACAAAAATACTGGACTTACTTGAGAAAAAAACTATCTGTGGATCAGTGATTTTTAAGGTGATAAAAGGAGTTTGTTTAAAAAAGATCTATTAATTCATGCCTTCATCTATTTATTCCACTCTTCCTTGGGCTCCTCCCCTGTTCTGGCACTGTTCTGGGTGCTGGACATCAACAGAGAACAAGACACACGAGGTCCCTGCCCTCATGCAGCTTGCCTTCCAGATGGGGGGTCATGCTGACAATAAACGAGTCAATAAATGAAACTTTTGAGGTTTAGGTGAGTACTGTGTAGTTGATATGATCAAGAGTGACCTCAGTGAGGGATGCAGTGGGTCCCTATTTTAGGCAGGATGTCAGGGAAGGCTTGGACGATAAGTTGGAGCCCGCCAAAGGACCCTTCGGTGGGGAAGAGTTTTCCAGACAGACAGAATGGGGAGGGCAAAAAAGAAAAAAAAAAAAAGAATAAAACAATGTGGGGAGGAGGGTCAGGCAGGTGGAAGAAGGAGTCTGGTGTGGCTGAGCTAAGGACTAAGCTGCAGTGTCGGAGGAGGTAGACTTTGGAGAGGAAGTCGGGAGATGCATCATCATCTGGATTGTACTTGATGGGAAATTACCCACCACCACCACCGCTCCTGCCATTACTCCTCCCAGCACTCCAAGTCCAACCCTTCTTTGGTCCCACAAGAGCCTCCAACCCCACTCTCTTGCTATCCACGACTTCAGCTTCTTACTCTGTTTCTTTCTCAGCTCACATCAACCGCTTATCACTTATAACACTTCCTTTTATACCTCTTCAACTCTCTTCCCTTCTTTCTACCATGGCACTTGCCTACCAAATTCCAACCCTGCTTAAAAACATCATGTCTGCCTTGGGGTTGCTGAGTGTAACAGGAGAGAAACTCAGGAAGACTTGTCTGACATTAAAATTGGGCTCAGCACTTCAAGGGAACCATCAGCCCTGCTGGTTTCCCTACCCTAGTTCTTAGTCAACTCGCAATCCCTCTCCTCAAGACAACCATGCCATACCTTTTCTTCTCACCTTAAACCACCTACATCTTTCCCTCCGCTTCACTTTCAGCTAATGAGGCTGCTTTCTGTTTCTCTCATTCTCTCTCTCTTAAAAAAAAAAAAAAAAGAAAAAGATAGTATTTCTCCAATAATTTCCTTGCCTCCTTCTTCAGATACTGTCACATTCAAAACACCATTAGCCAAGTCTCAGTCATTGGTCAGAAGATCGTTACATAGTCCTTTGTAATTCGTGCGAGTTACAGTCTTCACTGGTAAAACATGGCAATAGAGATTTGATTTTTTTGCCTCTCTTCATTTTTGAGACTGAAAACTGTAAATAGCATTTTGTGAGCAGGGTATCAGTGTAAAAAGAAGACTGTTTGTTCTAAGCACGATGTTTAAGTTAGGACTTGACTTTCTGGACGTCCACTCTTATCACCTCTTCTCCCCATCAGCTCTGGCCACTGTAGAAATGATGAGAACCAGAGCAAAGATCAGCACTGTGTACAGCTGCGTATCAGACATACCAGCTCAGCTCACAGTGCTTATTTCCATATCAGGGCCCGAAACAGGTAAATCCTTTAAACCAGACAATATTGAACATGCCAGGACTGACAATTCTCTGAGGCTGAGACACCCCCGAACCATAAGGAACAGTAGCTAGTACTGTACCTTCTGGAGTAGGATACAGTATAATGGAGAAATCAGCCCTAGAGATCATTACACCCACTGGATCCAGGGACAGTAAATGCCATTCAATCAATCAAACAATCATTTATTCCTTACTAATTACAAGCCTGATAACACCCCCCCCCCCCCGACTGTGCCAGTGCTGGAGATAAGAGAGGCAATATTGTAGATATGGATTTATGGTCCCAGGAGACTTACTACCTTTTATTTAGAACTTGCTATGGGCCGGTGACACAGAGGAATTATTGGGAATGCAGCTCTTGTACTTACAGTCCTCTAGCCAACACCCCACAGAGTTTATACCAGTCTTCTGATTCAGGAGGATCCGGTGGATGGAGTGAGCAGGGAGGGGATTCAAGTCAAGGACAAATCAGGTGAAACATACGTTCCCCCAGCCCCAGAACCTACATGAGGGCTTTGGGGTGTGTGGATTATACCACGCCCTTTGGGGTTAGGCATGTGCTGATTCAAATCACTTACTGAGAGGATTAAAATATTCAGATTGAGTCCATCTGCAGAGCTGCCTTCCATTCAGTGTGTTTTTTACAATTGTTTCAGCAGAGCTCTGGACCCAGCTGTCCAGGGACAGGCCATCATCTGAGGATGGCCATTATCACAGGTCAAAACTCATGTCTCCGAAAATGTGGTGTTATCTCTCGAAGGCAGGAGGCAAAATACATTTTGTTCTCATCACAGGGACAGGAAAATTCCCTTTCAGAGAAGGCCCTGCCAAGAGATGGTGTATGCAAGAGCACAGGGCTGACCCTTGTTGATTGTAGAGACAGGAGTAAAGACAGGGCTGGCTATTTTGAGCAGCAAAGTGTATGTAGTTATTTCCATGGATGACCATTTATAATGGTAAATTAGACAAAAGCAAAATGCTTCCTGATGCCTGGCTGAATTATATTTCTGATGTAATGAAATTCTGATGTCAACATCTTGAAGTCTAGAAAACAGACGGCAATGCACACCCCACGCTCTTACCCTCGGCATCTAAGGATGCAGCATGTACGGCAGACACCAAGCCCCCACTTTGAACTGTGGGTCCGGCTTTGATTCATGCTACTTCTTCTGAGTGAGGGAACCTAGCCAGCACCCCCTCCCCTGGCCCTGATCTTAGGATGGAGTCTCAGGGGCTTAACTTGGGGCAACTAGAGAGTTTACCTGAAATGGCCAAAGGCAAGAAGATTTCGACTGTGTGTAAGATGCACATGAGAAGAGCCATGAGGGAGGAGGATAACAGGCAGCACTTTTCATTCATTCATTCAGCATTTCATACATACACATGGTACACACACTCTGGGCCAGGCTCTGCAACTGGTAATGGGAACTCAGTGATGAACAAAATGCTGCCTGCAAGTCTTCTGAGATGATGGGTAGGATGGTTTAGCAGGAAAAGCATGCACATGGCAGGCAGTCAGGTCCAGGCCACTGTAGGGATAGCTGGTGGTCTCCCCATCAGCACCCATCCCCCATACTCCATAACCCATACTCTATCCCCGTCCTCCACTTTACATGAGTGGAGGTCTGGGGTCTGAGAGGGTGTGATAGTACTTCCACCTCTGGAGATGGACCCCATTCGCTGAGGCTGATCACAAAATCCAGAACTACAATCAGCCTACAGGTTCCCTGCCCTGCACCTCATGCTTCAGAAAGTCTAACTCTGATACCTGCTTCAAGTATGCATTTCACTGTGAGAGTCTGAGTGACTGAGGGGACAGACCCAGAAGAAATCTACACCTCCCATGATAGACCACACCCAAACTCCTCTCCCTAGGACTGCACTGTCCTCTTTCCCAATTCTTCCTCCAAAAGGCAGATTGTACTGGCCATGGGCACGTACCTAGGCCACATGTGGAATCTGGACACTGGAGCAGAGCCTAGAAACTAGAGCACATGCGTGTGAGCCTTTTGTAGTATGGGATGTTTTGTAGTATGGGATGGAGCATGGGGTAAACAAAAAAAAAGTGGACTATTACCTAGAAGCCTCTGTTTGTATGCTTGCCTGGAAGCCATGAAGGTTAGTGCAAGCCTAAGATACCCCATTTTCATCAACTCTGCAAACAACTCAGGAGTGGGCAAGGAAGTATAGTTAGTTCAATCAGAGTGAACTTTAGGAATTTTGTGGATTGTAAAGGAAGGATTGTGGAGGAAGGAAAACCATCTAGGACATCTAGGACTACTCTTGCCTAATGCCTGCCCTACTCCTGAAGGTTTTGGGTTTTGGAAGTCAATCAATTCCCTTTATCATTTAAGCCAGTTTAGATTGGATTTTCCCTTTCTTACAACCGAAAATATCCCAATAGGGTCCCACTGCCATCAGCTACCAGCTGTGTAGTTAGAAGCCAGCAAGACGTTTTCATCTCAACAAAGTTCACTTTCCTCAAATGTACAATGAGGTTGACAACCTAAATGTCACTGGGCACCCTGGAGGAAAGAGTGAAATCATGAGAGGAAAAAATTGTCTAACATGGTAACTGGCACGGTAGGTGCTTTGTAAACATCACTTCCCTTTTGATCAATGTCGACGAAAGAACTCAGGGAAACTTTCTAGGGAAATCTGTGGCATGCCACAAACACTTACTAGACTCCTTTTAAGCATTAGGTTCCACATCAAGGGCTGATGATCCAAACATGAAAGAGTCAGAGGCTCTGTCCTTAAAGGGCAGACAAGTTCATGGAATGGCAGGCAAGAGAGACAAGTAAACAATCGTGCCAGCATGTAATGATGCTGTGCTCATTGGTCGGAGACCTACGCAGGGCTTGGCACAGAGTAGATGCCCCAGTGTTTGTTAAATGACTCACATGTGAACAAACCAGGGGTTAAAGAACAGGTTGGATGTGTATAAATAAAGAGAAATCTGGAAGGCATTTTGAGTTAAAAATTGTTTCAGTTGTTATTAACAGAAACCTAATTTTTATGGCTTCTATACATGATTTTCTCTCTCCTGTAAAGTTCAGAGGCCAGACTCCAGGGCTTGCCATGGTAGCTCCATAGCACCCTTACTTTTTTCTGTCTTTCTCCTTGCTTTGTGTAACTTCCCTGTCAAGGTTATCCCAAAGGTCCTTGAAGGCTGCAAGAGCTCCAGCCATTATATCCATATTCCAGCCAACAGTCAGGAGGAAGAGGAAAAAGTGGAATGATAAAAGGGCGCTTACTTCAGCTTTCTGTCCTCCCTTTTCAGGACACTCCACTTAAAATCATTAGCTAGAATTTAACTCTGCAAACACACCTACTTACCATGAAAAAATCGTCAGCTAGGCAAAATGATGTCTCCATAATATAGATCGATTGGTAGCAAAGAAGGGGAGGATGGAGGTTGGGGCAACAACCAGCTACTACTCTTGCCAGGGGCACCATAAGAGCAGCGATGAAGAGGCTAATAAACAGGCCATTACCAGGAGCAGGGAGAGGATCAGTCTGGTTGGAGTAGAAGGTAACAAAGAGATGGCAAGTCAGGATTTAGGATAGGCCAGAGGTTCTCAAGTTTTAGCAAGAATCACAGGTACCTGGTTGTTCCAAGTGTTGTTCCAACACAGATTGCCGGACCGAACGCCCAGGGTTTCTGATTCCATAGGTCTGGAGGGGAGCCCTGAACATTTGCATTTCTAACAAGTTTTCAGGTAATATCAATGCTGCTGGTCCGGGGACCACATTTTGAGAAGCACTTTAGGATGAACTTAAGGATTTTATCCTCTAAGCAACATAGAACCCCTTAAAGCTTTTGAGTTGGTAAAAAAAAAAAAATAATATAATAAAAATAATGAATGAACTGATTTGTAAAGTTTCCATCTACCAGAGGTCTGTAGCATGGGCTGGAGAGCCTGGAGATGGAGGCAGAGGCTGAGGTGGTGGGAAGGTGGGAACGAGATCAGCATTTGGGATGTGCTTGGGCTGGCTTGACTATATTATAGATAACAATCCCATCAGGACTCTGACCTCCAAGCCCCATCTTTGTCAGCTTTGTCAGCAAACCAATCAAGATAGCTGCCTTATGCCCAGAATAACTCTGGTACTAAAGGTGTGTTGGTATTGACTGGTTAAAAAAAAAAAAAAGCAAAGATACGTGTCCCTGTCTCCTTACCATACCCAACTGCAGTCCAAAGCAGCTTAGACTAAGAAATGAGAAGCGGCTGGGGGACCCACAGACAAATGATGATCGTGATTAGAAGTGAGAAGATGGTAGGAAGAAATGAGGTCCCTGGATCCCCATTCCTTCCAGCATTGAGTCTCCTCCTACTTTCTGTTTGTTTTGCCCAAACCTGAGTTTGGACCTCCTTGGGGATACAGGATAGCCAATTGAGGATTTGGACCAACCCAAGTTTAACCTGAGTTCTACCTTTGAAGCAAGATGGTGGCCAGTCTCTGGGAGACCTTTGTAAATTAGTGAAGGCACCCTCTGGGCACAGCTTGACAGCCAGGCTGTGGTTGGATTTCAGGCACCATTTGTCCATGTGGCCGAGCACCCTTATACAAGACACAGCTGGTAGAACTCAAGAGGTGGTCCTTGAAGGTCCTGAATTACCTTCAGGAGCCCTGGGTTTCTCTTCTGTTGGACGGGATGGTAAGGGAGAGGCCCCAGATTTGTTGAGCAGGTTGAATGGAATAAACCAGATAAAGTATCAGGCATACACAGTCAGTGCCCAGTGAGCACGGTTTTCCTTCCAGATTTCCTTTTGAATCAGTGAGGACAGCCGGGTGGGTTAAACCTTTTGGGCTGCCGGGGAATCATCTGCTCCTCTAAATCTTGGCACAGCTGCCCCTGCTTGGCATTTGCAGCACCGTGCCTGCTGCCTCTCTGCCAGCAACTCATTGTCTGGCACAAGGAAAGAGTGCCCAGCTCCCCCTGCGACAAGGAGATCAGCAAACGGAGACCAGCTGAGCTCCCACAGTCGGCACATTAGCTCCCTTAATACTGCCAGCTTCAGGGGTCGCAGAGCCCCTGATCGCAAGTCTAAAATCCCAATGACTTCCCTCCCTTTTCATTAATTTTCTAAGCTCCAGCGTAGCTTAGATAATGCCCTGCCAGGTGCAGGGACTTCTCTAAACCACTTTGCGTGCCAATCTAACCCATAGTGGGGTCCCTGGGCAGCTTGCTCAGGTGCTGGAGAGGCCGGGAGGGGCAGGGACATCATTTCAGCAAGCCCTGTAGGTGTGAGTCGATGTGGAGAGCTTTCACCATTGATGACTCTCTTTCTAAAGGGGCCAGCCAAGAGTCTGAAGCGCCAAATACCAATTAAATCACAAAAGAAGTGGGAGCAGCCAGAGGATGACTGGGGAGGGAAGGCACTGTCACTGATTCTCCAAGGGCCACTTACCCCACTTGCCTGAGGCTGAGCAAGGCTTGCTGGATGGGGACTTCTCTCAGTCCACACATTATTGTAACAAATGCAGAGAACCAATTATGGGTTGGGCATAGACAATCCAGAGATGAATGAGACCTAGTGAACGAGCTCACATTTTAGTCAGGGGGAGAGACCTGTAAATGGAGCATGGCCATGCAATATGGCAAATGCTCTAATAGAGATTGGTATGGGGTGTCATGAGTGCACAAAGGAATGTCTCGCTCTGCCTTGTGGAGTGTAGAAGCTTCAGAAGGGAAGTGGCATTGGGGCTGGTTCCTGATGGATGGGCAGGAATTTGCAAGGCGGAGAAGATGGGAATATCATGCCAGGAATAGGAACAGCACAGGACAAGCACAGAGTCCTAAAACATGGTATGGGTGGAAGAACACATAGGGCAATGGGCCAGGGAAGTTGAGAGATAAGAAGGGTCTTTATACCAACAGTCCTGGAGGCAGGAGTGGGCAAATGAGAGAGAAGTCTTGCAGACCAACCAGCAAGAAGAAAAAATCATTAAACAGCTCTGTCACACCACACACACTTTCCCCATCTCCATTTTGCAGGGCTAGAGAAGGACAGGCTGGTAGGATGATGAAGCTCTAGGTGCTGCATGCTTGATACCATACCCAGGCTGGCAAGAAGCAGAGGATAAATCCTAAACTCTGAGTTCAGTGCAGAGGGCAAGGAGCTGGGAACAGGAGTTTAAGTTGAAAGATCTGCAAGGAGGCAATGGATGGGAAAAAAGAAGTTCAGCTGAGCAAGAGGTGAGAGCATCCGGGACTTTACTATGCCCAGGGCTTTTTATCTGCATGACCGCCTTATGCTGTATCAGTGAGGTGGTCTGACGGTTCTCTAATTGCCTGTAACTAGATTCATTTGGTATCAAAGACCGTCTGCCCTCTGCCCCCGATCCATGCCTGCATGTAGTAGTTAGTGGGTAGAAAGGCAGCCAGCAGGGAGATAACAGGGGCATACAGTCTGAATCTTATAGGTACAGGGTTTGTGGGTTAATGGTTATGGATTTTATAGGGTCTGACCCTGCTCAAGGACTTTGAATGGGGAGCGTGGGAACCAGATGCAGGGCTTAGAATAGATGTGAGCTATCGTCCAGCCAATCAGGGGAAATCGACATCATGCCAATTTGATTTCTCCCAAATCAACGTGATAGAGAGAATACACAGGTGAGCCCCACCAGTGATGCGAAGAACAATGCATCTGGGGCTTCTAGGAAAAGGAGCTGATTTTTCACTGTGTATTAGCAATGTCTGAATAGTCTAAATGGTGTCCCTGGGACCCTAAGGGCAATAGGCTAGGGGACAGACCGTGGCAATTCAACCCAATAAATATTTCTTGATGTCTACTTTAAGATGGGCACTGTGCTAGACATCAAAAAAGAGGAGAACAATACCAACATAAGCCTGTCCCCACCCCCAACAAGCCTACAGTCGAGTTAGGAGATAGGAAATTAAACCATAGTTACAATTGACCTGTGCCAGGTCTATGATTGAGAAAGCATGGGTAGCCATGGAAACCTGCCCCAGGGACCTAGTATGGGGCGGTGCAGTGTGAAGGCTGTTCTGGGCGAAAGAAAGAGTATACAGGGCTCTGAGATTGTGGACTGGCACAGATGAGCAGTGAGAAAAGGGCCCAAGTTGGCCTGGGAAGTAGGTATGGGCCAGAACGGAGTCCCGGGGTCATGATCAGGAAAATAGATGTTAGGTGGAAATCATGAGAAGCCACGGAAGGAGGTAAAGCAGGGGAACAGCATCACTATCTGGGGTAATAATTTGCCTTATGGAAAAGGGCTGGCAAGATGGCAGGTAAAATATCAGTTAAATGATTACTGTATAATTAGACAGGAGTTGATGGAACTGGCTTTGAACATAGCTAGGGAGACAGAGGGAAGTACAATGGCTTAAGAGACACCTAGGGGGCGCCTGGGTGGCTCAGTGGGTTAAAGCCTCTGCCTTCAGCTCAGGTCATGATCCCAGGGTCCTGGGATTGAGCCCCTCATCGGGCTCTCTGCTCGGCGGGGTCCTGCTTCCTCCTCTCTCTCTGCCTGCCTCTCTGCCTACTTGTGATCTCTGTCTGTCAAATAAATAAATAAAATCTTTAAAAAAAAAAAAAAAGAGAGACACCTAGGAAGTAGGATGGGCAGGATTTGGATACTAATCCATGATGGAGACATGGGGTGAGGGAGCTTGTAGGAGGCTGGATAATGACTTACAATGATACCAAGTCCTAATCCTCGGAACCTATAAATGATACCTTATATAGCAAAGCCTTTGCAGATGTGATTGAGTTAAGGATTTTAAAATGGGGAGATTATCCTAGATTATCAGGTGGGTCCTAAATGCAGCCACGAGTGCCCTTATAAGCAAGAGGCAGAAGGAAATTTGACACAGAGAGGAAGGCAGTGTGACCATGGAGCAGAGATCAGAGATATGTGGCCACAAACTAAGGAATGCTGACTGGAACCTGAAAGAGTCAAGAAATAGTTTCTCCCCTAGAGCCTCCAGAGGAAGCACGACCCTGCAGACATCTTGGTTTCAGCCCAGTGAAACCAGATTTTGGACTTCTGGCCTCCAAATTATGAGGAAAAAATTTCCTATTGTTCTAAGCCCCCACATTGTGGAAAGTTGTTGCAGCAGCCACAAGAAACTAGTAGAGCACAGAAGAATGAAATCTATCTACCAGTTTCCTAGCTTGGGCAGCTGGGGGTGGTGGTGGTGCCCTCCTTGGAAATGGCAAAGCCAAAAGAAAGCAGGTAGGAAAGAGGGGCTCAAATGGCCATGTTGAATGTGAGGGTTCTGTGAGCCGTTGGAGAGTAGGTGTCTAGTGGGTGGTTGGAAATACAGGTTGATGCTCATAGCTAACATCTGGGCTAAAGTCTACATCCAGTCAAGAACCACTGGCGTAGAGAAGAGAAGAAAGCTTAAGTCAAACCCCGCAGACCACTGGCACCTATAGCAATGGGTTTCTAAGTGCTGTCCCTGGGCCACCAGCATAAGCATCACCTGGGAACTTAATAGAGATGTAAATTCACAGGACCCGCCCCAGACCTCCTGAATCAGAACTTCTAGGGGTAGGGCCCAGGAGTCTGTGTTTTAACAAGCTTTCCAGGTGATTTGAATGCATAGAAACATTTTGGAGAATCCCTCAGATAAAGGATTGCCTTCAGAGGCAAAGAGGTTCTCCCTCCCAAAAAAGAGATTGAGTAGAAGTAGCCATCAAGTTATGTGGAGATCCAGGAAAACATGATGACTGACATCCAAAGGAGGCAGTAAGTTTCGTAAAGAGAGTAATACTACCAGAAGATCAAAGAGATGAGGGCTGAAAAGCACGCATTGGTTTTGGTGACCAGTTGGTCCTTGTTGGCCTTGATACGAGCACTGTCAATGGGGCGGTGGAATCATGATGGATTGCAGAGACCCAGGAGTGGGTGAAAATGAGGATGTAGAAGCAAAGAGTAAGAAAGTACTATTAACGGAATATTGATGAGGCATGGGGGTGGAAGGGTGGGACTGAGATTTGTACAGATACAAAGGAGGTTGTTTTCCATCTATTTTTATTTTTCAGGGTAGGGATGACTTCAGAATCTTTGAACATGGAGCAAAAGGAGGCAGGATTGAAGAAGAAGTTGAAGATACAGGGCAAAAGGGCAAAAAGAGCCCGGGTGCTGAGGAGGCAGGAGGGAAATGAAGCCCAAAGTGCAGGAGGCTGGGTGGCCCTGGATGCAACGGAAAAGGAGAAAGTTACATTCAGGTATAAATCCTTCTGCAGGTTTGCAGAAGCTTGAGGACATGTTGAGGACGTTTGCCTGTGGTGTAGCTTTTCTCTGGAGGTAGTGCTTGAGATCAACGCTGAGACAAGTTGGGGGTAGGAGGGCTCAGTAAAGGCCACAGCATACAATGGGATACAATGGGATGGGGAGCCAGCTGGAGAGAATAGCGCTAGTTCTGGGCCATGCTCCACATAGAGCTAAATGTTGGAAATTCATCACGGCCTCAGTTTGCAGGCTTATGTGATTATCTTTTTCTTCCACAATGCTCAGCTGAAAGGGCTAGGAGTGGAAGTGGGACAGGGTTCAGCTTTTGTCGGAAGGGTGAGGGGGAAAGATGTGCGTTGAGGATGCTGTCAAGAGAGTGGCTGATGCCATGGGAGGATCCTGGACTGGAAGCTAGACAGGGCAGGCAGGAAGGATGGGAGGTCTGAGGGACAGGGAACATAGATAGGCCAAATGTCAGGGAATGACGATGACTGTAACAGGTGACACATGTGGGACAAGATGGGGATGGGGGTGTGATTCTGATGGAAGCAGACTGGAGTTACACTCGGAGGAAGTGTCTGGTCAGGGCCACCCAGAGGAGCTAGGATGTGGCCACTGAGCTCAGAGGGGTGCGGTGTGGTGCTGGAGAGACCCCCCTTGGGTGGGAAGTATCAAGGCCCCGTGGTGCTGGGTTGTTCTTGCCTTGCCCATGACCCCTGCCAGATGTGGTGTTGGAGGCCAATGAAGCCAAGCTTGCTTTATTGTTGTTGCTCTGACTGGTAGTAGTACATACCATGAAGTCAGTGTCTATAACTGGCCTCATCTGAGCCCACATTTTGGAGACAGTGGTGGGGAATGGGGAGAAAGAAAATGTATCATCACCTATTAGAGGCAGCAATTTCTCTGTTCTTCCCCCACTCTCATTCCCCACTCCCTATCTGGCCCTTTATTCCCTTCCAAGGGGTTTCCTCACCCCTATCTCCTTCCCAAGCTGGTGCTGAGCTGGGAGGAAAGCCAACATAGCCTCACAGCAGGGAGAAGCAGGACTTCTGGTCACCCACTGTCCTCTGGGTCCCCGTGCCCTCTGCTAGGCAGACCCTCCTTTCACCTCCTCACTGGGTTTTTGTGCCAGTGTTTGCTGACCGGGAACTGCTACTGTTTCTTAGGGATATTGCCGAGGTCCAGAGTAGTCTGAAGTCCCCTGCCTTCACGTAGGAGGCTCCGAGATGCTGGGCCACTTCCTGGCAACATTCTGGACACTAGGATCTCTCAGTATTTTGTGTATCCTACTGGTGCATGCAGAAATTTCTGAGGCTGCACCCACCCGTGGGTGGGCATGGGGGACTGGGCATTATCTCGGGGACAAACATCCCCAGCAGTGCCACACCCTATGCACGACTGCCAACCTGGGAGCAGGCCTTTTCTGAGAGACCGGTGGTTTTCCTGGGGGACACTCTGGGAAACAAGGAGCAAACCCTCTTGGTCTAGGACTCACTCAAATTGATGAGGGAACAGAAGGCTGGCTGAGGACAAAGCAAAAAGCTGACACCTGGCAACCTTCCCCCACCCCCCTCCTGCGTGGGACATATGTGACAATCTTTAGGAATCTCGCAACTATCTTAATGTTAATACCTTCCTAAGAAGGGGAAAATGACCTTGGCAATGGCAAGGCCTCTGGTATCCGGTATCCTGTAGGCCTTCTCTAGCATATGAAAGTTCTATTGAAACCTCCCTTTTTCCTTACCTGTACCAACCCCCGTCTTACGAACCCGCCACCCCTCACAACCCAGGGGCAGCTCTTTCTGCCCACCAGTCCTGTCCTCATGCTTTAATACACCACCATTTTGCACCAAAGATGTCTCAAGAATTCTTTCTTGGTCATCAGCTCTGGGCTCCACTCCACTGAACCTCACCTATGTTCTAAAACTTCATGAAAATGGTCTGGATGTTTCTACAAATCCAACTCATCCTCCCAGAGGAGTTGGGGAGGAGCAAAGACACTTGTCCGACTTCTTGTCCTTTGCATGCTTTCCCATTTCTCTGCCTTCCCAGCAACGGAGGGGCCTTCTACTTCCTCTTTCTGTCTAGTACAAGCTCTCCCTCCAACAAATCTTTCCTCATTTGCATCTTTGTTCTTCCCTTCCTCAGGCAATGAGGGCAGAAATGTCAAAGAAAAAAAAAAAGCTGGATTACTGAGAAGAGAGATAACTTTGAGCAGTACTTTGAAAGTATGATTCCGCTTGCACTAATAACTAATAAAGTTACTTACACATATTGTTTCATAAAGTTGCATGGAGAGCCTGCAAGAGAGTTTTGTTATCACCGTTCCACAGATGAGGAGACTGAGTCCGGGCAAGCCTAATAACATGCCCAGTCCCACACAGCTAGTAAGTGAGGGACGGGGGCCTCAACCCGGGTCCATCCGATCCAGAGCCTGTAGTCTTCACTAGGCTGCCCTGTCTTGATTAGCCCACCCAGATTCTGTCTGTGTCCAAATCCCAGAAGACACAGGCCTAGTTTTCACTCTGTGCTTCTGGTGTCCCAAAGTTAGCTTCTTCAGCATTTCCCCCTAACAGCATTTGGAGGATGGAAAGGACTGGTTTACCCTCTCTCCAGGGGCTGAACCATTGGGAGAGAGGCCTGAGTTGATAATCATCCAGGTTACCCCAGATCAGTCATACCAATTATCAAAATATGGAAAACCGAATTGTTAAAATATTTCTATTCCAACTGGTAAATAGCTGCTATCCTCCAGCCCCATAATCACTGTCCTCCAATGCCTCATTCTGGTTGGTTGGTATCCAAGCCGTACTCAGGGATAAATATATTGAATATCACCCCGAGAAGGGGAAAAGAAAAGTTTCACCCTACCAGGATTGGACATACGTGTATAAATGCCACCTTGAGCTACTGACGGTTCCATAAAATGATAGTCATTTTCTATAACATTAGTGAGACAACTTACGTGAAAGCGCAGAGCATACTGCCTACCACATAGCAGGTGTTCACGAAACATTAACTCACTATAATCTAAGTTATGTTGCTAAACAGCTCCCTTGAGGGAGAGCTTGGAGCCTAGCAATTCCCAGAGTTGATAGAACTGACACATTCTTTTAAGAGGCAACAGTAGAGCATTTTCATTTATGTCCCTCAAGTGGAGACATGAATCAGATATGGCTAGAATTAAAGCAATTGTCTGGCCATCAGAACTGCTGGACCCGAATGGGCACTAGCTGATAGGCAAAAGCAAAGTGAAAGAGGAAAGAGATTTGTTGCCAACAGCAGAAGCCAGTGTACTCCCACCAAGTCCTCCATGTGGACGAGTATTGGACGCTCACATTTACTGAAAGGTTTGTCCTCTTTGAATCCTCACATCCACTAAAGAAAGACTGACAGCATTCCCATTTTCTGATGTTTGGAGACTGAAGTTTAGAAACCATTGGTAGCTTGTCCAAAGTCACACAGGTATTAAGGCATGGAGTCAAAAATCCCACCAACGCTGTCTTCTTCTAAGGCAGTTAGTCCGAGCCCTCCACCACACACCCAGGTATCCCCCACTGGTGTGGTTTGTTTTAACAGACTCTTTACAAGGAGATTACAAAAGTAATGATCCAAATATTCACATATTCCAAATTGGACATGTTTTTAATGGAATCCACCCACAACCCAGAGAGGCCAGCAAGGTCTGTGATGATGGGAACAAAGCATAATGAGATGCAAAGAACAGAGCACCCACACCCACAGCTGCCAAGGGAAACAAGGAAAGAAGGTATGGGCTGATAAGACAAGGGATAACCAAAGCCCTCTCACTGCCTCAAGTGCTTCCACTGTGGGTGGAGAATTGTTTGGTGCCAAGGATATGCTCTGCCCAGGCAGCCCTGGATGAGAAGGGTTGGCCTTGGCATGGAAGGGAGCTGTGAGCAATAAGGCAGCTCAATGTCCACGGTGAGGCTGGTAGCCAGATCAATGCAGCAGAAACACACATCCTGGAATGTGCATGTTTTCAACCAACATCAACACCGAGGGGGTGGGCTGAGGGGCACATACCAGAGGAATTGTAGCCTGGAGTCTGTCTGTATGTTCACACAGCACCTCTACTATCCAGCCTTTGCTGATGTGTGCCTATGTGTGTGTGTTTGGCTCTTTGTTTTCAGAGTGCTCTCTCAGACAGGGTGGTTTTTTAATTGGGTGAGAATTTTGAAGACATTCTGTTAATCCAGGTCACTGGAGTCCAGTCTTCTCATGATCCGATGAAAGAATGAGATTCCTTTTCTTTCTCCCTCACTAGAAATAGCTGCTTTCCAACTGGTCTCCCTGTCTCCAAGCTGGACCACTGTATCCATCCTTGAATCCACTTCCTAAGATGCTTTCATAAATACAGATCTATGTTTGCAGCATGCTGCTGCCTGCTGTAATCTGTCCACAGATGGATGATGTTCTGAACATGGAAATGTGGCCAGTAAGTTTGAAGAAGCGCTGCAAACCAGACCTCTCTGTGTTTCACAAGGCACAGTGATCTATTAAAGGGAAGAGAGACATTTTTCTGTGTTTTTTGGTCTTCTCAAAAAGTTGGACTACAGAAATATGCTTAGCCCTCTTTAAATATCTGCTAAAATCTTGGACTACATCTTGTAGAACAAGCTTTAGAAAAGGTCTGCCTAAAAGATAATATCCAGACTCTTTAACTTGATGTTTAGAACTTTCCAGAATTTTGACCTAATATTCTTTTCCAATAGTGGTAAGAGTTGGGGCCATGCATCAGACAGATCCCAGTTCAGATTACAATGCTGGCGTTTAATTGCATGTGACCTTGGCTTTAGTTACTCCTCTACTCTGTGTCACAGGATCATTATCTATAAATGGCAACGAGTGCCTACCTAAAAGGGTTATATAAAGGACTGAGATGAGAGCATCAATGAAAAGCCCATGGTAAAATATCTAGTCTATAGAAAAGAACTCAATGAATGGCATTTCTATTGTTATGATGGTCCTATAAAGTCCCTTTGCCAACACGCTGTGACTCACTCCAACCAATCTCCTTGCCTTTTTCCAAATATTGCCCTGGAGTGTCCAAACTTCTAAGCACCTTCCACACGGAAGCTTCTCTCTCTTCCCCATTTCCATGAATCAAAACTCCTTCCCGTTATTCATAGCACAAGCAAATGGCAATCACATATTCAGCTTCCCTGCTGTGTGAATTGGTAGGGGCCTTTTTCATTCCTTTCACACCTAGCTTCTGTATCTATGAGGGCACTTAATTCTCCCAACCAGTGTGGCTTTAAGTCCATGCCTGCCTTGTGATGCCGTGAGATGGGTGTAAGCTTTGTAGCCAGACAGCCTTGAACTTCCCCCAGAAGGGTGGCCCTGCGACATTGGATAAGTGTGATATCTACAAACTGGAATGAGGATTCTGATAGGATTGCTATAAGGACTTAGGGAGACAGCACATCAAGTATCTAGTGCTAGTATTAACTCATGTTCCCTCCTCTCAATATTTGCCTTACCCCCATCATGCAATTATATACATAAACCAGCACATGTTAGGGACATAAAGAATAGTGAACTGACTGGTCAAGCAGCCTTGATAAATTGATAGTATCTTTTAAATCAACATTGATGGTCCTACCTACTTACCTAGTCTCTAATTTATCTTGCTTTGTCAAAAAGAGTGAGGCCATTTCTGAGCACACAGTATCTGGCTTTCCTTTAAAACTTCTACAGAAGTTTCACAAGCAGTGAAATAACTGCCCAGGATACTGAATACATATGAAGACTTAGTGGTTTTCAGCACCAGAAATACAACGCTGCTATAAGACAAAACTTACTATGAACATCACTGGTAGTGAAAGCCTGCATTTTATGGTCCTGGCTCTACTCATAACTTGGTAGGGGACCTTGAGCAATAGAGTCTTGCCCTCCGAGGGACTCAGTTTCCCCTTCAGCAAGTGAGAATATTGAATGGGAAGATAACAAAAAGTCCCTACCAACTATGAACTCTAAAGTCATGGGAAAACTGTGGACTCTCTTTCTAATGCTTCAGTCTCAGGTATGCGTTAATTACCTCCCAGTGTGGCATTTGTTGTGTCACTCCAGGAGCATCACACTGAGAGCATCAGATCAGCTGTGTTGCCTTACATCACAAAGGACCATGCTGGACCACCAGCTCAGTCCGGATCTGCCTGTGTGATGTGGGTCACAGCAGCAGGAAGCTTTCTCTGAACGTGCTGGGAAGTCAAGAAGGAAGGAAAAAATAAGGTTTCTTTTCTGTACTGGTGTAGTGCCTCTGTCTTGTTTTTGGTTCCCTCAGAGCCAATATATTTATCCCCTGTGATGACAATACTGATTAGGATTTTCGTTTTATGGTTTGACCACATGGTTAACTGCAGAGGAATGGTAGAAATCTAGTCACTAATGGGTGAGAGATGACAGATTGATTTGTTGGTCTGTTAGACTAATCTTAAGTTCTGGTCAATGAAGAACTTCATGTCCATAAGGAATGAGATCAACTCTTTGAAATCTGGGCCAGCAAAGTCTTGTGTTTTGTATTTACTTTTAACTTCTGGCGGAAGTTGTAGAACTGAAGCTACAAACCCTCTCTGTATGACTGTTTATAACTGAGAAAGGCCTTGATATCTCACTGTAAGAATGTGAAGTGGTTTCCGACTTCTGGAGAATAATGATAAATTAAATTGTGTTTCTTAATTTAAAGGAGCACTCTTCCGACTTGTGTAAAAACATAAATAATCATACAATTGGAATACTCCTAAAAATCCCGCAAAATTAAAACACTGAATTTCTGATACTTTAATATGCTACACATTAAAAAAAATCCTTCTTACACAAGTTGTTAGCTCAGAAACATTCTGAGGATCTAAGCTCACATTATGGTAAATTTTGGCAAATCACATTACTTCAAGAAAAAGAACAGCTATGTCTCTTCTTCGAATTAGCAATGTTAAGTATATAGTATAATAGTACATTTCAACTTACTTCGGTTGAAAAGAAAAAAGTCTTAAGTCCCCTAAATTTATACAGGGTTGCTAACCAAATAAGCTGACATTACACCCAATGATGCTTAAAATTATAAAAAAGGTAAATTTGTGTTCAACTAAATTGAGTCGTTATCTGACAAAGTTTTCATATCAACAGTAATTACATTTTATATTGAGCCAGTTTGGACATAATTTCCAACATCTTTAGGTGAATTGATACTTTGGAAAAATATCAAACTGAGCTAATTAATGGATAGTTCTTAGATGGCTAGATATTTTCTAAAATAGAATACTGAAACATGAATTACAAAGTATAACAAAATTTATGTACTTTTGCTTATTTTTATATGTTACACAGTTATATATTCAGGTCATGTTAATAAAAATATTCATCCTAATGTGTGAAAGTGATGTCTGTGGTTAAATAAAATTGTATTATATGTATCACAAGCTTTGTTAGTCTGCTAAATGTTCATATATGACAGACAACTCTCAATTATCTGCCCAATTTTCCCCCAATTATCACACTAATTTTCTCTGTAAAATAGAAGTTAGTTACTTTAGTTCCAAGTCATAATTAATATGGACAGCTGAGACTATATTAGAGGCCATAGTGAGAAGTGTCTCTGTGCTTTCATTTTTCAAACAATCTATTCCAGAATATGAAACAGGGTAAGTGAAGGACAAAACTTGGAAATTGAATTCTATTTGCCTGGGCTTTTAATACCTAAATCTGAAGAGAAGCCATGAAAATGTTAACATTTTGGCAAACTTCTCTTGTTTTGAAAGGTTAACTTGGTTTATTGACCGATGTCGTTATCCACAATAAAAAAAAAGAATATTCTTTACATCTGTGTAATCTGCCTATATAGCAAAGATACTTTATCTTATCAGAATAATTTTTTATGCTTCTGCCTGTGCTTTAGGTTTACTTCATTATATCCTCGATTACTAAAAAAACAAAGGTTCGTGACTTGTGAAACAGCTGAAATGCTTTATAGGTCTGTCATTTTAAAGTATTTAATACTCGCTTTGAGAAATAGGTAGCCAATCATTATTTTTCAGGCATCCAATGATCCTATCTAAGTATCTAGTTCTTCTCTGGTAACTCATTAGATTCTGCCTTCCCTAGATGGGATCCTAATTTAGAAAAAATAAAATAAAATGCTTAGGGGATTTTCTAGACCTATTTTTGAGAATTCCCAACTGGCCACTGAAAAATTACAAAGGTTTGCTCTTTCACCTTACAAAAAGACAGATGCTGAAAGAATTAGGTTTGTTTGATGTGAATCACATTCTTTGATTGGATTCACTATTGTGAGAGATGCATTTGAAGAGTTTTCAGATGAGAAACGCTGCCCAGCCTTCCCTGCCCAAGACAAGTTTCTGCTCCCCATACAGAGGAGGCCTTGACATGGGCCTGCCCTCTGGTCAACACAACGGTAAAAGTGTCCTGGTGTCCCTCTTCCATCTTAGCTTCTTCAGGGTGAGGAAATGTAGGCATCCAAAAGATTTGGGGTAGGTAAGAATTCAGTGATTGAATGGTGTACAGACAAGCTTCTTGAATGCTTTCCCTCCTCCCCATGCTCAGAAGACCACCTCCTTCCAGATGCTTCTTTCTATGGTTGACCCTTGAAGTGCATGGGTCCACTTACACAGGCATTTTTTTTTTCAATAAATACACCACAGTATTACAAATGTATTTTCTCTTCCTTATGATTTTCTTAATAACATTTTCTTTTCTCTAGCTTACTTGATTAAAAGAATATGCTATATGTGTAACATATATAAGCTATGTGTTAATCAACTATTTGTTATTGATAAGGTTTCAGATCAACAATAGGCTATTTGTAATTGTGTTGTGGAGGAGTAAACAGTTATATGCAAGCTTTCAACATCGTGGGAGGTCAGCACTCCTACCCCCTTTATAGTTCAAGTGTCAACTGTATGTGTAATGAGACTGACCTTTAGAAATCACAGAGAAACAGAACCACTTGGGTGGGTGAATGGATGGATGGATGAATAGATGGATGGATGGGTGGGTGGATGGATGGATGGATGAATAGATGGATGGGTGGGTGGATGGATGGATGGATAGATGGATGGGTGGGTGGATGGATGGATGGATGGATGGGAGGGTGGGTGGATGGATGGATGGATGGATAGATGGATGGGTGGGTGGATGGATGGATGGATGGATAGATGGATGGATGGGTGGGTGGATGGATGGATGGATAGATGGATGGGTGGGTGGATGGATGGATGGATAGATGGATGGGTGGTGAGATGGATGGATAGATGGATGGTTGGGTGGATGGATGGATGGATGGATGGATGAATGGATGGATGGATGGGTGGATGGATGGATAGATGGATGGGTGGTGAGATGGATGGATAGATGGATGGTTGGGTGGATGGATGGATGGATGGATGGATGAATGGATGGATGGATGGGTGGATGGATGGATAGATGGATGGGTGGGTGGGTGGATAGGTGGATAGGTCTGCTACAGCAGGAATTTGGTCTTACACAGTGTAAGTCCCTGTAGGCTGTTGTCTTCTCATCTGATCCTGCACTTGGTCCTCAGGACAGGCGGTTGGGAAGGGAAGATAGATGTAACAAGAGAGAGAGAATGGAAAAGCTGGCCTTAACAGGATGCACTAAAATCTATGTGAACCCTGAAGAACAAGTATCCTGCAGAAGCTGGGTTTAGGGCATAGGGAAAATAGTGCTGTTTTTGCGCACACCTTAAGAACCTGTGGATTCCTCAGGTTCTCTCTAGCACATTTTCCAGGACATTTTTCTCCCCTAGTAGTTAGTCCTTAAATTGATCTAGGGTTTTTTTTTTTGTTTTTTGTTTTGTTTTGTTTTGGTTTGGTTTGGTTTTTTTAAGATCTTACTTATTTATTTGACAGAGATCACAAGTAAGCAGAGAGGCAGGCAGAGAGAGAGGGGGAAGCAGGCTCCCTGCCGAGCAGAGAGCCCGATGCGGGGCTTGATCCCAAGAATCATGACCTGAGCCGAAGGCAGAGGCTTAACACACTAGCCACCCAGGCGCTCTTATCTAGGGGTTCTATCAAGTAGGCATTGCCCCACTCAGCCTGAAGGAGGAGCTCACAAGGGCCTACTGTCTTCCTTCCTCTCTGACTGTTCTCCCCCACCCACCCCCGGCCTATAGAATTGTTATAAGTCTGTGTTTACAGAAGAGAAAGAGCTGCTTGGCAAACAATCTTCCAGAATTTTTCCACCACACTCTTGGGCTGTGGCTCCTTAATCTTCAAAACCAATCACATGTTGTCTTTTCCTCTTTTCCTCTGGCTCTGCTATGGTCATCACCTTGCAGGACTGAAGTGAGCTTACATCTGCCTTCTGGGGCTGAGGGACAAAGAGCAGGTGAGGAAAGGTGGAAACAGCAAAAAGATCTTGAGGAGCAAATGGGGAAATTCAGAATGCAGGGGGACTTAGACTTATCCCAGAATTTTCCCCACCACCCAAGTACTCAAAAACAAGGACTCCCTGGGCAATAATTTCAACAAATACTTTATTCCTTTCCAGTAAGGAAACAAACCTACTGCACACACTGCCTTTGAGTCCACTGAGACATTACTCCTGACCACCATCTATGTGTCTTAGTGTGACACCCCCCGCAATAAGATCCTACTAAGTGACATAAAGAAAAGGAAAAGCCATTGGTGATAATAAAAGCTAAAGCCATACTAGAAATCTACTGTCCACCTCCCACTAGCTGAGCTCATCTGTCACTCATGCCTAGAAAACCCAAAACATGAAGACGGAAGGGACAGTTTGATGATGCACTGGTCCAGCATGGGTGGGGCCAAATCAACGGGCTGATATGGGCTGCATTCTTGGTGGCTTTAGAAAGAAAGCATCTACCCATCCAATCCAGCTTCTTAGCCTGCTGCTAGCAAATTGCTCGCCATTCCCACACTCCTTGCAGCCTTTCCAGACGAGCTTTCAAACCTAATTAAGCTTAGCATTATCATTGTTTTTATCACATTAAGTTCCCACTTGGCCCTCAGCAGCAGAGACCACAAAGTCAGCACTGCATCTTTAAACAGAAACAACAGATTTTGGTTCAATTAAAAATTCATTAAAATGCAAATTAGTTTGTAAATTTTTTTCCCCTCCTTCTGATGATTCCTCTACACGGCTTTTTAATCATAGCTAGCGCTGAATCATAGAGGTGAACCTGTAGCTAGGAAGGAATGGAGAGGGAGAGCCAAAACGCTGGAGCCCCTCTCACTGCTGTAGGCTGAAGGATTCTCTGAGAGCCTCATCCACCTCTTCACCCCTCCATCACCCAATTTGTTCCCCAGAGGGGACTGGTTTCATCCTCACTGTCCCTCTGTGCTGGACTGATAAACACAATCACTTTTCTGATCTCAAGCTTACTGAATAACGTTATCTTAAGGGAAACACCACGATAAAATGAATAATTAACCTTATCCACCTACATTCCCCGGCTGTCCTATAATATTTTGGTAATGCTTTCAGGGATCTTTCTCCACTAACAGCACAGTGAAATTTGACTTGGGGCTCTGCAATGACTTAAAATGACAACTAACCTCCCAAGTGCTTAGCCAAGTGACCAAGTAAACTCTTTGCCCCATATCTTCAAAATCACAAAGAAACATCTACAAACTAACAGCAATGCCCACTAAACACAGGACCTATAATGCTTTACCTGCACTTTCTCACCAATCTACCCAGCAACCTTAGTGAGCTCCCTATTTGTTATGCTCAGCATATAATGGGGAAACTGAGGCTTAGAGATTTGGAGGATACCTGCCCAATGCCGCATCACTAGAAAGTCAAGACCTGACCTCATGTCCCTTGGATTCCAATTACCGTCACACTAAATCCATGATCCTTTGTTTCCATTTTCACAGAACTTGTCCAGCTTATTGTTTCACTGATTGACCAGCTGTTACATTGAATTGATCCTAAGACAGGTTGGATGCGTATAGGGACGCTGCCTTTCAAGAAGACAATGCCATGCTGCCTCTGACGGGAGGGGAAATCTTCCCAGCACTCTGTATGCTGTGGGAAACAGGCAACTACTGCAAGTTCATTAGATGCCCCTAATTGCTAAGAACACATTCAGGAAGTATGGTAAATGCAACTTAATTGAGAACTAATTAACTTGTTATAGTTATCTCGTTACATGCCAATTAAATGTCTAAATATTCTTTTCTTCTCAGATAAAGGAATTTAAAAAAAAGAAAGAAAGAAAGAAAGAAAAGAAAATCTGTGAAGAAGCTGGATCCCCAAATGAGAGAATTCGGGTAGTAGGGCCTGGGAAGGTGTCAACCCTGAAGGGGCAGCAACGGGGCTTCCCAATCCACAAGTCACGCTCATTAACGCCATTTTAAAGGAAGATGTTCAAAGACAGCGGGCTGATTTTGACTTTGAGACGAATTCTCCATTAAATCTGGTGTGAAATGGGATTTGGCCTCAAAGTCCCCAAGAGACAGGACCTGGCAAGGGCTGTTCTACCCCCCAGCTGCTGTCTAGATATTTAAGGTTTGGGCTTCTTATCCCTTTGTTTGCTTTTAATCTGCCCTTTTCCGTGAAAATCCAAGGAGACCTTCCATGTAGCTGTATGCTGTTATCAGGAGCATATTGCCAGAGCCGGGCTCAGTTGCAACTCAGCTCCCAAGTAATCATCCGCTCTTAATCTGTTTTCAATGGCCATGGCGTTTAACATCTCCTCTACGGAGTTTCCAGAAACTCTTCCAAAGAGAATCAGCCGTAGTGGAGGAGCCCAGAGGTGCCTCCCCAGGGGGAGAGGAGAAAGAAGTCCATTCATAGGACTCTACCTTCAGCCCGGATGTTTCTTTCTCAGTGACATCTATTTAAATCACAGAAAGGCAAATTCTGCCTTTTTTTTCCCCCCAGGTCAGAATCTCAGATCAATATCCGGCCCTGGCAAAAGAGGGAAGCAGAGCCTGTTCTCACCAGCTCGCCCCTGTCGGAACTGATAGGCAGTGAGTTAGGGCTGTCTTATGGAGATCGGACGGTATTTCATGAGGAAAGGGCGTATCTGGTTCTCCATCTTAATTAAATCAGGCACCGCTGCTCTGAAATGTTCCACTTGACTCCCTCAACCTCTCCAGTTTGATAATCAGCACCCATTCCAGGGCTTTCTGGCTCCCCGTCTTGCTGAAGAATGTCCCAACCACATCATCCCTAGGGTTTTTCCATTCTTCCTTTCTCCCAACCAGTGTTCATTCCCTCTTCTGGGGGCTGCTGGTGCAGACATAACTCGCAGCAGTCTAGAGCTAACTGCTCAGCCAGTCTGTCCCCCCGGCTGGCCCTCCAAACTCCACAGTCCAGGTGGGTTTCTGCAAAAGATCTTGATGAGGCTCCTTAGTTCTGGCCTTTGGGAAGACAATAGAATTCATTGAAAACAATGAGCCCACCCTACAGCATGAACAATTATAATTCACTTATTATATAGTCCGTTTAGGTGGTGGCACATACAACAAACTATAAATAACACATAGTGAGATGCTGATATGAATTTCTGATTTCTTTTCACAACGCAATGAGAGCAACCCCTCCTTAGTATCAGGAGAAGCTTGCCCGCCATCTGATTCATCTGGGTTTTTGAAATTTACTCAGTTGCCTAGGTTTGGCCACTTTGCTTTCACTGAGTCTCCAACTCCTTTCTTATCCCACTTCCGTTTGTGCTGGGACGTGGCTTCTTTGTGTGAAGCCCTTGCTTGCTTCTCTTTGCAGAAAACACTCAATCTCTGTTTATGCATTTGTTCAAAGTTCACTTTAAGTACAGAGTATTTATCAACTGTATTGCTCTGCAAAGCGCCTGCCGCCGGTTACTCATTACAGGGAATGGCTTCGCTTCCTATTTTGCATGGCCCCGAAGCTTTCTGTCTGTCTCTCTCATTTGAGCGCTCTGTTTTCTTTGGCCAGCTGCCTCCGTGCTCCGTCGGCAACCTGATGATCGTGGCATATTTCAAACTCTACTCCTGGAGGGTGGGGAAGGTGACTACCAGTTTGGGACTGACATGAAAAGAGCTATTCCATCGGATGGCAACGTGGTGACTGTGTTAAAATGCTCCTCGCGGAAGCAGCACCCTGGTAACAGGGGTTCAACCAAAGCTTCGGGGACGGAGGTAAAGGTGGAGGCCACAGAGAGGTGTGGTTTCTGCCAGGGAATGGTTCTCTCAATCCCAGATGCATGTTGCAGTGTGCTGGAGCACATCGGAAAATTCTGATACCTCTGTCCCACCCCAGAGAACTTGAGTGAAATTACAGGAAAAGAGGGAACCTGGACATCCATTGTTTCAAATTCCCCAGGTGAAACTGAGAACCACTGAACTGCAGGTCTAAGTAGTCCGACTCCAAATCCCAGTCAACAAGAAACAGCCCAGCTTCACATTCAGGGGCGAGTAAGACTTGACCTCAAGTCCAAAGGGCCAGCAATAGGATTGGAGTCCACGGTGCAAAGCCAAGAGTTTAAAGTGGGGGCAGAAATGAAACACAGTATTTAAAAGAAAGCCAACCAGACAAGAGCCACAAGGACCCACAGTGACCTCTGCAAGAGCCATGGCCTGGTGGGGTCCACAATGCAGCCTCAGAGGCCAAGGTGTCTGGAGCCCCAGGACTACACGGCTTTATGTCTGAGGCAGGACCCATGGGGTCTCTGACTTCTTACTTACACCTCTTAGGCACCATTCTGCCTGTGGTAGCTAAGAGTTGAACCACTTCCTGCCATTGCTACAGATTGTAATGACCAATACAATGGCGTAAAGTCATAGAGTGTTAGAGCCCCAAGAAATAATGTAGTCTGACCTCCTCCATTACATCAGAATGAGATCAGAGCCTGTTTCTCCTCCCCAAGATCTCCACTATAAAGACTTAAAAAACTCAAGTCAGATGTTCATAGACAAGCACAATGGCTTAGAATATTAATAAGAAAGTTTCAGTTGTCATCAACTCTGTTACTACAGGGTAGTGGGAAATGGGAGAGAATCCCTTATTCAGCCTTTCCTGAACATTCTTGTGTTTGAAAAGTGCCCGAGGAGAAGTGTGTTAAAAACGAAAAGTCCTGGGCCCATTGCAGAGGGTCCCACTCAGTAAGTCAAGGATGGGGTCCCAGGAATCTGCATTCTTAGCATGTGAGATGCCTTACTTACTACCGCAGGATTTCTGGTGCATGTGGTTCTAGAGCCAGGTTTTAAGAGATTCCAGTTCAAGCAATGATATCATCATGCGATTCCTGAGCAGAAAAAAAGCAATACTCCAAATTCAGTCATCATGGCAGTCACCAACCATGGTTGTACAATAGAGCCACCTGGGTAGCATTTTGAAAAACACTAATGCCTGGGCCTCAACCCAAACCAATTAAATCAGAATCTCTGAGGGCTGAGGCCTTGTATTAGTCAGACATTGCTATAATAATGCTGTATAGGGGCGCCTGGGTGGCTCAGTCATTAAGCGTCTGCCTTCGGCTCAGGTCATGGTGACAGGGACCAGGGATCCAATCCCGCGTCAGGCTCCCTGCTCCGCATGCAGTCTGCTTCTCCCTCTCCCGATGCTTGTGTTCCCCCTCTGTCTGTCAAATAAATAAAATCATTTTTTTAAAATGATGCTATATAATAAACATCTCAAAACACACTGGCTCAAAACAAGAAACATTTATTTCTCCCTTGCAAGTCTAGGGCTGGACTGCAGTCGGCTCGCCTAAGCTGGGCTCAGCTGGGCAAACCCCACAGACTACAGGTGGCATTCAGGTCAGCTCTAAGTATATTTCATTCTCTCTAGACCAGTAGCTACCTAGCATATGCTCTCATGACAGATCACTGGTGTATAAGAGACAAGCCAAACTAAGCACTTGTAAGGTTTCTGCTCATGTCATGTCTAGTAACACTCCACTGGCCAAAGCAAGTGCTATGGCCAAGCCCCATATCAATAGGATGGGAAAAAATATTCTGCTCAATGGTCCAAACTACGACAAGGCTCCATCCCAGACCAATTAAATAAAAATTTCTGGGTGGGGTAAGAACAATGAAAAACCACCCTAAAATGTGCAGCTGGGGTTGGACTCTTCCTTTTAAAGCATGATTCAGGTTCCAGGCCAACCCACAGATAAGTAATTAACCCTGCATGAAGAAATTATAGGACTATATAATTAGAATAAAAAATGTCACATGAGTGGCAATAAAATTATTAATAATAAAGAAAACAATAAAAGTCAAGCAAAGTGCATTATTTGTCCATGTCAGCCCTTCATAGATTTGGACCCAGGGTTCTACACTGCCGACCCCCAGCTCCTTCTCTGAGTTTTAGTGACCTGTTCTACTGATTGTTGTCCACATGCCATGATTTCAATTTCCCACACCATCTGACCTCACTCTTCTCCAAATGCACTCTATATGTTATATGAGCACCCCTTAAATCCTGGATCCCTCTGCCACCCCCCACACACAATACCCCACAGTGCTCCTACTATGGTCTTGATACAGGAATAAATTAGCCTCTGCCCACATCTTGAGACCAAATTCCTATTAATTCAGCTCAGGTAAGACCAGCAGGGAGGGGGCAGCTCCCACCGGCCCAACTCAGGTGCAGCAACCATGGCTCACTGTCAAGACCAATTCCTCAGGCAGTTTCCCTCCCTTTGGGGTCTACAACCAGCTTTGCCTCTGACTCCCTGAGTTTCCTTAGACAAGTCACTTCCTCCCTTCTCCATCCCAGTTTCCTCATCTGGAAAAAAGGGGTGTCTGGAGACGGCCATGCCCTTCCTACTTTAACCTTGAGTATGGGCTTATGCAGGCACAAGAGTGGCCTTCAGAAAATGACATGGAGATCATTCATCCAACTGCCTTTGCCCTACCCAACGAGGCCTGTGTGGCCTGGCCCTGCCTCCCGCTCTGTCTCCTCGCTCCGCATGCTTTACCATGGGCCCGCCATATTGGCCTCCTGGACATCCCTAGAATACACCACATTCTTCCCCTCTCACCAGCCTTTATACACCTGCTCTTTCCTCTGCCTGGGACTGTCTTCCTCGGGTCATCAACTATCCTGATTTGCATAAAACTCCCCTGATTTAAGCACTGAAGTTCCCGCTTCCCAGGAAATGCCTCCATCTCTAGCAAATAAGATGGTTGACCACTCTACTGTCCTAAATATTCATGGGCTGGCTTTTCCTTTCTATTCAGGCTCTACTCCAATGTTACATCTTTTTTTTTTTTTTTAAATATTTTATTTATTTATTTATTTATTTATTTAATTTGACACAGAGAGAGAGAGAGAGAGAGTGGGAGGGGCAGAGGGAGAAGCAGACTCCCCGCCAATGTTACATCTTTAGCAAAGATTTTGTATACCACTGTTATGAAACAGTCCACTCAACTTCTTCTCTTTTCTTTTTTTTTTTTAGAAAGAGAGAGAGAGAGCATTATGAGCAGGGGATGCGGGGGGGGGGGGGTTGGAGAGGGGCAGAGGGAAAGGGAGAGAGACAATCTTAAGCCGGCTCCACACCCAGCATGGAACCCAATGTGGGGCTCAATCCCATGACCCTGAGATCATGAGTTGAAATCAAAAGTCAGATGCTTGGGGCACCTGGGTGGTTCAGTTTGTTGTACATCTGCCTTTGGCTCAGGTCCTGATCCCTGGGTCCTGGGGTCAAGTCCCACATCAGGCTCCCTGCTCACCAGGGAGTCTGCTTCTCCCTCTCACTTTACAAAAAAAAAAGAAAGAAAGAAAGAAAGAACGAAAGAAAGAATGAAAGAAAGAAAAGAGTCAGATGTTTAACCCACTAAGCCACTCAGGCACTCCTCTTTTCACTTTTTATCACTTACCATATGCTGAACTTGGCTGACATTTATTTATTCTCTATCTCCTCCTTCTATCTAGAGATGAGAGGGCTAGTCTTATTCCCCATTTAGAAGAAAGTCTGGCACATGGGGGCATTCTGTAAGTATTTTCTGTTGGAGTGATTTTAGGTAAATTGAATTGGTGTCTTTTCTTCTCCAATTACAGACTGGAGTCCGGGGGTGTTGCTTTGAACACCACACTCTCCTGGAACATTTTAGGAGGCCGACTGGTCCTTGAGTCCCAGGAGCTTGGACCTTTGCTCACATCATTACTTGTTTAACATCAGAACAAGCTGCCCAGAGATGCAATAGCCCAGGCAGCAAAGAGAATTCCATTAGCTATTTAAACCTGAAGCAAAATTTCATGGAGAAACATGGGACCTGCTAAGCACAAATTTAGAGAAGAGAGGTATGGTATGCCCACAAATCAGAGAATTGCTCAGGATCACACATCTACTCTTTAATCACAATGAACATGGCAGCCAGGTATACAGTGCCAATCTGCAAGGTATTTTTCCTCATTGCATCCTCACTCCTCTATAAAAGTTAGATGACATTACTTCACTTTAGAAATGAGGTAACCAAGGAACAGAGAGAGCAAGTAATTCACATCAACTGGTAAATGGCAGCAGATATTTGAAGAAAAGTCTATCTGACACTAGAGACTTTTGTCTTCTCTCAAGACTAAGTTGCTCCCTTATTTCACTAGCTATGCAGAAACTTAAAACTATAGTAGGGTGTTTCCATAATAACTTGCAAAATACCGTGTTGTAATGTTTCATTAAAAAAATAGGGTACAAATATGTATGTATGCTTTCTTAACATTTACATTTTTTCAAATTGTACATAGGAAGAATTTTTTTTTAAGATTTTATTTATTTATTTGACAGACAGAAATCACAAGTAGGCAGAGAGGCAGGCAGAGAGAGAGGAAGGGAAGCAGGCTCCCTGCTGAGCAGAGAGCCCGATGTGGGGCTCAATCCCAAGACCCTGGGACCATGACCCGAGCCGAAGGCAGAGGCTTTAACCCACTGAGCCACCCAGGCACCCCCATAGGAAGAATTTTTAATCTAAACCAAAATAATACAGTGGTTGTGCTAAGTAACAGGTTTTTAAGTAGTGTTTAAAGTAGTTTCCAAATATGTGTTATTTTTACATTAAAAAAAAATTGATGTAGTTATTCAAAGGGAAAGTTGCCAATACCTTGTTTACCTTGATAAGGTGAGAGGAGAGCTCTGGAGATGTCTGATCTGTAACTTCATTTGGTTCTTCAGTGGCTGGAAGGCAAGAGGAGACTGGAGAATGAAAGCAGTTTTTCAGCAAGAAGTTGGACATATAACAAAGAAAGGTTGGTGGGGATGGGCAGTGTTTGGTTGACATCAAAACTAAGTCAGGGTCTCACTGACAAGGGCCAAAGACCCCTGTGGTCTGACCACCCTGAGTTAGTGCCCCAGGATTAGGCCACTGGCAGGCAAGAGCCTTGAACCAAAATCATTCCAGAAAGAAGGTGGAGAATAAATTTGGTGCCCAACCCCCCTTTTATTCACAGGACAAAATACCAGGCATGATTTCCTTTTGTCTTAGGTATTTTGGATCTGATGAGTTCCCTGAGAAGCTCTCAATATGGCTCAGCCTTCAGATGGTCCGATGAAATGTATGTTCGACCATGAACAAGTTTTGTGTGCACTTTCAACTCAGTATATTTTTCAAACGCAAAAATTGGAGAATAGTGAAAGAAGGACTTCTATGTAAGGGGAAATTTTATTGTTTAAGATTTTTAAATAATTTCTATGAAATAGAGTTTTTTATATAATTTTTATTGTGTTATGTTAGTTACCATACAGTACATCATTAGTTTTTGATGCAGTTTTCCATGATTCATTGTTTGTGTATAATACACAGTGCTCCATGCAATTCATGCCCTCCTTAATACCCATCACTGGGCTCACCTACACCTCCACTCCCCTCCCCTCTAAAACCTTCGGTTTGATTCCTGGAGTCCATAGACTCTCATGGTTCGTCCCCCTCTCTGATTTTCTATTCCTTATGTTCCACAAATAAGTGAAACTATATGATAATTGTCTTTCTCTGTTTGACTTATTTCACTTAGCATAATTCCCTCCAGTTCCATCCATGTAGATGCAAATATTGGGTATTCATCTTTTCTCGTGGCTGAGTAATATACCATCGTATATATGTACCACAAATTCCTTATTCATTCATCTGTTGAAGGGCAGCAACTTCTTCCAAAACACATCTCCAAAGGCAAGGGAAACAAAAGTGAAAATGAACTTTTGGGATTTCATCAAGATAAAAAGCTTCTGCACAACAAAGGAAATAGTCAATAAAACAAACAGACAACCCACGGAATGGGAGAAGATATTTGCAAATGACACTACAAATAAGGGGCTGGTATCCAAGATCTACAAAAAACTTCTCAAACTCAACACCTAAAAAACAAATAATCAAGTCAATATATGGGCAGAAGACATGAACGGACACTTCTCCAAAGACATACAAATGGCTAACAGACGCAAGAAAAAGTGTTCAACATCATTAGCCATCAGGGAAATTCAAATCAAAACCACCCTGTGATACCACCAGACACCAGTTAGAATGGCAAAAATTGACAAGGCAAGAAACAGCAAATGTTGGAGGGGTCGTGGAGAAAAGGAAACCCTCTTACACTGTTGGTGGGAATGCAAATTGGTGCAGCCACTTTGGAAAACAGTGTGAAGTTTCCTCAAAAAGTTAAAAATAGAGTTACCCTATGACCCAGCAATTGCACTACTGGGTATTCACCCCAACGATACAGATGTAGTGAAAAGAAGGGCCATATGCCCCTCAATGTTCATAGCAGCAATGTCCACAATAGCCAAACTGTGAAATAGAGGTTTATAGAACCCAGGACCATGTACAATAGGTGAATTTCTGTGGATGGAGGAAGTATTGATTATAGATTCCTTTCTTTCAAAGGAAAGGAATTAAATATCACCCTTTGAACAACATCCTTATGACAAGTTTAAAGACCAAAAAAACTATCCCAAGAATATTACAAATTTCTCAGGGTAGTTTGTATGTGTTTTGTCCTGAGTTATTTTACCATTATTGCATGATACATTAGCAGAACATCATGGTGGAATCGTGGATCATCCTGGAGTGGTGGCAGGATACACTGGGATGAATATGGGTGTTCAAGTCAGACAGACAAGAACTGAAACCATAGACTGGGTGGCTTCCACAACAGATGTTTATTTTCTCACAGTGCTGAAGGCTGGAAGTCCAAGATCAAGGTGCCTGCATGATTGGGTTCTGGTCAGAACACTCTTCTTCATTTGTAGACAGCCACCTTCTCACTGTGTCCTCACATGGAGGAAAGAAAGAGCAATCTCTCTGATGTCACTTCTTATAAGATAGTCCATCATGAAAGTCCCTACCCTCATGACTTCATCCTAACCTAATTATCTCCCAATGGCCTCATTGCCAAATACCATTGTATTGGGGATTGGGGCTTCAACATATGAATTTGGTGGGGAGACACAAAATATTCATATAACACTCAGGCTCACCATTCAGTAGCTAAGGGGTCTTAGGCAGGCTATGTAACATTTCCAAGTTTCAATTTTGTCACCTCCAAAACTGGAAGAGTTGGGCAGCTCTCCAAGTTAAATGAAAACCTCAACGTAGTTCATGGCACATAGTTCATCCCACATATGTTATTGATGCAGAATACTTTTTTCACAGACAGAAGCACCGTCTACACAGGTGATAAGGGCAGAACTGCTTCTGTTAAGGCAGCCCTTCCATCTGGATATCACTTCTCTCTAGAAGCAACACTAGGACCCAGGACTTCAGAGAACATCATTTAAGAACTGCTCATGCAGCACAAGTCCACCACACCTGCTGGGTGGTGATCCCACCCTCAGTTCCGAGGTCCTAAGTATATAATGCACATTCATGTGAAGACACTGTCATAACTCAGGCAAGCCCGGACTCCTGGGGCCACATCCACACCCTCCAGACAGGTGTCTTTCTCTGCACCCCCATGTTATCCCAATGCCCTATCTTCTCTCTTTGATGTTTGTACCATGCTTCGCTCTCCAAGAATGTACTTAGAGTGATTCTCAGCACCTTTCAACTTGTGTTTAAAACTCTCCCCCCTCCACAAGAAAGGAAAGGAATCCAAAAGATTTATTTCTTTGACATTTCAGGTTAAAAAATTTGGGACAACACAGTGTGTGTATGTACCATGGTTCTCAGTGTAGACAAACTTAACTAGATTTAGGAGTCTTATTTTTCTCTTAAAGAGTTGTACAGCAGGTTAAAAAGTGTATGATTCATAAGTTTTGCATTAGTATCATTTCTATGCTGCCGAATGCATAATTCTGACTCACAGTTCCCACTGAACCTATAAGGAAGAGGATTTATTTTATCCTTTCATTTTATTCATCTCTTTCCCTTCCCTTTCACTGTTTCCCTAGGACTGTGTCATGGGCAAAATTTTGCCTGTGGTTAGATATGGGATTACAGCAGTGGGAGTTGGAAATCTGGGTACCAGTCTCCCATTGGCTGGTACCTACACCTGGCTGGGATGAGGATGTTTCCGAGGAGAGTTGTGGCCCCAGCCGAAATGTTTCTAGCCAAGGCAGAAAAAGACTTAGCCATAAGGTATTAGGACCTCCTCCTTAATGTTTTGTATTTTTGCTCAGTAGCTTAGACAATGTATTTTCTTTTTAATCTGACTATCCTGAAGCTTGTAAGTAGTTTCCATCATGAAGAGCCGTTCACAGAAGAAACATAAGAAAAGATGTTCATTCTCACATATAATGAAATAATTTGCATTTAAAACAACAAAATACCAATTTTTTTCCCACCTAACAGATGGCAAAGATCAACAAGTTTGATACAACGCTATATTAACAGGTGTGGAGAAACATTTTGAAGGAAGAGTTTATTTGCATAGCTCTTTGGCAATGGCTACTAAAATGTAAAGTGTCTATGATTACCAAGTCAGCAGTTCTGCTCCAGCCATGTGAACATGGCTGGAGAAAACCACATGCCTGTACAGACTGGATTCCCATTAGGTTTGCCCACAAATCTTAAACAGATCCTTCTCAGAGATTATACCACTCTTTTCCTGGTCTCATGACTTCCTGCTTTTCTAGATGATCACATCATTTGGACACCTGACTTCTTAAACCACCAACTTCTCTCAGTTGAAGACCCTTTCTCAGTCTTCATGGAGAAAGAGATGCAGATACAAACTGGTTTTCCCAATTAAAAAATTGTGGCAGGTCTATCATGGGAAGGGAAGACTGCATAGGATTTGCTAGTCAGCCTCAGAGGTAAATTGGCTTAAATACCACCTATTAGCATGAGATTTTGGCCAAGTCGTATAAACTCTCTAAAATTCAGTGTCTTTGCCCATGCCCTTGAAGAAAAGAGAAGAATCAAGAATGACCAAAGCTTCATACAAATAGGTGGCATTTAAATCATTTACCCCTGAGGCGGATCCATCACCCAATCCTGCGCTGTCTTCCCTGCCCAGACAGATACTCCACAGATTTTCGGTATGTTGTTTCCTCTGGGTTTGTTTTCTTACAGTTATGAGAAAGAAACTAACTTCCCTAGTTGCCCTCAAAGTCTCTTGTCAGGAAATAACTTTTTTTTTTATTAGAAAAGAGATTTTATTAGACAGAAACAGGAATGAGGCCCCAGGCAGGTCTTTGTATCTTCAAAAGCAAAGGCCTTCTACTAATTTCCTCCTACAAGTACTTTCACAGAAGGGGAACATTCAAAGACATAACAGGGAGAAGAAATCTCCACACTCCTTCTTCTTGATTGTTTCAGGTTAATAACCCAGTATTTGTGCAAATGGATTGACTCTGATGGCCACATGAATACGCGCCTGCCAAAAAAGATTACTCCAAAAATGAGCACAACATGGACAAGTCAGTGCCACACTGGGAGTGGGTCATGATCTGCCTGTCACTCACTGTCTTCCTAAAGACATCAGATGGCATTACCTCCCCAGGTTCTGGGCCATCAGATGGGCCATTAAATCTGAATTTATCCTGTGTGGGTAAAAAATGCACTTGATTTAGTCAACTTAAGAGAGGCTGAAAGCCAACAGTGGGTTCCATAAAGTTTTTAAAATTATCTCCTTATCAAAGAGGCTGTGAGCCCCAGCCAGCATGTACCTGCAGGAGCTGGGGGAATATTCATGGGTGCTTGATCAAGGGAGCCAGACACAGGATTGGATTGGGCAGGGCTGTGGGTGTCGTTACTGTGTACGCTTGCCATGGTGTAGGGTCCTGCCTCCTGGGACTTAGGCACCTCTTCAATCTGAAACTCACTGAAACCAAGAATACAAGTAAGGCGGTGTAATATCTTCTTGAGGTGATTGCCCCCAGCCTTCTGCTCATCCATCCTTGGTTTCTTCAGGCTGTACAGCTTAGGATCACCCCACATATTTCATCTCTAGGGCCATTGTGTTCTATTACCTGTCTCCATAAAGTTCTGAATTTTCTGTGGTCAAGCCTCTTGGATGCCACTCCTGCCCTGGTCCTCATCATGATAAACGTCCCCACCTGGTCTCCATTATTCCCGTCTCTATCATCCCCATTGCTTTCAGTGTGCCCAGTTCACTGACAGCTCCCCTTACCACAAGCCCTAGTTTATAGAGGAGTGACACCACTGAACTTTCTAGTGATGCTGGTGCCCCCTCACCACTGGTCTTAGAAAATGGTATCTTCTTTGAGACTTCCTTAGAATATCTGTTGAATCTCCTGGCTTTATATAGTATACCCACTCCAGTCCTTCCTAAGGGACCTACAGCTATTAAATTACACTGCTAAACACCATGGGCGAAGGGAATACTCAAATGTTTGGAGGACTGTTGGACACAGGACTGAGTTAGCACTGACACTCATAAACCTAAAACATCACGAACCTCGCACGCTCTGTTAGGATGGGGAGTACATGGGGGTCAGGTAATAAGTGGAGGTCTGGCTGAGTTCTGGCTTGTAGTAGATCCTCTGGGTCCATGAACCCTTGTAGTGGTCACTTCTGGAACCCAAATGCATATTTAGGGTTTATATACTCAGGAATGGATGCAACCCCCATATTGGGTTCTTGATCTATGGGGTGAGAACTAGCATAGTGGGGAATACCAAGCGGAAGCCTTTGGAACAGTATTCTTGTTTGGAGGTAATTCTCCATAATTCTGGCATTTCTGTTCATCCTTTGAGCCAAAGGCCCTGCAAAAAATGTTTCTATAACAGACAGCCTTCAAAGCTAGAAAGAGTGTCTCCCTAAAGATAGAAATTCTAGGAAACATTCCAGGATAATAAAGTCTCCCTCCTCCCAGGAAAGGATTTTCTTACCTTCCAGGATAGTAAGTCTAATCTTTTTCTGGAGAGAAAGATGGGCATGTTTGCCAGCAACCATTATAAGATTTAGCCTCTCCTAAGCTCAGTGTTTCTTGGCTGTGGCACAGACCTGTGTGGCAGCAACCACTAGGCCCACCCCACATCACCCCCATGGAACTTGGGGGGTCATGGTAATCCATGCAAACATATTGTGCCATGACTAATAGATTGTCTAAATTCATTTTGCCTCATTGTTCTCTTACCAAATTTATGGAAATGGAGGAAGCAAATTTTAGGAACTGCTTGACCACTTGACTTGACACATCCTCCTTCTCCAACACAAGATAGCAAATCTTTCTTTAGGATGGCAGAAATTAGTGACTCTCTTAAAGACCTGAAGCTGGGATTGGCAAATTACAGCCCACGGGCCAAACCCAGCCCACCATGTGTTTCTCTAAATAAAGTTTTATTGGAACACAGCCATGCTCATGTGTTTATACATTGTCTGTGGCTGTTTTTGTACTACAGCAATAGCGTTAAACAGTTATAACGAGATTATGTGGCCACAAAGCGTAAAATATTTATTATTTGGTGCTTTAAAGCTTTGCTAAGTCCCCATTTTAGGATTGCAGGGAATGCAATCCCCATAATACCTCAGATGAATTCATCAATCTGGCCTCTGGCAAAAACCAAATGGATCCTGAAAAATGACAATAAACCACCACAAACTCAACCAAGAAGTAGCCCTAATAGCAGCTGTTATGTCAGATGTATTGACTTGGTTAGGGCAAATAAACATCGCCTCAGGTGTGAAAAGAGGAACTGAAACAGTTTGCATTCACATGGAATGGGCAACAATATAAATTCATAGTTCCATTCCAGGGATAGAGGAACCCTCCTGATAAAAGAGATATAGATGATTTGGACATCCCATAGAGCACCACATCTATCTTCTACATTGATTACATTGTGATAATTGGGCCAGATAAGAAAGAGTTGGCTAGCACACTGGATGAGTTGGTATGATACATGGTCCTAATGGTGGAAGGTAAACTATGCCTAAGCAGGGCCTGCTACATTAATACAATTTGTAGGGTTACAGTGCTCAGGGATATGCCAAGATATCTTCCAAGTCAAAGATAAAAGATTACATTTTATATCTCCAGGCTTGAAGAAGGAATGAAACACAGTGCCTGGTAGGCTTCACCAAGTTCTGGGTGTATCATATTCCACATCTTGCAGCACTGTTCCAGCCTATATACGGGGTAAATTGAACACTGTATACTCTGAGTGGAGCCCAGAGCCTGGGCTGGTCTATAGTGAAAGCACATTGCTATTTCTGCCATATGACCCAGAAGAACCTATAATACTGAGTTATTGATGGTGGGGAAAGTTGCTGTGTGAAGCAGATGGTATATTCCAGTTAAAGAATCACAGTTCAGGTCCCTAGGATTTGGGGTAGGCCTTGGTATCTACAGTGGAGAACTGTATACCTTTTGACAACAGCTACTAACAGAGACAAAGCACCTGACCATGGAAACATCACAGGTGATCATGAGTCCAGAACTTTCCATTATGACCTAAGCCTGTCAGACCTGCCATATCCTAAGGTTGGGTGGGCCCAGTAGCAATCCATCATACAATGGAAAATGATACTACTGCACAACAATGTGTTCAGGGGGGCACAAGCAAGCTATGTGAACAGAGAGCCCAGATGTCCATGATTTCTCTCTCAGCCCATGCCCACAGTTGTATCAGAACCATGGATGGCTAGCTAAAGGAAGAAAAAGCCAAACCTTGGCTTATAGATGGATCGCTTCTATGGGTTACATGCTTGTGTTCCCTCAAAATGCGTATGTTGAAGCCTTAACCCCCAATGTGATAGTATGGGGTGGGGAGAGTCTTTGGGAACTAATTGGGTTTAGATGGGTCGTGAGGGTAGGGCCATTGTGATGGGATAAGTGTCCTTAAGGGGAGGAAGAAGCCAAAGCCCCTCTCTCTGCCATGTGAGGATAGAGAGTGAAGGCAGCTCTCTAAAAGCCAGGAAGAGAGCCCTCAGCAAGAACTGAATCTGTGAGAAAATAAGTGTCTATTGTTTAAGCTACACAGTTCACAGTATTTTGTTGTAATAGCCTGAGTTAAGACAGCTTGGTATGTGAGTGTAAGCCAAAAATGGATGACAGTTGCACAGAACCTCACTTGGGGTGGGGGTGCCTTGAAAGACAGTGGTGAGAACAATTCTTCCAATGGATGGTACTTCCAGCCTTTTACTTCATTGTCTACTTTGTATGGAAGGAGAAATGACCAAAGGTGAGAAAAAAAAAATATATATATATATATGGCTCATGGCTAATGTGACTAGTCTGGCTGGACAGTCAGGAGTCTGGACAGGAAGATTTGGAGATGAAAAACTTAGATATTTGGGTAATGGCATATGGAGGGACATATGGCAGTGGGCATAAGGTGTGAAGATCTTTATATCAAATGTTAATATCTACCAGTGAGCATCCACAATGGATGAGGCACAAAATAGCCACCAGGACAAAATGACTCAGCCATTTGAATCATCCACCGTAGGTTATTGGTCACATGAATAGAGTGGCCACAGAGAGAGGGGTGAATGCTATGCACGGTCCCAACAGCATGGGATCCCACTTACCGAGGCTAGTAAATCACGGCTGCTTCTGAGAATTCATTTGCCAGACACAGAGAAAACCCTGAGTGCCTAATATGGCAGCAAACTTTAAGGAATACAGTTGGCCACTTTAATTCTTCCTTTCCGGAAGAGCTAGAGGTTCCTTTTAGGAGGAATAGATGTAATTTCAAATATGAATTTGCCTTTCCTGCCCATCTGGCCTTGGCCAGCGCCACTTTCCAGAGGCTTAAAATGTTTGATCCACCAATGTAAGATCTTACATAACATTGCATCATAAGAGACATACTTTGCAGCAAAGGAGGTGAGGAAGTTGGCTCATACCACATAATGAACCACCCAGAAGCTGCCAGACTTATAGAGCAATGGAATGGCTTCTGAAGTTTCTATTGAAGTACTCTTGGATGCAATACTCCCCAAGGATGGGGTACCATTCTCCAGGATGCAGGATGCACATTGAATTAGAGACCTGTATATGGCACTGTGTGCCCAATGGAAAGAATGTATGCTCTGGGAACCAAGAGATGGAAGCAGGAATGGCCTTATTTAACATCCCTCCGCCTGGAGAAATTTGTGTTTTCCCTCCCTATAATTGGGTTCCGCAGAGTTAGAGGAACTGTTTCCCAAGGGGGGCACACTTTTGCCAGAACTAGAGCAAGAAACTCATTGATTTATAAGCTGTGGTCACCATAGGGGCACTTCAAACTCCTTCCATCCAGAAACAAACAGCCAAAGCAAGGAATCACCATCTCAACAGAGAAAACTGTCCCTGAATGTGAGGAGAGATAAGGCTCCAGGTGGTCTGTGTGGTGCCTCTCAGTCGGTCCTCCCTTCCAAATGGGAAGGTGAGAGGATAAGTGCATGACCCTGGCCTGAGGAAGGCACTGTGTTGAAGGACTCAGACCTCTGGGTCACTGTGGCAGGTAAGCCATCGAGACTAGTAGAGGTGCTAGCTGATGGTGAAAAAAGTCTAGAGAACAATGAGCTCCAGGTGGGCCCCAAGACCAGCTGCTACAGGTCTTTCTAATCTTCTCCTACGTTTCCCACAGGAAGGGAGAAGCATGCTGGGATCTTGAGAATGTATATGAAGTGGATCTGAGTAGTACAAACAGAGGACCATGATCACAGAGTCACCCTCCAAGGTCCCTATGAAAGAGAGGACCTGTTGTAGCTACGGGAAGTGCTGTCACAGGACAATCTCTAGTTACCAGCTCCTCCAGGCTTTCTCAGGGGCAGAAAGTGACATGCCTTTCTCAGCCAAGGACATGACTTTCTTAGGGCAGCACAACCAATGACCCATTGTGGGGAGTATAAATATCCAGCATTTTCCACTCAATGGGGGAAAAACTCTGATTGGCCAAATATGGACAAGGGTTCTCCATGTGGTTGGCCAAGCTTTGTTAGGTCCACATAGCAGTCCCAACCGCCTACTACCAGCCCAGCCTGGCTTCCTTTACCTCTTTCCCATGGTGGTTCACAGACAAATGAGCTGCCCAGAATCCCATTCAAGGAAGGACATGGTGTCCAGTGTGGAAGGTGCAATCAGCAGCCTCCAGTGTCAGCTCCTTCCAGGTCTGTGTAAGGGGCAGAGAGTCACCAAGCAGAAGTCACCCCGCTCTTGGGGACAGCCTGCATCCAGCAGCTCAGCAAGCAGGGCTATAGAAGCTTTGCCATTTCAGCCCCATTCAAGACACATCTCCTGGACAGTGTTTGCTCCAGAGTCCCCCCACCCCTGCACCATCCCGTTTCGATGAGGCTGTATTGGCCTGCACTGCAGTTCAATTCACTTTCTGCCCAATCCTGCTCCCGCCTCCTCCTTTCACAGGTGTTGATCCCTAATAAACATCTTGCAACCCAAACTCTGTTTCAGAGAACCCAACCTGCAGCAAAGAGAAGGGGGAAATATGAATTAGAGTCACCCCAAATCATAGTTCCAACCATAAATACAGAGTGTGTCTCAGAGACATGATAGCTCTGTCATAAGTATATGAAATCAGCCAAATAAATTGTAAACTGTTAAGTCACCCTTCTGTTTACTCAATGACAGTGTCAAAATCTCAATGTTTTCATCAGAATAAAATATAAAAGCCTGCCAGTACTTCATCTAAGTGATGTGTAGTCCCCAAACATTTTAAGAATGCTACATTTATGCCATCCAGACATCCTGACATCCACTACTCTCCTATATATACCTCCAGATCTCCCACCCTGGGTATTAGCCATCTATTGTTACGTAACAAATTATGACAAGTCCAACAACTCAAAACAACACACATTTATTATCTCATAGTTTCTATGGGTCAGGAATCTAGGCACAGCTCTTTTTTTGGAGTCTCCCACAGGCTGCAATCAAAATGTTGTCCAGAGTGGGGTCTCACCTAAGAGGCTCAACAGGAGAAGTTTGCTCAATGGTTGTTGGCAAGATTCAGTTCCCTGTGGGCTACTGGACTGAGGGCCTCAGTTCTCCACTGGCTGGAGCTAGGGGCCATCCTCCCTTCCCCGCCAGGTGGGCCTTTCTGACAAACGGGTTGCCTTCATCAACGTGAACAAGCCAAAAAAGCAACAGAGCCCAAAAGCAAGATGAAAGTCACAATCTTTTGTGACCTAATCATGGAATTGACCTCCCCTCAATGTTGCTGGATTCTGCTGGTTAGAAACAAGTTACTCACAGCAGAAGGGTTACACAGGGCTGTGAATTCGAGGAAGCAGACGTCCCTGGGCGCCATCTTGGAGGACACCCACCAGACCATGCAAATATGCGCGTGTTAATGTTTGCAACGTGGGATCATATTGTTTCGTAATCTCCAACTTCCCAGCATGCAAACCAACTTCTATATACAAAATATCACCAAGTTATTATTGTTAGTGACCACGTGGTACTCCACAGCATGGCTCTCACGTGACTTTTTTCACGAAAGCCTACTGCTAGCCATTGGGTTGTTCTCAATACTTCATTTCTATAAATGACCTTGTTATAAACATCTTTGCATCTAGACACATCCACATTCATTTATATATTTCCTTAGGAAAACATTTCCAAAGATGGGCAGAATTATTGGGTTGAGGGCATGTGCTTTTTTTTTTTTTTGAGGGCATGTGCTTTTTAAAGACTTCTGTTACTTTATGAGATGTTTCCAACCGCGATTAATGGACTTGTTTGGCTAACAAGAGGCCTCCATTTGTCTCTGTAACTCATCCCGCTAACTGCTCCCAGAGCATGCTGGCTGTGCAGGACGAGAAGGCCTCCATGGGTCTGCTTACTTCTATTCTCACTGACCACTAATTCACCTTACAGAACAAGTGTCTCCTCTAACAGGGCTTCTGTATATCGCTAAACTGACCTCCAGAGAAGTTGTTCCAATCTACTCTCCTGTGAACAGTGTATGGGAATCTCCCCATTTATTGAAAATCTGTTATATGAGAAGGTGCTGACCCATCATCCGTAAAGTATGCACACTCTGGGTTCTTTTTCCCAATAGTATGGGCTTCGCATTGATTCGGTTCCGAGATGCCCTTAGAGCCAGGCAGAGATCACAAGTATATGAATCAGACCAGATAGAAAATGTGTGGTGGAGCCTGTTGAGAGCTGGGGAGTCTGTGGTCCCCTAAAGGTTTCCAGACTCAAAAATATTTTTTTTGTTAAATATTTTATTTCTTTATTTGACAGACAGAGATCACAAGTAGGCTGAGAGGCAGGCAGAGAGAGGGGGACAAGCAGACTCCCTACTGAGCAGGGAGCCCCACGAGGGGTTCCATCCCAGGACCCTGCGATCATGACCTGAGCCGAAGGCAGAGGCTTAACCCACTGAGCCACCAGGCACCCATCAGAAATATTTTTAAACACTTTGCTGGCCCAAGAAAATATTTGGGAGGTTCGGATTAAACTTGAGCTGAGTTTATGATCCATGATTTACACTTGAGAGAAAGTTGGTGGAGAACAGTTATTACCTCTGAACATGGGGGAAAAAAGCATTGCCTAAGCAAAGCCAATTGCCTCATACAGGTGACCCAAAAGCAATATAACCTTACTACCAAAAAAAAAAAAGATCTCATACAAAATGGGCCAGTAGGTATGGCAAGATGGACAAAGGGCACAAAAATTAATAAGCTTTCTCTTCTTGGGAAGCAAACTAGGTGTCATAAAAAGCATAAATGAACAAACGATGACAGCTTTTGGGTACAGTGTTCACTTCCTCCTTATCTGCTGCAGGAGCAGAGCTCACCCGCTTTCAGAACCTGGGAGCGGTGGGAGATACACTTATAAATACTCCCACACTTGCCGTGAATCGAAGTCGCTTCAACTCCGCATCCCTGGGGGACTGACTATATGAATCCATTAAGTTAATGAGGGGTTGGGTGCAGCTGTATCTGTGCGACATGTGACAAGCATCGCCTCGTATGTGCATCAGGGATCTTTTCCAAAGATTCTGGGGGAAAATCTCCAGTGTCTATTTCTTCCTATCAGGGCACTGAGTACAGTGCTGGACTCCTAAAGGGAAGGTACTGAACAGTGCCTCCTGGCCCCTACATGAGCTGTGAGGACACAGATGCTGTACTAATATCACGCTCTTCCTCCATCCCCAAGGAAGTGGATTTTCTATTTTATATACCTGCCGTGGGCGGGGAGGGGTAGAGAGAGAAAGGCTGATTCTTGGTCTAATTAATATGTCAGGATAGCTGGGGAAGTGGAAACATTTCATATTTTCTCACTCTCCAATTTAAACAGCTAGAAATGCACATCTACTGTAGTTGTGCCCACATCAGGGACAGGGCAAGCTGTTGATCAATTATTGATTTTCACTGATCGTGCAATGTGCCCATCTATCATTGTTTTCCATTATTGATTATCTGAAGAACTGCTCAAATTTCCTTTCTTCACCAAGGCTAGAAGAGGCATTAAGAAAAGAACCCCTCTGCAGAGATAACAGGGATCATCCAACCAGTTTCTGGTGATTCATGTCCATCCCCGTTTCATTGGCTTTGAATACTGATAGCTTTCAACACCCCGAGATAGTGTGTCTACTTCTTAATCTCAACTGCAGTTACATGCTTGAAACTGGCTGATGGGAGCTGGTTTCCATGGGTCTAACCCGGGTCAATAGGCAAAATACAGGCTTTGCATCCTGTGGGTGATTGTGTCCTTTCTCTGGTCTCATTCTATTTCTCTCTGACCCTCCCTGGCCCAGCGTCTACACCGCACAGGCTCAGCCCTGTCATGGCGCTTCATTTTGGTGACCCTCGTCTAGCACAGTGCCACCTGGTGGCCCCTCTCCGCTGTTGCAACAGGACAACAAAAACTGGGGAGACCACCATCTGGGTGGGGAGCTTGAATACACCCGATATTGACCCCATGCAAGAAATCAAATGACGCAGAAAGCGAGAGAGAGATTCCTCCTTTTGAGGAATGGCCCATAAATTCCCAAGTTGTATGAAAGCGCAGGAAGGATTGATTCTGCGAAGACCGTTTCACAAATATCAAAACTATACTCCTCTCCACGCCTGCTCTCAAAATACCTTTTCTATTGTATTTTGTCAGCGGACAAGGATCACTTTTGAGTGGTTAACCACTCCCTACGGAAGCCTTCTCTTTACTGGCTTCTGAAAGCAAGACTGTAAAATGGTTTTCTATTATCTAGCAAATCATGATGAATCATCAATATTATTGATACTTCAGAGTTTATCCGTTCAAATGGCTGCAGCCACCTTGGAAGGGTAATTCCTGCTTTGAGGGAGGGCCCTGACTCTCTCAATGGCTAGCTGCGCGCTACAGTCCTGGATCCCCGCAGGTCCTCTGCTGGTGAGGAAAAAAAAATAAAGAATAGGGAGGGGCGCCTGGGTGGCTCAGGGGGTTAAGCCTCTGCCTTCAGCTCAGGTCATGATCCCAGGGTCCTGGGATCAAGGGTCCTGGGATCGAGCCCCGCATCGGGCTCTCTGCTCAAGAGGGAGCCTGCTTCCCCCTCTCTCTCTACCTCTCTGCCTACTTGTGATCTCTCCCTCTGTCAAATAAAGAAATAAAATCTTTAAAAAAAAAAAAAGAAAGAACAAAGTGGCAATTATCCTTTTTTCTTTCTTTCTTTCTTAAACTACGCTTTGGTAATGACAACAAAAAATGTGTGTTTGGTGTGATTTTTAAATTTCTTCACCTTTTAAAGTAGATGCTGCTGAATGATTTCCACCCCATCATTATTTGTGGTCAATTCCATTCTAGAAACAGAGAATAGAAGTTCTTTTCTTGCCAGTTATCATCTTTCCCGTGGGGTCTCCTCATGCCATGTGAGCCCCTAATGGATCTTGAAATAAATGCTGTGTTGTTTTGGTTCCTCGTTTGTGGGCACACCTCGGCCAGGGTCCAGCTGTAGTCTGAGCGGTGGGACAATCGTCCTGCAGGAAGGGCACTGACCCCTCCCAGAGGCTGGCCCACAGGAGGGAAGACAGGGGAGGGGAATACGTCTTCCCCTTTACTGGGCCTGGAACCATAAGAGAGTTTTTTGTTTTTTTTTTTTTTAAGATTTTATTTATTTATTTGACAGACAGAGATCACAAGTAGGCAGAGAGGCAGGCAGGGGAGGGGGGAAGCAGGCTCCCCGCTGAGCAGAGAGCCCAATGCGGGGCTCGATCCCAGGACTCTGGGATCATGACCTGAGCTGAAGGCAGAGGCTTTAAACCACTGAGCCACTCAGGTGCCCCGAGAATATTATGTTTTGACATGAGCCTTGCTACAGAACGCAAAATCTTCCTGGAATACCGGAGAGTCAGGAAGCGGGCAATTCAGGTTTAGGGAGAAGGGCAATGCTGGAAGTGGGAGAGGTCCTTAGAAAAAGCCAGATGAAGTCCCTTAGAAACCTTCCAGGTTTTTAAATTACAAAGTAAGTACTACAGGACTCATCTTGAATGGTCCAAACCGGGGATTATTCACACAGAGACTGAGAGGAAAGGGAGGACATTGTCGAGAAAGTGTTCAGAGTCCTGCAATCAATGGTCCCTGTTTGACCTTCCCTATGGACGCAAGAACCACGATCCATACACACAACTGAATCGGTGCACGGGAGCCTGTGGGTCCCTCCAGTAAAATTTAGAGAGTTTGGCCGAGGATCTTATGGGCACTTAGAGGAGTGTAATAACCCACTATGGGGCCTTTCTGGATCTGAGACCCTGGCATTTTCCTTTTGGAATAACACTGAAAGATCAAGCTTCCTAATCCCTCTTGGACGTTCTGCTGTATCGGGAAAATCACATAGCGGTTTTCTGACTCAGTATGTGAGTAACCTAAATGCTCACGGGGGGTGCTGTTATGTACCCTGTCTACCTCTCGTGATGTCACATGACTGGAGGCCACGGCTGCTCCCAGGGCCACTCAGGAAAATTTATTAAACTGCTTTCTGACCGAAAGGGTGACCCAGCACTTATCTGTCATCTCAGTGAATTTCCAGAAACCTGCAAAATGGACGGTGTTTCCTCCCTTGGATCAAATCTGTAACTGGGGTTCTGTTACTGATCTAGGTCTTGGAAGCAAATAAATCATGGCTATTACCAATAATATGTTGATCCAAAGGCCAGTACACAGCCATAAATCTCCATAATCATGGGGAATTGTCAAAATTATCTCCCTGTTGGTAAACATTTACTCTGAGCTTTAGTTATTTTTTATTTTTATTTTCTTTTACTTAGAGAGGAGGAGAGAAGGAAGGGGAGGAAGGGAAAGGGAGAGGGAGAGAGAGAATCTTAAGCAGCAGGGAGCCTGACTCGGGGCTCAATCTCATGACACTGAGATCACGACCTGAGCCAAAATCTAGAGCCTGACACTTGACCGATGGAGCCACCCAGGCACCCCTAAGCTTTAGTTACATGCAGGATCCCAATGCTCTCCAAAAAATATTTGTAAACAAAAACCATGCAACACTACTAGGTCATAAAGATCATCTCCCTCTCCCTTCAAAATGTTAACTATGATAAATGTTAGGTAGTAATAATGCCTTCTTAGAATCTGAAAGAGTTTGAGACAATTTGGATTTTACAGTTTGGATTAAAAAAAAAACTGTCTAGGGAAACTTAAATTATTGCCTTCTTTTCCATTTCAATAAATTTCCTCCCACCAAAAAAAAAGGGGGGGATTGGATATTCTTTTTTTTTTTTTAATTTATTTATTGGACAGACAGAGATCACAAGTAGGCAGAGAGAGAGGAGGAAGCAGGCTTCCCGCAGAGCAGAGAGCCCAATACGGGGTTTGATCCCAGGACCCTGGGATCATGACCTGAGCCGAAGGCAGAGGCTTAAACCACTGAGCCATCCAGGCGCCCCAGGGGGGTGGATATTCTAAAATATGAAGTGGTCACAGAGCTGACTTCAAGGTGAGGATCATTCTTCCCAGAGAGAGCTTTGCACAGTAAAGTGATCTGATGATTACATAAAGCCAAGGACTTTATGTAATGACTTGAAGAGGAAGGATTATGACCCTTGATTATGACCCTCATGTTGGTCTGCCCCTCTGCCCCTCATTTTAACGTATCCTCAGTATCACTGTGTGCACAAAACCATGGGCGGCAGAGTTTGAGCCACAGTGAGGTCGAGGGGAGAGTCCGTCCCTTCAGCGCTGGGAGCTGGAGAGACCGGGATGCCGTGTTGGTGTGAAGCTACTGCTTGCTCTCCCTGCACACATCTCTCTGAGTCACCCCTTTGCTCCAAAACCTGGGACTTGCCCGTGACGCAGAACGATCAACAGAGAAGCCCAGGTTAGGTGACCATCGAGTGACATCAGGTGAGATCCTAGGAGAGGGACTCATCTCCGGGGCTTCCCAACGCCAGCGGGCCAAGTTCTTTAGACGGTGTTCTCCTTCCTCAGGAACCGCATCAGGAATATTGGGCAGCTGCTCACAAAACATCAAAGAAAGGTTGGAAATTGTTTGCAAAACCAATTTTCTTTACTAAATATGTGTGTTTCTCTTGGGTTATTAAGAAAAAATATTAAACTCTGGCAGAAAAAAAAATTCAGAGCAGTGCAAATAGGCACTACAAATTGTAATGACTTTTTTTCCCCCTGATTACAGAGTAATTTATGGTCATCATAGAAAATTGATAAAATGGGGGAAAGTGTGGAGAAAAATAAAGATCAACCCAAATTTCAGCATCCGGAGATAACTGCTTTTGCATTTTGTGTATATATATGCATATATATGCGTATATCCTTTCTATTTTTGCATTATCCTAAATAATAAGCAGAAGTCCATATGTAATGAACAGTTCCTTTATGCCAGCATGCTCCTAAGTACTTGAGTTATACGATCTTCATTCATTCTTACCAAAACTCATGAGCTAAGTGTTATTATCTTCTCCATTTAATATCGGGAAAACTGGAACTTAGATCTAGATCACACAAAAAGCTAAGTTCCGAACAGCCATCCGTGTGGTCTCAAAATCAGCTCAGAGCAAGAACTACTTGGAGTGTGGGCCAGGGACCATGTGTGAACTGGACGTTCCTGGTCCACGCTGAGATGAGCCTAGAAATTGAAGACAAGCCTTTAGAAACGTTCATAGAAGCTTCATGTGTTGTGGCCTCTGCGTGATCAGTGACTCCCTCAATGAAGAGTGTGCAGGTGCTGTGCTCGACGCACGTGGTGAGGGCCCATGATGTGAAATGCACACTGGTCACGTGGTGAGACACCTGTTACCCTGCAGTCGATGAGATTTAAGAACAAAGAAAAACCCTGGTCCTGTACCGTAAGTAGTTTGTGAAGTTCAGCTCTAAAAACCTTCTTTTTAAATGTAGGTGTTGTTATAATTCAGCTGCGGGGAAGGGAAGCCCGTGATCAGGAGGACGTGGCCATTAAAAAGATAATCTGTTATACAGGCCATGCCACACGGGAACACACGGAGAGGCTCCTGGTCAGTCGGCAGGCGGAGGAGAGGGACGAAAACGTGGGCAAGAGGCTTCCTCTTGGTTGTCCTGGGAAGGAAGGGGCGAGTCGGGGTAAACAGGTTTAGGATTCACTCTGTGTCATTTCGGTGGGCTGTGGGGCACAGGGGGTGTCCCTGGTTGTCTGGTGTAGGGCCTTGGGGTGATTTAGGGCAGGGGGATACTGGCCCAGAGAGTGAGAGCCAGTACAGGAAGTGGGTGGGGTGTGGGCTCTGGATTGGCTTGATTTGCATATAGAAGACTCACTCCGAGGCAAATCCCTCGCTCTCTCTGGGATTCACCAGCCCTGGGAGAGCAGTTTCCAAGGTCAGGGAAGGCCGGGATGTCAGCACATTAGAATAGAAGGATCTGCTTAGTACAAATCATGCCTCCCAGGATGCCTCCCTCCGGTGATAACAAGGAAAGAATGTGGCAAAATAGGGCACTAAGAAATAGGGAACTGGGGCGCCTGGGTGGCTCAGTGGGTTAAGCTTCTGCCTTTGGCTCAGGTCATGATCTTAGGGTCCTGGGATGGAGCCCCGCATTGGGATCTCTGCTCAGCAGGGAACCTGCTTCCACCTCCGCCGCCCCCACCCCACCCCACACCTGCCTCTCTGCCTACTTGTGATCTATGTCTGTCAAATAAATAAATAAAATCTTAAAAAAGAAAGAAAGAAAGAAATGGAGGGAGAGAGAACTATGACAGTATGAAACTCAGCTGCATGAACAGCTCTTGTACCTGGCATTTCTGCCCAAGACACAATCATCTTAAGGCAGAGCTAACGCAGAGAGAAAAACCCTGCGGTGGTCTTTTCCGTCCCCATTGTGGCAGAGCCCGCCCGTTGCCCCTCACATCTGCCCTTCTGTTGGTCCACAATGGGTTTCTCAGCTGAGCGCACAGAAGGCCAGAGTCCCCTGCAGCAAGGTGTAGCCGTAGGACAGTGTTCTGGACCAAGGGGAGTGAGCCCAGGCCCTGTGCTGTAGTTTTCCGGAACTTTCCTTTCTTTTTATCTCTTCCTCCATTCTACCCCTGGGAATCTGGAGGTGATGAGCAGTGAGAAAGGGCCGCATCAAAGGGATGGCACACAGAAAAGCTGGAAGGACCTGAATCCTAAAGACTTTAGGGAGCTCCGTGGCCAGACCAGCCCAGGCTGCCTACTGGGGGCATTTGCACATGAGAGAGAAACAAACTTGTTTTGAAGAAGCCATTGGCATTTGGGATTTACTTGCTTTACCTAATCCAAAAACACTCACTGTCTCTTGATCCTTCTGTGGTTTTCCAGTCTATGTCAAACCAGACTGGGGGAACTGGGAAGAGGGGATGAACAACCACAAAGACTCCATGTGGGGTAGGGAGATGTAGAAGAGGACTCCCAGTGGGACATTTTACAAGAAGCCTACTTGGGGCCCAGGGCACTCTCTTCCGGCCAGTGTGCTGTGCCAGGATCGGAGCACGTTCACTTTCTGTTGAATGCTGCCACGGCTTTGGAAACTCTCCCATCTGGAATTTCCTTTAGAAGTGGTATTTTGCCAAGCATGCTCACCAGTTCATTGGGACGATGCCAACTTCTTGTTGCCAGTGGTCACCAGTATCGTGCTGTGCAGCTTGCGCTGATCGTGAAACAGAGCCATTATTAGAAATCAAAGGCTGCAAACTTTCAACAACATAAATTTATTAAAACAAAGGCCAAACATGCTCAGAACTCATCACTTCCTAACTTTATTTTCTTCCTTTTACCATTTTCCGTCCCCTTGAGATGATCCATCTGCTGTACGTATGTGGTAGACATCCATGTCATGGCGGGTTAGGGCACACGCTTCCCAGTGTTTCTTTCAGTGACATGATAGTGGTGGCTTGAAATTGACCATGGGGGGAACATGGATTCATTGAATAATGTGGGACCAGAAGAGGAATAAATCTCCCTACCTCTTGGGACTTTCATTGAACTGTCATGGAAAATGACATGGAAGAGTGTAGGTACGGGAAACCTAGCACAGAGCTCAGCTCGGAGACAGGAGAGGCAGAATTCTGCTCTCAGTTCTCAAACTAGCAATGGACCCGTGGGCCATCTCTTGGTCTCTGGGTCCCAGGGTTTTCCATCTGTAAAAATTCCACAGGACTCCAACCTCCATAAGGGCAGAAACTGTGCCTAGAGTTTATTCGAGACAAGCCATGGTTGAGTGAGTGAAGGGACAGGGGTGCACCTTCTCTGTCCAATGCCCCAGCTCTGAGAATGCAGAGGTCCATGATCCAAACAGAGGCTAGAGAAAGTGACACGAGACAAGACAGAGAGCCAGGGAAGGCTAACCAGGGCCAACTTCCTTAGATGGTCTTGGGGAGGGTCATGCTGGAGTTTGGGCAAAACTGGATGAGCTGATTCAGAGATCCCAGTCGTAATTTCACTGAAGCACTGTTGGGAATCGTGAGAGGACGTTCCTTTTCATTTATCTCTGCCATCTGACCCTTGACTTCACGCTTTGGTTCAAAACCCTCTCGAATCCTGACTGAAGAATTTGGAAAAATCCCAGCAAAAAATTGAACCTCTGCCCCCCACCCTCTGCTATTACTTCCAGCTCCCCATGGAGCTCAAGCCCACGTCCCTCCCAAGGTCTCTTGCAGATAATCCCAGAAACATTTACAACACTTGCCTGGGTATATTTCTTTTCTTTCTTCAGCTAATATACAATTTTGCTATTTACAAAAGCTACAAATGGAATGCAAATGTGCCCATTTATTTTCCCATATTGTTATCACTGGATTCTGATTTTGAAGGGGGAAATGTTGCATTTGTGAGAACATTCAAATTTAGTGTAAATTTCGAAAGGGAAGACTGGTTCTCTCAGTTATGGGAGGTGCAGAAATACAATAGCCTATTAGTCTATTCCAACTAAGATACTTTGTGACTTTACACCCCCCCCCCCAGAAGACCTCCAACACTAAGAATCCACAGCTCCTCCTTCAGAGATGATGATAGAGCAAAACTGTTACCACTCTAGGTTTTTCTCGAACATTCTAAACGGCTTTCCAAGCGAGTTCAAGGGTGGTTCGGTACCGGGTCTCAGAATTTTGGATAAGAAAAATTATTATTTATTGTTGAGGTTTTTATTTAAAGATTGGGTTAAAAGGGCTGGTTTCTTCCGTGTAGACAGATGAAAATTGAAATTCACGGTTACAGTCTCACCAATGGTGGAGGGTGGGCAGTGAGTGAAGATAAATTTGTTTCCCTAAACTTGACGTACCAGAATGAAAGGGATTCAGTAAAAATCAAAGGTGGTGCCTATTTACAAATTCATTTAGAACCGTGCTGGAGAGGACCTTGGCATTCCCACAATCCCAGAAGTCACCAAGGCTCAGAGGAGGCCAGCTGCCTTAAAATTCCCTTTCTGCCAACAGAGGTATCTTGGGCAAGGGAGCCCCTTCTGAGCCTCAGTTTCCCCCATAGTAAGATATAGATGATGGTACCTGCGTAAAGGATTGCCAAGAGAAGTCTTTATTACCCCCCAAGAAGCAGTTCAGATGAAAACACTGTATCTGGGGTGAGAAGCGTGGAGAGGTTAGTTGATGTGTAAATGATACATATGGTTTTTGGGTTCTCGGGAATTTCACCTCTGGGTGGGGGTCCCCACTCTTGAGGTCAGCAGCTGGAAGGAGAAGCACACCTTTAGTCAGAGTCAGAGATAAGGAAGGGCTGCCCGATTCTGGGCCCTGCAGAGTTCCCTCCTCCTCTCTCCCTCATTCACATGAACCTCCCAGAGCCTTGTCAGTTGCCTAAATAGCTAATCTACTCTATTAATTTGAGTTAAAATGTTAATGGATGGTAATGACTTTTAATTTGCTGCCACTCCCATATAACTCTTGTATTTTAACCCAAATACTAAATAATTTAACCTAAAGAAGCGATTACTGTTTCTTAGAAAGACCAACGCAGGAAAAGGGACTCGTTTAAATAGAGAGGGCAGGAAGAGTGGAGGGACCTGGAGGGCTGAGCCAAGTGTGTGCCCACGTGGCCGTTTACATAGCATCAGCAGACATGACACTTGCTGCCAATTCAATCATCTTCCCTCTTTCCAGACCCCGGGAACAAACTCGGTTTTCAGAGACAACCTCAAGGCAGTGGGCGTGCACAGACCACCATAAAAAGGAGCTGGCCCATGCGGATGCAGACGCAAGTGCTGCTTCCAGACAGGGTCCTGTGGTCAACTATCACGAGGGTCCCTACCACTCTGAAAGGAAAAGCCCATCTCAGTGGCTCTCAGTGCAAGGATTACATGTTACAAAGCTAACTCTCTCCCAGCAGGTGCACTTGGTGGATGTTGCTCTGTGTGGGTCTGGTTACAAGGATTTCTCTAGAAGGGATGGACGGGTTCAACAGTTTCCACATTTCCGGTCCACTCAAAATGACTCTTCTCAAGTGAGTCCAAAGAAGGGAGACCCTGAGCCTGGGATGACCACTGGGCCACCTAACAGGAAATGGACACACTGTTGTAACAGGAGCAATTCTGATGAGTTTAGGATGACAGCAATCTCTCCATGATGTTCACAGTTAAGAGTTGGTAGAGAAGCACAGAGCAGCGAAGAGACAGGCCAGCCAGTTTCTTGTGGCTCTCTTGTGTGGTCTTATTAATCAATTATAAGCTATACGGGAGACCATAGCTGTACTGTAGCTTGCTCACATCCCGTACCATAATTACATCTGTCTTCCTTCTAAACCATGAACCACTAGAGGGCAGGAAATGCCTCTCTCTCTTTCTTTCCCTCTCTCCCCTTCTCTCTCTCTCTCTCTCTCTCTCTCTCTCTCTCTCACTCTCTCTCCTCTTTGTAGCTCTAGCCCCAAGCACAGAGTGTCTAGCATGGGGTAAGTGCTCAACAAACATGTCGAGTAACGGAATCAATGAATGAACGATTGAAATATGGAGCAGTGTAACAGGTGCACCCTGTTCTTAACCTCTCTCTGTTCAGATATCACGACCATTCAGAAAAACAAGACAAAAACAACCAATACAATTCTACCACTCCTTAACCACCCATGAAGTAGGACAAGGGAAAGATCAACGCACTCAGAAAACTTGGAGATGTGATGGTTAAACCATGTGGCCAGCCACATTGATGGTAAACCCTCTTTTGATGCCCGTTATCACCTCTCATGGACCCGGAGACGGACATCCAACACGGTACTCAACCTCACAAAATCTCACTCCAAGAAAAATAAGTGGGATTCTGGAGGAGCTCCCCGTAGGCGTGGAGGTGCACAGGTTTTGCGAGGGGCTAGGAAAGAAATGAAGTGCTGTCATGGGGATCGGTACACCCCTCCTCTGGGGAAAAGACATCTGTACCCCATGCCCAGAGCTTTCCCCCTTTCTCTGGACTGCTTCCCTCTCCTGCCCTCCAGGCAGGGTGATGGGAACTCCTCCTGCAGGGAAGATCTCGGCTTCCAGGGTCAACAAGAGCTGTCCAGCAGCGCCCCCCCCCCACGCCCCCCAGCTTGGAAGACTTCCTCCTGTCCTCTTCCTACACACAAAGAGGCAGAAGGATCCTGGGCACAGGCAGCCCTCTTACCTCCCCAAGGTGCCCCTGAAGGGACTTAGCCATTGACATCCGCCTCTTCAACCCCAGTGAGAACTGGCTCTGTGTGGGTGGTCCTGGGGGAAACAGCCAATCTGCACCATTCCCCCTCATTCCGCAGTCCTTTTCAGGCCATTAGGATACCCCATATCACTTCTTGAACAGGACCCTTTTCCCCAAACTCAGACCTCAAGGACCCTTTCATAAACCAGATGATCACTTCTGGGAAGTTACATTTCCTGATTTGAGGATTGTTACAATTAGTGCAAGAAAAAAAAATAGGTAATTATCTAATTCCAGTAAAACTTAATGGGGCCCTTCCCAGGCTAATGGCTGGTGCAGAATGTAATTTCAGTTAAATTGTCCAAGGCTGGGGAAGCGAAAAATATTCGGCTTGGGGGGCACTACTCCTTGTGGGAGCCATAATTTCTAGCAGGCCTTTAGATCAAGACAGGAGCCTCCCTCCCGGGTGGGGGGAGGGCGGGTACTGATTTTGCAAGGAGAGGGCAAGAGCTGGAGAGGGAAGCCCAGCCCCGAGTCAGAAGGGCCAGGGCAGAGGCTGGGCAGGGCCGACGCTGAGTCTGCCATTGTGGGTAGAGCAGCCGCTCCAGCAGAAGCCCAGAGTTCCAGCCAAGACTGCGCGACCTCAGGCAACTCAGGGAGCCTCTCCGGATCCAGTCTCTCGGTTCTATCAATGGTGACCAAGATGACCGCTCGGAGGGGGTGGTTTCTAGGGGGCTGAGCACCTCGCCCACAGATTGCAATCAGCATCTCCCACTGAAGTTGGCCTATCTTGGATATCTCTTCTCTCCTCCCCTTCCCCCACCACCCCTCCTAATTCGTCAACTGCTGAAACATCTGCCTGGTTGAAACCGCCTCCTCGCCGAGCGCTGGGGACTGTCCCCAGGTGTAGGTCTTTGTGTCGCCAAAACTTTGCGAGAAAGCGAGGGCGCTGGACAAAGAGCGAGCGCGGGAGGGCGTTTGCCAGCCGGCTGGGGACGCCGGGCGGTGCGCACTCTTCCCGGGGCTCTGCTCGGTACCCGGACGCCCGCGGTGCCCCGAGCCCAGCCTCCCCAGGCGGGGAGTGGCGGGTTCTGGCCACATCCCAGCGCCCTCGGGGACTGAAAGAAGCCAGGCGGGAGGAGCAAAGGCGGATGGCTGGACATAGGAGTTGACTAGGGTGGGAGGAGGCGAGCAGAGGCGCGGAGCAAAGCTGTCAAACTGCACTCGGAGCCCCGCGCGGGGCGGAGGAGGGAGGGGAAGGGAAGGGGAGGGAAGGAGGAGGGAGGGGAGAGGAGGGGCGGGCGAGAGCGGAGAGGGAGCGAGCGGGCTCGCCGCGCCTGAGCAACCCCTGTCTGCCGCTGTCGCCGCCGCCGCCGCCGGCCCGCACTCGCCCGGAGCGCAGGGTGTCTGCCCCGCTGCGCGCCGCGCGCGGAGGCTCCGGCGCCTGCCGCTGCGCCCTCCAGCCCCCGCTCCTCGCGCCGGCCCGCGCGGGTCCCGGCGGGCGCGAACCCACCATGCAGCTGCAGTTCCGGAGCTGGATGCTGGCTGCGCTCACGCTGCTCGTGGTCTTCCTCATCTTCGCAGACATCTCGGAGATCGAAGAAGAAATCGGGTAAATAGCGGCACTCGGGCCCGTGCAGAGCCCTGGCGGGATCTCTCCCACCCCGGTACTCCGCCCCCCACACCCGCTTTGTGTGCGCCGCGCCCCCCTAACGCTCAGCTGGAGAAGTGGGGGAAGGTTTTGGCCCGGGGAGGCGGTGCCGGGGGACCGGGACGGTTTGGGGCGCGGAGCACGGGGGCGCGGCTGCCGTGGGGAGTCCCCAAGCGGGGAGCACGGGCAGCCTCCAGCTGGCCCGCGTCAGGGAGCAGACTCGCCTACCCTACCCCCCTTCCCTAGCGTGTCCGCGAACGATGTCGCCGGGGTCGAGGGAGGGCGCCGGGGAGTGTCTGGGGTGGGCGGAGGGGCCGAGAGTGGAGGAGGCAGGAGTTTCTTTGTCTCCAGCTCGGCCGCTTTCTCGCCTTGGCAAAGTGGGCAGGGGGCGCGCGGGGATCTCTGCGCTGGGGGAGGGGATCCCCGGGTTGGAGCGGAGGGCGGGGGCTCTGCACTGGCTCCCTGGAAGGGGAGTGTCCCCAGTACCTACCGACTGGCACACGCTCCTCCCGCCCGCCCGGGAGCCCGGCGTTGGGGCGCCGGCTGGTACCGCTAGAGGCGAAGCGCGCGGGGCTGGGCTGAGACTCTCTCCCTCGCCTGGCTTTGGACGCTCAGCTAACCCCACGGCGCCCCCTGCGCCCACGGGTTCCCGTGCGCTCTCAGCGCGGAGACGGAGACCTTTCGGGAAAGTCTGTGTTGCCGCGGGGTCGTCTTCGGGGCCCCCAGGAGCGCGGTCTCGCCCCGGCTCCTCTCCCGATCTCTCCAGAGGTGGGAAGGGACCGCGAGCCCTTGCCCTGGCGCGGGACTTCCAGGAGTGCTCACTTGCGGCGCGGGACGCAGCCGCTGTCGGGCCGGGAGGCTGGGACTCGCGCCCCGCCCGGCAGCCTCCCCGCACGCTCCGCCGGGTCTCTCTGCTTCAGCGCCACAAAGAGCGTCCAATCCGCGGCGGGCAGGTGGGGAGGCAGCTAGGGTTCTGAGGGGCCCTGAGGAGAGCTTCCTGGCCCCGGGCTGGGAAAGGGTGAGGTCGCCGAGGGGGCAAAATGTCCCCTCCTCCTTGGGGCTGGAGCCGAGCCGGCGCCCTACTCGAGGCCCGCGCCGCGTGCGCCCCCTCCTTTGTCCCATTTGTTTCATTCATTATCAGCTGGAGTTGAGGGCCCGCTGAGCTGACAGGTCCCTCAAAAGGGAAATGACAGGATCCCAAGGCCCTAAGGACCCAAACCTGGGGCAGGCGCCACTTCCTACCCTCTCCTTTTCTCCCGGCCTCTTCGGCCTCTTCGCATCTCAGAAACCCAAGAATTCCTTCTGTGAGCTCCGCTGCCTTTCATGAACCCCTCTGCCTGCCTCCTCCTCTTCCTCATCCTCGGTTTCCCCACGAGCTCCGAAAACTTTCGCAAATACTGTTCAGTTAATACGTGACGTGCTCCCACGCAGAAATAGAGAAACACGTTACTTTCCATAGCTGTTTGCCCCAAAAAACAGGGTGGGAGAGGAAAGCGGGCAAGCCAAGTCTTGGATGATGGATGGCCCAGTGGGGAGGGCCTTCCTCTCTGTTCTCCCTCCCTTCTCCCAGCTGTGGGCTCTGCTTGGCCCAGATCACTTGCTGACCTTGACAGGTGAGAGGGAAGGACCAGCAGCTGCCCATTGTTCTGCTATAGAAACATAAGAAGTGCAGAGCTCATTCAGGCATCCCTGGCTTATCCATTCCCTGAACTTTGACTGAATAGCTTCTACATGCCAGGGACTTTTAATTTTTAAAATGCAATCAGGAAATCACTTTGCACATAATGCTTCACTTTCCTGCCCAATGTTTTGCAGAACCCCCACCCCCCCCCAACCCCACCCCACATCAGGTTATTTCAACAGGGTATCCAGGAATAAGTTCCTAGGCCAGAGCTAAGAAGGGCCTTTACCTATATATTTAAAACCCAGGGCTCCTCTGCTATGCCCTGGGACCTGCTTCATTGGGGAGGGGAGTATCTGTTTGGGCTGACGCTGGGAAAAATTGTCAGACGGGTCAAATGTGTAATCTTCTGTTGCATCACCCTTCCTTCTTGGTGTCCCTGTCCTCAGGCTGATCCCAGCTAGACCCGTTTTGACCCAGGCTTGAAACATCTTCCCCACTCACTCCCTCCCCCAGGCCCACTCCCAATCTGTCCCACACATGTTTAAGGGGAGTGGAGGCATATCTGGGATTTGCCATGGCTGGAGGAGGAAGGATATCTGGCAGAGGACCAGAATCCCAACAGGTGTGATGTCTGCTTAGAGGCTAGGTTCCAAGCTCAGTCACTTTAATCCTTGGAACCACCCCAACTTAGAGTGGTCAGCCAGGGCTCAGTGGGTTAAGGGCCCTGGCACAGTGGCCAGTGAGGGGTGCCAGGAGCAGGGCTCTGTCTTCCTCATCTTATTCCTTCCTGGGAGACCTGGACGCATATTCAAAACCATGGTGCCACTGCCCCAGCCATGCCCACCCTTCCCCAACTTGATCTCTTGAACCAGGGATGGGTGTTTCTGGAAGGGGGGACCCCATGGTGTTATTAGGAAGGGAGGAAGGAAGACATTTCTTTCTGGACTAAATAGTCAAGGATTAAGGAATGAAAAGTGAATGAGGGAAGAGAATTGCACACGCATTGTCTGGTGGAACAAAAGTGAGATACAGTTTTCTTAAGCTCTTGTACCCTTTTTTTCTAAAATGAAGCTATTGGTGTGGTAGTCTCAGAGGTCCTGTCCTGCACAAGGAATACAATGGGTTGCGAGGGGCAGGTTTTTCTTCCTGAAGCTTTTTCTGAGAGACTCGTTTCTTTTCCTCGGTGATGCTTTTCAACTTCTGACTTGCTTGCTTGTGGAAATGCCTCCCTGGGGCCAAGAGGGAAAAAGAAAGGTAGAAAGATGAGTTCTCTGCAGAGCACTCAAGCAAAGAGTGGATTCAAGTTCTACAGCAGACATTGGGCGGGGCTTTGATAAAACAGCCTCCATCCATTCATGCAGTGCCTCAATTTTTAGTCCAAGTTGTAGGCTAAAATGTTTCTTTCTGATTGTCCCCTGAACTTTAGTCTTGAGGGCAACCTACAAGAGAGGGGTGTGAGGCATGACTCTCTTGCCCACCAAGATGTCCCCAAATCCAGTGCACAGAGACATTCAATAAACTTCTATTGCACCGGCCCAGTGATGGGCACATAGAGCATCTTTGGGCAAAGCAGACACCCACAGACCCTTAGGATGGGAAGGAAGTGTGAGGTTCCCCCCAGGAAACTTCCCCTTTTTTTAAAGTTAGTGTAAATTTGACCCTGCGAAGCAATATCGCTTATCCAGTATCACACCCTGACCTGGTAAAGAGAGGACAGTCCTGCACAGGTCTCCTTATTTGCAACCCAATGCCCTCATCCCTGATTGAGTTCCTTGAACATAGTCTCTGGTTTAAACGAAGGTAAATAGTAATAATAGTAATAATCACGATAATGGTGAAGGTGAAGGTGATGATGGTCATTAGCATTTATTGGTTTATCGAGTGCTGGCTATGAGCCAAGAGCCATTCCAAGTGCTTCATTGATATTAACACACCTTTTCGTCATGGCAACACAGTGGTCACCTCCCCAGGGGCAACAAGACCTCCTACTGGCCAAACTCTGTGTGCCAGACACTGGGCTAATTACTCTAAAGTACTACTTCGCTCAATCCTACTGTATCTCTTTAAGCTAGGTGCTGTGGTTATCTCCAGATTGTCAGTGAGGAAACTGAGACTCAGAGAGGTTTGGTGATCAAGCAAGGGACCCTAGTTCTGTAAGAAGCCTCGCTAGACTGCCCTGTCCTCTGGGTTCTTTCACGCTGCGGTAATACTACAGAACGGGTCTCAGAACTTCACTCATTTCCCAGGGATGTTGCACAGGCCCAGAGTTTTCCTAAGACCATGGTCTGGCCTCAGCAGCTTGCAAAAAAGGGAAGGTGAGTGAAGGACACTGTGGGAAGGACAGAGGGCTCGTCTCCCCGAAATGCCCCTTTGGTCCCATCAAGTTCAGTGTGATGCCAGAGGACAGACGATGGCACTACCTGTCCCCTGGCTGGCCAGACAAACTCATGTGCCACAAGCAGGAGCATCCTAGACTCACAGGTGGGACCTTGGGCCGAAGCTTCTGGAGGGAAAACTCTTGTCCGTTTGCAAGTCTGATTTAGATGTCAGTTGAAAGAGAATTCTGACATCTACACACCATGTATTATTGGGCGTCTGGGGGCCTGGAGCAGGCGTGATAGTAGAGATATTTCACAGTGGGTCCCTGTGAGCACTGGCCCATTGGCATGGACATCTGACTGGTCAGCACAGATACCATCCAGTCACGCTGGCCAGGAGTATCAGTGCACCCCAAGCAGGCATCAGACTACAACTGCGGAGAATTAAGATGCGGGGCGGGCTAGCTCTGGTCCTTGGCTGTGACCAGGTCTGCGAGGAGGCAGCCACTGCAGCCATCCGCCAGGAGTGAGGTGAGGTGCACCTTTTGGTCCTGGATGAGTCCAGGCTGATGAGAAAGAAAACGAGCTCGTCTTTGAGTCCTGAAGTGCAGGGACCTTGTCAGGAGAATACATATTTGCTCAAGACAATGCAATCTTTTTTTCTTTTTTCTTTTTCTTTTTTTTTTTTTTGGAAAAAGCTCATTCTTCTTCCCAATCCTGGTGTACTTCCCTCTCGTATAAACATGACTGGAGGATAAAATAGGAGAGAAGGCTCTGGTTTTTAACTCACTTGCCCAAGTCCTGTTGCCAACTGTTCCTAGCATCAAATTTAAATTGTAAATAGATATCCATCTTGGAAACCAATTCACCACTCAGGGCCTCGTTCCCCCTTATAAAGCAGGGTTGCTAGGTTTTAAAATTGTTTAGGTTTTACAAATTGGCGATGTTGTAAATTGCAAATTATAAATACTTCTCAGAGAGAGTAGAATTCTAGAAAGGCTCCCATGCTTTGAGCGCGCCCTGGGCTCTAGCCATTCTGTTTTGCTCACAGTTTCCTGGAATGAGCCATGACTCCATGCCTCCGTGCTTTTGAACACATTTGTCCTCCTTTCAGGAAAAACCTCTTTGCACGCCCTATCCCTCCTGACTCCCACCCCACGCTCTGCTCCCTTCCCCTGACTCCACCATCAAGGCTAAGATCTGGCCGCAGTTCCTTTGTAAAGCATTGCCAGGGCCCAGACCCTCCTTGGACGGTCTGGGGTGGCCGTCCCTCCTGTGTGTTACCCTTAGCACGTGGTCATGCCAGTATCTACACCCATGGAGATGGGCTCAGCAGTTCTGTTTTATTTCTCTCTGCCCCCAGCCCCTGGTGAGGAGCATATGGCTTAGTGCATGAAAGCCATAATACTTTTTTCTGGACTAGATGTGGCCAAAATAAGCTTTCAGTCTTTCTGCTCCCAAAGGCCTATACTATTTTTTTTAAAGATTTTTTTTTATGTATTTGACACAGAGAGAGAGCACATGCAAGCACAAACAGGGGGAGAGGGAGCGGGAGAAGCAGGCTCCCCACTGCGCAGGGAACCCGATGTGGGGCTCGATCCCAAGACTCTGGGATCATGACCTGAGCCGACGGCAGACGCTTCACTGAATGAGCCACCCAGGGGCCCCTATACTATTCTAATAACAAGTAAACACCCTCTGCTTACTTGAAAGGTCCTCCTTTTCCACTTTGCCTGCCTTCTGTATCCGACACGGAGGACACAAGCTCAGTGAAGGGCGTTGTTCATCATCTCGGAATGTCGGAGGCCGGCCAGTGGAAAAGCCCTTTCTAGTTTGTAAAAGTAGAGGACTTAGTGGTTCTGTTTCCAACTGCCAGTTCAGATACAAACCAAAGCTGTCAAGACCCACCCCACGCTTCTGTTCAGCCTCTTATTCTCCAGGGAACCCTTTCTAGCCCTCTAGCCCCCAGTCACCGTCCTTCCGACTGGACAGAAAGTGCCAGCTCTGTCTGCCTTTGCCACCTTCATGCTTTCATACTGGCCTTAAGAGCAGACTTAACCGGGAGCCAACTGTTTCCTTCCAAGGGCTGGTCCCCAGAAAGGATGCTGGAAGTTGCATGTTTGACACATTGAGAGAGCAAGAAACATGAGGTCGGGCCACAGGGGGTTGCGGGGGGGCATTGCACATCAGGTGGCTGTCTCCTGCCAAGGGGTGGGGTGGGTGCATTTCTCCAAGAGAAGCCCCAGGGCGAGACACTTGGGTGCCATCTGCGTCCAGGAAACCCATCTCCTGTGTCTGAATGACTGCCGGTCTGGGGCTTGTCCTTAAGTGTTGAGATTAGTCACTCTCCTGGGTGGCAGCTGGGCTGGTTTTAAATTCTCCCCAGTGGCCTGCAATCCGTCACTCGGCTAGGAAGCCGCCCCGGTGTCCTGACGGGACCTGTTTGTCCCGGCGTTTTCTCAGCTTCAGCTGTCACAGACTTCGCGGGGGCGAAGGGAACTGCTCCATCCGGGGAGAGAGCAGTGGCCGTGACAAGCCGCGTATCCGCGTTCCACGCCAGGAGCTGCCCCTCCCGACGCTTGTCCACTTGGAATCCTGATTCGCGGCTCTCCACTCTGAGTCCCGCTCTGTGGACTGTGTGTGTGTGTGTGTGTGTGTGTGTGTGTGTGTGTGTGTGTGTGAGTTCCTAAATTGCTCTGCAAGGAGGCTCATGCTTTGTCGAGAGTTTCCCCAGCACCTTTTTCTGTTCTTCCTGGGGGAACCCAGAGGCCCCTCTCAGCCGTACCTCCCAGTCCCTTGTTGAGCCTCAAGGCGACAAATTTTCCTCCTCCTCCTCTGGCCTCTTAGTCAGCGACTGGGGGATCAAAATGACCCTGAGGTCAGTGGTCCCCAAGGCTGATCCGCCAGGGATCCAAAAGGGAGAAGAAAAGAAAGAAAGAAGAAAAAGAACAAGCCCAACGTACCCACGGTGATTATGCTGGTTAGGGTTACCGACCGCCACTCCTGAGAATGAGGCTCCTTTATTGTGAGATGGTGCTCTTTGTCCCTGTGGGGTATAAAGGTGTCCTCTCTTTCCTGAGAGAGAGCGATGGTCTTCTGTGGCCCAACAGGTTGGTGGCCCTACGACTCCCCGACGCTACCGATGCTACCGACCCCTGAAATCTGACAGTCTGGGGTCCGAGTTTGCCTTGAAGGGTAAGCAGAAGGGGTCGCTCCCCAAAGCACAGCTTCTCTCCCCACACATCCTTTCCTCCCAGAGGCCGACGCCACAGAGAATAACGCATCGCCCTGGGATGCCTGCTCCGCGCCGAACGATACCTGAAGCCCGTTAGCCTTCTTCGCACCTGTCCTGTCAGCGGTCGCGTGAGGTCTGTGCTGCTGTGTCCATTGTCCATCTGTGCCATTGCGCAGAGGAGGAAACCGAGGCACAGAGCAGTTAAAGAACACGACCGAGGTCACACTGCTCGTGAGCTGCAGAGCTGGGATTTGAACCCAGGCTGAGGGAAGCGAGGAGAACAATCCAGAAACCACGTGCTGAATGGCATCCAGTGGGGGAAGTCTGCAGGAGGCTAACGCTGGGAAACACGAAGGTCTGCGGGGAGCCGCGGTGCTGAGAGCGAGCTCCGGGGCCGTGTGCTAGCGCCAGGCTGGGGTGGCCATCCTGGCAGCCTGTGGACCGATGCCCCGTAGGGCTGCTGGCTCTGGATCACCTGTTGCACGATGGTGCCTCCCCCAGCCCCCCGCTTGCCCTCACCGAGTCTCCTCAGAGTGGTTCTGGAGCATGGCCTCGCGTGACTGTCTCATTGCCAGAGAGACTGAGACACACTGAAGGGAGAGGAGGACAACACAGATGATTAAGGCCAGGAGGAATTTCCTTCTGCGGAAAGACAGAAGGGCTGGTGCTTCCAGCTCCCTCGGGCTGGGAGGGGCCCTTTGAGGAAAGAAAGAAGGAAGGAGGGAGGGAGGCAAGAAGGAAGGAAGGAAGGAAGGAAGCTGGCAGGGACGGGACAGGCTAGTGCAGGGAGGAAGTACGTGGCCAGGGAGCCCTGTTTTCCAGGGACCGACAGGTGCCCGCCGTTCTGCTGGGGGTCCCACGGCTCCCTCCCTTAACCCCCACAGACACCCTGTTTGCCTATTTGCAGATGAGGGCGGGAGAGGTTCTAGGATTTGCTAAGGTCACACGGGCGGGAAACTGAGGCGCTGGAATCCTAGGCAGGTTTGCCTGGGCAGGCCCGAGCAGGCCTTAGCTACTTTCGGGAACTGGAATGATGGGGCAGCTGCTCCTGCTCCGACAGCTCCCTAGGCCTCCTCTGTATCCTCCGTACCACACAGAGGGTTTGGAAAGGGAAGCCGGGGACATCTGAGACCGCAGGGAAGGCTCACGGCAGGTCAGAGGAGCGCCCCCGACACCGTGGTGGCCGCTGCCCTGCGGTGCCCGGTTTCAGTGGATGCTGAGGAAGGGGCGGCCACACTCCGACTCTGCCCAGGGAGTCGTGGGCTTGTGCTGTTAGTTCCCCATCTCCGATTTCCAGAACAAGAACGTTGGCTGCGCTCGGAGGAGCGACACCCAGGATTAATTCACACCTTCTCTCTCGGTAAATGCCAGCATGGCTTAAATAATGAAGGGAGGAGGCATACGATCTCCGGAGAAAAGGAGCTGGTAAACGGATAGGGCCGGGGATAGGGCCGGGGACTTTCGGTTGCTGCTCTCCCAGAAGAAGCAAAGCCTGCCCGGCGCACTGGGGGCTCCAGTCGGTGAAGCACCTGCCTTCGGCCACGGTCATGATCCCGGGGTCCGGGGATCGAGTCCTCCGCGGGAGCCTGCTTCTGCCTCTCCCTCCGCCTGCCTCTCCCCTTGCTCGTGCGCTCCCTCGTGCTCTGTCAAGTAGATAAATAAAAGCTTTAAAATCAAGAAGGAGAAGCAGCAAAGCCCTTCCAACCGCACCTCCACGGTCCCCAAAACTTGGGAACTGACGCTCAGAGGACTCTGCATGATGTCTGACTGTACCGGGATCCACGAAGAGAAGCAAAGAGGAGGGCAAGACAGAACCCCCGAGGGCCGTATCTACCCCAGCCCAGGGCAGGATGCCTCTTAGGCCGCTGTATACAAGGACAGAACCAGGGCGGGCCGGCCTCGGCCATGGAACCAGCCAACCTCTGCGGCCCCTTCCCCACCCTGTCTGGTGCCCCCCAGTAAAGCTCTAATCTCCACCGGTGTCAAAATAACTCACTTAGGTCTTCACAGTCAATTTCTCCCAGTTGCGAGCGCAAGGGTAACCGTGGGAAGGTTGAGGCTCTCGTGTCTGGAGAAACACTTACTACCTGTGTGACCTCAGGCAGGTGATGTCACTTCTCAGAGCCCCAGCTTCCTAATCTAAATAACAGGGTTAATAATATCCGACTCACAGTGTTCTGAGGGTTAAATAAAACACACATCATGGGAGTGAAAAATTGTGCCGCCGTGATGGGAATCAGTACGGCGGTTCCTCCAAAAATTGGAAGTAGAATTACCATAGGACCCAGAAATCCCACTTCTGGGAGTGGACCCAGAAGAATTGAGAGCAGGGGCTTGAACAGGTGTTTGTACACCTGTGTTCAGTAGTATTTGCAGTAGCCAAAAGATGTCCAAGGATGCGTGAAAGGGTAAGTTAAGTATGGCGTATAGTATGAGGGAATATTATTCAGCCGTAAAAAGGAGGGACATTCTGGGACCACCTAGGTGGCTCAGCGGGTTAAAGTCTCTGCCTTTGGCTCAGGTCGTGATCTCGGGGTCCTGAGATCGAGCCCCGCATCGGGCTCTCTGCTCAGCAGGGAGGCTGCTTCCCCCTCTCTCTCTGCCTGCCTCTCTGCCTAATTGTGATCTCTGTCTGTCAAATAAATAAACAAATCTTTAAAAAAAAAAAAAAAAGGAGGGACATTCTGACACAGGCTACGACATGGATGGACCTTGAGGACACTATGCTAAGTGCAAAAAACCAGTCACAGAAAGATAGATACTGAACGATTCTACCTCCATGAGGTGCCCAGAGTCATCAAATTCCCAAGACAAAAAGCTGAATGGTGGTTGCTGGGGCTAGGGGGAGGAGGGAGCGACTATTTAAGGCATACGGAGTTTCAGTTTTGTGAGATGAGAAGAACTCTACAGATGGGTTGTACAACGTCCTGAATGTACTTAACACTAGTGAGCTGTACAGTTAAAAATGGTTAAGATGGGAGGTGTTATGTGACGTGTATTTTAACTACAATTAAAAACACGCATACAGATGCAAGCCACCAAAAAACACCGGGCAGGTGCTCAAGGCACATTGATTTATTTTAAGAGGGTAGTTCTGGTCTTAACCAAGCAACATCAGTGGGAGTATTCTTCAATTCAAGAAATAATATAGTACCAAAAAGCATGGTGGAGAGGAAGTCGAGGGAGAAAGGGAACAAGGAATATAGAGCTAGACTTACAGAAATACAAACCACTTGCTGGAGGGGGCTGAACACCCAACACCTGGGATTTGGAATTGTGGGAAGTGCAAACACGTAATTTCTTTGTGGCATTCTGTAAATACCTGCTGGCCTGCTGACCGGCCTGTCTTAAGTTCAGTGGGAGCAGCCCAGGCCGCGTGGAAGGCACGGAATGGTGGGAGGCCTAGGTAGGGTGTAGACAGCCCAAACCATCCTCCCACCCAGATCTAGTTCCCTAGCTGCCTCTTGCCTTACTATCTGCATCCCAGTAGCCTCAGTTAGTGTTTTTGGGTCAATGGTGAATCTGAAAAAAGAAGAGAGCCCCCAAATGCTAATCCCCAGAGATTTGGCTCTCTCTGGCCTAGGGAAGGCTGGGATACAGCTGTCTCCCTCGCTTTTAGGCTCAGGCCACACGGTTCCCCTAACACAGGAGGAATGAGGGAGTGCCGTGGATTGCAGGGACAGGAAGTGCGGAAGCTGTGGGTCAGCGTCCATGAGGGCTGTAAGATACAGTGTTTCTGACTCTGGAGTGCGGTCTGAGAGTCCAAATCTCGAACAAGTTCCAGGTGATCTGTTACCATTGGTCCCTCCAAGGACCCCATTTGGAGAACCACGGGGCTAGAGCCTTGTCACGCAAAGGGTGGCCCTTGGGCCAGCCACATGGCATCATCTGGAGTTTTGGTAAAAATGCAAAATCTTGGGCCTCACCCCAGAACCAGACCTAATGAAATTGAATCTGCATCATTACAAGACCCCAGGTGATTTGTATGCACACTCGCTCAACTGGTGGGTATAGCTGGTTTCCTGGCCTTCTGCAGACCCCCAGCCCAAGTCAGTGAGGTCGGCCCATCAGACCGGGGGAAACTTGTCAGAGGATCCCTGTTACCCGTCACAGAGTTGGCCTCAAATGGATGTCAGAAAAACTTACTAATAGTTATTCTTAGAGCCACTTGCTGGGTGCCCGTGTAAGCACCAGGAACTTTCCATACATTATTTCACACATTTATTATAAAACCCCAACAAAACCCACTTTGTGGAGAAGTAAACTGAGACTCCAGTACAGTAACTGCTTCCTAAACACAGAAAAAGAGAACTGAATTTTCTCAAGGTCTAGCTGGCCTGGAGTCTCCCGGTGCTGGAGATTTAGTCCCAGAGATTAGTTTGCTTCCCTCTCTTTGCCCCTCTCCCAGATGAGGCCCGAGACACGAGGCAAGGCAAGGAGAAGTCCCAACCAAGAGTGGAACTGATCTATGAAATCAGTCTTTAAGGAGACTGCAGTGTGTCTACACCGGAAACAACCTCGTGCCTGGGCTATAGCACATGATTGAAATTTCTGGAGAAGCTGGGCAGCGAGGCCGTCCTTGGCTGGATCATTAAGCCCCACTCATGAACTTGGCCGGGATGTAGTCATTCACACAGGAAATGCCCCCCTTTTCTAGCTGGTATGTACAGTAACACACCCCTGGGGTTCCTGGGTTTTTTGGGTGGTTTTGGTGGCTTACCCAGCCTACAGTCTCATCCCAAACTGTGCTCTGTTATAGAAAGCAGAGGAATTAAGGTGGGGGAGGCCACTGGGGGTGATCAAAGGCAGGTATAAGAAAGCCATTAGAACCAACCTGCTCCTTCAGGTAAAGACAGCCTCTGGGCAGGCTGGTAGCCAAGAATTTAATTGTATTTATTCTCGCCATTATTTTCTATTTAGGGCAAGGGATATTGGTATTCTATTTATGGCACTGATATAAAGATTCCTTTTATGATAAATTCATTTAAGTTTTTAAGCGAGTCATTATAAAGAAAAGTATTAAGTCAATAAAGTGCAGTTAGCAAAACGCCTGAAGGAAGATCCAGGAAAAGATTGACGTCCGCACAGTGATGATGCACTAGCCTTACTTCTTCCCAGTGATCGTTATCTGCCCCTTTGGTAGCAAAGCTGTGACAATCCTTGCAAAACTTCTACAGGAAGAGGAAGAGAGCTCATCTTCCTAGAAAGTGCCTGGTTACAGAGACACTTGCTCACGGTACCTGGGAAATTGCCCAGGGTACAAATAAGGAATTGGCCAATGAAACAGTCTTGTGAATGCTTTGAGAAGCAAGGGTAATTTAGGCCCGAGAGACCCCTCACCCCCAGCAACGCCACAAGGTGAGACCCCCATCTCACTGTCTCCTGGCACGCTCTACTTCTGCTTTGCGCCGTACCTTAGGCTTCGTGTATCTTGCGTGATCCCTTTCTTGCCTGTGGGATGGTGGCCGCAGGAGGCTGGGGCCACCGCAGCAGACCTGTGCTGCCTTGTGCCTCCAAGCTCTTGACACGGGCCTTGCAGAGACTAAGCCCTGGTTTGGAGAACAAAGGCAGGAAAGGAGAGAGGGCAGGAAAGGGGGGGGGATTCCTTCCTTGAGGCTCAGAAAGATCCCTGCCGCCTGCATCCTGGGATCATGTCTACATTTCTCTCCATGGCCGAAGGAGAGAAAATGTGAATTATATGAGCCCCCTCCCCCATAGAACTGTCTGATTCAAAATCCATTAAGTGCCATCCTACTTACAGATGAAGCCCACTTTCCTTTTGGCTGGTTCCATGCAGAAAGACCAGCCCCCCCCCCGTTAACATAAGTATCCCTCGCAGGGGAACTCGAGGTTCTATACGGTCTTCGTGGCCTGGTACACAGAAGCCAGAGGACTGGAAGGATGTGGCCAGAATCAGGAATCCGCTGGCAGGCTGAGATCAAGCTGATAACACGGAGATTAATAAGGGTCTGCAACCCCCTCCATCCTGTAGCACGAAGGAGGGTTTTTAAATCAATGCTGGTCTGGCTGGCTTAATAGTACCTAATCTTACCTTTTGAAGCTGGAACATTTGGGAGTTGAGATCAATGGAGAGAAAATAAAGTAAAATGTGTTGACTTCGGGATTTTTTAGTCTTCATCAAAGTGCCATTGTGTAGCATTGTTTTTATTTTCTGTCTTGGAAATCGGCGGAGATTAGCCACTGAGACCATCAGCCTGGACGAGGTGGTGAGGTTATTCGGTTTTGATTTTACTGTTTTCATCCACTGCAAGACAATCTCCGTGAGGGAAGAGTCCATTTCCGCCCCGTTCACCAACGTGTCCCCGGTGCATGGTGCGTGGTAAATGCTTAGGAACCAGTTTCTCAAATGCCACATTTCGGTGTAACCAGCACATGCTACCTACCATGGAGAAGTCCTCTGTCCACTGTCCAAACCTGCTTCCGGCAAAGTGCAGAAACAGCAGCCTTGCAAGGCACTCGAGGTGCCCCTGGACAAAAGAGTCCCTGGTACCGAGATGTTGTGACCGTTACCGAGAGCCTCATGTGCTTACCACAAAGCTGTATGAGTAAAATGGATTTGACTCACCGTCCATAGGTGCTCACAAGCCCTGTGTTGGAGGCTGGCACCATGCAAATCCGAACCCAGTACAGAAAAAAAGGCTCGAGGCGTTTGTGGTCTAACAGGGCAGAGACTTCTTAGGGGTTGATGACAGCTGTGTCTGGAGTGAGCAACAATCTGGGGATCGGGGCTTTGGTTATGGATTCGCCACCTGCAGGCCATTCACCTTAAGGGCAGGCCCAAAGCTCTCTGGGCCTCAGTTTCCCCATCTGTAGAATAAGCACGAGATGAGCCCACAGGTCTTCTCTAGCTCCAGTGCCTCACAGCTGGGTGCCTCCACGATGGGTTTCCCTGTTGGATGGAGTCCAGACTCACTGGAAATAGCAAATCCTTTTGTTATGCCTCTGAATTCCTTGCCCCGAAATTTTAGAGCAGGGCAATAAATAGGTGCTGGTCTATTTTCACCCACCAGCTGCTCTACATTACACAGAAAAAAAAAAAAAAAAAAACGGCCACCACCGGAGAAGGCAAACTAACATACTGAGCACCTGTTACCTGCCAGGCACTGCAGTAGACACTCTCACATCTCAACAAAGCACCTTATAAACTTACAAGAGAAGTTCAGTAACATCACTGTTTCCTGTCTTTCAGTACCACTTGGAGAATCATTATATTACAGCAGGATTGGTGTTCCAGATAAATTATGCTCAATATTCCATGTGTTAGAAAAGCACTAAGTGTGTGTAATAAAATATAAAAGGCTATTATCAAATATAGCTAAGTCGGAGGACTTTTGGAAGCTTTCTTCCTTTGGTTATCAGGAAGATTCATTGTCACCAACAAACCTCTCGTGTGTGCAATGGCAGTGCCTGTCCTCAGCGGTGAGCCCTGCCTTGTAATAAAAATGAAAGTGACATTGTTGTGCTAATGGTACCGATGATTCATACTACAGGAGCTCCAAAGAGGGCTGAGGACAAGAAAGACATTTCGCAGAGGAGGCAGGATCAGGGTGGCACTTGCGTCCAAGGATGGGTCCAAGGACTTAGCCAGAAAAAGAATGAAGGTGGTGATCCAGGTGGGGAGAATGGTCCAAGCCAAGGAAAGGGTGAGTGACAGCAAGGAGCTGGGCTGGAGTGGAGGCTTCAGGAGGGCCTGGAGGTGGAGGGAAATATGGCAGGACAGAGGGCTAGAGCCAAGCTGTCAGTGCTGACGCTATCATACTTGGTTCTTTTGGAAGCCACTTTAGATCAAGCTGGGGTCCAAAGACCTCTAAACATTCTGTGATTGATCTCAGGAGATCAATGAACCTCTTGGAAATTCTAGGCATCTTTCTGGACAAAGGATCCATATATTTTCAAGGATTCTCAAAGGGATCCTTAAAGCTGAAGAGAAGCAGGAAACCTTGAAGGGTTTTGAACAGGATTGTGCAGAGAATATGTGAGCTGCTGAGAGGGGAACGAGCTGGGGAGACCACTCAGGTCATCCACAGGAGGAGCGTGGAGGGTTAGGGTTGCAGTTGTGTCAATGGAAAGGAAGAGAGAGTTAGGGCATCATTGTACAGAGAAGAAGTAATAGCCCTTGGGGGACCATCCGTGGTGGCTAGGACCATGGTTTGGCCTTAAACATGGTGATTATAAAAGGATGGAGTTTGTCCATGTGGGAATGAAGACGTTTAAAAATCACTGCCTGAATCAACAATTATCAGAGCATTGGGACAAAAGGCTAGCTGGCCCATTTTCCTTTATTCTTCAAGTATGGCAACAAAGGCTCAAGATGGGAAGAGGTTGTCCATGGTCATGTACATGGCGGGCAACTGGGACCAAGCCATAAGAGAACAATATCTAGGAGGAGGCTTGTGGAAGGTGGAGATGGAGATTGGAAGCCATTTGTAGGGAGATGTTAGTTGAGGCCATGAATGGAGACAAAGAGAAGAAACAGAGACCCCAGGATTAAGACTTGGTCATTGCCCTCATTTAGAGGGTGGAAAGGAGAAGCCAAGGTAGCAAAGGCCATGGAGAAGGGTGGACAAAGATGAGAGGGGAACCAAGAGACCAAAGCAGTGAGCAAGAGAGGCAAGTGCTCCTGGCAGGTTTGAGGATGCTCGGGGCCCCTGGACTTAGCCATCAGCAGGTCCCTGGTGACATTTGGGACAATGATGAGATAAAAGAAGATTTCAAAGAGAGGTCCCTGGTCAAAGAGGTGGTGACTACCGTCTGGCTGCACCAGAGGTTTGAGAAGAAAGGTTTGGGGTGTGAAAAGCAGGCAGGAGGAGAATAGTTTACAAAGGAAAGATCGCATTTGTAAAAATAAGGTAGAGAAACAAGGAGCGGGAGAAGGAAAGGAGAGGTTATATGATAAAGCTACCATGTTGAGGTGAAAACAAGACCAATGATCAGAGTTGGGGAGAGGAAGAGTGGGATGAAGGCTTGGAGACCATATTCTGGATTGGGGAGGCTCCAGAAATATGAATTTTAAAGGAGGGAAGATCTGGGATCCACCGACCCATCAGGATCTTCTTGCCTAAGCAGATCGCTCTGCCTGGGGCTCTTCCCGCAGCCGCTAGTGAAGCTGGCTCTGCTCAGGTTTCAGGATGCTGATGGAGTGCTGGCTTCTTCAGCAACTCTTCCTTGTCTCCCCGCCAAGCCTGCCCCCAGTCCCTACACACCCATCACTGTCCTCCTCCTTTCTTCTTGGTGCCACCAAGTACATGTTTATGACTCTTCCTTTGTTGAGATATTTGTCTTTCTCGTATGGGTATGTGTGTGCTTCCAAATTTAGATTTATTTTAAAGATTTTATTTATTTATTTGAGAGAGAGAGAGAGAGAAAGCACAAGCAGGGGGAGCAGTAGGCAGAGGGAGAGGGAGAGGTAGCCTCCCTGCTCAGCAGATGTGGAACTCAATCCCAGGATCCTGAGGTCATGACCTGAGCTGAAGGCAGACACTTAACTGACTGAGCCACCCAGATGTACCTCCAAATTTAGATTTTAAGCACCTTCAGACCTGGGGAACGGGTTACTGTCTATCCCCATTGTGCCCCCAGGGCTCAGCTTGGGGCCTTTCATATAGTAGGTGCCTAATAAGTGCATGCTAATTGGAAGAAAACAATGGGAAGGCAAAGGAATCCAGCCATGACCTGTCTCTCTTCTCAGTAGAGTTTTAATGAGAACAATAATAGAAGTAAAATTGAAATAGCATCTGCCAAGCTGTTTGTATATATTCATTACCTCATTTACTCTGCAAAGTTTACTCACTTTAAGGAGTGAGGAGGCTCAGCTTTAAATACTTTGCTCGCGAAGGCGGAGCTAGGGATCACACCAAAGCCTGTGTTCTTCTGTCGCTCTTTTCTTGACGGTATTGAATCAAAGAGGCATTTTTGTCAAAAAAAAAAATAAAAATAAAAATGCAGAGAGGCTAGATAGATCCTTTTCTGCCTTCCCTCTTCCAGGGGGTGGGGAGGTTCTGGGCGTCCTTTCCCCACTGCTCCCCATTCTGAACGTGCCCATGCAAAGCCCTTTACATGATAGGGTGGTTTACAAGAGCCTAAGAAGGGTTAAATTTCCCATCCACTAATCCAGTCCACTGTGGTCACATGGTGAAGTAAACTGGTGAAGAATTCTCTTTGCCTCTGGATTGTTCTAAAGTCCAAGGAGGGGACAGCCTAACCCTCACTTCCCCCTAACTTCTTCCCTGGCCTTTTCTAGGTGAATTCAGTGGCAGGAGAAGTGGAGAAGGGATAAGGCTCAAAGCCAGCCCCAGTCCAAAGCCTGAAATGCTACCTTGAGCCATTGTCCCCAGAGCACCATGCAGAGCCACCAGCCCAGACCCTGGAGGCAGATGAGCAGAACGCACCGCACACACCCGGGGAGTCCGGACTGATGCTCAGAGCACGAGGGAAAGCAGGGGAGGGGTACTTGTCCAGTCCTTCTTTGCGCCTCTCACTTTTGTGTGTTTGCAGCAGAAATAAGGCTCCCTGAAAAGCCGCTAGAATCATTTGAAACATTAGGGCCAAACCCTCCTAGAATGAGAAGGTAGAAATCCAGTGGGATAGACAACCCTAGGTCCCTGTGCACACACCCCTTGGAGCACTTGGTTCCCTGCTTCCTTCTCTTGGCTCTGCCAGGGGACAGCTTGGGCGTCTGTCTGGAGTCAGGTGTAGGTCCCAGGTACAATTGCTGTCTGGCCCTGCTCTCTGGCTTCTCTTCTGGGTTTGCGCCAATTACACAAAGCCCCAGTTTTGACTCCACTCAGGCTTTGACCACCCCTGCCCCCCAACCCCTTGCCCCATGTTCCCAGCTTAGAGACAATCTGTTAGACGAAGCCAGGTTCAAATCCTGCCTCCAGCTCCTCCTTGCTCTAAATCCTTGGATTCAATGCTTGACGTCTCTAACTGAATGGGATTACTAAAAATGCTCACCTCGTAGGGTTATGATAGAGACAAAAGGAGAAAATCCACAGTGAGGGCGTGGCCTGTGAGTGCCGGATGCTAGGTACCCAGGCAGTAGCAACTCAGGATGGTCACTTCTCTGGGCTCTATCATCTAAGCAAAGTCCTTAAGTCCCCACCCAGACACCTGTTTCTAGCATCAACCTGACACAGGCTTGGGTGCCACCATCTTCTCTATGCCCATCCCGACCCCACCCCGACCCGCTACAAGCTACAGCGATGTTGGTTGAGTGAAGTCATTTTCTATGCGCTAACTCAACATGGCAGGAGGTTGCGTTTTCCATCCTGAGCACCAGCTCTGGGCTTTTCTCCAAGGCAATCAGGAATTGGCTCACAGGGAAACTCAATGGGCAGAACCCCTCCACAATTCCTCCCCAGAGCCCCCAGACTCCTCCAGAACACAGGGTAGGGGTGGGACTGGAGGCCACGGCTGACACCTGAAGCCATGGGCGCTGAGTATCCTTCCAGAGCTCGGGCTGGTTTCCTCTTACTGTTCTGTTAGTTGGAAGTTCAATCAGCGAGACCTGGGCAGGCAGTAGCCTTGCCCTGTACGGTAGGAAGAAGGAACTTCCCAGATTTCCTTTCCAGCAGCTTTGCTTCTACAGGGGGCAAAGGACTCAGCCTCTGGGTGTTCTTATTCTGCTTATGGTTGAATTTATCAATAAGCATCTTGTCAGTTGTCATTGAGAAGGAGCAAGAAGCTAGTGCCCCCCGCCACTCCCCGCACACCCTCAGGTCCAGCAGGCTTGCTATACTGGCTTAAGAGGGGCTTCTGAGTCAGGGGCGTTAATGGAGAAGATGACATGCGATGCTCTGCTACGTGAGTGGCAAAGAGGCAATCCAGGGATCTCAAACTACAGAGTCCAGGTAGGACACATACATAAGTGAGGCATCTCAGCGTAAGACAAGAGGGAGTGGTGAGGACTGTGGTGAAATGTAGCGTATTCCCGCCTGCCCCCCACCCCTGCTCCCACCAACCTGAGGCACAGCCCCTTCTCAACTCAACTCAACCAACCACTCTGACTCAGTGTGGCCAGATCTTCTGATTGTTCATAAGGATCCAGAAATTAGCATGCTTTATAATAACTATTCCCTTGAGCTTTAAAATATTGGCCTCCGGTTTTTAAAACATTTAGAATATGCAAGTCACCCCCACCCAGACACGTATTGAGGCCAGATACAACCTGGGGCCGGCAGTTCATAAACTCGGAATTTAGTAAATGCAGATAGAATAAAGGATTCCCGAGGGAGAGCATGATGTTCAAAGATACGACCTTGGTTGGATCCAACCCACACAACCCACACATTCCAGAAACTTCCCTTGGTGGAGTTAGCAAGTGGCACGTGCGAAAATGGAATACGAAGACAGAGAAGGCTACCCCAGAAAGTGTCTCCTATGCTCTGCTCTTTAATTTGTGCTCTTTATTTGGAAAGCTGTGAGGGTCTGTAAGGGAACCTTGAAGAGCTTCAAGGAGGGACTGCCGGATTGCAATTTGCATCTCAGAAAGCTGGGTCCAGTGTGGGAGGGACCGGCAGAGAGTGACTCTCCAAGACAGAGAGGGAGAGAATATGGAGACCAAGCCATGATCCAGGGTGAGGCCATGAAGGTTGGCACCTGCTCCCCTCAAGTGTACAATCCCCACAGGACAGCTGTTCCCCTGGGGGGTCTTGGAAGGCGGAGCATGGTGAGGGTGCGTGGGGAATAGAGGTGCCACCTGCATTCTGAATGACCTGGGTAGGCGGCCATCCTGGTCGGGTCTGAGTTGTGCAGGGAGGTACCCAGGGTGTGCATGATTCTGGAAGCGGCAGTGAGGCGTGCCTGCCGGGAATCAGTCAGTCATGGCATCTAGACGAGCAGTGAAGCTGGGGTTTGGACAAGTGATCCATGCTCAGCAGGGCTCTGAGCTACCCCAGCATGGAGGAGAGGGCAGGCAGGTGGGGAGGAGCTGGGAGAAAGTAGTGGGAAAGGTTCAGGGAACACTTGGAGAAGTGAGGCCACTCGATGGAGGAGGACAGTGTCTGTGGCTCGAGGCATATTTCGGGTCTTGCTCAGTCCAGGGACAGAGCAGAAAGAACCAACGTGTGGTCGGACTCACTCAAGGACCAACTGGTACTCTGGGAGTTTCTGCAAGGAGTCCCCCTGGGAGCTCAGCCCAGCACAGCCTGCTAGCCAGTTGAGCCTAGTTCTCAACAGTGTGACCTCTAGAGGTGCTTCCTGCTGTTTAGCTGAGAGTTTCTTTGTTGAAGAAAAGGAAACGCACTGATTCAGTCTCTGGCACACCATCGGTGACAGCAACGGCAGCAGGTACCACAGCTCTGCCATGGGGAACACACGCATTTTCTTCTACCTCCCGGTCCTCATTTCTCCCTTGAGGGCTGCACGGCTGAAAGGCAGCTTCCCTGAGGACAGCTGTTCCCCCTGGGGTTTGGCAGAGTCCTTGCCCAGCAATGGTTCTCTCTGATCCAGAGGGCGGCAGCCATCACCGTAATACAAAAACTGAGGTCCCTGTCCGTCGAGTGCTTCTCACTGCAGTCCCACAACAGGTCCCTGCGAGAAGGACATCAAGTCCTAGAGACTCTAGAGCTGCAAAGCCAGAACCATTAGGACCCAGAACCCCAATCCCCTAACTGATGATCCTGGCCGTCCTCCTTCTGCATGACACCCACACTCCCTGCATGGTGACTGCTGGAAAGGCAGGGTGGGGACACATCTGACACCCAGAAGAGACAGGACTTCAAAGTCCTCCCCAACGTTGGTGCCCTCAGGGCGGCGGGGGGGGACGGGGATTTCCTCGGGGAAAGGCTGCTGCTGGTATTAATGGGGATGCTGTTTCTGAATGCAGCTCCATCAAGAAGGGAACAAAAGAGAGGGAAGAAAGGCCGGCTTAAGGTAGAGCCCTTTCAAGTGCTGCCGAGGCAAGGCAGGTTCAAGAGCAAAGCGCGGCACTGTGGCTGGGCATTCTGCTTCTCTTTAAAGAGCACAGATTTATCCATGGCAGGCCACATGAATGAAAGGAGAGGCTTTCAGAGCTGCCAAGATCCCACTTCAGGGGTTTTGCAGGAGTCTATTTCTAATGCAATGCAAGGGGTGGGGGGGGAATGACAGCCGAGGTTAACACTGTGTCTGCAGCAGGAGGTGCAGGGATTGCCGATAAACGGACACTGAGTAACTGGCCAGTGGAGGTGCTAGGGTCTGAATGCTTGTGTTCCCCACCTCCACCCCCAGATTCATATGTCAGAACCCTAACCCTCAATGTGATGCTGTTAGGGAGTGGAGCCTTCTGGGAGGTGATTCAGTCCTGCGGGCAGGGCCATCATGATAGGGTGAGTGCCCTGTCCAGGAGACCCCCCAGAGCTCCCTCACTTCCTCCACCACATGAGGTTAGAACAAGAAATCAGACCCAGATGGGGTGGGATGTGGAGGGCCGGGGGGGCTCCCCCGACCATGCTGCTCCCTGATCTCAAACTTCCAGCCTCTAGGACTGTGAGCAATAATACATTTCTTGTATTGTTGATAAGCCACCCCACTCCCTGGTATTATGCTCTAGCACCCCAAAAGGATGGAGACAGTAAGAATGAATGAATTTTCATATAAAACCACTCCTGGATCACGTTTCCTCCCTACTGGTGTAGTGCAGGTGAAGATTCTAACTTGACTATTTCTCCAGTCCGCTCACCAACTATCCCACAACTACTTGTGGAATTCACCTTTGCTTCCTTTTAACTCCCTGGCATCTCCCTGACAGTATATTGTATCCTTACCCGCAGCAGGTGAAGGGCGGGGTGGCACCATTCTCCAGGCACAGGAGACCCGAGTTCCTGCTCTGCCAGTGTTTTCACTGGGCAAATCGCTTAACCTTTGGGGGCCTGTGTGTTTTATTTTTAAAACTAAAATGTGAAAATCAACAGGTCCCTGTTACAGAGCCCCGCACATCGTGGGGTCAAGCAAATGAGGTCATTAACATTTTTCACTGATCTCTTGGAATCTGCATCCCCTTCCTAGAAATATGTTCTAGTAACATGTCCATCTGGGACAGGGATTTTCGCCTGGGTTGGTGAAGGCGTCACATTTAGGGAGTAAATCTTGCTGAGAAAAGAGAGGCTGATTCGTTTGAAAAAACAAAACAAAAACCATATTCCAGTATATTTTGTATTTGAAAATTTCATAAAATGAATAGTCTGTACGAAAAACTGTAGAAAGTCATGCTGAACAAAACCTTGCTGGGTATGAAAATAGAGAAAAATCAAGACTTTTAATTGGGGGCACCCTCTGTCTGGGAAGCGGTGAGACTCCAGGAGGGATTTTATCCATTGTAAGTGGAACCTTAAAGTGTTGAGTGGAGATGATTTAATATAATAATGGGTTTTCTGAGCCAGAAGGAATCTTAACGATGCCCTGAGGACTCTAACCCATCTCTTGGGTAGGGATTGTTCATTATGTCCCTTCCCAGTAGCATATTTCCTCTAGAGGGAAATCTGTCCCATGGCCAGACCGAGGAAGCCCTGACTTTACCTATCCAGGAAGGACAGAAGGAAGAAGCAGCCACTGTCATCACACAAGGATGGGGTTCAAATAAGGTGGGGAATGAGTAGCATCCATTGCGAGAGCTCTTTTGATGGGGGACATAGACCAGATTGGAGAGGCGCCAAGAGAGGGTAGAACGAGGAACGCAGAAGACTAGTGTAGACGATTCCTTAGGAAGTTTGCTAAGTGCTGGCAAGACATAGAGAAAGTACAGAAACCTTATCGAATTAAGGTTGGGTTGTTTATTTAAGATGAGAAAAGCAGGGGCACCTGGGTGGCTCCGCGGGTTAAGCCTCTGCCTTCGGCTCAGGTCATGATCTCAGGGTCCGGGGATCGAGCCCCGCATTGGGCTCTCTGCTCAGCGGGGAGCCTGCTGCCTCCTCTCTCTCCGCCTGCCTCTCTTCCTACTTGTGATCTCTGTCTGTCAAATAAATAAATAAAATCTTAAAAAAAAAAAAAAGATGAGAAAAACAAACATACATATAAATGCTAGTGGGTATGAGCCAGTTGTATGGCCGAGGAATCAGGAGCTGGGATCCTGAGCCCACCTCCTGGGTCCAAGCTCTGGTGTCCCTACTTGGTCCCTGTGCTGCCCTAGGAAGTATTTCACCTTCTCTGTGCCTGAGTATCTTGTCACGTGGAACGGGTAAGCAGTTCTGCCTCACAGGGCTATTGTGAGGTGCGAGAAAAATACCAGAAGTATGACAGAGCTGGAAGGATGTTGCTGAAGATATGCAAGGGAGGAGAAGTAGTTGATAGAAGAAGAGTCTCAAAGGCAGGGAGGGAAGCGATTCAGAGCACAGGCAGGTCTGGATAAGAGAACAGCTAGCTCTTCTCTTGTAACAAAGGAAGGGAGGAGGCAGACTTCTTCTGTTTACAAATATTCACTGAGCCCTTATGATGTCCAGGCACTGTGCCCAACACTGGGGGTGCAGCCGCAACAAGACAGACACGGCGCTTCCGTCACGAAGCTTACATTCCGGGGGCAGAGTCAGACAGTGTGTTTAATACAGGAATATGGTGATAAAAAGACAAAGGGAGATGGGAGCAGGGAGGGCCACGGTGGGGAGAGTAACAGAGCAGATGCTATTTTAAATGGGGTGGTCAGAGAAGGCCTCTCTGAGAAAGTGACATCGGAGCCCAGGTTTGAAAGGGCAGGGGGTGAGTCATGGAGAGATCTGCAGGCAGAGTGTTCCAGGGAAGGGGAAGAGCCCGTGCAAGAGCGCTGAGGCTGCAGCACCCCCTGGGGGACATGGGTAGGTGGGCAGTAGTGGTGGCAGTGAGGCTAGGATTTCCCTTCTTCCTCCCCAAGCCACGCTTCTGGGAGGCTGAGTCCTCTTCTCTACAGGTGGAGGGACACCTTCAGCCTTCCTGATTCATCTATTCATTCAGCAGCCCTCTCCTGGGCATGTTTGATGTGCAAGAGAGACACACCCCCACCCCTGCAACACGGACAGGAGCAGGACCCTGTCCTACGCTTGGCTGCGGTCTGGCGAAGTCATGTGCTAGGTGACACTGCAGTGGTGGGGAGCACCTTGGTGGACCCAGAAGTAGCACAAGCACTCAGGCTTGCTGTAAAGCAGGGACTTCAGGATGGGGTCAGGGGGCTCTCAGAAAAGTCTCTACAGCCTCGAATGATTTACAGAAGTCTTCTCGGCCGATAGCTTTACTGTCTCCAGCTCAAGCCACAGAATAAATGTGTCTCACCTCTGAGTTTTAACTGCCTTGGTTTCTGGGTTTTTGAGTGTTTTCAGGGTTTAGGAATGCAGCATTCTCTCAGAAGTCTTTCTATTATAAAGTCCGTCTCCTTTATAAAATGGGTATGGGTTTAAGGATGGAGAGTCCCACATGAATTGGTAAACGGTGCCTCAGTTTACACCAAAAAGACTCTGGTTTGAGTGAGAAATCATATGGTCCCCTTCTCCCCCACCCCATCAAAGGTAACAGTTCCATAATGAGAAAGGATCAGCAATAAACTGGGTACAAAATATTTGGCATCCAAGTGACTTACTTACTTGAATTTGGATGTGCAGATCCCTATCTGTGCTTTTATATGAAGACTAGAGAAATTGCCTGGAACATAATCAAAGCCCTAAGTTCGCATGGATGTTTTCTGAACTTGAGCAAAGAGAAGAGCCAGGAGTGAGCTGGTTCCTTTTTGTACACCGATGGAAGCTGATTAGCAAGCAAATTTTGCTGAAATCAAAGCAAACGGGTAATATTTAATAACTTAATGATACACTAATATTTAAACTGAAAGAAGGGAGGACAGCCGAGAAAGGAGCTAGGCGGTTGACAAGGAGAGCTCGGGGCGTAAGAGAGACACCTGTAAGCTCGCTGACTTCACCCTGGTCCCTGACACCAACAGCAGAGATCTCGATCGTCATGGAAACACCACTGTCAGGGTTAAACCCTACCCAGGTCTCTTCAGAGCCCTGTGCCTGGTGTGTTTCAGTATCTGTGAGGTTCAAGGGCTTCTGTTCAATAAGACTCGCTGTCCAGGAAAGGGTGTCCCAGAGACTGTTGAGCACATCAGGAGAGCTTCAGGCTTGACCTGATGAGCAAGAAGCTGAGTTCTTGGAACCAGAAGAGAGAGGCAAACTGGTGACAAGCATGGGTGACCCTGGGGATAAGTCTAAATCTGATGGAACTACCAAGCCAGAAGCGTCACTTGCTGCTTATAAAACTGAAGCTTCTGTGACCTTTAGAGTCACGAGGAGTCCTGGCTGGCAATCCAGAAGGGACCGGCCAGTTCCAGCTTTCAGTGTGATCCACGTCCGTTGTCAACGCTGGTAAAGAGCAGGCAGTGCAGGAGTTCATGGTCCTCCTTCTTGGAGCTGTGCCTTCAGGAAGCCTATGCTGGATCAGGACATCGTCAAAAAGAAATATGGCAAAGACGCCTCTCACATGGGGGATGAGAGGCGTTTTGCTCTTAACTCCTGAGAGCAGAGGTCAGCAAAGTGTGGCTCATCAGTCATATCCAACCAGCCACCTATTATCATGTGGCCCTTAAGCCAAGAATGTTTTGACATTTTTTAAAGGTTGGGAGAAAAAAATCAAAGGAAGTGTAACACTAATATCAAGGGCTTTATAATCGGTCCTGCAGTGTTCTAAAGCCCGGAATTCATTAGCTCATGCACTCCTTACTAAAACCCTGTGAAGTGGATACTGTTACTCATTTTGTAGACCAGGAAACAAACGGAAGCTTCTAGATAGGTTAAATAATAGTCAAAGATCACACAGCTAACGATCAGACCCCGGGAGTGTTATCACAGAGTCTTGTGCTCTTAACTTGCATCCCCATATGAAAGGTTCTCCTACCCCACAAGTGTAGACAAAGTAGAAGTCCAAAAGAGAGACTCGAGACACACATTTTGATGAGTTCGCAGGAGGGAAGACTTTACAGAGGAATGACACCACCTTTCTGTCATGATGACTACTAACTTTGGATCTTAATTAATCAAGCTCCAATCTCCCCCCAGAAAGAATTGCATTCTTCTCAGTGTAAAACCTTCAATTTTTCCTCTTGGTCCACAAAACCTAAAATATTTTGCTGTCTGGCCCTTTATTTTTTTTTTTTAATTTTTTTTTAATTTATTTATTTGTTAGAGAGAGAGAGCAAGCACAGGCAGACAGAGTGGTAGGCAGAGGCAGAGGGAGAAGCAGGCTCCCCGCCGAGCAAGGAGCCCGATGTGGGACTCGATCCCAGGACGCTGGGATCATGACCCGAGCCGAAGGCAGCCGCTTAACCAACTGAGCCACCCAGGCGTCCCTGTCTGGCCCTTTAAAGGAAAAGTTTGCTGACTCATATCCCACAGAATACAGAACGTTGGAGTTGCTATGGAATGTGACTAGAAAGGCTGGCTACCCTTACAAGGTGATGAATGGCATGAACGCAGTAGCCTCTAGTTCTTAGAGTTTGGAAAGTATGACCTCGAAATTCAGGTCTCTTGATGAACCCAGCCATTGCATCACTCCTGAGTAGCTAGTCACTGGGTCCAAGTCCTTCATCAAGAATTACCCAGTGGTGGGGTGCCTGGGTGGCTCAGTGGGTCAAGCCTCTGCCTTAGGCTCAGGTCATGATCTCAGGGTCCTGGGATCAAGTCCCACATCGGGCTCTCTGCTCAGGAGGGAGCCTGCTTCCTCCCCTCTCTCTGCTTGCCTCTCTGCCTACTTGTGATATCTCTCTGTCAAATAAATAAAATCTTAAAAAAAAAAAGAACTACCCAGTGGTATCTACTGAAGATGCCCTAGATCAGGATGGCTAGAATGCTGGGAAGAAGTTCCCACGAATACAGGTAGTATACAGGTGTTAGGGGGTGGTCTCACGGTGACCAACCCAAAACAAATGACTAAGCCTATGGACAACATCACATGTAACTGTCTTCTGCTCAGAGTGAATCAGACACCAATGACAGAGTGTCTTCAGGAATGCAAATTGGCCTGGTCCAAAGGATGGGGTGCCATGTTTCCCACTGTGCTAGGGCAACTGAAAATACTTTTATTGCCAGCCTCGTGGTGAAGCTGTGCACTGGATCAACAAGGCTGGGCCCCTTGCCCATCTGAGCACTTGGCCAAGTACAATGAGCTCCATGAAGGAGGAGATGGACAGCAAAGCTTAACTATCTGGCAAAGAATTCAGGAAGCTCCTCACCAAGTAAGCGCTGGACCAGGGAGCCTCTGACCCATCCAAGCACTGGTCAGCTGGTAGAACCTCTGCTCCTGTTCTAATCACAGGGGCTCAAGGATCAAGACACAAACACTTAGGAGGGGTCTTTCCCTCTCTTGTCTGTGAAGTTCTACCTCCTTCAAACAGCCACATCGAAAGCTAGGTTTCCAATACACGCAACTACATGGAAGAATCTTTAAAAAATTACACTAAGTGAAAGAAGCCAGACACAAAGGTCAACTATTGTATGAGTCCACTTGCATTTTTATATATACATAATATAGATAATTTATATATAAAAATTATATATAATTTTATATGTCATATTATTTATTTAATTTATATAATTTATTTATAATAATTTATATAATTTATATAATATATAAATATCTATATTAAAAATATGGAATAGACAAATTTATGAAGATAGGAAGTAGAATAGTGGTTACCAGTGGGTGGGAGGATAAGGGATTAGGGAGGTATTGTTTAATGGGTACAGAGCTTCTCTTTGGGCAATTAAAAAAAATTCTGGAGCTATGTAGTGGTAATGTGCCTACACAACATTGGGAATATACTTATGCCACTGAACTGTACTTTAAAAGGGTTAAAATGGGAATTTTATGTTAAGTATATTTTGCCACAATTAAAAAGAAACCCATCCTCTAACACTGAGCCCAGAAGCCCTAGCTCTGTCCATGTGACTGACCCCAAATGAATTATCCCTTTTCTTACAGTCCTCCCCACCATGCATTTCTGGGGCCATATATTTATAGTGTGTCCCTTAGACAACAGGTAGGAACCCCAAGGGTTTTTATACAAAAATTGAAGGAAAAGGGGCCCTTGGGTGGCTTAGTCAATTAAGCGTCTGCCTTCAGCTCAGGTCATGAGGTTCTGGGATCGAGCCCTGCGTGGGGCTCCCTGCTCAGCGGGGAGTCTGCTTCTCCCTCTCCCACTCCCCATGCTTATGTTTCCTCTCTCACTGTATCTCTCTCTGTCAAATAAATAAAACCTTTAAAAATTTTTGAAAAAAAAAATACCATTCAGTATCCTCCCAAAACTCTGAAGGAAGGAAGGAAGAACCATCTGCAAATTCATGATTTGTGCTTTAGTTTAATCTTTTATTCTCAAGACTAGTCAGTTGTTTAAGTTGGATCTAGACTCTTAATTAAAGCTGACAGTTTGTTTACTGAGCCTCACTCTCCAGTGAGAAACAGAGAACACACGAGATTCTAAACAGCTACAAGACCCCAACACGCTGGATGTTCCCTTACCCATCAACAACTGGGCTTGGGTGAAGAGACAACACAGAAATGCAGCTTTCAGGTTTGCTAATTGCTTTTCACTAAAAACAAAGTTAACTGTACATGATGCCTTTTATTTTTCAACGCATCATTTTTATGCAGTCTTAGTTTACCGAGTACACTCTACTCAAAGGGAGTATTGGATCAGAGGTGGAAAGGAGATCACTGTCCTAAAATGCAGGGCTGTAAAGCAATCAACTTCTATCATCACTGTGGCTGAGAATATTTAACAGGGTCAAATGCACAGTGGTTATTACTAGTATTATACCTTGTTTTATAGAGTTCTTTGTGTGCCAAGTGCTTTTCCATATGTCTTCTCCTTTGGATGATCCAAGTGCCTTTGTTTCTATGACTTCAGCACACTGTGAATTATCTTTAGCAAAATTTTTCTCACCTGATCATCTTCTTATGTCATTCAACCAAGCAGGTATCAGCATTCCTTCATTGTAAGGTAGGCAAACTTATTTTAATAACATTGAAGGCAAAATCCTAATCAGAAAAAAAAAAAAAATTCCTTGTCAGTTCATGTGATTCTTGTTGAGCCAAACATCTGCAGTCTGTTTCTTGGAATGACGGTGTGCCCCATTCTATGGATGTCTGAGAGGGGAAACCATGTCTTGTACAGGTGTAAACCGTATGCAGGAACACGGCATGCTCACTGGGAAGGGAAGACTTTGGAAGAAAAGTCCCACTTAACCTGGAAGTTAGATTTGATTCAATAAGCCACAGTTGGGGGAGGCTGTGAAGGTGAACAAGACAGGGTCCTCCCCCTCTTTTAATACAGGTTTTATCATTATTTAGGTACAGTCAGGCCAACAGGTCAGGGGATGATTGCCACTAAAAGGATAGTTTATTATACTTCCAGATCCCAGGTCACCCAGGAGGCAGAGAGATGGGGAAGACTGTGGACAAGAGCCTTTATTGTCATTCTCATAGGAAGGGAAGAGCGAGGCAGGGCAAGCAGGCTGAGGCTGGCTGGGTTGAATAAATCCAGCAGGCTCTGGGACATAGGGGCTGCCCCTAGCTGTCTAGTATCTGGCTCTGGGGTGATTAGGGCAGAGGGATAGTAGCCCAAAGTGTGAGAGCCCAGTAAGGGAGATAACAGGGGTGTGGTGTGGGCTCTAGATTGGTTGGCTTGCCTTTGAAAGATGCACTCCCAAATGAGTTGTTTGCTGAGTTGTTTGGCTAACCCTGGGAGGGTCAGTCCCTCCAGAGTCCACAGGCTTCAGAATACAGAAAATAAAAGACCTGGTTAATGCATGCCCTCCAGGGGCTGATGTTCTAGGGTGGTGAGCAGCCAAGGAACCTGTAACCGGGACCAAATCTCCAGGCCCTGGTTCCAACTCTAAGAGGAGGAGTTTAGACCATGCACTTGAGATTTCTTTTTCCTTTTTTCTTTTTTTTTTTTTTTAAAGATTTTTATTTATTTATTTATTTGACAGACAGAGATCTCAAGTAGGTGGAGAGACGGGCAGAGAGAGAGAGAGGAGGAAGAGGGCTACCCGCTGAGCAGAGAGTCCGATGCAGGGCTCGATCCCAGAACTCTGGGATCATGACCTGAGCCGAACGCAGAGGCTTTAACCCCCGGAGCCACCCAGGTGCCCCCATGAGATTTCTTTAAAGTCCCCCCATCTATGAGTTCAGAAATAGTTGAAATAATTAAATACAGCACGGAAGTCACAAATGCTGTAAGACAACTGAATGCTCTGGGAGGAGAAGGAAAAGATGGAAAAATGAAAATGGGGTGGTTTGGAAGGGAAACACAGATGTTGGCTCGGGGGTCAGCTGAGGAAGATGACAGCAGATCGGCTGGCCAGTGGGAGATCCCTCTTCCCAGGAGCACTGGGCAGGAACAAGAGTTAGAGCGGGTGGGGCGCCTGAGTGTCTCAGTGGGTTAAAGCCTCTGCCTTCGGCTCAGGTCATGACCCCAGGGTCCTGGGATCGAGCCCCATCTCAGGCTCGCTGCTCGGCAGGGATCCTGCTTCCTCCTCTCTCTCTGCCTGCTTCTCTGTGATCTCCATCTGTCAAATAAATAAAATCTTAAAAAAAAAAAAAATCAACCAAACCAGAAGCTACTCTGCACAAACTTCTTGTGATATGACATAAAACTTACTATTGGTCCAAAAAAAAAAAAAAAGTTAGAGCAGAAATTCTGAATGGAGACAATTTTGCCCCCCTGCCCCAGGGGACATTTGGTGAGGTCTGGTGACACATTTTTGGTTGCCATAAATTGGGGGGGGGGGCGGGGGAAGGGCTGCTGTTGGCGTAAAGTGATGGAGGCCAAGATGCTGCCGAACTCCATAGGTCTTGGTGCCAGTCGGGACCTGGCCTGGAGGCAGAAGAGAAAGGCCTGGGACGGCTGTGGTGGGGCACGTAGTTCTCTCCAAGTCCCTGGTCACATTAAACCAGAGGGCTGCATAGAGACAGTGCTCTCTCTCCTGATGCCCGCTTCGATTTCATGAAAGGGTTTGTTGAGGATTGTTTTTTTTGTATAAGTTGAGTTTTAAGTTTTTATAAAATCAGATCTGTCTTCTATTTTCTCTTACGACTTCTTCTTACCCCTCTGAGTTTTAAAAAGTCCTTTGCATACACTCTTCACACCTCATCAAAGATTTGATAAATATTCTCTTCCATTTTCTCACCGGTTTCTTATGGGATCCCTTCCTTAAACGGGTACCTCTGCAATTTAGTCTTTTTCAGAGGATTCTAGAAGTATTCTTGGGGATAATAGGGCTTTAGGAATTCCATTGATAAATATTTTGTATTAATGACATTGGTGTCTTTTCAAATGCCATCTAATCACTATATCAAACGTGTATTTTCACAGATGGCATTGCTTAAGATTAGGAGTTTTCAAAGATGACTCAGTTTTAAAACTTAAGGAGGTAATGTTTTGTGTGAGTGATAAAACACAGCAAACTGGTGGTAAGAGAATGGCTGGCATTTAGGAAACACTAGTTAAATCACTTGAGATCATTTTGCTGTATTGACCAAAGTAACACTCAATTGAATCCCCTCCGCCTCACCTCCAGGTTGTTAACCAACTACTCCAAACCATTTACTGAATTTCTCATTGATCATGATTTTTTAAAGTCATATATCAATTCTTATATGAAGTCTTTCTGGATGATCTTTTTTGTTCCATTAACCTTTCATTAGCCTTAAGCTATTACCACACTTTTAATTACTGCACTTGACTGAGTATCTGGCCCCACAGGTCTTCCCTCCCCGCAAAGAGTACTGATTTTGAGGACAGGGGTCAGGATGGGGGGATGTGCAAGGTCAGTGACATGTGGACTGCAGTACACCCAGGAAAGCCCTTGGGGTTTGATCTGAGTAGATGTAGTTACAGGTCCAGAGCTGGCCCGATATTCCCAGACCCCTGAGTTAAAAATGCCAGAGCAGAGCTCTGTCTTCCCAGGGAGAAACAAGGAGGGACAAAAAAGAAATACTAGGCATTGATTTAAAATGTGAAGAACCAATGACACTCCATGTAATCAAGAACTAGATCAGGAGGGACGAAAATTGGAGACCTGAGGAAAGACCTAAGGGAGGAGGCTCTGGGCAGGACATAGCGTACTTCCTGTTGTCGGATTGTCTGGCTGTGGAGTGGGAGAACGTTGCCTGTTGCCAAATAATGCTGAAAAGGTGTTTCAGTCCATCAGGAAAAGACATGTATGTTTTCACACACATGCATACACAAAACCCACACACAGCGTTATAATTACAGATAAGGTAACCCTAAAGAAAGCAGACAGAAAAATCCAGACTCAACAGTGTAGAGACAGGCATTCACTTCCCCCAAAGAGTTCTCATTAAATCACAGGATCCCTTGAAACACACAGCTTTGCCAGTGATTTAATCGTTTCTCTGGAGTGCTCCAACACCCTGACGGAAAAGCTGGATGGAAGTTTAGAAACGAGAAAAGTGTGAAGAAAGAGCTCCTCCACCACACATCCTATAAATCAGTGGGAGAAAAGAAATATTTAATTTAATAAAAATAATTAGCCTCACAACTTTTTAAAAACACACACAGGGCACAGAGTGGACTAGGTACTGAGGGTGGATGGATTCATCTCTTCCCTGGCCCTGTGTGAGAGCAAAGCAGGGTGACACTTCAGGGCCCTAGAGGCCCCCCTCAGAATGGAATTTTCCACCATTGAATAGGTGGTGGGGCTGGAAAGGGCGCTAGAAGGTTTCTACTCCAAAAACCTATATTCTAGAGGAAGAAGCAAAGGACCCTATTAATCACCCACCTCCTGCTCCTTGCCCCCAACAGAGTGACACCCCTTACTATTTTTCCTGCCACCAAAAAAGCAAATCATTACCACATTCAGTCTTCTGTTGAACTTCTGGTGTCTCAGGTTTAGAATGTGAGGGACAACATCCTAACACGTGAGTGAGAGCAAGAGAAGACCAGGGGCAGATGCTGAATCATGCTAGAGTGAAGGCCAAGTCATGCTAAGGCATGCTAGAGCAGATGCTGAGTCATGCTAGAGCAGATGCTGAGTCATGCTAGAGCAGATGCTGAGTCATGCTGAGTCATGCTGAGTCATGCTGAGGGATTAACTAGGGGAGATTCATCTCAAAGAAGTTAGTCTCAAGACTCAAATGATCTCAAGTGGAAACACTCCTACGAATTGAAACAGTGTTGAAGTGGGAGCCAGGAAAAGATCTGGGAGGCCTACTTCCCTGTAAAATGCTTGGGTCTGTGGCTGTGCCAGGATGTTGCCTACTCTGGAGAAGCCAGAGTGAGATCTCATCCTCCCTCTACAGTTCTCCAGGCGGGCTGCGGGATCTCCTGGTGATTGAAGAGGGCTTTGGGAAGAAGAGCTGGGTTTATAAATAATGCATTTCCTTTGTCTTGCAGGGATTCTGGAGGCAGAGGTACAATCAGATCAGCTGTGAACAGCTTACATAGCAAATCTAATAGGTTTGTAAATTAGATTTTGTGTTCATTTGCTTTTGCTGTAAGGCAGCTATTAATCTGCTTCTCTCCTTTGCTGGATGGTGCCCTTCTTACTTAGCAAATAGATCTGTTTTGTTTCACTTTGGCTTTGCATTTCCCTAATCACTTTTGGGGAGGAGCTGTCCATAGAAGAGCCCAGGAAATGGCCCAAGGTCTAGAGGCTATAGAGATGGAAAACTCAGATGGGAAAGAGCTGCTTTCTGGAAAAGAGCCCACACATTTTGAAGCACTTGAGCCACCAATGTGCTTATTCATAACTTGCGTTTTTGCTGAACAGTGGAAGCTCTAGAGAGAATCAGGTCTCTCACGCAATTTCATCGTAGTAGGTGGCTTATCCAGGAGATTAAGATGGAAAATACAACACTCAGGAACTTCACAAAGACCTCTTAAAAATATTTAGGGAGTCAACTCAGTGATGTTCATCTTGACTGTTGAATGCACAATCTAAATTCTGAAAGCGTGTTTTCTCCTGTGATGATCCTTGGCCAGAGGCTGCCTGATGCACAGAAGCGAGCAAACGCTTTGCACGCTAACAAACCCACACTTGCCACTGGCTATGGTTGGATCATACTTTTGAGTCCGCATTCTCCACTGATGACAACTGCCCCATAGCTCTGACCTACAGGCTATGAGCCTGAGAGCTTAAGGAACATTGGAAAGAAGAAAGAATGCCACATTGTTTGACACAAATAGTTACTACTGAAAATGAAGCCCTTGTCTTAATTTCTAAATATCCTACTGTGGTCAGTCTGGGGATGAGAGATCCAAATGGTTTGGAGTAGGGTCTCTTATTTGCCCTTCCACAGATTTTTTTTTTTTTTTTTTTAGGTCTCTTGACCATATCAGACCTATTCAATATGTCCATTCCTGACCCCACATGATTCAGGAAAGTGACCCCTCTCTCTCTGACATCATTGCTTCTAGCTCTCTAATGACCTCTTAACCACCTGGGAGCTATAGATGAAGCTTGCACTATGCCTAGTAAAATGCAGAAATAAAAGAGGAGGCCGTGTGGCCCTAAGTTCCTCTCTTTCTACTGTGGAAAAATGTCCCCTTTTGAAGAAACAAGATCTTGACCCATGATCTTGTCACAGCTGTGCTCCATGGTAACTTGAGGGAGGAAGGGTCTTCCTCAAAATCAAGTGTGAGAAGCAGGAAGAAAAAGCCTTGGGAGCCAGGCAGACCAGGGTTCATTCCCTGTGCTTGTTAGTTGGGGCCATGAGCAAATTATTTCTCCCATCTGAACCTGTTTCCTCATTGCATTGGAATGACCCACTAATCCAGCTGAGTTTGTGCAACATAGAGCATATAAAACCAGTGACTTGAGTTGGCTCCTGGGTCACCTAATCCATCCCTCCAATGTTACAGAGAAGAAAGCAGAGGACAGAGACCCAAGGTGACTTGACCAAGCCCCCCAGCTCAACAGCCACAGAGCCAGGATTAACTCCAGGAAGACCACAACTAGAGGCATAAGGTCTCCTCCAAGATTTCACTAGGAAGTGGAGACAGAAATGGAATTTTACCACTAGTCATGCCAGTGTTTATCTCTTTCCCTTCCTCCCCTCCACGACTCTGTCCCAGAGAAGCCTGGAAACTCCTTCTGGAGTTTTCCAAGAAAATTCCCTGGGCAAGCACCCAGGATAGGTACCTCTGCAGATCCTTCTGGCCTGAGAGAGCCTGGGGTCAACCAATGTGCCACAGTTTCTAGGAAGCTTGACCTTAAGACTGCATCCACATTAAGCCATAAGATGCCAGGTTCGGATCATTTATTACCAATGAGAACATCAGCTAGCCTGTTTGGAAAATAAGTCCCCATCACCAGAAGTCAAGTGTTTCTATCACAAATACTGTCTGATGTAAGCTACAGTGAAGTTTGGGATCTTGAGGTGTAACAGCCAGATCTGTGGTCCCAAGTGTCACTGCTCCTACCTGTGGCCTGTGCAGAAGGAGGCAGTGACAAAGGGTTTTAACCACAAGCAGCTCCTCCTGCAGCCTTATGAGAGGGCGGTCAGTGACAGGTGCAGGAGACCTCGTGGTCCTTACAGAATTCTAGGTCCTTAACGCTGGATATCTTCCTCTTTCTTTAAGTGGGGAAACTGAATCTCCGAGAAGTAAAATGATTTACCCACAGTCACACAGCCTGTAAAATCTTTCCATGATACCTTCTGCTTCCTTTCATGAAAACAACAAAATGTCCAAGGGTCTTCTGTTTCCTCTTCTAGTCCTCTGCAAAAGTTACCTATGTTTGAATCCAAAACAGGAGATATCAGCCAGAGGAGTCAGGAATATTGAGCAATGGAGGTGTGTGGGGAGAATGTGCAGAGATGATTTGCACCCCCAACTGAATTTCTTCTCTACCTACAAAAAGCAAAGCAGAGCATCGGCTGTAGACTTCATTAAAAGAACTGCATCTCTTTAAACTTGGCTGTTTCAAGATAAATGCTGAGGACATAGATGTTTGGTTTGAATTCTTTAGAGCTCCAAAATTTGGCATCACAAATCCACTTATCACTCGAAGGGGGAGAATCTGCTGTCAGCACAGACAAAAGCAATACCTGACGTGACCCACATGCATCTGTACGCATCTGATAGAGGCAGGCTGGCGACTACGCTGCCTTTAGAGATGTAATTGTAACCTAGTTTCTTAGAAACCTACTAGCATAGATTTCAAACCTCAGAATTCAAGTGGGTCCTGAATGCTTAGTGTTCCTGAGTCAGGTAGAGAGATGCTATGCAGCCAGAATTGTGATTTGCCCCGGACATGCAGGGCCAACCAGCTCCTTCACCCATCCAGGCTCCCCCAGGGTGAAATTCAAGTTCAACAAACATTTACTGATCACCTGCTATGTTAGACCTTTAGACAAAAAAGAAATGAATGAGGGAGCTCCCCTGCTTACATACAATGGGAGAGGGAGACTGAGCACCGAGGACTGTGGAACAAGGTGTGAGGTGTCATCTGAGAGTATGAAAAGGGCAGTGATACGATAAGAGGGAGGAGGGGAAAGCCACAGGCTGCTTCGCTTTTCCCTGGCATGAGCTTTTGTTTTATCTTTATTAAGTTTTGTAGACCATCTGATGCCCCCTAGCTGCTGATGCAACTGCAGAGTTTTGCAAAAGTAACTTGAAGGTGTATTACTATTCCAATGGTGACAGCTAGGTTTCATTGGGAGGAGACACTGGGGTGGGGGATGGGGAGAAAGAGAGTTCTACCACCCCTTCCCCGTCTCCAAACTGTATGTACCGTATACCTGAGGGAGAGGATTTGTGCATTCTAGAAGATAAATAGACTTCCTTCCCTTCTCAGGTAATAACTGCAATTTTGCTCTCCCGAAGTTTACATCCAAGCCCATGCAAAAACAAAACTATTAGACTTGTCATCGGCATGCTAACAGATCGTGTCTGCCCTCTTTCTTTTTTTTTTTTTTCTTTCCTTCCAGAGCTGAAGTTGTAATAAATGGCTCCTCGTCGCCAGCTGTTGTTGACAGAAGTAATGAAAGCATTAAGCACAACATCCAGCCAGCCTCGGCCAAATGGAGGCACAACCAGACGCTCTCTCTGAGGATCAGGTAGTGGTAATTACCTATAGGACAAGAGAGAGCCTTGGCCTTCTTTGGCACAAGCCGGCAAATTGCTGCTCTCCATCATCTAAAGAAGTCAGGATAGAAATAAAATGTTTACCTCCTGCTGAGGCAGGTTTCATCCGTAAGCAATCAATTGGAAATAAAAACCTGAGACAAGCCCAGCAGCCCAACACGTGTGTGCAGCGACTAGGGCTGGGGAGGTGGCAGGAGCTCCCTGCTGAGGTCCTGGGTTCTGGAAGGAGTGAGGCTCTCGGGTCAGCAACAGCAGGAGCCTGAGTGGTGGAGACCACAGGTGGCTTCTCCCAGACAATCCAAAGCAAGCGTCCTTCTCTGGCACTTGTGCCGCCTTCTCTGGGTGACCCAGGAGCTGACATAAAGAGGAGAGGTGTGCTCAGCCGGAGAGCGGCTCTTGTCCTGAGCTTCTAGGATGACGTCTCAGAGCTCTGCAGTCACTGCTGGGTGGCAGGGATGGAGAGCTGTAAAGAAGAAATCACAGCGTCAACATTTTGAGGACTTGACATTGATATAGCCATGACTGACCCAACAAAGCTTGGTCAGTAGAACCCTGGCATCGTGCTGGGGGCGCGGGGTGCTAACGTAGAGCAGACATGCTAGTGGGGAGACACAGATAAAAGACAGGACAGCACCACGTGACACACACATTAGGTGGTGTTGCATCGCATGAATCAGTGGAAATACAGAGATCACACTGAGGAGAGAACAAGGGGATGAAGCAGGATAGCCGGAAAAGGAGCAGCGGGATTAGAAAGGTAATTAGGAGTTTGACAGGCATGCCAACCTTCGTCTCACTTGCGCACAGCCTGGCATCCGGTGTCCGTGCCCTGTGTTGCTGGGGCACGAAGTGGGAGGTACGGAATGTGGGTGGGGAGGTTGGCGAGGTAGCCTGGACCGGATGGAGAAAGCCTGGACTATGGTGGCCAACCTTCCCCAGCCTCCCACCTAGGGAGGGGGGGGGGGGCCAGAGCTACCAGGTGTCCCCACAAGGAGCAGGGAGGTGCCTCCTCTAGGGAGGCTTACTGTCAGAATGGAAATGCCCCACCCCCTAGTTCAAGGTTTCATTTGGGGACATGAGGGGGCATGGGGAGTGGGATCTAGAGACACATGAGACCCGGGACCCAGCAGCTGAGAAGCCACCTGAAGGAACTGACTCCTGGCACCACCATTCTGCCACCCTCACCACTGCCCCTTCTGAGGCCCCCGGGGTGGACCAGCTACAGGCCTTTATCACTCGCCCTTGTATCAGCAGCACCCTTGGATCCATCCGTGAGATCATGTACAATAATCTCCCAGGGTTGGGTTGCTCTTAATCAATTCTCACCCACTTGGTGGCTTAGGACAACAGAAACATATTCTCTTCCAGCTCGGGGGCCCGAGTTCCAAGTGCTCCCTCTGCGTGGTGGGGGAGGGGTGTGCAGGGGAGAGGGGGGATCCTTCAGCCCTTCCTCAGCCCTGTGGCCTCATCTCTCCAATCCCTGTCCTCACCTCTTCATCTCTTCTGTGTCTGGGTGGTTCCCTCTCCCGCCTCTTATAAGGACACTTATCATTGGCTTTGGGGCCCACCGGGTAATCCAGGACCATCTCAAGAGCCTTAGTTTCATTACGTCCTCAAAGGTGCTATTTCCAAATAAAGCCACATCACAGGTTCTGAGGGTTAGGAAGTAGATATATATCTGGTGGGGGAAGCACCCCACCACACCATCTGTGAGTGAAATTCTCCCACCAGCACAAGCCCGCAGGCATGGCCCTGGCCCTTCCCCCACCACTGGGTAGACAGATGGACACTTACACACACACACACACACACACACACACTTTTTCAGAGGCGACCAGACCACGGAAGCCTACCAACACAGCCACACTGGCAGGAACAATGTGCCTTCACCCAGGGGGAAAAAGAATTTCCTTTAACTCCCTTCAATTAATCACCCAAATTATTATTAATAAAAGATGCTGTGAGTGATTCGGAATGATGTTTAATAATTGATAGTAATTTCTCATAATTAGGTATAAATCAATTCAGTCACAGAGGTGTTTATTCATGGACTTTCTAGGGACTCTCTTTACTTTTAAACACTTTGGGTTAAGTCATTGCAGAGGTTTTAGCAATCTCCATGCTGTATCAGTTTGTCCAAGATGTAGAATCCCTGGTAAAGGGCAGTAAATAAATATAATGCCTCTTTTCCCATCAAGAGATACAAATTATTCAGCCAGGTGTGTCTCCCCTGTGTGACGGCAAGAGGTCCAGGTCATTAATAAGACTAGTGGAAGAAGAACTTCCTTCCTGCCAAGCATTCTAGCCACCCCTTGGCTACGCCAGAGACTCCCAAATCCAGCCACACTTTAAACCTCCCTGCTGAGCATTAGGAAGCATGCAGTGCCTGAACCACTCTCAAAGTCAGGATTTCTCAGGTGTGAGCCCAAAGCTTCTGAATTCTTTATAGTTCCCTGGGGGCTTGAATGGGCATGCTGCTGGGACACACTGCTGGTGGCCAACATCTCCAGTCCTACAGGCTCTCAGGCATCAACGTTACCATCTGCACAATGCGGCAACTGTCTTGCAAATTCGCACATTTGCAAAGTGCAGGAAGAAGTTTTATCCTGCCAGGGCTCTGCGGAAAAGAAGATTGGCATCATTGTATGTATGCTCGAAAGGGGCCTACGGCAGAAAATGAAGTTCCTGTAGGGCTACTGTGGGCACCAAATTTCTTTCTCTGAGTTAAATCATTTCTAAAGATGTTTTAGGAGTTTCAGACAGTAAACACCCCCACCCCAGCTAGAATCCCTCAGCTAGGTCTGAGTAGTTTAAGTAAATCTCCCCAGGCAATTCTGAAAAGACACCGGTCCTTTTTCTGACCACACCCCATTCCAGCTCTGTACTTTGCTAGATGATTCTAGAACATTCCCCCTAAATCAAAGTCATCCTGGAGACTAGGGAGCTGTCCTTTGCTCACCTTTGCTCTGAAACAGCACAAAGGAATTTCTCTGAGGGACCAGAGGAGGATCGATTTTTTTATAAACTTGAACTAGATAGCAGTGGGGGGCAGAACAGCGCAGTCCACGGAATGGACCGGCTCAGGGATGGCAGGCCACGTTCTCGGTCTCTCAAAGGTAGAGGAGTATCTACACCTCACAGTATCTGCACTCCCATTCACCCCATGGGATATCCCTTCTCCTGAAGAAGATTTTTGTGGAAGAAAATAGACCGCTGAGGAGTGAGGGACATGTGTCATCCTGGCTTCCTAATCCTGGCTCAGGACCCCCTGTCAGATGCTGGCCCCGAAGGGGAGTGTGATATCTGGTGACACTGGAAGTGTCCAAAACAGGGGTTCCCTGGGACATGGGATTTTCAGTGCTAAAAGCAGGCTGTCCTGGGCAAACCAGAATGGTGGGACACCCTTCCTCCCAGGGCCTTCTGTGATGAGCTCTCACTATGTCCTAACAGAGTCACTTCCCTGGGCAGTTATCACCTCTCATAGGAAGAGGCCATAACCACAAAAACCAGACCGCTCCTCGCCATAGTTGCCTCTGGGCCATTTCTGATACTCCCCACCTAGAAGGCATTCTCAGAGAGCACCTGAACTCAGCTCCGCCTGTGTGCTGGCTGCATCAGGCCACGGGGGGACAGAGGACAGGAGGTTGACAAGGGGCAGCTGGCCACAGGGAAACTTGTTCCTCCTGTGTGTTTGGTTTCTGTAGGAAGCAAATCTTGAAGTTCTTGGACGCTGAAAAGGACATCTCTGTCCTCAAGGGGACTCTGAAGCCCGGAGACATCATTCATTACATCTTTGACCGTGACAGCACGATGAACGTGTCCCAGAACCTCTACGATCTCCTCCCCAGAACCTCTCCCCTGAAGAACAAACACTTCCGGACTTGTGCCATTGTGGGCAACTCCGGGGTCTTGCTGAACAGCGGCTGCGGGCAGGAGATCGACACACACAGCTTTGTCATCAGGTAACCATAGCAGGGGCTCTGGACCCGAAGCGACAGGCAGGTTTAAGTGGTGCGCGGCCAGGTGTCCCAAGAGGTTGAAACGAGAGACAATGCGTGGGTTAGTCCCCATTCTCACCTTTGTGCATTAGAATTTCTTGAGGTGCCTTTAAAAGTCCCAGTGTCCAAACTGCACCCCAAACTGATTAGGTCAGTCTGAGGGGTCAGCAGGATGTAGCCAAGGAAACCCAAATGGTCTGGTGCACCGTCAAGGTTGAGAATCCCTAACCTGACGCAGAGGTAGGCAGACTATGGCCAACAGCCTGTTTTTATCAATAAAGTTTTATTGGAACATAGTCATGCCCATTCATTTTCATATCCTCAATCGCTAGATTAGTTGGGCAGATTTGAAGCATAGCAACAGAGAGAGCATATGTCAGAATCCAAAAATAGTACCTAGCCCTTTACGGAAAAAGTCTGCCGACCCCTGGATAAAGCCTAGGCCAGCCAGTTGTCAGTTCAAGTTTGCAAACCTCGTACAAGTGTTCTCGAAGGCGGTGCTCTGCTAGTGACTATTATCCTGTAGTCAAAATCTGGGAAGTGAGGGGGTGGCAGAGAAACTTGGACTTGACCATCATTCTCCCTGAAATGTCAGCTCTCATTGTTCCGTCTCCTGGGACCCAATTGGACTCAGTTACCCATGGCCCTGATACCTGACCCCCAACCCAGATGGACTGGGAACAAGGCTTTGCTGTCCCCTGGTCAGAAGTAGGGCACACAGAGCCTCGAGTTTCGTCCCAAACAGTGCCCCAGTCCTGGCAGAAGGGCATACTGCATCTCACGTTTCCTCTGGGGCTGTCCTGATGCAAAGAGAGCCTTGTCCTGGGGCTTTGGGAAACGACTTCAGGCCGTGGGATTAGACACTGTGTCGACTCCTGCATCCGCTGTGACAGAAGCGCCACGGCTGCCTTGCAGCCAAACTTGGTTTAGCTTGGTAGCCTTTGCCAGATTATGCCTGTGCCTGGTGTAGCCCGGGACTCGGCCCCCATTCTCAAAGCCCTCCGGTCTACAGACTCCAGGACAGAGGGGGAGTGCAAGGGGGAAGGAAGCAGGGCAGGTGTCTGATGGAAGCCAGGGCAAGGGTGAGGGTTGGGTGGCGGGGTTTAAAGGTGCGGGCAGAGTGTGAGAGTAGGGGGTGTCGGGCCTTCCTGACTTGGGGTCACACGCATAAGCCATGCCTCTGCCTTTGCCACAAGCTTCAGCAGTGAGGTTTGCATGGCCCACCCAGCCCTGCCCTGGCAATTCAGGACAAAATTACAAAGGTGCACTGTGTACGGACCCCTCGTGATGCCGAGTGGCAGCCCTGGCTGTCGTCAGGGGCCCCCCTGGGCTCTTCTTCCTTAGGGGGACCACCCACCTTCCCTTTGGGGGATCCTATAGGCCACAGCCCCCACCAAGAGGAAAGGCAGTGCGATGCTGTGGCCACAGCCTGAGTTGGCATGTGTGTGTCTAGACGGTGGCACCCACAATAGAGCACACTAAGAGTTCATTCCCTGCCCTGCCTTCCCCTGAGGTGCGGGGAGGCCACCCCACAATTCCACACCACCTCTCCTATAGCATTTGCTTCTCTGAAGGAGAACTGTCCAGGAACCCTGTGTCTCCACCCCACCCACCCCATGCTGACCATGAGCTCCCCAAAGCTGGACACCAGTCCAAGCCTGAGCCTGGCACAGACAGGGGACTCTGAGCTCGGGCTCCAGGCTCTGTGGGATAGCAGACACCAGGAGGGTCCTGCTGGGATGTTCTCGGTCTCTGTCAATTGAAGGCTTCCATCACTTTGCCATGCTCCATGGTAATGGGGCCCCTCCCCTGCCCGGGAGACCCCAAGACCTTCCCCCTCTCGGAACACTCTACACTGAACAGTGGGAAGACAGGACTTCATGCAAAATGCAGTGAGCTTGCAAAACATTCTGCATTCCTGGATGCATTCCTGCATTCCAGGTCAGGCTTCTGGAAGAAGCAGACATTAGTAAATGAAAAAGGTGAGCAGGAGGAAGCAGCAGAAGGAAGGGCATAGAAGCAAGAGTCTGGATTCATGGATCGTGGAGTCTGGGGCTTGACTGAGCATGGGCTGCCAACCTAAAGTGCTGCTGGGAATTGGGGCCGGACAAGAGTGATGGTCCCCGCAGTGTCCCCATGAGGCTGCCGTGGCAGGCCAAGGGGACTGCCTAACTCGGGGTCATTTAGTACAGAATAAATTCCCAGATGTTTGGGAATCAAAACTTCATTGCATGCTCTCGCTCACTCTCTCTCTCACACACACACACACACACACACACACACACACACACACACACACACACTCACCTTCAATAGGGAGAACCTAATGAATGAATGCCCCCTCACAGACAAATCATCACTCTCATTGTCATGGTCATTGGGCACTTAGCATGCACCAAGTGTAATTCTAGGCACTTCATGTCAATTGACTTACGCAATTCTCACAACAACCCTATCAGGAATGTTCCATTTTAGGCTGGCTTTTGCAGGAAGGAAACTGAGGTGCAGAGAGCCACAGGTCCATAGCGTGCTTGGGTGGCCAGGCTCAAGCTGTGGGCCCAGGCAGTCTGGCTCAGAGCCAAGCATGAGCTGCCGCTCTCTCCAGCAAATTGCCTCTCCCCCTGGACCTGTAGACATGCCTGTTTCTGGAGGGGACAGACTCCTTTCCAGTCCAGAGTCATGCCCATCAAAGCAGTGCAGCCCACCGACAGTCCCCCTAGAATTTTCTTTGGGAGACCTGGCCTGCTGTTAGAGCAAGCTTATTCCCATCCTGATCCCCCCTGACCACCCCCATAAGGAAAACTGCCCTCTGAAGGAGGAGCACAGCAGGGCAGAGCTGCCTCCATCATCCTCACTCAAGGAGTGGCCCTGAGACATGGTCACGGGCATAGCCTGGCCCTCACAGCCCTCCCCTGCCTGGAACACCTGCCATGAGCTGGGTCCCAGGTTGAATGAGGTGGGGAGACTGCCTCAGGTTGCTCGCAGTCCCAGAGCTCCCCAGAGTCTCCAGCAGGGCACTTGGATGACACCCCAACTGACCAGTATTGTAACTGAGCGTGCACATGTCCGTTTTCCCTCCCTTGACCAACCTGGAAGCCTGCTGGGGGCAGGCTCCACATCACTTCCTTCTCTGCCTCTCCCGCAGCCCCCACTGGCCCGTGGTAGACTCGGTAGATCTGAACTGCATTGAATCCATTTCCCTTTCCCCTGCTCTCAGGACCTGGAGGTTGGCCCCGGGGAGGCCCCAGTCTCTCAGGAAGGTCTTGGAAACCTGGTTCAGCGGGGTTCAGGACAATAGGGATAATGGTACTCCATTCCTCTGAGGTCCGAGGCAAGGGTCCCTGAAGGTGTCCCAAACCAGTTCTACCCCTGCAGTGTGTAGCCACAGTCACAGACAGCAAGGCCGGGGTGGGAATGAGGACGGTGGGTATTTCAGGGGGTCTAGTCTGAGCACCAAACAGGCCTTAGAGTCAGACACATCAGAGACGGAATCCTGGGGCTTCTCTTACTCGCTTTGGGCAAGTTACATTGCACCTTCTGGCCTTGGGCTCCTCATCTGTAAAATGAGGGTGATTAACACGGAGTCAGAATGAAATGAGCTGACCTGTGTTAAAGGACGGGGGGCTGGCACACGCCAGGAGCACAAGGATGTTCATTTTCTTTCTGATCATCCTACTTTTCCTCCTCAAATATTGAAGGAAGAAAAGTCCTGGCTTGCAAGGAGGGTGAGTGGTGTCTCTCTGGGTCTCGTCGTTTGGCAATGACTTATGGCCCTGGTCTTCATATCTCCAGCCTCTCTTCTACAAACACTTACTCTAGTTCCTCAGACTTAATTCCTCTCATCGAAGGGCTCTTCCACCATCAGATCCTCTGGGCAGTAAGCAGTCAGGCCTCCCCTGTGGCCAGCGCAGGCCCATTAGCTTGCAGCAGAGGAAAGAAGTTGCAGTATGCACACCCAAGTTAGACCCATGAAGATGGGAAGATCCCCCACAAAGCAGGCCTCTGGTGAGATATCAGAGGTTGCCCACCCAGGGTCCCTGACTAGTTCAGCACAAGATTGCAACGGTCTTTTTAGTTTGTCCTCCCAGACCCAGTTCTTTTTTTTTTTTTTTTTAAAGATTTTATTTATTTGACAGAGATCACAAGTAGGCAGAGAGGCAGGCAGAGAGAGAGAGGAAGGGAAGCATGCTCCCCGCTGAGTAGAGAGCCCGATGCGTGGCTCGATCCCAGGACCCTGAGATCATGACCTGAGCCAAAGGCAGAGGCTTTAACCCACTGAGCCACCCAGGCGCCCCCCAGACACAATTCTATCCAATCCAATACCTACTACAATTTCATCTTATTGCCTACCTGTTGCCTAAAATGCAAATTTGTCGTGTTACTCTCCTGCTCAAGAATCTTCTGTGGCTCCCTTTTGCCGTTGGAACCACGTGCCCAACATATACACTCTGCTTGACTCTCCAGCTTTGTCTCCTCCACACAATATGTCCCAGGCAGAGCAAATTATTTGCCTCCCCCTAAATCCCCATACTGTTTTGCACCTCTACACCCTTAGATACACTTCTTGTGCCTATAATGCCAAAACGTAATGTTCCCTAAACTGCCTGGTCATAAGAATCACCTGACAGGCCTGTAAAAATAACTACCAGTTCCTCAGCTCACCTGCTGAATCTGGGTCCCCAGGTGAGAGACCCCGTGAATCTGTATTTTTAACTACCACCTGAAGTGATTCCTCTGCTCTGACAAGCTAGAGAAACACTCTTCTAATTGCCGCATCCACAAAGGGATTCATTCTCCTCCATCCTTCCAGATGTCCCTCAGTGGTCACCGCCTCTGAGAATACCATCTAACTCTCCTCCTTCCCGTAGTAACGTGAGACTAGATCACATCGAGATCTTAGTGTGGTCCAGCAGTGTTCTGAGTACTGGGTATGTGCTGACTCCTTTAATCCCTGCGAGGGGGTGCTCTTGGGATCTCCATCACAGTTAAAGACACCACCGTGCATATTCCTTAGCTGTAGGGAAGCTCAGAGAGGTTGAGGAGGTTGCCCAGAATCACACAGATGGAAAGTAGCAGAATGAATCCTGAACCTGGGAGTGTGCCTTCGGAGCCCTCGCTGTTACCTAACGTGGCCAGGTTGCACCTGCTTGTAGCACGGTCGTCTTGTGGGCCGAGGGCTGGCTTACTCGCCTCCTTCCTGCTCCACTAGATCTGGAACTCCAGAAGGCACACACTGTATAGCCCCAGGGACCAGCCTGTATGTGGTAAGAGCCTAGTAAATATGGGAGTCAGGGATGATGGGAGCGCGGGGGACGGGGCTGGAAGATGAGGAGGCAGGGACGGGAGGTAAAGGCTAGATGAAAGGAACTGTAGGCAGCAGCGTCTCATCTTTCCCAAAAGGACCGTGACGCCCTTCTCTCTGGCAGATGCAACCTGGCCCCCGTGCAGGAGTACGCGCGGGACGTGGGGCTCAAGACCGACCTCGTGACCATGAACCCCTCCGTCATCCAACGGGCCTTTGAGGACTTGGTCAACGCCACGTGGCGGGAGAAGCTGCTCCAGCGGCTGCACAGTCTCAACGGCAGCATCCTGTGGATTCCCGCCTTCATGGCCAGGGGCGGCAAGGAGCGCGTGGAGTGGGTCAACGAGCTCATCCTGAAGCACCGCGTCAACGTGCGCACTGCGTACCCCTCTCTGCGCCTGCTGCACGCGGTCCGCGGGTGAGCGGCCTCGCCACGGGCTGGGCGGGGGGCCGGTGCGGAGTCTGGGCGGGGCTTGGTGGGCCTGGGCGGGGCTTGGTGGGCGATATTCCCCCGCCCAGACGCATTTGCATCCCAGCTCCCCACCGGTGAGTTCTATGACCTCGGCATCCCCCCGGGTCTTCCTGCACTTCCCTTCCTGGAGAAAGGAGCTGGGGCTGGTGAATGGGTTTCCCCTGGCACGCCAAGTTTGACCAATCCGTCGTGCCCGCCCGGAGAGCTGGGTTGAGAGCGGTCCTCCCATCGGGGCTGCGTGGGGAGTAAACCATGAGGGGCGAGGATGGAAAGAGGAAAATGGGCTGGAAGCTCTTGCAATAGTCTGCCTCAGGACTGCTTGTGGCTAAGACTGGGGTCGTGGTAGCAGATACGCAACAGGTCGCTCAGATTAGCTGGAAACTCTGGCGTAGAGGCAGCAGGATTTGTTGGTGGGTTCTATGTGAGGACCTCAAGGAGGGAGAGAAAGAGAAGCATCTCCAGAATGGCTGTTAGGATTAGAGCTTAAGGGGCGCCTGGGTGGCTCAGTGGGTTAAACCTCTGCCTTCGGCTCAGGTCATGGTTTTAGGGTCTTGGGATCGAGCCCCGTGTGGGGCTCTCTGCTCAGGAGCCGCTTGCCCCTCTGTCTCTGCCTGACTCTCTGCCTACATGTGATCTCTCTCCATCAAATAAATAAATAAGATCTTTTAAAAAATATTTTTAAAAAAAGGATTAGAGCTTGAGAGTATGGGTGGACAGTGGTGCCATTTTCTGTGAGTGGAGAGCCCATGCGTGTTTGGGGGTATTAAGTTTGGACATATTAAGTTTGAGATGCCTGTTACAAATACACCTGTCCACACTCCTGACCTTGCAGCTTGGGATCAAGCCCTGTATCCACCTCACCCAGACACATGGCACTTCACCGTCCTCCTCCAGTGACACAAGCGAGCGCATTGTACAGACCCATGCTGACATTGAAATGCTCTTTCCTGGGGCCCAAGCATAACTCAGTGTGGCCCCCAGAAAGCTCTCTGTCCAACACACAAAGGCTCTTGCTGTCCTCACAAAGGTGACCCTCGAGACTCCCAAGCCTGTGACCAGCCCTGATCTCATTGGGATGTGTTGCCAGCACGGAAACACATCACCCCCAAGAAAAAACAAGCGAAACATTCAGTAAGAGGTGGCCACGCTTGTGGCTGATGGAGCAGAGTGACACCTGATGGACAGAGGGCTCACTGGGGCTACATCCCTTATCCTGGAGGTTGACCTGTGAGGTCTTCTTGAACATCTACCTCCTCCCTGTCTCAGCAACCCCCCCATCTCATGGAGTCTAGGCTCCATGCCTTATATGTTGTCTCTGCCTGGAAGGAGGAAATGTTTGGGGGTCAGAGGAGATGCGAGAAGGGGAAGGACTCGCTCATGGTAAAGAGAAATAGTCCCTCAGACAGGGAATGGGCTACTACCTATAAGAAACGTTTACAGCCAGAGCTATTTCCAGCTATAATTGACTCACTTTCATCTGTCAAAATAGCATTAAGCACCAGTAATAAGCCCTTTAAACAAACAGGCTGTTAATCCTGGGATGGCAACATCTTCCCTTGCAGGAACTCCCGGGAGGAAATATTGCAGGAGAGAACGGGGATGGTTTCTGCTTTTAGCAAGGGGAAGAGTTGGCAGGGAAGAGGGCTTCAGGGGCCTCGGAATCGATTTCTGCCAATGGCCCTCTGCAGGGTGCAGGTCCGGTCGGACATTACAGGAAAGGTGGGCAGTGTCTGTAGCGAGAGCAAGGGCTTACCCAGACTTGGCGGGAACTTACCTGGTGGTTTGCAGCAAGAGGAAGAATGGGCTGAAGGGATGGGAGAGGCAGAACAAAGCCACAGGAGAAAAGACTGAGGGTTCATAGAAAAGATGGCTGAAGAGGAAACTGGCCCAGAGGCAGTCTGGTCTAGCATGAGAACCATAGACTTTGGTGTTAGGGACACCTGGGTTCAAATCCCACCTCCATTACTCAGGTGGTGGAACAGGTCCCTTACCCCCCTGAGCCCTGCTTTTCTCTGTCTCTCACTTTTCTCTGTCTCTTGCCTGCATCCGAATGTGTGGTCTGAGCTGGCCAAGGGAGACACACAGTCAGTCAGTCATCCCTACGGCCACCAACCACCCAGCAAGGGATTGGACTTGCCCTATAGACTTCAGAGGTAGAAGTAGGACCGGAGGGTGAAACCACAGGGAGGAGGGTATATTTAGGCTCAATTGGATAAAGGATTCTGTAGTAGAAGAGTGGACAAAAGTTAGATTCTCTTGTCAGGAGGTCTTCACCTCAGAGTTCCAATGTAGACTGTAGTTTACAGAATAATCTTGTTTCCATACTTAAAAATCTATTGTTCAATAAACCCTCTATGAAGTGGAGGAGGTAAACATTTTTATTGCGGTAAAATAGACACAACATAAAATTTACTACTTTAACCATTGTTCACTGTGCAGCTCAGTAGTTAAGTATATTCCCAGTGTTGTGAAACAAGTCTCCAGAACTTCATCTTGCACATCTGAAACTCTACACCCATTAAATAACAAGTCCCCTTTTCCCCAACCCTCCCTCCCTCCATCCCATGATACAGTAACCTTTCTACTGCGGTTTCCATGAATTTGGCTACTTTAGATACCTCCTTCAAGGAGATTCCTACAGCATTTGCCTTTCTGTGACTGACAGATTCCACTTAACGTGTCGTCCTCAAGGTCCATCCGTGCTATAACCTGTGTCAGAACGGCCTTCTTTTCAAAGACTGGATAATATTCTGTTGTACGTGTGTGCCAGATTTTGTTTGTCTGTCCATCCATAGCTGGACATTTGGGTTGCTTTCGCCTCTTGACTGTTGTGAATAGTGCTGCGGTCAGCATGCATGGGCAGATAGCTCTTTGAGACTCTGCTTTCCATGGCTGGATCATATCCTTGTCCTGTTTTTAATTTTTTGAAGAACCTCCAATCCGCCTTCCATGGTGTCTGCACCATGTTGCGATCCACTAGCAGCACATGAGGGATTCAGTTTCTCCACATTTTCCCCGACACGTGCTATTCCATTTCACCACATCTTTGCCAACTTGTTATTCGGTAGTAACCCATCTTGACCACTTTGAAGTGCACCATTCGATTAGAAGTAATTGGCTGTTAGAGGAAAATGTAGCAGAAAATCTTTATGATCTTGGGTCTAGCAATGGTTGCTTAAGTATCACACCAAAAACACAGGAAATGAAAGAGAAAAGGAGTTAAAAGGGACTTCATTAAAACTAAAACTTGTCATGCACCAAAAAGCCAATCTAGTATGGCGGGGGGGAACCCACCCATAAAATGGGGGGAAATAGTTGCAAATCATGTATCTGATAAGAGATTAATATCCGGAGTATATGTTGAGTACAACTCAACAACACCATAAATAATCAAACAACCTAATTTTTACATGGGCAGAGGACTTTTTTTCCAGAGAAGATATACAGATGGCCAATAAGCACATGAAAAGATGCTCAACATCACTCATCATTGGGAAATTGTAAATCAAAACCGCAGTGAGTTACCACTTCCCACCCACTGGGATGGACGCTATCAAAACGTGGGAAATAACACGTGTCGGTGATGGACGCTATCAAAAAAGTGGGAAATAACACACATCGGTGAGGATGTGAGGAAATCGGAACCCTTGCGCCTGCTGGTGGGAATGTCAAGTGGGAATCACCTTTGAGGCATCTTAGTGTGTTCATTCTGCAAAGGAGGAAGTTGACGCCCAGATGAGTTGGGTGATGAGTAGGAAGCCACCGAGCCAGTAAGGGGCACAACCAGGAACTGAAGCACAGCACCTCACTCTAGCCAGGACACCAGAGGCAGCAAATTCAAACCCAGCCAGTTCTGGATTTGGGGCCCCCATCAGCTCAGTGGGGCAGGTGCTGTCCCACCAGAGAAGTGCTGTGAGGAGACCACACAGCAGTGTATCAGGACTCCCAGGGTGCACGGCAGTTCTTCTGAGTCTGGGACAGTGTTCCCACCAGGCAGAACAAGCTGAAAGGTCAGAACATCTTAGGGTCCCATCAAACACCCTCTGGCATCTGAGGCTTGACACAGTCTTGTGGAACCCCCCATTGAGGCTCTCAGTGTTGTTCGCCCCTTGACATTGCCTTGGCCGTTGCCTCCCTCCTCTGCTTGGCTGCTCCTTCACAGCCAAGCCATCTTTCCAAAGGAAAGCAGCCGTCCCCAATAGCAGCTGTGTGCCCACTCACTCTGAATGCAGCTGGGTGGCTTGAAATGCCCAAACATGTCCACATACAAGTCATTGTGCTCCTAGGACTGGTTTAGTGTCCCCAGTCCATCCATTCATGGGGGAAAAAAAACTGTGAGATGTTCTAGTAACAGCAAATAGGCTTGTCATGAGGACCAAATGAAATCATTTACATAAATCACTTTAGAGCCCAGTGCTGGTCGTATTAAGTCCGTCTAGTACTACAAGCTGGCACGTGGTAGAGCCAGGCTTCATGTGAAGGGACCACCGGAACACAGTTTCCGTTCTCCTGGCTAAACAGTCTCCTACACATTTGTGGTCATTAACCTACTTCTTATTATTCATTGTTCAAGTCGTCAGTGCCTTGAGGCCAGGATACTGCCACTTTGTGCTGCATTCCTCTCTCCTGCATAGTGCCTGATACTCAGAGAGCCTCTAGTGACTGATCAGGGGGTCCCCAGTGACCTCAGATTGAAGAAGGACATGTAGGAGAATAGAGGAGGGGCACAGATAACCATCCCTAACATGGCTATGCTAGACACCATGCTAAGCGTTACGTCATGTAATGAGAGAACGAGAACCAGCATTCTATGCTGAAGACAGCAAAGTGAGCCTCGGGTGGTAAGAAACTTGCGCAAGGTTGCATGGCTCGTGAGAGAGATTCAGGACTCCTCCCTTGGTCCTGATCACCACCCATTTGCCCCTGTGACAATAACCAGGAAAGAATGACAGGGACCCTAGAAGAACAATGTCAGAAGGCCAAAGCCAGAATGTGAGCTTATGAAAATATTAAGAAAAAATAGAAAGGGGGCAACTGGGTGGCTCAGTCATTTGTGCCTCTGGCTCTTGATTTCAGCTCAGGTCATGATCTCAGGGTGATGAGGAGGAACCCCTCGTCAGGCTCCGCCCTGAGTGTGGAGGCTGCTTAAGATTCTCTCTCTCCCTTTCCGTCCACCCCTCCCTCCCAAAAAAAGAAAGAAAAACAGAAATTGCATTTTATGGTTCAAGTGAAAAGAACCAAAAAGTTAAGCGCAGGCGGTGTAGAGGCTACAAAAGACAAAAGGGAACGAGACTCTTGGTTCGTCTTCTTCACCTGTCTTCTCAGCAAAGGAGAGCTGTCTTTTACCTGGATAGCATGACAAAGCCTTTGGTATCATTACGTATAATCCCATTTCGTTGCCCTAAACCAGTGGTTCTCAACATGGTCCCTTGACCAGCGACATCAGCATCACCTGGGTACCTGTATAAATGCAAATTCTCAGGCCCAACCCAAGCTTACTGAATCAGAAACTGCAGGTTCAAGGCCCAGAAATCTACCTCTTAACAAACCCTGCAGGTGATTCTGATGTACAGTGTAAGTTTGAGAACCTCAACAAAACCAAGACCTACTAATATCTCAGGAGATATCATGCACTAGGACCACTGAGTAGTTGGCCCTGATCTTCCCCCAAATCATGCCCCAATTTTCTAAACATGAGGAAAAGATGGACTCCAGTGAGCTTGTTGTCAACCCAAGCCAGAGTTTCAAAATGGCTCTCAGTGCAATGGCTCAGGAACATCTGAAGATGAAGAAGCAAATATCCAACACCAGATGTCCTCATGGGAAAACCGCAGGGTACACTGCCCCAGTCTGCTCTTCTGAGGAGGGTAGTAGACAGGTAGACCCAGGATCGGTGTAGTCATTTTCATATGTTGGTTCAAGTCAGATACTTCGACAAAATATTTCTTGAGCAGCATGGAGAACTGTGACATTTCAGGGAGTGAAAGGGAGCAAATGTTAAGCATCTTCTTAGAGAAACCTTGAAAGATAGATACTATTTTTATCCCTATTTTACTCACAAGGAAACAGGCTCAGAGACCAGGTAACTCAGATGAGGAGTTTCATCATGAGGATGAAACCCATGTGTATGGGTTTCAGTTGTGTCTACTGCCATGCCCCTTCTCATGTCCTTGACAGACTGGCCACTGTCTGTTGACCACAGATACCCAAATGACTAATTAATTAAAGGTTGACTTCGTGGGGGTCTCTAAGAACACACCACCAGGTTCCTGTACTGCCAACTGTCCCCATTTCTACCAATAACTTAAGTGAAGGCACCAATGGTCTCCTTAGCCAGTTTGCAGAAGACACAACTTTGGGGGGATTCCTAATAATTGGTGCCTCAGAGTTGAATCCAAACTTCTTTTGATAGACTGAAACAATGAGCTAATCTAAGAGGGAGAAATTTAATACAGATGAATGCAAGATCCTGTGCTTAGTTTCTAAACAATTGTACAGGTGTGATGAACAATACCAATCAGCAGCAGGCATGGGGTTTCTCAAAGGGATAAGATGATCTTAGATCATGGCGATGGATGTATAATGTTTTGAGACTCAAGAAGGTCTTCAATGACCTTGGTCAAATCTGACCTGGAGAAGTTTTGGGTCCCAGGCTGGAGAGGGACCACAGTGGCAGAGAAATTCGAAAGTCGAAAGGTTTGGGGAGAGAAGTCTCCAAGGAGCATGGGAGCAATCTTTCTTCAATTAACAAATATTTATTTGCTATAACCTAGAAGGCCCCGGGCCTGTGCTGGGGGAACACAAAAATCAATGAAACAAGGCCTTTGCCCTTGAGCGGCTCACAGATTTGGACTGCAAGTCTCCAGATGTAGAGCCAAGGTTGAGAAGGGATCTATGAGGATTCTGACTTCATCTGGGTGCTGAGAAGAGCATTCCAACAAATAAGGTTCTCTGAAATGAGCTTGGTTGCCTCTTGTTCAGGCAGCAGTGAATGCTCCTTGCTGGGCCATGACTTGGGAACTCTGCATCCTACAGAGTTAGTGTATGAGTCTGTCAGCGCTGCTGTAACAAAGGACCACAGGCCAGGTGGCCTAAATGGACAACAGAAAGTTATTGTCTTGCAGATCTAGAGGCTAGAAGTCCTTCTCAGAGCGCTGAGGGAAGACTCTCTTCCAGGCCTTTCTCTTGTGGAGGACCAGCTCCATCATTCTCTCTGTGTGCCTGTGTATCTCCAAATCCCCCCTGCTTATAAGGTTGGGTTGGAATAGGGGTCACCTTAACAACCTCATTTTAACTTGCTTACCTCTGTAAAGACCCTTATCTCTAAATAAGGTCGCATTCTGAGGTACTGGAGGTTGACCTCCACAGATGAATTCTGAGGGAATATCATTCAACCCATAATGGTTGGGCTAGACGGTCCACCCTTTCCACTCAGAGATTCTTTGATTCATCACACCTGTGCCAGCAGACCCTCTAACCACTGGGTCTTCTGGAGATTCCTGACACTTTGGGGCATTTATGGGGCCAGGGCATTGCAGGGAGGGGGCAGTGTGGGGCAGAGAGAGCCTACCCTTTGAATCTTATTTCCAGGGGGCTTTGGGTTCTGCCAGCCTGCAAGAGTGGCACAGTGCCCCGGCTGTCTGTTGGCAAGGGAGGCAAACAGCCCAGGGGAAGGACACCCCGGCAGTTGAATATGGCTGCAGGAAGGGGAAAACTCTGGTCTGCAGATGGTAGTGAATGGCTCAGATTCAATTACAACAATAGGGGAGGCTGTGACCCATGGAGAGGGTGGCCCTCGGGCAGGAAAGCAGCCCGCTGCCTGGCCCATTTAGCCGCCCAGACCACAGGCCTGGTGCAGAGGAAGCCTGTGAAATGGTGCTTAATTAGGCACCAAACGTGCTGAACGTCAGCCCTAGGATGGCAGTGGTCCAGCAGGCATCCCTGCCAGGGCTGGAGCGCAGATCAGCATTGTGGGCATTGCTGTCTGGCAGTGGGGAGCAGAAACCTGCACACTGGACGGGCAAGAGAGTAAGCAGGGTGCACAGAATCAGAGCCGAGACCAACGCAGGTTGGAGCACCCTCCTCCCAGACATGACCATCGTATGGTCCTAAGAGCATGTCCCCAGATTCAGTCCAGGAGCCGGGTTCTGGTCTCCTCCAGGGGACACAGAGTGCAGAAGTATATCCCACCACAGTGTTACATAGAGAAAAAGAGGGAGGTCTGTGGTATTAAGGCACAGATGGCATTTCATCATTTTTCATAGATTGTCTCAATTTTTTTTTCAAACAGCAATGCACATAGTAAAAAGAAAAATCCAAACAGTATAAAGGATTTAAAGTGAAGAGCGAGTAAGCCCTCCTCCACAGAGGCAGCCTGTTACGCTGGTTTTCTGTGTGTATTCTTCCAGAAATATCCACTTTTACACATAAGGAAGCATGTTTTAAACATCATACCTTGCTAAATTCTGGAAATTATTCCACATCAAAGCACGCTACCTTGCTCTCCTTCACAGTGTCTGGACCATAATTTATGGGAGCAGAAGCCGTTGGTGGGTATCGCAGGTTTTTCCAATCTTTTGCTAGTATAATCAGTGCTACAGTGATCATCTTATACCGACATCTGCACCCATATGTACATCTAGAGGCTCACTTTTAGGCATGCCATTGCTAAAAAGAGATGCATGTAAGCATCATTAGTTTTTATAGAGGTTATCAAATTGCCCTCCCTAGAGGCAGGTACCAAGTTACACTCCCACCTCCCATGATTGAAAATGCCTGCTTTCCCATAGCCTCACTAGCTCACCAGCGTGGTAGGTCACCAACACTTGTTCTCTGTGCGAATCCAGTGGAAAATGCCATCTGATTGTTGTGGGGAATTGGGTTCCTTTCATTATAAATGAGGTTAATTATAATTTTTTTTTCCTGTTTGGAGTGGCATCAGTTTATATTCCAGAATCCAACCAGCCATGAGTTTTCAGCCCACAAGAGGTGGACTTTCTGAAACCCTGCTGGGCCAGAGGTGATCCCTGTGAGTGAGTCATAGTCTCTTGACTCCCCCAGGGGCCACCCATGTAGGAGGAGAAAGCTCTGAAGTTATCAGCTATCATGATTTTTCTCCTTTCTTCTAAGGCACCACTAGCCTGCCTTTCCCATGTGCAGACCTGCAGGTCTGCAGGAAAGTCAGCCTCCTTGGCTTCTGCCAGTGCCCCCCAAGGGGACACTAGCCTCTGCTTGCTCATTTTCACTCCTGGCTTCATAAACTAGAGATTTGTGGTGCACCCACTTTGCACATGAGCTATGAAGATCTGGGGTTATATAAGGAGTAGGAAGTCAGTCCACTGGCTCACAGAATTGTACATTGTAGAGGAGGGGAAAGACAAGTAAATAATGATAGCATAGTATGATAAGTGCTGTGATTGGAAAAGAACAACGTAAAATGGACCCATCTGGGGAGGTCTGGGAAGTGACATCAAAGCTGAGACCATAAGACAGAGTTGCTGGCCAGGAGAGCTGGGAGTTGGTGGTGTCTTGGTAGGAATCAAGAAGGTCCTTATAGTGTGTGGATCTGAGAGCCAGGTGTTGGGAGGGATCTCAGCCCCAGGTCACAAGGGCTTCCCAAGCCCGGCCAAAGCCACTGGGTGTTGTTCTCGGGACTCTAAGAGTCCCTGGAGAATTTTTGGTGGCATGGTCATCCTTCAAGTCAACCTTGTTCACTTGAGTGAAGGACACTGGTTTGGGTAAGCAACGAGGCTTAGGGACCAGGAATCGACCTCAAGCATCAACAGGACTTGGTCAGCTCTGCACTCCAGCCCCTAATTTTGAGACAAAACCCCCAGCTCTCCATGCTCACAAAGCTGGGCAGTCTCATCCTGAGATGTTCCCCCAGGAGACAAGAGCCCTAGGCAGTGTTCCCAAGGAAAAGACAGCAATGGGCTATGGACCCCCAGACCAGAGCCCAGGCTGCTGGTGTGGATAATGGGAGACCAGGGGTCTGAGGGTCCCGTCCCCGACTTTGCTGCTCATCTTGCACAAAGTGTCCCCAAGTGTGCCATGGCAACCACCTGTAAGGCATTCCTGCTCCTTAAGGGACAATATGAGCTATGTTCCACAAAGTGCTTTTAGCATCTTAGAGAAGGCCCTTTTGGTCCCTTTTTCCCCACAGTGGCAGCCACTGTTCTTGCCACATACCGAGCACAGGAATTCAGAAAGAAGGACAAACGTGCTTTGGAGATGATTTTGGAGATCCTTGTCTATAGCTGTCCATGCTCATAAAATACGGCGCTTAATCGTCTTGGCAATTGGGATAACCAATTTGGAAAATAATTACTGCCTTCTTTAAGATTACTTTGCCTTCTAATTAAAATCTCAAGACTGGGATATTAAAGGTGCATTGTCAATACAACGTCCCGGATGCACCCAGCTAACCTCGTTTGGGAAGGCAAAATTAATTAGTTTGTGTTTTAACACCCAGCTGTTATCCTGAGGAAGGAAATCATCTACAAGTTGGCCACACACACAGTCTCCAAGCTGGCCAGAGTGGCTGAGGGGGATAGAAAGGAAATCAAGGGTGATTTGTTCCCACGTAACTCAGTCAGCTGCTATTACAAGCTGCTCGTTAAACGGCGCCCCCGCGTCCCAGGCAGACATGGCTCAGGAGTGTTCTTGTTCACCTGTGGTGCCGGGATGGGAAATAAGTCAGTCCCTCCATGCCACTGAGCTCCCCATTCATTCTGGAGCCTCCTGGGCTGTTAACACCCCTCCCAGTGATTGGTTCTTGGGGGAAAGCCGGCAGCAGATCCAAGAGGCTGCGCCCCTCTCTCCCTGTCCCTCCCAGCCACAGGTACAAACCTGTGTGCCATGCTGGCTTCCCTCTTCCTCTTTTTTGACTTTTTCCTATTTTTCAATTCCATGTGAGTCAGACTTTTGCTGAGCACCCCGAACCCTGGATGATAGTGGTTCTAGGCTGCGCAGCAGTAACAATCCCCCAGCCCCTTGCGATTTAGCACAACAAGCTGATTTCTCGTTCATGGGAAGTGTGATGCAGGTCGGCACTGGCTCTCTTCCAGACGGTGATCCAGGGATCTAGGCTTTTTCCTTGTTAGGCTGACACCGTCTTTACGGGAGGCTTGGAGGGTCCCTAAGGCAGAGGAGAAGGTTGACCCCCAAAGGACACACTTCCTGTCACAGCCTCTTGGCCAGAACTGGTCACGTGACCACCGCCCCATTGCAAGGAATGCTGGGAGATGTAGGAGGGCACATGGAGTGTTGAGTGCTGCTGTCCATGCCACAGTGCCCTGATTGCACCGTGCAGGGAGGCAGGTGCCTCTGAACCCCCTACCAGGAGTGTGAGGCATGACCCTTGCCCCCGGGGAGATGCCAGCACTGTTCTGTGTAGGAGGCCAACCCATACAGGGATGAATTATCAGGCCGGATTGATAAGCACAACAGCAGAAGTAGAAGCCAAGTTCATGATAATAGGTGGAAGTGATTACCTCAGCATGAACTAGGAAGAAGAGGGCGGAACAAAAGGAACATTTCCAGGAAGATGTAATTCATGTGCTTAGTTTTGGTGGGGAGGGGAAGACAGTTCACCCTGGGGACACGAGGAGGAAAGTCCCACCTGCAGGTAGGGCACAGCATGTGTCCGAGTAACCTCAGACCTCCCACAGATCAAACTCTTCCCTCCGCAGCGTCTCTGAGCACAGCACTGATGTCCTGAAAAGAAATTCATTTCTGTACGCCTTCTCAGGCTAAGGCCTTACAATAGGAAAACAAACAAACCACAAATCCCTAATAAGGCATTTGTGACCAGTGTTAGGGCTTGAATTTGCTCAGGGAGCAAGTAGCGCTGTGCTCTCAGGCAGGGACACTGCAGTGGCTTGCATGTCCCTCGGGAGGGTCAACAGCCGGCTCAGAATCACCATGGGGTGGAAAAGGCCTAAAACCAGGAGTGGGGAGGCTACACCACGTTTTTTCTAAGCCTTCCAGCAGCTCGAGGAGTGCCTCTACTCGGGCCTGTCTCCGTGGACTCTCCTGTTTTCCTTCTGAAACCTGAAACAAGAGAACAAGTACAATCTGGGAGGCCCGTGGATCACCCACACATATGGTCTGCTGACTCACCCAACAGGACCTCACATGATCTTTCTAATTTTTTTTTAATTAGTTGCCAACATTCAAAAATTGGGAGAAATGGCATAAAAATCCAGCTCTCTTATACACACTTTGACACCACTATACTGGACAACAATAAAACTGGCTACCCCTTTAGATGCCACAGCACCGTGGGATCCTCCCTATTGCCTTGGCAACCCTGAGGCCAGGCACTGGTTTTCCCTACACACATCCCAGCTCCCAGCTCACTCAGTTACACCTCCTGCCAGGCCACTGGGCTTGACAAGTTCCCCGGGCTCAATCGTCTTTAAAACTTGATGACTATTCCTGAGGCTTTCTCTTTGCCCATATTTTCTCTAAATATACCTCATTCTTAGCAGAACCACCCACCAGTGAGAGCAGGGCTTCTTAACCTTGGATGCACATTTGAATGACTGGAGGAGGTTTTAAAAATCCCAGCGTCCAGCCTACACCCGGAGGTTGCACTCAGGATCTGTCCTCTTAAAGCTCCAGGTGACTCAGTGTACAGCCTTGGTCGAGAAGCATTGAGTTAGAACCGAAAATGCAATGGACTAGCTTTAGGAGGGGGTGAGTTCCCCATCATCACAGGTAGTTAAACCAAGGTGGATGAGCACTTTGCAAGGATGTGTGGGGTGATCCAAACATTGGCTGCTACTCTCCTGGGGTTCTTTCCTCCTTCCACTTCCCTGCCTTTGCCTCTCAGCACCTTCCCAAGCTCAGTTCAGCCGCATTGAACCTACAGTGTGCAAGTGATCTCAGGAAGGGCATCTTATCTCATGAGCCTCAACCACGGACCCCCCTGGGCCAGCACCGTGCCTTCCGCATATCAGCTGGGAGTAAGCCTCTCAGCAGTTCAGGGAAGAAATGATGAAGGTCTGCGGGGTGTCCACACAGGCTTTTCCCTATTACTTCCCAGTTGTGTTTGTGGTTAAGGGAGCCGTTGTATTGCTCCCTGCCTTTGTCCCCTCCATCTGATTCTGGGTTGAAAAATTCACCCACAGGGAAGTTTCTTGGCCCAGACAGAATGAAACAGGAGGAGAAGCAAGCAAAGTGGTCTTCAACTGACAAGCTTACGACAAAAGACTGGTTGTCTAGGGGCTCTCCGGGAGGTCGGCACAGTGCCTCCGAGAATCATGTTCACAGGCTGGGGTGAAGGGTCCCTGAAATGTGTTTCTTATATAAAATATTACATTATTTACTACAATTATATGGGTTACTAGGAATCTATAACCTTGTCTGTTTCAAAGGCTAATCTCCAAAAAAAAAAAAAAATATTTCAGGTTAACTTTCTGGAATGTCTTGGTGTTTCATTTTTGGGTCGGTAGAAAGAAGCACTTGCAAGAGGAAGGGCGTGCTGGAACTTCTAGAAAATCTTCCCCTACCCCTGCACTGTGAAGAATATGAGACGGTTTCAACTTTCAGCAATATGTAAATGTTTTGCCTGGCATACGTTTGCTTCTGGCGTGAATTTAATTGGTGCGTTTGACTATAAAGTCACACCTGTCACTGGGCTGAGGTGTCCTCAGGAGCCGCGCTGGGGTTGGGGAGTGGATGTTCTTCACAGTGGCAGGTGGACCAGGTGCGATGAGGCACATAGAGTTTGAGGACAGAAAAACATGGCCGGTGTCTGGTGTGGATCCACAGTAGTGAGGAGCTGATAGTAAGGAACTCCATCTTTTCCACCAAGGCATATGCATTACATTTAAAGGGATTCAGCACAGGGTTAGCAGAAGCTTTTTATGAGAAATAAAGAGGTTAAACCACACGTCCCAGTGAGTTCTAAATCCAAGCAGAAGAACCATGGTGGAAAGCCAAAATGGTGGCAAAGAAAATGGATGTTTTCCCGCTTCTGGAGAAAGGTCTAGATTGTGTTGAAACTTGGAGATCCCCTAGTCTATGGCCCATCATCACAAAGATGTGAAAAATTAGGTCCAGCAGGGAGAAGTGACCAGCCCAAAGGCATGCAGGTAGCTGTTAACAGAACTGTCACTTGAAACGCAGGTCTAAAATTTGGTAGCTCCCCAGACCTCTGTCTCCTCGTCTGTGGAATGGAGATGGGTTCTTCCTCAATGCTGTCTTGGTTAAGGTAAACTGAGGCCTTCTATGTGCAGAGGTAGCTCAGTGCCTCCTCCAGCACTGGTGTCCATTAGCCCAACGCCGTGCTCTTCCCAGTTCTCCATAGCTCCTCTTATTAGCCCTGCCAGGTTCCTAGGTAGGAAGTGGGAACTCCCATTTCAGACGGAGATACACCAAGTGCCACGACAGGCCTTGAGAAGAGAGCATGGCAGAACCTGGTTTCACCAGGCAGAGCACCCTCTGGTGTCTCCTCAACTCTCAAGGCAGCCACCCATGGTCAGAAGTGGGCAACCCGCATCAGAGGGTGGGGGTCCTGCAGGCGGGGATGGAAGGAAATCCTATGACGCGAGACAAGGAAGTCTCTGCTGGAGTCAGGAATGGTGACATGCAGAGGGAAGCACCATGGGACCCTCCACAAAGGGAAGATGGGGGGGGGCACCGTATAAGAGCCGCCCCGTAATAGGGGGTCTGCATGCAGCGGCTGCAGCAGCAAGCTGCCACGCCCACATGAGTCCTCTGTGGCTGGCTCTCTCGTGCTCCCACAGCAGAGGCCAGGAGCGTGACTGCAAAGCCAAAAATATCTGCCAGCTGGCTCTTTATAGAAAAAGTTTGCCCGTTCCCACTTTAGACTTCAACAGGCCTGAGTCCAGGTCAAGGTCTTGCCCTTTCTACCAAGGTGACATGGGACAAGCCCCTTTTGTCTCTGTGCCTCATTTCTGCTGCGTCTGTACCTCCGAACAGGCTCCTCATGTTTCCATAAAAATCATATATGTGAAAGCTCACAGCATAGGGAACAGTTGTGTTTCTTAATAAAGGTAGGTAGTCAGTCTTCTGTGAAAGGAACCAGGGGTCTGTGGCTGGATTGGTCTCTGCAGCTCCTGGAGTGGTGAAGACAAGGCAGACTGCTGGACAGGTTAAAATTGTCCTCTTCCTGGAAAGGATGATTCACAAACTCATGTTTCTTTTCTCTTCTTTTTTTTTTTTTTTCTTTCTTTATCTTTTCTTTTCTTTTTCTTTCTTTCTTTTTTTTTTTTTTTTTTTTTTCAGATACTGGCTAACCAACAAGGTCCACATCAAGAGACCCACCACTGGTCTCTTGATGTACACCCTGGCCACACGTTTCTGCAACCAGATCTACCTCTACGGCTTCTGGCCCTTTCCACTAGATCAGAACCAGAACCCCGTCAAGTACCACTATTACGACAGCCTCAAGTATGGCTACACCTCCCAGGCCAGCCCCCACACCATGCCCTTGGAGTTCAAGGCCCTCAAGAGTCTGCATGAGCAGGGGGCTTTGAAACTGACTGTTGGCCAGTGCGATGGGGCCACGTAAGGTGGGCACCCCGTGGGACTCAGTGGCTCACATTTCCTGCCAGCTACACCACAGGCAGATGGGAGTCGGGGTGGCGCAAATTATAGAACAAGCAGGCTAGTGGTTTTCTTTGTTAAAGTGTAAAACAGTGACCAGAATATATATATCTATACCTGCATATATATATTGACCTGAGTATTTATAACTGTGTGGTGTTCATCTAGCATTAGGCAGATAAGCCACAGGAAGAAGGTGTGGAGAACCCACCCAAACCGGATTGAGACTCAGTCCATCTTTAGGGGCAGAAGGACTTGACATGAAAAGAAGCCAGTCCCATGACTTTGGATGATCTGGGTTGGAGAGATCTTTGGGCTCATGGATGAATGGAGAGCCCCTTCTTGGCAGCTGCCCCGAGCCTCTGAGACACGTGGATTCTGGGTGAGCCAAGACCCAGAGGGGACAATGGACCCAAGTCTAAAATGGTGCTGTTCACAGAGGAGAAAGAGGTTGAGGGGTTCATCCTGGCAGAGGAGGACAAGGACACCAGGAAGCAGAGGCCACTTCAGGGCCATGGGCCTCGTTCCACAAACTTAGAGTTTAACCGTCCGAGGGATGATTCACGGTGGACCCACCGGTTCTAGACAGGCTTTCACAGCTATGGAGCGACGGCTGGAGAAGAAACCAAGGACAGTCCATACTCCGGCTTCGCAAGAACCACCAAGAACCTGGACAGAGCAGGCAGAGGACCCTGAAGACCACGGGGGGGTGTTCACCTGGCGTTTTGGAAAAATTGAGATCTCCCGCTTGGGGACAGCACTCCACCCCACAATAAGGCAGAAGAGTGTCCAGAACGTGGTGGTCTGGTGGGTGTTCTTTAAAATGACTAGAGTCCGCCAAGGAGGAAGGGACCCTGGGATGTCACCCGCTGGATTAGCCCCCTTCCTGCTCTATTAGAATGTCACATGAGGGACCGTCCTGTCCCCTTCTACCACCAGGGAAGCCACAGCCAAAGCTTGAAAGGGCACCGTCAAGATAAATGTCATCCTTTTTAAAATACATATGATTGCCTTTCTGGGCGCCTCACAGAGCCCCAGAGTGTGAGACCTAAAAGGATGCTAAGCACCTTGCTTCATTTCTCTGTAACCACTCTGTTCGCTTCCTGCATCGTGCGCTCACGGGGCCTCTGCAGCCAGACTGCTGCATCCATGTCACTTTCTCGTCATTTTCCTATCCCGATGTCACACTAGCCGGCATTGAGCTCCAACACTGAGCTTCTCCAGCGTGCAGGGAGAGGCTCCACTGCCCACCCCCACCTACGCATCCTCTCCACGGAGGCAATGATTTGAGAATTTCACAAAATCCCTTTTGCCCCCATGAAGATTAATTGTAAATTTTTTTTTTTAACCCAAATCCAAATGCAGTATCCAAATACTGGGCACAATCTTCCCCGGGGAAATCTGGGCTCCATGCCCATCACTTAGGGGCTAGAATCAGAGGTCACATATAGACAAGCATTAGGCGGTTTGGATGTATTCCCTTGCCTGATAAATAACAGTGTTTTAAAACATATTTGAAAGATAAGTAAAAAACCATTATCTGGAAGGTGAAGGGAGTTAAGAAAAGTAACCGAGATCTGCTCCCAAGCACATGAGACCGGACATAATTAATCAGCAGCAATTCAGACCAGGACATTTGTTCTAAATTAATGGCTGGCGGGCAGCAAACGGAGGCGGTGGGAGGATGTTCAGAACCATTCACCTGCACGTGGGTGCTCCGTGTCCAAGCCATGGCTGCGACCGCCACCCTGCATCTCTGTGTTTCTTCTCTTGTTGTCCTTGCCGTTGATGCTTCAAGTCTGAGATTTGGGATTTGCGTTATAAAATGAATATTTAAAAAGCAACAGCCCTAACAGCCTCTGTGGGAACTGCGTGGTTTGGACTTCCTCTCAAGAAGTGGAAATAATTAGTATCATATTTTACACTTCTCCAGAACCTTTCATCTGGAGGATCTCAAAGGCCCTGGAAGACATTTAATGTCTGAAGCTGGGAGTGCCCTGGGGAGCAGGTAGAATTGCCTGGGACTCGGTGGATTAACCAGGGCTTTGGACTCCGGAACGTTCCAGTGGTGAGTCCTGAGGGGAGCTGGGACGTCAGGTCCTGGAGTTGGCCCCACGCTCTGTGTACCAGCCAGCAGTCCACCCTATGGGGTAGTTTAAGGCCAGAGCTCCGCAGAAGAGCTGGTTTTCCTTCTGTCCCATATTGGTCTAGGTTCCTTAAACGGACACCAGTGGTTGTTGAAGTAGAAGGAGCCCTGACAACCTGCCCTGGGAAGCCAGGACCCTCTGCACCCCTCCGTTCCCCAACTCACAGGTCCTGCGCTGCCCAAATGCACCGGCCACCTGATGGCAGGAGCTCCAGGACCTGGGCTTCCCCCACCTCCCCTTGCTCCTCTACCTGGGCACGCAGTCAGGAGGCAGCCCGTCCCCTCTGCCCGTTGAGAGCAGCTAAATGCACAAGCCAGCTAGCCTGGGTGGCCCCGAGGAGTCCCAGCCTGCACCCTGTCCCCGCCACCTTGGTCCACCGCCTTGTAACTGCAGTGGTCGCAGCCATCCTGGGAGCAGGAGACCCTTATAGTCACCTCCTGTTGACCGTTAAGCCGTTCCCCAATCACCCCACCCTCACCCACCCTGGAGCCTCTGAGACCTGCATGCTGTCCAAGCCCCCAAATGACCACCCCCTCCATCGGCCGCCTCCTTGGCTGAAGAGAGGAAGCCACCAGAAACACCATCTCTCCCCCAGATCTCCTGGTCCCTTTCCTCCACATGCCTCTCCTTCCGCCCATTTCTGAGGACGTGACATCTGTCCTCTGGGCAGTGACATTTTCCCACACACCCCAGACACTCCTCTGCCACCTCTGTCCTCACTTCCACCAGCACACACTCTCCCACCCATCCCGGCTCCTGCAGCCTCTTCCCTCCCTCCCTTTCCCTGCACCACCAGCCCCAGGAAGGGGTCTCTGGTGCTTGCAGTGCCGTCCCCCATGACCTGCCTGTTCTTCATGCTCGGGGGGGACGGGAGATTCAGCACCCTCCATATTGCCTCATCAGAAGACCCCTCATCACCACCAAGCTCACCACATCACTGGGCTCCACAGTGACCCCTGCTGGACACCCGTCCCCTCTGTGCCTAGGATGCCCCGTACTCACGGTGTTTCTCCTCCCTTCCCAATGTCTCTTCATCATTTATTTATGTATTTATTTATTTATGTATTTATGATTTATTTATTACCACCCTTCCCTTGTTCTAAAAAGGACCCGAGATACGTCAGGCCATTATTTCCCACCTCCCACCTTGCCCCACTGCATGGACACTCCCTACATTGGTGCCTTCCATTGTGTGCCCACACCACTTGTTCCAGGGGCGCCTCCATACCTCCAAAGCTAAGCTTATCATCTCTGCTTCCCCTTCCTCCACGATCCCCCCTCTTCTTGCTAGAAGCCCCGTGAGCCTCTCAACCACCCAAGTCTGAGACCCTAAAGTCATCTTTGACTCTTCTCCATGGGTTCCCTCGTCACCCTTCCCACCAGCGCTGCCTTGGCTTTTCCCTTGCTTGCACAATTTTAGCAGCGCTCTCTTCCCCCTCCCCACACCCCCCATTTCCCTCTGGGCATGCTTGCACACCCCCACCCATCCTGCATATGCATAGTGATTTTTATCTCCAGCCATTCAGAAGCCTTTAAAAGTTCCCCTGGCCCACAAAACAAGGTACAAGTCACCACCCTGACATTACAGATCACTGGATAAGGACCTGTTCCTTCTTTATTCCCTGCACTGGTCCATCGAGAATCGTCATTTCTGGAAGGGGTGCCTGGTTTTCCTGTCTCTGTGCCTTTGGTCTTGCAGTTCTCATCTCCTGGGACCCTCTCTTCTGTTCCTTTCAAGGCCGGTGCAGAAACCACATCTTCCATGAAGCCCTCCCCGATCTACCAACCACTGGGATCTCTCCCTCCGCTGAACCACCGTAGCACTTTATTTGTACCTTTCTCATGGCACTTACCATATTCTGCCTTGTATTATAGTTATTGTGCACTTGTCCTATGACCGTTCTTAGATTGTAAGCTCGCCAAGGGCAGGGACTGTGTTTTATTCATCTGTGTCCATCACAGCACCAGGAGTGGTGCAAAGCACACAGCAGTTGCTCAATAAATGTTTGTTGGATTAAATCCTTAATGCTTGTGGAGGGCTATGTAATTAATGAAGTCATTTTGCATCTGTAATGTCATAAAACTCTCCAAAAATTCACATGTGTTGGGCAGATGCAGAAATCGTTATTCTTATTGGATGGGTCATAAAATCGAGGCCAAAAAAACTGCGTGACGCCCCATAGCTCACTGGCAGAATTTGCACCCCAGTCTTATCCCCACTCCATGGTATCTTCTATTAATCCCTGTGGCTGGTTCACTGCAAACTGGAAACCGTCCCCAAGCACAGTCTTGGCTGTCATGGGTCTGGGATCACCTTCAAAGAGTCAGGCATACCTCAACATGAACCCTAGCTTGTGTGCCCATCAACAAAGGCAAAGTCTCCCTCCTTTGGGGGAGAGGACAAAAGCCATTCAGGTTTTACCAGGCCCAGGGGGTGGGGCTGTGGGACCTCATAAATCATTCCCACTGCTGTTGTCACAGGGTACGAAGCCGTCCGTCCAGATGGCAAAGAGACCAACAGCTCCAAGGGGCTGCTGTTTGATAAATCTCTTCATGCCTAATTAAAGCTCCCCTTCCAGAATGAATGGAACAGGGACATTTGTTGATGCCGGTCAGATGGGACTCCAGACGTGCGTGCTGCCTCATGAATGCCCTTAATAGCATCCCCAATGACACCAACAGCCTGCCCTAGCCTGCCTGTCTCTCACCAGCACTGCTGGATGTCATCATTCCTTCCTGTCTTCATTCCCATCCTTCTGCTTCCCTTCCCCAGGGCTCTTCCCTTCGGCATCCACCAGGAGCCTGGTGAGCCGAGGGACCTCTTCCTGGGACCCTAAGCCCTGACTGGGGTAAAGTGGTGGGATGGCGGGAAGGGAGGAGTTGGGGAGCGCTTGGTGCCATCTCTCCAGGAAGCAAAAACACCGGGGTCTGTTCCAGTGCCAGGTTATCCACAACAGAGGGCGGGTAGCGGGGTTTCCATGGTTACTATGTAAAAGCAATGTGTTTGTTGCCCTTGGGCTTCATGGGGAGGGTAGGAGTTTCACATCTCACCTTAGTGATCCAGGTGGTGGGATCAGTTTCCACAAACTGTGCATCGAGCCATCCAGCCCAGCATCATCCTGTTTCCAGAATCATCCTGGTTATGTACAGCCACAGCCCCACGAAACCACCCAGCGAGATCACTAAAGGTCACTTGTGACCCTTCTCAGTCTTCCTCACAACATCCCTCCCCTCCCTAGAACCTGGGGTGTGACACAGGTCTCCCGGGGGTTCCAAGGGCTGTGTCAGGAAGGACCCAAATGCTCCAACCATGACTGCATGTTCTAATATTAAAGAGGTTTCTCCACAACTGACCCAGCAACAGCTGCGAGCAACCAGTCCTTGGAGAATTAATAGAAAATGAGAGCCCACAGCCAAGCAGTGGGGCAGCTGCCCAGGGCCTGCGTGGACCTCAGCAGTGGGGATCCCACTGCGAAACACAGAGGTGAGTCACATCAGATTTGGCTCTTCGATTTGGTTCAAAGCACCTTCATCTCCTAAAATGAGGTTGTCACAGTAGAGCTGCTGGTCATAGTCTATGAAGGAAAAACTAACAATCAGAATAATTCGCTCTTCATGGAAGTTGGGTGCAAAGCTGCAAAGAAGACCACTCGGGGGCGAGCTGTTTTGCTCAAGGAGACCCAGCATTGTGCGTCTCCCTTCCAACCAGGGGTGGCAAGAATATAACTCACTGTAGTGACAACTGTGGCTGCTGGTACTCCGCAGCAACCCATCTCCCCCCAGGAGCCCTGGGACAGGCACCAGACGATCCAGAAGCCTGCACTCAGGAGCAGCATCGCACGAAGGAAGCCAGTCGACGTTGGTGCTGTCTCATCTATAACACGGATAGGATACCTACCTACCTCCCCTAACGGAGTCACTGTGAATAATGCAAATAAAGGACGGGGGAGAGAGAGAAGCTGGGTGGGGAGGAGGTTCTGGGCCATAAAGCAGATCAAGCGCATACAGCTGTGACTTTGCAGGATTCTCCCCATGTCACTGCCCCGCTGAAACATGTTAGTGGCTTTCCTTTGCTCTTGGAAGAAAATGCTTATGTTTGCAAGCCTGCAAAATTCCATGACTTACACGGTCTTGAAAACGCCTCCCCTCTGGGATACTACATTCCAGCCACACGGGCTGGTTTGTTTCTCCTAGAACTTTCCAGCCTCATTCCAATCTCAGGGCCTTTGCACGTGCTCTTCCCTCTGCCTGGGAAGCTGCTTCCCCTGTTCCTTGCAAGCTGCCTCCTGCTCATCTTTCAAGTTTCATATTGCATGTCACCTCCTGGGAAGTCCATCCCTGGTCCCCCTGAACTAATTACTCTTTACTGTCTTTCCTATATCCTGCTAGCTGGCCTATATAAACTATCTGAATTATCTCAGTTATTTCGTAGTTCTCAGCCCTGAGAAATTTCACAAAAGACTCTGATGCCCAGGCCACACTCTGGATAAGTTTAATCCAGATCTCTGGAAACTGATCAGGGACATCAGCACTTTTTAAAATCTCCTTCTAGGGGTGCCTGGGTGGCTCAGTGGGTTAAAACCTCTGCCTTCGGCTCAGGTCATGATCTCAGGGTCCTGGGATCAAGCCCCGCATCTGACTCTCTGCTCAGCGGGGAGCGTGCTTCCCCTCTCTCTCTGGCCGCTGCTCTGCCTACTTGTGTTCTCTCTCTCTGTCAAATAAATAAATAAAATATTTTTTAAAGATTTTATTTATTTATTTGGCTGACAGAGATCACCAGTAGGCAGAGGCAGGCAGAGAGAGGGGGAAGCAGGCTCCCTGCTGAGCAGAGAGCCCGATGCGGGGCTCGATCCCAGGACCCTAGGATCCTGACCTGAGCCGGAGGCAGGGGCTTTAACCCACTGAGCCACTCAGGTGCCCCATAAATAAAATCTTTTAAAAAAAATCTCATTCTAGTGCACAGCCAGGATTGAGAAACAATGACATGTTTGCTCCCCTGTTTATTGTCTGTCTGCCCTTCTAGAATGTTCAGTGGGAACTCATTTCTTATAGCAGCATCTTGTGCCCTGGGCAGTAGGTTATGGTTAATGCATTGGTCCTGGGTTCTGGCAATGGGCTGGCAATGTGACCACTTCCCTGGAACTCTTAGGAGGCACAGACTAGTTTTGAATTCTCCCAAGTGACACTCTGTCCCCTGCAGCCCCAGGTAGATGGTCAGCCTTTTACCCTGTTAGCGGGTGGGTGGGGTTTATCCAGTGCCCTTTTCACCTACTCAAAGGACTTCATGACTCCTGTTTTACTTGGGATCCCGGCTCATGCCTGGTCTGAGCGGCCATTAGAACCCCAGCCCCACCCCGCAGCAGACACCGGGGAAGGTCTCAGACCCACTGGTACCTGGTCCTGCCCCTAGGGACTCTGATGCAATTGGTTTGAGACGTGGCCTGGGCATCTAGATGCCCCCGAGGCGGGTGTTGATGTGCAGCCCCAGCTGGGACCGGCTGACCCAGACCCAGCTCCAGAATCCCCGCCCTTCTTCCTTCCCCAGCAGCCTCACTCAGGCCTCAGGTTGGAGGTCATTCCTTTGTTAACAGCGTCTGGAGTTTTCCTTCTTTGATTTTGAGCTTGGCTCTGTTTCGTCTGGTGGGTTCTGTTGTTGCTGCTGATGGGTCCCTCACCTCCAGGATGTGGGCATTTTCTGTGTGCTGGCAGCAGGAGGAAAGGCCTAGCACTTCCTGTCTCTCCTTCCAAAATACAAGCTCTGGGAGGACTGGGCCCTGCCTGGCAGGTTCACTGAAGCATCCCAGCCACTAGAACTGTGTGTGGCACACGGTAGGCACTTAATAAACTCCTGTTGCCTGAATGAAAGTATGGGCCTGGGTGCTTTAAGGAGACAAGCACCCCACGGACCTCCAGCGTGGGGAGGACTCCTACCTAATGGAAAGAACCCCTCCCGAAGAGGGGCAGGGCTGCTCCCGTGTGCTCTGCTCCGTCCTGCATTCTGGGCCCCGTGTTTTCCAGAACACTTATTCTTACAACAGCCCTGTGAGTTTTATTGCCTGCATTTTATAGATCGGATCACCCAGGTTCTCAGAGGCCCCAAATTTGCTCAAGATGCCAAAGATCCTGAGCGGATGGTTTGAAGCCAAAGCCAACACTTAGCACCGAGCCCCCAAACCTCTACTATCTGGCCATAGGGTGAGCTCACATACAGGAGGCACAGGGAGAACAGACTAGACTTATTCTCCTTCCATCCAGACTCGTCACAGGCTGCTGCTCTCATTGGCCCTTCCCATGGGCGGAGCTGCTATAGACCCAGGACACACTCACGTGACACTCTCAATTGTTAAAAATACTTCCTTGCCAGTTGGTTCAGAGCTATTGCACTGAGGCCCCTGACTCCCCAAGAGTGCCGTGCTCCGACACCATGACCGGAGTCCATTCTGACTGGCCAGGACCCCTCTGAGTTCGTAACTATTTCACCCATCATCTCCTGCTCCCAGACCCTCCAGACAAGAGGGCAGTTTGAGCATCTGGACCAAAGGGCAGGACACCAGAGCTTTGTCTCACTGGTGTGTTCATGGTAGCCAGGCCTGGAGAAGTGGCTGGCTTTCCCCCATTGTTTTCCATGGACATGGACACAGCCTTGACCCAGAGCAGATGTTCAGCTCATGTGAGTACAGATTGTAAATTCAATTGTGGAAGCATCAAGAGGCATAAGAAGCAGAAGAGGCATCTTTGGGCAATCAGCCAAGACTGGTCACTAGAAATGATTGCCTTGAAGAGTAACTGTGAGGCACCGTGGAGAGTGGGAGATGAGCCAGGGACAGAGGGAGCGGCAGAGGACCCAAAAAGGCAGGTTTGTTCACTGAACACTCACTGAGTGCTTTACGTGGATGGACTCATTCACCCTCACAGAGGTCCCTTGCGGGTGGACGTTATGATCATCCCCACTTTGCAGATGAGGAAAGTAAGTCTCAAAGGGTTTATTAACTTGCCCAAGGTCAAAAAGCTAGGCAGTGGCAGCGCTGGGATTTGAACTTAAGCCCACACTTTCCAAAGTGGTACAGGAAGCCCCTCAACGTCACCTTGATCGCCGTAGGTCAGTGCCCTGGGGGGCTGCATTTGCCTTGCTGCCGAGTGATGTGGCCACTTCCCATGGGGGCCGTGCCCACAGTAGTCCCAGCCCCCCGGCCGCCACCAGGCCCACTGAGTGGAAACGCTCATTCATGCAGGAACGGTGACAGGCTCAGCTGTCAAGAGGCTGCAGCTGCTGCCTTTTGAACTTGGCGAGGAAGCCGGGACTGGACATGACCCTCTGCACATGCCGGGCCACTCGGCCCGGTGTCTGGGGATGAGAGGGGGGATAGCCAAGCCACAGGCTGCTAGGAAAACGTGGAAGCCAATCTGGGAAGGAGAAGTAACAGCGAGGAGAGGACGGAAGTCTCTCTGGGTTACAGCAGAGAAGGGGCCTCAAGGCCTCCCTGAGGGCACTGAGGAAACCGAGGGACCCCGGATGACCCATGTCCCAACTTTTCCTCCACCGCATCCTATCTGAGCAACCTGGGTCCAGCCACTTCACCTCCCATCTCTGCTTCCCCGTCGGCAAACTGAGAAGTTGCCCGCTTGGGTGCTCCTGTGATTAAGCCTGACCAGGCACCTTGAGTCCTTCACCCCCAGAAGGCCAGCTGCACGTGGCAACTCGCTGCCTTCTCCGGGTGGCTCAGGCCAAGTGGGCAAAGACCAGTCCGTGATGAGTTATGGCTCATCCTGGCTCCGTCCCTGTTGCAGAAGTGAGCGGCATGCAGGAGGTGCCTAATAATGAATGAATATCTGTTGAGAGAATGAATGCTTCCCGGTTTCCTGAAACTGCTTCTCTCCAGCTACTCAGCAGAGGGGCTCCCCAGCCTTGTTTTCATTCCTGAAAAAAAGAGGTGCATTCCTCTGCCTTCCTCTCCCTGAGAGCCACAGCTGGGATCATAGTAGAGTGGCAGATAACTAGGGGTTTTGAGGGCCAGTCAGCACCCCTAAATTTCCTCCCCATTGCACGCCAGAAGAGGCCTTTTCCTAAGTTGTCCCTGAACAAGACCCTGACTCAGGTAGTCTTGGGACCTGCCATTTGTTGAGTGTCTATCATGTGCCTGCTGCTACCTTGGGCATTTTGCCCTCGGGGGTCAATCGTATTATCCCCATTTTATGGGTAAGGAAGTCAAGGCCCACCGCTTGTCAGATGGCCAGTATGGCAGAGCTGGGATCTCACTCAGAGGGAGAATTTCTTCTAGGAATCTCTCCCTACCTAATCCGTGCAGCTGTTTGAGCTCATGCATGTATGCATGTACCCCCCACCCCCGCTTACTCATTTACCTCTTCACCCACTTAAGAAACACTGTTGGTGGGGGCACCCAGGTGGCTCAGTTGGTTAAGCATCTGCCTTTGGCTCAGGTCATAATCTCAGGATCCCGGGATTGAGCCCAACATCAAGCTCCCTGCTCAGTAGGGAGCCTGCTTCTCCCTCTTTTTCATGTGCTCTCTCTCAATTAAATAAATAAAATCTGTTGAAAAAAAGAAACAAGCAAACCACCATGGCACATGAGCAGGCTGTCCTGGCTCCCGAAGGGCTCGCGGTCCAGCGACGGGAGTGGCAGAGGGAGGGCAGACACAGGGCACAGCGCTGTAAGGGCAGGTGTAAGGGGAAGGAGCAGATTGCCCGGGGAGAGCAGAGAGAAAAGAGTGAGGACCTCTGTTTGCGGGAGGGCACACCAAGGAGAAGAACCCCAGGAGGGGTGGCTCCCAGAAGAGGAGGCATTTGAGTTCTTACCATAGGTGAGTGTTCCCTTGCTGCTAATTCTCCAGCCCACCCAGGTCAGCTCCTTCCTCTCCTGCTTGTCTGTTCTCCCTTTGATGCCTTTCACTCCAGAGGAGCAGTGGAATTTTGAAACATGCCCAAGGAACTGAGACCGTGTGCCTGTGAAGATGACTCTCCTTTCCTCTACAGTCTCAGGGAACCACAAGGGGAGTGAGGGCTGGGACACTCTGGTCCCTTCTTCCCCATACCCTCAATGCTTGGTGACCCTCCAGCTCAGAGGCCGTGGGGTATAGCCCACCTACACAGCACACAGCCCCCACCATTGGGCTCACCAATGGGACCAGGACAAAGAGAGGTGCCTAAGCATGACTGCTTCTAGCTGTTCATTCAATATCAGACACACTGAGAGCTGGCAATGGACTAGCTCTGCTCTGGGCACTGCGGGAGACACAGTCCCTGCCCCTGGAAACTCAGGTCTGATGGGAGGAACAATTATGCACCACCAATGGCAGAATGAAATAAAAGGGAAACACCAGCCCAAGTCACTGGGGGGGATTCAGAGCGGACTTCACAGAGGAGATGATAGAAGAGCTGAGCCTTGAGGAATGAGTAGGATTTTGATAGTTGAATGTTGACTCTCCTGACTATCCCCTCTGGGATGGTTCTACCCTCCTCAGCAGCAGCAAGGGACAGGGGATGAAGGTTCAGGGAGCTGACTTCCTCTACCTTGGGCACTTTGCCCTCTGAGATCAATAGCATTGTCCCCATTTTATGGATAAGGAAGTCAAGGCCCACCGTTTTGACCCCAGAGGGCAAAGTGCCCAAGGTAGCTGACTGCCACACTGCTGCTGATCCCACCAATTTACAAAAGCCACCAAGAGAATAAGCCCTGCCGCCACCTGTCCAGCCTCCCCTCTAGGTCGAAAGGCCACCCCCAGGTGAGGTTACCTGGATGCATGAGACCCTTGCTCTGTCCTTTTCCTCCTGGCATGGTGGAGACACCCTGGGAGCCAGCGGTGCTCTAGGTCCGCCATGCCGGGGGTGAAAGGACAGGCAGGTGCCCACCCAAAATGCCCAAAACAAGCTGCAGTGGCAGCTTGTTTCCGAGTCCCCCCCTCGTGCCCTGATCCCTTTTCTACTTCACCTTCTTCAAGGGTGTGGCTGGGAAGACCTCAGTGTCCCACTTCTATCCACAGCCTCCTTAGTCTGTTTGCAGCTCTTCTCACTGTAACAGCAGTCACTGGCCCAGTCCTCGAGGATACGCCACAGCTTCCCAGGAGTGCTGGTAACCATGCAGGCCACCGAGGCACAGATTTGCTTTCTCATGATCTTTCTCAGGGAAGATGGAAGCCTCGTGCTGCTCACCAGTGGAAGTCAAGTGGATAGAAGGAAGGAGCCAAAGATGAAAGTGGTGGCCGCTCCATGGGTGAGCAGGCTCTTGTACTTTTTCTTCATCCCTGGATTAAAAAAAAAAAAAAAAAAGACCTAGGTATGAGAAACAGCCTCAGCACCTAATGATGTCATCAGTTGGGATCCCACCACACTCATCAGAATCTCAGGAAGACAGGATGGCCTATCCCAAATGAGGACATTACTCTTACCCTGCTGTGAGCATGAAGGTCCTAAATCTGAGCTCCCCCACCTCTAAGAGGAAGAGGCAGGTGGCGGGAATAAATGGAGCATGGCAAAGAGTGGGGCACCTCACAGCTTGCTTCCTTTGGTTAAAAAGAAAGGGGAAACTAACAAGACAATCTACCCTGAATCATATCGGGAGGTAAGGGTAGAGGACAGAAGAGAAGTCGACTCTACAACATGGCACATTTTCCAAAATATTTAAGATAATAAGCTGACGTGACAATCATTAAGACTGGTGAAAAGACGCAAGAGGGAGCGAGGTGAGATCAATGCACAGAGACATATGGCTAAGTGGTGGCATTTAGCTGGTGCTTACGACCTCACACCCAACAATGCAGGTGCCAGCAGGGCTCATCCCTGCTTTCATTCCCAAAGGGAGACACGAGCTACACTTCTGTCTGCAACAGATGGTGACTTTGAACTCAGCCTATTTAAAAACAGCATGCATGGGGGCCCTGGGTGGCTCAGTCAGTTAAGCATCCAACTCTTGGTCTCAGCTCAGGTCTTGATCTCAGGGTCATGAGTTCAGCCCCCACACTGGGTGCCACACTGCGTGTGGAGTTTACTTAAAATTAATCAATTGATTGATTGATTGACTAACCAATCAATCAATTGATTAATTAATCAATTAATTAATTTGAAAAACAGCATGCACAATGTGGGGGTCTAGCTGTTCTCAAGACCTGGGAGACAAAGAGGAGTCTTATCTGCTTTTGACTCGGGCATTGTCCCTGCCAGTCATGAAAGAGAATTTTTAAAACAATGGGACTTGCGTTATGGAATTACAATAAGGATTCCCAGGAAAACACTAAGTCATAGACTAGATTCGAATCAAACTTTTCCTCCTGCCTGTGGCAGAGATGGGAAGCTGGCCTAGATAGCTCATAATTCCAGCCCATGTTTCCTGTGCTTAACACAGGGCAGCTGCCACCAGAGCTTAACTCAGAAGGGCCTGAGCTGTATACCAGGGGACCAGATAATGTCAAATGCTCACACGTAAATCTGTATATTAGGGCTGAGCCCAAGATGACTCATATGTACCCAGAGTATGTTTAAAAGCAGAGTTGATTAACGGAGTCCCAACCATCTTCTAAACACTAGACCAGGGCTGAGAGGCCGAATCCCAAGCACAAAGCATGTGTTTGTCCTCCCTTTGGAAGGCACAAACAATCACCCACTTCTACTGGAGACAAAATAAGGCCTGTGAGAGCCTATTTCAGGCTCTACCTTCAATATAGTATGCCTGTGTCCCACAGACATCCCCTTGAAACCTCCTTTCATTCTGCCATATTCTCCCAAGGAAAAAAAAGAAACATAAATTACAATGAGTTTCTGGAAATAAGGTCTTTTATAACTCCCTATAAAGAGAACAAAGTGGGCTCTCATCAGGCTTTCAATAAACCATCAAATAAACTCTTAAAACATTAAGAGATGCTGTGCCTCTTCTAAGTTGAAAAAGTCCATCATAAAGCCACAATATGCTTCTCTTCACACCCTGAAGGTTTATGGTACCAGAGTCGCATCACAACCGTTTCAGGGCTTGAGGGCATAGGCAGTGGGCGAATTTGTGTTCCAGGTGGTAAAATAGAAAACTCCCTCTCCACATTCAGTCGTACTCTACCAAGCTTCTTTGAAATCACTACAGCCGGTCATCTACAAAAATGCTCCAAAGCTAAGACACTTACCTATCACCCTTACTAAAGAGAAGCAAGACAGGACGAGTAAAGGGCCCTGTTTTGCTTCCTGAACGGGAGTAGGACAGAGCTGCCCCAGGTTCCAATGAAAACAACTTGAAATGATAAGATGTATGTAAGACTGTAGGCGTTACCATGTATCAAGAAAGTGAGTTTTATAAGGATTGTGAGAATAGGTCTTCTGCATAAAGATGGGCATTGAAAGCACCCGTTTACTTCCACTTACTTTATAAGCCCTATTAAAATGATTTTTCAAAAAGGATACAAATCTTCTGGCACATAAATAATGGAAGAAAAAAAACAAGAGAAATTTTGGAAGATGAAAAACAGATGGAAGAATGGGAACTGACTGAACTATGTTGTAAGCTGGCAGCAGAAAAGGTGGCACCAGGTGCCCATGAATGTGGGGGTGAAGATGTGGCTAAAAACAGGAAAATTGGTTAAGACATATTAAGGAAGTGATTAAACCCTCTGATTTCATCTCCCCTCTGGGGAAACTGGGTGATGGCTCCTCACACACCTAACACTGGAGAGAATAAATCCAAAGAACTGTGGATACCAGGCACAGAGGGACTAAGTGACTCTAAGCATCATAAATGCTGAGGTTCCCACAATACACATATCCCATTTTAGCCTTCTTTCTCCTCCCAGAGCATTAGCTACAAGGATTCACTCTATAAATAAGAGATTAGAAGGACTTCTTTGGGAATCTGACCAGCTCAAGTCAGATCACTACACACTGGAGCCCATAGTCAAAAAGCTTGTGGCAAAGGCAGAGATGGTCAAAATGCATTCCATCTGCTCTCCCACATTTTCCAACCCACTTGCAGTGAGGCAGAACCTAACTCTAACTAGATCTGGCCAATTGACTATAGGCAGAAGTGGCATACTACTTTTGGAATAAGACATACAAGAACCGGCACACACGCAACCATCTGGCTACCTATTCCTGTACTAGGGTGCCCAGAGAGACAACAGGACCCAGATGAAGCAACTAGAGAATGACAGACCCTCCATCAACCCAGGTCCCTGAGTGTGGAGTAAAGTTCTAAGCAATCTCACTGAGTATGTTGTGTTAAGTCACTGAGCACTGGAGATTGTTTCCAGACATAAGCCTAAGGAAGCTCCCCTTTATTTGCTAAATGGGATACTGCCCAATTCATAAATTGCTTAATAAAGCTAATTAGATCTTCAAATTTAAAAAAAAAAGCATAAGTGTAGTCTCTCGTGACTAACACAAAGTCACACATACATACATACACATATACATACATACACACACACAAGCACAAGTTTTCAAATGCTGTTTTGGTTTGCAGTGCTAAAATATAAGGACTCAAGGATGACCAGACATCTGGTCCATCATCCTTCCAATGGTAACTCCTAGGCAAAGTCTCCAGACCAAATCTCCTCTTCACATCCATTGGACTCATGGAAAATCCATAACATTGCCTCCAAGCAGCCCCTATCCTCCCAGCTCTGGTGCTTCAATCTATAACTTAATCTTTATTCCATAATCCACAACTCTGACATCTATCAGGGTACAGTCCACTGTGTCCCTCAATTCCAGGGAAGAATAGCTTTCCAGGTGGTCCTCCAGAAGCCGCTCTCACTTCTGCCTCCTCTCTCCTGCTGTATGTGGATTAGGGTATGGGGCATGTCACATCACATACCAACAACTCTCCCTTAAAATATTGTCTCTTTGCAACTGCCATTTTCAACAATTCTATACCCTTGAGATGGGTGATGGGCTAAGGATCAGGACCTGGTTTTAGGTCAGCCCCTTTGCAAGTCCTACACAGATATGTAGATCCTGGCTTTGGAAAGAAAGAGTACATGGCTGCTTTTGTTTTGTTCTTAGCCTGTGGCATCTCAGCTAAAAGAGAGTCAGGGGCACCTGGGTGGCTCAGTTGGTTGAACATCCAACTCTTGGTTTCAGCACAAGTCATAATCTCGGGATTGAGAGATTGATCTCCACATCAGGCTCCTTGCTCAGCTGGGAGTCTACTTGAGATTCTCTCTGTCTCTCCCAATGCCCTTCCTCCACTCATGCTCTCTCTCTCAGACAAATAAATAAATCTTTAAAGAAAAAATTGAGAGAGGGAGAGAGACAGAAAGTCGCATTTTAATACACTGATGCAAGTAATGGTTCAGACACCTTGCCTGAAAGCCCATCCTGTAGGGTCAAGCAATCTCAGGGGCCTAGCTATCTCAAGCCTCAATCTCTAACAACCCGGAAAATAGATATTTGGTAACTCGAGGGCCATGATTATGTCCGACTGAAACCTAAAGAGCTGCAAGAAGATGTGGGCCACACCTTGGTGGTCTGGAAAACAATGAGATTCCAGTATCTGTCCTTTGCTTTTCATTTACAATCTCATTAAAATCAGAATTCTAGATTAGCTGCATCTGTGTTTCCATGACATCAGTCTGTTGTTAGAACTGTTCCCTAGACCGGGAGTAAAGCTTCACAGCAATGAGTGGATGGACATAGGGCTTTGTATGTAGGCACTCCACATGTTAGAGAATGGTCTGAAGCTAAAGCACACTTCTTCAGTCACTGAGAGGTTTCCAAATGGTGCCTAGTCTTCTTAAGGTCAATTGCTGAACAAACGGAATCATAGTTACATAGCTACAAAATTTTATTGCTGAAAAGGACCTGAGAGACATTCAATTTGAACCAAATAAAAGGACCATGCTCATTCTCAGATCCCAGGCTCACAGCAAATATCTGATTGGTCTCACCACTGTGCACACTAAGACCAGCCTCAGCCAATACCCAGCAGTGCAAGAGCATGAGAGATGAAATCTATTTGCCATTGTCAATGCTACCTAATTCCCTTATTCTATTTTTTTATTATAAAGATTTTTATTTATTCGAGAGAGAGAGCCTGAGCGGGGGTCGGGGGGAAGAGCAGAGGGAGAGGGAGAAGCAGACAGCCTGCTGAGCAGGAAGCCTGATGTGGGGCTCGATCCCAGGATCCTGGGATCATGACCCGAGCTGAAAGCACACACTTAATCGACTGAGCCACCCAAGCTCCCCTAATCCTCTTGTTTTATAGGTGAAGAACATAATCTTAGCACTTGCTCCAAGTCACACAGTTAGTCAACAGCAGAGAAAAGACCAGACTCCTCACTCAATGTTCTTTTCAACCACCTCAACCTAGATAAACAGAAAAATGAGCCCTTACCCCCTTACTACCTTTTCTCTGTTCCTCCTGTCAAGTCTTTCCAAACACTCAAACTTTATTCTAACCATAAATATGATTCATATGCCATATTTACCTGTCTCTCTACTTCTGCTTTTCCATTTTGAGATCCCAGAACAATTTAACTCATTATTTATAGATACTCCAGACCTTAACAAAAAGTCAAATGGTATGCTTTCGAGTTTAAAGGTCTAACATGTTCCTGGAAAAGTAAAAATGGAAGACTTCCAGTGCCATATTACAGATGCACTAAACTCTTCGAACTGATTTCATTTGAGGTCTTGAGTCTAGAAGGGGCCAAAGAAAACAAAAACCATCTCTTCAGACTCTCAGCATCTTTCAGAATCTTTTCCAGATGAACTTGTCTACCTCTGTCCAGAATAGAAAGTGCTTATGGGTTAGAGGTGACCGGCAATGCAGACATGAAGAAATAGTGCATTCTATTCTTGGATTGCATATTACTGTTCCATATGGGGGGGCAAGCCAAAACATATGGCATTCCATCTGCAAGATGGGGCTGGCTGGGTCCCATGAATGGCTTTTAATGTGAGTAGATTCAGCCTGATTTGGTCTGCCTCCAAAGGAGAAGAAAAACCAGTGATTCAAATATTGTGTAAAGCCATTGAAATTAATGGCACAAAACAAGACTCATTTGTATTCCGCCTAATTTAAAAGATGTCTGCTTGGTGTAAAGTAATGAATTAGTTACGGGGGTGTTTGGACTGAATGTTCAATGTTCTCCTTGAAGGAATAAATCCCTTTTTTTCTTCTCTCAAGCCACTCTCTGTTATTTTGTGCTGTTTCCCCCCAGGAAATCCACTAAGCATTTTGGCTTCTATAATAGGCCAGATTTGATGAAGTTCACAACACTGGGCACAGCTGATCCTGTTTCAACTCCCCAAGACCAGGTTGGGAGAGACAATTCAAAAGATGCTCTTTTAAAAGCTGCCTAATGGGGAGTTGAGTTCAAGACAGCAGTGTAGGAAAATCCTGAACTCACTTTTTCCCATGGATGCAATTAATGTACAACTATATATGGAATAATTTCCTCTGAAAAAGACCAGAAAACTGAATGAACAGAACATCCACAACAATGGCCAAAAAGGACAGTATCAAGAGAGGTAGGAGAGATAAAGACAGTACCACACCAAAAAGACAAAAACTAAAACAAAAATCATATCCCAGACATGGCAATGCACAATTGGGAGGGGTCTTAAAAACACAGAACTTCATCCTGAGGAGGAGGGGTTTATGTTCCACATCAGGTAACTCAACCTTTATATCCCTCACCAGAGAAACAGGCCCCCTAAATACCAGGCTTTGAAAAACACTGTGGATTATATCTACAGGGTTCATGCACAGACTCTCTCACCCTAGGACTCAGCATAAGTTCTAGGCATTAGTTCACTGTATGTGAAAAAGACCCACTTATTAGCCTTAAACCACCTGCCAAAAAGGTAGGAAACTATTCAGACTTCCTCCAGGGACAGAGACATTGGTGGACACCATATTTACAACCTCATTCTATTTTGCTAATGTTGGTGATGGTAGGCACCATTTTGAAACTATTTCTCTAACATGCTAGAGCTGGTGGGCTACCCAGCTGAGAACACTGTCCACCTCTGCAGCACAACAGCAGGTCGCAGATGGGCCAGCCTCTAGCCCTGCCTCTCCCTACACCATAGCACAACTGCACATTACAGTCAAGCCAGGTGCCAGTCTTACCTGTCTTGCCATAGACATGGCCCCTATGCCACGGACAGATGGCATATGCAGCTCACATAGGGGACATCCCTTGAGCGATGCTCTGGTAGTCAGCGGTGATTGTGCTTCTGGACTCCATATGACATCTTCTACACAAGACCATTCCTTCAAGACTGGGAGAGGTAGTTGATTTGCCTAACACATAGAAATAAATGCAGAAAGGCAAAATGAGGATACAGAGGAATATGTTCCAAATGAAAGACCAAGACAAAACAACAGAAAAATACATTAATAAAATGGAGATATGCAATCTACCTGAAAAAGACTCAATGACTATAAAGGTGCTCACTGAACTTGGGTGAAGAATTAACAGAATATGACCATCAATAAAGAGATAGAAAATATAAGAAAGTTGCAAACAGAAGTTACAGAGCTGAAGAATACAGTAACTAAACTGACAAATACCCTAGAAGTGTTCAACAGCAGACTGGATAAAGCCAAAGATCAGGTCAGCAAGCTGGAAGACAAAGCAATAGAGCTTCAGACAGAGAAACAAAAAGAACAAAGAATTTTTAAAAATGAAGAGAGTTCAAGGGGACTTTGAGACAACATCAAATGAAAGAACATTAGCACTACAGAGATCCCAGAAGGAGAAAAGAGAGAGAGAGAAGGGACCAAAAAACTTATTCGAGAAAAACGGCTGAAAACTTTCCTAATTTGAAGAAGGAAACAGACATACAGGTCTAGGAAGCACAGAGAGTTTTATATAAGATGAATCTAAAGAGAGCCACACCAAGACACTATATAATTAAATGGGTAAAAATTAAAGATAAAGAGAGAATCTTAAAAGCAGGAAGGAAAAAAACAACTTATCATATACAAGGGAAACCACATAAAGCTATCAAAAGACTTTTTTTAAAAAAGATTTTATTTATTTATCTCAGAGATAGAGCAAGAGGGAGAGAGAGAGTGAGCACAAGGAGGGTGAGGGGGGCAGAGCAGAACAAGAGGGAGAAGCAGACTCCCCACTGATCAGGGAGCCCAACAAGGGGCTTGATCCCAGGACCCCAGGATCATGGCCTGAGCAGCCAGGCGCCCCTAAGCAGAATCTTTGTAGGCCAGAAGAGAGTGTACAGAAAGGTAAAAGCTTCCAATGAAGAATTCTCTACCCAAGAAGATTATCATTCAGAATTGAAGGAGAGGTTATTAAGAGTTTTCCAAGTAAGCAAAAGCTAAAGGAGTTTATTACCATTAAACCAGCCTTACAAGAAATGTTAAAGGAACTTCTCTAAACTGAAAAGAACTGACACTACTTTACAACGAGAAAATACACAACATCTGCAAATAAATCAACATGGTACACCACAAAATGGTGTAGCATAAAAATCACATAATCATTTCAATAGATGCAGAAAAAGCATTTGACAAAATTCAACATCCATTTAGGATAAAAACTCTCAACCAGGTACCCATCTTGTTGAGGGAACCTATAGAGGGACCATAGCTAAACATAATAAAGGCCATATATAACTAACACAGAGCTAACATGACATTTAAGATCATCCTCTAAGATCAGGGCAAGAGAAGAATGCCCACTCTTGCTACTGTCATTCAACATCGTATTGGAAGTCCTAGCCACAGCAATTAGGCAAGACAAAGAAATAGAAATAAGAAAAAAAAATCTTCCAAATCATAAAGGAAGAAGTAAAACTCACTATTTGCCCATGACATATTATATCTAGAAAACCCAAAGACTCCATCAAAATAACTGTTAGAACTAATAAATGAATTCAGTAACATGATACCAAATCAACATACAGAAATCTGTTGTGTTTTTGTACATTAATAACAAATGATCATAAAGAGAAATTATAAAAATAATCCCATTTACAATTCCATCAAAATGAATAAAATACCTAGGAATAAATCTAACAAAGAAGGTGAAAGATACCTACATTGAAAACTGTAAAACACTGAGAAAGAAATTAAAGAAGACACAAGTAAATGGAAAGATATTTCATACTCATGGATTGGAAGAATTACTACTGTTAAAATGCTCATAGTACCCAAAGAAATATACAGTTTCAATGTAATTTCTATCAAAATTCCAGTGGCATTTTTTCATAGAACTAGAACAAATAATTCTAAAATTTGCATGGAACCATAAAAGACCCCAAAGAGCTAAAGCAATCTTAAGAAAGAAGAACAGAGTTGGAGGTATCATGCTCCCTGATTCAAACAATATTACAAAGCTATAACAATCAAAACACACACAGAACGATAGAAGAAAATTGAGACCCCAAAATTAAACCCACATGCAAATGGACAATTAATTTATGACAAAGACCCAAGAATATACAATGGAGAAAGGACGGGCTTTTCAATAAATGGTGTTTGGAAAACTGGATACCTACCTGCAAAGGAGTAAAACTAGGTCACTATCTCATAGTATATACAAAAATGGAGTCAAAAGTGTATTAAAGACTTGAATGTAAGACCTGAAACCATAAAATTCCTAGAAGAAAACATAGGTAGTAATCTCCTCAACATTACTGTGTTGGTGATATTTTTGTAGCTCTGACTCCAGACAGAAAGTCCAAGGGCCACTTATCATCAAGGGACCAGTGGGCAGAACTTGCCCTTCCTGAAGTAGCAAGACAGAATTTGGAGTTCATCCTTGAATAACTGGACTGTGCTCCCATGTGTTACATTTCACATCCTCAAGGGCTCACTGCAGCCCCCGCACCACTCAGGCAATGAACAACAGGCCATCCACTCTTGAGATGATGATAATGATGATGATGATGATGATGGTTCAGTGAGACTCTAATTTGTGCCAGAAAGCATGCTGCACATTACATGTGAATGATCTGATTGCATTTTACAGTAACTTCACAATGTAGGCTCTGTCCTCCCCACTTTTCAGATGAAGAAGCTGAAGTTCAACGTGTTAGTTGCCACAGTCACAAAGTCAATGAATGGCCAACCAAGAACACCGGTGTTCCCGCCTCCAAAGCCTATGCTGGGATCAAACAGGAAAAGGTGGGTTGGCTGGCCCTGTGAGCACATACCACCCCCCAGGCTGCTGTGTCTTTCAATGGGACGGTCCAGCCTGCTTAAAGTACCAGTCGACTCAGACCAGGGCTACTCTATCTAGTCATGACCCTGAGTCAAAACAGAACCAGCAGAAGAGGGCACATCACCTCCATGGCATCCTTCCCCAGCCATGGGACTGGCTTCCTCAACAATATTATGTGACTCAGATGAGGACACTTCTGATCAAGGCCAAAGTTAACCCAAAACCCCACACTCCATCTTTCCCTGTGGAGTGAAGACTTTGTGCTTTATGGTCCACTCATGGCTGTCCTAGCCACATGGCTTTTAAACCTATTTCGGCAACATAGATCTTTTCCCCTCCAAATCAAATCAGCAAACAGAACCCCTCCATTTGAAAAGTGGTGGGGGAGGGGCTCCCTGCCTTCCTTCTCCTCTTAAGGACAAACTCTGAAGATTCTAAGGATTGTAAAGGTTCCAAGCACCACGGCTGGAAATCATTTTAGACTCATTTTTTTCCACCTTCTAGCTGTAAGGGTCCTGATAGACCAGCCATGGACACATCCCCTGGCTTCTTGCAAGAAAACAGAATTGTTGTGGAAACCAGCCAGGCTTACTGTTAACAAGAGCCATTTTCATAATTGCACACACTAAGCAAACTACACCATCCTAGACAATCACAAAAAGTGGAGTTCAAGGGAGTTCCCGTCTGAATCATTTCCAAGAGAGAGTGTTAGTAGAACACTTTGGTCAGGAGCATCCTTCCCTCTGTGGCAGGCCACGTGGCATGTGCAAGGTGATCCTGCCTCGCTCATCACTTGATAGGAAGGAGGTCATGGAAGCCGCTGCACCTGTTCTATGTCTTCTGGTGTTTTCAAGATGGAAGTAAAATGTATAAAGAAATTAAAAGATAGATTTAGCTCTCCAGTATCCATTCTAAAAGAACGCATTCTAAAAGAATAAAACGTGGATTTCCTTTGCTGGAAAATCATGGACTGACTTCCTCCCTCCCTTTCTTCCTTCCTTCCTTCTTTCCTTCCTTCCTTCCTTTTATCCTTTCTTTCTTTCTGGTTCTTTCTCTTTCCTCATTTTGACTGAGGCTTAGCAAATTTATTTCAGATTCCCTTATCACAGAGCACACCCATCAGAGCATTCACTGAGAAGCTGTTTGTCAGTGGCTGGCCCAGCAAGTGCCAATGTAGGCGAATTCCAGGGGCACAGTTGTAAAAGCAAAGAAGCCATGTGAACCAGGAGATGTAGAGCAGAGCTGGTGGTCCAGGAAGGGGGCCTGACTGGCCAGGCTCGGAGATTTCTCCTGATTCTACAAGAAAATCGTTATGGCAGCCATGTTCTGGATAATCTACGTTATGCTGAGACATTGGCCTCTGCTTCCTCACCCCCTGCCTGGGATAAAAACACGAAATTGCCCTGCCCACCACCACCACCAAGCACTCCCTCCCCATTCCCACTCTGCCTCTACCCATACAAGTCTGTGTCCCCCTCCCCTAATTCAGGACCGGCCCCTCCTTATTCCTCAGACATCCAGTCTGTAAAAAAGGCTGGAGTTCTGCTTCCTTAAGAAAGGGCCTTTAAATCTTGCAACATGCCCCCCCCCCAATCAGTGTGCAAGTAACAAGACTTGCCTATCTGCCTATAACTCGGGTTTATTTCTATTTCGAGCCATCACTCCGCAAGGCTGGGAGAAACTCTGACTCAGTTCAGAATGTCCTCACCTTCCTGTGACTGTGCCCAAATCCTGAAGACTTCTGTGGTGTCACGGCATGGGTGTGGGGGGTGCCATCTGGTTTTTGGTGTCAACTGTCAACTCAGACATCTGCTGGTATTTCCTTTGTCCCTTTCCTCAACGCCCTTCAGGCCCGCTCTCCACTGCTTCTAAGCCTGGCAGAAGGCCCAGGAATGATTTTGCTCTTCCCAGCCCCAGGGTGGGGTCGGGGCAGCTAGGGGTAGTCACCCAGCTTCCAGCTTCTACCCTCAGTGTGTCCATGAACACACTTGCTGCCTGGGGTTCTCGACTCCCTTGGAACGGAGTTGCCTGTGGGACCCCACGGATTTTCTTTAGTTTGAGGTGACTTGGTGTGGTTTGTGGTGGCGCAGGGACAGCAAAGACAGGGATTATTAAGTGACAACAGCAGAACAAAACCTTAACATCTCTTAAAAATAGGACGACCCCTTCTAAGTGGTCACGAGCAGCAAGCTGGGGCGGGGGGGGTCTGTTTTCTACCGTCTTTAGAAGGTGAACCAAGCCTGAAAGGAGGGGAGACGGGGCTGCCTGGGGTCATGGTGGGGACAACAGGGGACCCTGTCCCTACAAGCCAGGTTGTAAACTAGAATGGGTGGTGGGGTAGTTCTGGAAAGGATGTCCCTGTGCAGATGGAGCTGGCCTTCCCCAGAGCTGGACATTTATGGGGCGAGCCCTAAGGAACCTGGAACCCCTGCAGCTAATACCTTCATTCGTCCAACACAACACACAGCTGGTGCTCAGGATGGATGCCCGTAGACTCCTGGGGTCCTCCCAATGACCCAGGGAACTGAGACTACAGCTGCTGTTGCCATGAAGGCATTTTTATTTATCAGCCTCCTCCTCTCAGGTGTGAGTTTTTAAGAACCCTCTCGCGAGCCCTCTCTCTCCACCCACTAAGGGAGAGTGGTGAGAACCCATCGAGAACCCTTGAGAGGGCAGCTTTCGGAATCAAGGGAATCCAGATTTCAAGTCTTGCCATGACTCAACCTAGCAGTGTGATCTGGGTCTCCTGGAGTCACCCATTTCTCTGTTTAGTAACTCACAGCTACCTGTAAGAATGGGATGAGAACGTTTGTGTGCAATCCTTCACACAGCATTGGGAACACTGTGAAAGCTGATGACCCAGAGAATTCAGGTAATTTCAATGTCATAATCACTAGCTTCAACCCCACCCCATTTCCTTGCCCCTCTGCCTGGGCAGGCAGACCCAGAGAGGGATTCTCCAAGATCCCCTCCACTCCTCTGAGGAGAGGGGCATGCCCCAGCTACCCCTGGCCCCAGAAAAGCCCTGTCTCTAGGACCTGACATGGTGAGCCCTGATTTTGTCCTGTGTTTGCAGAGTTAAGAGAAGGGGTGGGAAGGGTAATGACCACCTAGGACTGACTCTGGGACCCTCCCTTCTTCCCTACTCAGTTCCGCACAGGGACATGTTCTGAGTCCCCCCGCTAAGCATCAGGGGACAGAGACCATGCCGTTTCTGTGCCAGCTATGGCCAATCCTACTGCCCCTATAAGCTGAGCCTTTCTGGGCCATCCTGCTGTCCCTTAATGTCTTAGAATATCACCTTGACCCAAGTTTATGGGCAAAGAGACCTGCAAAACCAGGGTCCCTGACACTGAACCCCAATATCTTGATTGAGACTCAAAGAGCTAGAAGCCATTCCAGCCAAAACCTGGAATAGTCATTTCTAGTGGTTTTGGGGCAGAAGTTGTGGTTATTCTTTGGGGCAGGCTCTGCCTGGTGTTGGGAAAAGCCATTTCATTGGCTGTTTTCCAGGGTGCAGCCACAAGTCCCCATGTAAGTGTTCTGAAACGGGGAGTGCTTGACAACCCAGAAGCAAATGCTATGATCGGGATGTGGGTCTCTAGGTGCAATAGCTTAACAAGAGAATTTCACCAAAGGTAGGAGATCCCCTTCCAAAGACAGTTTTGTTTTTTTTTTAAGGATTTTATTTATTTGGCAGAGAGAGGTCACAAGTAGGCAGAGAGGCAGGCGGGGGGGGGGGGGAAGCAGGCTCCCTGCCGAGCAGAGAGCCCGATGCGGGGCTCGATCCCAAGACCCTGGGATCATGACCTGAGCTGAAGGCAGAGGCTTAACCCACTGAGCCACCCAGGTGCCCCCCAAAGACAGTTTTGACAACAGCTCTGGCCTGGCCAGGCATGGGGGGTGGGAAGGGGTGCCCCAGAACTGAGGTGATAACACCAGATTGATTCAGCTGTGGAAGGAGGGGACTTACAACCCGGGGACAGGCCTGGGGCTCAGCAAAAAGATTGCTCTGGGGAGGCGAGGAAGCTGGAGGCAGGACCTGGAGATGATACACTTTGAGAAAGTGACACCTCAAGACCACTTTTAGGGTTTCATTTTCTTTAACATAAATCCTTCCAGCTTTGGTGAAGTTTTTAAAAACAGATCCATGTTTGTGTTCATCCCTCAGAAGGCAAAGGGAAGAACCAGGGTTTAAGTCCAGGGCCAAGGCAGCTGGAGGAGGTGGGGACCCCCCTCCAGTGGAAGGTCTTCCTTCAGAACTTGTGGGTAGATTTTCCAGATGTATGCAGAAGTTGGACACTGACTTGCCAGAGAAGCACCTGAGTTGTGGTCATTTTTCTAATCGAGGGAGACTAAGAATGTCTACGAATTCATTTACTTATCATTTATTTATTTGTTTCGAGTTTTTATTTAAATTCTAGTTAGTTAACAGTGTAATATTGGTTTCAGGTGTAGAATTGAGTGATCCTTCACTTTTATATAACACTTAGTGCTCATCATAACAAGTGCCCTCCCTAATACCTATCACTCATTTACCCTACTCCCCCAACTAACCTCCCCTCCAGCAACCCTCAGTTTGTTCTCTATAGTTAAGAGTCTCTTATGGTTTGCCTCCCTCTTTTTTTTTTCATTCCTTCCCCTATGTTCATCTGTTTTGTTTCTTAAATTCCACCCAAGTGAAATCATATGGTATTTGTCTTTCACTGACTGACTTATTTCGTTTAGTGGAATACACTCTAGCTCCATCTATGTCCTTGCAAATGACGAGATTTCATTCTTTTTGATGGCTGCGTAACAGTCCATACTCACCATTTCTTTTGAAGCACGTATGTTATGTACTAAGCCCTGTGTAAAGTGGTCAGGATACAGGGTGAAGAAAACAATCACGGTTCTTGCCCAGTTGGAGCTTCCAACACCAGGAACAAATGAACAATAAACCAGTAATGTTTCATGCAGTGTATTAATTAGGGCTCTGCAGAGCACAACAGAAGAGATCAGAGAGCGAAGAGAGGGTATAATGAATGACTTAACCTACAACTTTTATTATTTTATTGGAACATTATATTATGCTCTGTTTTTAACAACAGATCATTGTATCATTTAAACATCGAATTTTGTAGCATTCCGTCATAACGGCAACTGACATCTAGTAAAAATGAGATCCCAGACACTGTTGTGGTTTGCTTCTGAGACATGCTTCCAGAATAAAATGCTGGTTGCTCCCCCCAACAAAACACGGCATGGGGACAAGAGTGGCCTAGAAAAGAGGGCTGGTCGGGAGCAGATTACTATTTGGGGCTGAACTGTGTCCTACCAAAGTTCTTATGTTGAAGTCCTAAGCCCCAGCATCTCAGAATGCAACCGTATTTAGAGACAGGGTCTTCAAAGAGGTAATCACAGTAAAATGGGGTCCTAGGGGTGGACCCCAATCCAATATGACTGGCGTTCTTATAAGAAGGGGCAATTAGGACATAGATACTCACTTGGGAGACCATGTGAGGACACAAGAAGAAGACAGCCATCTGCAAGCCAAGGAAAGAGGCCTCAGAAGGACTGTACTGCCATCCTGATCTGAGATTTCTGGCTTCTGGAACTGCCAGGAAATAAATGGTGTTCAAGCTGTCCAGTCTGTGGTATTTTGTCACGGCAGCCCTAGCAGAGTAATATGGGGGGAAGACCTTCTGGAAGGAGGTGAGGACCAGCAGAGCCCTCTCTTCTTCCTGGACACATCCCCATCCCCTCTTCCCTGGGTGCCAGCCAGAGAGTCAGACCTTCCCTCCTCTCAGAGCAGATGTGGGGCCTCTGCTTCTAAAGGCAGGGGGACCCGTGGACCATAGGCAGCACCTGCCCTTTCCAGGAGCGACCTTTATCTTCCGTGATGCCCAATCATCCCCTGTGCCAGAATGACTGTTAGCAAAGGATTGAGAACCTGATCTGTCCTCCCGCAGACGCTGGAGTGTCACATATTTCTTGCCTTCTCCCCTCTTCTTTCAACCATGGGGTGAATACAAAACAACCTCTTGAAAGCCCCCAGCAGCAATCGCGCATTCCAGCTCCTCTCCCAGAACAAGGAGCACCGAGCTTGTAGTGTAAAGGAGATTATCGCCTCAGATTTAATGAGAGTCACTGTGAAAACAGAGTCCCCAGGAAAAGGAGAAAAACACCACAATAAAAAAAAAAAAGAAGAAGAAGAAGAAGATGGAAGGAAAAAGAATATCCGTCCAATTAGTGTCTCTAACACGGACTCGTTATACATCCACTTCTGACATTTGCCAGTGGTGTTCAAATTGAACCGCAAAAGAATGTCTTCTGAAAGGCAAATTGACATTTGCCATAATCATCCCCCACCCCTTTACCCCCTAAAATGTAAGCATTTACCACAACAGCTGGGATGAGGGAAAGGAGGAGCAGGGCCGTGGCTGAATTCATGGCATCAGAGGAGAGGATGGTGATCTGGTGATTGGGAAGGGAGACAGGGGGAGAGCGCATCATGGTTACATGTGAATGACCCTCATCGTCCGTGTCTCTGTGTGATTTCCTTTTTAGGGAACATTTAATAAGATACAGAAGCCAGATTTGGTTGAGCTGAATGCAGGATCGCCATGGCAACCTTCCTTTGGAGGTTATCCAAGTCAGGTAGTGACAGCAAAGCTGAGTTAAAGGTCACCCCTGCAGAGAAAGATGGGCATTGATAAAGTATTTTAACAAGACCCAGAGGAGCTGGTATTTGAAAGCTACCTACAGAGGACCAGCCAGGCACCAGGAATGGGAAGTAAACAACAGCAGGGAGAGAGGGGGCGTCCTGTGGGGGATGCCACCAGCACGGTAAACACCTTGTCCTACAAACAGAGCACTCGGGTCTCCACCAAAAACTCAGACTAACCATAGAACATCTGTGATCAACGGAGCTTCACATATCCAGGCATTTGGATGGTAAAGAAATCTGCTTGTGCCCAAGACATGCATTCCTGAAACGTCTTGAACAATCATATTTTTGCAAATAGAACAGCACTGACCTTCTTTATCACTCCGATTTATTTACTCTCTTTTCTATTAGAACGTCACTTTAAAATCTTAGAGTTCAGAAGACCCTTCTTTGCGTGACGCTTAAGCCAGAAACTTTTGAGGAAACCACATATATGTATTATCTGTGTGGCTGGCCCCTCGAGGAAGATGTAAAGATGAATTTTACGGATAAGAAAATATGGAAAATTAACCCAACCTTCCTTATATATGAGGGACTGCCAATTTAAATAACAAATAAAAACATGTACATTAAAATAATAAATTTTTGCTTCTCAGATAAACAAAAATCTAGAAGTGTGGTATTACCTGGAGCTGGTGGAGAATGGATCTCATACACTGTTGGTGGGCGTGTAAACTGGTACCACTCCGGTGGGGAATAATTGGCAAATAAGTATCAAACTTTGAAAGAGACCTCCCCCTGAGCTGGAAATTCCACGTGTATACATCTGATCTCAAGCAAAGATATGCGGATATAGGTGTTCATTGTAGCGTTGTTTATGGTCGTCAAACTGTGGAAAGAACCAAGATGCCCTTCAACGGACGAATGGATAAGGAAGATGTGGTCCATATACAGTGTGGAGTATCATGCCTCCATCAGAAAGGATGAATACCCAACTTTTGTAGCAACATGGACGGGACTGGAAGAGATGCTGAGTGAAATAAGTCAAGCAGAGAGAGTCAATTATCATATGGTTTCACTTATTTGTGGAGCATAACAAATAACATGGAGGACATGGGGAGAGGGAGAGGAGAAGGGAGTTGAGGGAAATTGGAAGGGGAGGTGAACCATGAGAGACTATGGACTCTGAAAAACAACCTGAGGGTTTTGAAGGGGCGGGAGGTGGGAGGTTGGGGGAGTCAGGTGGTGAGTATTAAGGAGGGCAGGTATTGCATGGAGCACTTGGGTGTGGTGCAAAAACAGTGAATGCTGTTATGCTGAAAAGATATTAAAAAAAATAAATTAAAAAAAAGATTAGAAAAACTTCAAGGTCCATCAGTAGGAGACTGACAAAGTAAATAATGGCATATTCATGAAACAGAATAATATACAACTTTTAGAAAGACAGATTTATGGGTGTGGGCAAAAGACAATCTCCCTGATATACTGAATGAGGAAAGCAAGTATAGAATCACGAGCATTGTATGCTTATCTCTATACCTTTCCACAATTAGAAAATTTTGCTATGTGCGTGTATTAATTTTTCAATTTAAAAAGTTAGATTTAGGGTGGCTGGGTGGTTCAGTCAGTTAAGCGTCTGCCTTCAGCTCAGGTCATGATCCCAGGGTCCTAGGATTGAGCCCCATGTCGGGTTCCCTGCTCAGCGGGAAGCCTGCTTCTCCCTCTCCTACTCCCCCTGCTTGTGTTCCCTCTCTCGCTGTGTCTCTATCAAATAAATAAATAAAATCTTTTAAAAAATAAAAAATAAAAGATCATCTGGGGTTTGAATTATGGCCCATTTGCCCCATGTAGTGGACTTTGTTGGTACCTTTCCAGTTTTCATTTCTCCCTTCCCGCCTCACAGAACCTCAGCTTTGTTTGGGGCGGGGCACCTATCACTCCCTTACCTACCCTATGTGATTCAGGGGACATAACCAACACAGCTCCAGGGGTGGGCCCTGAGCCAGTGGGTCTCAGACTTGATGGGGCATCGGAACCAGCTGGAGAGAATTTCTGATCCATGGATCCGCAGTGGAGCCCTGAGAACTTTCATTTCAAAGAAGGGTTGAAGCTGCTGGTCTGGGAACACACACTGAGAACCCCAATTTAAGCCAAGTGCATAATACCCTTTTTTTTTTTTGTCAATGCTGGCTTATGTGATAGGGCATCTGTACCTTCTGAGATACAGTGAGATGTTTGATATAAGTGTTTTGGAAGAAAATTTCCTTCTTTTAAGAGAGATCTACAGGGCAAATTAGATGTTCTCTCCTTCTCACCTCAAACCCCTGCCCTGAACATGAATAAGAGGAGAGTGAAGCCCTAATCACAGGCAGGAGTTCTAGAACAACAAAAGAAGTCAGCCTTAAGTAGTAATCTGAAAGATAGTCTGAAAGCTGGAAAGATCTGAACACTTGGTGTGAGACCCATCCCACGGCCAGACTTCCCATTATATTAGCCAATACGTCTGTTTATGGTGTAAGCCCCTCTGTGTTACGTCTCCTGTTACCTGCGGACAAATACATCATCACAAGCTTGAGAGATATTATTTTAAAATATTTGAAGTTAAAACACTTTTTTCCTTTATGGCAAAATACCATAAACTTAGTACAAAGACTAATAACAGATTAAGGAAAATGTTTGCAAAGTGCACCTCATGTGTCCCGTCGACGTTAATACCCTGGTCAGGTGAGACTTCTTGCTCTCCTTAAATCCAGCGTCACACAGAGGTAAGTACGAAAGAAATGCAGCTCTGAATCAAAGCTCTGAAAAAGGATTTTGTTGAATAAATGGCCCAGAGAAGGGGGCAGAACAAGAGTCTACAAAGGAAGGGATACAACACCCAGAAAAATGTTTAAAAAAAAAAATGTTTAGCCCATCTATCTTCCCCATGCCCCAAAGTGAGGCTGTTGCCCTCAATCTTCTCTCTCTACATTCCCCCACATTGATTCTTCTCTTTATGTTTCCTGCCTTCTCTGGATACTGGATATGTCACATTATGTAGATGCCCCATCATGACTGCTACCAATACCGTCTCTCCCAGTTATCCTCAGAGGGGTGTAGTTGAGGTGGCACGGGTGAGAGGAAAAGAGTAATATTTTATACCTGCCAAATAAGGACTAATTTATAGATGAAGAAGTGACAGCAGATTTTGAGTATCTTAGCCCAAAATCACATCTTGAAAACCTAAGCTCTCACCCACTCCTCTAATCTGCTATCGACAAAGGACCAAGATCCCTAACACAAAAATAAATCCTACAAATCAGGGAAAAACCACCCTAATGGAAAAATTTGCAGAGAACATGCACAAGCAAATTAAGGAAGAAAAACAAATTGAAAAAGATGTTCAAGCTCACTAGTAATAAAATGAGTGGAAATTAAAACAATATTTCAGCTAGCAGATGAGCAAAGATTTTTTTAATTAATTACAGCCAGTGTTGGCAAGGGTATGGAGGAAAAGGAACTCCCACACTGCTGGCAAGAGAGTAACGGAAGAAAAATTAGGTAATACCTCTCCAAATTTAAAATTAGCATACATTTGACCCTGTGATGTTGCTTTGAGCAGTTTATCCTAACGAGTTCATCAAGACAAGTAGGAAAGAAATATGTACAAGAATGTTTACAAAGCCTGTGTTTTAATAGTAAAACATGAAAACAACTTAATGCATCCACAGGGGATTGTACAAGAGAGAGAGAGAAACAGAGAGAGATACTGACGATGGCTCCCCAATACAGAACCCCACCACTGACTGCCTTGCCTACCAGATCACAGGTGACCCTGAGCAAACACAGGCTCACTCAGCAGGACCAGATCCTGTCCCTATAAGACTTACAGCAGGGAGCTCCAAGTCAGAGGAGGGGCTCTCTGCATGTCTCAGGAAGGAGGAGGTGTTGAGTTTCTCCAAGCCCCTCATCTCCAGAGGACTAAGTGAAGCATTAGGAAAAAACTGGAGTGTTACTCTAGTGGTCTTATGACATTAGGAAAAAACTGGAGTGTTCCTCTAGTGGTCTTATGACATGGAAACATGAAGAGCAGAGAAAGGAGGTTCCCTCGACCTCCATGGAGCAGTGGATCCATTTCCTTTTCTTCTTTAATCCTCTATTCTAGCACATTGGGTTAGTAAGAGAATCAGAGCCTGACATGTGGTTGCCTACTACAGAAAAAGAAGGGAGGGAAAATCAACATCGTTTGCACATCTACTAAGTGCTGAGCTGGGCAGTCTATCTGTGTTGCTTCCAAGAGTATAAGTTGGCCAGTTTGGGATGCTTCTCCAGTGAGAGAGCAACCAGAACCTTCACCACTGAGGAATGCAGAAAGAAGTAGAACGTTGTGAGTCAGCAGGCCTGCAGTGACCCTACAGAGGGAAAGAAAGGTGAGCCACTGAAGGCAGAGTTTTCAGAGGAGATGGCCCAAGTCAGTGGCCAGATGGAAAGTGAAGAGAGATCTGCAAGGTCTACAAGATCCCAAGGAAGGCCCATCCAGTGGGGTTTGGGGTAGAAATAGGCCCCACCTTTGACAGTACAAGCAGCAGATACCAGTAGGATACCCACTGACTGGGCAGCACAAAGATCCTCTCCAGGGCAGTCATCAAGAATCCAGATGACAGCAAAAAGACCCTCCAGGAACCAGTTGCCTTCCTTATTGGCATGATATCACATACACCTATACCTATACCCAGACACCATCTTGAAAAGATGGAGAATAGAGAAAAACACTCAAAAGAAGAAAAATTGGCCCAGTAGACCTTTGAACATAGGAATTTAATTGAATATTTATAGATGAGAGAACTAACTCATGAAAGCTGTTACAAGACTACAAGTCTATGTAAACAAATTTTAAATTCTATTTGGTATTTGACTAGCATATGGAGGAAAAGGAATGCCCATACTCTGCTGATAAGACAGTAACTGAAGAAAAATTAGGTACTACCTCTCTAAATTTAAAAATCAGCATACATTTGTCCCTATGATTCTGTTTCTGGTAATTTATCCTAACAAGTTCATCAAGCAAAAAGAAAGAAAGAAATTCATCCTGCTTACAGAATCCTGTTATATTGAAAGAGTCCTCAGTCTCTACTAGAATTGGCAGTAACTGACAATCCCAGATGTTTTCTCATATCTGAGCTGTTAATTTCTACCGTATTATTTCCACCATATATTAGTCATATTTAATTGGGGGGAAAAGGGGAATTAAATGCTTTGCTAGTTGACCTCTCCTGGCATCATGTGAAGAACTTGAGGAACAGTTCTAGAACAAGAAAATGATATGAGAGTCTTGTTGCAGGAAGACGCTGGTGAGGTGTTAGAGGCAACTCACACCATGCCTTTAGGGAAGCTTGTAAGGATTTTGTTCCTACTCCTAGGCCTTTGCTTTTCCTCATGTTGGGGTGTGTTTAATGTGATTTTCTTTTATTTTACTTTAGAGAGAGAGAGAGCGCACAGTTGGGAGGGACAGAGAGAGAGTCTGAAGTCAACTCCACCCCGAACACAGAGACCCACATGGGGCTCAATCCCATGACCCCGAGATCATGACCTGAGCCAAAACCAAGAGTCAGACACTTAACTAACTATGCCTCCCAGGTGCCCCTAATGTGATTTTCATGTAAGATAGTGTTTTCAGCACACAGGATTTGTTGTCTGCCCAATTCTGTTTCTTTCCTCCCTTTCCTGCCTGCAGGCAAAGCCCAGGTCTCCCTCAAAGTAGAACATGTAATTTGACACCCCCAGCAAAAAGCTGGGACCTTAAAAGCTATCCCTTAGTGTAAGAATGATCTAGAAACAAACCCACCCCTTGAGGACTACAAGGAAAATGACTTGTCTTAAACCTCTGCAGCGAGTAGAGAAGAAAGAACATCTCCCCTGAGACTTTGTATTCTCAAATCTGACTCATGCAGGTTCAGACTGAAAGAAAATTACCTGCTTGATTTGAAGAACCTCAAGGAGAGAATGTAGTTCAAATAGTCCTGGGTTGGTGATTCCCCAGACACCTGACAGCAAGCAATGCCTTCCTTATTGGAGGGAAGTCAGCCCTCAAAGCATTTCCTTAGATAAAGATCCAAATAATATGAGTTCACCGTCTACAACAAGAAATCATGAACCGAAGCTAGCTGAAAAAACAACAGAGTGAGAACCAAAAAACATGGTAGGTAAGGGGATTATTGGATACAGAATATAAAGTAAGCTTAGTATTTTTTTAAAAGATTTTATTTATTTATTTGAGAGAGAGAGACAGTGAGAGAGAGCATGAGCAAGGAGAAGGCCAGAGGGAGAAGCAGACTCCCGTGGAGCTGGGAGCCCGATGTGGGACTTGATCCCAAGACTCTGGGATCATGACCTGAACCGAAGGCAGTTGTCCAACCAACTGAGCCATCCAGGCGTCCCGCTTAGTATGTTTTTTAAAAGTGAAGGCAAGTCAAGGAACAAGCAGAGCTAAAAAGGATGAAGCAGATTTGAATAAAAATGAACAGAACATCTAGAATGAAAAATATAATAATCGAAATTGCAAATATATTGCAGAAACACTATACACCAGCTACAGCAGCTGAACTTAAAAAGACTGGCAATATCAAATGCTGACATAGATTTGGAGCAATTGAAATGCTCATACATTGCCAGTAGGAATGCAAATGTTCTAGCAGTGTTTTATAAAGTTAAACATACCTTCACCCTGCGATCCAGAAATCCTACTCCAAGGTATTTATGCATCACAAGTGAAACTTATGTCTACACAAATACCTGTAAGCAAGTGTTCACAGCATTTTTTATTCATAATAGCCAAAAACTGAAAATAACTCCAATTCTGTCAAGTGAAGAACGGTCAACTGTGGTACATCTATACAATGGGATACTATTCAGCAATAAAGTAAAATGAACTACTGGTAAACAGATGAATCTCAAAAGCATGCTAAGTGAAAGAAGCCAAACATAAAAAGCTGTGTATACTATATGATTCCATTTAGGTGGCATTCTGAAAAAGACAAAACTATAAAGAATAAAAATACTTCAGTGACTTCCAGGAGCTGGGAGAGGATAGAGGGAATTGATTATGGAAGATCTGGAGGAAAGTTCTTGAGAAGATGGAAATGCTCTGTGTATTGATTGTGGTGATGATTACGCTACCATATAATTTTGTCAAAACATCAAACCAAACAACTAAAAATGGTGAATTTTACTGGCTGTAAATTATATTTCAATAAACCTACATTTTTTTAAAAAAGATAACATTGGGGAAATTTTCTTTTCTAAAAGTACACTGCAGAGGTGGAGCACCTTAGACACAGCTGAAGAGAGAATTAATTAACTGGAAGTTACAGCTGAATAAAATATCTAAAAGGCAGAACATGGAAAAACATGTGGTAAGTATGAAAGAAAATATAAGAAACATAGAGACAAGAGTAGCCTCATATACATCTAATCAGAGCCTAGAAGAGAGACATAACCTACAAGATTCATCAGCTTGAGTCTTTCTCTACATGACCCTCTAACCATAAAGAAAATATATTTTAAAATAAGACATAATTCCCCAAATCAATACAACTAGAAAGTATCTTTTAAAAAAGCTTCACCAGGGCACCTGGGTGGCTCAGTTGGTTGGCATCCAACTCTAGATTTTAGCTCAGGTCATGATCTCAAGGTGGTTGTCAAACCCCATATGGGGCTTCCCACTTTGTGAGGAGTCTGCCTGAGATTCTCTCCCTCCTTCTCCCTATGCCGTCCCCCCCCCCAACAAAATAAATAAATCTTTAAAAAGAAAGAAAGAAAGAAAAAGCTTCACCAAAAACATACATTTATGGAGAAACTTTAAAATTCAATAAAGAATATTTAGAGGTATTTAGTTAAATGCAGAGATATGGCATTTCATTTTCTCAAATGCTATAATTTAATATTATAAAATATACACTCTGCCCAAAATAATGTATAAATCCTATGCAATCAAAATTCTGTTTGGATTTTTTGAAGATTATTTTTTTATTTGAGAGAGAGGAAGAGTGAGAGATCATGAGGGAGGATAGGGGCAGAGGGAGAAGGAGAGCCCCACTGAGCAGGGAGTCAGATGTGGGAATTGATCTCAGGACCCTGGGATCATGACCAGAACAAAGGCAGACACTTAACCAACTAAGCCACCCAGACACCACTCTATTTGGAATTTTTAAGGAATTCAGTAAATTTACTTTACAACATTTAAGAACAAAGATTTGTGAATATGTAAATCACTTTTTTAAAAAATATTTTATTTATTTATTTATTTATTTATAAGAGAAAACTTGAGAAATAGAGCAGGCAGAGAGACAGACAGAGGGAGAGGGAGAAGCAGGCTTCCTGCTAAGCAAGGAGCCCTATACAAGACTCCTTTCCAGAACCCTGGGATCATGACCTGAGCCAAAGGCAGACACTTAATCAACTGAGCCACCCAACTGCCCTGGTAGATCACCTTTTAAAGTACAGTTAAGAAAAGATCTTGGCTTAACTTAAGTAAGACGGTCTACAAAGACATACTTACATATTAACCAAAAATATTTAAATAAATAAATAAATAAAAATTAAAAAATATATATTTTAGTAGTAGAGAAAAAATAAATAGGCCAATGGGAGAGAATGAAGAGCTCAGGTTAAACCTACAGATTCAGGCTAAACCTATGTACATGTACACACGAATACACACACGTATAAATGCATACGTACACACACATGGGTGTGCTTAGGAATGGAATAGGTGATGAAAGTGCCACCATAAATCAGTTGGAAAAGAATGGGTCATTAACTCTGAATTTAAACCTGCTACTCCATACAAAGGTGGACTTCTGATGGATCAAAGACCTAAATATGAAAGGTAGTATGAACATAAAATTAATCAAAGAAAATGCACGACAACATTCTTGTGATCTGCAAGGAAGGACTTTGTAAACAAATTTTCAAAAGTATAAATCATAAGGCAAACACATAGATAAAACTGATTTCATCAAAATGAAAGATTTATGTTTTACGAACGACATCATGTGCAAACTTAAGAAGTGGACCGAATAGGAAAAGATATTTGCAATGCCTAAAATCAACAAGGGGATAATATCTAGAATATACTAGGAATGCCTGTAAATCAACGGGAAACAAAAGAACACGAACCCAATGGAAAAATGAGGAAAAATAAAAGCCAGCATTTTATAAAACAGAAACCCCCGAACTGAGCCTGGGTGGCTCAGTGGGTTAAGCCTCTGCCTTCAGCTCAGTTCATGATCTCAGGGTCCTGGGATCGAGTCCCACATCAGGCTCTCTGCTCAGTGGGGAGCCTGCTTCCTCCTCTCTCTCTACCTGCCTCTCTGCCTACTTGTGATCTCTCTGCCAAATAAATAAATAAAATCTTTTTTAAAAAAAGTATGTGAAGATATGCTCAAACTCATTAGGTAAAGAAATGCAAATTAACAATGAAATATCCCTTTACATGTATTGGATTGGCACCATTAGGAAGATGGCACATGCCACAGATTGGAGGTCACGTGGACACAGAAACATCATACATGACTGGTGGCAGGTGTTCACAAGTACCATGTGGACTACTTCATCAAATTAGGAATATGCATCCCTATGAGCCCATGATTCCACTCCCAGCTACAAATTCCAAATATGGTATTCTGCAGGTCTATAAGGGGATATTTATGGAGATGTTGATTGTGGCTACCTTTGTGTGGCAAAAGGTTTTTCTGGACATCCATTACTGAGAAACGGAAGAAGCAAAATATGATAGATTTACTACAAAGCACTTAGAAACTATAGGTTAAGTTCTCATATATTGTTTAATACAAAAATAAAGAAACAGAATGACCTATATAACGTATTTGTGTAAATTAAAAATATATTCCCACCAAACAATAACGTCTATCTTCCAAGAATACATACAAAGGAACACACGTAGATTAACCATGCCTGAGCGATTGTCTCGGCAGTGTGGGGAGGGCAGTGGGAGTGCCAGAAATGGGGAATAAATAAATAATTCAAGAAAGGTGCCTTGCATGAATCAATTATGATAATTCACCATGCACCATGAACTAAGAAGCATAATTAACTTGACCCTCTGCTCTTGAGGCCTCAAAAAAAAAAAAAAAAAAACCAGAATAATAAAAAGAATTTTCTTTCTTCAAGAAAGAAAATAAACAAGGATTGGAAAGGAAGAAACAAAGCCATCGTGGTTTATAGAATATACTATTAAGTATGTAGAAAACTCAAAGCCTCTACAGATAATTAGAATTAATGAGAGAGTTTAAGGTTACCATATTTGAATTCAAAATACAAAAATAGAGATGCCTGGGTAACTCAGTCAGTTCAGCGTCTGCCTTCAGCTCAGGTCATGATCCCAGGGTCCTGGGATCGAGTCCCACGTCAGGTTCTCTGCTCAGTGGGGAGTCTGCTTCTCCCTCTCCTCGATGCTCATGCTCTCTCGCTCTCTCTCTCTGTCTCACAAATAAGTAAATAAAATCTTTTCAAAAAAATGAATAAATAAAAAATACAAACATGTTTAATTTCTATATACCACCAGAAAACTGTTCAAAATGTATTTTTAAAAGATGCAATTTAGGACAGTACACGATTGACAACATTTGTCAGCATATAGACAGTATCTAAGAATAAATTTAATTAAATTTGTGCAACATTGAGCTCTTTCCCTCATTATTTACATAGCATTATTGCTCTATATGAATTATATATACATCATTAATTTGAAGACAATTACCTTGGCCCCCTAAATCTTGTCCTCAAAACAAATACCTCCAGCTCCTTCTGTAGCACACGTCCAGACCTCTGTTTACCTTATTCTCGAAAACCCAGGCTTGTCACTACTTCTCTTAAAGTGTACTGACCAGGGACAGACCCAGTTCAGTCCTGGAAAGTGAGCCAAGGCAGGCAAGGAGTTGATTTTCCTGGCATAGCCCTCAGCAGCAAGGTGCTGGCAAGGATTCAAAGATACTGTCTTCTGATCTTGCATTCTGAACAAGCCCCCTCATCCAGCCACCCAAAACTGGCCTTCTGATCCAGACTTCACTCTTTCTCGACCAAAACTGAACTCCCTGGCCTTAGCTGCTCAGGTCTGGTCTGACCTCCAGAATTCTTCTGGTGTCGCTTACATTAAAGAGCTCAGCCGTAAGTGTTAGCATCTCCTTAATAAAAAAGAAAAGGGTTGAGGTGCCTGGGTGGCTCAGTGGGTTAAAGCCTCTGCCTTCGGCTCAGGTCATGATCTCAGGGTCCTGGGATCGAGCCCCGAATCGGGCTCTCTGCTCAGCAGGGAGCCTGCTTCCCCCCACCTCTCTCTGCCTGCCTCTCTGCCTACTTGTGATCTCTGTCTGTAAATAAATAAATAAAATCTTTAAAAAATAAAATAAATAAAAAGGGTTCAGATGGTAAATTTTATGTTATGTGTTTTGTGCCATGATGAAGGTAGGAAGGAGGGAGGAAGGGGAGGAAAAGCGGGAGGGAGGGAGGGACGGACAGACGACGGACGGACCAACGAAGGGAGGGAAAGAGGATCAGTGGTCCGTGCAGACTACATGTAGTGTTCGCAGCACCCGGGAGAAGGGTTCTCCACACGCCCGGCTTATCCTCTTTCTGTTCCCATCCTGACTTCATAGGACATCACAGAAGGCCTCCCACGAACACTTGTGTCCTGCCCAGCCCATAAGTGCAAGTCCACATGACTTCCTAAAGGCAGCCGTTCCTCTGACCTCGAGGTGTGCAGCCCAACCTCTCAGGCCCTGGAAGCAAGCGGGAGCCTTGTGAATAGAATATTCCTGGGCCCTGAGGCTCAGGGCATGGTCCCGACGAGGGTGTGGGCACTGGGTGGGCAGAGGCCCAGTTGTCTGGCTGTAAAGGGTCTTGCCCAGAATAGCCCAGCCCAGGGGGGCAACCACTACAAGAATGGCCCACCAGAGAAGTGACTCCTTGGCTGAATCTTCAGGGTTGGGCAGAACCTTGCTCATTCTAGGCGGGACAGACTATCCGGGGCAAAGCAATGATGCTAAGAGAGAGTCAGAGAACCCCAGGTGCTGCTGACCACCCTGTGCAGAGCCCAGGGGAAGAGAGTCCTGGGTGGGAGTGGAAGGGAGGGCCAGAGCCGGAAATAAACGGCCAGAAAAGCAAAGGCCAGATCAGGCCTGGGAGACCATGCTTGGATTCTGTCCAGAAAGCAGTGTAGAAACATGACTAATTTTCGGCTAAGGGGCAGTGTGATGGGACTTGTATTTTAAAGAGGCAGCACCCTGCCATGGAGGGAAATAATGGAACAGAAAATGAACAAGAACAAAAGATAATGGCTGGGAAAATAGAGCCTGATGAAAGCAGATGTTGTAGGGGGCAGCCAGAGAAAACAGGGGTCAGCGGGCGGGTGGGAGGCGGCGCGTGGACTTCAGACCCGCGCTGAACGCAAGTTCTCATTCCGGAGGAAGCCAGCGATGTTATTTGACCTCCCCGGGGCCTCGGTTTCCCTTCTCTCTAAAATAGCACAGAGATTTGCTGAGAGAATTGAAGTGAGTTCACAGAATAGACATTGCAAAGTCAGGCCTTACTCCTTGAAAGTGCTCGGTCTCGGGACCCTCTCCCCAGAAGACTTGTGGACAGCTTCCACGGGGAGCAACAGCTACAGCAGGAAAGGCTGGGGAGAAAAGCATCAGTTATGTCCAAGTTTGCTAGGATCCTTGGCAAAGGGAGCCAGAGAAGGAAATGGAAACAAAGACAGACATGTTGGAGCTTGATGAAATCCCAACACGCCTTGGGGATATGTGGCATGTTTCTCTGACCCACACCCTGGAAACTGCTAGTAGTAAGACAGGACTCGCTTTCATTTATTAAGAGCATGGTTTTTTATTAAGATTTTATTTTAGGGAGCCTGGGTGGCTCAGTCAGTTCAGCCTCTGCCTTCCTCTCAGGTCATGATCTCAGGGTCCTGGGATGGGGCCGCACATCGGGCTCCCTGCTCAGTGGGGAGTCGGCTTCTCCCGCTCCTTCTACCCTTACCCCCTGATCATGCTCTCTCGCTTGCTCTCTCTCTTTCAAATAAATAAATAAAATCTTTTTTAAAAAGATTTTAATTCCAGTTAGTTAACCTGCAGTTTAACATTAGTTTCAGGTGTGCAATATAGTGATTCAGCATTTCCATACAACACCTGGTGCTCATCACGGCAGGTGCCTTCCCCCATTCCCCACCCACCTCCCCTCTGGCCACTGTCAGTTTGTCCTCAATAGTGAAGAGTCCATTTCCTAGTTTGTCTCCTCTTTTTTTCCTTGCCTCATTTGTTTCTTAAATTCCACATATGAGTGAATCACCTGGCATTTGTCTTTCTCTGATTTATTTCACTTAGCATTGTACTCATTAGCTCCATACATGCTGTTTCATTTTTTATGACTGAATAATATTCCATTATATATTTGTACACTGCATCTTCTTTATCCATCATCTACCGATGGACACTTGGCCTGCTTCTACAATTTGGTTATTGTAAATAATGCTGCAATCAATGTAGGGAGCAAGTATCCCTTTGAAGTAGTGTTTTTTGTATTTTGGGGGTAAATACCCAGTAGTGGATCATAGGGTAGTTCTATTTTTAAGTTTTTGAGGAAACTCCATACTGTTTTCCAGAGTGGCTGCACCAGTTTGCATTCCCACCAACAGTGCCTGAGGGTCCCTTTGTCTCCACATCCTAGCCAACACTTGTTGTTTCTTGTGTTGTTGATTTTAGGCATTCTGACAGGTGTGAGATGGGGTCCTGGTGTAGTTTTGATCTGTATTTCTCTGATGATGAGTGAAGAGCATTTTTTCATGTGTCTGTTGGCCATCTGGATGTCTTCATTGGAGAAATGTCTGTTCATGTCCTCTGCCCATTTTTTAATTGAGTTATTTGGAGTGTTGTGTTGTATCTGTTCTTTATTTATTTTGGATACTAACCCTTTATCAGATATGTTGTTTTCACATATCTTCTCCCATTCCAAAGATAGCCTTTTAGTTCTGTTGATTGTTTCCTTCTCTGTGCAGAGGCTTTTTTTAAAAGATTTTATTTATTTGACACAGAGAGAGGGAGATCTCAAGTAGGCCGAGACGCAGGCAGAGAGAGAAGGGGAAGCAGGCTCCCTCTGAGCAGAGAGCCCAATGCAGGGCTCGATCCCAGGACCCTGAGATCATGACCTGAGCTGAAGGCAGAGGCTTTAACCCACTGAGCCACCCACATGCCCCTGTGCAGAGGTTTTTTATTTTTATATAGTCCTAATAATTTATTTTCACTTTTATTTCCCTTGCCTCAGGAGACGTATCTAGAAAATGTTGCTATAGCCAACATCTAAGGGATTACTGCCTGTGCTCTCTTCTCGGATTTTTATGGTTTCCTAGCTCACATTTAGGTCTTTCATCCATTTTTTAATTTATTTTTGTGTATGGTGTAAGTGGTCTAGTTTCCTTCTTTCATTTGTAGCTGTCCATTTTTCCAATAGCATTTGTTGAAGGGACTGCCTTTTTCCTATTGCATAGTCTTTCTTGCTGTGTCAAATATTAATTGACCATATAATTATGGGTTTATTTCTGAGCTTTCCAGTCTGTTCCATTGATCCGCATGTCTATTTTTACACCAGTGCTACACTGTTTTGATCACTACAGCTTTGTAATATAACTTGAAGTCTGGAACTCTGATGCATCCAGTTTTGTTTTTTCTTTTTCAAAATTAGTTTGGCTATTTTAGGACCATTTGTTCTACTTCTGTGAAAAATGCTGCTGTATTTTGATAGGGATCATATTAAATCTGTAGACTACTTTGGGTGGTCTGAACACTTTAACAGTATTTGTTCTTCCAATCCATGAACATGGACTGTCTTTCCATTTGTTTGTGTCATCTTCAATTTCTTTCATCAGTGTTTTATAGTTTTCAGAATACAGGTCTTTCATCTCCTTGGTTAAGTTTATTCCTAGGTATCTTATTATTTTTGGTACAATTATAAATGGGATTGCTTTTATTTCCCTTTCTGCTGTTTCATTATTGGTGTATGGAAACAACAGATTTCTATACATTGATTTTATATCCTGTGACTTAACTGAATTCATTTATTAGTTCTAGTAGTTTTTTTGGTGGAGCCTATAGTCTTTCTATAAACGGTATCATGTCATCTGCAAAGAGTGAAAGTTTTTGCTTCTTCTGTTCCAATCTGCATGCCTTTTATTTCTTTTTGTTGCCTGCTTACCGTGGCTATGACTTCCAGTACTGTGTTGAATAAAAGTGATGAGAATGGACATCCCTGTCTTGTTCCTGACCCTAGGGAAAAGATCTCTGTTTTTCCCCATTGAGCAAGCTATGAGCTGTGTGGGTCTGTCATATAGGGCTTTATGTTGAGGTGTGTTCCCTCTAACCCTACGCTGTTGAGGGTTTTTATCATGAATGGATGTTGTACTCTGTCAAATGTTTTTTCTGCATCTATTGAAATGATCATATGGTTTTTATCCTTTCTAATAGAATAATTTTGTGAACCTTGGAGAACCACCTTGGGTCTGACAGTGACCTCCAGCTCATCCACCCCCTCATCAAGAAACATACTTCCAGGGCATTGAAATAGGCCACATTCTTGGAGGGTCTCCCAAACAAGCTTTTCAAGGAGCTCTTCCCACAAAAATGACCAGAGCTAGAACCGCGATTTCCTGGTGAACCGAGGAACGAATAACTCTCAATGACCAGGACGCATAAAACAGGACAGTTTCAAGAAATGTGCTGGCAAGCAGTGATACGGGCAGGAGTTGGAGAGGAAATAGAAACCCACCAGCTGGCTCAGCAATTTATCCAGTGCCCCTTTAAGCCTCTACATACAGAATGCCTTCATCAAGAAATAACATTTGTTAGATAGACACCAAACAGTAAAATCCCATTAGATCAAAATCAATTAATCTTCAGTCTGTAGGCATTTATTTTGGGCTAAGTTAAAGCTTCCCCTTAACCTATGGCAAACAGGGCTCCCCAACCATATGGTAGTTAGGATAGCAAGAGACATGGAAAACCATCTCACACAGGTGCACCCTCCTTGCCATTTATATCATATTGTTCCAAACACACATTCTCTCTCTCTCTCTCTCTCTCTCTCTTTATCCCACGGAATAAAACCTGAAGCAAAATTAACTTAAAAGTAGTATTCTCCTTCCACTGCCACCCAATTTGTCAGTCGAGTCCTTTTCTCTGTTGGACTGAATGTCTTGTTGGTCACCGTGGCAGGAATGGCAAATACAGCACACATACTATCTCTCATCATGCCCAAGCCCCTGCAGACATGACTAGCTGATCAGAGCTGAAGGATCCTGCTCAACTCAGTGCTCCAAAAGAAACAAGGCATTCTAAATGTTCCTTCTTCCCAAATTATAAAAGTACCATCCTCTTTCCAATGAGAAAACATCTGTTCTATGCCCAAGGCCCTAGGAGCTGAGGATACTTTCCACTCCAGAAAGAACCAGCAAAGCAGGTGGTAGAAGGGGGCTTTCTAGGGGAAAAGAGAGGTAGGATTCCCTGATGCCCATTCAACTGAGAGTCAGCCTAGTGTGGCAGTTAGGCACATGGCTCTGAGTTCAAATCCTACCTCTCATGCTTGCTGTGTGTCCTCGGGTATGTTATTCCACATCTCTGTGCCCTGGTGTCCTCATCCATAAAATGGAACCAACAGTACCTGCCTCGTAGCATTGTGGTGAGAATTAAATGAGATAACCAGTGAAAAGTCCCTAGTGCATCCTACTATGGTATGACACATGTTACTTTTTTGCTGTAATAATTCCCAGTATCAGACAGTGTGTAAGTAACACCAGATTCAGATAATGGCCCCAGTTACCCCGCAGGGCATCCAGAGGCAGGGACCTCTAGGCACAGCGGTGTCCTATCACAGCTGCTTTCATCGTTTCAAGTCTCCAGGAGGTCAACAATTGCTTCCTCTCCAGGTACGCCTGCATTTCCAGATGTCACATGGCCACTAGCAAAAAAGGGGAGGGGGACAGGCAATGCCAGCAAAGGAGACAGAAGAAGACAGCTGGTGGGCACAATCCATAGAGCGTGGCTCAGACTGAATTTAGCGGGGGACGGGAAGGATGTATTTGCGGGTGTGCAAGTTCACACACAGACTCCATATGCTTATGTTCTGCTCATGGGGCCTCACCTACATGCCTTCCAGACATCAGGGGACATAGCAGAAGGGTTGTGCCAAGACATAGCGGAAGGGTTGTGCCAGCAGTGTGACCGCCCTCCTTGCCCTGGGGGCATTTTGCATGGTCTTATCTCCACCTTATCTCCACCCTCAGCTGGGTTTAACCAGGTTACTTCGCTCTTGAGGAATCAGTGCTTTGAGGGATCCATAGGCTGTGATTCATCAGACCCTGGGACCCTTTCACTGGAAGCAGAATTTCCTCTGGGTGCTACATCATACGAAAATATAGTTGCCTAAAACCACCTATATACTAATTGTGACAAGACTACAAGGAGGCAGCCTTCTTGTGTGGATTGTAAAACAGTTTTGAAGCAAAGGGGACTTGAAGCAGCCATGGTTTGGAGAAAATGACCCTTATTTGGGTATATCTAAAACTCCACAGGCTTGGGAAATAAGACCTAAGTCTATCTTCTGGCTCCCACTCTTGTGTGACCTTGGACAAGTCACTTAAACTCCCTGAAAGCCAGTTCAGTTCCACGGTCTTTAAAACGGGCACAGGATACCTACTGCAGAGACTTACTGTGAGGTAAGTGCCGTAATTCAGGGACATAAACTGCGTGGCCTCACAGCTGGCACTGAGAAAACACGTGGGGGGTTGGATGGTGGCCCCCAAGAGATGTGTCCACCCAGAACCTGGAAATGTGCCCTTATTTGGAAAAAGTGCAGATGTAATGAAAACTCTTAAGATGAGATCATTCCAGATTATCCAGCTGAGCCCTAAACCCCATGACGAGTGTCCTTATAAGAGAAGGGCAGAAGGAAATCTGGACAAGGCCAAGTGACCGCGGGTGATGCATCACTGGGGTGAGGCGGACCCAGGAATGCCATCAGCTCCCCCAAGCTGGAAGAGGCAAGAGCCGGTTCTCCCCTGGAGGCTTGGGAGGGCGTGTGGCCCTGCTGATTCCTTGGTTTCTGGCTTCCCAAACTGAGAGAGGGAAAAAGAAAACATCCCTGTTGTTTGAAGCCACTGAGTTTGTGGGAATCTGTTACAGAGCGTCAGAGAATGAGCGCTGCCCGGTATGTGTCCCTGTGTTCCCGTGGACGCTCCAGGAGAGGAGGGGCCGGGTCTCAGGTTTTCCTGCTGTATCTCCAGGAACGCGCGCCTTCATCCGTGTTTTGGGTTTTGTTCTGATTTTCCTTTGTTCCGCTCTTTCAGTTGTATGACCAAAACTGTAAGGGGTTTCCGGAATGCGTTGCTATGACGCTGCCTCTGGCGGGCCAGGCTTACAGACTGAAAAGGAGAACAGATCCGATCTCGCTCGTACAAACCCCGTCCAGCCTGGGGTGTGTCTGGAGAGGTGCAGCTCGGTGAGGACGGCTCTCCGGGTGAGTTACTTCTGCCACACGCGATGGCTCGAACCCCTATCCTGGGACGCGGCAAAGCTCGGTGCACCAGGATCAGGGATGAAGCAGGATGGGAGGATGTCAGAACTCCCTCCTTTGTCTCTGCATCCTGCCCTCTTTTGGCCTCCACATTTTAGCGAAGGCAGAGAACCCCGGTCTGAGCTAACCACCAGGCCTGGGTGACCGCCTAGCCCTCCCAAACATCAGCCCTGACCCTGCAGACGCCTCCGCGAGGCAGCTGTGGCTAATCAGACACGCCGTGGACAGCTGTCATTGTATTTCCCTTCCTCTGGGCAACGGCTCCCCATCCACCCCCACCACCACCACCACCACCTCGAGATTCATAGGCACTCAGGCCCTGAGAGCCCATTAACCTTCGATGCTCCACGGGGTCCGCTGTAAAGAGTCCTGGATCGATGTGGTCAAGCAAAGAGTTTCTCAGAAGTCTATCACACAAAGCAGCCAGCACGAGGCACCGTCTTTGTGGATGGCTGGCGGGGGCCTGGAAAGCTGTCATTTTTCTAACAGGCCTCAGAGTAGGAATGGATTTTTTTTTTTTTCTTTTTACCTGCCGCCAGAGCCGCCAGTTAGCAAACACAGCGTTTCCAGGAAAACAAATACACAGCTGGGATACTCGTTTTTCTTCTGTGACTAAATATTGGGAGCTCGGCTGAAAAAGATTTCAAAGACAGGCGGTCTTCAGAATTCCCTCTCTCTCGGTCCCTTCCTCTCTCCCTTCCTCCCGCCGCCGCCCTGCCCCTTGATGGAGATTTGCACGCCCCCCACAACCCAGCCACAGTCACAACTGCCTTTTCATCTTAAATTTCTATAGCAGCAAATGTAGGTCACTGATCTTAGAAGTGGCCTAGTTTCCCAGCCCCAAATAGAAATCTTTCCCCGGCTTGAGTTTTTTGTTTTTGGTTTTTTTTTTTCCCCCCCCTAGGTTTGTGGCTAATAAAAGTGTAACCTGCAGAGACAGGCCAAACACACTGAGCTCCGGCCTCCTCTTCACACCTCTGCGCACCGAGGAGCTGGGAAGGACGGCCCAGAGCACCGGCAGCCTGAGGGATGTGAGAGGCCGTGGCTTTCCCTGCAAGAGACACAAGGGCTCAAACATGCCTCTGAGAACGTGGGTGGCAGGGCCTCCCAAGGACAGCATGGCCATTTCTGCTGGAGCAGGTCGAGCAAGGACAACGCAGCCGGGATTTTTCAGATTCCCACCTGTGCTTTCTGCACCTGTCGTCGCTGTCGGGCTCGGCTCTGGGTTCTTGTCTTGCTTGCTTGCTTTCCCTTCCTTCCTTCTTCCCTTCCTCCTTCCTTCCTTCCTTTTTTTATTTTTTAATCCAAGTTCTTTACAGATAGCCAGAAAGTACCGATGAACAAAAAGAAAAACAAAAATTACCTGTAATACCCTTAGAGAAAAACTCTAACATTTCTTTGCATATCTTTCCAGTTATTTTTCTATACATATATAGTGATATAGACTTATTTTAGACAAAATTGGGATCATAGCATTCTGTGACCTGGTTCTCGCTCTTAACTTCTGTTATAAAATGTAAACCCTTTTCCTGGTCAATTCACCCGTGTGTGTGTGTGTGTGTGTGTGTGTGCATTTACACACATGACCTTGGGAGTTTTTTTCCTAAAATTACTGATAGAATTTTATAAAATGAAATCTAACCTGAAAGAGATAGCTTGCCACTTTATTTAGATTATTTTTTTTTAAAGATTTTATGTATTTATTTGATAGAGAGACAATGAGAGCAGGAACAAAAGCAGAGGGAGTGGGAGAGGAAGAAGCAGACCCCCCCTGAGCAGGGAGCCCGATATGGGGCTCGATCCCAGGACCTTCACGCCTGAGACACCCAGGCGCCCCTATAAAGATTATTTTATTTAAGGTGTAAAAACAGTACTCAGAGTCACCTCTCATGCCACCATGTAGGTCTACTTCCCCAGCATCCTACCTCCCCAATCCTAGTTTACACAAGCGATCACTGTTATCCGTTGAAGGGACTCGTGGACTAGCCCAATCTTTGTTCCTGCGTCCCTACAGAACCCACGATATACGCGTGTCTACATTTTCTCATGGGAAGACGCCATCTTCGTTTTGCAGCTTGTCTTTTTCACGGAACAATGTGGCGTGGACTCCTCCGTGTCAGCACATGCAGGAGTCCGAGCGTGTTCTGTTGAGTGGAAGAACCTCACCGGTTAGGAAGGTACAGTAACGTGTTCAACTTTTCCCCACTGAAAGGGATGTAGGACTTTTTGTGGTTTCCTGTTTGAAATCATGCTTGTGGATACTCACAAACATATCCCTGTAGGAGAGGGTCCTGTTAGAAATGCTAGGTCGTGGACAGGAGGTATATGACATTTTGACTGAGTTTGCCAGATGACCCTTCTAAAGATGCTACCGTTTGTCTCCCAGACCAACGCGTATTAAAAAGTTCCATTTCCTGGGAGTGCCTGGATGGCTCGGTCGGTTAAACGTCTGCCTTCAGCTCAAGTCATGATCCCAGGGTCCTGCGATCGAGCCCCACATTGGGCTCCCTGCTCAGCAGGGAGCCTGCTTCTCCCTCCCCTACCCCACTTGTGCTCTTTCCCTCTCTTTCAAATAAATAAATAAAATCTTTAAAAAATTTTCCATTTCCTCACACATCCTCAACACATCAAGTCTTTTAATGTGCCAATAAGATTAAATATATATATATATATATATATATATATATATCATTCATAATAGTTACACTGCACTTCACTTTATGGTAGTATCATAACTTATTTTTTTTTAAGATTTTATTTATTTGTTTGTCAGAGAGAGAGCAAGCGTGCACATGCAGGGGGGAACAGCAGGCAGAGGAGAAGCAGGCTACCTACTGAGCAAGGAGTCCGATGTGAGACTCTATCCCAGGACCCTGGGATCATCACCTGAACTGAAGGCAGACACGTAACCGACTGAGCCACCCAGGCGCCCCAGTATCATAATTTATTTTATCAACTGTCTCTTTTGGACCATAGATGTTGTTTGTGCCTTTATGTTGGAATCAACATCTTTGCACTATTATCCTCCCAGTTCCCTGGTTTTCTTTCTATATGACACAGCCACACATCAATTTCTGAATTAAGGAGTATTCTCAAGGCCTGAGAGATAGTGCCCAAGTTTTTTAAGTTCCTTAAATGACATGTCCGCCAATATGTTCAGCATTTTGCCCCGTGTCCCAGGAGAGGAATCCATGATGGATAAGTGTGGCTCCAAGTCCCAGACTCTGTGGGTCCAGGCTTCCCACGGTATCTGAAATGACCCAAGGGCTCGGTGACAGCACCTGTGACCACATGTTAAACCACTGGATACTGGGTAGAAAAAAGTATCCCTTTCCGATTCTCTTTCAGCCCTCCTGAGCCAATTAACGAGAGATTCTCAATTGGTACTTCTTGCCAATGACCCTTTTTTACGAAGAAGCAACTGGCTTCATGCTTACGTCTTCAACTATCCACGTATGTAGCCTGATTTACAAAGACTGATTTCAATGTATTTGCAGTTGCTTCCTCTGAAGCAAGTTATACTGATTTTCCATTAATGAAAGTGTTACAGACTTTCATTTTCAAGTCATTTTATTAAGGGTTAAAAAGTGAGTCAACTTTAACAACAAACAAACAGGGGCGCCTGGGTGGCTCAGAGGGTTAAGCCTCTGCCTTCGGCTCAGGTCATGATCTCAGGGTCCTGGGATCGAGCCCCACATCGGGCTCTCTGCTCAGCAGGGAGCTTGCTTCTCCCCCTCTCTCTGCCTGCCTCTCTGCCTACTTGTGATCTCTCTCTCTGTGTCAAATAAATAAATAAAATCTTTAAAAAACAAACAAACAAACAAATAACAGTCCACCTGGACCATGCCTATCACAAGAAAAATTATGAAGGTTGCATATATAGTTTAGTCCGAGAAATCTTGTATGGACCTTGTTCCCTCTCTGGGAGGAGAAGCAGACGGAGCGTGTGTTGATCTGATCCCCTGTGCCGGGCACGGAGCGCACCATCGGGAGCAGCCTAGCTGTTGCCTTGGGAAAGGTCTGGCCAAGCAGGCGGCTAGTGGGGGTTAAAGGTGGGAGGGTGGCCCAGGGCACAGAGTCCTTCACAATAAACACAAGATGTACTCTCTCAGCAGAGGGCGCTGGAGGGACACTGCCGAGGGGGATCTCCGGTGAGGCCATCTAGAACTTGATGGCATGAGGCCATCTAAGAACTTGCCCCCTCACCCCATTCACTGCCCACTGCTCAGAACGCAGTCCCTCTGCCACCGGGCAGCCTTGGCCTGGTGAGAACTTCCTGCAGCCCTTAGACGTGGAAAACAAAGCCACATGCTCTCAAAGCCTCCCACCCCAAGGTGCTCAGTCTCCCTGCCCCACACTCAGTCATCGGTTGACGATGGCTGCACTCCAAGGGCGGCCCGTTGTTTGCGCAGCTACCCCAGACCCACTCCGGCCTGGCCAAACCCGTAAACTTCTGCTACTGGGTGGCCAGTCCCCCTATCCAAGGAGGTCCAAACCTCTTCCTTGGCTAGACTCCCTCAGCCCTAGGGAACCATGCACCTTCCTTTACACCTTGTAGCTCTTCTGTCATCCTGGTTAATCATTCTCCAAATTCAGCTTCCCCTGTTTATTGTGCTTCTGGCTGTTCTCTCCTGGGTGGGCCCAGGCCACTGTGGTCAGTCTCCAGCCTTCACCTCCCCAAAGCTGTGGGCACTTATGTCAAGCCGTCCGGCACAAACTGGACCTGCTTATACTACAGCCAAATAGCAGTGGCCCCAGACTTCCTCTGCCCCAGCAAAGGCTGACCCCCCTACACACGTACACACCCTGGTTCACCTTGGTGCTCCTGCTCATTCCTCCCTGCTCTAGTCTCACCAAGTCTGCCACTAAACAGATTCCATGGCTCCCGACCCTCACATCTTGCACGCAAAGGATCACACCATCATCTCCCCTCCCTCGGTGGCTCCGTGAACTTCAGGGGTCTGGCCCTACTTCATCGTTCCCCAAGCAGGCTCATGGCTCTCTCTGCATTTGACCCAAACTGTAGCAGTGTGAGGAAGAGTAGGAGCCCTTGGTCCCATTTACTAGATGGGGAAACTGAGCTTCCGAGGTTAACTGTTGTCCTCCAACCACACTGAGAGCAAATGGCATTTCAGGACTAAATCTTCTCATTTCCAGTCCAGGATAACTGCAACATCACTGAAACACTCACCCTTTCACAGGGGGTAAGAAATGCTCATTTGTACATAGCTAAAGGGGATCTAAAGTCACACAGAGAGAATGTGACCCTCAGCCCCCATGGGGCCTCTGCATTCGGCCGAGAGGTTAAAGCAGCGCACAGCAGAGGACTTCAGTGGGCGCTGCCTGTGAAGCCACGCACTTGGACATGGGGCTGGCTCAGCCTGGGGAAGGATGCCATTCTGGCATTTGACCACACCCAAGAGGCATTTCGTGTAGTTCACACAACCACACCGAATGTGCTGACAGCTGAGAAGTATAGATTTAATGCGATCTGAGGGTATCCCCAGCTCGGGTCAGCGTAGAGTTAACATTCTCTGGGGCTCCAGTGCCAGGCACCTGGTAGGTAGGGGATGGGGTGGGGGAAGGGAAGAAAGGTTGACTCTGGAGCCCCAAGTCATTTGTCTCTGCAGATATCCACCGACTCATGGCTAATCTGTCTCTGGGCATCTGCCTACACACATCTTCATGGAGATGCTCTCTTGCTGGTGCCTATCTCCCCCACGTCCTGAGGCTTAGTCTGTCCCTTCCGTGCCATGTCCTGGGTAACACTCTAGGGCCCTCCCTGTCCGGAGGCAGCATGGAAACTGTCTGCATGGATCGTGCGCAGCCATTCCCCCCCACAGGTCATGCTGCCTCCCCAAGGGGAGAGAAGGCACAGGGATAGCCCCCGCCCCCCAAAATAGTCTATGTCCCCTTTACCTCTCCTCCTCCTCCCAGGCCAACCACGCATATTCTGGACTAAGCAGGAGAAGCCCCACTTTCTTTCTTGTGTCCCTACCAAACATCTTGTCCAGTATGTCCCTAGGGGCTCACAGTTTGGAAGGATAAAATCCAGAAAGCTCCTTTGTGTTACCCTCTATACAAAAGGCCTGAAAGGTCTAGTGACCCCAGTGAGAGTGAAGTAAAGAGAAGTTACAAAGAAGGAGGGAAAAAATCCCTAAATTGGAAATGGCAAACTATTATTACAGCTCATGGCTTTCCTAAACTAAGCACCCCGAGAGCCGCAGAACCACTCACAGACTCTGGTTTCCGGTGCCCACAGTGACTCCCAAGTCCTGACGCTGCCAGACCTCGTGGTCCAGGCACTCATGCGGAGTGATGTTGGGCTTCTTGGTCCGGCTGTATGAACAGCAACACAGCCTCTAGACTGCTGATGTCTTCTGAAAAACCTTTTGCAGAGTTAAGAAATTTTTCCTGAGCTCAGAGATGAGTGAAACTCCACGGCCAGAGAGGGACCGGGGAAGGGGTTGAGAATCCAAGCCACAATGCCAGGGCAACGCCTTGGGGACTCAGACGCAGAAGCAAAGAAGAAACTGAACAACGTGCCTCTTGAACATCCTGTCACCTTGGCCCCCAAGTCATACCTCCTGCCCAGCAGCTGCCGTCCCTCCACCACCGCCACAAAGGAAGAAGAAAACGGACGTTAGCCGACACTGCCCTCCGTGGATGCATTAGCGGTCAGTTCCGAGCTCCCTCAAATGCCTCCTGACAATGAAAGTCAAATACTGGGAGCGAGGGAGTTTTCAGAGACAGCTACCAGTGCAAAATCGCCCTTTGGGCAAATCAAAGGCGAAAGTGCTAGCTTAAAGCCCAGGAGACCCTAGACTTCCAAGACGCACATGAAAGGTTAAACTGAGCAGGGTTTCCATGACAAGCCTCCGTGCAAAGGCTGCTGCTCCCCAAGGAAAGTCAGCACGCCCCTCTGCTCCCCTGCACCCGTCTCCCAGGCTTCGGGCTGCTCCGGGGGAAACCCAGAGCCACCAGAATGGGGAAGAGAGGGACACGCTTGTTTGTTAGAATCCTTTGCTGCCAAAAGACAGAAGAAGCTTCAGAAATGCTTCAACCCACTCTCCCTCCCTCACCGGGAGCTGAACCCAGGAGTTTTCACCAGGAATCACAGGACCCATTGCCTCTCTTGGTGGGAGCGAATCATCTCAATGAGCCTTTTTTTTTTTTTTTTTTTTTTTTTTTTAGGAAATTCAGGCCAGACATTCTTGTCAGTAGATTTAGCAGCTAAGCATTGGCCGTTACTAAGTGAGACAATCTTTTTAACCTACTGAAGTTCTGAGCACATGGTTTTTCCTCCGAAAGAGAGAAGAACAGCATGGTGGCAGGGATCCCACCTCGCCCGCGGGGCTAGGAGCAGAGCCTGGCTCCCCACACCTGATGCGCCCTCCACCCACAGCGTTAGGAAGGTCCCCACCTCACCGTGTACGCATCTGCTCCTTCTCCTGGTTCAAAACCAAGGGTGAGTCTTAGAGCTGCTGCAGAAGCACTACGTGCTCTCAGCTTGGCCCACAAAGGCCTCGTGTCCCAGCATGGACCACGCTTTGGCAGGACTCGTGTTCACCTTCAGTGGAGAAATGGCACGAGTGAGCTCTGGGGAGCTGACAGTGTTTCTCAAACTTGAACAATGTGCACACCCCTCCCCTTAGCATACTTTTGTTTTGTTTTGTTTTGAACTCCCAATGCCACCTAAATTATTTTTATTATTGTGTTAGTTGCAACAGAAAACCTGATTCAAACTGGCTTTAACAAGGAAGGGAACTAATGTAGTTCAAACAAATTGAGGCCCCCTGGAGTGTAATGACTTCCAGAATTGTGTAGTCAGTCTCTGATTCAGCGTGTGTGCGTGCGCGTGTGTGTGTGTGTGTGAGACTCAGCACGGTGCCTCAGCCTCACACTTGTCCCGATCCTGCCAGAGGACTGGCTGCTGGGAGCACTTGGGGGTTCTGTGCTTTCTTGCTCATAGCTGGGGGACACACAGTGTGGCCTGGCTTGAAACCAGTGAGGCCTGAGCATGTGCTGAGTTCTTCGTCTTAGACCGGGACTTAGGTAAACGATCACCATGGCAAAGGGAGCGGGGTTACCCTTCTCGATTTAGACAGCGAAACCCGTCAGGGCCCACCCCTGGAGCTCGTGGGCCAAAGCCAGCCAGTCAACCTGGCTGCCGCACAAGGCGGATGGGAAGTGTGTGTGTGTGTGTGTGTGTGTACAGGAGCTGATCCCTACAAGATGTACTTCCCAGTCTCCTCTGTCAACTGGTTTCTGCTGGATTCAGCCAATGGGAAACATGATCGAAGAAATGAAAGCCAGGGAAAGGGAGAAACCATAGTATGTCTCCCGTCTCTATCTGCCTTGAGTAGCTTCTCTGGAAAGAGCTGATCTCCTGCAAAACTCCAGGTGCCCCAGACGGGCCCTTCATTGTCTCGGCTTTCATCTGGGGGCCCCAGGCTGGGCTCTGAAACCGCCATGTTTTGCCCCTCCAGCCTCAAGTGGAGGGAGCTGCCTGCTGCTGCCGGGGCCAGAGCACACACGCATCCCATCTGGGTCTCCCCACTCCCACCCCTGTGTACCGTTTCCCTGCGTGAAGCTGCCCTTGTTTCAAACATTTAGAGTAGTCTCTATTTTCCTCGTGGAACCCCCGCTACACTCCCAAATATGTACAAACATAAAACCAAGTATAAACTCTATCAGCACAGGGCTCTTCCAATAACAATAAAAACAGTAAAATTCAAAATAACATTAACTCAACATGATAGGCCATTGGGACTGTATTATTTTGCTGAACTAAACTCCCTCTTGAGATGTGAGTACAAACCTTCCCGCTGCGGGTCACGTTCCTCCCGAGTTCGGCGGGCTTTTGCCCCCGCGCATTATGCACGACCCTCTTCTTCCACTGATTTTTCTCCGTTGGAATTTCTGTGATATCTCATTCATAGAATGTGAACATTGATTGCTGGCTTTCACATCTGAAAACCGATGCGATGATAAGCTCTGAAATCTCACAGCCAAACTCAGTTATAAGATCGCCCAGATTTTCCAGAATGTATATATGCATATACACACAGATATCGTGTTTTTATGATCAACACAAAAGCACAACATCTTAAAATATAGAGGGAAGGAAAGACTAGCGTGGTTTTCACATAGGTACTGGCAGAGCGAGAAGAGCCCGGGCCGGGTCTCGCAACCCCAGAATGACATGATTGCGCTCCGGGTACGTGCTGGGAATGCCCTTGTTAATCCTAATGACACCCTTTCCGGGCAGGTGTTATAATTTTATTTTGTGGATGAAGAAATTAGGGACTTGCCTAAAGTCTCACATCTAGAGTAAGCGAGAGCTTCACATGTTCTAAAACCCGTGCCTCTCCGTTTGCCTCATTCAGTGGGCCCTTGGATTACAAAGTACATTCATACATCCAATAACTATTGGTTGGACACCTGCTATATGCCAGGTCTAGACATTGGGGTAGCATGGTGAACAAAACGGACGGAAACCTGCCCAGCAGAGCTTGTATGCTAGAAGAATCAGAAAATAAACAACACGAGTGAAATATATGGTCCATGGAGAATGACAAGTGTCAGAAGAGCAGGAAGGGGGGAAGGGAGATACTCTGCGGGGTACAGAGAGAGGTTGACATTTTGGACAGGGTGGCCAGGGAAGGCAAAGACCTGAAGGAACGATTCGGACAGATATCTGGGAGGAGAGTATTTCAGGCAGACCAACAGCCACTACAGGGGAAAGCATCACTGGAGGCCAGTGTGGCCACAGCAGTGGAAACCAGGGGTACCTGAGGGATAGCAGGGAGTCAGCCATGGAGGAGGCCATTGTTAAGGACGTTGGCTTTTACTCGGAGCCAGATACAAAGCCACTGGAAGTTTCTGGGAAGGATTGCTCTGGCTGTTAAATGTGGAGATGAGACTATGGGGCCCAGGATGGAAGCTGGGCCAGGAGTTAGAAATAAAGGTGAGAGTTGCCAGTAATGGGACCAGGTTGTAGGTAGTAAGAAGTCATCGAATTCAGGATATACTCAGGATTTGAAATATGACCAGGCATGCCTTAACACTCAGTCTTGCTGGCCTGTCAGTTTATAAAGACCAAAGTCTATTAGTCCAGGGAGACACAGAAAGATCCCAACACCAACACAGTCCAGAACAGCGTTGCCCAGGAGAATCTTCTGTGAAGACAGAAATGCTCTGCATTCTCCAATATGGCATCCACTGGCCCTGTGCGGCTCTTGAGCACTCGAGATGTGGCTAGTGTGATTGAAGGACTGGATTTTTTTTTTTTTTTAGCCTTAATTAACTTATATCTTACAGAACTGCATGGGACAGAGCAGCGCTAGAGAAGAAGGCTGATAAACTGGGCGCAGATAGCTCTCGCCCCTTGTTGGGATTTACTGAGAAGACAATCACCAGAGCCCTCATTGTGTGCACTCAGATCTCAACTCCTCGGGCACCAGGCAGAGTGCCTTGAGAAATGGCTGTGGTGTGAATAAAGTGCTAATTTTATCTCTGAAATGGCCCATTAATAAATAACAGAGTGTTTATAAATATGCAAAACACATAATTAGTCCATTCCACAAAGTCTCTGTGATGGGAACGTGAAAGCACATCCGAGAGCAAAGGGTGGGGGGATCCAAATAAATTTAGTTTCTCTTTAAACCCTACAAGCAATGAATACTGAATAATTTACTTCTGAGAGTCGTAACACAAAAGCGAGTCATTTATTGGTTCCTCTGAGCATGAGCAGCACATTCTAACTTAATTCATATATGTGGAAACCCATTATAAGAAGTAAATGAGTTACCAATGAGAGCGAAGGCAGATGGCGGCTGTTTCGCCCTCCTTCATGGACCCTGAATTACTCTAATCATCATTTTATTTAAGCCCAGAAGGCCATAAGAAATAAGTTACTGACTCCACTGAAATATGTCTCCCTTAAATATATAAACTAGAACCTGGAATAGGTACATTATTCAAACAATTTCTTGCAGTGACAGGCACAGCACTACGGGCCAAAGGCAGCCAAGAAATTCTGCAGTACCTCCTAGGATCTGGGGAGACCGCCTTCTGAAGATAATTGAGAAGGGGCCCTCTCTAGCAAATAAGACGAGATGCTCTGCCTTTTCCAGAATCCTTGTTAGCGTCTCCACGGAATTCCCTCTCCTAGGAAAATGATACTGTGTTGGCCTCTATCGCCTAAACCAGAAATCTGAGCATGATGTTTCAGGGGTTTTTTTCCAGCTTCATTGGAATATAATTGAAATATGTCAAAGTTAAGGTGTGCAAAGTGTTGGGGTGCCTGGGTGGCTCCATTGGTTAAGTGCCTGACTCCCGATTTCAGCTCTGGTCATGACCTCGGGGTCCTGAGATCCAGCACCGGGACAGGCTCTGCCCTGGGTATGAGCCCGCTTAAGATTCTCTCTCTCCCTCTGCCCCTCCCCCACTTCCTAAAATAAATTTCCCCAACTTTATCAAGGTATAATTGACATATAGCATTGTGTAAATTTAAGGTGTACAACAACATGTTGATTTGATACATTTAAATATTGCAATATGATGACCATCTTTGGGCTAGCTCATGTCTCCATCACATTGTATGATTACCGTTGCTTTTTTGTGGTAAGAACATTTAAGTTCTACTCTCTTAGCAACTTTCAAGGATATATCAACTATATATATTTGTTATTGTTATATTAATATATATTATATATATTAATATATATAACATATTATTATATATAAATATATATATAGTCAATAATATAACTATTAAATATAATCACCATATTTTACATTAGATCCCCAAAGCTTGTTAGTCTCATAACTGGAAGTATGTACCCTTTGACCAGTACCTCCCCATTCCCCCCTCTCCCCAACCCCTGCTACCAACCAGTCTATTCTCTGTTTCTCTGAGTTTAGATGTTTTATATTCCACATATAATTCTGGGCTCTACATTTCACTTTCTCCCTCCCTGATTCCAATCCATTGTGTCACTGGGTTAAAAGATCCTCATAATCCGGGACATCTGGGTGGCTCAGTGGGTCGAGCGTCTGCCTTCGGCTCAGGTCATGGTCCCAGGCTCCCAGGGTTGAGCCCCACGTCTGGCTCCCTGCTCAGCAGGGAGCCTTTTTCTCCCTCTCCCTCTTGCTGTCACTCTGCCTACTTGTGCTCGCTCTTTCGCTCTCTCTCTCTCTCTGTCAAATAAATAAAAGCTTTTAAAAATCCTCATAATGCTAACCCCCTTCTCTAGCTTCTTGCTCCTACCCATTCTTCACACAACAGTGTGAAATGTTCCTGTGCCAAGAAAGCTCTCTGGGTCATCACAGATCCTCAACAGTGCTTGTGGAATGAATTAATGCGGTCGGAGAGGCAGGCAGAGTCAAAGAACCAAAGTGTTGGCGAAGAGTTTGATTTCCATGCTGCGAGTCGTGGGAAGCAAACAGGAAAATCTCTTAACCTGATTTCGGTATTGTCAGTGCCCTCCAGCCCATGACCACCAGGAACACACCTGTGGTTAAGCCAGCTGGGTTGACGGACTCCTTGCAGTGAATCAGAACATACACCATGGGAACCGTGGGGGCATCACCGCTAAAGAGAGTTGGAAATGACAGGATTGGAGCTTGTGGGAGGTGATTATGGAGAAGGCTCAAGGAAGTGGGGTTTGCTCTGGATTCGGTGTTGTCAGGAAGCAGGGGGAGTTCTGTGACTGGATTTCTTAATAAGTCTTGTCTGGAGAGACACCTGGGTGGTCTAGTCAGTTACGTATCTGCCTTTGGCTCAGGTCATGATCCTGGGGTTCTGGGATCGAGCCTCACATCGGGACTCCCTGCTGGGCGGGGAGCCTGCTTCTCCCTCTGCTTGCTGCTCCCCCCGCTTATGCTCTCTCGCTCTCTCGCTCTCTCTGACAGATAAACAAAATCTTTAAAAATAAATAAATCTCGTCTCGGAGGTGGGAGGAACAGAGTGAACCTAAAAAGTGTGATTGGCAAAGAAGTAACAGAAACCCGCATCAGGCAGCAGGGAAGGCTCGCTGGTCAGTTCTGTGGTCTGGACATTGTGCATATGGTCTCTGTTCAGGCATGATTACAGGGTGTGCATGTTTTTGTCCTCATCTGTCTGTTGGGTTCTGGGATGCATTTGTGTTGGACAGAAGAACCCCACAGGCCAGCCCTCGCCTGCCAGGAGCTCCTCCTCTCTCTCCCAGTATTGGTGAGATACAGAGGAGAAAAGCAAGGTGTCCAGGACAGGGGGTGAGCTGGTCCAACTGAGAGATGGTGGGGTGGGGTGACGGCGGTGGGGCTGATAAGAAGTGACTGAATTCAGGATACAGGTGCGATCATGGCTGCACTCAAACCGTATCTCTCCCCAGAAGAACACCGGCCCCTCGGGAATCAACCAACACCAGCCTATATTTACAGCTTTCTCCAGACTGGTTTTTGGCAGGTTATTATCCACACCCGAGCACCAAGCCGTGATACTATTCCAAAACTACGCTGCCTCTTTTGGGAGTTTTTTTGCACATACTCATCAAATAATACGATATTCCTGACACCACTCTGTACATTCAGATTTCCTGAAAATTACCTCTAGAAACTCCTCAAAGAGCAAAAGCTACTATGGGATGCTGCCGTTAAGGGTCGGTAAGTGCCTTGGTTGTGAATGGTTTTGATGTAATTTGTTAGTAGGGGTTGAGAGATATTTACAGGCTTTCTACCCTTTATGATTTTATAGGTCAAAAATAGAGGGTTTTTCGTTTTGTTTTGTCATCCGTTTATTCAACAACTGATTTCCAAGAGCCAGCACCAGGCATGTTCCAGAAGCTGGAGCTACAGGAGTGGAAAAAAAAAGAAATAGACAAAAATCTCTGACCCAGTGGGGCTTGCGTTATAATGGATGGGAGAGACCATAACGAAATAGAGAAATAAAATAGAATGTTAAAGAGCAACATAAGCTAATGAAAAAAGAGGGAACAGGGAGGCTTTCCTGAGAAGGTGGCTTGGAGGAAGGGCCTGATGGAAGTGAGATGCCCAGCTCAGCGGATGTCTTGAGGGGGGTGGGGTGGAGCACTGTAGGCCAAGGGGACAATCACTGCTAAGGCTCGGGGGGCAGGAGAAAACCAGAGCTTGATGCAGATCAGGGAGACCGGGAGTGGAGAAGAGATCAGAGGGGCCGTGGGATCGAGATCAGGGCAGGCCATCCAGGCAATGTCAAAGATCACGGCTTTCTCTCTGAGTTGCGGGGGGATCTTCTGGGGGGATTGGTTGACAGTGGGATATTTAAAATATCAGCCGGCACTGAAACACTCTGTTGCTAAGGTTAACAATAGGCAAAAATCTGTATCTTTTGATTTTTTATCATTTTCCTAACTGTTAGTTTTAATACTCTTTTTGTTAGTAAGTGTAATATGCTCATGACAAATGATGTAGAAAATACAAACTCGATAAATAAGGCAATTAAAAGCCACTGCTTCCTACCACCCAGTGATGACCATTGTGACGCTCAGTGTACCTCCTATCTTTTTTTATACATATGTATTGTTTAAGGTTTTTACATAGAATTCACACACATGTGTATATACACATGTATGTATTATTTGAGCCTTCTCTCCCATTTTAATCATGACCATATCTGCAATGTCATTGAAAATCCCTTCCTATAATTCCAATGGTTTCAAAGTATTCTGTCACATGAATGAATCATGATTTCCTTATCGTGAAGTCCACTCCTTTCTCTCCCGTGCAGCAGCGGCTCTCCTAACAATGAAGATTCCAAAAGAATGTTCCCAACCATCTTTGTTCCCTAGTTCAAGATTACACCCAGGTGACAGCTTGCGTTATCCAAGGAGTCAGACTAGAACAGCTTGTGGGCGTATAGGGTGGTTTCTTCTTCTGTGGGACTATCCTTAGGTTGAACAGTCCTTGGGTGAGGATATTTTGTGCCTGAATTCATTCAGAGGTGATTACTGGTGCTTTGGAAATACAAATCTGGCAGCATTTTGATGCAAACTGTGGGCCTAGAGGCCCATCCTTCTTCCCTCTATCCCTGCCGCCACTGCACCATGTCAGATTTCAGCAATCAGGAAGGAAGATAGAAGTGTGACCCTCCTGCCTGGCGCAGGGGCCCCTGATGTGACTGGAGTGCCACTGGCCTACCCCAGCCAGGTTCCCCAAGGACTGCTGGTGCCCACCGCTACTCCAACATCCTGTCTCATTCCCAAGACTCGGCCAGCCTCACCTCACCCCTCCCTCCCAGCCCTGCCAGGCCCCAAATCTCAAGGCAGTGACTAAACATAGACCAGGTTGTCATTTATAATGTAGTAACTGGGGCTCCCCCAAAAGTCCCCAGATTCCAGCCCTCCCCAACCCAGTGCCCAGTAAGACCCATGACCATCTCCCAGCCCAGAAAGGCCAAATCAGAGAACAACAGGGTTTCGAGGTCCCTGTCTTCTTGTCCTTGAGAAGAAACAGACAGAGCCTCCTTCTCACTCTACACACTCTACACTCTGCGGGTGAGACTGACCCGCACCCTGTCATTTCAGGGTGAACGGGGCATAGCTGTGATGGCTCCAGAGGGTGGGTCTCAACCCTATCCACTCAGTGCTTGTTAGAAATGCAGAATCTTGGAGGCATACTAATGAATCAGCTAATAATGACTCATAGTAATGAATCAGAACCTGCCTTCTAATAAGATCCCCCAAGTGATCCTGATGTACAGTAAAATTTGAGAAGCACTGCTCTAAGTCAGTGGTCCTCAAACCTAAGTGAGCATTACCTGGAGTGCTTTTTCAAATAAGGGCTGCTAAGTACTCAGCCATAAAATGGAGTGAAATTTTGATATATGCTAAAATACAACATGAATGGGCATTGAGAACATTATGCTTGATAACAAAGAAGACATAGAAGGAAAAAAATCACATGAGTCCATGCATAGGACAAACTCATGGAGTCAGAAAGTAGAACAGAGGTCCCCAGGAGCTGTGGGGGTGGGGGGGTCAATGGGGAAGAAAGGAGAGGATGAAACCGTTTTTGGTATAAACCATGGTGATGGATACACACCATTGTGAATATGTCTTTTTTTTAATTAAATTTTTTATTTATTTTCAGCGTAACAGTATTCATTGTTTTTTCACCACACCCAGTGCTCCATGCAATCTGTGCCCTCCCTAATACCCACGACCTGATTCCCCCACCCTCCCACCCCCGCCCCTTCAAAACCCTCAGGTTGTTTTTCAGAGTCCATAGTCTCTCATGGTTCACCTCCCCTTCCAATTTCCCTCAACTCCCTTCTCCTCTCCATCTACCCTTGTCCTCTATATTATTTGTTATGCTCCACCAATAAGTGAAACCATATGATACTTGACTTTCTCTGTTTGACTTATTTCACTCAGCATAATCTCTTCCAGTCCTGTCCATGTTGCTACAAAAGTTGGGTATTCGTCCTTTCTGATGGAGGCATAATACTCCATAGTGTATGTGGACCACATCTTCTTTATCCATTCATCCGTTGAAGGGCATCTTGGTTCTTTCCACAGTTTGGCGACCGTGGCCATTGCTGCTATAAACATTGGGGTACAGATGGCCCTTCTTTTCACTACATCTGTATCTTTGGGGTAAATACCCAGCAGTGCAATTGCAGGGTCATAGGGAAGATCTATTTTTAATTTCCTGAGGAATCTCCACACTGTTCTCCAAAGTGGCTGCACCAGTTTGCATTCCCACCAACAGTGTAAGAGGGTTCCCCTTTCTCCACATCCTCTCCAACACACGTTGTTTCCTGTCTTGCTAATTTTGGCCATTCTAATATGTTTAATGCCAATGAGTTATACACTTACAAATGGCTAAAGTGATCAATACTATGTCGATTTCACCACAAGAGAAAAATAAAATTTTGAAAACCACAGGTTGCTGGGACCTACCTGTAGAGTTTCTAATTTCTGCTTCAGCAGGTCTAAACGGAAGTCTGAGAATTTGCATTTCTAACAAGCACCCGAGTGATGTTGATGCTGCGGGTCTAAAAACCATGTTTTGAGTGGCAAGAATCTGAGCACCATTTATTAACCAAAATTAAAAGGAAAACTGATGTCCAGACCCCATCCCAAGGAGTCTAGTTTGATTGATCTGGATTGGGGCCTGGGCCTGGGGAAGTTTTAGGCTTCGTCGGGTTGTCCCACTGGAGAGCAGTACATGGCTGGGGCTGTGTGGGGACCTCCTCACCTGCCTATGCTTCATCCTGGTGAGGATCTCCTGCTGTTGCTTTGTGGAAGCTTTAGAAGCAGGCAACAGGGTGGTGGAGGAGTTTCTCACGCTAGGAAAATTACCCAATTCTTTGTTCTCCGAGAAAATGCTTCCTAACCGTGGGACAGATCCTCGAGAGAGAGGATATTCACTCAACTACTGAATGACCAGGGTTGATAGACAGATTTGAGCTTTGTTACATTCCCACATCAGTGTGTGAGATCATTAATTCTTTTAAGAGATCTTCTTTGTTTTAGGAAAATTTAGGACCCCTGAGTCACACTTCATTTCTTAGTATCTGACAAATCTATCACAGGTGACCCTACTAGAACAGAATAGGAAAGAGAGTGAAGGCCGGTGTTGCTTTTCTGAGAATTCCTCCTCAACCCAAAAAAATCCCATGAATAGCTGGTTTGTTGATTTTCCACCCATTTAAAAAGTTCCAAAATGTCATAGGATTGACCATGGACATGTCCACAAGTGGTAACAGGACAATAAAACCCTTGAACATTTGAGTCTTTAGTTAAAATTTCTTTCGTCTTTGTGCACTTTACTCATCAAGATATTTATATTCCTACAGCTGGTCAATCACCTAAGTAGACACCATGGCCAGGGTGGGCAGAACCCCTTCCCTGCTACTTCCCTCCCTCCAGCCCACACCCACCCACCACTGTCCCCACCTGAGATTCAACTCACTCTTTTTCCCACCAGCTCTGGTAGGAGCAGGGAAGGGGCAGCTTCAACACCACATTCTCTCCCCAACTCAACTACATGAAACTTACAGTATGTTAAAAATAATTCATTGAACAGGAGCACTAGAAAAGACAGACATTCAGTGGTTGGGTGAGACCTGGAAATGAAACACTGACTTCAAGATAGCCTTTCTGAAAGACTCTGGCAGAAGCCAGCAAAAAGAACTCACTTTCACTTAAACCTTCTGAAACCTCCTCTCCTTGCACCTTTTTCTCTCTACTCCAAATTACGTTTACACACAGACACCTAACTCTACCTCTCTACAAGTCCTTCTGCTCCTTCTCCTGACCTCCAAAATGAACTATCCCTTCCCAGATTTTGTTCTCAGAAAAGGAACATATTTCACAATATCCCTTCAAAATTGCTAGGGTAGCATGCTGATCTAGAAGTCAGAGTTAAGGACTGTAATTAAGGATTCCAAAACCTCAGAAAGACAGACAAAAGTAGTCTGCAAAATTATGGATTTTGTCAGTTATTTACTATCTCGGACTGCTGGATCTGTACCAACTAGTCCACTTAATTATAAACCCCTCAGGTGGGGGAAATGGTTAAAGGGAATGGGGTAGGAAAGGCTAAGAGGGGATTTAAAGAAGCCAACGGTGCACAATTCAGATATTTCAGATATTGGTCTTGAGAGGACAAACAAAAAATAGGAAATGAAATACATATGGCCATTATTGGAATCTTTCCCTTGAGAGAAGATTGGATGAAACTTCAAAGTTGTAAATAAAATAAATGTGTCTCCATAGGAGACCTAAAAACTGACTTCAGGAATCTTTTCAACAACATCCTGAGATACACCTAGCCGCTAAAGCAAAAGGAGACTTGCCCTCTCTTTTGGTAAATAGGCTCACATCCGAAATAGGAAACTTAGACAGAAAAATAAATTGGACTGGGGAATTGCCAATTTAGGAGATCTCCAACATGTGGCTTAACATTTTCAAAAAGCCCTAGAAAATAAACAAGATAGGAATGAAAACAAACTTCTGGCTGTCCCAATTAAACAACTGGTCCCTGAAATAAAAACAAAAGGAAGAGCTTTTTTATTCTCTGAGAATTCCAAGAGTTTATGAGTAAGGACACCTGTGGATACAGTAGCCAGAAGGGCCATTGGAAAAACTCATGCCATATGTTGGTTAAGAGACAGAAAACGATGGTCCAAAGTCAGCCCTGGGGGTGCTGCAGCTGGGAGGAAGATTAGAGCCCAGTTGATTCCCTGCCCTTCATCTAAACTCCCAAGGCAAACGGTTTATAAATACGGACAACAATTCATCTTTTCTATTGATATGGGTACCACTCTATAGAACACTATCACAAACCGGCAGATCCCCCAAAGCACCGAAACCACTCCAGCAGCCGGAATTCCCCACAACTGTAAGCCCCTTTCCATGTCCCTATCCGAAACTGCTACACTGGAACCATTAGCAGGAGAACATTCCTTTCTTCTCTGGGACACAACTCCTGCAAATGTAACAGGTAGGGAACACGTTAGCAGGTGGCACTGCCAACGAAAATGTACTCCAGAGGGATGAATTTGGAAGGCCCAGAAATTGTAACTGATATTCATATCGAAAGACCTGCACTGGGTATGATTCAAGAAACTACTGAAGAATCAGCCAGGGTCTCAGAATCTCTGAAGGTCAAAGACTCAGCAAATACAAGCAAATTCCTTGGAATAGAGCCACAACAGTCCACATTGATTCTTCTAAACCTTTACAGAAACTTCTCAATACCCTATTAACACTCAATGCAAAGAAGGTCTTAGGCCAATTACAACCACCTGAATTGGGGAAAAAAGGGTTAATTATTCCTTGTGCTGGTCCCTGTAATACCTGTTTCACCTGTTTAAAAGCCTAACAGTTGAGCTTATACAGATTTGTCTAAGGCCTGTGAGCAGTTAAAAAAAGCTTGCTTCCCAGCAATGTCTTTTGTTTTTTTAAAGATTTTATTTATTTGACAGAGAGAGATCACAAGTAAGCAGAGAGAGAGAGAGAGAGAGAAGCAGGGTCCCCACCGAGCAGAGAGCCCGATGCGGGACTCGATCCCAGAACCCCGAGATCATGACCTGAGCCAAAGGCAGCGGCTTAACCCACTGAGCCACCCAGGCACCCCTCCTAGCAATGTCTTACTCAAATAGCACACCCTCCTTGGTCCCACCTGAAGGCAAATCCTATACTGTAATAGATTTTTGTGTTCAATGTTCTTTAGTGTCCCCGTTGATGAAGATATCTGGTATGTATCTGCCTTCACTTTAGAAAAGCAACAATTCTCCGGGATAGTTACGCCCTGGGGGTTCACCAAAGCTCCATCCTACTTTTCTCAAGACTTAAAAGAGCTCAAAGATATACTGTTTCCTTGTGGGTCCATTTGGATCCAATATGTAGATGACCACTTCTTATGTTCCAGTAATCTCGAAGATTCTAGACCCAGCTCTGTACTTCTACTCACAGAGCCACAAAAAAACAGGACACAAAGCTTCGAGGGAAAATTTCCAATTCTAAAGAAAAAAAAAAAAAACAACAACAGTTCATTGTCTAGACCATGGCCTATTAACTGCAGGAAAGGCATTATCTGAAGAGAGATTATAAATTATGTAAAATTACCCAAGACCCAACCACTAAAAAAACAAGAAGATGTCTGACATTCACTGGGTATTGTGGAGAATGGGCTCGAAGTTTTTTTTGGAATATCAAGCCTCTATATGATTTGACAGAATCAAATATCACACACCCTCCCATGGAACAAAAAAAAAATAACAAGGTCTTCAGTGATTTCATATATCCCTTTGACAGCCATCTAAACTAAATCTCCCAAATTATCATAAGCCTTATCTTTTGTTTGTGCTTGAAAGGTTAGACCATGCTCTAGGGGTATTAACTCAAAACCATTCTGCACATCAAAGACCCATTGCCTATTATATCTGGTCCCTTGGTCTGGTAGCTAGAGATTTTCCTACTTTCCTCAGAGCAATTGTGTACCCTCAGCTAAATTAAACAAAACACTTCAGATCCTGCAGTTGGACTGTCTTTAAACCTGATGGGACTACATGTAGAACAATCCCTATGGCTAATTGAAAATGCCAACGTTTTTCTCCTAGTCTATTAATAAAAAAATATTGTTACTTTCTCCCTTCTCATAGTACCATACACTATTCTGACAACTCCACCTGGCAACTTTATTATCCTTACCCCACAAAGGAGAATATTATAATCATGCGTCTGCTGTTGAAGACTTGTCCGTGCCCAGAATACATATCGTAGGCCTCCCCACACCAAATTCTAATTTAATGTTGTTTGTTGATTGGTCTTCGCCAATCATGGGTATACGTGTATACCCATGTTCACAGCAGCATGATTTACAATAAAAAAAAAAAAAACTGGAAGCAATCCAAGTGTCCATTGGGAGATGAATGGATAAACAAAGTGTGGTATACACACTCAATGAGCTATTATTCAGCCTTAACACGGGAAGAAATTCTAACACCTGCTACAACATGGTTGAACTTTGCAATGTTATGCTAAGTGAAAGAAGCCAGACACAAAAGGACAAACATTGTGTGCTGCACTTATATGACATTCCCAGAGTAGTCAAATCCATAGAGACAGGGAGAAGAATGGTGATTTCCAGGGCTGAGGGAAGGAGGGAATGGAGAGTTTTAATGGGTACAGTTTTGGTTGGAGAAGATAAGGAAGTTCTAGAGATGCATGGTAGTGATGGGTGTACAATGTGAAGGTAATACTACTTACCGTTTAACTGTACAATTAAAGTGACTAGAATGGTATATTTTATGTTACATATTTTTACCACAATAAAAAATAAAAAGAGATAATACCGGGCTGCTCGTGTGAAAGCTATCACACATTCCCTTGAAAAATCCCTTCAACATCCACCTTGTCTGTTAAAAGTCAAATCAGTGTAGGTAATCAAAATTACAGCTTTTTCAAGGGCATAGCTAAATTCACTTTTTTGCTTAAAAAAAAGGGTAAACATATTCACAGATAGCTGACATGCTTTCGGAATAGTTAATGATTTTGAAATGACATGAGAGCAAGGAGATTTCTTAACCTTCTCAAATACTCCTACACAAACAATGGACAGCAAATACATAAATTACTGACATCTTAATGCTACCTAAGGAAATCATCCTTGTAAGAATTAAATGAGATACTATAGAAATTAGAAGAAATGCTTTAGTAGATCATCATGCTAAACAAGCTGCTCTGATAATCATGCTCATGCAAGAATCTCCTACAGAAAAAAAATAAATATCCATATAGTCATTCGGGAGTTCCATAACAGACACACAAAATTTGGCTACCAACTCTGAAAATAGGCACTGGGAATTGCTGGAGAGTGAGATACATGAGGAGATCTGGTGAGGCCAGGATGGCTGAACCAGCTAACCTCCAAAGCATACTTTCTAAAATATACCATGAAACAACCCATCACAGTAGGAACAAGTGGACTGCAATATTGAACAAACACTGAGAAACTTTCCTAGAATATCCAGTTCATTCCTCATCTGTAACCAACATAATTTGGAGAATGCTGTAAAGATAGGTTATGGACCAGAGCTATGTCCTAAGAGATATTCACACAATCTCCAAATGGATTTTATACAATCGCCTTCCCCTATATGTTAGTTATGTGTAATCATAATCGTATGTTTCTTTTGTGGGTGGGTTGAACTTTTCCTCTGATACATATTTAGGTTCCACTGTGGCCAAAACACTATTGTCTTGTGAGACCCACTTGGGACCGTCCTACTTACCCATCCAGAGATAGAAGAATACATTTTACTGGAATAGTTAGTTGTGAATTATGCAAAGCTTTGCTCTTTTCTCAAAATCTCTGTTGTTCTTACTGCCTCCAATCCTCTGGGAATATAGAAAGAACAAATGAAATATTAAAACTGAAAGTAGTTAACCACCTTCTGGTCTTACAGTCCTGAGTTCTTGTTCTTCAGGAACTCATAGATGACCTCCTGGTAAAAGGGTGACTGGAAAACCCATGTGACTAGGAATATCGCCACCCATACTTGGTTTCAATCATTTATGAGCTCATCAAGCCAGATATTATAAGGGACTAGCTCAATACGCTCCGTCCACTCATTATGTAGGCTGTTGTTCCCCCTCCAATTACCTAATCAGCCCCTCTTTGACTTAAAACAAGGTCCTCTAGGGTGCTAGAAAAGAAATCAGAGAAAGATGCCCTTGAATCCCATTGGAAAAGACCTCATGAAGTGCTCTTAGCTTACTGGTGCATCTGTCAAACAACAAGGGATTTTCCTTAGCTACATGTTACTCAATCAACATGACACCACCCATCTGACAAAAATCAGAAAGCTGTATCTCCTGAATATCTTAAATTGAGATTTTCCCCCCAAAAGAAAGCTTCCAGAAGGAAGCCGCCCATAGAAGTTGGCTTCTCTCTCAAGAGATTCAGAACAACCTGATGAGAACACGAAGGGGTCCGTTTCCACCCAAGGTGATTAGAACAAGAGTTTTCTCTATGATGTACTTTCCTTTATTACTTTTCTCTGTAACCCTTTTGATCGTACTTTTCCTCATTGCTGTTTTAACACCATATACTTCTGAGTTGGCCGTCCTGTCGCTGTTATTCCTGATAATGATTTCCTTTGTCTGGGCTTTACTGAAGGTAAAATCACCTTACCTCTGTAGTACAGCCCTCCTGCCAGTGCGGCCAGCTCCTAGAAACCCCCAAATAATAGCCACACGTGCAATCAATCCTCCTAAAGATAATTTTGCTCAAGAATATTCTAGTCAACAAATACCTTTTAGACTCATATTTATTAATGAACGTCCAGGACAGAATTTCTGCAACCATATTTATATAATGACCATGACTCAACCTGATCATATAAACTGGCCCAGCCTCCTTCCTTACCCCCATCTTTCAGAGCTATTCATGGCTTTTTCTTAGTATTAATACTTCAGATCAAATTCCTTAATAGACAAAAATGTTTAAAGTCATTACTCTTATATAAATAGGCCCAAAATTGGGGCACCTGGGTTGCTCAGTCGATTAAGCGTCCGACTCTTGGTTTCAACTCAGGTCATGATCTCAAGGCGGTGGGATCAAGCCCCACGTTGGGCTCTGTGCTCCATGCAGAGTCTGCTTCAGACTCTCTCTCTCTCCTTTTCATATTTTTTCTCTCTGTCTCAAATAAATAACCTCTTTCAAGAAAATGTAAATAAATAAATAGGCCAGAAATTATGTCAGCCTCACTAATGACTGTGCTCCCTGCAGACAAGACATCAATGAAGAAAGTGCACCTGTGTGTGCTTGGACAGGGAGATGTAAAATTTCTTGGGATATAACAGCAATGTGACAGACAATCCACCTTGACTTCACTAAGATTTACCACGTACTAGAATACCGCTGTGCGTTTCCTTGGTTATTATCCCCCTGCAAAAATCAGGCTCTTAGAAGCCGACCCAGAACCATATAGCTAATTACCCTGTGGAGCCATTAGTTAGATCATTTTTAGTATTTGACTCCTCAATGTCTTCAGCACATTATGTCTCCTTAAAAATATTCCTAAAGGGGGCGCCTGGGTGGCTCAGTGGGTTAAAGCCTCTGCCTTCGGCTCAGGTCATGATCTCAGGGTCCTGGGATCGAGCCCCACATTGGTCTCCCTGCTCAGCGGGGAGCCTGCTTCTCCCTCTCATCTCCCTGCCTCTCTGCCTGCTTGTGTGCTCTCTCGCTCTGTCTCTCTTTCTCTTTGTGTCAAATAAATAAAATCTTTAAAAAATTGATTCCATAAACCTACATGACTCTGTAAAAGAAGGATTAATTTACCTATATTAAGAACTTCTCAGATTAGACGAGAGACAGGACATTCCCTTACAACAGACAGGAGTAGAGGAAAGGCGGGTTTGCAGGTCTGACACGTGAAGTGGAGGGACTGGGATATACCATTGAGCAACTTCTTCTTCCTTGGAGACCTAGGCAGTAAGTTAATGCTTGCAGTGGGAATAGGGGCAAATGTTGCAGGCGAGGAGGCGGGGGATGAAGGGGAGACTGAGTCAGAAATCTGAGGAGGGTGGAGACAGTATGTATGAGTCACCGACTAAGGTGGGAGAGGGTGTGGAGTAGAGAAATATAGCCAGTGGCCAACCAGTCCGATGTTCCTAAGCAACGGCTCCCTCTGCGCAGTGGTGTGGCTGCCTCGGGCAGTCTGTTCTCCAGCCAGCTCCACCCACCCTGCAACGAGCAAGAAGCTCTCCCCAACACAGCCTTCAGGTTGATCACAGCCCCAGCCTCTGCCGCAACAGTGCGTTCTCTTCTCTTTCTACAGCATCTGGATATTATAGTAAGAAGGGGCTATCTAAAACCCTCTCCCCTCCAATTCTTAACCGCAGATTGGCCACGGTCTAATCAGAGTCTGCCATCCGGAACTGATTGGCGAGCATCTTGCCTCCAGGGCCCAAACCTAGGGCACTGGCCCTTTGGTCTGCTTGTTGGTCGGATTAGCTCAGGTGCCAGGTTCTCTCTGCTGTCTGAAGGACAGGCACCGCCAGGCTCATACTGGCAGTGAGAGACCCGAAGTTTCCTTTCTGGCTGCAAATTACAACACTCTGGTTTCTCTACTTCCCTTCTCTTGAGTTCCCAACCAGGGGAAAAAAAAAAAAAAAAATGATTTTTATACCAAGCACAACAGACTCCGAGGGCACTTTCCTGATTTCTTCCTAATTATCTGTGGACTTCATCCATTATTTTCATGTCTCAAGAAGCCCTCCAGCTGCCCTGAAACTCATTGTGCAACAGGTTCCCTTGGGCAACAATTTGCAAACTTGCCCTTCATATAATCTGTTGTCTGAGGCCTGATAGTTACCCCAGGACATTTTTTAATAATTTAAATAGAAAACATAACAAGGTTCCCCAATAAGGACGTTCAACTGGACATATCTTTACATCCCTCTGGTGGAAGGGACAGGGACAGGATTCTAGCCCTGATTCTGTCACTTGTTGATTGCCTAGTTAGGTAAGCTTTGTTCTGCAAGTCATTCCTTTTCTGGGGCTCTTCCTTCTTTAATATAAAAAAGAGAACGGTCATGCAGAGCTGCCTCCTTCCTCATGGAGGTGTTGCATGGATTAAATATGATAATGAATGTCAAAGTGCTTTGTAAACTGCAAATCTAAGGTGTTATTATTCCCTTGGTGAAAGTAAATACCGGCTGTACATCTTCTCTGCAGGAGTGTAAAGGTTTGGAGTTTTCATTAAAGGCAAATTCACAATGTTTATTGAGCCCCTTTTGTTTGCATGCATTTGCTAGGCGTTTGTATATAAATCATTTCATTTTATCTTTACAGTAAGCCTGTGGAGCAACTGGTTTTAAAACCCACTTCACAGATAAGGAGACTAAGATTCAAAAAGATGAAGCAATTCACCCTCTATCCCCCAGCCAGTAAGTACGGGCATTAGTTCTAGACTAGGAGAGCCCCTCTGCTCTGCACAACCCTCAGGGATATATGGTGGGCTCCTTCTAGCACACGACACAGCCATCCTAGGGGTTTGGCCCCGGCCTCATCATCTGAAATGGAATGCAGCATCCACCCCAAGCAGGAGAGGGGAAGAAGGGGCTAGAATACCAACTCCAATTAATGAAGAAATAATCAACCTTCCAACAAATGGTGTTAGCTAGCCAACCGGATAGCCACACGTGAAAGAATGAAGTTAGACCTTTACCTCACATCATATACAGAAATGAACTCAAAAAGGACCAAAGACCTAAATATAAGAGCTAAAAATAAAACGCTTAGAAGAAAACACTGGTAAATCTTCATGACCTTAAATTTGGCAACAGGTTCTTAGATATGACAGCAGAAGCACCAATAAAAGAAAAAATAAATCAGACTTTATCAAAATTTAAGACTTTAATGTACCAAACAACACTATCAAGAGAGTAAAAAGACAACCCACAGACTGGGAGAAAAATATTTTTAATCACATATCTGGTAAATGTCTAGTTTTAGAATATGTCACAATTACAGGTCAACAACAAAAAGACAACCCCATTAAGAAATGGCCAAAGCACTTGAATAGGCATTTCTCCTAAGAAGACATACAAATGACCAACAAACTCATGAAAAGAGGCTCTACATCATTAGTCATTAGGAAAATGCAAACCAAAATCACAAGGAACCACCTCACACTTACTAGAGAAACTAACAAGTGTTGGTGAGGATGTGGAGAAATCGGGAGCCCTCCTGTATGGCCTGTGGTGATTTGAGGTGGTGAAGCCAATATAGAAAAAAGTGTGGGGGTTCCCCAATAAGTTAAACATAGAATTACCATATGACCCAGATCCTCCACTCCTGGATATATACCTAAAGGAATTGAAATCACATGTTTAAACAAAAACTTTACAAATATTCACAGCAGCACTACTCACAATAGCCAAAAGGTGGAAACAATGCAACTGTCCATTACCTGGTAAATGGATAAACAAATATGGTGTATCCACATGACAGACTATCACTCGGCCGTAAAAAGAAAAGAATATTGTTATGTATTACAACATGGATAAACCTCGAAAACACACACTAAGTGGAAAAAGCTAGACACAAAGGCCATATATTGTATAATTCATTCATACGAAATATTCAAAATCAGCAAATCCAGAGAGGTAGAAAGTAGATGAGTTGTTGCCAGGGGCGGGGGCAGTGGGGAGTGGAGGGATATTGGTGATGATTTACAATTAACAGTTGTACGTGTAGCAAATGCCACTGACCTGTATACTTTAAAATTATTGAAATGCTGAATTTTATGTAATTTTACCACAATTTAAAAAAAACTGAAAAAAGGAAAAAAAAAAAAACAGGTCTTGGTAGTACATTACACATAAAGGGTGAGGGAAATGGGAGCGACAAAGACGACTCTCAGGTTGTCCGCCGCCACAGCTTAACGGAAGATGCTTGTGGAAGTTTGAAAACATGGTGGCAAAATGTGTTACTACTTACTGATAGGTGGGGTCTTGGCCCCTCCACCTGGATCTGGACTCTGTGACCGTTTGACCAATGAGAGAGCGCAAGTGATGCTGTGCCAGTTCCCCGGCTCAGATCTTAAGAAAATGTCAGTTTTCACTTCCTGGCTCTCGGGGGCACTCGCTGCGGAACCTAGGTGTGGTGCTACGAGGAAGCGCGCTCTGCTCCACGGAGAGATCCATGCAGAGAAGAACCCAAAGCCACCACCAACTTGCCAGCCATGGGTACCCGTCATCTTGAAAGCAAAACTCCTGGTCCTGGTAGAGCCACCGGCGCTGACACGTGGAACAGAGACAAGCTGTTCCCATTGAGCCCCGCCCATATTGCAGACTTATGAGCAAAATAAATGACTCTTGTTATTCTAAAGCTACTAAGTTTTGGACACAGCAATAGTAACTTAAACAGCGCGACCTTCTCTCCTGATTTGGAGACACGACAGTTCCCACTGCTCCCTAAGGAAGATCTCTGTTAAGTACTTCCCTCTTCACCAGCTTCATTGGTTTTTACGTGGGGGCTGGCTAAGTCAAAGGGTCAGGAATTCTGCCTTTGCCTTGACCGCTCGGCATTCTGGCTTGGGTTTAGGTAGTTTTGAGTTTTCCTGTGCTGGTTGTATTTCTGTTAAACCTCTGGTTGGTATTTAAAAAAAAAAAAAAAATGTAGGGGATCAGGTCAGACTCTGGGCTGGGAGGGGGAATATAAACTCCTAGCACACCAAAGCCACAGGAGCAATGGGAAGGTTGCACAGAGACAGTCAAAGGTGTCCCAGGGCATCAGGGTAACACACTGAGAATGCCTACAACATCCAATTTGGGATACGGGGAAGGAAGAACTTAGTAACCTGGACCCATCACGTATATTCGGTGCCCCAGGAATATTGGAGAAATCAGTGAAATTCTCCAGTAGCGGGGGATTGTCCAGATATGTGACCAAACACAGGTCCCCAACCAGTGGGGCACTTGTCTTGCCATGTACCACCACTCGTTTCCCCATCTTGGAGGAAAACACCCACTGTCATTGGATCGTGCCATTTCTATCGAGCCTTTTTTGAACCCTTCTTGCCCTCCCGGATCCCGCACCCACCAGCCGTAATCCCTCAAGGGTCTTAGAGGCACCTGCAGCTTGACCCGAAGTGGACTTTCCCTACCTGCCACTAAGGGGCTCAGTTTCACCTAAGCCCTTTGACCTTCCCACAACATGCAATACAAATCATCACTACTCAAGAAAAAACTTAGAAAAAGGAAATAAGGAAACCCAACGCTGGCCTCTCTTTGCTGGGCTGAGGAGGAGAAAAGATGTCCATTTCTCCTTACCTGTTATTATAATCCATCCTGATCTTTCGACTTCACACCTGCATTTTTCAATAGTACAACTATTACAGAAACTAAACTTAGGACTAATAAAAATATGGGATGTCTGGGTGGTTCAGTCAGTTAAGCTTCTGCCTGCAGCTCAGGTCATGATCCCAGGGTCCTGGGATCGAGTCCCCCTTCCGGCTCCCTGCTCGGCAAGGAGCCTGCTTCTCCCTCTGCCTGCCACTCCCCTTGCTTGTGCTCACGCACTCTCTTATTCCCACTCTCTCTCTCTCTCTGATAATTTTTTTTAAAAATTTAAATTTTTTAAAAAATTTAAAAAATTCATTTTTCTCAAGTTGTGTGCCAGAGAAACAATTTTTCAGTTATTCAATACCAGAACAAAAGAAGCTTCCCACCAAAAACTGGATTGAGTTCTTAAAAGATATCTATACATCGGATGAGGAACTCAAAATACATTTTTCCAAAACAATAATGCAATTGGTTGTGTTAGGGTTCCAAGTCCAGCCCATAGAAACCTATTAAACTAATAGAAATGCATTTGAAGAGTAGGAAACAATACTATAAAAATTAATAACTAAGTCACAACACCACAGAATGGGTAGAAAATCAATTTTTAAAGATTTTATTTATTAGTCAAAGAGAGAGAGAGAAACAGCGAGCACAGGCAGAGGCAGAGGGTGAAGCAGGCTCCCTGCCAAGCAAGGAGCCGGATGTGGGACTCGATCCCAGGTCGCTGGGATCATGACCCGAGCCAAAGGCAGCCGCTCAACCAACTGAGCCACCCAGGCGTCCTTAGAAAATCATTTATTAACTTGAATGCAGTTTCTCCAGGAAAGGCAGGTCTAACCAGAGGGTGCGCACAGAGGATTTCTGGGATTTCTGGATCCTTTGAGGTATGTTTTTAAAATTCCTAAGAAAGTCTGTGGAGAATTGATTTTTTTTTAACTCAATCATTAAACTTACTTTTACACACCAAAATAAAATGCTTTCACACGGCAAAGGAAACCATCAACAAAATAAAAAGGCAACCTAGCGAATGAGGAAGTTATTTACAAATGATAAATCTGATAAGGAGTTAATATCCACAATATATAAAGAACTTCCAAAACTCCACATCGAAAACAGACAATTTGACTCCAGAGTGGGCAAAGGACCCGAGTGGACATTTTTCCCAAAGACGACATCCAGGTGGCCAACAGACACTTGAAAAGACATTCAACATCACTCATCAGCAAGGAAATGCCAATCAAAACCACAGTGAGATATCGCCCTACTCTTGTCAGAGACAAGAAATAACACGCGTTAGTGAGGATGTGGAGAAAAAGGAGCCCTCCTGCGCTGTTGGTGGGAATGTAGACCGGCGTCACTGTGAAAAACAATACGGAGGTTCTTCAAAAGATTTAAGATGGAGCTACCATAAGATCTAGCCATTCCATTTTGGGGAATTTATCCAAAGGAAATGAAAACATTAATTCAAAACAATATATGCACCCCTACGTTCATCGCAGCAGTATTTACAATAGCCAAGATATGGAAGCAGTCCAAGTGTTTATCCACAGATGGATGGATAAAGGAGATGTGGTATAGATGTCCAATGGAATACTTAGCCATCAAAGAGAATGAGATCTTGCCATCTGCAACAACATGGTTTGCCCCAGAGGGTGTTATGCTAAGTGATATGAGTCAGAGAGAGACAAATACCATATGATTTCACGTATATGTGGAATCTAAAAAACAAAACAAAAAAACAGACTTTAATACAGACTGGTGATTACAGGTGGAGGGCAGTGGGCAAGGGAGATTAAGAAGGGCATACTTCTAGTTGTTAAAAAATCATTCCTTTTAAAGGAGCACTGAAGATTAAGGAACAGCTCAAGACACTGCAATGTTGGCCCTAAAAGAGGACAACCCCACGAATGCATTCATTTAGAGATCCGGGCTTGGGGTATTGGGACAGCCCAGGAGCTGGAGTGGGAATGTCCTAGCTCTGCACCCACCTCTGTCATTTACCAGCTCGTGCGAGGGGACAGACCACCTCGGTCTGTGTGTGCCTCCACTGTGCTAGTCATAGAACCGGCCCGGAGCGAACACGTGGGACTAGGAGAAGCGACACACACGACTCTACTGCATTGTCCATGCACCCCAACTGCCCCTCCTTCTCCCTCAGGCAGAGGCCACTTAAAGAGAGGGGACAGGATGCAAAGAGAAACCAAACACAGTCTTTGGAGAGAGGATTGGAACAGTTCGAGTCCCGTGCTAAAAATGGGTTTGGAGGAAGCCTTGCTAGAAGCATCCCTATTCCCGCCTCTCCCACGTCTACACCGGGGAGGGGGAAGTACTGCCTGGGCAAAGCCAGAGCCCACGCTGAGAGCAAAGCAAGACCACCGCTAGACTTTGCAGAGCACCCCCAAGACCCATGCGGGCTCACAGGGACCTAGGCAAGTGGCCAGGACAGAGAACGTGCCCCCCCCCCCCGCCCCAGGCCCAATGTGATACACTTCCAGAGCTGAAACAGACTCAGAGAACCTGCCGTCTCCTGGGGGCTTAAGATTGGGAAGCCAAGATGGTCACAGGCAGAAGTGTCAGGGAGAGGACCCACAGGCACCCCAGACTTGACAAGGCTGAGACCCAAGGGAATAGACCCCCAAGACCACCGCCCCTCTCCGCCTGGCCATTCCCTAGTCCCTCATGGCTGTTAAGGCTTTGGGATCTGAGCGGCAAATCCCTAGGGCCAAGGGGGATGGGCTGGGAAGGAATAAAGCTGCTCTACTCCAGGCATGCTCAGAAAACCCCGGCAGCTGAATTAGCACGAATGCAGTTTCTACCATCAGTTGAAATGAGAACTCTGGGTACACACTGAGTTATAGACAGCTTTCCATGTGCCCCTGGGTTTGCAACTTGAGAAACCCAGGCCCAGTGAGAGCATCAGGTAGCCAGCGCCAGGTAGATAATAAGCACCCCAAAACAACATCGCGTTTACTATCCTCTGGCTGGGGCTGTCTTCTGATTCCACTCTAGTCTCCTTGAAAATAAAGTCTTTTTTTTTAGTCTCCGCTTCTTCACCTGCTGTCCCGTGTCCCCGCTGCCACCCCACCACCCATCTGGGATGCTGGAGAAGCAGAGCCTACGTTTCCCACCACGGAGTGGATCGACTGGGTCAGCTGCTGTTGGGGAGTCCCCGAGCCATTAACTCGGGAACAGACACCCCAGGCCAGACTGGGGTCTTGGCCCATTTTTGCATGGGACCCCAAGGTCCTCCCTGCCTCCAGCCATCAGAGGCTCAGGATTTGTCTCTCTGCACCTCTGACACCCTCTCCATTCAAAGGCGCACCCAGCAGCCCAGGGTTTTGGGGAGCGGGGGAGCCGGGGGCTTGGCCGGGGGTGTCTAACAGGTTCCACCTGACGACCGCAACACAAGGACCTCTGTCCCACACCTACACCCCACCTCTCTCGGGGGGAAGATGTGGTGAGTTGTTAGGTGCGAATACATCAAAATCTCTACATAGGGTGCCTGGGTGGCTCAGTGGGTTAAAGCCTCTGCCTTCGGCTCAGGTCATGATCCCAGGGTCCTGGGATCGAGGCCCGCATCGGGCTCTCTGCTCAGCAGGGAGCCTGCTTCTCTTCCTCCCTCTCTCCCTGCCTCTGCCTACTTGTAATCTCTGTCAAATAAATAAATAAAATCTTTAAAAAAAAAAAAAAACAAAAAAACAAAATCTCTACATAAATGAGAGCTTCTTTGCTCGTTATGACAACAAACCCCCTAGAATCACAGTAAAACATTTAAGGTGGGTAAATGCCCAAGAAATTTGCCCTGAGAAAAACAAGAGGTGGCTTTTGTTCGTGGGGATTTTAAACTGTAGAATAGATTACATTTGGTTCTGTTTATCATGAAGACCAACGTGCCACTTTTCATACTGTCAGCCTATTTTTAGAGACGCTATATCCCATCAATTGGAAGAGACAGACAGGGAGGAGTTCACCACCATCAGGCCACGGGCACAGGCCTCGGGCTCTCCACAGATGCGGCTCTCGTCTTCACTCTTGGTAGGAAAGCTGGCAGCCCTCTCTGCCAGGGAGGGTGTGAAAAGAATTTTGAAAGAAACGGAGTATAATCCATTGCAATCCGATCGTGTTTTTTATGGCAGCTTCCCAGCCCCAGAGACTACCAGAACAGTGGAGGCAGGGAAACTGTGAGATCTCCATGCTAGCTTTCCAATAACATTTTCCCCGACTCTGGACCTAGAAACAACCAAAAATGATTTGGTGAATGTACTGAAATTATTTATCAGCCATTTACCAAGCTCAACCGGTTGTAAAGAACACAGGGCTTAATGTGGAATATAGATTAAAAAGATACTGAAAATTTCCATTTTCCGTGTATTGTTCCTGACATCTTTCCAGAATCATCTGTCCCAAAACAAACTGTCTTATTTCCGGGGCATGCTGTCAGGTCAGGAAAAAGGAAGGAGCAAATTTTCCTCAAAAAAAAAAAAAAAAAATTGGCAGAATCCACACAAAGGGAATAGTTTCTAAGAACAGAAATAAAATTAGGGATAATAATAGTAGTTGACATTTGACTCCTTAGTCCCTGCCAAGCACTGTTCTACATATTTTACATCTATTAACTCATTCGATCGCCACAGCAACCCTATGATTAAACCCCATTTTACAGATGAGGAAACTGAGGGACGGGAGGATTAAGGCACTTGGCGGAGGTCACAGAAGCAAAGTAGGGACCCAAACCCAAGCAGCGGGGCTCAGCGTCGTGTGACAAGCTGCTCTGAATTGAAAACCTTAGATCCAACAACAGTGAGTTGATCCAACCCAAGTGAGTCGGTAAGCGTGTGGCAGTTACACGTAATCCTGGCGGCCACAGATTTACAGACCTTGACAAACCCCGCTCGAGCTCATCTGAAACGATAGCCAGCAGGATCCATGAGAGAATTTTAAAATGGTGATGCTGGTCGTGGCAGACCACATTCTCAAACACATCCCCTCATGGCCATTATCAAACTCCTGGGCCTAACGGGGTGAGAAAACAGGATATTGAATTCGTGGTCCGGGGACAGAAATTCTAGCAATGAATTCAGTGTCTCGTAAGTTCTCAGCTCGCAGGAGACCAGTGGATTGGCAGCGCCGCGCTGACCGCTGGGATCCCTCAGCCAGGCCCACCCCAGCTCCCCCCGAAACGGCTGACTCCGTCCTCTATCTCTGAGGCTTCTCCTTGTGCCAGACAGAGGCTGTGGGATTCTCTGCTCAAGAGCCAGTCTCTACTCAGAGGCAGTGACAGCATAGTGGCCTTCCGGGGTCCCTCTGAGAAACACACCCCTGGCTGAAGACAGAGCAACTCGTCAGTCCCCAGGGGGCCGCCCTGGGTCTCGAGGCCGTGGGCTTCCCTGGGTGGACTTTCCGGGGCGCTGCGGCTCTCACCCATCAGGATGAGTGTCTTAGAGGCCGCCCTCCGTGGCTTTGTTTCAGCCAGAGCTTGCTTCTCCCGCCACTCCTACTGGTTCTCTTATTCCAGTCTGTCCGTGTCAGAAGCTGTCAGGAGTCCCCAGAGAAAAAGGAAGGGCCGTCGAGGGTCCTTGCACACTTCCAGGCGGAGCACAGACTTCCCAGGGGAGGATCTCAGCTCTCAGCCTTCCCGTCCCAGGAGCTGCCGGCAGGAGCGCCCGGTTCTCTGAGAGGGAGAGACTCAGAGGGCCTTGGCGCCACAAGCGACTACAAGTGACATCCAGTGCAGCGTGCAGGCAGGGTGGCCGTCTGCCCCTGCTTTAGGGCTCGTTTCTGCTACTGGGGGGGGGGGGGGGGCTCGCCTCCGGGAGCCCTGGTTGTGCAGCCCGTGGAAGGCGCAGGCAGGTCTGGGAACGGGGGGGGGGGGGGTGCTGCTACCCTAGGGGCAGCGGTTGTGCTTCCCAACTGACTCTTCCTTGGGAAAGGCAGGCGTCCCGCCTTCTTGGCTACAGCCGCAGGTGTAGACGAAGTGTATCCGGCCTCTCTCCTCCCCCGGGGCTGACGGGTTTTCAGCACCGCTGCGGGGTCAGGGCTCTGTCCTCACTGCCCGGTGAGCATCCTCGGTCACGCCTGCCCAGCCACAAGAGAAATGTCCCTCAGGCCGATGCCTACCCCCCTTCCTCACTCTTCCTTGAGACCGTGTCTCCTCAGAAGCGCACCCTGCTCCCCCACGCCCCATCGTCCTCGACTACCATAGTCACCGGGACAACCGCGCTCGGCCTTGGCCAAATCCCTCGCCCACGTCCGCGCGCCGTTCCTGGGTCCGTCCGCACCGGTTTTCCTAAAACTCCCTCTGCCCCTTCGGACCCTGAGTTCTGTCTGTCTCAGAGAACCCTGAGTTTTGGGTTCAGAATCCTGAGCTAGAGACTTTCTCTCAATGGCAAAAAAAAAAAAAAAAAAAAAAAAAGCTTGCTCGTGGTCATTGAAACATCCCCACGTGCTTGGACACCAGACTTGGGCTCTCTCCTGGGTGGCGGACACCTCGCTTCTCTCTTTGCTGCCACCTCTGGGGATCGGGGTTCTTTTTTACGTCTGCCAACCGCTGGGAACAGAGAGGAGCTCTGTAGTTCCACACTGAGGTGATGTCCCCAGCCACACACCGTGGCCCCCGTGCGCCTCCCAGAGCCACATCAGCCTCCTCCAGAGGCCCGGCCTGCCTTCCTCGGTGGTCCCGCCCCCCCCAGCACCCCACCTTCCTCCCAAGGCTGGTTGCATCCCAGAGTTCTGAGGAACCCACTTTCCAAGCAAGGTCCCTGGGCCCTCATGTCCTGGGCCCGAGGCCAGGTTCTTGTTGGTTTCAAGGGGCTGGCCAGCAACACAGAACGGAGTGACATGAAGGAGGGGGCTTTGGGAATGACACCTGGCTTCCTCCCCTGGTTATCTGCTCCCCCAGAGAGATCATGATTTGCTCTCTCCAAGTCAATGTGTCTCGTGCAGCAAGTCCTCCTGTGTCTTCTCCTCTGGCCCTGACCTTGACAGGAGACCTGCTCTTGGTCCTTCTGGATCCCCAACTGCCTTAAACTTGAGCACGCACGCCAGAATCACTAGCGTCTCCTCAAAGGACACTCAGCAGCAGGAACCCTCTATTGCCGGAAGCCAGCCCTGGGTCTCTGGGCCGAGAAACCCTGCGCAGCTGCCCCAGTGGCAATGTCACTGTCAGTTGTAAACCGGCCAGTCTGGGATCACCCTCCTGCTCCCCTTTTGTGGACTTCCTAGGAAGCAAATTCCAGGATTTCAGACTCTTGGGGCCCCCAGCCCCCGAGTTCAAGGTCCCCAGTTAGGCACCTGGCCGCTGTACTTCTAAGAGCTCACACTTCTGCCAAAATGACAAGGCTCTTATGGATGGGTCCAGTCCCTTCTCTGACCCCATCAAATGACCACTCTCCATGCAGTCTAAACGTAGGGAGGGGGGGTCAGGTGTGCCATGCCCCCCCCCAACACACACACCTCAGTACCTTCCCCTGGAAGGGGTAGGGTAGGAAAGCGACGAGGCACAGGTGTAGAAGGAAGACCTGGAGGAAGAAGAGACCAGTGGCCACCTGCTGAGTCTGGCTTCCAGCTCTGCGTGCAGGTGGCCCGGCTGCAGAGGGAGCTTACCCTCCTGTGGAGGAAACAGTTGGAATTCACAGCAACTCTGTGAGCCCGAGCTTCCTCAAGTGTAGCACAAGGACATGGGACTCTATGACCCCCAGTGTCCTTCTGTGGTAGACAGAATAATGCCTCCCCCAGAAGCCCTCCATGCCTAACTCCCCAGAACCTGTGAATATGTTATGTTACATGGAAAGAGGGAATTAAAGTTGTAGATGGAATTTAGGCTGCTAATCAGGTAACCTTGAGATAGGGAAGTTATCCTTGATTAGCCGGCTGAGCCTCGTGTGATCTCAAGGGTCATTATAAGTGAAAGAAGGAGGCAGGAGGGTCAGGGTCAGAGTCAGAGATTTGAAGATGCTGGCTTTGAAGATGGAGGAAGGGACCATGAGCCCAAGTATGTAGGCAGCCTCTAGAAACGGGAAAAGGCAAGAAAACTATTCTTTTCTAGAGCCTCCCAAAGGAACACAGACTTGCCAACACCTAGACTCCAGCCCAGGGGGACCCATTTTGAGCTTCTGACTCCCAGAAGAGTTAAGACGGTAAGTCTGTGTTGTAATCTCTTGGTGTCATTGTTACAGCAGCTATGGGAAGCTAATTCACCCTCCGTCCCTAAATCCATGCCATAATTTCCCATGGGCTTTACCCTTTTCACCAAAGTTCTGTCTCCTCTGTCTCTAAGTCCTGGAAGCCAGGTACCCACATCACTTGGGCGTCAGAATGCCAGTCCTGGTGCCCCCGTCCTATCAAACGTCTATATGCTCTGAAGAAAAATAGAGGAGTATGATTTATAGAGGAACTTGCTGTTTTTAAACCATTTAATTTAAAAAAAATTTTTTTTTGCTTTATCGGAGTGTTTTTATGTGCCAGTTGCTGAGCTGGTCCCTGCCGATGCCAAGCCAAACGGACATCATCCTTTCCCTCAAGGAATTCACTGTCTAGTTGGAAAAAGAAACACAGAAGCAACTACCTCGATTCCTTGGGTGTTTCAGAAGTAAGGCTAGGGATCAGCCCAGCCCCCATTGATGGAAACAGCTATTGGCAAGAGAGTGATAGTAATGGACCACATCCGCTTCAACCTGCCCGGGCATGTGCATTTTTTTAATCTAATGAATAATTCTGAGTCACAGCCAGGACACCAAGCCACTGAAAGTTCTTTTCAGGTTTTACATTGTGTCAAAGGTTCTTTGTACTTCTGTCAGAGGTGGATAGCAAATTCCAGTATCAGGGAGCAGCAAAATAAAACCAGTGTCTAACAGCAGAATCCCGAACAATGCACCCTTTTCCTCTGGTCTCCTCTCCCCCTCTTCCTGACCCTCGAATCATTTCAAACTCACGGATATTCTTTATGTATATGGACAGGAATAACCCAAACTTGGGCCATTCCTTTTTGTTTGGTTGGGGTTTTTTGTTTTGTTCGAACCCAAGCAGAAATTGCCTTTGGGACCCGGAAACAACTATGTCGCGCAGAATCCTCAACTGACCAAGGAGATTTGACTAAATCCATCCTCCCTGCAGAATGTTGGCTGCCAAAATAGCCCAGCTGGCAATTTGTCAGGAAGAAAACTGGCAACCCTTTTAGACGGGATGTCTAGGAAACTATAATTGTTTAATGGAGTCAAAGATTCACTGCTTTTACAATAAGATAGATATTTTTTGAACCCAGCCCGGTGAAATTGTGCATTCAGAGTTAGGAGTCAACCAAGCAAGGAGCAGAGAGCTGCCCTTATAAGCAGGCCGTAAGCGCTTCCGGGGGCTGGCATTCTTCCTCGCGTACTTTCTTTAGCCTCAGTTTCTAACCCTACAACATGAAGGAGTATTGCCCAGACCCAGCAAGAAAGGGCCCGGGTGGCTTCAAAGATTTTGACGTGAGAAACATCTTGGTGCCTGAAACGCAGGTTGTCACAGGTCAGAGGGCTCAGCCTGCCGCCCACACCTGGAGCATCTGCCCAGAACTCTCCGATTCTTTCCACCTCCACTACATTCTTTTTGGGGTGGACCACTTCCTGATCCCCGGGGACGATGCCTGTGTGGCTGTGCGGGGCTGAGGCATAAGCAGAAGGAAGAGACGGAGCCCAGGAGGCAAGAGAGTTTAGAGGAAACCTGCATCCAGGTGAGCTACGTTCCTCTGTGTCTCCACGGAGACCGGTGCTTCGGAAGAGAGTTTGAAGAGCCAGGGGCCAAGGGTTCATCACTGCCACGTAGGAGGGGCCGGAAAAAGACACTAGTATCCAACTTTGGAGTGAAAACTTCCTTGTTACTTTCAAGTTTTCAGAGCATCTGGGAAATCTGACATCGAAAGTAGTTAGAAGCTAGCCTAGTCATTGTACTCTAGGTCTCCTTTTTACCTCCCTCCCCAGCTCTGCCCACCACCACCCCCCCCAAGGCCATCTCACCCACCAACCGTCCGTCCATCAGGTAGGCTGGAGGAAGGGACTCTCTGGCTATCGCCGCTGCTCTTTCCACTGAGCCCAGTGGCCCTTGGCACCCAGCCCCAAGGATCTGCTTCTCCTGCAGTCCTTCTGCCCATACCCTCTTCCTTTGAAAGATCACTGCCTCTGACTCTCAAAACAGCAGCCATTCTCTCTTTCCCTCCACTGCGTCTCGGCACAGAGCTCTTTATCCGCATCAGCCATCACGGGGCTGCAGGCATGGACTTCATGCATTGGACCATAAGCATCCCAGTCACTTGGGGTCTAAACCCCTTGCGTGCTCACAGCAGCGGCTCCCAGTCATCTGACCAGAAGCCACAAGACTCAATACATCCTTTTCAAATCCAAGGACTCAACGAAGCATACGACACAAACTCATCTTTGGGTAGAAATGCCGCTCCGTCAGAGTATCATGGCTCCACACTGAGGAGGGGTGGTCTGCCAGTCTGCAGACCATGACCTCGGTCAGCTGCCTAGCCATGTTCTCATCAGAGGAAAACGGATGCTTGAGGAGGAGAGCCCCTGGGAAAGGGACAGGGGTCTGAGCAGGAGGCGAGAGCCCTCCCAGCACATGCCACAGCGTACAAGACGGCTCAGGCGGGACCGCAGAGTGTGTGCAGGGGAGTGGAGAAAAGGAACGTGAGAAAGATCGCTGGGACCAGACTAGGGGGCGACCTCGAAAGCTGAGCTAAGGAGATAGGACTTTACTCTGTTGGCAGTGGGAAGTCACCGAAAGTTCCGGAGGGCGGGTTAGGTGTTCTGCTAAGCGCAGGTTGAGAAAAATGGCTCTGGAATGGATCAGTGGATGGAAGGGTCTGATAGACTGATAGACGGCGGCAGGTTGACTAGTGGTCTTCAAAAATCCATGGCTGCCCAGAACCTCAGAATGGGACTTTATTTGGAAATAGGGTCTTTGCAAACGTAATGAGTTAAGATGAGATCATACTGGATAGGGGTGGGCCCTGAATCCGGTGACTTTTGTCCTTCTCAGAGGAGGAGAGGACACTCAAAGACAGACAGAGAGGAAAACACCGTATAAAAAGATAGAGGCAGAGACTGGAGTGATGCATCCACAAGCCAAGGAAAGCCAAGGGTGACCGGCAGCTACCAGAAGCAAGGAGAACGGCATGGGGCCGACTCTCCCTCAGAGCCTCCTATACGTTCCTGTTGTTTTAAGCCTCCCAGTTCGTGCTAATTGGTGACAGCAGCCTTGGAGCCCTTGATGCGGAGACAAACTATAGAATCGAGCTGGAGTGAGGGCTCTGGAAATGGTGAGACCAAAAAAAAAAAAAAAAAAAAAACAGGGCCGTGGAAAAAAAAGTAGCATTTGAAAAAGGATTATCCGTGAGAATAACCAGGGAATGAGCAAGCTGATGCAGCAGCCAGACTTGACTCCAAATTCATAGGGAGGGCGTGAGGACTCCCCATTTCAGCCTCCACCAGCTCTCTGGGCTGTGAATTTCAAGGAAGCTCACAGTCCTTGAAGGTGCTGGGGTGGGGGACGGAGTTAAATGTGGCCTCAGAGACTTGGGAGCCAAGCTGGACGCCAGGCAGGGCACCCGCCAGCAATCCTATCCCAGAGACAAGTAACTACGTACTGTAAATCGAATCATCTTATTCCCTTGTTTCTCCTTTTTTTGGGGGGGGGCCGGCAGAGGTGGACATAAACAGTCTGGAGAACAGTTTGGCATCTGCAGCGTGCAAAAAAAGAAAAAAAAAAGCTGAAGGGCAGCCTCAGGGACGGCATGGTAGAAGCAGGGACCTTCTAGAGAGTCTCTAAGGAAGGGTGAATGCAGAAGGAAATCAAGCCCCACCAACATGCAGGCTCCAGGGCCACATTTGCGAGTCTGGGAATGGGGGAACCAGGGAGTGGCAGGCCTCCTCGGTGTTCACTATAATTGTGTGCATGTCACCTCCCTTCCCCAGTCAGGAATCATGTAGCACTGCATCTGAGGGCACAAGGACACACACTCCCACCCCAAGGCCTAGGTCAGGGGCAAAGTCTAGGGAGAGGTGGATTTTGCTCACTCAAGAGCATGAGCCCCCTCCCCGCCTACCCGGCACCACTATGCTGTTCCTGGAACACTTCCCGGTGTACCCAGATGCTGTCAGTAAGGAACCCACAGTATTGCCTCTCAAAAGAAGGAGAACAACCAAACAGAAGCCCAGCCCAGCCCACGCACCAGATGTCCCCGGACCTCCTCTACAGGTGCTTCCAGTTCTCTCCAGGCCCCCCCGCTCCTCGTGGTCGGGGGAGGGGGTTCTGAAAATGAAGGACCTCGCCCCCAGGCTTGGTGGTCGCAGACGATGCAGCCACCTTGCGCCTCAACTAGGCCTTCTCTGTCCTCCAGCCATGTCAGCCCTTCCCAAGCTCGGAACTGCCCTCTCAAGACACCTGGCCCCGATTGTCCCCATGGTGCTATTTGTTTCTCCTAAAATGCAGCTCCCAGTAACAGTTGGGAGGCTCTAGTGTGCCCACGTCCCACACCGCGTCGGTGCAGGTGAAGGAAGTGAGCGTTAATAACACAGGTGGAGGGTCAGGTGGAAAGAGAAACGCTCTCTCGCCCTGCGGCGGGACTGCCAACAGACATCGATTTCCTTGGAGGTAAAAGCTGGTACCACAAAAGTTTTCAGTTGTCGTTCTACCTCCTGACCCAGAATTTCCACTTTCGGAAACATAGTCTAGGAAAATAAAGCAAAGATTTAGCTCGAAGAGTGTCCACCGTAGCCTTACGCACAAAGCAAAATAAAACGAAGTAACTAATGTCTAAATATCCAAGATGAGAAGCGGCTTAAGTAAGTTTTGGAACGTGCACGCGTTGGGATACTGTGTGATCACCAAACTGGGTGTACTAAGGTTATAGCCCTTGCCTCCAGAGCGAACGGAGTGGTTCAGAAGCAAGCCGTAAAAGGCCGTTTTTCCCTGTATCTGTCTTATGTCTGTCTCTTGAGTCCGTCAGGTTTTGAACCATTTGGACCATTAGGCAGATAGGTAGATTAAAAAAAAAATTTTTTTTTAAGATTTTATTTATTTATTTATTTGTCAGAGAGAGAAAGCGAGCGCGTGTGCAAGCGCACAAGCAGGCAGAGAGGCGGGCAGAGGCGGAGAGAGAAGCAGGCTCCCCGCCGAGCAAGGAGCCCAATGAGGGACTCGATCCCAGGACCCTGGGATCATGACCTGAGCCGAAGGCAGCGGCTTAACCAACTGAGCCACCCAGGCGTCCCGGTAGATAAAATGTTAAAGGATGTTTTGGAAGGGAAGTAGCTCGGACAGAGGAATGTATTCGAGAAACAGTGTGTTGTAAAATCAGAAAGTGCTGCCTGAAACCATTTCTACTTAAAAAAACAACCACAACAAAAGTCTGGAAATAACTCCAAGGTTTAACAGTGTCCATCGCCAGTGGATGAAATTACGGGTGATTTTTATTTTTATTTTGCTTTTTTTGCTTCCTTATACGGGTTTCCTGGCCTTTCTACAAGGAACGTGCAGCGTCTGGGGGGACAGCAGAAGCATCGAAAGTTAGTTTAAATTTTTGAAGAACGCTTCGGCTGCGAGCCTTGCACTCTCTTCTTCCTGTCGCGGCCGAACTGCTAGAAAGAATAGAGAGACGTGCTGTCTTCTGTTTCCTCACCCCACCACCTGACCCAACTCCACCAAAAAAACGGCCTCCTGCATCCTTCCCGGGATCTACTGAAATCTGGCTTCTGCTCCCAGCTCTCCCCCGACCGACCCTCCATCAAATGCCCCCCCCCCCAGCCAAATCCACTGGATATGCTCACACGGCGCTCCTCTCATGGGTCTCTGGGCTGTGTGTTCAGCGGATTAAGCGTTAATTTAGAGGCTATTGAGTATCTGGTGCAGTGTGAGGCTGGCACTGTAGGGAGATGGCAGCCCTCAAAGGCTCAGGTCACTGCCCCCAGAGCTCCCACACTGGCTGGTGGGACAGAACACAGGAGAGGGCCCATGAGGGACAGCCCGCTCATTATGCCCTCTTCATTCTCCACAAAGCTCTTGTACCTGTCTGCCCCCCACTGCGATCCCAGCCCCTTGTCCCCGGGGGGCCCCCCTGTAGCCCATCCCTTACACATCTGTCCCGGGGGATCGCTCCTCTCCCACGCTCCTCTCCCCCTCCCAGCTGCCTCTGAAGGCCTGATGCCCCCCACATTCCCTTCCATCCCCGAGACCACCTTGTCACAGTCACCCCACCTCCCGACTCTGTTCCTTCCTTAGTCTTCTCCCCGGGGCCACCCCTACACATATGGTTGCCAGTCTCCTCCTGCCAAGCCCTCCCCTCCCCCGACCCCTCACTTAGGGCTTCATCTGGTGCCCTGTCCACGGCCAAGGCCAGCCTCCTGCCCTCCCTGAGATCTGTCCCTGCACCCGGCAGCCAAAGAGTTTCATCCAAAACACCCGCCGGAGCCCCTCGCTCACCTGCTGCTCACCAGCCTCTACGAAATAAGACCCCTTGCCCCCTCATGCCCTCTCCACACCCACCTCCCACTTGTTTCCTCGATACTCAGGGTCCCCACTTTCTCCATCCGTGCTCTGTCACACCTCTGTGCCTTGGCCCAAGCTGGGTGTCCCTCCATCCCTTGGATTCGCTCACAGCCCACTCCCGGCCTGGCTATGCGTCCTTTCTTCATCAGGACCCAGCTCAGGCTCCCTCTGTTCCAGAACCTTCTCAGGAGCCCCGGCCCTAGACAGACACCCCTCCTCTGGTTCTGTCATAATCAGAGCAAAGCACTCCTTTCGGTTATGTGGACGTGACCCACCCACTTGTGCTTTTCTCCCAAATCAACGGACAGCCCCGCCTGGGACAGCCAGTGTGAATAATCACTGTGTTTTCAGCTCTTAGCACAAGGCCTGGCCAATGTAGGCCTGGCACCGGGCGAACTGTGTCGGGCTGCTATCATCACAGAAGGAAACCAGCGGAAACCTGCTGCCCACGGTGGACAGATCTCTCAGCTCGGAAAGCACCACAGGCCCAAGGAGAAACCATTCATAAAAGTGGCTTTGCCCATGTTATAACAGAGGTGACCCAGAACCCCAGTGATGCGTGCCCGAAGGGAGGATCCCAGGAGAAGGGGACACAGTGTCCCAGGCAAGGCTCAGGTATGTCCCTTTGATGTTCATCCCAGCCCAGCAAGGAGACCCTCCCTGCCCGGGCCAGGCCAGCCTGAGGCCTCCACTCCCCTGCCCGGGGGCACAGCATTGGTCTAAAGGCCTTTGTCCCCCAGGAGAGGGGGCCCTGGGCCATCCAGCAGGAGGTCCCTCCCCCTCACCATAGGCACCCTTGCCTAACATGGAGGTCAAGGGGAGCCGAGCGCCAAAGGTGCCCCGTGCTCTGAATCTCACTCACAAAGGAACTTCACTCCAAAAATGAACGTCTACCTAACCATTACGGGTTTTGAGCGTTTCAGTTTTTATTCTGTATGTAAATAGAATATACTCCCTACCATTGTTTGTGCCCATTTTGGGCATTTTATTTCTTCTTTTTTCAAATATTCAAAGTACTCCAAAAATGGAAAAAAACAAGCCTCTGTCCATCTCCAAAATGCCCTCTTGGTGCTGACACAGAGGGTGGGCAGCAACTCTGCGGCGTCCGAGTGTCCAAGGCGAGAGCTGCCCCTGCCCAGCCCCCACCCCCAGCTCCCCACACATGCTTGGTGAGTCACAGGGAGAACTGGACGGGCAGCCTGAGGAGGCAGGGCCCTCAGGTTGGGGGGCCGGGGAGAAGGCGACACCTCAACCCCAGAGATACTTGTTCCTCTGCTGCCCTGAGAAGGGGAAAAGGTTATCAAATCAGCACGTAAACCCCCATACAGCCCTGCCCCATTACTGGGCTGGATATATTTGACAGGTCGCCTCCCTAGAAAGATGCAAGAATCTGGGGGGCAAGGGGAGCAGGAGAGGGGCCCAAAGTCCCCCAGGCCGCGAACCTCCTCTGCTGGCCTCTGCTGGGCCTGCTACACCAAGTGAGAGCCCCCGGCGAAAGCAGCAGGCTGTGACACGTCGTCGGCATTGTGTGCAGGCTCGGCTGGCCCAGACCCCGAGCTGGGAATCACGTTCATAACTGACTCATGACAACTTCCCCCAGGCATTTCCGAGCCTGCCTGCCGCTGGGTCCCCACGCAGAAGTGTGGACCGTCTGCTTCGGACCTGAGAGTCTGATCTGTTGGCTGCAGAACCAGGACACCAACTGCCGAGAATTTTAGCGCGCGGGAGTTCCGACGGCAGTTGAAGGCAATGGTCAAGTGAAGCCCCGGGAAGGCAGAATGCACAGTCCCAGGAGGGGTGCAAAGGGGGACAGGCCACTTCGGGGCCTGCAGGGGAAGGTGGGTGGGAGGGAGGAAGGAGTGGGCAGAGAGAGCCCTGCAGGGAAGCAGGCATGGGCCCTGCCATCAGCTCACTTAGAGGCAGACGCTGCCCACCTCTGTCGTGTCCGTTTGACACAGTCAGCCGCTGTGCCAACGGGCTCTTTCTCGGCCCGACAGGCAGCAGTCCCGGCTGCCGGTAGTGCTGAGCTCCTGGTGGGGGCTCCGAATGAGGACCCAGCTCATGCCAAACACACCACCATTTTACAGAAACAAATCAGCAAGTTTGAAGAGCTGGTCCATGATCAAACAGAGCAGGGGATACGCCGAAGACGTGTCTGTGCGCGGGCATCGTGTCATGTGTCCCATCAGATTGTGTCCAAGCTGAAGCCCCACTAAACCCATAAAGGGTGGCCGAGTGTTCTCGGTTCGAGGCACCCTTAGTGTCTCAGCGATACCCTGTAGTGTCCCCAGGCCGATGGTTCCCTTAGTAGGTTGTTAGGTCGGAACAACTCCATGGCGTGGCATCTGGCCAATGTCCCCGTGTTCACCTTGCAAGTTTTAAAACAGTCTGCGATGCGCTCGTGGGCTTGCCGTGGTGCCCTGGGGCTCCTCGGCACAGAGATTAGGACCCAGGGACACAAAGCATTGATGAAGAATCCTGGTTGAGTCCTTCAGTACTCTCTACCTACTACCAGAGGGAGAGACTCCGATCCTTATACAATGTATTTGGTAAAAGACCATGTGTTACCCACGTGGTTTCTGAGTGAATTTCCTTTCTCCAGCCACCTCCTTTGCCTGTAAGGAATAATTCCGTTGACTCGAGTGCACGCGGTGAACATTGAAGACGCGGAAGGATGCTCCCAAGCGTTCTCAGAAAGTGTCCCCCACTCACACAGAGGTTCAAGCTGCAAAGCGCACCCCATGTTAAGGCAACAGTAGCCGTGACCCCCATTCCAGACGGGTGCACTCTTGACCTCATCCCAGTTGGCATTGTCTTTCCATTCCATGCCTCTGTTTCCACGCTTCCCCAGGCGAGCTTGGAGCTGTCTAGAGGGTGGAGGCTCTGGCCTCGGTCGTCCTCGGATCCCCCAGACCCCCGCTGCGGGCACAGCGCTCACCGGCCCGAGCACTCCGAAATAGTTGTGGGACACGGCCGCTTCTGAGCAGTCACTGCCACCTCGGGGTGTCCCTGGGAACGATGGAAACGACATTAATGGGCTTAATGCCTCACAGACAGCTTCTGCGGCCTCTCATGAGCTCAGGAATGGATCCAAGGCAGGGGGGATCCTTCCTTGTTACTCCCAAATAGGAGAAAACAGAAATCACTATCGGTTCAGGCCCCAGCCAGGGAAGTAGCCTAGACTAGACAGGACAGCCAAGCCCGCACCTCCTCGTGGTGCAGAGAATTTCTCTGCCCTCTCCAAGGTATATGCGAAGCCCGGGACCTGGGCAGCCCTGGGAGGCAGGGAGGGGCGCATGAGGGAACAAAGGGGAGGAACGGGGAAATGAGGGAAGGTTCTCTCTCAGGGAATAGAAGGGTTTTGAAGGAAGGAAAGGGAGGCACACACTTACCTATGTTTCCGCTTCAGAAGCCAGAGCTCTCGTTTCACACTGGAATCCCAATTTTAGTCATTCTTGCGTGCCACCCACACCCTGGGGACTGACACCTTTGACTCGCCCTCCTTCTCGTCTCCACAGCGAGTCACAAGCTCAAATAATTCTGCAGCCGTTGGTAAAGTCATCCCAACCAAATCAGGCATGTAGTATATATTCAGGGCAGCGCACTACATACTTTGGAATTTTTCTGTCCGTAAAACCTGCTCTCTTTTTGCTTAGCTTCCCCACCACAACCCTGATTCAGAGACGCCCCAGCCAGGGCATCCTGCCCCTAGCCCACGGGCCGTCACCACCAGCACCCACACAAGAGCACCGCACACGCACACACGCGAACACGCGCGCACACACACACACACACACACACACACATATTCAAATTCTTTCTCCTCTCTCTCTGCATCCTGAACGCCAATCTCTAACCCTTAGTTAATTTGTGAGACATTCCCGTTGTGGATAATCACAGTCTGACACACTTTTCTCTTTCTGCAATGCAGCTTGCTGCTAGCAGAGGTGACAGCTTTCAGTGAGGGGTCAGGGAGCGGGGGGTGGGGGACTGTTCCCTCCCCAGACCCACATGCTTTGGCGAATGGTCTCCCGAGGGGGCCTTTGAGACTGACCTGCCAGGACAGAGGTCTCCAGCCCCGGCACCTCCAACTCTTCCGACAGATCTCGGGTGTCAGGCTTTTAGCTCAGACATGTGCGTGTCCCTGCCCAGCCTCGTAACTCAAAAAAGCAGCAGGACCCGGAGGGCTGCGGACACTTGCCCACAAACTCCTGTTTTCCCATTCTGCCTCACCACTCCCCAGTTCTTCCCAGCTCTCCCAGGCTCTCTTTTTCCAGTCCGTACATCTCAGAAGCTACCGTGAATGCCTCAGTGACGGAGAGACGTGGCATTTGGACAACTTGAGAATATACTCTGAGACCTCTAAGGGAGGCTTCCTGTCCCAATCCTCCTCATCCAGGGACACCCACATGTCCTCCAAGGAGAGACGGGGCCCCACAAGGCGGTCACCTAATCCCAGGCTGTTGGGTCCATGAGGCCAAGCCTTGGGTTTGGTCTCTCTCTGCACTACCTCAAGGTCTACTACTGGGCCCAGCAGTGACATCCCAGTGTAGGCCAATGTTCTTCTATTAATTTGACCCCAAAACCATGGAAATAAATTCATTTTTCATCTCCACCCAATACAGAGACACAGTATAGATATGGAGAGATGTACCTACCATTGAGGGGAAAAAAAAAAAAAAAAAGAAAACCCCACTTAACCTCTTCTGTAAGTGATACCCTGAAGCTTTGGTTTTTAATCTCTTGTTTTAAAGTGCTGGCTGTAAACCACTAAGTTGATTTCACAACCCACTAATGGTTCTGCGACCTGGGGTATGAAAAACACTGCGGCGTCAGATGGGGACGCGTCTTATTCAGCTCGTACACTGACAACCTTTTATTCTCAAGGGATACCAAGGAAAGTTCCAGATCTGGACTGATCTGAGAGCCACCAGCATCAGGCTTCAGCCCCCGGGGAGGGCTGGGAGGCGTCTGGCTGCTCCGTAGTGTAGGCAGCTGGACAACCAGCAGTCTCCGGGAGGCCAGGCTGGGCGTGGGAGTCTGCGGCCCGCATCCCTCTCCATGGCTGTCTTCCCTGAACCTCTCTCCACCGGCCTCTCTTCCCAATGTTTATGACTTAGCGGCGTGTCCACAGCTCTGGTGGGAGGCGAGTGGGCAGCGAGGGGTGGGTGCAAGGAGGAGGAAGGGAAGGTGCCACTCCATTCCCCAGGACCCCCAGGCTCCCGCCAGGCAGAGGACCCCATCTTTTAGATCCCAACGCTTTCTCTGCACCCAGAAAAGCCCTTCCCTAACCGAAGTCCTCCCTGACCCCGAGAGTCCAGAGGAGGGCAACTTGTCACCCACACCCCAAATGGCTGGCGTTTGAGGACCTCTGGGAATGGCATTCCGTTCCAGCTTGAAAAAGCTGAGACGTCAGGAATCAACAGCATCTTTTAGTTTTGACAGAAGAGATTTGCCATGTTCTGGCCTGCCCCTGTCACCGCAGGCCCCTGGGCGGGCAGAGGGGGAGCCCCCGCCGCGGACCTTCACCTGCACCGCACCCCTACTCTTTTTCCGCATTCCTCCCTAGACGGTGGGGGTCGTTCCGTGTCAGGCTGAGGCGTCCAGTCCCCTGAAAACGATAGTATCTGCTGTGTCCTGATACCATTTCCAGCGCCTCCGCATCTCTGACAGTGACTTCCGCTCAGGTGGCTCTGGGGGTGCGGCAGTGTTGGCATTCCCTGTTGACGGGTACAGAGAGGTCCCCTTTTGTCCTCAAGAACACAAGGAGTCACCTCCAGACTCTTCTCTCCCCACCCCTTTCTTTCTCTCTGCTCCTTTCCTGTCAGTCTGGGCTTCTCCCAGTCCGCACTGGACATCAGTGTGGGGCCACCAGACACCCCTCCCTAAAGGCTTTCTGCAAACCCCCAGACCCAGTCCTGGGGCTCGGGAAATCTGAGTCCACGAGCCAGGACTGCCCGCAGGCACCGTCTTCAAACCTGGGGCTCAAGGCTGAGGCCTCACAACCTTAACAGCCAATCCGTGCCCTCAAGGAATTTACAATGTCTTTAGAGAGAAAGGGACGAACAAGCGTGGGCCACCATAGAAGGCAGTGGGAGGAAACGAATCCGTTCCTGAGATACCTAAAGAAGTCGGGGTGACTGCCCAGGCAGGGTTCAGCTGAAATCTGAGTGAACTTTGATGTAGGGGAAGGGAGGGGGGCCCCCCGAGCGCTCAGGAACGATTGAGGCCACAATTGGACGGGGATGGAGGGTGTCTGCAGGAGGAGGAGGGCAGAGCAAGAGAGGAGGGAGGCTGGGGGGGAGGCAGGGGCACCGAACGGTCACTCACACCAAGTTAGAGAGTTTGGACTTTAATCTGTGGGCAATGGGAAGCTGTTGACGGTTTTGCAAGCCTGGCAGGGAGGGCGCTGAGTGGCGGCAGGGGAGAGTCGCTTGTCAGTGGTGCATGGAAAGGACTGGAAGGGTTGAGCCCGGAGACCGGGAGGCCTGTGGGAAGCCAGCGCATGAGCTCCCGACGGCTGGGACTGGAACCCGCCGGAGGCCTCGGGCCTGAGTGGGTGGACGACGCTGTGAAGGCGCGGGGAGTAGCCGCTGACCGGATTTTGTTGACTGTGCTGGGGTCCGATGATGACATCGAGGTTTCTGATTGGGGAGAAGTGGGCACCGTGACACGAGGGGGAATTGGCCATTACAGGGGAGCATGGTCCAAAGCGTGCATCGGCAGTGGGGTTCTATGGAAACGCTATATCCGAAGTCAGATCGGTTCCTTACTTCCTCCCTCTGGAATCTTCCTCCACCCCCCACCTGCGTCTAGTCAGGCAGCAAAGAATGTTTTCCTGGGACCTGGGCCACCCTGCCCTAAGCAATCCCGGCATCTCTCCGCGGAGACTTGTGGCCCGCTGCCCCGCCTACCAGCTGACCCGAGCGGGGCGCGGGGGGCCGTGCCTCCCACATGGCAGGGCCTGGCGGTGCACACAGGCTGGTGGGTGCGCTGCCTGGAGACCCGGGGTCCCTGAACTGACTTGTCCTTGGGGACCAATCGTGCCACTTCTCTCTCTTCCCTCTTAGTGGAGTGACCAAGGACCCCGCTGCTTTGGCCTCTTGTGATTCAGGTCTTCGTTCTTGACTCCGTGGAAAAGGGTGCGACACGGGGAACGAGGACGACCCTCTTCCTCAAGCTGGACCGTCCCTCTGCTCCTGCTCCCCGTCGTGCGCGCGGCCCAGTCCGCCTTTGCCCATACAGCAGGGCCACTCGTCTCGATGCCCACGTCCGGCTGTTCTCGCGGCACTGCCATTTCTGTTCACGCCCGACGGCCACAGGGGGCCCCTGCTTCTCTCTGTCTCCTCTCTGATACTGTTCAGTCTTCCCAAGGTCCTCAGCCTCTGCCTCTGGAACGGCATCCCTGGTACCCTGGGGTGGGTGGGTGGGGAGGCAGACTTGGAGGCAGTCAGCAAGGGTGTTGACTGTGCTCCAGGAGACGATCCGAGAGAAGGGCAACCTGACCTCTGCGGGTTTTTTCTCCCCTGTCCAGGACCTCTTCTCTGGAGGGTAAAGAGTTCTGGAGTAAGCCCTCCTGTGTCTTCCCCTCTGTACTTTGGACTTACTGGCAGCCCTCAGGCTACCAAAAATGAGCTGCCCCTGCTGACTCTGGGTCTCCAGGTCCCTTACACTTGGGCCCTCAGAGGTGAAGCCTTCTTTGGCCCCAAACCATGAAAGCCACTGTAGGCTGTGACCGGCTGATCACGGGGATCTGCCCCTGCAGGCTCCACCTGGTGGGAATGCACACTGAGCCCAGCCTCAGGATGGCCTGTACAGAGCCAAGGAAATGCCCCCCCCACCTTGCCTCCGCTTAACTCCCTACCCCAGGCCACAATTGCTTCTGATGTAAAATGAGGTCTTTGAACTTGGGAGATTGGAAGTGGCCCTTGAGCACCAGCAGTCCGTGGTTTTCTGAAACCCATCAGATTTTTCTTCACCCAACGACTCAGTTTTCCCGCCTCCTACATGTTGAGGACAGAGACAGGAGTTCCAAGCGCTGTGGCCTAGCACCGTGGCCCAAGGGTCGTATCATGAATGTATTTAACGTTTGCCTGAATAGAAGAAACCAGGTGACAGCACGGGAAGGACTCCCTCTCCGAAGGCATTTCCATCCCCAACACATTGGTCAGATGCATTTGGTGGGTACAGGGCGCCGGCCGCAGGGACGGGGATGCCAAAGGACCAGAGAGCGGAGCCCTCCTCCAGACGCTCGCGGCTCGGGAGGAGAAACAATGTGAACGATGTTCCTGGCGGACCCCAGCCAGGCCCAGGGCCCTCCCTTGTCCCCAGTCAGTGTGGAATAATGGCCTAAGGAATCCAGCAGCGGGGGGCAGCTCAGCCCCAACACCCTTCTTTTATCTTCGACTTGATGCTTTGGCGCTTTGCTTTTTTTTTTTTTTTTGGTTTGCTGGTGATTAGGATCTTTGATATTAAGAAACTTTCACAAATTTGGCTGATGTACACAGATTCTCCCTTCCCGGCACCTAGTCCCAGGCTCATGTCCTGATGGGCTCCCACATGTGGATGAGACGGGGGACCTTGGAGTATGGGCAATGGGGCTCTTGGCACTGGGGAAACTGCGGGTTGGCTGAGAGATGGTGGCAGGAACTGTCACCAGACGACGCCGGGACCTCCCAAGGGAGCGCCATTTTCACCTTTATTCTTTGCCCTTGTCTTCAATCAGCTTTCCTCTCAACCAGATGCCAAGCCCGCCAAACGTCTGTTCGGGTGACGTTTTTAAGGCATGACAACCACTCCCCACGCTGGCCTTACTTCTCCTGGGGCCTGGGAAGCCCCACCTTTCTTTCTATCTATGTACCCTAGTCAAACATGATTAGGAAGGTCTAGAAGTATGAAAGTCTGAAACTGGGGTGGGGAGGTCCCTTCCACAGGTAGCTTTGAAGCACAAGTGCCCCAGCCTAAGCAGCCCCCCAACCCAAAACGAAGTTGACCCCCAACAGCCCCAGACACCACCTCCCCACCCGGTACTTGGATACCGACAGGTGGTTACGTCTCCCAAAAGTTGATGTGGACACTTCAACCTCCTGTGTCTTCATAAAGATGAAAAGTGACCAGCAGACAGGCAGGATCTCTGCCCGCAGGAAAGCAGTAATCTAGAGACAGACCTTAATCAAATAAGGACCCAAGTTTGTACCTACAACGCCGACAGCTGGGAGGAAATGCCCAGGTGCTGTGAGCATAGCAAAGGTTCAAGTGGAGAACGGGCCTCTAGAAACTTCTAGTTCCCTCTTGTCCCAGCTGAACTGGACTTCCCAACACTTTACTAGTCTGATGCTGATGGTTTCCTCCCAACTTCCTTCCAAAATGTGAGTCAAAAGGGCTCCTCTCCTCCAAAGACCTCCCGTGTTGACTCCGGCTGGAAGCAGCCCTTGGGGTTTGAATGGTTACTGGGGCTTCCGGAGGCCTATGCCCACGGGCCCCAGGCTGGACAGACAGACTCGGCAATCACGTGACAAAGAACAACTGATGTCCTTGCACATTGAAGGCTGAGCGGCTTGACTGTTGTGCTAGCTTATTTGTGGCCCTTCTCTGTTCCACGTCTCTACCATTTGTTTCCAAAAAGGCTAGGATGGTTTTGAGCCTGATTCCTGCTGGCTTGGGTCTTTTCCTCCAAGACGCCTGGGTCTTTTTTGTCTCCAAGTAGAGGGTGCTCAGAAATCCCTCCAAAGACTTAAGTTCCACCCTGGTGTCCCAATTTACAGCCTGTCCCACTTACCTGCAGCTGCACACCTAATCACAGGTGAATTTCCAGCAGGAAGGCAACGCTCCCCCGGGGCGGATCTAAATGGGCGTTTGCCCCCAGATAACCCTCAGTGAAATCTTGCGAAGGTTGCCTGGACGCTAGCTGGCTTACCTCCCTAGTCTTCCCTCCCTGCTCAACCCCCCGGAAAAGCACCTCATCGGACAGAAAAGGGGAAAGGGACCAATTCTCTCTCACTGTTGGGGCTGACCGCCACATGGGGTCACCGTGGAACAATGACCCCGTGGAGTGTCCCCAGGCTTGAGCTGGCCCAGCAGTGACGATGGCCCTGGTCAGTCCCTGAGCAGGCTTCAGACTTCAGCCAGAGAAGGTGGCCCTGCCTCCTGTGTTGTTAGATTCAATCGAGGGTGTCCCCACCTTCGAGCATGGACACGTGCACCCACACGCACACTCAGTTGCTATTTCCAAAGCACGTCCAGGGGGCCTGAGTGGTTGGGGTCAAGAGTTGCTTCCAACCCCACGCACTGAGCTAGAATCCCATCCTTTCCTCCAACTCACCCCCTCCTTGAGCCCTACTTATACTGAGCCTGGGCCAGCAGTCTTTGCTCAAGATGTAGTTTTTTATGCCTGAGTTTGGTCCACCAGCACCCATCCCAGAGGACTTCAGGCTTGGACTATCCGGACTCAGGGGTTGGATCTTTCCCAGAAGGCCCCAGCTCCTGTGCAAGAAGATTCACCTCCTCACCTAGTTAGCTTTGCCTTCGGGAGATTGAGGGCAAGTCAAGGAAGGTTCTGTGAACAGTCTAATAAATCCATGAAGAAGAAAAAAAAAAAACAAGTGCTGGCTCTCACTGCTTCTACTAACTAAGAGGGATTTTCAAGTGGGTTTTTAGAAGGGGAGGGATTAGCTTCTCTTGATTAAAAAAGAAAACTGAAGCCAGCTACGTTTACATTCCTTGCGATCCGTTCTGTGTGCTTGGGGGCGGGGGGCTGGGGGCATGGGGACGGTCTCTAAGGATCATTGACTCTGTGGATTCCGCTAAAGAGTTAAGCACAATATCCAAATCTTAAGACATTTTTTTTAAAGCATAGGCAATGGCCTTCCCCGTTTATAGAGTTGGCAAAGAGAATACTTCCCCATGGGCCGTTCTTCTGGAAACAGATTATTAATCGAAGCAGAAAATCGCCCTTATTCATAAAGAGCAAAGCTGGTGTTCAATGCAGCACACAGGACACATCCGAAAAACAAAAACTAACCTTGTTTCTCCTCAGGGGCCGGCACCAGAGTCGCATCACCTCGGGCTGGCATTTCAACTCACGCTTCGTTAAACCTTTGAGATATTTAACTGGGACAATTAGACACCGAAATATGGGGAACGGTGCTGGCCGCGAGCTGTCTTGTGGCAGAGATGCACCGCTCTGTCCAATAAGCCCGTAAGGGAGGGGTCTGTGACCTCGCTGCCCATCTGGCGATGGCCCCTGGCCCTCTAAGGAAACTCTTTGGGGCCAGCTTCGTCAGGATGGTCGCGAACCAGCCGGCAGCCAAGGAAAAAATAAAAATCTTCGTGGTCGGAAACCACATCTCATCAAATTATTATTATAAACTTCTCCTTGCTCTAAAAAAGAAAAAAAAAATCTCAGATAATATCAGTCCTTGATGGAGAACCAGCATCCGTCCCTGGGATCCGGGGAGGGGCGTTGTGGAGGGGGAGGGGGAGGATGGGAGCAGGCTGACTAGTGGACCACAGCGCTCAGGCATGGCATACAGGGTCGGATTATTTTAATGTTTTTACAGTACGCCATCCCCTTCGTGCTTTATTTTTTGGATTTTTTTTTTTTAAGCTTCGACATCATTTCTTTCTTGATTAAGCCCCAGTATATAGTTCTGTGGCTCCTGTCGTTTGCAAGAAACAAGGATTTAAGTGCAATGGGCTGCCGATGAATTGGCTGATTACCATCCCAAGGAGATCTCTCTTGGGAGCAGCGTGAGGCTGCAGCCCACGGTGACTTTTGGCTCCACTGATAAGAAATGCTTTGAGAGTGGGGCGCCTGGGTGGCTCAGTGGGTTAAAGCCTCTGCTTTCAGCTCAGGTCATGATCCCAGGGTCCTGGGATCGAGCCCCGCATCGGGCTCTCTGCTCAGCAGGGAGCCTGCTTCCTCCTCTCTCTCTGCCTGCCTCTCTGCCTACTTGTGATCTCTGTCTGTCAAATAAATAAATAAAATCTTTAAAAAAAAAAAAAAAGAAAAAAAGAAATGCTTTGAGACTATGCTGAAGGAGACCAATTCAGAGCCCTGTATTGAGGCATGCAGGAAATCTGTCCTTCCTATCACAACAAGGCATAAAGAAACTGTCTTTGATCAGATAAGAATTTCCCGTGTGTGTACATAGGATATAGTCCGATGGCCCATATTTGTGAGTGACTAGTGCCCACTTTGAGGTGAACCGGATACAAGCTCCCCTCCCCCATTGTAGAAAAGCTCACGGGGCTCTTCTCTACACAGATTAACATAGCTTCATTGCCATGATTAGAAATACCTTGATAGGCAACTGGGCCTGGCCCCGCCTTCCACCAGCTGTCACAGATTCTGCCCCCCACACCTTGACTAACACCCCCATTCCTCACGGCAACACTTTTATTTACTGGGGTGACATTTCGAAAACGTGTATTTCTTTTTGTTTTGTTTATGTTTTGGAAAACCTATTTCTTGAAGATACGGGAAACCACTTAGCTCCAAGTTAATTGAGCATCTTAGAGTAATTTCAGAAATGTGTTTGTTTATAGGCTAAGGGGGCATCTGGTTACACCTGTTCTCAGGATGATTCTGGCTAGAAGAGAAAGCACCGTCAACAAATATATTTAACTATATATTGCGTTTGGTTTGGAGGAATCAAAAATGAAGACGTAAATTGAAATTTAACTACATGTTGCAGACTGGAAAAATAGATCAAAGCTGCAGAAGGATGTAATTTTTTTTTAATTGTGTGAGTTTACTCTCATAATTTTTGCTTTGTTTCTAAATGATAAAGAACAATCAGGCATAGTCCACATTTCCACATTCAGCACACTGCGGCAAAGGAAGGCTTTTCTTCCTGCCTCCCTGAAATGCATGCTCATTTTCCTTTTGAGCAATGGTTTTTGAGGTATCAGAGACCTCTTGGTGCAAGAAAGAGTGCCTCAAAAATGCAGTTCAGTTGGAGGGATTGTGAGGAGCTGAATGCCCCTTGGGGACGGGGAAAGGGTTATCCTGCAGGTCACCTGTAGAATTATCTCCAAGTTTGTGTTCTGCAGTGACTTACAACTCAGCATCAGGATACCCTTGGCTTCTATTTTTAACTGACAAGTCCATCGTGGGTCTAAAGCAAATAGCAAAGGACGAAAGGGAAGAGCTGAGACCGACTGGTGGCCAGAAAGCGTCGTGGCAGGTGGCAGAGAAAGCCAGGCCACCCAAGAACGTTAGGCCTGAACACGCTCAGAGAGTCTCCCTGAGCTGCCCCACAGGTGCAACCAAGACACGTACAGAGCACCCACACTTTGCCTTAAAGGGGCGTTGAGGTTTTTTAAATTGGCAATTTGTTTCCTTTAATTCTGTCCCTGTGCCTCACGGAGTTCACGGACCAACAGTTGGAAAATATCTTCTACAACAGCTAGTGGAAAGGCACAGCAATTAGGACTTTGAAAAATTTCAGAAGGGTTTGTTTGGGAGTTGCTTTTGGCTGGTTGGCTTGTTGGGGGGGGGGTGGTATGGCGACGGGGGACACTGGTCCTGCTGGCCTGTGTGTGCTTTCACAACCCAATGGCCTTGTTGGGATTCTCAGCTTTCCTAGAAGATCTCAATACCCACTGCCTGTCAAAGCACCTGATGAGCGTCCTGTAGTAACCATACTCGTAGTGTTCAGCAGGAGCATCAGTTGGGCACGGTAGGGGGACTATCCTGAAATACGGCCCACGCTGTCCATAGGGCACTCCAGAACACTGTTCAAGCATTTTGTTAACCCCCTCCCCAAAATCACATGCTATCTTTTCAAGTTATTTGACATTTCAAAATAAATTCAATCCCATAACTTTGAAATCCAACCCTCAAAGCAACAGGACCACACATCAACTTGTTTTCACACTCCGCAACAGCCACATACCTGTGAGAACGGAGGAAACAGTGTTATCTGTAGACTGGAATATAATTATGCATCAAGAAACTGTAAGAGCATCAATGGGAACATTCTTGGTGTCAATAAGACGTCAAGGAAGTGTGGTAAAATACAAAATAAAACATACCAAAATCTCCCCAGTCGATAGCTTTCCTATATTTCAACAAAAACCAGAGGACCTAGGTCAGGGCGTGGGGGATGGGAGTGGGATTGCATTCATGAGAGGATTGAAAAAAATGGAGAAACAACACTAATGAGAAATGTCAAAGACCTATTTTAAAAACACAAACCTTTTAATAGGGATTGATAAGAGAGAAAAGTTAATGGGAAAACATAACCTTGGATTGCAACATTCAGTATATTAATGCTATTAATCCTCGCCAAAGTAATTGTTAGGTGAAATGCAAGCCTAACTAAATCTCAGTGGGTTTTTTTTTTTTTTTAACTTGATGAAAGATTCTAAAGCTGATTGGGAAGGGAAAAAAAAAAATGAGAACAGCTAACAGTTGTTTAAAGAATCTCAAGGAGGTACTTTCCCTAAGAGATCGCTAACTATATTATTGTTGATACAGTAATTAAAATAGTGTGTTGCTGATCCAAGACTCTGCAGACCAGTTGAAGAAGTAGAAGCACACAGTCCTGAAACCTAGTATATGTTTTTTAAAAACTTAAACCTAAGAAAGGAAATGCCAGAAAGTAATGGCTAACTGTTGAATTATCTAAAAGGAAAATTGGAAAATATGGCTCTTTGGGAAGGAGAAGGAATCAAATTTGATCCCCACCTCATAACATACACCCCCAAAAATCCCAGTGTGTCAAATGTTTAAAAAAATGAATCCAAAAATATCTAGAAGGAAATAATGGTGTATATTTAACTAAAGCCTCGGTGAGCAAAAGCTTTCTGATCACGAAGTGAAAGGAATGACCACCAAGAGAAGAATGAGTTGTTTAAATACACACCAGAAACAACCTGCACAAAACATGAAGGAAAATAATAAATTGGTTAAAAATGTTTGAAGGAAATGAACAAAGAGCTAAAAAGCTTCATATAGCAAATGCTTTGATACATCAATAAGGAAAACCATCACGGGCAAAATACAGTGTTTAGGAGAAATGGAAGTGTGTAACTAGGTTCATGATGAATGGTTTGATTTCAAGGTTAATCAGAAAAAGGCACATTAGTAAAATGAGAACACTTTTGCTGTTAATAATGATGTATTTTAATTACATTCACAGTTGAGCGGGTGAAGGGGGGGTGGCTAGGGGTGGGGGAGAGGGGAGCGTGCCTGGGAAGCAGAAAATTGATTGACAGTTCCAGCTGCCCGCCCCCTCGTGACCATGGAGGGCCCCAACCAAAGCTTGAGAGTGACGAGGGTCCTCCTACCAGCTCATTCCTGCAAGAAACTTTGGTTTGGAGGTTCCCTATCTCTGCTCAAAGAATCCTAGAATCCTACCATGAGTCTGAGACCTTCCTACCCAGTCCTTTTCTCTCTTGCCTTCTCAAATGTCCATCTGACGGTCTTCTGCGGGCCCTACCGTCTCCCCACTCTCCCATTCACACTAGCATTCCCCCCATCCAAATCCATCGGGGTGCCTGCTTCTCAGACACCAGAGTGACACAGAAAGTGATGTGGGCACTCTTCTATGCTGCCAATGTGTAAATGAGCATAACCTTTTTGGAGACTATAAACAATGGAATTAAGGTGCTCCCTCTTTCAATAGGATATGGTATGGTCAATAAATGTCAGGTTTGGGAAGAGCCCTGATGGGAGAATCCTTGTGTTATCACCTTAACTGGCTGAAGTAAGAGACGACATGGACAGCATGACGTCAGTGTAATGAACTATCACATATAATAGGACACCCAGAAAAAACACAGACAGCAAAGCCTGTAAGTTGTAACAGGATGCTCGTGTCCCAGGATGGAATTTTTTTTTTAAGATTTTATTTATTTATTTGACACAGAGACAGTGAGATCACAAGCAGGCAGAGAGGCAGGCAGAGAGAGAGAGGCAGAAGCAGGCTCCCCGCCGAGCCGAGAGCCCGATGTGGGGCTCAATCCCAGGACCCTGAGATCATGACCTGGGCTGAAGGCAGAGGCTTAATTAACCCACTGAGCCACCCAGGCGCCCCAGGATGGAATTTTGAACGGTTTTTTTTTTCCTCAATCTTTTCTGTGCGGTTTGCATTTTCTCCAGAAAACAGAGATTACTTCATAATCAGAAGTTGTTGCTTTAAAAAACAAGACTGAAACGTAGGCCAGAACAGGAGGTGGCGAGAGACCCGGAGCCCAGCGTCCTCGTGTCCAGAAACCACTGTGAGGGACAGGGCAGGCCAGGAGGGCCCCTGGCTCAGCTTGATGGAAAGGCTGACGTCCAGAGGACTGGAGGGGCCATGAGCCAGAGGGAGGGTTTGGTCGTGCCCCAGGCGTGATCTGAACCTGCAACGGAAACGAAGGTCTATGAGAAAAGCAACAGAAAATCCTGAGAAGTTAAAGTCTGAACAAAGATTCTTCAGCGGCTAAGGCAGTCGAGAGAAAGCTTTGGAAAGTTCTCCGGCCTTGCCACAGACTAAAGCTCCCTCCCTCGTCCCTCCTGTTCCTCGGAATCCCCAGATTAAACCTAGAGAAAGCACCCAGCGCCATAAGCAGCTGGGAGTAGTTGGGGGCTCGGCCACCACGGTCTGAGCCCGGGGAGGCTCGGCAGCCACGGGCACCGCCCCCCCCCCCCCCCCGCCACCTGCCAGTCTGGAGAAGCAGAAACGGGACTGTCGCACCGTCCCCACCTTCCAACCGAAGGGGAAGCCTTCCCTTGAAGAAGCTATTTCTTCTCTTTTGCTTCATCTGCGTTTCAGTTTTTAAAAGGGGATGTTTGGGAAAGATTCTTGCTGTCAGCGTAGTTTCTGCGATGGTCACACATTCCCCAGGACGGGACTCTGAGTAGTCGGTTCGGGACGTGGTCCTGTCGTCACACCCCGGACTGCGGAGAAGCCCTAAGAAGGGCCATCTCGAAGGCATAATACAGAGTCCATATAGACGCACACCTGTAGGGCTGGCCCTTTGGGGAGCTCTCTCCGGCTCAAGCACACCTCCCTCTCCCTCACACGGACCAGCGAGGCAGGGACCCGGGCTTCTCAGGCCTCCTTGCTGAAGACCAGGGAGGAAATCTGAGAGGAAGGCGGCCTAGGACAGTTCCCCACTCTCTGTCTCCTCAGCGACACCAGGCCTGTGGAGACCTCTTCTCGCTAAAAGTGAGCAAACCAGGAAAAAGAAGAAAAAGTAGCTGTAGTTTGGGCACATGAGGACTACTGATCTTTTATTTATTTATATTTTTTAAGGACTATTGATCTTTTAAAGATGCTTCAGTTTGTTAAAATAACAACAGAGCCTTGATTCCCGCTAAAATGTCTCTGCCCAGAAGCATTCCTGGCTGGGGAGGTGTCCCTCCTGACTCTTTCTTGACCTGTTCGAAATCCCACAGAGCCCCCCTCGAACCACTTTGCTTTTCACTTTTTTACTCCCGTATCTTAGGGCAAGCCACCCCTGTGGCTCTTAGATATAGACTCCTCCGGCCCCCATAGGGTCTACCTGGGCGCCTGTGGGTCTGATCAACCAGGAGGAGGCCCCCGGCTCCCCAAAGGCTGCCCGTTCCAATCTGCCTCCCCCTGCAGAGGGAGGAAGGAAAGAGGCGTGAGGCAGGGGAGGCAGGAGGCAGGCAGGCCACCCCCTCTCCCTCTTCCTTCCGAGCTACAGTAGGCCCCTCTTCTCCCAGGCTGTGGGTCTCAAAACTCCACAGGGATTCCAGAAATGAAGTAAAGGCCTGGACCTCTCATTGACGCTTTCATAGCTAACCACTGAATCCCTTTTAATCAAATTCCCAAAGGGCAGCCCCTCTTACCCAGGTATGTGTGACAGGACCTGCTCCAGGATGGGAGAGGGCACAGGGCTCAGGGCAGTCCCTTGGGTCCAGAAAGCCTGGGTCAGATGCTCCAGGGCTGAGGAGACGCTACACCTGGCCCAGGACGCTGGGGAAAGGCTTGCCCCTTTCTCTGGGACCTTCCCCACACCCCATTCCGGGCTTCGCACTCACTCTGCAAGACTCCAGGGCTAGTCGGGGTCCGCTGGGGCACTCTAGGAGGCGGTTCCGATATTTCGCGAACCAGGACCACCGTAAGAAGCTCCCATTACCTGGGTACCGATTACATCCGTTGGTGTAATCCAAGACAAACCCTAAGTTTCACAAAACAATACTTACCCTACTTTGTGCCGTATACCCTGATACTTGCTACTACCACTTTGGTGTTGTTCAAGACCCCCAGAACTGTTTCCTGACTCGCTGTTGGGGGGCAGCCGGCAGTGGGAGGAGCACTGTCCTAGGAGACGGACCCACGGGCGCCCTGACAGCCTCCCCTTAGGTGTTGGGGAGGAAGCGTCAGCACTGGGATTGGTGACGGGCCTCCCATACATCTCTGTTCCTCTGTGCTAGGTCATAGTAAGCACCCGGGATCCCCCAGCAGAGCTGTCGGCTGAAGGGGTTCAGACGCTAGAAATTTTGATGATGGAATCTGGACCAGGGGAAAGGCACGAAACGGGCTGTCTCAGCAGCACACTTTCTGTGGATGACATTCCAAAATCCCATGTTTCGCCGGCATTCGCCCCTGCAGACCTTTCTTGTCATTTTGGGGGGCGGGGGGCCAGGGCGGGGGGCCTGGGTGGGGAAAGATGCCTCTGGGAGGAGAAGGGACTCTCTCAGGGCAACTGCTGTGGACCTGTCCCATATGCAGGTCAGGGGTCAATCTGCATGGCACGGGCACCTGTGTTTTCCAGACCGTTCCCATTCCCAATGCCAGGCACCCCTCCTCCTCCCTGCTGAGGAAAGACTATTTACCCCACGGGATGTCTCTCAGGGAATCCTGGGCTCCCAGGCCCTAAGTCTCAAATTGGGCCACGCTTGTCCCCTGTGCCTAAATGAGCGGAGTTTAGCTGGAGGAGGGCAAGAGTGAGCTCAGTGGAAGCCCTTGCACTAGGGACACGAGCTAAGGGACTCCCTCTCCCTGCACTCCTCTCCACTCCCAAGGGCACAGAAGCATCATCTGAAAGGCTCCCCGGGGGAACGAAGCCGAGAAGGTGGGCAAAGCGGCCCAAAGCCCTCCCACCAAGGGCTGCGGTCCGTTCTCACCATCCTTGCCTTGCGTCGCCTGCCCGTCTCTTTGGGAAGCTGTGGTCCTACCCACGGAGCTGAGTGTTTCCGGTAACGTGGTGGCCAGTCTCCAGCAACATCCCTCCTACTGCCAGCCCCAGGCCCCAGGGCGCAGCACACCAGCCTCTGACCCTGCAGAGCTGGGCTCACTGCCACGGAGCCCAGTCAGAAGCCTTTCCTCTGTCATGCTCTCCTCTTCTGCTCTTAGCCACCAGGAGCCCGCCCACAGGAAGGCTGTCGTCAGTCCCTGACCTCCAAGAGTCACTTTCATCTGTGGCTGCAGCTCGAGTCAGTGTAGAGTCCCCCAAATTCTTACAAACTCCATCGTCTACAAACATCTAAGGAATACACGCTATACCGCATGCAAGCCCAAAGAGACGAGACAGGACAGATCGCAAACACTCACGGAGCTTACAGGGCCCCTGGGAAGACAGCAATCCAGCCACATACCGAGGGCCTGCAAGAGGCCAAGAGAGGCGTCTAGGAGGTGGGAGCTGGGCAGGGGAACTGGGGAGCCCTGCACGGGGCATCGGAGTGGGGGGGATCAGTTCTGAGCAGAAGCACGGTAAGGCAGGAATATGCAAGTCCCAAGAACGAGGAGAGACCCCACAAGGCCAGAACTGAGGGTTGGCCCGAGAGTAGTTCACGGGAAGGTATAGGGGGTGAGGGGCGAGAAGGGTGGGGCGAGGAGAAGAGAGGGCGGCCGGGCCAAAGGGAAAGACTGTTGGTGAGGGAGGCTGTTGGGATGCGGGGAACTCTTCCAAAGACACCTGTGGGTTGATGCAGGCTTTTCTTCAGAATTACAAAAAGCAGCTCTCCCAGAAAGGTGACCGTAGCCAGCTGGAAGCAGCAGTCACAAGTCAAATCACTGCAGTGGTCAGGGATCCTGACACATCCTCAGCGACGCAGCACACATCTGTGAGCCCTAGGGTGACGCACGCGTGGGGATGGCACTATCCCAGTCCCCCGGGGCCACAAAGGGTGGGCTCCCCATGCAAGGAGCTTCTCCCTCCTCTGTGTCAGCCTTTTTGTCAAATAACAAAGAATGTGTCTGGAAGAAGAAACCCTTCCTGTTTCCGTCCTACAGACTGAGGCATAGCGTTCCTCCCGGACCTAGATCAGAAAGTCAGCTTCCGTGCACAACGGGGGCATGGAGGCCCTGTGAGCGGTGGGGGGGGGGGGGGGGGGGTGTCAGTGCTTGTACTGGGTTGGCCATCAGACAAGAAGATACCTAAGTTAGCTCTTCCAGATCCAAAATTGAGAAGTCTCTCCACTCCCTCCCAAATTCTTCCTGTTTCCAAGGTTGCTAGGGGTCTGGTTGACCGGCTGCCGCCTTGCTTCCCAGCATGCCCAGTTAGGCACAGTCGTGTGGCCAAGCTCTTTCCAATGTGAGCAGAAGGGGTGCGTAACTTGCAGGTAGCCCCAAAAAGCTCTGTGCTTTCCCACATCCCATGAGCTGGAACGATGATCAGAAGAGCAACCTTGGAAGCCACTTATAGCCTCTCCAGCTCTCCAGGACATGTGCCCAGGACTCTCATGGGAGAAAGAAAGAAACGTCTCTTGCCCTTGAGCCATTGCATTTTGGGTCTGTTTGTTACAGCCGTCTGGCCTACCCTAACATAATCTCAAAGACCTGAGTTTTCCTTTATCAGTCAAACAAGTGACTCAGGAATAGTTAATAAAACTCAATTACTTACAATTCTGGGTATTGATAACCTAAGGAAAGAGAAAATGAGGTAATAATTTATTTTTTTTTGTTTATCCTTTTTTGGTGGTGATTTAAAATGAAGGGTTACACATTCATAAACTCGCTCTAAAATATATTGGAGGTGTCAACCGTAGCTTTGTACATCTCCACTTGAATTTGAAGGCAGATTTGGAGGTCGGGTGTGAGGAGGTGTCGAACTGAGGATTGTTTTTCAATTCAACAAACATCTCCTCGGAGAGTCTCCCAGGTAAAGGCAATGCCTAGAAAGGGAGCTGGATGCAAAATGGAGGAAGCGGCCAGTTCTTACCCTGGTGACCCCGCCATATAATAGATAAGTAGCAACAGTTTATTGTTGGGCTCTGCCCTTTCTTTCAGTTTGAACCAGCTGCTGCTTGGCTCTGGGCACACCTTGCTTGATTCTGACTAAAGCCATTTACAGAAGTCTGCTGAGCTTGGGGCGCTGGGGCCCGAGCAGGGCTTCAGGAGACCAGCCTCCCACAAGTCCTTGACATTGGGATTGCCAGAGTACCGTATGTATGTTTCAGGTGACTGCCTAGAAACAATGGTACCCTTTACTGGGCTCCCAAAAAAGGCAATCAAATACAGCGACCCAACCGGTTCCCCCCTGCCAGGCTCTTTCTCCAGGCCCTGGAGGAGACTGACATCATGCAAGTGTGCTGTAAAAAAAGAGAAAAATCCAAGGGATTCTGGAGGGAACATGCTTTTCCTCCACCCCTAGAATTTTCCTGGGCTAGGGACAGAGACTGGGCTCAGTCAGCTGCTAAGATGTCTTCCTGGTTCTCCAGGATGCGTTGAGAGCTTACATTTTAAAGCACATGTGAAGTGTGTGTTGGCATGTTGTACAGTAGAACCCGATATATGCCTTCTCCCCGGTTCCCAGTTAAAATGTCCCAAAATGGGCTTGCCCTGGGGGAGACCCTCACTAACCGCTTTATTCATGGTGGCAGATGGAGAAGCGTGTCCCCGGAGATGCGCCGAAGGCCCTCTTCCCTAGAAGAGCAGCACATCCTGTCTGAAAGAAGGCAGGAAACCTCCCTTGCCTCGCCCATCCACCCCTAACTCTGGGGCACAGGACCTTCCCCAGCCCTGAGGGGACTCCTCCCTACCCTGGGGACTGTCTTCTGTGGGGGAGAGGACAGTGCCCAGCCCTGCCATCATCAGACCGACCTCTCCATATTAGTTCAGAGAGAATGGCTGCTGATGGCCTTGGCTCACGGCCAGCTTTAGCAGGTGACGAGGAACAGGTGTATTGCGTCCTGGGAAAGGCATTCTAGCAGAGCCTCCCTGGCCACCGTTTCCCTCCCCCACCCCAAAGTTCTAATCATCACTTTTATTACCTCCTCAGGGGAGCTGGCTTGGTGACTGGGAAGCCCTTTACTTTCCTGAGCACCGTTAAGGGCTGGGACATGCCAGCTGATACCTAGATGGGAGGACTGTCCCCTCCCCCACTACAGGAGTGGGCTAGGGGAAGACCTGATGGTGTGGGGGAGGGGGCTCTGGCGACATTCCTGGAGACTGTTATGTGGCTCAGGGCGACCCCCTCATTGAAGCAGCCATATCTACAGAGGAGACCAGGAAATACGTGGGGGTGGGGCGGGGGCTTGGCTTCTCTGGGGAAAATGGGGACAGGGCTGTGTCTCACACTTGTTGACACGGACAGCAGGAATTCGAGCAGAAGTCTGAGGCCAGGGGACAGGGAGAAGGCCCTTTCCAGAAACTGGCAGGAACACTACGAGGCTGTGCTTCAGCCTTCTGTAGAACTGTGGCCTGGAGCAGGGCTGGTAATGTGGTCCACAAGCTGCAGGCCGGGTCCCTCCCAGGCTGGGCCAGACGGCCCCTCCCCCACCCCCAGCCCTCCTCCATCCTGCAAGGCAGCCTTGGGCCCGGTGACAGGCATGTCTTCAGGGCGCTCAGTCACTTACCCATTTGGAGAAGTGCTAAATTGCAATCATGCAAATATGTCCTACGTCCCATTTCTTAGTCCACGTAATGGAAAGGAAATGCAAATGAAAGTCTCCAGAAGATGCAGCGAGACGGGCTCCAGTCTTCTTCCGATGGCCAGGCTTCTGACGACAGCCCTCTAAACCCCAGCCCTGCCGCGACCTCGGGTCCTGGCAGCCCAGCTAAATGCTGCCGTAGCTCTCTCAGCTGACGTCCGAGCCTCAGTCAATGCGGCCCACGAGGCAACTGACCAGTGCTCGCAGCCCACTCCCCAGCCCGACAGCCTCCCCTGACAAAAGCCTGCTGGTGCCAACACGGAGCTCTGCCCTACCCCACAGAGGGCACTGCCTGGCCCCGAAAGGCTAGTGATAGAAGCTAAAGGAATTCGTGCCTCTGGCCTGGCGCACGTGAGTTCCAGAGGGAACAGCGCTCGCCCGGGGAACAAGTAAACCTGGGGACCTGGGGTGGGGCTGGGGGTATCTGGAGGAAGGAGGTTCCAGCACAAGGAGAGGGAAATCCTACTCTTGATGATTTAGGAGACTGAAGGATTCCTAAACGCGTCCTCGCGCAGGACCCTTCCTGAGAAGAGGAAATCGACACAAGCCCGTGTGTCCCCCAGTGCCCAACATTGGACTTGGCACATAGTAGGTGCTCAGTAAATATTTGTGAAATGAATGAATGAATGAATCGATCAAGATGGGTCCCTTACCAACTCAAAGTAGACGTGCGGAATTATGATGTTGAAAAGCGTCCATGCCAGTTAGGCTCCCCAAGGTGGATACCAAAAAGGCCAGCTGGCTCACCACCAAAGGGCGTGCTTCCCCCTAGAGGCCCTGGGAAGATGAGAGGAGGACAGAGGACCTCCACCCAGCCTCTGCAAGCTCAGACGCCTGGCTTCCTGGGTACCCAAACCTGATAAACTCCAAGGCCAAGGGTAATCATTAGAAAAAAAAGAGAGAAAAGCTTCTGTCCCAGGGGATATGAGCACGTCCTGCAGGCACACCTCCCTAGTATCTGCCCCCTCCTCTCTGATCCTCTGAGTCTGTAGGTCCCTCCATCACCTCGGACTTCTCCTCCCCTCCTGGGCCGTCTCCAGGACACGTCTAGAATTTACCTTAGGGCTGCTAAGTGCGGAATTGCGACAAGGCACACTAACGGGGGAGCGCTTGGGCAGGAATTATATCATCGTATGTGGCTTCTTGGATGCAAACTGGTAGGAACTCTCTAGAAAAAGCAAAAGCCATGATGCTATGTGCCAAGAATCTTTGCCCTCCGTCGTCCCACTTCTAGGAAACTTTGGTTAGAAGTGATGAGCGAAGGCAGTCGTGACACACCTGCCGAAGGATGTTTCCCACAGCATTAATTATAATGATGAGAAGCTTGAAGCTACACGAAGGTCCGGGAGAGAAGGGGTAAATCAGAGTATGGTCCTCAGGAAACCCACCCGTGCCCAAGGGATGGCAGGGACCTCTGGATGTAACGCGGCCGTGCCTGCAAAGGATTTTCTCAGTTTGCAGGAGGTGAAGGGGTTTGCAGAGATGACTTACCTAGCAGCTTGGAGAGCATTGATTTCCCTCCAAACAGGAAAAAAAAAAAAAAAATTTCTGTACTCAGTTTTTGTCCTCATGGCTCCCTAGGTTCACCCCCAGCCTCCCAGGCCCCCGGCTGTGGGCGAGACCCTCTGGCCTCAGCATCCCCTACGGACGGACTCTCTTCTTCCTTATTGGATATTTAGGAAAAGAGAAGTCTACATACGATGCGTCCCGTGCCAAATTTGGGGGGAGGGGTCACTGGTACAGGCACCCACAAAATACGGCAGAGGCCACAGTCCGAAGGCACAACACACGTATATATCCTTTTGTATATGAAAAATACATAAATACATGAGAAAAGAATTGAGAGGTGAATTTGAAGAAATGTAAACGTAATTTGATTTCCACTTGGGCCTCTTTTTCTATACCAATGCCTAAGTTGAGAAAAACCCAGAATACCCTACCTCCAGGCCTAGGTAGAAGTCCCCTAGAAATAAGCCGGCTCTTCGTATCTGCACATCTTTACATCTTTATATTTGATCCCTCCTCCCTGATCCTCTAAGGTCCGCAGGCGCCTCCAGTGCTCTTGACTCCTCCCTCCGTGTGGGCTGTCTCTGTCCCCAAACCCCCTTGGAGAAATACGGACTCGCCAGCTGGTGAGCGAGGAGGCCGGTTCTGGGGGCTCTCTTGGGTGGCCCAGATACCAGACCCTCCAAGCCCTTCTGGGGGGTTTGGACTGGAGGCTGTTCCTCTGAGCTCTCCCTGCACGGAAGGCCCAGATGCCCCAGGCTGGGCCCCCGCCCCAGGGCCCAGCCAGCCCTCCTCTGCCCTTCCCCATCCCTCCCCGAGCTCTGCAGGGCTCCGTTGTCCCCAGCAGGGGGTGGGGAGTCATCTCTGGAACTGAAGAGAAGAAGCCCATGGCCAGGAGGAACCTAGGGAAGTAACTAAGACCTCGGTTTCTGGAAATGGCCCCCTTGGCCACCGAAACTAGCCCCAGAAAAACAATTATTTAAAAACAAAACAAAAAGAGGCAGGTATTATAAAAGGAAGACTCTTTTTAAAGGCATCAAAGAGATGACAAAATAGTGAATGATCGCGCAGAGCCGAAGAGAAGAGAACCCAGAACAGTAAACCCAGCTCTCGAAGCTGCTTTTGCCTTGAGGGTGATGCTTAGAAACGGAGCGGGGCTTCCAATAGGCTCAGGGACAAAAGTCACAGCCTGGCACCCACCACGCAGCCTGGGGCCCGGATGGGGACCGCCACCTCCTTTACACTGATCCCCAAAGGGTTACACCTCCAGAGCAAAGGAAACCCGGAGCCTTGCCAGACCTCCATGGCGTAGCAGCACGGCTCCCGTCCTCTGGCTGACCGGGCGGGTGTTAGGCAGCAGCAGAGGAAAGTCTTCTCTGGAAGAAAGTAACATCATCCTAGGCCTCAAATTGTTCCTATAAAGAAAGAGCCATGCTGGAAGTGCCCCCTCACCAGGCACTCCGGCAGGCCAGCTTCCTAAAAGGACATGGAGGTCACCTCATCAGGACCCTGGAGCGTCTGTCCCATGGGGCGGAAACAAACCTGACCCCTCCCCTCCCCCTTTTCTGGGATGAAGCTGGACCCAGATGCACGTTCTCTGTGAAATCAGCTGTGTCCACGCTGGAGGCCTCTTCTCGATGAGAGGAATTTAAAAACTTAAAAAATGAAAACCCATGACTGTCTTCTCCGGTAGTTGTCTTTGCAAGGAGTCATAAGGATAGCTTAGGAATCGGGGGTCCCTGCCTGGGGAGGGTGTCTGATTCCCGGAAATGGGCTCCAGGCTCTTTGATAAGAAAGTTATCCCTCCGATGGGCTCAGGACACATGTCACCTCTGGGCCGTTTCTCCTGAGCCTCACTCCTGGGGGGTCTCCCTGGTCCCTTCCCTGCCAATCCCATTCAGGGCAGACCACCGCCTTCATCCCTTAGAGCTCTCACCCCCACGAGGGACTTTTATTCGCTTGATGCCTGTCTTTTGCTTAGTCCAAATCCCAAAGACACCCGAGCCAACTCTGTTTTGTCCCTGAGGGTGTTCCCAGTTCCTAGAACAGTGCCTGGCACAGAGTAGGGCTCAGCGGCTCTTTTTTTTTTCCGAGTGAATGAATGAATCACAGCATTTCCTATGAAGCCCAGGGACTCCGGGCAGCGAGCTACCCTGCCTTTGCTCCAGGGACGGACTTCCTCCTCCTCCAGGAACACTGGGGGTCTCAGGTGCCTGGCTCACAGGGGGGCTTTTAGAGAACTCTTAAAGTGCTGGTCGGCTCGTTTCCATTTCAAAAACACTCCCAAATCCATTTACCAGCAGTGTTCTCATACTACCGTCATTGTCACTATCAAAAACAGCCACGGCCTCGCTGTCCGCGTGCCAGACCCCAGACTGCGCACAAAGAGAACTGACCGTCCAGGGTCCGAGCGGAAGCCGCGGAAGCCGGGGAAGGCGGGGCCAGCTGCTGCTCTGATGATGTTGCAGGTGCCTCGACAAGGGCCCCTCCTAGAGAAGGCAGGCTATTTGCACGGGGTGGGGATGGAGGAGGGCTTGGTCAGTGCTTGTGGCCGCAGGGGAGGTCCCAGAGCTAGACAGCACAGGGAGGAGGGTGAGCCCACGGCTTCCCAGTGGCAGGGAGGCAGAAAGAATGCGTATGGGCAGGACTGTCCAAGGCACCCTTGTAAAAGTGTGTGCATGTGTTTGCGGTGCACAAAGTCGGGCCCCTCGGGAACGTCTGCAGGTCCTCCACAACATCGAAACAGTGTCCCTAAGTCTTCTATGTGATTGAGTTTTGACGGCACCTGACACCCAGGATGATCTGGTAAAGAGAGCGCAGATGTACAGAAGGCAGAAAGCAGGAGGCAAAGATGACCCCACGGTCACAAGCCCCCCAGGGCCACCAAAGCAAGCCCACAGCGGTAGCGCTGTGTCTGAGCTCCCTAGATCTCAAATCTCACCGGGGCCCGGCCACCTTGGAGAACAAAGCTCTCAGGAGATAGGGCCACGCGTCGGTGGGCCACAGCACCACATAAAAGCGTGGCTGGCACTGGATCTTGACCAGAAGGGGGCACGTGGGTGTCCAGGAACCGTTGAGGACAAGGGCTGTGTGAAGACTTGGAGGCTTGGGGGGTGGAAGGTAGAAGGCAGAGCGGGCCGCAGATCGCCTCCTGAGCTAAGTTAAAGAGTTTGGACTTTTAATCTGTTGGCAATGGGGAGCCAGTGAAGGTTTATTGACCGCAGAAGCACCTGGGTCAGAGAGTGCTTGAGACCACCCCCAAGGGCGGTGTTGGAGAGAGCCTGGAGGCAGAGCTAGGGGGCGCTGCAGCCCAGAGAGCAGTTAGGAGACTCTGCAGGAGCTCAGACTGGGAGAAGAAGGGTCTGGAGGGGAAGAGGGTGGGGAACAAGGCTGACGACAGCAGGGCAGGCAAGGAAGTGACAAGAACCCACAGTGAGCAGCTGGTTGGAGGCAGGGAGGGGAGATGGGGGAGGAGGGTAGACATTGAATCCAAGATGGTGTGGACGACCTTGACCTTGAAGCCTGGGAGAGGTCTGGAAGCTCAGGGGACCCTGGGGAGAGGCACGTGGGGCTCAGGGAGCGCCAGGAGGGACCTGCGCTGGGTGAGCACGCTGGGAGGGTGGGAGGTAGGGACACCTTGACTCGCACTGCTTTTCTCAAATGCGAACCCCTCTCATTCTGACCCTCTGTCTTCTCAAGTGCACAGAGGCTTCGTGCCGTCTGGCCTTGCCCCAGGAAAGGCATCCACGTCTCACTGGATGGAGATGCGCGGCACCCCAAAATGCCCACTGGGCGCCATGCACACACCCCAGCCTACAGCACTAACGGGTGGGCGAGGCAGCCTCCCCTGGCCCGTCCAGTCGCTCCCTTCTGCTGGGGGTCAGGCCAGGGGCCCAGCACCCTGCTGTCCTCCCTACCCCACTCACTCCCCAGCTGCCCATTTGCCTCTTCTCTTTTGCCCATGAGCAAGGGAAGCCCTGCATGTATCCGGGGCGGCCTGGCGGCGGCGGAGCGGGTCAATGCAGATGTCTGAAATTCCCTGCCAAGCTGAAAATGTTGAAAATCTCCCCAACTACAAGGTTGCCACCCTCTGGTGCCAGTTGCATGATCCTTTACCTCTACTTGCGAAGTTTGAGGTCGTAGCTTTTTATGGATCGCGGCTGAAGTTTCCGGGGCCCTTTCTCTTTCTCTCCTCTGCATCTATGTCTTCCTCGTGCCACTCTGCGCCGCTGCTCAGCCAGCGCCCGGATACTTTGCTCTATCCTTCCTCTCCGTGCTCACCACTTCCCTGGACGGTGGGAAGGGACGCTGCATCCCACCTCTCCCCCTGCAAAGTGAACTCTCGCACCTTTTTTGAAGAGCTGATCTGTCCTTGCCAGGGCGACGACTGCCGGTCCCAGCCATGGCCCATTTTGCCTGAGACCCGCCCGCGTCACGCTCGGAAGGCACTAGGCCCGTGTTGAGACGCCAAGGCGAGATCGCCTCTTTGACGATCAGGGGCTGCAGGCTCCCGAATGGGAGAGGCTTTTTTTCACTCATGGGTTGCTGAGAAAAAAAGGAAACGAGTATTTTTTTTTTTTAAGCCTTTTCTTTTCTTTTCACCGGCCATCCCGGAAAATCTGTTCCTCCGGACAAGGTGGCCCTCCTGGGCACGGGAAGGAAACTGTCACCCCACTCAGTGCCCGCTCACCGCTCTCCTCCAGGGCACCGGGGACAGCCCACTCCTGGCCTTCTGGCCTGGGGTCTCGGGGATGGTCTGTGGGGTTGGCACGTGGGACCATCTGGCCAGGACCTCGTGTGATTCTAATATAGCAGGCTTCACGGTATCTGGGGACTCTTGGCGGGGGGGGTGGGTCACGGGTGACCTTGGTGACCTTAGAAAGGGGTGACCTTGGAGTGACCATGAGGCAGGGTACAGGAAGAAAGCAACTGAAACCATGGCTGCTCAGGACCTGTCTCCCTGCGCCGGCATCACTGGCCTCTCGGGGGAGCTTGTTGGAAATGCAGAGCCTCGGGCCCCAGGCTTGCCGAGCCGACCTGGGCTCCTGCATCTTCAATGCCGTGTGGCCTTGGCCTCAACAGACCCCACTGTGGGTCTCCAAGTGGGCGTCCTGTGCAGCCTGCGAGGCCGGCCGTTGTCCGTCCAGGGCCCGGCCATCACCTCCCAGCTCCAGGGGCTCCGGCACCCCCACACAGAACACCCCACCCCAGCACCGTTTCCTGTGCTGGCGGGGCCTCCAGGCAGGGAAATGGGCCCCCGAGCCCCAGCAGCGGCCCCCGGGCATTGCTGCAGCCCGTGAGGCGGGGGCACTGCTCTCCACAGTACTTCCTGGCCCCCCTCGGGGTGAAGTTCCAGGCTTTCAGACTCTTGGGTCCCTTGGTCGCTGAGCTGCTTTTAGGAAACACCTTCTGGTACCTTCCTTTGGGAGCTCCACGTTGTGAATCTGGGGTTTTTTATAGATGGGTCCAAATCCACTCTCTGCCCCAAGCACTGTCACCCCACCCTTCCCGGACTGGACTGTGCCCACCTGGCCGGCTCCCCTGCCAGCACCCTCCCCTAGACAGGGTGGGAAAACCACGAGCCACAGGTGTACAAAGAAGACCTGGAGAAAGAGGAGGCCAGTGGCCACCTGCTGAGTCTTGCTTCGGGCTCTGCGTGCAGGAGGCTGGGGCCCACAGGGAGCTTACCCTCCTGTGGAGGAAACAGTTGGAATTCCCATAAATTCTGTGAGCCCCCATTTCCTGAAGTGTAGCACGAGGACACTGGACACAGTAACACCCCCAGAGTCCCTCCGGCCTGAATACCCACGCGACCAATCCCCCGTGTCGTCCTGCGGGGCAGTGCTCAAGCCTCTGGTACAGACTTCGGGTTGGACCTTTCCAGGCCCTAGGAACCTAGTCCCACGGACGCAGAGCTGAGATGCAAGAGCTTTAAACAGGAAACTTGGCTACAGAGCTCAGCATAGCACAGAGGGGGCGTCTCGAGTCCATGGTGTAGGGACAACAGAAGAGCCAATAAGACTGAGTCCAAACCTCACACGACGGCTGTTTCCGGGCCAAGCAGAGGCCTCAGCAGTTCCGAACCCCGTCTGCACATCAGAAGCACTGGGGGCTCTCAGCGGGGCCATCCCTCTGGGGATGGGACAGAGGGGGGTGGAGCTCCAGGAGCTCATTCTGCCCACTGAGCCCTCCCTGGGCAGCCGCGGCCCTTTACGAGCTCAGGTCCGTGTTGCACAGGGGGTCACTAAGCGGCTCTGTGCCAGCGGAAGGACAGCAGAGGGTCAGGACAGCACACGGCCCAGCGCTGGTCGCGCAGAGGTAGTGATGGACCGTGGTGGGCCCAGCTCTGCACTCACCCAGGCTTCACCCTCCTCCAGGCGCCACACTGAAACAATGAAAGGGGCACAAAGGGGAGGGAAGAGGGGAGGAAAGGAACCTAACCGTTATCTGAGCTCTCCTCGGGGGCCACGTCACACCCCGAGACCTCACTCCTTGCCCTTGGCCACGGGGCCCCTGGCCTCCGTAGCTTCTGCCAATATAGGTTAGAGACCAGGTCACTCGGCGGCGATCCTACAAAATACAATTCTAAGCCCCTCATTCAAAGAATTGCTTCAAATACTTATGGATGTCAGAAATGCTCATAATAGTAACACTGGAAATGCTCATAGTATTAAGCGAAAAAATCAGCACTGTGACCCAGTTTTGTAAAGAAGACTGTAAAAGTCACCCCCATAGAAAGCCAGAAATCACTCATCATCCAAGCAGGGCTGGTCCCTCCCCGGTCAGGGCTTCTGAACCCCCACCCTAACCCACAGCGCCTGTCACGGCCCTTTCTCCTCTGTCATCCCTGTCCGGTCTTTTTCGAAGCTCTCAACTAACACAGGGCCTGGCCTAAGTGGGCATTCAGTAAATGTCTGCAAATAATGAGTGGATAATTGATGGAAGGAAGGAAGGAAGGAAGGAGGGAGGGAGGGAGGGAGGGAGGGAGGAAGAGGAGGGAGGGGTGAGTTCAGAAGGAAACACACCAAAATGTGGAGGGTTGTTATTCTCTGGGTAACTCATTTTATCTTCTTTCTAGTTATTGGTCTTCCAAAATTTCACCAATTAAAAAAAAATCCCTTTTATAATCCGCTTTTTACCCAAAATTCTATTTAGATCAGTCTGAAATGTTTTCTCGTAGCTTCCAAGGCCTGTTTTAGGTGACTCTAGAAGAGACTGAACTAGGTGATGTCTCAGTGGTGGTCATATCTTCCAGAGCCAGTACTGGGACACGGGACCCCACAAGTTCCCAAATGCTCATAAAAGACAAGGACCTGAGTAGCTGCAATCAGGGTGCCCGGCCAATCTGGGCAGGACCCCCCCATCTAAGGAAGAGGCAGGAATGTTGAGGGTGTGGGATCCCTTGGGACAGCGGGCCCGGTTCACCCTGAGGTTAGCCCCTTTGGAAGACCCAAGCAAGGATGGGAAGAAGGAGACATAAAGGAGAAACACACCCTACACAGGTCTGAGCTTCTTTCCAACCTGACTTGGCTTCCCCAACGCTCCTCCTGCTTTTAGGAAATAAATCTTGTCATCCCAGAGGAGGAGCTGGATAAAGAAAGGTAAAGAAAGGCCCTTCGGCAGCCTCCTGTCCCCAGCCCGCCCTCCCTCCTCCTCTCTGCCCAGGGGCTACATCTGTGGACCCCGCTCTCCTATGCACCAAGCACCTGTTGCCCAGACACCTTACCCCGGGAAGGAGAGCAGCCCCCGGAGAGCACCCTCTCTGTGCCTCTGACACCACATAGCTCCCAGCAGGGCCTCCAGGCTGTGGGGGGCGGGGGGGGCAGGGGGGACGCCGGGCAGGACCCGGCTTCCTGAACTCGGACTGAGACCCAGCACCGGGCAGCGATGCAGCACTGGGCACAGCACCCAGGGCTTCGGACCTGGGCAAGTCCATTACCATAGCCTGTTTTCGTAGCTCGTAGAGCAGAAATGGTAACAGAAGCTCCCTGGAGTGGTGCTGAGGAGATCAGACGGAGAATGGGAGCCAAACGCACTATTTTCCCCAACACACAGCCAAAATTCCTCGACTGCGGCTTGAGCTGAGCCCAGGTCAGGATTCCAGCCGAGGCCCCTGCCGGGCAGCCTGTCCCCCTGCTCCTGCTGCCCCCACCCGGTCTGCACTGCGAGGGGCCCCACACCTGCCTGTGGACACCCCAGCCCGCACACCCCCATCCCAGGCACCCCTGGCCACTCTTTGACCATGGTGTGGGCATGCAAGTGGCCCTTGGCAGGATGTCCCAGAAGCCAGGGACATTGAGGCAGAGAATTCTAGCGTGAGATCTGGAGAGGGAAGGGCACGGATCCCTTGAGGAGGCCACAGTCAGAATGGGGTCCCCTAGCGGGTGGGGTGCCAGGGGGGACACATGACCTTCACTGTCCTTGACCCAGAGCTCAGATGTCTTATGCCATCCCTCGAGTAAGCTGCTATGGTGTCCGAAGAGACGCCCCCTGCCTCCTTCCTTTAGGGGGAAGTGCTGGAGAGGGCAGGAGACTCGAGGCCCAAGACTTGCCCCTTTCAACCAGCTGACCCTGCACAGCGACAAAACCATCCCGGTCCCGTGCCTCCAAGGAGAGCAAGAAGACCATCCCCAGCCTCCCCACATGGTTGGTGGGACTCGCAGCTGTGAAAGGGCTGGGCCCACAGTCTTCCTACGGGGAGTCAGGGAGGAGGTGCGGCTCTGGATGCGGACAGCCCAGGGCCCGTGGAAATGACAGCCGAACCCCGAGGCGGCTCCAGGACTGCCGTCCACAGAAAGGGCTCTCCCAAGGGGCCGAACCAGAGCCTGGAGGCAAACACTCTCGGCCCACAGGAGGGACTGAAGCCTCCCCAGTCATGGGGGTGCAGCGGTGACAATTTCCCAAGTGCCTCTGTGCCAGGCCCACGCAGCGTGTGCTTTGCTGGATTATCCCTTTTAAGGATCATGATAATGGAAGATGTCTGCTTGCTCCCATCCGGCCGTGGGAGGTGTGGGGCCAGCCTCACACAGCTTGTCGGCAGCCAGGCCAGGAACCCCACGTGCATCCGGCTGCCCCCAGATTCTCCTTCCCGCGGGGCTTGGCACCCCGGCTGGTTTTCCCACAGACGCGGAGGCCAAGTCCCCACACTCCTACCTGCCCGCAGCTCCCAGGACAGCACAGGTTCACGGTCAGATGTTCCAGCCCAGGATCCGGGCCCCCTGCTTTGCCAACACACTAGAGCTCCCTGCATTCCCATCATGCCCATATAGCTCCTGGAAAACCCATCCCCGGGAGAACTGAGCTCGTTGATAAGCCAACCAACCCCACACACAGTCTCTCTGGCCTCAGCACCTTCTGAGTGCACTTTCCAAGCAGACGCACGCCCAGGTGCTTGGGGGACCGAAGAGTCAGGCAGTGATCCAGGGTGTGGCTCACGACCACCTCAGGAACGTTCTGTCTGGTTCCCAAAAACAACGCAAATAGGCGTGCCTGTGTGGCTCAGTCGGTTAAATGTCTGACTCTTGATTTCGGCTCAGTCATGATCTCAGGGTCGTGAGATCAGGACTTGCATCAGGCTCCGCACTGGGCTTAAGATTCTCTCTCTCTCTCTCTCTCTCTCTCTACCCCTCTACCCCCTAAAAAAAACAAAAACAAAAAAAAAATAAAGAACACAAAATCAACCGTTTTCGCAAGCTGTGTGCTGTGTGCACTCGACTCCACACGTTCTGGGTTCCATTCATAAATACAAACCACGAGAACGTTTCAAGTCGCCAGCACTGCCAGGCCCAAGGCCAGCCCTGGCGCCTACCTGTCTCCGCGGGGGCCATCCGGGAGACTTGCTGGGGCAGACCCTTTCTCTACACTGGCAGGTTGCAGCAGACCCCTCCCCGACCCCGGAGCCCACTCACCCCTCGCCCTCAAAAGCATGGAACCACTTAATTGTCGAAGACAAGACCTAACCCCAATACCCTCAGAAGACCCAGGAGACCATTAACAGTGAGAAATGCAAGCAATACCAGGTCCTGCAAATTCAAGACTCTGCTCTGGGAAGAGGGGGGCAGGGGACCCTGTAGGGAGGCAGCAAGGAGTCCTCACACCGCCCCATACTAGCATCCTCCTGTGCTGATTTTCTTCCCTCCCCTTCTCCCCTCTGAACCCTCCCCTACCCCACCCTTCCCCTCCCCTCTCCTTCCCTCCCTTCTCTTCCCTCTCCAGGAAAGGCGCCTCTCGAATCAGCTGGAGTGGTTGCCGCCGTCTCGCTGGCAGGCCTGGGCCACTGCTACATCCCATCTCTCGGACCGTGCTCCTCTGGGTCATCTCCCTCTGCCTCCACTTAAATGGTATCCAGACACAGGACTCCCACGGAAGGGGGCACAGAGGGAAGACAATACTTTCCGGGACTGTGGCCAATGCCTTATGAAAATCCCTTTTGTGTGGGTCGCAGCAGCGGGAAGGGCTTTGATGCTAGGAATCGCCCTTCCCTTCAAGCTCTCCTAGGTCCTACCTGGTCCTACACCAGGAAAGACAGGTTTTCTCTGTGTTGCGGGGGGCAGGGTGGGGGTTGATCCCCAAAGGCATCCCCCCAAATAAAAGGCAAGGTGCAGTATGGGCCAACCCCTGAGGACCCCCGCTGACTCCGGAACATGCTTCCTCTCCCCCACCAGGCGGACTCCTCCCTGGGTGTCCGAAGGACCCTGCCCCACAGGAGACCCTAGCTGACGGGACCTTCCCCTGGGGGCTGGCTTCCCCCCTCCGCCACCCCAGCCCTGACAATCCCAGATGCGAGACAACCCCAGCAGCCGGAGCTGCTGCTCTGGGAAGAGGAAAGCAGAGCATGCCTCCTCCATAACTTCCAAGGACAGCACGTTAGAACGGAAGCGAACGAGCTTTCCTTCCTGGCATTCCCGCCCCAGCTGGCGAGCCAGCCCAGCTCCCTACTCCACCTGTCCCTGCTCCTCACAAGCTGACGCCAACCCGGGGAGGTAGGAGGCAACCAGAAGGCAGCTTTAGGACACCACTGGTTCTCTCTCCCCTGGAGACACCCCAAGATGCTCCAAGCACGATGAAGGCTCAGTACTTCCTGGCCCACGTGGCAGCCTCCAGGAAACAGCCAGGTGCACCCACACGAGCCTAGGGAAACGGCCACCCCTCGCCCTCCTCTCTGCCAGCCCCACCGCATTCCTAAACTGTCCTCTGAACCACCAGGGCCAAGCCCCGTCCCCGGGCCCCCACGCCTGCTCTCCTCCCCGCCGTGCGCCCGCACCCCTGACCACGGAACGGCGCCTTGCTGGTGCCTCCTCAGGACAACCCAACCCAGGCACACACGGGTCACACCCAAAGGGTTTAAGAGCCCTCGGGCTGAATCCCCGGGATTTGGAAGGTCACTCTTGGCGGCAGCCACATCTGCCAGGCCCAGAGGAAAGCACATGGCAGGTGCGTCGGATGCTGCTGTGTAAGGAGGAAGCACCGGGCTTTTCCACACAGAGTTCCTGTTCCAAGGTTCAGAGGGCACCCAGCCCCTAGGCGGCCGGTCCCGCTGAGTCACTGTTCTGGCCCACGAGCACCCGGTAGAGGGGAGAGGTAAAGCAGGCCCGCCCCTCGGGCAAACAGGGTGGAGGGGGGCAGAAGGGAAAACGACCCAACCCGTGAGCCGAGCCGGGAGGGAGCAGAGGGACAGGTGCTCATACAGGCCAGCTCTGCACCGCATCCCTCTCAGAGCCGTCTCCCAGGGGAACACCCCGCTTTCCTGCAGAGGCCAGCGTGTCTTCCCAACAGGCAGGGCCTTGGGCACCTGGGGACCCCGCGGACTCTGCACCACTGACTGCCCTTCTAGGAAACTGACGAATCGGAGAACAGGTGAGTCAGAAAAGGCTGTGGAGTTTCCCTCCAAAGCCCACGGTGCACGCATCTGCAGGCAAATGCAGAAACCTTGCAGAAAGTCAGAAAAGAGGGGATTAAAAAAGAAAGAAAAGAAAAACCCGTCTCCAGAAAGAACAGAGCCCCAGGTCTTGAAGGTCACTGCCAACAGAGGTTTAGCAGAAGCTGCCTGGTTGTAGCAGATCATCTCGACCTCCAGGAAAGAGCAAAAGGTGACGTCCCCCTCAGCCCGAGAAGTCAGCCCCGCTTCTGGAAGCCAGCAGACATCTGGGCACGCAAGCTCAGAAACAAGCCTCCCCCCCACCCCAGCCTCCCGCCCCCGCCCCGCACAACCCCCAACCCACACCTTCGGGAGGGCCCCTGCTGAGGCAACCTGCTAGGTTCCGCAGGCTTCCCACTCCATCTGGCCCGGACCCCAAATCCATCCCGGACCCTGTGCCTTTTCAAGCCAACCCAATCCCCGTTCATCTGAATCACCACAGTGATTTTTTAAAATTCCATTTCCAAGAGCAACAGTGTAGAACAGGGCAGAGAAACACACAGAGGACGTTCCTAACCAAAGGCTGCCTTGTACTGCGTCTCCCCCCCACCACCGCCCGAAAAGGAGAAATGGTTCTCCGTGCACACACACACACACGCACACACACGCCCACACACACACCCGTATTCGTGCATATGTGCAGGTTTTTCCTAATATTCAAAATTCTTTGCGAATTAGGTATGCCTGATTCCACTAAACCCCTTTAAAAAAAAAAAAAAAAAGGCGGAAGAAAAGGAGCCAGAAACACCAGTTGTACTTCTGCTAGGGCTGCCTAGCTCTCAACATTTCAACTCTGAATTTTTGCACAGCCATCACCAAAAGCAGGCCAGGATCTGACCAAGCCCAAAAGACCACCAAAAGGGCAGACGTCTAGAATGTTGTAGATCCAGGAGAGCAGAATGTCAGAGATTATAAGCTGAATATCCTTCAGGCTTTTGTGTTTTCGGGTTCCTGTTAATTTCTGATCTTTACTCTTTACTTTTGTCAACAGTTACCTTAAAATTATTTTTTTAAGTCAAAATGTTTCTACGCCTGCCCCTTAGCAAGGCAAAAGCCCTCTTGAGGAGGAAAGGATGACATTTTAAAGGGGCGTCCAGAGGGCAGTGGAGGCGACTCTCCTGCGGTGACATTCTGAACTGACGCTGGACACACGCAGCGGTGCCAGAGTTTCATCAACAATGTTTGTTTTGGTCTCAACACCTCAGAAGAGACAGTTTCCGGATCCTTCACACCCCAGGCCGCAGCTGACTGTTCCACGGGATGCCAACATGCTGCAAACAGATTTTACCTGAAAGAAAAGGGAGAGCCAGTCAGTGCCCTCGGCAGAACCCTGCATCGATTCTGATCCATCCTGCAGGCCACATTCGCCAACCACAGGACCTTTGAACATACTGTCTGGAAAGTAACTCCTCCTTTCCTTTCAGGTCCCAGGATCTCAGGATCCAGGATCTCAGGATCCCAGGTCCCCATGCAGACTCCCTAGTACACAGCTTCTATTGGCTTTGTATCCCTGCTTCCTACACCAGGGCAACCACTAAAAATGTGAAAATCACTCTTGGCCATACAAAAACAGGCCAACAGCCAGATTTGACCCACGGACCAGAGTTTGCAGGTCCCGGGTTTATGTCATTATCTGGTTCATGTCTGGCTCTTGCTTAGGCTGGGAGCTCCTTGAAGGCAAAACCCTTGTCTGAGCTCACCCATCTTTGAATCCCCAGCACCAAGCACATGGTACCAGGTTACGTAGGGGGTACAAGGAACATTTGTGCAGTGAGTGCAAGAAAGTTTGAAAACTAAATCCATTCAAGACATCATCCAAAGAGATTCAGGAAAGGAGAGAAAATCTGCGAGGTCAGAGCCATCACTGTCCTCTCTTCATCTTTGATCACGGGCATCACAAAATCACACATGTAAAAACAGGATTTAACAGAGTTATAAAATAATGAACTTCTTTTCAAAATGTTACATGACCCCCAAATACAAATATTATCATCGGGCAACTACTTTCTAAAAGACACGAACATTCTATTTTTAGGAAATATACACCAAAGTATTTGCTGGAAAGGGACATGATATATGTAGCTTACCCTCAAAGAGTTCAGAAAACAAAAACAATCCGTAGGCACAAACACAGGGCCATCACGCAAATGAGGCAAAATGTTAAACCAGGAAAATCTGGGTGAAGAGTGTGCTATTTTTGTTTTTGTAACTTCTTTTAAGTTTGAAATGACATCCAAATAAAAACTCCTTTCAAGGAAAAAACCCAAATACATAGGGGCATCCTCCTATTGGCCGCTACGGTGTCCTCCTCAAAAGACTAGAGGACGAGAAAGACAACCACCGCAGCCGTGTCCTGTGTGGGGTGGCTTTCCCATGTGCCCCTTCCCCCGGGCTGGGGAGTGGGGGGCTCACCCCCGCCGACTGACCTCCACGGAGCCCAGGCACTCCCCCCCACTCTACAGATGCAGACTGCCAGACCTCAAGTGTTTCAGACCTGGCCTGCCCACCCCCCACCCCCACCAGTCCGGCTGCATCCACGGCAGGCTCCCTGTTGAGGACGGTGGGCGGGGGGCCTGGGGACATTGCTGATCTAGTGGCAGCACCACTTGGTGATGCTACAGGAACATGTCCCAGGGTCCTCCGCCGGGACCCCTACGGCGCCCATCCCCCCCAGGCAGCTGTGCACACCCCTGTGCTTCTACAGAATACACACACACGAAGGGTGGCGTGGAACAGGGCAGACACGGGGGACCCCCATGAATCACCATGCTCGGCACAATTCCTCAGTTCCTCCAGAGCGGAGCTAATCCTGCAGGGCAGCGGCCAGAACAGGGAAAACCAAGCTTCTGCACTGCTCAACGGGGTGGCGGGGGGGGCAAACAATCTGGGCTCTGGGCTCGTGCAATCACCCCCGGGGGTCACCAGCTCCTTCCGCCTCTCTAGAGGAGGGGGAGCCCCATGGCAAGTCTGAGCAGTAGGGCTGGCTTCAGACCCTCCGGTGACACTATGACTCAGGAAGTTTCAGGGGACCATGGACACGGACCCTAGGTCTCCTCATTTCCTCTTGCCGCCTCCCCAAGCTCACGCAGCTTTGGGGTTCTCCTCAGAAGGGCTCTGGGGGGTGGGCAGAGGCTCCCAGCCACAGCCCACCTGGTTCTCCCTCCAATCACTCAAACTCGCACAAGCCATCCACTCCCCCGACAACGCCCTCACTCCTCCCTGCCCCTTCACCGGCTTTGGGGCGCTTCCTTTCAAACCAGCCATGGGCTTCCCCTCCTTTGGAAAGAGCTTCCTGCCCAGGAAGGGCACCCCCCCTGGCTGTCCACAGCACCCCACTTTCCTCCCCTGCGGTTCTCAGGCTGCCTGGTAAGTGTCCGTGCTCCTGGCCGTCTCCCCGTCTCCACACGAGCTCCGGGAGGCGGGCCAGGCTCAGCCCTCCACACTCGCACTCGGTGACAGCTGGCCACAGAGCGGGGCATGGGCAGAGATTTCTGAAAGGACTCTCGAGCCTCGTTCTCCCCCCCCCCAACCCCAACAAAATAGCCAAACTGCTAATGACACTCCTGTTGTCATGAAGATAAACCTGAAATTGTCTCCATACTGAGCCTTCCCCGTCTCCCCCCTTGGAAGTTCCCTGAGAAGAGAAGACACATTTAGGTGCCACACTCCATGCTTATTCCTTTCAAATTTCCAAGTGTCCTATCCAGCAATGTTGGGTCATAACCATCGCAGAGAAGGAGAGGGACGTGTCCCAACCCGTCCCTGCCCCATGCTTTGTCTGTCAGCACAAAGCCACAGAAGCACCTGTCCCCGCACCTGTCCCGCGGCCTGGCAGCTGACCTCTCCGTGCAGTGGTGAAGGACGCCTCGGGAAAAGGGCACGCGGGCCCCAGGAATAAAGAACACAGAAGCCGAGGGAGGGAGAGAGGAAGCGAGGCCCTGTCTGGGAGTGCGTGTGAGACATTGCCACCACCTGTCAGCACTCCTGTGGCCTTCATCCCAGGACACGGAACACAAAGCAAGCGCGGGGTGACATGGCTAGCTTTTACAAAAGCGTTGCTATGATTATTTGTGCTGGGTTTTGTTTTTTGGGTTTTCTTTCCTTTTTGCCTGATTATTCTGTAGCTCTATAAACTGTGTGTGTGTGTGTGTGTGTGTGTGTGTGTGTGTGTGTGTAGGCGGGAAACTGAGTAAGTCGCATTCACTCAGTGGTAAATTTTCATTCCCACGCAAATTCCCGTCTGTGTAGGTTTTCCCCTCATGGACACGAAACTCAGAGAGTTTTAAGGTGCACAATCCCTTGCCAAGAATGGACCCAGCATGGCCGATACTGCTTCTCAGGGAAATAAAAAGGTCTCACGACACGCCCATTTCACACACACAAGCTCGGCACCCTGTAAGGAGGAGGGCGGTGGGCAGGGCTTCAGTTCCAGGGCTCCGGGGAGGACCCTGCTGCTGTTTCAGGGGCACGTGGGCTACTCGGGCATCTCCGGGGAGGGGGGGCCTGTGGGTCAATGATTCCTTCCGGACCTCAGAAGCTCATAATACCTCCGTGGCTGTCCACAGGTTGGTGCTCCTAACAGCTTCGTTCCTCACTCTAGAACCTTTGTTCCAGAAGACGAGGAAGCACGGGACAGACAGAAGGGCCTTCTGAGCCCAGCCTTTCAGAAGTCGCTGCGCCCAGTGCACTCAGCAGCCGCCACAGGGTGTCCCTGGGGACTCTGAGCCCCGGGCCGCATCTAGGACAAGCGAGTCAATCTGTTTTCTCACCTCCTGCTGCAAACAGCCATCCAACGCCCTTGTTCCAAAGACAAGAGGCCAGGCAGCTCTCATGAGAGTCCCACAGGAAGCTCTACCCCGGAGAGGGTGGGAGGCAGGCATTTCTAGAATGCATGACTGTATATTCCCACAGGCCGCACCCTGTCCAAACCTGAGAGGCAGAGGGACAGGGCCCGGACGCACAGTAGGGAGGAGCATCGTGGCTCCCGGGCTCCCAGCAGCCTATCTTCGGGCTGCAGGTGTGACAGCCCCCGGTACTGCCCACGGACGGACACGGGCCTCATGTGGGGGGAAATGCACAGAAGTCTCCTGTAATAAAGTGGGTGTGCACAGAGACCCAAACACCAACCACAGCCGCACGCTGGGCCAGCTGAGCTCAAAGCACAAACACCCGGAACTCAAAAAGCTTTGTGAAATACAGAATCGTTCCAAAACCCCAGGGTTCCCTGTAATCTGCGAAGTCACCATTGTTTTCCTCTAATTAGCCTTTTTAAGGACAGAGCTAGAAATTCATTTCTACAGACTCTGTTGCCCGCCCCCCAGCCCCTACCGCATCAGGCCCTAAAGCGCGGAGGTCTTACCTCACGGATTAGAGCACCCCAGCTGCATCAGAGCCCTAAAAAGGGGACTCTGCACAGAAACCTTGCCCTGCCCACCTTCCCCCCGTTTCCTGCCTGGCTGATGCGTCCAGGCTCTAAGTCACAAAGTGTTACCAAAGAAATGCCCTCGCGACGGTATGAACCGAGCGAGTTACTGCCTCGCTGCCCCGGCGCCCAGAACAGAGCTTTCCTCTCTGCATCCACTCATAGCGCGACCCAAGGTCCCAATTCAGCCGCATCGTTCCCCAGAGGGAACCCCGATATTTAGCTGAGCGACATCTAAAGAGGAAAGACAAGTGCCCGGGAGCGGATTATCAGGTGCGGACAAGGAAGTTCCCAAAAACACTAAACTGAACATAAAACGGGTCTTAAAATTCTCATTCTTTCAAACTTATTGACCTATAAAGTTGTTCGTACTGCGTCGTTTAGGTGGAAAACGATTCCAAAACAGCATGTGTTACACAGTCCTACTTCTATTGAGGAAAAAAAAAAAAAAGCAAGAAAGAAAAGATAAGAATATTCACAGAACGTACTCACACACACTCTAGTGGTTACCGTTAAGCAGTGAGATTACAGGCAATTTTATTTTTCGTTTCTCTTAGCTGTACTGTCCACAGCATACATTACACTTGTACTCGAGAGAGCTGTTGTTCCGTCTTCCTAAATAGTCAGTCGCCTTTGGGCCTGAGGACTGGAGCAGTCTTGTATCTCGTGACCCGACTCCAAGTTCACTCGCATCCTGAGAGCATTTCAACCCACAAACAACGGAAAAGTCCGCCAGGAGCTACTTGAAGTTGAACAGACAGGGAGGCCGGGGGCGCCCAGCGGTAAGGAAAGCCTGTGGTGGGCAGCCGAAAGGCTGACACCAGAAAGGTATGCTGAAAATAAGAGCTAAATACTCGATTTTCTAAAATCCTCGATGGAAGACATTGGAAACACACCCAAAGGAAGCTTAAGGACGGGAGGCAGAGCCCCCAGACCCCTCTGCTTCTCCGCACGGGGAGCAGCTCTCCTGCCATCCCTTAGCCCTGGAAAGGGACATGTCGCCAAGTTCGTCTCCCCCCGCCCTTCCTGGTCTCGAACAGCTCTCAGCTGCTCCGCTCTCAGCTCTCAGCAACAGCCCATCGCTGTTTGCACTGCTGCTAAAACCTCTGGAGACATCAGCGTGCCTGGGGGGCTTAAGGTAATGCCTGTATGAAAAACCACCACGCGGGGTCCCTGGGTGGCTCAGTCGGTTAAGCATCTGTCTTCCGCTCGGGTCATGATCCCGGGGTCCCGAGATGGAGCCCCGCGTTGGGCTCCCTGCTCGGCGGGCCGTCTGCTTCTCCCTCTGCCTCTGCCCCTGCTCATGCTCCCTCCCTCTCTCAAATGGATAAATAAAATCTTTAAAATAAATAAACAAATAAATAAAAATAAAAATAAAAATTACCGTGCGTTGAGGGGCTCCGCGCTACCGCGGTGCGAGACAGAGGAGGAGCGCCCACTCACCTGCGGAACACCGACAGGTGGTTCAATGTAATCACTGGCTTCTAGAAACAAAATCACTAGGTTGAAGAGATCACCGCCTCCCTGCCTTCACCACGGCATTATGGCTCAACAATGGCCAAGACATGGAAACCACCAAAGTGTCCGTCGGCAGATGAACAGAGCAAGAAAATGTGGTAAACACACACAATGGAATATTACTGGGCATAAAACAGAAGGCAATCCTGCCATCTGCAATATTAGGGATGGACCTTGACGCCATTACACTAAGTGAAATAAGCCAGACAGTGAAAGACTTGACTCATATGTAGAATCTCAAAAAAAAAAAAAACAACCAAACTCACAGAAAAAGGTCAGATTGGTAGATACCCGAGGCAGAGGGTTGGTGGTGGGGGACTTGGGTGAAGACAGCCCAAAGTTACAAACTTCCAGTTAAGAAATGAATGAGTACCGGAGACCGAATGATGGTGTGACAGCTTATGCCGCCTTACACAGCGTATGTGAAAATTTCTACCAGAGTACCAGCGTCCGTATAGCACAAACTGTCAGCCCAGGGAGGGTGCCCGCTCCAGTGTCCGAAGAACGAAGACGAGCTGTGGAATTTTCTTAATCTGACAGTGGTTTCAATATGTACCTTCTTTCCAATGATACCAGACACAATGTCAACCCAGCGGTCTTCGGACCACAATAACACGTGTATCCGCGTACCCCGAAAGGGCCCCCTTCTCCACCTCCCGCCAAAGTACGAGTCTAAAGATAGGACATCTGGACAGGCTGACTGTTGTATTTCTCTGTTACGGTCTTTTCCTGTCTCATGAGGTCTATGGCTTCCACCGTGGGTTCAGTCACTAAATACGGATGGGATTTTATTTAGTGTCTTGGAATCAAAACAGTACATTGACCCACGTAAGATTCTCGAGGGCTCCCCATGGTAAAACACTCCCCAGCCTGCAGGACGCAGCAGACACTTTTCATGGTGACTCATAATGAGGACATAGTTTTCTTCACATTATGTTTTATTTCTGTGCATTCGATGTGAGACACATAAAATGGCTAAGCAATAAAACCAGCACAATCACTAACTTTCTCATGTGTGTGTTATGTCATCGTATGGATGAATATCATCGATTGTTCTGATTCTATTCCAAGGGGGCTACTTACCTAACATGCAAATTATAGCTAATGGTTTGCTCAGCTATCTACAATAAGCAATCCATGTTTTAACGTTTACGTGTTCTTAATAAGATCGAGGTGTGATTCATTAACAAACTCTAATAGTAGAATGTATATAAACGTGATCATGCAGCCATTTTTTCAGACATGATGCTAAAACGGTATTTTTAGGTTAAAAATATACACATATAAATTTACACTTGCAGATATATAATAAATATATATATTTGGGGATATATCTAATATATCTGGGAATATAACTAACAAAAACTTATAGAACACCTATGGAGAAATTTTTGAAAGTAGTGAAAGACATTTTTTTAAATAGCTAAATAAATGGAAAGTCAACCCACATTCATAGATTGGAAGGGTTCTCATAAAGGGGTTGATTCCCCTTAAGCTGATACATGGAGTCAAAATCCCAAACTTGGTTTTGTTGATTCTGACAACTGATTTATACAGAAGGGCTAAGAATGGCCAAGGCTGTGCTGGTAAAGAACTAGTCAGGAGACGTGGGGGAGACTTGCCTTCTCAAGGATGGAGAAGCTTAAACGTGTCACCTTGACCGAGTCACAGCGTGCCCAGATATTTGGTCAAACGCTGTTCTGGGTGTGTCTGTGAAGGCGTTTCTGGGGGTGAGTGACAATTTTAGCAGTAGGCGGAGTGAAGCAGATTGCCCTCTCTGATGGGGGTGGGGTAGGAGGGAATTCACTCTCCTCGCTGACCGTTTTCAAGCTGGGACGCTGGTCTTCTCCTACACCTGGACTGGGATGTACACCACTGACTCTCCTGGTTCTTAGACCGTCAGACTTAGACCTTGAAAATCAATCTTTCTGTTGGTTCTGTTTCTCTGAAGAACTCTGGCAGGGAGGGCTCAGGGTGGGGCCCAGCCCAGATCTGTGGTTCCCCTTTGCTGGTAATAACAGGAACATTGGGCAAACAGCTTCCTCTTCCCTGAGGCTTTGAGCGCTCATCTCTAAACTACGCTCCCCCCAGCCTTACAGTGATCCAAAGGACCCTCCAAAAGGATCCAAAAACCAAACTAAAGCCCTGAAGTCACAAAGGCCTTCTGACTTTCCAACGGGCCGCCTTCAGGTCACACCCCCGCCTCTGGAGCTCATGGGCAAATTCCACCCAAGGAGTAACCCCCACCCCACCTCATGCTCTCAGCCAGGAGTGTTAGTGAGGCTGAAAGAGAAGTGTCCTTTTGTGTGCACCCCGTGTGGCGTCTGCGGCTGCTCGGACCCGGCCCCCCGCCCCGGCAGCGAGGGACAACCCCGCTGTCTGACATTCAGCCCTTCACGCAGACCACACTTCTCCTGCGTCTGCATCGGGGGAATGTGGGAGTAACCGCTGCTCTGCAGTCCTCTCTCTGCTGGCTTTCTGGGGGTTGTGCATTCTCGGAAGGGATCCAAGCAGTTCCCTCCGTAAGCAGAACGTCCCAAAGTCAGACACGCCACCAAAGAACAAGGACACGTGGACACCACACCTGGCCTCGCGTTGTTTTCCAAGGTGAACCGCCCTGCCACCCCAACCCCCGAGAGCCCGGGAGGGAGCTGCTGTCCCCACCCCATACCTGTATTTGATGTCAAATACTGTGGAGTCCTCATCCTCGTCGTCCTCCTCGTTCAGCGGGGCCATCTCCACGCGCTCGGCGGGAGTAGTGATGATGTCATACTTGCGGGTCTTCTTCAACCTCTTTCCTGACCTGGAAGAAGACAGGCACGTTCCTGAGAAGGCTAGGACCCCGACAGGTAAGTCACGCTGCCACCTCCAGCCCGGCTCCCAGAAGCCCCGGCGAACATCCCCGCCCCGTCCCTTTCGGCCATGGGACCTCTACAGACTGCTGACAACGCTAGCCCTCCCGGTCCTCAGCCACAAACTGGAGAGGATCATGCCTGCCCTGAGCACTGCAAAGCCCAGTCATCGAGATAAATAAGACCCCAGTGCAGTATTTTTTAAAAGGGCAAAACTAATGCAAAGAACATCTGTGATGAGCAGAAGATCAAAACGCTCACGGAAGACAGGATCCAGCGCAGCGTCTGCATGGGCGTGACACACCTGTCCCCTCGCCCCCTTGCTCCCTCACCCCTAACCTGGCCCTGCTGTATCCATGCATCACTGCTCCCAGCACAGGTGGCATTGAGAGCAGCACCCATGGGCCACCCAGGTGGGATCGGGGTGGGGCTCGGGCACCGTCAACCTGTGTGATCACAGGCAAGCCAGCGATCCCAAAGCCTCCATGTCCTCCTAAATACAACAGGATAAGGACTGTATTTGTCCCTCCCAGGCAAGAGAGGATTAAATGAGACGGTGTGTGTAAGGAACCTATACACAGGAGGCTCTCGGCAAAAATTATTGTTAGTAATAATAATAAAGAGAAGTGCCACAGCCTCTCTCGGATGACAAGAACTTGTAAAAACAAGTCGATACTGTTTCCACCATGAGGATTTATGAGGATAGTGAGTTATAACACTAAGCGTTTACCTCGGGGATGGTAAAGGGTCACTGTGGGCCACAGGGAAAGTGCTAAGACAAGGCCTTCAGTCTCCAGCATTAGTCACACTGCACGAAGGAAACAATATTCATCTGGGCCTGGCTGAAAGTTTATGACGCCGCTGGGAATAATACCATTATCATGACTACCGACGCTCTTTGCATTTATTTCTCCACGATCTTGAACGTTTTCCCAAATGCCTCGTAATCTATGCTGTCCCTCCTCCTTTTTGAGTATAGCTGATACTATGAGAAACCAAGCCCCTCCTATCCCCCCCAAAAAATCATCAATGGGGCCCTGAAGAATCCTATGTTCCTGCAGACGGTAAGCTGCTCCCAGGTGGGGACCACGTCCAAGACACACACACGATCTCTCGGTCCCCAGCGCACAGAAAATCTTCGGTCAGTTTGTACAATGATGAAATGAGAGGCTCATTTCAGGTTTCTCGTAATTTCTCCACTACAGCAAATTGTCATTGTCTTACCTAGTATGTTTTACCAAAAGCATGAAAAGTGTCCTTTACATGATAAAATACATATATTTATCTGCGTGTGTATCTGTATCTTTGGCACAAAGCACCTTCGGTAATCCATAATACCTGCTCCTCAGTGTTCTCTGGTAGAAAAGGAGGCGTCCCATGAACCTGAGGGCTTGAGGAAGCCCCATGTGGATGCCCAAAAAGACACCCCGAGATGGTTTCAGGCTAAGGAGTCGCAGGGTTGTTGGTAACTGTTTCTCAGGTATCGCGAAGCCTAGAAATGCAAAATCTGATTTGAAAACCTCGTCGTGCCCTTGGAACTTAAAACCCAGGTTAGTCATTGGCCCTAGAGCAGAGCCCTGGAAGAAGGTTCCAGAAGCTCTGATTTTAGCTCTCCTTCATGGGAGTGGATCGTTATCACCCATAAAATCACCTCCCTTCTTCCTGATTGTTTATAGAGTCTTGTCATGAGAAAATTAACCTGCTTAATTTAAAATAGGTCCCTTAAACAGTTACCCAAGGGAGAGGCTGGGAAACACCGCCAGCCTCTAGAACGTCGTGTCTACTTGCTTTAATGCCAACCATTCCAACCACATGATCTCAGAAAAGAATTTTATACCCCAAGATTACATCAGAGGTATGACGGTTAATTGCATATATGTAATAATATGTCAACTTGACTAGGCCATGGGGTGTCTAGACATTTCATCAGCGTTATTTCTGGGTGTGTCTGTGAGGGTAATTCTGGATGAGACTAACATTCAAATTGGCGGACTAAGTAAAGCAGACTGCCCTCCTCAGTGTGGTGGGCCTCGTCCAATCAGCTGAAGTCCTGCCCAGAAAATAAAGACTGATCGTCCCACGAGTAAGAGACTTCCTCCTGCCTGACTGCCTTTGAGCTGGGACATTGCTTTTTGTTTCTTCCCTACCTTCAGACTTAAACCGAAACATTAGCTGTTCTTGGGTCTCAGGCCTGCCAGCATTGGGATGGGAACTTACGCCATCAGAAGTTCTTGGGCCTCTAGATTGCACATTCACCCGGCAGATCCTGGAACCTGTCAGCCTCCATCATCTCATGAGCCAATTCCTCAAAAAGCATTTATTAATCTATTGATTAGATTAATGCAAATGATTAATTTAATTAATGTAGTAATAACATAATTCACGGGTTATATATCGACATACATTCCGTGTATATGTGTGTGTGTGTGTGTGTGTGTGTGTGTGTGTGTGTGTGTCTCCATCTATCTTTCTATCTTCTTGGTCCTGTTTCACTCGAGAACCCTGACTAGTGTGAAAGGCCATTAGCAAGGCCTCATACATGCTTTAAATGCCAGTTTTGACCTAATGAGCTGAAGAAATTACATTTCAAATGATCAACTCCCTTGAGACACAAAAACTCTTCACAAACAGGAGCCATGTCACTGTCCACTGTCGGACGTGTTAACAGGGAAACGGGGACCCGAGAGAAGGTGAAGAGACTCAGACTCATTGGCAAAGGCCTCCCCGGACGAGCGGCCTCACAGGCGAGCAGGTGGGTGGGCGGTCACTGTGGGACATGGGACAACGCGCTGCCCTCAGCAGAGAAGAAGGCGACCCCTCCTTCTGCAGTCGCGTACAGCTCAGCAGTGGGGAAAGTCTGCACAGCCTGTGAGCCTTTCCCGCAGACTAGAACGGTCCTAGGGCTGGGGAACAGGGCCGCCCTGCCCCAGAGAACAGAAAATGGACATCTCTCTAGTCTAAATCACCTCGCCCAGTCTTGATCTGTCCTCTCTGAGTGTGGACACTCTAACCCATCTTTTTAAATGAATACTAGTTCGTAACAGTTGAGCTCTTGCTGGCGCCAACTAAGCTATTTATAAAAAGGACACACAGCTTCTCCGTAGTTGAGAAGGCAAATCTCTGGTTCTAGAGCCCAGGTGTAGAGTCAGACCTGAGTTCATAACCCGGACATATGCGGGGCTGGAAGTGGGGGGGGGAGGGCACTGGGCAGGAGAGTAGCTCCCCAAAACTGTGGGGCATGGAGCTTCCGTCTAAAGAAGGAGATTCAGGAATGAAAGAAGCCTGGCCCTCAGCATGGCCCCTGACACGGTTTCTCCGTCCCGAAACAAGGTCCCTTTAAAGCAAGTGGCCTCAACGAAGGGACGGCAAATGGTGGTTTTAAGTAAAAGTTTGCATTGTGCTTCACGGGAACAGGCAAGACCAGAGAAGTTCTGAAAGACAAAGGATCCTTCCACGGGAGCCAAAACACACATTTCTAACAGGACAGAGGAGACGTTCAAGATTCCTGTGCTCTGAAATGTAATCCTAAAGCCAGAGGATTTGTTTACTCAAAGGCCCTTTCAGCAGCTGGTCAGAAGCGGGTTTCCCAATGAGCTCCGCCTGTGCAAACACAAGGGACAGGAGCAGAGCTTTGGAGCTAAGCAGGCCAGCTTTGTGGGGGGGTGGGGGGGATGGGGGGGGCCTTCCGCCCTAGCCCTCCCCCACCAAGAGGAACACAACCAAACCAACCCTTAAGGGTTGGGGGGTGCAGCGCTCAGATCCACAAACTGAGGTGGCGTCCAGACGTCCAGACATGGGGTTCGGACCTCAGCTCTGCAATTCCTTCCTTATGTGCCTCTAGGCATATCCATTTCTACCACTTGCCTGGTTCAGTTGGGGTTCCGGTGACGGATCCCCAGGGTGCCTCCCTCCCCCAACCACCCCATGGGGCCACAGCTTTCCCATTTCCCCAATGAGCCTTCCCAGGACACCCAAGTCAGGTGTCCCCCTTTCTTCTCCTGTGGTCTCCATTCATGGGCACTGCCCCCACCACAGGGCGCCATCTACATGCGACTCTCAAACCCATGTGGCCCTCTTGCATCATCGCTCCACTGGGGTGACAGTGATGGCAGCCACCATGATGGGCACGCTCAGTGCCAGGCATCACACCCATGGTCTTACTGGAGCCTCCAGCCAGCGAGGCATCATGGAGTCAAAGAAACGAAAGCCAGAAGCACTGAGTGACCTGACCTACAAATCTAGGTCTAGCACATTCCAGAACCTCCAACAAGAGAGCAGGAGACTCAGCTGGGACAACACCCGGTGTCCCCACACCCTCAAAGTGGGCACTCTCAGGCAGCTAGAAGTCCAGCTGCAAGGGCTCTTGGTGGTCACCTGTCTCCTGCCACCACAAAAAGCAACCAACGGAAGGCTGCGTCAACGAAAAGAAGGCACGCCGTGCTTCCGACAAGAAAAGTTCAACCTCCATACTGATGTCAACGCTCCCAAATGAATCTACCAGTTTAATTAAATCCAATAAAATACTGGCAGATTTTTTGTGGGGGAATCTAGACGAGTTGATTCCAAAGCTCAGAGAAGGAAAATTTTTTAAAAGGGTAACAAGAATAGCCAGGAAAATTCTGGAAAAGAGGAGTATGAAAGGAAATGGATCCTAACTGAGTGTTTACCCAAGCCTGGGGGTTGGGAGGGAAATGGGGTTCTGCTGATGGGCTTAGAGTTTCTTTCTGAGGTGATGAAAACCTTCTAAAATCGACTGGGGAGGGGGTGCCTGTGTGGCTCAGTTGGTTAAGCAGCTGCCTTCAGCTCAGGTCATGATCCCGGGGTCCTGGGATTGGGTCCCATGTTGGGTTCCCTGCTCAATGGGGAGCCTGCTTCTCCCTTTGCGTGTGGCTCCCTCTGCTTATTTGCTCTCTCCCTCTGTCAAATAAGTAAAAATCTTTTTAAAAATTTTTTTAAAATAATAAAATAAAATAAAATGGAAGGAAGTGATTGTGCACAACTCCACAAACGCTAAAAACCATGAATCGGACACTTTAAATGGGTGAATTGTATGACGTGGGAATTCTATCTTACAAAGTTGTTATTAAAAATAAGGAAAGCTATGTATATATTTATATGTGCGTGTGCCTACGTCACGTTCATTTCTACACTGTTAAAATCTCTGCACAGAGTCGCAGGAAGCCGACAGCACCCAGAAAAGGAGGTGCGGTGGCCGAGGGGACGAGAGGCGATATTATTCTCAACATACCCTTTGGCTCCTCAGGAATTCCGAACCATGTGAATATACAACCTATTTTTAAAACGAACAAACAAGGAAGTAAGATTCGAAGGCAGTAATTAAGATAACATTTTTAAATGCAGCAGGCGCGTGTCAGGCCGGCTCTTTCCTGGAGCTGGCCCAGGGGCCCCTCTGCCCCGCCCAGAGCCAGCACGGTCGCCCCCGCAGGCATCCGGTGACTTTGGGAGCCAAATCCAGCAGCTGGACTTCCCCCCCAGCCTAGCTGATTTCATTTTTAATCCCTTTAAAGTAGTTCCTTGGGGGGCACCTGGGTGGCTCAGTCGGTGAAGCATCTGTCTTCCGCTCAGGTCATGATCCTGGAGTCCTAGGATCGAGCCCCGCATCCGGCTCCCTCCTCTGCGGGGAGTCTGCTTCTCCCACTCCCTCTGCTTGTGCACTCCCACTCTCTGTCTCTGTCAAATGGTCTTTAAAAAATAAATAAAAATGAAAAATATATGTCTATTTGTAAAAAAGTAAAATAATAAAAAATAAAGTGGTTCCATAGCTCAAGGACCAGCATGCTGCCGAAACCATACTACTTGGCTTTTTTTGGTTTGGGGGGTTTTTTGTTTTTTGGGGTTTTTTTCCATTTTATTTATTTATTTATTTGTCAGAGAAAGAGCGAGCGAGCGCACACAAGCACGCAGAGAAGCAGACAGAGAGGCACAGGGAGAAGCCGGCTCCCTGCTGAGCAAGGAGCCCGATGTGGGACCTGGGGATCACGAACTGACCCGAGCCAAAGGCAGCGGCTTAACTGAGCCACCCAGGCGCCCAAAACCACACTACTTGTCACAAAGATGACGTGTCACCTTTGACATTTAGAAAAATTCATAAAGCAAATGAGAACAAAAGGAGGAGGAGACCAAATCAAGCAGCTGCCAGCAGGTGGCTGAGATGCCTCACGGCCTTAATGCCTGGTGGGGCTTCTGCTCTGGGGTCAAGAGGCCCTTCCCACTCTGACCTTGAACCTGCACCTGCATTCTCAGAGCCTAAGACATAATAAGTGAGCGTTCCCTAGAAAACTAAGTAAACTTGGAGAAAGAAGGAACTCAATCCCAAAACCCACCTCCCGGTGTCCCTGCAGGGGAGCTGGAACGGGAGAGGCAGGGACAACGGGGCGGTCCCTGGAGAATGGGCAACGACTTGGACTTAGCCCCGAGCTCGAGCAGCGAGGCCACCACTGCCTCCCACCGAGGCAGGCAGCCAGGATACAATTCCCCAGGACAGCCTTCCTTCCTGCCCTGCCTTGGGCCCTGCCTCGGGCTCCACCCAACACCTTCCTTTTACAGCAGTTCAAACAAGCCCCCGAAAGAGGGAAACAGCCGTATGAACCTGACCTCGAGCTGCTCCCGACAGGCTCCTGGAGACACAGCTTTTCCTCCCGTGCAGCACGAGCTTCAAGGCCTCCAGGGGCCCCGCTCCAACACAGCTCCCGTCCAGCCCTCCTGAACACAGCGAGAGCCTTCCAGAGGCACCGGAAGCCCCTCCACACCTCACCCCTGTCCTCGTGCCACACCCTCCCCACCATGCGGGGCTCCTCCATCGTCCCAGCCCCCAGCTCCCGGTCACGCACCGTGACTCAAGGCACCAGGTATTAAACTCCAGTGCCCCCGAGTTCCCAGCCCAGGCAGAGGAAACCAGTGAAGGTCTGGGATGATAGAAATATAAGAACAAACAGGATGGCAGATGGTGACCAATGTTCTGTCTTCGAGCCAGACACACGAGGACTGGTGCTCGCCGCCCTAGCCGAGGCGGATGCCTGCCCGTGCCTGTCACACAAACATGGGCCCTGGGTCTCCAGGTAGTCCCATCCGTCCAGAAAAGCAGACCTACATTTTTGATGCGGAGACTTCCAATTTTTAAGTGTTCTCAACCCTCTCCGTTGTTAAAAACACTGTGCACGTCCGAGCAACACAAAACAAAACACGCATCCAGGGACGACCAGTTTGCAACCCCCTAACCGTCTCCTGGCCGTGGCCATGAATGTGATGCTTAGCCTGAGGGGCAGCAAACGACCCAACCAAAACTCAGGAGCCCAGACGGATGAAGTGATGGGCATGTTCAACCGGTACACTTCCTCACACCCGCTCGCCAGCAGCTCATTTGATGGAGGGGTACCAGTCACTGCTTAGACAACCCGGCTGCGCCCTCCCTTCTTGGGCACTCTCCCCGTGGGGTTGACAGAGTGCCGTCATTTCTGACCGAGCCCAATGCCCGCATCCAGCACACAGGCACACCATACCCTGGGGGGTGCTCACAGTTCACCTGAATACGCATAACCCCAGAGAGCTCAGTTACAAGGCTCAGGGCTCTTCCTCGCGCTGCAGCTTCTGGCCTGCCTGTGCTCCCCACACTTGTTTCTCTCCCGCTCCGTCAACCCCTGAGGGACAGATCTGACTTTCATTCTTCCGAGACAGCATAAGCACACTCCAGCTTTAACCTGTCGGAGGAGTCGCTCGCAGTATGGCGACGGCAAATACACCAAGACCCGTTCCTCCAGCTCCCCTGCTGTGTTTGCCAAGGGCTGGGCCCTCCTCGTTTTCCTACGAAGTGCCGGGGGGAGGCAAGCGGAGCCTAAGGCAAGGAAGGCAGCCTCCAGGGGCAGCTCCCTTGGTTCAAGGGCAGTGGCAAGACGACCAAGAGGGACACTTCTGATGGACCCAGTGGACCCAACTACAGCTCAGAAACTCTGAGGTCACCGTGCCTTGGGACACATGTCATGAATAGCCTTTTCGGCATCCACCTGCCCCTGCCACATGGTAGAGGAGGCCTGGGAATGTCGCTCCTCACTGCCAACATCCCCAACTCAGGGACAGTCCCTTCCCACAGAGGCTCCCAACCTCTCCACCCCAAGCCCAGATGTCCAGATGTGTGGCTGGAATTTCTGTGAGCGAGTTTCACTGGACACCACCTTCTTCCTCCCACTCTCCCCATGCCTGACCACTCCCGTCCCCCTGCCGCCCTTCTCCAGGCCCTTCGGTGCCCCCTGACACTCTCCTCTCCCTCCTCCTCTTCATCCACTCAGGCCTCCAGGCCTCCCTACCTGTCCTTCCAGCACCTTCCACAGGCCTCCTCAGCCATCCTGAGTCCCCACGATAGCCACATCACGACTCACCCACTCACTCAGCAAATTATTATTAAACCCCTAGCAGGGCCGGCAGTCCTAAGCAGCACTGTGATTCCCTCCTCCACTCCTCTGACCCACCACAATTCCCCATACCCTCCAGCTAGAACCCGTGTCTTCCAAAATCCACCTGCAACAACGGAAGGGAGGGGAATGCTGGCTCCGAAGTCAGATTCCGGCCTTTCCCCAGCTGCACGTGCCTTGATTTACTCATCTGTAAAGTGGGGACTCCGGCAGCACACCGATCATAGGAATGAGGAAACACATAGAAGACGTTTAGTACAGAGCATGGTGCACATTAGGGTTTAATTAATATCAGTGGCTGCTATTATCATCATCACGATTTCCAAGTGATTCCCTTGCTCCAACTCTCCCCACAGCAAACCCTGCTCGGCCATTTGGTCCTGGAAGGGCCTCTTCATCCCACCCCACACCAAGCCCTAATCCTCCTCCTCCCCATTTTCCTTCCCAGACTGTTCTGTCCCCCACCAAAGCCCCCGGGCCACGCTTTTGCAATTTACGCTTTTGTGTGCAAGTGTTACTTTTGATCCATCATTCCCCAGCTGAATTGGAGTCTTTCTTCTCTACCCAGTAGAGTCACCCAAGGGCACTATCCCGTCTCCCAGATTGAACGGAAAGCTCCTTAGGCTCTGGTGTGTTCCCCACAGCACAGTTCCCCCCTATGCTCACAGTGGGTCTCAGGAAATACACTGGGAAGAAAGCTCGAGCCTGTCAACCACGTTTTCTCCAGGGTCCTTGATTGATTGCTGGGGAGACCCAGCTGGAACAGACCAAAACCCAGCCCACCGCCGCTTGGAGGCCCAGAAAGGACCGAGCTGAGCATCAGAACACCTGTGCTTGGGGAGCCTGGGTGGCTCAGTGTCTGCCTTTGGCTCAGGTCATGATTCCGGGGTCCTGGGATCGAGCCCCACATTGGTCTCCCTGATGGCAGGGAGCCTGCTTCTCCCTCTCCCAATCCCCCTGCTTATGTTCCCTCTCTCACTGTCTCTCTGTCAAATAATAAATAAATAAAAATCCTTTAAAAAAAAAAAAAAAGGACAACTGTGCTTAAGTTCTGCTTTTCCTACAAACTCACTGGATGACCTTAATAAACGCTCCCTTCTCCTGGGCCTCAGTTTCTTCATCTGTACAATGGGGTAGAGGGAGGGAGGTCAGGGGAGCTCTCTGTGCCATGGCCTCTCCTCTGCCCCGAACTTGCGAAAGAGCATGGATTTCCTCCCCTCCTGCGCCCCCTGGGAAAACAAATACCAGGTCCGGGTTCCTGGCAGATCACCCTTAGATTAAGCACACATTTTTTTAAGTGAAACCATGACAACATGCTTCTAAATTCACCGTCCCAGAAATTCCCTCTGCAAAGAGTTAGAACCAAAGCATCAGCCATAAGACTAAAATACCAGCACAACCCCTGAACCTTCTCTGCTTAAATCTGGGAGCATGCTGTGTAGACACTAACACTGGGGACCCCCACCCCTTGTGTGCCAAGAAGGATCTGCGTTTGTAAAACCCCCGAAACCAAGGCATTCACAGGCATGCGAGTTTACAGGTAAAGCCATGTAAGGCAGAGGGCTCAGGGTTAAATTAAAGAGGGATTTTTCTGCCTTCCCAATCTGATAGAAGAAACCAGTGGCAGATGCTGGGTCCTCCCAGGCACGTTAATAAGTGCAGCCATGGGGCACCTCCTCCACTCGGGGTCCTACGTGTCCAGGGAGGCTCACACAGGTTAAAAAGTCACCAATTACCTTTGAGGGCAGCCCAGAGGCAGATGCACCTGCCCTACTATTTTGGCCATATGGCTGTATGCTCATTTACAGGCAGAAGCAAGGCCAAAACATTGGGTACAAATTACACCTGTTTTCAGAACCATATTTTGAAATACAATAAGACACTTAGCTATTTAAAGGGGAACCAGGGGCTCGGTTGACTCCACGTCATCCTAAACATTCCCACAGGCGGCGTATACGGCAATTAGTGCTGGGCACTGAAGGCCCAGAAAGGCTCAGTAAACTGCTCACTTCAGACGACCAACAGCCTTGCAGCCCAGACTCCCAGGAGGCACCGGCACTACTGACGTCTCGGGCTCACTGTTCTTTGTTAAGGGGCTGTCCTGTGTGCTGGGCAGGCCGCAGCATCCTTGGGTTCTAAATTCTGGATGCCAACAGCATTCCTCTCCGCTAGTCATGACAATCAAAAATATCTCCGGGGGTGCCTGGGTGGCATCTGCCTTCGGCTCAGGCCATGATCCCAGGGCCCTGGGATCGAGCCCCACATGGGGCTCCCTGCTCAGAGGGAGCCTGCTTCTCCCTCTCCCTCTGCCCCTCCCCACTCCCACTTGTTCTCGCTCTCCCTCTCTCTCTAATAAGAATAAAATCTTTTTTAAAAAAATTACATATCCAGACACTTGCCAAATGACCCCAAGGGAGCAAAAATCCTCCCTGGAGGAGAACAACTTGAGGGAACTTATGTTTCCCATGTGCTGTGACTGTTTTTTTAACTTCGTGGAATACGGAATCAAACATAAACTCTACCCTCGTTTAAAAAAAAAAAATCTGCATTTTTACTGTCTTAGATTTATCTAACACTCTTTCTTCAATGTCATATATAAAATTAAAGGTTGGCGGGGGGCTGACCGTATGAAAGTGGCCAAAAGGTACAAAATGGCCATTGTAAGACAAATACATATGGGGAGCGCGTTGAAACATGACGACCACAGCACACGCTGCTGGACGGTATACCCAGGAGCTGCTTAAACCGGTAGATCCCAAAAGTTCTCATCATAAAGAAAAAAAGTTTTTTTCCCTTTTTCTGTTGGGTATGTCTGCAAGGTGACAAGTTCACTAAACTTATCGTGCTCATCATTTCACAATAAATGTAAGTCGAACCATGAAGCTGTCCGCCCGCTACATGCACAGTGCTGTACGCCTGCTTTGTCTCAGTGAAACCGAAAAAGAAAGAAAACAGAAAATCCACTAAAAAATTAAAAATTAGGATAAATATGCTTCACTTCTATACCTTTTCACCCAATTCAAAACTTTGGTCAAACCATGAAAAAATGACCTGATACTAACAAGCTCCCCAGTCTCTCTCAAACTAGTAAAAAGGGACTTCCCTTGCTAACCTCGCTCTGCCTAAGGCTCCAGATTATTACAAAAAATATTCCCCTACTAACGAGCAATAACTAAAACCATGTCAGAATGGGAAGTCTCCCCCAAATCCCGAAAGTGTCAATGTTTTCTCTTAAATTAACATTTGTTCTTATTATAAATGTAAACACACAGATGATGGGAAATTTGGGGAATCCAGGGTAAGCAGGAAAGTCTTCGTTCCTCTGCAAAGAGCTGGCTTAGGAAGGTGACTGAGCTGCTGGGGTCCTAACGTCCTCAAGTCACAGGGGTGCGCACCTCTACCATGGATGCAAGTGTGACCGCTGGGCAGTGTCAGACCACCTAGAGCTCATATTTTCTCCCCATGCCCCAGGAAGCACCACAACCCTCCCTCCACATAAGAGGACTGTACAAAGCTTTTGAAATAAGAAGTGGCTGGGAAAGCCGCCAGCAGAGACCTGGGAGAAATGTGGCCTCGGCAGTGGAGACTCCACGGGGGAAGGAGTGTCATGGTGGAGGTGATGGGTTCCCTGCCTGGTCTCCACCCTGTTCAGAGGACCCTGGAGAGTGAGGTCAGACTCCTCCCAGATCTCGAAGAGCAAGGTGAGACCTCAGAGTCTCTGATGCCACGCAACCCACCAGATAGCTCTAAACATCAAAAAATTGGAGGAACCACAGTTTTCTGCTTCCTAGACACAGCGTCCTTGTCGATTCCCTTCCAGCTTTCAGAAACATACCAGGTAACAGACCCGGGGGAACAGCCCCACTGTTAGCTGTGCAGAAACGTGTGCACATGCACACGCACGTACACATGCACACGCACACGTGAGCACGCACAAATGCGCATGCACACACAGAGGGTGCTTGGCGCACAAACCGCCTTTCCCTCCTTCCAAATTTGTCTCCGGTCCCAAAACAGTGTTCCTTAATGATTCAGATTCATAAAAAAGGTATCAATGATTCTGCAGACGGAGAGATCTACTTGATTGATAAATATGGAAGGGGGGGATGCTCCCATCTCAGCAGAAACTGGGAAAATGCCAAACAAACCAATGAGTGACCAAATTACACCCATCTGCCCGGAACAGTGAGAAAGTCAGGTGGTACCCAGGATCCCCCATCTCTGAGGGGGGACCCTCAGGCACTACAGGCGGGAGGGAGAACTGGTACAGACTCAAGAAAATCAAGTATCGGTCGCTCTGGGTTCCAAAATTCCCACTTGTAGGTGCATACCCCAGACACTCATACAGGTCCTCAGGAAGACAGAGCCAAAGACACAGCCAGGGGCTGACTGTACAGACAGGGAGAGCAGCAGTGTCCACTGCCAAGAAATTCAGATCATGTAAAAACATCATCTGAAAAATAATAATCACCCTCACCCACAAACGTGCACACAGGCATGGACTTCTTTGCATATTCGTTATATGTGTAATTTGTTATTTAAATGAAATCATACTAGCATGCTGCTGTGTAACCCATTCCACTCAATAAAATATAGTATTAGATCAGTGTTGTCATTTTTTTTTTAAGCAGACCATGCCCAGCGTGGAGCCCAGTGCAGGGCTTGAATTCCCAACCCTGAGATCAAGACCTGAGCTGAGATCAAGAGTCAGACATCCAACAGACTGAGCCACCCAGGCGCCCCCAGCATCATCATTTTAACAGTTCAACAGTATTCCATACTTCCCATAAATTATTAACCAAGACCCAAATGTTAGATACTTAGGTTATTTAAATATTTTCACTACCAAACAGAACTGCTCTGAACTTTGCTGCCCATGCACCTTTGCGTCCTCTTCTAATTAATAAAATTGGAAGAAGGAAGATGTATCACAGTGAAAAATGTGTGTACCTTGGGGATGGAATTGCTTCGTCAAAGGTATACATATTTTTCACGACTGCATATATTCCGTGTTTTTAGTTTTCAATGAGCACTAATCGCCCCTTGGATAACCCTCATTGGCTACAATGCTGCCACTGCGCAAAATTTCCATGTTTTTAGGTTTTTTTTTTTTAAGATTTTTATTTATTTATTTTATTTATTTTATTTATTTATTTATTTATTTTATTTATTTATTTTTATTTATTTATTTTATTTATTTGACAGAGATCACAAGTAGGCAGAGAGGCAGGCAGAGAGAGAGGAGGAAGCAGGCTCCCTGCTGAGCAGAGAGCCCGATGCGGGGCTCGATCCCAGGACCCTGAGGACCATGACCGGAGCCAAAAGCAGAGGCTTACCCCACTGAGCCACCCGGGCACCCCTCCATGTTTTTAGTTTTAACAGTTTCCTTGAAGCCACACTTTTTCTGTTGTCTTGCAAGGTGGCTCTAGGGAAAATAGACAAATGGGCTAGGGTTGCTGCTTTATAAGCAGTAACCCGACTAAGCTCTTTCTCCCTGGTCTGTGTTGCTAAGGACACAGAGGGTCACCATCCAAATGAATTCCTACTTCGCAGGCTTCCGGCAACAGCCATGCATCGAGTCACAGAGGGCTTATTGAGGAGTATCAGTAGCATAAAATACGTAGGCATTCCATACTCCTTTGCTAAAAAAATATCTTCATTAGATGCCAGCATGGGCTTGGAGGCTACCCGGTGCTAGAGAGACACACATGACCAAGATTCAGCTCTGCTCTTGGGAGCTCCCCAGGCTGGAAAGCAGAGGGACACGTTCAGTGACTGTCTCCTGTCTCGAGGCCATGCGGGAACTTGAAAACCCCAGCGTGCTCTGGGAGCCCTGGAGGACCCCGGCTGGGGAGGCTTCTCAGAGGGAGCAGAGGAGAGCAAAGAGTGAGGAGGCAGCCGTGGAGTCATGATGGCAGAGGGGACTCCAGGCAGAGGGTCAGAGTGGGGCAGGGCACGCAGGTCCCAGGCCCCAGGACCCCTCTGGAGAACCTCTGGGAGCCCAGCGAGGAGGGAGCACTAGGCAGAAGCCGACACAGGGGTTCAAGAGGGAGGCGGGGGCCCTGTACGAAGAGCCAGCATCATCCGCACACCGACGAGCTCGTGCGTGGGGACACAGGTGGGCAGAGGAAGGACAAGACCAGAGAGGGAGGATGGACAGGGGCAGGGACGAGCCTGGCAGCAGGAACGGCGGCGGACATGAAGGACGTTGCTAAGACTTAGTAGGGAGTCAGCCGAGCAGCAGCTCCGGCAGGTGAGGGGGCTCCCATGGGGGAGGGACGTGGGCACAGGCAGGACAGCCTCAGCGTCACTCGCAGCGTGGAATGGCCAGGACTCAGTGACTACACGGAAGCGGGACACCCAGCCACAGCAGCAGGTGTTTGGGGGGCCTGATGGGCTGAGCCTGCTGAGGACTGGGGCCGGGGAGGGGGCAGGGGGAAGGCCACGGTACAGACCACCAGCAAGATGGGCCACCCGCCCTGCCTCAGCCACGGATTTATAGCATGTTCGAGAATCTGGTGGATAACTCACTCTGCTCCCTGGAATGTAACTTTCTCCTCTGCAAAGGAGCCATGGGGACTGCGTACCATCAAGCCCTTCCCAGCTGTCAAATGCTGTAAGTTCCCGTCTGCCTCAGAGACCAGGGTGGCCACGGCCCACCTGCAAAGCCCAGCGAGGACACCGGCCCTGGAAGAAGCAGCAGATCACACACACGACCAGCTTCTATGAAACCAGAAACTTCTTCCGACACTGCGCAAACCCTCCAACGAGGCCTCAGTATCCGCTCTCCTCCCGCCCCAACACGCAGCTCACATCTGGCCCCATGCTGCTTGCTTTTCTTCCCCACCCCTGGGTAATAAGGAGCAGACCAGCAAAATAGTTCAAATGCCTTCTTAAAAAGTACACTGCCTGGGGCGCCTGGGTGGCTCAGTGGGTTAAAGCCTCTGCCTTCGGCTCGGGTCATGATCCCAGGGTCCTGGGATCGAGCCCCGCATCGGGCTCTCTGCTCAGCAGGGAGCCTGCTTGCCTTCCTTTCTCTCTGCCTGCCTCTCTGCCTACTTGTGATCTGTCTGTCAAATAAATAAAATCTTTAAAAAAAAAAAAAAAAAAAAAGTACACTGCCTTGTAGGCTTAGAGGCCTATTTTGAGCAAAATGTTTCAAACCTCCATGCTCAGAGCTGCTCTAGGCATCAAGGCTCACTCCAGCTGAACAATCGGGAAGTCAGTAAAGGACTAAGGTGCCCCCACTGAATGCCAGGCCGGCGAGGGACACTGAGACCCCAGGAGGGACGGAACATCCCTGCTGCCAGGCTTGTGCACTGAGTATAGGAGTTTGGCACTAAACCCAGCCACCCAGCATGGCGTGAGAAGGGTCGTACGGAAGATGCGCAAGGCTAGGGCTGCGGTGGGCCAGAAAAGGAAGTGAGGGCCTCACTCGGATGTCCAGAAAACCACACAGAGGAGGGAGCCTGGGAGCTGGGCCTTGGGGCCGTCATGGCAGGTGTGCAGCAGAAACTGGCCCAGGGCTGGGAAAGCACAGACCAACACCATGGAGCATAAGGAAACAAGCAAGTGACAGAGAGGAGGCTCAGGAGGGCTGGCTGATGGCCACCAAATGGGCTGGGGCTAGTTTGTAAGAGCCTTGAATGCCACGCCCAGGTAACAGCTACACAGGGAACCAGTGACATTTGAAAGCAGAGAAAGTGAGGGCAGTGGAAAGGATGGGGCGGGGGGGGGGGTGGGGGGGGGGAGGAAGTCAATGCCCCAGTACATCAAGGGCATCAGCATGGTGAAGAACAACGTGGGCTGTGCCAGGGCAGAGGATGGGGGAGGTGGATGTGAAAACATGCCCCCCCTTCTCCATTTTCTCAGGATCTCTGGCATTTAATCCTACAGACCCACAAGGAAACACCTTGACTCAGAGTCACACGGCAACAGCAAACCTCAACAGATCACTCCCGACCTTGCCTTTCCAGGTCAGGTTTCCGCTCCTGTGCTGAAAAGGCTCCCCCGGGGAGAGCCAGACCCTGGCCCCAAACCTCCAACAGCTGATCAAACAGTAAAGCACACTGTGTACACTTGGAACTGGCCGGTGGGCAGTGAATAACGGACACACACACCCAGATTTCCCAGCCGCCCTCCAAAGCAACAGGACACATTTATTTGGTTCATTTCCTGCAAAAGCAGGATTTTCCAGGCATTTGGGGGAAATGACCTCCTTGTATTCCAGGTAGCTTTTTCCATCTCTACTCCAGGGACCCAGGTCTGCCTTCCCCATTTCCCAGACACTCTCTCCCTGAACTTGAGCGGCTGACAAAAGCCTCTTCAGGACCCCTCATGGCCCTGTGAGTCTTCACTGGGGCAAGCTCTGTCCGGCAGGAGCACAGGAGAGACATTTACATGCCCCAACAGAAAGTCCCTGAGACCACCAAGGTCGCCATGCACCCTAGAGTCCAGCTCCGATCCCCGGTGCAAAGCACACCTCCGGCACATATCCTGGGCACATCCCTGAGCCCTAGACACTGCTTTTTGGGGTAGCACAATGAAGGAAAGGGGGAAAGGCAGGTGGGGCATTAAGGAGCCTGGGAAGCAAAGGAGGGAAGGACATAAAGGTGGGTACGGTTAAAGGCAGACGGGGCCTGGGCTCACATTCTACCGCCACCACTGAGTCTGCTCGGATAAACCACCCTGCCTCTCTGGAGACTTTCCCCCCATCTGTGAAATGGGTATAAAAATAAATTCCGTGTAAAAAACAAACGCGACATTATCAGAATCCTCAGCGCTCCTGTTAGCGTTAAACATTCGCCGAGAGTTCAAAGGCAGCCAGTATCCGTGACAGCTGCGGTTGGAGGCGGCGAACGTTTCTGAAACGCGTCCGGGGAGAAACCGGCCCGAGCGCGCTCCTGCAGGACAGGGCCCGGAGCGTCGGTGCGCGCAGGTGTGGCGGGCGCGCGGCGACCGCAGGCTGGCGGGGCGGGTCGGCCCGCGGGGGAAGGACGGGGGCGGCCGGACCCACCTGAAGACGCGCAGCAGCAGGCAGGCGATGAGCAGCGCGGTGAAGGCGCACGCCACTACCACGGCCGCCTTCAGGGTGGGCAGGTCGCGGAGCAGGCTGGAGATGCGGGTCACCAGGGCGTCGCCGCTGCTGTTGGAGCCGCCGCCGCCGCCCGCCGGCGCCCCGGACCCCGTCCGGGTGGCGTTCCCGGGCCCGGGGCCGGGCGACGGCCGCGGTCGGCGCTCGGGCTCGGGCGGCGGCGCCGGGGCGGACTCGGCTCTGCGGGCGCGGGCGGCGGGCGCGGCCAGGAGCGCGAGCAGCAGCAGCAGCGGCAGGAGCGGCGCGGGCGGCGGCGCGGCGCGCATCGTGCGGTCGGACGGCCGGGGCCCCGCGGGGCGCGCGCGGCTGAGCCCGGGTCGCGCACCGGCGCCGAGGCCTGCACCCGGGGCTTCCGCGGCGGAGGCGGCTGCGCGGTGCTCGGCAGGAAGCTGCGGCGCCCGGAAGAGCCGCAGCCGCCGCCGCTGCCACCAACACGTTACACCGAGTCATTCGACGGGCCGCGGCCCCACGTGGGCGGGGCAGGCCACCGGGCCCGGGTGCGGGCAGTGCCCCGCTCCCCGGCTGCCCCAGCCTCCCTCCCCCTGCCGGGGGCTGGAACCCCTGCGTGGAAGCAATCACGGTCAGGCTCACTATTGTGCAAGCTCTGTGCTTCGGGGTTGACGTTTTCTTTATTTCGTTTAATCTAAAACCCCTTTAGGAGACAGGTATGTCTTCATTCTCTCTGAATCTTTTTTTTTTTTTTTTTTGGACCCAGAGAGCCAGCCCACGGCAACCCAGATTATGACAGACTAAGAACCAAAGTCTATGGGACCTGGAGGTCAACACCCATTTTACAGATGAGGAAACAAGCCTCCAGAGTGAAGAGGCTGCCTCATGCCTATGCATTGCATTATATTTTAGCATCTCCCCCAATTCCCCTCTTTCTCTCAAAGGAGGTCAATTTCCAGACATTTTGCACCTCTGCTTATGAACTGGATTGGGAAGTGCATTTCTGCATTCATTCTTTGCTGTGGAACGAGTCAATGGAGGGATTAATAAACTCCCTCCCAGGCTGAACTTTCAGACTCCAGAAGTAATTGACTTGCTGCCTCTGGTGTGTAAGCTAAATGATGCTTAAGTGGAGAAACACAATTGTGGAGGGTTCCAGTGGGAGGCCCAAAGGTGGGAACTGATGGGGAGCACAGAGGGCTTTCCTGGAGCATTAGGAACTACACTGAGGACCCTCCTCCTTTCACTCTGAAGATTATCCTGGCAGGAAACTCTCCAGTGGTGGTTGAACAGGTAAAGACACATGACAAGAACTCACTGACCTTAAACAGCTCTCTCCTGATCGTGCTAGAGATAGAGACAGATAAAGATACTACCGTGTAACCGATCGCTGTTGCTGCCTAACAAATTACCTCGAAACCGCACACGTATATTATCTCACAGTTTGTGTGGGTCCGGAATCGGGCATAGCTTAGCTGAGTCTGCTGTTTTAGGATCTCTCACACGTGTATACTCAGGTGTTAGCAGGTGCTGGGGGCTTATCTGAAGGTTCAACCGGGGAAGGACCTGCTTCCAAGTTCAATCATGGTTGTTGGCCAGATTCAACTCTTCACAGGCCATTGGACTGACAGCCTCGGTTCCACACTGACTGATGGCCAGAGGCTGCCATCAGTTCCCTACCACGGGGACCCTTCCAATATGGCAGCTTACGTCATTAAAATGTACAAGCGTGGAAACTGACAAAGAGTCTGCTAGCGGGGCAGAAGTCATTATCTTATGAAACTTATCATAGAAGTGACATCCCAACACCTCTGCTATATTCTATTGGTTAGAGGCAAGTTATAGATCTTGTCCACACTCAGGGGCGGGGGGGATTACATACACAAGGGTATGAATATGAGGAAGCAGAGATTATTCGGGCCATCCAAGAAGATGCCTGCCACTGTATGTGATTCATTTTGATTCCATGGGATGAACAATAATCAGGTTATCACCCAGGGAATGCTATTTAAAAATGTGTGTTGAGTATTCCAGCATGCCCCAGTGGTGATAAATTTGGACAGAGTCTCTTCCAACTCTAAAATGTCACTTTATGGTATGTCAGAAATGTTGCTTTGGTAGAAAGCCAGTATTATCATATCACCATGATAGAACTTATAAAAGAAGTTCCCTAAAGAACTACCTCGGACGCCCATGACTTTGCAACACTGCCTTCAAAGGCATAAAGCTCAGACGTCACAGGCTCATATTTGCATCCTTATCAGAAATTCCTGTGTGGTAGAGCAAAGAGGTTCTGGGCTTTGGAGTCTCTCAGCCGGGATGAGAGGTTTGACCACTGAGTGGCCTTGGGCAAGGTACTTAACCATTAAATCCCAGTTCTTTTTAATGTCTAAAATAAGAACAATAATACTTAGCTCAGTAAGGTCATTTGAAGCACTCATATGAAAGGAGAGAGTATTAATACCCTTATACTTCTTCTGCCACAATTCCTGGACCTAAGTAGACTGGATTATTCAACACTGACTCAACACCAAGAATGCAAAAAGCACAAATGTTAGATTTTTTTAGTAAAGTAAAACTTTAGAATCTTTCATTCTCCCTGATTATTTGCTGTGCAAGTCATCATAACAAGGGACTTATTTATAAATTGCTCTAAACTAAGAGTTCCTTACACATTTAGATTCAACTATCCATAAACAGTGACGTTTTTAACATGGAACACTTGTGACATCAACAGAAACCAACTCTGGCTGATTTCAGATAAAGGGAGTTTATTGGAAGCATGTTGGGTTGCTTCTCGAATCAACTGTAAGCTACAGCAGACATTCTAAAAGTGTGGTGTGTGGACTCCTAGCGTCTCTGAGAACCTTCCAAGGAATTTTTGAAATGAAAACTAATGCCATTATAATACTGAAATGTTATCTGACTTTTTCACTGAGTGAACATTTGCACTAATGGTGCAAAGCAATGATGATGGAAACTGATGGCGTCTTATTTCTCCAAAGAGGACATCCAGATGGCCAACAGACACATGAAAAGATGCTCATCATCACTTACCAGGGAAAAGCAGATCAAAACTATAAGAGAGATCACCTCACACCTGTCAGAATGGCTAAAATCAACAACACAAGAAATGACAGGTGTCGGTGAGGCTGTGGAGAAAAAGGAACCCTTAGGCACTGCTAGTGGGAATGCAAACAGGTGCAGCCCATGGAAAACAGTGTGGAAGTCCCTCAGAAAGTTAACAATAGAACCACCTTACAGTCCAACAGTCACACCATTGTGTAGTTACCCAAAGAATACAGAAACACTAATTCAAAGGGACACATGCACCCCAATGCTTATAGCAGCATTATCTATAGTAGCCAAGACACGGAAGCAATCCAAGTGTCCATCAACTGATGAATGGATAAAGAAAATATGGTATATATATATATATAGATAGATATAGATATAGATATAGATATATAATGGAATGTTATTTGGCCATAAAGAAGAGTGAAATCTTGCCATTTTCAGGGACATGGATGGAGCTAGGGTGTATTGTGCTAACCAAAATAAGCCAGGCAAGAAATACAAATACTATGTGATTTCACTCGTGTGAAATTGAAGAAACAAAACAAAGGGAAGAGAAAGAGAGAGAAATAAGTCAAGAAACAGACCCTTAACCATAGAGAACAAACTGATGGTGACCAGAGGGGAGAGGAGTGGGGGGAGGGGTAGAACAGATGATGGGGATGAAGGAGGGCACTTGTGGTGATGAGCACGGGTGATGCAGGGAAGTGTTGAAACACTGTATTGTACACCTGAAATTCCTATAACACTGTGTCATCTAACTAAAATCAAAATAAATGCTTAAGAGAAAACTGATGGTGTCTCATCATGTACCATGACAAACTATACTCACCGTAATTGTATTCTTCACAACCTGCCCAAGCCCTTAAAAAAAGAGAGAGAGAGAGTCAGTTTCACTTTAGAATATCCTTGATATAGCCGTGAAAGTATTAAATCTTGACCCTTGAGGACAGAACATTTTAATATTCCATGTGGGGAAATGGGAAGTATGAATAAATCACTTCACACCGAATCATGATGATTGTCTTAAGGAAAAGCACACGTGCAGTTCTGAGAGTTGCAAACTGAAAAAGTCACTTTTTTTTTTCACGGAATACCATTTTCAATCAACAGAGGGCTTGACAAACTTCAGACCTGGTCTCGGGCAGGCATTTTCTCAAAAAGGAACAAGATGAACCTGTCACTTCAAGGATAACAACCGACAGTATTATAGCCAACGATAAAATTCAAACCTTCCAGTGAAAATTTGAATTCCAAGGAAACTTGTCAATTAGGGTGCCTTCTGCAGCGAGCTAGACTGCTTCCCAATCCTTCAAGACTTTTCTGATTAGCTTTCTGATTTAGGTATTATATAATGAAATATGTCAGCCTTTAGAAGATCTGCATAAATCAACACACCAATTTTTCTAAATGGCCAATGTGTAAGGGGCGCCTGGGTGGCTCAGTCCTGTTAAGCGTCTGCCTGCGGCTCAGGTCATGATCCCAGGGTCCTGGGATCGAGCCCCACATCAGGCTCCCTGCTCAGCAGGAAGCCTGCTTCTCCCTCTCCCTCTCCCACTGCTTATGTTCCCTCTCTCGTTGTGTCTCTCTGTGTCAAATAAATTTAAAAATCTTTTTTAAAAAATTAAATAAGTAAATAAATAAATGGCCAATGTGCAATGTTACAAAATCATGTTGGGGTAACAAATCCATTCAAAGTGCAAGGTAAACAAATGAATTTGGATGAAACAAAGTGAAGTTCATTGTCATGGTTTTAGATTTCACAGTTGCAGCTGAAGAAGCTACTAGTTGTCAGGTGCCTGGGTGACTCAGTCAGTTAAGCATCTGACTCAGTTTGGGCTCAGGTCCTGATCTCAAGGTCATGAGATCAGCCCCATGTTGGGTTCCACGCTCAGCATGGAGCCTGCTTACGAGTCTCTCTCTCCCTCTCCCTCTGCCCCTTCCCCTGCTCCTGCTCACTTATTCTCTCTCTGTCTCTCAAAAAAGTAACTACTAGTTGCAAGTTTTACTGTTATATCAAAGAAGAATGTCCCTATTGAATGAAAAGACTGTTAAAATTCTCCACCCCTTTCTGACCACATATCTGAGTGAGGCTGGATTTTCTTCAGATTCTTCAACCAAAACAACAAATTGCAACAGATTGAAAGCAAAAGCAAATATGAAAATCCAGCTATCTTCTATTAAGCCAGACATTAAAGAGATTTGCAAGTAAAAAGTGAAACAATGCCATATGAAAAAAGTTATTTTTCATAACAATGTTACTGACATTAACATGTTAATGTATTTGTAATTTTGTTTTTAAATGAATTAATAGTATTTTTAAGTCTTCTTCATTTAATTTTTTTAAGATTCATTTATTTTAGGGGGGGAGGGGCAGAAGGAGAGGGAGTAAATATCAAGCCAGCTCGTGGACGAGCCCACAGCCCGGTGCCGGGCTCGATCTCATGACTCTGAGATCACGACCTGAGCCAAAGCCAAGAGTCAGATGCTTAACTGACTAAGCCACCCAGACACCCCAGTTATCTCCATTTTAAAGTTCTAATGCGGCACCCAGCTGGCTCAGTCAGTAGAGCAGATGACTCTTGATTTCAGAGCCATGAGTTTGAGCCCCACCTTGGGGGGTAGAGATTACTTAACATCAAATAAATTTAAAACATTTTTTTAATTTCTAACCCAGTAAATATCAATAAGTATAACCTACATAACAAAAGCTCTTTGAGGTCCTTCAATTTTATTAAGACTGGAAATCAAGAAGAAACCAAAACATTCTGACATTAAGAAGTTGTCTGAGAAAGGCTGAGCTTAGAGAATCACATCTGGAAAAAAAAGCAGCCGCACCAAACTGGTTAGGATACTTTCAGCTAGGCTAAACAGAAAACTCCGTTTGAACTGATTTAAATGAAAAGGAAGTCTCTTCTCTCACATAAAGGAAGTCCCAGGAGGGGATGCTCCAGGGTTCACGGATTCAGCAGCTACATGACCTCAAGGACCCTGGACCTTTCCATCCCACCTGCTCTGCTGCCCACAGCTTCGGCTTCAACCCCAGGAAGGGGGTCTTCTGGTCACAAGATCGCTCCAGTGGCGATCCAGGTGGCATGTTCACTTGTCCACGTACAGCAGAGAAGAAAGAAGAAAACCTTCTTCCACCCATGCCGTACAAACCGTCCTCTCGGTCTGACTGGTCCATCGTGACTTAGCACCCACCGGGGGATGCCGTGCACTGGCTGGCTAGAGCTCCCTTGGAGCTGAGGTTGGGGCAAGCCCCCCAAGAAAAATTAAAGGAGAGGGAAGGTTCTTAAGAAAGGAGGAAGGGACGAAGTGGATGCTGCAGAGGCTGCGACTCTAATTCCAACAGGGCAGGGAAGAGAGAAGTTGAGTCCGGCGGGGCTGCTAATGCGGAAGTCAAAGTCAGACCCCAGGAAGGATCCAGGTAGCAAACTACTCAGCAGCAGATGCTCTGCCAGGGCTGCCACAACTGCTGTCTCCTTTGTCCCTGGACCGGAGATGCCACTGCCATTACCACTGCTGCAAAAGTGACTTCAAAACTGCCCTCGAGTTGTATCACTTGCTTGGACGTTCCAAGCCATGGGCTGGAGCATCTGACTGATTTACCTGAGCCACATGCCATTGTCCTAGCTGTGCCCAGAGCTGGAGAGGGCATAGCCCATCCCCTTCAGCTTCCACGGGGGAGGTGGGGTCCTCTCCCACCATGACTCACAAGCGCTGGGGGCGCCCTCCCTCCAAAATAAGGACATCTGGATGCAGGGTGGCCTAAAACGACAAATGCTCCCTTAGGACGTGGAAATTCTTCAGAAACCACTCAGATCAAGGGTGCCTGGATGGCTCAGTCGGTTAAGCATCTATCTGTGGCTCAGGTCATGATCCCGGGGTCCTGGGATCGAATCCCACATCAGGTTCCCTGCTCATGTGCACACATTCTCTCTCTCTCAAATAAATAAAATCTTAAAAAAAAAAAAAAAACTCAGATCCAAGATAGATGATAGAGACTTTTATGTACACATAATTTATATATACATGCATGCCTATACTTATTTATTTATTCATAGCAACCCAAGAGAGGTCATTTAATTCCAGTACACCGTTTACTAGCTGTGTGACCTTGCTTAAAACTGCCAAGCCTCTGTTTGCTACCTGTACTACAGGGATAATAAGAAAACCTACCTCATGAGCGTATTGCAAGGACTAAAGTATTCGTGTTTAGCATAATATCTGAGAAATGTTAATTATTAATATTACAGCATTGAAGAAGGAACATTGACGTGGTAGAAAATATTTAACTGTCAATTTTTTTCCCAACCTTCAAGGCACACCAATGGTCAAGGGGGAGAGTTTCTGATTCCCTCCTGGGGACACCTCCAGGGGCAGGAGCTGAGAAGTAACAACTAGTTACCTTAGTTAATAAACATGTATACCACCTTCGAATTCAGAGCAGAAACAACTTTTGAACATGTCTCCCCTATTTACCCATCAGCCCACAGCAAGTGGGTCTCAGGCAAGTCACCTAACCCTTCAGAAGACAGTCTCCGTTCTCTAGCTGAGAACAGCTAACTTCTTCTTCTAGGAGCAGGAGAGAAAATAGACTGGAAGAAAAATATCCCAACATATTAACAGTAACGACCCCTATGCATGCGCTCATGGGGCATTTCTGTCTTCTTCTTCTCCTAACGAGAATTTTCTGGTCTCTAAAAAAAATATGTATTAATTTTGTCCTTTTACGTGTAATAAGATATCATTATGAATATGTGTGTATATATGTATATATATGTAGACGTAGATTACTTATCACATATAAAATACATAGTATATATTTTAACTCATTTGTTGCCTAAACTGATGACGACAATCCTTCTTTTCCATGTCACTTTGGGAAGCTGCTTACACAGGTGACCAGAGATCGAACCTCAGAGCGTGGGTAAGGAAAATGTGAAAAGCGGGCTCCGGAACCTCACGGCTGAACCCCTTCCAGCTCTCCCTCCCACCCCGCCCGCCAAGGCTCTTTTTTTTTTTTTTTTTTTTTTTTTTTTTTCCGCCAAGGCTCTTTAGTGAAAATAATTTTTAAGGAAAGACTTAACGAGGGGAAAGAGGTTCAAGACGATGGCCACTGTTCATTGAGCTTTACACGCATGACCACCCCTCGCTTTCCAACCCCTGGGGTAAATAAGCATCTGTTGTCCTGTTTTGCAGATGGTGAAGCTGGGGTTCCGCTCAGTTTCTCAATTTAGGGACTTGAGAGGAACCCGTGTGCCTGGGCAGGGGGAGAAAGGTCTGGCCTGGGGAGGGGTCCCCTGCAGGCCTTGGGGAGAGAGGTCTGCTCCCATTTGGAGAAGCAGCTGGCCAGCCATCTTCCCGAAGGGTGTGCACTGCAGGAGGCCCAAGGCAACTCGCCGGAAACCCAGGGGAGCCACTCACGCCGGCCCGGCCAGTCTTCCATTTCTCCCCATTCTGTCGGCAGGGCTCATGTCATCTGGCAGGCTTCTTTCCACAGCCGCGGATTCCATGTGCGCACTCCTGCGAGGAGCTGGGCACAGCAGGGAGGGAGGAAGCCTGTGACTCGTGGCCTTTGGCCTCAATGAAAGCCTTTCTGATTTGCAGACAAGACCTATTGGCCACTAATCTAATCACTAGTGAATAAAGTTTCCAGACCTAAGAGAAAGGGGTCAGGGAGAGAGGATAATAGGCTTCAAGCATGCTAGACAATCGTGACTAGAGAAGTTTGGACAGGAAACTAATATTTATTGAGCGCCCACTGTGTTCCAGACTCGTCTCACACACGGTCTCTTTCCGTCCTCCCCCTCTGTGGTCTGCGGTCTCCCTGGGGCACGAAGCCCTGAGAGGTCCGGTGACTGAAGTGACACCAGCTGGCACCAAGGGGCAGAGCCCGACTCCCACCCTCTTTTGTCACCTGTGATGATCTTCACTCCTAATCACGGCTGACACTCTCTCCAGGTTGTGGGCTACTCGTTTAGAAATGTCCCGTGAGCCTCCCTGGCGCCGTGAATATCTGAGTGCCTGAAGAGAGCAATGCCGGCTTAGTGGGAGAAGCTTCTGGAACCCTGTTCGAAATGCCTTCTGCACAGGCCTCAGTCACTGGTATCAAACATGCTCCTGGAATGCTAGATGTCATGTAGACACAGATGTCATGTAGATGTCATGTTCAAATCATATTTGACAATGGGCTCTTGTATACACGTTTCTGTCACCCATGTAGTCAAAGGAATCATACTTCTCTCGCTGTGACACCCTTGCCTAGGTTTCTCCCCCTTCTCCTGGGTGGGCTGGAAGCTTGCAGTAACCCTGCTAGGGGCCGGGGGGGAGGGGACTGGCTTCACAGCCACGGTGTCACAGTACCCCACCACCCAGTGGCCATAAGGCGGCACTCCCCTTCCCTGCTGTAGGGCAAGTCAGTTACTGTCCTCGAAACTGGGAGGGCAGGACACCAGGAGAACAGATAACGCATGCGTGCTGCAGCTCCAGCCTGGTCACAGTCCCCAGGCGAGAAGACAGGAGAATAAAAGTGGGCACCCAACCTAACTCAGGAGGGCAAGCAGCTCTCCCATGCGCCTGCCTGTGAAAGGGTTCCCAGCACGCACGACTTTGCATTTCAAAGTCAATCTAGGGGTGCCTGGGTGGCTCAGTCCATTGAGTATTCGACTCTTGATTTTGGCTCAGGTCATGGTCTCAGGGCTATGAGATCGAGCCCCTCATTGGGCTCTGCGCTGGGCATGGAGCCTGCTCGATTCTCTCCCTTCCTCTCCCTCTGCCCTTCCCCTGCTTCTCTCTCTCTCTCTCATGGAAGGAAGGAGAAAGAAAGAAAGAGTGAAGGAAGGAAGGAGGGGAGGGAGAGGGGGAGGAAAGGAAGGAAGGAAGGAAGGAAGCGACAGAGGGAGGAAGGGAAGGAAGGAATTAAAATTTTAAAAAATAAAGTCCAGGGGCGCCTGGGTGGCTCAGTGGGTTAAAGCCTCTGCCTTCGGCTCCGGTCATGATCCCAGGGTCCTGGGATCGAGCCCCGCATCGGGCTCTCTGCTCAGCAGGGAGCCTGCTTCCCCCTCTCTCTCTGCCTGCTTCTCTGCCTGCTTGTGATCTCCATCTGTCAAATAAAGAAAGAAAAAAAAAATCTAAAAAAATAAAGTCCGGTTAGTCCCAGACAAACCAAGGAAAGTTGGTCACCTGACCCGACCTCCCCACGCTCAACTCCCCTGCTGCTCCTGTCCTCCCCAGCCACGTGCCTGCCTCACTCCGCGTGGTCCCCAGTGGGCGGGCTTTGGTAACAGCTAACGCTGTCATCACTGCTTCCTCGGGGTCAGGCACTTACCAGTTGTCTCATCTCATCCCGGCCACGGGCCTTGGGAGGAGCTACAAGGATCGCCTCCTGTCCCCGATGGAGAAACTGAGGCTTAGTCAGGTAGATGAGGTGTATACAAATAGCTCCATAAAACAGCTTCTGGCCACGTTCAAGTTCAGAAAGGGGCTCCACACTCCGCTTTCTGAAGTTTGCCAGAGTGACGGAGGGAGGGCGGGAGGAGGTCAAAGAGGAAGGAAGGAAGTTAGGACAGAAGGAAGGGAAGGAAGAAGAGAGGGAGGGAAGGAAGGAAGAGAGAGAACATGCATGATGAGGGAGACCTGACCATTGTCCCACAGAACGTGGGACGTCCCTCCCGAAGGCTGCAGCCCCGTCCTCCTCTTGCTCCCCACCCCCTCTCCTGGGGAGCTGACACAGCACCAGCTGCAGCTCGTTTCACTCCCCGCTAGAAATGAGAGTATTATTGCATGATATTCATGCCTATTTTGATAAATAATTCATCTTTTTTTTTTTTGCATGAAAAGTAAAACAGCCTGAAGCTAGAACATTTAAAAGGAACGTTGGTGCCTTATTCATAAAATAATCATGTGCTGGTTTGCCAGACAGTTTGTGAAAAGTCCCGAAGCTAAAATACACCAAGTTCTGGGTCTATTTTTAGCCTGGAAAAGGCCTTCCGATGTCTTTCTCAGTTCACACTTGATAAGGACAGTGTTATGCTTTCTCTGAATGTGGGCTTTCCCGAATCAGTTACATTCACAGAGGGAAATCTAAAAGATAACTTGGCAAATAGCATATTTATAAAATCCAAACCCCTAGTACACACATGCTTTCTTAACTCCACACACACAAAAAAATTTACAAACAAAAGGATAATGGAGTCTAGGTCAACCACAGCTATGGAAAATGGGGCCACAGACGATTATGTTTACGTGAGTCTTTTTCCCAAGGCACACAGGGAGATTTCTTTTGCAGAGGGATCGCAATTCCAGAGCTGGAAAACCGCTTAGAAACAACTGCTAGACAGTAAGACTTGGGCCTCTAGGTTATAATGGGTTCTCCCTTCCCCTGGAAGTCATGCAATCGTTTTTAACAAGGTCTTTCTTTTGTCACCTGTGATGATCTTCAAAATACAAATGCAGGGCGCCTGTGTGGCTCAGTCGGTTAAGTGTCTGACTCTTGGTTTCGGCTCAGGTCATGATCCTGAGGTTGTGGGATCGAGCCCCACATCAGGCTCTTTGCTCGGTGCGGAGTCTGCTTCAGATTCTTTCTCCCTCTCCCTCCGCCCTCTCTCTCACTCTCTCTCTCCCTCAAATGAATAAATTTTTTTAAATAGAATAAAATACTAAGATCACTCTTGCCCTATTATCTCCAGAAGAACACACAAAGACTCATGATGCTGGTTGCCCATGACATAGGATGACCAACCAGTTTGCTAGGGACTCTCAGTCCTAAACCAGAAAGTCCCAGGCAAAGCAGAACCACCTTGTCACCCTACCTACACCAAGGGACTCTGGATTACTGGGACAGGGGTGGGGGAGAAAATGGTGACTATACCCTTCCACGTGTTTGGAATACCAACCCTTGTGAGTTTATTACCTGTTCAAAAAAGGTAAGTTAAGCTCTCTGTCGAGAACTAATCCACCATGCTGTGTTGTGTTGTACGGCAAGGTCAAGATGATACCTCACCTGGCCACAGGAGTGGAAACCACTGAGCTCCAGCCCATGGTACATGCCCCTTTGATCAAGTTTAATCTACACAACTAGGTAGGACTAAAACCCAATACCACAAAAAACAGCTGAGCTGGGAGACACCTACCAAAGCCATCATTTCTAATCTGACCCCAGGTGAAACATTCACATGTTACATCATTTCACCTCTTGGAATTTGTGATAAGGAAATAAAAACAAGCACAGACATTTAGCAACCCAAACATCCACCGCAATGTTGTTAGTGATTGTAAACAGACAGAAACGACATAAATATCTGACAGCAGCAGGTTGCTACCCGGACAGTAGAATACTATGTAACAATTGTTTTTGTTTTTTTTTAAGAGCAAGAGAAAGCCTGGTGCATGAGCGGGAGGGGAGGAGGACAGAGTGCAAGGGAGAGAGAGAATCTTAAGCAGGCTCTGCTCCCAGTGTGGAACCAGACGTGGGGCTCGATCTCACAACCCCAAGATCATGACCTGAGCCGAAATCAAGAGTCTAACACTTAAGCAACTGAGCCAGCCAGGCACCCCTAAAATGTAACAATTTTAAAGATTTTTATGTTTTCAGTAATCTCTACCCCCAATGTGGGGCTCGAACTCACAACCCTGAGATCAAGAGTCGCATGCTCGACTGACTGGGCCAGCCGGGAGCCTGAGGTGATGCTATAGAAGAATCTTTTATCCTGAAATATGTTCCTGATACATTAAATGACACATTAAATAATAAATATGCTAAAAGCAGATTATAAAACATGTATGTTTTGACCCCACTTTTGTTAAGAAAACAGAAGAGAACCTGGATATATTAAATATTATGGAGGGGCACCTGGGTGGCCCAGTGGGTTAAAGCCTCTGCCTTCGGCTCAGGTCATGATCTCAGGGTCCTGGGATCGAGTCCCGCATCGGGCTCTCTGCTCAGCAGGGAGGCTGCTTCCCTTCCTCTCTCTCTCTGCCTGCTGCTCTGCCTGCTTGTGATTTCTCTCTCTCTCTCTGTCAAATAAATAAATAAAATCTTTAAAAAAATAAAAAGAAATAAATATTATGGAAATAAATTAATGAACCAATGGTTATGTTGTATCCAATTTTCCCACACAGCAGTCTGAGCTATCATGACATGTGATTTTTTTAAAAAATGTTTTAGTAGTATTTTTTTAAATGTTCTGTTAATAATCAGGTGCAAGGGCTGTTTACTTAAACGAGCAGATCTCCAAGAATGGCAAACGAGAGTGTATGAGACTCAGGCAAAATTAACATCATTACGTTTTAAGCTCTGCTTTGCTTATGATTTCATCAGTTCCTAAAATATATAGGCCAAAGGACTTTACTATTATTCACCTTAAGAACTCAAATTTTAGGGGCACCTGGGTGGCTCAGTTGGTTAGGCATCTGCCTTCAGCTTAGGTCATGATTCGGGTTCCTCAGGCCTCATGATCAAGCCCCGCATTGGGCTCCCTGCTCGGCAGAGAGCCTGCCTCTCCCTCTCCTCTCTGCGCTCTCTCTCTCTCTCAGATAAATAAATAAAATCTTAAAAAAAAAAAAAAAAACCTCAAAATTTTATGAAGTTCTGTAAATATGCATTCTCACAACACCGGAAGGTAAGTGGGCTCACGGGGTTATTCCTTTTCAAAGATTAGAGAACAGAAGCCTAGCGAAGCCATCTAACTTGCCCAGGTTGGACACAAGTGTGTGCGGGCCTTCTCTCCCTGGGGCAGGCCTGTCCTTTGCCGGCCGACATCTGGTTAGTATTGCCAAACCATGGAAACAGTGGGCCGTTGCCAGAGAGAAATAGTTCTGTCGAAGTTTCTCGAGTGTCCCCTAGGAGAGCCCGCCAACACCAGTGATGACAGAATATTGGCTGAGGGAGACTTCCCGGCCAATCGCACGGCCCCAGGAAGTGCCACCCACCGAGAAACTTTATATGGGACTTCAGTAGGACAGAGTCTTGAGGTACATGATGTGGGGAGGGCCCCAACCTCCAAGCCGGGGCTGGACCATCTGTCCCCAGCTCCTCTCGTAGTACAGTATTTGTCTCATACACGTCAAGGTCACATTCGTGCATTTTCTTCTCAAAATGAAGATTTTGAGAGGCGAAGACCAGCTGGGCAGAACAAAACCAGCTACAGATTTCTTTCTGCAGCAAAGCAGAGAGTGAGGAGAAGGGCAGCTCACCCTCCGGGGGGCTGTTTGTAAAATAAACAGCGACTGTGGGGCAGGCTCCGGCGTGCTTGATGAAACAAACCAGCCATTGTCTCTGTGTGCTTCAGGGCCTGCAAATGGGGGGTCACCCCCCATCTCCCCAGAGACGCCCCTCCATGCCTGTCCCACTGTGATTCCCACAACTGGCATCAGCGACCTCACAGTGAAAACCTGAATTAGGTTTCATGTTCGCAAAAGTTTGTGTTTTAATTCCCAGGCAGAGTTCTTTGAAGGACTGGGAGAGGGAAATGGTAAGTTTTGAGATGGCCCCATCCCCCACACTGCGAATGCCAAACCTTCAGCCCTCGGTGGATGCCTCCTAGCCCCACCCTGGACCCGTCTATCTCCAAAACCACCCTGCCACCTGCTTCCCAGCAAACGCTACTCTGCATCCCTACCCACCTTTCCTGGCTCCCCCTGGGTCTCAGGGCTGTGCCCTCCCATTCAAGACCCCTCCTCCTTAACTCTGGATCCAGTCTCCCCCATGTCCTCAAAAGCTTTGTTCCCCCAACTGCCTCCACTTTCTCCAGGATCGTCAGTCCCCTGCTAGAGACTCCTCCTTCCAAAAATAAAAATAAAATAAAATAAATCCCTGAATTCTGGACATCTCCCTCCTTGCTCCTCAATATCTCTTTCTGCTCCTTCCCTGAACTGCTAGGTGGCACATGAAGATACCGGGGCTTCTTGTCTTGGAAATCCGTCCCCCCACCCCCGACCCCCGCCCCCGAGACCTCTTTCTCTTTCTCTCCAGTTCTCCCATCTTCCCTGTGACCTTCCTCTCCCTCTCTGGAGCCGGCACCCCGACTGTAGTCCAGTCTGCAAGGCGTCCACCCCAGACCTCCTCCCACTCTGCACCCTCTCCTTGAGTCCTCAACCATGGCCCCAGGATTAAACGACTCTCAATTTGCCCTATGATGGCTCTTGAGAACTTCTGAATCCATAGAGCTCAAACATGTCCAAACCTGGGCTCTCATCTTCCCCCCAAACCTGTCCCTGAGCTCCCTGTCTCTGCAGATTCCCTGGAGCCAGAAACCTGGGGGTCTCCCAGGCTCTTCCCCCTCGTCACTGCCACATGGCCAAGCCCTTTCTCTTCTCCTTCAAAATGACGTCCAAAGCCATTCAGTCGTCTGTTTACCTGCCTCCTTAACACGCGCGTGCACACACACATGAGTGCAATATCCATCAAATCAGGAATCGTGTCTGTTTTGTTTATAGCTATATCTCACCAGCCAGAAGTATGCCTGGCACAGAGTGAGGGCTCAGTAAATGTCACTCAACTGAATGAGCAAATACGCACAGACTTTGTTTCTGTCGGGTAACATCGTCGTTAAGCAGACCTATCTAGGGGCGCCTGGGTGGCTCAAGTTGGTTAAGCCTCTGACTTCTGCTTGGGTCATGATCCCGGGGTCCTGGGATCGAGCCCCACATCCGGCTGCCTGATCATCAGGGAGCCCACTTCTCCCTCTCCTTCTGCCTGCCGCTCCCCCTGCTTGTGCTCTCTCTGTCAAATGAATAAATAAAATCCTTTAAAATTATATATTTTTTAAAAACTTACCTATTTAAAGTCAGAAGGCAAGAGTTTCAACCTTGGCTCTGCCTTTACTCTTTGTGTGACTTTTTATACTCAATTAACTTAACCTGAGTCTGAACTTCCTGATCTATCATGTGGGCATAAAAATAGCAGATGACAAGAGCTCACTGTCAGGATCAAACGAGGGAACACATGTAAAGAGTTCATCGCAGTGCCTGGTACACGTCGAGGCATCAATAGGCATTTAGATACGACTGTGGTCCTCCTCCTTTCTGTCTCAGGATCCCACCTGTGTCAGAACTTCCTCCCAATGGATCCCTCACACTCCAGACTCCTCCCCTCTGGTGAATCCCCATTCTACTCTCGGAATCTGAGTGATCGTTACAAATGTGAAATTGAGCATAATACTCCCTTGCTGAGTAGCCTGGTAGATGAACTCCACCTCTGAAGTCCAAATTCCATGGTCTGGCCTCAGCTTCCCCACCTCCAGCTTCCTCTTCCCCCAACCCCATGCACCCCGATCTCTACTCATCGGCTTGCTGGCCCTTCCCCTCCAAGCTATTGCTTCAGCCGTTCCCTGGTCCTACCAGGATGCTCTTCTCTACTGTGCTCCCCTCCTAATCATTCTACAAAGAAGACACAAACTCTTATAAAGCTTTTCCTGATCTCTTACCCACACCCCCCAGCATCCCGTGCAAACTCACTACAGCCCATTTACATCCCTCTACGACAGCTAGGGGGACCAGCTGTCCTCGTCAGCCCGGGACCGACGAGTTGCCAGGAATGCAAGACGTCCAGTGCTGAAACCAGAGAGTCCGGGGCCAACAGGGGCCTTTGGACACCGTCCCAGCATCAGTCACCTTGTTTGGGAATTAGCTGTCTTTCTGATAAGATTGCAGAGCAACAAATTTTGTCTTGCTTATCTCCATATCCCCAGCATCGAACCCAGTGTCAGGCACGTTATATGGTTCATATTCAATAAATATTTGCTGAATGTGTTCACTGAGATAACAGTCAACTGGGACAGCAGAGGAGCCACCGGCCGTAGCTCAAATCCTGTCCCCCTTCCTGCATGACCTTGGGCAAGTTATTACTTCTACTTATGTATTTATTTGTTTGTCCCTGAGTGATTTAGGGCAACTTCCTTGGTCTCGCTGAGCCTCATTTGCTCGTTTGTACCATGAAGATAGGATCCATTTCATAGAGAAGCGGCAAAGATGAAATGGATACAAAACGGTTAGCATAGCTCCTGGCACACACGCAGCTTTCAAGAAACCCTAGCTGCTCTATTATTCTATTTATTATCACGCAAAGAATTAACACAGTGCATTCAATAAAGGTTGATCCCTTCCCCTTCCCCAGTCCCCATTAAATAAATTAATACAGGTGGCCTTAAATGTAATTATAACACGGAAAAAGCAGCCCTTAAAACAGAGGTCAGCCACCTGGGCTGCACATTAGAACCCCCTAGGGAACTTTTATGGAGACAGATGCCCAACCCTTGACCAGTTAATTCAAATCTCCAGTGATGACTCCACACATCAGCCCCGTTCGAGGGCCCCCCTGGAGAATCTCATAGGCGGCCAGGTCGAGATCCTCTGCCTTAGGGCACCGAGTTCATCACTCTTTCAAACTTAATTGCAGTGCTAGGTCTTTCCAAATAGTTATCCCTAACACAGCTGTGGTCTGCAGTCAAAAGTTCTCCCATTCCCTTTGTCCCCCCTCTGTGGTCCTCAGGGCAAGACCTGGAGAATTCTCGGCAGACCTGAAGGGAGCAGACAATCACTTCTGTTATCCAGCCCAGGCTGGTACCCTAGTTCTTAAAGCCCCGCACCGCCTCTCAATCTCCCAGGAATTTAGAGAAGTGAAAAAGAGGTCACTTTATCTGTGTCTACCCTGAGGGTACAGATGGTTTTACTTTCTAGCTGGCGTTTCTCAAACTGGGCTCCACAGACGTCTTGTCAGGGACCAGCCAGTTCTGCATGAGAAGAGTTTTGTTTGCTTTATCCATCTGCTGATAATATAAAATGTAACTGTCGTACGTTCTCTGGTTGCCCCTTTATAAGAGACCTCCTGCAAGAACTGAATGCCTGGGTTTGTGTTTGGGGACACAAAGGCAGTGCACACAGACCTATTTGGAAGTAGTCCCAACAGGGGGACCAAGGTGGGAAACTGAGGCACCAGGCAGTAGAAGGGACAAGCAAGTAGCCCTAGTGTAGAACCAGCTGTAGAAACACGAGCAGTTTGTGTTTGTTACTGTCTATAGCAACTAATTAGCACTAAACATACAGTTGGGATATTTTTTTCCCATTCCAAAAACAATAGGCAGAAAAATCCCATTTAAAGTGGATTTTAAGGGGCACCTGGGTGGCTCAGTGGGTTAAGCCTCTGCCTTCAGCTCAGGTCATGATCTCAGGTTCCCGGGATCGAGCCCCACATCGGGCTCTCTGCTCAGTGGGAAGCTTGCTTCCCTCTCTCTCTCTCTGCCTGCCTCTCTGCCTACTTGTGATCTTTGTCTGTCAAATAAATTTTAAAAAATTAAAGTAGATTTTAATAAGGCTGGCCATATGTTTTAATGAATGTGAGGGATCTATAGATTGACCAAGTAACACCTTATTAAAATCAGCAACTGGGAATTGCTCATGGGCTCATGGGTAGTTATATAGTATCTTATGGTCCAGCATCAGCAAATACAGCCTCGATGTGGTTGATACCATTTGTGACTTACTTTTATGAGATGAGAGTCTTTGCCTTGGTACTATTAAAGTGAAAATACAGAAACAGATTACAGAACTAGACCCAAGGCTGCATCTTTCCATTATTAATCCAGCAACCATGATTTATTTTTAGTAGAGCCTTATCATAAATCCCATCAAAATAATGCTGTTGATTTAGACATTGTACCTAAGCATTTTCTTTTGCTTTTAATTTACATATTTTTTTGGTTTTATAGGTGCCTAAGAGCTATAAACATAAACAGTTTATATCTAGTTTTATTTTATGCCTAATTAAGAGATGACAAAAATAATTCTAGTCTTTGTTGTCAGTCCTCAATGATCTTTAGTCTCCTGGCCTGGAACTAGTCCTGGCTATAGATCGGAATCATCTGGTGCACGGTCAGGTCCTGCCCCAGTCAAGCAGAGGTCTGAGACAGCAGTTTGGAGTGGAGGACACCTCCCTGGGCACCCGGTCTGCTTCGTCACTTAATGGAAATTACTTTGTCACTTACTGGCCAAGTCATTTCACCACCACCCATACCCTTCTCCTCCCACCCTCACCCCAGCCCACTCCACCCCACCAAACCTCAGTTTCCCCATCTCCCTAAGGTCTACCATCCCTCTGACTCCACCTTTCAGTGGCTCTGCGATTCTCTCACTTCATGTGACAGCAACTCTAGGGCCTTGGGTGAGAATTCTGATCCAGACATAGTCCAACATGGAACACAACCTCTCTGAGGTTCAGGGTCCTTCATGTAAAACAGAGAGAAGAATGCTATTGTCGTAAGGTGGCGCGTAGATTAAATGAGATGAGAAATATCTGGGAGGCACAAAAGAAATCCCTTCCCAAGGGGTGCTCAGGGAAATTTCTAGGCTGCCAGTAAAGTTCCCACCAATCTCCAGGGGACTCTGGGCCTGCCAGGAAGGAGAATGTTTTTTTGGTTTTTAACCTCAGCTCATAACCTCCTCTCATCCAAATGAGGTCGTCCTGAAACGTCTCTAGATTTCTGAGTATTTAGCCACAGGATGCACAAAACGGAGATGGGGAATCTTGCGGAACGGAGGAGAGTGGTCAGACTGAAGGTGGGGAGTGATGGAGCCCAGGGCTAGCCCTGTACTTGCTGCACAGAGTGGGAGACCGCAAGCCCCCTTCAGGAATAAGGAAAGTCTGGACTTGTCCCATCACAAGGCCAATGGAAGTAAGGCCCTCCTTTCCTGTGTACTTTTCAGCCACTCGTTTTTGGGGTTTGTTTGGTTTTTTTTTTTTTTGGTGTTTTGTTTTTTAAGATTCATTTATTTACTGTTTGGAGAGAGGGCACGAGTGGGGAGAGGGATAGATGGAGAAAGAGAAAACCTCAAGCAGACTCCACACTGAGCATGGAGCCCAATGCAGAACTACATCTCACACCCTGAGACCATGACCTGAGCCAAAATCAAGAGCCAGACGCTTCACCGACTGAGCCACCCAGGTGACCCCTTTGCAGCTACTTGTAACTAAGCAAACCAGATCTTCATTTTTATTTTAGTAAGGTATAAATGACTGATCAAATACACCCACCTGCCATGCTTGTTCACCGGTGTGAAACTGATTCATTGACTTCAAGGCCTTCCAGGAAACATGGGCAGGGAGAGCACTATTTACTGGGTCTCTCCCCAAATAAGGTCAGGCTTGGGATGGGGAGAAGCACCTTGCTCCCACTCTCTCAAGGAAGAGAGGCAACACTTACTATTGTGAAGAGCCAGAGGCTGCCCCAGCCCTAAGCCCAGAAACCCCAGATTTTTCTGAGCCATTTCCCAGCACCTGGTGGTTGGGTAAGAAGGGGTTTCCCATTTAGCCAGTGTTGACAGAACACCCACAATGTGAGCCCTCCTCCCTGGCAGAGAGTTCCTGCCACCTGGACTCCTGACAGGACCCAGTGGGTCTGAAATACCCAAATCCCATTTCCTGTTCTTCCCACCTCTACCCGGCTGTTCCCAGAAACCCTACATAAAAGATCAGTTCTGTCCCATTCTATAAGCTGTTATATTAGTTCACCAGTACTGCCATAACGCAGTACCATGGAGCAGTGGCTTAAACAACAGAATTTGTTGTCTGCAGGTCTGGAGGCTGGAGGTCCAAGATCAAGGTGTCAGCAGGTTTGGTTTCTCCTGAGGCCTCCCTCCTTGGCTGTGCATTCACCGCACCGCGTAGTCCTTCTCTGTGAGTGCACATGCCACGTCCAGATGCTCTTATAAGACCACCATCATATTGGATGAGGACCCTCCCTAAAGACCTCATTTTAATTTAATTACCTCTTTAAAGACATTAGTTCCAAGTATGATTGGAGACAATGAGGTATGGGAGGTTAGGACTTCAACATAGGAATTGGGAGGTCAGGGGGCAGGGAGACAATTCAGCCTAGAACAGTCTATATCGTGAAGGTTAATTTTATGCATCAACTCAGCTAGGCTCTGGTGCCTAGTTGTTCTGTCATACATCAGCGTAGATGATGCCAGGAAGGTATTAGGTGTAATTAACATTTAAATCAGTAGATTTTGAGTAAAGTAGATTACCCTTCATCACGTCAGCCTCATCCAATCAGCTCAAGACTTTAAGCACAGACTGAGGTGCCCCCAAAGAAAAAGGAATTCTACCTCCAGGCTGTAACACAAAAATTCTGCCTTGTACTCAAGATTGCAACATCTCCTCCTGCCTCAATTTCCAGCTTTCCGGCTTGCCCTCTCTGCAAACTTCAGACTTTACAGCCACCACAATCTCATGAGCCAATTCCTTACAACAAATCTGCCTTTCACTCTATTCAGCAGGAGATATATATGTAAATCCTCTTTATTCTACTTCTCTGAAGAAGCCTAATAATAGACATCCAATTCTAGTACTCTTGTATTACAATAATTATGATCACATTAGCATGGGGTTAATTTTGCAGCAAGCTTCCTTTTATAAGAACACCAAGTCCTGTTTTTATATCCCTGGTCTTCATCCTTGGTGCTCAGAGCAACAGTCAGCACCCTTCCAGTAGAGAATCATAGCTGTTCCCTCACTCAGGCCTGAGTACAAAAGGATTTTAGCTCAAACCACAGGAAAATCCAGGGGGAAATAAAGCATCAGGCACTTGTGGATCCAGGAGGTCAAAATGTGTCACCACTGAGCTCCCACTCTGTCTCCTACCTCTGCTTTTCTCCACACTGGAGGCATTTCCCCTCAGGGTCTCCCTGCCATCATGCTGGCAAGATGGCGGGCCAAAGCCCTACCCCCAAACTCTCAGCAACCTTACTGGAAAGAGGAATTCTTTAGTCTCCAAGAGCTCTTGTATAAGTCCCCAAACTGGATCTCATTAGATAAACTTCGGTCGTAAGCCCATTCCTAAAACAATCACGGTCAGCAGTGGGTTTAAATGTGGGCCCATGGGCTGGTTTTGGAAAGGCCTCTGAGGATTTCTGAGAAAAGTTTTTCTCCCTCCACGATAAGAGACAGGCTTGTGAGAAAAAAGGTTTTGATTCCTTCTCTGCCTTCCGGCTTTGGAGGCTCTTGGGTGAGAATGGACACATGAAGCTGTAACAGGAAACTAGTGTAGGACACAAGCCCTTACAGTGAGGACAGTACTGGAAAGACAGAGATAATGTCTTCTATGATATTGTTGGGCCTCTGAACAATCTTGTGACCACCTACTTCTAGAATTCTTGCTAGTGGAATACAAAATGCCCTATGGGTCCAAGCTACGGGTACATGTAACTAAAATCAACCCTAACTAAAAAAGACACTCCCAAACTCAACTTTCTCATCTATAAAATCAGGGCAACCATTGGCACCTTGTGCAGCACGAGTAGGAGCATCACATGGAATAATGTCTCCCAGTGTCTGACACACAGAAAAAAATCAAGAAACTGTGGTTTCATTTCCTCTGGCCAGTCTCTCTGGCTCTTTTAAATTCTAAGCATTCTTTAATTGATTAATTGATTGCTTTGTGGGACCTTCCTCATCTCAGAAATTATACGCATACGCTTCTCCTTTCCAGAGTAGTTCCCTACTCCTCTGGGTTAAAAGACTCCTCTGGTCTCAAAGATACAAGCCCATAGATAGAGGAACGCCCTCTAGTTTCTTGTGCAACTTTTTAAAGAAGTTGGACTTCAGGTGTCGGTGTTGAATTAATCACACCCCTCTGTTATGATGCACTATCATCATGGATTAGTGCAAAAACCCTTTCTTGTTTCGTTTATTCCTTTTTTTAATCCCTTTCCCTACTTACACACACTTGCACGCACACCTCCACCACTCTTAACCATTCCAATGCCTTTTTTATGTGAACCCCTCAATAAGCTTCTTTTTGTAAACTTAGGACTGCCAAATAAAATACAGAACATCCGGTTAAATTTGAGTTTCAAACAAACAAGAAATAAGTTTTAGTATGAGTAGTAATCTGTATAAAAACACAGTAATCTGTATTCATTCCATCAAGGGCCCTCCTTAATGCCCATCCCCCAGTTACCCCATCCCCCCACCCACCTCCCATCCAGCAACCCTCTGTTTGTTTCCTAGAGTTCAGCATCTCTCATGGTTTGTCTCCCTCTCTGTTTTCATCTTATTTTTCCTTCCCTTCCCCTATGTTTGTCTCTCTTGTTTCTTAAATTCCACATATGAGTGAAATCATATGATATTTGTCTTTCTCTGACTGACTTATTTCACTTAGCTTAATACCCTCTAGTTCCATCCACATCGTTGCAAATGGCAAGATTTCACTCTTTTTGATGTCTGAGTAATATTCCATTGTGTGCATATGTGTGTGTGTGTGTGTGTGTGTGTGTGTGTGTTTTACATCTGTCGATGGATACCTGGGCTTTTTCCATAGTTTGGCTATTGTGGACATTTTTGCTACAAATACCGGGGTGCAGGTGCTCCTTTGGATTGTTTTGCTTGTATCCTTTGGATAAATACCTAGTAGTGCAGTTGCTGGGTTGTTTTCCAACCAGCAGTTTGCATTCCCACGCGCCATGTAAGAGGGTTCCCCTTCCTCCCACTTTCAGCTCTCTCTCGTTCTAGTTTGCATTTCTCTTGTAACTAATGATTGGGAGCATCTTTTCTTGGTAGCTGTTTTTTACTTTCACTTCTATAAATTGCCCATTTGGATCCTTTCACTTCTATAAATTGCCCATTTTTCTATAGAAATTCCTATACTTTTCTTGTTGTTTTGTGGGAATTCCTTGAATATTTTAGATATTAATTCCTTGTCACCCTTAGGCATTGCAAATATCTCCCTCTGTCCTGATACCTATAAACTTTACAGTGATGTCCTTTATTCTGCTATGATCGGCTGTGTTTTAAGTGGGGAAGTTTGAACTAAACGGTCCTTCTCGATCCCTAAGTCACAAAAATATCCTCCAACATCAATTTCTATTAACTTTGTCATTTTATGGGACACCTGGGTGGCTAAGTTGGTTAAGTGTCCGCCTTTGGCTCAGGTCATGACCCCAGGATCCTGGGATCAAGCCCTACAGCAGGCTCCCTGCTCAGCGAGGAGTCTGCTTCTCCTTCTCCCTCTGACTCTGCCCCCCACTGATGCTTGCTCTCTCTCTCCCAAATAAATAAATAAAATCTTTTTTTTTTTAAACTGTCATTTTACCTTTTAACTGTATCTATTTCATTCATCTGGAGTCTACCTTTGTATGTGATGTGATGTGGGATCCACCAGTTTTCTTTTTATGTAATGAGCAAGTTTTCCCAACACCTTCTATCAGACAGCCCAACCTTTTCCCCTTGATTTCGTGGATTCAGTTCCCAGATACAGCTGAATCCGTCTAGAGCTTTCCTTTCTGCTCCAGTGGACTATCCGTTCTTCCATATTGTCTTTATCACTATGGCTCTGAAGTTGTCTCAGCATACAATGGGAGTACCTTCTCCTCATTCTTTGCTCTTTTTCAGACTGTTCACTTTTTTGTGGACCCTTATTCTTCCTTATATTTTTATAGTCTCTATTAGTATCAATAGCTTATATTTATAGATTATTGTATTCATCAAAAAATCCAACTGGAATTTTATTGGGGTTGCACTGAGCTTACAGGCTAATTAAGAGAAATTCAACATCCCTATACTACTAAGTTACGGCATCAAGAGCACAGACTGTGTCTCCCTAGATGAACCTCTATGATCTTCAGAGTTAAGTTCTTTTTCCAGAAACATCATGTGTGTTTTTCAGATTTGCTAGTACCTAGATGCTTGTTAATGTTGTGAATGATACCTTATTCTTACTAAAATTTCTAACGGGATATGACTGGTATAGAGAAATACCATTTTTTTAAGTGATCTCCTATCCAGCAAAATCTTGCTGAGTCCACTTATTAGTTCTACTGGTTGATCCTGCTGGATTACCTAAGTAGCTATTCAGATCATACATAAAGAGTTTTATTTCTTCCTTTCCAATCCTTTCTTCTCTTATTTTCTTATCATCTTGACCAGTAGCTCCATTCTGTGTTCTTTTTTTAAGATTTTATTTATTTTTTTGAGACAGAGAGAGTGAGGGCAAAGGGAGGGGAAGAGGGAGAGGGAGAAGTAGACTCCCGGCTGAGCAGGGAGCCTGATGCAGGGCTCGATCCCAGGACCCTGAGATTATGACCTGAGCCGAAAGCAGATGCTTCACCAACTGAACCACCCAGGCGCCCCTCCATTCTGTGTTAAACAGCAGCAGAGTTGGAGTATCTTACAGTAATGTCTCTGACTACTTTAGTGGTGAGATTTTAAGCAAATTTTCTCACCCATCCTGACTTCTCAGTTTCCCCAGCTGATAAAATTTCCTCATGGACTTTTGACAAACATGCTAATAAACCCGAAGCTCATAGGACCCAATAAGAGCTAAAGCATAGAGTGTAGCTTTACTAAACCCCCTAAAAGACATGAGCCATTCACTCCTTTGTATGCCACTCCTATCGTTACAGGGAGTTGTACCATTTAAAATACATAGGCTATCTAGGGGCACCTGGGTGGCTCAGTCGGTTAAGTGTCTAACTTCGGGCAGGTCATGATCTCAGGGTCCTGGGAGCCCCCGGATTGAGCCTGGGGATAGAGCCCTGCGATGGGCTCTGTGCTCAGCAGGAAGTCCGCTTGTCCCTCTCCCTCCGCCCCTCCCCCCTTTTGTGCTCACTCTGTCTCTGTCAAATAAATTATTTTTAAAAATAAAAAATAAATAAAATACATAGGATATCTAACGTAGAGAGATGGTCATTTTTATTTGCATCTAAAATGAAAGTTTTATAAGACTGATGGAAAGGATTTCAACCGCCTACCCACTGCAAAGTTGTTCACTGAGCGTATTAACCAAGTATAATGGAGTAAATTAGCAACAGCAGCACCAGAGGGAAGATCACCCCAACTTTTCATTCGGATTTCATAATGTATGTGTCAGCAAATTCATTATCAACACATTTTTTAAAAAGCTTTCACGATCAGTGATGGTGGGCGAGACCCTGGAATAAACTGAATTTCTTATGTTCTAAACTGATTAAAAAAAAATAGCAGTGTAAGTGTTAATTTTTTTATTTAACACTAATACTTTCGTGAGGAAAAGGCAATTATCTGTTATTTATGACAGGTAAAGTTTTAAATTTTATATGGTAGATCATTGCTTAAAATAGGATATTATAAGTGCAGAAATAAATTCTAAGTTTTAGTCAATCCTTTAAAAATGGTACAATCCATCAGGCAATTTTCTTTATTAAATTAGATTTTTTTAATTAAATTAAGAAAGAGTAGTAGCTCCACTAATTGTCGGTATATCCTTGTTCTGGCGCGTTGGTCTTCCCCGATGAAGATGCGTACCGAAATGCTGATAAAGGGATTGCTAACAGTAATTATAAATATTCTGGGGATGTGATTCCAAAGCTCTGATTTTCAGAAAACTGCATATTTTTTTGCTCTATTTGGGTGAAAGCATGTTTGTAGTAACAACTTAGCAATAAAAACCATCTTTGAAAACTATTCTATTCTTTGATGTGACTGCAGGGACTTTTCTCATCGCTGATGGCAAGGATTTTAAATAACATTTGCACAACTTGGACAGATTTTCTATTCTGCTTGGAACTGGGTGATTTCGCAATCCCCCTTAGTGACATCACGCTGAACAGAACAGCAATAAATACAATTCGCTCCCAGAGTGCTCATTCCTCACTGCGGCTGACGGGTGGTTACAGCTGTGGAAATGGAGTTTGATTCCCCTACAATGACTGTTCGGATTCTCCGATCTCAGCACTTTTCCCCTGTGATCCTAAGCTGCAAAATTGTTTTGTATATGAACCACCACAGTACATTTCAAATGGAACTGTAGAATTACAGTTCTAGAAATTACCTTTCATATCAACCGTCTATATCCCTCCCACCTACACCATCTCCACAAAACATGGATGCAGTGAGGTAGACAAAGGATTGTTAGGTATTAAAGCTTATATTAAGTACCTACTGCATGCCTACCACACCAAAAGGGGATTCAGCATTATTCTATCATTAATGCTCTTGTGAGAAAATATCCTGTGAGACATATTGCTCTCTGCCCTTGGTTCCTGGCACAGAGCTCCTAAAACCCTTGTGATTGCCTGGGGACTGGAGTGTCTTTTGTTCTCCTGAGGTGACTTTGGGTGGGCTCCTGGATAGCGCCTGGGTAGGGGTCCCTGGAAAGACCCAGCCATGATTAGAAGCTTGGAATTTTCATTCTCTTGAGAAGGGACAGGGGCTTAACATGGGAGTCAATGATCAATCACCTGAAATTAATATAACACTGCATGTTAATTATGCCAGAATTAAAATATGTTAAAAATAATTTAAAAGGGCACCTGGATGGCTCAGGTTAAGCATCCAACTCTTGACTTTGACTCAGGGCATGATCTCAGGGTCCTGAGATGAAGCCCCAAGTCAGGCTCCTTGCCCCCTCCTCTCCCTCGCCCCTCTGCCCCCTCAAATAAATAAATCTTTTTAAATAAATAAACAATTTTTAAAAATAAATAAAATGGAGTCAGGAGGCTAGAAAGGGGAGCTCTCATGCCCCACCACTCAACAGCAGACCCAGCAGGAAGAAGCCAACTTCACCACTCCAGCAGGCAGAAGGAAGAATTTCTCCTTGCCCAGCGACAAATTCAGCCAATGAGAAAGAGGCACCACCCCGAACGCTTGCTTTCCTCCAACGGACTTTTATTCAAAGTAGCCCCTCCAGCGTCTTCCTTTTCTGTAAAAAGTAAGATTCCTCTCCTTTGATCTCCAGACTTGCCTGTGGCTTTGGCAATAGCTTGCTTGTCCTGAATTGCATTCCTCTGCTTTTTCCGCATAAACCCATTTGCTGATAAAATACTGGTTGTTTCGCTTTTAAGGTCGACAGTAGCCATGGGGATCTTTTCAATCTACAAATTTGATCGCGTTACCCTCACCAACTCATAACACCCTGTCTGCTGCATTTAAAATCTTTCAGTAGCTTTTTTCTCTTAGGACAGAGGCCAGAATCTGGGATAAAACCTCCAAAGCTGAGTGATGGAGGCCTGCCTAACTCTGGGGCCTCGTCTAGCACTGTGGGCTCTACATTCCATGCTGTAGCCCTAAGAGCCTTCTTTCTACTTACCAAGCCTTTCCTGTTCTCTCTGCCCCCGAGCTGGCAGTGAAAACAGACCCCTGAAGTGGAATAGAGTGAAGAGAGATGGGAGAGAGGAGACCAAGTTGCTGAGAGGCTATCATGCAGAGTGAGCCATCCATATGGATAATGAAGTTGACCAGCATGATGGCAAGAAGTGGAACGGAGAAGACTCAGGTCACCTGCTCAAGGCCTCAGTAGATGCACAGAAGAAACCTCGAAGTGCAGACAACAAACACAACCATAGAACTGCGAGATATTCCAGAAACATGAGCCTTAGAGCACTGAGAGTTTTACACCCTTACATCCTGTGAGAAGAAAGAGTGAGAAGCCAGGAGAAGCCAGGAGAAGGCTGATCCGCCCCTGCCGTGTCCTTCCTCCAGATCCCATGATACCAGGACCATGGGAGAATGAGAAGCTTCCACTCAAGAGACACACAGGGGAACCCTCCCTCTTTCCCCACCTTCTTTCTCACTCCTCATTGCTTGATGACCTCCCCGATTACATAGGGATCATAAAAAAAAAAAAGATTCTGATACAGATCAATGAGGGGACGTGTTCAAAGATGTTCACTGTAGTGTTGTTTTGTGGTAGCTGGAAGTTGGCAGCCATCCAACAGTGGAGAAATGGATTTGTGCCATGCAGAGATTACACACTATGGAATATTGTGCAATACTTGGAAAAAGCAGACCAGACAGGCACAGCAATATGGATAAAGTGTAGAAACACAGTGCGCCTCGCACCCGGGCTGTGGACTCTAATTATAATCTCCCACTTATCAGAACCAGAAATGAAGAAATGGCTGACTCCAGCTCTGGATCAATAAATTTATAAGTTGATCCAGGAATAGCTTATCATACCAGGAAGCAAGGCAGCTATCCAAGACTAATGAGATAGTGTCAATAATGACTACAAAATAAAACCTTGTAGAGGCTCCCATTTGCCAGAGATGGGATAATTTGAACATCAGTGTGAATAACTGCAAACAACTGAAATAAGCAAATATGTTTAAATACATGAGTTTATAATATTATTTTTTAAACTTTACTGATTTATCTTTAGGGGAACTAGCTCATTATTTTGAAAACTGATAAAGGAAAGAATCAAACACTGTCTTGCTTTTCCTATACAAACTGTATCTCAAGGTAGCTAAGTTTTTCTTTATAGAAATAGTCCAGCAAATAAATAAAGAAGGAATGATGGAATTAGGTTATCATTATATTGAAACCCCTAAGGAATCATGGACCTAGGCACTGCCTACCAATACCACTAATATCACAGAGACAGCCAGACACTGGGTGCCTCTTGATAGAAGTCCATAACTTCACCTATGAAGTATTTCTTGTCAAAAAAAAATAGACCCTGAATCTGATCCAAGTTTCTAGATCTCACTACCAATTTACAGGAAATACAGAGGGCAGAGGAACATATGAAAAAAAACACCACAGGGATACAGTCACCAGACTTTGGAAAACTTCATGAAGATAAACACTCTGATCTTCTAAATAATTATTTCGGGACAGAGGACAGAACCATAGATTAAGGGACACCTGTGTGGCTCAGTCAGTTGAGCTTCCCCCTCTGCCTGCTGTTCCCCTTGCTTGTGCTCCCTCTCTCTCTCTTTCTCTGACAAATAAATAAAATCTTTAAAATAAAAAGAACCATAGATTAAAGGAGACAAGGGACATATCAACCAATCACATTTGGTTGTGATTTTTAAAAATTATGAGACAATTGGGAAAATTTGAACAATGACTGAATAGTTGATGATATTAAGTGATTATTTCTAATTTTAGGTATGATATATTGATTTTTTAATTTAACGATTATATGTTAGAGGTACATACAAAATATTTAACAATGTTATAGTATGAGGCTGGGACTTCCTTCAAAGTTATCTGTGAACAGTGGAAAGGGATGGTGGTACAGATGAGAGAAAACTGGCCACAACTTGAACCTGACTCTGTGCACAAGTTGTATACTTCACTTTGAGTGATGGGTACAGTGAAGTTCATCACACTCTTCAACTTTTGACACTGTTTGAGATGTTTGCACAATAAAAGGTTTTTTAAATAATGGTGAGAAAAAGAATGAAACAGGTTATAGACCACACCATTAATGTAAATTTAAAATATAAACACCAGGGGCACCTGGATGGCTCAGTGGGTTAAAGCCTGTGCCTTGGGCTTAGGTCATGATCCCAGGGTCCTGGGATCAAGCCCCACATCAGGCTCTCTGCTCCACGGGGAGCCTGCTTTCTCCTCTCTCTCTGCCTGCCTCTCTGCCTACTTGTGACCTCTGTCAAATAAATAAATAAAATATTTTCAAAATAAAATATAAACACCAGGCGCCTGGGTGGCTCAATAGGTTAAGCATTTGTCTTCAGCTCAGGCCATGATCTCGGGATCCTGGGATGGAGCCCCACTTTGGGCTCTCCACTCAGCGGGGAATCAGCTTATGCCTCTCCCTTTGCCCCTCTCTCTGCTCATCCTCTCTCACTCTCTCTCTCTCTCTCTGAAATAAATAAATAAAATCTTAGAAATAAAAACAAGAAATAAATAAAATAAAATATAAACACCAAAAATTAATACAAATAAAAGGACATATGTCAAAAATATTAAAATGGCTGCCATTAGAAGAATTGGGGAATGGACATAGAGGATAAGATAAAAGGGTATAAAAATAACTGAACCAGAAAGTGACATTGCACTGGCCGACATTAAGGTGTCATTAACTCAACCCTCTGTCTCTGAGGTCAAAGAAAGTTCTTTCACACATCTGTAAGGATTCAATGAGGTATGCGGTTATTATTGCTGGCACAGTGCTTGGCACACCAGAGGTCCATAATAAATGTTCATTTAACTCTGTTCCCTCTACCTCCCATCATCTCCTTGCCCTGACAACAAATAAAAGGGATCATGTAAGTTAATTCTCTTTGAGCTACTAAGCCCTGGTAACAACTTCATGTATCCTCAGCAGAGGCTTTCCAGATCAGGCAATACTTAAGAAGTTAATCTCCACTAAGTGAAATTACTGCATACCATTGAAATTTATATTTACTTAATTCCAAGCCCTAAAACTAGAGGGCCGACAGTGTCCATTGTGAGGGTGATTTCAGGAGGGCTCAGGTCTGCCTAACTAAACCCATAACTCTTCAGAGCAGCATTCTGGGTTAGTTGCCATCCCCCATCTTCTAAATCTGACATATCAACACTAAAAAGCACACCACCTGCTAGTTCATCCCAGGAATCCAAGAACTCAGCTTCATCTTAGATGAGCATCAAAGTGAAATATTTATGTGCTGAGCTTTGCTCTTGCATCTAGCTGGAAAGATTTCTATCACATGCCCCACCACCGGAAGCCAACCTCTACCATTTCTCCCTCTCTGCCTCGATGGCCATGACTCCCATGTTCCTTCCAAGCAATATATAAACTTTTAATTCAAAATCCTGTTCTGGGTGACTGGCTTACTGGGAATCATCCAGAGGTTGCCAATGACTCAGCCAATAAATTTGAGGCCCAGCAAGTGACTTGGAGTCAGTGGTGCCTGACAGCTGCTCAGCAGCAGAAGGTGAAAAACAGCAGAATTCTGCATTGGTTTATAATAGACAAATGTTCCTGGTCCATCTCACAGAGCTGCTGGAGTGAAAAGCAATCCATTAGCAGTGTCCCTGGCTGAAGCATGGCCCCAAAAGGTCAAAATTAAGGTCAGCTGTAATCGGAGGAAGGGACATTTCGCAGTCTGAGTAAAGCCTCGCCAATCAGTGCACACATCTCTAACCAGCACATTCCATGTGTCCATCACCACACTAAAACAGAGTAAGAGCCACTCACTCTAAGAGACCTCTGCTTTCAAAATTTTAATAATCTTGTAAGAGATTCAGTATAGAAAATTAGACAGAATAACGTGAGATAGTACCACCGTATGACTACCAGGCATCCATCTTTGGAATTACTTTTCCCACCTTTATTGGTAGGCCTGAATTCTACAAGTTCCCAATGCCACTGCCCACACAGAATCCTCCTCTGGTGGCTTATCGTGGCAGTCACTTTTCTGACACTACCCTCTGAGGTAGCAGCCTGGGAGCCCCAGATGCACAGGGCCTGCTGCCCTTTGGAGCTCAGCAGCAAGAACCAGCCCTATCTCAGCCAATTCCTCATGTATAAGAGAGGAAGATGGAGGAGGACTCAAGGTGTCTTCTGTCCGTGTCTCCACATTGGGGTGGGAACTGGATGAGCCCCTCCCACCACCTCCTTATTTCTGGAATCCAGTGTTATTTTGAGCAGATCCCCCGTGTCCATTATCAGGAGCACTTACGGGACAAAATCATCCAGCAGCACGGGCAAGAAGCTTTCCCTTCTACCACTGGACACAGACGACATCCCGACTCATTAATCCCCCCACCAAGAGGCCAGGATTAGACAGTGCTGTGTCTGAGCCACATTTGTATTGTTGGGTACAATGTCAGAATCACAGAGCTCAGAGGTCTAATACCTGTCACAAACGGTTCCTGGACTCATTCTTCTCTCCCCTCGTTCCAAGCCTTCTGAGCAAGCAAATGAGCGCTTTCAGCCATAAGTGATTGAGTTACCTAACCAAACTGACCAGAAAAGGGTGGAAGCAAACAAAATAAAAGCTAAAATTTGAATTTATCCAAAGGAATTGTACAGCAGAGAATGGCTTTTTAGTATGAGAAAGCCGGAGGTAGATGTTATGAAAATTAACTTAGGCATTTTTTTTATGCATCAGGGGCTCACTGTTAGCTAAAAAGGCTTGGAATCTTGTTCGGGCATTGTCTTTAGAGACAGTGAATGCTGAGGGAATTTGGGACGCCTGGCATGCATGCATGACACAGACCATGAATCTGGCTGTTTCTGTGCTCAGCTACCTTGTCTTTGAACGCCATGATGAAGCACAACCCAAGGATCAAAGATCTCATATTAAAAAATTCATTACTTAGGATAACCACTGTACGAGTTAGCATTGCTGTTGCTTTGGACTCAACCCTCACATCCCCACCATCCCCCAACCCTCTCCTCAGTCCAAACATGACCATGGCCTTCTCCTGGTCAGCTCCACCATCATCATCTTGAGGCCTTGGTATAGCCAGAGGAAGTGAAGCCAACCAGAGGGTCAACAGGGGAAAGAAAATACAACTGAAAGCAGAAGAGGAGGGCATCACCGGCCATGTGCGCATATGTGGCCAGCAACTACTGTCCATTCGGTAAGAGACCTAGGCTGGTTTGGGGTCTGTAAAGTACATGCATATTTTATATATTTATAATTATTTACATATTTATGTATATATTTTAATATATTTTATGTATATAGAAATACTTAAGTGTTATTGATGTGAATCTGAGTTTACTAAGTCAAACTGGAGGAAGAAATCAAGTTTTTTGGTGGGGAGCCCTGGGGTTTCAAGTAGGGGATTTCAATGCTGGAGGCTGGAAAGTTACCAGGAGGATTGAAGAAAGTTGAGGTTGCTAGGAAAGTATGCCCCTTCTCTGGTCTGTAGGAGCCTGTCTCTGTCTGCTCCTGTCTCCATACTCCCAGCCCCTCCTTCTCTATGGGTTCCATTCTGTCTCTTCCTCTACTGTTACCTTCCATTCACACACGCAAGCAATCCATCACCATACCGCCATTGTGACAGACTTCATCGTCACTGGTTTCTTAGGTCGCCAGTTGAAAATTCTTTTTGTAAAACAAATGTTTGTAAATCAACGCATTTTCCCATTGACTTCCACTGCCATTTCAGAACTATGATCCCACAGAGGAAAATACTTGGGCATACGTAGTAAAAACCACAGACAGAAGCTACTCTATCCTTAAGAGAATATTCTGCCTTCGACTGAGTATGATTTAGAACTATGTGATTCTCCCCCTGGACATCTGCAAGAAAAGTTAGGCAAAGAGGCAATCAATTAGAGCACTCCATGTTAAAAATGTATTTATTATTTATTAACCACCATTCTTGATTGATTGGCTTCTGTTTTATTGGTTTTTCTCAGTGACCCAATGTAAACGGACTACTTCAATCATTCACACTGGTAATCATTGGCCCAGACATTCCACAGAAACTGCCTGTAAGCCTTCTGGGCAACACCTGTGAGCAACGGCTCCTTAGTACCCTCCCCCCTTCTTCGTGGTCTCTGTGTCATGACCTGTGTTCCACTCCTCCACCCCTTCCCAATTCCCCCGGTCATGAGACAGCCCTCTCAGGACTGACCTCCTTCCCAGCTGTAAGTCACATTTATTCCCTGAATTACATCTGCTCCTGCCCCCTTCCTGCCCTGAGCTTCTACCCCACACGGCCTCTTCCCCCCGTTTGCTCGGAGGTCCATGCATGTATGTCTCCAGTGTTCACAGCAGAGTATTACAGTTCCTCTTTCTCTAAAACCATACATTAGCATGGTACTAGTAGGTAGTAGTTTATGATCTTTTTGGTTCTAGCCTTTCTAAGCAGGAATACAGTCTCCCGGGTTTGGGTTTGGGTTGTTTGGCGTGTTTTGTTTTGTTTTTTAATCCAATATTATACATATATTGGGAGTCCTGTCATCTGTAAGGTGCATTCCTGCCCTGGATTATCAGATGTGCAACAGCAGCATGTCCCAACAACCTGTCACTAAAATCTAACCTCCTTGAAACTCAGGCAGAAGCATCTGATTGCAAAATCCACATGGAAAGGAACATGAATCCGTTCTTGACCAAGCAACAGCCAGAGCCCAGGTAATCAAAATGGCAGCAGACATACACCCAAAGTCTCATTAAACAATCCTTATCTCTCTATGTGATGTGCTCTGATAACTATTCTATTCCATTTCACTTGTAAAAACTGGTTTCCCCCATTTAATTGATTTTACACTTGGGTTACATCCCCCAGCTTGGAAAAATACTGCTTCCATCAGTCCAGCTGAAGAATTAAAGTCAGATAATGTCACCAGTTGGCAGGCTGGGAGTCAAGTGGGGAACCTCTGGAGGCCTGAGCCGAGTCCCTTCCTGGCTGATGGGAGAGGACAGATCACTTAGCCTCACGGTGACTCACTGTCCATCTTAAATGGAGGTTCTGCCAGCTCTATCCTCACGGGTCTGTTAGAGGGGTCTAATGAGATGAAAGACATGTAAGCGCTTTGAAAATATTGAAGTACCACTCAGCTCCAAGGAGGTGGTGTCAGTCACTGAGAAGGAAGAAGGGACATAATAACCTATGAGTTTCCACACGCTGTTTCTCTACAACTCAGCTGGGTTGCTTGGAGATCAGGTGGAGGTGGAAGACAGCCAGAACGCAGGGAGCGAAACCAAGAAGAGGAAGAAAGTAAAGGAGACAGACAATGAGGCGGCCACAGCACATCCTGAAACAAGCATCATTTCTTTGGCCAGCGATTTACACCCACCAACTGAGAATCAGTGGCTCAGCGCCTTACTCCAAGAGGCATCACGAAATTCATACAATACTATTTATATACACACACACAGACATATATGACACTATACATGATATACAGTGCATATGTTATACTAGTATACACTATATAATATGTAGGACAATATTATATATATGCTAGCATATAACATGTGTGTATACATGTATGCACATGTGTGCACACATGCACACACACACACACACACATATTCTCTGATTCTCAGAGGCTTTGTTGCCAAATTTCTTCATAGCGTTACTGGTGCTGACAGTTCCCCATCTCTGCTTCAGGAGCTCTCAACAACACTGTCATTTTGTTAGAGACAGCCCTCCCACCATATGCAAAAGGGTCTTGGCACGTGTTCCATATTATTTGATCTGACTCCCACCATTGATCAAAGAACACTCCTAACTGAGCCAGATGATTCAGCAATCTATCAGCCATTAGCCACAGTGTATAGAAGCCTTCTGAGAAGCAATTCCTATCCCAACAAGACTTCTAGCTGAATTTCCCTTTACCCTGGAGATTTTAAACTCAAATGCCTATAAGGAGGTAGGCACATTCCATTAATGAGGAGAGAGGGGCCATGCACAGGAACATATTTGTCACTGTGGAGTTCTGGGACCACATCCAACTGGTGTGTGCATGCCCACTCCATCTGAAGCGGGTAGTCGATGCCCAAACCAGCTGATTGTTGGCCTATACTACAGATCTTCCCCTGCCCAAAAGAAGTAAAAAATCTGGATTTTTATGTAAAAATTGCCTGATTCTTAAATGGCCACTCAATTTTTTTTAAATAGATAGAGCAATCAAAGAAAACATAACAGGGGCGCCTGGGTGGCTCAGTGGGTTATGCCACTGCCTTCAGCTCGGGTCATGATCTCAGCGTCCTGGGATCGAGCCCCACATCGGGCTCTCTGCTCAGCAGGGAGTCTGCTTCCTCCTCTCTCTCTCTGCCTGTCTCTCTGCCTACTTGTGATCTCTGTCTGTTAAATAAATAAATAAAATCTTTAAAAAAAAAAAAAGAAAGAAAGAAAACATAACAAATTCAGCTATGAATATCAATTAATGGCTTATACATTTTTCTTAAAAAAACAGAATTAAGTGACTTTTTCTATTATAATATTTCATTAAAGGTGAAAATTTAAAATAAAAGTCAAATTCATCTAGTGTTTTGTCTTTAGACTTTCGTACCATCTTAGCCCGTATCCTCTAAGAAATGGAGCCTGAGGCAAGGATTAAAACATTTATACTTTAGGGGGGGGGGATATTATTCCTAAAATTTAAGAGTAAGGAAAAGGGGAAAGGACCAAAGGAAAGAGGAGGAGCATTACAGAGTGTTGCCTCTGTTTAGTACAAACCACAGAGATGCAACAGGACACCAGGCAGGTAGATTCACTCCACACATGGAGACACAGGTGTGCTAGAAGGAAAAATTGACCCTCAGGGAGCACTCTATGGGAGAAAAGAAGGATGGAAGCTTATCTGCCAATTCTGGGGGTGAGAAAAGGGTAAAGCAAGGAAAACACCTGATGTACAGGGATGACCCTGAGAGCAGGTGCCTCTTTACCTTGCACCTTCAAAGCCTCACTCGCCTCCCCGAGTTCTGGCCCTGGCAAGCTCACACCTGTCTCCTGTTTCGCACTAGTCAATGTTTACCCCACAGGGTGACCCTAAACTTGCAGGTGCTAGATTCCATTCCTATAGTAGTACTTCTGTTTTTCTAAATCCAAAATGGCAAGAAGAACCAGAAGACTCAGGTGTATGGTTGGTTGGCCCAGCTGTGTGGCACAAGGAATGCGGAGGGCCCAGCGCTCTCAGGGCAGGTGACTGGTTGGTCCTGGTGGTGTCTGCAGTATGGTCCAGGAGGTGATTCTTGCCTTCAGAAAAAAGGAGGCAATTGAGGGAACCTAAGATAGTACAGATAGGCATAGAATACATAGACATCGTCAAAGCATAGCTATATTAAGAATCACTGTTAGTTTGAACATTGAAAAAGAGAAAAAGTACAAATTCTAGTATCAGAAATGAGAGATGGGACATCACTACAGATCCTGCAGACAGTGAGAGGATAATAAGGAAATGTTAGGGCAATAATTAGTCAAATACAACTTGGATGCAACAGACATGTTCCTGGAAAAAATTACTAAGTCAGCATGGTCCAAGGTTGTAGAACAAATCTGAAACTCCGAGTTTATCACTTACTCAAAAGCATTCAAATCAGAACAGTCATAAATTCACAAAGACTCATAAATTAAAATCAAATAGCAAACCTCTATAGGCCAGGGAGACTGAAGTAGAAGCTCGCCTTCCAGGCTTACCATGAATACAGAAAAAGGGTTAATAAAGCCATTCAAGAAGAGTTGAATGGGTAAGACAAATCTGGAGGAGAAGAATCTAAGAATACTTAGCACCATGCTTCCTCCGCTCCAGAAAGCTTAATCCAGAAAAATTCTGTGACAATGGCTGATTGTCAGGACTTTTACATCAGAAATGGCAAACTCAGATACCCACAGGGGTCAGAGACCAGCCAAGGCAAGAGGGAATGGGATGGTGAGAGGCTGATGAGCCCCTTACAACTTCATGGCTCCATCTGGTTTTGCAACTTGAGTGTGGTCAGGGACTCCAGATTTTCTAGATAGTTATTTGAAATCCCCCAGTGTTTAAATGTTGACTCAAATTAATACTAATAATAACATATATATTGTGTGGGCCAAATAAAACACATCAGCAAGCCAGGTACAGCCTATAGTCTAGCAGTGCATGGCCTTCACTTGGGGTTTGCTATTCGAGGTAAGGAGCAGGGAGGAGGGTTTGGGAGGGGTTTTTGCTTGTTTTGTTTCCTATTTTTAAAAGCTGGAAGAACCAGTTCTGGAAATGTTCTCTCTTTCTTTTTTATGACCCCTGCAGTACGGGGAACTTCAAAACAAAGGGAAACAGCAACCATCTGACATTCTGGCTCTTCCTCACCCTGCCCCCAGGATCCAGCAGATAAGGAGCTAAAACCTGAGACTCAAAAGGGTTGGGTTCCTTCTCTCCCCTTCAGGCTACTGTCAACCTACTGTCCCTGTCCTCAGTTTTTGAAACACAGTGGTGATTTCGATTACTGCTGTTTCCATGTGGCTGAGCACCACGGGGGTTGGGTGAACACGGAGGGTGCATTTTACTGTGATAAGATGCTATCCCGGGTCAGGAAACAAGATGAAATGCACAGGAACCTAGAGACTCCTGAGAAGAAAGAAGATGAACTGCAGCCTCCAAGCCCAGACACCGGAGTGCACAGCTCCTGGCGTCTTCCAAGTTTGGCTGTCATGACCACCTGTTCAAGTTCCAGTGAGCCAACCCAAGGTAGCAGCACTGTCTCAAGGAGACGCTTCAAACAGGCAGATGATTGGATGGAGAACGCCTAGCACTAATGAGCCATCTTGCCCCAGCACCGGGCCTCCCAGTGACAAAAGAACTTTCCTCCAACACTCTGAGCACGGTGGCCACCATGCAAGCCATGGGATGAAAGGGGCTCAGGAGGGCAAGGGCAGCCGGCCATCCCTACATCCTCCGAGCTGTCAGAGAAGAGGTGAACTCAGAAACGAGAAGGGGTCCAGGCACCGAGGGAGCCCATCAGAATGCAGGCGGCTGCTATGAACATGTTCTCAGAGCCACTCTCCCATTGCTCTTTGATCAGCTTGGCCCAGCTCCCCACGGAGAGGCCCTGAGCAGTTGAGGCCCCAATTGTCCACGTCCCTTTGTGCACCTCCATCAAGGCCACTCAAGCCACAATTTTCCCCAGTAACAATCAGTAAGCTGGCAGCCAAAGTGTTCCTTTTCACATGGGCTCAAACAGAAAGCAGAGGGTGTCCTGGGCACCCTGCGGCTCCTGGCATCCTGGCTGACTTCATCTCCCCCAAGCCCAGGCCCATGGAGGGATAGGCGGATCGGGAGCTGGGCTTTCAGAAGCCCGGCCCACCTGCCCCTGGAGGAAAAGAGAAGGGTGTGGCTTCACGGGAAAGGCCAGTGGGAGCCCAGGGGTTTCTCCCCGACTGTGTGCCAACTCAGGTGTTGAGAAAGAAAAGAACAAAAGAGCCTTCCCACACACACAATCCCTGCACAATCTGGAGGCCGACTGTCCTCTAAATTAGGGAGCCTTTGTTCCCTGATGGTCTTTTCTGGAAAAATAAGAGAGAGCACTCAGAGAATGAGCCACTCTAACGTAGCAGGAAAGAAAGAATTGAGAGGAGGAACAAACAAAGAAGTATTCCTACTCATCTAAAGGTCTTCCCAAATTCTACAAGAAGTCTTGCCAGAATCACAGAGATGAGGATTTATAAAGAGGAAAGTGTCAAAATCGTGGCAAATAAGAATATCTCACATTTATAGATTACCCGCTGCTGCTTTAAATGCTTACACGTATGAGCTCTTTGTAATTGCACAGCAATTGGTATTTCCACAGCTCCCAGTTAGCTAATGCAGAACCTGAAGCACACAGAGGTTAAGTGACTTGCCCATGGTCACACAGCTAGTAAGTGGCAGAGCTGGGATTTGAACCTAGACCATCGGAGCCTCTGGGCACAGCTGCCTCTTGCACTTTGAGGCCACAAATACAAAGACAAAGAGTATGTTCTCTTGAACAGAGTGCTTTCATTCACTCATTATTCCAAAAAATCTTTTTGTCTAGCCCCCACCAAATGCAGGTCCCAGAGACAGAATGGTGGACAAGAGATACCCAGTTCCTGCCCTTGTGGTTCTTCTCCTTGAGCAGAGGAGACAGATCAAGTCAACCACTCCCAAAATTATATCTAAGGGTGGCGGGACATGCTATAGGAACAGACATAGGAGTCCTAGTTCTCTAAAACAAATACCACTTTCCTCATTGAACAGATAGGGAACTTGGGATTTCACAGTGAAATGCGATACAAGAAAAAGAACACACTGATTTTTTTTAATTTTATTTATTTTTCAGTAGGTACCCAATATCCACACCATCTAACATTCAAAAGGTACTAAAGGGAATTCCCACCTGACTCCAGCCTCCCAGCTCCCCTGCCAGAATTAATCGATGTTGGGTCTCCTGTATCATGGGTCTCCTGACAGAGACATACACCAATCAAATACACACACACTTACTTTCTTGAACACAAGTTACAGCACACTGCACACACTGTTGTGCCCCTCGGGTTTTTTCTCTAGCAAACAAATACGCAGCCCGCGTCCTCATTTTCTTACGGCTGCCTGCGATTTCATTGCGGGGATGTCCCACACCTGCTTTGGCCAGGCTCCTACTGGTGGTCATTTAGGCGATTTCCAATCTTTTACAAGCACAAACAGTGCTGCTGGGACCCACTAAATATATAAACCATTTCACACGCAGGCGGGTGTCTCTGCATGATAAGTTCCCAGAAGTGGAATTACTGGGTCTATGGCCATGTGTGTGTGTCATTTTGATAGACATTAACCATATTGTCCGCCACCGAGATGTCCCCAATTTACACTCACCCGGCGGTAGACGGAGCGTCTATCTGGCCACACCCCAACACAGTGAAGACATGCAACAGAATCAAGTGACCCGAGAGCCCGTTCCCTGCCTCGCCAGCTGTGGGCTTTGGGCAGAACCTCAACCCCTCAACCGCAAGGACCTCATCAGAAGAGTGGGCTTAGTAGTGACCTTGCCTTGTGTCTTACACAAGCCCATCGGAGCCAAGGTGAGAAGTCCTGCAGCTCCCCCAAGAAAGCAGCTTGCAAAAGATGGCCCCAAAGCCAATGTCAAAGAGGGCCAACTGTCCCAAGCCAGAGGCCAGACAGGACACCAGCAAAAGACACCAGCTGCGTGACCTTGAGCTAACTGCTGACTCTCTTCCTGCCTCCTCTGGGAGAAGAGTCAGACAGGTGAGCCCATGAAGGGCACCTGGCACATGGCAGAGCACAAGCCCCTGTCATGGTCCCTGGGGCAGACACAAGTGCCTGGCAGCCAGCATTCCAGAATTCTCGCCCGTGACGACCAGGGCTCTCAGCCTAGAGTGAGGAACCCACTTCACCCTTGAAGGTTGGGACAGCCCTCAACCAGTGCGGGACAGGAGCTGGGGACAGAGACCCCAGCTTCTCTGCCCTTGCAGGGGTGCTGGGAGCTCTGTAGTGTGTTTGGCACCATCTCCCAGAGACTGTCAGGGAGGACCGTGCCCCACACGCCCACGGCAACAGTGGCTCTTCAGCCTCCTGAAGGGACTCACTTTCCTTCCATCTCACACATTTCCCGAGACTACCCCCCGCCCCCGCCCAAAAAATAAACCACGTCAAATTCCGTCTCAGAGTCCACTTCTGAGGGAGCCCAACCTAAGACCGCTGTTATCACTGAGCAGAGGCAGGACAGACAAATGAAGAGGGAGCAGCAGTCAGCACTAAGATGTGGAGATGAGGCAGCACCACGCAGACCAGATTTAGTGGCTCTCAAGTTCCAGAACAGCAACTTCTCACACGTTGGTCATAAATGTTCAGTAGGCCTAAGGTAATGCCTGCTCACAGAAAGCCACTGCGAAAGCCTCTCTCCCCTGAGCACCCACCCTGGGTGGGGCAGGACTCAACTCTCCAAGTAGAAGCCCACCAACCTCCTGAAGACATGCTTGAGGTGGGCAGCAAGTCCCAGAGTGTTTTCCAGAAGGTTCCGTAACTGGCTTAGGATACTCGAAGTCCAGAGGACACCCCAGCTGTGTATTCTGACTTCCTCTTCCAAGCCATTGAGGCAGCTGGAGGACCATGAAGATCCTCGGGGTGCAGGAGGAACAGCTAGAAGACCATTTTTTAAAGTATCAATGGGATCCATTCCCAGTGTCCATCCTGGTGGCAGAGGGCTTGTGTGAGACCCACAGCAACCCACTTCTACATTCTAGCTCCTTCCTGCAAGAAACTTAAAGAAAACCAAAAGTCATAGCCAGGGTGTCATGGCATCCCTGGCAAATTAAGGGAGATATAGAGCTTAGAGCAGAATCTCAGTTGACAACAGAGGCTAGAAATGAGTCGAAGTTTGTAGAACAAAATTTAGCAGCAAGGCAAAAAATAAGAAAGAAGTGGGAAGGAAATAATAGATAGAAATAGAGAGATAGGGGTGCCTGGGCGGCTCAGTGGGTTGAAGCCTCTGCCTTCGGCTCAGGTCATGATCCCAGGGTCCTGGGATCGAGCCCCGCATCGGGCTCTCTGCTCGGTGGGGAGCCTGCTTCCTCCTCTCTCTCTGTCTGCCTCTTTGCCTAGTTGTGATCTCTGTCTGTCAAATAAATAAATAAAATATTTAAAATAAAAAAAAAAGAAATAAATAAATAGCTAATAGAACAATGAATGATGTGACGGCTCCCGTCCACTCCCTGCCCACCTGCCGTGGGTCAGGGCTCTGGCTGACTGCCAAAGCCAGTGCCATCTCTTCACTTAACAGCTTTCTCAACACTGCAGAAGACTGGCAGGCGCTCAAGGAACCAACACCCCCAGCCCTTGGCCAACCACTGACAAGCTGGAGTATAAACACCCCAGTTCCCTCGCCCCCCGAATGGGATAATCCCCCACTACATCCCACCTTTTCCACAGGAGGGAGCTCCAGCTGCCTGTCGTGGGAGCTGGCTTCAAAACACCCCTTTCCTGGCTGCCTGCTCCCCCCTCCATCTCATTGCCCCCAGCTCCCTACAGCACATCTCGGGATCTGCTTCTGGGGGAACCCACACTAAAGCAGTTGGGCACCTGCTGTGCGCCAAACACCGAGCTAGAGATTTTATATGGTGTGCAGATCTGGAGCAGTTTCTGCCAAGAAGGGAAAACAGTCCACACGGTCCATGCATCAAGGGAAGACCAGGCCTTTGTTCCAAAGCAAGTGTCCGTGAGGACGCGGGGAAGAGTGCTCTTACTCTGAGTCCAGGCCAAGTGAACAGAATGACAGGCCAGATCTCTTTCAGGCCGTGCATCCTCCAACAGAAAAATAACACACATCCAATGGAGGGAGAACCAGGTTTGCCAAGCCCGTCAAACGCATACCCGTGGTCTGTGTTGTGCGGCCTTGCTCGGAGACGTCATTGCGCTCTCGTGGTTGGGCTTTAGTCTGCCTGGCTTTTGTAAACCTGCTCCTTGCACCACCACAGGTTAGGGGAAGGAAGGGAGCAGGTCTCTTCACCTCTCCCAAGAAAGGCAACAGTGAGCTCTAGTTAAGTCTGGGAGCGGGATCATTAGTGTCTCATTAGTGACTCTAATCTCCTGCAAGCACAGAGAAGGCACAAAAACATCACTGGCTAACCAGGGCTGTAATCGCTGCTGTCCCTGTCAGCAGGGGGGAAACGGGCCATGCTTCGTGGCTTCTTGCAAACAAAAGCCCTCTTCGTTAATGAGGATTCTTAATTTAGGGCAGGAAAAAACTTTTGGGTTATTATTAGGCCACAAATGAAGGCTTGTGTTTCATTTCACTGCCCCACTTAACCAAAAAAAGCCTTCCGTTTTGCAAATTAAAGAATTATTTTTAAGTATTGGAAGCCGCTGGATAACCTTGAGTAAAACCTCAGGCGTTGGTGCTCAGTCTGCAAATTTAACAAACTGGGGCAAACGGTCCCAAAGGCTTTGTAAGCCCCAACAATCTATGGTTTTGTTCATCTTACCACTGACCCCTCGTAGAGGTCCCTTCAAAACCCCCAGGGTCTTTGGATACTGCTGGGGACCACAGCATCTCCCACTTGCCTGGGATCCCCACCCACGTTCCCCAAAGAGGATCCCATCAGCGAGCTAAGAAGTTCAAAGAAGACAGCAAACTCTCCCCTTTGCCAACCATGGCGCAGGACGGGAAGATAATCAGGTCTATCAGTTCCACACACTAAGTGATCCAGTATGGTCCAAGGCCTCTCCTGGCTGAATTAACACAAATCATCACCTTAGGAGGAAGTTCACAGGCACTGGAGAGGGACAGCCCTGCATTATGGAGGCTTTAAAACCCATACTCATAAAATGCGATAGGAAAATTCATCTTTGAGGTTCATGACCCACAAAATCTGCAATGTCTCTGTCATGGATGCTTTTCATGTTCTCTGCAGAGCAGTAAGTGGGCAACCCCGGTGGAAGTGTGGGGTTGAGCAACTTCCTGAATAAAAATAAGAGGTGGGAATTGCGTGCCCCAGTCAGGAACCCCTGCCCAGGCTGGTGAACCAAACCCCGGGCTCACAAGGGGACTCCTCCTGGAGTCACCTCAAGATGCCTGGCTACCTGCAAAACAAGATTGGTGGCATTGGGTTAAAAAAAAAATAATAAGAAAAGAAAGGGGTTGAGTGCAGTTCTACCACCAGGTTTTTGGGGTTTTCCTTTTCAACATCTGTCCTGGCAGTGAGGCAAGTGACCTTATAATGACCCGATACCCTCATGGGTTCTCTGTTTGTTTGGGGTCACCATGGAGACAATGCAAGGTGTCCCTTGAGGGCTCCGGTGCCGCATTTATTCCCCTGGCTTCTGGTTCTTGACCCCAAAGCTACCCACCATGTTGAAAACTAACACTTACTGTCCTCAGGAGCCTGGGTCAGGCCCTGGGGGAGTCAGGAGAGGCCACCACGTGCCCAGCTAGGAGCCAGAAGCCACAAGGAGGGAAAAATTCCCTGCTTTCCAGGACTTCGTGCCCTGGAAAGTCCCTTCCCAATGCTTTCCCAGTTTCTCCCAGTCATGTCTCCCAAACCCACTCCCTTTCCCTGTCCTCTGACTCACTGAATGGCACCCACATCCCCCAATCCCCCAAGGAAGTCAGAAGCCTGGGGGGGTCATCTCTGACTCCTCTATTCCTTTCCATGTATTCAATCAACCAACATCATTTATCTTCTGGATCCTCTTCAGTTTTCAATCTGTTCACTCAAGGATGCTGCAGAAGGTTGTACAGGGTGCACACTGTCCAATTTAAGGTGTATTAGTCACCCTGTGGCCCCTCGAGAATGGTGCCCCCTGGAGTTGTGCAGTGGCAAAAAGCACTTTACATTCCTCTCCTTTCTGCTTCCATCACCTTAGCTCGGACCCCCATTTCTGGAATAGAGACAGCCTGGAGTAGAGGAGGACACTACGGCTACCTGACACGACTTGCCCCCACCCATCCAGCCTCCATGGAGTCCTTTATCAAAAAGGCATTTCCGTCACATCACCCCGGCCTCACACTCTCCATTGGCTCCCCACTCTCCTCAAGACAAAATGCAAACTCCCTCACCAGGCTTACGAGACTAAAAGGCCTAGCACAACCCAGCCCTGCTTCCTTCTTGAACTTCAACCTAGACCTACACAACCACCATAGGAAACCTTCTGCTACAGCCACGGCTCACCCTTAGAGGTTCTCAGAACCTCCCACACCACGGCTCACCATTAGAGCTTTACATATGCTATTTCCTCTGCCTAGACCTACAAACCCAGCCGCCCTCTGTCCTACCTCTGCCCCTCGCTCCATGGCTCATCTGACCTTCTACACATCCCTGAAGGCCCCGCTCCCACATCACCTCCTCCAGGCTGTACTCCCTGACCAGCCTGGCATGAGTCCCCGTGACCCCGACTTGAGTCTAGGTTGACTGCTTCACTACTGGGCGTTTTAGGACCAAAAGCCGTGCTCTGTAAATAGCTGTTGCATGCCAGAAAGGGTCTCCCAGGGCCTACTCCTCGGCAGATAACTGAGGAACTTTCTGCTGCAACTCTTCCCCGAAGAAGAATTTCTCTGCAGCGTCACCACCTCGGGCCCTGCTGGTCGCTCTGGAAATCTCACCAGCTCAGGCCTGGGCTCTGCCCTTCCTTCTGAGCCAGGCTTCCCCTTCGCCTCTCTGCTCCTGCCCCATAGCTTGGCCGCCCCAGCTCAAGCCTCCTCAGCGAGCCTGCCTGTTTCTGCAGCCCCACAGCCGCCCTGTGCAGATACCATCTCGTCTGTAAGGCTGGGTCCTGCGCCCAAACAGAAACTCCTGGTGGGGAGCCAAAACCCAGTCCATCCTGCAAAGTTACCACCAGCTCCTTGGAAAAAAAGGAGACCCCTGTCCTGCCCCAGCCTCTCTCTCTCTCTTCTCCCAAGCTTCCTGACTTATTGGTGAACCTGTTGCGCTCTGCTGCAAAATACTTCTTGCTCTGTTCACATGGCAAAGGGCGGGCACGTTTAATGAAGTTCAAGACATCCCCTTTCCTCCAAACATCCTTCCATGTTCTCAGCAATTATAACACTTTGCCTTTGCATGAAGCCCACTGGCTCAAATGCGCAGAGGGAGCAGACCTTCCTACCCCCCCCCGGAGAAGTCTCTCCCAGAAGAAGCTAGCTGGGCAGATGGGAGCTCAGGTGAGCAGGTGTCCTGCTCTGTCTGTTCCTAACCGAGCCTGCAGAGCGAGGCCCCTGGCCCCCAAGGGCCGACAGTGATGCTAGTGACATTATTTTTTCTAACCAAGACTTGGCCAGCGGCTCAGTGAGCTCCAGCACAGAGAGGGACCGTGGGAACTCCTCTGCACAGGGTTCAAAGTGGGCTCCTCTCTGCGAGAGGTGTGGGACATGGGGGTGGGATGTCGGCTATGCGGGGGAGAGCAGGTGTTAAGGAAAGGGACTGGAAGGCTACATCAGCCCTGGTTGGCTGCTTCATGCACTGGGCTTCTGTATACACGGCTACCATTTCTGAGCACTTCCTGCTTACCAAGAGCTTTTCCCGTCTCACCTGCTGTATCCCTCCAGCCAACCTGCGGAAGGAGTTAGGATGAACTCCAGCCGACAGGTAAAGACACTGAGGCTCCGTGTGGCTGTGACTCACCAGCATCCCACAGCCTGTGGGGGAGAGTGGAGAGTGCTGGGATTCTCTGTCAGGCCGTCCCACACCGGATCCGTGCCCTTACCCACCAGGCCACACCACACCGCACAAGCTGTGGACTGCAGAAAGCGTCTGTGGCTCAAAAGAAATAATGAATCTAATTCGTTTTGGAATTTCTAATTCTAATTCGGAAACGCTAATCAAAACCACTTCACACCCATTAGAATGGCTATCATCAAAGATAAAAAAAATAAGAACAGAAATTGACAGGTGTTGTGAGGATGCGGAGAATTGGGAACCCTTGTGGTGAACCGTAAGGCAGCTCCTCAGAAAAGCAAACACAGCATTACCATTTGATCCAGTAATGCCACTTCTGGGCATCTACCCCAAAGAATGGAAAGCAGAGACTCAAAGACATCTGGGTACACCCAAGCAGGCAAGCTCACGGAGACAGAAGGTAGACAGGCGGCTGCCGGGGTTGAGGGTGGGGGGAGTTCCTGTCATATGGGTGCAGAATTTCAGTTCTGCGAGACGAAAAGGCTCGGAAGTGGACGGTGGTGCTGGCCCCACAGCAATGTCCATGCAGCTAATCTCACAGAACTGTACACTTCAAACCGTGAGGATGGTAAGTGTTACGTTATGTAACTTTTGACCATAATGGAAAAGTCAAAAAAAAAAAAAAAGTTAAAATGCTGAGTTTCGTGTTATTATATTTTGCCACCATTTCTTTTTTTATTTTTTAAGTTTTTTATTCATCTTTTTGAGTAATCTCTACACCCACCGTGGGGCTCGAACTCATGAACCTGAGATCAAGCGTTGCCTGCTCCACTGACCCAGGCGGCCAGGCGCCCTATTTTGGCACAGCCCCCCACCCCCACCCCAACCCCCGGCCACAGTTTCTTCAAAACTGTGGGTGGCCCAGAGAGGAGAAGCTGCCTTTCTGTCCGCCTTCCCTTGTGCCTGTTTGGGCTCTCCCTCTCTGGCAGTGGCCATGCATCCCAGAGGCGCTGCTGGGCACGAGCTCGCGCCAGAGCCTGAGGAAGGGGTTCGGCTCCTTCCGCCTTTTCCGTTTTTCTCCCTCCACCGCTCAAGGCCAACCTGCCTCTTCCATACATTTCAGCCAGAAGGTGGTACCTGGGCCGAAAAGCTCGTGAAAAGGCCTTGTGACGACAGATCGGGCCGTGAGGATGTGCAGAGGCGACAGATGCCATCTCTGAGAAATAGTCTCTGTCACCTACTGGCTGCCCCTTTCACTCAGGCCTTCCTTGGCCCTGGACACAAACCCATCTCCTCTCTGGCTCTCTGGCGCCATCTTGTGTGGCTTCTTAAATAGCCACAAAGGTTTTTTTTGTTTTGGTTTTTGTTGGGTTTTTGTTTTTGTTTTTGTTTCTTTGTCTTCATTTTTAGTAGCAGAATTTTTATTTTTTTATTTTTTTTATTTTTTTATTAACATATAATGTGTTATTTGTTTCAGGGGTACAGGTCTGTGATTCATCAGTCTTACACAATTCACAGCACTCACTATAGTACATACCCTCCCCAGTGTCCATCACCCCAACCACTCCATCTCTCCCACCCCACGTCCCCTCCAGCAACCCTCAGTTTGTTTCCTGAGATTAAGAGCCTCTTATGCTTTGTCTCCCTCTTTGGTTTCGTCTTGTTTCATTTTTTTTCCTCTCTTCCCCCATGATCCTCTGCCTTATTTCCCAAATTCCACATATCAGCGAGATCATATGACAATTGTCTTTCTCTGATTGACTTATTTCAGTAGCAGCATCTTTTTTAAAGATTTTATTTATTTATTTGACAGAGAGAGAGAGAGAGCACAAGTAAGCAGAACGGCAGGCAGAGGGAGAGAGGGAAGCGGGCTCTCTGCTGAGCAGGGAGCCCAATGCGGGGCTTGATCCCAGGACCCTGGAATCATGACCTGAGCCAAAGGCAGATGCTTAACCCACGGAGCCACCTGGGTGTCCCAGTAGCAGCATTTTTAAAGAACAAAATAGTTCTCAAAGTTTTATTGCAGCAGAATTTCTGTAATAGCCTATGATACTTTCCAACAACATAATAATAATAACAACATTCTAGAAGAAAATCAACTTTACCCATTGTTCCGGCACCAAGTGGCCAAGGTTCCCACCCACCCCCAGCATATTCACAGATGTTTCAAAGATAATCCGAAGGGCAGAATTTGACTTTATCCCCCTTGCCCTTCATACTGTTTTCAATAGAAAAATTCGCTGTGGGATAAAAATGAAGAAAGAAGTGGTTTGTGTTGAAAGTTCTATCTGAGCCAGAAAAGGAGCAGTGTGAGTAAAATATGTCATAAACCCTTATCTTTACCTGTCTGGGCTCAGCACACTGCCAGTGGGCGCAGCCTCACCATAGCAATTATAACTGTCCTCCTAATGAAAATGCAAATGTGGTCCAGGGGCACCCCCAGAAAGCCAACGACAGAATCCACACCTTCCGACCTACTAGTCTGTGCAGTGGGGTATGTTGCTAAAGCAAACGAGTGTCTCAAAGAGGAGGGAGAGGGAGCCAGTTACACGCAACTGCGCAGAGGCATGAGTCGCTGGTTCATGGAATGAATCGAGTACCAGGATTTTAAGCACCGGCACAAAGCTTCATCAAGCCTTTCTTATTCCTGTGGAAATGCAAGTTGCTTTTGGCAAGTGACACAGAGAAAAAAGCAAGCAAGCAAGCCACTTTGGTGTTATAATCCCACCTTGGGTTATCAATGCCACTGAAAGGGCTTTAAAACGTCCACTCTCCGCACAGGAGGCCTCAAGCCGAAGAGAGACTTTCGGGACTCAAACGGGGACTTTGTTCTGGAGATCCAGGTCCCTTCTCCACTGACCGAGTCCACAGAGAGCCTAGAGAGTTCAAACAGAACAGAAAAGCAAGAGGACCCTGGGGAAGAGAAGGACGCAGGGGCCGTCCACATTTGCAGGCAAGCTTTCTGCCAAAGATTAATTGACAAAAGCAAATCCCTGCCACTTGAAGTAGAGAAAATCTCAAAAGGAAAACACACCACTTCCCCGGTGAGATGGCAGGCAGGTGGAGGTCTCATTTTTTTTCCTATAAATACATGTCACATTTCCCAAAAATGCACGAGGTGTCATCCCTGCAGTGAAATAAGTCAGGCTTTGAGGTCAGGGAGCCCTGAGTTTAAAAGCCTGCCCATGACTTCAAACATCTTCAGCAGCACCCCTGGGCCCTGGGATCCTCATCTCCACATCAAGACAAATAAAATCTGCCTCAGGGGACTGAAATGAATCCAGGTGAAGCACCGCTAGGATAGAGCGTGGCCCGAGCCAGTGTTCAGTAAATGGTGGGTGCCATCTTGATGATGATGTTGATGATGATGGTGGCGGCAATGGGGGCCATCCTACTGTTCCACTCCTGCTAGACTCCCATTCTTGCACACACAAACCTGCTCCTCTTCTAACTGGCACTCACACTCAGTAACTGTAGCTAACTTCCACTCAGCACTGACTATGGGCCACGCACCATACAATAAATTGTTTCACTTCATTTGCAGGGGACCCAAAGATAGCTACAGCTAATGCCCCCCCCACCCACTTTACAAGCGAGGAAACAGGTTCAGAGAGGTCGGGTAATGCATTGGTCAGGGTACACTAACCACTATCACAAAAAAAAAAAAAAAAAAAAAAACCTCAGTGACTTAACATAGTCAAAGCCTAGGTCTCCCCCACATCCTTGCTGGCAGAGGGCATGAAACAAAGGACTTACCCAGCCATCATTCAGGGACCCAGGCTCCTTCCATATTGTGACTCCCCCACCTCCTACACTGAGCTGCCACTTAATCCCTGGCAATTAGACAGCGAGCAAGAGGGAGAGAGTGAGAAAACCCATGGCTCTTCCTCCCCTCAACTCACGGTGACACTTGACACTTCGGCTCACAGTCCACCAGCTAAAACTAGTTTCTCAGGCCCTCCTAGAGGCAAGAGGCTGGGGAATAGCTTATCTGTGCTCCCAGGAAGAGAAAAAAAGAAATAGATACTGGCGAACAATAGTTTCTACCACAATGAACCTGCCTAAGATCACGCAGCCAATAAGGACCCAGACCCTCACCTCTTTATCACTGAGCTACACACCATCTGGGGAACTGCGGAGGTTTTAAAACACAGCTCCCAAATTCTCTTCCATTCTTCCAATCAAAATGTAGTGTCAATGTCAAACCTGGGTCCTATTAGTCCTTGACTAACAGAATACAGCAAAAATGACACTATGACCATGTCCAGTTTCTGAAGACACTGGCAAGCTTCTACTTCCTATCTCTTGGGATACTCTCTCTAGGAATCCGACTATCCCATTGTGAGGAAGCCCAAGCTAGTCTATATGGAGAGATCATCTGTATTTGTTCCAGCTAACAGTCAGTGGGAGGTTCAAGCCATCATCTAGAATCACCCACTGGATGTGTGAGTGAAGACACTTCCAGATGACTCCAACCCTCAGCAGTCAAGTCATCCCCAGCATTTCAGTCTTCCTAGCTGAAGTCCCAGACACCATGGAGCAGAGACAACACCATGGCCGTGCCCAGCCTGAATTCCTGACCCACAGAATCTGTGAGCATAAGAAAATGGGTGATTGACACCACTAAGTGTTAGGGCGGTTTGTTATGCAGCAATGATAACTGAAAAAAGAACTTATTTAAGAATTTCATGTCAGGGACACCCAGGTGGCTCAGTGGGTTAAGCCTGTGCCTTCGGCTTAGGTCATAATCTCAGGGTCCTGGGATTGAGCCCCACATCGGGCTCTCTGCTCAGCAGGGAGCCTGCTTCCCATCCCCCCCACCCCACCTGCCTCTCTGCCTACTTGTGATCTCTGTCTGTCAAATAAATAAATAAAGTCTTTTAAAAGGGGGGGGGGGTGCCTGGGTGGCTCAGTGGGGTAAGCCTCTGCCTCCGGCTCAGGTCATGATCTCGGGGTCCTGGGATCGAGCCCCGCATCGGGCTTTCTGCTTGGCAGGGAGCCTGCTTCTCCCTTCTCTCTCTGCCTGCCTCTCTGCCTACCTGTGACCTCTGTCAAATAAATAAATAAATAATCTTAAAAAAAAAAAAAAAAGAATTTCATGCCGGGGCGTGCCTGGGTGGCTCAGACAGTTAAGCATCTGCCTATGGCTCAGGTCATGATCTTGGGGTCCTGGGATCAAGCCCCACATCAGGCTCCCTGCTCAGTGGGGAGTGTGCTTCTCCATCTCCCCGTATCCTTCCTCACCACCACCCCCCACTTGTGAGCTTGCTCTCTCTCAAATAAATAAAATCTTTTTTAAAAATTTCATGGCAAACAGATCCTATTACTTCTGGGGGAGGGAGAAGCTTCCAGAATTTTCTCTCTTTTTTTTTTTTTTAAGATTTGTTTATTTACTTATCTGAAAAAGAGAGAGAGAGAGAGAGCAAGAGAGCACAGCAGGGGTGGGGGGGGCGCTCAGTGGGGAGAGCAATGCTGGGTTCCAATCCCAGGACCCTGGGATCATGACCTGAGCTGAAGACAGATGCTTAACAGACTGAGCCATTCAGGCACCCCCAGAATCCTTTTTATTTTTGTTCTTGTGCTATTTGGTATTTTCCCCTGCAATAAAAATTATCCACAATAAAAAATTTTAACTCGTCATAAGGGGAAAAAATGTTTTAATGATATACCCTCTGCTCAATCACTAAACCCCATTGCCTCCCCCCACCATGTAATCCTGTCCCTTGACTTTGCCAGGCAATGAGAATCCTTGGTTCTACGTGGTAAATCTGGGTGGCTGTGCAGATCCTAGAGGTCCTCGATGCTTGTTCCAGGAACAAGTCAGTGGCATTAGCCGTCATCTCTAACCGTCCTCTTAGAAGCACTAAGCCAGCTTCGGCGAGGATGAGCAGGGACTTGGGTCAGCCCCAGCTGTGCACGCGAAAATAACACTAGGAAGGGGGCCTCCTTCCCGGTTATGAGTAAAACAGGGCCCAGAGATGGTTTGTGAAAAGGTTGCCGAAGATGCCAGGATGCTGCCTGCCTTTGGACCATGGCTCATGCTGTTTCCCTATGTGGTGTGCCCCTCCCAGGCACAGAAGACTAACCATGGAAGTGCAAGTTCAGGAAAAGGAAGATGGCAGTGCCCGGCAACCGTGAGAAGAGAGGACACGGGGACCCAGGGAGCAGCCAAACTCGGGCACTACAGCCCCACCCTGCACACTCTCTCCTCGTGCCTCCTGACAGGCTGGGTCGGAGGATGTGTATGGTTTCCAGAAAAAGGGTCACTGCAGGAATCCCCTCACACAGATGCATCTTTTCAGGACCGTCCATAAGCCGTGGGTGACATTTCAGCACTTAACCTTCCTCAAGCGCCTGCATGTCACACAACTGGGACAGAAGCCTCAACCAGCAAGTAAAACGGAAGTGAGGCCAGCGCCATTTTCTTTCCTGGAAAAAACACCTTTGGGTCAGGCCATAGCAGACATCTAGGACGTGAGACCTCCTCCACCCCCCAGCCTGCCTCTGTCCGCAAAGCCAAAGGAAAAAGAACTAACTGCTGAAGCTGGAACCAGCTTCCAGAAAGCAGTGGGGAGACCTGAAGCGGCGTCTGGATGATTTGCCAGGAATTCTGGCTCCGCTGTCCAAGATCCAACTCACAGCTCTCAGCTGGGTTTGCACTGGCTCAGGGACCTTCTGACCAGCCCTGCTTCCTGCTTCCTTTTCTCATAACAGGCCTGGCATCCTGTGCCACCAACTCCAACCATCAGTTTTTTGAGGCGTCATTGGATTCACACATGGATAGGACAAAACACAGACCTCTGGTTCGTGGACAGATCAGTCCGTGACCAACGGTGTCCTTGGCCACTTGTGCTGTTCCAGGACATGCCCTTCCAGCCAGGGGCAGGGGGAGAGGGGTGAACCCACTCCACCTGCAGGAGCCCTGGAGGCCTTCCACATTTCCCTGTAACCTGCTGCTTTACCCCATTAAGAGGATCAGCATTGTCAGCACGTAGGTCAGAACCATTTTGAGGGCCATCCCACCTGTCATGGGCAGAACAGCAGCTACTGGCAGACTCGATGCTGGAACATTCATTTCTTCCAGGAAGAATCCTCTACGCTTGCCAGTTTCCCCCATTTCAACGCCCTGACCTGGGGACTCTACACAGACTCTCCCGAGGCTACCCTATGATGTCGGTCACCCACCCAGCCCTGTGCAGGGGCACTGTCCTGCACCACTGCCTGGCCTTCATCGGACCGTCCTCAGCGGCCCCCATCCTGGATGTCAGCACATGGACCTTCCCCGTCATCTCCCTCCCCATCAACCTGTGTATTTCCTACCGTGACTTTCCGTTCTCCAGGGATGCAGACCGGAAGAGCTCCCGGAAGCTGCTCTTCCCCAGCCCTCCGGCACCTGCCCCTGCTCCCACTGCTCCCATTCACCTGTGCTAAGTGGCCCCCAGCTGGGAAAGGGGCCAGGGAAGAGCCTCACAGTTGACATCACATAGGCATGTGGGAAGAAAACAGAAACAGAAAACAGCAAGGGAGGCTCATAATTTTTGCTATCCCTTTGCTGTTAGACAAGAACATTCTGGTAATTCAGGAGCTCGAGAAGAGAGATTGCTGCATCTGGTACAAGACTAGAATTATTTGGTGCTCAGTGATCACCTGATGACTGTCTTTAATGGTAATGTCGAAAAGGCTTCCCAAATAAGACAGAGGTTGGCTCAGGTGATTAGGATGAGAACAGTTTTCTCTTTAAGCGTCTTTATATATTTCTTTCCCCAATTCCCTTTCCCCCAGTTGTTTTTCTTCCTCGTGCAGATGTACAAGTGCATCCCTTCCCTTATGGCCCCTCATGCACGCACACGTGCACACACACTCACAACGTTCTCATGGATATTCTCAACCACATATCTCTTCAAACAATGTAGAACACCAAGGATGTGCCGCTGCTTGGCATGCGAAGGGAGAATTCCAAGCAGCTGCCTTGGCAATCTCAGACGGGACTGCCAGCCCCTAGCCCACCCCCATTACCCATCAGCATTTCAAAAACTCCAAGGAATCAAAGGCATCTTTATAGTTCACTTTAAACACAGGAGGTATCCCGCGAGGCACCTGGCTGGCTCAGTCCAGGATAGAGCATGTGACTCTTGATCTTAGGGTGGTGAGTTCGAGCCCCATGTTGGGCGTGGAGCCTACTTAAAATTAACAGTAATACTAAGTAAATACAATACAATACAGGAGGTGTCTGAGGTATTTCTTTCTCAAAGGTGGGCGCTAGACCTCAGACCTGCCCATCCTCCTCTGACCCATGTTCCCCTCGGTCACCACTGCCAATCAGCAGGCCCTTTGCTGTCTGGCTTCTCAAGCCCAAATGAGAAGGGAAATCAGAAGAAAAGTGAGCTGGCCTAGCCAGCCACAAAGCTCACATTCTTGTCCCTTTAGTGAAAAACACCATTTCTCTCCTGGCAGCTTCTAAAGTCAGAAGTTAGCCTCCGTACACCCACTGGCCTTAAGAGCCAGAAGCATGGGTTGGCCTCAACTTGTGTTGTGTCTGGTTCCAGGAGTTGTGCAAGTGTCCCTGTTGCCAGGTATGGCTTAAATGGGATGTTTTAAGTACTCAATCTCCAGGGGCATGTTGCCCTGTTGGAATTCATTTTGGGAAGTTTAGGCAACATTTAAACATTTGAACAGCAATGTGCATGTTCTCAGAAGTTCCTAAAGCGACTGCAGATAACATCCGACCTGTTTCTACTTATCTGTAATATTATCTCTTGGCTGTATCCAGGTCTGGGCAACGTGGCACAGGAATGTCTGCAAAGAATAGCTACACCTTGTTGCAGACCTCAGATTTGTAGAATGTCTCCATTCTCCTTTCCTGCTGCAATAAGCCAGTATATAAGGGAAAAAAGAAAGCACAAATGGAAGCACATTATAGGAGAAAAACTATTAGCTTGGACCACGTGAAATCGCCAGTATTAGTCATGTTCGACCTACAAAATATGGCAATTTCATATGGTTCAACCTAGTAACAGGGGAGATTTGATGAGGGCTTACTGTGTTGGGGTCCATGATAGAGGTACATGATCACATTTGATCCTCCATTTGATCATCCTTCCCCCTGGGAAGGGCATTTCTATTCCCGTTTCACACAGGAGGAAGCACACTGGAGGAGAACTTGAAGATCACTCAACTGGTCAAAAATTCACAAACATGGAAATGACCAAAGAAATCGTGGGACCAACCCCCTCACCTTACAGACAGGATGGCCATAGGCTGCACATGGTCTGACTCTCACATGGACAGAAAAGTGCATAGAAGTGCCATCAAGAGTTCTTGAAACCCCTGGACGTTCTTTGTCTCTCCGTGGTCTCATTGCACTAAGTCTACGCCCCTTTCTCAACTTGACCTCACTTGGTTACATCAAGTAAGGAGAAGAGTCATCTCTGCATATCAAAAACTAGAACCTTTCTGGAATGCCTGGGTGGCTCTGGAGGTTAAGCATCTGCCTTCGGCTCAGGTCATGATCCCCGGGTCCTGGGATCAAGTCCCACATCGAGCTCCTTGCTCAGCGGGAAGCCTGCTTCCCCCTCTATCTGCCCCTCCCCCTGCTTGTGTGTGTGCTCTCTCTCTCTGACAAATAAATAAATAAAATCTTAAATAAAAAAAAAACTAGGACCTTTCTAAATGCCTACCAAAAGGACATTAAATACCCTAAATTATGTTGCATCTTTTAAATGGAATACTATGGAACCTTCAAAAATAACGTTACGGTCAGGGCGCCTTGCTGGCTCAGTTGGTAAAGCGTGGGACCCTTGGTCCCAGGGTTGTGAGTTCGAGTCCCACGCTGGGTGTAGAGATGACTTAAAAATAAAATCTCTTTTGAAAAAATACAGTCGTGGGCGCCTGGGTGGCTCAGTTGGTTGGGCAACTGCCTTTGGCTCAGGTCACGATCCTGGAGTCCTGGGATCGAGTCCCACATCAGGCTCTCTGCTCGCCAGAGAGTCTGTTTCTCCCACTGACCTCTCTCCTCTCATACTCTCTCTCTCTCATTCTCTCTCTCTCTCAAATACAAATATATATATATATTTTTTTAAATACAGTCGTATACTTGGAAACATGAAAAAATATCAAGTTATTATTATGGTAAATTACAAAAGATCTTGGCAAAAGTGTTTCTGTGGTATGAGTCAACCGTGTAAATCACAACAGAGACAGCTTCGAAGAGAGACTGGAAAAACATACACCAAGATGTTCGCTGACAGTTCTGCTCAGCACTGGGATCGTGGTTTTCAGTTTCTCCTTTCTGCTCTCCTACAGTGAATTTTTTTTTAAGAGAATGGAGGGCAATTCAAAAAGATTTTCCTAAAGAAACGGTATAAAATCCAGCAAAGAAGGCTCTCCTGCTTCCATTGAATGGCACCCAGTGGAGCTCCCAGGGTTTCCAAGGATCCTAGGTCCTGTAGGTCCTGTAGGTCCACCCTCTGATGGAGAAAGCAGCTCCTCCATAATAAGACAGTGCGCTTCCTGTGATTATAGAAGAAAAGTAAAACTTTCCAAAAAATGATAGACCCTTTATGCTTTCCTAGACAAAAACAGAGACTGCTTTCAAAAGCTCATTCTTAGCACTGTCTATACACATAGCCCCCTTGGGGTAGGCTAACTTGTGGCTCTAGGGGCCACCTTTCCCCTACTGAATGTCACAAGGTCTGTTGTCTGTCCCGCCTCTGCTGCCTGCCAGGTAGCTCTTGGACAGAAACAGCCTCTGCCCTTGTGCACAGAAAACCCATCATTTTGATGTGCTCAAGAGTCCCACCCCTTCAGGGACACCTGGGTGATTCAGTCAGTTAAGCATCTACCTTCGGCTCGGGTCACGATCCTAGGGTCCTGGAATCGAGCCCGGCATCAGGCTCCCTGCTCAGGGGGGAGTCTGCTTGTCCCTCTGCCTCTGCCCCTCCCCCAGCCCATTCGCACTCCTGCTTTCTAAAATAAATAAAATCTTAAAAAAAAAAAAAAAAAGAGTCCCACCCCATCACACCCTCACCCATCCCTTCTTCTAGGCTCTGGCTACTTAGTGCTGAGGACTTAGAGAAGGGATAAAAGACAAATGTCTCCTTACTTGACTAGATCTAGTCACAGTTCTTGTAGTGGTTGACATGGCTTCTCTGACCAGCCCCGAGTAGGCTCTTCTGATCTCCAGCACTCCTTCTCCAAGACCACTGTATTGTTATCTATTGGTGCATAGCAAATTACCCCAAATGTGTCAACTTAAAACAACAAATATTTATTCTCTCAGTTCCTGTGGGTAAGGAACCTGAGCACATCTTTTTTTTTTTTTTTTTAAGATTTTATTTATTTATTTGACAGACAGAGATCACAAGTAGGCAGAAAGGCAGGCAGAGAGAGGAGACAGGGGGAAGCAGGCTTCCGGCTGAGCAGAGAGCCTGATGTGGGGATCCATCCCAGGACCCTGGGATCATGACCTGAGCCAAAGGCAGAGGCTTTAGCCCACTGAGCCACCCAGGCGCCCCTATATATTTTAAACAGAAAAATACTTAGCAGAAAATACTGTTTATGTGCTCAGGTTTCATGAACTCATGGTCAAACAGTCCGGCTTGGGAACTCATTTGCAACCATGTATTTATTGCTGATAATCAAGGGGTCTTGGATCTTCCTGTGGGAGGTTCTGCTGGAGTCATCCTGAAAGCAGTTCTGATGTTTCTGTGCTATGACTTGCAGTGAAATGTTCTCCTTAATCTTTCACGGAAACAATCCTGTTTCTCTTTTGTTTTCTGGGCGAGGGTCAAAGCATATGGGGGCAGAGAAATGGATTTTACTGGGCATGGGAAGGGGCCCGAAGTCCCTCTGGAAGGGAAGGGGAGATGGGGTTGAGGGGATGGAGCCTTTTCCAACCTTCCCAGGAAAGGATTCAAATATCCCTGCTCATGATTTCTGGGCCTCTAGCCTGATTCTCCCAGTTCAGAATTTGGGTTCTTGGTGGCTTGCTTCTCCCCTTGGCTCTGTGGAGTTTTGATAACCTCCAGGGACTCTGAGCTCTTGTTTCCTGCCCTGAGCCTACATTAACAGGACAGTAGCAGAAGTGAAGAGCTGTCACTTCTTTTTATTTATTTTTTAATTTTTTTAAAAAACAGATTTTATTTATTTATTTGATAGAGAGATCACAAGTAGGCAGAGAGGCAGGCAGAGAGAGAGAGGAAGCAGGCTCCCTGCGGAGCAGAGAGCCCGATGCGGGACTCTATCCCAAGACCTGAGCCGAAAGCAGAGGCTTAACCCACTGAGCCACCCAGGCGCCTGAGTTGTCACTTCTGAGATTAGGTTCCAAAGAGACTATGGCTTCCATTTTGTTTGCACTCATTCACCCTGGCTCTTCTCGCTTACTCACTCTGATGAAGCCAGCTGCCATTTTGTGAGCTGTTCTGTGGAGAGGCTCATGTAGCGAGGAATTGAGGGTGCCTCTAGCCAATAGCCAGTGAGGGGGTTTGAAAGAAGATCCTTCCTAAGTCTTCAGATGAGATACCAGCCTTGGTTGACACCTTGATTACAACCTTGCGAGAGACTCTAAGCTGGAGGACACACTTAAGACATGCTCTCTCTCTGCCTGCCTCTCTGCCTAGTTGTGATCTCTGTCAAATAAATAAATAAAATCTTTAACAAATACATATATATAGATGTTAAATTCCACCATACATTAAATAGTTACTTGGGGCTAGCTCAAGCATTTATACGTTTTATATGAGGAAATACAGCCCCAATTCTAAAGTCCAGTGATATAAATGAGTATGTATACTACAATCACCTCTTGGGTTTCATACCCTTATATTCCGGTACTTGAGTTTGGGGTGTTTTTTAAAAGATTTATTTATTTGAGAGAGAGAGAGTGCGGGAGCAGGGGGAGGAACAGCGGAGAGGGAGGGAGAGAATCTCCAGCCGACTCCCCGCTGAGCACAAAACCTGAGGCGGGGCTCAATCTGGTGACTCTGAGATCATGACCTGAGCCAAAATCAAGAGTCCGATGCTGAACCAGCTGAGCCACCCAGTCGCTCCCGTAGTACCATTGTTTGTAATTTTTTTTTTATTTTTGGAGCGCCAAAACAATGATTTTATCAAGTAAGAAATAAGTAGTGTCCCAAAATCAGGAAAATACAAAAAAGTGGAGCTTCTGCATCTGACAGGAATGAGGCCAGAGTTCAGCTGCCTCCTCCCTCCCTTCAGATTTCTTGGGACCCTCTGGGGACCCTAGGACTCCATGGGACACAAAGTCATGTTCAAAATTAATCTGCAGTTTCAAGATCCAACACTAGAGGGCAGAATGCTGAGCCTAAACTGAGCTCTAGATTCATTATTCTATTTGTGTTCAGGATGATAAAGATTGCCATTGCAAGTGACATTTTTAAAGAATCCACTTTGAAAGCACAAAGTTTAACTCTTTTGGAAACATAGGTCTGTTAAAGCAAAAGTCGTTGTAGAGTGCCCTGGAAAATTAAATTAAGTAACACTGTAATTCAGTGAGTTCAGATTTCCACAAACCACAAACCAGAAAACAGCCTAAAAATATTAGATAAGAAGGCAATACACTTGGGCCTTGATGAGGGGGAGGAGCACAAATAAGCTTAGGAAATAATAAAAAAGATAATAAAATAATTATGTTACATCTTTAAACATAATGAAACGATCTCATTAAGTCTAAATTCATTTAAAGGTCAATGATGCATAATTTATGTAGGCTCATAAAATGTATTCTATAAACGATGATTAAACCAACATCCCTGTTTTTTTCTTATTCCTCTCTTATTAACTCTATAAACACTAGAACACTGGTATATTACTGGTAGTAAGATTTAAAGGATAACAAGTTTTTCTGAGGTTATTTCTAATAAAAATACCAAACTCCACAGACACCTAATTCACTGACATTTTATCAAACACGACAGCGTTGTGTCCCAGAAGATCAGCACTGCAAGGGAGGAGCTATATAGGAAAGATCCTACACAGGAATGACGATAAATAGACCCAAGATAAAATATGTCAGTTTCATAATATGGCTGGGAACTGCCCTGGACACGTATTTTTCCAAAATTAAGGAACTGAGCTAATATGACTCCACACAGAGAAAGAGACTCTGATTCATTCAGCATTTCTCTGTTCTGGGGTTGAGAGTATACAAGTGAACAAAACAAAAATCCCTACCTTCACGGAATTTAAATCCTTGCAAAGAGAATCGGTCGTGAACAAGCTGGTTGTGAGCACTATGGAGATAATGTATATCAGGGAAGCTGGTAAAAGACTGTTAGAGTAGGTATGGGTATAGGGATTTATCATTTTAAATAGGGTGGGAGGGGCGCCTGGGTGGCTCAGTGGGTTAAAGCCTCTGCCTTCAGCTCGGGTCATGATCCCAGGGTCCTGGGATCGAGCCCCACATCGGGCTCTCTGCTCGGCAGGGAGCCTGCTTCCTCCTCTCTCTCCGTCTGCCTCTCTGCCTACTTGTGATCTCTGTCTGTCAAATAAATAAATAAAATCTTAAAAAAAAAAAAAAAGAAAATAGGGTGGGAGATGCCAATTCCAGGAAAAGAGAACAGAAAGGGGAAAGGCCCCGAGGCAAGTGCAAGAACTAGGAAGAAGGTAACTTTGGCAGGAACAGAGTGATTAAAATGGAAAATAATAGGACATGGTGGCAGGGCGAAAAAGTAGAGTGGGGGGTGGGGGGAAACACTGAAGGACAAACCTGCTGATTGCCAGGGTTTGGGCTTTTATTCTGAGGGAGATGGACGGCCAGTGGTGACTTACAAAGAAAAGAAAGCATCATCAGACTTAATGTTCTAATAGGATTAGTCTGGCTACTAAGTTGGGAATAAGCTGTATCGGGCAAGGGTGCATAGGCGTATTACCAAAAAACAGTCAAGAAATAATAATGGCTTGGTTGTAGCCTAATAACTTATATCAGACTATTCTTCCTGATGATCACAATTTTAAACTCTGGAGCTTTAGAAAAGACAGCTGTTTGAAAACACTGCAGAGTGACCAAAAGCCGACAGAAACGGAAGAGCATGTGATTATTTGAAAAAGTGCACTATGGCACACAGAGTCCGGCAAAGTTGGAATCTTAACTGGTCTCCAGAGTCAGAAAAAAGCATGGAAGCATGCCAAAGCAGCTGGTTACTGACTAGAGGAATTCACAGAATTCCACGAAATGGAGGAAGCCACAGAGGAAGTAAACTCAAAATCTCCACAGAAAATCCCCTCAACTGGGCTCCTGGGTGGCTCAGTTGGTTGAGCGACTGCCTTCAGCTCAGGTCATGATCCCGGAGTCCTAGGATAAAGTCCCGCATCCGGCTCCCAGCTCCATGGGGAGTCTGCTTCTCCCTCTGACCCTCTCATGCTCTCTCTCACTCTCTCTCTCTCTCTCTCTCAAATAAATAAATTAAATCTTTTTTAAAAAGAAGAAGAAAGAAAGAGAAGAAAATCCCCTCACAGCACTGGCTGACCCCTGAGGTGCACATGTGTAGGGCAAGACTACAAAGAGCCCCAGGAAAAAACACTAGGAGGACAAATCGCTGAACAGAGATTTTAGCACATGCCCACCACAGGGAAGACAGAGTTTGGAGATCAAACCCTTCCAAGTTAAAGGGGCTTGGAAAAAAATGGCTCCCCATTAAAACTCCATAAGCCACACTTAGAAAGAACTAAAGACCACCCCTGGGGACTAATGTATTCATCTTAAGAATAACAGTAAAACCAAAACAGACCTGCCCTGGCAATGCATAAAATCATAAGATTTGGGGGACATAAAGTAGTTTAACATAAATTACATAAAGTAATTTAACCACATTTCAGAACAAAATTCAATATTCTCTAAAGATAGAAAACAGATCTGAGGGACACCTGGGTGGCTCAGTGGGTTAAGCCTCTGCCTTCAGCTCAGGTCATGATCTCAGGGTCCTGGGATCGAGCCCCATATCGGGCTCTCTGCTCAGCAGGGAGCCTGCTTCCTTCCTCTCTCTCTGCCTGCCTCTCTGCCTACTTGTGATCTCTGTCTGTCAAATAAATAAATAAAATCTTTAAAAAAAAAAAAAAAGAAAAGAAAACAGATCTGAGATCCTTTTAAAGCACATCTCCCCCCACATATGAGAAAACAAAGGAGAATGAGACCCATATAAGAAAAATTGGAATTAGCAGACAAGAACTTTAAAATATCTATTTTAAACATGTACAAGGGACTTAAAGGACAACATACTCATAATGAATAAACAGCATAAAATATTAGCAAAGAAATTAAACATCTAAAGAATGACCAAGGGGCGCCTGGGTGGCTCAGTGGGTTAAGCCTCTGCCTTCGGCTCAAGTCATGATCCCAGGGTCCTGGGATCGAGCCCCGCATCGGGCTCTCTGCTCAGCGGGGAGCCTGCTTCCCCCTCTTTCTCTGCCTGCCTCTCTGCCTACTTGTGATCTCTCTCTGTCAAATAAATAAATAAAATCTTTAAAAAAAAAAAAAAAAAGAATGACCAAAAAGAAACTCTAGAACTGAAAAACAGAATATCTGAAATTGAAAAGCAAAACAAAACAAAACAAAAACCATAGCATAAGAGTGGACTGGACACAACAGAAGGAATAATCAGTGACCTTGAAGACAGGTCATTAGAGATCATGCTAACTGAAGTTTGATCACGATCACCAAGTTCCTGAAATAATCAATTACAGGGGATTTGCACAGAGTTAGTCAAGAACTTAGCAGTCATTACCAGCACTAGGCCTGGAAAAGCAAGAGTAGTATAAAGTATCAGAAACCAGAGAGAGCTGTAAAAGAAGGCCTGATTTTACTCTCCTCCGGTTCCTAGTCTTCTCCTAGTGGCTCCCATTGGTCCAATCAACCAGAAGTTTAGGGACATCAACTGATTCTGTAAAAATCCCATGGCCCACAGCAGGGTGGAGATTATGGAGAATGGAGGGACAAACAGGGAATCTCTAGATCACACACCTAAATAAATCCCAGCAAATGATTAAAAAGACAAAACAAACAAAAAAGGTCCATCATAAATCCTAGGTCACTTAAATATTAATAGAATTCACACTTGCCCAAAGCTCATACAGCACTGAGTTCCAAAAGATAATGAAATAACATTGATTACATTTTGAGCAGAACTGTTGTAATCATGTATTTTTAAATCTAGTCAAAATGTTTTTCATGTGGGGGGGAACCTAGGTGGCTCAGTTGGTTAAGTGTCTGCCTCCTGCTCAGATCATGATCCCAGGTTCCTGGGTTTGAGCCCCATGTAGGGCTCCCTGCTCAGCAGGGAGCCTGCTTCTTTCTCTGCCCCTCCTCCACCTCATCCTCTCTCTCTCTCTCTCTCTCTCTCTCTCAAATAAATAAATAAATAAAATCTTTTTCTAATAAAAATCAATAAGTAAAATTAAAAAATAAACTAGAGCACATAACCATGATATATGGGCAGGAGCTGTTACTGACCTAGAAGATCTAAAAAATATATATGTTTTCAGAAAAAAATATTTGAAGACATACTAAGGCAAACTGAAAAAAAAAGTCAAAATTAAGAACTCAAAAACTGGGACTCTGTAGTAAAAGATTTGTGTAATGCTTCAATTTGAGCAAGGGAGAGAATGCAAATCAGAGTTATACATTCCTTTTTGTTTCTATTTACACTTGACAAGCACTAAAAGAAATTATGTTATGCATTTCACCAAGAATCCACTCCTCTAGCATGAGAGAATGAGAGGCTCAGAATCTCCACTGAGACAGACAACTGCAGAAGCTGTCCTAGTTACTAAGGTACCAGACTAAAAGGTCTCTCCTTCCACTATGGGGTACCAACCTCACTCTGATGCCCTTAGATCAGGTCCTATCTGATGGCATGCGGAGCTTAAGGTAAGGTTTGACCCTACATGCTTTCCTCAACTGTTCCCATTCTGCATCCGCTCCTTCCTCGGTCTGCACTCTTCACCCTGCAACACACACAAAATTTCCTATGTCTGATTAAGTGAAAACGGTGACCATACTGTCCTGCCCCCATCCCTTTCTAACAATGGCTAGATTTTTTACAGGATTGGGGACACTGTGCAGAGAACCACTGAATAGTCTCCACAAAAACCTAGTAGTGGGTCGCCTGGGTGGCTCAGTGGGTTGAGCATCTGCCTTCGGCTCAGGTCATGATCTCAGGGTTCTGGGATGGAGCCCCACTTCAGGCTCTCTGCTCAGCGGGGAGCCTGCTTCCCCCTCTGTCTCTCCCTCCTGCTCTGCCTACTTGTGATCTCTCTCTCTCTCTGTCAAATAAATAAATAAAATCTTAAAAAAAAAAAAAAACCTAGTAGTAATAGAGAATCACGCAATGGCCAATTTCATTGTAAAATAACTTAAGAAATTACTTTCTTATGGAATAGTGAAGAAAAAGTCTGACAGAATATATGCCAGACAATTAACAGTGATTGTCTCTACAATCATGAAATTCACCTTTTCCATGTTACCAACTGTAGTTCTATCATTATTCTCATTTCCTATAATTCTCATGTTATATACTTTAATTAGAAAAGCCTTTAAAATAAATGATTTTAAAATAAAACAAACTACAAGGGAAATAGGAGCTAGCTGAGTAACAGTACAAGGAAGCAACTGACAAATCTAAAATATGGGGTATTTTCCAGGACAACTGGCCTAGTTTTTGTAACATGATGATGGGCATGAAGGGGGTGCGGGATAGTCAAGATTTTAAAAGAATTAAGGGACAACAAGAAAATATGATGTATTGACCATGTTCGTACCCCAATTTAAGCAAACCGTCGAAAATATGATACTTTTTAGATAACAAGGAAATTTTTATTGTGAACTGGACAATTCCAAATTTTGTCAGACATGATTATGGTAGTGTGGCTATGTAAATAAAGCCCATATTATTAGAGATGCATATTAAAGTATGGGGGGGAGTGATATGACTACTGGAATTTGCTTTTAAAAGAAAAGAAAGAAGGGTTCCTGGCTGGCTCAGTTGGAAGAACATGAGACTCTCAACCTCAGAGTCATGAGTTTGAGCCTCACGTTGGTTGTATAGAGATTACTAAAATAAATAAATAAACTTTAAAAACCAGCTTCAAAAAAAGAAAAGAAAAAAGAAATAGGGGCACCTGGGTGGCTCAAGCAGGTTGAGCCTCTGCCTTAGGCTCAGGTCATGATCTCAGGGTCCTGGGATCGAGTCCCGCATCAGGCTCTCTGCTCCCCACCCCCCGCCTGCCTCACTGCCTGCTTGTGATCTCTCTCTCTTTCTGTCAAAGAAATAAATAAATCTTAAAAAAAAAAAAAGAATATCAGATCCCTTTTTTAAAAAAAAAGAAAAAAGAAATAGATAATTATGTGGGAAAATTTGATAATTACTAAAGCTGGGTGAAGAATATATGCGGTTCATTGACTTATTCTCCTTATCTTTGTATGTTTGTACATTTTCATTACTTAAATTTTGAAATAAAATTGAAAACACTATTTTTAAGGACTTAATTAGTATTTGTAACTGCGGAAGAGAAATTATCCACCAGTAGTAGAAATTACCTGTCATCAAGTTTCACTGTTTACAGGCATACCTCAGAGATACGGCAGGTTTGGTTTTAGACCACAGTAATAGAATAATATTGCAACAAAGCAAGTGAAATTAATTTCTTTTGTTTCCCAGTGCACATAACAGCTATGTTTATGTTTACACTATACTGTTGTGTATTAGGTGTGCAACAGCATTATGTTTTAAAAAAACATATGTACCTTTATTTTAAAATACTTTATTGCTAAAAAAAAAAAGTCATAATCCTTTTTTTTTTTTAAGATTTTATTTGACAGAGAGAGAGCACAGCAAGGGGAGCGGCAAGCAGAGTGAGAGGGAGAAGAAGGCTCCCCGCTGAGCAAGGAGCCTGATGCGGGGCTTGATCCCAGGGTCCTGGGATCACAACCTGAGCCGTTGCTTAACCGACCGAGCCACCCAGGCATCCTAAGAGTTGTAATTTTTCTGCTGGTCAAGGATCTTGCCTCAGTGTTGACGGCTGCCAACTGATCCAGGTGTAGCTGCTGAAAGCTGGGGGACAGGGTGGCAGTGGCAATTTCTTTCTTTTTTTTAATATGTTATTTATTTATTTGACAGAGACCACAAGCAGGCAGAGAGGCAGGTGGGGGCGGGGGGAGCAGACTCCCTGCTGAGCAGAGAGCCCAATGCAGGGCTCGATCACACGACACTGAGATCATGACCTGAGCTGAAAGCAAAGGCTTTAACCCACTGAGCCACCCAGGCGCCCCTTCTTAAAATAAGACAGTGAAGTCTGGTACATCAACTGACCCTTCCTTTCACAAATGGGCTCTCTGTAGCACAGGATGCTGTTTGATAGCGTTTTACACAATAGAACTTCTTTCAGTCCTCTCAAACCCCGTTGCCGCTCCATCAACTAAGTGGAGGTAATATTCTAAATCCCTTGTCGTCACTTGAACAATCTCCACAGCATCTTCAGCAGGAGTAGAGTCTGCCTCAAGAAACCACGTTCTGTGCTCAGCTATAATAAGGAACTCCTCTTCCATTCAAGTTTGATCATGAGCTTGCTGCAATGCAATCCCATCGTCTGGCCCCACTTCTAATTCTAGTTCTCTTGCTCTTGCCACCGTATCCGCAGTGATGTCCCTCCCTGGGGTATGGAACCCCGGGAAGTCATCCATGAGGGCTGGAATCAACTTCTTCCCAACTCCTGTTAAGGTTGATACTTTGACCTCATCCTACGAATCCCAAATGCTCTTAACTGGCATCCAGAATGGTGAATCCTCTCAAGAAGGTTTTCCATTTACTTGCCCAGATCCACCAGAGAGATCACTATCCGGCAGTTACAACCTTAAAAATGTATTTCTTCAATAATAAGACTTGAGAGTCAAGATTAATTCTGCATACATGCAAAATGTATGTTGTTAGCAGGCGTGAAAACATTAATCTCGGTGTTCATCTCCATCAGGGCTCTTCGTGACCAGGCGCCTGGTCAATGAGCAGTACTATTTTGAAAGGAATCTTTGTTTCTGAGCAGTAGGTCTCAACAATGGGCTTACAATATTTAGGAAACCAAGTTGTAAAGAGATGTGCTGTCATCCAGGCTTTCTTGTTCCACTGACAGAACGTAGGCAGAGTAGATTTTGTATCATTCTTAACGACCCCAGGGTTTTGGGAAGGGTCAATGAGCACTGGCTTCAACTTGAAGTCAGCAGCTGCATTAGCCTGTCCTTTGAAGCTTTGAAGCCAGGCACTGACTTCTCCTCTCCAGCTATCAAAGTCCTAGATGGCATCTTCTTCCACGATAAGAGGGTTGTTTCAGGTACATTGAAAATCTGTTGTTCAGTGGAGCCTGCTTCATGAATGATCTCCGCTACAGCTTCTGGAGAACTCGCTGCAGCTTCTCCATCAGCCCTTGCTGCTTGACCTTGCACTTTGATGTTATGGAGACGGTGTCGTCCTTAAATCTCATGAACCAATGTCTGCTAGCCTCGAACTTATCTTCGGAGGCTTCCTCACCTCCCTCAGCCTTCACAGAACTGAAGAGAGTTAGGGCTTAGCTCTGGATCAGGTTCTGGCTTAAAGGAATGTTGTGGCTGTTTGATCTTCTATCCGGACCACTACGATTGTTTCCATTTCAGCCAATAAGGCTGTTTCACTTTCTTGTCATTCATGAGTTCACTGGAGTAGCGCTTTTAATGTCCTTCAAGAAATTGTCCTTTGTGTTCACAACTTGGCTAACTGTTTAGGGGAAGAGGTCTAGCTTATGGCCTATCCCAGCTTTTGACACGTCTTCTTCACTAAGCTCAATCATTTCTAGCTTTGGATTTTAAGTGAGAGACTCGCAACTCTTCCTTTCGCATGAACACTTAGAGGCCATCGTAGGGTTATTAATTATTAATTAATTAATTAATTAAATTAATTATTTCAATATTGTTGCGTTTCAGGGAATAATAAGGAGGCCCAAAGAGCAGGAGAGAGACAGGGAAACAGCCAGTCAGTGGAGCAGTCAGAACACACACATTTAACAATTAAGTTTGCCATCCTATAGGGACAAAGTTCATGGTACCCTGCATGCCTGTTTTGTCTTTCATCTAAGACCTTATGACCTCATGTTAACTTTTTAAAAAAAATAAGTACATGCAGTCCATTTCCATTATGTACAAACTGCAAAGAAAAAATAATCTAGGGGCGCCTGGGTGGCTCAGTCAGTTAAGCATCTGCCTTCTGCTCAGGTCATGATCCCAGGGTCTTGGGTTTGAGCCTCATGTAGGGCTCCCTGCTTAGCAGAGAGTCTGCTTCTCAATCTCCCTCTGTCTGCTGCTCTGCCTACTGTTTTCTCTTTATCTCTCTGTCAAATAAATAAATAAAATATTTTTTTAAATTTTTAAAAGAAGAAAAAAGGAAAAATAATCTAAGGATATAAATATTAATAATAATAATAATAGTTAACATTTATTGCATGCTTATGCACCAGGCAGTACACAGCATTTTCTAAGAATTAGTTCATTTAATCTTCAAAACAGCCTCATGAGAAAGATGTCAAGATAACTTCACTGGGAACTAGGTGTGAGGTGTGAGTTCTGGGCAACCTAACTCAGACCACCATATCTGGAGTCTTAGCTGGTGCGGTGCAATGTTCAGCTCTGGAGCAGTGTGCCCTGAGAAATATAAGAGATATCTGTCCCCATCACCTAATAAACAGAGTCACACAATGAAAAAGTCTTAAAAGGATTTTCACTTTGTCATTAAATGATCTCTACATTCCCTGTAACCGAATGGTTGATCTTTGCTACTAGACATAAAGCATGGACATAAATATCAAGGTGTCCAGACAAAGCCAGCTCCAATGAGTCACAAGATACTTAGAATACACAACAAGGGTGCTTGATGAGTAAACATGTGTGTTTACATGAAGGGGCTGTCCTTGGCCTCAATCTGGCAATTATGCAGGGCCATCTTGGCTCCAAACCTTCCAATCAAATGTGCTGAGCCCTGCTAACCATACAGAACACACAACCAGATTCGTCATTGATTAATACTTATATAGTCAGTAAATGCCTTTCTTTGGTTTCACCCTTTTATGATAGACCTACTGACACAGCACAAAGACTTAACTTTGGCTACTGAAAATCATTTAAATATTAATCCTGGTATTTAAAAATGAATTTACAACTGAAAAATGTAGATGGTAGCAGGGAAAAAAGATGAGAGAAGGGAAGAAGGGAGGCACTGATATCCTCTTCGTACAAGGTAAGGGGCAAGGACACTGCCATGCAGCAGTGGAATATGAGATAAGTGTTTAAGTACAGTCCTTCAAGTCAGAAGGCTTCCATGTAGCAGAACTAAAAATGATGACATTCACCAACTATCAAAAACCAAGCTGAGGGGTGCCTGGGTGGCTCAGTTGGTTAAGCATCTGCCTTCGGCTCAGGTCATGATCCCAGGGTCCTGGGATTGAGCCCCACATCGGGTTCTCTGCTCAGCAGCAAGTCTGCTTCTCCCTCTGCCTCTCACCTGAACTCATGCTCTCTCTTGCACTCTCTCTCTAAATAAATCTTTTTTTAAAAAACGTTTAAGAAGAAGAAGAAGAATACTGTATGGATATTGGTGCATTAGTTGTAATGAATAATACCAATATACCAATGCAAGATGTTAATAAGAGAAAGTGGGTGTGAGGTTTATGGAAACTGTACTATTTTTATAATTAGTAAATCTAATGTTATCCTAAAAAATAAAGTTTATCTTTAAAATATCAAGTCAGGGGGTAGCTGGGTGGCTCAGTGGGTTAAGCCTCTGCCTTTGGCTCAAGTCGTGATCCCAGGATCCTGGGATCAAGCCCCGAATTGGGCTCTCTGCTCGGCAGGGAGCCTGCTTCCTCCTCTCCCTCTCTCTCTGCCTGCCTCTCTGCCTACTTGTGATCTCTGTCAAATAAATAATAAATAAAATCTTTAAAAAAGTAAAATGAAATAAAATATCAAGGGGGCAAAAGACACACTAGTAAAAATGCAAAATAATAAACTGACAAGGCTCTTTCTCATCCCATTATTTGTAATAATAAAGAACCAGAAACAACTCCAGTGTCCACTGAGAGGTGACTCACTAGATAAAGAAGTGAGAAAAATCTTTATGTGCCAATGTGGAGTACCTTCCAGTACACGGATTAACTGATACGAGCTGCTTTTATGTATAAAAGAGAAGGAGTATACACATACACACAAACACTTTGGTTTATCTGTAAATCACAATCCAATAGTTCCCTACGGATAAAAGAAGGAAAAGGAGAAGAGGCAGTGATACACATGAGATTTTTTTATACACTGGATTATATAGTTTTGACTTTAAAGAGTCATTCATGTCACTTATTCAAAAAACAATGTTTAAACAAAATAGAGTAGAAATGAGTAAAAGGGGGAAAGCAAATCTGAAAACAAAACAAATGAACCTATCTGAAGATTAACTTGGGGGTAAAACCATAGAGAGAAATAAACGATTGAGGCAATTTTATAACACAGATTTAACATACCCACTTACTGAGATATAGTCTACAGACAAAAAGGAATACAAAGAAGCTTGAAGTTTCATTTAGTATTCTCACTACCAAAAGTAATAGTTAAATTGTTATTTTGAAACTAATAGGAAAAATAAATAAGTAGTTATGGTAAGGAGATTAGAAACCAAACTTTTCATTATTAAAGAAAAGAGATACAAGGAGAAACTCCAAGTTACATAAAAGCCTTGGAAGGATAACTTTGAATGGTAAGCACCAGTAGCAATGCATTACTTATCTTTCTTTGGGCCACTGATGAAGTCTAAAACCTATGAAAAGGTCTGAACAGCAACACAGTATTCATCCCACTCAGATGCGTCTTCTAGCCACCATTCCCCACAAAAGTAGTCAGAGACCATGCAAAAATAGCTAGTTCTGGATCAGAGGAAGGAAATGTCGGGGACCCTGTGTAGAAAGCAAGGAAGCTACCTAAAACGGACAAGGTCGCTTCAAAAGCAAACAAAAGCCAACTTCAAAGGATCCTCACTGGCTATAGGTGGTACAATGTCAGTATCAAAACGAAAAAAGCAGGGGTGCCTGGGTGGCTCAGTGGGTTAAAGCCTCTGCCTTTGGCTCAGGTCACGATCCCAGGGTTCTGGGATCGAGCCCCACATCGGGCTCTCTGCTCGGCAGGAAGCCTGCTCCCCCCGCCCTGCCTGCCTCTCTGCCTACTTGTGATCTCTGTCAAATAAATAAAATCCTGAAAAAAAAAAGTACTGCACTGATTAAAACATATGGAGCTAACAAAAAATCCACAAGTTCTCGGGCACCTGGGTGGCACAGTTGGTTAAGCATCTGACTCTTGACTCAGGATCTCAGGATCATGACATGGAGCCCCATCTCGGGCTCTGCACTGGGCATCGAGTCTACTTAAGATTCTCGCTCTCCCTCTCCCTCTGCCTCCTCCCTCTCACTCTAAAAAAAAATTTTTTTTAATTTCGAGTTCACATCAAGACCAAAAAAAACAGAGAAAAGAAAACTAAAATAAATAATAATATGCCTAAGTTACTAAGCAGTAACTCCTTACTCTGAAAATTTATCATGTCTACCTTATAAAACTATATATCCAGGTAACCAAATAGTCCTCCCTGATAAGAAAAAGGTCTCTCCTTACAGGAGATTTTCAACTAATGAATATAAAAGGAATGAGAGAATTCAAAAATCCATTTACAACTTCTAATAAAATAACCGATTTTGGAAACAATAATGGTAAGATCATTAAGAAAAAGAGGGGCACCTGGGTGGCTCAGAGAGTTAAGCATCTACTTTTGGCTCAGGTCATGGGTCAACGGTCAAGGGTCCTGGGATCAAGCCCCATGTGGGGCTCCCTGCTTAGCAGGGAGTCTGTTTTTCCATCTCCCTCTGCCCCTACCCCAGCTCATGTGCACTCTCGAGCTCTCTCTCAAATAAATACAATCTTTAGAAAGAAAAGAAATATAGATAATTATGCAAACCGAAAGATTGGAAAGCCACAATTTTAGCTTTATCAGATATTATGAGCTCCCCCTATGCAATACAATACGGAGTATTCTTGTAAAAAAAAGTTGAACCTGAATCTAGCCAAGTTACAGATCAAACATTTTATATTCAGGAAGTATGGGGGATAGGGGAACAAATTAAATGACACCATGAAGAGCAGATTTACAGGACAACTGGCTCAGTTTCTTCAAAAACCAATGGCATGGGAAAACCAGGACAGAGAGGGGAGAGGAGAGACTATTCTAGGCAAAAAGATTTAAGAAACAATATCCAAACACAACATGTGGGCTTTGTTTCAGTCCCCATTTGAAAAAAAAAATGTAGAAAAAATATTTTTCAGGCAAATGAGGAAATTTTAATATGGACCTGCTATCAAGTGATATTAAGAAAGTAGTGCTAACTGCTTTAGGTATCCGGACGGACAGAATAATGTTCTCCAAAGATGTCCACGTCCTCATCCCAGGAACCTGTGAATACGTTACTTTACACGGTAAAAGGAAATTAGGTTGCGAAAGAATTCATGGAATTAAGGTTTCAAAGCTAGTCACCGACTTTAAAATAGGGAGGGTATCCCAGATTATATCCATGGGTCCACTGTCACCACAAGAGTCTTTACAACAAGAACAGCGAGACAGAAGGAAAAGGACACAATCAGCTGGAGCTGGTTTTGAAGACAGAGAAAGGACCAAGGACCACAGAAGTCTCTAGAAGCCAGAAAAGGCAAGGAGATGGATTCACCCCTGGAGCCTCCAGAACAGAACACAGGCCTGTCAACATCTTGATTTTAGTCCTGTAAGTCTTGTAACCTACAGAACTGCAAGATACTGAGTATGTGTTAAGCCACCAAGTTCATGGTCATTCATGACAGCAGCCATAAAAACTAAAAGAGGCATGCTAATAAAAATATAACCATCACACTTAACTTCCATTCTTATCGGCACGTCAGTAATTATTTCACATCAGAAAAAACAAACACGGTGTTAACAATATTATACACTCCGTAAGTTTCTACGATTGACATTAAGAAACTGGAGTTGATATTTTTAGCGTTTGAACTCAGCTCTTACAGTGAAAGGCCTCAGCCTAATGGCAGAGGCTGAGCATTACTTAAGATGATGGCTTTTATATTCCTGAGCGTTGTAGGCAAACCTAAGGTCCAGCTCCAAGGTGCTGTCTGGAGTTTGCCCAGTTCTGTGTTGCAGGGTTACAAACAGATACATCAAGTGCCAGATGCTTAACCCACGGCTGCTCTTGTTAATATGAAAATCCCATTTGCAAAGGACTTTTTCTACCCAATTGAATTGGCCCAGTGAAGTAATACTGTTGAAAAGAAAACCTGTCTGAGAGGCCCGGGAGAGCTGTACATTATTTGCATTGATTTGCATATTAATTCATAGCGGGTGAAACACCTCACTAGGGAGTGGATTTCTCCAGGCTATGAAATCCGAGGCGGCAAATATTTTGAACCAATCGATGTAATGGATTAGGACTAGCCTCCCTCTTTCTGTACCCACTTCTCCCCTTCAAAAGAAAATGAATAGTAAGCCTTCACCCCAAACCCAGATTTTACCTGGAAATGCTAATGGAGCAGGGGTGGGGGGAAGGGGGTGGATTAACATGGACGTACTTTGGTTGGGAATCTGAGGAAAGGAGTCCAGACACACATTTCAAGCCAACAGCCAGCCCAGATCCAAGTTTGCATCCCTCTTTGAGCACCAGATCCTGCAAAGGAAGCCCAGACCAAGGGCAGGAGCCACCTGACTTCTCCACACTATCTGTCTTCTCTGCTGTTCCCTCTCATTTCCCTTATCTGACTCCCCTCCACCCACTTCTGCATTCCTTTTCGCTCTATCCTTCTTGTCCCTCGTGCTTTCCCTTATGCCGTGCCCCCCTCTGTACAAAGAGGTAACAACAGCATCATCCACGTCAAGGATTAGCAAGGGAAGGCCTAGAACTCTACTTCTTTTTTCCTTAAAATATTTTATTGAAGGGTAGCATATGGAGCGCCTGGGTGGCTCAGTCAGTTGAGCATCCAACTCTTGATTTTGGTTCAGGTCATGATCTCAGGGTTAGAAGATCAAGGCTATCAGACTCTGCTCAGCACACAGAGTCTGCTTGGGATTCTCTCTGCCTCTCCTTCTGTGTCTTCCTCATGCTCTCTCTCTCTCTCTCTCTAAGATAAATGAGTAAAATCTTGCAAAAGAAAGAAAGGTTGCATATGTGACTAATTCAGGACACACATTTGGGTTCTTCTTGGCTCACATTTTATTTGACTTTAATATACATTGAAAGGATGCCTGGGTGGCTCAGTCAGTTAAGCATCTGCCTTCAGCTCAAGTCACGATCCCAGGGTCCTGAGATTGAGTCCCCCATCAGGCTCCTTGCTGACCAGGGAGCCTGCTTCTCCCTCTACCTGCCAATGCTCCCTGCCCAATATGTGCTATCTCTCTGACAATTAAATTAAATTAAATTAAAATCTTAAAAATATGCATATATATATTGAAAAATTTTTTCTGATTTAGCAATTACTTATGAATAAAACAAAAAGTTATGTATATAAAGGTAATATTTTCAGGTAAATAGCTAGTAAGAATCATGAATATTAAAATCTAAGTGGCTAGGAACAGACACATGAAAAAGTGCTCAATATCACTTAGGGAAATACAAATCAAAACCACAATAAGATACCACCTCACACCAGTCAGAATGGCTAAAATTAACAAGTCAGGAAACGACTTGTTAATTTTAGCGACTTGTTGGCGAGGATGTAGAGAAAGAGGAACCCTCCTACACTGTTGGTGGGGTTGCAAGCTGGTGCAGCCACTCTGGAAAACAGTATGGAGGTTCCACAAAAAGTTGAAAATAGAACTACCCTATGACCCAGCAATCACACTACTGGGTATTTACCCTAAAGATACAAATGTAGTGATCCAAAGGGGCACGTGCACCCGAATGTTTATAACAGCAATGTCCACAATAGCCAAACTATGGAAAGAGCCTAGATGTCCATCAACAGATGAATGGATAAAGAAGATGTGGTGTACATACACAATGGAATACTATGCAGCCATCAAAAGAAATGAAATCTTGCCATTTGCAACGACATGGATGGAACTAGAGGGTATTATGCTTAGTGAAATAAGTCAATCAGAGAAAGACAATTATCATATCATCTCCCTGATATGAGGAATTTGAGAAACAAGACAAGGGATCAGAGGGGAAGGGAAGGAAAAATGAAACAAGATGAAACCAGAGAGGGAGACAAACCATAGAGATTCTTTTTTTTTTTTTTTAAGATTTTATTTATTTATTTGACAGAGAGAGATCACAAGTAGGCAGAGAGGCAGCAGAGAGAGAGGAGGAAGCAGGCTCCCTGTGAAGCAGAGAGCCTGATGCGGGGCTTGATCTCAGGACCCTGGGACCATGACCTGAGCCGAAGGCAGAGGCTTTAACCCACTGAGCCACCCAGGTGCCCCCATAAGAGACTCTTAATCTCAGGAAAGAAACTGAGGGTTGCCGGAGGGGAGAGGGGTGGGAGGGATGGGGTGGCTGGGTGATGGACACTGGGGAGGGTACGTACTTTGGTGAGCACTATGAATTGTGTAAGACTGATGAATCACAGACCTGTATCCCTGAAACAAATAATACATTATATGTTAATTAAAAAATAATAATTAAAAAAATCTAAGTGGCTAGGAATACAAGGATTTGTAAAACAAATCATGGGTAACTGACATCCTAACCATGTTGCCTACCACTGCCCTTGACGTGCACTAAATAACCAAGAAACGTTAGCTGTTTGTCTGCATAGCAAACCATCCCATGACGGTTCAACCATCCCATTCGGCTTGCTCACAATCTGTGAGACAGGAATCCAGAAAGGGCTCAGCCAGTGGCTTCTCTGCTGCTCATGGCATCAGCTTGGGTCATTCACTCAGTCGCATTCAGCTAGTGGCTGAACTGGACTGGAATTTTCTAGAAAGCTTCATTCCTTTTTATGATACCTCCATGCTTTTTTTCCATGTGGCCTCTCTTTCACATGGCGAGCTTGGGCTTCCTTCCAGCAGGGTGTTCTCAAGGCTATCAAACTTCTTACAGCCTGATTCGAAAGGAAGCCTTCCAAAGAGGAAGTCAGCAGGTGCCAGTCTCTGAAGGCATAACCTCAGAGGTGAGACTGCATCACTTCCATCGTATTCCGTTGGTCAAAAGGAATCCCAAGGCTACAACAGATTCAAAGGGAGGGGGAGAGGCAAAGAACCAGCAGCCAGTTTTAATTCACTGCGTTGCTACCCAGCAATCTTGTCCACTTCTATGCCCTGACTTGTCCTGAGCCTGGAATCACAGACTTTTCCCAAACCCAGACCTGGGCACGTCCTCATCTCTCTATTCAAGCCTTCAAGGCTCTCACTGCCTATGGAAGGGAACTCAGATTCCCCAGCTTGGCATTCAGGACCCATCACACACTCCTGCACTCTGCAGCCCAACCTCCGATCATTATGTGCCTGCACGCAAACACACGGACTCCTCCTGCAGACGCTCTCACACAAGTGAGCATACACACACACACACACACACACGCACCTGTACACCATGACCACCCAGAAAGTCCACCAGAATGCCCTGCGCACCAAACAAAGCGCAGGTTTGTTTGGTTAGGTTTTTACCTAAGTTAGGTTTTTACCTAACCGCTGTCAGAGGGAGCAGCTCCACCCAGGTCAAGCCTAGGGGGCTCTCAGGAGGAGGAGGCCAGAGGCGGACACCTCCTGGGTTTTGGTGTCTGAGCTCAAGTGGTTTAACGCAGGTCTTCTAATACAGTCTAGGATTGGTGGCCACCACAAGGCAGAAGCCCTAGAAGGCAGGAGTCTTTGTTAGTAAACCATTGTTCGGTAAGCGGACTTTTTAGCCCAGGGGAGCAGCCCGTGCTTGTGAGAACAGGGCTATGTGCCCCAATGTGCAATCTCTTGTTTGAATAAATTGGTTTTCAGGAATTTCCAAAGTAAATGGTGAAATATTTCATGGTTTACAGCCTTATCTTCCTGGATAAGAACTTTCTGGAGTAAGTGGTAGTTATGTTGACACAGGTGGTTTCAGTCTTCCCTCCTACAAAGCCACCAACATCTCAGTCTTGGACACACACAGTCACCCTTACCCACCTCGGCCGGAATCTGAGCAACCTTGCTCTTCCCCAAATGCTACATTTTCACATCCTCGCCCTCCTTCCTAATAAAGTTTATTTTCTCCCATTATAAATGGAATGCATGCTTATTCCTGCAAAGTTTAAAAATAAAAAAGGTTAAAAGAAGTCAAAATGCCCACATGGGGACAGAGGAAGAAAGATGGGGTTGGATTATTTTCCTACAGCTGCCAATAACAAATTACCACAAACTCAGCAGCTTAAAACAGAAGAAATGTATTCTCTCCCAGTTCCAGAGGCTGGAAGTTTGCATGTGGTCAAGGTGTTGGCAGCGCTGGTTCCCTCGAGAGGCTGTGAGAGAGAATCTGTTCCCTGTTTTCTCCTCCTGATTCTGCTGACTCCCTACCACTTCTGACAGTCCTTGGTTTGGGGCTGCATACCTACTGTTTCTGCCTCAACATTCACACGGGCTTCTCCTCTCTGTACGTGTCTCTGTGTGTCCTTTCCTTGACTTACAAGGACATGAGCCACTGGATTTATGGCCCACCCCAAATCCAGGAACGATCTCATCTCAAGATCCTTAACTTAATCACATTCACAAAGATCCTATATCCAAACAAAGCTGCCGTTTCAATGTTCCAGGTGGGCATGAATTTTGGGAAGGCCACTAGAGGGGTATGAGAGACCTAAATCTTCATCTACCTCATCGGGAAGCCAACGGAGAATGCCTAAAATCAATAAATCATGGAACAGTAACCTGAGCATGTTATCTTGACCTAGAAGGAAAAAATTAAAGGCTTGAAGAGGGTTCCCCAGAAGAGCAGGACCAAGTTTAATAGGGCACAGCTCTTTTTTTTTTTTTTTTAACCTAGATCACTGGTTTAGTATGAAAGGACATCACTCAGGAACAACCAGATGGAGGAAATGCACAGGACAAGGCACGTGGGAATGGCGCAGAGCTTCCACACTGTCCGAGCCGGCCACTCTCCCCACATCTCCATGAGCTCACTCACCCAGAAGTCCTGCCTACTCTTCTTCACATGTATACTTGCCAGTACCTCTAGACTCTAAGTTATCAAACTGCATCACAGAAGAAAATCACCCATGTGGCTTTTCTTCCTTCTGTTTTTCTACGCTTATCTAGAAGGGCTTTTTTCATTTTGAATAAATGAAACTCCTTATTGCCCAGTGGCAATCAGAGTAGCACACTGGTGTATGTCATCTCTCCAAATTTTTTAAGTTGATCATCCTGTCTATGCAACAGCAAAACCCATTTAGTTCCACCTAACTTCATAATATAAACATATCCCCCATGTTATTCTTTTTTTAGGATTTACCCATTCATTTGTGAGACAGAGATAGCATGCATGAGCAGAAGGGGTCGGGGAGACAAGCAGACTCCACTTCTAGTGGGAATTCAACACAGGGCTTGACCCCATCACCCGGAGATCATGACCCTAGCAGAACCAAGAGTTGGATGCTTAACCAACTGAGCCACCCCGATGCCCCTGTGTTAATTTTAAATCATAATAAACATTATCATTACTAGCTACATAAAATCCCACCTAACAAAAGGTCCATCATTTACTCTACATTGGTTCCTGGGTTTTTTTGCATTATAAATAATACTGGAACAAATCTCTCCGAGCAGATCCTTGCTTGCTGTATTCAGATTACTTCCCTGAAACCAAACAAGTTCTAGAAGGTTACATTACAGGGGTGTAAATATTTTGAAGACTTTGGACATACCTGCCAAATTGCCCTCTGGAGGAGGGAGAGGTACCAATCTGTCCTCCGACCAGACCATGTAAAATGAATGCCCCGTCGATCTTGCTCTCAGTCTTCTCAGTGAAAGCCTGTTTCATAGGATGTTACAAAGACTTTCCCTGCTGCCCCCACATTTTACCCAGACAGATGGTCCCTGACTTAGGATGGCTTGACTTACAATTTTTCGACTTTATAATGTTGCAAAAGCAATTTGCATCCAGTAAAAACCATACTTTGGATGTTGAACTTTAATCTCTTCCTGGACTAGCGACACACAGCATGATAGTCTTTCGTGACGCTGACCATCAGCAGAGAGCCCCAGCTTCTGGTCAGCCACGAGATCACAAGGGTAAGCAACTGACATGCTTACCACTACTCTGTCCCTATACAACCATTCTGTTTTGCACTGTTAGTGCAGTATTCAATAAATTATATGAGATAGTCAATCATTTATTATGGAACACGTTTTGTGTTAGAGGATTCTGCCCAGCTGTAGGCTAATGTAAGGGTCCTGAGCACATTTAAGGTAGGCGAGGCTAAGCTGTGATGTGTGGTAGGTTAGATGTATTTAATGCATTTTTCAACTTATGATATTTTCCGTTTAGATGGGTATATGGTGACGTAACCCCATCATACACTGTCAAAGATCTGGAATCCCAGCCTTTCGGCCGGAACCGCCATCTTCCATAATTTGCCAAAATGACCAACACAAAGGGAAAGAGGAGAGGTACCCGTTACATGTTCTCTAGGCCTTTTAGAAAACACGGAGTTGTTCCTTTGGCCACATACATGCGAATCTACAAGAAAGGCGATATTGTGGACATCAAGGGAATGGGCACTGTTCAAAAGGGAATGCCCCACAAATGTTACCATGGCAAAACTGAAAGAGTCTACAATGTTACTCAGCATGCTGCTGGCATTGTTGTAAACAAACAAGTTAAGGGCAAGATTCTTGCCAGGAGAATTAATGTACGCATTGAGCATATTAAACATTCAAAGAGCCAAGATAGCTTCCTGAAGCGTGTAAAGGAAAATGATCAGAAAAAGAAGGAAGCTGGGGCGCCTGGGTGGCTCAGTGGGTCAAAGCCTCTGCCTTCGGCTCAGGTCATGATCTCAGCGTCCTGGGATCGAGCCCTGAATCGGACTCTCTGCTCAGCAGGGAGCCTGCTTCCTCCTCTCTGCCTGCCTCTCTGCCTACTTGTGTTCTCTGTCTGTCAAATAAATAAATAAATCTTTAAAAAAAAAAAAAGAAGGAAGCCAAAGAGAAAGGTACTTGGGTTCAGCTGAAGCGTCAGCCTGCTTCACCCAGAGAAGCACATTTCGTGAGAACCAATGGAAAGGAGCCCGAACTGCTGCAACCCATTCCCTATGAATTCATGGCATGATAAATATAAAGAACACAAAAGACCTCAAGACTGTAAAATTGTTTCTCTTAATTGAGTAGAAGTGTAGTGTCCTTTCCCCGAAAAAATATTTAAAGCAAACTTTGTGTCCTAATTAAAAAAAAAAAAAAAAAAAAAAAGATCTGGAATTCCAGAGCAAAGGATTCTGAGATTACCCAGACAGCTTACCAAAGAGAAGTAAATGATCACCTCCAACCAGCCAAAAGAAGCAGAAAGCTGAAGTGTGTGTGTGTGTGTGTGTGTGTGTGTGTGTGTGTGTGTATGGCTTTTTTTTTTATTTTACTTTACAGAGAGAGAGCTCGTGAGAGCACAAGCAGAGGGGGAGAGGCAGGCAGGAGAAGCAGGCTCCCTGCTGAGCAAGGAGCCCGACCTGGGACACCAATCCCAGGACCCTGGGATCATGACCTGAGTTGAAGGCAGACACTTAACCAACTGAGCCACCCAGGAGTTCCAGAAAACTGAAGTTTTTAACGGAGAGATCTATGAAGGGAGGTAAGTCATCAGCCTGGTGGGAAGTATTGTGACATTTCCCTTCTTCAAGCCAGAGAATCGTCATAGAGACAGAAGGCGACTTCAAGGGAGACTGTCCTCCTTCCTCCAGGTACAGCTGAGCTGAGAAAGCCACAGACCACCTAACGTACATGAACAGAAAGCTGAACAACTGCCAGATGCCTACCCAGCATGCACTTCTTCCTTAGTAACAGATGGCCATTTTTATTCAGTACACAATGCAACCAGAAAAAGATTACATTCCCTGGCCTCCTTTGCAGACTAGATATGCCCCAGCCAATGTGGCGGAAGTAGGATTTCTGGGCAAGCTCTTTATAAGGAAATAACAAAAAGGATCCCTATCTTCCTTCGTCCTTCATCCTTCCTCCTTCAGGATGCTTGGAATGCAGCCAGAAGTCTGGCGTTCTGGCAGCCATCTTAGACCATGAAGCAAAGGGCTTCAAAATGGCGGAATATCTACAGAAGAAGCCCAGATCCCTGACGAGCATGGGGCCACCATGTAAATCCTGGACTGTTTACCTCTGGATGTAATGTACATGAAAGAAACTGAACTCTTAGGTGTTTAGACCGCCTTACAGTGTTTGTCTCACTTTGTTATTTTGGAATCGTAGGGAAGTTGCAAACAATAGAGTGAGTTTCCATATTCTCCCACCCAGTTTCTCCTAACATTAACACCATATATTACTGGGCTTCATCTGTCAAGGTTAAGAAACCAACATCAATGCATTACTGCGAACTTGGATTTCACCAGCTTTTCCAGAATGTTCGTTCTCATTCCAGAATCCCATCAGGATGCCACAGTACTTAGTCACCATGCCTCCCTCCTCAGTCACCTCTGACCAGTAAGTTTCTCACTCTTCCCCTGGCTTTTCGTGACCTTGACCTTTTGAAGGATACTGATCAGTTGTTTTTAAGAATGTTCCTCCATTTGATTTTGCCTGATGTTTTCTCATGACAGACCGGGTTTAAGAATTTGGGGGAAGAATACCACAGAAGTAAAAGTTCCCTTCTCACTGCCTCGCATGGGGGGTGACGTGAGGGCAGCACAAATTATCACATGGTGACATGAACCCTGATCACTGGGCTAAAGTGGCTCCCACCAGGTTTCTTCACTGTAAAATTGTTCTTTTTCCCTACTCACAAGTTTGAAAGTGAGTCACCAAGTCCGGCCCACACTCAAGGGGAGAGAAGCTAAGCCCCACCTCCTGGCAAGACAGAATGTCTATAAATTGTTTGGAATTATCCTGGAAGGTTTATTCCTTCTTTCCCATTTACTTATTTACTCATTCATTCATTCATTCAATCATTGGTTTATAATCATTTATTTGGGTTACAATCTAATACTATGGTTATTTATTTTGTTGCTCAAATTGTCCCTGTTTTGGCCATTGGAGGCTCTTTCAGACTCTGGCTCCTAAGTCCTCTTCGGACACACACACCCCTCCACTGTTTGTTTTTAGCTGCATTTTGTTCTAATTTTTTGACAGAGCTCTGGGCTCATCCTGTACTTCCCTGTCGCAATCCTGGAACAAGCCATCTCTCAAGGCTTTGTTCCTTTAGTTGGAGAAGGGCATTTAGAAATGACGATGTGGGCTTCAAGTGTGCTCCGTGCTCCTAGAGCGTCATTCTTCCAGACCCTCTCAGCCGGCAGAGCTAGGAAATGTACATATGCAAACCATCCTGTGTATTAAACCAGCTTATAGGTTAGAGGGCATTGCTTCATCCTGCCAAACTCTGAGCATTCTTGGAAGAATGTAATGCATACCCCTTGGAGTCTGGGGTCTGTCTGCAAACACAGACACCGATGTCTCTCCTTCCTGTCTGGAGAACGCAGGAAATAAGAGGGCTGGTGGAGTTTGCCTGATGGAGCAGGGAGGTTGGGCCTTCGCACTCACTGTTTGTGGAGCGGCAAAGATGTGTCCAGTTTTCCCGCGGAGCAATGGGTGCTGAGGAAAGCAGCAGGCTTGAGCCATCCTACGTCTTCTGTGTCTAAGAAGGCAACCTGCTAGAGAAAAAGGACCCCAGAGGAGAGATTTTTGCGGCCTGTATACTGGGGTACGTTTGCTAGACAAAAATACGGGTTTCCCAGTTAAACCAGAATTTCAGGGGCACCTGGGTAAGTGTCTGTCTTCAGCTCAGGTCATGATCCCAGGGTCCTGGGATCAAATTCCATATTGGGTTCCCTGCTCAGGGAGGGATGGGGGAAGGGGGAGAGGGAGAGAGGGCAGGGGGCGAGGCCCTGCTTCTCCCTCTGCCCCTCCCCCTCCCCCTGCGTGTGCTCTGACAAATAAAATCTTCACACACACACAAAAATAATAAAATAAAAAATAAAAATTAACTAGACTTTCAGATAAATAACAAATTCATTTTTAGTATAAAAACATCCCAAATAGTTTATCTGCAATGCCAGTTTGACAGTCTGGTATTTTTATTTGCTAAATCTGGCATCCCCACACTGGGGACAGAAGTTGAAAATGGGGTTGCCGGGGCTTGGCTGGAGGAAGCATTGTCACATCAAAGAAGTACAAAGCCCTGAGCTCTGGAGTAATCTCTGCATCTGCTCCCAATAAGGCCTGTCACACAAAGGGCATCGCCAGCCAAGAAAAATCTATAAGCAGCACAAGGTCAATAAATTTAGTACACCTCGCTATCCTTCAGAAGGAACCTCCAATGTCACATGCCCTCTGCTTTCCTTAGCTCGGCCCCAGGCCAGATAAACAGCCCTTCCGCTGTGTTCTCCAAAGCACTGCATGTCGGCTTCCACGTGGGCCCAGCAATCTAAAGAGTCAGGCACTGTTTGTTCTGTTTGTTTTGAGAGGGAGAGAAGAGAAGGGGAGAGGGAGAGAGAATCTTAAGCAGGCTGCACACCCAGCGAGTGGGGCTCGATCCCACACCCCTGAGATCATGGCCTGAGCCGAAACCAAGCGTCCGACGCCTCGGGGCACCTGGGTGGCTCAGTGGCTTAAGCCTCGGCCTTCAGCTCAGGTCATGATCTCAGGGTCCTGGGATTGAGCCCCGCATCAGGCTCTCTGCTCAGCAGGGAGCCTGCTTCCCCCCTCTCTCTCTGCCTGCTTGTGATCTCTCTCTCTGTGTCAAATAAATAAATAAATAAATAAATAAATGAGTCGGACACCTCATGCACTGAGCCCCCGGGGTGCCCCAGGAGTCGGGTGTTGCCGATGGATGGCTGGGGCGGTTGCTCTGCAGTCCTCTGAGCTCTCCATGCACAGAGCTCTCGCTCTGTCCATCTCTGTAGGTTTGGCGTCCACTGCAGACACAAACAGAGTCTGCAGAGGCCCACAGACATGTTCTCTCAAGGAACAAGAGAATGAATAATGAGTGTTCCCATTTTAGAGACGGAGGAGCCAAGGCCTGAGAAATTCACTTCAATGCCACACGGTTTTTGATTGATTGACTGATTTTTAAGATTTTATTCATTTGATAGAGAGCAAGGGGAGGGGCAGAGGGAAAAGGAGCAGCAGACCCCGCTGAGCAAGGAGCCAGACGTGGGGCTCGATCCCAGGACCCCAGGATCATGACCTGAGTCGAAGTCAGACACTTAGCCAACTGAGTCACCAGGTGCCCTGTTTACAAGTCACCTTATATGTCATCTCTACGCCCCATGTAGGGCTTGAACTCATGACCCCAAGATCAAGAGTCCCATGCTCTTCCGACTGAGCCAACCAGGAGCCCCTTTTTTTTTTATTTTGTAATGGGCCTACCAAGAACAAGGATAATGAACGCTATTTCAGAAGCGGGAGTGGATGACACCACGCGGTCATGAGAAGACGTCTGCCCTGAAGGACACAGAACACGGCCCTCAGTGGAGCCAACGTGGCCTCGAGGGGAGCAGGTTTTCCTCCTCCACCGAGCTGCTGCCTTTTGTGGGGTAGAAAGAGCCCCTCCAAACCTGGAAGTCAACGGCTCCAGGTTCCGTTCTCTGACCCTGGGCAAATCCCTCGGCCTCCGCTTCCTCCTCTGTGACGTGCCAGGGATAATCTGCGCAAAGCACGCTCTCTAAGAGCTTGCTTCCCTACTCATTCCTCGGTCAGCATGTCAGGGCCCCTCCGTGAAGGCCTCTGGGGAGAGAAAACGGGGCAGAGTCCCTGCACCTAGGGAACCGGAAAGGCAGGGAATGGAAATTAACGGACCGTGCGTGGCTTGTACCATGATCATAAAAGCAATGGCCACCCTCCACTTTGCCCGCGCACGTGTAGCAGCCACGGTCCCAGTGACCACCGCCACCTTACAAGCAGGTGTCATTTTAATCCCCACTTAGGACCAATGACTTGGTTAAGGTCACTTCTCGAGGACGTGCCAGCACGGCCACCGAAACTCAGGCTCTCCTGCCTCAAAACCCAGTGCGCACAATCACTCGGCCACATGCCATTCCCGGTCGGAGTATGTGGGAAAGATCACACACAGTGCAAAGAACGGCACAGGGAGGGTTTCTCAAGGCCTTCCTAACTGTGACACAAAATCCAGGAACCATAGCAACGTTGTAAATAATAATGGGCATCAAACACAGAATTTCCTATGTTCTCTGTAACGCACTGTTACACACACTTTACGTATACCAAGCATTTAAGCCTCACGAAGTCTGTATGAGGTCGGCACTATTACCCTCACTCTGTAGATGAGGACAATGAAGCACAGAGGAGCAGATTTTCAAAGCCCCACAGCCCTGTTGGCAGAGCTGGAAAGCGAACTTGGACAGCCTGGCCCCGGAGTCTGTGTTTATAACCTCTTATGCTGTACTGTCAAAGTCAAAGGGAAATGACACACAGAAGAGAAAAAAAAAATTGAAATTCATAGTGCAAAGGGCTAATCTCCCAAATATCTTAAGGGCCCCCCCCCCAAGAAAAAGACCAACGACTCAACAGAAAAATAGGCAAAGCATGCAAATAGATAGTTCAATAAAATTAAGTACAAGCAAGAAAAATGCAGATGTTAGCCCTAATGAGATAAGATTTCTCACCTACCAGATTGGCAAAAACCCAGAAGTTTGATGAAACACTCTTTGTGAGGCTGGGGGTGGGGGGCGGCAGCCTCGTGCGCACTGCTGAGGGGTGCACAGACCAACACAAGGTCTACAGATGGCAAAGTAGGCAAAGTAAAGTGACAAATCCATACACTCAGCGGCTCAACGTCAAAAACTCTCTCATGCAGGCAAAATGGCGTTAATGCAAGGCCGGTCATTACAACCTTCCTTGTGACCACAAAGTCCTGGAAACTACCTGAATGCCCATCAACAGGGACGAGTTGCCTACGTTTGGCACATCCGTACAGTGGAACACTCTACATTGTTAAGAAGATTGTAGAAGCACTTTACGGATTGATAAGAGACAATTTCAAGACATACTAAGGGAAAAGAGCAAGGTACAGAACGGTGCGTGTGATACCTTATTCTTTTGTGTGTTTTATGTATTCTTTTGTATAAAAATAAAAGGAAGGAAATACATCTTGTACTGATCTGTAGAGACATAAAAAAAAAAAACTTTGGGGAAAAGCAGGGAGTGGGTAGACGGGAGGCAAGGATAGGACGGAGAACTTCCCCCGCACCATCCCTTTTGTAGTTTTTGAGGCTTGAACCTGTATCTGTTTAATTTAAGAAACAAAAAAAAAGAAAAAGCCTTTCAGAGGAGGGGTCATTTTAGAACTCTCTGCCTCCAAGAGGACAACTCAACGGTCCTCTAATGAGAAAGTCTTCATGCACCCGTTACTGATAAGGAAACAAAAAGGGTATCAGAGCTGCCCATGGCTGCAAGAAGGTTCTTTCATTCAGACCCACGCATACAGTGCCCATGGCCTCTCCCATTATGCTCCCGAGACTCATTCAAGCTGAGACTCAGGCGCCAGTGACATCTGCTCACAGAGGTAACCGTGGGCAACCAGGCTTCTCTCATGGTTGTCATAGCAACACTGGTGTTCCTACCATTAGGTTTTCATGGTGAAATGATTATCAGGCCTTGTGGTGGGCTCTTCCACGTCTGCAGTATGAATGAGCCTAAATTAGATGCAATTTCAAATGAACTGTGAAGAGAGGCTGTGAATGGAGGGAGATTTCCAGCTCCTTCCATCGGGACTGGCAAGCCTCATGAGTTGCACGCCCAGTGCAATTCAAGGATGGGATGTCACCGGCACAGCGGTCATCAAAAGCTGGGGGATGGCCAAAGACCTGCCATGTTTCCCTGCAAAATGGGCAGCCCCTTCGCTACTTCCTTTCCTCGTCCCCAACACGTAGCAGGAGCTAACCCAGCAGGCTCTTGGTTTCAACCCCGGATCCAGAACAAGAGCTCCTGATTTACCAGAACACCGTGAGCCCCAATCTCCTGAACAATGAGCCCCAGCTCCACACTGCGGCAATCTCAAATTCCTGCTCGCCAGAGCCCGCCGCTGGAAAGGGACGGAGCCAGGATTCCCAACCGCCTCTCAGAGTGTCTTCCATCCCTGCTCCTTCACTCACGATGAAATTTCTCTTTTGTGTTTGGAGAGTGGCACGGAGTTTCACCCACTCCATGAGCCTCAGTGAAAAGAACAAGTGTTCTGCGTCCATCGGCCAAAGGGCGGAAGGAAGGGGCTCCGTCCCGGCAGCCAACCACCCCCGCTTGTCGGTGACAAGCTCCCAGTGACTCATACACACCCTTCACCTCTGATTTCCAGGGGTTATAATTTGCCCAGCCACATGCAAATACATTTCTCTCTCACCCTGTGCTACATTATTCCGTTCCTATAGGGCATCGCAAAGTGGCAAGGTATTAGAAAAGACTCACAGAATTTGGGCTTGCATTAGGTACTTTCTGGGAGAATTCAAGGAAGTGGGGCTTTGCTTTGAATTGGATGTTGTCGGGAAGAAATAAATCTTAGCTACAAGGAGAAAATAATAGAGAAAGCTAAAGTTTTAACTGTAGAGAAGCAATCACTGTGGGGAGAACAGGATTATATTAGTTTCCTATGACTTCCAACAAATTACCACAGATTTAGCAATCATTTATTAAACACCATTGTTTCACAGTGTCTGTGAGTCAGGTTGTGGCATGACTTAACTAGGTCCTCTGCTCAGGGTCTCACAAAGCTGCAGGAAAGACAGAGAGGGCCTTAGGGAAGGAAGGAGGAAGGAAAGAGGTACACAGAAAGGTGAAAAGACTAAGACTGAGACCAACACGCAGGCCAGTACTAAGTATAACTTTATTATGGGCTCTTCTCCAGTCCAGCCTCCAGATGAGAATGCAGCCATTGGCACTCCCGAGTTCAAGGTCCAGCAAACATCAACAAGCAATGATAATGCAGTGCGGCAGGGCAGCCACCGAAGCAGTCACAAAGGAAGCCAGGAAGGCCTTAGAGGGACAGGATCACCTGCCATCACCTACCACATCAGGGAGGAAGGCACACCTCAGCTGGATTCTGGAGCAAGAGCTGGTCCCACAAAGCAGAACATGGGAGAACGTTCTAGCGTCTGAAGACAAAACAGCACCAAGACCAGAAATAAGAGAAGCTACAAAATGCTCAGAACACTTGCAAGCAGCTGGAGAAGTTACTGTAGAAGGTGCAAGGGTATGAAATGGGGTCAAGGGGGAAGAAATGGGGTCAGACAGGTAGGGATCAGATTCTGAAAACCTTCAGTTGCCTGAGAAGGACTTTTTTTTTTTTTTAGAACAATGAGGAGTCACTGCGAAGTAGGAAAGAGCTATAGAAATGTTATTCACTATTAGTAATATCCAGAATCATCACAGCAGCATTGATTATACAGCAGAATTTCCAAGCAGATGTTTTCAGAAACCAGAAATGTTACATTTATATATATTTATATATAAATATATATTAAAACATTTTATTTTATTAATAATTAATATTATTAATTAATATTATTATTAATAATAATAAATATTGCTAAATATTATTAACGTGAATATTTGAAGCAAAAATTATTTGTCACTGATAACAAGTGTCCTGGGCACATCTGTCCCGGTGTTAAGATGTCTGCAGGGTCTGAGGTCTGAGAGCAAGGGCTGGATCCTCTCACAGCTTTGAATGGGGTAGAATTTAGGTAAAACACGGGCAGGCATGCTTGCACAGCTCAGGTACTGGTGAGACCATAATACAGAGAATGGTGATTTCCTCAGGTCCTTTCGTTATCAACAAACATTCATTCTGTGGGAAGGCCACCCATCGCCCCTGATCTGGACACACCAGCCACTTTGGACCCAGACCTAAGCATTTACCTGATTCTTCTGACAGCAGTTCCCTTGCCGCTTTAGACTGCTTTTGAAGGAGCTCATCACTCAGAAGCCTACCTTGGAACAGCGGCTCAGGGGCAGTGCCTCAAGTCAAGCCTTGGTCCTTAAATTCATGCGGACAGAGCTTCTGAGTCAGATCGGCTTCCCGGTACCGCATACAGACGATCCCTAAACTGTTGATAAGATTTGGTTATTAAAAATCCCCAGGGGGGCGGGGAGTCAAAGAATCAGGTCCATCGTTAATCTCGACAGAGAGTCGAGAGAATTAACCAACCAAGTTTAATTTCATTTAAGTCTTTCTTACTGGCTTAATTTAATAATTATTTGTAAGCACAAAGCATCCCTCCTTATGTAAGATCTGCAGGAAATTAATCACTTCTCCCTCCGGACAGGTTATTTGCATTCTTTTCAACATTTTTTAATAGGAAATACATAAGGCCTGGTACAAAATACGAAAGAGAGGAAAGAGCAGACAGAAGAAAGTACATCATCCAGGTCCCTCCCCCAGAGGTAGCCTCTGGCAATTCCGGAAAGCACGGACACACGCCCTGTTTGGGATTTTTTTTTTAATATTATACCAAAAGTAAAAACAATCTACACAGTTTTCAGTAATATAATATTCTAGTTGGTGACTGTTCTATACCAATATGGGAGAAGCCCCATTCTTGGTTACTCCACTGTAAGGTTATGCCTACTCTCTACCATTGATTCCCTTACACACAGACATTTAAATGGCTTCAAACCTTTTGCTACTTCTAATAATGCTGCAAATTAGATCCTCATACAAAACTATTCTCCATATGAAAGAATAAAGAAAAGGCAGTAAATACCTAAAATGGAATATTAGTCAACCTTAAAAAAGGGACATTCAGGGGGCACCCGTGGCTCAGTCAGTTAATCTGGCTCCGGCACTGGCTCCCTGCTCAGCGGGGACCCTGTTTCTCCCTCTCCCTCTGCCTCTCTCTCTCTCTCCCTCTCTCACATGAATAAATAAAACCTTTAAAAAAAAAAAAAAAAAGGACATTTGGACCCAGGCAATAACATGAATGAACCCTGAGGACATTACACTACTGAAATAAGCCAGTCACAAAAGGGTAAATACTGTACGATCCCACTGTACCTCATAAATTGTATGTTACATGTATTTTACTACGATTTTTAAAAATTCATTTTCTATATTCTTAGGTATTCATTTACTCATTCATCCATTTATCCCATCGTTCCATAAACCTATGTGTGCCAGAATCAGAGAGTTACGCACAGATTTATCCTCAGGTTCAGGAAGACAAGAAGGAATTAAGGAAGCAAAGAAATATCACAAGGACATTCCAAGCAGAAAGCTCAGGATGTGAAAAATTCAAGTGCCACACTAGAGAAAAAAGGATGGAGAGATAAGGAGGGGCCCCATGTAAAGACCTCCAGCATCTTACTAAAGGGGAGATTTTATTCCAGAAGAATAAACAGTCATGCTGAAAGGTTTACGCAGCACATCAGCCACCTGACCTGTGTGGTCAGAGAGCTCGGGCTTCCCTGTGCGGGCTGGACAGAGACCGAAGCTAAAAAGAACTCCTTCCATGCTGCTTTCCTCCAAAGGCAGAAAAGTAACAGTGAAGCTTGGTGAATCTTGACCTGCCCAGAAAAGACGGAAAGGAAACAGACTGTAGAAAATTAGGGTGCATAATTCACTGCTCTGGTAGTTTTCAAAGCATGGCCTCTAGACCAGCCACATCGGCATCACCTGGGAGCTGGTTAGAAATGCAAATTCTCAGACTCTCTCCCAGCCCCACTAAGTCAGAAACTCTGGGGGCGGGACCCCAGCAATCTATGCTTTAACAACCACAGGTGATTCTGATGCAAGCAAGTTTAAAACCATTCTCTACAGCAGAAATTACCACAGGTGCCTTTTATTTTCTCTTTTTTATGTTTTTAAGTAGGCTCCACGCCCAGCATGGAGCCCAACGTCAATCTTGAACTCACCACCCTGAGATCAAGACCTGAGCTGAGATCAAGAGTCAGATGTCTAGGGATGCCCGGGTGGCTCACTGGGTTGAGCCTCTGCCTTCGGCTCAGGTCATGATCTCAGGCTCCTGGGATCGAGCCCCGCCTCGGGCTCCCTGCTCAACGAGGATCCTGCTTCCTCCTGCCTCTCTGCCTACTTGTGATCTGTCTGTCAAATAAATAAAATCTTAAAAAAAAAAAAAAAGTCAGATGCCTAACCAACTGAGCCCCCCAGGTGCTCCAGTGTCTTTTAAATAGTATGTTTCCTTCTTTTTTTTTTTAAAGATTTTATTTATTCATTTGAGTGAAAGATCCAAAACTTTGTAGAGACTTAAAGACCAGAACTTTCTAAGCCACAAAGTCAAAAAGCCTAAGAAATACATGCCAAGAAAAGCCATCTGTGAACCATTCAGAAATACCGCATGTCCAAATGTCCTGGGGTCTTCGAAATGAGAGCACTCACAGGTCCTTGATTATAGCGAAACCAGTAAGCATTCCTCCCAGACTCCAGACATTTTACTCAAATCTGAGGCGGCCCATAGTTACAAAATACGTTTCCTGCCATTAAAGAGAGTTTTGTTTGGGCCTCTGCAACCACTACGACAATTCCAGTTTTCTTGTGGATACAATTCGTATAATAAGCAGCAGCAGCACAGAAGCAGTGGGGTGCAGTCAAAAAATACAGGCTCTGTTGAACGAAGGGTCTTCTCTCCAGCCCCTGGCCTAGGAAGGACAGCCTTGCTGAGGTATCAAGCAGGCAGTGCTGTGATGCCTACTACAATACCCGAAACAAGGCAAAGCATGCAACAAGTATCTATTATTCATGTACTGATTTCCCTCTGCGCCAGGATGGAGCACAGCGACAGATCTCACTGTGAAGGGAAATCAGGACACTGAGCTCAACGGTGTAAGAACATCGGTCGCCACTAGATGGCGATCGCGGAGCTAAGTAATTAGTTATTAACCGCGGTTCTCCACGGAGCACCATTTGTCGCTCAGCATTCAGTTACCCTCCATTCAGAAAATGATTTTTCAATGCCTGCTGTGTCCCTAGCACCACAGTTAGGGTACGAGGATCAGCAAAAGAAGACAGAGTTCCTGTCCACAAACCTTACGGTTCTAGGTGAGAACATGGGCAAAGAATCGCAGCAGTAAAACATCTCAAGTGCCCTGATTCTACACAGGGGGAGAGTCGGGCTGCGAGGGAGGAAAACGTCCCCAAGAAAGAGATGAGACCGAGAAGGGGGAAGCTGAGGTCGGAAGAACGGGAGCTGGTGGGGGAGGGGAGGGGAGGGAGCACTCAGGCGGAGGGAAGAGCCTGTCAGTGGCTCCCAGGTGTGCAGGAAGACAGCATATCCACGTGGCTGGAGTCCACGGTGTGGGACAGCAGCGGGGGAGCTGCCCATCCCGGGGGATCAGCAGGAGCCAGCCATGCAGGGCCTCATAGACCCTGCTCCTTCGGGGGATTTGGGTCTAGACCCAAAGAGAAATAAGAGGCCACTGATGGGTTCTACACTCTAGAAGGGGAGAGCGCTGGTTGGCGACGTTGGGTTTGGCTTTGACACGTCAGATCCGCATTCTATCAGGGTTGCTTGGGTCTGCTCCGGGGATTCGACTGAAGGGTTGGATCAGGGACGGGGCCATGGAGATGAAGGGGCAGGATGACAAGATGAGCCCAGGAGGGAGGCGGAGGCGGAGGCGGGGGGAGTAGGGGACACATGACAATCAATGGTGAGGGACTGGAACAGGAAGGGGAGAGGCAGAGATGGCTCCCAAGCGTCCAGCTCAGACAGGACAGCAGAAAAAAAAGGGAACTGAGGTGGGGGGCGGTTCTCAAGTAGTGGTTGGGTGGAGGGGAGTCATGAGTTCAGTGTTACACATGCTGACATTGAGGGGTTTGGGAGATGTCCAGGCAGAACCATCCAGAAGGGAAAGTCTAGAGTTCAAAGACAACCACGTTGAGTCAGCTGGACAGGGATGAGATCACTGGGCAGTGAAGCCTGGAGAAAACAGGAAGGCCACCTGGATGGAGACCAGCCACTGTTCAAGGACAGACAGAGCTGCTGAAGGCAGTCTTAGAAATCTACAGACAGAAGTCAGGATAGAGATAAGGTTTCCAAAGAAATAAAGAAAAAAAAAAAAAAAACCCTGAGAGATAATAGGATTGTAAGAAGAATGAGATTCCACGGCATTCCCAGCAAATTGCTCCTCCTCCCAAATTCATTCTTAGAGAAAGGTTGTGGCCTTTAATCACCCCTAATTGCTTAGAGAGTCTGTTCAAATAGCCCTCTCCAGGAACCTGAGTAAACAGCTTTCAGCTCGCTGTATGTGGGAGGGGCCCGCTTGGCAGGGTGGAAAGTCAAGGGCTCTGAAGGAGGGCTCTTAGTATTTGGAACACAGGGGCGCCTGGGTGGCACAGTGGGTTAAAGCCTCTGCCTTCAGCTCGGGTCATGGTCTCAGGGTCCTGGGATCAGCCCGCATCGGGCTCTCTGCTCAGCGGGGAGCCTGCTTCCTCCTCTCTCTCTGCCTGCCTCTCTGCCTACTTGTGATCTCTGTCTGTCAAATAAATAAATAAAATTTTTAAAAAATATATTTGGAACACAGTTCCCCTGTCCATTCCCACTTCAAACAGTTAAACCGCCGTCAGCTCGACTTTTTTCCCCAGGATAGATAACAGACACCCAGAGACTTGAGTTCAAATCCCAGCCCCCTCCTTTAGAAACTGAGCGCCTAGGGCAGTGAGTTACTTCTCTAAACTCTAGTTTCCCCCAGTTTTAAAAGAGGAATGCTCTGCAACTCTCATATAAATAAAAAGAAAGGGAGAGGATAAAGCAAACGTGCCAAAATGGTCATTGGTGGATCCAAGGTGACGCTACAATGGTCATCCTTCTGCAGTACGTATCAGATCAACACGTTACCTAACTCAAACTTACACGATGTTATACATGCATTCTACCTCAATAAAGGTGGGAAAATGGGTTAACCTGGGTGATACAGATGTTTTCAAGACTATTCTTATAGTTTTTCAATAGGCTTGAAATTTTCTTAAAAAAAAAAAAAAGGAGGGGGCGTAGAATAATAAAAATATCTGGTGGGGCACCATGAGTGTAGATTAAACCCTACTGGCTATTAGGTGAGAACTGTGGGGTGAGAGGCGCAGAGGTGTTCATTATATTATTTTCCACTTCTTTTTTTTTTAAGATTTTATTTATTTATTTGACAGAGATCACAAGTAGGCAGAGAGGCAGGCAGGGAGAGAGGAGGAAGCAGGCTCCCCGCTGAGCAGAGAGCCCGATGCGGGCTGATCCCAGGACCCTGAGACCATGACCCGAGCCGAAGGCAGAGGCTTTAACCCACTGAGTCACCCAGGCACCCCTCCACTTCTTTTTTCAAGAAGGCTCCACGCCCAACATGGGGGTCGAACTCACAACTCTGAGGCCGAGTCACAGACTCCACCGACTGAGCCAGCCAGGGACACCCATTTTCTACTTCTGTAGATTTTTTTTTTCATAACAATAAGCTTCTTTAAAAAAACACAGTTGCTGTGTGGGGTAAGAGGCACCCCAAGTGCCAGTACCTGGCTCTGCCCTTCATCCTTAATCTCTTCCCACTTACTTTCATTTGCTCTCCTGCCCCAGGCGAAGGTTGCCCTACAATGCCACTTTGTTCTCAGATTTGCTCGAAAATACAAGGTTCGGGTTGGGGGGTAGTTTTTTCCTCTTATCCTAGAACAGCTGACGACTTACAACACTGCTGGTAACTCACTGGACGCTTTGCACAATTCCTCGGATCTAGGAGCGCCGCAGCTTGAAAGGCCTTCCCTTCTGGCAAGCAGACCAGCCCTGAGGTGTAGAAAGCCACAGGAATGCTGGGCAGAGAGGTGTAGGGAGCGGAGGTCCCCCCTAATTGCCCATTCGCCCTGCACTGCTCTGGCCAAGCTCGGAGCTTCCTGGGCTCCTTTTTCCACGACTGCTGAGGCAAGGTTGAGAAGCGTCCCTGCCCTGTTTGGGGGCAGAAGCACCCACTTCGCTGCCTAATGTGCTGCCTCACTCCTCCATCACTCCCACGTTCCAGGCGCCCTAAGCAACAGGTAGGTGGTTCCCAGCTGGACTTGGCTCTCGGCCACAGACGCGCTTTTGCCCTTGCCCTTGGAGTGAGCTCGCGCCAGCAATGCCCTCCCGGCCCAGCATTGTTCCCAGCGCTTTTGCCCTTGCCCTTGGAGTGAGCTCGCGCCAGCAATGCCCTCCCGGCCCAGCATTGTTCCCAGCAGCCCTGCCTCTACTTACCAGCTGGGTGACACTGAACTAGTTGCTTAACCTGCTAAGACACTGTTTTTCCCTTATTATTCCCTTCCTCCTTGAATTGCTTTTGCAGATCAGGAGAGATGGCACATGGATGTGGCACTTAGCATGAACGACAGCTCAACAAATATTATTACTGAACACTTCACAGACTCTAACGGAAATGATCTTATTTTTTGCCAGACTGTAGGCTCCTTGAGAACAGGGAATGTAGTTACCTTCTTTGCATCTCTAGTGTCTATCATAGAACACAGCAGACGGATGGGACTTGTAAATACCCGTAATTCAGAATCGCATGAGGGTTTGCTCTCACTTGTTGCAAAATACAGACCCACTAGGAATCAGGTCCTAGTTAGTGCCTGGTAGCAAATGAGTGAGGATACCACCCTCTGGGGCGCCTGGGTGGCTCAGTTAGTTAAGAGCCTGCCTTCTGCTCAAGTCATTATCTTGGGGTCCTGGGATCGAGTCCCCGGGGCCAGCTCCCTGCTCAGCAGGGAGTCTGCTCCTCTCTCTCCTTTTGCCCCTCCCCCCGGCTCATGCTCACTCGAGCACTCGCGCTCTCTCTCTCTACCCCCACCTCAAATAAAATCTTTAAAAAAGATATTACCCTCCATGATCCCTTTACCCTTCCTCTCTAATATGGACAGCTGGGTCTGCTAAATCATATGTGAAGTGCCACTAAAAACGAGTTTGGTCCTACCCTGTATTCGTTCCCCAGGGCTGCAGTGACAAATTCCCACAAACTAGATGACCTAAGACAACAGAAATTTGTTTGTTCCCTCGGAGTTCTGGAGGACAGCAGGGCGAAAATAAGGTGTTGGCAGGACTGTGCTCTTCCTGCAGGCTCTAAAGGAAAATCTGTTCCGGGCCTTTCTCCTTGCTTCTGGTGCTGCCCGCACATCTCCTCCGCACTCCTTTATGTGTAAACACGTCACTATCTTCCGTGTCTCTGCAGTCACATACTCTTCTACCTTCTGCTGACGAGGATAGATACAAAGACAAGGAGGCTCCACCTTGACAATCCAAAGTCTCCCCATCCCAAGATCCTTAACTTAGTCACATCTGCAAATGCTTAGGGTTTTGTTTTCCAGATGAGGTCACATTCCAGAGATTAGAATGAGAGATGGGGGGGGCGGCATTATTTAGGACACCACACCCCGAGCCCTGGTAGCTTAAACTGAGGTACATTTGTAAGCTTCCCATGGGACTCTCGCAGCTGTAAAAACTACTGAGCCCGGGCACTTACCACAGGTCTGTTGAATGAATGAACTCCACTATGGAAAATCACCCTCTCCTCCACTGCCTGACTTTGGGGATAGCCCTCAAGGGAGAGAGATCTTTCTATCAAGTTCTATGCCTTTAAAAAGTCTTAAAAAAAAAAAAAGTTTTTGGACTTCCTGACTCCCAAAATACAGTGGGCCACAAACACATCCGATCAGAGATGAGCACAACCCTCTACCCCTTCGGTTCCCTTTGTGATGCAAGTTTCTCCACGGGGGGGGGGGGGTGCAGAGGGCTCCCTGGGCAGCTCTGCCTCCCCCTTGCCCCAGAACGCTTGTGCAATACTGAGCAGACTCACCCAGGAAAAACTCGTGACTCAGCCCTTGTTTACAATTTGATTTGATTAAGAGAGGAAGGGTGTTGAGACATCTTAGCCCAATGCTGCTAAGGGACTCCTGAGTCCAGGCGCACTGTCATTCCAGGCAACCTGAGAGGAGCGACCTTCTCTGGGCTCCTCCCAGCAGAGCAGCAGCTGTGAGAACGTAGACTGTGCTGATAAATGTTTAACCACCGGTTCCCCAGAGGCAGAAGCCTTGGATCTGTAGCTTTGCCTATTGCTAAGACATAAATAGTCGCGTCGTGGCCAATTTCAAGCTGCCAACGAGGTGTTGCGTTCTCACCAGCCAACTCCGGCCCATCCCCGCAGCTCCCAGGCACTGACCTATGGAAAAACCACTCTTCTCCCAGTGAGAATTTGCAGGCCCAGGAGCTGGACCGGGCAACTGATGGAGGATTACTACAGAGTCAGTTTCCTGTATTAGAGGACCAAATAATAGTACTAGTAACAGGTGTTTAGAAGAATCACAAATCTTTATGACCCCTACCCAGCACAAGAGTTGTAGGCATGAAACACATCTTTCTCTTCTGTCATCAAACTATTTCTCCCATCTCTCTCTCTTTTTTAAGGATTTATCCAACAGTGATTCGGCCAAACGCTGTCTCGAGTGCACTACACTCCTTGACTCAATGTCGTACCCTCATAAGAATCCCAGGAAGCAAGCACTTTAATGATCTCTTTGTTTCAGCAGATGAGTAAACGCAAGCACTAAGAGGTTAAGTCAACATGCCTAAAGTCACACAAACCTGAATCACCTTTGCAATTCCCAATAAAGAGGAGAAGAGCACGGTGGGTGGCTCAGCATCTGCCTTCCGTTGGGGTTGTGATCCTGGGGTCCAGAGATAGAGCCCCATCAGTCGGGCTCTCTGCTCAGTGGGGAGTCGGCTTCTCCCTCTCCTCACTCGTCCTCACTCTCTCTCATATAGATGAGTGAAATCTTAAAAAAAAAGAAAAGAAAAAGAGTAGAAGAAATGACAGTCTCCCAACCCAGGAACTCATATGTCTTAGATATAGATCTTTGTAAAAATAAGGAGCAGTATCTATCCATATTTAATTGTAAATTGAACCTAATAGACATGTAAATATAACCAATAAAAATTTTCACGATGATCAGTCTTGGGAATAACAGCACTTAATCTTTCCACATTCATCTTCACTAAAAAGGCTCAACTGTCTTTGCAATTATCAATTAATTACACACCAATATTCCTCAGAGGCTAGACAGTACATTTATGGTCTGTTTTATAGTCATTTTATTGCTGGTATTAGTAATGAAAATAAGAACAATGTTATGCAGCATACAATGTATCACGCAGACACCAGAATTAGACATAGTCATTGTTCCAGGGTTTAAAACAGAAACTAAATTCCCAAGAAATGACTATTTCACTATTAATAACAATACCTCAAATTCACAGAGCGTTTTATGTTTAAGTTTTTCATGGCTACACAATAGAGCACGTGGAATATAATCTGCAGCCAGCCAGACCTGAGTTCAAATTTCTGTTTCTGGGGCACCTGGGTGGCTCAGTGGGTTAAGCCTCTGCCTTTGGCTCAGGTCATGATCTCAGGGTCCTGGGATGGAGCCCCGAATAGGCCTCTCTGCTCAGCGGGGAGCCTGCTTCCCCATCTCTGTCTGCCTCTCTAATTGTGATCTGTCTGTCAAATAAATAAATAAAATCTTAAAAAAAAAATTCCGGTTTCTGCTCTTAACATTGTTCTGAGTATAATTTTTAACTTTAATTTTATTTGGAGTCTGTCTGATTCATTTGCTTGACATTCACAAATCACAAAGATTTACAGAAAAATGTTCCGAACTCAGTCCCCCTCCCACCCTGTACCTACCTCCTTTTTTTGGAGGTTAAAAAAAAAAAAAAAAAGTTTATTTTTTATATCCTTCCAGTGATATTTTATGCATACAGGGTACAACGAAAAAAGATACATAATCTTGTACCATTTTATACCAATGTTAGTATTCTACCCTCATGGAAATTCTGATCTAGTTTCCTCTCCTGGAAAAGGGCGGTGGGGAAGATTACATAAGAGAATCACAAAAATACCTAGCCACAGTGCGGGACAGGGAGGTCGCCCTCAGTAAAAAGCCTGGGAGTTCAGGGGTCCCTGGTGTGCCTCACACCCACCCAGTGCTTGTTAATCACTTCCTGACTCCTGCCTCCCCGCAAGTTTCCAATTTGGAAAGCCTTACGAAGACCCCATAATCTGCATCCCAGCCAGCTCCTAATGCTGCAGCAGCTGCTGGTCAGAGGGTCCCCTGGGAACCGCAGAGCGGGCACTTAGATGCCCACGATTGCAACTTCCAGGTCCGGCCGCTGGAGCACGTCACTCTCTGAGCCTGTTTTCTTATCTCGTGATTAACGAACAACTCCCATCGCAAAGGATGTTGTGCGGGTTAGGAAAGATGCAGCAAATGCACGGCCTCGGTCGTGGCACGCTCCAGAAATGAAGCGCGAAAGAGACTGGAGGCAGCTAGAAGGGCGGGGATCCCCCAAGACAACCGAGCCAGCGCCCCCAGCCCGGGGACCGGCAGGGTCGAGGGCAAGCACATCTGAACACAGAGGTGGGGGCTCCTGCGTCAAAGACCTCGTACACCGGGCACCGCGTACCGAAACCCAACCATGCAACTGTACGGCGCTTACTGTTGAAACTGCGCGCAAGCAAGCAGGCGACCCGGGTTGAACCCAAGAGCCACGTGGGCGCACGGGACCCAGGCCCCGCCCACACGCGCCCCGCCGCGCTCCGAAGTGGCTGTGCGCGGACGTGCGACCGCCAAGGGAAGAAATGGCGGCAGGGGCGGGCGGGGCCGTGCGCGAACGGCCACCAGGGGGCAGTCGCGCGTCTGCGGGCCGCGGCCGGCTGGAACCGGTCTGGCCGGAAGTGGGGGCGGTGCCTCGGCTTCCGCCGCGACGCGCCACGTGCGCGGCCGGGAAGGACTGGAGAAAACAACAAAATGGCGGCGGTTGGGGGCGGGGTCAGCTGGTGCCCTCGAGCCCGCGGGTGCCATAAAGGGCGGCGGCGTTCGCAGAGCCGGGTGGACGAGTGGAGTGGGGGTGCGGGAGGCGGGGCAAGCTGACCGCTCCTGTCCGGCGCCTCCCGGCCAATGCGCTAGGGCGAGAACAGCCGCGCTAGGCCGTGGAGCCCGCGCCCTAGGCGTCCCCCAGCCTCACTGTGGCGCGTTCGCATGAAGCCCGCCGGCCTACTTCCCAGTCATTGTCCTGGGTTTTTGGTTTTGGGGTTTTTTTGGGGGGGGGGGTTGTTGGGGGATTTTTTTTTTGTCCCTGTGTTTGCAGCTCCCTGCGAACGAGGGCAGCAGATAAGCTCTCCTCAGGGCGTTTCCTCAAGTGAGGGAGAGGTTAGGGGCGGCGGAGAGAGCCCGGCGAGTCCTAGTTGGCTCGAAATGCAGTCCCTCCTGTTGGCGGCAGTTTTCATGACCCGTTTCCTGCCTTTGTTCAGACTTAGAACTGCAGCCCTCTTGATGGAGGGAAAAAAAAAAAAATGCTCCGTGCTCTGGGCTTGAGGGCGTCCTCCCCGCCCTGTCCCAAGTGTCGTTGGAACGCGTGTGACCTGTTAGTGCGCGGGAGCTGACCGGGACCGCGATTGCGGAGCAGACGCCTTGTTTCCTATCGGCCACCTCGGTCGTGTTTTCAGAAAGAAATGTAGATGTCGGTGGTTCTGTGTCACACAATGCAAGAAAAAAAAAAAAAAAAGGCGAAGTCGCCAGGTGTTCGTGGCTTTTACACAAAGGCCTGCAGCTTCCCCTCCTTGTGCGTGGATCCGCACCTGGAAAACCGACGCATTCAGTCTCTCCCTGGACAGTTGCCCCGGCTCGATCTGCCTAACCCACCGTTTCATCTCACATGGGGTTGAGACGCAGAAGGGCCAGTGTGGGTAAAAATAGTTAACACGAGCCATGCTGCTTGTGATGGTATATTTAGAATAAAGGAGACGTTTGTCCTTGGTTTTATTTATAAATCTGTCGTCGTCTTTGCGTTTCAGATGCTCTCATTCCTGGTACTTTGTGGGGTCATGTAGCAAGTCTGGAAGGACGTGACTGTTGAGGGGTGGGGGGCGGTGTTTTTAAATAAAACTTGCCTCCCACAGTGTGGGGATGTTTAATTCCTAAAAATTTCTTCATGTGGTAAGGGCCCCCGAATGAGGGCCCGCTACAGTGACAAAGCCCGGGAAAGACATTATTTTGTTTACAAAGGAGCCCTGAGGTTTCCTCTGTCTGGTAGGCGGTTTCACACTTGTGCTGTGATCAAAACTGCGTCGCTTTTAAGTGAAATGCTAGAAACGGTATAGCGTGGTCAAGAGGGGAAGAGAATGCTCAAGGTTTTTATTTTAGGGATTAAATGCAGATTTTTGACCCAAGCATAGGTTCCAGAGAATTTCCCTTCAGCCACTCATTTTTGTATCCATGACTTCGAAGATTTCACTGCAGACTCGGCCATCATTTTAGGGGGAGGAGGGGGAGGCTGGACGGTTTCCAAAGGATCCTTTAACCTGGAGGGGTAAGGACCCACCCTCTCTCAGGCCTGGGAAAAGATTGCAGCTTCCTTAATAACAGGTCGTCAAAAGGAGCCTGCCCCCTTTAGTCTCTATATTCGTCAGTGATTGCCCCCTTTTTTGTCTCCTGTGTACACATGATTCAGATTTTGGGCAGCTTTTTCTGCAAATACCACTGAGCACAAGAATTAGTATATCCCCATGCCTTAAGTTGTTTGCCTCCAAGAATTTCATTAACACTGCCTTCCTGTTAAAAGGAGAAAATGTACTTTAATTTTAGAATAAAATATCATTGAAGCAAATTTGGCTTTTTAAAAACTGGGAAGCAGAAGAAATTTTAAAGAATCTGTACTCCAATAATTTAGAGGTACTTGTCCTTCTAAGCATATACTTAAGTTTGTTTGGGGGACTTTATGTTGTGTGTACAATTTAGTAGCTTCCCAGAACGCCACTACCAAGGAATGGCCACTGTTAAGCAAATTTTATTTTTTCTTAAAGTAACACTGTACCTCATTTTGTAACCTATGGTTTGTATTTAGCCATGTATAATGTACATTTTCTTATGTCAGATAAGAACGTTAATGATTTTTAGAGCCTGCATTATATTCTATCAGATGAGTTAACCATTAACTATTTTCTTACTGTTGAACACCAAGTTCGTTTGCCAATTTTTGCCCTTGTAAGTAATATTGACATGAATACTTGTGTGCAAAAGCTTTTTAAGATTTTGTAAAATAAAGTTTACAGTGAATCTGAAGTTTTTAAGGTTTGTGGGTACATGTTTGACTCCCCAAGTTAATGGCATTCCATCTTGAGCGTTCTCATTACCGTGCCTCAGCATGCCACTTGGGGTCAAATCCCACCTCCTGTACTTTCTTTGCTTGCCTCTAAATTTGTTTTAGTTATAAATCATTTATTCTTGGTGCCTTGCTTTTGATATGGATGTGTGTTTAATAACTGGACTAGAACTTTTAAGTTAAACATTTAAAAGGAGTCCTTTTGCTGTCAACCTGTTAGAAACACAGAAACCTCTTTTCTTTGTAACCACTTCATTTCTGTGTATAGATGTGCCACAAAAGAAATTCATTGTTGAAGTTCTCTCTGCAGTGTTAGGCAAATATATCAACTTTGTAATTCTCATTGTAAAATAAATGAACTATGGGATTGTGGGCTTTTTCAGCTTAAAGGCCTCTAACCATGGTGTATCATCATTTTATTAGTTATTTCCAATTGTTTTGTTGTGGATAGGTTGCTAGACCTTTATCTACAGGGACAGGAAAAACAACTCTGTTAGACACAGTTGTTACAAGGTTTCTTTTTTTTTTTTTTTTTTAAAGATTTTACTTACTTATTTGACAGACAGAGGTTGCAAGTAGGCAGAGAGAGAGGAGGAAGCAGGCTCCCTGCTGAGCAAAGAGCCCGATGTGGGGCTCGATCCCAGGACCCCAGGATCATGACCTGAGCCAAAGGCAGAGGCTTTAACCCACTGAGCTACCCAGGCGCCCCACAAGGTTTCTCTAGATCAGTGTAATGATACTTAGATACTCCCTACCAAGAAACCATTCTGGGTAGTCTGTTCTTCCAAAATTAAACTGTTTGCCACACTCATTCTTCTCTCTCAAAATAATTTAGAGAATGCGGAGAAGTAAAAAGGAATAAGACAAATGTATGAATAATGGATATGCATCAATCAGCAGCCTTTCCATGATCATCTCAAAATTACCTCAGAGACTGCGAACTCTTTCCTGGGGCAATATCCTTTCTAATCACCCCCTATCCTTTAAACAGCCCTAGTCTCTTTTTAAATGAAGTCCTAATTACTAAACTTGGAATAAGATCCATCCCACTACAAGTGAGAGCACAGTTTGTTAAAAATATTTATTCAAACAGATTTGGGACTTGAAAAGCTACCATAGATGGTAATCATTATTATTCTAGAAGTCTCCCTTTTGGTGACAGTACCCCAGTGCAGGGGCTTATCTCTGGGACTATCGTTTTTGAGACCAGCTACTTAACAGTCTGATTCCACAATAAACACGCAGATTTTTTTTTTTTTTAAGTTATATCAGCGCGGTGTATCTGAGATTAAAACCTGTTATTAGGGGCACCTGGGTGGCTCAGTTGTTAAGCGTCTGCCTTAGGCTCAGGTCATGATCCCAGGGTCCTAGAATTGAGCCCCACTTCCGACTCCCTGCTCGGAGGGAACCCTGCTTCTCCCTCTCCACTCCCCCTGCTTGTTGTGTTCCTGCTCTCGCTCTCTCTGTCAAATAAATAAATAAAATCTTTAAAAAATATATAACCTGTTATTAAAGATTCATTCACTGTAATCCTTTCAAAAACAGCTCTAGATTTTTCTTGTTTTATCATTTGATTTCATAGATGATACCCAAGACAGCAAATAGATGAATATTTTACATGTTAGTTCTTCTAAGGGCAAATGACTTTGAGCAGCTTTGGGGAGCTATATAGCTCTTAGAAACTTGTCTCCTTGGAGTTGAAGTATAAAATCGGCTACTGATATAAATGAAGAAGGGGGATGGGAGGAGGAAGAAGGAGAGAAACAAAAAAAAACATATTTTTTGGATACTTAAAAAGTACTTAATATTCTTTCATCTTGAAAACATCAAGTTTCCACTCTCAGGTGCAGTTGTGGCCAGCAATGAAAGGCAGAGGTCTCATCTTCTTGCCCCTTGAGTGAGCCCTGCCAGAAATAACAGAGGGAATCCAGGTTGTGTCATGTCCTAGACTTTAGGCCCCAGAGTCTACTACACTGCTACACTGGCAAGTTATGGGCACATTCCAGCAGGGCTGGGGCTCTGGTGACCGGTGCATCATTACCTTCTAGTCTCCCCCAAATCTTCTGTCCCCCATATCTAACACCCCTAAAGTTCTCACTCTTTCAGGGTTCTATGGAGCCGTGGTTAACCATCAGGGCTTAGGAGTCAGAGGAAGCTGGAGTTGGGTTCTACTTCTGTGATCTACAAACTGTGACCTTGGGCAGGGTAACAGGTCTGGGTCTCAGCTTCCTTCCCTGTAAACTGGAACTATTTCTTTCTTTGTTATGAGAATTAAATGATGGTCAGTACATAGTGCTTAGCCTAGCGCCTGGCACAAATAAGCTCTCAGTAGGAGGCATTGGTTATTAATCCCTCTACTTCTTTAATCCCTCCTCTACCTGCACTCAGTTCCTCCTTCTCCTTTGGCTAGTGGCTTCCTGACTGGTCTACAGCCATCCAGCCTGGTGGCCTGAGAAGCTTACTGTTCCTTGTATCAGTCTTCCCTTTAAACATACCCTTAGCTCTTCTAATCTGCCTGGCAAACTCCTACTCATTCGTCAAAACGCAAACCTCAATATCCTGACGATGAAAGTATAAACTGATGTAACTCCTTTGAAGGGAAATTTTTACAAAAACTAACTGCATGCACTAACTTGTGGATCCAGGAATTTTGTTTCCAGGAATGTACCCTATATATAGCCATCCTCACACATGGGGCAAAAAGGGAATGTACATACAAATACTATTTGTAATAGCAAAAGATTGTAAAACCCTACATGTCCAATAGAGCTCTAGTATCAAAATTTTAATTTATCCCTATTAGGAAATACTGTGGGGCTATTAAAAAGAAGTAAATAGCTCTACAAGTACTGATTTCCAAAATATATTGTTACATGAAAAAAACTGGCACATAAAAGTTGAGTAGAAGACACACATTTGTCCAAAAGAAAGTGGACAGATGGGGCATTATATTTATATTGATGAAATGGTAGTAGTTGCCTCTGATGGGCAGTAAAGCATCTGAGTGAGGAAAGAGTTCCTTTTCACTGTCTACTTTTTTGTTCTATTGAAATGACTAACCACTTGTATAAAACATTAAATTTCTTTAAATTAAAAAAAAAAAACCTTAATTCCAGAATCTTTTCTTTTGGCCCTCTCCCTCCATTTCCAGCCAATTTATCCCTCCTTCAACATTCCTCAGTTGCCCTTGTGTTTTGAATGTAATTCACCTCATTATATTGAATGTAACTGTCTACAAGACTGGTTTCCTTAGAAAACCAAGAGCATCTAAGAAGCTAGGACTGATATTGTTTTCATTTTTTTTAAAAGATTTGATATATTTATTTATCCCAGAGAGAGAGAGAGAGAAAGAGAGAGGAAGCTCGAGCGAAGGTAGAGGGAAAAGCAGACTCCGCATAGAGTACAGAGCCTGGTGTAGAACTCAGTCTCAGGACCCTGAGATCATGGCCTGAGCTAAAACCAAGAGTGGGATGCTTAGCCAACTGAGCCAATCAGGTACACCAATATTGTATTCATTTTTATGTTCCAAGGATCCAGCCCCAGATGATACACATACACTCTTTTTTTTTTTTCTTTTGAAGGAATGAATTGAAAAGGTCTAGAATGGGTCTCTCCCACAACTGCCCTGATCCTATTCTGGTTATCCAAAGGAGAGTGTGGGCTCTTACAGATTCACCTTAATAATCTGGCCCCACACTATATTATCAGTCATTCCCAGCAAACCCTCTTGTAGCTCCAACTACATCTGACTTTTCACTGTTTTTGTAATTGTTGTTTGATTTTTTAAAAATCCACAGTCTCTTCAAATGCCTTGCCTTTGAGCGTGCAGTATCCTCTACTAAGGTCCTTCCCCCATGTTGGCTGCTCAGTCTCCTGACATTCAAAGTCATTTCCTCTTCGCATTGGTGGTGTAGTGGTTAGGGTAGCCGCCTTCCAAAGGCACTTCCCCTTTAAAGCCTTCCTGTTTTTACCCTGCCTTTGTCAGATAAACTTCACATTCCCATGGCCCTCTGGTCAAACTTGTGATCACTAGTCATTTATTGCAAATATCATTTCACCTGTTAGTTCACCTGACAAAAATAAGGATTCCTGGAATTCATGCCTGACACATAGCAGGCATTCAATAAATAATTGTTCCATGAATGGATGAATGAACAAGGAAATAGTAAGCACTCTTTATATTTTGATGGGCTGCATGTGATAGCCATCTGTTTATTTATTTAGGGCAGCATAGCTGGACGCCGAGTGCGTCACATCCAAACCTCAGCCTGGCCTCTTGAACTGGGAGGTCTCGGTAGTGGTTACCACTCTAATGCAGGTGGAGAAACCTGATTAAATGTGTCCTTTTTAAGTCCCTTAAAGGAAGACTGACAGATTTAACAAATACAAATACAAGTTGCCTGGTTACATTTGAATTTCCAATAACCAACATTATTTTTAGTGTAGTTACGCCTCAACTATTGCTTTTACTTAAAAAAAAATTATTCATTGTTAATCAGAAATTCAAATTTGGCTGGATGCTCTGTATTGTATCTGGCAACCCTACCACAAAGGCCGAATTCCCAAACCCTATCTTCCTGTGTTCAGACCCAGTTAATTCTTAGAGAATTTTACGAACTATGCAGTCTTATCATCTTCATGAAATAAATAACCCAAATCTCCCAACTCAGCTCACTAGAATTTTTTTACACATTAAAAAATTTTGCTTCCTCCCAAAACTCCTTTATTATATTTTTGCCATCAGAGTTAGCTTCTAATTTACAGTAGAGTCTTAACCACTTAATAGTAGATAGAACTGGATCTGCGAGGGAAAAATCCATGTGACTCCTCCCATTTGAATCTTCTGGATATTTTCTTTCGGTGTCTGGTGTCTACGGTATGTCTTATGTACCAGAAGATTATGTCTCAGCACCGTAGGGCAGCCATTAAGTAATATTACAGAGGAGGCTTTGCAGAAGACTATTTTAAAACTTAGAAACATCATCTGATCTGAAAATGGGCATTTTCAGATTTCAATCTCTCCGCACCCGTAAATTACCTCGCAGGCCAAAAATGCAGGCACCAACAGTGACTGCACATATTTCTGTTCCCAAGGAACATTTCCCATGACACGAAACCGCATTCCCCTGCGGCTTGGAAGTGAATGACAAAATCTCCACGATACACCTTTTTGCTACATGTAACTAGTTTTCCCTGCGGTCCTATAAAGTCAGGTAATGTCACAAGTGTCATCCCTTCTTTAACGTCCAAATTTGAAAATTATAGGCGTTGTCCTACCTGTCTAAACTAATGCAAAAATAAATAAACAAACAAACAAATAAATAAAAATAATTCCCTGAGTACTCAAATAGCACAGTTGTGAGTTCTGAAAAACACGAACGACCATCAAAAATGACTACGTGGCGATGAGAACGTGAGAGAATTTACATTAGGGGCGAAAAGGGGTCATTTTTAAAAAAGGGCTTGGAGTGGACGGGTAAAGTGACTTAATGGGGCAGAGAGGCATGGGGGAAACGGCTCAGTCCCTGAATGGAAAAATCAGTCTGCCAGGCCCACGGGAAGCCTAAAACCTCGTCTCCACATTTCCCCAAGAGCCCTTGTGACACGGTCAGGTCCGCGGTCAGAGCCTGAGCACAGGAGTGGATGGGTGTGCCTGAGAGCAGTTTCCAACAGAGAAGACAAGTACCACCGGGCAAACCAACAGAAGAGGAACACAGCGGAGGACCATCTTTCCAACTTTGAAATGGACTGAGCACTCACTCATTACGTCAAGAGTTTTACTTTGGGAAGACCAGTATTTCTTTTTCCCCCCGCTGCTTCCACGATGGCTTCTAGTAAATACTGCTTGGTCGGGGGGATACATTCAGAGCCACGGAGGCGAGTAGAATATGTCCTCGATGTTTACGTTGCAAAAAAAAAAAAAAAACAAAACAAAAAACAAAAAACAAAAAAAAACAAAAACAGGAGAATTCTGTTATTTATTTGTTCTTTCAGAAAAGTGAGACAGCAATAAACGACCGCTTAACTTGTACAGCATAAAAGCTTCGCACATGAAGAAAGTTCTTTGACGACCAAGAAGCAGGAAAAATCTTATAGGTGATTGATTCTACTGTAAAAACTGATCTATGAAGGGAGGACACATTTTCTGATCCAACCTGAACCCATCCTGTTGCCTCTTAAACACGTTTATCTTGGTTTTTTTTGGGTAATTTTTAATAGGTTATAATTTGCCAATCCATCTGTCAAAAATAGATTTATTTTGCTTCAGAGCCCAATCATTTTTAAACCTGTTGCACAGTGTAACTTTATTCCTGGAGCTGTTATTTTTGTCCCGTTCCTGTGCGTTTAGCGGCTCTTTCTGCACCAGAGAAGAGATTTCGGGTGTTTGGAGGTCCCCCCCCCCAACTTTCTTGGTTATGAGGAAGCCTATTCGTTTCGACATTATTTGCCCAATTATAAACTAGTCCTAGAGACTTCGAACTGAATTTTATTTCCTCTCGGAAGATAAAATGGAAACCAATTAGTTTACAAGGGCATCTAGCTCAAGGGCTCTGGTTAGGAAATGTGAGGGTACCTTTAAGAGCAGCCGCGGTAATTTTCCACGGCCCGGACAGCCCCGCCCACGCGGCAGGCGGCGGGGTGCGGCGGAGTGCGGCTGCGCGGCGCGGCGCGCGCCTCCCGTTGCCTGGATACCGCCTCCTACACCCCCGGCCCCCGAAGCCCTTTTGTTTCCAAGATGGCCTCCGAGTTCTGTCTAAATGCGCTCGGAACAAAGCCAATTGAGCCCCCTTAAGCTGAGCAGAGAGCAAGAATTGTGTGGTTGGCGCTAAGAGTGTTCAGTGTCAATATTTATTTACTATTATAACTTTACGAAAATCCTCCCTTGGGTTGTCTGGATGGGAGTAAAATCGGGGAGTGCCTCAGGGCGTGTAAGCTCTGGTCTCAGCCTTTCCGCGACAGAGCTTTTGGCCTCGACGTTGGAGATACGTTCTTTTCTTCTGATAAGAATTCTGTTTTTTCCTGTTCGACTAGCTCAGGAAGAAGTCCTTCCAGTTTTAAACTGGACTCTGATGCTCAACGTTAAAGACCATATACAATTACGTGGCGCCCAATTAGGGTAACACTCGCCACGCGGCCGTGTCCGCGCTCCTTTAAAAATCCCCGCTGGTCTTTCTAGTTTTCCTTTTCTTGAAAGTTTAGTTTAAACCCAAATTAATCTCATGGTACCATTATCATGAATATAAGATGGCAAATGCCTCTGGGGATAGGAATTATGTTTTATTCATCTTTATCGTCCCAGAGGTATTTCTGCCTGTTACAAATCTTAGAATAATGGAGCTAAATAATCCTAATTAATTTTTGTGGCTTTTTTCTTTTCCCCCTAACGCCAAGCACTGTGCTATGAGGCGGGTCCTATGAGAGAGCTTTTATCTCCCGTTTTACAGGTAGGGAAACTGAGGCACCGGAAGGTTCAGTCGTTGCCTGAAGCACCGCAGCGAAAGTGGTGGCAGGGAGATTCCAACCCGGGCAGCGTGAAGCCAGCCTGCGCCCGGCTGCCCTGGTGCCATACTGCCTCTGAAAACACTGCCTGAGTCCATGATGTCTTCTAACTGCGGCCCTGTCAGGGAGGAGCATGGAAGTTCCTTTCTCTGAAATACGTTCCTCTTTGTTGTGCATAGACTTTTCACACTTACATCCGTCAGGGCATTCAGATGCTTACTAGAGCCCGAGCTGGAAGACACAGACTCAACCAACCCTGGCCGCAGGTGTTGGGGACGTATAATTAAAAGCAAAAACTCCTGCCAACCCAAAGAAATCTCTCCACAGGTAGAAGAGGCGGAAAACAGTTTTATTATTGAATAGAGAAAGTATTAAGACAAAATAGGATGTGCATCACAGGCAGTCCATTGAGAGATCGAAAGGACGGGAAGAAATGCCACCCTTTTGCACTGCTAAGCCAGATACGCCCTATTAGGTAGGTACCTGTTCTCAAAACAAACAACTAGTTCTCAAGTAAGAGGACTTGACAGCACCATTTGTCACACACTGTTCCTCTTAAACTCACCTTGGAAATCGGTAGCTGATATTCTGTATTAGCTAATTAGTATTATCCGAAGGAAAAAGTAAATTTACATCTTTATGGCAGGAGGTAGGTTTGCAACTTAGAACCAGAAACCTGAGTTAGACTCCTACGCGCCCATAGAAAACGGAGGGGTGGGGGGGATAGGGATGCTATCTTCCTTGGTGATTACATTTCAAAGAGATGGCTCCCAGGTCATTGAGAAAAATATTCCTGGGGTTGAAAAGCTGGCAAAAGGCTTACCTAGCTTTTAAAAAGGTTTACATACTTCTGGAAGGGGTAGGTAATTTATAATCATACATTTTCTTAAAGTGAATGCTGAAAGAAAGTGGGGGAGTGCGGGGGTCTCTTTCCCTTTCTGTACTAGACAAATTTATTTAGATTTAAATTTACCCTGACACAAGATACAGAGACAACTCAGGTCAGTTCTTTCAATCAAAGAGTGTGCTTGCATTCAGATTTTTCAACTCACTAGCCCACCTTTTCCCCAGACATAATAATAAGCATTACCTAATGCTGAGAGTTAGGTTTTCTATTTTGATTCGAATTCTTACTTCCTGGTTTCTTTGAAATTACATCTAATTTCTAGCAGATGCTGAGCGAATTTGCGTGCTGCACTAGACCATGAAAATGTGTCTAAGAACTGCCAAGCAGACAACTGGCTTTCACGTACTTTTGAGTTCAGTCTTAACTCTTCTGTCCACCCTCTTCATAGCACAGCCTTGGGGGTGTGACAGGAAGGACCTTCCCTTCCCCCCACCTCTTAAGCCTCCACTGACTTACCTCAGCTTCTTTAATGAAAAGCTCAGGTTGCTTGGCTAAGGCCTCTCTGCCTTAGCATGTGGTGATACCTGACACTGGACCACCTTCCTCTAGGTTTCTGCTTGCCTTGTTTGACTAGCAAGGCATTTCGCCCATACTTTCCTTCTGGAATCCTTCACTGGCCAGCCTCCCTGCTCACTAGCCTTCCTCTCACTTGGTCTCCCCTGGACTCTGGGCCCCTTGGTAACTTCCCCCTCTTATCTGTATGGGTGGAGACATGTTTAATGTATTATTCTGTAAACTTCTTGAGATGTAAGATCTTTGTTAACAACAACAACAAAATCTTTAAAAATTCCCAACATCTCACAGAAGGGTACCGAGATGAGCAGATCTGAGACCTTGAACTGGTGAGTCACAGGCTTCACCCAGCTCCACCGAACTATTTTAACTCTTTAAAAAAAATTTTTTTTTAAGTTCCAGGACACAGGGGCACCTGGGTGGCTCAGTGGGTTAAAGCCACTGCCTTCGGCTCAGGTCATGATCCTGGGGTCCTGGGATGGAGCCCCGCATCAGGCTCTCTGCTCAGTGGGGAGCCTGCTTCCTCCTCTCTCTCTCTCTCTCTCTCTCTTTGCCTGCCTCTCCCCCTACTTGAGATCTCTGTCTGTCAAGTAAATAAATAGAATCTTAAAATAAATAAATAAATAAATTCCAGGACACATTTTAAAATCAGGATTTACATTCAAATCAGGGTCTTTGATGTCTCTTTAAGATGTGACCATCCTGGGTCTGTTTCCACATGGCAGCAGGTACCAACCTGATACAGAGACTAGCCACTGTAGATGGGACAGGAGCTGTCCACTTCGTCTCAGCCTTTGCCACTCCCTGTCACTTTCCCACTGAAGCTAAGTATGAGGCTTCATTTATTTATTTATTAAAGATTTTATTTATTAAAGATTTTATTTATTTATTTGACACACAGAGAGAGAGATCACAAGTAGGTAGAGAGAGAGGGGAAAGCAGGCTCCCCGCCGAGCAGAGAGCCCAACGTGGGACTCGATTCCAGGACCCTGAGATCATGACCTGAGCCGAAGGCAGAGACTTAACCCGCTGAGCCACCCAGGTGCCCCATGAGGCTTCATTTAAAGCGAGTGCACACTGATGTTTCTCTTGGAGTAAACTACTTCTCAGTACCGAAATCAAGGAAGCAAGACTAAAAAGCATCTTTCAAGGATAATGGGAGAGAGCCCATTCTGTGGTAGGGGAGAAGAGTTGCCTCTGGGTTGCTAGGGCACATAAAATACGTCTGTCTCTGTTTTTCTTAAATCCAAGTGCTTTGTTATTTACGTCATCTTCCTGGCCACTACAGATATTTGATTTTTTGACCAGTAGGGTAGATACTCAGAAGCTGTTTGAAGAAATGAGGGAAGAGAGAAGAAAGGAGGGCGCCTGGGTGGCTCAGTGGGTTAAGCCTCTGCCTTCGGCTCCTGTCACAATCTCAGGGTCCTGGGATCGAGTCCCGCATCAGGCTCTCTGCTCGACTGGGAGCCCGTTTCCTCCTCTTTCTCTCTCTGCCTACTTGTGATCTCCCTCTGTCAAATAAATAAATAAAATCTTTAAAAAAAAAAAGAAAGAAGAAAGGGAAAATAAATTTAGAAAATGGTTAGGATCCCAAACTTTTCAATCCAGCTACTTAAAACAGTCTTTTCCAATTTATCACCTTTGGCCAGTCCTTCAGTTTCATCCTGAACATCTCCTCTGCCATTGGCTGCTGTTGGCTTGGGTGTGTACATGATACTCAAATCCCTACAGCCACTGCCTTAGCAAAAACCATTCGTACCTATGCTTTGTTCTTGATGACTCCACAGACCTAGAATACACAAAACAAAAAAGTTCACTTCATGAGGGTAATTAGTTTTCAAAGGATTATTATTCACAGCACTTTAAGATAGATAGTGTATAATGGATAGAACTGAGAGCTATTTTGTGAAACTTCAAAGAAAAAATCATAAGTCCTGTTGCAATCCATTCTTATGTACCACAATGAGCATCTACATAAATAGTCTTTTCTCTCTAAACACAAGTGAGATAAGAATCACCAAGGCACGTACAAAGGAGGAGGATATTGGCATTCATCTCACATAAAACTGGTCAAGATAACAAAACCATACTTAAGAAGTTACAAACATTGTTTAGTAGAGCTTTTGTTTTCAAGGAAGGGTTTTTAATTACCACTTCCTCCTAAATTCTCATAGCTCAGATTTACATTGTTTGAACAAGAATCCTTTCCAGTCTTATGGAGTAGAGAATCTTTGAGTTCCTTGAGTATTTGCCGTCTTTTAATGGCATTATTGAGCATGGAGTGATAAAACGGAGCCAATGCAAAGTTTTTCTTTCGCCCTGAACGTGCCGTGACATCATGAAATAAACCTCAAGTGGTCTGTCTCCTTTTCCTTGCCTGGGATTTAAAAGCCACTAAATTATTGTCTTGCCTGGCCATCTCGGTCCTTTTCAAAACGTGTGGAGGTGCTCCGGCAGTGGTTGGTGGGGGGATCGGTATAAGAAAAGCTTCACAGTTGATTCTGAAAATATCCTTTCCTGAAGAACCTGCAGTTTAAAAACAAGGGAGGGATTCTGTAGGGGAAGGGTGCATCAGAGAATTTTACATTTGTTAAACTCATTGTGAAAGAGTTCTGTGCACTTAGGAGAAACAACGACCCGCCTAGCAAGCCATGCAAATTGCATTTCCTTTGGGCTTGAGAAAAGCTGAATGAACCTTCCAGCCACTAGAAAAGACCTAAAGCAAAGTTGGCGTCAGGAGACCCGTGTTTTGCTGAAAAGACTCCCTAAGGATGAGGGGAAAGCGACTATACTACTGAAAAATGGAAATAAATGGCCTCTTTCAGCACCTAGAATCTGCCCAGAAATTTAAATTCCATTCTCCGTTAGAAAACCCAACCATATTGCACGTAGTAGGGTTTGTTTATTCAGCACATCTCTTCACAGTCCTCCAGATATTTTAACAGCCGTGCTCGACTATGTGGCTGGCACAAGGACCACAAAATCTTTCGTAGCTAGGGAGGCTCGTTGGCAAATAGATTTCTTGCATGTGATGGAACACAGGCTCATTCAGAGAACTACACATTTCCGTGTGGTTAGATGTGGGAGACTGAAGCTCTGATTATTACCGTTTCTCTAGGCATGCTGCAATAATCGTGTCCTGTCTGCAAAAATGGAGAAATATTTACTCTCTGCAGGTTTTCGTTAGCTTCAACAAGAGTAACTGCAAATATTTTGATATTATTTTAAGGATACTGACAATCAAAGAAAGATCCTCAATTGGCTAAATTATCGCGTTGGTTGGAAAGAGAGGGAAATATTTTTTTTGTTATTTTGATCCTCTCTCACTCGGGATCTGCATGAGTTTCCATCCATGGTATGGAGTACCCCCGTATGTCACAAGGAACCAGCCCAAACCAAACCAGTCACCTATTACCGCAGAAATTTGAAGGATGCGTGAGCTCACTGATGTCAATTACAAGAAAGGCGTCTACTGCCATTTTATTAATCATCCTATCTAAGGGTACCTGGGTGACTCAGTCGTTAAGGGTCTGCCTTCGGCTAAGGTCATGATCCCAGGGTCCTGGGATCAAGCCCCACATCGAGCCCTGCATCGAGCCCCGCATCGAGCCCCACATCAGGCTCCCTGCTCAGCAAGCCTGCTTCTCCCTCTCCCTCTGCCTGCTGTTCCCCCTTGTGTGCTCTCTCTCTCTCTGTCAAATAAATAAGTAGATAAATAAATAAATAAATAAATAAAATCTTTTTAAAAAAAACCATCCTATTTAATCTTCAGAGCCTATGCATCTTCCCTTTTCTTCAATACCAACTGTCCTTGTCCTTATTCTAAGTCAAGCTGACTTGGAATCTATTCAGGGCTGTTACTTAACTCCACAAAGAAAACACTCTGCTGGGTGCTAAGCTCCCAGATTTGAGTTAGAACCTACATCCTGAGTCTGCACAGGCCTTTTTTCCTTGCCTTTCTATATTCATTTCATTTTTCCACATCTTCCTTTTGAATATTTTCCTAGAAATACCTAAACCGTAGGGAAGGAGATGGAAAAGGCCATAGAAACAAGAGTTCCATATGTGTTGCATGTGACTCTCTTGCAGAAAGGTAGTACAATGTCTCTACGGTCTGGCTCTCAAGCTTTGGAGCCGAGATGTGCTCAGGGAAGGCAAAAGGTCCCCCAGCCCAGGAAAATCTACCAATCCAGTTTCCCAAGGCACATATAACTTGCTGACACCAAAGAAGGGCGCCGTATGGGGAGATGTGTGGTGGGGCACGATCATTAATACACTGCTTTAGAAAGAGGGGCCGTGAAGGACTCATCTACCGGCTTCGATGCACGCGTGTCTTTACTTTGGCTTTGGGAAACGATCGGTCAAAATTTCCATTTCTACAAAGCCTGAGTAAAAGAAAATCGAGTGTTAATGTGGTCGGACCCCAGGTTTAGGCAGACGAGAGAGGTTTCAACCAAGTTTGCTTTGTGTTAGAGGACTGTCACACAAGCTGTAAATAAAAAGACCCCTGGCTTTAGGCCTTTTTCTGTTTGTAGACAGTAAATCTAAATCCTTTGTCCCCGCAGACCAACTCAACTGCAGTAACCTTGGCTACGGAGGCTGCAGAAGAAACACACTCTCCAGATTTCCAGTTCTATGTTCAGTTTTAGAAAATCGGTTATGGCAAAAGGGAAAAAAAAAATGACTTTGCCTCAGTATTGACACCAAGAAGCACTCCTCAGACGTAGGGAGGGGAAACAATGAGTCATTCATGCTGTCAGCCCAGGTGGTGCCTGAATTCCAGACACAGGCCGCCGCTGAGTTAACCCCTGCAGGCCTCCTCCCCGAGCAGAGAGAGCGCTGGGCCCGCCTGCCCCGGCCTCCCCGCGGCCTCTGGGGGAAGCAGGGCGGCTGCCAAGCAGGCCCGGGGCTGGAAGGGGACACGAAGCCTGTCACCAGGGGCCCTACCTCCCCGGGGCCAGTCCCAAGGGGCCTCGGGGCTGTTTGTCACCACCTGATTGGCTCCAGGAGAGGGGTGGGGACATGGAAACATTCTGCCCAGGATATATTTAGTTGAAGTGCAGCTGGGGGTGCGCTTAAACAAGGGAGCTTTTGTCCTCACCCTCAAGTGTTTTTCCTAACTGGGCGAGAGTGAAAAACTTCAGCCACGTACTGATTTCTTTTCCTTCCCCTCCATTTTTCTCTTCTTTAGGGTTGCCGGGGGGGTGGGGGGGGAGTTGTTCTTTGGAACGTGGAGGATTTTTTTGTGGTTTGGTGTCTAAGAGGAAAGGGAGCCATTTTGAGGCCGAGTTGACAGCCCAGTGGAAAGCACATACTCTTGCTGGAAGACGCAGTTAAGAAATCCAGACGCTTCCAACACGTTGGATACGTTCGCGTTGTCGCAATTAATTTTCTGTCAGGTCAAAGGGGAAGTGAGGTATTTCCAAACGTCTCTACTTGGGTGGATTTATGGACTTAGAAACATAATTAAGTTTTATAAGCTGACAGAACCCTGTTTCGTTTGAGTTGATTCACATTTTCCAGTAATGAAAGATTTACTTCTGCGCTGATGAGCACAGCTTCTTTGCAACAGATTACTGATGAGCCGTGTAATGGCTCCTGTTCCCGGACTCCGTGGAAAGCCACCGAGAACTGGCCACCTTGCTATGACGCTTTTACGGCCTTTGTGTAAATGCTGTAGCTTAGGGGTACATTGTCTACTATTAAGTCGCACAGGAAATAATGTTAAATGGAAATCCCATTTGCAGTAATGAACCAAGGGCAAAAACTTTTGAACAAGAAGCCGACTGTTTTGATGATACCTCGGAAACCAGTTGTATTGGTATTAGCCAGGGATCTTGAGACAAACAGAAGCAAGAAGGAAGAATATATATATGGAGAGAGAGGGAGAGAGAATGAGTGAATGAGATATGTTTCAAGAAATTGGCTCATCTGATTGTACAGGTGTCAGGTCCAAAATCTGCTGGGTGAACTGACAGGCTGGAGACCCAGGAAGACTCAATGTTGTAGTTCAAGTCTGAAAGCTGTCTGCTGGGAGAATTCCCTCCTGCTGGGGGAGGTCCGTCTATTCAGTTCTTCAACTGATTGGATGAGGCCCACCCACTCTGTGGAGGGCATTGTGTTTTACCTCAAGTTCCCTGACTTAAATGTTGCGCTCACCCAAAAATACCCTCACACAAGCATTTAGAATCATGGCCACACATCTGGGCACTGGGGCCCAGCCAAGCTGACAAGTAAAATCAACCATCCCACAGGTTAATGCTCCCATTTGGAAACATTCACTTGATTAATTACAAGGTTATTTAGCAGGTTGAAGCCACTGTGAAGGTTTAGAAATGGGTAAGATATGATAACTTCTGATAACTGCTTTCTTGAAAACTGCTTTCAGGTCTTCTCACTCTCTCTCTCTCCCTACCTCTGTCTCTCTCTCTCTTTCTCCCTCTCCTCCCCCCCCATCCCCACCCTTCTCTTGGGAGGCTTGCACTGGGAACCAAATGAGGCACAGCATTGTGAGAAAGCCCATGCTACTGGGAGAAGCCATGTGAGGATACTCCAGACAAAAGTCCCCAGCCAACACAACCTCATCTCTAGACATGTGGGTCGGCCAACCCTCAGGTGTTCGCATCCCCAGCCTCCAGTCTACCAGCTATGCCCTGACATAGTGGACCAGATTGGGCCCTGTCCCAATTTCTGACCCACAGAAACTCAGAAAATTCTTAAAAAGGGAAAAAAAGAAGAAGAAGTGGGGGAAGGGGGAGAGGGAGGAGAAGGAGAAGGAGAGGAAGAAAGAAAAGATGAATGCTATTTTAAGCCAGTAAATTTGGGGAGAACTTGCTAGACAGCAATAGATAACTAATAGAGTAAGATAATGGTCAACTTTATAGGAAACTACCAAACTATCTTTCCAAAATGTTTTTACCATTCTGCGCTCCTGCCAGCAGGGCATGAGGGTTCCAGATGCCCCATCCTTACTAGCAATTGATAATTAGCAAGTGTTTCAAATTTTAGCCCTGCTAATGGGCGTGGAGTTGTTTCTCATTGTGGTGCTGATTTGCATGTTCCTGATGAGGCCATACTTACTTTGGATCAGAAATATTATTACTCAACTTAGAAACCAACCTTATTTGCCACGATGTTTCCTAACCATATGCCATAAAACCAACTCATCCTTATCCCCCAATATTTGAGAGTTTATTCTTACATTTCCAATTTGTCTTAAAAATAATTGCCCAAAATGAGTCTGTATTGCTAATAATTATCCACAATGGGCTCAGGAGTTTGCAAGCCCCTGGAAGAATGAGGAGCAAAAGCCATCTATCCATGGATATGGGACTCCTGAGCCTAACTATACCATCACCTGTTTTATTGTTCTGTTTTGAAACTGTTTTAAGATTTTATTTATATGTTTGAGAGAGAGAGAGAGCATTATGACAGGGTGTAGAGGAAGAAGCAGACTCCCCTCTGAGTAGGGAGCGACACAGTGTTCACCCCCAGGACCCTGGGATCATGACCTTAGCTGAAGGCAGACACTTAACCAACGTAACCAACACTTAATCAGTATTGCTATTATTACTATTTATTGAGAAATGCTCCGAGCTGGGCATCTGGCACTTACCACAACACCACTAGGAGGTTCATATTTTTATCCTCATCTTATTCCTAAGGAAGAGTAGGTTTAGGGAGGTCAAGAAACTTGGCTATGACCACACACTGAATTTGAACCCAATATTGTTTTATTTGATCCAAAATAGCTTTTTCCTCACTTCTTTCTAATTTTATGCTGAGATGTAAGGAAACATTTTGGCCTAAAGTAAACAGTGGAAAATATTCCAGACTGGGAGTTGAGACACTGGGTTTTACTCCTGGCTCTGTCTCTAATAAATGGTCCACTCTTGGGCAAGTCCCTCTCTGGATCACAGTTCCTCATTACTAAAAATGAAAGGCTGTGTTAAGACCTTATCCAGTTCAAAAACTGTGATAGATCAGGCATAAGGCTAAGCATTTTACAAGTGTTAGTTAATTTATTTATAGGTCATAAGAACCCTATCACATAGGTATTATTATTGTGCCCATTTTACAGGTGAATAAACTGAGGCACAGACATTAAATTACCTTTCCAAAGTCACAAAACCAGTACATATGATTTCAACTCAGGCAGGTTGGTGCCACAGTCTGTGATCTTTTAAACCAGGCAATGTTCATTGAAAGCTTAATTTTTTAAAAAAGATTTTATTTATTTATTTGACAGAGAGATCACAAGTAGGCAGAGAGGGAGACAGAGGCGGGGGGGGAAGCAGGCTCCCTGTTGAGCAGACAGCCTGATTCGGGGCTCGATCCCAGGAGCCTGAGATCATGACCTGAGCTGAAGGCAGAGGCTTTAACCCACTGAGCCACCCAGGTGCCCCAAAAGCTTAATTTCAACCGCCACCTCGTGACATTAGCAGCATTATTCTCTCCCCATCCCCATTTTCCCTCCTGCTTTTTTGTTTTGTTTTGTTTTGTTTCTCTTTTCATTTCTTTTATTCTTTTATTTTCTTTTTTGAGAGGAGGGCAGTGGGAGAGGCAGAGAGAATCTCAAGCAGTCTTCATGCTCAGCACAGAGCCCGATGCGAAGCTCGATCTCACAAACCTGAGACCATGACCTGAGCTGAAATCAAGACTCAGCCGCTCAACAGATTGAGCCAGCCAGAGCCCCCTCTTACCTTCTGGATGAAAAAAACTGAGATTTAGAAAATTTATTCTGTCCCAAGTCCCACAGCCAGTCAGCGGTAGAGCCAGGATGGGATGGGAAGGAAGCCCGGGCAGTTTGTCATCAAAGTCTAGGGTCAAAGTCTCAGGAGTCAGAACGTGAGAGACCACAGCTCCATAAGCCCCAGAGAATCTTGCCAAAGGAGCTCCTGGGAACACCCAGGAGGACCTGACGTGGTCACACCTTCCTCTCTCAATTCCAACCTGGCCGCATTTCCCCTCTCTTTTCCTCTCCTCTTAGGAAACCCATTGCCTGGAAATCATAAATTAGAACTACACGTGTGTGAGGGAGCCTGCCCTGGGGCACTGGTGGTGGCCTTGGTAGTGCAGCTTCCAGAACATTCCCTGCTGCAGGCTGTGGGGGAGGGGGTCTCCCTAACAGGTCCTCAGGGTCCTCATTCTTTCAGGCCCAATGTTGAATTAATTACCTGGGACTCAAGCCTCAGGTAGAAAAGGGAGTTTGGGCAGCTGGAATAGGACAGTTCCCAAGGCTGTTACTTTGAGACTCTGGTTTTGTTTTTATTTATTTGACTATATCCTTTTTTATTTTTTTAAGATTTTATTTTTGAGTAGTCTCTATACCCAAGGTGGGGCTCGAACTCACAACCCCAAGATCAAGAGTGGCATACTCCACTGGCTGAGCCAGCCAGGCACCCCAAGCATATCTTTTCTTCTCTTTTAATCTTTTTTTTTTTTTTAATTTATTTATTTGTTAGAGAGAGAGAGAGAGCGAGCACAGGCAGACAGAGTGGTAGGCAGAGGCAGAGGGAGAAGCAGGCTCCCTGCCGAGCAAGGAGCCCGATGTGGGACTCAATCCCAGGACGCTGGGATCATGACCTGAGCTGAAGGCAGCCACTTAACCAACTGAGTCACCCAGGCATCCCTCTTTTAATCTTTTTCAATAGAAAACACGCACATAATAAAAAGTCAAATAACACAAAAAGCACATAGTATCTAGTGAATGTGATTCTTCATCTTTTTAAAAACGTTTTATTTATTCATTTGAGAGAGAGAGAGAGAGAATGAGCAGGGGGAGGGACAGAGGGAGAAGCAGACTCCCCGCTGAGCAGGGAGCCCGATGCAGAGCTGGATCCCAGGACCCGGAGATCATGACCTGAGCCCAGGGCAGACACTTAACCAACTGAGCCACCCAGGCACCCTTGATTCTTCATCCTATCCCTGACTTCACTTCCCAAGACCATCTCATTCTCATCCATCCAGCCAAAGGTAGTCCTGCGTGTGTGACCATACAGGGGTAGATTTCCAACCACACCAGCAGGCACCTGAGATACACACTGCTCTGTATCTTCCTATTTATTTCTGTTTAGCAATGTAGCTTGGAGATTATTCCTTGCCAATCCCTAAACACTCTCTCCCTCTTTTACAAGGATGCCGTGGGGATTTCTGCTGTAATTGATCCGACCAGTCTCCTCTCCTGACTGCTGAGGCTGTTTCTGATAGGAAGCTCCGACAGGTCGGCCTCGCGAATCTCTAGTGTTTGTGTTGCACGGCCACGCAGGGCCCTCGGAGATCCTGTCTGTCACGTGGATCAAGGAGGAAGGGAGCGGGGCTTATGGCTTGCCCTCCCCCAGCCTGCAAGGCTTGTATTACTGCTGGAGTTTGCTGCATAGGGCTCTAGTCAGGGGACAATTCATCTGTGGAGGTAAAGCTCAGAAAAATGCATCCAGACCGCAGCTCTACTGCGTGCTGAAATCTGGTAGCTGCAGCCATGAAAATATCCTGGGAGCTTTCCCAAATATGCCTGGCCCACTATGCCACGGTCACGGTCATCTTCTGCTACAGGACCTTGAGTCCCAGGGACGGGGTTGGTTCTGGGACTCGGGCAGCTGGAGGCGCTGCCTGTCATTCAGGGCGGTGGGGACCCGCAGACAGGGAGGGGGAGAACAGGAGAGAGTCTGCCGGAGGCTGCCAACCTGTGGCTATTTCTCTTAGGAAAGGACCTGAGCCACTGACATGGGTTCAGTTCTCATTTTCTCTTGCCTGAGGTGAAAGGTTTCGGGGAATCTTCTTGAAAAGCCAACAGCTGAATGTCTGCCTCTGTCCAGCTTGGTTCAAAGATGTCTGGCTTGACTGTCAGCCCTCTGTGAGCCCCTCCATGATTTCCCTTCTAAAAGAGACACCAACACTGGGAAGCCCCAACCTTCTATCCCCAAATACACTCTCCCAGGACAGACGAAAAAACCTTTCCTTATATTGAGGCCATTGTCCCCACCCTCCTCTCAACAAAAATTAGTTGAAAGTGACCAATAGAAAGCCACTGATTGGGGCGCCTGGGTGGCTCAGTGGGTTAAAGCCTCTGCCTTCGGCTCAGGTCATGATCCTGGGGTCCTGGGATGGAGACCTGTGTCGAGCCCTGGGTCGAGCCCTGCATCAGACTCTCTGCTCAGTGGGGAGCCTGCTTCCCCCTCTCTCTCTGCCTGCTTCTCTGCCTACTTGTGATCTCTATCTCTCTGTGTCAAATAAATAAATAAAATCTTAAAAAAAAAAAAAGAAAAGAAAGCCACTGATTCTCCCCCCGTATTTTTTTCGTGAAAAAATATTTTTTTCACCATATTTTTATCATGAAAATTCCAAAACATACAGAAAACTTGAGAGAATTTTGCAGGGAACTTCCTTCTATTTACCCCTTAGATGCTACAATGAATATTCTGCTAAATTTGCTTTCCTTTCTAAAATACTCTCCCATCTCTTCAGGCCACTGATGCTTGAGGGTTTTTTAAAAGCGTGGCCTAAAAATTCGATTCATTTGCTTTTAAAACTTCAGAACAGGAAACTTAACGCCTTGTTTAATGAACACAGAATAATTTAGTTCCATTCCAAATTGGGCTGCGTGGAGGGAAGAGAGAAAGGAGGTGAGAAGAAAGTGAAGAGCGGGGGGAGAGAGGAGGAAGGGGCCCCGGGGGGGGGCATGAAGACAGAGGGAAGGTCTCGGGGTCCCAAATGAGCGTGGGCCGGGTCACTGGCACGACTCACCGAGAGCCGGGGGTGTAGAGGTGCAGCACCCAGTAGGCAGCTGCCGCCGTTAAGGATGCCGCTGGCCTCCCCCTGTCGCAGTAGGGACAGCCACATGTAGGCGTCCCGGGAAGGTGGAGCATGTGTCATCATTCCTCGCAGACTTCCTGGCCCCTGGGGGCTCCAGCTCGGAAGACAGCTGTCAAATGGTAAAATGGAGCAGAGCCGGGATCTGGAGAACCAGACACCAGCTGTGAATCCCAGTTCTGTTGTGACCACCCCCACGCCAGCCCTCGGACACTTATCCAACCTCTCTTAGCTACTGTATTCTCATCTGGGAAATGGGCCCGTGAGGAAGAGATACCTCGTGGGGCTGGTGGGCAGGTACTCTACACGCTTTACCTCATGCCGTCCTTGCATGGGCTCTAGGAGCGGGCCTCATTTTAGAAATGTGGGAACTGAAACGTGGGGTGGTGAAGTCACTTCTGCAGGTGTGCAGCTGGTCATGGTGGGGACAGGCCAGGCCCCCCCACTGCTCTGCTGCTCTCAGCACTGTGCTTGGTGCTAACCCTATTCGGCATGACTACACAGGCTTGTCACAGTGGGTTCCTGCAAGGTCAAGGTGGGAAAACCCATGCGAAAGAGCTAATACTTAATAATAATACTGGGTCCTTAAAAGCCTTCACTGAATGACAGACCATGTTGGTGAGCTCAACAAACACTTGGTTCTTCAGCTGCTGTCCCTAATTGTTCTCCCATCCAAGTACTAACCAGGCCCTACCCTGCTTAGCTTCCAAGATCAGAGGAAATCGGGTGCGTTCAGGGTGGTATGGCCGTAGACAGCTTTCTCTAATCGTTAATGTCATAGAAGCTTCCCTCTGATCAGAATAACCATGGAGGGATGGGGAATCTCCTTCATCCCGTATTATACAAATGTCAGGTTTAACAAATTACGAGGGAGCTGATTTTCTTTGGGTTCTGACCTCATTTATATTAAAGCGACATTGAACCTACTATATATATGTTTTTTGCTTGTGATCATACAACAGGAAAGCAGATGAGACATGTCAAGATGTAGGGCAAGCCCTTCTTTCGCCTGCCTGTACCAACCCGGTACTGGACTTCTCTACGGTACCACGGGCAATCCAACCCCCAGGGCTGTCCCGGGAGAACCGAGCTGGGAGACTCTTCCCTCTCCTTCCCTTCAATAAGGCCTCTGCACACACTGGTTACTGAGGCACGCTTTTGCGTGGTGGTTGTACTTCTTGTACTTGTGAAGTACTTCCCTTCAAAACTTGTCAAATAACAACCCTATGAATTTATCTCTAAATGCAATGAAGAAGATACACAGACTAAAGGAAGATCATATATGGAAAAGTACTTTCAAACTTTCTTTTTTTCTTTTTTAATTTAATTTTATTTTTTAAAAAGATTTTATTTATTTATCTGACAGAGAGAGAGAGAGAGAACACAAGTAGGCAGAGAGGCAGGCAGAGAGAGAGGGGAAACAGGCTCCCAGCCGAGCAGAGAGCCCAATGCAGGGCTCGATCCCAGGACCCCGGGACCATGACCTGAGCTGAAGGCAGAGGCTTTAACCCACTGTGCTACCCAGGCGCCCCTCAAACTTTTTTAAAATTTTCTGTACAAACACAAGGTTTTTAAAAAAACTGCTTAATAGCCAAAAGGTAGAAGTAACCCAAGTGTCCATCAGCAGATGAAGGGATAAGCAAAATGGGGTATGTTTGTACAATGGGGTATTATTCGGCCTTGAAAAGGAAGGAAATTCTGGCACACGCTAAACATGGATGAATTTTGAGGCCTTTATGCTGAGTGAAATAAATAAGTCTCAAAAGGACAAACTTATGTGAAGTACCAGAGTAGTCTAGGCAATGGATTCGGAGTGTAATATGGTGGCTGCCAGGGGCCAGGGAGGGGAGGAAGGGAATGGAGAGTTACTGCTTCATGGGCACCAAGTTTCAGCTCTGCAAGATGTTCTGGAGGTGGATTGTGGTGATGGGTGTACAGACCATACCTTTAAAAATGCTGAAGGTGGTATATGTTATGAGTATTTTTCCCCAATTAAAAATAATTAACTAATTAAAAACAAGCTTATACATTTTATGATGTTGGTTTTCAAAAATTTTTATTTAAATTCCATTAGCCAACATATGATGGTAGTTTTGTCTCATTTTTGCCTAAGCCAGTTAAGAGGACACTATATCTTTTTCTTTTAGTAAGACCCAGAGACCAGAGCTAGGAAAGAGGCACCCATGAAAAGGACAAAGTCCTGGGCTTGAAGCCAGAAGTTAGGGCCCTTAGACTCACCTGGGGTCCAAAGGTGATTCCAAGGGCCCCCTGACTGCCTCTCCTTGGAGTGAGAGAAAGCAATAGTTTTGGGGACTAAGTGAGTGATGACCAACTGAAGAGTCTTAGGACTGAAGAGGGTTCACATGGCAGAGGGCGCCCCGGGCGGGTGTGGGACCTCAGCACCCTACTCGGTGAAACCAGGGTCTTTTTTTTTTTTAATTTTATTTATTTATTTGAGAGAGAGAGATGACAAGTAGGCAGAGAGGCAGGCAGAGAGAGAGGGGGAAGCAGGCTCCCCGCTGAGCAGAGAGCCCGATGTGGGGCTCGACCCCAGGACCCTGAGATCATGACCCGGGCCGAAGGCAGAGGCTTAACCCACCGAGCCACCCAGGCGCCCCGAAACCAGGGTCTTGACACCACGTGGGAACCTATGTCTCAGCTCCTTCTAGCTCTAACAAACTGTCACCATCTACAAAGAAACAACTCAGCCCATACACCTTTGCTTTTAAACAAGACCCGATTAAGCCAGTCCCTCAACTCTCAGGGATATGCGATGTTTCAAGAGAAAGCAGGAAATCTCAAGTTAAGTGTTTACAACTTGCCTCTGTGTGTGTAAACACTCAACTGTGTACCATTCCTCCTCCTCTCTCTGTCTCTCTTTCTCTTTGTGTGTGTGATGATGGTTTAAAATATCAGCAGATCCCTACAGTCTCATTTTTGTATCACGGAACAATACACCTCCTTTCAGCTTTTCATTCCCAGGATAAACTAATCCAGTTTTTTTTTTTCTTCTCTTTTTTTCCAAAGGCCAACCCTTTTAGCATGTCATTATGACCGGTTGTAATTTCCATTCCTGTGTGTTCAGGATTGATGTAAAGGAGTTAAAAGCTTTTCCTTGGCCTTCATTACCTCTTCCCCAAAGATGAAATTCAACTTAATATTACAACAACAGTTCCACAGGTCACGTCCCACATGTTGACGTCCCCTCCACACATTCGCACCAGCTGACGGACCGAACCGCAGCTACCACCTGTCCTCTCCCCGGCAGCTGACTCTACTCCTGTGCAACCTAGAAAGGAAGGTCCTAGCCTGGCTCTCTCCGTCCACAGCTGCAGCCTCAAGCCTCCTACACCTGTACAATGGGAATAAAAGTGCGCTTTGGAGTTGTACAGAAGAGAAAATGAGATGACATCTTTAACTGTCGGCTCCCCACCTCTTCCTTCCAGAATTTTCTTCCTGGTCTCTTTCCTTTTATTTTTTCTCTTTCTCCTTGTCTTTCTTTCTTATTCTTACCAAGGGAAACACTGTGGAGACCACAGTTAATAGAGCACACCCTTCAATGACAAGGCATTTGTTTTATTTTATTTTTTTTCCCTGGGTCACTTTTCCTGATTTCTGGTCACAGCCTGGCCATTGGTAATTGGTCATTTGTCAGCTGGTGCACTGAGATCTACGTACATGGGCTACTGTCACCAGAATCTCCATCTTTCTTCTTGAGTTTAATAACATTTTCCAATTTCCTACCAGCTAGCCTAACTGCATCCCAGCAAATCTGTGGGTCTCCTTCATTAAGGAATTTTGCAGCAAAATCCCTTCAACCGGCTGGGAGGATTTTGCTCGCTTTGGTTTGCACTGAGCTTCGTCCTTTCCCCTCTCTCATTAAGAGACCCTGTTTGGGGGCTCCTGGGTGGCTCAGTGGGATAAGGTTCTGCCTTTGGCTCAGGTCATGATCTCAGGGTCCTGGGATTGAGCCCCTCATTGGGCTCTCTGCTCAGCAGGGAGCCTGCTCCCTCCTCCCCACCCCGCCTCTCTGCCTACTTGAGATCTCTCTCTGTCAAAAAAATAAATAAAATCTTTAAAAAAAAAAGAGAGAGAGAGAGAGAGAGACCCTGTTTACATCTACACCTCCAATTCTGTTTTCACATTGGACCAGCCCTTTCGGTTAACATTTTCACCAGTGGCGTGTCTAGGACTTCACTCAACATCAAACTGTTTCCTTCGAGTCAGAAACAAAAACAGATCCTTTGTTCAAAAGTTCCTTCACTCTCTTCCTCAAGCTTCCCCCACCCCCACCTCCTCCCTGGCTTTGTACTTTGTACCGAATAGCAGCTGTACCTTCTGGAACAGTCCTGAACTGTCTTATGCTATGCAATGCAGAGAATGCACTTTCTCATAATCAGAAGTTGCTGGCAGAGCAGAAAGAAACAAAAAACAAAAGCTGCATTTCAGGAACTTCATTTAGTGAAATATACTTCCTTTTGATAGCACGCCAGCTAATTTCTTCAGCAGGCAATGATATTTTGAAAGTAAATGACTATGGGGGGAGGGAGGGAGTCAGTGAAGGGAATCAATAAACCAAATCAGGTGCCACTTTCAAATGATGTTGTCCATTCATTCATGAAACTGTGGGAAAGAGATAAATTCAATGGTGAATGCCATATATTACCATAACAACTTTGTTCCCTGTTTCTCATATAGAGGAGAATTAAAAAACCCCCCAAACCCACCTGTATTTGATGACAAAGGAATTGTTACAGATTACAAATGTTTTACAGGGTATATTAAAATATTAAAGCAAATCTAATCTCTTACAAATGCACAAAATAGACCTTATATTAAAACCTTGAGATTATCTATATGTTTCCTTGCTTGATACTGAGGGATCTTTAAATCAATTTATTAAGATTACAAGTAGATGCACAGGAATTAAAAGGTCATTTGGCCTTTCCTTATATAGTTTCATCAAAGAATTCATCAATTATCTAGTTTCCTCCTCATTTGAGATTAACAAACTATGATATACACAGTAAGTGATATACTTTATAACACACAAGTCAGCATGAAAACAATACTCAGAACTGTTGATTTTAACATCTATTTTAACTAACTTCCGAGTACCAAATTACATTATTTTCTATTCAACAAATATTTTGAACACCCGTTATGTGCGAGCATTGCATACACACTATGGGAGAATACAAAGAAAAGTAGAATAGTCCCTTCCGTTGAAGAGCATTCCACATCCAAGAATACAAGACACCTATAACGACTTGAAAACACTAAAGACTTCTTTATGAGAAATAAGGTGATGCATGTATGATGTACTTTCAAAATGTTAACAAAATCCATGAACATATTTTAAAAACTTAGGATGGTACAAGAGCACTGTGAAACCCAATTCTCCCTTCCCAGCTCCCCCGGCTCTTTTCCCAAAGGCCATCTCTGCTACGTGTTCCTTGTGTATTTCCAGTGATGATATAAGCAGATACAAGCATATACATAAGCTTACGTATCACCACATTCATCACTAGTTCTTTACACAAATTTCTAACCCACATTTTAAGAGAAGGTTAACCTAGAACAACTAGCCATTGTTTAGCAATCTCAGGGGATGATCAGATCCGTTCATTTGGATGGCTAGATGAAAAAATCATTCCTCTCCGGTAGGACATTTCAATTTTTTACTATATGAAATAATGCTGTGTGAAACATTTTTGCGATCCAACCTTTCTTTAGGCAGATTTTCAGAAGGCGGATTATGAGGTCAAGTCCTTTGGGTATTACCAAATTGTATTCTGATAGCTATTTACTCCCATCAGCACCATCAGGGATGATTTCATTTTTTTCCATCTTTGCTAATTTGGTAGATGGAAAACATAATCTCATTGTTGCTTCAGTTTGCATTTCTTCGAATTAGTGAGGTTGGACATTTTTCCAGATGTTGGCTAGTCTTTGTAGAACCTGTTTTTGAGAATTTTCTGGTAGGCTCCTTTGCATATTTAACTGTTGGGGTTTTTCTTCCTGAATCTTATGATCTCTTTAAATATTAAAACTATTAATTCTCTTCCTCATTATTAATGAATAGTTCCCCTCATCTAGTGTTTGCCTTTTGAGTTTTGATTTAATTAGCTTATTTTTGGCCCAGAAGATGTACATTTTTATCTGTTCACTGCTATCCATCGAGTCATTCATAATTCATTTCATTACCTTTGAGGCTAGAATAACCTACTTATTGCATCCTTTCAAGAACTTTGTAGAGACGGAAGGGAAGTCCACCTTATGTTTATAGCCTGTCAACAGGGGAGTTTTCTAAGCATTCATCTGCAGAGGTGGGTTGACGATTCATTCTCTCTTTAGGTCTGATGTATGTGAATCTAAGAAAACATCTTAGACATCCCTTTTGGAAGGACTTTGCCTTATGGTGCAACTTCCAGTTGGGAAGCTAATCATGTGGAGTTGTGAAGTGCCATTATCTTTCTTTTCTCTTTCTCTACGACCCAGAGTTGAAAATTGCTATTGACTTTGTTTTTAGCCTCTCAATGTGTTCATCTCAAATCCTTTATTCAAACAATTCTTCCTGTTCTCTTGGCCACCGTTAAAAATAAATCTGAATATATCAATCAGTTCTTCAGAGAAGTAGAACCAATAGGACACACACGCATCCCCGTCGTCGTCATCATCCTCACCATCATCTCTCTATCCTGAGAGGTTTAATCAGTTGGCTGACGTGACTGGTTGGTTGGGGGGGTGGTTAGCAAGTTGGAAATCAGGCAGGATTTCCATGTTACAGTCCTGAGGCAGAATTCCTTCTTTGGGAAACCCCAGTTTTTGCTCTTAAGAGCTTCAGCAGATTTTGGGAGGCATTTTTGAGAGTAATCGTTATTACTTAAAGTCTCCTGATTGTAAGTGTTCATTACATCTATAATACTCCTTCACAGCGACCTCTGGGCTAGTGTTTGACCAAACAACGGGGCACCATAATCTAGGCGAGCTGACACATGAAACTAACCTTCAAACTGATCTTCCCATTGGATTGATTTCTTTCTCAGTCTGTGCTTCTATGATCCTATAAGCTTATTTGTGAGTGCGCAGTCTACTAGGATTTATTAAACCTATTATAAGATTTTGATAGTATACATTTGTGAATACAATCATTGCCCGAATGTTTCTATGGCTGGTTCGCTGGCTATACAGATGTTCTGCTCCAAAAGTTGGATCGAATTGAACCCCATTCTAGGAATTAGGAATACATTATGTCTAGCTTTGACAATATGGTTATTAGAGAGTTTCGGATCTAGTAGGACATGTGATAAGAGGAACGGTTGAATGTGCGGTTTTGTATACATTGTCTGGAGGTGGTATGGAGGCTCTGGCTAAAACATCAGCTCTGCCCCTTAATAGTCTTTTTTTTTTTTTTTTTTAGATTTTATTTTTATGCGTTTGAGATAGAGAGAGAATGAGAGAGAGCATGAGCAGAGAGAGCAGCATACTCCCTGCTGAGCAGGGAGCCCAGTGTAGGACTTGATCTCAGGACCCTAAGATTATAACCTGAACTGAAGGCAGCTGCTTAACTAACTGAGCTACCCAGGTGCCCTGCACCTTAATAGTCTTGAGGGAACTAGGCAAGACCTGGGAAAGGGAGGCTACAGGCATTAGTTGGCTGGGGTGCCACCAATTCAGAGGAAGAATATGGAGCCGGATGTGATAACCTGCAATGGCGACCACGCAGGTACTGGGCAGGTGAGAGGTGGGAACTATGCCATCCTGGTAATGGGAATGGAACTAAGGACATAGCTGCTGCCAAGCTGGTAATGGAGACCAGCTTACGCACAAGGATTGCAGTTGAGTGAGACAAAGGACTCTGCCACCAGCACTGGCAGTGGGGTAAGGAGATCCTGCTTACACATGCTTGCGTGAGCAGGAAAAGTGAACCTGGGCCTGCTTCTCTCTCAGGCTATTCAATAGGACAGGCCAGCCCCTGGTCTCCTGGAGACACAATCCTGGGAGTAAAGAACAGGCACAATCACCCTCCTAAGAAGCGAAGAATCTGAGGTTCCGAGTGGGTAGGTCTCTTGCACAATGCCATGTGGTTATCTGTTAAGATAAATGTATTCATATGTGTTATTGCTTGAATTGCATCCATCCCCCCCTAAATTCATGTGTCAAAATCTTAACCCCTGGTATCTTAGAATGAGGCCTTATTTGGAAATAGGGTCATTGTAGATGTCATTAGTTAAGATGAGGTCCTCCTCGAGTAGGGTGGGCCGCTAATCCCACATGACTGGTGTCCTTGTTAAAAGGGAAAACTGGGACACAGGCTTTGCACGCAGGGAGAGCACCATGTGAAGACGATGCAGAGATGAACGATGCTTCCTTAAGCCAAGACACAGCAAAGATTGCCAGCAACCCCCAGAAGCGAGGGGAGACACATGGAACAGATTTTTCTAACAATCCTCAAAAAGAGCCAAACCACCGACATCTTGATCTTGAAATTCAAAACCATGACAGCATAAATTTCTGTTGTCAAGCCATTCAGTTGGTGGCAATTTGTTATAGCAGCCCGAGGAAACTAATACAATATGAAAACATCTATTGCTCTTTATGTTTGTTTTTAATGAAAAAGCATCTTGGAAATTGATTCAATTTCTTATTTTAAGTGAGAACAGGTTTTGCTTAGCAAATACATAAACAGAAGTTCTTGTAATTTAACAAAAATGGTGGCACGAAAATTCGGACGCCGAGTATATATGTATCCTGTAAAGAAACCAAAAGATTTCTCGATGAGATACTCCGAAGGTCAACATTATCTTCCATTTATCCATTCACAGGTGAAGATGTTTCACTCCCCACAGAAATTTTGAGAATCACTGAGTCACAACCAGGATTATTCACAACCCAGGATTATTCAGAAATTTCAGAGACTTTCTCTGTAAGGGGAGTAGTCACCTAACATTCATCCTCAGACTAAATTATGTTTGTTTGCTTTTTATTTTCCTGAGCACATTTTTTTTTTAAGATTTTATTTATTTGACAGAGAGAGAGATCACAAGTAGACAGAGGCAGGCAGAGAGAGAGGGAAGCAGGCTCCCTGCGGAGCAGAGAGCCCAATGCTCGATGCTCGATCCCAGGACCCCGAGATCATGACCTGAGCCGAAGGAAGAGGCTTTAACCCACTGAGCCACCCAGGCGCCCCCCTGAGCACTTTTGAAAAAAACAGCAATTTAAAAACTTACACTGAAGTTTCATTTGAACGAGCTGAGAGTTTAGTTTCTTTTACTGAAACACAGTTGACATACAATATTATATTGGTTTCAGATGTGCAACATAGTGATTCAACATTTATATACATTATGAAGGGATCATCACAATAAATCTAGCTACCATCTGTTACCATACAAACTTGTTACATATTATGGACTATATCCTTCTATGCTATACATTGTATCCCTGGGTCTTATTTATTTTGTAACTGAAAGTTTGTACCTTTTAATCTCCTGTCCTTATTTTGCCAGCCCCACAACACCTTCTCCCATACAGCAACCATCATATTGTTTTCTGCACCTACGAGTCTATTTCCGTTTTTTCGTTTTGTTTGTTTGTTTGTTTGTTTGTTTTTGTGAGACGGAGAGATTGAGCGAGTGAGGAGCAGGGAGGGGTAGAGAGAGAAAATCTCAAGCCTATTTGGCACTGAGTAAGGAGCCCGATGTGAGGCTTGATCCCACAACCCTGAGATCATTACTTGAGCCAAAAATCAAGAATCAGACACTTAACCGACTGAGCCAAGCAGGCACCCCATTTTTGTTTTGTTTTGTTTTTTAGATTCCACATATAAGTGAAATCAGATGGTATTTGTCTTTCTCCATCTGACTTATTTCACTTAATTCATCCAGATTGTCACAAATGGCAAATTTTCATTCTTTTTTATGATCTTTATCCATTCATTCATTGATGGACGCTTAGGTTCTTTCCCTATCTTGACTATGGTAAATAATAGTGCCCTGGCTGGCTCAGTTGATGGAGCACGTGACTCTTGATCTCGGGGTAGTGAGTTCAAGCCCCACATGGGGTATAGAAATGACTTAGGAATAAAATATTAAAAAATAATAATGCTGCAATGAACATGGGGGTGTCCATATCTTTTCAAAGTAGTGGTTTTATTTTCTTTGGATAAATACCCAGAACTGGGATTGCTGGATCATATCCGTGGTCCCATTTATAACTTTTTCAGGCAACTCCATGCTGTTTTCCGCAGTGCTGCACTGATTTACATTCCCATCAACAGTGCACAAGGGTTCCTTTTTCTCCACATCCTTACCAACACTTGTTATTTTTTCTTTTTTTTTTAAGATTTTATTTATTTATTTGACACAGAGAGAGAGACAGAGAGAGAGAGGGAACACAAGCAGGAGAGTGGGAGAGGGAGAAGCAGGCTCCCTGCTGAACAGAGAGTCCAACGCAAGGCTCGATCCCAGGACTCTGGGATCATGACCTGAGCTGAAGGCAGTCGCTTAACCAACTGAGCCACCCAGGTGCCCCTTTTTTGTCTTTTTGTATAGCCACCTCTGGTGAGGTGATACCTCGTTGTGGCTTTGATTTGTGGGGACATTCATGTGAGTGAAATTATTTTTTTAAGCATGCTGTTTCACAGATTGAAAGAAAAATTGTCTTTCCATAGGTTCGGCAGCAGCAGCAACTATCCACGAGAAAGTTTTCCCCTAGATCCCTTCTGTCATTCCACAGAATAATACAAAAGATGCAAAATTGATAGAAATACAAACACAGAACTAGAAGGAAGAGTTTTTTGGTGAAATCTATTGATGGAGAAACTCAAGTATCAAGTAAAGATAGAGGTCCTGTTTTGGGGATGCCTGGCTGGCTCAGTCAGTTAAGCGTCTGCCTTCAGCTCAGGTCCTGCCTCTGGCTTCTTGCTCAGCGGGGAGCCTCCCTCTCCCTCTGCCTGCTGCTCCCCCTGCTTGTGCGTGCTCTCTCTCTCTCGCTGGCAAATAAATAAATAATATCTCCTAAAAAAATAAAAGAAGTCCTGTTTTGGAGTTTTTTAAAGTTTTGTCTGTTTGTTTGGGTTTTTGGGTTTTGTTGTTGCTATCGTTGAAAAAAGCAAAGGGTCATAAGTAGTCAATCACATTTACAATATGTAAACCAAAGGTAATTTGAACCATTCAGAGCTACTTTGAAGTTTTAGCCTATTCTGTTGTCCTATAAAACTCAAGGGAGGACTTTGGGCTTGAGCACTGTTTAGGGGCCAGAAATGAAAAGTCACTTTGTTTGGTTATTTACTTTTTCATCTGAAAATGGAATACCATTACTGACAATCTTGCAGAAAGAGCAGGAAGAAAAATATTTGGAGAGTATTTCCAAGCTAATGCATACCTTTTAAAATTATTATCTAATTAGATAAACTACATGTTGTTTTAACGCATTTTTCAAAAAAGTAATTTCTGTTGCAAATATTTTCTTCATAGAATAATTGCATTTCAGGCTCCACATCATCTTGGTTGTTATCACTAAAGATGACTGCTAACCTGAAAATGCTTGGATGATGAGAAAAATGCCACCAAATTTACATATGCTATATCCCTGAAAAGGAGTGGCCATTGACTCGCATGTGTTGGAATTCAAAAGCGTCCAAAATACTCTGAAAAATCAGGAAACTGAAGAAATAGAGGAAAAAAATATGTAAAAGATGGTAGCAAGCAACAGAGTCAGAAGACAGACCGGGTTTCCCACCACTTGTCCTAGTGCTGTGCCCAAACACAAGTCAGCCGGCAAAGTTACTAAAATGGCATTATCTTACAATTTCCTAGTGTTGTGGGTCCCCGAGACTTCCCCAAGCTTCGAAAATTTGCTAGGAGGACTCACAGAACCCAGAATATAGTTGTATTCACAGCTCTAGTTTATCACAGCAAAAGGTTGCAAAACAAAATCCGCAGAGAGGAAAGGCTCTGAACTTGGCTCAGACCCCACTTCACAAACAGGGCTGGTGTTGTGGAGAGAAATCATGTCTACACGGGTTTGTCTTGTTTTGTTTCAGCTCCACCCCCTGTGTTGATCTGGTTCCATCTCTTTCAAGGCCAAACGGCAGAAACATCACCTCTGTTCCACCGCCCACATCTCTTCTTCCCTCTCCTCCCCCAGGAACAATAGCTGAGTCTCACAGCTTGGAAGACACCAGGCACGGTCTAAGGACTTTATGTATTTACGTGACTAATCCTCAAAGCAACCCAACGAGGTGGGTGTTATTACCTCCATTTTTTTTTATTACCTCCATTTTTTTCCCAGGTTTTATTTACTTATTTGACACAGATAGAGAGAGACAGTGAGAGAGGGAACACAAGCAGGGGGAATGGGAGAGGGAGAAGCAGGCCTCCCGCCAAGCAGAGAGCCCAATGTGGGGCTCGATCCCAGGAGCCTGGGATCATGACCTGAGCTGAAGGCAGATGCTTAACGACTGAGCCACCCAGGCGCCCCTAGTACCTCCATTTTTAAAAAGAGAGGATAGAGGCACAGAGGGCCAAGCAGCCTCTTGAGGCCTTACAGCTAAGAAGCGGCACAGCCTTAATTCAAAGCCCTACAGTCTGGCTCCGGACCCAGCTCTCAGCTCCTGTATGACACTGCCTCTCAGAATTAACACACACTGGGCTGCACACAGTCAGGCCGTCGTGGCCCTACCAAACCCAGAGAGCGACAGGAAGGCTAGAGAATCAAAGCCAGCCCTCGGCTGACTGCAACTCTCTCCTTACAGTCATTTCCAAGTCTCCCAAACAGGCTTGACTAACGTTCTCAACAGTGACCAAACAAGCCACAAAATCCTGAAGTGATTCATGAACTCTTAAAGAGCGGGTAGAACAACATGAATGGATTTGTGACTGAACTGTATATTTAAAAATGATAAAGGTGGTAAATCTTATACGTAGTTTGCCACAATTTTAATCTATCTATTTTTTAAAGATTTCACTTATTTATGTATTTTTAAAAATATTTTATTTATTTATTTATTTGACAGACAAGAGATCACAAGTAGGTAGAGAGGCAGGCCGAGAGAGAGAGGAGGAAGCAGGCTCCCTGCTGAGCAGAGAGCCCAATTCGGGGCTTGATCCCAGGGTCCTGGGATCATGACCTGAGCCGAAGGCAGAGGCTTTAACCCCCTCAGCCACCCAGGTGCCCCAAGATTTCACTTATTTATTTGTCAGAGAGAGCACAAGCAGGGGGAGCAGCAGGCAGAGGGAGAAGCAGGCTCCCCACTGAGCAGAGAGCCCGATATGGAACTCTATCCTAGGACCTTGGGATCATGACCTAAGCCAAGGGCAGACACTTAATGGACTGAGCCACCCAGGCGTCCCTTACTACATCTTTTAAAAACCAGACATAATTTCATGCAAAGCCCTTCTGGCATCTATGCTAGCGTGCAACGGATACCCCTTCCTTGTGCATCTAAGTAACTTTGGGGAAGACGGTTTAGTTTGCTTGACTCTCCGTGCTGAACTTGGGAGCTCACAGATCAAGCTGTATTTGCTAATCCCTGCTCAAAGTGCAAGCCTGCAGATAAGCTATTGCTAATTATTATTCCTTTTCATGTTTGTCACACAATACTGTTTTAAAAGTGTTCTTTTTGTACGTTATCTCATCAGACAGTAGGTTGTAGTGAATTGCCCTGCAAAGAAAATGTAGCAGATATAATCATCTATATTGTATGGCAGAGGAAGTGGTGGGGGTGAGGCCCGGGAAGCCCAGATCTTGAAGCTTGTAAATGGCCGAGTTGAGGTCACAATCAAAGCCTTTTGGTTACCACCTTCCCTTTTCTCCAATTCTCTTAATCCCAGGAAGGCTGGAGTGAGGGGAGCCAAGTGAGGCACTTGCCTGGGTTACAAAATTTAAGAGGCACCAATCAAGACAAATTATGGTTTAAGGTAATATCTTTATAAGTTAAAATTAATGTTAAAATCGTCCCAATGAACAAAACACCAAAATTGTAAATGCAGACCTGCTGTTTGCTTATTGTACAATCCTGCATTATTGTGCAGTGGGAACGGTTGTTTCCCATCAGCCTGAGAAGTTCTCAGACCCACGAGGCCATCTCCTCCTTGTCAGGTGGTGGTTATGAGGGTGGCCAAGGGGGTGCAGACAAGTGGGTGAAGCGGGGTTCTCTAGAGATTTGTGATCTTTTACTGTAGAGGAGGTTCAGAACCTGCCTGGGGTCAGATAACCGGAGAGAATGGTCAAGTTCAGGTTGGATCCCAAAGTTCACGGTGCCAGGGACCCTGTACTTTGCTTGCTGCTGGGTTGCCTCTATCCACTCTGCCTTCCTAGTGCCTACAAGTAACAAGGAGAAAACACCCGTAAAGGAGTCACTCTACTGCACACTGAAAATTATAAGAGCCTAAGTGAAGTCCCAAGGGGTGCCCAGGATGGAGATACTTATGGTTGGCCGGTCAGGGGCGATTGCATAACATGCCAGCCATTCCAGAAATTCTATCAGAGTGCCAGGGGCAAAGATCTATTTTTACCACCCACATACAGGGTGTGTCCTACTTTGAAGGAACTCTAACAAATGGAAACCTATATTTACATTAAAAGTACATTAAGTTGTGATTATTTACTTGGTCTAAATCATGTCAAAGCCCATTCAATATCAAGTTCTCCTAATCTATTAAGTGGAATTTGATTGTGTGGCTGATGGGTACTTTGCCAACCTGTTGGGTAATTTTAACGTAGCAAATCTTCAGTCAGCTGCTATTTGAGCATCTACAATTGTGCCGTGATAAACAAATGAAAGTCGAAGTCAAGGTCTCTACCTCCAGTAAAGCCACACAGAGTCTACTTAGGGAGATAGGATCCCTATACCCACATAGACAAATATTGACTCACGATAAGAGCCACCTGAATACTGACTAGCATAGCCATTAACTCACAGAAATTCCAAGGAGGAAGCAATCACTTTGTTTTCTGGATTCTTTCTTTCTTTCTTTCTTTCTTTCTTTCTTTCTTTCTTTCTTTCTTTCTTTCTCTCTCTTTTTTTTTTTTCTTCTTGGGGAACAGAGAGGGGACAGTTGGCATGAACTGATTCTGCAGGATGGGTACCTAGTAGGAAATGTGTGCAGCATGTATTTGAGGGCTGTAGGGAAGGCTGCGCAAAGGTGGGGGGGCCGCCAGGTGCCAGAGAAGATCACATGACAGTGACACCATCCATCCTGCTGAGTAGCAGCTGTATTAAGCTGGCAAAACACCAATCTGAGACCTGAAGGTGGCCTTTGTGCAGAGAGTTATAAGCAGATGAGACGTTCTAGGGAGCCCATCAAGACCAGCTTCATTAAGCCCAACCAGAAAGATGCCTGAGAAAGAAATGGTTGAAGCAGGTAGAAGAAAGCAAGGAGCAGCAGTATCAGAGAGAACTGGGTTCCAAGAGCTCCACGGGGTGAGTGGCCACTGTGAGGTGCAGGACGGAGGTCAAGGAGAGAACCATAGGAGGCGGATGGTCATATTTTTAGGGAAGGGATTTCCTGTTGGCATAGCTTCACAAGGACGGTACCAGTCTGACGCTGAGCACGACCTTGATTCAGCAAACTTTTCTTCTGTTTCTCCAGCTAAGGCAGCAGAAGGGATGACTTCCTATGTACATGTAACATTCAGCCATAACTGAGAACAGAAGTTGTCCAGAATGGCACAGGTCCAGGGGGAAGGGCCAGAAGGGACTGTTTTGGTCCCTGTTTTGCGAGGTGGGTCTCTCACCAGGTCTCTGACATTTGGTGGGCAATGGATGTTTTAGACCCATTAGACAGGTTCTAGAAGTAGGCATGCGCCCAACAATTGGCACTGGTGTCGCTCACCTCTGGCTTTCCTTGTTTCTGCTCCTGGGGCCTCTGTGGGCGCACAAGCTAGTGGTTTACTTGGACCTCTACCTTGTCCTCTTTTCTTTTCACCTTGCCTACACATTTGCTCCTTTCTTGACTTGGCTCTCATGGTGTAGAAGTTCCTAAGATGACCCTAAGGCAAAGAGCTTTGAGCCAACAGGTAAAATGCAATCTAATACAATCTAATTCATCCTAGTAGTATGTTCCATATAATAAAATCTGGAATATCCTTGGAAGGATACTTAGGAAACTAGTTACATGAACTGCTTTCCTAAGGGGTACTGGGTAGATGGGAACAGAGACGGGGGAACTTTTCACATTCTACTCTTTTGGACTCTTCGAACTTTGAATGAGGTGTTAACTATTTAAAAAACTAAAAATTGAAAGGAAAAAAAAAAAAAAAGAAGGGCCGCCAGGGTGGCTCAGTGGGTTAAAGCCTCTGCCTTCGGCTCGGGTCATGATCTCAGGGTCCTGTGATCAAGCCCCGATTTGGACTCCTGCTCAGCAGGGAGTCTGCTTCCTCCTCTCTCTCTCTCTCTGCCTGTTTCTCTGTCTACTTGTGATCTCTGTTTGTCAAATAAATAAATAAAATATTAAAAAAATAAAAGACTAGAACATGTGTGCTGAAAAAATAAAGAAATGAAATAGAAACAAATGTTTAAAGAGTACAATCTTCACAGGACAGTCCATCAAAAAATAAGCAAACAAACAAACAAAAATAAGCAAACAAGCAAACCCTTCTGTCATTTTTAAAGGAATAGCCTTCTTCAGGTAGAGTTGACACACGTAATCTGTACCTGTTTAAGTTGCATAATTTGATGAGTTTTGACATGCATTTCCACCTTTGAAACCATCAGCATAATAAAGATAATGAATATATTCGCTACTTTTGAAACTTTACTCATGTCCTTTGAAATCCCTACCCCCTTCTCTCCCCGCCTTGTCTCCATCCTCAGGTCACCAAAGCACCAGTCTGCTTTCTACTGGTTTGAATTTTCACAATGTTTATATAAATGGAATTATATAGTATGTTCTTTTTTTTTTTTTTTTTTTTTTTTTTGTCAGGCTTCTTTCACTCAAGCAAAGTCATTATTTTTTTTTTTTTGAGGATTTTATTTTTAAGTAATTTCTACACCCAATGTGGGGCTTGAACTCACAACCTCAAGATCAAGAGTCACATGCTGAGCCAGCCAGTTGCCCAAGGCGACATTATTCTTGGGATTCATCCACGTTGCATGTATCAGTAGTTCATTCATTAAAAGTTGTTGAGTTGGGATGCCTGAGTAGCTCAGTCAGTAAAGTGTCTGCCTTCAGGTCAGGTCATGATCCCAGGGTCCTAGGATCGAGTCCCAGATTCAGCTCCTTGCTCAGCAGGGAGCCTGCTTCTCCCTCTGCCTGCTGCCCCCCTTGCTTGTGCATGATTTCTCTCTCTCTCTCTGACAAATAAATAAAATCTTAAAAAAAAAACAAACAAACGAAAGTTATTGAGTAGTATTTCATTTCATAGATATGCCATTTGAATAAATACCTAGAGGTAGAGTCATATGCTAGTATATGAAGACCTAAAGAGAAACTCTTTTGAAGTGGCTGTACCATTTTGCGTTTTCACCAACAAAATGTGAATGAATGTTCCAGTTGCTTCATATCCTTACCGCCTGGCAGGGACTTTTTAATTCTCAACTTTCTATTGTGTGCATAGTGGTATCTTGTTTTGCTTTTAATTTGGATTTCCGTAATCACTAAGGATACTGAGGATGTTTTCATGTGTTTATTGGCTCTCTGGATATCCTCTTCGATGAACTGTCTCTTCAAATATTTCTCCTGATTAAAAAAATTCTGTTGTTGGGGCACCTGGGGGGGCTCAGTCAGTTAAGTGCCTGCTTTTGGCTCAGGTCATGATCCCAGGATCCTGGGATCAAGTCCCAAGTCAGGCTCCCTTCTCACAGGGGAGTCTGCTTCTCCCTCTTCCCTTCTCTACTGTTCATGATCTCTCTCTCACTCTCTTTCTCTCTCTCTCAAATAAATAAAATCTTTAAAAAATTGTGGTATGATTATTGAATATGGAGAGCTCTTTATGTATTCTGAATACGAGACCCATCACATACATGATTTGCAAATATTTTGTCTCAATCTGTTGCCTGTCTTTTCATTTTCTTACTTTCGAAGAAGAGACATTTAAATTCATTTAATAATGAAGTCCAGCTAGTGTGGTAGCCAGCCTGCAAGATGGCCCCAGTGACAGTCCCCTGCTCCAGCATTCCCACTCTTCTATGGTCCCCTCTCACACGGAATTGGGCTGGCCTGTGTAATCAGCAGAATATTGAGGAGATGATGTGGTGTGGCTTCCTGGGCTAGATCATAATAGACATTATATCTGCTGGTTTCTACCATCGCTCTCTCTTGAATAACTCTCTCGGAGGGAAGCTAGCTACTATGTTGTGCAGACACTCAGGCAACCTTGTATGAGATTCATGTAGCAAGGAACTGAGGGCTCCTGCAAACCGCCCTGTGAGTGAACTGTCTTGGATCCTCCAGCCCCAGTCAAGCCTTCAGATGACTGCTGCCCGAGCTGACATCATGTCTACAACATCACAGGAGACTCTGAGACAAAACCACTTAGCTAAGCGACTCCTGAATCACTGACCTACAGAAACTATGTGGAATGACAAATGTGAATTATTATTTAACTCACTAAGTTTTGTGGTGACTTTTTTTTTTTTTTACAAAATATAGATAACAGTACAGTTTCTATCATTTGTAATAGAAACATTGTCGTTTAAAAAATTATTTTATAATTTAATTTATTTATTTGACAGAGAGAGCAAGAGAGCATGATTTGGGGAGAGGAAAAGAGGGAAGCAGACTTCCCGCTGAGCAGGGAACCCAATGCAAGGCTCGATCCCATCATGACCTGAGCTGAAGGCAAATGCTTAGCCCACTGAGCCACCCAGGCACTCCGATGGTTTTTTAAAAAAGATTTTTATTTATTTATTTACTTTGACAGACACACACAGAGAGAGAGCACAAGCAGGGGGAACAGCAGAGGGAGAGGGAGAAGCAGGTTCTCCACTCAACAGGGAGTCTGACACAGGGTTCTATCCCCGGATCCTGAGATCATGACCCCAGCTGAAGGCAGATGCTTAACTGATAGAGCCACCCAGGTACCCAGAAAAACTGATGATTAATACCTATTTTACATTTTTTTAATGTGGAGTCCCTCCCCCTCCCCCCCTTTTTTTAAAAGATTTTATTTATTTGACAGAGATCACAAGTAGGTAGAGAGGCAGGCGGGGCAGGGGTGGGCGAAGCAGGATGCCTGCTGAGCAGAGGGCCCATCGTGGGGCTTGATCCGAGGACCCTGAGATCATAACCTGAGCAGAAGGCAGGGGCTTAACCCACTGAGCCACCCAGGGGCCCCTAATGTGGAGTCTCTTGGGGGATGGGATGAGATCTTTGGATCCTTCACTTTGTAGTAACTACCACCAAAGTGTCCTATAAATAGCCTGAGTCCTTTATTTCTCATGACGTTTTCTCCTTCTTGGTCCCCTGGCCCATTCCTGTGACTTCTGACCTTAACATTCTACAGCCAACTGATTTGGGCTGATGAGGTGGTGGCAGAAGACATTGGAAAGAAAGTCACCTTGAGCAAAATTAGGGGTTTTGACACTCGCAATAATTCCTAGCTCACCCATCTCACAAGGCTGGCCTCCCCAAACATTATCTATTTCAATATAAAACAAGTTTGTTCTTGCCTTAGGTCTTTTTCAGTAGCTTTGCTCTCCTGGTTGGATCATTGTTTTAAAAAATTATCATTAATATAATCAAATTTTAATCAAATAATCTTATTAAATGTTCTTACATATTGAAGAGTATATAAAGCATACACATACAGGTAAATAATAATAACCTTGCACCACAACTTGGCTTAATAAATAGAGTGTTAACAGTACCTTTGCAGGCCGCCTGGGTGGCTCAGTTGGTTAAAGCCTCTGCCTTCAGCTCAGGTCATGATCCCTGGGTCCTGGGATTGAGCCCCGAATCAGGCTCTCTGCTCAGCAGGGAAACTGCTTCCTCCTCTCTCTCTGCCTGCCTCTCTGCCTACTTGTGATCTCTGTCTGTCAAATAAATAAATAAAATTTTTTAAAAAACCAAAAAAATAAAACAGTACCTTTGCAGCCTGCCGGGTACCCCTTCATGGTTGTGCCCCTTCCTCATCAGAGGTTACCCATATTCCTGAGTTTGAGTTCATTAGAATTAATTGTTCTCTTGTTTTCATTTATAGTTGGAAAAAAAAAATCACCTATGAGGTCTCCCTGGATAGTCATCATTCAGTTTTGAAAAACTGAGTTGCAAGCACACACCTAGATATAATGTTGCTGGAGTCAGATAAAGGAACCTAGAAGACAAAGGGAATGGTCCTTAAGTTATAGTCTGACTTCAGCTTCTTGGGGAATTTACCAGAATGTCTCCTAGGCAATGTCATGAGTGAATCCTGGGGAAAAGAGGGTGAGGCTAGTCAGGGCCCTGGAAGGACAATAATAGTAGGAGGCTGTGTTAGATGTGTGGCAATTATGTGGGGGAGGGGAGGGTGCCGCTCTGTTTTCATCTGCTTCTAGGATCCGCACAGCCCTGCAGTAGATCAGAGCTGATCACTTCTGTGAGGGAAGACAGGAGTCCTTGGCTGATCTAGGGTGGCCAGGCTTATGGGGAAGAGAAAATCTTTTATCAATACATGCTCCAAGATAGGTCATGGACAGACTGGGATCTGGGTCGGATCCACCTGTGTATTTGGTCCTCAAGTAAAAAGGAAGGATCGATGGGTGACAGCACCTGGAGGAAACCATTTTCAGCATGTCTGTCTCTTGGGTTACACTGTCCCAGTTCTGACTGGTGGCCATCTGGAACATGGAATCTCTCTGCACCAACCATCTAGGGACCGTTTGCTTGCTTCCTGCAAGGGATCTCCTCTGTCCTCTGTCCCGTGACTTCCTCTTTTTTGGTTTAGTGTCCTGTGGAATCCATTCTCTAGCAGCTCCTTGGAAAAGCACACATGGGAGGCAACCTTTTTTGAGATTTTGCATGAAAATGTCCTTTATTCTATCCTCTTATCTACTCAATGGTTTGGCGAGGTATAGAATTTTAAGTTGGAAATCATTTTCCCATAGCATTTTGAAGATGTTACTTTACTATCTTCTTGATTCCAGCCATGCTCTTGAGAACCCCAAGACTGTTGATTTCCAGTCCTTTGTACATGACTTTTCTTTTCTCTTGAGGCTTGTAGAATCTTTTTCTTCGTCCCCTGTGTTTTGGAATTTCACAGTGATGAGCCTTGGTGTGTGTGTGTGTGTGTGTGTACGCACACATGTGTTTTAGAGAGAGCGTGTGTGCACATGGAGGGGGAGGGGCCGAGGGAGAGGAAGAGAGAGACTCTCAAGCAGGCTCCATGCCCAGCACAGAGCTTGATGTAGAGCTTGATCTCATGGACCTGAGATCATGACCTGAGCTGAAATCAAGAGTTAGATGCTCTGCCTACTGAGCCTTCTAGGCGCCCTTTGGTGTTTATATTGATCTGTTGGTCTTCTTTTTTTCTTTTTTTTTTTTTTCGTTTTAAAGATTTTATTTATTTATTTGACAGAGAGAGATCACAAGTAGGCAGAGAGGCAGGCAGAGAGAGGCAGGCAGAGAGGCAGGCAGAGAGAGAGGGCGAAGCAGGCTCCCTGCTGAGCAGGGAGTCCAATTCGGGACTCGATCCCATGACCCTGAGACCATGACCTGAGCAGAAGGCAGAGGCTTTAACCCACTGAGCCACCCAGGCGCCCTGTCCTTTAATTTTCTCTCCTATTGCCCATCTCTTTCTTTTTGTTTTACTTTCTGTGAATTTTCTCCAATTTAATCATTCTTTCTACGGAGTTTTCTATTTCTGACATAACGTTTTCGATTTCCAAGAATTCTTTTTGGTTCTTTGAAGTATTTCTTTATATGGCATCTTTTTCTTTTTTCATGGATGCAACATCATCTCTTCTCCTTTTGAAAATCCTGATGATAATTTTCTAAATTTATTTTTTGGTGTCTTTTCCCTGCATGGTCTGTTTTCCCTTCAAGTTACTTCCCCCCCCCCCCTCCCCCCCCCCCCCCCCCCCGCTGGTTTTAGTCCTTATCCTTCATGTGAGAAGCTTTGTTTAGCTGCTGGGCATTAGCTGTTTGCTCATGATTAAGAGTACAGTCTAAAAGGCTGTTTAGAAGTTCTGAGTGTGGGTTCAGACCTTGTTGTGTATCTTATCCAAGGTATCCCCCAAAGCAGGTTCCAAGACTTATATGGAGGTTGTGCATTTGTTAAGCAATCCAAAAAAGCAGGAATGAGGGACAGTGGGAGGGTAAAAAGAGAGAAAGCCAAACTAAGTGTTAAATGTGTTATCCTGCTGGCCATTGCTGTAGTGACTAGTGCTCCATTCCATGCGATATTCTGGGTCTTATGGAATTAGACTGTTCCCTCAGGGGATGAGAAGGGGGAAATATTTATCTTCAACAATAGCTCCACAGACATTATCTTCCCTGAATTTCTGGGTTGCACTTGCCTGAATGCAGATGCTGAGAGCTTCTGCAGACCCACATGGATATCAAAGAAGCTTTGGGACAGAAAGCTAAGATTCAGGGCTGAGGTGAGACTTTGCTTGCTGTATTAGTGGTTTGTTTTTTTTTTTTAATTGACATATAACGTATTATATGTTGTTGTTGTTTTTTTACTTGACAGACAGTAGGCAGAGAGGCAGGCAGAGAGAAAAGGGGAAGCAGGCTCCCCACGGAGCGGAGAGCCCTTTTTTTTATTAAACATTTATTAAATGTTTAAGAACATTTATTAAAAAAATTTTTTATTAACATATAATGTATTATTTGCCCCAGGGGTACAGGTCTATGAATCGTCAGGCTTACACACTTCACAGCACTCACCATAGCACATACCTTCCCCCATGTCCATAACCCAACCACCCTCTCCCTACCCCCCTCCCCCGGCAACCCTCAGTTTGTTTTGTGAGATTAAGAGTCTCTTACGGGTTGTCTAGACTTTGGTTGCTGTATTAGTTAAGGCTCTCTAGAAAAACAGAAACATTAGGAGACAGAGATAGATATAAGGAATTGGCTCATGTGATGATGCTGAGAAGTCCCAAGATTTCCCTCCTGCAAATTGGAGATGCAGAAGAGCCAATGTCATAGTTCCAATCCAAGTCCAAATGCCTGGGACCCAAGATAGCCAATGGCATAAGTTCTAGTGTGAGTGCAGAAGACCAATGCCCCAGCTCAAAAACATTAAGGCACAGAGAAAGAGAGAGAGAGAGAGAGCATGTGAGCAAATTTCTCCTTCTTTCACCTTTCTGTTCTATTTAGGCTCTCAACAGTTTGGGCAAAGCCCCCCCATATTAGAGAGGGCAACCTGTTTTACTCAGTCTACCAATTCAAATGCTAATCTCATCTGAAATAGCCTCATAGACTCACCTAGAAATAGAGATTAATATCTGGATATTTTGCAGCCGGGGCAAGTTGACACCTGAACTTAACTCTTGTACTCGCTCTGGGAAGCCATATGGAACTTGATGGGATGGTGGCTGCAACTGTGGGCAGAGCAAGAGGTGAGACCAAGGGGATTAGAAGTGGTCTACACAAGGTGTTTGGCACTCTGACCCTGAGCTTTACTGAAGGGTGACTTGGCTGGATCTGCTGGGAGATTCCCCAGTGTCAGACTCCATGGGTCTTTCTTCACAGACTGATAAGAGTCCTTGAGAAGAGTTTTCCTGTCTCTTATCTAGAAGGTGAAGATCACATTGCCAGCATTCTGAGAGCCACATGGTGCAAAATAGTTGGCTTCTCTGCCTTTGGTGTACATCTGGCCTCTGGATCCCCCAATTTCTGCTGTGGTTCTTATCCCCCGAGTGTGCCTGGCATCTTCTAGACCAGAGACTCTCCCCGGAAGATAAACCTCCAATCTTCCGCTGCGATCAGGGATGGGATCCAGCTGCTTTTCAAATTGCTTTCATTCAGTTCTTACCTTCACCTTCTCCTCTCCCCTCAGGCCCAGTGACCCCTGGTTCTGCGAGTTTCTGAGCCTTTTAAGGTATTTCCAGTACAAGCCAGTTGCTGCTCAGCTTTCTCGGATCTGCTAAATCAGTTACCACTCATCCATCTATTTTCTAGCTTCTGAAGTTGTGTTGTTCTCTTCTCTTCTCCTGTTCTCCTCTCCTTATGAGTTTAGGACTTAAAAATAAAAAAGAAGAAAGAAAGAGGGGAATAAACGAAAGAAGAATGAACGAACAAACTTAAAAAAAAAAAAAATCTGTGTAGAGCAGTTTTGGGCTGGAGCAAAATTAGTTGCATGCAGACCATCTGCCATCTTAGCCTGAAACTCACATGCCGTTATACACATAGCTGCCTCCTTTGTGCGCTTCCTGCTTCCAATTTAAACATCAGAGAGGCCTTTCTTGACCACTCATCTGAAATTAGGCCCCCTCTATAGCACTTATCATTACCTGGTATTTTCGTATTTATGGACTTCTGCCCTATTAGAATGTAAGCTCCCTGAGAACAGGGACCCCGGCATCCGCAGCTTGTAAAACAGTACCTCCAACATGGAAGGAGCTCATTATTGAGCACGTTATTCAAACCGTGTTTGGAAATGATATTTTGAGCATCAAAGGAACATCAATCCTGTGCGTGAAGTACGCTGGGAAAAAGAAAGACTGCCACATGGGAAGAGGGAGTGGGGTGTGTACAGAAGTGAGACAGAGTCTGCATGTAAATCATGCAGAATATAAGCAGCAAGCGAAACTGCAGGGAGAGTGGGAGCAGAACTCCAGGATCTGGAAAGGTCTGTATTTGAAAACAGTGTCTCTGACCTGAGTCAAGGACATCCCGGGTTTCCGATGAGTCTCCATCATGAGCTGGGTTGATCGTCTGAGACCAAGGGGGACACAGACGATGGGAAACGGAGAAAAGCTGACCTCACTGGCGTCTCTTCCTCTTTAATTGCCACATGAAGACAGGAGGGCACGGGCGCATGGTGAGCAGCCCTGTTCTGTAGTGTGGGAGGCCAAGTTACACTGGGATTGAAAGCGGCTGCCCCATTTTATGTACCAAGAATCCTTATCATCAACCAGGGACATTTTAGGTGCTGTTCACATCTCTGGAGGTACTGAGTATTGTGTGAACTTTATTTCAATTAAAAAAAAATGTGTTTATTGTAACAAATGCAGATGTCACAACTAAAAAGTTAAAAAAAAGGGCACCTGGGTGGCTCAGTCGGTTAAGCATCTGCCTTTGGCTCAAGTCATGATCCTGGGGTCCTGGAATTGAGTCCCACATAGGGCTCAGCAGGGAGTCACGTTCTCCTTCTCCCTCTGCCTGCCCCTCCCCCCTGCTTGTGCTTGTGCTTTCTCTCTCTCTCTCTCTCAAAAATAAATAAAATCTTTAAAAAAAAAAGTTAAAACAGTTACCTTCCTAATAGTGTTTTTAGCTCAGTAGATTATTTGAATTTTGTTCTTTTCTTTCTTTCAGAAAGGTAACATTCACATGGCTCAAATTTCAAAAGTCACCAATGGGTCGGTTGGCAAAAGTGACGTTCCGACCCCGTTCTCTACCTGTGAGGTCTCCTTGGAGGCGACTAGTGTAAACAGATCTTTGTATCCTTACAGAAATATTCTCTGCCCATCTATGTTTTCATTTGGTCACAATTATATAGGACGAGAACTACTCAGAGCACACGCAGAGGTCTTTCCTTTAAGTGAGCCAAGGCTAAGGGCTCTTTATTTTCCCCTGTAAAGAAACAGCAGTAGGGACGCCTGGGTGGCTCAGTTGGTTGAGCAGCTGCCTTCGGCTCAGGTCATGATCCCAGCGTCCTGGGATCGAGTCCCGCGTCGGGCTCCTTGCTCAGCGGGGAGCCTGCTTCTCCCTCTGCCTCTGCCTGCCACTCTGCCTGCCTGTGCTCGTTCGCTCTCTCTCCCTCTCTCTCTCTGACAAATAAATAAATAAAATCTTTAAAAAAAAAAAAAAAAAAAAAAAAGAAACAGCAGTAATAGGAGCGAGTGTGACTGGGGAGAGGGAGGGAGGGATCTCCTCTCTGTTCATTGGCAGATCACTTTGCACGAAAAGGAACAGTACAGGGGATAGGATGGGGTCCTTCAGGTGTCAGGTACTTTTCATTTAGGACAGAGCTAGTCTAGCTTTAACAAGGGATGGCCAAAGACTTGGAAAAGTTATAGCAAAAGAAATCATTGTTGATGTGTGGCAGGGAATAAAGTTTCAACGTGGCAGATGAGGGCTTTCTCTGAAGAGGATGTTGTGTGGGATGGAAGCTCGGGAGAAGAAAGCTGTTTTATGTAAGCGGCCCAAGGTGTATCTTCATAAAAGGGAGTCACCCCACGGCTGAGCTGTGGGGGTCCACAATCAAAGATGGAACAAAACAAGAGCTAGATGATTCCCAGGTGGCAGGCCAGGAGATTGACAGTAGCAAGGTGGGGCCCACATCTGGGAATTCAGATAGAATGGATCTGACATTTCCCAATTGGCGGGAAGCCCAATTCTGAAGGTGGAACATTGCAATGAAGTAGGGGATGGGGCAGCTGGCAAACCAGACAGCTTGGCATGACAGAGGATCTACTGAACCTATCTAGCAAGGGGGCAGTCCTCAAAAAGAAACTGGGAGAGGCAGAAGGGAATGGTCTAGAGCCAGAGCATCTGGGCTCAATCCTGGTTCTGGTGTGTCTTAGCAGTGTGAGCCTGGGCAAGTCAAACTCCTCGAGCCTCAATTTCCTAATAGAGATAATACAGAGGAATAATACTAGTCTCTCACAGGGATGCTAAGTTAACCTACAATGATGGCTTCGAACAATGCCTGATGCCTAGCTAACTCAACGCTTTTCAGCCATTAATTTTTTTTAATTAAGATTCTTTATTTATTTATTGGAGAGACAGAGTGAGAGCGAGAGTGCCAGAGCAGGGTTGGGGGCAGAGGGAGAAGGAGAGGCAGACTCCCCACTGAGCAGGGAGCCTGACTGACCCGGAGGAGCCTCATCTGGGGGAGTTCAACCTGGGCCTCGATCCCCAGACCCTGGGATCACGGCTTGAGCTGCAGGCAGATGCTTAAACAGTTGAGCCACCCAGGTGCCCCCAGCCATTACTATTTTTAGTAAAGGCTTGTTCAGGCCTGCTTTGCTGGCACAGAGTACTTGGAGAAGAATACGGAAAAGCAGAATCATAGATGGATTTCAGGTAGTGGTCAGAAGGGAAAAGGGGAGTGAACGATAGCACAGCAATAGCAAACCAAGAAGCATGAAGGAAAGGGATTCAGGGTGGGACTATTTCAGAGAAAAAAGTCTTGCTGCAGGTCTACAGTGCTCAAAGCCAGACTGTATGAGGGCATGTCTCTTGGAGATTAAGTGCAGAAAATTTAATTTCAGTTAAAGAAGCACTCTTTCTCTGTGCCCACTTAGAGCTCAACTTATATTGCTAAGGCGAGTGGCCAGGTTACCTAGAAGGAACCCAGTATCTCTAAGCGAGGAGACTTAGGGTCTAGTCTTGGCTCTGCCCTAAGTACCTCATGCCATATTGAGCTGTTAATAGCTGTGCCGTTTTTGTTTTGTTTTGTTTTAAATATTTTATTTATTTATTTGACAGAGATCTCAAGTAGGGGGAGAGATAGGCAGAGAGAGACAGGAGGAAGCAGGCTCCCTGCTGAGCAGAGAGCCCGATGCAGGGCTCCATCCTGGGGCCCTGGGATCATGACCTGAGCCAAAGGCAGAGGCTTTAACACACTGAGCCACCCAGTTGCCCCAGCTGTGCCGTTTTTAAAAGAAGGGCCAGAACTTGTTCCTAAGCCTGATGAGTATTTAACATACTCTGAGTCTTACCTAGGGGAAGGGTCTCAAGAGAATTCAAGAGTTGCCCCAAGAACCAGCCTCTCAAAGGTATCTGTTAAAACCAAGAGCCTCGGGTGTTCCTTTCCTTTTCCCTAGGTCCCTTGCCAAAAGAAGCAAGATTTCTTAAAATGCTGGCAGTGGGAGAGAGCTACTTTTTCTTCTCTCATCCATTTCGGGAAAGTTTAGGTTTTCAGTTATTCCTATTGATTGTCTAGATTGCTTCCAGATTTAAGTTAGAAGACTTAGTGAATAAAACGTGAGTTTCTTAAAGAGAATGAAGTTTGTTTTGCCCGATTCTCTGGGAGAGGGCTGGACAGGTAGACTGTGGTTAAAACTACCTCTTTAAACAAACATTGCCCAAAAGGGTGGTATCGGGCCCAACCAGGATTATGAAACACCGATTCACTAAATTCTAAGGACAAGGGACATATGAATAGGCTGTCTTACGTAAATGGGCAACAGGAAGCTTACCACCCCTCAAACAAATGGCAACTCAATTTGGATACTGGGCTAGGCGTTGCGCTTTGTGGAAAAACCACTGGTCCTGACTTTGTGGCCCTTAGGGAAGACCGGCTGGTTAGAAGAAAAATCTTGAGTTCTACAGTCGAGGAAATACGGCTTGTTTGCTCGTCAACCTGTCAGTCATCTTCTTTTTTCTCAAAAAAGAGGACAAAAATCTGAGCTCGGAAACACTGAATTCCTAGCTTTTTCCGTAAGTGAGGCCCTTATTTCTAGGTCTCTGTATTAACGATTCTAACCTGGCCTATCTGGCGCCAGGAACCACCCTCCCGCCCCTCACCAGCCAGCCTGGAGGGGTCCGCACTGCGGGGCGCAAAGCAACAGCCCACCTCCAAACCCAAAGGTTCCATCACCAGCCAATCCCCGGCTGGTGCCCCACAAGAAAACCAGAAACACCTAAGAGGAGTGACTGGCACTTAAGTCAGCCTGTCCGCACGGCGGCAGCCGAAGGGGTGGGATCAGAATCAGCCAATAGTATTGAAGTAGTTGTTGTTGGGAGGGAGGAAGACGCCTGCGAGCGTGCGTGAGGCCGCTCCCGGGAAGGGGAGGCAGGAAGCTCTCGGAGCCAATGGCCGAGGCGGGCGGGCGGCGGCGCGCTTGCGCGCTGGGACGTGGGGCTGCGGGCGGGAGGCGGGGAGGGTGGGGGAGGGGAGCGGGCAAGAGCGCGGCGGAGGCTGCTGCTGCCGCCGCAGCCGCCGCCGCAGCGAAGAGGCCATGTTGTGTGGTGTGTGGGGCGGGGGGAGGAGGAGGAGGGAGTAAAGCCGAGAGAGGAGACGGGAGAGAGACACCACACACACACGGCACAAGATGGCCGGAGAGGCAGCAGCACCCCGAGCTGTCAGGCGCTCCGCCGCGGCCGCGGGGCCCGCCGCCCGGCGGGAAGCTGCGCCCGGGCGGCCCGTAGGCCCGCGGGAGCGAAGCGGTCGCGGCTGAGGCGAGGCGGGCCGCGCGCGGGTGTCGGAGCCCGCGGCAGAGGCTCCCGGGGCGGCCGGGCCCACGACGCCGAAAGCGACGCTGCGGCAGCGGCCGCGGAGGCTCCCCGGGGCCCCGGCGGCTCGACCCGGCGCGGGCGGGAGGCTCGGGCGGTCGGCCTGGCGCGGAACGCGGGTGCAGCCGGCCAGGAGGTGCCGACAGCCGCGCTCGGACCCGGTGAGTGGCTCCCCGGCTCCTTTTATTGTCCTTTGTCCTTGGGAGGAAAAGCAAAATGTCCTTGAGCGCGCGAGCAGGAGGGGGTGGCGGGCCGGGCCTCGCCGGCCGGCTCTCCCCGAGCAGCCCCGCCGGCGTCGCCTGCTGGCTCTCCCGGCGGGAAGCGCCGGGCGCCGCGGGGCCGGGGCCGGGGGGCGCGCGGGGCCCCGCGGCAGACCCCACGGGGGGCGGCCTCGCTGCCCGCAGCGGCCCGGCCGGGAAAGGGGCGGCGGCGGGTGACCGCAGGCGGGAGCCCGAAGGGGACCGCGCGAGGAGAGCTCCTTTCTGTCCGGGTGAGTTATTTTGATATTTAGGGTAAGGAAAAAAAAATTCCTTTCAGATTCTCCAACGGGGGAGCTTTTTAACCTCTTTCCGGCGAGGTGGGAGCTCATCTTCGTGGTCGAATTTAAAAGAACAATGGAAGCCTGACTACGTTTAAACAAAAATAAAACTTGCTTTTTTTTTTTTTTTTTTCTTTTGGGTGTTGGCTTTTAACTCTTTCAAAGCCGATTTTGAAAACGGCTGCAGTGTTACAGATGAGAAGGTACTTGCTGCTGATTAAAACCTCTGTGACGTTAAGGTTGTCTTTAAAAAAAAATGCAAGTTGGGGAAGTGCCGCTGGTATTTCAGAAATTACGAAGATAAGTTTACTATACCGTCTAGGCGTTTAATGGAAATAGGTTTTAATTTCAATGCTAGACGATGACGTTTGATTAAGATAGTTTATTTTACCGACTAATTACGCCAGGATTAGTTGACGTTCTCATGTTTGAATAAGGCTTAAATAGACTGTTTGGTACTTTTTAAAAGGTCATAAGGAGCCGTTATCTGTAACTTACCACACCTGAATGTTAGAACGTACTTGGATCAGTTCCTGGACTTCTAAAAGTTGAAGTTCATCATTTTATTATTTTTAACAATAATGTATGTTAGGACAAGCCATGGTTGGCAAAACTTTTACAAAGGAATATTCTGACGCCAAATCTCTTTGTGAAGTTACTTTCTCGTAGTGTAAATATTAAAGTAGGACTGTTCTCGGTAATGGGAGATGAAGAGGAGCCATATTTGTTGCATTTGTTGCATGCATAAAAATCTAGATATGCTTAAAACGGAACAGTATTTTAGTAATAAATACTGCTTTCTCGAAAATTTGCAGAGTCCTGTATAGTTGTGAGTTTAAAAAATTGAGAGGGGATGTAAGTTTAATGGCTTGAAGAACAAACCACAGATGCACAAACCTTTGTGTATTTTAGAATATATTTGTCTTCATTCTGCGGTAGCTCTTGTGTTGTAAAGGTGCAGATCTACGTAAAAATAGTGTTGGGCAGATTTATGTAGTACCTAGAAAATCAAAGTTACTGGTGTAATCCACTGTATTTCTGATGGTATTTTTGTCAGTGAAATTGTTTTATGTTCTGAATAGCATTCATACAGTGCTACATGTTACATCAGTTGCGCATATCTTGATTTTACAGAATCTTTACCAATTTTGGTTTTTCAAAACAACATTTTTGAAATTTGTGAGCACTGAAAGTAGTTTTAGATGTACATTCTGAATCTATTTTTTCAGGCCCCCTTTTTGAATACTGAAATACAAAATAATTGCTAGCAATTTTAACCTCAGAAGATCTTTTTACGGGAGAAATGGGGGAAGGGAGAGACTGAAAATGCTCAAGACCCTGGTTTGAAATTGAATAAAGGTCATAGATACTACATGTTTTAGACTTGCTTAAAAAACAAAGCTAATATCACACTTGGTGAGATCAAGTAACTTGTGGTTTAAAAATTTAAAGTAACCAGTAGCCATTTTAACTTCACTGATTTCTCCTGGAGGAGTTAATATTTGATTGCTCATAATTGTAAAAGGTATTTCTAGGTGGCAATGGAAATTTTAAGATGATTTCAGTGTTTAAAAACGGTAACTTTTCCTTTGTTTTGTGTATTACCTGGCATCAAAAGAAAAATAAAAAAACAAGGTTATAATCCTAAATCTGTCTGAGGATGTGAATTTTCTGGAGTTTATTTAATCTCATTGCCTTAATATCTAGTGTTTGTCCATGCCACTAAAAGACGAGCAAAACAAAGATTGATATATCATTAAGATAAGAAATAACTGCAACCTTAAATGTAAAGGTAGTGTGTCGATGAGCCATTCCTAAATTTGTCCATAGATCATGTATTTGGAATATTTTCTCATTGTTTCATCACACTGAAACTTTGGCCAAGAACTGTTCAAAAAATCAAAACATTGATATCATCTTTTTTTTTTTTAAAGGTAACTTACAAGATTAAAATTAAATTTGGTTGATGATGGTTCTGAACAAATACAGCTCTTTTATTTGAGGTAAGACTGGGTAAATTTTTATTACTTTCACACAAAAATAAGCCTATTTGGTTTTTATTTTGCTCTTTGATTTCCTAGGAAGTGGTGATTATGAGTATGAGTAAACTAAATATCTGGAATAATTTTAAAAAGCCTTTAAATCTTACCATTGAATGAAGAGTATATGTGCTTAGCCATTGTAACTTAATGTGCCTTTTGAATAGTTTAAAATACTGAAGGTCTCTTAAGCCTTTGTTTAATTTTGGGAGCAAGAAAAGACTGATTATATTTTGAGAAAAACGGTGAACCAGAGATACGTTTTTTTCTTTTTAATTCTCTAGTGTACTGTGCAAACTAATTTTTTAAGTATTTAAAGAAATGAATTTATTGGAAAATTTGAACTAGTTACTATTCATAGTAGTAGATTTTAGGGAAGAACAGTTTAAAAATCAAGTTTTGTGAGCATAGCTTTTAGTTTTTGTTTTCAGTTATATAATAAAAGTTTTAAAAACACTATTTGCTGTTCGTTGTTCCATCAATAAATTGTTTAGAATATTGGTGTGTTCTCCCCCCCCCCCCCAGAGGTATGCCATTTTGAAGACTGAGACCCATGGAGTTTTATCCTTGAGTATAAAGGAAATATTCGCAGAAGTCTCTATTTTATATAGCAAGTAAGTAAACATTTTATTCAGCATCTTAAATAGCTACCAACATTTGAGTAGGAATATACCATTAAAGTTTGTCAATTAAACATAAATTGTAGACTCTCTATCTTGAGAAGGAGATGAGGAAAAAAGCCCATCAAATTCCTTTACCTTATATCAAAGCACTTTCGTATTCTATTAAAAGTTGATATACGTAATTCATATCAGAGCAGTAAGACAGTACTTTTTAGTAATACGCTGCTTCTGGATTATGGTTGAATCAGTAGTTGAGTTATCACAATCATATGTTTTTATCATCTGAAATTCTTCAGCCATTTTTTTGATGATCTAGATCATGTTTTTGAAATGCCCTAGAATTTTGCATTTGCTGATCTCCAATTCTTAAAAGAACTATATCTTAAAAAGTGAAGACACTTTCCATATTTTAGTTCTTATTAGTAGATTTAATATATTCATTTTACCTATTTTTACAGTTTTGTTTTCAAATAGGTAGTAAAATGAGTTATCTTACAGGAAATTAGAATAATGCATCTGAAGAGATCTGTAATCTAACCTTGGTAAAATTGTTTCTAAAGCGTAAAAGGGAGAAATAATTTTCAACATGTATGGGAAACTTTGACACTTAAAACTAGATAAGTGAATGAAAAATATTCGTCTGCTGATAATTTTCAAGAAATGTTTCTTATGAGTTAACACTGAACATGGAAATTGCTGTTAAGCTGATGCAGAGGAAATACGTATATATAGTAAGAGATAACCTTGGAAAATTTAAGAATAGCCAAATAAGTAATACGAAGGCAAGTTTATCTTTGTCCTTGAAATGTGGAAAATCATTTACCTCTTGATGTTGGCTTATTGTATTCATTGAAGTAGGTGATAAAGGTAATATTTTTATTGTGTTTGTTGTAGCTTAATTTTTCCTTTTCAGTCATTTTGCAGTTTCATCAAATTTGTGTTTAGTGTACAAAAGAAAACAATGTTAAGACTTGACTATAGTGTTTTTAAAGATCTAACATCATACAGAAAAAAAATGAAATATTTTTCATCTTAACCTTTAACATAAATGCCAAGGTTATGGTTTCTTGTATAGAAGTGATAGGATATTAGACTATTATACAAATGTGATTGGCACTGTTAGAAAAATTGAGAATTGGACCTCTTAGACACAAATGTATGTGAAGTATAATGTGATTTTAGGTTTAAATCAGCAATAAATTTATAATGGGCTACCGAAGAAGGTACAGTTTGACCCATTAAAATAAAAAAATGAATGGATGACTATTAGATGTGTTAAATGATGATTTGATTTTTTTTTTACTCCAGTATCAGTAAATATGAACAAAGTCTAAATGATACAGTAACTTCTAAATTAGTCCCCAGTCTAATGGAGTACAGCTTCCCTTTTATCACCAGTAAAATAAAGGGTTATAGCAAATCACATTTTAAAAAGGTCTTACATCTCCATCAATCTTCATGATGATGCTTATATTCAGTGTTCTGGTATTTGCTGCTCAGGCCAATCTTGTAAAAATGGGCAGTACATTTGATGGACAAAAGTAAAGGACACATGAGGGCAAATATAAATGTAGATACTCTTTTAAATTCCCAAATTTCTTTAAAAAGTAACCTACTAGTTTACTACCGTATTTTGCCTCAGAACTGAAGTGATACTTAAATATTTGTTTTTGTTTTGGCATTTGAACGAACTTTTGAATCATAAAAATCACCTATCGAATTGGTGACTAGGTTTCATTGCATTTGTTACTATGGTACTATTAAAAAGTACCTGAAATTCCACAGAAATGAAAGCAGCCATGCATGCCCATAGTTAATTACAAGGTTTTCATGAACTATGGTATGACACTTAGAGGCTGCATTATATGATATAGGTAACTTTGAATATAAATTTTCTTTCAAGTTGAATTGTGTTATTGGTAGTTTTTTGATTATTTAAAAATTTGATGTGGACAATCAATTAATTTACTTTCTCTCCTGAGATTTTTTTGTTGAGAGGCATAAGGGGAAAAACATAATAAGAGGACATCTCCATCTTCGTTAATGAGGTGTGTGTGATAGAGTGGAAAATACAGCTGTGATTCAACAATCAGGAGATGAACTTGTAAATGTAGATTAGCCCTGTAATCTCGACATTCACTGTAGACATTAGTCTCCTAATCTACAGAAAGTGTTTGGAGTTTCTAATCTCTTAAGAAGCTACTTTAGCCCTTAATTGTGTGGTTAAAAATAGCAGTAAGGAGTATCTTAACTCCTTTATGCAAATTGGAGAATAGTTTTTGTAATTTTTGCATTAGAAATTATGTATGCTGTTTCTGTGAAGAAGTGGATTGGGTAACATGAGACCCAGGTGATACAGTATACCCAACTTTTTTGATGGTACGCATTCCAAAATATTAATATAAATGCAGATGTTATAGAAGGTTGATTTTTTAAAAATAGTTAAAGTGTGAAATTGTATTTAAACAAGTGGGATTTAGAATGCTGCAGTAAAAAATTGTTGGATTTTCCCCCTAATGATTAAATATACTTAAAATTTAGTGTGTTTAATGTAACATTTGCATCTGGCTATAACAATTATAAATGAGGATTTATCATTTACATGCTTGACATAATCGACTTCTTTTAAGAAATTTTTATGCTTCAAAGATACATATCTTCAATTTACCAGCTACTTTCCCATTCTTAGGTTGAGCGGCTCAATAAGAATTTTCAAATTGGCTGTTATTTCTGAATGTAATTAACCTTTACAATTTAAATTCAAGGATGTTCTGAAGTTTATAAATAAAAGCTATATGACTTGATTGTTTTCATAACATTCAGGTGGCATGTTCTCTACAACCAGATGAAGTTTTGATTTGTACATTGTACAGGCTAGATCTGTGTTTTGGAAAATAATCCTTTGCTTTTTGAAATTAAGCTATTTATTTGATAATGAATATTTCCCAGACAAGCAATTTATACCCAAACGTGCACTACATAATAATCATAATCATTTTAATTTAGATGATGAATATAGTTTGCTTAACTTTAATGGTTTCTGAGTTGACTTACGAATGTTAATGACTATTACTACCTTATTTTTGTGAAAGGTTTTATTTCAGAGTGCTCTCAGATTTTATTAATTTAAATGTAAAAATTGTTTTAAGAACTTTAACAGGTTAAAAGTTGATGTAATCTATACTTTAAGAAAAGCACAAGTGGGCTAATAAAGAGTCTTTGCCTTTTAATATAAAAAGATCAGAAGTCAAAATGTACATTATACCTATAATTTTATATTAAATGAAAGTCTATAATATTGCAAACTCTTAAAGATAGGTAGGAATAGGGGCGCCTGGGTGGCTCCGTGGGTTTAAGCCTCTGCCTTCAGCTCAGGTCATGATCCCAGAGTCCTGGGATCAAGCCCCACATCGAGCTCTCTGCCCAGCAGGGAGCTTGCTTCCCCTTCTCTCTGCCTGCCTTTCTGCCTACTTGTGATCTCTCTCTGTCAAATAAATAAATAAAACCTTCTAATAAAAAAAAGATAGGAATATGAGCACAATTACCAACTTTTGTAGTCTGCTTAAGCAAAACTTGGCTCCTCCCCACCCTTTTCAAAGGAAGGCAGAGTCCTACTTTCTCAATTTTGGGGAAGGAGATGTTACGGTAGATTACACCGTTGTCCGTAATTTTTGAAGCGGTGCAAAGTGAGATTCAAGTCCTCTTTTGTTTTGGTGGAGTGAGGCACATACTCTTACTCATAGGTAGCTTTTTAATCACATTGTCGGACCAGTGTGAAGGATTTCCCTCAGACATTTCTTTGGCCAATGGAAGTCAATTCCACCTTTCTCTTAGGAGTTAAATTAGTTTAGTTCATTTGGTTGATTTAGTACTTGTTTTTGTTAACAAGCTGTATACCCTATTAAGGTCAAATTAAATTTGGAAGCTTAAAGGTAAATAATGCTGTTTCTTGTAAATTGCTTCATTTGTTAACTTGGTGGTAGTATATTTTAGCATCGTAATTCTTAGAGGTAATTTTGAAGCAGATCTTTGCTGTATTTCTTGATTATGATTAGTCAAAATGACTTGAAGGGATTTGGATTTGGTAGTATAATCAGGAACTTGCCTTATAATTTGAAAATTTGAAATCTTAGTCATGGAATAGTGTTTGAGTAGGTAACTTAAATCCTAAACTATCCTGTTTTCTAAAAAGCCTTAAATTACTACACTTTTTTTTTTTTTTAAAAGATTCTAATTTTTTGAGAGAGAACTAGCACAGGCAGGGGGGAGGGGAGAGGGAGAAGCAGAGTTCCTGCTGAGCAGGGAGTGTGATGCAGGCCTCATCTCAACACAACCCCCCATCATGACCTGAACGGAAGGCAGATGCTTAAACGACTAAGTCACCTAGGCATCCCAAATTATTTCACTTCAGTATTGAACCTAGAGGTTTTTGATAGCTCTACATGTTATGATTATTATAATCATACTTAAGAGCAGAGTGACTGAAAAAATACATACCTTTATTCAGAGGTCATTTGAAACAAACCTCATTTTCCATGTACAGTTTATGGGGCATTTCTACCTAACTAGTGAATAGCATGGATATGAGACTTTTGTTACCAGTTATGTATTTTTAAAAAGTGTTAGTGTTGCTTGAGTAGGTCTCTACAGTTGGTAATAAAAGTAGTTTGAAATTTTGTCTAAGATTTCCTTTCTATTTATCTTAAAATAGTTAAAGTACATGATGATGTGAAATAATATGATGGCTATTAATGAGTGAGAAACATCATGGCAAGTGGGTAATGGAAGTTTTCTTTTAGAAGTCTTGAAAGGGGGGCGCACCTGGGTGGCTCAGTTAGTTAAGTGGCTGCCTTCAGCTCAGGTCATGATCCTGGGGTCCTGGGATTGAGCCCCATGTGGGGTTCCCTGCTTATCGGGGAGCCTGCTTCTCCCTTTCCTCCCCGTTTGTGCTAGCTCTCTTGCCATCTCTTAAATCAATGAATAAAATAACAACAACAACAACAACAAACCCACTCTAGAAAGTGGATTAGATGAACAACCAGAAATTTTAGATAATCCTATATGGTTAAGTGATTGTTGGAAGGGCCCTTGGGTGGCTCATTTGGTTAAGTGGCTGCCTTCAGCTCAGGTTGTGATCCCATGGTCCTGGGATCCAGCCCCAACCTCAGGCTCTCTGCTCAGTGGGGAGCCTGCTTCTCCCTCAGCAGCTCTGCCTTGCTTGTGTGTGCTCTCTCTGTCAAATAAATAAAACCGAAAAAAAAAAAAAAAGAGTGATGTTGGGTTCTGTTAAACAGCTAGTACTATACCCTGATGGTCCATTAAATTTAGAAAGGCCAGATTTTATCTACTCTGTTGGTGAATGAAACTTAGGCATGGTGAATGAAACTTAGGCATGGTTTTTCTAGTAAGTTACTCTACAGGTGAGCCTCCTATATAGTCAGATTTAAAATCCTCGGGGTTAGAACTTAACCTTCTGCTTGGACTATTTTGTTCATAAATACATGTATGTCTTGGTCTTCTGGTTGATGATTCTTGTTTTGAAATTCTGGAATAAATCATGGCATTTTAGTAGTCTATTTTTATCTTCTTCTTTGCATAAAATTATATTCTTTTTGTTTCCTGCAGAAATGCGACTCCAGAGACTGAATTCTCTAAAGGGCCTGTACAACGTAGTAGATGTTGGTGGAAGCATTTAGTAAGTTTTATTTAATTTTCATGTTTAATCTGTTTTTAAATTAAAAGTGACTTTGGAAATTTGAATAATTGAGCCAGAGTTCTAGAAACATAAAGGGATTTAGTGAAGCTCAAAGCGGTACAAAAATAAAAAATGTGGTTAGATGTGTGTGAAGCTGATTAAACTTTTGCTTGTTTATTCCAACCTGTCATTTTCTTTCTTAAACTGACAGAATGCAAAGTAACCCACATATGAACATACTTCCAGCATTTCACCCTAGAATTAGGTGGTGGTAAAGTTGTCCACCCCATCTTTGTAAATAAAGTTTTATTGGAACACAGCTAGGCTCTTTCATTTATACATTGTTTGTGTTTCCTTTCCCACTGTAGCTGCAGAGTTGAGAGTAGTTGTAGCTAATGGTCACAAACCCTGAAGTAATTACTACCTTGTTTTGTAAAGAAAGCTTACCTGTCCTTGTCCTAGATCTATCTGTTGTGTCAGCTTAATCCTTCCTATGTAGAACTCAGAAGCCCTTGGGTTTTCCTTTGGTAATAGAACATACTTTTAATGGATTTCAATGTAACAGTTTTAAGATATAAAGTAATTCTGAACTTTCCTTAAAAAAAGGCACAACAAAAAGTTCTTTTCACAGCGAGATTATGCTTTGATTTTAGAAGACTTGGTTACTACTACTGTGTAACATTCTAACGCCCAACATGAGAAAAAGTGAGAAGAGAGTGTAGAAATGAATTAGGATGAATCTTCCAAAGGATTTATTTATTACTGACAGGACTTTATAGGTATGATTATTACATTCTCTTTCATAAATATTTTTGAATCACATTTGAGGATGTAGATTTTAGAAGATAATTTTATTCCTATTTAGTACTTAACTTCCATTGTGTAATGGCTACTAGGTCCCGCAAAAGGTGAAGTTCTGGGTTTTTTGTTAAGTTTTTATGGGGATAGTGAGGCCAGAGTTGAAAACTTCTTGATGTACAATTATTGATCTCATGTCTCATATTTTAAAGAGATTAATTGCCTGGCACATAGTGGATGCTCAATAACTACGTTATTTATGGTATATCATTTCTGTTAAACATTATTTGTCAACTATTGGTTTAGGTCTAATTGGAAAACAAGTTAAATTCATTATTAAAATAGAAATTTTAATGCATTAATTATTTTTAGTGTGTCTGAAAATGAAAACCTTGACTCAGTAAAGACTAAAAGGGACAAGGAACTACAACTTTCAGTCTCTTAACATGTACATGTCAGATTTTAGACTAATAATAGGGACAACGGGAAAGATTTGATTTGATTGTAAAACCTTAGATGATTCTTTTTCTTAGTTACCATAATTGATCTTACTCTCTTGGTGATCACCATTTGGCTGGTCTTTTTAAAATAATTTTGTGGTTAGTTTTTATGCCCACTATATTTAGCACCCAGACTTATATTGTAATTCTATTGAGGATTCAAGCTACTTTTTGTAATAGGACAACCTGTGTGAGTTCAGTATTAAATATTTTCAAGTTTAAAGACCAGCACAAAGAAGACTGTTGTCAAGTCATAAGCACCAAGAGTCTTAATTACATGATGGGAAGGATCAGTTTCTGCTTATCATTCTTTTACATGCTTTTGTCCCTTTGGTTTTGCAATAACTATTTGAGTTTCAAAGTGACATACATTAACATTAATTTATTGTGGCATTAGAGCCATCTGCTTTTAAAATTAAGAATCATTAATCATTTCTTTTTCCTTGTGCCCCTCCCTATCCCCCACATTTTTTGGTGGTATTAAAAATGGGAGTTGCTGGGAAGTAGAGGTAAGGAGATGGCTTAGCTTATTTTAGCAGAGCCCCTTGTAAACCCAATTCAGTAATGAATTTCATTTCAGCTTACATCACTTGTTTGCATTTCAGCTGACTTACTTTATTTTACAATATCTTTGATTTTGGAACAAATGTACTGAATTAGAATTTAAAGAGAAGACCGTGTCCAATTTTATATTCTTAAATTTCTGGATGTACAGTGTTTAGGGATTTTAAGAGATAGCTGTCAGTACCTTCTTATCATAGAAACCTTTACTTTTGCTTTTGGGAATTTTCTTAGAACAATTTTCCTTAAAAAGAAGATCTCAACTGTGAACAGCAGGGTGGAAAAATTCTACCTGTTCATAGAATAAGCTTGAACCCTGTATGTAAAATATACAAAAGATCTAGGTCTGTTTGATGATGAAATTCTAGATCAAACCATCATCATTTCAGTATGTCTGCAGTAATTCACAAGTTACTGGAGAGATGTGTAGTAAGGCTTTGATATCTGAACCATACTCAGTTTTCTGTACCAGTGTTACTTTAATGCATGATTAAATTCTCTTTAAAGCAGAAAGTGTCTTTAAATAATTGACCCCATTTATCCAATGGATTTTTCAGAGGTCTTATTGTTATTGGAATATAAATTACTTTGATTAGTAAGTTTAGTTTTTAGATCTCCATGTACTTTGGTTATTGTTACATGGGAATAGTAGCTGAATAACATTTATTGAGGTCTTTCTATATGCCAGGTAATGTAAAGCTGTAAATGTACTAATTTAATTCTCACTACTGCCACATGAGGTAGGTACTACTATTTCTGTTTTACAGATGAAGAACTGTGGATTTTGTTACTAAGAAAAGATCCAGGCTCACAGAATTCATGCCTACTTTCTTTTTTATTTTGTAACATAAATTTGCTTATTTGCAAATTTAGTCTTTTCAAGAATTTGGAATTCCATGAAAGTAAATGGCTTACTCACAAATCCCTCATTGATTTTTTTTAAGGTATTTTGATGCTTGACTGAGCACTTTTGCATATTAATAAAATTCTCACTTTTTGCTTTTCATTGGCTTTATAGGAGTGCAAGACCGATTATGACTTTTTAATGTCACAAGAGTTGTTTGCTCTTGTAACATTTGTCTTTTTTTAGTCGTCTTAAACATGTAACGTGATGGAATATCAATATGCTAGTATTTTCTAACCTCTTGTTACACAAACTATTGCATTTTATTGAACAATTTTAGAATGATTTTAACATCATTAGGTTTTCTTTTGAAATTTTTTTTAGATAATGATTTTAAAAGGAAATTTCAGTGTCCTGGATAAATTTTACCTCTTGTCCTGTGGCAAAAGAATATAAAGCATTGAGTTTATCATTTAATGTACTAAACTGAACACATTTCACTTATAGCCATTGAAATAATTAAAACTTGTTATCAGTACATTAGTGTCATTGTTGATCCATAATCGTGTTTCCATCTCCAAGTTTATTTAGGGCTTGATCTTGCAATGTAATAATAGAGATTGGGGAGAAATTATAATAAACAGTACAAGAGAAATGATGGTACTTTTATTTTTAATACTTCTGTATAGTAATATATGTCCGTTTTAGGGAATGAGTAGTTCAAATGGAAGATACTTCATTGATAACGAAGAATGGATGCGTTGTGTAGTTCTTACTTTTGGTGGAGAGAAATCAGTAAAGTATGTTAAGGAGAAACATCTTGCATTTGATGTTTATTACTGATGTGACACTCAATTTTAGTCGGTTTTTTTAATATGAGTGGTAGTTATCAAGTAGTTTACTACTTGTTAGTAGTTATCAAGTAGTTTGTTATCAAGTAGTTTACTTAAGTAGATACTTATTTTGTGTATGTAGACAACAGATCCTAATTATAGTTTATGAGATAAGTTTTAAGTACCTGAAGAGCAAAAATGCCTTGTATTTAATAATCTAGTCACCCAGACTTTATATGTACAAATTTAGTTTGAGAGCTACAAAATTGGTGAAGACCAGAGTTAAAACTTATCTTTGCAATTATGTTTGCTCATGATGGATCAGATCATTTATTTAATAGTAGAATATCCTGGCTTCCCACTTAGTCCCTTTAGGTCAAATTATTTAAGTAATGGATTTGTTTCTCTATGAGGAACATTTGATAACCTCGGCAACAGAAGTATTTTACTTGCACTTAATTTGAAATCTAATAGCAATTTATGGCAAATACCAAATAGGCCACATAGATATTTTACATTTTTATCATTTTTTTTTTCTCTAGTTGGCTACATATTTTTCCTGTATTCTCAAATAAGTTGCTGAAGATGGTGGCATCTCTATTGGCCATTTGTGTTACCTAAGCAGAATTAATTAACATCAGTTGAACTGGAAAACTATGCGGTTATCCACTGCTTTGCATTTTTTTTTTCCTTAATCTCAAAATTCTTTTCCATAATTAGTTTTATTTGAAGAAGTTTGGAAAGTTTTCTGCATTGAGATTTAGAATACATAGTGTTGCTATAATTTAGCTCTCCAGGATTTTGAATTTGAATTTTTGTTTTTACTTCTCAATGTTGACAGTGTAACAACATTAAGTATGTAAAATTTGACTATTCATTGCCACTTTTTTATAGTTACATATGTATCTGTGACAGTACAAGAACTTTGTTACTCACTTGCAGTCTTGCCATGATTCTCTCCTTGAGAAGTGTGTGTAGTACATAGAAACTTTAATAAAGTTTCATAGTTTAAAGCTGTTACAAAATTAAAACTTTGTGTATGGTAAGAGTATCTTCAAGGTGGGTGGATGTTCTCTGTTTGAAGGAATAAGATTATCGGTATTCCAACAGCATTTTTTTCTTTTAATGTTTTCATCAAGCACCCAGTCAGCTTGAAGAGTCTCAAATGGACCCTACCACTGAGAAAACAAGATGGCAGTCCACTATGGGGATTTGAGGAAAATGGATTAATACAAGAGTGCTGTGATAATACACAACCAAGACAGGGTTCTTTTAACATGGATTTCATGAAATGAATGAAGACATAGGTTTCTTACCCAGCACAAATGGACAGTGGATTTGACTTTTCTAAAGACTTTTTGTATCCCTAAAACAAGTACATTTTTGACATTTGAAGAAGAAAGATGGCACAGTAACACAGATGTTAGTTTGTATGCCTGGAAATTTTTGCAGTTGGATTTGTATGAGTATGATCTTGTGGAATGTTAACTTTAATAAAATTTCTAACACTTTAAAATTTCTCAGTTTGGGCTTTTTTTTTTTTCCCAAGCCGAAGTTTCATTAAATGTTCAATTACTGCCTTAACACTTTGACCTTTACAGTTCCCCAGCAGTAGGTATACTGAATAAAGCTGGTAAAATGGAAATGGTGTGCTGAAAGAGGGTTCACTTGGTTGATTAAGATTTGTCTTTTTTCACAAAGTTTTGGAAATTTGTGCATTAAGAGATGGTTGTTTGGTTGAAATGCTATTTTGTGCTTTCTTGAAACATCTTGGAAAATAACTTACCAAGGGGTCATAATAGGAACTTTAATTTGCCATGAGATTGTAATAAGCTTATAAAACAAAATGCCTTTTGCCTCAAAATTCAGAATGAGTGATAAAATATTTTTATGAGTTACTTTGTGTTGATGGAAAAGGTCTTTCTTACCTATGCTTTTTAATATATATAATGTTTTACAGTAGAATATTCATCTGAACCTTTAAACTGGTGCCTCTTGTTTTAGTGGTTAATATCAGGAAAAGAGGTATTGGGTTTATATGGAAGTGTCCTTAGGGTATTCATAAAAGGACTTAAGATTTTGGTGGCAATAATGTCTATAATACATTTTATGTAAATATGAAGGTAGGGTTTTATCTTCTATTTTTCTTACTCTGTTTAGGAATTTAAATAAATCATGCTGTGTCATAGATTGTTTGAATTCTAGGTGAATGCTGCTGTTCCATTTATTGATAATTGACTAATACCAGTTTTAGTAACAATGGTAAAAGTGGGGTAGGCTTCATTTTGATAGACCAAATGACTTGTTCATTGTATTTTCCCATTATACAGATAAGAAGGAAGAGTTCAGGTTGAATTTTTTTTTTTTCGTGAGAAATAATCATTTTGTGTGGCTAATGCCAAATACCATAGTGTACACATCTCTGATCAATACATGTGCAATATTTATTCTCATTGACTGATTTGAGGTGGTTGGTCTGTATAAATCAAAAGTGGACTTTTGGATTTTGATTCTGGTAGAAAATTTAATGTTTTGTAGAAGGTATAGAATTGAAACTAGGTTTTGATTATGGATTTTACTACCTGGATACAACATTGTTGGTCTTGTTAGGTATAAACCTAAAATGGGTTTCTTAAATGAGGTGAGGATATTGTTCTGGTATACTAAATAATGTAAGTGAGGAAAGTTGATTTTTTTTTGGATGCGTGAATGTTTTCTTGGGGTGCTTGTTTGAGAGAAATGTGTTAAATTGTTTGTTTTTGGCATTAGTAGTTATATTGTTTCCATAGATCTCATGGTTTCGGTATTTAGGAGAATTTGCCCTGTGACATTACTTTGATAACTTGCCATCAGATAGGACCAATTGTTACTAACTTGCCATTGTTGGAATGGGTGTATATGCTTAGAATTTGATTTGAAATAAAAGGGAATGATTGGGATATATGTGTGTTGTATTGGTTTGAAGGTGGAGTTTCTTGGGTTTGTTAAAGGGTGTACATAGTAGTTCCATGCTCTTGAATTTAAGAACTTTGTTTTGCCTGACTGTGTGAAGTAAATACATTGTGGTTATGAGGATTTTTTGGTGAAGTTTTCAAGGTTATATATAATGGGTTAAAGAATTTCATTAAAAGTTTACAGAAAGATTGAGGTTCTTGGGTAAAAGCTAGTTGCATTAATTTTTGCTCTAATGCAACTGAACACTAGGGAGGCGCTGTTGAGTTGTACCCCTTTTTCCAGTTGGGATGGAAAATTCCCCCATAAACTTTGTCATTAGATAATTTTTAGGCTTCATAAAGAAGGCAAGACTTGACTTTAATTTATGAAATTGAGGTTTTGCTTTTATTTAGAAACCATTTTGCCCATGTGGGGGTTAATTTTTAAAAAGATTAATACTTAAGTTTAGCTTTATATTCTCTAAGAATTATCCCTCTTTCAAAATGGCTTGATAAAACACCACTTCCTGTCCAGAGAGGAAGTTATTTTAGCTCAAGGACTGAAATATTTAGCAGATCTTTAGACAAAAGGAACAAATTACATTTCTCTCTGGCTTAAAAAGGGTGCTTGAGCCAGAGGGGGTTAAGAAACCCTCCCTCCTCCCCTTGATGGGGTGGTCTGGAGGGGCAGGGAGGTGTGGGGGTAGGGGTCCTCAGGCTCCCTGGGATGGAGGATCTTTTTTTTTCTTTTTTTTTTTTTTTGGTGGAGATGAAGGGGTGGGTCTATGGTACATCACCTGAGTTGTGGGGTAAATGTAGAGAGTGTCAATCAAAGGCAGAGCTCTCAGAGCTGGGAAGGAGGCTCTAGATGGCGGCTGTGCCTTAGAGAGAGCGCGCTCTGCTCCCTGCCTTCGCCTCACTTTACGCAACTTTCCCTAACTTTCGGGCAGCCTCAGGGGGCCCCCGCAGCCCCCTGCCTCTCCTAGTGACTTACTGGGGTCGATTCGAACCTTTTTAAGGGAGAAAAGCAGCTTTTAGGAGCTTTCTTTTCGTGCCTTGTTGGAAAGAAGCAGCCGTACTGAGAGCCCAGGTCGTTGTTTTTTCCAGCTTAGAAGCCATGGCGCACCTCCATTTTTGTGCGCTCTCCTAATGAGGTTTTTTTCCTTCCGGACCCGTTTTAGTATTAATTGTTGCTTTATTTTTTTGGCCAGTTAACATATTGGAGGATTATTTTATTTATTTTTCGTTTTTGTAACGGAGAATTTTGTTTTTATTTTTAATTATTTGGGATCTGGTATTTTTCTACTACTAGATAGGACTCTTGCTTTGGACCTACTACATGGATCAGGTAAGTCCATGATCGTTAGTGATAATTTTAAAGATTTATATGTATAAGTTTGCTTTATTTTCTGTAAATATGAGAAATTCCTGGATGACGCAATAAGATACAGAGATTGTTATTTGCATCCAGTGTGTTACTTTGAGAAACTTTCCTTATTGATAGTGATGATTCTCCCTGTTCGGTTTATCCGTTTTTGTTTTTTTTTTTTTAAGGAAAAAATAGAAATATTTTGGTTTTTTGGTGCTTACCGCTGTTGTATTATAAGAATATCGTTACATCGTCAGGACTTTGTTCCTGATAATAAAAACCATCGATAGAAGCTGGGACCTTACCTTTCTTTCAACTTTTGACAGTAAATACCTGGGCACAGGACTTCAAAGCAAACACAGATTCCCCCTCCCCCTTAATATTTAAGAATTAAAAGATGATGAGAAATAAGGACAAAAGCCAAGAGGAGGACAGTTCGCTACACAGCAATGCATCGAGGTATGAGCTATCAACTTTCTTCCTTTTTTCTTTTTTTGGGGGGGAAACCTCAGCTTACATTGTTTACCTTGACAGACAGGGAAAGCTGTCTGTTTTATTTTAAGTATTTTACTAATTTGGATTCGTTTTTTAAAGCGTGACCTTGAGATTGCTAATATGCCACACCCTAATTTTTTGGTAGCAATTTATGAAAGTTGAGTTGTGACTTAAGGCCTCTTACAGCAGTCAAAAGGTAAGGTACCTTTATTCAAAGGGGCCTTTCCTGTAAACTACAGTTTTTCTGTTAATAAATTTCAGTTTTTAGGTTTTTGTGCTGTAGAAAAATGACCTTGTCGGTTTAGCCATTGCTGCATTGCACCATTTTACATACAAGGCAAATTTTTTCTTTGAAGAATCTAGGATACCCAAACTTGTAACTGAAGGCCATAGAGGAGCCTTGTGGTAGTAAATTATAGTAAATAGACGTTTGAGAAAGTTATATGAATGAAAAAATGTACATTTTAAAATGAAATGGCAAAAAGGACTCTTTGACTGATGCCTCTCAGTTTATATTTTTACTTGACTCTATATTTCTTTTGATACTCTTGACATTTTAGGAAATTTTGATAAGATTTATCAAAACCTTCACTCCATGGTTATAGTTCCTGCATTTATGAAATCAAACCTGTGATCACAGAAATACTGGAATACTCTTAATATACTTCTCTTTTGTGTTTGTTACTGTGATTATATTTGTATATTTTGCATTTAAAATATTTTAAGGTTTGCATTTATATGCTTATATTCAGACAGTGCTTTCTGGTTGGTAGATCTGTAGTGTCTTATTCTTGCATTTTAGTTGTAGCTGCTTTAAATTTATTGATTTATTTTGACAGAGTCGCCTGGAATGCTTTATCTTCTGAAGCTTACAAATGTACTGTTTGTTCAGATCACGATTTGTTTCACATTTGTTGGAGTATCTTAGTGACTAAGTAATAAAGCTTCTTAGACATTTTGTTGTATGATCTGTATATTAATTTTCAAAAGTACATATGAATGCATTTCTTGATGTGTGTTCTTACAAATTGTCATGTTATGAATTTTAAATCCTACAGTTAAGGATGTGATTGGTTATATGATTTTCCCCCCCTAGTTTTGCTTTTACTTTTATAATTTTATAGAAGTAATATACTTTATTACTAGGTTAGTGAATTTGAAAGTTTTGAAGTGGTTTATTACAAATGTTGAAGTTTATGTTTCATTATACTTAATCTATTTTGACTCTTGCTTCTAAATCCACATTCTTTTGCAAATTGAGTTGTCATACAGTTTGGACTGCTGTCTTTTGAACTGAATTGCCCATGTCATTACTTAGGTTTGATTTAGAACAGAAAACTTCTCCACTAATCCTGAGCTGATTTTTCTGAAAAGTAATGGCAATTTGAAGAAATAGGAATCCCCAGGTGTATTTGACAAATTATTAAAGATTCAGTACCTAAATTGTTACTCCCTTGAGTATGTATGATTTGCATATTCTCACATAGGTTTTGGCTTTCTTATGCAAGGTTTGTGGTTAACATCATTGATGAGGCTGCCTTCTAATTTCAAAAATTAAGCAGTGTTGCTATTTTTTTTAAAAATAATTTACTCCCTAGAAAACTTACTTGGAAGTTGTCATGCATTTACCTATTGGCAGTGGGGTTATGGTTAACAAGGAAGCATGTACTGTACTCTTAAATGCATTTTGTCAAGTAGTTTGATTCACATACCTGATGGATGTTCAGAAATAATCTGAGAGACTCCTTGAAGATGGGAGTTTAAAATTCCTTACCCGAAATTGCATACCTTAATACATGTACATAATTATGACATCACTTCCTTTAAAAATTGTAAAGCTTAATGGGATGCTGGTGGTGTTTATTGTGGTAGATTAATGTAATTTTTAGGAAGTTAAAGTTCAGGAGACTGTTCAGGTACTAGTACTTGGTTCCAGTCTTTCAGAATTTCTTTGTAAGGACCTATTTCTATGGCACAAAGTCTAATATTTAGGGAATACTACAAAAATCACTTGTAGCCTGAGCCACAAGAGAGGAAGGGAAGAGTTTGCAGGTCAAGTAAATTGTTCTGAGAATTAGTTTAGGATCTGAAAGGATTGAGTGCGAGTTCAGGTAAACCTGATGCATTACTGTTTTTGGAAATAAAGCAATGACTTTAAGTTTGTTATTCCTGTATTCTTTTGTTAATGCTTTTAAATTTGTTGTGTGTTGTATATCATGATTTCTGAAGATTAAAAAGTTCACTTTCAAAAATACCATTTTAAATACTTGATAAATCTGTAAAGTTTTTAAATATTTAAAAGTTTTAGTGAAGGACGTATATAGAACCGTATGCTACATACTTACCTAAATAATTGGCAGTTTGGGGTAACCAGTAATACTAAAAAATGGAGACAGGAGAGAAGGGATGTGAATGGAACTGTGTGCACACAAAGAGTTCTGTGTGTTTTAGGACGCTGCGTTTGCAATTTTATCTAAAGAATTGAGACAGTTTATTAAATTTATCTCTAAATTGTCTGCCTTTGAACCAGATTTATTTTGACAACCTGCGGTGCGGGCAAAATCTTCTGCTTTTTAGTCAGCCTTTTAGCAGTTACTCGAAGATCGTGGGGCTAATTAGAAATGGCATAATGCAGTTGCTTGTGGACTGAACAGGCAGTTTTTAAGTGGCAGCCATTTTATGATGGTGATAATTCTTAAGAATCGGGATTTTTGAAAATACTGAAAATCGAATGGAAACTTGAAATATCAAAACTCCTTCCCCCCCCGCCCGCCTCCCCTTTTTTGGTTCTCTGATGCTAAAATAAATGGCAGCTCGGTAGTTAGCGCAGGCAGCAGCTCTGTGAGCCCCTGGCATCTTGGTGCAGGTCCAGCTCAGTCACAAAATGGCTGTTCCTTTGTGCCGCAGCGCTGACAGACATACTGCATTGCACTGTGTACTCGCCAAACAGCAGGAAGTTGCCGTGCCGAGTTCAAAGGCCGGCCGGCGCCGGCGTCGGCGCCTGCTGCTGATTGGCTGTGCGCACGCCTGGTAACAGCGGGTCAACAGCGGCGGCCTCCGGCAGGTCCCGCCCCGCGACGTAAGGCGCGTCGCCTCGCTCCTGGGAGGGGCGAACGCAGTGACGTTGGGCTGCGTGCGCAACCTGGGTGCTTCCTCTTCGTCTGGCGAGCCAGCAGCGTTCGGGGGCGGGGGTAGGAAAGGGAAGGGAGCGAAGCTCTGGCTGGGACTTTCCGGTAGGCGGCCTCTTCCCTGCCGATTTCGCCTCTGGCAGTCCTCTGCGCCCTTTCGTTTAGCCGTCCGCACCCTGCAGCGTGTATTCCTTTGCCCATTCCTGGGAAGGGTGTTCCTCTCAGGAGCGGCTTCTGCTTTCGGCGACAGTAAAAGGCGCTAATCGGAAACCTTCAAATCGAAAACGTGCCAGTTTTTACATTCCCCCCCCCCCCCCGCTTTCCTTTTTCATATCCTAGCGGGTCTTTTTTTTTTTTTCCCCCCTTTTTCTGTTCAGTGTGAAGAGATTAGTAAACTTAATCTTTTACCATTGACCAAAACCTTTAACTCAGAGGAGATAACTTTTGTTTAAAGTGAGACGTCCTAACGGGTGTTACAGCTGTTACCTAATCATGGCTCATAAACAAAGGGAAGATTGTTTGAACTTGTCCCCGTGCATTTTTACTTGGTACCATACATTTTCTCAGTTGGCATTTGATGGAGGAAAACTCAGGTCAGTATGTGCAAAGTGATTTATTTCTAAAATTACGGGGATAAGTACAAAAGAGCGTAGGAGTTTTCACTTAACTATAAATATTGTTTAAAAATAACAATACAGTATTAGGCACCCATTACTATGCAAACAACTGTTAGACAACTCCTTTTAAGTGTTAATAGCACCTGGCTAAGGAACTGTGACTCCCCAAAACTTGGTTGATAGTGGAATGAATTACTCAGAAGAACCTTCAGAAGCCGCTCAAATCCCCGATTCTGGAAATTTTAATTCAGTCCCGATAAACTTGTTAAAATGCTGTGGTTATGCTCATGGTCTGTCTTATTGGGAAACCCTTGGCAAGGATTTCTGGTTTAAACAAAAACAACAACAACAAACCTAGTTTAGCAATTGATGATTCCATTATTCAGTCACAGGTAATGAATTTAAGTAAGAAGAAAAGACTATTATGTTTTCCTGCTGTACCCTGCCAAAAAGTACCCCCTCCCCCCTATGCGATTGGAGTATTTTAGTAGTAACAGCAGTGAGTTTTACGTAGTTGGCCCTTTCAGAAGTCTTATTGAACGGAATATGTTAACTTCAAGAGGGATGTGGATTGTAGATAGAGAGGTTTGCCTGGGCATCTCATAAGTTTCTGAATAAAGCTTTAAAAAAGACAAAATTCATTGTAATGGTTGGTTTTGTATGTTCACTGAGTTTTGATTTTTTAGGAAGAATTCTTTGAAGAGTTTATGGAAACTTTAGGTGAAACTGGATTTTCAGTTTGTTTTATAGACTTGTTCATCAGAGATTTGACGAGATTTTTAAATTATATGCTCGGGTATAAATTATAAACAAAGAATTAGCTGTAGAGGTAAATACTTGTAGAACTTGACCATTAACTGAATTTCAAATTAAAGTGCATTTAAAGCAGCAAGAACAAAGTTTCTTTCTGTGTATTGAGATTGAATTCTGGTTAGTTGTATTACATTTTTATTATTTGCTAGATGCCTTTAAATTCCTAAAAACTAGGGTAAGAATTAAGTAACATTGTATTCATGTTCCAGGGTATAGATTACTCTGTTGAAGAGTTTAGTCCAAAATAGATACCATTACTATGTGAGTTAAAGTACATACTATGATAAGAGTAATTTATGAACTGTTTGCCTGTCCCTTAGAGCCAGTGAACTTCTTAAAGAACCAGAGTAATTAGGCCTGTTGGTTAAACTTCAGGGCATTTTCCTTCTGTGTGCAAATTGGCATGAAATGGCCAGAAAAGTGTTGATTTAACTTCTCTTTTCTTTGGCGGCTTTTAAAACCTAATTTCCAATTGATATTTGGCACCTTGGAAATTAACATCTATAAAGATTAAGTCCTCACAGGAACATGTGTTTGATGAAGAATTTTGTGAAAGTTTTAGCAAGTTATTGTTTGAGAGGTGAATCTGAAGCTTGGTTGACTTTTATCTGACAGTATCTGAAATTCACAGATTTTTGTTTTTTTGAGAGACACAGAGGGAGCAGGGGGAGGGGAGAGAGAGAATCTGAAGCAGGCTCCACACTTAGCACAAGACTGAGGTCATAACCTGAGCGAAAGCAAGAGTCAGATGCTCAGCTGACTGAGCCCCCCAGGTATCTCTCACAGATTTTAGAGTTTACCCCTCTCCCTTCCCTCCTACAGCAAATCCCTAACAATTGTGATACACTTCTTGAGGCCCCTGGGATTTCCAAACTCTTATCCTTTCTCCTACTTTCTCCTATAAAATGTGGTAGTAAACTTGTTCCTGACAAAAAATTGAGTGACTGCTCTGTGTGACACCTAATAAATTTTAATCTGTTTATGGGCCTTTTTTTTTCCTTTTTAAAAAGGCCTTTTAGGTTCTTTCTGCAAACCTTAGAACTGGGCTTTTTTGAGGGGTGGGGGTTACATTAGCGAAGAAAGTTTTTTTTTTTTTAAATCTCCTAAGAATTATTTAGTATACAAATCAACTATGCTGGCCAGATTATGCTGGGTGCTGCTTGTTATAGCTGAACAATTGTTTTCTGCCTTTAGCCTGCCCCGGCATTGAATTCAAATTTATACCATAGCAGAATTGCTGTTGCTTTGGAGCTTTAGTGTTACTAATGTAAAGCCAGAATGACAGAAGTTGACTCAGTTATCAGATACCCATCAAATACCAAATACCATCAAATACCTAGACTTAAGGTCTGTTGTATGTTTAATTTGTAATCAGTAACTTAGAACAGTGTTGCAACATGTTGTTTATATATCTGCTATGACCTTTTCCCTTAAACAGTTTAAACTTGAATTGGCATGGCAAGCCTGGGGACAGAGACCTTTCTAAAACGTTTGAGTGCACTTTATGAGGTGGGGAATGAGCCTTTGCTTTGTGAAATAAATCATGGAGAACCTAGGTTTATGGAAGCCATTCATGGTACATCTTGGAACAGTTCCTATTTAGTATTTTATTGTTAAGATATTTGGTTAGGGTCACCTTTTTTGGTTAGTTCAGAGGCATCGTCTGGATTATATTCCATACTGAAAAGTACTTTAAATTCTCTTTATTGGAGAGATCCTGTATTTTGGGGAAATGGTGCCGACAAGCCTTGGCTAAGGCATCATTCTAAGGATGCTCCTGATTTTATAGTTTGGATTCCATCTAATGAATTATTTTGTTATTTGTGATGTGTTTAACTGTTAACTTCCGTACTTGGCAGGAGCTGTGTACCTAATACACACCAGTGCAGTGTTTATGTGGATACTGAAAATTTTTTTTCCCAATTTAGGCCCGTGAAGTACTCATTCTTGGACTTCCAAGTTTCTTACTTAAAAATGTGGATAATGATAATTTTTATTGGGTTAAGAAGTTAAGTAATGTAATGCCTACGAAGTGCTTTATTAGCAAAGAGCCTGTTATATTGAAAGTGCTCTTTGAATGTAAGCTGTGAGTAATATTTTACTTATGTTTTATCTTCCTTTCTTCCCCCCCTTTGTACTACGTCCCTGTTAAGAGCCAGATTGTCCCTGAGTGAGTTTGGTGTCTTGGCCTCCCACAAGAGATCATTTAGGCCTAATTTAGACCCCTTTCCTTCCAGCTGATAGGTATATGTCTAAATCATTCTAAAATGATTTTAGAAGGCAAGTCCCCTTTTAGTTAGTTGAAACCTTGGGTTGTTTTCAGTTAATCCTCTTCTAGAATTTCCTTCTGAGAAAGCCTGCCTTTCAAAGGGAGTGTGTGATTCTTTCTGGACCAGAACAGCTTCTTGTGTGAGTCACAGCCCAACTCTTGGCAGTCACTCTTGAGTAAGGTACCTTTTACCCACCTTCTGGAGCAAGTGATTATTGCCCTGGTTTACCCGCTGCCTCATTTCCCCTCTCAAGCTGTGCAAAAGTGAATAATGAAGGCAAGGAGCAGTGCTGTTTGGGTGTAGATGTTACCGTGGTAATACTTACAGCCAATGTTCAGTTGTTTGTGGCTGGTTCTTAGTAATCCACCCTCACTAGGGCACTGTATATTTGACTTAGCATATAGTCATAGCAGACCCTGGAGGGGTCTTACAGCAGACCCTGGAGGGCATCTTAAAAATACTCCAGTCCAGAGGTGTCTGGGTGGCTCAGCCGTTTAAGCATCTGCCTTTGGCCAGGGTCTCGACCTTAGGGTCCTGGGATTTGGCCGTACATGGGACTCTGCTCAATGGGGAGTCTGCGTCTTCGAAGCTCTGTGCCCTCTCTCTTATTTTCTCTCTTTCTCTCTCTCTTGCACGCCTGCACTCTCACTCTCAAATAAATAAAAATCTTCAAAGAATACTCCAGCCTGGCTCCTTAGGATTGAGTTAATTTTCCAAAGCTCTCCATGCATTTTCAATGTGCACGTGTTTCTACATGTTTGTGTGTGTTTTGAATCTTTTGACAGAGAGCACTCTTGTTGGATTCTTTTTCTAATTCTTGATGTTGCTGTTGTGTGTCTCTGTGCCCCTTTAGGGCAGTTCTGCCAGCAGCTTGCCTTTGGAGGTCTGGAAGCAAAAGTGTGTAGGGTGCTGTTACAGGTGGTTGTGTGCTTGGTGGAAGAGGAACAGTTGCTGCATTAAATGTAATGCTGGACTCAGCAGTAGTGTGTGCTGATGGACTTTGTCGACCCCAAGATTTTTGCATTCTTGTCCTAAATGCATTAAATTGTAGTGCTGTCACTTGCTATAATTCTCCACTTGATGCTCCTTTTACCAGGTGATAGAGGTGACTGTCTAAAGCGATGGATGTGGGCTCTGCTGTGGAACAGTTATTTAGAGGGGTGCTTATTACCCGTTGGTGGGCTGTGAATTGTCACCAGCATTAAAAAAGAAAAATAGAATTTGATAATAAATCTCAGGGAATGGCATTATTGTATGGCTTACTTCTAAGTTCAGCACACATAAGGCTGGTAATCTTTAATTTTGGATTTTATTATAAAGGAAAACAGCATGTGGTAAGAATTTTATGGGAAAATACTGCAGTAGATCTATGCTTTTTGTCCACTTACTTTGACAGGCACTAAATTTTAAGGTGTTTTTGTTTTTTTTAAAAATGCGTATTTTGTTAAATGTTATGGTTAGTGTAGCAGAAATGCTAGTGACCTCCTCCTGGTTAGCGAGCTCCCCAGATTAGCTGCCATGGAGCTCTTCCTTTAAAAGCCTGTGGGTGGTCCTGCGTCCTGCTTAGCTTTCATACCCATCCCATTGTGTTCCTTCACTTGAGTTATATACATAACAAGGATGTGCAGATCCTTCACAAATTTGTTTATACTGGTTTTGCTGGCAGTTTTGCATTTCAGTAACGTACCAAACCAGTGCATGAGATGATCGTGAGATATTTCAGTGAAAACTTAGTTGTTTGCTTTGGAAAGACAATTTATGAGGCCTACTGTGGGCCTGGAACTTGTTAGAACGAGTCCTTTGTATGTGTTAATGTGGGTGATCCTCACAAGCCTGTGAGGTAGGTGTGATCACTATCCCTGTTTTGCCAGTAGAAAACTGAGGCATTGTGGGGAGGGAGTAGATGGTCGAATTGGATTCAAACACTGGTAGTTTGGTTCCAGGGGTCACTTAAGCATCTTGTCAAAACTTGCCATCAAGTTAGATGGCTAAGAGGAAACTGTACAGTAGGGTAAAATGGTAAAAATGTAGAATAACCCTGTAGGCGGTTTCTTTAAAAAAACCCTGAAAACTCAAAAATCTCAATGCATTGTAGGGTTGATTGATGCCAGAAACTCAGTGCTGCTCTGTAAGTCATCGTTTTGCATAAAGAATTTCTAGTTAATATGTGGCTGCTGAAGTGATTCCCATGAGGGTGCTTGGGGACTCACAGGAAAGAAGGGTAGATGGGAGGGGGGTGTACTGGAAATCTCAGAAGAACCGTGTGTCATTTTGCTGTCTGACTCGCATTGCCTCCACACACTAAGGATTTGGCAATGGATTATGAAGATTGGGCTTGTAATTTGTTGTTTTGTTCTAAGCTGAGTTCCCATACTTACTTCTCAAATAGCTCTTGTGTGAGAATCACTTGAGATTTTTTTTTTTAAGGCCCCATACCTGCTTGGATTTTAGGGGTTATGCAGTGTGGCAGGGGAGATCATTGGCATTGTCCAAGTGTCCCAGGTGGGTCTGCTGTGTAGCCAGGATCAGGGACAGTTCTGTAGACATGCTCTGAAAGGAAACAGCTCTTGATTGTGGTGGGTGTTGAAAATCTTGAGTGTCTTCAGTTCCAGTAGATGTTATTTGACATTCAAATAGAACCAGTTATGGCTGGTTAAGTTGTTACTTTGAGGGAGGCGAGTGATGGGTCAAATTCTCCATTTCCCTTGTTTGATTTACCAAAAAAAAATTTCCCTTTGAATTTAGCTTTATAGAGGCGTAGAAGTCTCCAGATTTACTTGCTAAGAGTCACTTTGAGTGCTTGTTAAACGGAAACGTATTCCCAGACTTTTCACCTGGAAATTTGAATTCCATCGGGGGTGGGAGGTTCCCTGTATGTTGAACAACCATCATGGTTGCTTTTGTGAGGAGGCTGGTTTGGGAAATAAGGGCTAATTGGGAAAGGGATTTGGGTCTTTGATCTGCCCCCCGCCAAGATTTTATTTATTGACAGAGTGGGAGAGAGAAATCAAGCACAAGCAGGGGGGAACAGCAGAGAGGAAGGGAGAAGCAGCCCCATGTGGGGCTTGATCCGAGGACCCTGGGATCATGACCTGAAACTGAAGACAGACAAGACACTTAACTGACTGAGCTACCCCGGCGCCCTCTGTTCTGCTTTTTAGCTGTAGGACCTTGGCAGGAACCTCTGAGCTTGTTTCTTTTTTAAAAAAGGAGAAAGGGTAGAGTATGTGTCTCTTGGGGAAGTTAGAATTGAATAAAATAATGCTTCTGAAAGTAGTGGTTTCCCATTGGGGACATCCCCCTCCCTGACTCCTGGCAGTGTCTGGAGATATTTGTGGTTGGGTCTGGGGTACACCTGGCGTCTGCTTGGTGGAGCCTAGGGATGCTGCTAAACACCCTGTAACACTTAAGGACAGCCTCTGGAGAATGAATTATCTGGCCCCAAATGTCAGTAATGCCACACTTTAGAAACTGGTCTAAAATATTTAGCATAGTCCTTGGCACGGTGAATATTGGTTGTTATTGAGAAAGTTGGGAGTTGGGGTGCCTGGGTTGCTCAGTTGGTTAAGTGTCTGCCTTTTGTCGCAGGGTCCTGGGATCAAGTCCTGCATCTCACTCGCTATTCAGCGGCGAGCCTGTTTCTCCCTTTCCGTCTGCCATCCTCTCTGCCTACTTGTGCTCTCTCTGTCAAGTTAAATAAAATCTTAAAAAAAAAAAAAAAAAGTTGGGCGTCCTCACCATTCTTACTGCTTTTCTGTGACTTGATCCTGGGACCACACTTAAGTTCTTTGACACTAGACAGAAGTCATTTACTACTGAGGTTAGCATTTAGGCTTTTTAAACCTCCTTTGAACGTTGGAATTGCTGCCTTATGGAAGCCTAAAGATCATAGCCTGAAAGTAAGGAAAAAGTAGTTAAGACCCAGAGTGCTGAAAGGAGTTTGTGGCCAAACTAGTCCATCTGCCCTCAGGGCTCTGAAATGGTTGTAAATAAACCACAGGAGATGGTGGGATGTAGGAGGAGTTTTCCCCCTACCTGCTTTCAGTACTTGGCGGCTTAGAAAGTCTTAATGTTCTTACCCCTGTAGAAAACACGTCCTGTTCTTGTGTGATCCTTAGTGCATTGGCAGATCCAAATTGGGTAGCTGTTTGTGAAATGGTTATCTGGTTTGTACCTCACCCAGGCTTCTTGCTCTAATTCACTTTTTCCTAGTGGTTTGTGTCTGTGGGTGTCATTTGTTTGATGCTTCCTGGGCTCTTTAGGACTACTCAGCATTAACTGGTTATGGGGGAGCAGAGGTAGCATGATCAAGAAAAGAGGCTCCAGTTGAGAACGTTAGGAGCGTGCTTATTACAGTGGATGCTTTTCCCTTGTTTGTACTGAATTTCTGAATATGGGAGGTGCTGATGAGACTTCGCTTTTTACCATTCAAAACTGTAAGCAACATTTTTGGGTGCATTTTTTTTTTTTTTTTTTAGTAGATACACCTTTTTTCTGAAAAGAGCGATGGTGTTACCAGTGTTTGAAGTAACTTCCAGAAGAACTGTCAGACCCCAGAAGGCCTGCTCCTGAATACTGATCAATTCTGAAATGTTAGAAATAGTCCTTTTTTGAGAAATTCAGAAAAACTCAGAAAGATACAAAGATTACAATTAAAAGCTCTATACAAATTAGATATCGCTAAAATTCTATTTGCCCCTTCTCTTTAGTTACTTTCATGAACTCGGCATATAAAAATTGTTGGCATTTTAAAAATTACATGGTTTGCGTAATGTTTTGTGTTTTAAAAATCTAATAGTTTTGAAATTGCCGTATTACAGATCTAATTCATTTCTAGTCTAACTTGTAGTTGATTGCATAGTATAAATCCACATTTTTTTCCTTTATTTTTTTGGTCTTTATGAGCAGAGCCATGAACATTTTTATACTTTCTCCTCCTGCACAAATTTAATAATTCGTCAGGTTATATACCCACACGATGAATTGCATGATTCATATGGCTGTTTTGAGGTTTACTCGGAAATGGCAAGTTACTTTGCAAAGCCTTTGCTGATTCCTTTTCGGGTAACAGTATATGAGTACCCTCTTGTGTATTTCCTCTGCATCACTTAGTAGTAGCATACATTTTAATTTCTACAAAGCAGATGAATGTGAAATAATCTGTTGTAATAATACACTTCTCAAATCACCCCTGACGTTTAATTTCCTTTTCATAAGTTGTTCTGTAGTTGGTGTCTCTGACCTTCTCTCAGTTTTCTGTGGATTTTTTTTGATCTGTAATTCTCATATTATATTGAAATTTCTTTTCTCAATCTGTTACTTGTCTTTTAACCTTGTTTATAATGTGTGACGTATTCTTCAGAATGGTAGGATTTGAACCAGAGGTGGAGGTCTTAACAAAGGTCTTAAATGTTCCATTTATTTAAGGAACTGGATCCAGTATTCTTTATCAATAAGAAACTCATGGTTTAATGATCTTTGCCTTTCCTGCCTACCAAAATACTCAGAAGTTGCTCTGCGTCCTTTGTGGGTGGTTCAATGATCTGTTTAACTGAAGAATGTATGCAGGGCGGGCACAGTAGTGTGAATTCCATACTGTGGGGCTGCGGGATAAAATCATGTGTATAGACACTTGAGCTAAGCCTCTTCTATAAAGGAGGATAATTTGTCTTAGAGGGTTTTTGTAAAGATTGAGAGGAAAATTTTTGCAGATGCTTGATACCTAAGTGCTCCATAAATACTATCTATTAAATCATCGATAGAATTTAGTCTGGAAATAAGTTTTAAGGAATTTCAGTGTAGGTAGCTTGGTGGTTTTTACTAGATTTTGCTTTCACTGACAAAAAAACCCATCCTCTGCCAAGCAGTTCAGCCATTTTGTAAGTATCAGAAAAATAAACACTTACCCAAGTGCTGAAATGGCAGCTCTTGGGCAGAGGACCCACAGGCTTGCTTTTCTTTAAACTGAAGTGTTGCTGTGCTGACCTCTTGTGGCCATTGGGGGAAACAGCTCTAAAAAAATTGAAATGGGAACAATAGCTCTTACAATGCCACTTGCTTTCAAAGCACAGTTGTAAAATACACTTCACGCCATTTTTGCCAACTTCAGAAAGGGTTTTGAAGAGATACCAAATCCTTTTCTATCCTCAAGTGAAAAGAGGTGTTAAACTTTTTTTTTTTCATAAGCATTTAATTTCTGTTGGAATCTAAAATTCCAGTTTGGGGGCGCCTGGGTGGCTCAGTCAGTTAAGCATCTGCCTTCAGCTTGGGTCATGATCCTGGAGTCTCCGGATGGAGCCCTTATCAGGGTCCCTGCTATGCAGGGAGTCTGCTTCTCCTTCTGCCCCTTCTCACCCTGCTCATGCTATTTCTCTCTCAAATAAATAAAATCTAAAAAAATAAAATAAAATTCCAGTTTTGATGAGTCCCTTTCATTATTTTTGCATTGTATTTCCCATGTAGTGATTGTTTACAAGACTTGTTTGCAAAATAGATTTTGAGTAATTTTAATATTCACGTATTTTTTCATAAGGATTCTGTATATGTGGTGGATTCCTGAATATCCCATTTTTAATTGTTTTAGCGCTACTAATGACTTTGGAAATCAGGTAATTTTACGACTTTCTTTGTTGAGGTAAAAGCTTAAATAAAGGACTCTCCCTCTCTCCCCCCACTAACTCAGTTTGACCCGTTTACTTGAGTCTTGTGGATTTTCCATATCTCCTGGTCTAAGTTGGCATCACAAGCTATAATTAAGTATTGATAATGATTTAGTATTATGATTAGGCATTAATAACAAATCTGGATAATATTTAATCCTCTCTTTTGAGGGAATAATCAGATTATCAGTGCTTTAAATGTGGAGGTATTTCTAGTTTTTGGTTTTTTGGGGTTTTTTTTTTTGTTTTCAATACTCCTTTTTTTCCCTTTTTAAACAAGTAACTGCTTTTCTTTTTCAGCATTTAGGAACTTGCCCTTGTAGGAGAGAAGCATACAAATTAGAGTTAAACCTTTATTAAGTCTTTTTTTTCCATTGTATAGGAAGTATATTTACTTTTTCTAGTTTTATTGAGGAAATAATTGGCATATGTTACTATAATTTTAAGGCATACAGCGTGGTGATTTAATTTTCATATACTGCGAAATGATTACTGCAGTAACATCCATCACTCTCATACTGACACAGTAAAAAAAAAAAAAAGAAAAGAAAAATTTTTTTCTTCTTGTAGTGAAAACTTAACAGGATTTACTCTTTTAACTTTCCAATATATCCTATAGCAGTGTTGGCTGTAGTCATCATGTTGTATGTTACTAGTACTAGTTACTAGTGACATACTAGTTCTGTGTTATCTAGTACTTACCTGTCTTATAACTGGAAGTTTGTACCTTTCAGAAATACCTTCCTCCAGTCGTCCCGTCCCCCCCCCCCCCACATTCGGTAACCACCAGTCTGATTTCTCTTTTTTTAATACAAGTTTTTTTAAAAAGTTACTAGTTTATTTCTTTTTTTGGATTCCATGTGAGACCACACAGTATTTATTTTTTTACATGAGACTGTACAGTATTTAGTATTTGTCTGTCTTAGTTGTTTACATATGTTGGCTGTTGTAAGTAATGCTGCCATGAACATGTGAACATGGAGGTACAGGTATCTTTTTGAGTTAGTGTTTTTGTTTCCTTTGGATATATTCCCAGAAGTGGACTTGCTAGGTCATAGGATAATTCTTTTTTTAATTTTTTGAGTATCCTCCATACTGTTTTCCATGGTGACTGTATCAATTTACAGTCTCATTAGCAGTGGACAAGGGTTCCCTTTTGTCCACATCCTTGCCAACCCTTGTTTGATATCTTGTCTTTTTGGTGATGGCCTTTCTAACAGGTGTGAGGTGATGCCACATTGTGGCTTTAATTTGCGTTTCCCTACTGTCTAGTGATGTCGAGCATCTTCTCATATACCTGTTGGTCTTTTGTATATCTTTGGAGAAATGTCTCTTGAGGTGTTTTGCTCATTTTTAAAATTTTTAAAATTTTTTAAAAGATTTTATTTTTCAGAGAGAGCGAGCAGGCCCAAGCTGCGAGCATAAGCAGGGGTAGCAGCAGGCAGAGGGAGAAGCAGGCTCCCCACTGAGCGAGCAGCCTGATGCAGGACTCCATGCCAGGACCCTGGAATCATGACCTGAACCACCCTGGCCTGGGTGTCTCAGTCGTTAAGTGTCTGTCTTTGGCTTGTGGGATCGAGCTCTGCATTGTGCTTCCTGCTCGGTGGAGAGCCTGCTTCTCCCTCTCCCACTCCCCCTGCTTGTGTTCTTTCTTTCACTGTGTCTCTCTCTGTCAAATAAATAAATAAAATCTTAAAAAAATTTTGTATTTACTTGAGAGAAAGAGAAAGTGTGCACCCATGTGCATGAGGGGAAGCAGAGGGAAAGGGCAAAGCAGACTCCCCACTGAGTAGAGAGCCCCCCATGTGGGGCTCAATCCCAGGGTCCTGTGATCATGACCTGAGCTGAAGGCAGCCACTTAACCGACTTAGCCACCCAGGTGCCCCATTAATTTGTTAACTTTTAATGTATTTGTTTTTTGCCATTGAGTTCCTTCTATATTTCGGATGTTAACTCCTTACCTGATAAATGGTTTGCAAATTTTTTTTTCCATTCTGTAGGTTGTCTTTTCACTTTTTTGGTGGTTTTATTTTTGGCTGTGCAGAAGGTTTTTAGTTTGATGTAGTCCCACTTGAGTTTTTTACTTTGTTGCTGGTACTTTATTTATTTATTTATTGTCGCTGGCACTTTGGATGGCATATCCAAAAAAATCATTACCAACTACTGGCAAGGAGCTTTATTTCTGTGTCTTCATCTGGGAATTTCACAGTTTCAGGTCTTACGTTTAAGTTTCTAATCTATTTTGCCTTTATTTTTGTGAGTGGGGTAGGATATGGGTCCAGTTAGATTCTTTTACCTGGGGTATCCGGCTATTCCAGCACATTTATTGAAGAAATAGTCTTTTCTCCATTGAGTTTTCTTGGTTTTCTTGTCAAATATTAGTTGATTGTGTATGCTTGAGTTTATTTTTGGGCTCTCAGTTCTGGTCCACTTTTTTTTTTTTTTTTTTTTCCCTGTTTAAATGCCAGTACCATCCTGTTTTGATGCCTGTAGCTTTATAGTACAGGATGAAAGTAGGAAGTGTGATGCCTCCAACTTCATTCTTGTTTCTCAAGATTATTTTGGCTCTTTCGAGTCTTCGCAGTTTCATACAAATTTTAAGATTGCTTTTTCTCCTTCTGTAACAAATACCATTGAAACCTTGGTAGGGATTGTATTGAATCTATAGCTGGCTTTTGGTAATAGTGACATTTTAACAATATTTTTCCCACTTAATGAACATGGGATACTTTTCCATTTGTGTTGTCTTTTTTTTTTTTTTTTAAACTTTTATTTTCAAGTAATCTCTACATCCGGTGTGGGGCTCGAACTTATAACCTTAAGATAAGGAGTCACACGTTCCACCAGTTGAGCCTGCCAGACCCCCCCCTCCATTTGTGTCATCTTTTATTTTTTTTCATTAACGTTTTGCAGTTTTCAGAGTAGTGATCTTTCACCTCAGTTAAATGTTTTCGTAAGTATTTTATGTTGGTGATGCTGTTGTAAATGGGATCAATTTCTTTGTTTCTTTTTCGGAAAATTTGTTTTTAGTGTATAGAAATACTGCTGATTTTTGTATGTTAATTTTGTATCCTGCAACTTTCCTGAATTCACTGCTTAGATATAATAGTGTTTTGTTTGAGTCTTTAGGATTTTCTCCATATGAAATCATGTCATCTGCAAATAGAGACAGTTTTACTTCTTTTTCCGTTATGTTGTATTTCCTTTTCTTACCTGATTGCTGTAGCTAGGACTTACAGTACTGTGTTGAATAGGAGAGGTAAGAGTGGGCACTCTTGTGCCTGATCTGATTGGAAAGGCTTTCAGCCTCTTCACAGTTGAGTATGACATTAGCTGTGGGAAGGCTTTTTTTCTTTTTTTTTAAAACACCTTTTTCCCCTGAATATTATTCTAAGTCTATTATATTTAATAAGTCATTTATATTTAAAGTCATATTTGACTTGATGGTTTAAAAATTAATTTAAGAAACAGTCTTTCACTCATATCCTTATCTCATCTTGTGTGGGATTGGGGGTATTTCTATCCTTTGCCTTGCATTTGGTTCTTTTGTCTGGGTTTAATGTGAACCATTTTAACTGTTAAAAAGACTGATACTTACATAATGAACAATTGCGAACTCACCACTCAGCTTCAGTCATAAAACATCACCAGTGTCATTCTCTGATCACATCTGCCTTGCCCAACCCTTGAGGTAAGTACAGTTGTGAATTTGATGTTTATTTCTTTAGAGGTTTGATTTTCATACTCCTTTTTTTTTTTGAGATTACACAAGTAGTTTATTGTATCCATTAGTAATACTTCAAATAACTCATCCAACAGAATAAACCACTGTTAACAGTCTTGTGATTAAAATGTATCTGTGCACATAGATAGGTGTTGATGGGAAACATGGCTATTTTTTTCCCTGCAAAGCTGTTTGTGTACACTCTTACATTTCTAGGGGTCACTTTCATACACAAACACAAGCATGCAGCTGCACAAGAAGGCATATACAAGGATATTTATAGCTTGTTGGTTACAGTGAGCAATTTGGAAACCTAAGTATTCTAGTCAGAAATACAGAAATGTAGAGGTGTATCATGGATATTTGTAGCATATTGGCTAAGAGAACTGTTTAAGAATATTCTCAATATCTCAGGAATAGGGGACAGATTAAATAAAATGTATCCATATTATGAGGCAGTTAAAGGGAGTGGGGTAGCCTACTTATACACGCCCGGACGTGGGTGCTGACATGGGACATTTCCATCACATCTACAGTGATTACTGTTTTTCAGCACAAAAGGCTCACAGGATTTCCAGTTACTGGGCCATTCTGGTTATCTTCAGCAGACTAATGCTGCTATTTGTGGCTTTCTGTTTCTTTAAGTTGAGATTGAATATTTTGTCTTGTTGGAATGTTTTGTATTTCATGGAACATCCTATGGTCTTGTGACAGTTTTAGTTGGTGGCGATTGTCAAAATGTGATTCTAGACTTAATCTGTTGTCTGGAGATACTAAGCATTATAGTAAGTAAAAAACTATGGGGTGCCTGGGTGGCTCAGTGGGTTAAAGCATCTGCCTTCGGCTCAGGTCATGATCCTGGGGTCCTGGGATCGAGCCCCGCATAGGGCTCTCTGCTCAGCAGGGAACCTGCTTCCCTTCCCCTCTCTGCCTGCTGCTCGGCCTACTTGTGATCTCTGTCAGATAAATAAATAAATAAATAATCTTTAAAAAAAAATTTTTTTTTTCAGAAGGGTTTTAAAAAGATTGCATATTCTAGCGAAGTCAGGGAGTCCCCCTGTCTGTTCTCTTCGCTGGCGTACTGGGTACAGGGAACATCAAAGAAGACAGTTTAGCTCTCAAGTCTGTTGGGGAGGTTGACAAGTGACCAAGTTGCTTGTGTAGGAATGGGACACATGGGAGGCAAAGAGGCACAGATGTTAATATAATGGAGCCCGTCCCCTCGGTCGGGATGTGTGTCATAAAGTGAGGAGAGCCAGCGGAGCATTGGTGGTGGGAGCTCACGCTGAAATGAGGCTGCCCGTTTGAGTCCCCAGGGGCACTAACTGCTGTGGCAGAGTATTACAGAAGTACTTCGTAGGCACTGAGTTTAGGATTGGAGAGGGCACAAGGAATGTTTTCCGAGAGAAGGTAATAATACCCGCGGTATTATATATTATAGTTCTATATTATTTATATATTACATTTTTATATATATTATGAATTCTCTCTCTGGTATATAGTACTAGAGGTGTCTGTCACCCACAGAGATTGAGCAATCCTCGGGCTTCCTCTGTTTCCTACAAGTGGTTCAGTGAGGCTGGAGCAGTGGGGGTGAGGGGAAGGAGGGCTGAAGCGCTGAGTCTTGAGAACGTGTGGAGGGAGGCCAGGTTTCACAGGCACATGGAGGGAGACTGGATGTTCCCAGTGACCGCCCCGGGGCGGCTGGGGGGAGGTGGGCAGCCAGCTCCTCATCCTCAGGCCTCTCTAAGCACTCAGGCGCTTTGGTATGTAGATGCAGCTTCCAGGTACATTCCTAACACCCTTCCAAGTGAGTGGAAAGGGGTTTCTTTCTAAACTCCTCCTGAGGACATTCTGGAACTGCCTCTGCACCTTTAAAATTGGCCGGGATCGAATGGTGGAGGCAAAGGTAATAAATTCTAACTATTGCCATAAATTGTGTGGTACTGGTTGACTCATGAGCACTAGCAGGGAAGAACTTTGTGTTAGAAGGGGCACCTGAGCTTAGGTGTGAAATTCTGAAAATCCTACTAATGTTTGGGTAAGGTCTTGTCATTTATAGGGTCCTGCTGTCCTGCCTGCCATTCGGTGCTCTCATGACCTTGCTGAGGATGGCACGGGTTAAAAAGTGTCATGGCCGTGAGAGAGGAGCTAGGACAGAGACCCAAGCTGTGAGTGCTGAAGCCTGCACTTTTAAATCTTTTTTTTTTTTTTAATAGATTTTATTTATTTGACAGGCAGAGATCACAAGTAGGCAGAGAGAGAGAGAGAGAGAGAGAGAAAGGTGGAAGCAGGCTCCCTGCTGAGCAGAGAGCCCGATAAGGGGCTCGATCCCGGGACCCTGGGATCATGACCCAAGCTGAAGGCAGAGGCTTTAATCCACTGAGCCACCCAGGCGCCCCAAAGCCTGCACTTTTTACTACACTGTCCAGCCTTCCTCTTTCTTTTTTTTGCCTGGTGACCACTTCGTGCTTGGTCACAGGTGGAGTGTAAGTGACTTAAGATACCTTAGTCAGCTGGATTAGGCAGCTTTTACTGTCCAAAGGGCCAAGGGGTCAGTCAGTATAATGAGGCCTTGGAAGTGTTGAGTTACTTGGTACAGAGATCTCTGACTGGTTTTGGACATTGTGTAACAGGGACAAGGTTTATTTTCTGAGTTGCTAAAGTTTTGAACCCTTGTGGTAAAATAGAAGAATATGGGCATTAGAGCCAGGCTTGAGGGTTGGGATCCCTGCTGTTTCAGGTTTCTCATCATCATCTTTCTTTTCTAAGATTTATTTATTTACTTATTTGTCAGAGAGAGAGAGAGAGAAGGCACACGCACTGCACTGGGTTCACAAGCAGGGGGAGTGGCAGACAGGAAGAAGCAGACTTCCTCTTGACCAGGGAGCCCAGTGTGGGACTTAATCCTGGGACCCCTGGGCTCATGAACTGAGCTGAAGGTGGACACTTAACCGACTGAGCCACCCAGGTGTCCCTCAGTTTTCTCATCTTTCACATGGGGATAATAATTCCTAATAGGATTATTTTGGGTAATAAGCAAGGTAATATGTATAAAGTCCTTTGAGTAATGCTGCGTACCTATTAGATGATTAAGCAGTTAATATGTGGTTTCCCCTTCCTTTCTCCCCTCCCCAAGCTAGACTCCCCTGCCCCGCCAACCCCATTCTCATTGATTTCTCCCTCATCTAAACTAAAAGGCTCCAGGGCTGTAATGTGCTTATTGTGGATCACTTGGGATTTTGGGTATCAATCCCAGTTCCCGTGTCCTGCCCCTATCCATTCTGTGGACGTGTTTGTCAAGTGATAGGCCCTCATTGCTAGTTGGGAAGATACAGTGGTGGTAAATTCGAAGCCTTCTTTACCCTCTTGGGCTTCATGCCATGGGAACTCAAGGCTCCTTTTGTTAAGTTACCATTAACCCTGGGTTCTGGGTTGCTAAATGCGCTTCCCCTCCTGTGCTCCAGCTCTGAGCAGAAGAGTTGGACTGCCCAAGTGTTTTTCTGGAGTCGATACAGTTTAGGTCTTTCCCTTTAAAGTAACTTCACCGATACCAGTGTGCCCCTGAATTGCCTTTTACTCTACGGGGAGGGCATATTGCTTGTTCGACTCCTGGGGTTGTTACCCCATCTTCCCATAGCCTTCAGGTGCTTCTGTTTTGTGGTTTCTGCTGTCATCTGCCTACCTAGGTTGCTCTTTCCTGTGGGGTGTTTGGAACGAGGAAGGAGTGGGATGTGTGGTAGCCCATAGTGGTCTTTTTTGGATTAGGCGTTCACGTCACACTTGGAATGCTCTTTTTTAGTTTTTTCTGTTGATTCTACCAGGGCCAGAACTCACTGCCAGAGATTGCAAGGCAGGACATCTGGTTGGGGGTAACGTGTATGTGTTTTCATACCGCTCTCCAGATGAGTGTGATTCGCACCTATGGTTGAGAACCAGTGATTGGATAATTGAACCAGGTTGTGTTCTTACTCTTGGGGTAACGTTGCTTTCCTTTTTTGTTTTGTTTTGTTTTTTTTTTTGGTTCTGCGTTGGGTTTTTCCTTTGTGTGTGTGGGGGTTTGTCTTAAGGAGGGAGAGAATGATACTGAACGAATGAGACTTAGTGGATCCAGACTGGTTGACCTTCGTGTGTCACCGTGGGAGACTTGCTTAATTATTTCTGAGCTTTCGTTTTTCCTCATCTATTGAAGGAGAAGATAATATCTCTCTTTGGAGTTTTATAAAAGAACTAACCTATACAAATTAAGTGGTAAATGGCATGATCTAAGCACTCAGGAAATTGTAGATACTAGGGAGGTTGGGAATGATAATAATGACATTATTTGCAGTATAAAAATACAAATCTGAATTTGAAGATTTTGGTTTTGTATTACCAGAATTAATTCTCTGCTTTCATTTTACCGCTTTTTAAAAAAAACAGATTCTGTGCAGTTCTTAAATCTTAATTTTTTTTTTTTTCCAATGAAGTCACTCAGCATCTGAAGAAGCTTCCGGTTCAGACTCAGGCAGCCAGTCGGAGAGTGAGCAGGGCAGTGATCCAGGAAGTGGACATGGCAGTGAGTCAAATAGCAGTTCTGAGTCTTCAGAGAGCCAGTCGGAATCTGAAAGTGAGTCGGCGGGTTCCAAATCCCAACCAGTCCTTCCAGAAGCCAAAGAGAAGCCAGCCTCTAAGAAGGAACGGATAGCGGATGTGAAGAAGGTATCTACTTTGCTATACAGAGAAAGTGTGCTGCGAGCTAGGACCAGCTAGCCGACCTCTATTTCCCATGGAAGACTTATGAGTTAATCTGGATAATAAAAACTATAGCTACCTTTTGTAATCATCTATTGCCTGTGGATATAAACAGGGACTGCTTTCTGTTTTGTTTGATATAGTAGACACAGGGCCATAAGGAAAATAATTACATGAACCGTCAAATTACAAAGCAAAAAGGCACATTTTTATTTATTTATTTATTTATTTTTTAAAGAGTGAGTGAGCTAGTGGGGGGAAGGGGCAAAGGGTGAGGGGGAAAGAGAGAATCTTCCGTGGGGTCCATCCCCAGCACGGAGCTAGACACGGGGCTTGATTTCACGACCCTGAGATCATGACCTGAGGTGAAATCAAGAATTGGACGCTTAACCAGCCGAGGCACCCAGGCACCTGTATAGTTTTGGTTTTTAACATCTAAAAAGGTAATAGTCAATACTGAATAATGCTAGAGAGAATTACTGACAGATGATTATGGAATGTAGTTGTAAAGCTTAGTGATGGATGATAACAATTCAAGAATAAGGATAGTTTTTTCATATCTGAAGGATGGAAGAGAAATACTTCTCATAGGAAAAAAACTTATCTGCATCTAGGCAATGTAGGTATTATGAACATAGAAGAGTCTTCTAGCAAAGAATGCAAATAAGCCAAAATTCTAAGTGCATAGTGTGGTCTCATTGAGGCACAAACTTTGAAGTGCATTCCTTTTAGGGAAAAATTAATGAGTTGGCCTAATTAATCACAAGAATGCAGCCAATCTTTTAAAATTCCATTTTGAGACAGTTGTATTTGAATCACTGAAAATAGAAGAGAATATTCTTTTAGAAATTTAAGAATAAAATGCCCTAGTGAAATAAAAAGCTTTATGCTGAATCGGTTTTTATTCTTCTAAGATAGAAATCTAAGAACATATTTTTGTAGTAGTACAAACAATTCAAAATTACCTGCAGGTTCTACAGAATTGCTTCAACAGATGTTCTGTGAGGGATGGGAAAGCTGTCCTTGCTACTTTAGTTAACAGGAGTGACTTTCAGACACTCGACTACTCTACCTTGTTGCCTGCTCATTGTATGGGTGGACTTTTCACAAGAGGGAGTATATGTAGAAACACCTATTAGAGGTTTTGTTCTGAGTATCACTAAACTCAGACTTACTGCCCAGGCTTGTAGCGGAAGCGTTTCTCTGTGATCTTCAGAGTGTGGTGTCAGAGCCTGGTTTCCTCTACATCTAGATCAGGTGCTCTTTTTGGAACACCACCACACAATTTTGAGGGAAGTATAATGGGTGGAAAAAGTCTGGATATGACTTTCATCTGTGCAGTGGAGATTTCTTGACTTGCAGAGTAAAGGAAACCATGGAAACCATTACTTAACATAGTGCTTAAAACGTCCCTGAGATCATGTTGATCAGGATTCACAGTGGTTAAGTTTTAAGACCTTATATATTTAACCTTATATAAAAAAATAAAGGGAACTAAGAAGGGAAATCATGACTAAGACTGAATTTCATAATGGAAGTACAGCTTCAGACAGAAATATTAAAATGCACTTCCAAAGTTAAGGTGATCAGTTCCAGGAAGTTAAATAGTAAGGTTAATGCGTGGATGCGTGTTCTAACCAGTTAGAATGATTGGATTTTGACTTTAAGGGTATTATTCTAAAATGAGAACTTCTGAGGAAAGCTCTTTGTTTTCTGTATACAGAGAACAATGTCCCTTTACATGGTAGCTTTTTTACTGAAGGGTTGAATTAGATATTGTGGCCCTCAAAAGGACAGAGATGAACTCAGGATGATATTAGTATGTGTACATTACGGTATAATACAGTCCCAGGAGTTGAGCCTGGATTCCTAGTATTTTAAAATGATAAAACTAATGAGTGGTCTTTTCAGTGATTTAGCAGTCCGAGTTTATAAAAGCTCCTTAAATACCTGTGCTGAGTAAAGAAATTTCATAGCTCTAACACAGGTTCAAAAAGGGGTCAGGGTTGAGGTAGAGGTTGGGGTTGGCACGGCTAGGTAAACCTTTTTGTCGCCTTTCTTTCTCTTCCAGATTTGTTCAGTGTTCTGCTGCCTCTCTCACCTAGATTTCCTGCCACTTGCTTATTCCTAACTCTGGTTGGGCACTTTGTCTTCTCAGCTCTGAGATTATTTCAAGGCCATTATGGATTTGTCACCTTTATAAACTGAGAACACTGGATTCCATGATAAAATTGGATTCTTGTTCCAAAATGCCTTTTCCTAGAACATCTTGGCTTGTTTTCTTTGGAGGCCTTGGTTTTCTTCAGCTTACTTGGCATTTTTTTTTTTTTTTTTTTTTAAGGCACTTTGGTAATATCCTCCCTTGCCTTAATGACATTCTGTTTTTTTCTGAGTTGTCTTTCATCAGTTTTGTCTTTTTTGGGGTCCACTTTCCACACACTTCATGAGTCTCACCCAGGGGCTTCTGTGGCCTCACTTTCTAAATATATTCATGAGATTTGCTGTTACCTGTATTTTGACAACAAACCCACATTTCTAATCTTGGCTCTTAGGCATTTCTTCTACATGTTGATCAACACCTTCATTTCAGTGTTCCCACAATCCATCCAAATTCATTTTGCCTCTGTGTAACTGATTTCATTAGAAGAACGCCATGATATACTTGGTAATAATTATTTGTGGGAAGGAGACCGAGGTTGGGGGTTATAGACACTCAGAGGTTTTGTGGGGCCTTCTACATTTTTTCTATAGATTTGTTGATTTGAGTCTTTTTATAAGATGATGTTGGTATATTGTGGGGAAAAAAAAAACTGTCTCTCCAACTAAGCTCTCCTACTTACTTATTTTCGGTAGAAAAAGGTGGTTTTATGAAGGCATGGGAACAGGACCCATAGAAAGAAAGAGCTGCCTACTTACTTATTTTGAGATTTTCTTTTATTTAAGTGATCTGTACAAACAACATGGGGCTTGAACTTAGAACCCTGAGATCAAGAGTTGCATGTGACTGAGCCAGCCAGGTGTTCCTACTTTTTTCTTTTTTTTTTTAAATGACTAGTGAAGATTATTACTAAAAATCAAGTCCCCAAAACCAGGCAAAGGGTAATTATCGTTGGAGAATAAAATAGAATGATCCAGAGAAAGGTTGGCAGTGGTGCTCATTTCTGGAACTTCTTGCTAAGTGTCAGAAATGCCCAATATGCGTGCTTCTGGCATGTTATGTATGCATCCTGAGGAATTTAAAGAAATAGACAGATGTTCTGATTCTTATTTAATTAGAATTATCAGGGACTTACTTGTTTTTTGAGCTCCCAGATAGGTCAGTGTACAGTCACACCTGAAACTGGAAAGCATTAAGGACTTAAAATTCATCAGTAAAAACTCTGTCTTTAGTGGAAGCCTTGCCGTATTACTCAACTGTAAGTTTATATTTTAATGACCAGTAATCAGCGTGCCATGTAGTTTGAGAGCCATTCAGTAAAGAAGAGGCATTGTTAAACTTCACTGTGTTCAGGATAATACAGGTAGTACTTTATTATCTCTAAACAAAGCTAACAGAAAACAACCTTTTTGATATTTAGTTACTTGAATTTTTTTTAGATGGAGATACATGTTCCAATAATGAAAATAGTAAATGGGGGATCAAGAAAAAAGGGATTCACACATGGTCTATTAATTTTACAGATGTGGGAAGAATATCCTGATGTTTATGGGGTTAGGAGGTCAAACCGAAGCAGACAAGAACCATCACGATTTAATATTAAGGAGGAGGTAAGAAAAAGAAATGCTTTAAGAGGATACATTTAAACTCCTTATCTTACCTCATCCTTTTCAACTCTGGTGTGTATGTTCCCATTAACGTGAGCTTTATGCCTAAGAATTAAGTGACTCTCTTGCGAGCTTTCTTAACCTAGAACTATAAGGAAAACCACAGGTGTCTTTTAAAGAAAAGAAATTCACCAGGAAGATTGTGTCACAATGAATGTTCTAGTAGAGTGTTAGAGTATTATACAGTATTGGCTTCACATCTTTATTTTCATTTTTTTTTTTAATGTTTCTGGATTTCAAGTGAAATTGATGATTGCAAAAAGTTTATCTTTTAAAATAACCTAGTTTCTAAATCTCCTAGATTTTGTTAAATGAGTCACTTGCTTGGTAAATGTAGTAATGGACATAGTTTCAGATTTATTTTCTGAGAAAGGAAGGAGAGTTTGTGTAACCTAAGTAATGTGTTTTAACTAATTCTTCAAATTTGCTTTCTGTTTTTAGTGTGCAGTATAAAATACTTCACACATATAACTCTGATCTAATTGTGAGAGATTGGTGATTTTTAAAAATTGGTATTATGTATTGGGTTCTTTTGTTTCCATAGCATCAGACTTTTCTCACCTTTCTCAGTTTGTGTGGTATTTTTGTCCGTTCTTACCTCTGTATTGGGTTTATAGACCACATTCTGAAGAGATGCTCTTTTACGTCTCCGTGAAATGCCCCCTTTCTGCATTCTTAGGAGGACTTTGCTATTCTTAACTATGTAACATCCTTCTGATGAAGGTGAAATGTTAATATCCAGAGGTCAGTGAGTTGGAGGGTGGATTTTGGTAAATGTACTTTACAGATCTAATTGCCTATAATATCCACATTGCCTTCATGGTGTTTTATTTTGAATGACCTCTGAGTGGTTTGCCTTAGCTTTCTTTTTCCTCAGTGTCTAGGACTAGGTTCCTGAGCCGTGTTGGTTACAACCAGTCCCATAGTTGAGTCACTCTTGTCCTCTTTTGTATATAAATTAACACATTCTCCATAGGGCATAAGACTAACAGCAGTAGGAATATTTGCCAGTTTCCCTAAGTTTGGGGGGAAAGAGCTGTTTAGATGTTTTTGACTGTATAAACTTTCTTTGGCCTAGTGCTGTCAGGCAAGACAGCAGAGCACTGTCAGCTCATGATTGAACATGTTCTTTAATGAGACTGAAATGGAATAGATCAGTAGGTCAGCACCTTTAATGGCACACTAAATGTGGCATTTTCACATGATATTCGAGATCTGCAGTATCCAGTATGGTTGCCACTAGCATGTGGCTTTTAAAATTTGTATTAAAGTCCAATTAAAGGAAGGATTCCGTTCCTTAGCCGCACTAGGCGCATTTCAGGGGCTCAGCAGTCCCCCTGTGGCTGCTGGCTACTAGATTGGATCCTGCAGATAGAGAAGACTTCCATCATCACAGAGAATTTTATTGGCCATGCCCTTGTAGAAGTTAAGCCGAGAGAAATATTTCCTGGTGTTAGAGGTAACTCCATTATAACAGATTAATTCAAAGGAAAAGGAGAGTGAGCGCCACCAAACACAGGGTTCTTTTGTCTGAAAGCTCATGTTGAATGGTGTTATTATGGAGCAGATTGTTGGATCAGGGGTTCGTGTTGTCCCTGAGAACTGTGAATTAAAGTCTGTGATCATTTCTCCCCCCTCACACACTGAAGGCAAGTAGCGGGTCTGAGAGTGGGAGCCCAAAAAGAAGAGGCCAGAGGCAGCTGAAGAAACAGTAAGTCTTTCATGGGGCACGTACTTCACACAGGGGTTTTGAGCACGTCCACTTCTGTGGGGCTGCCTTTGTCGTGTGGTAGTCCACTCCAGGTCCCAGAGTCTGCTGCTGCTCCTGCTGTCGTGGGCCACTGTCTGCTGTGACCTGCTGCCTCGGCAGCCCTTGAAGCCCAGAGACCCCATCTTGTATGTGTCCCATTTGTGCTGGGCTCCAGCTTATCCCACCTGGTGAGCCCGTTAGCCCCATTGTGGTTTTCTTTAAAATGTGCACAAATTCTGTTGTGATTGAACAAGGAACAAATGTAGATCTGCTTTTTTTCCCTTTTCATGTGGTTCTGACTGGACACCCAATGTAGTATGAAATTTCTCACTGTTGTTACTATGTAATTTTAATACTGCAGTTCACAAGCCAGAAAATTTTAATTCTTGGGCATGTGAAATTCCTTTAGAAGATAGATTATATATTTATTATTTTTAAAATTTACAAGTTTTACTTAAGGTGAAAAAAATATTTTTATTTATATTTTTTAGAATTTAAAAATCATCCTTGGAGGGGGTCTGGATCTCTGATAGTCTGAATTATACAGCCCGTCTCCTCAGGGGCTGCATTTGAAAATGTAGATACTGAAATCCTGGCAGACAAATTCAGGGATTTCTCATGGTAAATAGTTGTCCATGGTGCCTATTAAAATAGAACCCCAGTTATATATATTTTCTGTCCTAAAATATTAGTACTCCTTAGTAAATTTTTGGCCTAATAAGGCAAAGGAGTTTGAATTTTTTAAACCTGTTTTCTCATTTTCCAAAATAGAGTAATACTTGTTCTGCCAACCTAACAGGGTTGTTGGAAACTATGCTAGGGAAAGTCAAGTATTTAGTATTGCCCTCCCCAGAGCACATCTAATTTTCATTTGTGTTTTAAATATTTAATTAGAGTTGGAGGAGAAACCGTAGGCAGGCCTGTACTTCTTGGCATCTTAAAAGGCTTTTGTTCTACTCCAGTCCCATGGCCTGCTTGGGAAGCTGTTCTGATCTAATGGCCTTTTGGGAGCCTTTGGGAAGTCCATGCACTTGGCCTTTTCTCCACCATCTGGCTACGTTCTACTGGTCTCTTGACTGGTATCTACATGGTGCTGTGCTTGAAAACCTCCATAACCTACTTTAAGGGCCTTCTCTGCATGTGCAGAAGCCCACTGGCCCCTGTACTTATTTTCCTCCAGTCATCCTGAGAGTTCTCTAAAGTTGACAGCCCTCAGTGGCCTTCCTTCTCCTGAGTAGAACCTCTTAGTTTCCTTTCAGGGGCCTGTATCTTCTGTAAGCCTGCTTCCCGGCCCCACGTTCTTCCGTAGGAACTTGTAAGAGCTGTGGGAGTTCCCTTCATGCTTGTTTGTGTGGGGGCCCTGGGCTAGCCTCACTTCCTGCCATCCACTGTGCAGCTGGTGAGTACTGGGGCTTATGAGGAGCTTTTCTCCTGAGTCAGTTATTGAGTAGGATTGATTGGAGGAGGTACCACAGTAACTGAAGTTGGAAGGCACAGCACTAAAGGGGGCCCTCTGTGATCTGAGCAAGCTCAGTAGAACCTAGTGTGGGGGCACATAGATTTCAGAATTGACTCAAAGAGAGTGGAAATTTTGAAGTATTAACATAGGGAAATGCTTTTCTGAAACCCTGCAGACTGTACCACAGATTTTGAAGTTCTTTTAAAGGAGCTATTTTTATTAACTTTATTTTTTGAATTCAAACTTTAAAAAGCTCTAAGAACAAAAATAATGTAAGGAATGCCTGTGTACTTTACCCAGATTTGCCATTGGTTACTGCTTTTGCCCCATTTGCTTTATTGCTGGGGGTGCTTTTCTTTGTATGTATTTATATATGCATGCATGTAATATTTTTTCTGAACCACTTAAGACTAGGATTGACACACATCATGGCCTTTTACCCCTAAATACTGAAGTCTGGATTTCCTAAGAAGAAGACTATTCTCTTTCCTAAGTACAGGGTGGTTTTAATACAAATAGATTTAACATTGCTAAAATAATTTTGTCTAATTCATATTCCCATTTTGTTAATTGACCCAGTAATGTCTTAAAACATATCCTACCTCCACTGCAGTGTCCCATCTAGGGTTAGATATTTTATGTAAGTGGTCAGGTTTCTTCACAGCACTTTCACAGTGCTTTCACACTACTTTGCTCTCGTGACTTTGGCATTTTTAAAGAATAGTGTCTCACAAGGGACTAACTTCCCAGAGTCATAATGTGAATTAACATTTTAAAAATTCAGAAGTTACACAGTGTAACGTTCTATACAATATTGAAAACATTTTTCAAGTTAGTTGGCAATGTTAAAATTTGAGAAATGGTGCTTAAGCGTCCAGATTTCTAGCTTCTTAGAAAAATCTGTCAGTGCTGGCCCCTATAACAGTGGTCTTTATAACCTGATGGTCTGGGAGTTCTCCATTTGACCCCATTTACACACCTTGCCTGGCCCAGTGGGTATTTCAGTTGTAACCCCTGATCTAGTCATATTAACCAATAAAATTTTTCATTTATTTAACCTACTCCTGCTGTTTTGATCACTGAACTGTTATCCATGCCGTACTTATTAATGTTGTCCAGATTTGTGAGAAGGTGTATAGGATTTTTGCTGACTCATGGTCCCATCAGTGCTTCAAACCACTCTAGAATGGTTCCAGAACCTTTTCTCCCAACTGTAATTTAAAAAAGAATGTGTTCACTGTAAGTCACTTGAAGTTTCTCTCCTGGGATCATAGTTTTTTTTTTTTTTTTTTCCTTCCCCCAGTGCTTTGAGTGGAACTCTGTCACAAATTTGTGACACAGTGGAGAAGAATCTGTTAGCCCCAGATTTTCCTTTTTCATTGGAACTTCTTCCTGAAAGGCCTTTTTTCTGGGAAAATGTACTGAAAATAAATGAAGTTTAAGTAGCTCTTTTCTTCTTTTCCTGATCTGCCTTCTAAAAGTAGAGGAGAGAGGAACCCCCTTCTTTGAGCATTTAGTGATAATTAGTAGGACTCTTGGCCACAGTTTATGCCTGTTGTATTTATGAAGGAATTTTGTGCATTCCCTCCTTCACAGCTGTTTAGATTTGATTTGTGTCATAGGATCTGCATTCTGCCCAACACCTTTTTCTAATAAAGGAACAGAACTATACCTACTTAGCTTGCATTCTGACTTTTTCATGTCTATTTACATTGCCTTGGAGCCTCAGTGGCCAAATCTCAGTATTTTTCTCCCCAGTTTCCAAGATTTTGGTAAAAATTTCATTGATTCCTTCTTAGGGAATCCCGCTGATGCCCTCTTAGAGCTGGATCTGGCAGTTCAAGTCTCCTTTGACATGTGAAAATTTTGTTAATCATAATCTTGTATTTTATTTTTATTTTTTAAAGATTTTATTTATTTATCAGAGAGAGAGAGAGCACGCGCACAAGCAGGGCAGTGGCAGGCAGAGGGAGTAGGAGAAGCAGACTCCCTGCTCAGCTAGGAGCCCAATGCAGGACTCAATCCCAGGACCCTGGATCACAACCTGAGCCAAAGGCAGATGCTTAACTGACTGAGCCTCCCAGGCATCCCAATCACAATCTTATATTTTAGACAACTCCTAATTGTAGCCTGACTTGTAATGTATGGCTTAGTCATGGAGTCATCATCCTAAAATTTGCATTATATATAAGAAACCAATGATCTAAGAGAGCCCTTGACATCTGCAGGGTTGGGAAGTAATCTTTTTTAGCTGATCACTCTTCTCAACTCTTCTTTATGCAAAGTGACTTAGTGTCACTGATCCTTACTTACTTTTTCCCCTGTTCTTGAAAGTTAAAACAAATTTTAAAATCATCCAGCCAGTTTCAGATACATGTACAAATTTAGGCCTAAAGCCTTCAGTTGTTCAGATCCTCCCAGAACGTGTAGCTTGTCTTTTCCTGATTCTGTAGTCTTCAGTGGGTTATGATTGAAAGAAGGGGGGCTGGAGGTTTGACATGGAATGCCAGATACCTTGTTCTCACTTGGGCCAGTTGTTTTGCTCAGTTATTGTACATTCTCATACTGGAAGATGCTCAGTCTTCCTAGTTGTCCGTAAGTTTATACACCTGCAATTTAACTGGAAAACTCTGGCCTCAACACTGATTAAGGTTACTGCCATTATAGTCTCAGAGTTGAAGAAGTGGACCCCTTAGCTGCCCTAATTTAGGTTCTCAGTTCCTGTGGCATTAGGTAGATTACAACTAATATTTGACCGTGGATCTTTCTCATCTGATCTGCTCTCCCTTACATCTTAGTTGTTTTGTGTTCTTTCAAGCTATTTTCCTGTGAAACCACTTTGGTTTGGCTATGTGAGCCCCTTCCAAGGGGTAAACTGTTCTGAACTTGGTTTAAGAAAGATGACAGCCTCATGTGCCAGTCTCCCAGTGCCTGGAGACCTCTTCCTTCCTCCCTTCTGGGCTGTCCCCTTCTATTCCTTTGATTGCTTAGCAAACAGTTCTTGTACTTAGTTCTAGGGAAGGGGATTAAGACAGGTGTCCAGCATGTAGCTAGACATAAGGAGGTCTTTGTTTAAACGAGAGAAGGAAGGCTATTAGGCAATATTAATAGGTCATGGTGAATTAGCAGTCTGCTTCCAAAAAGTACCCTATCTGTCTGTTAGACCGATAGGGTTCATTCTTAATTATTTCTTTATTTAACAAAGCAGCATCTCCCTCCATTTGCTTGCCTTTGTGCTAAGTGTGGTGCAAAGGTGAACAGAAGTGGCCCTGCACAGAAGCAGTCACCTGTGCCAGAGGAGATGGATATGAAGCAAACAGTGCCAGTGGAGCTTGAGTAATGTGTTCTGTTGGCTTTTCATGCTTTCTAGAATCTCCACTCACTCAGGTGTTAGGGTGGCTCCTGGACTTTTTAGGAAGATTCTCAGGAATCGGTTGATAACCACCTTCTTGCAATAAGCTTCCTTTATTCCTTTGACCTATTCTCTTATGAAGAATGTTGATGTGACTTTGTGATTCTCTAATAGTTGTCTTTAGTATAATCTTACTTCCTAGTCATGGGCCCAGAGGCACAGTGGTGATTGTTTTGTAAAATCTCAGGTACTTGCCTGTGAGTTGGGTGTTTTTTGTTTTTTTTTTTTTTCCTGGATATTTCATGCCCAGTGGCTATTACATGTTTCTTCCTTTTTCCCTAGAAATGAGCTAAGCCCCACATTTGATCTTTAAACCTCAAAAACTCTGGGGTGGTAGGAGAGACCTATAAGATATGGCTCTTTAAAGCCTTCTAAGATCTCAAGGAGCAAAGGAACACCTACTGTGTCTAATAAATAATTATTAAAGACTACATCTTTAGCTGAACAGATTATTTAGTAGGTGATAGGTTTATTGTGAAAAATAATTTTAGGGATATATTATTTAGAATAATATTCTAAACATGTTAAAATATCCAGTATAGTAGTTCTAGAAAGAGTCTTTAACCAGTATTAGCATCATCTTTAAATATGGTAAGAGTCACATTTTTTAGGCCTCTTATTACACTTGCTGAATGAGAAACTATGGCTGTGGTCCAAAAATTTCTTTTAGTAAGTTTTTCAAGTTCTGATCATCTTAAAATTTGAGATAGTCTACTCTAGTATGTATTATGGTCTAGTGTATATTATGGCTTCAATACATTCAATGATAGTAAATAAAAATCTAGTATTTATTATGGCTAGTATATATTATGGCTTCAATCCATTCAATGATAGTAAATAAAAATAGAGTATGAGAGATTTAATAGCTTTTTTTTTTTTTTTTTTTTTGCCAGAATAGTTTAAAAAATACTACTGTGGTATCCATTTTCATTTATGTTTGTCACCAGAGAAAAAACAGTCCAGGAAGGAACACAGCCAAAATTTAAATGGAGCTAGAATAAACCTTTTTTAGCCATAATGCCTAAAATACACATGCTTTGTCCTTTGGAGAATCCGATTGAAGTTGGTTTTGTCAGGTTCTTCAAATTAAACAGTCTTGAGTTCTTTTAGAAAAAAATGATTTTGCTTTGCTTTTGATCACAGAGAAAAATGGAAACGGGAACCCTCAGAAGATGAACAGGAGCAAGGCACCAGTGCAGAGAGCGAACCAGAGCAAAAAAAAGTGAAAGCCAGAAGACCTGTCCCCAGAAGGTGCAGTGTTTGCTTGAACATCTCTGCTTCTGGTGGCGCTTAACTTGTTAGATGGTGGATGATTTGGTGTTAGAACGACAGCCTTAATTGATGGGATACGACATGTTGTGACTCTGGGCTTTGGAAGTCTGTGTCCACTTCTTGCCAGTCTGCCTCATTAGCAAGTGATTAGATGATGGGGACGCTTACATTTGACAGGGTGTTTGCATGGTATGTCTCACAGAGCGAAGCTTCTTTTTCTTCCTCCGTGGCGTACTAGTTAGGAGGGGCGGACTTGTCTTCTGCTTTTAAAAAAACCTCCCTGTGTATTTGAGTAGTGTGTAGGCTCTTTTTGGGAGAAGTAATTCCTGAGTTTAAAATACTGGCTGGTTGAAAGCATGCTTCACAGCTTATTACCTTGTTCTTAGAATCTATCACGAGCAGAGAACGTGACTGTGCAGAGAAGGAAGTAAGCTGAGGTGGTAGGAAACTTCGGTAATTTTTGTTCAGATGTCTGGCAGCAGGGGTACTGGTATTGAAGAAAGGAAGGCGGGAGACAGAGTTCGCAGGGAAATTTACCTCACAGTAATGCTTAGGATGGGGTTGACAAGCTTTTGCCTTTGGGCCAGCTCCCACTCACCACCTATTTCTGTATGGCCAAGTGTAGCTTTTATAGATAAACATTTATAGTCTGATGGTAGGGAACACTAAATTTGAACCTCAGTTAAATGAAATGTTATCCTTTCAAAAAGAATTCTGTTCTTCTCATTAGATGTGTATCACAGAAAGTGTACTGAGTGATGATTATTCTGAGTGTTATCAGTAAATATGTGAAAAGTCATTTTCCCTCGTTATATCAGTGCCTGGGTAGGGGCCTCAATTTTGCTTCTTGTCTGGGAAAGCTCTGTCCATTTGCAGCAAAACATTTGCCTGCCTCCTACTTAGGACGTTGTACAGCTGCCCCCACCCCAGCAGGGAAATTCACTTCTGCGTTTGGGATCCTTTTGTCCAGGTTTAAGTGCCACCTCAGCTTTCTCTTCTAGAGTTTACCTGTTATTTACTGACCCTGATCATCGGTCTGCGTGGCATTGGTTATGGAAGATAAAAGAGAGACAGGCAGGATTGTGGGTTTCCATCTCCCCCTTTCTCCTTTTGCCTTTTTATCATGGGTAGCGTATTTAGGGATTTCCTTCCGAGTGCCCAGGCTGTGGCTTTCTGTCCTGGTTGTTGCTGGGAGTCACGCACGGGGCTGTCTCCGCAGCCTGTTCGGCTGGTTTGCGGCAGGGTGCGCACGCTCTCAGGTCGTCTTCTGGGTGTACGTTGTGCGCATGTAACAAAAATTCACGTGGAGCGATTTCTGTCCTTTGCTCCTTCTGTATAGACAGCATTTCATGTGTCTTGTTCTGCGCTTTTCTTTCCTTCTCTTGGGAATCTTTCCTATCAAAACATGGAAACGTTTTGGTGTTTTTTTGGGGGTGGGTGCTGGCTACCTAGTATTTGGTTCAGGAACAGATTCCCAGCTGATGAAGATTTAGCATTTTCTTAATTTTTTGTTATAGCAAACAGTCCTACGGTGAATACCTTATTACACCTGTATCTGTGTGTATCTGTAAGAGCAATTCCTAGAAGTAAAATTGTTAACGTTTGTGCGTTTGATATTTTCAAATTGCCCGCCAAAGAGGTACCATCAGCAACAGGTTGCATGTCCGGTAGTCCTGAGGAACAGTGGAGAACCATTGCCTGGGAATCCACTGTGTCTCTTTATGTGATTGAGGATTCTCAGCATTAGAATCACTTTTGTGTTGAAAACACAGATTTCCAGTCAATTAGAATCTCAGCAAATGGGACCCAGGAATGTACGTGGCTGACACTCCCCAGGTTAATCCTGTGTGTGGACTGCTGCTCTGGGAAATTATAAAGATTTGAAGCAGACACCAAGGGATAGAGTGAAAACGTTGCTATTTTTTCCTCTTCTCATTTCAGAACAGTGCCCAAACCTCGTGTTAAAAAGCAGCCGAAGGCTCAGCGTGGAAAGAGAAAAAGGCAGGATTCTTCCGATGACGACGATGAAGATGACGAAGCTCCTAAAAGGCAGACTCGTCGCAGAGCAGCTAAAAATGTTAGGTGGGTGATGCCCCAGAAGTCTTTCACTCGCGTGAGGGTGATGGTGTAGTTGGCTAGAATTCGGTCGTGGTAAGGGCAGGATGTTGCATCTGATAGGCAGAAGTAATGACCCGTGCCCAGAGGCTGTGCTCAAAGATGTGGCACGTGTTCTTGTAGAAGGAATGATGTGGGCCAGTGGGAATGGGGAAGGAAGAGCGGCTCATTCCAGGCCTTCGTTCCTGGAAAGAAAACTGCTTCAGGTTGATGCCTTCATTTCATACCTTCCTTTCTCAGGAAAGATGTTTGGATTGTATTCTCAGTTCTAAATTGCTCCTTCAGTTAGATTATCCTGAGGATCAGATTACATATTCGGGTATAATAGTTTTATTAAGTTTACTGATAGGGTATGAAGCACTAACAGGAAATAAAAGAGGAAGGGATACATGCCAACATCAGTGTTTTATTTTATAGGAGTCAAGGGCATTTCATTTTCTTCCGGAGGATACACAGGTTTCTTCTGGTCTACTTAAAGGTGGTGAAGCTAAGTCCTGGAGATACTAACCTGGCTGTGTGTCCAGTTAATGACTCCACAGCTAGGACTAGGTGCCGAGTATGCTACCGTATAGTTCAGCACCTTGTCCTCGTCTAGCTGTTACACATTCAAGAGCGTGTTTTTCTCTTGTGGAACTCCCAGACCATTTATTGCCTCTATATGGTGGGAGGTTACGTTTTAATATTACCAGGAAGTATGTTAGTTGAAGTTTTCAACAGTTTGAGAATACTCACATTTCATCTTCTTCAAATATCATCAGGAGACAAAATATAGGGTTCAAGTGTTCAGTCTTAGAAATACAGCTTTCTTTTTGCTTAATGAAACAGTAACTGTTTTTTCATTTATTATACATTTTCTTTGTAGTTGTTCCCTTGTTTATATAGTCATGATCTCATATCACAAAACGAAAGCATTGGGGTGCCTGGGTGGCTCAGTGGGTTAAACCCTCTGCCTTCGGCTCAGGTCATGATCTCAGTGTCCTGGGATCGAGCCCCACATCGGGCTCTCTGCTAAGCAGGGAGCCTGCTTCCTCCTCACTCTCTGCCTGCTTGTCTGCCTACTTGTGAACTCTGTCTGTCAAATAAATAAATAAAAAATCTTAAAAAAACACAAAAAACGAAAACATAGCTGTGTCCTCCTGTATCTCGCTTACACAGATCACTGCAAATGTAGTCTGTTTTTATTTTAAACTGTGAGTAAACCTTCTTGCAGTTCTCGGTGAACATGCATTACTTAAGTAGGACGAAAAAGAACTTTGAGCCCACTTTAACTGTGGCTGATCTTAAAACAACATGTTGGATCCAAACGGGTATATGGTTCTTTAATGATATTATTATTTGCTGGTGTTAAAGTCTGAAAAGGCAGTTTCTCATGTATTCAGCATTATTCCTCATGCAGTTACAAGGAAGACGATGACTTTGAGACCGACTCCGACGACCTCATTGAGATGACTGGAGAAGGAGCCGATGAGCAGCAGGATAATAGTGAAACTATTGAAAAGGTCTTAGACTCAAGGCTGGGAAAGAAAGGAGGTATGTGTCTTTGGGAAATAAATTACTACTGTTTCTTTTTTTTTTTTTTTTAAGATTTTATTTGTCAGAGAGAAGAGAGAGAGCATGCATGCGCACAAGCAGGGGGAGCAGCAGGCAGAGGGAGAAGCAGACTCCCTGCTGAGCAAGGAGCCCAATGTGGGTCTCGATCTTAGGATGCTGGGATCATGACCTGAGCTGAAGGCAGATGCTTAACTGACTGAGCCACCCAGGTGTCCCCAAATTACTTCCTATATATGCTCAGTGAGGCCCAGATCTTCTGTATTTCAGCTCTGATTTTCAGTCTGTGCTCATATTGGTTGTGAAGGGTGGAGATTTTTCTTTCTTTCTTTCTCCCCCCCCCCCCTTTTTTTTTTTTTTTGCTTTTTCAAGTTTTTATTTAAATTTTAAATTAGTTAACATACAGTGTAATACTAGTTTCATATGATTCAACACTTCCACACATTACCTGGTGCACATCACAAGTGCACTCCTTAGTCACCATCAGCTGTTTCACCCATCCCCGCCCACCCTGCCTCCATTCTGGTAACCATCAACTTGTTCTCTACAATTAAGAATCTGTTTTCTGGTTTGCATCTCTGTTTTCCTCCATGTTTATCTGTTTTATTTCTTGAACTCCACACGAATGGAGTTACATGGTATTTGTCTCTGACTTATTTTACTAAGCATAATACTCTAGTTCCATTCCTAGTGTTGCAAACAGCAAGATACCATTCTTTTTTATGGCTGAGTAATATTCCATCTTCTTTATCCACTCATTTATCAGTGGATGTTTGGACTCCTTCCATAATTCGGCTGTTGCTGATAGTGCTGCTATAAACACTGGGGTGCTTAGGTCTCTTTGAATCAGTGTTTTTGTATCCTTTGGGTAAATACCTAGTAGTACAGTTTGCATGAACTGTGGGAGTTTTTTTGAGCCAGTCTCATGGTTCATTGCAATATGCCTTTGAGACTTAAAAATTAAGATGGTAAAGATGTGTTAATCTCTTAAAAAGCAGTGATGTAGCAGAGATTCTTGCTTACAAACATTAAACAAATTTACCTTTAATTAGATGTTTCTGAACCTCCTTGTAAAATGTATCAAACTGGCTAAATACATTTGTGGATGATAGCAGAGATTTTTTTTTATATCTGATTTGAGGTATCTCCTAACTCAGTTTCTTTGAGGTAACCTTCCATATAGCAGATATCAAATTATCACCTCATTCTTTTTTCTTTGTCTTTTTTTTTTCATCCAGCCTCACTTGAAGTTAAGAGAGTAAACAGAGAACTTTGGATGGGTTGGTAATTGGCATTGGGTGGTGGTGGGAATTTTTATTTTCTTAGTATTTCTGGGGAGATAGACTTGTTTTATGAGTCAGGAGGGACCAAACCAAAAGGATGCTTCTCTTCCATTATAATTGTGTTTGGACAAAAGGATTTCTTTAACTTCACCGGCAAATTCTGGAAAATACTTTTTATTTTATTTTTTTTAAAGATTATTTATTTATTTGACAGAGATCACAAGTAGGCAGAGAGGCAGGCAGAGAGAGAAGGGGGGAAGCAGGCTCCCTGCTGAGCAGAGAGCCCTCTGCAGGCCTCGATCCTAGGACCCTGAGATCATGACCTGAGCCACCCAGGCACCCCTGGAAAATATTTTAAAGTATAGAAATTAGGTTTGGGCTTTGAAAATATTTGAAATAACAGATCTTGTCCATCCTGTATTGTTTGTGAATTTCTGCATGTTTTTAAGTCAGAGGACTTTGGTGTTTCATCCAGAAAAGGATATGTGCTTGAGAAGCTTTCAATGTCTGGTTTAATGCACTTTTTAAAGTTTACCCAAATCCTTTTGTAGCCACTGGAGCTTCTACTACTGTATATGCGATCGAAGCTAATGGAGACCCTAGTGGTGACTTTGACACTGAAAAGGATGAAGGCGAAGTCCAGTACCTCATCAAGTGGAAGGGTTGGTCTTACATCCACAGCACATGGGAGAGCGAAGAATCCTTACAGCAGCAGAAAGTGAAGGGCCTAAAAAAATTAGAGAACTTCAAGAAGAAAGAGGATGAAATCAAGCAATGGTACATTTTTGAAGCAGTGGTATATTTGCAGCGTTGAGGGAAGGGAAGGCTTTTCAGTAACGCGTGGAGCACACAGCTGTCTAGGAACTTGAATTTTGCCTTGATATCTGAGCACTGAGCCAGCTGTAATTCCAGTTTATAAAATTGTGACCTGAAGACACTCTGTACTTCCTATATAGGCCACCAAGTTTGTAGATTTAATTAATAAGTAGTTTATGGAGCATTTTTGCACATGCAGTATTTTGAATCCTCACAATAAGCCCATGAGATTCTCTCTGTTGTACGTAGCACATTTTATAGGTAGGAAGAGTGAGGCACAGTGCAGCTTTTCTAGGGGGACCCAGGATTGGAACTCTGGCAGCCAGAGTGCCTAAGCACCTTGTTACTTCCTGTGTTTTCTGGGGTAGCTTACATGTCAGGAGCTCCTATTCTAGGACTGTCTGGGTTCTGGTGCACTTAATACTATTCTTAGTTTTATACAGTTTGCAGAAATGGTGAGACGGAAACACATAACTTCTGAAGCTGTGATAGACTGTTGTGTGGTTAGTTTTCTTACAACTTTGAATGTGGCCGAGTTGCATATGAGAAATAGGTGGGGGCAGTAGCAGCCACAAACCTAAACTAATCATCAGGTTGAACCCTGAAGACACACCTGTCAGTGTAATGGGGTCAGGTTGTAAAGTGGTTAGAAATTTAAAATCCTCAGAAGTACAGTAGTATTTCATTTCAGGTTGCTCCTGTCATCCTTCTATAGAATTTTGGTGTCCGGAATAACTGGTTTTCCATAAAAGCTACATCGAATCATTCTTAAAGTACATACCTACATGAAAAACAGGCACATTTCCTTTTAAATCTGGAGAGCAGTTTTATTGCCTGTTCTTTTTAGATATATGAATTTGTCACACAAAGTTATTTTAGGTTATTTTTTAAGTTATTTTAGGTTATTTTTAGGTCTTCATAAAAAATGAACAACTGGTGTGTCCTGTGAGTGTAAGGTTTTCCTTTTTTTTTTTTTTTTTTTTTTAAAGATTTGATTTATTTGACAGAGCACAAGTACGCAGAGTGGTAGGCAGAGGGAGAGGGAAAGAAGCAGCCTCCCCCGCTGAGCAGGGAGCCTGACATGGGGCTTGATCCCAGGACCCTGGGATCATGACTCGAGCCAAGGGCAGATGCTTAACCAACTGAATCACCTAGGCGCCCCAGAGTCTAAGGTTTTCTAAAAGTATGTTTTTTATGAAATATCTGGCCTAATTACTAGTAAAGGAATTGCTAAAGGGACAGATGAAAGTAGAGACTCAGTTTCTTTTCCTCTTTTTGACTTTGAGAGATGTGTATAGGTCTCCCAAATATTTTTTTTTTTTTTAATTTTAAAAATTTATTTATTTTTTTAGGTCTCCCAAAGCTAACTAGGATGTATTTTTTCTGTCTTCTGTCTAGGTTAGGAAAAGTCTCTCCTGAAGATGTGGAATATTTTAACTGCCAACAAGAGCTGGCCTCAGAGTTGAACAAACAGTATCAGATAGTTGAAAGAGTAATTGGTGAGCACATGGAAACTTGTTTCAGCAGTGTTTGAGCTCCACGAATAATGGCTTTTGGTTTTGGGGTAATGTAAATTAAAAAATGCGTTTTGTGGGTTTACTTTTTGACAGTGTATAGATACCTAGATTTATTTTGAAGGAAAAGTTAACAAGATTTGCTGGTATATTTGGATGTGGGGGATGAGAGAAAAAGGTGTCAAGTATGATGCCATGATTTTTGACCCAAGCAAATAGGAGAATACAGGTACTATTTACTGAAATGAAAGGTTAAGACCTGGAAGAGCTGATTTTTAGAATGGAAATCAAGAACTTGGTTTGATATTTCTAAGTTTGCTATACTTCTTAGTTGTCTGAGTGGGAAGTATTGTGAAAGCTGTAGCATATGTGAACCTGGAGTTGAGATCTCTTAGTCTGTGCTAGAGATTTAAATTTGGGAATTTATCACTGCATAGATAGTATTTAAAGCCTAAGATATACTGAGATTATCAGAAATGGTATACATAGTGAGAATAGGAAGTCTGAGAACATTCCACATTCTGGAAGTCAGGAAGAAGCCACAGGAGACAAAGAAGAGTCAGTGAGATTGGACGGTGGCTGTGGGAGTATATCCTGGAAGCCAAGTGATACATGGGGGTTGGGAAGGAGGAAAGGCTGCTAGCCGAATGTGGTGAGGACCAAGACGGGATCCTTGAGTTTGGCCCCTGTGTGGTGCTAGTGAATTGGATCGGTGGAGTTGTGGGAATACGGGCCTGATTGGGGTGGCTTCAAGAGACAATGAGGTGGACAGTGAGTAGGAACAAGTCTTCTAGGGAGTTTTGTTGTAAAGAAGGAACAAAGGAATGGGGTAATAGATCCACAGGGCTGTGAGCACAGGACTGTTTCCCCTTCTCCCTCCTCCTTTCCCCCCTCCCTTCCTTCCTTCCTTCCTTTTGTGATACAATGTTGTAGAATATATTTGTATTCTTACTTGTAGGTCCTAAAATGTCACTCTTTTCTTGGTTATAGTGATAATTTTTCTATTTTCTTTTCCATTTGTTTAGCTGTGAAGACAAGCAAATCTACACTGGGTCAGACAGATTTTCCAGGTAAGCAAAAGCTCTGGTTAATAAATGTTAGCATTTAAGAGCAGTTCGTGTTTTGCAGAGTATCCACAGTTTTGCCATGTGGCGTTTCAATGGTTACATGTAAAACAGAATTGTCACTTCCCTTCCTTTAATGACAGATGCTAATCTACAATTTTTTATATGTAAAATAGCTCATAGTCGGAAGCCGGCACCTTCAAATGAACCTGAATATCTGTGCAAGTGGATGGGATTGCCCTATTCAGAGTGCAGCTGGGAAGATGAAGCCTTGATTGGCAAGAAGTTCCAGAGCTGCATTGACAGCTTCCATAGTCGGAACAACTCAAAAACCATCCCGACAAGAGAATGCAAGGTGTGATTGCTGGCTTTTGTTTTTCCAGGGGAAAGAGGTATTGATAGGGTTGGTCACATAGATATTGGGAGGAGAGAAATACTACAAAAGTAAATGATAATTCCCATTTTGAAGTGAAAGAAGATGAATTAACCTTGCATCAAAATTAAATATTAAAACAAAGGGATAGCATGAGTTGTATGATGGCTCTGCTGATCTCTTTATTCTTAAAATTCATAGACCCGGGTATGTCTAATTAGAGACAGTGTGCAGAATATTTGAAAGAATTTAAGTCCTTTAAAGAGAAGTGACAGGAAGGGGGAGAGGCTCTGAATTCTAAGTTAGAGCCCAAATATATAGGCTTTTTCAGTTGCTAGATTGATTGTTCAGATCCTTTCCCTTCATCGGAATCCACTGCCCATGTAAAGTGGTGTGCCTCTGTAACAAAAGTCTGTGTAGACGTGGCTCTGTCTCTGGGAAGTTGACATCCAGTTCATGGCACCAAGCCTCCGTCTGTGAAACGCAGTATATGACTGAGGGGGCAATGAGTATAGTAAAGAATTTGTGGTCTGAGAAGCACAGAGGTAGAAGTCACTGAGCTCCGGTAGTCCTTGAGGAGGTTTGAAAGAGTTAAAGAGGAGGTTGTATTGAACTGCCCTGGTCCTTGGAGAAGGGGTTAGTGCCTGGGAGACAAAGAGAGGCCTGGTTTATTGCCCTCCCGCGAAGGATGCAGGAGAAAGCTGTTCTTTGAGTGGGAAGAGAGGAAAGTGACGTCAGCGAGTGCATTTGGGTCCGAGTTCCTTGAAGGTGCTTGAATAGGCACCTTGAATACTGTGAAGGGTATTTTGGGCTTTACCCTGTGGGTTCTGATGTGAGAAGAGCAGCAGGATGGAAGGTGTATTTAGCCCCGTCTCACAGCAGTGTGCAGGAGACTCTGGAGGTGGTTCTTAAAAAGCCAGAAGGTCCAGCCAGGAACATGCCATACAAGTCCCTGAGGGAAGAACAGTGTGAGGACAAGGGAGGTTATGGAGGGATGGAAGGATCAGATGGCAGAAGCACGATGGGGAGACTTGACAGAAGTGGATGCTGTGTTTGGTGGCTCAGCGCGAAGAGTCAGATTTGTTTACCGTGGGCTGCTCACAGAGGAGAGCTGAGATGATCCGTGACTACCTTATCAAACGGACTTTTAGGGTGATACTTCACATAGTAGGGTGCTAATTCCGCAGAACCCTAATCTTCAAGGGAAATAGTCCCTGAAAAAAGACTTTGTGGCCAACGAACTTTGGGAAGCATTTCTAAATGAATTTTCCCTGTAAATTCACAATATGCACAAGCATTTTAGACTTGGAAAAGTCACGAGTCATGAAATTTATGTAACTTTTATTGCGTTGTTTCCCAAATGGATTTAGCCATGGAATCCGTATTTCGTCAAACCATAGAGACATGGCCCTACTAGATAGACCACCCGATCCTTCACACCCTTTCATTAAGAAAACCAAACTCACATACCTGGGGGTCCCAGCTAGATGGAGGCTGCATTTCAGAATTTGCAAATGCTATCACGGTAAAGTTCTGCTGGGTTTAGTGTGTGCAGACTTTCCCAGAGGTGTCGTACAGTTTAAACGAGATAACATAAAGATGATAGTACGGCACTCACTGCCTGCTGTAAGGTAGAGACATTATAACACAAGTGCTATGTAATGTTCACAGACTGCAGGACCAGGAGCAGGCCAACCAAGAACTATTTGGGATGCTTCAGGCTTTGGGAATACAGACTACAGTGAAAGGTGGTGGGCTGGGCTGGGCTGGGTGGGGTTCGTGACGCAGATGTGGAATTTAAACTTTTGTGCTGTGGTTCAGAGTGCATAAATCACGGCTAGCATTTTAACATAGGAACAGCAAGAAAGTCTTCTTCAGACCAGGGCTTTAATTTTGGTTTTTCAGGCCTTGAAGCAGAGACCACGATTCGTGGCTTTAAAGAAACAGCCGGCATATTTAGGAGGGGAGAATCTGGAGCTCCGTGATTATCAGCTAGAAGGCCTCAACTGGCTCGCTCATTCCTGGTGCAAGTAGGTAGAAAAATATGAAATTTTCTTTACAGTTTCTGGCTTCTTTATTGTTAAGTGCAAATAATTATTTTTTTCTGTTGTGTATTACAGAAACGGAAAAAGTATATGAGGGAAGGCTCTTCTAGGAGTTTATATGTGTGTGTAATATCATTTTAATCTTAAGTAAAGAGTACTTGGTTAATTAGTTATTTGAGGGTAGATGGCCTTTTGCCATACATCTATTCCTGATTCCATGCCAAATGGGCTGTTTTCTATTTCCCAACATACTTTCCTACTCTGGCCATTTCTTTGAGTGTTTTTCTTCCATCTGGACAATCCTCTCCTGTTAGTGTCCAGTTGAAATCCAGACTGTTTCCTAGAACAGTGTTTCTCAAAGTGTGATCAAAGGAATACAGCTGCATCAGAATATCCAGAAGTGTCTGTTTAAAAGTTCAGATCCTTGAGCCCTTTCCCAGATATTCTCATTTGGTAGGTGTAGGGTGGATTCAGAAATCTAACCTTAGCCTACCTCTGGTATAAATTGTCCTGTATTTAAAACAAGCCACAGGCCCTGCAGCATATAGGCCTAGGGAGTAGTGTGCATAGCATTAAACAACCCAGTGGCCTGCAGTGCAATGGGTGGGTGCTTTGGGAAGAAGCACATGATAGCCACTTTTCCTCTGCTTTCTGTAATGGTGGAGCCCAAGGTCATGTTCTTGGACACCCGAGTATTATAAAACCTGCCTTCTCTGTTATAAGGGGTAGATGTAAAAGAAAGACCAAAATGCAAGGTAAAGAACATAGTCTGGATAGGCTCTGATGGAAACCCAAAGTTGGGTTATACTCAGATCACTTGTTATTTTACTATTTTATAGCTTCTACTTTCTTTTCATGCAGGAGAGGAAATTCGGTTGGGGCTTGGGACCAGTGCCTTGCTTGGTGAATTCTGAGGCTTTAATGTCCTTGTTCTTTGTGTGTGTGTGTATGTGAACTAATGATTTTGTTTTGTTTTGTTTTTATTTTTCTCTTCTGCAGAAGTAACAGTGTAATCCTTGCTGATGAAATGGGCCTAGGAAAGACCATCCAGACCATATCATTCCTCTCCTACCTGTTCCACCAACACCAGCTGTATGGCCCCTTTCTTATAGTCGTCCCTTTATCCACCCTCACCTCATGGCAGAGGGAGTTTGAAATCTGGGCACCAGAGATTAACGTAGTGGTTTACATAGGTGACCTGATGAGCAGAAATACGGTGTGTAAACAAAAAGAATTGGGATAGAATCTGTGTTATAAATGTATTTTGGAAATTGACCTAAAGCCGTTATAGTCTTTAGTAACATTATGATTCTGACACTGCCATGCCCCCAATGTTGGGGGTTTTATGTATCACAAAAATGCAACAGAGGTAGTCTTTAAAACATGCTTACTATGTTAAGGGAAGGCATTGGCAGTATATGAATGGGAATCTCTTTTAGTTGGATTGTAGTATTTTTCTTCTGTCTTTTGTATTTCTAAGACCACTTTATTTAGAGATGGAGTTAATACCTCATAGAATATTGATATTATATTTGCTGTTTAAGCAGAGAGCTGCTGCTAAAACCGAGTTCTTAGAGTTTGTTTCTCAGCCTTTTAACATGACGAAGTTATAGAACTTGTAAGGAAGGAATAAAGAGAAAGGACAATGAGCCATCCTAGGGCTGTAGAAATGAGAATTATTTGTCTGTTTTCAACCTTAACGTGAGTAGTAGGAACTCAGAAAACAGAGGCTTGGTTTGCTATTTGTTTAGCAAGTCATTTCTTGATAATAACTGACTTTTCCAAAAGTACCTGTTATGTGCGAGGGCCCATGCTGGGTGCTTTGTATATATTACCTGTAACCCCCACGATCGTCCTCCAAGTAGATGCCACTCTTTCTAAGCGATTGATGAAGTAAAGGACTCTAAGAGTTTAACACTCGTTCCAGGCCAGCTAGAATGTGGCGGAGCTGGGGTCAGGACAGAGAATGGTCTGGTCCCAGACCTTTGCTCTTTCATTACTGTGTGTTCATTTCATAACTGTATGTTAGAGTAAACTGTTTCTGGGGGATTGCTTATCACAAGAGCAAGCCATCAGGAATCCTTGAACCTTTGAGACATACGTTATATATTAAATATTTTCATTCAAATTGTCTAACTAAACCCTGGCAGATTTCATGACTCTGATTTTGAGTTTCTAAGCATATAGTCGCTCTTAGCTTTGCAAATCCATTTGTTAATTATTATAAAAGTTGAAAGAAAAAACCTTAGATTATGCAGAATGGCTTCAATCACTGCATTCAAATCTGAAGACAAAGTGAACTCTGAAAACTTGTGGAGTCAGAGAAGTTTTCTTCGTGAACTCCCAACATTCCTTTTCTCTGTTCTTTCTTCCCCCTTGGTGGTGGTCACCACGCACACTCCTCGCCCTGTTGTCCAGTCACACTGCAGTATGAATGTGGTAGTTTTTGTTTTCCTTTACATTGACATTATTTTCATTCATATGAAATTACGTTTTATCCCGTAACCTTCCCTTTCCTTTTCCTTGGAGGCCACATCTTTCTGCTCTAAGTTAATGACATTCCTGACCGAGGTAGAGGTTGGGATTTGTTCTCCTTGTTAATAAAAGTATTGCCCTATCAAAGAGCAAAGAATACTAAAATATTCTTGAGAAAATTAACATTTTGGGGATCACTAGATAAGTTCAACTTACCGGGGTTTAATTACAGATGCAGTGCATGTTTTGGTCAAATATTTTGGGGCGGAGGTGGGGGGAAGATGACAGTTTATTTGAATTCTGGCAGTAAAATTTTTGCTGCTCAGTGATCTTTTAATTCTCTTATGGCTCTATATTGTGGTTGCTTAGGTCAGTTTAGAATGTATAAAATATTCATTAAATTCTAGTCAGGTTTGTTTTTTATTTGGCATGTTTATCACAAGACTGCTGGTGATACAGAAAGGTGAAAGTAGAAATTGTATCTTAATTACTGATTTCTCTTCTAGATACGGGAATATGAATGGATTCATTCTCAGACTAAAAGACTCAAGTTCAATGCACTTATAACAACATATGAGATCCTCTTAAAAGATAAGGTGTGTAATTTTGTAGTGTGACTTGTCCAAATGGTGGGGTCTGTGCTTCCTGCTTGCCATGTTACTTCTCTGTATTTATTTTAAAAAGCAAACAAATGAACAAACAATCCACAAAGAATATTGAGGTTGTAAATAAAAATCAGAATCTTACAGTTGAAGGGGACTTTAGATTGCTTAGTCCAATGGAATTAAACCGGATGAAAGGGTACTGAGGCCAGTAACTTAACCTGAGCGCCATCCCGGGCACTTCCCATCATATCTTTGTCAAGGAATTTCTCCACAACAGATGATGTGAACGGTCTCTGAATGAAGGTCTTTACACCATCTCCTTTCTACAATTACTAAGAAATGTGGCAGTTGGTCCCATTGGTGATAATACGTGTAAATGAGTTCAATTTGGTGGCTCTTGGTGTTTCTGTGCTTCAGGGTTGGGGTGGAGAAGAGGCAGAGAAGAATCTTAATGAACGAGAGACTGCACAATTGTGTTTTTCTGTTTTTGTATTGTTTTTGCCCAGCATACCAATTTTTGTGTTCTTGCTGTAGGGCATGCAGCAATGCCTGGCCTAAGAGACTCCCCCTCCCCCCCAATACCTTTTGGATGGTGATGTGCTCTTCTGAGTAGACACCAGTCTAGCCAGAAACAGAATAAACAGAGGAGTCCTAATATAGTTTAAGTCCGTGAAGAATAAATGTTTTCTATGTATACCTTTGTGACGGTATTTGTACAGAGATAATTAACACTTGAAAGTACTTTTGGGTTCCCTTCTGACCTGGTGGCTCGTTCTGTTTTGTTTTTACTTTAGACTGTGCTGGGCAGTATTAACTGGGCCTTTCTGGGAGTGGATGAAGCCCATCGGTTGAAGAATGATGACTCTTTATTGTATAAAACTCTGATTGATTTCAAGTCCCACCATAGGCTCCTGATTACGGGGACCCCTCTTCAGAATTCCCTCAAAGAGCTCTGGTCCTTGCTGCACTTTATTATGCCGGAGAAGTAAGCTCCTTCCTGTGTATTTCGAAAGATGCAGAATGTCTGAAATGCCAATGCTTTTTAATTCTTGAAAAACAGACCTTAGGGAAAACAGATGGCATGATTTGGGGATAGCGAAACGTGAAACTGGTGCAGGAACAAAATTAGTAAACTGTTCCGTGATAAATGTGAGGAGGCACAGAATTCAGCATGATGTCAAGGAGGAAAAGCCTATTATCTACCAGATGTTTAAATCAGTTAATGCATTGGGGAAATAATTGGTAAATAGGAAACCTCAGACCTCTCTGTTACAAGGTAATCAGTAATTGAAATGACGTATATAAGATACAGAGTGTGATAAGCATTAGTATCTTAAACCCAACCTTGGATAACAGAAGCCATCAGCATTAGGTGTTACTCAGATCTCTAACTTAGTAAAGAATCATGGAATGTTTTTATTGAGAAGATTTTTATGGGAGAGATGCTATGTACGTTTCCTAAAACTTAAAGTTATCCAGTGGTATTCACTGATCCTTAGAATGAAATCTGAAGTTGTTACCCTAACTTGGAAGACGTGGATCTGTGCGGCCCCTCAGTAGTACTTTGACTCCTCCCATCCCACTTTATTCACCACCCATTCTGATTCAGCTGTTCTGTCGTCTCTGTCTATAACGTGCCAGGCCCCTGCCGCTCTTTTTATCTGGACCGTTCTCCCTCCGCCTCATCTTCACATGGCCAGTCACGTTGTAACATTTTTGCCTCAGCCTATGTGACCACCTCCTTTTTGATGTCTCCTCGGACCACCCAACGGAAGCCGCCTGTTGGATGGGCTTATCACCTACCCTGTCTTATTTTCTTCATGGCACCTCCCTTTCCTCATTTCTTCCTCGTTCATCTCATGTCATTAGATTTTCGCATCAGAAGCTGCAGGGATCGTGTTCACGTAATTCATCGATTGTCCACATTGCCTAGGGTAGTTTCTGGCATGCGGTAAGCAGCCAAGGGTTGTCACATTGACAGGGAAATGCTCCACAGTTTTTTTAACTCAAAAAAGATTTGAATGCCTGCTATGTGCCATAAATGGAGCAAGGCGTTTTTGATAACGTAATGAAAAACATAAAAGTGCTCCCCTTCCCCATGTGTTAACTTTTGGTAAACACTATTGAGATACTGTTTACATACCATAAAATACACAATTGCAAGGATGCCATTCAGTATTTTTTAGTAAATTTCTTGAGTTGCGCACCCATCATAATCTAGTTTTGGAATATTTTCTTCACCCAGAAAAGTTTCCTCTTACTGTTTGTAGTTAGTTTCTGCTTCTGCCTCAAGCCTCAGGCAATCGCTAATTGGTTTTCATCTCTCGAGATTTAACTTTTGTAGAAATTTCATATAAATGGAATCCTAATAAGTAGTCTTTTGTTTTTGGCTCGTTACATTTAGCATAATATTTTTGAGATTCCTCTGTGTCGTAGAGATTATCAGGAGTTAGTCTGTTAAAATGGGGTAATATTCCATTTTATGTGTGTCCTGTCACTAGTTAATGGACATTTGGGTTGCTTCAGTTTTGGGCTGTCGCGTCTGTGTGTGGACGTATGTTTTTATTTATCTTCATTAGATACTTAGTGAAATTGCCGGATTGTTGGGAAAGTATATATTTAACTTAAGAAGCTACCAGACTGTGTTCCATTTGCCATTCTTACCGGAAGTGTTTGAATTTTCAGTTTCTCAGTATCCTCACCAGTACTTAGAAGTTGTCAGCCTTTTGGAGTCTAGTCATTCTAGGAGGAGTGTAGTGGCATTTCATTGTGGCTCAAGAGTTGCATTTATGTGATGACTGATAATGTTGAACATCTTTTCATGTGTTCATTAGCCATTTGTCTATTTTTGGTGAAATACCTGTTTAAGCGTCTTGCCTATTTTTTTTTTTTTGAAGAATATTTATTTATTTGACAGAGAGATCACAAGTAGGCAGAGAGGCAGGCAGAGAAAGAGGGGGAAGCAGACTCCCTGCTGAGCAGAGAGCCTGATGTGGGGCTGGATCCCAGGACCCTGAGACCATGACCTGAGCTGAAGGCAGAGAGGCTTAACCCACTGAGCCACCCAGGCGCCCCCGCCCTGCTGCCTGTTTTTAAGTTAGGTTGTCTGTCTCATGGGTCAAAGACTGACTTCCTTCCTTCCTTCATTCTTTCCTTCCTTCATTTTTTAGTATTCCAGATTCAGGTGCTGTATGTTTTGCAAGTATTTTGTCCCAGTTTGTGGCTTGTCTATTTTCTTAATGTTGTCTTTTGAAGAGCAAAAAGTTTGTAAGTTGATGAAGTATAATTTTATCAACTTTTTAATGGATTGCGCTTAAATGTCGTAAAAAATGGGACATAGTTCCCTAACCTAAGGTCACAAAAACTTCTTTCTTTTCTTCTTCTTCTTTTTTTTTTTTTTTTAAAAGATTTTACTTATTTGATAGAGATCACAAGTAGGCAGAGAGGCAGGCAGAGAGAGAGAAGGGGAAGCAGGCTCCCCACCGAACAGAGAGCCCGACGAGGGGCTCGATCCCAGGACCCTGGGATCATGACCTGAGCTGAAGGCAGAGGCTTAACTCACTGAGCCACCCAGGCGCCCCACTTCTTTATTTTCTTAATGGGAATTTTAATTGTTACGTTTAGGTCTCCATTCCATTTTGCATTTTTTGTTACAGTGTGAAGTATGAGGACTGAAGGTCATATTTTTTTGCGGTGGGATTTTGGAAATTGTCCCAGTGCCATTTATTGAAAAGAATATTTTTTCTTTATTGAATTGCCTTGGTACCTTTGTTGAAAATCAGTTGAGATCATGAATATAAGGTTCTGTTTCTGGATTCTCAGTTCTGATTTGTTGGTATGTATTTCTGTTCTTACGCTGATGCCACACTGTCTTGATACTGAGGCTTTACACTGATTCTTAAAATGGTGAGATATAAGTTCAGTTTTGTTTTTATTAAAAATATTTTGGCTATTCTTGATCCTTTGTATTCCCATAGGCATTTTAGGATCAGCTTGTTGATGTCTGAAAGGAAAAAAAATCTTCTAGAACTTTGATAGGTATTATGTTGAATTTAGAGAGATTTATTTAGAGCGATTTAGAGAGAATTTAGAGAGAATTATTATAACGGTATTGAGCTTTTTAAGCTATTCATCATAGAAAGTTTCCTGTTTATTTAGATTTTCTGTAATTTTTCTCAACAGTGTTTAGTAGTTGTCAGCCCATAAGTCTTATATTTCTTTTGTTAAGTTTATTCCTACTTATTTTGATTTTGATTGGAATTTTTTTAAATGTAGTTTTCATATTGTAATAGAGTTTTTTATAGAGATCTTGAATTACTTCCACTGTTTTTGCTGTTCTTTATTTCCCAGTGTTTTCTAGATACAGGATCACATCTCCAAGTAAAAGAAGTTATACTTCCTTTACATTGTGGATGGATGTCTCTTATTTCTTGCTCTGTGGTATTCTCTAGAATGCCTGTGTTGAATGGAATTAGGAACAGGATAGTGGCTATAGAATTTTTGTAAATACCCTTTATTGGGTTGAGGAAGTGTTAATCTATTCCTGATTTTTGTGAGTTTTTATAATGAATGAGTGTTGGATTTTGTCACATGCTTCCCATCCCCCTCCCCGGGTCTTTTGAGGTGACTATGATTTTTGTTCTTTATTTTATCAATATGGTGTATTAGTTACTTTATAGATGTTAAGACAGCCTTTCATTCCAGTGATAAATCTGTCTTAGTTATGATGTTGCATCCTTTTTTGTGTTTCTGCATTCATTTTGCTAATATTTTGTTAAAGACTTCTGCATCTGTGTTTTTGAGGAATATTAGTCTCTAGTTTTGTGTTTGTGTTGTGTGTGTATGTGTAATATCTGCCTGGCTTTGGTATCAGCGTAATAGAATGAATTGGAAAATGTTCTTTCTTCCCTTATTTCCTGAAAGAATTTATTAGGATTGGTGTTAACTTCTTCTTAAAATATTTGATAGGATTTACCAGTTTAGCCATGTGGATGGGCCTAGTTTTTCTTTGTGGGAATTTTTTTTTTTTTTTAGGATTTTATTTATTCATTTGTCAGAGAGATTGAGCACAGGCAGACAGAGAGGCAGGCAGAGGCAGAGGGAGAAGCAGGCTCCCCACTGAGCAAGGAGCCCGATGCGGGACTCGATCCCAAGACCCTGGGATCATGACCTGAGCCAAAGGCAGCCGCTTAACCAACTGAGCCACCCAGGCGTCCTCTTTGTGGGAAAATTTTTAATGACTAATTCAATTTCTAGTTGTAGACCTATTCAGGTTTTCTGTTTCTTTTTCACTTAGTTTTGTTAATCTGTGTCTTTCTAAGAATTTGTCCATTTTGTTTAAGTTGTCTGATTTGTTGGCATAATGTTATAGTGTTTCCTTATAATCCTTTTACTTTTTGAAGAATAAATTGTGATCTCAGTAATTTTTGGTTGTGGTAATTTGTGGCTTATCTTTTTTTCTTGGTCATTTCAGGTAAAGGTTTAACAATTTGGAGGATGTTTTCAAAGAAAACAACTTGCGACTTTTTTTTTCCTGTTTTCTATTTCATGTATCTCTTTTCTCATCTTTATTATTGCCTTTGATATAATTGTCTCATTTTCTCTTAAGGTAGAAGCTCAGATTACTGATTTAGGGCCTTTTTTCCTTTTCTCGGTATTGGTGTTTAAAGGTATAGCTTACCCTCCACACGCTGCTTTTGCTGCGTTCTCTGAATATTGGTCTCATGTGTTTTGGCTTTCATTCAGTTTCACCTTTTCTGATTGCTTTTGTGATTTCTTTGATGCATGGCTTTTGTTTTAAATGTGCTGGTTAGTTTAAAATATTTAGGTATTTCCTGATGATTCATAATTTAATTTTGTCTTAATACGTTTTAAATGGATTTACTGTTACTTGTTATATGCTATAGTATGTTTTCTATTTTGGAGAATGTTCTTTGTGCACTTGAAAAGAATAGTACTTTGCTTTCATAGGGTAGAGTTCTGTTTATTACATCAACTTAGTTAATAGTCTTAGTCAAGTCTTAGATAGCTTTATTGACTTCATGTCTAGTTCTGTTATTGACAGTGAAACATTTCAGTATTTAACTGTAGTTGAATGATCCACTACTTTCGGTTCTGTGAGGTTTTCCTTTTTTGTTTGAGAAGTTTGGGTGTTAGGTTTGTGCACTTTTGTAATTGTTTTGTGTTCCTGATAATTGATCTTTTTATCATGAAATGTGTGTCCCTCTTTATCTCTAGTAATATTTCTTGTTCTTTAGATCTGTTTTGTGTGATATGACAGCTCTTTAGCTCTCTTTTGGTAACTGCATGGTATACTGTTTTCCATCACTTCACTTTCAGCTTCTTTTTATGAGTTTAAAATGTGATTCTTTTAGACAACATATGGTTCATCTTCCTTTTTTAATCTGGTCTGACAGTCTCTGCCTTTTGAGGGTTTAGTTCATTCACACGTAATGTTATTCTTGCCATGGTTGGATTTACGTATGCTATTTTGCTTCCCACCCCCCCCCGCCCCCCCCGCCGCATGTTTTCTCTTTTTTGTTTGTTTCTCTTACTGCCTTTTTTTGTTTCAACGGTTATTATCTTTTTTTTAACAGTTATTTTCTAGTGTGCCATTTGAATTCTTCTGCTAATTGATTTTTTTAAAAAGTTATTTTCTTACTGGTTGCTAGAGTTTTTGGTATGCATTTCATCACAGTCTTCTTCCGATTAATGCTAACCTATTTCTGGTAAAATATAACAGCTTTTCTCCAGTATGGCTTCGTTTTCACTTCCTTCCTTATGTTGTAAACCCAGGAATACAGTGATAAATTTATTGCTTTATTTAGGCTTGTCTACCTCCCCCCACCGCCCCGGCTTGTCTTTCATATTACACATCTATTTTATCATTTCCAGTGATCTTTATTTCTCATCTTGCCATTGGGTATCACTTCTTTTAGCCTAAATGACTTCTTTACTATGTCTTGTAAGGCAGACCTACTAGCAAGAAATTCTTTGTTTTCATTTGTCTGTGGCTGTCCTTTTTTCACTTTTATTTTTCAAGGCTAGTTTAACACTCCTCAGAAGGTGAGTAGAGAAACTTGACCACTCTGACCACGCTAAAATCATCTAAAATAATCTCTAAATAAAATAATCTCTAAAATAATCTCTAGGCTGTGGCATGATGTCATTATTAAGTTTACTCCTATAACCCTATATCATATGTAGTATTTTAAGTTGACAGTTTTCTGTTGCAGGGAACAGCAAACTTTTTCTTAAAGGACCTGATAAGAAACATTTCTAGCTTATAGGCGTTACAGTCTCTGTTACAGCTACTCATCTCTGCTGTTTAGAGGGAAAGAAATCAAAGACAATTCATAAACCATTCAGCGTGTATATAAAGAAATAGTGTGTCACATTAACTTTTAATTTACTAAGAATACTAAAACGAGGCAGGTGAAAATATTTGTTGCCTAAAAGAGTAGGGGAAGTAAATTTTGTAAATAAGGTTCATATTGAAACTTTTATACTAACATAATTTTAATTCATGATGAATATTATGTGAACTGAAATAGTCTCTTGAAATTGTCACCCAGCTTTTCAGAGAATAGCCTGATACAGTGATAGTCCCTGATTTCCAGTTGGTTTGTGCATTTTGTGCGTGAGGTGCTATCCCTAGCATTGAGACCGTTCAGTTGGCATTGTTCCTTTTAATCCTCTTACCTAGTTTTAAGTACTCATTTAGTTTTGTTCCTGGAGTCATTGCATAGCAGTGTGACAAAATGCAACTTAGGTTTATCAGTTTGTAAGCTTTAGTGGTGTTTTTAGATTTCTACCCCAAACGGTCTCTTCGTTGGCTTCCCCGAAGAGGGCAGTTTCTCGTGTTAGCAGGTGTTACGAGGCTGGTGTTGATCCACCTCCCAGTACGTGATGAAGCGCGTGGCTGTTTCTCAGTTCAGAACTGGCAGCAAACTGTTGACACCGTTGTGCTCTGTGGCGGCGCTGAGGTGGGCAGATGCTTTTGAGTCCTCCAGACTCTGGGTAATGTGGAGCCATTCTGTCTTCTGGAGTGTGACTGGCCTCAGCAGAGGAGGGCCACCGGGTGTCAGAGGACAAGCGGTGGCTGACGAAGCTTCTGGTTCTTGTGTCCTTCCATGGCCTGCTCTCCCGTGCTGAGCGTCTGCACATAGGGCCCAGAAGGTTCTTCGGGTGCTTCCCTGGCCTTCTAGTGGCAGGACAATGCACATTATTTTCAATCATAAAAGAATTTTCCTTCAGTCTTTTTTGTTTTTTGAAAGAAATCTGTTCCCAGTATCCCGTTCTGGACTTCTGCCATGGGTCCTGTAGTAAATCAGAGATGATTAAATTAAGATTTAAACATGGGAAACTTTATACAACTGAGGCAGAATTATTATGGTGACAGGTTTTAAAATTTATTAGTAAAATTTGTGTCTGCAAGTTCTAATACTATTAAATTGGTATCACTTGTATTGCTATTCTTATTTGGGGACCATAGTCTGTCTTACTGTCATTATAATCCATTAACTTTTTCATCTATGAAAAATGAGGATTTTGATGGAAATTGTGTAACAAACTTTTCATCTTTATGCAGTGACAGCTGTAATATTGCCATTAATTATTCTCTTACCTCTGAATTTGTTTTCCCAAGAAATTGCAGCATATTAAAGATAGCTTATTAACTTTTCTGCAGAATGTTTCATGACAATAACTTGTCTGTACTTATGTACTCATTGCATGTCATACTGAAATATCTTGAGAACTGTACACCTAGTCCGAGAATTGGAAACCTAATGTTATCACATTGTAGACAGATGGGATTGATTCAGTTGGTTTTTTTTCCCTTTCCTTTTTGTTTTCCCCTCTCTTGTGTCCATGAGCTAGTGACTGGTAAAATTTATATTTTCATAAAGGGAAGAGTCTTTTTTTCTTTTTTGTTTTAACAGATTTTTTTTTCCATTTAGTTAATTGAAATTTTAGGTTGAAAAATGCTTTTTTCCCCCTTCCCGGTTGCTTTTGTAATACATGCTGTCTTATTTTATTTCCAGGTTTGAATTCTGGGAAGATTTCGAAGAGGACCATGGGAAAGGGAGGGAGAATGGCTACCAGAGTCTCCATAAGGTGCTGGAGCCCTTCCTCCTCCGGAGGGTCAAAAAGGACGTGGAGAAATCCCTTCCTGCCAAAGTGGAGCAGATCCTCAGGGTGGAGATGTCGGCTCTGCAGAAGCAGTATTACAAGTAAGCTGTGGGCTGGATCGTGCCACCGTAGGGTTAACATCTGGACAAAGAAGCCGTAAGATACACAGTTGACAAACTGCTTTTTTCAGTGATGCCTCAGCACGGATGTGAGTAGCAGTATATTCATGGTTAGAAAGAGGAAGTTTTACTGTTCTTGCTTTCTTATTTGGGTGAGAATTTGCACAGCACTTTTCATTCTCTAGGTGGTCTGAAGTCTATGTTAAATCTCAGCACTAATCCCCCCCTCAACAGACACACATTTTTCACTCATTCATCTGTTTCTTCTCTGCTATTCATTCAATCATTTATTAAGATTATGCAGTGTGGTAGGCATTCTGCTAGGTGCCGGGAGTATGAAGATGAGTGGAATGTGTTCTTGCCAGAAGTGTTGCTTCAGAGGGAAGACAGTAGAGACAAGGGGTCAGAACAGTGTTGTTTAATAACCAAGGCGTATGCAAGGCACTGTGGGAGTAGAGAAGGCCATGTGCTCAGCTCCGTGCTGCAAGGGGAAGACGCTCTCCTTTCTGGCACTCCCAAGGGGCCTGGGCAGGTCGTGGATTTGGTTTAGGTTATGATAGAATGCTGCGTTTGGGACAGGGTGGTATCGAAAGTACTTTAGTTTTTGTTTTTTGTTTTTTTGTTTTTTTAGAATTTATTTATTTGCGTGTGAGAGAGAGAGGGAGAACGCACACATGCACAGGCAGGGAGAGGGCGCACACAAGCAGCAGGCAGAGAGAGAAGCAGGCTCCCCCCTGAGCAAGGAGCCTCATGTGGACTCTATCCCAGGACCCTGTGATCATGACCCGAGCTGAAGACAGCTGATTAACTGACTGAGCCACCCAGGCACCCTGTGCTTTAGTTTTGATGATTTAAAGTTGAATCTGGAATGATTGGAACTAATTACATGCCATGAACATTACAGTCTTTTATGGTTAAAGGTCTGATAATTTTTCTGATAATATTCCTTTGTTGTTAATGCAACTGAATAAAAACAAGACTTTAATTTTCAAAAATTACCATCTGACTTTTTAAAAGATTTTATATATTTATTTGATAGAACAAGGGTACAAGTAGGCAGAGCAGCAGCACAGGGAGAGGGAGAAGCAGGCTCCCCACTGAGCTGGGAGCCAGATACTGGCTCCTTCCCAGGACCCTGGGATCATGACCTCAGCCAAAGGCGGGTGCTTAACTGACTGAGCCACCCAGGCACGCTGCCTCTATTATTTTTTAAATTGAAATATATTTGGCATATACTGTGTAAATTTAAGGTGTACAACACATTACTTTGATACATTTATTTGTAAAAAGATGGTTGTCATTGTCATGATAATTAAGCACCTCTATCAGCATTACATAATGACCCTTCGTTTTTACTGGTTGGAATCTTAAAGTTCCAGTCTCCTAGCAAGGTTGATGATAATAATATGATATTATTGTCTGTGTTCACTATACTGTGCATTAGATCTCTGGGATTATTTATTAATGCAGGTTTGTAACCTTAAACAACATCTGTCCCGTTCCCCCATTTCCAGGTAACTGTTGTTTTACATTCTGTTTTTCTGAATTTGGCTTTTTCAGATTCCACATGTAAGTGACATCATACAGTACTTGTTTTTCTCTGTCTGACTTTTCTCACTTAACATAATATGCTTAAGGTTCATCCATGTTGGAGTTTGACATGTTTAAAAGAAATGATAAGGGGGTGCCTGGGTGGCTCAGTTGGTTAAGCGACTGCCTTCGGCTTAGGTCAAGATCCTGGAGTGTCAGGATCTTGGGCTCCCTGCTCAGCAGGAAGGAAGCCTGCTTCTCCCTCTGACCCTCCCCCTCTCATTCTCTCTCTCTCTCACAATGCAGAGTACTAACCACTATATGATCACGGCCTCATTCTTTCTCTCTCAAATAAATAAAATCTTTAAAAAAAAAAAAAAAGGGAGGGGCGCCTGGTTGGCTCAGTGGGTTAAAGCCTCTGCCTTCGGCTCAGGTTTCGATCCCAGGGTCCTGGGATTGAGCCCCATGTCAGGTTCTCTGCTCAGCAGGGAGCCTGCTTCTCCCCTCTCTCTCTCTGCCTACCTCTCTGCCTACTTGTCATCTCTGTCTGTCAAATAAATAAATAAAAAACCTTTAAAAAAAAAAAAAGGGAATGATAGGTTATAGCTATCCTTTTTCAAAGGTTTTGACCAGTGAGATTTGTTTTGGTATGATTTCAAATTCATTGATAAGCATATCCATGTTTCCTTCTCTGATAGTTACTCTTTTATACTCCTGGTCTAATGGCTCTATTTTTAGCCAGGAGGAGCTCATTCAGGTTGGTTTTGAGTCTTTTTGACACAATACTAGTTGTAGCTCATAGCCTTTTGCTTTCTGGAATAAAATGTTTACATTCATCTTGTACATTTCCTGCCCCACAGCAGGAGTCAGCCATACATCCAACAAGTTCTTCATACTGTTTTATTGTAAAGTGGAATTTGGAGACCTCAGACTGGGGAGCTGTGACTTGTGACTGCACTAGACATCAGTGGACAGAATTAGGAAATTCGTTTTTTGTTTTTTGTTTTTAGGAAATTTATTTGTTTTTAAAGATAAGGAATACATCATAAATTTTTTTCAGTTAAACAGTACAAGATAGATATTTTATTTGACCTTAATGGTCTTATACCCATACTAAGAATTCCACTTCTTAACTTCACCAACCTATTTAACACCCCACACACAATCCTAGTAGTAATAGTGCCTGGATTACTATCAGCAATGTGAATTATAAAAACAGAGTAAGGGTAAAATTCTTTAATGGTAATTTTTTTTTGTTTTTAAAGGTATATTCCACTAGAAATGGATGAGTCTTAAAGTACTTTGAGATAGTTTTTCTTACTTGTGGCTAGATAGAATGGCTTATTTTATTTATATTAGTCACCAGGCAGTACATCATTAGTTTTTGATGTAGTGATCCATGATTCATTGTCTACGTATAACACCCAGTGCTCCATGCAGTACATGCCCTTCTTAATATCCACCACCAGGCTCACCACCCCCCCTCCAGACCCTCAGTTTGTTTCTTGGAATCCACAGTCTCTCATGGTTTGTCTCCCCCCCTTCCTTCTCCTGATGTCCTCCATGTTATTTTTTATATTCCACATATAAATGAAACCATATAATAATTGACTTTCTCTGCCTGACTTATTTTACTCAGCATAATCTCCTCCAGTCCCATCTATGTTGACGCAAAAGTTGGGTATTAATCCTTTCTGATGGCTGAGTAATATTCCATTGTGTATATGAACCACATCTTCTTTTTTTTTTTTTAAAGATTTTATTTACTTATTTATTTGACAGAGATCACAAGTAGGCAGAGAAGCAGGCAGAGAGAGGAGGAGGAAGCAGGCTCCCTGCTGAGCAGAGAGCCCAATGCGGGGCTCGATCCTAGGACCCTGAGATCATGACCTGAGCCGAAGGCAGAGGCTTTAACCCACTGAGCCATCCAGGTGCCCCTGAACCACATCTTCTTTATCCATTCATCTGTTGAAGGGCATCTTGGCTCTTTCCACAGTTTGGCTATTGTGGACACTACTGCTATGAACATTGGGGTGCAGATGGCCCTTCTTTTCACTACATCTGTATGTTTGGGGTAAATACCCAGTAGTGCAATTACCGGGTCATAAAAGTTGTCTTTGCTTGATTTTGCTTCATAGTTATTTCTAATATTTGTAGAGTTCCAAAGGCAAACCTATAAAGCCTGCTGTGTTCAAAGATAATCTAGTGTCTTTCCTCGTCCCCTTCATTCTAGTCCTTCTTTCCCTTAGGTAATAATAATGACCAGTTTTAAAATTCTTAATGTTTACCTTTCCTTTATTTTTTAATTTTAAAAATGTAAGCCAAATGTATTTTAACTTTTTTGCTATCTCCTTCCTCCTACGTCAGCAGCATGCCATATACATTTTTCTGTGCCTTACATTTTTCACTTACATTGAGGAACACTCCGCAGTGGGTTATAAAGCTTTTCCTCTTCCTCTTTTACAACTGTGCCGTCCTCCAGTGTGGGTCTGCAGCGGAATGTGGTCAGCGCAGCCCCCAGTGGTAGACAGTTAGCTTGTTTCAGATACTTCTAGAAATAGTGCTTCAATGAAAATCCTTGAGCATTCTACTTCGAGCTAAGTGGGATTGTTAATGGTGTAAAGAAATGCCATTGCTCAGAAGAAAAGGTACTTTCAATATTTTATAGCGTATGGTTAAAGCTTACATGTGGATAAACATACGTATTTCTCCTTCCCTTTTTTAAAATTTGGATAGAAAACATAGTTACTGTGAGCACTTTATCATGTTAAGTGCCCTTTTACAACAATTTGTAAATGGGTACAAAGCTTCCATCTGATGATAATCTTAATTTAAATAGTCTCATCCTGTTAGCTTACTTGCGTTTGTATGTTGTGAGAAAGAGGGCTTCAGTGACCCGTCCTTGTTTGGTGTGTGTGTGTGTGTGTGTGTGTGTGTGTGTGTGTGTATAAATATTATTTCACTGTCGTTCTTTCCTTCTAGTTTGCTGTGTTCAGGTTGAAATGCCCAGTAGAGCGGTGTTTGCCCTGTAGTTAACATTCTGAATCAGACTAAAGATGTGAGTGGTCCCAGCTAGGTGGCAGGAGGTGAAAATACCAGATCCCTCCATGCCTTCTTAATGGTCTTAGGTCTTTCCTGTTTTTGTTTTTGTGTTCCCAGTAACACTGCTCTCTGTCACAGTCTTCTGATACCTCCAGTTCTCTGTTTCTTCAAATTGAATAACATCATTATTTTTTAATTTGCAGATGGATTCTGACCAGGAACTACAAGGCTCTTGCTAAAGGGACAAGAGGTAGCACATCCGGTTTCCTGAATATTGTGATGGAGTTGAAAAAGTGCTGTAACCACTGCTACCTGATCAAGCCACCCGAGGAGAACGAGCGAGAGAATGGGCAGGAGGTTCTTCTGGTGCGTGGCTGCCTTGTTTGTAGTTAAGTTCTCAAATACTCCGGTGTCGTAGATGCTCTTTATCAGAGCCCTTTGCTCCTTTGATGACTCTTCAAGGAGCATCAGAAGAAGCTTTGAAAAGAGGTGAGGAAAGTTCACTGGGAAAACCGTGGAAAGTAGGATGTCGCAGATGCCAGGTAAAGAGCATTTCAGGAATTGTCAGCCAGACTGCAGGGGGCTTCCCCAAGCTGAAGAGTAATTGTCAAACTAGGAACTCTTAGCAGTTAAAGGCAGATTTAAGTACGGGTTTGAGTGTGATGATTGGAATGTCTTTTCAATCTCCAGTCCCTGATCAGGAGCAGTGGGAAGCTGATTCTATTAGATAAACTGCTGACAAGACTTCGAGAAAGGGGCAACAGAGTCCTTATTTTCTCCCAGATGGTCAGAATGTTGGACATCCTAGCCGAGTACTTGACGATCAAGCACTATCCTTTCCAGGTAAGGATGCTCAGTGATTGGAACCCCTCCCTGTTTCCCTCCCTCCAGGTTGAATGCTTTGCTTGCTCAATTATCCTAAAGTTAGGAGACAAGTTTTCTGGCTGGAAACAAATTGAGCCGAAGATTCCAGGGCAGTGTTTATATTTACATCCATACCGTTAAGCCACCTATAATGAAAGTGGTCATGTGAGGTCATTCTGTTTTTCAGGGAGCAGTAAGGGAATGGATAATAGAGGAAAAGCAGACAAGAAAGGATGTTAGATGGTGTCTTCCGGCTCTAAGTCTGGGGTAAGAGTAGAGAGGAAGGAGGTGTGGACCTAATTCCAGAAGCCCAAATCCTAGGAAGAAAGAGAGGAGATAGTTCTGTGCATTCACCTCAGGGCAAGCTGACCCTGGCTGTGAGGCTGGGAACCCAGCAGGGCCGTGCACGTGAAAGCTTGCTGGGCCCTGAAGCTGGGGTTGTGGCTCCCTTGTCTCTGTAGGATTGTTACTATGGATTCTCATCTTCACTCCATTGTCTCCTATAAGATAAGGAGAAAAACAAGATAAGGGGGAAATGAGTTTCTGCAACACAGTATTTTTTCTGGGTGTTAGACTGTGTGAAACTTCTCTCTGGTTTATTTATGGATGTGTATGCTGTTTATCTTGACTTTCTGCATAACATTTTTATAGTGCTTTGATTTTTAAGATTGACTTAATATTTTTTCTATGAGCAGTTGGACTGTTCAACCTACTTACGTAATTACGCTGGTATTGAAGAAACCTGGGGGTCAGTGATTCTCTCCTAAGAAGGCCAAGCTTTAAATTCACTCACAGATTGTCTTTTTAAAATGCCCTGAAAGGCATTGTCCTATCCATAATACCTTATGTAGTCTTTCAGCTGCTGACTTTAGAATATGATTTGATACTGTGGTTATTTTAGGAATAAAAACAAAAACAATGCGTGCCTGGGTGGCTCAGTGGGTTAAGCCTCAGCCTTCAACTCAGGTCATGATCTCAGGGTCCTGGGATCGAGCTCCACGTCGGGCTCTCTGCTCAGCGGGGAGCCTGCTTCTCCGCCCCCCCACCCCCCCACCCGGTGCCTGCCTCTCCATCTACTTTTGATCTCACTCTCTCTCTGTCAAATAAATAAAATCTTTAAAAAAATCATAATAAAAACCCAGTGCACTGCCAGAAGATTATTGTCTCTCAGTGCCCAGAGCTATATGAGCTTTTCAGGTCAGACTAATCAGTTGATATCAAGTAAAATAAGAATGCATAGCTTTCCTCTGTGGGGAATATTTGGCTGGAGTCCACTTGGGTCTGTCATGTCTGCTGTCTCCTAATAATGAGAATATTAAAAGAAAGGTGTTTGGGTTTTCTCATACCAAATACAGGCTATGAACTACCATTTAAACATATCTTTGGGTTGAGGCTCTGAGTAGAGCTGGTAGAAAGACGAAAGGGGGTTCCCTGGTGTGATTTGACTTGTGTTCAGGTGGGCCTGGGTCTGGTCAACAGAGCTCTGAGATGGAGAGAAGTAGGTCCCTCTACAGATTATGTCCCCAGTCACTTGCCATCACTGGGCAGATGACATCACCTCTTGCGTCAGTTTTGCCTTCTGTAAAATGAGGTATTTTATTCATCTCAAGATGTGATTGTAAGGGGAACACATGTAAAAATGATTTTAAAGAGTAAGAAATAAGCACTTTATATGTACACCACATACCTAATGATTCTCAGGTATTTATTTGACATGTGGTTTTCCATGGTGATGTTGTTTGGGACCTAGAACTGACACATAACTAATAAAAAATAACTAGTAAATGCCAGAGGCTTTCTTAAATATGCATTTTGGTTACTTAAACAATTTGCTCTGACTTCAGAGTGTAATTTTTGGAAAAGCTGGAATATATGATTGACTTGATTTTAACACAATGCTATGGCAGAATGTTTCCAAACTTATGTAACTGATTTTTTGGTCTGTGTAGCACTTAATAACTGTGTAACTTATAGTCATATTAGTTAAGAAGGATCATTTTCTGCATGAGCTAATTATTAGGTGAGCAGTGGTATGGTGACCTAATCTCTCCGTCCCTACAGATACAGAAATGAGCATCATTTCTGAGGACAGTGTGGGTTGCATCTTTCTCATTACAGGTCCTAGCAGTCATTCTGATCCTTGGATAAACCTAGATAGCCCTTTGAGTCAGAAGCTTCTGACCTTGAGTTTGTAACCGGAGAGCTTGGGCAAATAGGATATGCTGCCTAAGCACGGTCTCTTGACAGCACGTTGCCAGTGCATTCCGGTTATTTTTACTAAGTGGGTGTTGGAGCGATAAAAGTTGCAAGTCTGGTGTTCTGTTCTGAATATAGCTGATCTTCCTACCTTATGATTTTCTTGTGGTCTATTTTTACAGCGTCTGGATGGTTCCATCAAGGGAGAAATCCGAAAACAGGCACTGGACCACTTCAATGCAGATGGGTCTGAGGTACACCATGCATGGCTTTATTGTTTGGGCTGTGTGGGCTCTGTATCCAGGGGAAAGCCTTTCTGGCTTAACGTATTTCATTTCAGAAACAGTTCACAGTGAAGTTCTCCTGCTTTGGGAAGGAAATAAGAAATCACTAATATAAAAGATGCTTCTTAATTTTATTGTTTGTTATTCCAGAAAAGCATATGCATGCTTTTGTTGATCAGCCCTGGCCTGGATTAGTGGCAGAGTAGTTCTAATAGCAACTGAGTGTTCCCTGGTGGCTTCCAGATAACCAAATTTCTGGGCCTGGGAGAGCAGCAAGGCAGGAGTTGGGAAGGCTGGTCAGTAGGATTAATTTAGACATGTATGTTACATCAGAAGGTTCTGAGCTGTACTTTTTTGGTGACTGAGGCTTGAAAAGTACATTGGCCATGTCTCAGTTGTGTTGGATTGCTGGTATGATTGATACAGCTTAAGTTCTACTGTCCAGCTTGGATTTGCATTCCAAAATGGGTTTTAAGGCACATATACAAGGGGTGCTTAGGAAAAGTGAGAAACCATGGTGACACTGTAGTTGGTACATGTCAAGCTGAGAAATGCTGTGGGAGTTGAGAGATGGGGGGAAGAAGAGGTTGCGCAGAGATAACGCTGCAGCACCGTGTGTGGGTAAAGGCAGCAGTGGAGAGAGCCAGAAGTAGAGCTAGTGTTTTGGGCAGAACATGAGCGGTTCTGAAGCCTGGGCCACTGCTTCATAAAACAGACCTCACGTTCTGCTTTCTGAAGGGCTTTAAAAACTCTGTGTCTGTTACTCCAGAATGGTGGTACGTCTTCCGCCTCTAGAAATGCACGTGGTCCCAGTTCAACTGTAGCATTCTGGCTTCTTTAGCCTTAAATGTTAGTTCTCCTTGCGGAGCTTTGGCTGTGGATCTGAACAGAACTGAGGCTCTGAATAGTTCAGAGAAGAGGAGTTGAATTACTGAAGACTGCTCACTCTCTAATTCCTGTGCCTTCGTTTTCTCGACTGTTTCCTCCTATAAAATCATGATAATTCCAGTACCCGCTGTGGGGATTAAATGCAGTGACCAGCACACAGCAAGCACTAGGCTCATTGCCTGGTACATCGTGAGCATTCAGTAAATGCTAGCTAGTTTTATTATTTAGTATTTATTGAAATTGGTTTTGTGTTCCCTACTCTTAGTTTAAAAAATGGTGTGAATGTTTCATATTGCCCTTTCTCAGAGAAACACTGTTAAAGCTGTCTTTTCTTTATATTCTCAATTCTCCACCCCATGGCTATTTATAGAATACAGGTTCTCTACCATTAGTCTGCACATCTGAGCCTTTTTTGTTAAGAAAAATAAAATACTTTATCATTGGGGGAAATATTATATGCACTACTAGAAAATTTAGGAGATAGTGAAGAGTACAAAGAAGAAAAATTGCACAATCCTCCCTCCCCCTTCTCCCATCCCAGAGACAACGTTTGGTGTTCACACATTTGGGTACGTTTCCATTCATTATTGCTTATTTCTCTGTATATTTACCTAATTGGAGTCATTCTGTATGTAGTTTTGTTGTCACTTTATATTCAAAATTCTGTAAGCATTTTTCCCATGTCAAATTAAAAATTAAAAATTTTTATTTAAATTAAAAATTTTAAATTAAATTTTTAAAATTAATTTAATTTAATTTTTAATTTCTAATTTTTATTTCTAAATTTCTAATTTTAATTTCTAAATTTTTAATTTCTAATGTTTCCTCATGCTCATACCATTTTTTTTAACCCAATGGTGAAACCTAATCATTTGTTGTTGTGTGTTAGGAGTGTATGAGCTTTTTAAAAAGCATTTTAAAAATCTTCACTTCGCTAGATTTCCCAAAGCAGTTTATTTTCATTCTGTTTGTGTATGAATATTTTCATCTCACCCTTATCAGTATTGCATTTCATGGAGTTTGTTTTCAATTTGGTAATAGACACAAATAACATCTTATAATTCACATTATCTTTGGTAAAAGTGACAGTGAAGGGGCACCTGAGTGGCTCAGTCGGTTGAGCATCTGACTCTTGGTTTCGGCTCAGGTCATGATCTCAGGGTCCTGGGATCAGGCCCCACGTTGGGCTCCCTGCTTAGCATCTCCCTGAGCTTATCCATTTCCCTCTGACTCTCCTCCCTCAAATAAATAAATCTTAAGGTAAAAAAAAGAAAGAGTGACAGTGAAAGTTGTTTATATGATTATTCAGACCCCAGATTTTATTCGGTTTAGGTATCTCATTCTCAGGTGTCCTCTGCTTACTTCTAGGCTTCTCTAGTTTAGTGTGATGTCACTCTGTGTTTCTACCAAGGATCACAGAGTATATGTGCCTCCACATTTGTTTAAAGTTCTTCTGAGATCATTCTCCATTTTTATTTCTGTGGCAGGATGCTCGTGAGTGTGACTAGTTAGAATGTGGAGAGCTTTTCCTTGTGTCTGCGTATACTAAATACACCCACTGATCAAAGTGTAACTCAGAACTACCAGCTTCTGAGCATCACTTGTGTCCCAAGGGTGTCAACCTTTGACATACATGATCAAATGCCCTAAAAATAGAAATCTCTGTGGCTTTCTTTTCTTCTGGCTCATAGGACTTACTCTCTGCCTCCTGCCCCATATTTGCTGAGCTCTAAGATGCAGGCAGGTGTACTATGCCTGCTCAGTCTCTGTTGCTGAGGAAACCGGAATATGTCAGAGCCTGAGTCTTTCCCATATGTGGCTCTTCAGCCACAGGTGCTCTGGTTTTCTCTGTGCACGAGCTGTGCTGATCGAGGACCCCGTGCTTCCCAGCTGTCCCAGCACTCGATCTGTTAGTGCGGTGTTGGTGTGTTCCTCACCCACCTAACAATAAAGTGTCCTTGCTCACACCGACTAGCTTACATGGTGTGATCCACCTTTACCCAGAAAGTAAGTGTGTAGGCAACTTGCTGGAATGATCCCCTTGCTAATTATGTTCTGGATTTTGTTAATTGCTTGTACCATTTATTTTAGCCAGGAGAGAACACTAATTCTTTTGTTCTGGTTGACTTACCAGAATCAGCTTTACTCCTTAGTTCCCTGCACTGACTCTTTCCGCTTAATGAAATGAAAATTCCTTCTACCATCAAGTCCGTGACATTCTTGTAGCCTCCATAAAGTTTGTCCATCATATCTCACTTTTCTTCACACCTGCAGGGGTTTCCAGGTATAAGGGCTTATTGGACTGTGAAACTGTTTCTGAGAAGGCCACTGCATAAAGTAGTATATTGCATTGTGTACAGGACTTCTGTTTCCTGCTCTCGACAAGGGCTGGTGGCCTGGGAATCAATCTGGCTTCGGCGGACACAGTTGTCATCTTTGACTCCGACTGGAACCCCCAGAACGACTTGCAGGCACAAGCCCGAGCCCATAGAATTGGTCAGAAGAAACAGGTTGGTGGAGAGAGACATATGGACATGGTTTGGGGGAATCAGAAAAGGAGGGTGGTTATTTAGCCCTTTCAGGATGTTTGTAAAATGCTTCTTTCTTGTTTTGCTTTCATTTCCCCAAGGGTAGAGCCTGTCTGTTAACTAGTAAGAGAAGGTGTCTTTGGGGCTAAGAGGAACTTACTAGGGAACTATTCTGTTTTTCTGTTTGGAAATTATGTCACCAGTGACTTTCAGGTTTACCCCAAGAAAGAGAGATGATGAATAGATTTAGAACTGGAATGTTTTTCTATTTTAATGTGGATAAGTTGTTAAATAATCTAACATCGTTCAAGGTGGTTTACTTTTATTATATGTGACAGTGTTAGCTCTGAGCTATGTTGGGGAAATACATGCTTGTTTCCTTCATGTGTGAATCTCAGAGTCTGCTGTAGTATTGGGTAACTCCTAACTTTCATACTCGACCAAAGGTTTGGTTTGGTGAAACTTTATATCATGAAACTAATTATTCTTTAGCAAGATTTTTATCTTTAGAATAGGCTGTAGTAACAGTTTTTTTTAGGTGGTTTTATTTAAGATTATAACCTGTTACAGTAAAAATATTGGGTCTACTTAAGCTGCCTTTTGGATGAATGGCTTATAGTCATTTCTGGTAGAAGAGAAATAAGTTCTTACTTCTCCTCTTGATTTTAGATGGAGGTAATTTTTTTTCAGTGATCAGGTATTAACATAATATTTCTTTTTTCTACAGGTAAATATTTACCGCTTGGTTACAAAGGGGACTGTGGAGGAGGAGATCATCGAACGGGCCAAAAAGAAGATGGTATTGGACCATCTGGTGATTCAGCGTATGGATACCACTGGCCGGACAGTTCTGGAAAACAACTCGGGAAGGTCCAAGTAAGTTCTAGAAAGGTGGAAGAGGTGGTCAGAGCCAAATCAATTTTACATCAGCATTTGATAGAATTCATCCTTCTAATAGGATTCTCTATAATTGACGTTATCTATTAATTACCTAGAAGAGGCCAGGCCAAGACCACAAGAGGATGTCATTTTCATTTTATTGTGCTTTCCGTACTTTTTCTTTTTTGCCTCTCAACCCTGTGCTCTCTGCTCTCCCTCCTTCTTGGCCTTCTCTCTTGCCTTTTGCTTTTGGCTCCGCATGTGACATTCGACACAGCAGCAGTGGCAGGTGTGTGTCCTTCCTTAGGCTTTCAGCCCAGTGCAGAGTTCCCTTGAATGTATCAGTAGCAAGGATCTGCCAGATGGAGTTGGTGGCTCTTTTCTTAAAGAACTACTGGTAAAAATGTTTGTGTGGAGATTACTTTTCCAGTTGGAAACAGAAAGGTGTAGAAGGAAAATAGTCAAGTTTCAGTTGACTTTATTTAGAAGCACAGCTATTTCTCTGACCGAGTTTACATTTTGACCAGACTGTTCAGCGTCTTCTGCGGCAGTCCTGACGCTGTGTCACAGGTAGAAATCAAATGAGCCCTTCCCTAAATCCATTCAAAAGGAACCTAAATGGTAAAATCTTGGTTCTTTTATTTTAGACCAGAGTTGAGAAAGTTAAAAATTCTTGGTGAATGATAACTTCCTGAGTCAAAAGACAAAGAGCAAAGAACTCTCTGCTTTCATGTTGCTAATTAAGTTTCTCGCTTGATCATGTAATAGATGAGCCATCAGGAAAACAATTCATTTTCTAGTCTTCCGCTAGGTTAGGTTTACCATCGCAGACTCATCCTGGGGATTAAAAAAAATGAAATCTTTGAGAGATCATTTTTCTTGGGGCAGAATTTATGTTTTCACCAGTGATTTCACTGTTTTATGAGGGGTGGCTATTTTATAGTAGAACTTGATGGTGGTTATTTGACATTCCTGAGAGATTACAACTACCTTTTCCTTCTATAGCTCAAATCCTTTTAATAAAGAAGAGCTGACAGCTATTTTGAAATTTGGAGCAGAGGATCTCTTCAAAGAACTGGAAGGGGAGGAGTCAGAGCCACAGGTAATTAACGAGGAAAAGACTTTTTTTTTCTTTAAAGATTTTATTTATTTACTTGACAGAGATCACAAGTAGGCAGAGGCAGGCAGAGAGAGAGAGAGAGGAGGAAGCAGGCTCCCTGCTGAGCAGAGAGCCCGATGCGGGGCTTGATCCCAGGACCCCGGGATCATGACCCGAGCCGAAGGCAGAGGCTTAACCCACTGAGCCACCCAGGCGCCCAGAAAAAACTTTTTTGACAAGTATTTGTGAGAGTCTCAGTTTCTCTGGAAGCAGATTCTGAGTCTGTGTTAGAGGCTTTCGTAAAGAACAGTAATTACTTGAAGGATATAGTTTTTTTAAACCCAAGTACTGTATAGGTGAGTGGGATCCTGGGATGGAGATTTGGTTCATTTGCATCCAGTGTTTTTAGTCCATACTGATGACTGTTGCCTCTTTACCGTATTGTATTGTTGGTGTCCCTTAGGAAATGGACATAGATGAAATTTTGCGCTTGGCTGAAACCAGAGAGAACGAAGTGTCAACAAGTGCAACAGATGAGCTTCTGTCGCAGTTTAAGGTAAGGAACTCACTGTGGGAGGGGGTCCTCGGCACCGATTCGTTAACTAGCAACCCACTAATGTCTGCGAGTACTTCCTGTGTGCAAGGCGCTCTGCCTTTTCCTTTACCTGACTCGCCTCCTTTCTTTCTCGTCCTGAGTTCCAGGGTGTTGTGAGTGTAGATATAGTCTTCCATGTGGAGGTAATCGCTGACATGCCCTGTCCTGCCCAGAGTCAGGAGATAGAGGAAAAGTTAGCGAAGAGGAAAGAGTGTGTCTCCATGGGACAGGTGGAGACCCAAATGGTGCGGAGCTCTGGGAAGCATGGACAGTGTTGTGGGAGAGACAGCGATAGAATCAGCTGACAAAGAGGGGTCAGAGGCAGAAAACAGAAAGTGACAGCGCTTGCTGACTTGGTGTCTTTTTGTTTTTTTGTGTGTGTGTTTTTTTAAAGGCTATTATGGGTAGTATCTGATATAACAAAATTAAATGAAATCAGGACTAAGTGCAGAAGCTGGGGACCAGATGAAGAGGAGGTGGCAGCATTGAGTGTGGTGGAGGTAATTTAAAAGCTCGTAAAGAGTACAGTGAAGGTGGTGTATGAGGATAGAAGAGTCAAGCAAGGCAAGGGTTTTGAAAGATGTTATAATGTCTCCAGGTTGAGGAGAGAGCTTGAGAATAGGGGGAGATTGGAGGTTCTAAGGCAAGGAGGAAAATTTGATAGTACATTGCCTTAGAAGAGACTGGAAGGGATGTAAGAAAAACAGGTGGCGCAGTTGGCCTTCAAATGAAAAAGGAAAGTACACTTTAGGGAATAGGAGGGGAGAGAAGATGTGGGATTCCTTCCTTCATGACCATAATTCCTAGTAAGCAAGTAAAGTAGAAATGATTTGGGACAGCCACGGTGGTGCCGGGAAGGAGGAACATGATAGGGAGTGAGCCGTATTTGGAAGGTAAGACTTCATGTGGGAGCTGCTCAGCACGGTCCTATGACTTTCTCCAGCAAGTACATGAGGTCAGAGGGACTGATATTTCATGGCCCCAGTGTGGTCCCAAGATGGGTTTGGGAGACTGAGGAAAGTCAAATTGGCAAAGATTTCCCAATCTCAGGTGAGAATATGGTTGAAAGAATTGGCATGGGTTCGTTCTGTATGGGTTAGAGAAGCAGGAGAGACCTGAAGGTTCCAGTGATGGTTAAGTTCAGTAGATTCTGTAGGATTGAGGGAGACTTGGGTGAGGTGTTGGAAGGAAGCAGTATTAGGTAGAAGTTGTCTCAGAGAAAGAACACAGAAGGAACTGTTGAATAGACCAGAGAGCTCTAGGATCAGAGTCAGTGTGTTTGAAGTTTAAGGTGAATTATTACCTTTTCAAACAGACTCCACTTCCAGGACTATTGCTCCCTTTTATTTTTTATTTCAAGATTTTGTTATTATATTTGAGAGAGAGAGAATGAGCGGGGGAGGGACATAAGGAGAAACAGACTCCCTGCTGCAGAGAGCTGAATTCTGGGCTCCGTCGTCCCGGAACCCTGGGATCCTGCCTGACGGCGGACATTTAACTGACTGAGCCACCCAGGTGTCCCTATTGCTCCCTTTTAAAGAGAAGTAATCTTCATGATAATGTTTTAGTCAGAATATTATATGATGACTTAGGTATAAAAATGTCTGCATATTAACAGGTTAATCGAAAGTGGTCAACTATTGACTTTTGCCTTGCTGAAGCTCTTTTGGCTGTTAATTTTAGCACCTGGTCAAGTGTTTTAGTTCACAGTAGGAGTCTTCCTACCTAGGGGCTCTTTTATTTCTGGAGTGCTTCAGCTGAGTTGACTTTATTTTTTCCACTAATCCTTTCTTTTTTTTTTTCTTTTTCTCTTTTTCTCTTTTTTTAACTCTAACATGTTGGAAACACAGCAAAAATTTTTTGAGATAACTTAAGATTATAGTTTTCTTAAGTAATCATAACTAATAGTTGCATCCCTTACTGTGTGTGTCAAGCCCTGTTACAACCGTAGGATGAATTGGACAATATTTTCTTCCCTTATAGATAAGGAACCTGAGGCACAGACAGGTCAAGTAGATTTCCTAAGGTCACACATGTGGAATTGTGATCACATCCTGGCAGGTGGTCTGGCCTGTAGCGTGTGGCCCTTAACCATTCTGCATCCTCAGAAAAGTTCATTTCTCAACTGCGTGAACCACTAATGTATATATTTACATCATTTATGTCATTTTCATTTGGCTGTTTTAAAGATCAGATCTAAAGTAATTATAAATACTAGTTAATTTAAGAGATTGGTCAAATGATTCATTTTTATAAAACAAAAAATGTTTTCAATCTAAGAAATTACACCTGTTGTCTTTGTCTTGGAACTTTAAAAAATCTGATCTTGAAGATCATAGTATCTATGATGGAAATTAGAGTTAATTGTGGCCCAAAGTCATAAACTTACGACTTCACTGTCAGTTCCAAATGACTTTGAGGAATAGAAAATCCAAAAGCTCTTTGTACTTGATTGTACCCTTGAAGACTGTGTGGGAAGGAATAAAAAAGATGTGGAGCCCATGCCTGGGGCCTGCCCACCACTGCTCATAAGCCGGCGGAGCTGGTAGATGTATCTGTGTGTAGCTGCAGGCTGAGTCTTTGAAATATATACACTTAGGTGGTTTTCTTTCTGGGATGTACATATCTTTTCAGTTCAGATTGATGCCAGATATTAGGTATTTGGTATGTTGTAAATGGAGTATTATTCTAGGTTTGAATTTTTTGCATCTTAAATTCTCATTTTCATTTCTAATAGTAGAGTGCACTTTTGAGTGTATGAAATCATTACATACTTTTAGTTTCTGTACTTTTTTTTTTTGTTTAAGTTTCTACTTTGATAAAAATGAGTAAGATATGTAGTTGGCTACTGATTGCTAGGGCTTTTAGTTATGCATTATTCCAAATGAGTGCTATTTAATAGCAATTTATAATTTAGAACTGTAACTTCATGATGGATTGGTATTAAGTATTCAGCATTTGATAATCTAATAAGTAAATCTAAATTTTCCAGTTAGTATCATATTTACTAGAAAATATGTACGATTTAACTTATGAGACCATTTTATCCTTATATCTGTTTCTCTAACTTTTAGTAATTTATGATAAACTTGGGGATTTGGCAAGATATTTGGGGGGAGGATAAGGGAGAGATTAGCAAAAAATTGATTATCTGATTATATAACATCACAGGAATTCTGATATTACATACAGCGTCTTACTTAGATTAAAAATGCTGGGTGAGTTGGTGTTTTAGCAGATGGTGTTTGGGAAACAGGGAAATGTCAGACAGTGAGTTGTCCATTTGTTTTAAGGTTGCCAACTTTGCAACAATGGAAGACGAAGAAGAGCTGGAAGAGCGTCCTCACAAGGACTGGGATGAGATCATTCCGGAGGAGCAGAGGAAAAAAGTAGAGGAGGAAGAGCGTCAGAAGGAGCTGGAAGAAATTTACATGCTTCCTCGAATTCGGAGTTCCACTAAAAAGGTAAGTGAGGGAGTTGGAAGATAAGAAAGGGCCTCTTAGGTTGTAAAGGGTACAGTAGCGCTGATTACTCAAGGAAGAGGCTTTGCACTGTTGCCTGGTGATGGGACGCAGGTATTTTATAGCAAACCTAGCAGAGGAAGATAGAAAAATGTGGAGTGCCCCTGAGTACACCCGTGAGACCTTTGAACTTTGTAAATTGGCTCTTGGTGAGACAGATGGAAGGGATCTGAATTTGGCAGACATTTGCATTTTGCTGTGGAGATCAGAACCTGTAATCCTAGTGGTTTGGTTCCAATCGACAGTGCCTTTGACTTTCAGAGCCAGCCTCTTCTTGCCTATAAGTATTTGTGGCACTTGTTATAAATACTTACTAAGAAATTGTATAACCATAGACAAAAACATACATATACTTCACAGCTTACAAAGCACTGTTACAAGCATGATCTCATTTGATTTTTGCAACAATATTGAAGTAGTAGTAATTGTGTGCCAGGTGTAGTTGTGCTGTTACACCTGTTGACTCATTTAATCTTCATGAAAACCCAAGTAATAGGTAGTTAACCCCATTTTACAAATGAAAAACCAAGGCACAAAGGGGTAACTTACGTAAGGAAGTATACACAAACCTACAATTCAAATATTTTTATTCCATTTCACTTGTCATTACGTTGCACTACACCTGTGGAAGGTAACTGTCCCAAGCAGATCTTCCTTCTTTACATGACACCTGCCTCCATATTGGACTTATCCAGTATGATGAAAAGTTCTGAGTTCTAGCGAATTAAGATGGGCTGGTTTTAGTCCCTTGAACTCCTGCAGCTGGCCCTTGCTACAATGTGACTTTGCCTTTTCAGGCTCAGACAAATGACAGTGACTCTGACACTGAGTCTAAGAGGCAGGCGCAGAGATCCTCTGCCTCTGAGAGCGAGACGGATGACTCTGATGATGACAAGAAGCCGAAGCGCAGAGGGCGCCCCCGAAGCGTGCGGAAGGACCTTGTCGAGGGATTTACTGATGCTGAGATCCGAAGGTTGGTGGAGGGTCTGCTCTCTCTCTGGAGCGTGCGTGGAAGGCATGCTGCGAGCGGTGGGCTGATGGCATTCCTGACATTGAAGCAGGGCGGGCAGAGGCTGGTACCTGCAAGGAAGGCAGGAGGTGGAGTCATGCCCCAAGTCTTCAGAAGATTCAGCCCTGCAGGGTTTTCCTCACTTGAGCTTGCTCTCGTCATTGCCCCGCTCTTGTGTTTTTCCTGTTCTCTGGTTACTCTGAGTGATTTCACCAAAGTCCAGCCAAGACAAAGAGACAGTTCGAGGCAAACTTGGATTGAGCCTTTTAAGAATAGGAATACATACATGCAAACATACATAGAGACGCATACCTGTCTGTGTGTATTAAAGAAAGAGTATGAATATAAAAAATTAAAATGGTATGGGTAATGCTACTCTATACCCCTCGTCTCCGCAGTTTACTTCCTGTCGGTGTTAGTACTGATACCAGTTTGGTGGTGGTTTGGTTTATGAGCACCCAGCATACTGTTCTGCAGCCTTTTTCCCACCTCTGATTGATTTTAGTATCTGATTGATTTAGTATCTTTCTGTGTCCGTATGTACTGCACATTGTTGGTATTTAATTCACATACATCACCCTCCAAAAAGATCTAAAATTGTTGCGTAAATAATTTTTCCAACCACTTTGCATGATATTTTTTATTTTAGGCTAAGAAAACAGTATGAAGGCAGCTTTCTGAGCCAATCCATATTATAATTATATGAGATAGCCTTGTAGGTCAATGGGTTTTAAACTATGGAGTCTTTATTTTCCCCTAAATGTTACCATTGTTCTTTTCTTCTTGCTTTGTTTATTAATTTATTAGGGAAAAGTAAATATATACAAACATTGACAGATAAGGGTATTTACTCCCATACTTAACCATGTTATCATCTTAACCATTCTGAATTTGTAGGCAGTCTTCTATATAACATCCTTTCTCCTCTTACCCTCAGTATTATTTTCAAAAGAATATGTATTCTGCTGTAGGTGGACACAGTGTCCTACAGATGTTTGATTCTGGGTTCAGTCTTCATTTCCTTACTCATCGTCTCCCTGGTGGTTCTAGCCGTTATTGAAAACGGGGTGTTGAAGTCTCTACCTGTTACTGTTGTGTTGTCTGTTTCTCCCTCTGCTTTGGTCAGTTTTTGCCTCATGTATTCTGGGGCTCTCATTAGGTGCATGCATTTTATAGCTTGATATGTCTTCTGTCTGGTGGATTGGCCCTTTTATTCTCATAAAATGTCCTTTTGTCTCCAGTAATAATTTTTGTCCTAAAGTTCATTTTAAAAATCTGATATTAGTATAGCCACTTCAGGTCTCTTTTGGATATTGTATGCACATTGTCTTTTTCATTTCGGTATGCCTGTCTTTGAGTCTGCAGACAGTATGTAGTTCTGTCATTTTTAAAAAATCTATTCTTTCAGTCTCTTCCTTTTGAAGACTTTATTTATTTATTTGACAGAGATCACAAGTACGCAGACAGGCAGGCTCCCTGCTGAGCAGAGAGCCCGATGCAGGGCTCGATCCCAGGACCCTGAGATCATGACCCGAGCCGAAGTCAGACACTTAACCCACTGAGCCACCCAGGCTTCCCTCAGTCTCTTCCTTTTGATCAGAGTCTTTAATCACATTTACATTTCATGTATTTACTGACAAAATAGAATTTATATCTGCATTTGGCTATTTATGTCTTTTGTCTTTTTCCTTTATTGCCCCATTACTACCATCTTTTGTATTATGTAGGTTAGTTTTTAATATACCATTTTAAATTCCTTATTTTTCTTTGTGTTTCTCATTCTCCTGTACAGTTTCTTTTACTCTAGTTTCAAAGTTATTTTCCTAGTGGTTGTCTTCGAGATGACAATCAGTACCTTAACTTGGAATTGTGTAGTTTGGATTATCATCACCTTAATTCTAATGGTATATTAAAATTTTACTCCAATATAACTTCATTCCTCTCCCCTCTCCTGTGTTATTGTCACAGGAGTTATATCTTTACCCTTTATAAACCTGTCAACACAGTTTTTTTTTTTTTTTTTTTTAAAGATCTTATTTATTTATTTGACAGAGAGAGAGATCACAAGCAGGCAGAGAGGCAGGCAGAGAGAGGAGGAAGCAGGCTCCCCGCTGAGCAGAGAGCCCGATGCAGGGCTCAATCCCAGGACGCTGGGATCATGACCTGAGCCGAAGGCAGAGGCTTTAACCCATTGAGCCACCCAGGCGCCCATCAACACAGTTTTATAATAACTGCTTTATGCAGTTTTTTAAAAATAAGGAGAAAAGAGTTAACAAACAAAAGTACTTTTATGCTATCTCTGTACTTACTCAGTTACTCTTCTTACTTCTTTGTGTGGATTTTAGTTAGTGTTTGGTGTCCTTTGATTTCTGCCCGAAGGATTCTTTAGTATTTCTTTTAGGGCAAGTCTGGTAGCAGCAAATTCTTTATCTTTGTTTATTTGTGAATGTCTTAATTTTTTCTGTGTTTTAGAAGACCAGTTTTTTTAAGTTCAACTTTTGGACTTTCTCAGGGACTATTTTCATTGATTGCTTTTTTTTTTCCCCTCTGTATGGGTCCTGCTTTTTTGTTTTTTTGTTTTCTATAATTTTTGATGAAAACTGGACATTGTAAGTAATACAGTGTGGCAGGTGTTGAAATCAGATTTCCCCTGACAGCCAGTTTGTTGTGTTTGCTGTTTGCTTTTTGTTCGTTTAGTCACTTTCCCGGACTAGTTCTGTGAAGTCTCTGTTCCTTGTCATGTGGTTTCAAGTCTCTGCTCATCTAGCTTAGCCATTAGCTAATGGTTGGACAGAGATTTGCTTAAATGCCTCGAGTCAGTAAGTCTACTGGCTTTTGCTGAAGGGCTCCGTGTGTTTATCGGGGGCATGTTTTCAGTGGTCTGGCAGGCATGGTACGGCTCTGCCTTGTCATCAGTTCTTGCTTGCACAGCGCCTGGGACTGGTTGGAGGTGACAGGTGAACCACCTCAGGTCTTTCCTGTACGCGCACACGCCCTTGCTCTCATGCGTGGTTTTATAGGTTTTCAGGAACACGTCAGCTTTCCAAAGCTCCTTGTGGACATTCCCATCAGTTTTTCCTTTTCAGTTTTTGGTCATCCTGTTCTTACCCCAAATTGGTTATGTTGCCTGAAGTAGCTGTGGTCTTAAAACTTTGCTTCTAATTGTTTTCACCAATGAACCATGGACCGAAATTTTCAGAGAGGTCAAGGAATGCAGGCCTGAGAATGGAGCTTCTCAGGGCGTTGCCAGGTCAGATAGCATGTTCTCATGGAAAAGAGCTTTGGGGTCGCTCCAGACCTGTTCTCCCTCCTCCAGTGGCTGATAGGCTGCTGCTTTGGACAACTACTGTAGTTGCAGAGGTGTTGGTTTTCCAGGCTGTCATGGAGCGTGGAGAGAGGAGCATGGGAATAGAGCAAAGGCAAAATGGCAGAGAGCTTTCAGTTCTTACTTAACTGAGTTCCAGCCGTTTGCTTGAGTAAACGCCAGAGTTCTAACAAAGTCCATCATGACAGTGTTTTGCCAGTGTTTTTACTGCTTTCGTGGAGGAGCAGATTTTCAGAAGTTCTTACTCCATTACTCCAGAAATGCTTCTCCTTCCTAGGATTACTTCGAAGTAATCCCCAAACATCATGTTATTTTATACATGAAATATTTCAGTGTATATTAAGAAGGAGAAAGGTAGAGTTGAGGAATAAGCTTCACATTCACTTTCCCATGTAACACTTTCCTAGTCCTTCTGTCCGTGCTCTTCCTTAGTATTGATTCCTGGCTGTGGGCCTGCTCATTCCCGTCCCCTTGTTCTTTAATTGCTGTGTTCTCTGTTTCCATTTATCCCCCCAAAGTATCTCGCCTTAAATTGTTGCCTAACCAGATGATTTTAGTGATGTGGACAAGTACAGTGATTCTCGCTTTTCAGTGAAAGTGTTAGTGGTTGGTTCTAAGGAGGGAAACAGATGACACGGTTGATGTACAGTATAGTTTTGGGTAGAGATCTGTGGAAGGATTGTTTGGATTTTTGTTTGGAGACAAGGTCGGGCAGAAGAAGTCAGCAGAGTTTCCAAAGTAGTTTTGTCTAAGAAGTTTTAAATCACATGTTTATTTTATTTTGCCTTATTCCCAGAAGTATTTGAGGCAGTCTTAAAAATCTTACAGGATAGAGCTGTTAACCATATTGGGGTCTTATCAAAGGAGTTGTGGTTGAATCATTAATTATGTGTTGAACTCCATAAACTTGTACCTTCTAAAAAGGGTACTATTAGAGTTAGATCACCGTTATCTTTTACATCCCTTAATGGTTTCTTGATCAGTCACTGAGAATAACGTTGATCTTTAATTTTACTGCATCTTTAGCACTCATTATTTTAAGTGGACCAGTTTCAAAGACATTCAGCATTCTTTTGTTGAGTGGCAGTTACATCATTTGGGCTCAGTCTGTTTTCACACAGTGTGTGCGGCATCGTCCATTCACCACAGGATATGTTGAAGTACCAGAGCCAAAGCCTCTGTTTTTTAATGTGTTTTATTGATTGTGTTCTCAGGTTCATCAAGGCATATAAGAAGTTTGGTCTCCCTCTTGAACGGTAAGCTCCTTATTCACCTGTTTCTCATTTTTATTATGTAGGCTTTTTTTGGGGGGGGGGGTACTGTTTCCCACTTAATACTAATGCTGGGAACGTTTTTTTTTTCATCCTGGAAACATTCCTTTAACAAATATTTATATCGTATGTGATTGTACACGTCCTTTTGGGGAGGGATGCCAGAAATCACCATCTGTACAGAGATTTTGCTTAAGTGGAACATGAAGCAAGTACATGCAGAATACAGGGAGATGATTTCCAGAAGAGATGTTCAGATAATTCCATTTGGAAGAATGCATGTATTTAGTCCTTATTTAGTAATGTAAATTCGTGATTTTGTAGCCTTCTGCTTCTTAGTAGGGTGTCATGGGGATTAAGTGTAAATAATATCTTGCCAGCAGGAACTTACTAGAGGGTTGGCTGTCATTACTATTTTACAAGCATTCAGGAAATGAACTCAGAAGTTGGATTTTAACAAAAGACCACCTCAGCTAGTTCATTATTTTGCTTTGTCCAGAATCAGCAATATAGCCCATAAATAATAGTATTGACTTGAAGGAAATAGCAGATGCCTTTCTCTTCTTCCTGATAAACTCATGGAGGGGAAGGAAATTACAGCCTATGTGTTTTGTGTTTGTCCTCTCCATTTGGAGAGGAAGCAGTGATGTGTAGCAGTAGTAGCAGTGGAACCAAGAAGGTCAGGTGCACCTCTCCAGAGTTGTTGCTGGCCACCCAGGATAGAATGCTTGTCTGAGGCAGGGACCCTAAAAACCACCAGGGTGTGGAAAAGTGCATCTGGCCCTTTCTGGCAGACTGATTTTTGGACATTGGTATGTTCTCATGCTCCATATAAGATCACTGAAACATACTGTACTTTGCTTCTAGGAATATTGTGAAGAATGAAAGTAGGCTGGAGGGAGGAAAGTGAGCACAAGGCAGCAGATGACTGCAGACAGCCTTGCACTTCCACTGCCACTGGCGGGCAGCCCATCTAGTTAGTAGAGGAAGCCGACTGCTTCCCCTGTGTTCTTTGAAATTACTTTATGGACTATTCGAAATCACAGTTCCTGATGATGGAAAATGAGTGGGTTAGCCCTCAGTCACTGTTGGAGGCTTTCTTGCTGGAGCCTTGGAATGATCAATAAAGTTGAGAAGAATGTAATTTTTTTTTTTTTTTGCAGGAGCAGGATTATATGAGCCCAGGGGGTATCTCATGGGGCATTAGAGAAGTGGGCACAGGGCCTTGATCTATCCCTGTATTTGTCCTTCCTCAGGCTGGAGTGCATAGCACGGGATGCCGAGCTGGTGGATAAGTCTGTAGCAGATCTGAAACGCCTGGGGGAACTGATTCACAACAGCTGTGTGTCAGCGATGCAGGAGTATGAAGAACAGCTGAAGGAGAATGCCAGCGAGGGTAAGTTCTCCCAGACCGGCACTTGCGGACTGGGGATTGCGCTTCTGATGGGCTTTGTTTTTGAAGAACAGACTTCTATCCCATGCGTCCCTAATCCTTTGAGGTGTGTGTTCTGACCTGCCCTTACGTGAGCTCAGTGTTGTAAGAGCCCAGAGATCTGCTCACAAATGAAGTCGATTTGCAGAAGGTGGGGAATGGAGAGTAATGAGCAATGTGAGTGGTTTCTTCTGATGTTGCTACAGACACCTTAGATTGGTTTGAATGATGTAAAGACTTGAGTGGGCAGAGCTGAGTGGATACAGCTGTATTTTGGCTGCAGATGAGGACATTATAGATCACAAGCCATCACGAGTCATCTTGGATATACAAATATGGATTGTGTTATGGCAGACTTAAAGGATTTAGAGAATTAATAATAAAATATGGGGTGAATAGGTGAATACTATAAACATTTTTGTTACAGTGAGATTTTCATGGTACTAGAATTTGTTATAATTGGACTGGATGAGTTATACCCTCATAGCTGTCTCGTTTGCAGAGGGGAATAGCAGTGCCTGCCTCTGAGGGTTTGAGTGGTTCCTGGCTGATTCCATTCACATGAAGCGCTTAGCATGGTGTCTGGCTTGCAGTGTTCACTGACACCAGGAAAGAATTATTTGTGCTTTAGATTTTCTTTTAAAAGATACTATTGAAGGAAGTAGAATTTCAAAGTGTCCTAAGTATAGTCAAAATTTTCTTTAGATTTATTTTCCTCTTTTTTTAAAGAAATTGGCATGGTTTGGACAGTGCTCCATGTACATGCTTTTATTTATTTTATTTTTTTTAAAGATTTTATTTATTTATTTATTTGACAGAGAGAGAGAGAGAGAGAGAGAGATCACAAGTAGGCAGGGAGGCAGGCAGAGAGAGAGGGGGGAAAGCAGGCTCCCTGCTGAGCAGAGAGCCCGATGTGGGGCTCGATCCCAGGACCCTGAGATCAGGACCCAAGCCAAAGGCAGAGGCTTAACCCACTGAGCCATCCAGGTGCCCTGAGAATACATGCTTTTATATACTACTCAGAATACACCCAAGAGTCAACTTTAAGATTACCATGTTTTCATTTTTCATTGTAATTGTTGTGAATAAATTTTACACGCACAAGGTTCCAAATTGAAAACTGGTAACCCTATTTCTTATATCTTTCTAGAAATGAGAAAATTCATATTACAAAAAATGAATAGATCATGTTTTGTCCCCTTATAACACAAATGCAGCAAGCACACTCTTCTGCACCTTGCTTTTTCCATCTCATGGTATATTTTGGAGATAGTTCCTTCTAACAGTCTTCTGCCTCCCACATCCCTCTTTCTTGATGCACTTTCTTTTTCTGGATCTGGCTGATTGCTTCCTCCTGCCATTGCATAACTTGTTGCCCCTACCTGTTACTTGCCGTGAGCTGGTGTTTAGTGTACTCTGGATCTAGGATGGCATTTCTAATTCAGATGGAAGATTTTTTTTTTTTTTTTAAGATTTTTTATTTATTTGAGAGAGTGAGAGAGAAGGAGAGAAAGTGAATGCATGAGCTGGGGAAGTGGGAGAGGGAGAAGCAGACTCTCCGCTGAGCAGGGAGCCTGATGTGGGACTTGATCCCAGGAACCTGGGATCATTGTCTGAGATGAAGGAAGATTCTTAACTGTTGAAACTGTTGAGCCACCCAGGCCCCCCTTCAGATGGAAGATTATCGATAAGTCTTTTCTTAAGTGGAAAATTTTTGTTCCTAAAAATGCTAACATAATTATGTATTTGTCCTATCCTACATTAGGTTTGAATTTTTTTTTTTGCCTTTTTTTTTTGTCTTTAGGAATACATCCTACTAGCTCTATGCAGTTAAAATACCATGTTTTAATGTTATTAAAAGACTTTTCTCGTGTAGTTAGGCCACTAACTTAATAGATAATGCATCCTCTTTCATTTTCACTTATTTTTAAGTTTTCAGGGATTGCTTTTCTCATTTTGACTTAACTCTGAAACATTTGAAGAAACTTCTGTGCTAGCGTGGCCTCCTGCCCCTCCCTGGCCCCAGTCCTGCTTTCACCATTTTTATTAATTTTGGGTTTATCTTTCCACTGTTTCTTTGTGAGAATTTCGGTGTGTGTGTGTCCCTCTTCTACAGAAGATAGCATACCGCGTATTGTGTTCTTCACCTGCATACTTCATGTGTGGAGAGGACTGCCTGTCTTTTAGACATCCTCTTTCTTTCCTTGTGTAATTTCAGGGTTCCACCACTTGGGTAGACGTTAATTCAGACTTTTTTGTTCCTGAGTAATGAATATTTGGGTTGTTTTAGTCTTTGGCTATTATAAAGACAGCTGTAGTAAACTCGGAGTCTGATGGATATGCTGTTCTGTGTCTCTACGAGCATGTCTTCTGGATAGGTTTCTGGAAGTGGGACTGCTGGGTCCTGGGGAAGCATGACTTGGTTGGATTTTACCCAATTTTCCAGCAGTCTGATACCATAATTTATATTGCCACTAGCAGTGGATACTGGTACTTGTTTATAAGCCTCACAAACAGAGGATATTGTCAAATGGTTGGGTTTTGCCAAACTGATTGGTGAGAAATGGTGTCTTGTTTTTCTTTTAATGAGTTAGGTTGTTAAGTGTTTTCTAAGAGCCATTTGTGAACCATCCATTTTCTCTTCTGTCCATTTTCTTAATTTTTAGGATTTCTTTTTCTAATTAAAGTTGCTGGTTTTCTCCTATAATTTGTGATTTGTCTTTCTACTTGGCTTAGGGCATTTTAAGAAAAACAAATTTTTTATACAATTTAATGTATCAGTCTTTTCCCTTATTGTGTTTAGATTTTGAGTCTATTAAAAACATTGCCTCTACTACCAGTATAAACAGGAATTCACTGTTACTTTTTCTCCTCTTGTTCTTGTGTGATTTCATTTACTTCTATATATCTCTGATCCACTTGGAGTTTTTCCTGGTGTATCGAGTTTTACTTATTTTTCTTTATGGTTACTATATGTTTCAGTGCCATTAAAAATGGTTAGTCTTGGGATGCCTGGGTGGCTCAGTGGTTTAAAGCCTCTGCCTTTAGCGCAGGTCATGGTCTCAGGGTCCTGGGATCAAGCCCTCATCAGGCTCTCTGTTCCGCAGGGAGCCTGTTTCCTCCCCTCTCTCTGCCTGCCTCTCTGCCTACTTGTGATCTTTCTCTGTCAAATAAATAAAAATCTTAAAAAAAAAAAAAGATTAGTCTTTTCCCCACTGCCTGATTTTTTTTTTTAAGACATGCATAATCCATTATGGATATACTACATGTTAAGGGACATTCAGTTATATAACCTTTTGCTTTAGTGTTGTGGTAAATAATTTTGTATGCATGCCATTTTGCACTGTGCTCTCCCACCAGGCATTGCATGAGGGTGTCTGTTTCCTTTTGGTCTCATCAGTGTAATGTTTTGAAATTTTTGAGTTTTTCGACATCATAGGTTAGAAATGGTATGTGTATATACTTAGTTTGCATTTCTCTGATCATGAGTGAGGTCAAGTATTTTTCAGATGTTTAGGAATCATTTATTTTTCCTTCTCTGAATTATCTCTTTACCTTTGCCTATATTTCTGTTGCAGTCCTTTTATTTTACAGATGAGGAAACTGAGACACAGAGAGGTCAATAACTAGGAGTTAGAGGGGAGGAGAGAAGGGAGCAAGGGATACTTTGTGTAGATTTGGGAATAAATCTCAGATTTTTGATTTTTAGAGAAGTGCCTTTCCCATTTTCACACATTCTGTTCCAACTGTCTTCAGAATTATTGGGAATAGCATTTGCAAGTGAATTCTAGAGGAGTACAGAAGAATATCTAAATATTTATAATTTTAGCACCGTTTCATCAACTTGAATGTTTAAAAAAATATTTTCTCAGGCTTCGAGCCATCTTTCCTCTCACAGACAAGTGTCATTATCTTGTGCCATTATCTTGCCAACATCTGGCTAGAGTTGACTCGGTTTCTTTTTTTTTTTTTTTTTTTTTTATTTATTTGACAGAGAGAGAGCACAAATAGGCAGAGAGGCAGGCAGAGAGAGAGGGAAGCAGGCTCCCTGCTGAGCAGAGAGCCCGACGCGGGACTCGATCCCAGGACCCTGGGATCATGACCTGAGCCGAAGGCAGCGGCTTAACCCACTGAGCCACCCAGGCGTCCCGACTCGGTTTCATTTTTAATTCTAGGATTATTTTAATTTGGTACTAGGGCTAAGGAAATATTTTCATGACACCTTTTCATCATTTCAAATGGTATTAACTTTATCTCCTATTTTTTAATAGAGAAAACCATCTTGAAAACACTTGAGTTTCTTGAACTCTGCTAATAGGATAGTTAGAAGACAAAAGAAAAAACTTCAGTATTACTACTAATCCTTCAGAATCTCCTTTACTTTCAATTTTGGAACCAAAGTATAAAATAGGAAGATTAAAATAGAATTATAAATACCAGTGGATTAAAAAAAATCCTGAATCTTCAAAAGCTGAATTGTTTAGAGATTATTATTACTATTATTTTTAAAGATTTTATTTATTTATTTGACAGAGAGAGCACAAGCAGGGGGAGCAGCAGAGGGAGAGGGAGAAGCAGGCTGAGCAGGGAGCCCGATGCGGGACTTGATCCCAGGACCCCAGGATCATGATCTGAGACGAAGGCAGAGACTTAATCATCTGAGCCACCCAGGCGCCCCTGTTTAGAGATTATTTTATGAAAGTTAATTGAGAAACTTTTTTGACTTTAGGTTACATCTTTGAACTAACAAAATAAGTCAGAGGTATCTATCGAGTGAGTAAGCATTCAGCGTTTGCTGATAATGTTTTCTATGGAACTCAGCACATTCTCACTTAATGGATGTGAAATTGGTATCCTTTAGGGAAAGGACCAGGAAAAAAGAGAGGCCCAACAATCAAAATATCGGGGGTCCAGGTTAATGTGAAATCCATTATACAACATGAGGAAGAGTTTGAGATGCTGCACAAATCGATCCCTGTGGACCCCGAAGAAAAAAAAAAGTGAGTCTATTCTGGGCAAACGCGTGAGTGGTTGTGCTGTTAAGAAAGAGTTGAAGTTCTAGTTGTGTGTTGTTATGTAGTGTTTTCATTGTCTTTTGTGTAACACATTAGGATAGTTTGTCCATGTTCATTTGTGTTCATTTCCAAGTTCGAAAGGCCCCTCCTCTCATGTCCTCCTGTTTTTGAAATTCCTTTAGATACTGCTTAACCTGTCGAGTGAAAGCTGCACATTTCGATGTGGAGTGGGGGGTGGAGGATGATTCGCGACTCCTCCTGGGAATTTATGAACATGGCTATGGAAACTGGGAGCTAATTAAGACGGACCCGGAGCTTAAGTTAACTGACAAAGTAAGTAAATCTGTGATGCTGGAGATTTCCAGAAGATTGGTTATATACAATATTTTTATATGGATAACTTATTTTTTATTATTTTCTGGGGGTTGGGGGATCAGATCGGAAATTAGTACAGTAATACATTCCTGGGATTTCTTTGTTTTGGGGAATATTACCTTCTTTAGTGGACTGTGGTACTGTTAGACGAAGATAATAGCCAGGTGAAATTTTGGGGAAATCACAGGAGAAATCTTAAAATTTTAATTCTATACGTCCAATCTCATTACAACAAATACCAGGGTAAGATCATTAAAAATATGAGTCCTTGGCCTTAAGTGTTGGCCTCTTGTTTAAAACCATTTTTGAAGTCGTCATGTTCTAGTTCTCCTCACAGAGGAGGAGCCACACCTTGGTATTTTTTGTAGTGGAATTAAACATTGGCCGTACTTCTCCCACAAACTGAGCCTCCCACCCTGTCCGTTGTGAATCAGGCTACCCGGTAGTAAGGCCGTGCTCAGAGCTGTAAGCAGGGAAAGCTGACTGGCTCAAATTTTAGTAGGATGCGCTCCATGTTGTGCTCCTGGCAGGGCTTTTCCTGGCACGTCAAACAATGCTCATCCCATGTGTGATGTTCTCAGAGGGTGACAGCACCCCGCCATAAGCGCTGAGACCAAATCCAGTCTGGCCTGAGAGGTCCAGCTGGGGCAGCAGGGACGGATCATGTCCTGGCATAGCTCAGTGCTCTCCGGCAATGCTCTAAGAAGCATTTTCAATCTAAAACGAAGCTTTAACCTAGCTCCAGGGATTCCCTGCTCCTGGAAGGAGGAAATCCACGACGGCTGGGATGCTCTAGCAGATGAAGCCAACAAGCCCCTCCTACCTGAGTTGTTCTACCCTGTTAACAGCACAGGTAGGAGCCAGTGGGAGAGCTGGATTTCTCCATCCCATTTTGTAAAATGAGAACGGCTCATAAGGGATTTTCAGTGACTGGGAGCCATGGACATGAGATAGGATCTGAGGCTTTATCTGTCTTTTGGGTGGTTGGGGAGGGAAAGGACTGCGCAGTTCTTTATTGTCTCTGTGAATCCGGATCCACTAACCGGGACATGGGTGGTGGCGGGTGCTTCTCTTCCTTTCCTGTTGAAGATTCTGCCCGTGGAGACAGATAAAAAGCCTCAGGGGAAGCAGCTGCAGACCCGAGCGGACTACTTGCTGAAGTTGCTCAGGAAGAGTCTGGAGAAGAAGGGGGCCGTGACGAGCGGGGAAGAGGTGAGTGCGGCTGCCGGGTGGGCATCCTGCAGAGGCCCGAGGCTCCGACCCTGCAGAGTTAGGTAGGAGAAGGGACATTGCGCTCTCCGGGTGCTGCACTGCACGGTACCTTCCACGGTCAGGTGTTGTTTTTGAGGTTCCAGTCATGATGGTTTGGTTGATGATAATAGAAATGTTCATTCGATAATTGCCCTGGACATCTTGGCAACTTCCTTACATGCCATTCTCCTCCAGTTTTGCCTCAAAATAGTCCTTGCCTCTGCCAGTGCCTTTGGTCCAGACATTCACTGCTGCTTCTTTATGCTGCTTCCTCAATTCTGGAACATAGGTCTGGTTACTCTATGGCTACCACCAGCATTACCTGGTACAGCTGACCCTGGGCTCCTTGTAGTGATGGATCCCAGAGGTGATGTTGGATAGTTAGAGTTCCTTCAGAAACTGGCCTTCAGTTGTGACTGCCTTGTTTACTGAGTACAGAATACCAGCGAAGTTGCTGATGAGCTCATCCGAACCTTATCTCCGTTTATTTTCCCAATTTTTCATTTCAAAATCAGGCCTAGAAAGATGAGAAAATCACAGTGAAATGTTACATCTGGCACTCGCGGTCTTGGTGGGGTGTGTGTGCTTAGTGCTCCTAGAACTCTGCCGTTTACATAAATTTCCTTATATTAGAAACAAAACAAATTTTAGGGGGAAAAAAACCACCCTAATCCCATACCTTGTCATAAGTAGTGCCATTCTCCGGATAACACGTTGAGTACGAATCATACGTTAGGTACTGGAGGGACAGATTAGATCATGTTTATATTTGTTTTAGATCTCTGTATCATATTTGAGTGGATTGAGAGCGTTTTATCCTTCGCCTTCATTTTTAGGTAGAGTGTAAGTCTAGATTTTTAAATGTTACTTTTATGTCTCATAGATTTATTTGTATCTTTGTGCGTCCGTGTGCTTTTCCTTCTTTTGAATTGTCTTTGGCATGAATGCTGCACACTGGAGTCAATAGATTCAAGGATATGCATGCTTTTCTGTGGTGTAGGGACACAGATGGTACATTACTGTTTTCCTTAGGCTCCCCCAGGTAGAACTGGTTACGCTCCTTTGAACTGCCTCTGAACGTTCTCGTTAGAGTCGGGCTGCTGCTGCTCTGCAGAGTCCTAGTGTGACTTGGTCATGCTTCCTGAGGTTTGTGGTTTTATCGCTGTTTTTTCTCCTTTCCAGGCCAAATTAAAGAAGCGGAAGCCTCGAGTAAAGAAGGAAAACAAAGAGCCCAGGCTGAAAGATGAGCATGGGGTTGAGTTTTCATCTCCTAGACATTCAGACAATCCATCGGAAGAGGGAGAGGTAAAGGTACGCGGCTAAATTCCAGTTGAGGGTTCTTTGAGGCTACGTGTATTATGCCGGCTGGTATAAAACCATTCAGAATGTGTTTGGTTTACACACACAGTCAGTAAAGTGAAAATAGAATATGTATGTCTCTGCTTCCCCTGTGAGAGAGTGATTTGTTCATTCAAGCCAGCCGTCACGGATCCATAGGTAATGGAAGTCAGTGAAGGGAACCGTGCGAGGTGTAATGATAAATGGCCCGTGACACCCAGCCCTGTGGTTGAAAAAGGTAGGGAGTGGTGATGGGGACTACAGATTACCGGGGGCCTCGCGCCTCTGCAGTTCAGTTCATTGTGGGCCAGCAAAACACATCCATGGGTCAGGTTGGCCCACGGCCTGCCAGTTTGTGACCTCTGGTTTGAGCAAAGTGAAAAATCGGTAGCATTCAGTGTGTTGTTTCAGTGAGTGACAGCTTTATGGGATTTTATGTTGTTGCCCTTCAAGTGTGATGATACTTTGAGATTAGCTCCAAGAGCATCAGCAGTGGGGACTGAAACTGGCATGAATTTGTCATGCACACATGAATTCAAAAAGTAGTAGCAACCGTGACGGTTACTAGGTGTTGGGTATGTAATATCTCTGGTCCTCAGTTTTTTCCACCTGTGGAACGGGAATGATAATGCTTATGGTTGAAGGATTGCTGTGAGAATTAAAGAGAGGATGTGAGTTGCAGAGCATCTGTTGCTACAGCCTTACCTGGTTATTACCAGAGAGCTTAGCCTTGTGTGAGTGAGTGCTGTAGGGCTGTGTGCTTGAAAACAAGCTCCAAGTGTAGATGCAGTGATGAACCATTGCAGACAGTGCTCCTCTCTCCAGAAAGCAGATGAGCAGATCTAAAGTTTGTGGCAAAAGCTCACAGCCCTGTTTGTTTTCTAGGATGATGGCTTAGAGAAAAGTCCAATGAAAAAGAAACAAAAGAAGAAAGAGAACAAGGAGAACAAGGAGAAACAAATGAGTTCTAGGAAAGACAAAGAAGGGGACAAGGAAAGGAAGAAGTCAAAAGATAAGAAAGAGAAGGTATTGCTTACTGAGATACCCATAGTATCTGAAATGTCTTCTAGAATTTAGACAGAGTGGGGCTTAAGCACCCTGAAATAATCATCTCTTTAAGGGTCCATCGAAGAAGGAAGGACGGGGCTGTCAGAGGGATGCCTGCACCTCTTCTTACAGAGAGGGGAATGTGCAGTTGGGGAGTTGGGTATTTTTTTTGTTTTGTTTTGTTTTGTTTTGTTTTGTTTTTAAACTATAGATGGCCTTTAGTTGATCTCTTATTACATGTTTCAGAGGGGAAGTTTTGATGAGATAGGACAGGTGAGAGAAAGCTGCATTTACAGATAATGATGTCAAATATGTTCTCATATACATGGTAGAAGAGTACAATCCACGGATGAATTTGAATATTTGAGAAGTAGAGGAATCAACCCAAATATATCAAGAGAAGCTTTTGGAGTAGAAATGGATGCTATTATTTAATCTTCACTTAGGGACTTCTGTGAGGTTAATTGCAAACCACAGATTTCTGGAAGAATGTTGCATGTATATTTGCTGGCTTCTGATGAAATTATTTTGCAGTTAACCCTTAGTCATTAAAACATAGAAACAAGTAACAGCTATAATTCTGCCATTCACTGATAATCTCTGATAGATTTCTTCATCTTCAGAATTTTTGTCTTATATGTGTATGTACAAGTATAAAAGGAAGATCAGATCAGACTTTGGGTAGCCCTTTCTGCCCCCCGCCCCCAAGCAGTACATCAGAAACAACTTTCCCAATGAATAAGTAAATGTTAAAATCACTTCACATAGATAAAGAAGATTCTATTTGATTATAATACCTTGGAAGCAGTGTAGACTTCCCATATTGAAATCACTTCCAATTTCTTAAGTTAGGAAATGTGCTGTGCCAGATGCCTTTGCACTTCTGCTCCCACAGAAAGATACTTTTTTTTTTTTTTAAGATACTCTTTTTTTAAGTGAAATATTTCCAAAATAAAAGCACAGGGAGCCATTTAACAGGCATCTGCTTATCCACCACCCAAGATAGAACTGTGGCCAGCTTTCTTCCACGTTTACTCTAGGTGCATTTTATTGGGCTGGTGTATTTTGTGTTTTGTGCACATCTTACCAATAGTATTGAAGCACCCCCCTCCTGCCCCCCCATATTCCTCTTTGCTGATTTCGTTACTCTGCCTAACTCTTTTTTCCTCCCATGGTTTGAAATCTTCCTATCCATGTTTTTATACTTTTACTATACTTCACATAATTGTAAACAAAGCATAGTCATATTTTTTTAAATGTTCATCATACATGTATGTATCTCCATCCTTCTGTATCCAGATTCATGTACATTTCAATCATTTACAGCATCGTAGTTAATACAGATTTCTAGGTCAAAGTGTATGATTATAGGCTATAAATAAAAGAAGCTACATAATAGAGTGCAAGAGTTCTGCCAGTTTATAATCTCTGCCTGTTGATGATGTTTTTGTGCATTTTATGGGTAAGGGAATAGAAGCCAAAATAGCATTGTCTTCAGGCTGAAGTTATAATTGGGTGTGTTTGGAGTCAGAAATGGAAATGATGTATGATTAAGCCATTCATTAATCATGTAGATTTGATTACGTGATGTTTCAGAAGACTTTATTTTACCATTTTTGTAAAGTGAGGCTGTCACATGGACCCTCTGGAGTGGTATGACATAGCTAAGGTGTCCAGCCTGCAAGGCAGGATTGCGCCAGTGACAATGATTCCTTGTAACTCTTTTTTAAAAGCCTAAAGGTGGTGATGCCAAATCTTCAAGTAAATCGAAGCGATCTCAGGGTCCTGTCCATATTACAGCAGGAAGTGAGCCTGTCCCCATTGGAGAGGATGAGGATGATGATCTGGACCAGGAGACATTCAGCATAGTAAGTCTGGAAATTGAGGGGTGCTGGTGTGTGCGGCCACAGCGCCTACTGTGGTTCTGCCTTCCCCAGGTCCAGCCACATGGCCTCAGCTGGCCAAGCAGTAGTATGTTACTGTGGAACACATGGCTTCTGCTATCTAAAGACCTTTTGCTCTGGGATAGGCAGGCATAGATAGATAGGCATATCTCATAGATAGGCAGTTCTCACCCTTTGGTGAGAACTAAGTTTGGGGAATCGATTTCCTGTCTTGTGCTCCCAGTCAGAAAGGCTGTGGTAGGGGGTGGGTGGGTGTGGCTCAGTTGGTTAAGCATCAGACTCTTGGTTTTGGCTCAGGTGCTGATCTCAGGGTTGTGGGATCAAGCCCCGTGTTGGGCTCTGTACTGAGGGTTGAGCCTGCTGAGATTCTCTCCTTTCTCTCCCCACTCCGCTCCATGTGTATATACGCTCTCTCCCTCTCTCTCAAATAAACAAACAAGCAAATAAATAAATAAAGTCTTCATAAAAACAGAGAAAGGCTGCAGGGGCCCTTAGAGGCATTTGGGAAACAGAGGTGTTCGCTGAGCTAATATTTACTGAATACTTTCTTGTGCCAACTCCGGAGTTCTCTACCATGTTGCAAAGAGAATTCCTTCTCTTGCTGCTGAGTTCGCATTTGAGTAGGGGAGACAGATAGCCACACGGGTCGTGCTCGTGCTACTGTGATGGGTTGGGGGGTTTCTTTAGCAGGAGGCGCTAAAGATCCTGTAAGAAGGGGATTGACCCAGGCAGGGGCTGTTGGGAAGGCATGCTTCAGGCGGCGATGCTTGAACTGCGTGCTGAAGGAAGAGGGAAAGGTCGTAAGAGGTGAGGGGAAGGAAGAACATGTCAAGGCAAGACAGCGGCAAGCGCAAAGGCCATGTGGCAGGACCACCGGTGGTGCAGTGAGGTCACAGAAGGCCACTGTGGCTAGTGTGGTGAGAACCAGGGGACATCCCATGAGACAAGGTCAGGGTTCTGGCTGGGTGAGTGAGAGCAGTGGTGAGCCTGAGTGTGGTGTGTCCTCCATGCTAAGGGGCTAAGACATACCCAGGACACGGTCTCTTTCCTCATATGGGACAGGCAATGTGATGGGGAGGGCAGTGCATGGACCAGGGCTCGAGTAGGAACAGAAAGAGGCCAGCGTGTCCTCAGGGACCTTGGCCCCTCACTGGAGCTGCATGGTCTTCACTGTGCTGTGCTCCACGATTCCTCCCACCGCCTCTGCCCAACCTTCCACAAATCACAGCTCCCTTGAACAGTTAATTTAGTCTCAAAGAGAACCTCATCTTCTAAATCTCAGAATACTCCTGCTGCGTGGCAGCAAAGGATAGAACATTGACCTCACCCTGTAAGGTAGTCGTCTCTTTCATTGCTCCTTTCTCTGTGTTCTCAAAAATCTGTACACACATATATATTTTTTCTTTGTCCTTAACTCATTTTTCTTAATTCTCTGTACTGTTCTGTCCTTTGCTGTCTGACGGCAAGTAGCAATTCTTATGTTCAAGTATGTTTGGGTGTTAGAAGTATTTCTAAAGGAAAATCAGTAAATGCATAAACTGACTGAATAAATTCACTGAACAACCAGCCTTTTGATCTGATCTGTTTCCTGTTTTTTCCTTAGTCCAGTATGTATGTATGTATTTATTTTAAAGATTTTATTTATTTATTTGAAACACAGAGAGCAGGGGGGAACACAAGCAGGGGGAGTGGGAGAGGGAGAATCAGGCTTCCTGCCAAGCAAGGAGTCCCATGTGAGGCTCGATCCCAGGACCTGGGATCATGACCTGAGCCGAAGGCAGATGATTAACAACCGAGCCACCCAGGTACCCCTTAGTCCAGTATTTATAAGAGAAAATCCTAACCTAATGCTTCTAATAATAACCATTTATTTTTTAAAAATGCTTTCACTTATTGGCTCTTTTTGTCATGTTTTAATATTCTAAAATCTTTTAAAAATGTAGAAAAATTCAAGAAATACAGTAGACATTGATAACAAGTACCATGAAGCCTTGTGAAATGTGAGTTTACGACTCAAGAGTTAAGCTGAAGCCCCTGGTGTTTCTCACTCTAAACCCACACTTGTCCTTTTTTACCTCCCCAAAAGTAAGGGAGTAGTTTTAGATCTCGTTACTGTTTTTGTGCTTGGTTTTAGCATTTTTTTTTTAAAGATTTTATTTATTTATTTGACAGGGAGCGATCACAAGTAGGCAGAGAGAGAGAGAGAGAAGGAAGCAGGCTCCCTGCTGAGCAGAGAGCCTGATGCAGGGCTTGATCCCAGGACCCTGAGATCATGACCTGAGCCGAAGGCAGAGGACTTAACCCACTGAGCCACCCAGGCGCCCCTTGGTTTTAGCATTTTATGATTTCTGTTTGTCTGTAAAGACAGTAATGACTCACACAAACAGCCAGGCACTGTTTGTGCTTTTACGTCTTTTTTCTCCACAACAATCCTATAGGATAGGTAATTTTCTCCATTTTACTTATTAAAAAATAAGATGAAGAGGGTTACCTGGCTGGCTTACTTAGTAGAGCCTGATTCTTGATGTTGGGGTTGTGAGTTTGAGCCACAGGGGAGTGGGTGTGGAGTTTACTTAAAGATAAAATATTTAGGGACGCCTGGTGGCTCACTCAGTCGGTTAAGCGTCCGACTCCTGGTTTTGGCTCAGGTCATGATCTCAGGGTTGTGGGTGTGAGCCCCGAGTTGGGCTCCCTCTGCAACAGGGAGTCTGCTTGAGGTTCTTTCTCTCCCTACTCCTCTCCTCCAGCTCCCCACTCATGCGTGCGGTCTCTCTCTCTCTCAAAAAATAAGTAAATAAAAATAAAATCTTTTTTAAAGAAATGGAGAGTCACAGAAGCTATTTGTTAACATCGGTAAGATGTAGGGCAAAGATTTGACCCAGATAGTTTGGGTTCTTGACCCGCCTCCTGCACAGCCTCCTCTGTGTCCCTACACAACAAATAGTTTTGCTTTCCGTGTTGAAAGAGTTTATAAAATGCCACACTGTGTATATCCTATAACTTGATTTTCCTCTGCAGCATCTCTGTTTCTGAGGTTGACCCATGTTGGTGATTTAAACCGTTTCAGGGGCGCCTGGCTGGCTCACTTGGTAGAGCACGAAACTCTTGATCTCCGAGTTGTGAGTTCAGGCTTCACACTGGGCATAGAGCTTACTTAAAAATAAAAATTAAAAACTAAAAAAAACCTGTTTCATAGTATTTTATATCATGACTTCCACAATTCATTGTTTCTCGTGTAGATGAACCTTGGGGTTTTCCAAAGGTTTATTACCAAAAACAGACAGCAGCAAAGTTCTTGTAAATATTTTCATTTACACGTGTAAGTGCTTCTCTAGACTATACAGCTTGCGCAGAGCTCTGGGTCTTTCCTTGGGCGTGCACATGAGTCACTTCAGTCAGTCCTGTGGAACTACCCCTTCCAGCTCTTGAGATTTATACGGACTCCTAACAGGGAACCCGATTTCCGGTGGCCTCCCAGTCACAGAAATACTTGGTCATTTCTGACTTCTTAATTTTTGCCAACCTCTGAGGGGTATGAAATACTGATCAGTGATCAGTGGCGTCGTTGAGTGTTTGTTTTCGTGTCTGTTAGGCATTCATGTTTCCAGTGGATTGTCTGTTGTATCCTTTGCCTGTTTTGGGGTAATTTGTTCTTACCTTGCCTATAGCAGTCCTTTATACGATCATGATATTGATCTCTTTCTTACCCGTTGGAGTCATCATAGACACCTTCCAGGTTGTGGTAAATCATCTTCTTTTGTGTACTTTTTGAAAATTGAGGTAGAACTCCAAAAAGTAAACAGAATTGCCACAGAGTGATAGAAGTTTGTAGGGTTTTCTTTGTTCTGAAATTTTGTGCTCATGTGCCTTAGTAGTTTATTGTACCAGATGCCTCATGGTAGACAGCCATGCTCTATGGGTCTGAAGCATTTTCTTGAATTATTTTGTGGTGGTTTCCTCCTGATTCTTAGTTTTATCTTTACAGAACTTTTTGTTTTGGGAAACTGCACTCTGGGAGGGGTCCCTAATATTACTACCTTTTTTTTTTCTGTCTTTTAAATTCTGCATTCTAGGGGCACCTGGGTGGCTCAGTTGCTAATAAGCATCTGCTTTCGGCTCAGGTCATGATCCCAGGGTCTTGGGATTGAGCCCCACGTTGGGCTCCCTGCTCAGCAGGAAGCCTGCTTCTCCCTCGCCCACTCCTCCTGCTTGTGTTCCCTCTCTCTCTGTCTCTTTCTGTCAAATAAATAAAATCTTAAAAAAAAAAATAAATTCTACTTTCTAGGAGATTTCCCCCCACTTTATCTCACAAGAGTATTTCTTTTAAGCTTTTTACTTCTCTTGTCATGTTTTATATCCAAGATCTTCCCCCTGTCCAGGGTTCTCTGAGTGTTTTTTTGTTTTCCTTGAACTTTTCCCCATCATTCATGTTAGATATCTTTTTCAGATGACTTGTCATCATTGGTGGTCTGCATACACATTTGGGAGCAGGGGACTAACCATCCGACTAGAAGCGCTGAGCGTGTGGGTGGGGCTTGGTGGACGGTTGACTGCCAGTGCTCACTGTCTGGTGATGTGGCTGGGCTGCTTCACTGGACGACTTGCAGTGGGGAGTTCCTTGTCTTAGTTGGTCAGATTTCGTGGACGAGCACCCTCCAGTCTCCTGAGTGAAGGCTGTCGGCCTGGCTCTCCTCATTCTGGAGTCTCCCTGGGAGGCAGAAGGCCAGGTGCTGGCTCCTCTGGTGTGTGTCCGCTCATAGGCTCCTGTTTCCGTTCACAGACCTCTCCTTTATCTTCTCCAGAGAATAACCTCTTTTGCTGGGCACAGTTGGAAATTTGGGTATCTTTTGTGAGTCTGGGTATTTGTTACTTCTAAGCGTTGTTGAAAAAAACCACTCCTTAGTTTTAACCAGAGGTACCTAGCTCGCCTCTGGGGGAGGGGGCGGTGGGGGGATGTGGCAGTCTAAACCAGCTTGGTTCTCATGCAGGTCCCTTAAGTCATTTCCCTTGCTGCCATTATTTTGTTGCTCTTGTTTTCTCTTTCATTTTCCCTTCTTTGTGGGCCTCCCTCTTTTTGAAGCACTACCTTTGCTGTCGTTCAGTGGAGTTGGGCAGGGGAGACGACGACTCTTGTGTTCCCCTCACCGTCTCTATCCGCAAGCCTTCTCCGTAGTTTGTGGCAAGCCCAAAGGACTTGTAACTTTTCTATCCTGCAGTTTTAGATAGTTTATCTGGTGGTGGGACTTTGCTGGGTTAGGCTCTAATCTTGCTTCTCATTTTATCTTCATAATGGCCTTCTGAGGCTGTATCACACCCCTCTTTACAGATGAGGAAACAGCATTTTGAGCTATAGTAAAAGGAAGATATAGAAGTCATCACTCTAAGAGGTGATAAAGCCATCATCACTCTGAGAGATGCTGTTGGGACCTGCACCTCGGGTTTCCCCGACTTGACAGCGACACTTGCTCCCAGGGCCTTAACCCGTTCCTCCTCCAGGGGTGCGATGGCACGAGGGATAGCTGGGTTTTCTCTGGGCGTTCAGGGCACAGGGAACAAAGACAAGATGTCTTTGCTGCAGGTGTTTTACGTCTCTACTCTGTTGGCCTGTTCCAGTGCAAAGAGCGGATGAGGCCAGTGAAAAAGGCTCTGAAGCAGCTGGACAAACCTGACAAGGGGCTCAACGTGCAGGAACAGCTAGAGCACACCCGAAACTGCCTGCTGAAGATCGGAGACCGGATAGCTGAGTGCCTCAAAGCCTATTCAGACCAGGAGCACATCAAACTCTGGAGAAGGCAAGTGACCGCAGCCTCAGACTGCCTGGTGCGATTTGGCAGTGTGTGTGTGTGGGGAGGGTTCTGTTTCTGTTTTATAAGAGGTGACACAGCCACCTAATGAGTCTTCCCCCCGATAAAAACCATCTATTGTACCCCCAGGCTTCAGTTTCTTTTTCCTGCAGTAGGCCATTCCACTGAGACCAGCCTTTTGAATAGGTAGGATGATGTCATTATTTTATGAGAGAACAGCAGGGAGACTGGATTTGCTGGCCTAGTCTCAGAACAAAGACTTGGTCTGTAAACCTGGAAGGAATAAAAGTCATCTAGTCTCACTACTTCACCCACCTCAGACTGATAATAATAACTGTTTGAATAGTTCTCTACTGGCACACGAGGGGAAAGAAAGATTAAAACCACCAGAGCTGTGATTTTTCCATTCTCTCTGATAATTGAAGAACTCTAGTAGTAATTTGTATTAATGCAATTTAATCCAGAACTTTAATTTGTAAGGCACATCATGGCTCACACGTACTCATTTATGTGTTCACTTTTGATTTTTTAGGATAACACAACTGGAATTTCTTTCTCAAAGATAATTGTAGCATTTAGTCTCTTTCCATAATCCAAAGTGACTTTGAACTCATGTACTTCATGGTTCATGTAATTATCCTAGTATAATATGCCCGATCCCAGTGGATTGGTTTCAAAAAAATGGATTTAAGAGAACTTTTTCATGATGCTATCCATAGTATGCTTCACACCCATTTAAGAAAATTAAGTTTCAGAATGTTATTTTTGTTCCCCTTTACACATCACCAACTTCTTCATGTGCCTAGCCACTGGGCTGTTTTTTTAGCCAAGTCAATCCCTGCTGGAAGAGAACAAAAGGTCATTCTAGTACGTAGATCTGTGGAGCTCGGCTTTCTGCCGTGCACTGGCGCCTGTGTGTTGAAGTGTGTGGGGGCACTGTAGACCTGGCTCGTAGTCGTTTGTGAGAAGGTCCTTGCCCTTTCCAGAGACACTGTCCGTGCTGAAGTGGGCATTGCAAGACCAGGTATGGTAGGTGTTGGAGAAGGAGGCGGGACCTGCAGAGGAGTAGTGCAGGAGGATGCCCTTCTGAGAGGCAGGCAGGTGTACTTGAGCTGGGCAGACTGCTTAGAGGAGAGTTTTCAGGCTTTGGCACAGGCTTTGGCACAGGCTTACAAGTGGGCTGGTGAGGGGGGCTGGGCGGGTTTTAGGCTTTAAAGGCAGTTTGTTAAGACCACTGAAGCCCACTCTAGAAGACCTTAAAAAGGAAGGGACAGTGCAGCAGGTTTATGGCTTTGGGAGCCAGTCCCGTTTCTGTGGGTGGCGTGTTGTGGTCAAACTGTTCTCTCCAAAGCATGGAAGCAGGTGAGACTCCTTTTCCAGCTCACCACGAGTACCGCTGCCTCGTTCTAGACACCCGTTCTGTCAGTCACTCCGCTGGCTGTGGTAATGCTTGCTAGGATGAGTGCAGTGGTATTGCGGGGAGGCACTGCTTGGAGTTCTCAGGAAGAAATGAGAGATCTTGGTGGTGACAGCTGGGAAGGAAGAAGGGGCAGCAACATGGGGATGCCCGGATATATGTAGGTCCCAACTGGGAAGAAGGGGGTAACGATGGATTGTGTGGCCGAATCCGGAGACTTCAGGACTTTCCTGGGTGCCGGTGAATTAAGGGATTTGAGCTAGGAGACCCGAACCCTTGTCTCCAGACTCCTTGGTCAGACTCTGTTCAAACATTGGCATCTAAAGACGTGTTAATGAAGTGCAGACCTGAAGGAATGTTTCTGTTACTTAATTTCTACACTTGGGTGAGGATCTGTGGCAGAATTTAGTAGCTTGTTGTCAGTAAAGAGAACAAAGTCATTTAACGCATTCTGTAGTTTACTTAGGGCTATTTTTTATTTTTTACTTTTCTTTAGGAACCTGTGGATTTTTGTTTCCAAGTTTACAGAATTTGATGCTCGGAAATTGCATAAGTTATACAAGATGGCTCATAAGAAAAGATCTCAAGAAGAGGAGGTAAAATACACATTTAATCCTAATTTATACAATCAGATAAAAACCAGTTCCACAGAATTCCTCCATTACTCTTTTTCCCGGGAGGATGGTCAGGGGAGGATACTGTTGGTGCCAGAAGGGTCCTTGGTTCTCTGCCCTCAATACAGATGGAGGGGGAGGTGCAGGAGGGTGGAGGTGCCCAGCACGGCCCTGCCTGTCCCCCACAGTGCGCCCTAACACCGTGTTACTTGTGCAGCGTCTCGGCATGCTCCCCTACTGGGGAAAGTAACAGTGACACTTGATGGGTGAAATAGCCAACGGATGCGAGCCAAAGCGAATTAAAACTCTGACAGGGAGTTGTTACCATGTGTTTCTCTGTCCTGGAGTCATTTATTCACCTATCTTGTGGCGGCTTACAAACCTGGCTCCTGATAAGTAACAGGGTTGTAGGCAGAGTACTTTTTCTCTTCTTTTCTGGGCCGTGTGTATTGGTGTCCTTCCAGCTTTCGTACGTAGCGTCCCAGCTGCTCGTGTAAGGGAACAGACACGAGAAGGTGCCCAGAAGTTCTTCCCTTCTCCGGCACGGGGGGATGGGGGGGATGGGCACATAAGTGGCTTCCCTGGTTCTGCAGGGGCCGCGTTCCTGAGGCCAGCATGCCTCTTTCCAGATCTGCTGACTTGCCGTGTGGGCCCTCCCAAATCAGCCACTCAGGGCCCATCTGTGAACATGGAACACCTCTGCCACTAACATGTCAGTGACATGTTAGTCCGTGACACCTGCTCACGGGACTTGCCAGCAAAGGGTGACTTCCTTGTTGGGGCAGCAGGTGCTGCTCTGAGAGGCTGGCGTGCGGCAGGAGCTCAGGGCAGTTCCTGAACAGGGTTTATGAGCGTGTCATAGACAGCAGGTCCGAAACCACGAGGGCCAAGAGAGGAATACTTGGAGGTGGTGCTTTCTGTACTGTTCTTTTTTTTTCCCCCTGTACTATTCTTGGGAATTCTGCCAGCCAGGGGGATTAAGAAGCTTTGGTTTCTTTTTGATTCTCAGGAGCAGAAGAAGAAAGATGATGTGATTGGTGGAAAGAAGCCGTTTCGGCCAGAGGCCTCAGGCTCCAGCCGGGACTCCCTGATATCTCAGTCCCACACCCCGCACAACCTTCACCCTCAGAAGCCTCACTTGCCCGCCTCCCACGGCCCACAGATGCACGGACACCCACGAGATAACTATAATCACCCCAATAAGAGACACTTCAGTAACGCAGGTAGGTCATGAAGTGGAGTTGTTTTGTTTTTGTTTTTGTTTTTTTAAATATTTTATTTATTTATTTGACAGAAATCACAAGTAGGCAGAGAGGCAGGCAGAGAGAGAGGAGGAAGCAGGCTCCCTGCCGAGCAGAGAGCCTGATGTGGGGCTCGATCCCAGAACCCTGGGATCATGACCTGAGCCGAAAGCAGAGGCTTTAACCCACGGAGCCACCCGGGCACCCTGTGAAGTGGAGTTTTAAGAAGAGATGCCAAAAGAATCATTTTCTTTTCTGAAGACAGCAGGTAGACCTGTGCTCCGTTCTCCTTCAGGACTTTGTTGTCTTCCGTCTCAGTGAGACGGAGGGTGAAGTAAAGGTCCAGAAGGCTGGTCGTTACTCCGGCGTGAAGAAGAACGTGGCCAAACAAACAAGTAATAGGCCGAGAGGAGCAGTTTACATTATACAGGATGGTGAAATGGTCAAAACTGCTAATACTGAAAGAGCCCTTGTAAATTGACAACAAAAGAATAACCAAATTGAAGAACGGGCAGAGGTTAGGAATAGAGAATTCATACAGGAGGAAATTCAGGGGGCCAGTATGACAGGTGACCAGCGCTACTCATAGGGAAATGTAAATTCAGGCAATAGCAAGCTAGCTAATTTTTTTGCCCATTCAGATCAATAAAAATGAAGAGGGTGGAATACATGGAAATTGCTAAGAGTGTGAATTGCTACAGTGTTTCCCGAAATTAATCTGAAATATCTAAATACATAAGCTTTTTATTTTTTGGTATCTACCAGGATGTAGGAGGATGCCATTCTGGTCTTAGAATGGCAAAAAGCTGGATATAACTTTGGATATCCATTAACAGGAGTATCATGAGATAAATGGTAGGACGTTGGTGCTTTATATATTATTATCAGTTATTAAAAAGAACGGGCTGGCTTTAGAAATAATGGGTGAGAAAGCAACAACAACAAAATCTGTATGTGTCTGTTTAGCTTTTTTAAGGGGACATTTATATAATACCAACTTTACTTTCTTTATAAATTTTGTGGTTTTTAAAAAAGATTTATTTATTTGAGAGAGAAAGTATGAGAGAGAGCAGGCGGGAGCAGGGGCGGGGTGGTTGGAAGGAGAGCAGCAGACATCCCACTAAGCAGGGAGCCGGACGGGGGCTTGATCCCAGGAGCCCGGGATCATGACCTGGGTGGACAGCAGAGGCTTAACTGACTGAGCCACCCACGCGCCTCGTAGTTCACCATTTTATTTATCCGGTTTAGTGGCATTTACTACATTCACAGTGTTGTGTGTAACCACCACTTGTCTCTTAGTCACTAAACATTTCCATCGGCTCAAACAGAAACCCCACATCCGTGAGGCAGTTTCTCCCCGTCCCCTGCCTGCAGCCCCCAGTGTGTATTCTGTCTGTGTGGATTTCTGTGTTCGGGACACTGCCTGTTAATGGACTCATTCTGTATATATGTGTCTGATTCATTCACTTGGCATAGTATTTTGAAGGTTTTCCACATTGTAACGTTTCTTAGTACTTCATTCCTTTTTGTGGCTGAACTGTATGGACACAGGCCACAGTCTGTTTATCCGTTCATCAGTGGATGGGCGTTTGGGTTGCTTCTGTTTTTTTGGCTATTGTGAGTAATACTGCTGTGAAATATTTGTGTGTGAGTATTTGAGGACCCGTTTTCGAGTCTTGTGGGTGTATGCCTGGTAGTGAAATTGCTGGGTTATATGGTAATTCTAAAGATTTTATTTATTTATTTGACAGGGAGAGATCACAAGTAGGCAGAGAGGCAGGCAGAGAGAGAGAGAGGAGGAAGCAGGCTCCCTGCAGAGCAGAGAGCCCGATGTGGGGCTCGATCCCAGGACCCTGGGATCATGACCTGAGCCGAAGGCAGAGGCTTTAACCCACTGAGCCACCCAGGTGCCCCTATATGGTAATTCTAATTCAATTTCTTGAAGAGCCACCAAGCTGTTCTCCATAGTGTATGTTTGAATAAGCACAGAGAAAGACGTGAGAGCACACCCAGTACCAGTGACCTTATGATGCCGGGAATGGAGGTGGGGATTGCAGGAAGTTAATAATTTCTCCATCTGTTGCTTCACTGGTTAATACTGAGCGTGGATTTTAAAAATACAAGTAAAAAGAAAGGGAAAAAAGCATATAGAATCAAAGCCAGAAGTACATAGAACATACAGAAGTCATAGTACAGGATTTTACGGAAGGTCACGTAGTCTGTAATAACCAGAAGTGGTGTGTGTTTCTTTCTAAACTTCGGTTTTACGATTTCCATTTGATTCTTTCGAAAAATTCATTTCAGTCTTTCAGTAAAATTCTCAAGCTTTTAAGAAAACTTAATTTTTCCATCTTTTCCTCTTTTTTTGAACATACGAATTACAGTTATTTGAAAATCTTAACCTGCTAACTCTAGGGTCTAAGTTATTGTGCGTCATTTTCTGTAGTATGTTTATTTCTCTTGGTTTTCAGTCCTATGGTCCTGTCTTTAGGTATGCCTAGTTAGTTTTGATTAAATGGGGGAACCTGTGGGGCGCCTGGGGGGCTCAGTCATTCAAGCATCTACCTTCGGCTCAGGTCATGATCTTGGGGTCCTGGGATCGAGCCCCTCTCCCTCTGCCCCTTGTTACTGTTTGTGCTCTCTCCCTCTCTCTCTCACTCTGTCTTGCTCTCCCAAATAAATCTTTAAATATATATACATACATGGCAGGGGGGGACCTATGTTGTAGAAATTGTGTAAGCTCCAGATGGTGTTCCTTTCCCGGGAGAAGATTCCTTCTTTCCTCCCCTGGGCACATGGAGTGTGAGGCGATCATTCTAATCTAGTCTGTCTCTGGTTCCTCATCCTGGGGCTTAGCTCTTAAGGGTGCTCAGCGGACAGCCTGTAGTAGCATTCTCTGCCCTCTCCCCTCCTGCAGGCCTTGACCTCCAGGCTTGGTTTTGTCAGCACCGTGAGACTGCCCCAGACTGCTCTGCTGTTCTGAGGCTTCCGGTTTAGGGTTTTTAGCCTTTTGCTCCCTGCAGACTCAGCACGTGTGCTAAGGGAAGACTGGTTGTGTGTTTGAGCCTCTCAGCTCTGCCATGCCTCTCCAGCCTAGAAGGACCTGGAAGGCTCTGCTGGTGTCTCTGGTCCTGTGCTGGGAGCAGCTCAGATGTTCAGCCTCTCACCTGTGCTCAGAATCACAGCCGCACCCTCACCCCCCCACCCCCGCCTGCAGTGGCTTTGGTGGTCACCTTCTACCTCTCGGAGCTTTTCTGCTCTTTGGAGTCTTACTCCTGCTCGTTGTGATGGCCCTGGCTGTTCTTGATGTCTCCAAACAGGTAGTTTTTGTTTACGTGGCGTTTCTTACTGTCCTTGGCGGAGTGTGATTCTGCTATAAGCTGTTCTAAACTACCTGGAATAGAAGTCATGTCTTCTGATCTTAAAAATCCAAGTAGTTCAGAAGTAATTGATCGCCATTTGATTGAGGGCGAGGAAAGGTAATTAACTGTACAAGGTGACTGGGCAGTGTTCCATGTTCCTAGATCTAATTGTATTATTGGGCCCGACTTTTTCCTGGTATCAGACCAGTTTTTTTGTTATTTGTGTGACGTTACTGATTTTATATTCTGATGCTTTGAAAGAACTCTTCTTAGTCTGCTCACTGTAGTCTTTTATTTAAGTCTTGGATTCTTCACCCATGTCCTTAATAGCTCAGTACTCCCTAACCAGTGACCTACCTCCTGGCAGATTCAAGAAGAAAGAAAAGCACTGTTTCGTTTCTCTGGAAATAAAGGGCTTGGCTTGAGATGTAAGCATCTCCGCCACTGCCATACCACAGACACTGGCACCCTGTTGGAAACACTGCTTTCCATTTGGTGTGAAGCCATCTTCAAGTGATTTGTTTTCATGTTGTGAAGGTGTCGCATTTTTGTCGTTGTCCATTAAGTTCATTCACCGGCATAGTCATCGTTTTTTATTTGTTGGTGGTCTGGCCCGACCCACCTTGGATCAGCAGTGCCGTGAAGCCACTGGTTGACTGTATGTTACTTGAATGGTGTCAGAGTCTAAGTTGCACAGGTTCCTTCATGGTGTTACTTTTTGGCTCTATACAAAAGTGCTTAGAAGACCAGCAAAATGAGTAGAGACATCTGTCTGTGGCATATTCTTGGTGTTAGCATGGTTGTAGATAGAAGATGGATTTCCTGGGAGGCCATGGGTATGGGAATATATATATACATATATATATATGTGGGTATATATTCCTTCTGGTTAAGTCTAAGGTTGCCCATAACAAAGGACCACAAACTGGGTGGTTTTAGAACAATGGAAATGTATTCTTTCCCACTTCTGGAGGCCAGAAGTCTGAAGTCGGTGTCAGCCGGGAGACATAAAGGAAAATCTGTTCCCAGCCTTTCTCCTGCTATATAGTGCCTGCCAGCAGTCCTCTGTGCTCTTTGGGGGCTCCATGGTCCCCGTTGCTGGCGCCCTCGCTGAATGGCCTTCCTCCCTGTGTCCGTCTCAGTGTCCCTTTCTCTTTGAAGAATATCTTGGATCTAGGGCCCAGTCTAAATCCAAGATGATCTCATCTCGAAATCCTTAATTTACATCCACAAAGACCCTATTTCCAAGTAAAGTCATACTGTAGGTTCTGAGTGGACATATATTTTGGGTCACACTTGAACCACTGTAGCCTCCATTCCTGGACTTTTGTGTGTTCACTGCCTTTTTTGATTCACATCAGTGTAATTCTTCTCAGGGGAAAAGGGAGGCTGCAGAAGCAGAAACATTTCAGTTTGGTCCTGTCCTTGAGAGCTAGCGTACTCATCCAGATCCGCAGTTAAAGGTGTTACTTTTTACAGGAGGAGGTTCATCTCGGTGGTGTGGGCTGGGAAAGAGTAGTAGATCAGTATGAATAGTCTGGACATACTTTCAGAGACCAGGCACGGTGTATGGTACTAGCAGGTAAACAGACTTTCGACATGTAAACAGAAGGTACTGCCTTGCATCTGTGAAACTCAGCGGGTTCTGTTTTTTCAGTTAATGTTTGGTTTTCTTTTTCTGAGTGACATCTCATTTTAACGGTCGGCCCCAGATTGGAAGGTAAAGAGGCTTGGAAAATAAAAAGTAAAATCTTAGGATTTCCTAAGAGAAAGGCTGTGAATTTTCTTTTGCCTTAAAATTTGAGAGAGAGAATGTTGGGACTCAGTGCTGGTATGTTTACCAGCAGCAAAAGGCGACGCAGGAGGAAATTTAATGTGTTTCTATCATACGTGTCTGCCTTCGAGTTTAAACCTCGGTGGGTGTGAAATTCAGCCATTGTTGCAGTCGTGAAACTGTTGTTTGTTTTCCTGCAGATCGAGGAGACTGGCAGAGGGAAAGAAAGTTCAACTATGGTGGGGGCAACAATCCTCCATGGGGTAGCGACAGGCACCATCAGTACGAGCAGCACTGGTACAAGGACCACCATTATGGGGACCGGCGACACATGGACGCCCACCGCTCTGGGAGCTATAGACCCAACAACTTGTCCAGAAAGAGACCTTATGACCAGTACAGCAGTGACCGAGACCACAGGGGACACAGAGATTACTACGACAGGTAAGCTGAAGGTCCCGAGATGCAAGGTGCTGACCTCTGCTGGGAGTTCTACTCTTCGAGGGGGAGAGACAAGTGACATACACACTCATGTACTTACTAAATGTTCATTGAACATCTCATCATGTGCCAGGCATGGTCCCTAGTCTGAGCGGATGTTTTTGCCGTCAGAGCATCCTTAGGGTGTTGGGGAGGAATCCTGGTGTAGGCAGCTGGCACCATGTGCTGAGCGGAGGGTTGAAAGAAGGGGTTTTGGAGGGGAGGGGGGTGGGGGGTTGGATGAGCCTGGTGGTGGGTATTAAGGAGGGCACGTACTTCATGGAGCACTGGGTGTGGTGCATAAACAATGAATTTAAAATTCACTAAATTTAAATTAAAAATTAAATTTAAAAAAATGAAAAGAAAAAAAAAGTAGAGGTTTTTGAGTTTTTCTCCTGGGGGCTGAGGAAGAGAAGAGGTTGCTAATTCTTGCCTTGGGCCCTGAAGAGTCTGCTAAGCAAAGAGAAATGGAATAGGTTATCACAGGTCAGGCCAAGGGTTGGCACCCAGAGAGGGAAGCCTAGAAGATGAACACTTTGGCTAATAAGGGGTTCAGGGCCAGGTTAGAGGTCTGGAGTTGTATTCTTTGGGTCATAGGGAGCCATCTGCAGGGTCATCATTCTGCAGGGTCATCATTCTGCACGTACAGGAAACATTTTCTCCCTTCCTCTGAGGGAAGGTAGAGAAGTGGTAGCCTTAAAATTAAATTAGAGTCTGCAGCCCAATTATTAAGCTCGGTGCATGGTTCTCAGGAGGCAGGATACTGTGATGGGTCCCAGCCCATGGTCCTTGTCGGCCCCAAGCCCACAGTTGAGGGGCGAAGAGCTTTTGAAGTCGTACCCTGTCTACAGCTGTTCAGGACCGTATGAGCCCGTTACCGTTGTAACCTGTGAGTTAGTGGCTACGGGAAGCCTGAAGTGGTTTTGTTCTGTTCTTTCTAGTTTTAGGACTTGACTGTATTTTAACCTCATAGCAGCTTTGGTTTTCCTTAGGCTAATGACATGCTTTGTTCGGACTTGAATTTAAATTTGGGAAGTTTTATATAAATATCTCCTCATTTCTGGAGGATCTGGTAACACATTAGCACAGTGGCTCTGGCCAGGTAGCAGCTGTCTCCTCTAGAGGCTCCGTGTCCCCTCAGCGCCCCCCCCCCCCCCCCCGTGTCATCTTGTCAGCTTCCAGTGGGCATTTACCCTGTAATTCTTGGTCTAGATCTGTATTTCCATTCAGTGTCACTTTTTTTTTTTTCCCTGCCTGAAGACCTTTTCATTTGGTGGGGTCTGCTGGTTCTTTCCACATCTCTGTGTCTGGGAAAGCCTTTGGTTGGCCTTCACGTATGAAAGATACCTTTGCTGGGTATAAATTCCGGATCAACACGCTCAGTACTTTTTTTTTTTTTTTTTAAGATTTTATTTATTTATTTGACAGACAGAGATCACAAGTAGGCAGAGAGGCAGGCAGAGAGAGAGGAGGAAGCAGGCTCCCTGCTGAGCAGAGAGCCCGATGCGGGGCTCGATCCCAGGACCCCGAGATCATGACCTGAGCCGAAGGCAGAGGCCTTAACCCACTGAGCCACTCAGGCGCCCCAACACGCTCAGTACTTTAAAGGCGTTCCTCTTCTCTCAGCTCGAACTGTTTCTGAGGAAAAAGATCTGTCATCTTTATCTTTGTTTCTTCTCTTTACGTAACGTGTTTTTTCCTTTGTTCCTAATTTTTAGCGATTTGATTATAGTGCATCTTGCTGTATTTTGCCTCGTGTTTGTTTTGCTTGGGAAGTGTAGAGCTGCTTGAATCTGTGGGTTTATCTTTCTTATCAAATTAGGAATATTTTTTTACCTTTATTTCTTCTGTCCTCCCTCTCTCTCACCTCCTTTGGAGATTCCACTTTTACCTGTAATTAGGCTGTTTGTGTTGGTCTCCCAGCTCACTGATGCTGTTTATTTTTTTTTTGTTTTGTTTTCTCTCTGTCTCTGTTGGATAGTTTCTATTGCTATGTCTACAGGTTCACTGAGGTTTGTTTTTCAATGTCTAACCTGCCTTGAGGCCCATCCAGTGTATTTTGCATGTCACACATTGGAGTTTTATTTCTAGAAGTTGTATTTGGGCCTTTTTCCCCCCCAGTTTAAATCTTCTTCTAACCTTTTGAAATCTGGAATACAGCTTATAAATAGTTTTATATCCTTGTTGGCTAATTTACCGTTTGGATTAGTTTAAATTGGTTAACTTATTTCCTCATTATGGTCTTAGTTTCCTGGTTTTCTCCATGCCAAGTAATTTTTTTTTAAAGATTTTATTTATTTATTAGAGATCACAAGTAGGCAGAGAGAGAGGAAGGGAAGCAGGCTCCCTGATGAGCAGAGAGCCTGATGCGGGGCTCGATCCCAGGACCCTGAGATCATGACCTGAGCCGAAGGCAGAGGCTTTTACCCACTGAGCCACCCAGGTGCCCCCATGCCGTGTACTTTTTGGTCAGATGCCTCACTGAGTGCCGGATGTGTTATATTCCTATAAACGTTCTGGAGCTTTCTCGTGAGACACAGATTACTTGCCAACAGTTTGATGCTTTCCGGTCTTGCTGTTAAGATTCTTTAGGCAGAATGGGAGCCGTGGTCTGGCAGGGGTTAATTGTTCCCACCACTCGGGCAAGAAGGCTTCGTTGTACTCTACTGATGTCCCTTGAAGCTTGTTTTTTGGTATAGCTGGTGAGAACAGGGCACTGGCACCTCTGACCCTCCGGTGGGTTATTTTCTGGCTTCGGGTAGTTTCTTCACGTGCATACCCTGAACAGTTGTTCACTGAATCCCAAGGGGAACCCTTTCCATGTCTTTGAACTTCTTTCTGTCTCCCGAATTCTCTTCTGTGTTCCATCCTCTGAACTCTAGCTGCCTTGGTTCTGTCCCCGCCTCTCAACTCTGGGAGTCTCCCCTTCCCTGCGCTGAGGCCTGGACGCTGGCTCAAGGCAGTGAGGGGGTTTGTTAACAAGCTTCATCTCCTTCGGTTTCCATCCCTCAAGGAATCACTGTTCTTTGTTACCTGACATCTGGTGTCTTGAGAACCATTGTTCTGTACATTTTGTCCCCTCTCTCTCCCTCTCTCTCGTTTAATGAGGGGAAAGTTATATAGTATGAGTTAACTGTTTCAAGGTGAACAATTCGGTGACTTAATTTAATACATCCACGGTGTTGTGCTGTCATCACTGCCTCGAGTTCCAAACACTGATCACCCTAGGGAAAACCCCGGAACCATTACACAGTCACCCCATTCTGCTGTTTCCCCAGCGCCTGATCACCAGTCTGTATTTTGTTTTCATGGATTTACTTCCCTTGGATATTTTGTATACATGGAATCCTACAAGATGTGCTCTTTTGTGACTGGCTTCTTTGAACATGTAGCATCATGTGTGAGTCTCACCCGCATTGGAGAACGTGCCTGTACTTTGTTTCTTTTCATGGCTGAATAATAGTTCGCTGTGGTGCTGTTTATCCATTCCTCTGTTGGCGGACGTTGAGTCGTTTCCACCTTTGGTGCTAGTAAATAGTGCTCTGTGGGGCACGTGGGTGGCTCAGTGGGTTAAAGCCTCTGCCTTCGGCTCGGGTCGTGATCCCGGGGTCCTGCGATCGAGCCCCACATCAGGCTCTCTGCACAGCAGGGAGCCTGCTTCCTCCCTTCTCTCTCTCTGCCTGCCTCTCTGCCTACTTGTGATCTCTCTCTCTCAAATGAATAAATAAAATCTTTAAAAAAAAAATAGTGCTCTGTGAACACAGGCGTAAAAGTATTTGTTTGAATACCCATTTTCAGTTATTTTGGGCATACACCTAGGAGGGAATTGTTACTCATATGGTAGTTCTGTTACTGACTTCCTAGAAACCACTGGTTTTCCACAGTGGCTGGAACATTTTTACCCTCCTACTAGCAACGTACAAGAGTTGCCATTTTCTCACATCTTTGCCAACACTTAACCTTCTGTGTGTGCGCACGTGTGTGTGTGTGTGTGTGTGTGTGTGTGTTTAAACATGGCCATCCTCATGGGTACGAATCAGGGCTAGCTCATTGTGATTTTGATTTGCATTTCCCTGATGATTAATGGTCATTAAAAATGTTGAACATCTTTTCATGTGCTTAGTGGCCATTTGTAGATCTTTGGAGAAATGTTTGTTTGTGTCCTTTGCCCATTTTCATATTGGGTTGTTTGTCTTTTTGTTGTTGACTTGTACCAATTTTCTCCTAATGGGATAACAAGTAGTTTACTATGGTGCTAATTAAAAATTTTAATATTCCTCACATTGAATCAATTTTTAAAATAATTTAATTAACCCGTCAGTTATTGTTGACCGTTGGGGTTGATCGTAGGTTTTGCTGTTACTAATAACTTCTCAAATAATTTCCGTGGCTCTTTTTCTCCTGGGCCAGGTCAAAGAATATGAAAATGTTCGTAGGTCTTGCCAGTTTTCCTGAAGGGAGTACAGCTTTACAAAGCCACCAGTGATTCAAGTGTGTACTTGTTTCACTGCAGACTTGAGGCTTATGTCATTTCATAGGATGTGTTTTGCCAATAAGTGTAAAATAGCCCTTTGTTATTGCTTTTGTGGGCTTGTTTTTTTTTGGTTTTTTTTTTTTTTGATTCCTTGTAAAGTAAGCATTTACAGACTGAGTCCTTTGGAAGTGTCCTTGACTGTGAAGGCACTGGGAAGAGCCAGTGGAGGAGGGAGAATGGGAGAGGTTCCGTCTTTCAGCTAATGCTCGCATCTCCATTTCAGGCACCATCATGACTCCAAGCGGAGGAGATCCGATGAATTTCGGCCTCAAAATTATCACCAGCAGGATTTCCGACGAATGTCTGACCACCGCCCCCCTATGGGCTACCATGGCCAAGGACCCTCGGACCATTACCGCTCTTTCCACACAGACAAATTGGGGGAATATAAACAGCCCCTGCCCCCCCTGCACCCTGCAGTCTCAGACCCTCGCTCGCCCCCTTCTCAGAAGTCTCCCCATGATTCCAAGTCACCCCTGGATCACAGGTCTCCATTGGAGAGATCACTAGAACAGAAAAACAACCCAGATTATAACTGGAATGTTCGGAAAACATAAAGGACAGCTGGGAAAGAAGGGGAGAGCAAGAGTCATTAAGCACCTGGATATTTTTGGTCTGATCCAATGGGAGCCAGTTATCTAGACCAGTGAGTGGAGTTTCTGGACATGCTGCTGCTGTCAGCTTGCCGGCCGAAGGAGCGCCTCAAGGAGTGGGGGGCGTTTCACTCGGTCCAGCTTGGGTTTGGGTCGCCACTCCTGCACTTTGACACCCCATCCCATTCTAGCCTGGTTCGAGCCCGTCGCAGCGATGGGTGCTAGGAGGAAGAGGTGACTTGTGTGTACCAGCTTCGCGGGCTGTATTTCCCCAGTGAAGGAAGACGGGATCTTAGAGTCGTGCTGTTTTGTTGCCGGGGCCCGCGCGCCCTGAGCCTGGGTGTGGAGGGCTGGGTAGGAGCGTGTGTGTGCAGGCTGCGGGGACCTGCTGGGCGGCCCACGATGGCTTCACTGTGACGTGACATGCTGCTGACAGGGAGCGGGGCTTGGGTCTCGCCTCGGGGGACTTGAAGGGGCGCGGGCACACTCCTCCGACATGTTCTTGGGAGAAACCGTACACTTGGGCTTCAGTATGACATCTGTGGTGCAGGGGGACAGGGGAACAGCTTCCGCGGCGGCCCCGTCCTGACCGACACTAATTTTTCCCACACTATCTATACATTTCAGAGGCTTGGTCTCCGGCGTGGGCCTCCTTCGCCCTGGTGCCAGGGAGGCGAGGGCCCGTCTGGCGGACTTCTGAGGACTGTGAGCAGCCGGCACTGGCGTTGGCGTGGGTCTTCCTTGGTTGGGAGTGGGCTGAAAGCGGGGCTGGGGTGGGGGCGGTGTGGCCAGGGACCTGGAATCCCTGGTGCATTTCTGATCCTGGGACGAGAAGTGTCCGTTGAGGGCCGGGGGGCGGCGGGGGAGGCTTGGTGCTGGCAGGCGCCAAGGGGGGCGGGGTGCAGGTACAGGTGGTGAGTGGGTCTCGTGGGGAGAGGGGGCTTGGGGTGTTGTGCCAGGTCAGCCTCTGTAGCCACCTTGTAGTCACTTTAGTTTCCTCTGCCCAGCGTGACGCGGAGCCCACGTCTGCTGACCCCGTGTGGCGGGTGGACCGGTGAGGCTCAGCGACCTGCGGGGAACAGGCTCCCTCAGCTAGGCAGGCAGCAGTAGACTTGAACTCCAGTGTTGTTTAGAATGAGATCAAATAAAGTACAAATGTAACTTAAGAGTTTTTGCAAACTAGGAAGCCTCCGAGGCCAGGGGACTGCGCTGACGGTCAGAGTGGTGCAGGGCCGAACGGAGTCAGAAGGCGAGTTGGTTGCACCAGTTAATTAGGCTGCTTTCGTTCTCCTGATGCTGGGCCTTCCGTTCTCCTCTTTCAGAATATCCTTGCCAGTATTGTGTGAATATCCAAAGGCCTTTCTGGGTGGACGCACTGACTTGAACCTACACTGTGCCTAAACGTGTCCAGGCTCAGAGCTGGTGAAAAGCTTCCCGTTGGGCACGCACAGGGCTCAACTCCCTGAACTAACCTGTGAGGATGTCATAAAATGATCATCACTTACCTGCCGGTACCCTGGGCAGCACCATTAATGCCTTTACTAGCAAAGCCCCCAGTCCCAGCGCCTTAGTGGAGCAGACGTGGCTCTGCTGGGTCATTGCTGCTCACTGTGCGCAGCGCCCTGGGGCTGGCCAGCGTCTGGGTCCTCACAGCTTGTGCTGGGAGTAGTGGGCCTGCCCCGTCCTTATTTATCTCCTCATGGTACTAGGGATGTTCAGCGTGGGCTCAAAGGGGGTCAGCGTGCCCGGAGCACAGTGCAAAGGAACGCGTAGGAGCCCCTGGCCGTGGTCGTCCCACGGTGACTGCTCGGTGAGAGAAGAATGTGTCCGCTGTGGCCACCACCAGCGTAGCTTCCTGCTGACAGTACTGACACTACCCTGTGTTTCTCTTGTGCAGGCTGCAGTGGAAGGCTAGGTCGGCTTGCCGGGTCCTGTGGGGGTGGGGGGGGACGGATGAACACCAGCACGTCTCTCCCCGCGGGAAGTCAGGCCGTGTCCTCTGGGAGGCGCGGCATCCCCCTTCCCTTACAGGAAGCCAGGAGGAATTAGCGGAGGCCCCGAATTTCATGGCTCAGCGAGGGTGATTGTCTGAGGTTGATAGGAGATGTGAGTTATTCCCAAAGATGTCTCATCATGAAGAAAAAGGAACTTCCTTTTGTTTACATTCAGGACTTGTAGTGCCATATGATGTAGCAAAAGGCAATATTCGCCGGATCAGTGTTAAATTGATTATAAAGTTACAGTATCCCCATAAAAGCATCTGTTTTAGGTGTTGAAGTATGTTTGAAGACTGGGCTGGGAAAAAGGAGGCATTTCCTCATTGACCTAAATCAGTATGAATACTGTATGCTCTTCTCAGAAACAAATTTGCACAGGTAGGAATTCTCTCCCTTGCGGGTGGGATAAACCGCCCCAGGAATCCGTGAGGGTGGCGGTCCATGGAGCCTAGCTTTGAAGGATTTCATAATCGGGTAGAAACAGCGGGGGTCGAGGAAGAGGGCCGTTAGCATCATCTGAGATCTGAATATGAACAAGGATTAACACGGTGTACCACAGCCCTGGGAAAGGGTGCCGTGAAAGCCCAGGTACATCACCGTGGTCTTCTCAGAGACGGCTGCAGAGAAACAGCCAGATCCTCTGCAGAGCCCCATCTGATGGCCCCAGGGCGGCCCTCCCCCCTGCCCCTTCTAGTCATTCCTTTAGCCCTTCCACGGGAAACCGGAACACTGCTCCCACCGTGCTGCAGACGTTGTAGCCTGATGCCCGAGAGCTGCATCGGGACGTGTGGTGCACACGCGAGTCCGCTACGAATTCACACAGGGACACTGGAATCCTACAGACCAAAATCCACTCGTCAGCAGGAGCGGGGGCCCAGGGCCCAGCGCCAGCGGTCTTCCGGCTTGTCTGAGGGCTGCCGTGTCGGGCGAGGAGAGCCAGGCCAAGGGTCCAGGCTGCTTTAGTCCATCCGGACCCCACGCGTTTGGGGACGGATGGTTTTTCTTTATTGTAAAATTGTGGACTTTTAAAACCTGTTGACTAAACAGTAATTAATTTATATTTGTGAAAAATGCCACTGTCCTAGTGATTTCTGATGTAAATAATGTTGTTTATATAGTATGTATTAAATTTTCCTACATTGTAAAACTGCTGTACTTTTGATTCTTGTATATTAAAAAGTGTTACTAAGGATTTCTAGAATTGGGCGAACACTGTCACGTTGCGTTGGGTTGGCGGGAGCTCTGACTGGCCGCACCTCTGGCTCCCTCCCTCCCCTTGGTCCCTGGGTCGTTCAGACTGCTTGCCAGCTTGTGAAATGGAGCCTTTTAAAGTCTCATTGTTTTTCCCTCTGGGGCCAGTTGGGGTGGTGGGTCTGGGACCTGACCACGGGGTTGGGGGTCCGGGGGTTCTGAGATTTTCCCCGAGGCTAACAGCCCCCTGGCTGAGCAGCTCCTGTCCTCAGTGTCCTCAGCACCGGGTGGTGGGGGCGGGGAGAGCCAGAGGAACTGCAGCCCCTTAGTATTCCCTTAGTATCCCGTGGTGGTGGTCGTGGTGGTGGTGGTGGTGGTGGTGCCGGTGCCGGTGCCGGTGCCGGTGCCGGTGCCGGGGATGGAGCCCGGGAGCCCAGGAACGTGCGTGTGAAGACCTGTGTTGTCCAGACAGGGGACCTGCCCCGCCCCCTCCATCCAGAGGAAGTGACTGGGCCGTGTCTGCCAGCCCCCAGCCTTGAGGGCAATTTAACAGTTGGGTTATATATTCATGAAGGGGGAGAGAGGCATTTTATAATGGAAACACTGACACAATGTTAACTCGAGCAATTTGGCACGGGGGCAGGCCCAGCTCCTGCGAGGCCCAGACGGAGGAAGCGTGGCACAGCCCGCGGGCGGAGGTGCCGTCTGAGTGGGAGCTGGAGGGGTTTGCCAGACCCCGGGGGGTTTTGCTGATACTTAGGAGACTGCAAGACCGAACTCCGATCTTCACGGAGCTCTCGATTCTCGATACCCGGTAAATCCATACGTTCGGTTAACTCGCGCGACTGGCAACCCGGGAGGCTGGCGGCGGGCGGCCTCGCTCATCCTGGCCTGGGCGGGGAGGAGAGGCTGGGATTTTTAGTGCCTCGCGTTCTTGAGGCAGAGACTCAAGAGTTGAGGGTTCCTCCTGCCGATAAACAATTCACAGTCGTGTTGCAACTCACAGCTCGGCTGGAACCTCTTTGGGAAACTTGAAAGCGCTGCAATAATCAGCTTATGATTTACAATAGCAACGCGGCTTCTAAACCAGCTGCTGCCAAGAAGCCCGCCTTTTACTGGAAAAAGCAGGCCCAGGCTCCCCGCCCCTCTCCCCCCTCCCCCCTCCAGCTGCTCCCTGGCGGGGCCTCGCACGTCTGGCATCAAAGCAGGTCCTTCTCAATTAGCACCAGCAGAAAGGTCACTTACTGAAACGCGAGGCCCTGCCGTTTGCCAGACCGGTCTGGACTTGGGATTCCAACCTGTGGCTCTTAAAGGAGCAGGGCCGGGTCTGGCCCTCCCTGGCCTCCACCCTTTGAGGCTGGAATCCCGCTCGCCCCGCCTCCAACCCGCCTGTGGTGTCTGCTCCCTGCCTTGGGGAAGAGGCGGAGCCCAACCCAACACACGCTCTTGGTCCTGTAGAACTCGGGCCCTGCCTGGTGCTGGGGGACCCCCTCCTAGGCTTGAGGTCCGGGTGTTGCCCGGCCAGGTGTGTGGCCGTGAGATCTGGCTTTGTGCGGGAACCCGGACGCCGGCCTCTCACCTCAAAATCAGGCAGAATATCGACTGCTTGGGGCCAGCTGCCCCACGGAGGGTTTGCACTTGGGATCTTAATTTTTTTTGTGAACCGTAAGAGGATGGTCGCTGCTATAGTGTGGTCCTTGCTAACCCTGTGTACCATGGTGGCCTTGGGGGGCCCAGGGGGTCTCCAGGGGGCCGGCAGGAAGGGCAGCGCGTTGTCTCCGTTTGGCCTCCCCCTGGCTGCAGCTGGGCAGATGGCCCAGACGTCGTCATTTGTACACGAAGGAGGCGGCTTCTAGGGTTCATGTGGTTTTACCGTGAGAGCTCAATGTTGAAAGGTGTAAACCCTGCTATGGGCTACCCAGAAGGAGATAGTGTTCACCGGCCCCTGCTGGGAGCGGGGACAACGGGGACACCGAGGAGGGCACCTGTCCAGCCCGGAGGGCAGGCCCGACTTAGCATTTGGCCCGAGCACGCATCAGCCCAAAAACTTCTGAGACCAGCAGGGCTGCTCCTCCGGGATCCCAGCTCACGGGGGGGCCCAGGAAGAGCGCCCTCTCCAGATCAGACCCCGGTGGGAGGGCCTGGCGGGGTGCTCACCGTCCCGCGGGGACTAGACGGTCATGAGAGAGAAAGTTTCTCCCTTGACTAAGATCTTAAGCACTTCCTGTGGGCCAGGCCCTGTTCTAGGAGCTGGGACGCAGACTTGGCAAACCAGGATGAGGGCCCCTCTGAGCTGAGGGTTGGCAAGGCACACGTAGACCAACCACAGAAGGACCAAGTGTCACGAGCGCCAGGGAGAAAAGATATGGGCGTGGGGACAGGGGTGCTGCCAGCTGAGCCCAGGGGAGGGGGTCGGGGAAGCCGTGGGTCCAGGAAAGGGGCAGAGCTGGGTTGGACGCAGCTGGCCTTCTCGGGCTCGTTCTCTCCCTGTGCGAGCCCCAAGTACAGAACACGGACGGTGGGAGTTTGCCAGGCTGTGGCGGGGTGAGTGAGGCCGCTGAGCGTGGCTGAGCTGCGCGTGGCACCTGTCATCATTCTCAGAGGGTGGGGGTAGGACCTCCCCAGGCTCAGCGGAGACCACTCCCGCCACCAGCGCTGGGGGCCTGCCCCTGCTGTTGGGAAGAGGAGCCGAGGTTCCCGTTCATTTCCCAGACGGAGGGTCCTGAGTGACCGTGGTTCTAGAATCTTCCTGCAGGGGGCAGCAGATTTCCACAAACAGCCTACCCCACGGCCAACACTGGCATTTACAGAGCCCCCCGGCGAGGCTCACCGTCACTCCTCTGCCCTGGCGGGCGCCTCCCTTCCCTGCAGAGCCCACGGTGAGGAGACGGGGAGTCACCTCACCCCTGCAGGAAGTGTGACAGGGGATGGGGAGGAGGGGAGGCCGCCGGGAAAAGCTGGCCTCACCTGCTCCACTAGTAGGAGGCCCCGGGGCAGTGCTGGCCAGCCCCGGCCCAGCCCTCCCAGGGGCCTCCGCCAGCCAGGTGGCTCTCTCCTTATGGCAGCCCCTGACTCCAGGACACGCGGACTCCGGCTCCGTTTGGGTCCAGCCCCTCCTCCCTTTCCCCTCCGTGTGGCCGCCAGAGGGACGTCTTGAGCCACAAGGCGGGGCATCACTGCTAGTCGCCTGATCCTCACCGGAGCTCTAAGCTCCCTGGCTTGGGTCCTCAGCCCTCTGTGACCTGCCCTCGCTGGCCCCTCTCTTCTGCCCCCAAACTGCTCTTGCAGCCTCTGGCCGGTCCTCGAGGCAGAGCTTGACCTCCAGGCTGCTGTCCCTCGTCCCCCTCCGTCACCCCCAGCTGCCTGATGAGTCTGGGTTCATCTTCAAGATGCAATTCAAACTTGGTTTCCTCTGAGCGGCCTTCTGGGCCCCTGCTCTTCCCGCTTCCCTTCCTGTCTGTCCCTTCCCTGTGCCCACAGTTGCCACGGGAGCCCCAGCCCACTCCGTGCCCCCACATAGTCATAGCTGTGGCCTCCGTGGGGCCCGTGTGGAGGCTGGGCTTGGAGCCCAGCAGGCTGAGCAGGCGGGGGCTCAGACCAGAGTTTGGGTCTCGGCAGGCAGGCCTTCCCGATTCCGGGGATGTTTCAAGCAGCCGGTCCTCTCTTCTGGACCATCTTCCCAAATGCTCCTGGCGTGCCAGAGGATAACCCATTATTTGCTGGATTGAGGGAAGGTCCAGGGACTTTCAGGGAGCTGCCTGGAAGGGTGCTGGGCTGCAGAGGCCCCCGGTGGGCAGTACGGAGAGGCGCTCACTAGCCATTATGGTCCCATTCCAGCTGTGCTGGGACAGGTGGCTGGCTTCGAGGCCCCAGCTGCCTTAGCCCACGTCCTGGCCCTGGACTCCCTGGACCAGGCAGGATGGGGAGGAGGCAGGGAGGCGTGAAGGCGGGGGCAGCCGATGCAGAGCTGAGTGGGCTCACAAAAGAGGGACCTCAGTCCCAGCAAGGAGACCCAGGGTTCTCATAGCAGCTGAGCTGAGAGCCTGGGCTCTGGGGAGACAGTTCACCTCCAAGTCAGGTGCACCGTGGACTGCTCTAACCTGGCCAGGTGTTAAGCTTTGAGGGTGGGGAGGACGTAGTCCCGCCCACACCTGATGGGGGAGCCGTGCCAGGGACATGCTAAAGATGAGGCAAGGTGAACCACCACTACTGCGGCCGACTCCTCGAAGCTACTGTCCCCACATGGTCCCTACCGTGTCCCCACTGCCCTAAAGGGCTCTCTGCTTCCCTGCTGTCCTCTCTGAGGCCCTGTGACAGCAGGTGCAAACAGCGATCAGAAGAGCGCATTCCCACTTGACGGTGCGCTGGCTCAGCGGTTCCCAAACTTGGGGTTTCAGATGTCTAATGAGGACGATAGTCCTTAGAGATATCTGGAAGAATTTAAATTTTTTGTTCCCCTTTTGATGAGCATTTAAAATTTTTTTTTGTAATTTATTTATTTGTTAGAGAGAGCGAGCGAGCGAGCACAGGCAGACAGAGTGGCAGGCAGAGGCAGAGGGAGAAGCAGGCTCCCCGCCGAGCAAGGAGCCCGATGTGGGACTCGATCCCAGGACGCTGAGATCATGACGCCGAGCAAGGAGCCCGATGTGGGACTCGATCCCAGGACGCTGAGATCATGACCCGAGCCGAAGGCAGCTGCTCAACCAACTGAGCCACCCAGGCGTCCCTTGATGAACATTTTAAAGAAGTAACTTCAGCAAACCCCAAATCATTTGGAAGCGTGGAAGGAGAGAAGAACCCAGGACTCTAGGGTCTTGTTGGATCCAAGGGGTCCGTGCTCCTTACCCAGCTGGACACAGGGACGCCTGGTGTCAGCTTTCACAGGGTCTGAAGAGTGAAAAGTAGAGGGGACCGGAGTCACTCCCTGGCACCAATGACAGGAGCCTGGACACCACCACCTTCGTCACATGGTTTTTTTGTAGTTTTGTTTGGGCTTAATTAGTAAACGCATTTGGGTTTATGGTTGAAAGGAGCTATAATTACAATTTATTACAATTAAGAATTGATGTTTAGCCTCATGAATCATAAAATCTCCAGCCATGGAGGGAGGGCCTGGAGACATATTGGCCCCTGGAAGGGGTCTGAATGTACATCAGGTATGTTTGGGAACTCTGGGCTGTTGGTGGCCCAAACCTGAGAGTAAATGAGGCTGCCCCAGGGACACACCTGTGAGCAGAGCCCACCATCTGCTGACCGCTACTGGGGCTCAAGCTCTGGGCCCGTCGCTTTATTGTATTTTAATAATCTTGTCTTCATGAAAATAATCCTAGAAAATCCTAGGAGGTGGGATTTATCCCCATTTTTCAGTAGAGCATCGTGAGGCCCAGAGACCTCAGGTCACACATCTAGGAGAGTTGGAACTCGGAACCCACTCCAGCTCCTCCCACCTCTCGAGGCCAGCTTGTCACCGCCTCCTTCAACGGCTCCCTCCACTGTCACCCAGGCGCCTTTGCACCAGTGTCATCGTATCCTGGCAGGCCCTGTGAGTCGGTCCTAACCCTCCCCCCGCCCCGCCCCGTGGCAGATGGGTGGGCTCGGAAGCCGCGTGGGACTGGCTCGGGGGTAGAGAACCAGCAAGTGGGGTCGCCAGCCTGCCATCCGCCTCGCCATGCCGTGTCCCCTTCCCTGCTCTGCTCACGGCAGCCTGACTCGTGCCCTGCCTGCCTCTCACTCTCGGAAGTCGGTCCTGGGACTAGGGGGGCACATTCATCTGCTGGGGTCACTGCTCTGTCCCCAGTGCTGAGCACAGTGCCTGACCCCTCACAGGGCCTCCGGAATCAATGAACGGATTCCCACGGGGCCCACAGGGGATGCTGCTAAAAACGTTTGTGCAAGGAAGGAAGATGGGGGGTGGGGGAGAGAAAGGAAAGGAGAGATGACTTCGTCGCTGTGTTAGAGCAAGAGAGAGGACCCCCAGAGGGAGGGGCCTGGGGACACTTGCCTTAGGGATTCATTTCGGATCATGAGCAAAGGAGAAGGTGCGTTAAGTCAGCATGGCGGAGGCTGCCGTTATCCCGTACTGTCCAGGGGAGGGGGGCCTGGCCCTAACCTTGGCAATCGGTTTCTGGTGGTCCAGGCCCCCAGCCTTGACCTGAAGGCCACCCAGAAGCCCTGCGTTCCAGGCCCCTCTCTCACATGGAGCCTGGGCTTCGAGCCACCTGAACTCCGGGGCGGAGGCGGCCGGAAGGGGGCTCCACCACGATAAATCCGCACTTGGATCAAATACTTGGCAGGATGCCTGACGCATGGCAGGAGGCCAAAACATGTAGCTGTCATGCTGGGGGGCTCCAGTCTCCGTGTCAACGGGGGTAGGCTCTATAGCGGCAGCTGGGGCATGTCTGGGATGGCTGAGAAGGTTTGCCCCCCGCCCGCGGGGAGGCGGAGGACCACCCCGGACCACAGTGACCCAGCGGAGAACCCACTGGCACCCCAGCACCATCTCCTTCTGGAACCCTGAGCCTCTCAGACTTCAGATCTGAAGGGCCCTGTCTCCCATCCTTCTTCTCTTCAGGGTCCAGATTTGAAGTCTCTCCACCCACCCAGCCTTCCGGCAAGGTGGGGGGGTCTGGCCTCACTCCCTGCTGACCCAGGACCAGAACCCTGGATTGACGCCGCGGAGCCCCTTCTCCGTCCTCAAGGGCAGAGCAGGCAGGTGGCATGGGTGTGGGTGTTCATCTGGAAGTAGCCAGGCGTCCACCTTCAGGGGCATCATGAAAACTCTCAAAGCAGCGGCACAACTCAAGGTCGGGGTCATCTGTAGGTGTTTGCTCTGCAGGAGGACAGTGTGGGGGAGGGGCTGTCATCGTTGGCCCCTGGTCGCTGACGCTGAGCAGGAGGCTGCCTCTCACCCCTGCCCCGTGCCAAGTAGGTTTGAACACGACTTTAGACGAAGCACGTGCATCAGGCCTGAGGCGGGCTCTGGTTCCTGCCGGAGGGAGGTATGAGTCGAGCAGGAATGGGTTCGAATGTGGAGGCATCCGTGAGCGGTCCCAGGGTTCCTCTGGGCAAGGAATCAAGCCCGGGCATGTGCCGGCCTTGGCCTTGGGATCTAGGCTGCCTGGGATCGCGTCCCCGGATCCCAGAAACACCCCTGCCCCCACCACGCCAGCCCTTGGACTGGCGCTCCTGGATCTCTTAATTAACTCCGTTCTGCTGGGGGGTCTCCCTGAGGGTGTTCCTCTCTGTTCCTCTTCTTCAGGGCGTAGACCTGGGTCACGGCCGAAAGTGATCAAATGGTCCAAAGTGTGGGAAGCCCAGAAGGATGGGGAAGGTAGCTGAGCGGAAGCTGTTGAGACAGGGAAGGGGTCCTTGGCCCACAGATTCAGGGGGTGGGGTCCCTGGGGGCCTCCATGGAATTAGAGGTCCTTAGACTCCAGCTTCGGGCATGCGGGGTTCCCACCCACCCCTGGCCAGAACACCACGCTTCTCCAGCCCAGGTAGCAGCCGGACAAAGAGCTCGTCAAGTGTTTCAAGACTTGGACAATTGGGGCCAATCAGACCAAAGAGATGGGGTTTCTAGATCATTCCTAAGAGATGAACCTATCACACAAAGTAGGGTCCCCGCCCTTTGTGCCTGGTGGGAGACCCCTGCGTGGGGGCCAGAGGGTGGGTCTCTCCAGGTTGCAGTCAGCCTGGGAGCGAGCAGGGCCCGGGGCCTGCCTGGATTGCTGGAGCGTCCCCTGGACAGCGGCCCGGGCAGTGAGCCCCGGAAGGCGGTGTGACCCGGTGGGATGAGACGGGGAGGGAGTGGGTGCTTGTTGGGGCGTATGGCTTCCTGGGGTGGGTTCCCTATATGGTCCCTGCATAATTTGGTATTTGGGGTAAAATCCCATCTTGGCGAGTCCAGCTGTCCTTTTCCGAGCATATGGCCTGCCCCCCAGCTCTGCCCCTCCCCCGAGGCATGGGGCTCTGGACCGTGGCCTTGGGACTAGCCCGCAAGTGACATCTGCCCATCTTACCAACCACACCATTGCAACCCGCTTGTTCAAGGACAACACCTTCCTTTTGTTCTGGGTGTTCCTTTATGAGCCCTGCGCTCTGTAAACACTCGTTCCTGGGAAATGTATATCATTTAATTTAAAAATTAAAGACAATAGGGGCGCCTGGGTGGCTCAGTCGGTTGAGAGTCCGACTCTTGGTTTAGGCTCAGGTCAGGATCTCAGGGTCGTGGGATCGAGGCCCGCGTCGGGCCCCGTGTTCAGTGGGAAGTCTGCCTGAGATTTGCTCTCTCCCTCTGCCTCTGCCCCTCCCTCCCCTTGAAATAAATAAAATCTAAAGTAATAATAATAATAATAATAATAATAATTAAAGACCACTGAACTGCATGTGGTTTCCAATGTGTCCCAAAATAAGATTTTGATTTTAGCGTCCTGAACGCACTCCTCCCGGGGCTCAGGAAGCGGCATCCCCGAAGACCCCGGCGCTCAGCACCCTCCCCTCTCCCCTGGTTCCAAACCCCTCCTGCAGCCCCCTTGTGCTGTGCCCCGAAGTGGGTCATTCGTGGCGCCTGTGGCACCAGCCCGATCCTCCTTCTGACCAGCTCCGCCCCGAGCCCCCAACTGCCTCTTCTCCCCCCACTTCACGCCATCTGGAACTATTCCTTTAAAACCCAAGCTGGCCTCGTCCTGCCCCTGCTCAAAGCGGCACATGGATTCCTCTAGCAGGTGCAGCAAGACGTCAGGCCCCTCTGGTCACTCGTGGGCTGGGCAGGGCTCCCTCCTGCCGCTTGGCAGCCTCACCTGGACCCCAGTCCCCCAGCTCAGGGCGTCCCGTCCCCTTGTGTCCTGCTGCCCTCCGACTCCGCCACTGGGTGTCCAGGCCCTCTGTGCTCCCTGACCTCTCTGCCTAGAAGGGTCTCCCTAGCTCTTGGTCTGGCTTGTCCCCCAGATCCACGCAGGTGATCTGGTCAGAGGTCTCCCTGGACCCTACCAGAGCAAGGCTCCTCCCACCTCCATTCTGGGGTGGGGTGTCTCCCTCTCAGAGGAGCCCGCAGCCCTTGGATGCTTGTTGCCCTGGACAGCCGGTCACGTCACTGCGCACAGACTGGCCTCTCCAGGGAGAAGGGAAGGCAGTCCGCGCGGACTCCGCTGCACACCCCCCACGGAGGAGTTAGCAAGGGATGGTTGGGGGTGCGCCGTGGCAGAGGGAGGGGACCGCCGCCTTGGGCAGCCTCCCGGGGCTGCTCGAGGGCCCCTGTACCAGGCAATTTATGCGCATCCGCTCACTGGATATTCTGTAAGGACTTCAGGAGCTAGTACTCATAATTCCGTTCTACAAATCAGGAATCTAAGGCTCCAAATATCCAAGGGAGACCACACAACGAGGGACGGGCAGAGCCAGTTTGGATGCCAAGTGGGCTGGCAGCCCGAGACCGAGGGCCACCCCCCGCTCCACGCGGCTCGCTGGCGTCCCCAAGGAGCCCTGGTCATACCTGGCTCACCTGCGTCTCTGCCCCGGGGGTCCCGGTGAGGGTCTTCACCCCGGAATGTGCCCCTTTCGTTACGGAGGACCCCCGTGCACGGGTTTCCAGTAGCCCTTTCCCTCCTGACTCCTCTCACGAATTCTGTTGGCCTCACGGAATCTCTGCGTCTCTGCCGCACGTCCGTGTGCTGGGGCCGCGAGGGGACACGCATGTCCTTCTGCTCACGCGTGGACCTCCGGGCCGGCCGGCCCCGTCTCTCTGGCTCAGCGGAGCTGCTCCCAGCCCCGCCCGCAGAGCAAGAGGGAGCCGCTTCTTGGGGATCGTTTAGCTCAAGACTCTGTGTTCCATATTCATGATGAAACGCAAATTTCCATGTTCACGGGCGACCAGTAGCATGGTACTGGAAGGAGTTCCAGCTGGTTAAGTTTAGGGTCCTGAACGAATTCCAAACCCAGAATATTCTCTGGCAAGTGCCATAGCATTTTCATCTGATGGTGAGCGGGATATTTTTTTTTTAATTTTTGATCCCGTGGGCCCTGGCTTCTCCGTAATTGGTTCTTCTGCCAGGGGCTCTGCTGCCTCTGTGGCGCCTCCCCTGCGAGCTATTCCAACCCGGCTACAGCTGAGAGAGAGAGAGAGAGAGAGAGAGAGGCCTACCGGTCCCAGCAGCTTGGGCAATGGGGTAAAAGGTGTAGGTATGTTTGGACTCCTTCTGTCCCTTCCAGTCTGGTTCTTCCTGCCAACGCCCGGAATCCCACGCTCCCTCTGGGAGCCTGTGTGAGAGCTGGGTTCTAGAACGTTCTCCCTTCCTGCCCTAGACCCTCTCCTTCAGCTTGGCCTGGTTACACGCTCACTCTCCGGATTCCTCCCCTCGCTAGCCTTTCGGCTTACCCTCCCCCAAGCTCCCGGGGTCTGCGTGACCCTCTCCCCTCTCCTCCCACCCACCCTCCCACTCACCCCTCCCGCTCTGGGAAAACAGGGATACCAGCCCTGGTACACTCCCTGTGCTCCGGGCCCCGTCCTAAGTCCCTTACGGGAATTCATTTGCCGAATCTCCCAGCCACCCTATGGGATAGGCACTCCCCACCTTACAGAGGAGGAATCAGAGGCTCAGAGAGGTTAAGGGACTTGCTCAAGGTCACAGGGCTAGGACAGGGGAGAACCCTGGGATGTGGCCTGGCTTCCCGGTGCTGCTAGTCCCCCTTTTGACGTTTGGTGTTAAGAGCGGGCCCAGGCAGGGCCAAACGGACCGAGGTGTACAATCTTGGCCCTGCCCTAAGGACCCTATACAAATCAATTCATCTTTCCGAGCCTCTGTTTGTCTGTAAAATGGGCATGAATTTGTTCCTGACTCACTGCCTGGTTTTAAGAGGTGAAATGTGATGACAGCTAGCAGGAAACCTGTCCCCAGGCAAGTCTCTGTCCCCTCTGCCCAGCCATCGCTCTGGCCCTGGGCTGTGTGAGCAGGGGAGGGGGCCAGCCACAGTCCCAGCTCTAGGGCTCCTACATTGATGGGGGCAGTTGACACGGCCCTGTCCTGAGTCTGAAGCCAGCCCACCCAACCTTGTGCCCCCCACCCACTTCCTGTCACTCCACCACGTGGCCATCATCTGTCCCTGAAACTGTTCCAGTCTCCCAGGGGCAAGAACACTTGGAGCCCTCAAGCCCCAGAAGGAGAAAAAGTAATTTTAAAAGAAGTAGGGAGGGGCGCCTGGGTGGCTCAGTGGGTTAAAGCCTCTGCCTTCGGCTCAGGTCATGATCCTGGGGTCCTGGGATCGAGCCCCGCATAGGGCTCTCTGCTCAGTGGGGAGCCTGCTTCCCCCTCTCTCTCTGCCTGCCTCTCTGCCTGCTTGTGATCTCTCTCTCTGTCGAATAAATAAATAAAATCTTTAAAAAAAAAAAAAAAGAGAAGTAGGGAGATGTGTTAAATGGCTTCGCCCTCCGCAAACACCTGCCACTCCCCTTCACGTGCCTGCACACGTGGGCCTCGCCCCGACCCCTCCAACGGAGCCAGCCTGTTCAGAAAGCAAATTCCAGCACGCAGTCCAAAAGAAAATAACAAAACAAAAAAAACCCAAACTTTACTTGCATTTAGCCGTTAATAAATAATTTACAATATATACATGCGGTGACACTCTACACAGGTCGCAGACACAAGGACGCAGTGAGGGGTCCCCACTTCCTAGCAGAACGTGATCAAACACAACCAAAATAAAGTGCTTCACTTTTTACTTCCAACATAGGGACCATCTAAAAACCAGCAGGGCGGCCGGGGCCGGGCCTCCCACCTGCCTGCCCTGGCGTTGGGCAGCGAGAGGGGACCTCTTGGAGGGGAGGCAGGGAGCCTCCTGGGCCAGTGTATGAGAGGTCCCTGGGGAACAGCAGAAGGGCTGCCCCGAGACCGAAGGGCCAGGGCAGTGCGGGGCTGTGGCAACCGCCCTCCTGCCCCTTTCTGGGAGTGGAGCCTAGCCCGGCGTTGGTCCCTGGGTTCTCCGGAACAGCAGCAGGGGCGGGACTGGTTCGGGGCTCCTCGGATGGGCAGCTGGGCTCACAGCAGGTGGGCGCCAGGGCTCTCAGTGGCGGCAGGCCTCTCCTGGCTGTGTGGCCACGGGCTTAAGGGAGGGGACTAGAGGAACGAGACCAGCCCCGGATGCTCAGGGCTGAGAAGCTTGCAGACCCTGCTCCTCTCCCTGGCCTGCAGACGTCGGGAGACGGGTGGGGCGTGGGGTTCTGGGGGGGCAGGGGAGGAGGACGAAGAGGACCAGGGCAGGCCAGCTGGCCCTGTCCATTTGTGTCTCCTGCCCCCGCCCAGTGGCCCAAGCTCCCCCTGCCCGGGGACTCTTGCCATCTGCTGGGGAGAAGGGGACAGAAACCAAGGGGTACTTCTATTCAGACATTTAGACATGAGGACGTGACTCCTAAGCACAGAGGGGCATGGGGGGCGGGGAGGGAAGGAGCCAGAGAAGAGCGTTGGAGCCCGTGAGTGGCATCGCACAGACCTCGGGAGATAGCACCTGCTGCCCCAGCTGCGGGCTCTGGGGCAGGGGCCTGCTAACCGGCCGGAGCAGGGACACGCGGCTGCCCCGTGGGAGTCTCCCCTCGGCTCACAGGCAGGCCACGGGCCGGAAGGCACCAGGTGGGCACAACCTTGGGGTCAAGGATGATGGTTTGCTAAAGATGCCAAGCAGCGCCCCCCCTCCCCAGTCATCCTAAGGCCCAAGGGGAAAGGAGACCCCGCCTGGGAGGGGGTCCAGCCTCGCCGATGCCTCAGCCCCTCAGCTTAGTGTGTGCGAGTGTGCTCGTGTGAGTGTGTGTGCGTGTGGCGGGCGCGGGCAGCAGTCAGCTGGGCCTGTTTCAGTGCATTGCAGGGGTGGTGGGGGAGGAGCTCAACTCTGATCAATCCCAGTGTCTCTGGCGGGGCCAGGGTGGGGGGCTTCGGCCTGAGGGGCTCTGTTTTGCACATTCACACTGCGGGCGGGTGGAGGGGAGCGACTCCCTCTCTCAGCTCAACTGTCACAAACATCACAGCACCAGTCACCAGGACCTCTCACGGGCCCCCGATGGAGGGCGCGGGCCATGGGGGGAGGCCGCCCCCCGTGCCAGCCCTTGCCAGCAGACAGCCCGGGGGAGCTCTGAGGTAACCGTCCCCAGCCCGCCGGCCAGCGGCTGCCTCTGCTCCTGACCCCTGCACACCTTGCGGGGTCTCCCCCTCCCCGCCCTCCCCCCCCGCCCGCTGCTCACAACAGCCCCAGCCCTCCTGCAGCCACCCCCCCCCCCGGCTCAGGGACAGGCAGCGGCCCCTCTCTGCCCTACGCGGCCACGGCCTCCAGGAAGGCGGGGAGCAGGGTGAGGAGCAGCAGGCCGCCCAGGAGGGGCCGGGGGGCGGGGGGCAGCCCCGCAGCGGCTGCCCGGCCCGGCGGCTCCCGAGTCCTCTGGTACAGGTGCAGCCTGTCCTTGTTGGAGTGCAGCATCTTGACGTCCTCCAGGGCGTAGTAGGCGGCCAGCGTGAAGTTCACGTCGCCCGTGGTGAGCAGGTCGAAGACGCAGGCCTGGTAGTAGAGGTCCTCCACGGGCAGCTTCTCCTTGCACTTGGCCACGGCCGTCTCGTACGGGAAGGTGTCTGGGGCCGCGGGGGCCGGGCTGGCGGCCGCCGGTCTGCGGGGGCCAGGACCCTCGGCGTTGGCGCCGAAGGCCTGGAAGTCGATCTGCTGGTTGAGGGGGCAGCCCCGCAGGCAGAGGTAGAGGCCCTGGCTGTCCCTGTCCTCCACGGCGTTGACCACCTCCTCGGGCATGCGGACCGCGAAAGTCAGGTAGCGGCCCACTTGGCGCACCACGATGGTGGTGCCGATGTACTTGGCCTGAATCTCCACGTGCTGGCCCGATACCTTCTCCGTGATCTTCAGGCTGTTGGCCCCGTGCTTGTCCCCGCCGTTCTTGGAGCCGTCGGCGAAGGCGGCGGGGAGCTCGTCCATCTCTGCCTGGTACACCTTCTGGTCCACACACTCCTGGAAGTTCTTGAAGATGATGGTGAGCTGGTGAGGGGGCGGGGAGGGAAGGACAGGGAGACAGGTGGTCAGCGGTGCTGAGACAGTGGGGGGGTGGGAGGCCCAGCCCATGCTGGCGATGCTGCAGACAGGAGGAGCCCCCTCCATGCCCCAAGCCCTCCCTTCCCCATTTGGGTCACCTTGGTACCACCTGCGTTATTATGCACTTAATGTTCTTCTTTAAAACAACTTGTTTTACTCTAGGACAAAGGGGGAAAAAGGAGAGAGAGACAAACCAAGAGACAGAATCTTAACGATAGGGGACAGACTGATGGCTCCCGGAGGGGAGGTGGGTGGGGGGATGGGGGAACAGGTGAAGGGGATGAAGACACACCTACCCTGGTGAGCCCTGAGTCATGTATGGAATCATATATTGTATGTGAACCATACTGAAATTAAAAACTTAGTTAAAAAAAAAAAAAACCCAACCAACTTGTCGTATTTAAAAAAAAACAACAACAATCTGACTTAGAATGGGAACTTTAGATCACTACCCTAAATAGAAAACCAGCTCATTTACTATATATAGAAATGCACCATAAAAAGAAAAGCACAGGTAATTAAAAATAAAACTTCATTATCTATTGTAGTACGCTGAGTAATGGCCCCTAAGATATCAAGCCCTAATTCCTGGAACCAGTGAATGTTACCGTCTATGCAAAAGAGACTTCGCAGATGTGATTGGGTTAAGGGCACCAAGATGGGGAAGTTATCCTGGATTAGCTGGGGTAAGCCCTAAATAGAGTCACAGGTGTCCTCTTAACATGGAGGCAGAGGGAGATGGGACCATCGAAGAGGAGGATGGCTCTTTCCGGAGAGGCAGAGACTGGAGGGGGGTGACCATAGGCCAGAGATGCTGGCAACCACCAGAGCTGGAAGAGACACCAAAGAGATTTCTCCTGCGACCCTCCAGAAGGACCGACCCTCCTAATATGGTCACGTTAGCCCTTAAAGAACATTCCAGACTTCTCGTCTCCAGAGCTCCAAGAGAATACATCTCTGCTTGTGGGAAACCCTGAGTTTGTGGTATTTGTTACAGCAGCAACAGGAAACTAATACGGTCCACGACCATCTCACACGACCTCTCAAGCTGCCAGCGGACCTCCCGCCAAATGCCTTCCAAAGGGCCGTGAGCCGTTGGCTGATCATCGAGGCAGGTGGAAGGGGACAGATTCATGCTCAGGGAAAGAACAGGCAGGCAGAGGCCGGCAGAGGCCACGGAGGCAGGGCTGCCCCGAGGGGTCACCCAGCCAGGCTTTGGACGTGAGCAGGGGCACAAAAGAGAGGAGGAAGGCAACAGTCAGGGAAAGGAAGATGGGGGGTTCGAGGCTGAGCACGCAGGCCTGGCCAGGGCAGGAGCCGGGAGGCCCGGGTCTGCTGGTGCCTGTAGCCGGGGCTTCGGGGCTGGGCTGAGCTGCTGTAGGAGAAGCAGCTGGTGGGGCGGTTCCACTGGGAATGGTCTTCCTGACGACCACAGACGCAGGCACAGGTGCTGCTTCTCATAGTCCCGTGGGGCGCTGCCGGGGAGGATGACATGACCTCCCATTTAGAGCGGAGAAAAGTCAGCCTCAGAGACGTCAAGTGACTTGCCCAAGGTTGCACAGCCACCAGCAAGAGGTAGAGCACAGTTCAGTCGCTTGGTTTCCAACCCCTGGGCTCTTTCTGGCCACAAGCCCCCAGGGTAGGAGGCCTGGGAGAAGGCTGGAGACAAACAGCCTGGGGAGCGAGCATTTTCCCTTTCATCCCGGGGGAAGGGCCAGGCCGCGCTTTCCCTCCTAATCTTAACTAGGACGACTGCATGGGCTGGAGACAGGAATCAGATCCGGGAGAGACATGACCACCGCTCCTTCATTCCTGTTCCTAGGTGCCGCTTCTTGCCCCTGGTGGCTTTAAGGCCACTGCCCCCTGAATCAAGGGCGGCAACTCCAGCCCATGGCCAGGGAGGGAGGCCGGGTCATGGAGCAAGAGGGCACCCAGGCCTTTTGGTACCATACCTCCTCAGATGGTCTGCAGGCTGAGGGGGCCCCGATGTCCTGGCTGTGGCTGAGTTTTGTGCCTGGGCACCCTGGGCGATGCGGCAGTGGGAGGGGGACACCTAGGACGGCCCTGGGAGTGGAGGGTCGGCTGCACGAAGCGCTAAGGGAGTTTCTGGCCAAACAGTGGGGGTATGACAAGCGCAAGGGCCCGGGTGTGCTAGAAACCACGAGCAGGTCCTACAGGCAAGGGGAGGCAGGAGAAACGTGAAGGACCCCAGCTCGGGCCCAGGGTTCGGAAAGTCAGGGGCCCAGGGTGTGATCTGGGGCCGGGCCACAGGCTAGGCAGTGTGGCTGCAATTCGGGGGCTGGGAGGGGTGACCAGGGGCACAGACAGGATGCCGAGGGGGAAGCAGGCAGGGTGCGGCCTCAGCCTGGGGCCTCAGGAGCGGAGCTGAAGTTCTAGGCTGGGCCATCCCACAGGGTAGCGAGGGCCCGGCTGGAGCTGTCCGGGCTGTCTTGTCACTGCTCACGCTGGTGAAGCGTAGGGGTGGCCCGGCCGGGAGTGCATGAGGGGCCCGGAGCCTCAGAGAGAAACTCCCCCTTCTCACGCTGATACTCAGAAAGCTGAGGGCGAGAGCCAGGCCGCTGTCGGGAACGTCGGGGACTTCAGACCCGTGGGCCTTTGTGGGCCTCCTTCTCCATCAAAAATACTGAAACTACTGGGGCGCCTGGGTGGCTCAGTGGGTTAAGCCTCTGCCTTCGGCTCAGGCATGATCTCAGGGTCCTGGGATCGAGCCCCCCATCGGGCTCTCTGCTCAGCAGGGAGCCTGCTTCCCCCTCTCTCTCTGCCTGCCTCTCTGCCTACTTGTGATCTGTCTGTCAAATAAATAAATAAAATCTTTAAAAAAAAAAACTAAAATTACATTTTGTGACTGCACTGCTGTCCAGATGAATACAGTCGAGATTAGATGATGCTGATTTTTCCTTCTGACGTGAAAACAAATGAAAGCTTTCTCATGGGTCCCTGGAAGTCTTGGGGCCCCTGGCGCTCTGCCTGTTGGGGCCCAGTGGATGGTCAGGACGGATGGGGGCACATTCTGCTGTCTGCACGGGACACAAGGAGGGGCTCCGAAGCTGGAGGCTGGGGGGCCTGCCAGAGTCCAGGTCTGGGGTGGGCACAGCCTCTCAGGCACCAGACTCAATTTCCCTATCCTCCCCCCGCTGCAAGGCCACTGCCTGGTCCCAGGGAAACAGGGCACCCCGGTTTGCTGTGGAATGTCACAGGTGGCCGCGGCCCCTGCGTCCCGCTTGGAGCCCTTCTTGTCGGACCCCAGGAGCTTGCGGCTACCCCACCATCCCTGGACGACAAAAATGGCCACTTCATAGCTCCACCTCCATTCCGTCCCATGTCCCACGGCGCCCGCCCCAGTGTGGATGGAGGCTGCCTGTGGGGGGCCGGGAGGTGCAGCCAGGGTGGTCTGGGCAGTGGGTGGTCCTGTCACTGGGGAGGGGGCGAGCGACCAGGGGCTCCAGAGTCCCTGCCCGGTGTGCTGGGGAGCAGGGGTTGGGGGGGTGCTGCTGCTGGTTTCCAAGTGCCACCAGTCTCCTGGAACAGGAAAGGCTGGTTTCCCTCTAACCGTCATCTCTCGTGGAGACAGGCTCCTGGAAGGCTGACAGCCTGCTAGACTCTTCTTGGCACCAGTGCCAGGGACTCAACCACAAGTAACAGCATGAAGGGGCCTGTCGAAAGCCAGGCGGCTCGCTGCCAGCTCGGCCACGGGTGCGGCTGCCACTCCTGCCTTTGCCGCCCCCCCCCTTCCCAGGGGCACCCAAGGCCCCCTCCACCACACCAGCCCGGCGCTAGGGACTGTATCCACACACGGGGGCCAGGAGTCCAAGGGCCTTGTCCTCAAGGAGCTCACACTCCGGGGGGGGGGGACAGACCGGGGGGCTGAGTTAGGGGGTGGGACAGGTGGTAAGTGCAAGGCAGAACCAGCATGGGCGAGGGGGCAGGTTAAGGCAGGGGTGTGAATTCCTCTCCTCCCAGTGCCTCAGTTTTCTCATCTGTACCATGGGCTGCTCCGGGCGCAGCTGGAGGGAGGGTGGTGGAGCTGGGGGCTGAGCTCAGGGCGGCGGGAAGCCAGCTAAAACAGTAGTTTGGGCTGGAAAACACGACATCTTGATCACCTATGAGAACGGAGGGATGGGCCGGGCTGGATAATGCCAGGATCCTGGGAAATGAGCCAAGGGCCCTAGGGGAGAGGGGAGGGCAGAGGGCATGTAGGTTCAAGTGGGCAGAAGAGGTTGGCAGAGGGCTCTCGGGGGGAGGCACAAATACCCCTCCGAGATAACAGCCCCTTGGCTTCTCATGCTGCCCCTGAGGCTCCAGGACGCCCTCCCCCGCTCTGCCAGGCTCTGCTGTCCTCCCATGCCTACTGTTCCCCAGCCTCCCGCTCCCGTCCTCCCGAGCCAAGCTCTGCAAAGGACTTGGAGGAGGCCCTCCCCAGGGCTCAGGGCAGAGCGTCCTGCCCCCGCCACAAGCACCCTTTGGTCTGCTTTGGTCCTCCACGATCAGTGGGAGCGGCCAGGAGGTAGGAAGCATGAGGCACGGAGGCTGGCTCCGAGGAGATGTTTCGTAAATGTCTGCGGAATCAACGAACGAACAAAACCAGTGCACCTGAGCGCAGAGGCCTACGGGAACAGGTGCGGGCCGTGGGCCGGCCGAGGGCACTGGAAAGCAGCCGCTGGTCTCCCACCCAGGGAACCCGGTCTGCCTGGGGGCCTGCCACTGACTTGGCCACACACACGGACCCTGTCCCGGCTGGGTCTCTGGGCGGGGGACAAGCCTCGTGCTCCCTCCTGGCTGGTGAGGAGGGAACAGAAGGCCTTGGGGCTCTGCGCCTGCTGGGGAGACTGGGGGGACCGAGGTCACAGCAGAAAGCAGCAGGGTCCGTCAAGCTCTGCGGGGGATCCCCATACTCTCCGGAGCCCCCACGCTGACATCGGAAGAGGGCGCTCCCATCCCTGACTGGGCCCTGCTGCCCGATCCCTGGGCGCCTGGTGCAGAGTGGACGGTCAAGTCACTAGATCATTAATCCAAGTGGTTTGGGGACAGCACTGCTGGGCTCCCGGGGTACGCCAGGGAAGAGCTGAGGGTGGTACGCAGGGGTTCTAAGCCCGGGCACGTCACCCCGGCCTGCGGGACCCGATGGGATGTGGCCCCCTCCCCCTCCAGTCAGTGGGGGTTGCAGCCCAGCCTCACGGGTCACAAACCACCATCCCTCCCCGATCTGCGCTGGGCTCCGTCATCACATCTGGTGCTCACACCAGCCTGGGTTAGGAGGGGCGGGCTTCTGAGGTCCACGTCGCTCTCACACCCTCAGACTCCCCTGTGTGCCCCGGCCCGGGGTGGGGGGACAGGGAGGCAGGGGCCCCTCCCGCAGTCTGTTTGCTGCTGGATTTAGAAGCTGCAGCCTCAGGCTCCTGGCTTTCATTTACGTTGGCTCTGGGGAAGGAGGGGGGTGGGTAGATGGAGGGGCGCCAGGGAAGGGGGCTGGGTCCCTGATGCAACAACACCCACCCCCCCCCCATGCTGTTCTGCGGAGGGCGGAGAGGGCGGCCAGGGTGGAGAGAGTGTTGGCCGTAATTCTGCTGTCTACTAGGCTTCACGGCCTGGTGCCAAGGGCCTGCTGGGGTGTCTGTGGGGCAAAGAACCACTTGTTTCTCATCCTGCAGCTGGGCCCAGAAACAGACCCTCTGCAGGCATGTGGCGGCCACCAGGGCAGAGGGAGATGGCGGGAATTTTCCTGGCTGCAGGTCACCTTGCTGTCCTCCTGTGGGGCGTGGGGGGCAGGAAGGAACAGAAACGCCCTTTGTGGACGAGCCGGGCGCTGCCCAACGTGCCGCCTTGCGACGTGCTTTTCCTAGGAAAACAGAGCTGCTGCCAGTCCGGAATCCCCCAGGGGCTCTGGTGGGCCAGGCCCCGAGGCGGCCCACGGGTCCCCATCCCCTGCACGCTCAGGGCCCACCAGCCTCGTAGCCATGAGGCTGTGCCCCCTGATGGCTGAGGTCTGAGGTCTGGTTAGGGGGTCAAGGAGCCCTTCCTGGAAGCAGGTAGGGGAGGGAGAAGACGGGGGTGTCCAAGTGCCTGGGCCACGGGCCACATCTGTGGCTGCCTCTGGCTGTGGCCCTGTGAGCAGGACCTGAGACCTGCCACCCAGAGACAGAGGCCTTCTGGGGTCAGAAGATGACCAGCTCTCCGCAGCCTCTGGGGCTCCGGATGAGGACTGCCTCTCCCGGCAAACGACAACACGCCCCTCGGCAGAGCCACCTGGCCCAGGTCAGATGCTAGCTCAGCGTTCCCAGCCCAGTGCACTTGGGGCGGAGAGGTACATCCCACTTTGGGGACGTGTCCAAGGGAGCTGCTCCAGCCGGGCAGGGCTGGCCCGAGGGAGGAGGGAAAAAGCTGCCTGGGTGGCCCCTGGCAGGCTCGGAAGCTGATTCTGCAGCCTCACTTGTTCCATCTCCCCGTGTTCCCAGACACCACAGCAGCTCAGCCGCGGGCCTGCAGCCTGTCCGGGTAGGAACAGGGCAAAGGAAGGGCACCGCGGTACCCTGCAGCCCTGCTGACCCCATCAGCATCCTAGAGCCCTGGTCCCTGACCCCCTCCATGGGCCAGAATCACTGGGGGCTTTAAAAACATGCACATACGCACACACACACACACACACACACACACACACACGCACGCCTGACCCCACCCAGAGATCTGGTGCCATACCAGCCGGGAGAGGGGCCCAGAGTCCCTATCTTCTAAAATCTGTTCAGTTTGTAAACATGCAGCCACGTGAGAACCCATGGGCGGGATCACCCTCACCTCTGAGGCGCTGGGTTCCTGTGTCCTAGGGGGTCGGAGTTGCCCCCCACCCCGAGGGCAATGATGGAGACACACCTGCAAAGAGGATTCTGTCTAATTGGGATTGAATACCTGAGTTCTAACAAAGCACAATCTGGGGGCAAGAAAAGAATATTCCCAAAGCTTGAAACCTAGTGCTCTGGCGAGTGTTTCTAAAATTTGTGGACAAGAACCCCAGTAAGAAATCCCCCTCACACCCGGACCCGGCCCTGGCCCTGGCCCGGGTGCCCGAGCGCGCACACGGGCACGCACACAACCAGAACTAAGGGAGTGTTCCCTTCCCAGGCGCGACGCACTGGCCACCCGCCTTTCCTAGCGGTGTCCGGTTAGGCCGGCCTTTCTGCATTGCCCAATTGAAAAAGAAAAAAAAAAGTGACCGCCGGGTTCTGACCCGGGACAACGGATTTCACAAACCCCCAGTGGGCAGCATCCAGCAGTCTGAGAACTCTCACACTCCCCACAACGTGAAGAGATGGCTCCCGGCGGGTTGGTCTCATGACAAAGACCATCTAGAACATTCCTTTGTAAATAACCAGCCCATTTACTGGAAATAAGAACGCGGAGGGGGAGGGGTTGCAGGCGGTGTCTGGGTCTGGGCGCTGGGGACAGCAGGACCGCGCGAGCCTCAGCCTCACCCTTACCTTGCTAGTGGCCGTGGCGGCCGAGCCGGGCAGCACAGGTGTGTTGGTGACCTGCACGTTCAGGTAATTATTGTCGATGAGCGGCCAGGCGCCCTGCACCTTGCAGGTCTGGAAGCGGTCTGTGAAAGTCCTGAGGTGCGGGTCCCCGAAGAGGCCGCAGTGCGTGTAGTTGGGGGCCGCCGAGTGCTTGTGGAAGCTCTTCTCGTAGTGGCAGACCTCGGGGCTGTCGGAGCGCTCCTGGCTGTCGCCCGGCGGCGGGAGGGTGCGCAGGCGCGGCTGCGACGTGGGGCCATCCTTGGAGCAGTTGTACTGGCTCATGAGGTCCTCTATGCCATGGACGGCCGAGTGGTAGGCCAGGTCGCCCCGGCAGGTGCGGGCCGTGCGCCGCGTGCACAGGGCGTAGGTGCGCAGCGCCGCGCAGAACTCGGGGGCGTCGTCCGAGGCCGGGGAGTGGCTGCCGGCCGTGGCGCTCCAGAACTCGGAGTTGCACTTGAGGATCTTGCACGGGGACGTGGCTGTGGGGGGAAGGAAGGGACACGCCGTCAAGGTCAGCCGGCGGGCTCCGGTGTCCTCGCCCCCGTGGACCAGCGCCGCTGGCACGTGGCCCGAGGACATCTCCTCCCGCACGGCGCCACCCCCGCGGCACCTTCGCAACCGGATGGTAAATAGTGCCTGCAAGTGGGGGTGCCCGACCTGCCTGCCTTCCGCCTGGGGTGACCCCAAGGGGCCGGGCGTGCCGCAAGGACCATGCTGGCTCCTCCCACAGTTCCCAGGTGGTAAAGCCGGGTGTGTGTGTGTGTGTGTGTGTGTGTGTGTGTGTGTGTGTGTGTCAGGGTTTCTGGGTCAGCCCGGCTGTGAGAGCTGACAAGCCACCCTTGGGCCTCTGACGTCTGCTGACACTGTCACAGCTACCCCCAAGCATTTTGCCAACCTCAACAGAAATGTGGCTGGGAATTAAGCCCCACTATGTGTTCTGGGCTCTGCTGTGTGACCTTGTCCAAATCCCTAGACTTCTCTGTGCCTCATTAGATTCACCTAGAAAATGAGGCATAGTAGTATATGCCTTGTGGGGTTGGTCAGAGTGTAAAGGACCAAGAGCAGCACTGACTAGAGCAGGTCAGTGACAGCTGGCTAGTATGATTCCTCAAGGAGCTTTAGTCACAGGACACCTGGGTCCGGTCTCCTTGTCTGCCGAGCACGGGCGGCTTCCCTCTTGGTTGCCATCTCTCCCTTCCTCCCTCCTTTGTCCTGCTCAGGAGAGCATGCTGGGAAGCAACTGAGAGCCATCACCTTGGATGTGCCTTAATTTGTATTTTTTTTTTTTAAGTCACCCACAATCTTTGAGACTTGACAATTAGCTACAAATGACTATGCCTGAAAACTGTGCCTCGAACACACCTGAATCTTGTACCTGGACACGTGGAATCTGCCCTTTCCTGGCCTCCCAGATTCTTTTGCACAGTCCCTAGTAACTTCGGCAGCCAGACATGCAGACAGGTAGCAGGAAGGAAGGCTCTCCACAGGCTCCAGGAGCAAAGGGGTTGGCAGACCAGCTGGGTTGCAGCCCAGCGCTGGAGTGGTCGACAGGAGGATGGGGCAATCGTTCCCAGCCCGGCTCGTGAACCCTTGGAAAAGTCAGTTTGCTTCTCTGGTGCTGCCTTTTTACCTCCAAAATCAAGTTGCCAATAAAGCCAGAGGCAGTAATAGGTAAGGGCAGGCTAAGGAACACCTGATCAGCTGCCCTGGGCCAGGACACCTGGATGGCCTATCACTTAGACATCTGCTCCCTCCGCAAGCACCTGTGTGGAGCCGAAGCTGACCCGCCCAGGTCACACACCTGGACACGGGGGAGCCTGCGCTTGTCCTAAAATTCAGGCTCCTCTCCTAACTTCACCTGTGTTTGTCACCACTGCTGGCAAACGAGGTTGTTTCTGGTGGAGTCTGGGTGGACATTTTTTCTTTTGAGAAGTTACGTATTTACTTAAATGTGTCTTAGGAAAAATAAAGCAAATTTGATATGAGAGCTACAGATTTTCCATTTTCACAGCTTTATTTTAAGTTGAAGAACCGTGCTGACTCCAGGAGATTTGGTTAATAAGAGGGGGTGATTGCCATGAAGATGCATTTGAGGTGAACAGGGGAAAGGCACTCGTCGGGACCCCCCACCCTCCCTGCCCCGCAGTGGTCTTCCTCCCACAGGTGTGTGCTCCTGGGGCAGGGGTCCCTTGAAGGGCAGTTAGACGATTCTCTGGCCCTGCTGTCTTCATATTTAACTAAACCTATAGAAGACACCCAAGTGCCAACTGACCTTGCAAAAGGGCTAATGTGGCCTGCGTGGGAGAAGGTGAAGGAGCCCCTCACGGTGGAGGTGAGGTGAGGAGAGGGGGTAGGTGTGAGTGGAGGGTTGCCGTGCAGAGGAACACGGTACAAAGGCACTGGCTGTGGGGAGCCACCAACTCTCCGCCTGTGGTCGGCGGCCCCCACGCCTGGTCCCCTCGGGCAGCCTCCCCAGTGCCGGGCGCAGGGTGTGCTGACCTGCGTGCGATGCTGCTTTCTCAGAACCATGGAGAGATCGGGATGTCGGGAAACGATCTGAGGGGGCCACAGCCTGTGCTGAGTGGTGGCCGCCTGGGCTGCGCCCACACCGTCCACCAGCCCACCAACCTCGGGATCCCTGCCTGCAGCCAGGCTCGGTCCCCCTCTGGCGCTCAGCGTGCCCGGAGGGGAGAAGGGCCACCACCTGTCCCTTTACAACCAGACGGCACAACCCCAAAGCAGGAGCTCTGTTGGCCTCATCTCGGCCAAAGCGAACCGGGGACAGCAGAGAGCCACGTCGCAGCTACCAGACTCTGTCTCTGGCTGGTGCTGCCGCTCGGCCAGCTCTCCCTGCGGCCCCAGGGCCAGGCCCCTTGGCCCTGCTCACCTCCCACCTCCCTGCGGGGCACAACCAGGCTCACCTGCCAGCTTCTCTGGCCCCAGGTCTCTGGGAAGGAGCTGCAGCAGGGTTTGCATCTGGCCTGTGGGGCCCAAGAGCCCACGCCCAGAGCAGTTCCCTGGCAATTAGCACATTGAGCATCGCCTCCGCCCACCAGCCGCTGGGCCCTTCAAGGGCGCACTTTACCACCAGTGACCTTCAGCCTCTCCTTGTAGATCCCTCCTTCGGGATTCCCCCACCAGCTGGGAGGCCTTGCCCCCAGTAGACCAGTTCCCAGGGGCTGCTTTGCAGGGTGGGCAGTGGCTCGAAGGCAGGGGGAGAGAATGGGGCCTCGGGCAGGACCAGCCTGCACACAGACAATGTGGGGTATGCGGGGAGTCTCACTCCTGATCCCCATTTGTGGCTCTATCCCCACCCCTGGGCGACTCCACAGGCGGTGATAAGAGTCTGATGTTTTCCTCTCCTTCAAAATGGCTCAGAGCAGTGTCCCCGAGGCAGAGCTCTCCAGGATGTCTGGGGCTCGTGACCGAAATCCTCCAGAGGTGCCCCAAAAGAGGGTCCCTCCCGTGCTCTGGGGTCACCAGGGGGGGATCTGCCAGCACTTAATCCTCTGCTCAGAGCAGCGCTCTTCAAACGTCCCCGTGCACACCAGCCGCCTGGGCAGAGTCAGCAGGCCTCAGTGGGCCCGCGGCTCTGCACTTCAGCCAGGCTCCCCAGGGAGGCCCAGGCTCCTGGTGCACAGGCCACACTTCTTTAGAGTTGGGCCATTTTCTTTTCAACAGTCCCAAAAGGGTCAAGTTAGAACCTGCTGGAGCCTGGCCCGTCTGGAGTGTGTGCACGGGGCATTTCCTTTGGGGTAGAAGGGGTTGCAGAGGGGGCAAAGGGAGGAGGCCCCTCTCCCAAGGGGCAAGCCCAGCAGGGATGCAGCTGCCAACCCGGAGCAGTCCTGGGCCCTCCGTCCTTGGAGAACAGGCCTTTCATCAATCAGTTCAACTCAGTGGGGCTCCTTCCCTGGCTCCCCTCCCCCTCTCAGAGCCTCCCGAGTGGTGATGGCAGCTCCGCCCACCACCCCCAGGGGGCGACCGAGGTCATTCTGGGGCTGCCCTTGCCCCGAGGAGATAGACCTTCCACCCCACGCAGGGTCCGCACAGGGGTGAACTCCTCCAGCCCCTCACTCCCCTGAAGTCCCGCCCACCCTGTTTCTCCGCCATCTGGAGAAATGTTCGCGATGCTGTCACCCAGGACTAGGGACAGACCTGGGGAGGTGTGAAGGTGACACAGGCCACACGGAGTGGTGGGCAGTGGGCACTGGAGAGAGAGTGCCAGGCTCAAAATCCTGCTCTGTCCCCTCGCTGTAGTTGTGGGACCTTGGCTCTGCCTCAGTTTCCTATCTATGAACTTAGAGAGTGGCCAAGGGTTTCATGAGAAGAGGCACTTGTTCTGCCGGGGACCCCGTGGGTGATCAACAAATGGGGGCCCTGACAAAGCTCTCAGAGGGGGATAAAGGTAAGAAGTTAGAAGTCACAGGCCGGGACAGGGAGGGGACAGGAAGGGCAGTGGACCGGAGCGTCCCTTCCCCCACCTCTCCCTCGTCCTCACCTTAGGGCCCTGGCTGGGCTCTGCCCTTCCACCTGGACTTGGGTGTGCTGAGTGTGAGTGCTCTGTGCATGCAGCACCCACCCCTGCAGCCCACCCGCATTGGTCCAGGACCGTGGCTGGCCGGGCGCCACACTTCCCAAGGGCTCTGGGATGACTTTGCCCACCACCTCACTCACCGTCTTTCACCGGGGAGGATGCTATGGACTGAATGTGTCCCCCGCAAATTCCTATGTTGAAGCCCCAACCCCAGTGTGATGGTACTTGGAAGGGCGGGGCCTCTGGGAGGTGATTAAGTTCCTGAGGGGGATGTCCCAGGCTGGGATTAGCGTCCTTATAGGAAGAGAGAGACACCAGAGCTCGGGCTCACACTGGGCCATGCTAGGACACAGCAAGGATGGGTGAGTTAGAGAGCTGCCGCCAGAACCCGACCATGCCTGCCACCCTGACTTGCAGCCTCAGGGACTATAAGCCTTGCCCCATCTCTCCTCCCCTTCCCCAGCCCTCCTGACTCCTCCCTCCTCTGCAGAAGCCAGATCACTGGAGACATGCACTTGGCCAGGGGCCAGAAGACCAGGTAACCTTGGCTTCCCTTATTCCCCTCTCCTTGAAAGGACCTGTGGTCACCAAGGGGTGACCTGGGCTGGGATGACTCTCCCAGCACTTGAGGGGGAGAGGGCACGGGGGAGGCGTGAAGAGAGCTCTCATCTGCTTCGCACCTCACCCCCCCCACCAGCTCCTGGTACCCAGTCTCTTCCTCCGGCTGCTGCGGGCCCCGCCTGCTCTCCCACCGCCATGCCGACCCTTCCCCCCCAGGTGTCCGACGCACCCCGCAATGCCTCTTCCACCCAGAGGTTTTCTGAGAGATGGCGGAATCAGAAACGTTGGGTCCTGAAGTACAATTGCAACAAGTTAGCCTTTGCTCTTGTTAATGAATGAATAAAGGAACAGACCTTGGGTTCTGGGACACAAAGAAAAATGAGAGCGCTCGCCAGTTCCCCACCCAGACAGAGCACCGCGGTGAATTTGGGCCCAACAAGGCAGCTGGCGACAGGTTCTGTGTCACTGGGCAATCCCACGCTGGAGGTCCTCGGGAACCGGGGGACCTCGCTTCGGGAAGCAGTGCTGGTGGGGAGGGTTTCAAGGTATGTAACTCCAAGGGCAGATGCTTGTGGTCCAGTTCCAGGCTCTGGAGCTCAGTGCTGTGTGGCTACGGGCAAATCCACTAACCTCTCTGAGCTCAGTGCTGCTCTCTGTGCCATCAAGATGCGTCAGTACTGTCATCAGTACTCCAGGGACCAGTGGAGCCGATGTAAGCAAACCTCGAGAACACGGGAAGGCAGCTCAGTGGAAATCAGTTTTGTGTTAACTTGGTTTGCTTAAATGGTAATCTGGCGGGGGTGGGGGGTAGACTTAGATCTACCTCACAGCTAATATGTGCTGAGTACTTACTGTATGCCACACATTGTACAACTATCTCCATTAACGCTATGACGGCCCAAGGATTATGTTGTCCCCATTCAACAGACAGGCAAACTGAGGCCTGGTGGCATTACATAGCCCCCTCCTCCAGGTACTCTGACCGCAGCGGGAGACAAACCACAGCTCTCAGCCCCAAGCTGCTTTCCCTTTAGGGACTTCCACACACACCGGGCCGATCCCACAGGCTGTGGGCCACAAAGACACTGAAGAGGAGGCTCTGCCCTTTGGGGGGCTGATGGGATGGGCAGCACGCATGCACACATGTGGGGGAGCGCCGTGGGGGCACACCCACAGGACACCCAGGACAGGCTTCTCCAAAAAGGAAATGATGACAATAATGACGCCCGATGTTCCCTGACCCGTGTAGACTGCACACCGCTCCAGCGCCAGATCCTCACGGCTACTCCGAATCGGCGGGCAAGAACTATCATCTTTATTTGCTCCACGCACACACGCCTGGCTCACACAGCCACCTGGTTTTGGGGGGCTCTTTTCTCTGCTTTTCGAAGTGCCCTACCTTTCTGGGGACACCAGCTGAGAAGGATCCAGGTCCTAAAATTCCTGACACCGAGATGGATTTTCTTTGACCACGCCCAGTTCCTGATGTAGGACCAGCGCCAACCCTCGGTTCCCAGGACAGTGACCACCCCCCAAATGGACAGTGAGCTCTTGTTTAAGGTTCCTGGCCAAGGACTCCCACCACAGGTGGAGGAGCTAGAGCTCAGGGTGGGAGAATGGTGTATAAGAGGCCAGGGACTAGCTGGGACCAGACTTGAGGCCACCCCCCACCGCCCCCACCCCACCCCTGCCTTCTCTCCAGGTGGCAATGCAGCCCTCCTGGGTCTGCCTCTAGTGGTCATGCATGAGCCGTCATTTCCTGGAGGTCTCATGGAAGGGCTTCGAGCATGCGAGGGCTGGACAGTTCCCCCAGGGGGAGAGCCGAGGGGCCCTCGACCCCCCATTAGAGTCATCCTGCGGCCCCATGTCTACTCCGCTAAATCACAGGCTGGAGGCCACCCCAGGTCAGGAATCTGAATGTAACCTGGCCCAGCATCAAAAGAAAAAGCTCTTGGCTGCGGTGTCACCTGCCGAAGAAACCACAGAGGGGCTGATTTTTATGTACCGTATCTTAAAAGAAAAAGAAAAAAGAAAGAAAGAAAAGCGCGAGACCTTAATTCCAGGCAGGAAGCCTTGGCCTTTTCCTGATGTGAAAGTCCAAGGAAGGAAGCAAGGAGAGGCGACCAGGCTCTGCAGATCGAGGTGCCCTTGGTGCTTTCGGGGTGACAGAAGCCGGCGGCTGCCCCCTCCTTGCCTGGTTCCTGCAGACGGCAAAGCGGCCCCTTCTGGCTCCCCGGCCACCTCGGGCTGGATCCAAGACCGCCCATATGAGCAGAGCCAGGGGATCAAGAATCTAATGGGAATTCAGCTCTCCTGAGCATCATTTCCATCCCAGCCACTGTGTCATTGGGCAGAGCGACTCTGGGGCCTCCGGACTTGTGCCCCTGGGGCCGGAACTCCTTGCCTCTCTGTGCCATCAACTTCATCAAGATCGCTTTATCTAATCATCACTTTGTGTCGCCATCCTCAGCCTCTGGGGGACCCCCCAGCTGGGGGGGTCACCTCATCTTCCCCACCGCGCACTCAAAGCATCTTAGCAGATCTGATGCCTTTTTAAAGTGCTTCCCCGCCCCCCTCCCCGGGCTCTGCTAGGTCTGGTGGGGGTGTGGGGGTGTGCCGGGGGCTTCTATGTGCCCTGGCACGCCGCACAGGTAACATTTCACTTTTGGGGGGAGATGGGCTCCAGACTGCCTCCTTTTTGTGGGCTGAGACGTGCCCTCGAGAGGAATGAGAGCCCCACAGCCGGCCCGACTTAATTCCTTCCCTTTCAATAGTGACCCAGAGCCCCTTGGAAACAGCAAGCTGGGGGCAGGGAGCTGGGGGGCCCCCCGCCGTACCCACCCGGGCAGGAGGGAAATATTTACGCACCGGGGCGGCATTCGCTGCTTTCAGAGACCTCCTTTGAACTGTTAATCAAGCCCAATCTTTCGGAATAATAGCCTGATTATTACTGCCCTGTTTGCATAACAAAGAAGCCCAATAAAACTTATTTCACTGTGCGCGGAGGGGGTGTGAAGGATCGCCCTGAGAAACGAGTCTCAGGAATGCGGCGAGCCGCTCCACGGCCAGAACCCAGGAATAAAGACAATGCAATTTGCCACCAAGAAAAGCCCAATAGACCAATAAATTACCCGCGTGCAAAGGGATTAGATCGGGTTTCAGTGGCTGTGTGGGAGGGGTGGGGTGAGCCGGGAGAGGGGAAAAACCTGCCTCCTCTTAAAGGGGTAAGTCTCGTTCGGAATACAAGCCCCAGGATCCGGTCGGTTTTGTCCGACTTGGGGCAAGGCGTTGGGGGTGGGGAGGGTCGGGGGTAGGGGTGTGTGTGTGTGTGTTGGGGGAGGGGGGCTGTAGCACAGCAACTGCCCAGATTCATGTACTTGCTGCAAGTTCTGGACCCTACCAGGTGCTTCAGGCCGCTGCTGCAAGTCCGTGGGTTTCCCTGCTCACGTGCAAGCAGCTACCAAACTTCTGGAAGGCGGAGCAAACTCGTTTCACGTGAATCCTGAGTCGCAGCGAAGATGGAAGGACGGAGGCAGGAGAGGGGACCCGGGGAAAAGCATGTCAGCCCGGTCTGGAAGGGCAGGTGTGATTTGGCAGGTGATGTGGGACAAAGGTCTGGAGGTACACTGGCCTCGGGAACAGCGGAGGTTGGCTGGAGCCGAAATACTGGTTGGTTGCTGGTAGCAAACGTCACCGAGCTCCAAAGCGCTGTCCTCAGCAGTGTGGGGGGGCCGGGGGTCCCCCAGCTCCGTTAGATTCCACCACAAGGGGGCGCTGGTATCACCCTACCCTCCTCGGAGACCTGCCCCCCCCCCCGCAATTCCTCTTGCCTTGGTCCCCCACACCCCAAGGGGACCAAGAGGCTTCCTGCGGCGTGCGTGCCTCCATGGGCCCCCATGGCCTTTCCCAAGGTGCTCCCACAAGCACCCGGCAATCCCCTAGACTCAGGTCCCTCCGTGGAAATACCCCCTGTGGTTCTGTTCTCCTGCCTGGACCCTGCCGCCCCAGCCTGAGGATTTCAGACTCTGATGTGGTTGATTGTGGGGAGCCCCAGGGAAACGTTCAGGAAGTGCGCGGCATGATCAGAATACTATTTTTAGGAAGTGATGGCTTTCGTCAGGGTCAAGCAGACAGAGCATGCACAGAATGGCTTAAAAGAGCGGGGCCTACCGGGCCTCTGTGGAAAGGTCGCCCACAAAGCCGGAGACCTGGTCCTGTCCCCGCTCGCTCTGGGCCATGGAGGCACGGAGGCTCCCCTCTCATCAAGCTGTGATGGGCCCTGAAGGAGGTGCGGGGGGAGCACCAAGCTGGGGGGGGGCAGCCTGCCTGCACCCAGCATGGGACTCTGGCTTTGGCAGCAACGGCCCAGCACTCTCTTCTGTCCCCTCAGCAGGGACTCAAGGACGGGGCAGCAAACGGATCTGGTGCCAGGATGAGGCACACTCGGGCCTGGGCAATGTCCTGGAGTCTCCTTGAGTTCAGAGATGCCCAGGATCTGCCCGTCTGGGTCTCTCCCGCAGGACCTGCCCAGGATCATCGTGGCGTCACCATCGGCCTGTCGGACACCAGATACCCTCAAGCAGCACACCCAGGTCCACTGCCACCCACGGAGCTGAGGCAGGAGGCGCTGCCCCCTCATCCCACCCAGCCACGCAGGCCAAGTTGCTACAAGAAAGCACGCCGAGTGCCAAGGAAGAGGGCACACATCAGCTTGCCAAACGGGACACCCTCCCCCCACCGATTCCGCTGGGGCCACGGGGAGCCTGATCAATGGCAAACAGGGAATTCAAAAAAGCACGTGTCGGTGGAGGGCTCCTCTGGGTAAGAGGGGCCCATGCGAGCCAAGGGCTGAGCGGGGAGCGAGATGTCATGCCCAGAGCATCTTGTCTTAGGGCACAGCACTGAGCTACCCCGGGTTCCACAAGGAGGGCGGTTATGGGCAGAGACATCACTTTTCCTATATAAATGAAGCTCTCAGGTGTGCAATTTGGTCTTCCTGCTTTGAGGTATAACCCCGTTTCCTGAGTCTAGGGGCTGGCTCTCGTATTGATAATTTTCCATCCTGGCTCTGCCTCCAGGAACCCTGGGCTCATCTGCTTGGCCGCTCCAGGTCCAAGTTCATTTGAAGTGGCTTTTTTGCCCTCACCGCTGTCCACAGGCAGGCCTCCCTCCTCCACCTTCCTCATGCGGTGGGAGAGCAAACGCACGCCAGCTGGGCACACGCCCGGCTGGCGCACACATGTGTGAGCCTGTGTTCATGGGCCATTCCTCAGCATGGGAAGCAATAATGGGTTCCTTTCTGCGGGGACCTGGGTGCAGACGGACCACTTTAATAGGCGTCTAGGTATTCCGACTGCTTGGGTGAAATGGTGCATGAAATGAATAAATAAGCAAAACCCAAAAGACATAAATCTGACTTGGGAAAATTTGCACAATGACAGCCCTGCCAACTCGTTTTCCTGACCTATGGCTGGGTGGCATCTTCTTTGCAATACTAAGCAAGGGAACGGATAGGGAACAGAGAGGGCCCTTGGGAGGAGGCAAAAATGCTAGGTCTGCAGAAAATGTGGTCACTCTTCATTCTGCTATCGAATAGCTCCTAATTTTGTTCCTTATTTTTCCCCACCTTAAAGCCTTATACGCTCCATAGCACAAACTCTCAGATGCCACAAAACAAAATGGGTGTATTTATTCAAAATCGGGGATATGGATAAGGGCAGGGGTCTGTGTTCTCCCTCTGGCTCTGTCACTAGCTAGCTGTGTAATATCAGGCAGCCTCTCTGACCCTCTGTTTCCTCTTCAGGGCAGTGGTGTGATGACATTCTGTGAGGAAGGGATGGTGAGCTCAGGAGGTATTGTATTTAAAGCATTTGGCTTTAGATGAGCTTTAATGAGCTCCTGGTATACTGTGACCACTCAATAAGTGAAAAGAGGTTTAAAAATTATTGTTCCCCGTTCAGATGGTCATACTTTGGAGAGAACAACATAAGGTATTATATCTCCAAGGATCTCTGCGAGGTCAGAATTTGGGTTATTTTCATTTACTTACTTATCCTTTTCAGTTTTTAGATTTAAAAATGAGGGTTGTTTTTATAACCAAAAAAAGTTATTTTAGAAAAAAGATTGGGGTATCTGGGGGGATAAAAGAAAACCCGTGGTCTCTGTCTCTTAGGAAAAAATAAAACAGAAATACCAAAAACCCAAAGGCCCTACAATTCCCAGGATCACATGGGTTGTATTCAGGGTGTGCAGCAAGGAGAAGGGTATGAAGAAACAGAAAATGGGGTTCTGCCCTTATTGAAAGAACTGGTGATTTAGGAGAGGACTAAAACCTAAGACCCACAAAGCAATGATGCTTCGAGGAAGCACAGATGTCTGCAGCCAAGGGAATAGGTGTCTAGGTCATTGGAGGGATGGCACCGGACCCTGAGAGACAGCACTGAACTTGATCAAGGGGGCATTCCCATTCCAAAATGGGCAGCGGCATGAGCACGGAGGTCCTGGGAGTTGCCCACAGGGAGAGCGTGGTGGGGTAGTGGCAGACTGTGTCTGTGTGTCTGGGGGGCAGGAGTGACCTGGAACCTGGGGATTTGCCAGAAGTCATGGGAATGAGGCCTGGGAGAAGCCTGGGGGTGGGGGCCAGAAGTCAGAGGGTCCTCCCTTTTGGATGCTCCAAAGAAGGCTACAAGGAGGCACGACGAGTTCCCAAGCAGGGCTTTTAGAACAACTCATTTGGGGTGTGCACGGGGGTCAGGGAGCCAGAGAGGGGGGTCCTAGGGCTGGCCAGCTGCTGTAGCAAGGGGACAATGGGAACAGACAGGACAGGGTGTAGGAAGGAGAGCCAGCCCCAAGCACCTGGACTGAAGGGACAGGCCCACGTCAGACTTGGCGCTTCACTGTTCTGGGCAGTTGCTAACAGACTCAAACCCGGCACTAGCCCTGGGGGCAGGAGGGGAGCAATCTTAGGTGAGCCACCATCCTGGTGTGTCCAGGACTGGGAGGGTTTCTAAGGACAGCAGACTTTCAACTTTCAAACTAAAAAAGTCCGGGGTATGCCAGGATGTGTTGGTCACTCTAGAAGAAACCGTGTGTTCAGTTTTCTGCAGGTTGAACTCAGCCAAGCATGGGAACAGCATGGTAGTCAACCACTCAGTCAAAACAGAAAGTTGGGGTTCTCCGCCCAGTTCTGTGCCGGGCCTTGCATATTTCACTGAAAAGGGGATTTTTCGCAGGAACCACGTGTCCCAAATCTAAAAACTGGTCCCCACCTCATCCTCTTACCTCCACAGGGTCCTGGGACGCCCTCTTCCCCATTGCACAAAGTGTCCTTATCGGAGCCCATGGACCACCTGTCCCCACTTCTCCTTTGAGCTCTGGGGTGATTGCTAGCAATTACTTGAACCTTGCAGACAGGTTCCCCTTCTTCAGCCACAAGAGCAGAAAGCCTCTCCTTGGGGCACCTGGGTGGCTCAGTGGGTTAAAGCCTCTGCCTTCGGCTCAGGTCATGATCTCAGGGTCTTGGGATCGAGCCCCGCCTCGGGCTCTCTGCTCAGCAGGAAGCCTGCTTCCCCCTCTCTCTCTGCCTGCCCCTCTGCCTACTTGTGATCTCTGTCAAATAAATAAATAAAATCTTAAAAAAGAAAAGAAAAGAAATCCTCTCCTTATTCCCAGTTCACCCTCAGGGGCTAACAGGTAAACCGTCCACAGGATCTTACATCCGGCCTTCCTGGGAGCCAAGGCTCTGCTGTGTCACACACCGACCTGCTAGCTGGCTCTGCTGTCCTCTGGCTCCTGCCACCAGACATCACTTCATTCTCTCCCTTCGGGACACCAAGTCTCACTGGGAGAACAAAATCGTGATAAGCAAATTGACTTGCTTGCACATTTCTAAGCACCAGCTCTAGGAGAACTTTTCTCATCCCTATAATGACACAGATGCCCTTAGACACTGCAGACAGCCTTGGTCTCCACAAGCCTTACTCTCCTTCCTGAGGACTGACGTTTCTGTAACCGGCGCAGTTTAAAAGTAAAGGGAAAGGAACGAGGGGAAAAGACAGGCTATAATTCTTAGAAGGGCAGTCTTCACACTGGAGGGCACATCAGAACCCCCTAGAGGGCCCGGCAGGGTACAGACTGCAGGGTCCCACCCTGGAGTATGGGCTTCGGTACGTCCGGCGTGGGCCCAGAGCATGTCTGTGTCTAACCAGCAGCTCCCTCGGGAGGCTAAGGCTGCGGGTCCAGGGACCAGACTTGAAGAACTGTGCGAGTATAGACCATACCCACCCATCTGATGTTCATAGGAAACAGGCCAACATATCTACAACCCTTTGACAGGTTTCTCTTAGCAATCTGTTTGATGAAGTCACGGTGATTTAGAAGTTTAAGAAGCATCTATATCTCTCCCCCACCCCCGTCCCTGCCCACAGCTCGACGCGGCCACTGGTCCATCCCCAACCACGGTGGGCACAGCACGGTCTAAACACACAGCCTTGCAGCCTGAAGACTACCACAAAACCCCTTCCCATCAGGAGGCTGGGGATCTGCCAGCCATGCTGGGAGGGGGGTCCTGAAGGCTGCCACTGAGTCAGAAACCCAGCAGGCATGCCAGGGGGCCACAGGCACTGGGCGAGCTCCTGTAAACACTCTCCAAAGACACGTACCCTCTCAGTCTACAGAGGTTAAGGCATCTTTCCCCACATAACTATGTCCAATTTAATTTGCACTCCTCTGGGTTTACTCCTGGCAGCCGTTCAAGCTAACTAGCGCTGAACAAACCTATTCTTTCCTGAGCCTGCTCAAGCCAGATTCCACCTGTCCTCAGTGGGAGAGGCCCGTGCGGGCAGGGCCCCCGGGGTCTCCACGCCTTACACTTGCCAGGGCTTTGGGTTTTCTCCAGCCCCCCGCTGACTCTCCCTGCTCTCCCTCAGACCCACAGCTTCTCCACTTCAGTCCAGAGCAGCCTCTCTGCCACTGGGTCCAAGAAGAGGATAGTCTGTCCGTCTTTCACCGCGAAAAGGACCCGTTCCATCTCTTAAGAAACTTGTCCTCTGCCCCAGAGTCTTTGCGCGCGCAAGTTTTTGGAGCCCCGCGCATATCTAGAAGCTCAGATTTTAGTAAGGTGGGCAATTTTGACTAAATGCAGCTGTCAAGTCCTCAAATTAGAAGAAACACGAGCCAATTGGCATGACGGTGCTGCGGCTATCTGTTCTATCTGCCAGGTTTTAGTTACCAGCCTTAAAGCCAAAAATGAAATGGGCTTCTAGGAAACAAAAGTGATGGAATGTGCGTTGTGAATTATATAACCCACCAGCTTTCCTGGGACCGCGGTGGGGGGAGCGGTTGGGGGAGCAGTGTGTGTGTGTGTGGGGGGAGATTTTAAAATAAAGATGTTCAGATGGAGACAAGAAATGAGCAACAAGGAAAGGGGTGCTGGCAGCTGCCTCCTTGCAAGTCCCGCCGGCTCTCCCTTTCCTCTCCCCAATTCCAGCAGTTAACAAGCACTGCCCCTTTAAGAGCGGGAAGGTGTTGTTTTAAGGGCCTCTAAGCCCCCCTTCTCAATTTCAGCTCCAAGCTGAGATCACATCCCCCAAGGCAGCCAAGGGACAAAAGCTATTTATCAACCCATCTGATAAAACTTCCAACCCGCTGGATCTTTATCTAGACCAAACTGAGATGCACACCCCGCAAAGTCCTGCTCCTCCAAAAGGTGGATTTCTTTTTAAAGAAGACTGTCCTTTTTATTATTTATTATTATTATTCTTAGTTTTGGGAAAGGAATCAAAGCAGCCTTTCAGCCAGGCCCTACTGTAAAAGGGGTAAAGGCCTTTTAAAAGGTGGGTGAAGGGGGGAGGGAGTAGGCCACCCTGTTGCTGGGTTCACTATATAGAGGTATTAATATTCCCCGACGGGGGGCGCATGAGGGTCCAAGGTCTCTTTGGGTCACTGACACCCCCCCCCCATCTTGTCCTTGGCCCTGGCCTCCCCAGTGGAATCCAGAGCTGGGAGCAGGTTGTGGCTCTCCGGGATGCCCTTGGGGCGCGCAGCTGCTGGGTGAGCTGGGCACGCTGGACTCCGCCGGCGCCGGTGGGCCCCCGCAACCGGGCTGGGGCAGGAAGGTAAACTGATCCCCTGCCCCTTACCGCTGCCAGCAGCGTCCGCCCGCCGGCCGCCCCAGCTTACAGCCAGGCAGAGCCCGGACTGCCCAGTTCTGCCAGTTCCTGAAACCCAGTTGGCTGGGAAGCAAAACAAAACAACCCAATCCCAGTCTAACCGAAATCTTTCCTTGCAAAGAGATCGGTTGTGCGCGGGGGCTGCGGATGCGCGCCGGGCTGCAGAGGCTCGCACTTCTGCAAACAGACACCTCGGCACCCCGCAACACAATGGAGCCGGCCGAGAGATCCCGCCTTGCGTCGGGGACCATTTGGCCCGTGACACTGGGTTTATTTGTATTTTTAGCAAGAGAAAAAATGGGTATAAAGGATTTAACTGGCGTTTCCAGGCTGTGAGTAGCATATGGCCAAAATGAAATAAAGTTTTATGAAACATTATAAAGAAAACAGACTGGGGATTTAAGTTTCGTGCTTTCCCCCCTCCCCCCGAAAGGGAAAAAAAAAAAAAAGTGAAGAAACTGGAGCGTTTGGGAAGGAACAAATGCTTCTCTGTGGAGTTGGTCTCCCTTCCCCCAACAAAAACAAGAGGTCCGGGCTCGGAGGAATTTGAAAGCAGCGATCTGCCAAAAACATTGTGAAAAACTATGGGGGATTCATTGGAAACAGATGGCTTTTTCAGCTTTAATTCTGAAATTCTCTCCCTTTCTGACACAATAAAAACAAACAGGGGGCGACGCGGAATGTTATCAAACAGGAACCCGGGCTTGAGTGAGCCCAGTCCGTGGGCTTCCCCCCGCGTGGGCAGGCGCGTGGGGCGGGACGGGGCAGGGTCCCGGAGGAGGGGGCGGCCGGGGACCCGCCTGGGACCTCAGGGGCGGCCCCGGCTCCACCCTCGGGCACCCGGCAGGTTCGCACTCCGGTGGGCGAGCAGCCGGAGAAAGTGCCCCCCGCTGCGAGTCCGCGCTCCCTCTCCCTCCCCCCTCCTTCGGGGCCCCTAAGGGGCGCGTCCCCGGCACCCCCTTTCTCGGAAGGAAGGAGGCGCCCCCGGCCCCTGCGACCTCCTTCCCGGGGGAGCCGGGCGGGGTCCTTCTACTCCCCCCCCGCCCGGGTCCCCGCGGGCATCCATCGTGCCCTCGGCGGGGCGCGGGAGAAACAAAGACCGGTGGAAAAGGGAGGCGGGGGTCCCGGGGACGCCGGCGAACTTCAGCTCCGACCGGCTCGCAGAAGTATGGCCGAGGGGCGGCGGCGAGGCCCGGGAGCGGTGACCGGCCGTCCCCGCGTGCCCGGGGCAGTGCCTTACCTGCCGGGAAGCTGCAGAGAAGGAAGGCGAGGGTCGGCCAGAATCCCAGGGCTGAACGTCCTGCCCCTCTCCCCATACCCATCCATCCAGCTCGGCCTGTTACCACTAGCCTCTCCCTGGAAGAAGAGTTTAGAGGAAAAGAAGAGGAAAATAAATCACGCTGCGGAGAAAGGGCAGCCTCGCTCCGCCGGCGGGAGCAGCGAGCCGGGAGGCTCGGTCCCCCTCGGCCGCGGGCGCCCGGCGCGCCCCCCCCTCCCCGGGAGCCCCTCCCTCGCCCTCCCTCCCCCGGGTCCCCTCCAATGTCGGCGCGGCCCCGCCGCCCCAGCCGCCGCGCGGCCCGCCCCTTCGCGCTCGGGTTTCAGCGCGGCCCGCGGGGGGTTGGCGGGGGACGAGCTGGGCGGGGACCGAGGCGGTGGGGCTCCGACGCTGGCCGCGGGGAGCTCGGGAACCCGGGCCCAGGGGGTGCAGGGTGCGCCCCGGCTCCCCGCTCCCCGCTCCCCGCGGCAGCCCAGGCCGAGGAGGCCCAGCGCTCCCGGACGGCCTGCAGAACGCCCCCCTAATCCAACCTGTAAATATCCAACCCAAGTAGAAACTGCGCTTGGAGACAAACCCCGGGACCCCGTTCCAACCAGCCTGCCGTCCCGACGCCGCCGCCCACACCCCCCTGGTTCATTTCTCTCACTCAGATGTGCCCCCCCGCCCCCCTCCCCTTGCAGGAGGCTGGAAAATCCGCTTCTGAGTTTTCCGAGGGTGTCCGGGATGGCCCGCTGGCTGTCAGCCGCCAGCGCACCTCGAGGCTCCCTCCCGCCGGGACCCCGGGCCACCCACCCCGCCGGGACTCTGAGCCTCCCGGATCCCCTTCGCGCACTTCGCTGCTTCCCCGGTACTTGCCCTGGCTGCAGTCCCGAGTTGGGGGCCTGCGAGCCTGACGGAGGCCGCAGGACGGCTGCCACCCCGGAGGAGGTGTGGATACAGCGGTCTCTGCGATGCGCCGGGCCCGGCCTTCTGGGGCTGCCAGGGCAAGGCCACCAAGGCCGCTCTTGGGAGGGCATCAGGGTGGTGACTTCCCTTAACTCGGTCGCTTATTTTTCCAGGAGAAAAATGTCTCCTCCCCAAGGTTGCCTAGGACCTGCGGCTCTTCTGTCGCTGTTGGGATATTTAAGAGACTGGCAACTTTCCCCGAGAAACATCTTTTGGATGGAACGCAAATAGGCCAGAGCAAGTGTTTTTGCGTCGAACCAATCCCTCCCTTGGCCCCCCTCACCTCTCCTCCAAGCCTGCTCATCTGGCTCTTTGGAAAAAAATTCTGAATTTTTATCCAATTTTGATGTTTCTCTTAAGCACTATCGCAGTCCTCACTTGCTGAAGGCCACACACAGGCTGCAAGGCTTCGCCTGCGCTTAGGACTCTGTCTGCCAGGAGGGGAGGGTAGCTCTGGGGAAGCAGGCTTTGGGCAAGGGGAAGAAAGCCCTATGTCCCGGGAAGTCACAACCCAGTCAGCCTTCTAAATCTGGCTTCTGCAAAACAGGTGAGAAAGGGGGCTACTGTTTCAGCCAGCTGTGCCATGGGGCCCCGGGAAGCTGTGGTCCCCTTGGGGCAAAAATGCCATGAAGACAACTGCTCATCTTTAAAGTTGCACTGCCCATTTCCCCCAAATAGTGAGGTCGCCATCCAACAGGCTCTAAGTATCATTTTCCCAAACTGGGGTTCATTTTAAGCCCTGATTTGTAAAATGCTACGGTTCTGTTGGTGGAAAGTCCAGCACCTCCCAACCCAGGGCTCTCCTGGCATTCTTCTAGAGCGCGGCCCCCTTTTGGCCAGACCTAACGGTTTATTCTAGAGAATCCTAGGACAGCCCTGGCCCACTGAGGCAGGCACAGACAGAGCCTGATGGCACAGAGGTGCCTTTGAGGTCCATCCATTAACACCATTTGTGGGATTGTGCCCTTTCCAGTTGGTTCTAAAGCTTCTTGCTAATGAGAGAGGGGATCCTTCAGCAAGGTAGCCCCCACAGTGACTCAGCCACAAGCACTGCTGGGCTTGGAAGACCCGACAGCCTTTCCAGTGTGGTCCTTGCCTGAGGGCGGACCTTTGGAAGCAGGACTTGGAGCCTCTGTACCTCAATTTCATCGTCTGTAGGGGCAGGCTGATAATATTGTCACCCTGAGACTGCAAACAAATACAGTTTGAGAGGGGCACCGGGCCATGGGAACGCCCGAGTTCCTGCTACAAGATTGGCCGCCATTTTGTGAGGCGATCCAATTCTTATGACGTAAGCCCATGATTTAGGAAAGGGATACAGACGGCTTCCTTTTTTTTTTTTTTTCCCTCACGAGGAGAGATGTGTGAGACTATATTTGGACATCACGAAAGTAGAGATTTGGCCTTTACATAGTTTAGACTATCAAGAGAAAGGCAGTCCCCCAAAAGAGCAGTATGGGGTCATGTTGGCCTTGAGCAACCCATCTATACTGGCCAAACCAACCAGCTTATTGACAATTCCGCAGGTCTTTGCAATAAGAAATTCTTGGAACACTGGGTTATGGAACTCAGCACTCTATTCGCCAAAGAAACTCACTTAACTCAAAGTGTGGCTGACTTCTTATAAACAGTCCCATTATAGAGCGTGGCCACTTCCGGGTTCTCTCCTAGGTTGTGCTCTGAGCCTCCAGTTAGAGATCTCTCCTTGCGTGGCTCTTGCTATCACCCAACGTGGGCTGTGTCGGGCCCAGCACTGAAGCCTTGGCCCCCAGCCTCCACAGTTAGACATGGGGCTGTGCGGCGGAGGGGCAGGGCATTTCTGAAAGGCGAGGTTCTACGTAAGGCTGAAGCTCTCTCAGAGATGAGGCAAGTCGGCAGCTCCAACTTTCCCTTCCTCTGGGTACACACAGGGTGTTCCCAAATCCAGGGCCTGAGTCCTCAGTCAATAAGTGCATATTCAGAACTACGGCATGCTAGATTTGCGACCACATGGATGGAACTAGAGGGTATTATGCTGAGCGAAATAAGTCAATCCGAGAAAGACAATTATCATATGATCTCCCTGATATGAGGAAGTGGAGATGCAACGTGGGGGGCTTGGGGGGTAGGAAAAGAATAAATGAAACAAGGTGGGATCAGGAGGGAGACAAACCATAAGAGACTCTTACTGTCACAAAACAAACTGAGGGTGACGGGGAGGGGGGGTCAGGAGGGGGTGGTGAGGTTATGGACATTGGGGAGGGTATGTGCTATGGTGAGTGCTGTGAAATGTGTAAACCTGGCGATTCACAGACCTGTACCCCTGGGGCTAATGATACATTATATGTTTATTTAAAAAAAAAAAAAAAAGGACTACAGCATGCTAGTCCCTAAGGGATAAAGAAATAAATAAGACAGACCCTGTCTTTGCACTGCTGGTAGAAACCCAGTATTAGAGGAAGGTGAGGGGTGAGTAACTAACCGCCCGGGGAAGGCTTTACCAAAAAGGTGTGTCTCGTGGGCTGTTCTGAAGGATTTGTTTTTAGGAAGACTGACAGTAATCCTGGCTTGCGTTTCGACGCGCTCTCACATTATGTTGAGTGCTGGCTAAGTACGTTTCTAGATACTTTAAGCTAAGGTAAGTTCTACAGCCATCCCCATTTTGCAGATGAGAAACTGAGGCTGAGTAAAGTCAGGTGTTCACCCGATGACTGGCTACTAAACCACAGATCTGAGTACCCCAAGCCCACACCTGATGTGCTGTATGTGCGGTGCAAGCCCGCGCGGGGTGGCAAGTCACGGCTGGACGACAGATCACTTAACAATCACTTTCAATAAAGCAGAACACAGACTCTGACAGCGGAGACACAGAACATGGGCACCAGGGACTTCAGCCCAGGATGGGGTGCGGGCTGGGGAGGGAAGTTTTCCAAGTGTGGAGGAGTGCTGTAGGGGGGCGGGTGGAGGTGGTGGACAAGGGAAGGGGAGCAGGGTAAGGATTCCAGGCATGTTCCAAGGTGCGACCTGCCCCAAGAGCTGGACAAGCCGGAGGACGAGGCTGCAGGGGTAACAGGGGCTTGTTCAAGCTGGGCTGGGGGGGGGTGTCCATTTTTAGCACCTGAGAGCCCCACCTGAGGTCTCAAGAAGAGGAGGGAGCAGTAATACGCCCAGGAACCATTCCAGAGCAGCCGAATCTGAATCCCTGGGTAGAGCTCGGGCATCAGCGTTTGTTTTTGTTTTTAAAGATTTTTATTTATTTATTTGACAGAGATCACAATTAGGCAGAGAGGCAGGCAGAGAGAGAGAGAGAGAGAGGAGGAAGCAGGCTCTCTGCTGAGCAGAGAGCCCGATGCGGGGTTCGGTCCCAGGACCCTGGGATCATGACCTGAGCTGAAGGCAGAGGCTTTAACCCGCTGAGCCACCCAGGCGCCCCTCATCAGCATTTTTAACGAGCTCTCCCAGGTGACGCAGTTGTAGGGATTTGCTAGGTTGGTAAGTCACATCACGCGTCATTGACCCTGGGTGCCTGCTAAGACTCAGGTCGAGTCCATCACTTTATTCTTAAAGTCAAGGCTGCTGAGACAGATAACTTAACAAGCACTTTCAATAAAGCAGTGACTGGTGCGTGACGCAGGCTGACCAATCAGAGTCCGTCCTGGGCTGTTGCTATGGGGGAGCCCCTTCCTGGTCTCTGATTCCAGAGGAGGGGTCTGCAGGTACTACCTGATGGGGAGGCCGGTGGGTATGAGTGCTGGCGGGGGAAGCTGTGCTGGCAGAGTTGGCACACAGTTTTTACTAAAATTGCACTTTATCAGGTGAGCTTTTCTGGGGTTGATGGAGATTTTCAGGGCTCCCCACGCCACTCCAGCATGTGATTCTCCCCGCGCCTCCTCTGAGTTATAGGAGTACCCGTTCCAGCTGTGGGAGCCAACAGAGCTCCTTACTTTGCCGAAGCTGGTTTGATTGAGGATTCTCTCCCTCGTGTGCACAGACTCCTAACGGGGAGGGAGTGGATGGTCCAACACGGGTCCCAAGAAGTCTTTCCGCCGGCCTCGCAAGCAACAGAGGTATGTTGTCAATGGCGTCTAACCCCTCATTCATTTACTGGTAAAGTTTCTTGAGCCTATTCTCATGCCCTCCACCCCCTACCTGTGAAAACATTTTGGCTGTGCCATGTCTTAAGGAACTCAGTTGGTTCAACTGACGATGGAGTGTGGGACCCAATCCTCTTTAATTGAAATCAAGGTTAACTTCAAGTTCCTCTTTCAAACTTCAAGGGCTCCTGTGGGGTCTGGTCGTCTCGGATTTGATGAACAAGACCTCCTTCACTCTCCCCATAACTGTGTTGAGAAGCCAGAGCTGGTGTATTACATAAAGAATCTGCAGATTATGACCTTTTCCATGAGGGGGCACAGGACCCCCCCGCCCCCCGCCACGGGTCAGCAGGGGGTCCCCTCAGCATCCAGGCTCCCACTTTGGACAAGTGACACCCACAGGGCTGTTTCTGATTGAAGGTGAGGTTTCAATAACCCACATCAAGGAATTAGAGTCACAAGATTTATTACTAACAGGTCCCGGAAAGAGTGGGATTGGTGGGGTGCAGAGGGAGGCAGGCAAGGGGCAGCCCTCCTTCCCAGGTTGAGAGAGAGGAGGCGACAGAGAGCAGGGTAGCAAGCACCCACTCCTTACAGGGTGGTGGGGGTGGAGGTCACTCCCTTTTCTTGGGCTGAACTCTAAGGGTTAATTCAAAAGGTACCCTGGAAAAAGCAGAGCATGGAACCCTAAATTTGAGTCCTGACCTAAATGTCCAGGGTGTGAGTATGGTTCTCCTACTGTAAAATGCAAAGGCAGCAGCTTGGAAAAACTAAGGTTGTTTTTCTCATCATAGTAAAAATTTTTTTAAAGATTTTATTTATTCGAGAGAGAGCGGAGCCAGTATGGGCAGTGGGGAGGGGCAGAGAGAAGTGGAGAAGCAGACTCCCCGCTGAGCAGGGAGCCCAATGTGGGGCTCTATCCCAGGAACCTGGGATCATGACCTGTGCTGAACGCAGACACTTAACGGACTGAACCACACGGGTGCCCCTTCACCACAGTAACTTTCAAGGCTTAATAGGCTTTGACCATATCATCTTTTTGGCTTCACTTTGCCACACTGAAGAACAAAGCAGTCCAGCTTCTCAGACAAGTCTTATCTGGGTGGTGACTTTACTGACCTTTCTACAGTACTGAGGTATTTTTCTCTGGGGGAAAGTCATAAAACCCCCAGGTTTGGGACTAGCCCAGGGAGAATCCTATTTTGGGCTTAGCTCCCAAAGCGGTTTCTGGAAGCATTCTGGCACTTTCTGAACACGTAGTCCTGCATGGCTGTTAGCAAACGAACATTTAGCAAAGACCCCCAAGATCCCCTTCTGGGCTGTAAACAGGCTGGACGGAGTCCATTTTGTTATCATTTGGATGCTGTGCTCCTAAATGCATTAACTGAGGCTTCAATGTGTATTTTCTTGCTAACTCATAAGCGTTCTCTGCCGTCATCCGCCATGTGTCTGCCCTCCGTCTGCAGGCCTGGAAACATCCGAGCATTCGCTCCTTCAGATGATCTATGGACACTGAAACTAAGTCTGGGAGCCCCAGTGATCCTTGGGGATCCCCACTGTTTATAATTGTCCATCTAGCGAAGTACCTGTTTATCCTATCTTTTGTTTCCTGTCTCTAAGGACGGTTCCAATCTGTGGCGATTTCCCCGCACATTCTGGAGCAACTTGCCATTGCGAGTGACCCCCGGGGGTGGAACTTTCTCAGAAGGAATTCTGAAAGTCTAAACATAATTCATCCCTGGGTTTCTCCCTCGTCTCCGGCCCTGTTTCTACCTCCTCCAAGAATGTTAATAGATTTCTCCGGTTTCATGTTCTCTTCTCAGAGAGCGTGCTGTGCTCTGTCCAGTTCATTGGGATTTCCAAATGTTCTTGGTGATATTAGGTCTTCGTATGTATTCCATGGAGCGGCTATTAAGAGTGACCCTTCCTAGACGGGGGAGCTCCCTTTGTGGCCAGGGGGCCCAGGGTGTACACCCTTGGGCGCAGGCCCAGTATGGAAGGTCAGTGCCCATTCTGGCCATCGGGACACGGACGCCATCTTTCATTACCCCTGCTCCCTTCCCTCTAGATGGCTGGAGGGTAGGAGGCCATGGAGTTTCCCTGCTGTTTGTTTCTGTGATCACTGAGGAGAGGACCTCTCCCTGCTCCTCTTCTTCCAACCCATTTGTGAATCTTGTTCTTACTCTGGAGTCAAAGACCCCTTCCCTGTAGACTTCAGGAAGCTCAGTGTGCTCCCACTTTGGCCAATCCTGTCTTCTCAGCTCTTGCCGTTGGCTTCCTTTGTCCCGTGTGCACACCCTTCCATGTGCTTCTGCGCTCCCTCCCTCACCACGAGGGGTGCTTATTTTTAGGAATCAAAACGTGGAGACTTTATTCCGACACTTTAACGGTGTTCTGAAACACAGGTGCCCCTGGCATTCCAACAGCTCTCTTTGGAAACTGAAGAGGCATCTCACTTTTTCTCTGTATTCTTTCAGATGGATTTAAGACACGTCAGCAGATTTTATTTGCTCTTGGGCATGGCCTTAAACGGATGCGATCAGACCAGTCACATTGTTTGGCTCCCACAGAAGACAGATTCTTCCTATTTATTTACTGTGCTTCTGTTTAACTCCTTCAACGAGTGTTCACGGAGCACTGAGTACTCAGCTCTGAGTGGGGGCCTTGGGGGTTCTCAGGATGGGGGCAGATGGTCCCAGTCCCCTCCTGGTAGCCCAGGAGAGTGGTCAGATGTAGAGACAAATGATTTCTGCACCTCGTGCTCAGTACTCTGGATATTCATGTGTCTCGGGAGACCCGCATTTACTCCCCTTTGTCATTTCTGCAAATCAACCTGGGACTCTGCAAAACTGGTGAGTCTCTCAGAGTTGGGGGTGATGAGGAATTTCTTTTCTTTTCTTTTTTTTTTTTTTAAAGATTTTATTTATTTATTTGACAGAGATCACAAGTAGGCAGAGAGGCAGGCAGAGAGAGAAGAAGGGAAGCAGGCTCCCTGCTGAGCAGAGAGCCCGATGTGGGACTCAACCCCAGGCTCTTGGGATCATGACCTGAGCCGAAGGCAGAGGCTTTTACCCACTGAGCCACCCAGGCACCCCTGATGAGGAGTTTATACCAGTAACTTCTTTAACAAATGAGACCACCAACGGTGAAGACTGGTGACATCTACATTCCCTTAGCCTCATGCTGTCTGGAACACCGTCCTTCCAATTTTCACCTGTTGGGACACTACTTCAGACTGCCCCTGGGTTAGCATTCCTGGTCGTGAATCTGCTTTCAGGAACAGAGGCTGGAGACTTTCAGAGCCTGGTGAGCCGGCTGGACTTGGGACATTGATATGGAGCGCCCCTCCCCCACGGTAGGCACGGACATTTTCAATGTGCCCGGAAGATACAAAAGGGATTTTACAAAAAAAGAAAATGCTAGAAGAACAATTTTTCTGGGCTTTCCGTGTCCTTTGGTCCAACATCAAGTTTATTAAAAAAAAACAAAACTGAAAGAATAATATTGGCACATGTTTAAAAAAAATCAACTTCCTGTCAAATGAAATTAGGTGACTCTCCCTGGAGGCAGTAACTCTTAGCAGTTTCATGTGCATCTTTCTAGATATTTCCATGGGCATATAAACACATATAGAAGAGCAATCAGTCCAGCTCATTAGCTATCATTTCACCCAAAATGATTAGCAACCTTCTGACTGTTCCCTCCCAGTAGGTATTTCCTATTTATTTTTCCTTTCAGTTAAACATTCCTGGGAACTCTTCCATCATGGAAGGGGCTAAGCAGTCAGCGAAGACCCGAGTTCACCAGCCAAAGGGGATTTGCAGATGTACGGACAGACAGACTTCATCCTTTGCTCTCCCTGGACTCCCATTCCTGTTTAAAGATGCTTGTTCTGTCCCCTCTCATTTGGAAGCCGGACAGCTCACGGTTGGTTGCCCCCGCTAACACTGCAGAATGTAGGAACCTTCCCGAGGTCACCCAGCTGGCTTGGTGGCACAACGGGGCACGGGCGACTCCTGGCTGTTACGCCACCTCTGATGAGCTCCCCAACTCCTTCCCAGGCACAGAGATGTCAGGTCTCCCCTGTGCCTCTACTGATCCTCCAAAAGGAGTGCCCCCCCCGCCCCCGCCCACCTACCCAGGCTGGGTTGGAGCCCTCCTGATCACCTGCTAACACTTTCTGGGGTCGCAAGCCCGTGGTATTTGGAGCTGAGCACCCTCTTCCTCCTCTTCTCACCTCTCCTTGCTGACTTCTGAGTTTCCCTGTAAACTCTTGGAGGCGCCAATGCTTTTTCTTTTGATGCTTCTCGCATCTCTCCCTACAGAGATGAGATGACGATACAGAGATGACGAACTAGTGTCTAATTGGAATTTTGTATACGAAAGTCTCCCCTCCCTCACTTTCCTCTTGACCCTCAGCACTGGGACGCCAGCGCACACCTACTGTCTGGTCTACAGCTTGCAAATTCTTCTGCCTATAAAGCCGTTATGAACAGGATAGCATTTGTGTAGCACTTAGCTGTCAGCGTGGAGACTGAGACTTTCTAGACATTGCGGTGGATCTGGGGAAAGAGAGAGACCCAGGATTCGGGGCAGCTCTGCCTCGAGCTGGGAGGCCCCTGCATGGTCTGTCCTGTCTCTGGATCGTCAGCTTTGCAGTCTGCAGAATCATGGCCTGGCTGCCCCCCCGAGGGGTCTGCCAGCTCCCTGCTCTAGCGTCTCTAGGGACCCAGTGAACCGTGCTGGCTCTGTCAGTCACCAGCCTTGCCCACACCTGACTTCAAGGAGCCATTCTGGGGCCTCATCTGTAACATTTCTGGGCTCCCCACGTAAAAATGTGGCTGAGCAAGGAGGAAATGGTGCTTGAAGAGCGACATTTTTATGTTTGAGTGTCACCATGAAATTCTTCAGCAGTAATCCCCAGCAATACCCGTATACCTGAAACCTCAAAAACACGTAGTAACCTCTTTTTTTTTTTTTTTTAAGGTTTATTTATTTTATTTGAGAGCAAGCCAGCGAGCAAATGGGATAGGGGCAGAGGGAGAGAGAACCTTAAGCAGACTCCTGACTGAGCACAGAGCCCCATGTGGGGCTTGATCCCACAACCCTGAGATCATGACCTAAGTCGGAACCAAGAGTCAGACGCTTAACCGACTGAGCCACCCAGGTGCCCCAATCACCTCATGTTTTAAAGAAACGTTTGGGTACCCATACCAAGACACACCAGGTTCCTGTAATGGAGAACAGACCACCCAGTGTTTACTTCTCCCCATTCCAGTAAGTACTGGGGAGAAGCAGCAGCTTGGAACCATTTATCCACCAAATAGCAACTGTTTGAACGGACAGTGAGTCTCTCTCTCTCTCTCAACCGGCAGAAGGCTGGAGGATTTGGATTAATGAACAATTTGGTGCCAAGCACAAATACCATAGACATTTAGCAATAGAAACAGATAACCAAGTTATTCATCAAATTCAAAACTGTTTAGAATGGCTAATGCAAAGCTGAAATAAAGAAGATCGCTGGCTCATGGGAGGTGGGGAAAAGAGCCAAAGCAGAAACACGAGCAAATGTGTCCCTTTATGTGACAACCTCCCTCCCCCGCATTGTTTTCTGTTTTACGTTTGTTGGAGGCTTCACTTTGATACGAGAGAAACAACACAGCAGGCAGGCTGAGAATGTGTGGTCTGAACACCGGTTCCTTAAATCTCAGGGATCTCATCTGTGAAGTGGGTATATGCTTTGCTCCCTCCGAGGGTTACTGGGGAGATTAGATGAGTTAACACGATATAGACCACTGAGAACAGATGCTTGGCATAGTGAGTGTTGGTAAGTAGCTGACCATGTCAGCTTTATATCACGGACAAGAACCATTCTTTGGATTAGAACAGAGTGTCAATTGTGCACCCGATTCTGCCTTTGTCTGTGTGGGAACTGGGGGGAGATCTGCAGAATTCCCCGAGGATGCGTGGATATCCTTGATTACTGGGTGGGTTCTAAGTGCATTGCTGGTAACATTCAAGTTCTGTTGAGCGACCACAATACAGCAGAGTTTCCCACGTAACTATCGAGTTGTCCCAACTGTGTCGTGGAAACAGCTGCCTTCATTTCATGAGTGAGGACACTGAAACACTGGGAGATTAAGTGACTTGTCCAAGGTCACTAAGAAGATCAGAGCAGGGAGAGCCTCAGACCCTGGCCAAGGGATGCCAAGTTCAGTGTTCCCCACCCCAAATTATAGCTGCTTCCCAGCTTTTTCACCTGGGGTTTACTTTTTTTCCTGTTAGTCCAATAATACGCTCCATTTGTATAATAGTGGGTTATGTGTTAGAAATGAGAATATGGGAGTGGGGGTGCCTGGCTGACTCCGTTGGTAGAGCATGTGACTCTTGATCTAAGGGCTGAGTTCAAGCCCCATACTGGCAGTGGAGCCTACCTTAAAAAACAAAAAAGAATGCAAGAAATGAGAATATGTTTAGAGATGTGCTGCTTTCCAGAAATAAACAAAAAATCTTAAAATATTTTAAGAAAAGAACAACTTCCCTGAACGATCTCCCCCAGCCCCTTAAAGACTTAGGAAGTTGAAATAGTTACAGAACTCCTTTTCTTTCTTTGGGATATTAAATGGTATTTTTAGGTCAAGTTTTCACAGAATGTTTACTTGGATGTAGCCTCTGACTGACAAGGTAAATATGACACAACAAGATGTTTAGTAAACCTATCTAGAATATCAATTCGTTTTACTCCCTTCAGACCACAAGCCATCCACACCTTGTCTCAAATTCAAAGCCAGGTGGGATTCTGCCCCTAAGAGACTGGTCACTGACCTGGAAAGGGAAGGCTTGGGTACCATCTTGGTTCGGGTTTCCTTTGTCCTCGTTGACTCTTGGCCGAGGCTCAGGGGAGGCGACATATTTCTAACTAGGCCTGTGCAGGTCTGTGGAATCTACCAATAGCGTCCATTTGCTCATATAGAAATCAGACACTTGGGAGTTTAGGGATCTCAGCAGAGAAAAATAAAAGCTAAAACCCTCACAGTGGAGAAAACGGTGGCATCTGGCTTTTCCTTACCATATGCTCTTGAGATACTTGAAGATACAAAGCCCACCGTGCTTCCAGATAGGAAGGTAAGCATTCTGAAATCAGTATTCTGAATTGTGAATATCAGACTGTTTCAGCTGCACCAAAGGGTGTGAGACAACATAAACGAATGTCCCACAAATCCCTTGTTCTGGCGCAAAATGAGCCGCCCACCTTAGCAGGGAGGGGTTCTTAGCAGGTGTGGACCTGCGAGGGGGTGCCGTCGTGAACCTCACAGTGTCTCCAGGTGAGCCTGGTCTCTAAGCTCTACATTTCTCCTTGCTTTGCCTCTCTTGCATAAATGGAAGCCCGTCTGAGAAAATGCAATGATGTTACAAAATCTATTACTTATACTCTAGCTCTTTCTATACCAGATATTAAATTGAATGGAAATGAAAGTGTATTATACACCCAGATTTCCAAACAAACATGAATTCTTACTGTTTCCAAAGTACCAGTTGTTTTGAGGAAACCTGGCCGTGTTTATGATTATGAGAATGAGGTATGCATTTCCACGTGCTCTTCTGTTACAAAATCTGTCAAATTAAGTGGAGCCCAGGGTGCTGGGTGGCGAGCCATAGTTCAAGGGCGGACCACAGGAGAAACTGAAATGGAGAAGTTTTATCATTCACAGATCCTAGAGGACGAGCAGGGCACACCTGGAGGGGCCAGGTGGGGCGGGGTCAGTGGAGGGGGCGGAGAGAGGCAGGACCAGGGCTCAAGCCTTTATTAGGGTGCGTGGGTACAGCGTTGGAGGGTTTCTGTGCTAAAGCTAGATTGGTCCATTCGAACCAAAAGAGTGGGCTTTTGGTGAACCCCAGGGGGGTCTTTTTCCAAAGGGTGCATCAAGGGACAGCCCTGGGAGGTGGGGGGGACTGTTTATCACAAAGGCCATTGGGGAAAGTCATTAGGACTTACATCTGCTTGGGACTTGGTAGCTGCTGTCCAGGGCATGCATTTGCACAGGGGACAGGGGTGGGGGGAGGCTATGACCAGTCTAAGATCCCCCCACCCCACACACACATACAGGCAACGTGGCCAAACGAAACATTTGTCGAGGCAGCAACACCACAGAGGGGCTTCAACTCTCAGCGGTCCAAGGGATGTACTATGACAGCGGTCTGTTCTCCAGGATGCCAGGGTTAGAAGCTGAAAATGCACACTGGCAGTGAATTTCCAAGTCACTTTTGCCCAGCAGACGTTTTTTTCTGAGCTACCCCCGGCCGTGGGTAACCAGCAACATCTTATGGTTGCAGAAAAGGATCAGACTTTGAGAGAGGGGAGGAAACTTTGTGGCAGCACCTGGAACAATGAGGTAGCCTGGTTTTTAATATTTTATTTATTCATTTGACAGAGAGAGATCACAAGTAGGCAGAGAAGCAGGCAGAGAGAGAGAGAGGAGGAAGCAGGCTCCCCACCCAGCAGAGAGCCCGACTCGGGGCTCGATCCCAGGACCCTGAGACTATGACCCGAGCCGAAGGCAAAGGCTTTAACCCACTGAGCCACCCAGGTGCCCCGGTAGCCTGGTTTTTAAAGAGCTAACAGCTGGGAAGAGACACAGCAGGGTACAGATGAGGGAAATGCAAACAAGACTACCAGGAGACGGAACTCTGAATTTGGGAGTCTGCGCTGTGGCCACCAGGGCTGGTGACACAAATGTTTAGGGGGCCAGAGGCGTGACTCTTGGTGCGCTTTTGGGTGTTTCCACCTAAGCTCCTTTCAGAGTCATCAATCAAGAGAAAAGTCTTCACCATCCTAAAGAGGACGAAAAACTGTGTGCGTCCATCTTCGGAACAGTGTACGAAGCATAAAGGGATGATACCAAGGCTCTTCTTGGGGACTTGGCCAGAATATCTCTGCTCCCAAGGGCAGAAGAGCGGAGCATTATCGGGACCCAGGACAAATTGTTGCCATCAGCCAGGAAAGCTGCTGCAGAGACCTTGAGAAGGAGAGACCCCGGAGATGGAAAAATAAAACATAAGTAACAGCCATGAGGGATGGTCAGCACTAAACAGGGCCTCAAAGATGCAGATCAGTAAGTTTCAGGGCATTTGTACTCACATCTGCTAATCTCAGCTCTGCCCTGTGGAGGCCGCAGAACCTAGAGGAACTAGCCTTGATTCATCAGATAGCTGACAGATTCTTTTGTTTTTAAGTTTTCAAGGGCCAGATTTTTCAGACTCTGGCAAATTTAGTATCTTTTTTTTTTTTTTAAACAGCAAGAGAGGGAACACAAGCAGGGGGAGTGGGAGAGGGAGGAACAGGCCTCCCGCTGAGCAGGGAGCCCAATGTGGCTCGATCCCAGGACCCTGGGATCATGACTCCAGCTGAAGGCAGAAGCTTAACAACTGAGCCACCCAGGTGCCCCAAATCTAGTATCTTGATTCCAGAAAGTTCCTCATCTTGTAGTGTTACTTTAAACAAACAACTGAAAAACCAGAAGTAAACTCAACCGGTTGCTTTGTTATTTTTTCCTGCATCAACGGTGTTTGCTACGCTTTAATTCTTCACCTTAGTAATCTGGATATAATAATGTTATAAGTCAAGTTAGTACAAAGGGCATTTTTATATTCATCAAGTAGCAGTGACTTGAAATTTTTTAAATGAAGCTACACAAGATATTTGCATTTCTTTGTTACAAAATTGCTGCCCAAGTTTCAAAATGTCTTCTTACTGCCCTTAGAATTAGAAAAATTTCACCTGTCAGCACACATTCTTGCCTCCTGACCCCTAGGATCTAATAGGATGCTGCGTTTTCTATTCCTAGGGTCACACCTGGTTGAGAAACTGGGCATCCTTTAAAAGATGTTTATTTGTCACCAAGGAAACGGACTTCTGCCTGACCTTGGATGCATGCACCCTTGGGTAAGTGCAGTCCTTAGGTTTTTCACCGCCCCGTTCATTGCTCCTCATAGCTTTGTTGCTGTGAAAGGAAGGGAGGCTGACACGGAACTTATCATTCGGTCAAAATCAGAAAAACAGGAGTCTGTCCTTTGAATGGGGCTGGATACCAGACAGGTGGGAGAGCCTGGAGCCTCCCACTTTCAGGGTAAATTTATGTCAAGTCTGTTGCCTGAATAAACAACGGATGTTGATTGAAAAGCAAAGCCATTGTCCTTGAAGAGCCACAGAAACACGGCAAACGCTTAGAAGTTATTTGAACTTTGGGATATTGTAAGTCAAGTTACAGAACAGGGGTGTTTCTGGAGAGGCGTCTTTCCATTTCACAGAACCAACGGATTCAAACGAGCCTGCGCTGGTTTCTGATAATCCCAGTTTGCTGATGCTCTGTTTCACTTGGGTCTATCCCCGTCTCTTTCCCTGGATGGCAGACTTCTCAAGAGATCGGTGATCAGACCTCCTAAGGCGTGACCGAATTTGGGGGCCGTGCTTGGTAGAAGCCAGTGCTTGGATTTAATTCACTTGGTAGCATCGTTGAAAGTGAAAGGGCACTTTCAACTCCCAGAACCTGGGCTCTACCTGTCTGGACCTCAGTTTCTTTAGGGAGATGGAAATGCCAGCCCCTGTTCTGGTGAACAGTGCAGTGGTGCCTTGAAAAACTTCCTGTCCTGATGTCAGGGATGCTCAGTACCTGTTCATTTAATTTTGCATCTCATCTAAGAATTCCTGTATTTGGCCCCACGTGGGGTGGCCGAAGGGCCAAGTCAAAGGTCCTATAGGACCTATAGGACCTCCTATTATAATAGGAGCCTCTCCTGGCTCTGTTCTGTGTTACCAGGCACACTAAGGGAACAGCAGTCATGCCTTGTAAGGGGTTTCTTAGCAAAGGTCAGAGAAGCCCTCCTTGCATAAGAGGCCAGGTTACTGCAAGATCCTTTTGGTCACAAAGCTGATTATTAAATAAACATCTGCAGAGGGAGAGACAGAATGGTGGGGGGCAGATACGCCCCCCTCCCACCATTCCACATGTCTATTTGGAAGGTAAGCACCTGTCTGTCACCTGGGAAAGAAAAGGTAAGAGCAGGGCTATTGCGAAAAGGGATCTGGGACCTTCCTCCCCAGCACCACAGGAAAGAGGATTTCAACATGGCAAGGGTCTTCACCGTATGGGGACCACCATGCTGCTCTCCAGGGAACCAAGGTACCCTTTAGAACAGGGAGAACTCAGCTCATTGCTAATATCATCCGGCCTGGAAGGTGGCAGCAAAAACCAGCCACAGAGAATGTGGAGCCCGCCTGGTGTGTGGGTGCCCCACCCAGAGCCTTTGTCCGCGGGGCTTGTCACCCAGCAAAGTCAGCCCCGTGGTCCACTGGAGACCATATCCCTTATAAAGGGGGCTTGCTTCTCACCTTCTGTGGCAGTGGAACATCAGGAAACCCTTTGCGTTGTGTTTTTAAAAGTGCCGTTTTGGGTATACGATCCCTTCCCTGCACAGATCGCCAGGAGGCCCTTCCCCACTCGTCCTTCAGTTGCCCTTCCGGCCAATCTCTTTCCTAGGGGTCATGGCTCAAGATCCGCCCCCAAAATCCCCCTCTGTGATGCTCTGGAGAAGACAGCAAAGTCCGTGCAACTTGTCTTTTTTTTTTTTTTTCCCCCTTTCTTCTGAAATAGATGCCACTCAGTGGCAGGTAACGTTTTATGTTTTTGCGGGCGGACCCTCCAGCCAGATGGGAGGTGACGGATCTCCTCGAGGTGACAGCCTGCCCCGCAGGACAACCTGTAATTCTGTCCCTTGAGCTTGGCGTGCTGAGCTGGGGGTCGGGGAGGCTCTCACTCAGCCCGACTCTGGATCGGCGCGTAACCACTCTTCCCGGGAGGGCTCCTCTGGCCTCCCTACCTAGCGCTGGAGTCTCCTACTTTGGAGAACACCCAACTTCATCGCCTGGAAGGAACGCGCAGCTTGCCAGTTCCGCTGGGTGGCGCGATTTCCCCTGCTCCGCCTGCGAGACGCCGGACTTATAAAAGAAACACAATCCGACGCCTTCCGAAACCACACCACATAATAGCGACTCGCAGGCTCCCATTAAAAATCTCCATCTGGGGGAACTGATTCTGCCTCCGAGCAAATCTAATGCAATTACACTAACAGGATGCAATCAGGAATTGCAACCGAGCGTCCCTTACCCACCCCCGTCGGCCCTCCCCCCTGAATACACCTGTACCCCTGCTTCAGCTAGTTCCCTGGCCTGAGCCACGGCTCGAGCCGGGCGCGCCTCTGTGCCCGCCCGCCGGGCCCACCCGCCCACTTGGGAACGCCGCGGCCACTCGGGAGTCCGACCCCTTAGCGCTGAACCCAAGTCCCGCACCTTCCTGCGCGCTGCGGCTCTCAGTGCAACGGACTTCTCGGACCCGAGCGCAGACGGTGCAGCACCGACGCCCCCGGGGGCAGGCGCTTGTCCCGCGTCTCTGCAGCTGGCCTAGGCAGCCAGGCGCGGAGCAGAAGGGGGGAGCCCGGTAGGGGTTCGCGGCGGGACAGCCCTCTGTCCGGCTCCGTCCCAGGCTGCGCCGGCCGGGCGGTGCGGCTACCCGGAGAGGAGGTGACCGCGAGGGAGAAAGGGAGCTCCCAGCCCGCACACAGTGGAAGAGACGCTCGCCGGCTCTGTCCAAGCACGCGCGCTGCCGGCTGCCCGGGGAGAGCATTTTAGGGGAAAAAAGAGCAAATGCTAAACCACAAAAACTTTACTGCTGCCAAGACTAAAACGATCGAGGCGCAGCAAAGCTCCAAATCTGGGCAAGACTGGAGCTAGATGAGACGCGGGGCCGGGGAGGACCAGAGCAGTGCCGTGGCCCCCGCAAGTGCGGGTGGCGCCGCGGGGATGTCAGAGCCAGGTCCGCCCCGTTCCCGGCCCGCGCTTACCTTGGCGGCTGCATGAGCCCCTGCGGCCCGCGGGGGGTGGCGCTGGCGGGGCTGCGGGCGAAGAGCGGGGTGCCGGGACGCCGCTCGTCGGCCCCGGGGCAAGGTGGGAGGGGCTCGGCAGGCGCTGCTCCCCGCCGCCCCGGCCGGCTCAGCAGCGGCCCGGGGCACGCCGCCTGCTCCCGGGCTGCATGCCTGCGAGCGCCTGGAGGAGCCGGCCCGGGAGCCAACGGCTAGTGCTTCCCCAGCCCAGCGGCTCGGGCGGCGCAGCCCGCGCTCGGGAGACAACTGCGGAGTCGGGCTGCTCGGGCCAGCCCCCTCCCTCGCCCGGCCCCCGCCCGCCGCCGCCGAGCGCGTTGCGAGGTTCGTTTGCGCGCTAGGGGAGGGGGCGGGCCAGGCGCCCCGGGCGCGGGCGGGGGGCGAGCGCGGGCGGGGCTGGCGGGGAGGGGACGCGGGAGGAGGTGGGGGAGCGGGCTCGGATGGCCCCGCCCCGCCGCAGCCGCACCCTCAGGCACCCGCACGGGTTTGGGGGCGGGGGTGGGTGGCTGGGTGCGCACGCGGTAAAGTCGGGACTTGCCGAAGTGCACCCGTTGCGGGGGGGGGGGGGCGGGTCGTAAGGGCGGCGACCCTCGAGGCGCCTCCAACTTTCCAGATTTCCCGTTGGGATGCTGGGGAGGGCACGTTTTCCACCTTCAGTTCTCTGCTGGTCGACGGGGGAGTTGCTCTGAGGTTTCTGGAATATAGTCACAGCCAGAAGAAACGCCTCTGCTCCCTGCGGAGACGCACCTTTGTTCTACTGAGATGTTAGTTTTGCCTAAGATTTTTCCTTAAAAGAATTTATACACATGTATTAAATGCGTAATACACGAATATCTTCCTGTGTACAATTCTACACAACTCGGGCGTATCTAGAGTAAAAAGAAGAGCGTATCCCATGCCCTCCCCACTGCAGCTCCTTCCCAGAGGTAACCTCGGGTCAGAGCGTGGTCCTCTGCGGTTCTCTCCAGTCCTTGCTTTTACATGCAAACGCGCAGACTGCAAGTGGATTCTCACGGGCTTTTCAAAAGAATGTTTCACCGCACGGTGCAGGCACACACTGGGAGGATAGCGGTAAATCCCCAGAGGCTTCCGGAGTCGGGGGAGAGACACTTGCCGTGAACAGCACAGAGCCACCCAATGCCGTGTGCAAATCTGAAACCCCAGCTGGGGCATGAAGTCAGCCTAAACACACAGCTCACGCCCAAATTAGCATTGCACGGTTAGAGAGATTTGCCAGTGCGTTTGAGACAGGGTTATGACCTTCCCCTTCCTCCTGAAAACAAGCTGTCTTGGATTTTGATACGATGAGAATTCGGATTTGCACAATGAAAAGGTATCCTCCGCATTAAAACACGATCGTTATTTATGCTTGTGGTCTTGAGGGATGTGGGTTTAACTCAATATTCTGCGTTTTATTGGCCAAGTGTATTGAAATAATCTACGGTGGGGATGTACATAAAATCCATGTGATTTAGCAGGAAGGGATTAGATATTGGGATGGGCGGTTTCTATAATTAGTTCTGACCTTGGGCAAGACATTTAGCTCTGCTGGGCCTCAGTTTCTTTAGGTATAAATACAGGAGTTTTGCTGTGTGTGTGTGTGTGTGTGTACATGTGTGCACTGCAGACCTAATAGTCAGTGAATAACTGATCTCTTTCCCGGTTCTCATTTCAGCTCAACTCCAGTATCCCTTCTTTAGGGAATGGCTCTCCCAAACCCCATGCCTTTCCTTATCTCACTCTGTAATTATGTGTTCCGTAGGCTGACCTTTCCATAAGTGTAGGTCTCTCCCACCGGACTCTAAGCACCGCGAGGACAGGTCCTCATCCGATCTCCAGTGTCTGGCACTTAATAGAACGCTACGAGGATCTCTGAATGACCATCACCCGGGTGGTGGATCTCTTATTGCTCTTCCAGATTGCTTGACGTTGACGTTGGCAAAGGATCTGTTAAGTGGAAACATCTCGTTTTAAAATGAAGCCTTTGGAAAGTACCCAGCAGGGTTTTCCCATCTTGGGGGACCAACAGTTTCACTGTCTTGAGAAAGGACAGATAATTCTTAGCTCAACCACAGGCTGTGGAGACAACCAACCATTATTTACCTTGATGAGCGGAGGCTCCCGTGGAGAGGACAACGAATATTAACGCTGCTCATTAAGTATTTGATTAAGTTGGAACCATGCATAGGTAGTTGCAATGCACACATGAGCGCTCAGAGTTAAATGAGGCCGTGGGGTGTGTTTAGGGCGCGAATTAACAAGTGTACATGCTTTCAACGAACAATCTAGAAACATTCCTAATAGAAAGCTCCAGGGAATGCTTGTCTTTCTTTGCTGCAGAGAGCCTGAATTCCTTAAAAATAGAAACAGGAAATAGGCTAACCTGGGTTCAAGTGCTAAAAAAAAAAAAAAAGAAAAAAGGCCATTGAAGAAACAAGGGGTAGGGGAAGTGAAGGAAGGGAGGGTCTAATTCAGAGCAAGAGTTATGTCTGTGTTACTTTCTCTCTTGTCCCTTGTGCAGAGTTGCCAAGGGAGAGGTTAGAATCTGGCCTCATATTTGTATAGGAAAACGGGAGAGCTGGGGCTCCCATCCTGTCTTGGCCACTGTTTCCTCTTCTCTTTTTCTCTCTTTCTCTCTCTCTCTCTCTCTCTCTTTCTTTTTAAATCAGGGATATGTGCAGTGGCTGGTTCCCCCTCCATTCCCCTTCTGGAAGCCCCGACTTTGTGCAGAGAGCTTTTGCCTGCAGAAAAGGGTGCAGCGTCAGTGGGGCCCCTGGGCTGGAGCAGGAGGAAGGAGTCCCCACGCCCAGTGCAGGGAAAGCGGGTGCTACCAGGGCGTGGGGACAGTTTGCTGTCTCTGGCTGCTTCAAATGAGGGGTGGCGGCCGCGGCCCGAGCGGGTACCCTGGGAAGCTGGATTCCTGGCGAAACCCATGAAGGGATTCTTCCCAGCTGACAAAACAATGCGAAGTGAATTGGCAGGACTCTTCACTCAGGGCTGGCATTGGGGGCTGTCCCTTTGGATGGGGGGGGGGAGGAATCACCCCATTATGGGTTCCTGGGTAAATGCAGTTTCAAAAGTAAACGGGCGGCTTATAGGAGAAGCAGGTCAGGAGCTCTCATAGGAGCCTGTTAAAGAAGGAGGGAGTGGCTGTCCCACACTGGTTCTCAGTGAGACGCCAGGAGGGAATGGGTGCTGGAGACTTGTCTGTTCAGCACAGACTGGAAGAAGCTGTGCGGGCTGGACGTGTCTCAGGCATTATCTGCCCCTATAAATCCAGCGTGCTTGGTGTCGGGGAGCTCTCCACAGCTGCTGTTGTGCTCAACCCTGCGGCAGGCATTGACTTAAGGAAAACAGCCTCTCCGCTTCAGACACTTGCAGTCCAGTGTGGGATGGGAAAGAAGGCTGAGAAGGTCTCCATGGCTGCGTGGCGTGTGTGAGGGATTGTGTGTGCCTGGGCCATCTGATCTCTCTTCCCATCTCATTGTAGTAACACCAGTGCTTTTGCAAGTGTGGCTTGAAGGCCTATCTCCCCACCTTCCCTTCCCAACCAGATCGTGCTCAAAAGCCCCCATGGACCCTTAGGGTTTGACACTACAAGGTAGAGGGGAACAAGGGACAGAAGGAAAGTAAGTACAAATTCAAGGTCATGGGATTTAGAAGGTAGGTGTATTTATTGCTAGTTGGAAGGATTGGGAAAGTCTTCACGGAAGAGGTCTCCCTTGAGATGATCTCTGATAGATGGATTTGAGTTTTGCGTGTGGGCAAATGGGAAGGAGGTTGAGTATTCCAGGGAGAAGAATCGCATGAAAAAGGCATGGAGGTGGGAAAAGATCAGTAAGTTCAATAAGGAGTGATTAAATCTAGTGGGAATGTGGGTCCTGGAGGAGAGATGTGATAGGGAAGGGAGTTGAGGGCTGTATCGTGGAGAACGTTGGTTGCAGAATGAGTAATAGGGAGCCATCGAAGGTTATTGAGCAGAGGAAGGATGCAGATAAAGCTTCACTTTTGGTAGGTCAGTGGAAGACAGTTTGGAGAAATAGGAGGTGGGAGACCAGCAAAAGATCCCAATAGTCTTGGTATGATGTTATCAAGAGCACAACTCAAGATGCTGAGTGTCCAGGAAGTAGGGGCTGATGGAAGACCCACATGCTTCATTGGGAGCTGGAGGCGTGTCAAAGTATCAGAGAGAGTAAGTGCTCGTTACAGAGACTGGGAAGTCATGAAGACAAGCTTGGAAGGAGTAGGTGTGGATGGCCATCAGACTGACCGTCATGGCCTCAGCAGGGGAGGGAGCCTCAAAACTATCCTGAGAGCATTACTTGATTTTCCATATTTGATATTATGGACATGGGTTGAAGCCAAAAATCCAGTGCCTGTGCCCATCATTAAAAAAAAAAAAAAAAAAAAAGGCCTAATGAATTCACTGTTGCTTTCTATAGCTTTTTTTCCTATAGGCCAGTTGTTTGCTGTCTAACGGTAAGGACCATAATCAAGGCACACGAAGGATTTTTTGGTTTTGTTTTGGTTTTGGTTTTGCACTTTGTTGTTGTTAAGAAAGTGGATGACCAGCTTCAGGAACAGAAAGCACGTAAAGCAGTCCTTCATTGTTGTTCGTGAATTTGGACAGCAGAAGAAGGTGACTGGAACGCAGACTTTTCCACGAGGCCATGTGCTTTGCTGGCTGGTTTAGCCATGAGAATTGTTGGAAGGTCTGGGCAGCCACAGTTGCAGGAGAACAGCTGGGATGTGGTCAGCGAGCGTATCCACCCGCCCCACAAGAGCACCCACAGAAGCCCGTCCTTGACAATTTAGAAACCTTGAGGCCAGCTGGCATGCTGCATTCCTTTATGGCGACTTGGCAAAGAAGGCAGGCTTGCTGACTTCTTTATCTTGAGGCAGGATCAGCTTGGGTTTTGTTTTGCAGTCACTGGCTCAGTGCCAAGTCTGCCAGAACATTCTATATGTGCTATAGATACTTCCTCAGGCCTCATGACGCTCCTTCTAAGGAACTGAGGTTTAAAGAAGTTGCGTGAGTTGAAGAGCACGTAGTAGAGTCAGGATTGGAATCCACATCCATCTGAATCAAACTGGTACATTTCTCACTACTAAGCACGTGGCCCCCCTTTTCCTTACCGTCCTTTCTCCATCTTTCCTGATGGTCTTATGGAAACACCTACGCTCACCACTCTGGGGAACAGGCTTGTACCCCACTTTCTGTAGTGCTGCAGAAGCTGGTGGAGTATGACTGCATTGTCACCTCCAGCCAAAAGCATCCAGTGTCCACAGGGCAAGCTCTGCAAGCAGATTGGTTACCTAGTGGACCCCGGAGAGCTTTGTCACACTTGTGAACCTTGGAGAAGCGCAGGGAGATACTGGGTTTATTTTAGTATTCAGTGGACCTTACCAGGAAGTAACTGAGTCACACCTATTTCTGGGGAACTTAGCGTTGGTCTCTAAATTTGGACCCTGTGGGAAGAAGCGCACAGACTGATATAAATAAATTGTCATCATGATCGACTAGGGTTTTTGGCTCGCTCCCTGACAAACCCACCCCGTTTTTGAAAAGTAAAATGATTTATAAATGTATGAAAGCCAGATCCCATGCTCCCCAGAAGCTGGTCTTTCTGGAACAAACCCAATTCAATAATAATAATAATAATAATAATAATAAAATCGGTCTTTTCCCAGAAGATTTAACATTAGATTGCAGGATTGTTTAGTTTTGCTTTATCAATTGTTAAGCATTTATCAAGAAAGAATGAAACTCTTCAAATATTTTTATAAACAATTGTATGTAAAAAATTTCTCATGCATGGAGATGGAGGTCTTGTTGATTTTGGTTTCCAACTTAAACTGGGCTTTATTTGTTTTTTATTTTTTAAGATTTATTTATTTTAGAGAGAGGGGTGTGTGCAAGGGGGCACACAGAGAGAGAATCTCAAGCAGACTTCCCACTGAACCTGGAGCCCAATGTGAGGCTGAATTTCATGACTCTGAGATCACGACCTGAGCCAAAATCAAGATTCAAATGCCCGGGGTGCCTGGGTGGCTCAGTGGGTTAAGCCTCTGCCTTTGGCTCAGGTCATGATCTCAGGGTTCTGGGATCGAGCCCCGCATCGGGCTCTCTGCTCAGCAGGGAGCCTGCTTCCCCCTCTCTCTGCCTGCCTCTCTGCCTACTTGTGATCTCTCTCTCTGTCAAATAAAATAAAAATTGTTAAAAAAAAAAGAAAAAAAGATTCAGATGCCCAACTGACTGTGCCACGCGGGCACCCCTAAACTGGGTTTTGAAGGCATTGACTCTGTTCCACAGACTAGATATGTTCAGCCGTGGACAGGAGTGGGGAAACTCAAGGGTCTATGCATTGTCCGGAGGTACTGTTTGAGGGGCTCAATTAGTGTTCAGCAACAGAGGCCACTGGTATTTAAAATATATGGATCGTGTCGAGGTGACGCATCAATTAACATGAGGCTGGACCACGTACCAAGAGACCTGGCAATGGTATGACTTAAAGATTAGAGTTTCTATCCTTTCTCTCTCACACACCCAGGCCAGGTGGGCTTTCCAGGCTGGAGGCAGGCTCAGGGCCATGTGGTCATTCAGGGATTCAGGCTCCTTCTGAGTCATTGTTCCGCAACCCCCCCCCCCCCCCCCGCAAAGACTTACTGCGATCTGCCTCTTGAAGCTGGCACACTGCCAAGCCCGGCTTGCAGCCTGCAGGAAGGAGAAAGGGTGTGGAGGAGCCACACTCTTCATTTCCTCTGAGACTCCGCTGGAGAAAGTCGAATGTCCATACCAGCTGCAAGGGAGGCTGGGAAATTCGTGTGGTTAGGCGGCCATTGTTCTCCTTCTGTGCAACCGGGGAGCTGAGATTTCGGTGCTTAACTAGCTGTATTTGCTGGTCAGCTAGGAGCTAGATACATCTCAGTGATCCAGCATGGTGGAGAGGAGGATGTGCTTGCTCTGGACCCCGATCGAAGTCCTGGGTTTGACTCCTCGCTCTGCCACTCTGAACTGGGCAGGCCACCTCATCTCTCTGTTTCCATGGCTGTGCCCTCCTTACAGGGCTGTTGGGAGGATCATAACACAACAGGTGCTCGATGCAAGGAATGAAAAGCAGCTGGAGGGAGTTTGAGGAGAGGAAGACTTAGTTTACGGGGCCGATCATCCCACAAAACCCAAAGGCAGGGGGTATGGATGAACCTTGGCAGGGAAGTGGAGCTGGAAGCATCTGGAACAGGAGGGACAAGGGGGAAGTCCTCCGAGTCACCCATCCACTAGCAAATACTGCTGGTACTGACTCCACAATAAATCCTGACTGTATCCATTTCTCTCCATTGCCACTTGCCCCTCAGGTCCAAGCCACCCTGCAGCCTGGCGTGGACGATTGCAGCAGCCCCGATGACCTGTTTCCCTGCCTCTATCCTTGGCTCTTAAATTCATTCTTGCACACAGCAGCCAGTGTGAAGTTTAGTAACACTGATGAGATCATACCTCCTGTTTGAGACCTGCAGTTCTGCCCATAGCATGTAGAATAAATTCCCAGCTCCTTACCCTGGTTTAGCAAACCCCACATAATCCAGCTCCAACCCCCTCTCTGTCTTTATCTACCATACTGTCCCTCCTTCACTTGGCTTTATCTACATGGTCCAGCTAGATCTAACCATGTTATCTATTAGCTCAGTCCTGCCTCAGGACCTTTGCACAAACTGTTTTTGATGCCTGGACCACTCTCACTCCTTTCTCCTTCTCTTATTCGGATCTCAGTTTAAAATTCAGAAACATCTCTGTTATGTCCCCTACTTTAATTCCCTGCCTAGCGGTTTCACACTATGATAATTGTCTCACTGACGTTTTATTGTTATCCAATCCCCAGGCCCCATCACCGCAATACATGCAATTTTTATGAGTGGGGAGCTGTCTGTCTTGGTCTTTGATGCATTCTTCTTGCTTAGTAATATTTATTGATTGAAATGATGAATTAAGCAAAAAAAAAAGACACTCGCTATTATTTTTTTAAGATTATTTATTTATTTGAGAGGGAGAGAGCACATGGAAGTGGGGGGAGGAACAGAGGGAAAGGGACAAGTAGACTCCGACACGGGGCTGGATCTCATGACCCTGAGATCATGACTTGAGCCCAAACCAAGAGTCGGATGCTTAACTGACTGAGCCACCCAGGTGTCCCTATGTTTACTATGCCTGAAACTCTTTTACAACGTAACAGTATATTTTGAACTGCTTTCCATTTGAACAAATACACAACTACCATCCTATTATCCTATAAGCGTCCCCTGTCCCATCACTTAGGTATACTGTAACTGATTTCATCAACCCCTGCTGTTGGGGTATTTCTTATTTTTAAATTTTTATTTTTTAAAGATTTTGTTTGTTTATTTGACAGAGAGAGACACACAGCGAGAGAGGGAACACATCAGGGGAGCAGCAGAGGGAGAGCGAGAAGCAGGCTTCCTGCCGAGCAGGGAGCCCAAAGCAGGTTTCGATTGAGGGACCCTGGAATCATGACCTGAGCCAAAGGCAGACGCTTAACAACTGAGCCACCCAGGCGCCCCCCTGTTGGGGTATTTAAGACCATCCTTACATAAGGACATCTCTGTGCATTCGTCATTATTTCCTAGAATGCATTTGTGCGGGTGTCGTGATGGAAGATATGCAGGTTTCTGAGGTTTGCTAAGTAGAGGAAAACTGACTTCTAGAAAAATGGCCATTGTTTGTATTGCTTCTATGGGGTCTGCTTCCTCGGACCCTAGGACACAAGATCGACTGTAAAATTATTTTGCCAACTGGACACACTCACTCTCTCACTCACTGAATCTCACTGTTTCAGTTCACATTTTTAAAAAGCTACCAGTCCTGTTCAATATTTTAGATCTATTTAATGGCCCTTCGTATTTCTGTGTTTTGTCTTTTCCTGGTGGCCTGTTCACCAGCTTGTCCCTTTTCAGAATGAGCTTCATCTGCAAGTGCTGTTTCTTGGTGATCTTTTTCCTCTTGTGTCCTCAGAGGCACAGGTTCAGGTGGGAGAACATTTGTAAGAAGGAGGGAAATTGATTCCAGCCTGGCCCGCCAAGCTCCCCAGAGGCCCTGTCCTTCCTCCCATTAGAATATAAATTGGCTACCGCTGATGCTGCTGGAAGCAATGCCCGAAAGGTGCATTTGCAAAGAAAAGCCAACAGTGACTAAGAGGCCAGGATTATAGAACCCGGGTCAGGGGTGTGTCCCCCCTTGGGAATGACCATGGGGCCCTCCCTCCTGGCGCAGAGCTGTGGCATCGGCATCTTCATCGGAACGGAGGCTTCTGTTTCTCCATTCTGCAGGTCTGTGCGGAGCCGAGTACGCAGCAATCGGATGGTCCTTCCGCGCAGACTACGTGGGGTCTAGTGATGCCTTACTGGGTCTTTGTGGGGGCATTTGGAGTGACTGAGGCTTGGCGGTAAGAAGAAAGCAGGCAGCCTTCCTTGCACAGCGGACTCAGGAACTGGCAATACCGCAGAGCAGGCTGCCCTTTGGGCCAGGCCTCTGTCACCCCTGAAGTCAAAGCTTCAGACTTAAACTGACCTGGGAAGGAAACCCACCCTTAAGGGGTAAGTAACGGCCACAGCTTTTGGTCGTCCGTCTTTCATGCCTCTCCTCTTTCTCTAGGGAGGGCATGGCTTTCAGAGGATGTGCTCTTACATACGTTTCCCAGGGAAGCTCCCAGCAGAACATCGGGGCCCTCGAACCCACTACTCTTTGCTGAGTGATGATGGAGATGTAGCCTGGGTCCCGGCACACAGCAGAGGGAGGGGACTGGTACCCCAAACCAGGGCTTCTGGAACAGTGGTTGGCTTTTCAGAAAGCTTGAGGTTCATTGTCAACTGCTGGGCTCTTCCTTACTCTGGAGGGTTTCTCTTTCTGTACGTGTGTGTTTGCATATCTATATTTGTGCCCGAGTTCAAGTGCTTTTTCTTATAAAGTGCTAGTAGGAAGTAGTTGTTTTTAAAATATCCTTTCTTTTCTAGGGGTGCCTAGGTGGCTCAGTGGGTTAAGCCTCTGCTTTCGGCTCAGGTCATAATCTCAGGGGCCTGGGATCGAGCCCCACATTGGGCTCTCTGCTCACCAGGGAGCCTGCTTCCTCCTCTCTCTCTGCCTACCTCTCTGCCTACTTGTGATCTCTGTCAAATAAATAAAAAAACTTTAAAAAAATCCTTTCTTGACACAACAAAGAGCTAGCAAATGCATATGTATTGCTCCATTTTTTCCCCCCTGAAAATCTGTGAACTCCCCAAATCATTGGCTCTACTGATTTCAGGGAGAGGCTCTCCATGTAATTGTGCCTACGACATTCTGTGTTAACGGGAGACTTGGGGGACTTCTTGCATTAAGCCTCAAAAGAAGGACACCACCTCATTTCAGTTGCCGAGAAGGCCTTTTCCTTCCCCAGGATGGGAACTGGGGCACCTCCACCATCACTCTGGGGAGGGGGCAGTGATGCCAAATTCAGGTGGGCCCCTGGGCTGGCACAGCTGTGGGAGGTGACACGGGGTGTGTGGTGGGGGTGCGAGGTCCTTGGATCACAGGCCCGAGAAGATTCTGGAAGGAAAACCGAGGAAGCAAAGTAAGAGCAGTGTCTTCTCGATGACTCTCCCCCTTTCCTTCCCTACCTCCCAGCTTCCTCAGATGGCTTCGCTTTAGGAATCTCAGGGCCTCCAGGGAAATTTTATGCAGCGGAAGTTAACTTGCCTGTTTTTAAATAACCAGGGTCTGGACATTGGATTTTTAATTTTAGAAAACTCCAAAAATAAGGCATAAAGACAAATATAAGTCAATCGAAGCTTCCCAACGTTTCCCATTGTTGGAAAAGCACGATAAAGCTTTCGGAAGCCAGAGCTGGAAAACAGAATCAGTTAAATGGCTGCAGAAGGAGAGCAGGCAGGGGTCCCCTTGTTGCCCCCTGTGTCTTCATCTGTGCTAATTCTCAGTACAGGAGACTTCAGGGGTATTATTACAAGATAAGAGCTCAGTGTCATATTCCTGGGAGAACAATTCCCTCCGGTCTGCAGTAAGATCTTGGATTTGACCTACGGCTTCCGTGTCACAAAGACTCAGTGCAGGCCAAGCTCGCTTTTCCTCCCCCATCCCCCTCCCTCCTAAAGAGAACCTCAATTTCTTTGCCATTATATTTAAGCAGCCGTTTTATGAGATGCCAGAAGCAAGGCTGGACTCCATAGTCACTGTGTTTCGGCCAAGTCCAGTGCGTGCTGTATTATACATGGACAGGCACAGCCCGGTGCTTTGGGGCACTGAGTCAGTCCTGCGGAGACCCCATGATTTGCTCTGCTGCCTGTCTTGGTGGCTTAGCTTGTTTTCATACTACAGAGGTGGGGGTAGTGGTAGGGGTGGAGTGAGGGAGTTGCACTTTTGGAGAACAGAAGAGCTTAGGAAATGTGATTCTACCATCTTTATAAAGGCAGCAAAGGAGATCTCACAGCAGGTGTGGGAAAAAGCCCCTGGGGTGCACAGCTGGCAACATTTTCCCCAGAGGGCCGAGTGGGGCACGGAGGGGGTCCAGGCACAGCTCAGAGGGGATCGGCCCTGGGGCAGGTGGGCTTCTACAAGGGGTAGTCTGGGGTTGGGGATTCTCAAGTTCAACAGGAATGTCTATAGCCACCTGTTACCTACAGAGGAACTGGTGGGAAAGCCTGGGGGAAGGCAGAAGGGCAGGGAGTCTCCCAGGGCAGCAGGGGGAAGGTCGCCTTCATTGAAAGAATATCGAGGGACCCCAAGGGCGGGGGCTTCAGAGCAGTGGAGACCCCTTGTCCCCAGGGAGACGAACTAGCGAGAAGTCACGGCCATTTCTAGATGATTAAACATTCTGTACGCTCTTACACCAGTTTGAGAGATTTTCTTATCTCACTGAAAAGTAGTCATAATGGAAAAATCTAGACTTAAATTTTGTAAACAGATCTGGAAAATTATAACCCAATCTACATATAACTGAAAAATAACACTTAGGTGTGTGAGGGGAGTCATGTGCTCCTGGAAATGCTTGGTGTGCATGTGGATTGTTGGGTCCTCTGCAGCGGTCCCCAGATGCCTGGGGTCCTCGACCTACCAGGGGAACCAGTAAACTAGAAGTTCAAAAAATCAGGTCCCTCCCCTGCGAAGTTTAGTGGATGAAATTGAGGAACTTACAAATCCGTGTTTTCAGCCCAGGTTCAGTCCTGATTTTGAACACTCATATCCAAATGCTCTGAGCTACCTGGATGTTTCGTAGGCAAACCTCAACATTGCCAGACCGAATTCTATTCTGGATTCCTCTATCTTCCTCAGCAGAAAGTCTCCTCCCCGTGTCTCACTGGCTGCCATATTTGGCCCATTTTATTTCCTAAAGCCTTTCTGGAATCCTCCAAGCCCACCCCTCTCTGTCCATTGGCTTCCAAGACCCAGCTCAGGCCCCCAGGGGCTGTCACCAAGGACTATGGGAACCCCTTCCAATAACAACCCATCGGAAGTGCCCATTTTGCCACCTCACTCCTGTGCTTAACACCCCACCCCATGAAAAGATGCTCAGCATCAGTCGTCATTAGGGAAACGCACATCGGAATCGGGAGACACCACTACACACCCATCAGGATGGCCAACATAAAACCAGGGACATCACCAAATCCTGGTGAGGACGCACCCGAGCTACATCGCTCATACGTTGTGGGTGGGAATGTAGAATGGACCAGGGCTGACAAACACATTCTGGAAAACCCTCTGGAAAACCGTTGGGCAATTACTTAAAAAAAAAAACAAAAAACCAAACGTGCAACTACTAGAGACCCCAGCAAGGGCATTTCTGAACACTTACCCCAGAGAAATAAAAACTTATCTTCACCCAGAGCCCTATCCTTAAATGTTCAGAGCAGCTTTATTCGTAATAGTCCCAAACTGTCCTTCCATAGGCCAGATGTCCCTTAATAATAGGCAGTTAAGCAAAACTGGGACACATCCATGCCACGGAGCAGTACCCAGGAACGAGAAGGAGCCAACCGCTGAGACCTGTATTAAATTGGATGCCTCTCCAGGAAGTGATGCTGGGTGCAAAAGAACAAACAAGAAGGTCTGTATGAGTGAGATGAAGGTATGATTCCATTCACATACAATTCTTGAAATGTTACCATTTTGTAAATGGAGGACAGGGGTTTGGGATGGGGAGCAGGGTTGGAGGGGTGTGGACATGATAATAAAAGGGCAGCATGAAGGATCCCTGTGGTGGGACTATCCTAGCTTGACTGTGGTGGTGGATACCCAAACCCACACGGGTGATAAAATTACACACACACACACACACACACACACACGTACAAGTAGAATGGGGGAATCAGAATACTTTAATTGTACTAATGTAAATATCCTGGCTGTGATATTGTACCAGAGTCTTACAAAGAATTACCAGGGGACAAATTTTACAACAGGTAAAGTATAAGATTTTTTTTCCTTTTTTTTTTTTAAGATTAAAAAAAAATTTTTTTTTAAGTAATCTCTATACCCAGCTTGGGCCTTGAACTCACAACTGAGATCAGGAGTTGCGTGCTCTACTGACTGGAACCAGCCAGACGCCCCAGAAAATTTTCCATATTATTACAACTGTGAATCTATAATGAGCTCAATTTAAAAAACTGTTAAAATGTGAAAATGTGTTTGTGTTAAAGTGTATTTTGGGGGTGAAACATATATAACATGAAATTGACCAATGTAGCCATTCTTAAGTGGACACTTCTGGGCATTAAGCACATTCACATTGTTGTGCAGTTATCACCACCGTCCATCTCCAGAACTTCTGCACCTTCCCAGCTCACTTTCTGTACCCATTAAAAGTTAACTTCCCATTCTCCCTTCCCCTATACATTTGAAAGAAACACTAAACCCTCCAGAGCATCTCATCATCCACAGTGCAACCTTTCTCAGTGACCTTGACCTGCCCTTGCTCCGTAGGCTCATCTGCCCATGGTCCCCTGCACCCTGTCTTGCCTTATCTCATCCTTGTCGGGATACCTCCTCTCCACCTTGCAGATTCTATTTCAGGGTCCTTCTGAGGTCTGGGAGGAGGCCAATGTGTTTACACAGTCGTAAATTTTTGTCAATTTGCAAAAATAAAATATTTTCATTGCAATCAGGAGCCACCTTGGGCATGTCCTGTCCTTGTCCCCCACCGCCCCCGCCATACCTAAAGTTGTTGACTACTTCCTATGTTTTATCTGTTACATGTCTTCTTTTCAGGTTGGCTAAGCTTGGATTTTTTCTTTAAGGAATTTAAGTGTCATGAGAATGTCTGCGCTTCATGAAGCTGTTTGAGCCTTGCAGTGTAGGATGTGTTGAGAGCTCCAAAATGTATTTTTGCAGACTTGGAAGAAGAGATCGAACATAAATGAGAAGCATTCAAAGCTTACGCAAAAAAGTTGATAAACCTTCAATATGCATTTTTCTTAGAATTTGGAAGGATGCTTTGGAACACGTCAATAAAAGAAGTGAGAAATCACAGACTCCTAATTTGGATGAAAATGAACCTATTGTGTCATCTTTAAATTTATTAAAGAACTGAGAGCGGCATAAGTATACAGAAATTGGATTCCTATGTTGTATGCCCAAAATGAATGTAACATTGTGGTCAACTCTACTCCAGTGAACTAATATAAAATAATAATGTGAAACCAAACAAAAAAGCTGGGAGCAAATTAATGGATTATATACAAAATGTGATTTAAAAAACCATGAAATCGATAGAAATCATTCTGACGTTAAAGAATTGTGAAAATTTTTAAAAGATATGTCAAAAGTAGAAATTCATTAAGAGAAAGATATTCTCTTTCTAATGGAAATGATGACTAAGTCCTCAGATTTTTTTGATAAGTAGATTAGTTAACTGAAAGGAGTCGAACATTTGGACACATTAGGAAAAGATTGAAGTTTCTTGTTGATTTGCCCACAAACACGGATATCAACAATATAATTTAAACTTAAGACACATACTATAACAAGGAAATCAACAGCAAAGTGGCTAATGAGTTTCGTCAATTCAGAGAATTTGAGGATAGCAAAATGAGTCACCACCCAAGAAAACTCGGAATACCCTGAAATCTCACAGCTCATATATAAACCTTAAGAGGTTTTTCTCAGTTTTGACAACAATCCTGAAATTTACACAGCCACCCCAGAAATTAGTGGGAAGTGCAAAGAATTTGTTCTAAACTGTCAAGAATAAAAATAAAATTTCTATCCACCATGGGAGAGGAAGGACAGCATTATCCATTTTCTCTGTAAAAAATATGGCATTGTTATAGGACGGGGCAATCGAAGAGTGGGCAGGACAAATATATAGGGAGAAAAGCATTGCAGAGCGAATCAGGCAGATCATGAATGAAATTATTGTGTCTCTTTCTTTCTTTCTTTTTTTTTTCAATCATGTAATGTTTGCAGTATTTGATCAACTTTTTAAAATTTGCAGTGTGGTGTTTTCTTGTGCTAAGCGAATATTCATTTTGGCACCTAATTTTGTGTTCATAAATTTGTATCTGAAAGACACTCCCCAGATTTTTTTTTTTAAGATTTTATTCATTTATTTGACAGAGATCACAAGTAGGCAGAGAGGCAGGCATAGAGAGAGGGGAACAGAGAGCTGAGCAGAGAGCCCGATGCGGGGCTCGATCCCAGGACCCTGAGATCATGACCTGAGCTGAAGGCAGAGGCTTAACCCACTGAGCCGCCCAGGCACCCCAAGACACTCCCCAGATGACATGAGCCTCAGGCCCCCACAAAATCTGGATCTATGCGCGCCGCACGTCTCTGCTCACCTGTCTTAGCTGCGTAACCGCCAGGCACGTTCTAAGACTCTTATCTCATATTGTCCTTCCTAACAGTAAAAAAGCAAACCCTGAAAACCTTTGCATATGCTTTTATTTCCCCTACTGTAAACAGTATCATATGATGGACAAGGACACATACTCGGGCCCCTGCTGGCTGGGTTTGAATTCCAGTAACTGGCCTGGTAGCTTTGTGACCTCAGGCAAATCCCTTATGCTCTCCAACTCAATACTTTCTTCTGGAAAACCGGGATAATAGCTACATACTTAAAATATCATTGTGATGGTAGTGATTTTTAAAAGTCTGGCATGTGTTTCCAGTACCTAGCAAGGTGTCTGGCAGAAAGCCTGGTATGCAGTAGGTGCTCTATAAAGGTCAGGTTAATTTGAATGCGTGGACTGGTTGCAGAGTGGCTGAGGCCCATGGCTTCACAGAGTGTGACATTTTGTAAATTCATCTCTCTAGTCCTGGATTTTGTGAATATGAAACAGTGGTTTCCAAATTGAGATCTTCCGAGTTCCAAAATCCTGAGTTAGTAAACATAAAATAATATGTGATTTTATTACCTACTAGAGTGAACATTCAGGGAAGCTCGATTTCAGTTCTCTTGACAATTTCTGGGTTTTTGCTCTTGACTCTGATTCTTCAAATATTTTCTCTAAGCAAGCAGGATATAAATAGAAACAACATCCCAATTCCAGACTTTGTGATTACGAGCTCATAGTAATCTTATTATTAATAGTTGTCCGTCTTTAACATCCTTATTTTCCTCCCTTTTAGGAGTATCTATAGTAACTTGCATTTTTATAAATCTCTAGATTCGGGAGGTATGTGTTTGTGATAGTTCATTTTGCGTGTTCACTTGGCTAGGTTATGGTGCCCAGTTTGCTCAAACACTAGTCCACGGTATTTTTTAGACACGATTAACACTTGTAGTCAGTTGACTTTATTTATTTACTTTTTTTTAGTCAGTTGACTTTAAAGAAATTATCTTCCATGATGTGGGTGGGCCTTATCCAACCAGTTGAAGGCCACTGAGAGGAAAGACAGGTTTAGGGATAAGAAGGAGTTCTGTCTCCACACTAAAACGTAGAAACCCTGCTTGAGTTTCCAGCCTGTTGGCCTCTCCAGCAAATTTTTTGCTAGCCCCCACAATCATGTGAGCCAATTTCTTAAAATAAATCTGCTTGTATATATCCGGTTCCATTTCTCTGGAGGCCGTGACTAATACAGCACTCAAACAGGTCAGCTCAAGACATAGGAGGAGCGTGCATTCATTCATCGGCTCATCTAGGCAGTAATAACTTCGATGCACACAGCATTCTGGAGGGCGTTGGACATGATTTGTGAACTATCACAGGAAGCACGACGGGCTCATACTGTACACTTCCCTGAAAATGCCCCGTAGAGTCTGATTAAGCAACAAGGAAATAGGTATTACAGGAGCTGGGAGACTTACTCTAGGTTTGGTTAGACAAAGGCCCCCTTTCTAGGAACTCCAGAGTCTACACTTGTCCCAGTTAGAAGATGAGACTTTTAGCAGAATGTTCCAAAAATGAGATCCTGACCCATGCTGCAGCAGCAGAGAAGGACCTCAAGGTCATTATGCTAACTGAAATAAGCCAGTTGCAACAAGACAAATACTGTATAATTCCGCTTGTCTGAGGTGCCTGGAGTAGTCCAATCCACAGAGGCAGGAAGGATGGTGGTTGCCAGGGGTTGGGGGAGGGGAGAATGGGGAATGGTTTGGGATGATGAGAAAGTTCTGGAGACGGATGGTGGTGAAGGTTGCACGACAGTGTAAATGCACTTAATGCCACTGAACTATATGCTTTGAAATGGTTAACACTGGTAAATTTGGTAAAAATGGTACATTTTATATTATGTGCCTTTTATTACCACCTCCCTCTCCCCCCAAAGCTGTACAGGCTTTTCGAGGGCAAGGAACTTGATCCTGAGGCTACTTCACCATTCTGAAAGCACATGTGCCATTCTTTGGCTCCTAGCTTACTCTGCACCTGTCTCCCTAACATCAACCATCTCAAAGCGTTCATTCAGACAGGAATGTGGTCACAACCAGGACAAACCCATCGGTGCCCGGAAGGACAAAATGGTAGTAGCCCTGGGTAAGCCAGGAGAGCCTGTGGAAGACATTCCTTCAAGCCACCTACTTGTCCCACTGGGGATGGGACATCCCCAGATCCTGCCTCCCCACCCTCTCCACCAGTCATCTTGGAGCTTGAGGATAGCAGCGCCTGGGGGACGGGAATGCCAGACCCGCCTGGGTTTCTGAGACCACACCCCCCCCCCCATTCGTAAGGGTGAGGTTCAGCCTTCTCTCTGTCACCGAGCTGCCACCTCAGACATCAGTCGGGACAACCATTCCCAGGGCACCTCATTCTCACCTCCTTGGAGGGCCAGGGGAGACCGGAGCCTGCAGCCTTCCCCCTGGGAGACAGAGTGTGGCGGCTGTGGGAGATGGGAGGTCAGGAAGGAAACATAAGGCAGATTCCCTGGGACCTGCTGTCCTCTCAGCAGCCATCTGCTGCTGGCTGGGGCCGGAGCCACATTTTCCTGCAGACTTCTCACTTCTCCCAACGAGAAATGTTGCCCTTGAATCAAGACAGTGGTGAAATACCTCTAAATAATTAATCGTTCTCTTGAATTGGTGTTCTCTGCCTGCTTATGCTTTTCGGGTTGCTTTTGCTTGTCTTTCCCCCTTTTTGATTCAAAGGTGGGATTAATAATTTATGAGCAGATGTGTGGTGCCATGCACTCACGCTCACACGCACGGGGAGAGGAGGCCCCCCCCTTCCCTCTGCATGTCGGAATCGATCGGAGGGAAGTCAGAGCCTCCAACATCAGACTCTTTCCTGCTCTTCTTGGAACAGAAATGAGGGTCAAGTCTATGTATAGGTTTGGCCTGGTTCAAGCTCAAGAGCTTTTCATTCTGTTCAACAACGCTGACAGGCGCTGGGTCCCAACAGACCTTAAATAGAGCAATAATACATTCTGTGACAAAGAGCACCGAGGGGGAGAAATTAGGAAATGGAAAAATGAATGTTATTTTTTTATTCAGCCAGGACTTCAAAAGGGGGAGGGTAAGGGAATCTAATAAGGAGGCAGAGTTGCTGGAGGGAAGACTCTGGAAGGTTTGCAGTCCCCGTTACGGACGTAGGTGGCCCCCGGGAAATGGGAAGCAAAGCAGGATTGGACCAGGCACAGGGGATCGCTGGTGAATGTTTTAGGTGGACTGGTAACAGACATCCCAAGGAAAACGGGAGAAAACCGTGTGTGGAGAATGCCCCATTTTCAAAACATCTGTGGGGACAGATGAAAAAGTGATCAACAGGTTTGCTCTGAGAAGGGGTACGCGGACGGGGGACAGGACCGGCAGGACCGTCCCTGTTATTAACCAGACTGTTTCAGAACCTCGAATATCAGCGGCACTTGTGTGTGTTACTTTCCTACAAAAACCACGACAGATAAATAAAGACACGAGGGCACGAATCGGGGGCAGATTTAAAGAGGCTTCTTTGTGGTGAACGAAGAGAAGTCAGAAACGCACAGATTGTGAGAGGACCTGTTTTCTGGTCTGTAAATATTTTGATAAAATAAATCTTATGAAGATGTAAAGGAGAGTTCCACGAGGCGGCACCATACCCTGTGACTTTATGTGTCCGTCAGAGACGGCAGATTATCGGCCATTTCACGTGGTCAGACCCAGGATATCTCCATCTTGGCACTGCGGATATTTCGATACTATTTTGCTGAGCTGTGAGGCTGACCTATGTGTTCTAGGATGTTGAGTGGCATCCCTGACCTTGGCTCACCAGAAGAGCATTAAATCAAGTGTGGGGCTTGGGCCCTCCTAATTTGGGTGCCCCATCAAGCTGTGTGATGTAGACACCCATGAGGCTAACTCTGGTTTCCAGACATTGCCAAATGTGAGAACCACTGGTTTTTTTTTTTTTTTTTTAATATTTTATTTATTTATTTATTTATTTATTTATTTGACAGACAGAGATCACAAGTAGGCAGAGAGGCAGGCAAAGAGGGAGAGAGGAGGAAGCAGGCTCCCCGCCGAGCAGAGAGCCCGATGCGGGGCTCGATCCCAGGACCCTGAGATCGTGACCTGAGCTGAAGGCAGAGGCTTTAACCCACTGAGCCACCCAGGCGCCCCAGAACCACTGGTTTAATCTATTAAACTTAGGTCTACTTAGACACGTACTCAGAGTCACAGAAAAAGTCCAACTTTTGTGTTTTTTTTTTGACAGAAAAGACACATTTATTATAAAACAATGTTTGTTTCATGATGAGGGTAGAAAAATAGCATTAGGAGCTACTAAAAAGGCTCTGGAGCTCGGCCTCTGAGGACTGAGGTGAGAGGCTTTTGCTTTACTCCGGGAGCAGAGCGTCCCGAGGCTCGCTGAGCTCACGGGACAGGAGCGCACAGCACGCATGGGGAGTAAGCCGCTCCGGTCCTGCTGGAAGCCCAAGGTGCTTACACGGTCTGGACAAGATGCTCTGGCCACGATGATCGAAGAGAACTTGAGGGCCCCAGGGAACTGCTTTTGAGAAGGGCCAGGATGGGACAACCTTGTTCCTCCCAAGACTGGATGTGGAACAGTCTCTCAGGCTGAAGGCTGATGGTCCTGGTTCAGAAGATGATGCCCAGCGGCCTTCTGCTCGGTTTGTTGCCCAAATGTCTGTGCCAAAGAAGAGTGGAACCTTTCCCAGGACAACCTGACCCACCAGTTCTCACTGGTGTGGTTAAAGAGCGGAAATATCTGTGGTCTCATCCCGCGGCTGCTGAATGAAACGTTTATACTCCCAATCTGGTCCATACTGGAGAAAGCCGTCAGGGTGAACACCTCAGGCAGCAGCTCTGAGCCACAGAAGAAGAGCGAGATGCTGGTTCATGATGGCTTCCGGCGGAGCACATAGGTCTGTGGCAGATAATAAGAGGCCACCGGGACAGATGGCAAGGTCAAGGCCATGCTAACACCAAGTGGCATCTTTTGTTGGCAGAGGTTTCCCTTTGTACCAAAAAATAGTCGAACTCCTTCAACTCCAAGGTAAAGGAGAAACATCACCACGTCTAGGACTAGATTCGCTGTTGGATATGGTAATAGGAGAGCTTTCTACAGAAATATGAAGAGTTCCAGCAGGAAACAGGTAACATAGTACCACCTTTTCAGAAAGAACAGGATTTCCAGTGGTGGGGGTGAATGCCAGCCATGTCCTTCTGGAAACCATCTGCAGTCTCCATGGAAACTGTAAGCCATACAGCCGCTCCAAGAACTTCTTTAATTTTTTTTTTTTAAAGCATAAAATTGGATGAAGTCCTAAGAAATGCTACGGCAGAACATCTAGAAATTTGGCTGGCAGCCAAATCTGGCCCGCCATCTGTTTTTGTAGATAAAGTTTTATTGAAACACAGCCATGTTCATTTGTTTACATACAGTCTGTGGCCACGTTCCCCTAAGACAGCAGTATTGAGAAGTTCCAACCGAGACCATATGGGCTGCAAAGACTAAAGTATTTGTTATTTGTCCTTTTACAGAAAAAGTTTGCTGACCCTGCTCTAGATGATTGGGTTTTCAACCTGTGATGGTGGTGGTGGTAGAAAAGATGGAATTAGCTAGAAGCCTGTGGGTGTGTTGTCCTCTGGCCCCTATTGTCCACACCAGCTGGAGCAGTTAGGGTTCTTGTTGCAAAGATAGTAGAGAATTCCTCCTGCTTAGGTAAGGGAAGGAAAATGTATAGGGAGGATATCAAGGGTGCTCAGAATCAGTGGGTGGTTTAATTAATGCATGAAATCGTGTGTGGAACACAAGAGAAGTAATGCCTTGGATTCTTTTAGTGTCCAGCTTCCTCAATCAGAGTTCACAGGAGAGGAAATGATCAGAATGGAGCTCTTCGAGTGTTAGAAAGAGTTACAGGCTGAACAAATGTAGGGTCTAGGTTAGTTTTTATTTTATCTGAACAGGTTCATTTCATTCCTAATAAATATTCTTTTACATTTTGGCTCTTTTTTCCTCCAATTTTTGAAAAATATTACATGTCTTGAAAGAAGTGCTTGGTGAAAACAATCGAAAAGAAGGCGGTCTGATGGAAACTCAAGTAGTTTTGCAAGAGTAATAATAATTATGTTGGTAGGTTCCCTGCCTAAGCCTTCTCAGTGGGCAGCATTTGCAAATTAAACACACTATGAAATATTCAGCCCCTTGCTACATCTCAGTTGATTTGTATAATCCCCCTGCCCGGCTCTGGGGTGAGCTATTCCCTAATTAATTATTAAATTCCCATCTGTACAGTGCAAACAGGATAATGAAATTCCAGCAGGCCCTAGGAAAAGCCGGGCACCGCCTTCTGGGGAAGGCTTCTGGCTTTCCCGGGCTTGACCCACCCTTCCAGCCAAGGGTCCCTTCCCGTGCATCTCCCCCAAGGACTAATTGTAGATTTGGCCGGTGACCAAAGCAGTTCCGACCTTCCTATAACCCGGGATTCCACGAGTCTGGTCAGCCCCATACCACCCACAGCTCAGCCACCAAGGAGTCATCATATGGCTTTATAAGGACATTCTCCAACCCATCCTAGGCTTGTTTTATGGACGGCCCCTAAGGTTCATGGCTATTCCCCGATTACTTCATTTTTGGGTGCGTTCTTCCATGTGGCAAAAAATCAGTTTTGCTCTAGTCATTCAGCATGGATTTTCAAAGCCACGACCCCCTCCAGCTCTGTGGAAAACAGACCCAGGCCCTTGCAGAAGGTCCGGTGGGCATACTGGGGCCAAGTAGCCATGGCAGACGAGGCTGAAGATTGGCTGCAGGGGAGCTGAGGATTTGGGGGTAACCTGGTGGCCCCTAGGAGTGAGCTCGCTCACCTGAGAACTGAGGTTTCTGAGACATTTCACTGTGGTCCCCTCCAGGCCGTTCTTGCTTGGGAGCTGTGTTGCTGGGCAGATTTTTTGGGATTTAAAAACCAGCACTCATTAGTCAATGTAATCTTATTTATTTATTTGAGAGAGAGAGAGAGAGAGGGAGAGAGGAGTGAATACACACACCAGGGGGAAAGAGGCAGAGGGAGAAGCAGACTCCCTGCTGAGCACAGAGCCCGATGTGGGGCTCAACCCCAGGACCCTGAGATCATGACCTGAGCCAAAAGCAAGAGCTGGACGCTTAACCAACTGAGCCACCCAGACGCCCCCTCAATGTTGTCGTTAGACACACTGAAGAGAATTATTCACAAAATGGTTATATTTGACATTCCTTGGGGTCATATAGCCCAGTTCTCAAACTTTCCCCTGCACATAAGTCACCTGACGATTTTGTTAACGTGCAGACTCTGATGCAGTGAGTTTGCCTGGGGCCCGAGACCCCACATTCCTGGGAACCCCCAGATGCTGCTGCTGCTGCTGGTCCACGGACCACACATTGAGTAGTGAGAGGCCGTGAGGCAGAAGTGTACTTGCAAAGAGAGAAGAAATCAGACTCACCAATGAAGGGAAAGAACCAACATGTTAAGCTCATGTGTACCTTTTTGTAGCTTTTTAATTAAAGGCATGATTCGAAGGGATTAGAGCAAAGTCGGCATTAAACTTCTTTTCTTGTGTTTATTATAGTCCTTTTTTTCATTTCATGGAAGCCTGTGTTAAAATTTAGAAGTGGGTCTGCAATGGCTCCTTGGGTCTGAGCTTCTGGTTGACCTGACGGAATCGTGAACTCTGCTTTTTTACAGGTGGGAGTGCGTGATGTCTAGGAAGTCTGGAACCTCTCTGGCCTCTTTCACCATCTGTAACGTGGGGATAATCTCAGAACCCACTGACGTTGTACACCTGGAGTCATTGGGGGCGGACTCTGGGATTGTTTTGGCTGGGGTCCAACCCCTGGCTTTACCGCTGGAGTGTTTTCCCCTTCTCTGGACCTCGTTCTTCTCATCCGTAGGAGAGGACAGGTTGGGACCTGTTTTAGAGGATTGCTGTGAAGATTGGGTGAGGACTAGGACCGCTGCATGGCAGGTGCTCGGTGATGGTAGGTGACGGGAGGACCAGCAGAGCTGACCTGGCAGCTGGTCCAAGATGAAAATGCCTGCAGAGAGGCAAGGAGAAGAGGGTGCGTTGAAGGTCTGGGAGGCCATTTGTACTTTTGCGTCACATTTATGGAATGTCTGCGATTGTGCCAATACTGTGTGGGGTTCTATGGGGCACCTGAAGAACCATCTGAAAGGAATTCTGTAAGAACGCCGTAGACATTCTTTTTTTTTTTTTTTTTTTAAAGATTTTATTTTATTTGACAGAGAGAGAGAGAGAGATCACAAGTAGGCAGAGAGGCAGGCAGAGAGAGAGAGGAGGAAGCAGGCTCCCCGCGGAGCGGAGAGCCCGATGCGGAGCTCGATCCCAGGACCCTGGGATCATGACCTGAGCCGAAGGCAGAGGCTTTAACCCACTGAGCCACCCAGGCGCCCCCGCCGTAGACATTCTGACGGAAGCAAAAGAAATGCCACATCAGACACGAACTGAAAAACCAAACCAAACCAAACCAAACCAAACCAAACCAAACACAACAGTCTCCTGGGAGGCTGACTGATGTGTCGGGCCCACTGGTTGATCACAATGATGAGGTTACTCGATCGTAAGCTTGAGGACACGGGTGTCATGGAAGAACAGGAGGTTAAGTTGAAGTAGGGAGCCCGGTGGCTGAAGCCTATCGTTTGCGTGTTTGAATCCTCAGAAAATCTGGTTCTCCAAGGGAAGTAACCATCCGGGTGATGCAGGGGACATGCTAGGAAACCTTGTGTTTCATCCTGTGCTCTCCATGGCAAGATGGCGCCATGTGAATTGGCCGGGGCGGGCGCTGGAGTGAGTTAGATTCCTTTGCATTGGTTGATCTGATGTCCCGGGAGTGAGTCTGCGTCAGGGGTTGCAGACTCCTGAACTGTTGGCCACATCCAGCTTGCAGATGGAGTTGGCCCTCAGTTTCCTTTTTTAAACGTTTATTAGCTGCCAACAGGAAAAGTGTTGGAGATTTTATATTAAAGTTGAGATTTCCATCTATAAAACTAAAATGAGTAATTCTGGGCCTGGGTCCCTGTGTGGTAGCAATCTGTCAGCTCTGAATAAAGGATGTGCCCTTCAGGGGAACGCGGCTTCCCAGGTGCCACACAGTCCCTGCCTACCCTACTTTAACCATTCACCTGCCCTGACTGGCCTCTGTGGGCATTTTCATGTGTGACTGTGTCATAGTTTGGGCACCTCTCCCATAACTTATCATCTCATCTTCTGTTTGAGGGCCGGGAAGCTATGTTCTAGATTTTCGCCCTCCCAGTGTCTTCATGTCCTTAAAGTTTTGTTACCTGTAGGCCCACAACAGTGGAAGGGACACTTGACCCCGAAGATCTGGGTGTACATGTAGGCGTTGACCCTCACCAGCTCTGGGACTCTGGGCAGGCACAGTCATTCCAAGACTTATTTTCTTTGTGAAGTGGAGGCTTCCCACCATGACCAACTGGGCAGTCAATGACACGTCATCATGAGCTCTGGAGGGTGGTGGGGACATAGAAATGCTGTGCATGTGGTGTCTCCAGCCAGGACTGAGGTAGACAGAGATAGGAGATCATAAGTGCTATTATGCAGAGATGTTGCTGGCATTGGGAAGATTAATCCACTTCAAGCTGGGAGGCAGTCAGATAGGGCTTCGTGGGGGCGCCTGGGTGGCTCAGTTGGTTAAGTATCTGCCTTTGGCTCAGGTCATGACCCCAAGGTCCTGGGATTGAGCTCCATGTCAGCTCTCTGCTCAGTGAGAGCCTGCTTCTCTCTCTCCCTGCTGCTCCCCCTGCTTGTCCTCTCTCTCTCTGTGTCAAATAAATAAATAAAATCTTTAAAAAAAAAAAAAAAGATAAGGCTTCATGGAGGAAGGGATCAGCTGAATCTTAAGGACTACTTGGCTTTGCTAACATGACCGGGTAATCTAATGCTTCTAATAACTGAAATGCCTAGGCTCCTAAGAGGGATGGTTAGGAGGTAATTCTAAAGCCTCAGGTTGCCCACTAGCTGTGGGGGAAAGAGGGATCTGGTCAGCTTTCTGGGCAACCCCTCAGACATCCTGATGGAAACTGACTAGCTGAAGCCGGCTTGGGACGTTCAAGCTGGAAAACTGACATTTTCCCCACTGAATTGCCTTTGTTCTTGGTGAGAAAGGAAATTGAGCCTTTGGGAGAAAGGACCTTTATGAGAAACTTCAGGCAGTTGGTAAGTGTGAAGTCAAGACAGAGTTAAAAACAGGATTCTGGCCCTTTCCATCTGGAACTATCACTGTGCATTGATGGCTGGAGAAAATAATGTAGTCTGATTGTTCCATTGGGTCATTTCTGGGAATATGAAGACATTTTTCCAAAACTGGAAGTCCGTGTGCATTAGGAGAGCATCTCGATGCTTGGTCCCACATCCTCCCTTGGCCTCCCCTTCCCCGGCCCCCTGCTCTGTCCACAGTAGACACTAGTTCCCCCTGAAACTCAACTTAATTAGATGTGACCCAGTTTTTGCTACATTGAACTCTGTTGGGGTTGAAGATGCATTTGGCTGCCCAAGAAAACCCCAGCCTGCTTCTCCTCACTGCATTGCATTTGGCAAATGTCTTCTGCAGAAGGAATGTGGAGAATTTCCCTTTTCATCATGTCAGATCATCTGGCTTGGGCTGGCCCTTCCCCAAGAGCCCAGTGGACACAGCTGGAGCAGGGCGGGGCCCAGGCAGACTGCTGAGCTGGGAGCGGTGGCCTTTCCTTGGCTTGAAGGCCACCGTGGGACAGGGCTGACCAAGGCCAGTGGATCCCATGGGGTTGGAGAAGGCCCCCAGCCTGATGCACAAGTGGAAGGAGACCGGGCACAGGGAGGCCTCAGCCTGGGCCTCCCATCTAAGCTTTAATCCTGAGATTATGACCTGAAAATTCCCCAAGAATGCCACACCACTTGACTAGGAGATCTCCAAGAGGAGTCATTTCCATAGGGGTGGACCCAGGTTTTGGGTGGCCTGAACTTACAATTTTTGGAATCGTTTTTGAGAAAACAAAATCATAAATACAGAATGAAGTACTGGGGCCCTTGCAAGGGAGGGGCTTTGATGCCTCAGCCCTGTTCATGTCATGGTGAATCTGCCTTTTTAATTTCCATTCTAATAGGCAGGAAATGCGAACATAACGGGAAGACATTTTGGATTGGGTTTTGGTTGTTACTTCATGGACCTGCTCTTGCTGGCCTGCCGTCAGTCAGGGGAGCCCTGACAGGTGGGCGAGGGTGGGCGTGAGGCTTGGAGCACCTGGTACTCATAGGGATACATTGGGGAAAGTCAGGGGGATCCGTCCATTGTCAGCCAACAGGGTCAATTGAAATACCAAGTACCGAAGTGTAGGATGTCGTTCGGAGAGGTCAGGCTTCTGTTTGCTAGAATTCATGCAATCGTTCAGAGGTCCAGAGTCACCATTTCAGAGCCTCGCAGATCTGGATTTAAATGTAGGCCAAACTGCCTCTCTTTGCGCAGGTGGCTGGGTCATGTCTTTAGTCGTAGCCACAGACTGGTGGAGGAACGCTTGCCTTTGAAAGCAGACGGTTTCCAGCCCCGTGTCTGCCACTTCCTGGCATTGAACTTTACATTTCTTCATCTGCAAGACTCCTATCATACAAGTTTCTGAAGAGTTGTGATAATCGGGGCACTTGGGTGGCTCAGTCGGTGAAGCGTCTGCCTTCAGGTCAGGTCATGATCCTGGGGCCCTGGGATAGAGCCCTGTGTCCGGTTCCCGGCTCAGTGGGGAGCCTGCTTCTCCCACTCTCTGCCTGCTTGTGTTCTCTCTGTCTCTGTCAAATAAATACATAGACTCTTAAAAAAAAAAAAAAGAGTTGCGATAATAAAAAATAACCGACACAGGTCACGTCCTATTACTATAATATTAAACACAATTTTTTAGAAACCAGATTAAATAAATACACAGTAGTAAGTATATACCACTTACCTGCTCGATCAAATAGACATAACATAGAACTCCATAAACAGAGACAATGCATGTTCTCAGGCCCACCTGGTCCATTTCCATGGACTGACTGTATTCTAGGTCTCAAAGTCTTAAGCCTTAAAAATACAGGCTGACTCCACTCCTTTCAACAGCTGTATACACTTTGTTCTCAAGCATAGACTCAGCAGTGTTGCTGAACTCACGTAGCGATCTACACTGTCAGTACCACGGTTCTTGAATGCTCAGTGTCAAGTGAGAACATTAAGCGGCAGAATATAAATAAAACTTGATACCAGCTATCTAAAATTTAAAACACAATATTATGTGTCCTTTTATGGATAGATATTTAGAAGAGTAAAAGCATGGGGACGTGGAAGGATTTACCCATCCATAGCTGAGTATTTCAGAAGTTCTGGAAATTATATCAGAGACGTGTGTTTAGAAGATATAAAGGCCTGAATTAACCGTGGCAAGTCTATACATGTTAAATCTAGCCCATGTCTACCTAGAGCATTGTCCTATGTCTTACTTCATATCCCCTTACGCTCAGAATTAAAAAGAAAAGGGGCCAATGGTGGGCACATCAGTGGCATTCAGCAAATGTTCAGTTTTGTCTGGACCAGGCTTTAAGAGAGCATTCAATGAACTAAGGTGGTTGAAAGTTCCTAGGGCAGGCACCCAGGATGGGGCTGGACCCTCCTTCTCTGTCTTTGAGTTCTGTTGGAGCCTCTCATAGCTACACAGCTGCTCCCACTGGCCTGCTCCCCCACAGTCTGGGAGGCTCTCTGGGTCCTGGAAATATCAGAGAGGCAGCAGCTGGAGGCTGGGGAAACCAGGCCTTAGTCCATGGCTGATCCCCATGGCCCTGCCTCCAATGGGACAGTGAGAAATTCTCCCCTGAGCTCCACACATCATCGTTGCTTGGCAGGTCCTAGAGAGATAGACACTCTAGCTGTCCCACTCCTCTTTTCGATTGCTGTTTGACTCATTAGTACTCACCCTGATCTCCCCTGAGGCAGTGGGCTTTCTTACCTTTTTAGGATAATTAGCAAACCTATTAGACAATAAAAACATGGCTTGGTTTCCATGGTGATTTGCATGCTCCCTCTCATGATGCTTTCTAAGGAGCCTATCTTAATCTTCGCCAGCCCTACTGAGACTGGTCTCTGCTGTTATGTCATTACAGGGAAAGTTTCCTTAGGAAAACAGTGTTTTTCCTCATGCTTCTTTCACCAGGGCAAAAATTCCAGTGTACTGCCTGGTGACTAGAGTTAACAATTTTGTACTGTATACTTGAAATTTGCTTTGAGAGTAGATCATACATGTTCTCAGCACACACACATGATAGAAACTCTTTGAGGTGATGGACGTGTTCATTAAATTTATTGTGATCATCTCACAATCTATACATGTGTCAAATCTCACGTTGTACACTTTATACAATCCCATTTGTCAGTTATATCTCCATAAATCTAGGAGAAAATAAAATTGGCACTTTGGAAGCAGAGACTTCCCAGGTTCGAATGCACTCATCTGCCTCTCTCTAATGCCTCCCGTAACTGAGAGTAACTGATTTCTAGTCGTGAGTTGATATTATGGTTAGGAGATAATAAATCCTTAGCACCCATGCCGTGAAACAGCTTGAAGACACTGAGGATGTGTGTCTGTGGGACTACCCCACGAATGTGGGCAGCAAAACCTTGAAGCCTGTATTCAGAGACTGGTCAGAAATCCACGAGGGGTTTCAATCCCCCGAAATGGCAAGTTTGCAGAAGGGCAAAGTGCTGAGAGCGATCAGGTTGGTGGGAAGAAATCAGTTTGAGTCGGACCCAGTGGGAGCCAAGCCGTGTGGGCAACCACTTAATGAATATAGACTTGCACTGCCCTGTGCATTATTTACCCAACTGCGCCTGTTACCATTTCAATAATTTAAGACAATTTGTTACAGGGGTACCTTGACTGATGGCGATCAATAAGCAAGAAGCCTAGAAGCCAATCTCCACGGCATGAGGGCCCCAGCTGGTCATCTAGGGGCACGACGCCTCTCTCTTAACCCTTTCTGCTCCTGGACCATCCCCAGAGAGGTCTTACCAAATGTCTCTTGCGGGAACGCTTGGCATCTTCCCATCCAGTGCCAGGATGCTCCTGGCAGGTTCCTGACATTGAGCGACTCAGTGTGGTCCAGGATCTGGCTGATTCCTTTTTAGCATCAGTATCATCCCGCCTTGTGAGGCCAGATGTGAATCCTGGGACCCTTCCCAGACCTCCTGAGGCAGAAACTCTGGGGATGGGGTCTGGTAAGCTGTGTTCCAACAAACCCTCCAGATGATTCGGATGCACACTCATGTTTGAGAACCCACTGGATGGGGGGAAAGTTAAGTGCAAGTAGATTTGTTTCAATAGCCAGGATTATGAGTTGCAAGGTATGCATCTTCTCCTCCCACACCCAGCAAGCAACCCCCACCCTCTTCTGCTCCTACCCCTCTGTGTCTCTCCAGCATGACTCTACCAGGACAGGCTGTCTCTCTCTGGCTCTGCCCCTCAGCCCCGCCAAGCATGGCGTCTCCTCCACACCCGACGGGGATAGTTCTGGTTTTGCACACATTGCAACTGCCAGAATTGACAGAAATGACATGGATTTCATTTTATTCCCTCTCCACAACAGCCAGCCATGACATTCCTCCCACCATGAGCCTAGGAATAGAATGAATTCGGCAAGTAGTTTTCGAAAGCCATATTTCTTGAATAGCCTCCGCTCTCCTGTGACAGAGGAGTGGCTCTTACTTCAGTAATTGAATTAATAGTAGGAATTTTCATCTAGAATCCCTTAGAAATAGTCAGGATCTCTTTCCCTCCCCCCAGCTCCCCCTTCCCCCGCAACAAGAGTGAGAGCCTCAGCTCCCTTAAAAATATATATGACCGCTCTCGTGAGCTATAACTCACACACCGTACTCTTTACCCTTCAAAGTATACAACTCAAAGATTTTTAGTGTATTCCCAAAGTTGGGCAACCATCACCACCATCAGTTCTAGAACATTTCCATCCCCCTCAGAACACGCCCTGGACACCTTCATCATCACCTCCTCCCCCAAGTCCCATTCCTTCGCAGCCCCAGGTAGCCATGCAGCCACCTTCCGTCTCTGTGGATTTATCTACTGTAGACATTTCAATTATTTCATGTCAGTGGGCTTATGCAGTATGCGGTCTTCTGTAGCTGGCTTGTTACACTTTGCATGGTGTTCATGGGCGGGGGCGGGGTGCAGGGGAGCAGGAATCCGCACTTCATTCCCTGCCGTGGCCGAATCCCAGCCAGTCTGACCTCGCTACTCTCTCATCATCGCCTTGTCACTTGTTAAGTTGGATTTTAGTTCCAGACCGTGTGCGTGCATATATTTACTTTATTTTTGAAACGATCAATATTTATCATTAGTTTCAGCAGCAGCAGCAGCAGCATCTCCCTTCATCCCGACCCCTCGCCTTCTCCTGCCCCATCCCCCATGGTGGGGACTCAACTCTTACACTGAGTGCTGATTGAGCCGTTTGGATCTTACCCTCAGCTCTGAGCTTAAGGAATCAGGACTTACCAGGTAATTTTCTTCAACCTTCCCCCGCCTTGTAGACAACACAGATTATAGGACACAACACACATTCCTGTGTCCCAAGGGCTTCCCTGACATGGCTATGCGGACGCCCCAAACGTAACATGTCCAATAGAAGACTCGGATTGTCCCCTCCCATCTCCAGAGCCACCCCCAGATTAACTTCCTCAGTTGCTGGGTCTATAATACCTCTTCACTGACCTTCTTGCTTCTACTGTTGTCCTCCAGCAATCCATTCTTTCCCTAACTGCCCGATGGCCCATTTAAAGTATAACCTGGGGGCGCCTGAGTGGCTGAGTCAGTTAAGCATCTGCCTTTGGCTCAGGTCATGATTCCAGCATCCCGGGGCTTCCTGCTCAGCGGGGAGTCTGCTTCTCCCTCTCCCTCTGCCTCTTTCCCCACACTCATGCTCTCTCCCTCAAATAAGTAAATAAAATCTTAAAAACAAACAAACAAACAGAGAATGTCACTTTCTAGCTTAAGAGCTCCTGATGACCTGTGGTTGCTCCTAGAATGAAATCCAGACTCCTCTTGGCTTTAAGCCCCTCCCAGCTTTGTCCATTGTCTGCCACCTTTCAGTGGAATAAGAGCAGAGACTCTTGTGTCCCATGTGGCGCTGAGCCTGGTGGACTGGTTCTACGCCTGCCTTGGCCTCCCTGTGGCTCTGTCTGACCATCAGACTCCAGAGTCACTGTTGGTCTTGGGTTTCCTGTGTTTTGAGCAAAGGCTGATGGCGGTGTGGTGACCTTCAGTGATGAAGGTGCTCCTTGGAGAATATCAGTTCAAAGTATGTGTGTTTCATGATGCCTTTGGACAGGCTCTCACTTGGTGTTCTGGAATTTGTTGAGAAGTGTGGACTCTTTCTCTTCATCTCTTCCATCATTTCCAGCTGCGAGCTGAGCTGTCTTGGGAGCTGGGGCTTCTGGGTTCTGAGGGCCACATCCTGGTGGCTTTTCTGGAGGCCAGGCTGGGGATCTGGACCCTGTAGATGACTTCCGGGTGAAGGGATCCCCTAGGAATGAAGACCGGTCTTCAGGGTAAGGAGTCACTAACATTTCTGCATTTGAGAAGAACAGCAAACATTAAAACATAAAACATTTTAAGAGAAGGAAAAAGCCCTTAATAGTAGCATTTCCTACACTTACACCCAGCAGGGTTCCTAGTGACCAGTGAGAATGCATGGGACAGGAGGAGTTTTCTGGGGACATACTGGGCTTGCTAGGGGTAGGGAGGGGGCTTGTACCATTTTCTCTTCCCTGAAAGGGCAGGCTCCCCTGCTGTAAGCTTTTGGGGCAATTGCTTCAGCCCCCAAATTTAAGTGTCCCATGGATTCTTGTCCAATGAGATCTGTGCACCAAGACTGGAGGTATGTTGAGATCAGTTGGAGGGCCATCCTAAGACTAAGGGCAACATTATCATTAAGGCAGAAACTCCTTCTGACCCTTAGTTGAAAGGGACTTTCTGAATGTTGCTTAGATGCGGGAGGTTCCACCCAGGGGTAAAACCTGGAGTTCACATTCCTGATAAGTGAGACTGACCCAGAAGTTAAGGACCACAAGGCACACGGCAAATGCGATGTCAGAGGAAGGCTTGAATGATGAGGGACCCAGAAGATGAAGTGACCAACACGGAGGGGAGGTGGCCCAGAGGAGGGCTGCCTGAATGAGGGTCTGCGGGCATGAAACGTCTTGGGGGAAGTGCAGGCAGATCTACCCCAGACCACCAGGTTTGGGAGCAGAGTTTATGCTAGAAGGTCAGCATTGGCAGAGAAGATCACGCCAGCCAGAGGGTGAAAGATGGGTTGGAGGGGAAATGAGGGATGGGTTGGAAGGCTATGGCTCTGGCCCAGCTGTGGGGATGGAGAAGAGTGAGTGGCAGAGAGATGTCAAGCATTTAGCACCGACAGGCTCTGGCGGTGGCAGCTGGTCAAAGGAAGCGTTGAGGATGATTTTCATGAATATGCCTGGAGCTCATGCATGGTTCAATAGACTGAGATGGGAGCCATAGACTGATGATCAGGTTTGGGGAGAACAGACCGAGTTTGAGGCATCTGTGGGTTATCTGAAATTGCCCTCAAAGTAGGGAGCTGCAGTCTGGGGCTCAAAGACCTTGTCACGTCAGAGATGTTCAGACCTGGCAACAGAGCTTCAAAGCAGGAACGGATTCCATGGTGGATGAGATTGTCCAGGGAGGTTACAGGTCAGTGGACACAGAGCCTCACTGGCCAACAGCGTTTGCCTTTAACATTTCTCACGCCCACTGCCGTGATGACACAGAGAGGGGCAGTGGAATCCCTTGTACCTTGGAGGGTAAGGGCCAGCCCCTGGACCCTCATGGAAATCTTACATGGGACACCTCTGTACGCAGGGCCACGGTTTCTGGGTGGAAGACTGGGGGTCGGAATCTGGTGTATTTACTATCAGAGTGGAGGTCAATGAATACTTAAGCTGGGAGTTCATTGGAAACAAAGTTTTTTTTTTTTTTTTAAGATTTTATTTATTTGACAGAGAGAGATATCACAAGTAGGCAGAGAGGCAGGCAGAGAGAGGAGGAGAAGCAGACTCCCCGCTGAGCAGAGAGCCCAATGCGGGGCTTGATCTCAGGACCTGAGATCTCATAACCTGAGCCGACGGCAGAGGCTTAACCTACTGAGCCACCCAGGCACCCAGAAAACAAAGCTTTTAAAACAAAGAAAATATGTTTCACTGCCACGTAGCCAGCTCTTATTTCTTTCCCAGGCTGGGAACTTTGTGCACCTGTTTTGTCGGAACAGGGAAGGGGGCAAGTTGCTAAACAGGAGGAGGCACTGATGAGCTAGACCCAGCAGCATGTCAACAATCAATAGTTTTTCTCACCAATTAAATGTCCCCTGTCAACTCTGGCTCCGATGCTTCTGCTGGAGTGACAGATGTAGCAGGCAGATGGGACTGTACAACACTTTGCCGGCAGAGGAAGAAAAAAAAAACACATTGAAAGAATGTTTCTATTTGCTTTTGAGTGATTGTTTCATTTTCCTTTCAGCCATCAGAGTCAAATAAGACTCTGGGTTTAGGGCTGGAAGAGGTGGCATTGTTGATCGTGAAAGGAGCACGACCAGAGGAAGGTCTCAGCTACTGATAATGGCCCCAGGAGGATGGAAGGGCAGAGGATGTTCCCAAAGGGCAGTGGCCTGGGAGGCAAGGTGCTGGGGACACTGAACTCGAAAGCTGCCCAGGCAAGGAAGGGTGCTTGTTTACCATATGTTCTAAGGGGCACCTGACCTCTAAGTGAGGTCAGGGAGAGTTCAGCTGCTAGGAGGATTGTATTCATTTCCAACTCAAACTGGGTTTAAGGAAAGGAAAGTAATGTTATTGGCTCCGATTACTGAGAAGCCCGGGGGTTAGACCAGCATCAGGCGTGATGGGATACAGATGCTGCGATGGACAGAGATAGGTCTCTGCCCATCTCTTTCCTTTTTCCTTTCTGTGACTCCACTGTGGGACAGGCTTTTCTCACGCCGAGGCCACCAGCAGCTGTGGTTTCTGCAGCTAGCAATAACATTTGGAAGGAAGTTCTGGTTGAAATCCCAGAACTGAATCTCCTTTGTGTTGCTGGTTATGGGGCTGGGTGCTCTGACTGATCCAGCCTGGGTGGGGTGTCTCCATGTTGGGATGGGGACAGATGGAGTCGGCCCCATCCATGGGGGTGGAAATGTTATGTGGGGGGGGGGACGTTACCTCAAGGAATATCAGGGTTCTGAACAAGCTGAATCAGTAAAACAAAACAATAGGAGTCTTGAAATGAGCTAGATAGGGCTCAGCAGCAGAAGCTTCGGGCTGCATCGTAATTCTGGGCAATCTCTCCTTTCATGGTAGTGTAATGAGAAGTCGTGTAATGAGAAGGGGAGCCTGCTGGGGACGGGGTGGGGGGATGAGGGGGCTCTGGGGCCCAGCTAAGTTATTGCGGTTCAGTCAGGACGCTGGTTTTAGAGGGGCATGGGATAGCTGGAAGGATGCCTGAGCATTTTCAGTGGGTGGGAGAAGGTCAAGGTTTGAGCCCAGACTCAGGATGAAGGCCGTGGATTTTAAACTTCATGCCATAGGGCACCTGAGTTGTTCAGTAGGTTAAGCCTCTGTCTTCAGCTTGGGTCATGATCTCAGGGTCCTGGGATCGAGTCCCGAGTCGGGCTCTTTGCTCAGAGGGGAGCCTGCTTTCCCCTCTCTCTCTGCCTACTTGTGATCTCTGTCAAATAAATAAAATCTTAAAAACAAAAACAAAAACAACAACTTCATGCCATAAAGCCCTGTGGCTTGATGTCGTCTCAGGGTAGGAATGGCTGCTAAATAGGGAGGGGGTTGGATCTGGCAACTGCGCCCAGCCTCATAATAGGCTCCCATTTAAAGAAAGGACTTTGTTGTCCAAAAAGTCTCAAAAAACAAAAAACAACAACAACAAAACAACAACCCAAAAAACTGCTGGACAAGGATGGTGGGAAATCTGCCTCTCAGATGCCAGACCCAGCCCAGCCCACTTCATGGAGCTGTCATCATGACAGGCTCAGGCTCTGGGGTAGCTCTTGAAGGAGTGACAAGCTGAGAAAGAAAAGGCCCAAGAGGTGGGCAGGGGGTTCTGGGATCTAAGGAGTGGCCTTAGAGGCAGCAGGTGGGGGATGGGCTGGGGGGGGGTGAGCAGCTGTGTGCACGGGCCCATGTCCCCTGTGCTCCTGGGGATGCTTGTCGGAGAACAAATCCTATAGGTGGTTTCTGCCACTTGCAGAGGATTTATCAAGGATTGTGATTTCAAGCCAGAAAGGTGGGGGAGGGGGTTGGAATTGGGACCCCAACCCCACAGCGCATTATCATTGTTGTTGTAGTGTTATCTTTCCCTTATTTCTGTCTTTTAAAAAGACTGGAGGTGACTCTGAGAAAAGATCCACTCATTTGTACATCCGTTCATCTGTCTAGCTACAGCTTCATGTCAAACGTGTTTCTCACCAGGCACTGGGCTAGGTCTTGGGCACATAGATATGACATATCTGGCCTCCAGGCCTGGGACCTCCACGTGTTAGCAAACAACTGCTGTGTGGTAAGATAGAGACAATGATGGTGTGATGTAAAAACTGAGGGTTGCTGGAGGGTAGGTGGGTGGGGGGATGTAATTGGTAATTGGGTGATGGGCATTAAGGGGGGCATGTGATGTGATGAGCACTGGGTGTTATAAAAAACTGGACACAGCCAGGGTCTTCATTTCTCACAGTGGGGAGCTACTGAAGGTCTTGAAGCCAAGGAGTAGAATTGGCTGGTGGCAGGAGGAGGGATTTCGGTGGGGAATGTGGGCCTGGAAGCAGAGACAAGTCATGGGTTGAGGGATAACCAAGCCTGATCTTTCAATAGGGGGAAGGGTTTCCTGGATTCCAGAGATGGTCAGGAAGGACGTGCAGTATAAATAAATGTTATCAAAACAAAAAGAACAGAGGAGCAAAGAGAGAGCACATTGTTACTAAAGTCACCCAACTGTCCTTGGGGGGGAGGGTGTGGCCAATAGGGTGTTACAAGTGTCGCCTCTCCGGAGACTTGAGCTAGCATAGATGCTCCATGGAAAGGGAGGCGCTCAGGTGATTCTTCCAAGTAGGCATTTGGGAATGATTGCAGACTCCCGCGTCCCTCCGAGACTGCCCTGAGGACTTGTAGAGGTGCAGAGTCCTAAGCGGAGGGCTTGTGAGGTGCGTGTCCTTGGAGAAGGGGGTCGAGAAGGACGGAGCTCTCCCTGCCTCAAGCCTGGCTGGAAAAGGGCAGGCCTCAGAGGGATGCGTGGAGAATCCACTGTCCCCTGGATCTGAGGACACCGAGGACGAGGACTGAGGTCAGAGTCCCGTCCCTGGCGTTGCGAGGTGCAGGGGTGATGCAGCTGGACAACAGCAGCCGGAGAACAGGTCTAGGCCCTTCTTCCCTAATCGGCCTTGCCCGGAGGGTCACTACCCGGATAGGACCTGGAGGAGGAGAGAAACTCCGGACCAGGGGGAGAGAAAAGAAAGATCATGCTTCCCTTCCTCCCTCCACCAGCAGCCCGTCCAGCACAGGCAGGGGGAGAAGGGTGGCTGTTGAAGAAATCTGGAGTTACTGCCATTCCGTGGAGGCAGACATTCAAATTTCCGAACGATTTTAGGCGCGCGCGCAAAGGACCACGTTCAAAGCCTCTGCCCGCCTGCTGCTCGCTGCCACGCCATTGGCCGAGGCAGGTCACGTGGCCCGGCCCCATCCGTGGGCGGGGCCTCCCTGGAAGGAAGTCGTGCCCTGTGCCGGCGGGAGGAGGGCGTGAGACGCCAATCTGCCGCAGTCCCGGAAGAGGAGCCCTGTCCTTCCGGTGGCGGGTTACTAGTGGGGAGGAAAGAGACTCAGCAAGTTGGTGTCGGCTTCACCCCCTGCAGGACTTCATCCTGGTGGGGCTGGACAAAAAGTAACTTCCCCTCCTGCCAGCGTCAGCTCACTGCACTCCGGCGACCCTCTCCTGCGGGGTGCGCTACCTCGGGAGGCCACGGTGCCAGCCGCCAGGCCACCGCCCCCGGGCCCGCTCCTGCTGCCACGACCAAGGGACACGTCCGGGGTCACTTCCGCCTCCGGGCCCCTGCCCCTCTCTGCTGCTCCGGTCTCCACAGGCATCGCTGGGCTGGCCTTTCACTAGGGGCCGCTGTGCCCGCCCGCGCGGGCAGCGCGCCCAAGACGGCAGTCGCATGCACGGGGGTCCCAGGGCACCCGCCAAATTCCAGTTCCTCTCCTGGGGCCCCGGGACCTGCGTTTTGAATGTGCTCCTCCAGGCCTTCTTGGGCTCCCTGATTTTGGATCCAGTGCTAAGAACAAAATCCAGATTCTCCCCCCGCACAGGCGAGGCCCCCTTGAGAGCTTCCTTCAGTCTCTCTGCGTTTGAATTAGAGCTCAGTTCCTGCTCGGAAATCGTGGGATTATGGAATGAGTACGGGATTATGGGCTGCCCGGGAAACGCAGCGCACAGTCGGACCTGTGGAAGGTCACGGGGCTTGCTGTTCTCCGGCTTCTGGAAACACCAGCTCACGGAGGCTGGGAAGGAGACCCGCCGTGTCCTGGGCTTGCAGGGTAAGCCATGTCTGCGTGCTGCTTCTCCGGGCTTGTGATTCACTGTGATCTCTCTATTCCTGTCTACCGAGGCTCTCGGAGCCCTTGGTGTCCCGTCTGGCAGGGGACGACGACCTGGCTCCCGTGCAGAGGCCTTGCACTCCGACACAGCTCTAACTTCCAGAGTCATGCTGAGTTCCGAGCGCCGAATGGCCTCCTCCGGGCTCGGCGCTCAATATCCAGTATGAGCTGGTGGTTTGTGGTGTCTTCCTTTGCCCCCTGCCGCAGCCCCCATTTGTGTTCTGCCCTCCTCTGCTCTGCTCTGGCATCCAGGACAGGCTGACCCCTGGGGACCATCCAGCCACGTCACTCTGCTGGATTGCAGCAGGGTAGCTGTTAAGAGCTTGCTCGGGTCGTTGTTAACAACTCACCCGGACCGGGAGGCTGAGACCACACAGGGATTTTCCCTTAGAGTTCTGGAGATCGGAGATCCCGGTGTCAGCAGAGCTGGCGTCTGCTCAGCCTCTGCTGTTGGCCTCTGGGTGCGGCCTCCTTCTCCTTGTGACGTCACATGGCCCCACCCCCGGCCCCACCCATGTACCTGGGTCCAAATCTCCTCTGACAAGCCCACCAGTCCAGGTGCACTAGGGCCCACCCTAACGACCACATTTACCTTAATGACCTCTTTTGGCCCCATCTCCAGATACAGGCACATTCTGAGGTACTGGGGGTTAAGACTTGAACATATGAATTTGGTGGGCGACGGGGCACAACTCATTTGGCCGCGGTAGCCACTGGAGCCATGGGCTTGAGATCAGAGGAGGAGGGGACCAGCATGCTCTCTGCCTCTCCTGTTCCTGCACCTGACACGGGCAAAGGCAGCATCTCTTCCTCCCCTGCTCCGGTCCTGTACATGCCTTCCCTCCCCTCTCTCAGAGGTGGTAACAGTACCCCCCTATCTTCTCCACACACCCCCGCCCCCCGCCAGCGTTTGGTATTTGCCTCTGGGTGTTTCAGCATCCCCTGTTCCCTAAACCTGCCAGTACCTCTGAAACTCTCCCTCAGGAGAGTCTCTTTATCTGATCCACTGGGTTGAATTCTATTTTCTGCTGGAATGTCGGTGGGTACAATTTGTTCATTCACGGTTTTTTTTCAGTACTTGTCTTCTTGCCTTAGGCACCCAGGCATATCATCCCCCCTTAACAGAGAGGGATTGGAACCAACGATCATGGAAACCTGTGACAAACAGGTCTCTAATGTGAAGAAAGGCTTCCTGGAGGAGGCGCTGCAGCTATAAGGGGGGGTGGGCAGAGTTTAGTGAGTGAAGAAGGTGGGTGAGGTGGCCCAGAAGTTGCAGCAAAAGCCAGAGCCAAGAGTTCTCAAAGCAAGTGGGGTTCTGCCCTGGCTGTGTCCATGGTGTCACCATCCACATGGTCACTGGGCTAGAAGCCTTGGCATGGTTCCCCTTCCCTCCCCTCCCATGCCTGGTCTATCACAGAGTCTCCTTCTGACATGCTCCTCCCCGGGTCGGTTCCCTCTTCTCTCTCTCTTCTGCCGCTTCTGCATGGTAGCTGGGTTGGGGGAGTGGGGTGGTGGGAGATCTTGTTTAGCCATTGCGTGGCACAAAGAAATGCTAAGAGATGGGCCCTTTTTGGGCATCTACTTGATGCCTTGCACTATGCTAGGTGGTTTAAATGTATTATCTTTAATTTTCATAACCTTCCTGGGAGATAAGGCTGGGGGATTCAGGGGTTAATTAACCACAGTGCTCCCTCGGCTTTGAAGGTGCCTTTGAACTTTGACAAGGGGGGAGAAGAGGATTGGCTAGTGTCCCTGCGTGTTTCCCCCAGTCTCTGGGACTGGACTAGCAAGTTCCTGGGGCTGAGGCATTGTTCATCTGCTTAGAGACAGGGCTTGCAGAAGGAATGCCACAGAAGGTTCTCCAGAGCCAGCTGGAGACCAAACCTTGCAGGAGATCTGGAAGGTCCATGAAGGGAGGTTTTATTTCCCTGGGCAACTCTAGGTGCATTTTCACCCAGTGGGCCCCAGGGGGGAGACGAGAGCAGGCTATTTTTTTTTTTTTTTTTTTTGTCCTCACCGCTTGTGAAATTGAGAGTATTTTTAGCAGATTTGAAAGCTTTGGAGACAGATCCCATTCCTCAGTGCCCTGCTCATAGCAGGCACTCAATAAACCTTTGTTAATGTTGCTGCATGTTACTCATTGGCACAAATGGTCCTTCAGTGAATGAGCACATTAGGGCATTTGATGAAGATGTCAGCCAGCCTGACCATAAAAAGTAATCTTTACGATACCATAAAAAGGAACATGGACAATAGCTTGAATGTCATTCGTGAACACGATAAACATTTCCCTGAAGTTCCTCTGCCCATCAGGCAACCGCATCACACGCACTTTCAAAACCAGTGGCCCGTTTCAGCTCTATGTAAAATGCCAGCTTTTTATGGGAGCTGATTGGGTTTGTAATTAACCAAAGTGCACAATAATCATGTCCACCTCGATTTATTTATGGGACATAGAATGTGCTTTAGAGAGTTACGAAAGGGAGGGCAGGCCTCAGGATTTTAAGCACTGTCAAATGCAGTCCTTTTGGCTTCAGAGTACTGTTTCCTGCACAGATTTTAAAAAGGGACCCATCTGTGCTGGGGGGTGTGGTTGCTTTATCCGTCAGTGAGCGGGGCTTGTGGAGTGCCTACCTGGGTCAGGCCTGGTGCTAGGGACACAGAGTTGAGAAGACAGAGCTCTTACCCCCAGGGACCCACAGCCCAGTGGCAGGCAGGGAGTGACAACAAAGCATCAAGGCTGGGAGAGAGGCATGCCCGAGTCACTAGGAAGAGGACGGGGAGGGAGCAACAAAATGCATCTTGAGCAGGCAAGGAGATGTTGAGGACAATTGAAGGGGTGATTGGGGGTTGCTGCAGAAAGCAGGGTGGGGACGTCTGGGCCCAGGCCCAGCCCCAGGCAGGTAGGAGGCCTGGCACTGTGGGGGCTGGAGGAAGGGAGGCTGGAGTTGTTGAGACTGGAGAGGTAGCCAGGCGCTAGTGCCGAGTCTCTGTGACTGCCAGGGCACTGGTGGGGCACCGTCCCGATTGTCTTAGAGACTCTGGTGGTTCGATCCCTCCCAACCCCGGGCAGGGTCCTTTGATTACTTTAGGGAAGTCGCTGACACCCACAGAACCAATGCCTCCCTGCAAAGGTGGCTTGCTTGGCTGCTAACCAGAGCGATTGTGAGGAACAGAGGGAGACAAATTTGGGCCGCTCTTCCTCATGTCCCTCGAAGTCAAGGGTCACCTGGGCACATGTGACCCCTGCTGAAGGACCTGCCTGCAGAATGTGCTTGGGGGAAGGAGGCCGTCACGACCGATGGGTCCCTTCCATTTGAGCTGGAAGGTGGCCAGGGTTTGGCTGAGAGCTGTTTGTTGAGGGCTTTGGGGCATGGTCCAGGGCTCTTGTGTTCTGAGTGCTGATAAAGGAAACAGGGTCCCTGGGTCTCTGCGGGCCAAGCTTCCGATCTGGTCCAGGGGCTACTCAGCAAGGCGTGATGCCCTGAGTTTCGCTTCAGAGAGGTGTGTTCCCAGCAGCACTGGGCCTGGGCTCATCTCCAGACATGGGCACACTGGCTGGCCCCGCTGCCCATCTCTGGGGAGAAGGGCGAGTTTGCCTTCCCAACTTTTCCAAAGTCTAGGTTCCCCTGCCTCCCCACCCCCCCCCATCCCACCATGCTCCATCTATCCCCATGACCCCAAACCAGCTTTTTAGGATAGCATATCATACAAACATAGCACAGTGAATATTTTATTTTATTTTAAAAGATTTTATTTCCTTATTTGAGAGAGAGAGTGTGAGAACGAGCAGTGGGAGAGGGAGGAGCAGGGTCCCTGCTGAGCAGGGAGCCCGACTCCACGCTCTATCCCAGAACCCTGGGATCATGACCTGAGTGGAAGGCAGACGCTTAATGACTGAGCCACCCAGGGGCCCCCACAGTGAATATTTTAAATACACGGCCTCATGGATGTGAGTTTGAGACGATCTCAGCCCCACACTATTTGCTGATGACGCCAGCTATGGGCTTACCCGTCTCCACTGGGTTTAGCATTAAACAGACAGTTTTGGCCAGCCCTGGTAGGCAGGAATCCTGGAATGCTGGCATTGGATGGGCTGCCGAGGCCACCGTTTAGAAGTTGGTTCTACGGCTTAGTGCAGAACATGGACCGGCAGCTGATCCGTGCTGGGCTGCCCCAGCGGATAGAAAGTGTCCTCACTTGGGACTGAAATCTGTCTCCTTGAGGTTGGAAATCAGTGACCCTTGTTCTGGCATCAGCAAGATCCCAGAATAAGCCCATCTTTCGTAAATTACTACATTATTATTTGTAGCTTATGTTTGCAGGGAGTTGCAGGTTACAAAGGACACTCTGTGGATACGTGATAAGTGCCTTCTAAGTCTTCCCTGGGTGAAATATCACAACTTCCTCCACACAGTTCTTAAATGGCACACTTTTCCTTTCCATACGCACCACAGTGTCAGTTTTCATTTCAATATTTTCTTTCTGTTTCTAAAAGTAACACATGCTTGTTATGGAAAATTAGGAAAACACAGACAATTAAAAAAAAAAAAAAGAAATACGACCTGTTTGTTGGGCATGTCTTTCAGCCAAGCTCTGGGGTTCTCTGGACCAGCAGTGGCCTTCTGGTCCCTCTGAGTCACCAACAGTCAACCGGCTTTTATACTTCAGTCTTAAATTCAGGTTAAATCCTGCCACTTTGTCTTCTTCTGCACAGACTCAAGTGGGGACCACTGGCTCTTGGTCCTGTTACTGTCCCCCACTGTTCCCTCCATTTTGGGGCTGCTCCTTCAGTGCATTGGGACGGGGAACAGAGAAAGGACAGTAATCTTCCTTCTGTCAGATAGTCCTGGTGTCTCTTTTTCTACCTGGTTGTCAGCATTCCCCCTCTGAGAGCTGAGAACTTTGGATACAGAGAGGAGTTATTTGGGGGGAACTGGGGAGTCCTCATCCTCCCGGACAAGGCACCAGGCCCCGCCCCTCGATATGGCCTTCAAGTGATGCCTCCCTCCTTGCTATGGCAAATGGCTAGAGTGTGTGCACCCTACCGTGTCTCCCCAGAAGCTGCCACGGTCTTTTGTTGTACTGTTGAATTCAACGTGCTAATATTGAATTAGGATTTAATTAAAGTCTTTGTATCTTTATTTCTTACTGATATTGATCTATTCACTTTTCGGCTACATCCATTTTTTTTTGAAAGGTTTGTTCCTAGTGCTGTGCTAGACTTACAAAATAAATTGGATTGTTTTCCATCTTTTTCTGTACTTTGGAATACTTGACATAACGTGAGAATTATCTGTTCCATGAGTATTTGAAAGAACACTGTGACAATAGTGTGACCCGAAAGCCTTCTGGGTTTTTGCAATCAGAGCAGTTCTTTGAAACTGGTTTGCTCTTTTCCGTGCTGGTCATCACAGATTTTTTTTGAGACAAATTTAGGAATTTGTGTTTTCTCAGAAAATGATTCATTTCATTGAGACTTTCAAATATATTAGCACGAGCTGTACCATTGTGTTCTCTTAGTACCAAAAAGCCCCCTTCATATCTGTTCTTACATCTTACTTTCCAGTCCCCCCTTTTTTGTGTGATTTCTCATTCTTTTCTTCCTTTTTAAATCTGTGTTAGGGTTTTTCAGACATTTCTCTGTTGAAATGCATGTTTGTACAAGCTGGTCTTAGAATTTTCAATCATTTCTACTGGTTGTTAATTTCCTTGATTTTTGTTTTATCTTTATCATACCCTCTCATCTACTCTCCTCGGGCTTAAACATTCTCAAGTTGAATGTTAAGTTTCTGTATTATTTTATTTAATGGAAACGTTGAAATCTATGGCTTTATTCTCAGACTGCAACCTTGTCCCTTTCTGTTGATCCCTGGCTTTCAGCCACAAAGCTTATACAATCTTGCAGATTTCCCCCAGACTCTCCTCCTCCCAGACTACCAGCAGCCGCTCACTGTGAATCCGCCTTACTTTGAGGACCTGCTTGCTTTGGGGGGGCTACTCCTGTACTTGGTAGGTGGCCTTGGGCGCACTTGAGCTGCCTGCGTTGTTTCTGCCTTTTCGGTCGGTTCCTCCTGCAGGTGCTTCATGCCTTTGCTGTCCTGGATTCTGTAGCGACACTTGGTGGAATTAAATTCTCAGAAGATGGCACACACTCTAGAAAATTCCATTATGAGTTGGAAATGGCACCTCCAATGAATGCCCAGATCTGGCTTTAACCACTGCACAGACCATTGCTAATGACCTAACTGTGTGGCCGGGCCCCCAGACATCTGGGATTGGGCCCTAAGATCATCGCTCATGTCGGCAGCTGCCTATGGAAATGAATGCAAGGAGCTGATCATGAACTTGATCTTTATGTCACTCCTATTTGCATTACCCGTGTTATAAAGTATCTGAAACAACTGTACTCAGAGGGAAGCAACCAGTCAGCATATGAGACGATCGCGTCTACCCCAGCCCTCTGGATCTGTGCTGGGATCCACTGCGGGAACAGAGACCCCACCGTGGACTGGGATGCTGAAGGGGAAAGCCACTGTTCCCTGCAAAGGTGACCATATGTCACCTGGGCCAGCATCTCCAGTGAGAGAGCGTGCTGGTCTGACTGGCTCTAGCAACTGTATCCTTCTCTCTTTCAAACAGGACACATTTAAAGAAGAACTCTTCACCTCTTGCTTTTCTTTTTGTGCCTGCCTCGACCTCAGGAGATAGATGGTAATTTATGTTTTGTCATCTGAGGGTTCATAGTGCTCAGACTGAGGACATCTGAATAGACGTGAACTTGGAACTGACTTTGCCTTGGGTGGTTCTGCAGTCCCTTCCTCTGTCCCTAAGGTCACTCATGATGACAAACGGTGGCACGTGGATCCTTATAGACTTCCCTGCTGGGGAGAAAGGAAAGACTGTCTGGCTCATCCCCCGAGCTAGGGAAGAGAGGACTTGATTAGAAAGATATGAGCACCTCTGTCCTGGGGAAGCATGTGAAGGGCTAATGGGGGATACACAAATAATTTTTCTTTGTCCAGGCATGGATATGCACGGCCAAAATGGCTTTACCCCAGGCAGAGACTCAGTGCCATCCGCTCCTGAGTGTGGCTTGTCCACCCTCCATCTGACATACCTGAGAAGAACCTTCTGGATGCCTTGCTCCCAGACAAGGCTTACGAAACCACTAATCCAGGTGTCAGCCAGAGCCTATGGAGGAACACGGAGTTAATAAATCTCCCAAGAGCCCAGGAGTGGACGGAGGGGAGACATGTCTGCACAGCGGGAGGCTTGCTTCCTCCTCCCTTTTGGCAGCATAGCAGCGAGCAGGCTTAGCAGCGGGCCCGAGTTAAGTCAATGGCAGAACGGCTGGAACCAGTCAATGAATTCTGGGTGCTGTCTGCTTTCTCTGAGCCCAACTTGCTCTTGCCACATAGTTACCAAAGCCCATACCTCTAGCTGCCCATGGCGCAGTAAGAATGTGGAGCATAATGGGAAGTGGCTTCTTTCATCCTGGAGCTTTGGTCCTGGGGCATGCAGTTTACCCTTGCCTGACCTAGGCAGGGGCGAGAGTTTGTGGGATCCGCCACTTCCCCTGCTCCCAAATTTCCCCCAAAGAACCCGATTTGATGTCCGCCCCACACGGTGCTAGTGTGTGTTGTGTGACAGTGCTCCCATGCCGATCCTGTTCTCGTCATGGTCTTTCTGTGACGGCAAGGTTCGGTCTCGAATGGGTATGTAATCTATCGCAGCAACAGCTAACAATCTACCTTGTTTCTTAGAGCTTTGTATATATTAACTCACTTAACAGTTAGGTACAGTGATTTTTTGTTTTCTATGCATTTCCTTTCTTTTTTGTTCTTACAGGACACAGAAGCACAGAGAGGTTAATAATTTGTCCAAGGTCACACAGCTATAAGTGGTGAGACCAGAATTTGACCAGGTAGTCTGGCTCTAGAGCCTGTGCTATTAAACTTTGTGCTGATGATTTGCAGGTCGGCTGGAGGGAGAGTTTTGGGGTAAAATACAGTATTTTGTTTATCTTTAAAAATAGGACCCCAGAGTCCAAGATTGTTTTGCTACTTTCTGATTACTTTCTCTGAATCCACATACTTGCTTCTTGTGCAGGACAAAGCCCTCTGCTGGCTACCGGTTGGCCTCTGTACCCCAATATGCCCTAATAGCACTTCTTTCAAGATTTCCATGGCAGGGGTGCCTGGGTGACTCAGTGGGTTAGAGCCTCTGCCTTTGGCTCAGGTCATGATCCCAGGGTCCTGGGATCGAGCCCCGCATCGGGCTCTCTGCTCAGCAGGGAGCCTGCTTCCTCCTCTCTCTCTTCCTGCCTCTCTGCCTACTTGTGATCTTTGTCTGTCAAATAAATAAATAAAATCTTAAAAAAAAAAAAAGATTTCCATGGCAGGTCTGCTCTGAGTTCCAGACTCTTAGTGGTGCTATGGATTCTGGGTTTTTTGTTTGCTTGTTTGCTTTTCTGTGTGTTCCTAGATACATATGTGGGAAGTTGGGTGGGGCAACTCCTGCCTACAGTCGTCCCGCATCCCTTGTGGAAGGCTCTGTATTCTCATGGACTGCTCACAGATTGGTTTTGGCTTTCCCCTGAACGGACGCGCCCCATGACATGTGGAAGGAGAGAGGCTGTGCTTACACCACAGCTGCCTCGTCGCGGAGGTGTGGGGTGCTCCCATGACAGCTGCTGTAGAGGTCCCAGGCCCCAGCGGGTATGTGGGAGCCTGAGAAGGGTGTGGGGGGCCCGAGTAGGGTGCACCCAGTTTTGTAAGGACCTGACCCCCTTTTCCGTGTCACCTAGGAAGAGAGTTTCATATTTCCTGCACCTTGTTGCTGATCTCTCGTGATGGATTTTTATTTATTTATTTAAAAGTTATTTATTTATTTACTTGAAAGAGAGAGAGAGAGAATGGGCATATAAGCAGGGGGATGAGCAGAGGGAGAGGGAGCAGACTCCCCGCTGAGCAGAGAGCCAGACGTGGGGCTCTATCCCAGGACCCTGAGATCATGACCTGAGCTGAAGGCAGATGCTTAACCAACTGAGCCACCCTGAGGCCCTATTTGTTTGTTTTTAAACACCATTGGTTCCTTTTGAGCCCATGAGGAACTAGAAGCCTCAGATTTCTTTTCCCAGGGATACTCTCAGGATAGGGATCCACCCTTCTGGGTGTGCTGAGATCAGTTTAACTCCCTTCCGCTGTGTCCATCAACCTAGCAGGTGAGGTCCTTCTGAGTCACTGTCTTTAGGGGAAGCGTGCCACCAAGACCCACACTGTTTCCACCGCCCAAACCTTGTTCCGTGGCTCCGTGCTGCTGTCTCCCACTCGGTTTCTGCCAAGGATTTTCTTGGCTTGTTCTCTGCTCCTGGGAAGGAACAGCCTGATCTCTAATGCTGTGTTCACCCGGGAGCCCACCAGTGTGGCCTTCTTTCTCTCCGTCTCGCAGGTGGCCTCAGGGTTCCTGATTCTGTTACCACTGCCCTCCTCCCCTGGGGTGCCCAGGCCTCCACATTTCTCCTGGACCTTGCTTATGCCAAGTGGGCAGGACTGCTAAGTATAGTCTGTTTGCATTTTCCCTCAAAATTCCTTTTGGAAAGGTGTCTTTTCTATATATATATCTGTATTTATGTATGAAACATATATATACACACAGATCTGTGTACATGAATATGGATACATATGTGATATGTAGATCTGTATATATGAGACACAAAGAGATGGAGAGAGAGAGAGATTTATTGAGAGGAACTGGTTTATGTGATTGTGGGGGCTCCCTAGGCAAATCCAGCACAGGCCTGGAGGGAGAGCCGGCCAGACCTCGCAGGCACCTCTCTGGTCTCAAGCTGAAGGCTATGTTTATAGGCAGGATTTCTTCTACTTCAAGGAAGCTTCAGCTGTGCGTGTAGGATCTTTCAACTGATCAAACCGGGCCCATGCAGATTATCTAGAATCATCTGCCTTATTTAAAGCAAACTGATTATCGTCCTTAATTACATCTCCAGAATGCCTTCACGGCAACACTTAGCCTGGTGTTTGAGTTGCTGGGGACTGTAGCCTAGACACAGTGATGCGTCAGACTGCCCATCAGAATAAGCATAGTATATACCGGATGGTGATTACAAATGAATTTCTTGGTGTAAACTATAATTTGAAGATGCAAGGGGAAAATCACCACCTTCTCCTGCTGTCCATTTTGGGGGCGGATCCATTCCGATCTGCCCCCTTTCCTCTGTCCCACAAGCCAGGACTTTCGGACCTCGGGAGAGAAGCCAGGGGGCTGACGTTCGTCTCAGTTCTGATGGAGCTTTCCGCTTCTTCCAAGGGCGCGAGGTCAGCCGGCCGGAGCGGGGGCCCCTGACACACGGGGAAGAGGCTCGTTGGACTGCGGGCAAATGGGGACTCAGCGAACACTCCCCTCCAGGCCCTACGAAGGAGCTTAAGTGTGGTCGGTGCACAAAAGGACACATCGGGTTCTTGTCTGTTCGGGGTGGATCCTCAAGTCCCCAGACTGAAAGCCTCATAAGAGCGATCAGTGAGGGGTCCCTGAGTGGGGACGCTTGCAGTCACACAGAACTCACCAATCCTCACATGTCAGGAAAGGAAGCATCACTAAGGAAGCAATTCGGGCATGATACAAAAAGGATTGTTTCCCTTCCTGTGGTTTCTCATCTCCCCTGAGTTGTTCTATAAAGGAACAGCTTACTCATAACTCCCCAGGCAGGAATATATGACCTCATGGAGAAACAGAGAAGTCCTAAATTGTTAATGCATATAATAGGAAAGGATCACAAGCAAGGGGCTCTTTAAATTGTGTATTTTCCTTAGGGAGCAGTTCATCGTGCCGTAACATTGGTGGGCTGGGCGGCATGCGAGGTACTTGGACCATGAGGCTGCCCGAGATGGGCCTCTGAACTGCCCAGGAGGTGGCAGACGGGGAGGCAGGCTCAAAGCACAGCGTAGCCAGAGCTCTGGGGAGGTGGGCCCCCTGCTCGGGGCAGAGGCGGGCCAGGCGGGGCAGGGGACGGTGACACCGTGCACACCTGCTCTGCTCCAGGTGTGGTACTCAGTGCTGGGGACTGAGTGGCAAGGAGGACAGAGACAAAGCTTAGGATCTGGGTGGGGAGACATTGTGAGTCACCCAACAGATGGAAAGTGGCGCAGGCCATGCTTCATGTCTACTGTGCACCATCTTGCCGAGGTTCAGGGGTCTCCTGGAATTCCCCTTCAGGAGGGGCCTGCTAGCACCCCCCAGGCACTAGCCTGGGTAGGATCTTATCTGAGGAAATAACATCCCCCAAGGAATGTCACCGGGTTAGGGAAATTCCTCAGGTTTTCTTGGACAGTTGGTTTGCTGGGACAACAGGTTTAATCAATGAAGTTCATGGAAACAACCATTCCATTTGGTTTTAGAAACACACCACTGATCTTTATTCCTTCTTTGTCTCTCCAACGAGTTTTCTTGGCCTATTGCATCTGAATACTTATTAGATTTTGCTTCTCAATCCTCCCTCCCACCCCCCAACTATCCTATTTATAACTTTCAGCTGTTGGCAGGTCTGCAGTGCTGGGCCTCTGGGGAGACATACGTAGGCCCAGATGCCTGTGAGTTGTCTGGGAACATGGGCTGGGGTGATGTAGACACCCAGGCCAGTCTCTTCTCTCAGAATTTATGATGCAGACTTGCGTTTGAGAGCCAGGGGTCTGTGATGGACAACAGTCCTGTGTTTGTAATGCGGGGAGGTGGGGAAGGCGCATTCCGCTTTGGCTGGAACTGGCTGAAACCAGCTTTTTGACTCACAAATTAGTCAATAACTTTCTAGCAAAAATTAGAAATAGTGGTTTCAGTTACATGTTGCCTTAACGAAAGCAACTTTGTTTTTGAAAACGCCAAGTGGGATATTTGGGACAACATTTAAATAAGGGTTTTGGGCAGAGAGTGTTTTCCGGACAGGAGATGGAACCGAAATTGGGTCATTTTGTGGCGGGTAAGGGGTTTGGTGAGAAATGTGCTCAAGCTGGGGTGGGGGTGAGGTCCCCTTAGTGGAGAGCGAGACAGATGGATGCTTTGGGCTGGGTTTAGGCTCAAATCATCCACACTAGCCTGCCTCGATTAACATAAATACAGGCGTCTCTCTCCTGACCCTTCTTCCTTCGCTTTTCACTTTCAGTCACCCGAGGTCAGGCGTGGTCTGGAAGCAGATGACCCTCCTCCTGATGGTCAGAAACTCACTAATAACCTAACGCTGTGTCCCAGCGCCTACGTCATCCCCCTCACTTCATCTGATCACGTGGGCATTTTATCATCTCACATCAGCCCAAGAAGATGAAGGGGGGAGTACAGGACAGTAAGACTTTTAAGAGAGAGAGAGAGGGGAAAAGACCACATTTATATAACCTTTATTACAGTATCTTGTTATGATTGATCTATTTTATTATCAGTTATTGCAGTTAATGTCTTCCTGTGCCTAATTTAGAAATCAAACTTTATCAAAGGTATGTATGTATAGGAAAAACACAGCATACCTGGGGCTCCTACTTTTCGTGGTTTCAGGCACCCCCTGGGGGTCTTGGAACATGGCCCCTGCAGAGAAGCGGCGCCTGCTATAATTCCAGCTTGACTTCTGATTTGTTCCCAGGCATTCGGAAAGCTACCTGCTCATTGTCAAGGCCCCAAATCAACATTGGAGGACTTACCTCCAAAAGTCTGATTTCCCTCACCTGAAAAGATTCTGGTAAAGTCCTTCCTAAAGTTGCATTCACAATTCTAGCTGACAATTCTGTTTGGATCATGATTCTTTTTTGGACAATGAATGAAAAGATACTATTGTAGCATTATTATCCTAACCTCTGGCATTTTTGTTTTCTGCTTGTGGGATTTACACTGATACAGTTTTTTTTTTTTTTTTTTCATTCCACAGTCTCAGATTGAAACATGTGTTTCTGATGCTCAGTATCTTGGCCCATGAGGAGCCCCCCAGGGAGGCCTTCCTCCCCCAGATTTGTCTCAGGCTTTAGCGTGTCAAAATTAGTTGCAGTCAAAGTCAGCAGAACCCCAGACCTCCAATCTGGGAGAGTGGGGTGTGGGGTGTGGACTCATTTGGCGGAGGGAGCCCGTGTACTACAGAGCAGCCTCGGTTCATAGATAGACCCGAGGCAAAGTGCCTGGAGGTCAAAGTCTTGAATCCAGAAAGCCTTGTCAAATGGATCTGTATTTACTGGAAAGGGAGCAGTGGCAGTTTTGTCTGGATTTTGTAGAGTCCCTGATGTGAACAAGACATTTATTACTCCTGCTTTCATGCTCTTTGATGATGATGAACAGCTCGGGTGAGTTCCAACCCAGAGAGTCACAAGTAGTTGTGCACACATATCTCTCTTCTGTTGGCTAATACTACCCCCCCACCCCCCCTCAGAGTGCAGGGTGCATGTTTTAGGCCAATCTTCAGTCTTCAGGCTGGTGAGTGATGAATAGTTGGCATCAATAGATGGTTGTTGAATGACTGAGTGAGTGTATGATGGTTAATTTTATGTGCCAACTTGACTGGGCTAAGGGATGCCCAAAATATCTGGTACAACATTTCTGGGTATGTGTGTGAGGGTGTTTCCAGAAACGATTAGCATTAGTATCAATAGACTGAGTAAGGAAGACCACCATCACCAAAGCAGGGGGTCATTATCTAATCCATCGAAGACCTGAACAGAACAAAAAGGCGGAGGAAGGGTGAATTTGCTCTTCCTCCATGGGCTGGGTCATCCGTCTCCTCTTGCCCTTGGACATTGGTGCTCTTGGTATTTTGACCTTCAGATCTGGGCTGAGATTTACACTATCTCCTCCCACCCCTGATTTTTGGGCATTTGAACTTGAAACTCACACCCCTGGCTCTTCCCATTCCCAGGCGTTTGGATTCCAACTAAATTATACCGCTAGCTTTCCTGGTTCTGCAGCCTGCAGATGGTAGATCATGGAACTCCTCAGCCTCCATAACGGTGTGAGCCACTTCCTATAATAAATATCCATTTGTCTATCCTATTAGTTGTGTTTCTCTGGAGAACTCTAATGGAGTATGAATGATCCATCCCTGGCCTGTGGGCCAAGGTCATTGTTTTGCTGTTTTTCTCCTTTGGTATTCATCCCAAACCAGGGAGGTTCCGAGTGGGCCATTGGGGGCTGGGACAAGCTGCCAGGGGCCAAGGGCACAGAGATGAGGCTTTCTAGGAGTGCACCAGGCGACACTTGCTTATTTGTCCTGACTTTTCGGGGCCTCTGTTCCCTCATTTGCAGAAGGAGCTCATAGAAGATGTGTTCACCAAATCCTAATACAGTGAGTCCTCGGAGGAACTCATTGGCCATTTAATTTCTTCTTTTAATATTCCTGTAAAGCAGAGGGAGAGAGGGAAATTATCCGACTGTGCCGCACAGCATGTATATGAGATGGTGGCGGTAGGTAAACCAGACCGGTGACAGGCAACCCTAAAGGGCCCGCCTCGCCTCTCCATGGCCATCATGTGGCAATGCCTTGTTTACTCTCCTGAAATGAAATTCATAGTTTCTATCACCTATTTACCCAGATAATTAAAAAATATGCCTTTCATTACCAGATGAAGGAGAAATGAGCAATATTTGTAAGAGGATATTTTGTATTTCATAATGAAGTACAAAACTTACAGGAGGATGTAACTTACTTCTGTTTGTTTGAAATGTAAGATAATATTTTAATTTTGAAACTTAAAGAATATTTGACCTTTTGAAGTAAGGGCTAGCCAGCATCATTAGTTTTTGATGTAGTGTTCAGCGATTCATTTGTTGCATAAGTGAGGGCTAAATATATACTTTATATATTTGCGCTCATTCATAGGATTACTGTGAGTGTGGTTACTTCAGACTATGGACCTGTTTCAGGTGTGTTTACTGGTGACAGACATGCTGTGAGGGTCATTGGCAGGGGTGATAGGATTTTCTAAAACATTTTAAAGCTTTAACATTTTATCTTAAAATGTTTTAACAAGGACGCCTGGGTGGCTCAGTCGGTTAGGCAGCTGCCTTTGGCTTGGGTCGTGATCCCGCGGTCCTGTGATCGAGTCCTGCGTCGGGCTCCTTGCTCAGCGGGTAGCCTGTTTCTCCCTCTGCCTCTGCCTGCCTGTGCTCTCTCTGACAAATAAATAAATAAGATCTTTAAAAAAAAAAGTTTTAACATTTTCTAAAAAGTTTTAAACAGAACACTTTTGATTAGAGTTGCATTTTTTTGAAAACTGTTTAAAAATGACCTTGTTTTTTGTATCTAGAGTTAGATTTTTTTTTTTTTTTGATTTTTGATTTTTAAAAGGAATCTCTACACCCAACGTGGGGCTCAAACTCACGACCCCAAGATCAAGAGTCACACACTGTGTACTGGCTAACCCGGCCAGGTGTCCCTAGACTGGAGTTAGGTTTTGAGCTCAGATATTTTAAATAGTTTTTTTTTTTACCCACATGAAAGTCTGTAAGTACATTTGAAAGTTGTGGCGGATGCAAGATAATTCCTTATTGTACAGAAGAGTCCCTGGACTGAGACCTTTGGCATCCAGGTCTCCTGGCCACTAAATGATGGACAATGGACTCTCCCACCCCCCATTTCTAGCATGTCCCCTGGTAGGATTTTCTGCCTTGTTGAGAATATTCGCCCTGGGTGGGCACACACAACACCTAGACAGGATTGATTATGGCCTCAGGATCACCTAGAAAAGAAAGCAATAAAATCTTCCAGAGAGGGAAAGTAGGTAAGTAGGGATAATAGGGAATGCATGAGGGGGCCAACTGTGAAGATTCTGACTGATGCCGCTGCTATTGATTAGAATGTTCTGGGCTGCAAGCAAAAAAAATTCATCTGGAGTCCACTTAAGCAGTAAGGACCTGCATTGGCACAGAGTCGTGGTAGACTCTGGAGCCAGATTACCTGGGTTTGCACCCAGAGCCCGCATCCACTAGCCAGTTGTCGTGCCTTTGGCAAGTTCCCTGACTGTTCTCGTCGTTCTATCATCTGTAAAATGGGCTCAGAATTGCACCCACCTCACAGGATGAAGTGTTGATGTAGGTAAGGCTGCAGAACAGTTCTTGGTACCTGGTGCTCTGTTACTACATTATAATCACCAGTGGTATCAGCATCAAAGACCATCGGCTTTTTAAGAATCACTTTGACTTTAGCCTCGTAAGACCCAGAGGACAGAATCCAGCTGCGCTGTGACCGCACTACAGAAAGTGAGAAATGATCCATTTGTCTTCTAAGCTGTTAGATTCGTGGCAATTTGTTACACAGCAACAGGAAATGAATACAGATGCTTTCGTGCTGAGCCTGTTCCTTAGGCACTTACAAGAAGGCTGCCAGGAGTAACTGGGGCCAAATGCACATCCAGGGGTTAGAAAGAGGGACCGCTTCCCGCTCTGATCTTCCTTAAGGACAAAAACACTTCCCCCGAAGTTCCCAGAAAACCTCCTGTCTCACAGCTCGGGGACCGACAGAACCAAGTCCGTGTGCTTCCTCCCAAGTCAGTTGCCAACGCCAGGACTGGTCTTTACCGTGGTTTGTTACACAGTGTCAAGTTTTCAAATGAGACCATTAAAAATATACTTGAAATAAAAAAGAAATTGACCGTGAAGTGATAAGATGAAGAACTGTCAAGTATTTAAACCCCTCTGTGCATCCCACATTGCCATTGGCGGCCCGCTTTCCGGAGCAGACACAGTGCACACCCCAATCCCGTAAAATATGGATCTTTGGATTTAATGGACTTTTAAGATATTTAGGAAGGCCTGACAAAAGCAGCTCCTTTGGGGAAGGAAAGAGTAGGGGGGGAGTCCAGGCTCCTGGCTGGTTTTGTGTATGTGACATTCCGAGACACTTATGAGACATCAAGGCAACAATGTTCAGTTGCACAGTTGGAAATATGAGTCGTGAACTCAGCGGTGAATGTCAGAGATAGACCTGAGTGTCCCTATGGGGCTCTTGTCTCAGAGATATTCTTTTTTTTTTTTTTTTTTTCCATGCAGACCCTCCAGCAATATGTCTGGGTTGGAGTAGTGGCAGCTCTTGGGTAAAAGTCTGTCCTTTGAAAGGTTGCATAAAGCAGATTTAAGACATCTTTTAGAAGTTATATATTTACCCAGGATAAAGCTCTCCAATAATTCTACAGCAGCTAACATTTTTCTCTATTTCATACCTGCCCTTAGGTCTGTGCACCAGTATTTTGTCTCTCACTGAGAGGAAGGTTTTGTTTCTAAGAGAACAGGACCAAGGAGGTGTGCCTTGCAGGAGATTCACAAGATCCGTGTGAATTGTGTCTCAATCAGAGTCCTGGCAAAGGGCAGATGGCACGTACCAGGAGGGTGGTTGGCAAGCTTTAGAGGAGGGAGTATTTGAATGTGAGCAGGGCTAAGGAGAACCGCTTAGGAGTGGTGATCACCTGGAGGACACGGGTACCAGGACTAGGGTTCTCGAGGCAGGACAGACCCCGACTCTGCCCAGTCACAGCCCAGCATTCAGGGTGCTGGACAGCAGGTGCCCTGACCTCTCTGTTCTTTGACCTCTACTCTTTAGAGGATGTCCTTCGGAGTGAGGCTGTCTGTAGTGACCATTCCCCGGAGCACAGCACAGAAGGTGGAGAGTGAATTTGGAAGGGCTAGAAGACCGTCCCAGCATAGTTTGTGCAAAACACATTTGTGTAGGGCTTCTGGGTGGCTCAGTCAGTTCAGTGTCTGCCTTTGGCTCAGGTCATGATTCCAGGGTCCTGGGATCGAGTCCTGCATTGGGCTCCCTGCTCAGTGGGGAGTCTGCTGCTTCTCCCTCTCTCTCTGCCCTTCCCCCCTGCTCATGCACACTTTCTGTCTCTGTCTCTTTCTCAAATAAATAAGTAAATAATGTAGCAAATAAAACCCACATCTGTGCATACTCTCCATTGTCATTTTGTTTGGACACAGACATTTACGGACTTCCTGTCTCTTCGTTATCTATCTACCTACCTGTCATCTATATCCATCCATCCATCCATTCATGAATCTGTAGAACATCTTTAGATATATGTATATATCTACTGCTATCTATATCATCCATCCAGCATCTATATCCACGTATCCTCTCTCTTTTAGAAAATGGTAGCTTTATTGCGATACAAGTCACAAAAAATTACCGTAAAATTTCCCCATTTAAAAAGTGTACAATTAGGTGATTTTTAGAATATACATAGTTTTCTTGGTTTTTTAAAAAAGGAACAGACTGGTTTCATTTGATTCTGGAAACCGAAGTACCCAGGTTAAGGAAGTTTTTTTTTTTTAATTTTTTTTTTTTTAAATTGTGGAAAAATACACACTCGATTTGCCATTTTAACTATTTGTAAATATCCATCAAGATTTTAAAAAGTCTTGCTGTGTGCCCTGAAGTGTGCCCACAGGGTAGGGAGACAAATGCAGTGGGAGATACAGCCCCATGGCAGTGGTTCTCAAAATGAGCACAAAGCTCAGTCTGCTTGTTTCCAAACACTGGCAGACAGATACGTGGTCCCAGTACACAGGACTGATCGCTGGCCAGGTCAGGCGCACCAGCTCTGTGCACGAGTTCAGCAGTGCCCACACTTGTCTACACCCTGCTTGACCAGCCAGGTCCCTTGATCTCATGTTGGCCGTCACAGCAATTTCACATGGCTGCCCATGTTCCAGAATGCTCATTCTCAGTCTGTGGACCGGTGCGAACAGGTCACGCGCCAGCACTGATCTGTGAATCACACTTCCAGTAACACGGCCCTAGAGACTTCCCGAGTTTTGTATACTCACAGTTTTCCTCCTGGTTCTCTTTCTTACATACAGAGTCTTTTCTCCCAGAGGCTTCCCAGGTGCCTTAGTCACTTCCTGGGCTCAGCTGTGGGCCCCCAGCTGCCCAGCAAATCCACCCAAAGTCGCCTCTAGGAGGCAAGTCCTGAATCTGGGTGATCAGCAGTGAGGACCGGAGCTGGCGTGCGGCCGAGAGCCCTTGTCTGCAGGGCGGGGCCCTCCTGCTCCATGTTTCTGATCTGTATGGTCACTCGTTCCTTCTCGGATGCTCAGCCGTCTGGGGACCAGGGAAAGAAGCAGAGCAGGGAGCTTCCAGGCCCTCGGGCAGCAGTTAAAGAGATCAGCGGCAGGGCGAGGACAGTGGCTGAGTACACGATCGTGCTAATCACGGAGTACTGGAAAACCTTTATTGAGATGTAGCAGTCAAACCACAGTTGTTAAATGACCATAACTGGGTCTTAAATAATCAGTTCAGCTGGTCTCTATTTAATATAACAGCTGCCTATTAAACCTAAATTAAGTACAGAGTTAAATGTCTCTAGGATGCAGAAACCCCAAAGTGACTGCCAAACCCAGAGCGAAACCTCTGGCTGGAACAGCTATGATCGCGACGCCTGGTCTGGGTGTGCTCTGGTTTGGATGAGGCGGGAGCCCCATCCCTCGGCCCAGCTGTCTGTGCTTGAAGAGTAATACTTCCCAGGGTTGGGGTGGGGTGGAAGCCTTGCCGGGCTTCGCGATACATTTCAGTCCCGATTCTGTCCCATAAATTTTTTAGTTTCATAGACATTCCCGAATATGCCAGGTATATAGAAATGCCTCCAAAGAGCACTGAAAGGCCTCTGTGGCTTCGAATTGGCCAGAATGAGAGTACGTTCTGTGCCTTCTCTCCACGCCCATTCCCCTGCTGCGGACAGGTCCCTGTCTTTTGCTCAGACGGTAGTAAGGGACTTCCAGCCCCAACCTCCTCCTAAACCACTCTATACCGGGCCACTATTCCTTCCTTACTCCCCCTGCCCCCCCATCTTCTCTTCCTCCCTCCCTCCCTTCTGGAAGTACTTTGTACCTGCTGTGCACTAACCCTTGGGGAACAATGCAGTGGCAGCAAGCTGGTATTTCGTTTGGAAGGAAGCCGTGGATCAGGATGCTCTAAAAGGCCATCTGACTTCCCACACTGGATTTTTCTGCCCAATCTCTTAGCCTCCAGGAATACAAGGCCTTGTTTCCCTCTCTGCTCTCATCTCCTACATCTTCCTCCTTCCTCGGAGGACAGCTGTGCACTCCGGCTTAGTTTTATTTCTCAGGGCTCCTTCTGCGGACCACATGCATAGAAATGATCTGGGATGATAGCTCAAAATGCATATTCCCGGTTCCTCCCCAGATCTACAGAGCTGGCTTTTGTCGTCGTCATTGTCGTTAGGACCGAGAGGCAGGCTTTAATTTTTAATCAAGTTCTGCAGTGACTTTGCTGCATGCTAAGACCAGCGTTCTCCCAGTGTTTGCTGCATTCAGGCCTTTGCTGCCTGCCTCCTTCTGCCTGGATGTACCCTCACTCCTCTAGATCTGCCTGAGGACTCCCATCTGTCAAGGTTCGACTCCATGCCACAACCTCTGTCACTTTTCCTGACCCTCTCTCCCAGTGTCCTGCCCCCCTCCCTCCAATGCATGGAACTGTAGAGATGATGGCTGGCAGAGTGCCCCAAACACTCTTGGGGCTTCAGCTGGTGCAGAGCTGGGTTCACCGGAACAGGAATCCCTGCAGGCTGGCTCCTCCCGGCACCCCAGCCCTTAGGTGGGGACCGGCCCTCTGCTAGCTCCCTCGAGTTCACAGCTCAGCAAGGTGAGCACTGCAGTGGTTAAGAGGAGAGGTTCAAATCCTGGCTCCTCCCCTCTGGGGTGCTAGGCATGGAGCCTCTCTGAACCTGTATCCCCAAGTGTAAATGGGGGACAATCCACTGGACTTATAGGGTTGTCTTGAGGAATCAGGAATAAATGCACAGGATGTGTTCTCCAGACGGATGCCTTCAGACTTGAAAGTGCCCATGAGCCCCCCAGGTGTCTTGTGAAAATGCAGGCTCTGATTCAGCAAGTCTGAGGCACCGCCTGTCCTTCTGCATCTCTGGCAGCTTCCCAGGAGACGCCATGCTGTCGCCGCGGGGACCTCACTTTGCGTAGCACTGCCTCCAAAGGTTAGTTATTAATGATGGTATTGATATGAGAGGCAGTGGGCATGTGAAAAAAGACAGTGAAGCTTTTCCTTATAATACAAAGAACCCCAGTTTGGAAAGGGAAAACCCAAAGGTCTGCTACCAGCCAGCAGGACCCCCAGAGTGGCCCCCATTTCCTGCCAGTAAGCCACCCCCGGACATATTATTGTTGTGTCCTCCCTGCTGCCCTGGGAGAGGAACGCTCTCTGCTGAGGACTGAGGACCAAGGACTGAGGTGCAGGGTGCGGGATGCGGGACGCGGAGCCCAGCTTTGCTAGCCCTCTGCAGGTTCACGCATGCGCAGAATTTTGTAATGGCCCACATTTAAGTACAATCGGAGATATAGTTAACAGGTCTTTGCAGCCGTTACACCTTCATTTCCCTACGGCCCCTCTGCGTCCTACTGCAATCTTGCTTCTGTCCCCACCACACCATGGAAACGGTTCCTACTGAAAGCATGAATGATCTGTCGTGTAAGCACTGGGTATTTTGCAGGTCTCTCTCTTGACGGCTGCATAGTGTTGCACAATGACGATCACTCCCTCTTTCTTGAATCACTCTCTTCATTTGACTCTTGTGAAGTAACACTTCCCCGATTTTGCGGGATTGCTGGATTGCCGGATTGCCCTCTTCTAATTGGCATTAAATGTTGGGAGTTCCTCAAGTACTGGATCCTAGGTGTTCTCATCCCCTCTGTCTCTCTTAAACCTCAGGGGTCTCCTTCACCCTAGTGGTGTCTGATATCATTTTTATGAGGATGGCCCAGTCACTCCTATTTCAACTCAGACCCCTCTCTGGAAATCCTGACCAATGCCAACCGCCTCTTGGACGTCTTGCCTCGATGGAATTCAGAATGTCCGCAGCCATAAACTGTGATCTTTCTGCCTCATCCTGTCCTTTTCCCAAATCAGTGACTCACCTCATTCTGTAGGAAGGCGCCTAACATGTCATCCTCAACACTTCCTTTCCTCTCCCTGCCCACCTTATGTATGCTCAGGTCTCGTTGATTTTACCTCTTGAGTTTCTCTCAAATCTGTCCACTTCTCTCATCTCCATCACCACAGCCTCACTAGGGCTGTGACTGTTATTTTGATTTTGAGGATCACCTGGTTTTCTCCTCTCCTGAAAGAAATTGGCCAAGTAAATATCCCTCAAACTCGAAGACAAGCCATGAGTATTTCATCTTTTTTCTGTAAGGATAGTTTTATTCAAAATGGCAGGACTCCATTCTCGTGGGATGGCTTGGACCAATTCATCCATACTTGGTTTTCTTTTATGGGATGAGATTGGGGCTCTCCTCGTACTACCAGACCTGAGTGTAGGCATTGCTGTTTCACGTGGATGACCAGACTGCTAAGGGTTAGGAGCGAGAAATGACCAGTGTCAGTGATCCAATCACTTTTGCTTTCCACATTTTCATAGCAAATTCATTTGCTCTGTATACCAAATTGGACTCATGTTTTCTTTGTTCATCCCTTTACTCATTTGGGAAGATCTGTTTGGGGGAATAATTCTTGCTTTGTTGAGAAGATAATCCACAATGATAAATATTCCCCCTTCATGCTGGTGCTGGGGAGTGCATGAGGAGTGCATGAGGAGTGCATGAGGGTGAGAATTACGAATGGAGAATAGCAGAGCTCACCCTCGTCCTTGGCTTTGCCCCCTACCTGAGGGGCTTTGTCTGGAACAGTTGTCCTATCCCCCAACTCAGCTGTATGGGCTGAAAATCTGGGTTTTCCTTAGCATTTTGTTATAAATGCTTGATCTAGGGCACAATCTTTAGTTTGTAGTTTCCTTTAATTTAGCTGGAGGGAAGAGGTTAGTCTTTGTGGTCAGATTACTTGGTTTCAGATTCTCGTTATGCCTCTTACTAGCTGTGCATTCTTGGGCAAGTTCCTTACCCTTTCTTTGCTGTGGTTTCACGTATGAATCGGGGCTCATCATATTACCTCCCTGTCAGTGTGGCGGTGAGCATTCAACAAGACGGTGTATGTTGCAAAACTTCACAAGACCTTGTCCTTGGTGACTCTTCTGTTTTGACAACACTGTTTCCATTTTTCTCCTGCTTCTTCCTTCTCATTGTCCCTTCTCGGCTTTCTGCCTCTTTCTGCCCCTTGGGCTTTCCTGAAGCTTCTTCTAGCCTTAATCTGTATTTTCTGCCCTAGTCCCCATGTCTATGTGGGGGTGATGTAAATTAATCTTGTGGTGTCCACTCCCTTATCCTTCATTATGACCCAACAATCTGGGCCTCTGGCCCAGCCCCTTCATCACAAAGCTCAGACCACATTGGCAAAGGCCTGCTGGGCATTTCCACATGGATGTCCATGAGCACCTCCAAGGGTGAACTCATCTTTCCAACCCGCCCTTTCTCTTCAACAGCACGAACTCAGTCTTCTCTCCTCCTTTGGTGTCTAGTTTCTACTTCCTCCGTACCCTGGGCATCTCCTTTGAACACACATCAGTCCCTCAATGTTTCCCTTAAATAATAATCTTAATACACGACATCTAATACCTTTTTTAAAGAAAGTAAACGAGATGATAAAACTCTTTTTCTTAAGACATGACAATACCTTTTGAAGGAAAAACCATTTCCTTCTTTTCGCTGAATGGGTGAGTTTTCCACACTGACCACGTCGCAGCTTTCCAATACCAACTGGGTATCCTGCAATTCAATTCTGTTCTGACACTCTCTACCTGGGGTTTTTGCAGACCTTGCAGATTAAGATCTCAGTCCCACAGGACTGTCCCCCACTTCAGATGCCAATGCACCTGTGCATCTCCAGGTCATTCACAGCTTCTGTCCAGCTTGGCTCCAGCCACTTGGAGGTTCCTATAACCTCCTTCAAGGGTTTGGTAATTTGCTAGAATGGCTCACAGAACTCAGGAAAACAGTTGACTTGTTAGATTACTGGTTTATTATAAAAGGATACAACTCAGGAACGGCTAGATGGGAGATATACATAGGGCAGGGTATGGGTGAAGGGGTGTGGAGCTTCCGTGCCCGGCCTGTCTGCAGGGTACCACCCTCCCAGCGCCTGTGTGTGTTTAGCAACTGGGAAGTTCTCTAAAGCCCTTCAGTTAGGATTTTTCTTAATGGAGGCTTCATTATGTAGCATGATTGATTAAGTCATTGGCCATTAGTGATTAACTCAGCCTTCAGCCCTTCCTCCTAGGAGGCCAAGGGGTGAGGCTGGAAGTTCTACCGCTAATCACAATGTTGGTTTCCCTGGCAACCAGCCCCCTTCCTTCAGGAGTCCTCTCATTAGCATACACTCAGGTGTGGTTGAAAGGGGTTTATGAATAACAAAACACATTCCTCTTACCCCATCACTCAGAAATTCCAAGGGTTTTAAGAATTCTGTCCAGGAACTGGGGATGAAAATCAAATATATATTCTTTTATTTTTTTAAGAAGATTTTATTTATTTATTTGACACGGAGAGAGAAAGAGAGAGCACAGGCAGGGCGAGTGGCAGGCAGATGGAGAGGAAGGAGCAGGATCCCTGCTGAGTAAGGAGCCTAATGCAGGGCTGATCCCAGGACCCTGGGTCATGACCTAAGCTGAAAGCAGATGCTTAACTGACTGAGTCACCCAGATGCCCCTCAAATAAATATTTCATAATATATCAGAATAGCACACCTTTTTTTTTTTTTTTGCATATGAGTGAAATAAAAACGCTTCACTGTGACCTCTGCATGGTTTTACTGCATTGTCCTCCACTGGCTGAGCACTGACAGGTTCTATTGTTGAGCTATCCCAAGTGAAATAAGCAAGTGGAGAAATGATTCTTTTCTCTAAAGAACAATGCCTTTCTGCCAAAATTAGAGAGCTTCCAAAGAGTTCACAAGTGAATGCAGACGAGAAATCACTGGCAGTCAGAAATCAAGGTTACCTTTGAAAATGGAGAGAGGCAGAGATAAATAGAACCATGGATAATGTCAACATATCTCATCCCATAACTGAGGTTTACACATCCAAGGAGTGAAGGGGCTTCACCAAGTTTCAGCGAATGCTCCAATCCCTAACTTGAGAATGAGAAGAGTCTGAATTTCATCGTGGCTTTTCCTCCAACAAAGAACCTCAGTTTATACCTTTGTGATGAAGGGAATTGGGCTAAATCCTGGTGCTCCTAGGGAACATTTTGGAAATTGTGGGGATATTTCTGATTGTCACAGTGATGAGGAATGGTTCTCCTGGCAGATAGCGGGGTGGAGACCAGGGAGTGATGGCATCCTATACAGTGCACAAGGCATCCTAAACTGTGTGTCCCGGCACCCTTTCTCATGTCGGTAAAACACTTGTTTGTAATCACCTGGGTCTCAAACCCAACTCTGTGTATATTTACATGTAAACTCATACATTGTTGCATGGTTTTAACATACACTGAATTTTCTAGAAAGGCCAGTAACATGTAGCCGGAAGAAGTATACACTTTGTCTTGTTTGTAGCTTTACCAAGAGTTGTTTACCATTTTGAAAAAATCATGTCACTGATGACTCTGCCTTTCTTAATGCCTTGTACCCGTAGGCATTGAATTCTTGGTGATTCTATGTCTGTTGTTAAGGTACTTATTTAGCTCTTCCTTCAAAATGTCAACTAGAAAGAATGAATGTGGACAATACATCTAAACTAGATATAAACATCTGATTTATTCGTTACGTCTTTTAAGTATATTTTTTTCACAAGCCTTTGCATATTGAAATTCATCTTATTTTATTAGAAATTACTTGATTTTTCATATATTATTTCTATTATGGGGCATTATATTTATTTTTAAAATTATGGGCTTAGGTAGGTTATACGTCTGTAATTACATCTAAGAATAGCAAGGGGGATATTTGCAAAATATTAGCTATAAAAATGGAATGTTGGGTCCAACAGAAGTAGGAACTTTGGACTGGATAATTTTTCAGTCTGAATATTTTAGGAAAATGAATGACCATCAAGTAAAACAAAAAGGTCACTCTGAGCTCCTAACGAGAGGGATGAACAGTACACAAGCGGGAGATTGCACATGCCCTTCATGGGGGCAACTGCTTTCCACCCCCACCCCCCCAATTCAAACAAATACCAATTATACAACCTTCCGTCTGTCTTTGTCTCCAGTGGGACTTGAGTCCACCCTCAGAATCTTGCCTGGCAACTGTTGCTAGGAAGATGCTGCCTCTCCAGCTGACCTTCCAAAGACTTGAGATCGCAGCCGGTTGTTTCCTAGCTGCTGATGAGATCCGATTTGCTCAGAGAGAGTGATGGAGAAACACAGAAATGCACAAATAGCAACAACACGCAGAGGATGCCGGGGACCATAGGTGAGATGGGGCTATCAGGAGATGTTCGGCTACTGCCTGCCATTCCTGGGGGCTCGGGAGTGAAAAAGGATCGTTACAAAATCTATCCAGTGGACTTTCTTGTTATTACAGTGATAGGTGCACTACAGGGCAATCTGCTAATTTGGCCCCTTTCATTAGGTCTGTCGGGGGTCCCTGGCTTACAGGAAGGCATTGTCCACATTTCACTCCTTACGCGTTGGCTGCTCTATTCTTGTGATACTGCTGAATAGTGATAATGATTAGGATAATGATCATGATAGCCACTGTTCACTGATACTTGCCTGGTTCCTGGCCTTGTCCTAAGTGCTTTTCATGAATTCCCCTCACTGAATCCTTCCACAGCCCTTGGAGGGACATATCACAAACTTACCTACTTTGCGCCCTTACGCTTCATTCACCAGTTTGAGCATTTGGTCTAATACATGTAGACGGCAGTGCACGCAGCAAGTTTCACTCACTCACTCATTCATTCATTCATCTACCACCCTGTGTGACTTAAGCCTACGCCTGCTGCCAAGCCGACTGGAAACTTGACTGAGACCCACAACCTTCCCCAGGGAGCTGCAGGGCTGGTTCTGGGCAGAACTGAGCTTAGACTGGTCATGCATTGCTGGAAGTACACAGCCTCTTTGAGGCTGTTGGCTCTGGGCGGGGGGACCCTGGGCGGGGTGACCCTGGGGCCAGGACCACGTATCCAGTACATGCGCTCTACAGGCTTTGCTAGGATGTTTGGCTACATGTGTGGTTGTGTAACATGAGTTTAACGTTTATCTTCTACCTTCAAGCAGGGCTCCTGCCCCAGGATGCGGACCTTAGGATGAAGGAGCCAAACAGAAGTCACACTGACAAAAGTCAGCAGCCAACTTTGGCTGGGTGCTGCTTGGGGCTGCACACTGAGCAGAATGATGCAAACTCGGAGCATAGGCTTTGAGCTTGGGGCTTATGCAGAAGACCGCGGTACAAGAGGGTGGGGACCTCGGCAGGTCGTCTCTCTTGAGGTGTTCTTACCTCTTTACACTCTGTTTGGGCTCAGCTTGGCATCCGACCCCGGCTGCTGATTCTGCCAAGAGCCTTTGGCTTCTTCTCTTCGCTTCTGTTTAAGAGGATTTGGGTTTAACGGAAGAGAAATAGAAAGATTGGGAGCGTGTGGCAGAATCCCTGCCTACAGACACAGGGAGTTGCTGAAACAGACTGTGCAAAGGGCAGAGTCAGGAGCTTGCAGATGCCTTTCTAGGAAGGTAGTGTGCCCTCAGCTCCTGCACTGGACCCAGGGAGACTTGCTGTTTGACTGAGCAGGACTGAGCTGCTCAACCACATGGTCTAGGCTCTAGTATTTGTATTTTTCTTTTTTTCTTCTGGTATGGTTACTCAACACTTAAGAAAACTTATTTTAAAATTTATATACAATAAAATTCATTTTTTTGGAGCACAGTTTTGACCAGTACCACAATCAAGATAAAGAACAGTTCTGTCACCACCCCGCCCCTCCCATCGACCAAAATATCCCTCGTGCTGCCTTTTGTAGTTGATCTACTCCTCACTATCCCCAGCACCTGGAAGCCACCTGTTCTCTGCCCCATGGTTTTGCCTTTTCCATAATGTCATGTAAGTGGAATCCTAAAATAAGTAACATTTTGGGTGTGACTGCTTTCACTTAGAAAATACATTTGAAATTCATCCATGTTGCTGTTGTCAATAGTCCCCTCCTTTTTAATTACCAAATAGTATTACATTGTATGGATATACCACCGTTTGAGTATCTGTCCTCCAGGTAAAGAGCATTTGGGTTGTTTCCAGTTTTGGGGGATTACTGATCAAGCTGTCATAAACATTTAGGTGTAGGTTTTTATGTGAATATCGATTTTTTAAATATGTAAATATGAGCAAGACTGTGGGGTCATATGGTAAATACGATCAACTTTATAAGAAGCTCCCAAACTTTTCCAGAGTGACTGTCCCAGTTTGCATTCCCACCGACAATGTATGAGAATTCTGGTTACCCCTTTTCCTCCCCAGTACTTGGTATTGCCAGTTAAAAAAATTATTTAAGGGGAACCTGGCTGGCTCAGTTGGTAGAGCATAGGACTCCTGATCTCAGGGTTGTAGGTTCAAGCCCCACACTGGGTGTAGAGATGACTTAAAAATGAAATCTTCAACAAAGTTATTTAAGCTATTCTGATAGGTAGGGAAGGGTATCTTACCACGGGGTTTAATGTGCATTTCTGTAATGACCTATGACGTTGACTATGTCTTAGTGTCCTTATTTGCAATCCATATATTTTCTTTGGTGAAAGGTCTTTAAATCTTCTTCCCATTAAAATAAATTGGGTTGTTTTTTTCTTTATTATTAAGTGTCAAGAGTGTTAAAAAAGTAAATTCTGGATCAGAGTCAGATAGGTGATTTGCAAATATTCCCCTCTGCTCCTCCTCCCCCCCCCCCCCCCCGCCGGTCTGGCCCTGGAGAGTCATGTGTTGTTTCCTTGAGAATATTTGGTGAACAGCACGATGACCGCCCCAGGCTGCTCATACTATTTTAGCGTCCACTTCCCAATAGTTCCGGAAGTTTCTTCCACGTTCACGAGCATTCCTCCTTAGCAGGGGTCAGCAGACTGCAAGACACAAGCCACATCTAGCCTGCTGTCTGCTTTCCTTCAGCCTGTGAACTGAGAATGCTTTTTACACATGAACATTTGAAGTCAATTTGACAGTAAGAAAAACTGATTTTGAACCCCAATTAAGCAAAATGTTATTAGTCTGAAAAGAATTAGATTATTCTCACTAGTAGGCCTGTATTACAAAACAATCATACTCAGTCATTCTTGCATGTTGAATTTGTCAATGAAAGTTTGTGGGAATTTGTTTGCGCTCATTGTTAGAAGTACCACATAATATCCTTGATTTTGCCTCTTGGCCCCACAACGCCGAAAATATTTATCTCTGGCACTTGAAAGAAAATGTTTGCTGCATGCTATTATATTAGAATGGCTTCTCAGAGCAGCATAATATTCTATGTATGTACATACGGTAATATTCTTATCTCATAACATTCAACTGCATTGTTTCTAGATTTTTCCTCTTTCAGCGATGCAGGGATATAGATCCCTGAACATATGTCACAAAGATAAGCATTGATTATTTCCTTAGGTTATTTTCCTAGAAGCAGAACTGCTGAGTCAGAGGATGGTACATTTTGGGGGGTTTGATGCAATATTTCTTTTTCTTTTTTCTTTAAAGATTTCATTTATTTATTTCAGAGAGAGCAAGTGAGAGAGAGCATGAGTGGGGGGAGGAGGGACAGAAGGAGAAGCAGACTCCCTGCTGAGCAGGGAGCTCTACTCTGGGCTCCATCCTAGGACCCGGGGCTCAATCCCAGGACCCGGGGCTCATGATCAGAGTTGAAGGCAGGCGCTTAACTGACTGAGCCACCCAGACGCCCCTCAGTTTTTCTAAGTAATCTGCCAGAAAGAAGCCATTTCGCATTCCTACCTCCAGTGGATAACAGTATTTGTTTGTGTGTCTCTTTTCCAGAACCATTGGTTTAATTCTATAATATCAGTAGTGACTTGATTGGTGATAAATTGGTTACTTATTGTCATTTTAATCTGCCTTTTTTTTTTTTTAAGATTTTATTTATTTATTTGACAGACAGAGATCACATGTAGGCAGAGAGGCAGGCAGAGAGAGAGGAGGAAACAGGCTCCCCGCGGAGCAGAGAGCCTGATGCGGGGCTCAATCCCAGGACCCTGAGATCATGACCTGAGCCAAAGGCAGAGGCTTCACCCACTGAGCCACCCAGGCGCCCCTTAATCTGCCTTTTAAAAATTATTGATGAAGTAACATATCATCTTATATATTTTAGAGCTGTTTGTACCTCTTCTTTTGTAACTGGCTTCTTTTGGTGCTTTGTCTGTTTTTCTCTGGGATAATTTTAAATTCTTTATTCAGCACGGAGCAGTGCCCTTGACAAGTTGCTGAAAAGTCATTTGCAGACTTGAAATCCAGTCCAGATATTTTTCAGGGGAGCCATCCAGCTACATTCTCTGACTAAAGGCAAACTGAGTCACTTTCCTGTGTTATGTTCATCTGTGCTATATAATTTTAAAGGAGAGTGTCCCACCGAGTCAGTGGATGGAGGGATGTCTCCTTCCTGCTTAGCAAGAAGGCACAGGCTCCCTTTGCCTCATTGGCCAAACGTTGGGGTTGTAAACACAGCAGTAAGAACATGGAAGGATGAGGTGCAAAAGCCTTCTGGTTTGGGACTCGTGAGAATTTTTTGGCTTCTAACAGTGGTGGATGGTGGCAGACAGTGGTGGACGGTGGCAGGGAAGATTTTGGGAACGCCACCTGGCTATGAGAAGTTTAGGATTGTAGCCTATGCTTAGAGACACAGTCAAATCCATGTTTTCAGCAGGGGTGAGGTACAGATGGGGGATGGAAGCGAGTATCCCTGTCGCATGGTGGACGATCTTGTAGTTCTTTCAAGCATCAGTGATCATTTGTTGAAGAAGGAAACCGAGGGGCGCCTGGGTGGCTCAGTCGCTTAAGTGTCTTGCTCTTGATTTCGGCTCAGGTCACGATCCCAGGGTTGTGAGATCGAGTGTTGAGTGGAGCTCTGAGGGTGTGGAGCATTCTCTCTTCCCTGCTCTCCCTCTCTGAAAAAAAGAAGAAAGAAAGAAAGAGAGAGGGAAAGAAAGTAGGAGAGAAAGAGTGAGAAAAAGAAAGAAGCCAAGTGTTTGAGCTAGATGGGCTCCACAGTAAGCAGACCACCCTGTTCCTGGGGAACCAGAGTCACTGCAGAGAAGAGTCACTTGTAAAAGTTCCGACCCTTAGGCAATCCAATTCATTCACTCTCTCTCTATTTTTTAAAGATTTTATTTATTTATTTAACACAGAGAAAGAGGTAGAAAAAGCAAGGACAAGTGGGGGGAGAGGGGCAGAGAGAGAGGGAGAAGCAGGCTCCCCGCTGAGCAGAGAGCCCAATGCGGGGCTCAATCCCAGGACCCTGAGATCATGACCTGAGCCGAAGGCAGAGGCTTGACCAACTGAGGCACCCAGGCGCCCCCAGTTGATATGTTTGTTGTGTTTAAGGCCATGCATGTGAAGAAGACCTCTTCTGACATGTATCCTGATCACCACTGATTTCGGGAATTAAATTAAAAAAATTTCCAGACAAAACGCCCACCTTTCTTTTGAGTTGTCTCCCCTTCAATGCAGTTGTTACCTGCAACGTGCAGATTCTGATTTCTAAATAAGACCTCGACACCAGTGAGCAGGTTCACTCATTTTCCTCCAGTTTGGAGACACGGAGGTATGCGGAAAGGAAGCCCCGTCTTTGCTTTTAAGATGCTCGTTGTCAGAAACCATAAGAGACTTTTAATCTCACAAAACAAACTGAGGGTTGCTGGGGGGAGGGGGTAGGGAGACAATGGTGGGGTTATGGACATTGGGGAGGGTATGTGCTATGGTGAGTGCTGTGAAGTGTGTAAGCCTGGCAATTCACAGACCTGTAACCCTGGGGCTAATAATATATTTTATGTTAATTAAAAAAAAACAAAACAACAGATGCTGGTAGTCAGGTATAGGGAATGTAGCCGAAGTAAGGATCCCAGCACAGGGTGAAAGGAGTTTAGAGATTTATGTTCAACTTGTTCTGGCACCGCTTAGAGGAAGTGGGAGAGGAGGATGATGGTAGGAGAAGGGCTTTCAAGAAAAGATAAAAAGATAAACAAACTGGTAAGGCAGGGGACAGGTGGAAAGTGTAGGTAGAGGGGAGAGTGGGTACGGGTTTTCAATGACTTAGCAACCAACCAACCCAGGTATTTCTCAGATTGTTATGATATTTGCCCTCCGTGTTGTGTCGCCAAAATCTTCTCTAAATGAGACTCTGTTGAAATTTTTTGCTGTAGCTCAGCCTCCTTGCTGCACCCTACCCCATACAAATTTCCTGGCTGGTAGGAATGGAATTTGTCAGAGAAGGGTAGAAAACAAAAACTCTCCATTCCCTGTTTTCCTGGAAAGTTCCCCAGGAATAGACTGCCAGGCCCAGGACAATACGCACATATGTGAGCTACCCTGCAAAACGTTTGCTGGCCCACTAATTTCAATGCACCAGAGGCTTCCATTAATAACACTCGATCACAGACCACAATTCATGGCAGTGTATGGGTCCTGCCCGACCCTCTCTCAGGGGGAGCTCATCACTGACCTCACAGCAACTTTGGCTTTTAGAAGGGGACTTGAAAATAGAATGAGATTGGCTCCCGAACATTGCACTGGGACAGCTGGGAGCCACAGCTCTGCCCTCAAGGATGAAACTTTGGTTGTTCTAGACAGCTGCTGAAATGCTTCAGAATAAAAAAGGCTCGTTTTGGGGCGCCTGGGTGGCTCAGTGGGTTAAAGCCTCTGCCTTCGGCTCAGGTCATGATCTCAGGGTCCTGGGATCGAGCCCCGAATCGGGGTCTCTGCTCGGCAGGGAGCCTGCTTCCCTCTCTATGTCTGCCTGCCTCTCTACCTACTTGTGATCTCTGTCTGTCAGATAAATAAATAAAATCTTTAAAAAAAAAAAAAAGGCTCGTTTTTGATGAGGTCTTCACTGGTTTACAGACCAAGCCCTTCATCCTCATGGAGGCAAGCTTCACATTTATCTTAAATTTGCCTCTGGTTCTGGACCTGCTGTTTCCTTTCTTTGCATCATACTTCCAGAAATCTCCAAGGATGACGTATTTTCTATAAAACTGGATGGGACAGAGTCTCTCTGTCTCTCAAGAACTTTCGGCTCACTTAAGGGTGAAATGAGCTCTGGGTCCATATCATCTTTTAAAGTGTGCCATTGAGTTCTTTTATACACACACATGCACACGCACGCTCACACACACACACACACACGCACACTTACTAGTTTCAGAGGTAGAGTTCAGTGATCATCAGTTGCATATAATACCCAGTGCTCATTCTGTCAAGTGCCCTCCTTAATACCTCTCACCCGGTTACCTCATTCCCCCACCCCCCCTTCCCCTTCAGCAGCCCTCAGTTTATTTCCTAGAATTCAGCTTCTCTTATGGTTTGCCTCCCTCTCAATTTTCATCTTATTTTATGTTTCTTTCCCTTCCCCTACATTTTGTTTCTTTTTTTTAAAAAAGATTTTATTTATTTATTTATTTACTTATTTATTTATCACAGAGAGAGAGAGAGAGAGAGAGACCACAAGCAGGCAGAGAGGCAGGCAGAGGCAGAGAGAGAAGCAGGCTCCCCACTGAGCAACGAGCCCGATGTGGGACTTGATCCCAGGACTCTAGGATCATGACCTGAGCTGAAGGCAGCGGCTTAACTGACTGAGCCACCCAAGCGTCCCTCTAAGTTTTGTTTCTTAAATTCCACATACGAGTGAAATCATATAGTATTTGTCTTTCTCTGACTTATTTATTTATTTATTTTTTATTTGACAGAGATCACAGTAGGCAGAGAGACAGGCGGAGAGAGAGAGAGGAGGAATCAGGCTCCCACTGAGCAGAGAGCCCGATGCAGGGCTCGATCCCAGAACCCTGGGATCATGACCCGAGCCGAAGGCAGAGGCTTTAACCCACTGAGCCACCCAGGCGCCCCTCTCTGACTTATTTTAAAAACTTAGTTAGCTTAGTACCCTCTAGTTCCATCCATGTGATTGCAAATGGCAAAATTTCATTCTTTTTACGGCTGAGTAACATTCAGGGGACAGGGGCAGAGCCAGGCGAGAGAACGCATGCGTCTTTGCATGGAGCCTGGTTTGGTGGTGTCCAGGGGGAGGCGACTCATGGGCAATTACTGAGGGAATGAGGCTGAGGGGACGGGAATGCTGAAAGGTGCTTCTGGAAGTCTCTGAGGGAGAAGTGCGTCTGAAAGGCAGGGACACTGTGGCTCACACAGCCGGGCTTCTTAATGTTCAAGAAGGATGTAGAAGGGAGAGAAGCCAACAGGCAGGTTCTAGGATGACCACCCCCAACCAGCATCCTCCTAAACACCTCTCCCTCCACCACCAGCATCCCCATCCCCCCGCCCACCGCCACAGCCAGCTCTGCCCCTGCCTCTGACACCATCACCGCCACCACCGTCAGCACCGGGGTTCCCCCTCCCCCGCCCCCCTCATGCCATCACCTCCTCTACCACCACCAGCCCAGCAACATGGGCACCTCCATTTCCCCAGTCCTTGTGACATGCTGAACTCCGGACTAACAGCTTTTCAGGGACTTAAGCCTCACAGCACTCTTCCACAGTGCGAATTATCAGTCCTGTTTTATAGTGGAGGGGGCTGAGGTTCAGAGAAGTTCAGGAATTTGTTCAAGGTCACACAGTAGAAAGCTGGAGAGCCAGGATTTCAACCCAGGGCTGCATGTTCTTCTGACAGGCAGGGCACGACTGCTCAGAAAGACCCACTGTGGGGTGTGAGGCCCCTTCTGGGGGCTTCTTTTATGTACTACAGAGCCACAGTATTTGGGTCTGGGAGGTTCCTGGTGGGCTGTGACCAGGCCCGACCATCTGTTCTTCCTTCCTTTTTTGGACTTTCTCTCACACATTCTAGGTCGTATGGCTCTTCAGGTCAGAACAAATAGAACGTGTTTTATGCCCCCTCTTTCCCCGAGCTCTGGATGTTACTGTTTGCACACAGTTCTGGAAGCAGATGGAGGCTGATAGAGATCCCAGATGATAACTCAGTGGGGAAAGCTCTGTGAAAACACCCACGTAGCATAAACACCTCTGAGGATATGAGAGAGGGAGGGAGGGAAGGAAATAGATATAGAGAGGGACAGAGATACAGAGATAAAGACAGACTGAGGGAAAGAGAGAGAAACAGAGACACAGACAGGAAAGAGACAGAGACACACATCTAGACACACACAGAGAGACAGGACAACCTCTGGGGACGTGAGCCAGTCAATTCCCAGTGGTTTCTGTCCCTCAAGATACAGAGATACGAAGCCCTTAGCCCAGTGCTTGGCACCCAGTGAGGGCTCAAAGTGTACCTATACTTTGCACGAACAAAGCCCTGACTCTGTGGGGTGGCCACTGCTCCCCGCTGGTCCTCAACCCCTCCCCCAGTTTCTGCCGCCTTCCTGGAGGCTCCCCGATGCGGGCAGCCACACTGCTGGGTGCCGTCTTGGTGCCTGGCCTTCTCTTGGGGTGACAGGGACCTGTGTCCCTTCGCAGGGTCCACAGCGATGTCAGAGTCAGGTGTGTCCACAAGGAGTTGAAGCGCATTGCCTGGGGCACAGCATGAACTCTGGGGACACCTGGGAGTGGGGTTGGAGGTTGAGGGTTGGGGTGACGGGGGAAGTTGGGCAGAAGCCACACCCTGAAATTTTTATTCCAAGCCACTTCCCCCTGCTGGTCAAGGGCGGTTCAGGGGCTGTGCAGAAATCACCCACGGTTCTGCTGAGATTGGAGCTTGGTCAGGGTTCTGAGCCCCGAAAAATTACCAGCACAGGAGGGTCCCCAGGGCCACGTTGCCCACCCGCCAGGAGTGCCACTCTCCTGGAGGGGCCTGGCAATCCGCTGAACTCCCCCCCTGCACCAGCGTCCCTGGGGCAGCGTCTCATTTAACCTCGTCATCAGCTGGGGGAGGGGGATGTTGCCACCAGTCCCACTGATTTTGCAGATGAGGATATTGAGGCTCAGAGAGGTTAAGCCACTTCCCTAAGTCGCACAGCCAGTAAGGAACTGAGCTGGGATTTGAACTGGAAGGACTTGAACTCCACAAGTGGGGCAGGAACCTCTCAGGGCAGTGTTGCAGGAGAGATGGCTAGTGATTTGCATTGGGTGGAGGGCATGGGGAAGGAGCGGTGGGGGAAGGCCAAGAGGGGGGAGGGTTAGAGGTGGGGAACAGCTACAGGACACCCCCCTCCCCACTGTTGACCTGAAAATGTGACAGTGCGGTTTGGTGACTGAAGGGAACTCCAGGGCCCAAGAGGCAGATGTGGAGTGACGCAGAGCCTACTGCTCCTGGGCAGCTCTCCAGGGCGCAGCTCCACACTGGGAGGGCACCCTGCGTGGGAGCACCAGTGCCTTCCCTTATGCTGGTGTGGTCCCTGTGGGATGGGGTGGGAGGGCAGCTGGCATTATGGGACCCTGCCACCTCACCCTGACCAGAGCCAAGCCAGGGTGGCTGTGCCGTCCCCCCCTCCCTCATGGAGCATCCCTCCTTTCCAGAGGAGGAAGGTTCGAGACACTTAAGAATGGATGGCAGAGGATTTGAACCCATGACTCTCTGGGCTCAACACCACTTGGTGGTTTCATTTCATTTTGGTTCCCTAGGCAGGGCAGGAGCCCCCAGACAGGAGAAGTCATCTTTCCAAAGTAAAAATTGTCCCAGGTGAGGAGAGAGCTGCCCCCTGAAACACTCAGCCATGAAGGAGCAGGGTTTTCCTTTGACCACATGCCCGGGATGCGTTCCTCTCTGCCCGCCAGGACCGGGCACCGCAGGCGTCTGCCTTTGACTGGGCCGGGCAGAGACAGGACACATACCTGCGGTCTGGGGCCTCTCTCCCACCCCAAGAAATGCCATTTGCAGATGGGGAAGACGGGGAAACTGTGAGAAGACAGGAAGGAGAAAAATCAACAGACATATGGCAGGCGTCCTGGGAGGTAGGGTCACAGCCCGGGGAGAGAAAATAAGCCTCAACCACGGGTCAGGGCGTAAACACAGAGGCACCAAGGCCTGATTTGTTGGAAGAAACCGCGCCCGGCTGGGTCTGGGAGAAGAGGTTTGCCCTGTGTGCCCCTAGGAGCTTCCGAGGGATCCCGGCTGCAGAGAAGCAGGGCTTCTGAGCTGACAGCGAAGAGGAGGGAACCTTTCAGAGGGGCCAGGCCCCCAGCGTCTCCCCATCTCTGTGCTTCCGGCCCCGGCCCCCCATTGGGCCAAACTCAGGCCTCAGTGTGGGAGAGCAGAGACCTGAAACGGGGTCAGGCAGGAACCTTCCGGCCAAGAGTGACCCAAGGAAGAGATCCACGGGGTCCTGGCCACTACGGGACAGTGAGCACCTCATGTCATCTCTTTCTTCTCTGCCTTCTCTGGTGCAAACAGCACTTGGAGCTGTCCGTCTGGGTGTGGAGGTGGCTTCTAGTGGCTTCTTCCTCAGGCTTGGGACTGGCCGACTGTCCACCAGCTCAGTTCAAGGGCAGTGTTGGGTGCTGTAGGGGGAAGAAGGAGCACCTCCTGGGGGTACTTTGCGGGGTCAGCTCACTTAGCCCTGAGGTAACCATCCCCTCAGGTGTGAAGACCTGTGAAGAGAGGTTTCCTGCTGTGGCTGGGAATGGCCCTTCCCTGGGTGAAGCTGTTGCCTTCCTGTGAGGAAGTGAAGGCTGAGGTGAGGAGGATGATAATAATAGTAATAATCATCATGCCTGCTTTCCTTACAGCCCCGGCTGACTCCATACAGCCAGATGAGGTGACAATGTGGTTCTTCCTTGTGGGCCGCGAACCATGACTCACATGTGAGGGGCTGACTTACACCCCCTCAAATTCATGTGTGAAGTCCTAACCCCCAGGACCTCAGAATGTGGCTGTGTTTGGAAGTAAGGTTTTTAAAGAGGTGATTAAAGTAACATGAAGTTCTAATTCAATATGACTCGAGTCCTTGTAGGAAGGAGAGATTAGGACACAGAAGACGGCCATCTGCAAACTGAGGAGAAAGACCTCAGGGGAAACCAGTCCCGCCAACACCTTGACCTCAGATTCCAGCCTCTAGAACTGTGAGGAAGTAACTTCCTGTTGCTGAAGCCACCCAGTCTCTGGTACTTTCCGTGGCAGCTCTGGGATCCTGATACAGTATGATAGTCGTGGCCATCGCTAGGACCTCAGACATAGCTACACACAGGTGAAGGATGACACACTGGTGCCTGCGGGGACTAGATGGGCTCCAGAGGAGGCTGGGAAGTCAGAGGAAGGCACAGAACTGTCAGCCACGGGCAGTCAGGAAAGGCTTCATGGAGGAGGCCAACTTGACTTTGGTTTTCTAAACTGTCAAGTCAGTTTTCTAAACTGTAAAGATAGTTCTTTCTCAGAGCTGTTGGGAAGGCAAAACAAGGAAATCCATGTAAAATGGGCCTAAAGGATACAAGTGGTGAATTTCACTATAATATTTGCTATGATTTATTGATGTGTGCCAAGAGCTGGGGATGGAGAATAGAGTAGCATAGGGGAAAGGCAGAATTTCAGGGAGGAGACAGAGGTTCCATTGGCCTGGGAAGGGCAGACCTCATAGGACCAGCCATGGAGGGTGGAGGGATAGGACAGGATTGTCATGGACATTGGAAGGGTCGTGATGATGAACATATTTCTTGTCATGTGAACAGAACTTCTCCCAAGACCTGTTTTAAATATTCCTGTCTGGGACGTCTGGGTGGCTCAGGCAGTTAAGCGTTTGCCTTTGGCTCAGGTCATGATCCCAGAGTCCTGGGATCGAGTCCTGCATTGGGCTCCTTGTTCAGCGGGGAGCCTGCTTCTCTGCCCCTCCCCTGGCTTGTGTGCTTCTCTCTCTCCCTCCCTCTCTCTCACTCTCTCTTTCTCTAAGTAAATAAATAAAAAAATTTTTTAAAAAAATAAATATTCCTATCTGGCCTGTCCGTCCGTCCTTCCTTCCTTCCTCTCATAGATATTTCTTAGTCCTCCTATGGGCCCTACAGTTGTGTGTTGGATATTGGGCAGACAGATGTACAAGGTGGACATAGCTCCTTGTTTCACGAGGCATTTCTTTTACTTCAGTCTCTGGAGGACCGTCTGCCTGCTGTCTAGGTCCTCTAGCAGGTTGTGGGACTGGGGATTCCTGTAGAGGGGCAAGAGGAGCAGAAAGTCTGTCCCACCACCCCCGTGTAGCCTGGGCCCCGGGGCCAAGCTGCTGAATGTGCTCTCAGTAGGAGAGTAAGGTTCTCTACGGGCACTCAGTGAGGAGCAGTAAATGGAGGCCATGAAAAGCGTCAAGACAGGTCTGGGATGGTTGCCATCAATAACACTCAGACTTTTAATCCTGCTTTAATCTTAATGACTGCTGTGACAAATGTTGCACGAGGCGTGCCAGTCAATATCTCATGGAAGGAGTATAGTTACGGTAAGCCCTCTTGCCAGACATTGCAGAAGACAGATCTTGCAGTCTGGAATGGCTAATGAAGCTGACCTTGGCCCTCAGTCAGGGTCAGCAGATACATATCAAGCAGATCTTTACTCTCATTCCTATACCCGTGGCAGGCAGCACTAATCAACCTGCTGATCTCATGATCTCTCTCAGGAAAGCCACCACCTGCAGAAATTAGTCCAGGGATCATGCTGATTTATTGGGTCCCCTGGGTGCTAGGGGCTTGTCTTAGCCTATCTGGCTGTTTAAACAAAATATCACAGATCGGGTTGCTTATAAACGGCGAGAAATTTATTTCCCACAGTTATGGAGGCTGGGAAGTCCAAGATCAGGGTGCTAGCCTGGCTGTGTCCTGGTTCATAGCTCAAGTCTTCTCACTGTGTCCTCACATAGTGGAAGGAGCTAAGGGAGCTCTGCAGGGTCTGTTGTAGAAGAACGCTGACCCCTTCATGAGAGCTCCACCTTCATGATTGAAGCACCTCCCAAAGGCCTTGCCGCCTAATACCATCGCAGTGGGGGTTCGGATTTCAACATCAGAATTTGGGGGCACGCACACATTCAGGGCATAGCAGGGCTTTATGCTGACCTAGATCCAAGGTCCTAGGGCCTCATTTCTCAACAAGTTCATCAGAACCATTAAGGGCCTGGGAGCTTGTTAAGATGCAGATTCCTGGGTTTGACCCCACAGCTGTGGAATCAGAATCTTTGGGGTTGGGAATCTCAGAATTGTCATTTCACGGAAGCCACAGATATTGCAGTCACCACCCTTGGGACGAGGACTCCCACTAAGTGCTGTCTTCTTGGCTGTGTGCTGGAGGGAGGGTGTGCTGTGTGCTGGAAAGTCGTCTTCAGCCTCTCTGTGTAAGGTTAGTTCTGGTGACAATAGTTCCCGGAGAATAGGTCTCATTCTTGCTGCTCTAAGAAATTGTTGGCTCTTTATGGGAATAAGGGGCAAGATCAGGGAGGAGTTAAGAGCAGAGGCTCTGGCTGCCTTCTGTCCAGGTTCAAATTTCTACTATGCCACCCATTAGTGGCGAACCCCTGGGCAGTTTCCTTAGTTCCTTTTGCCTCAGGGTCTCCATCTGTAAAATGGGAATGCCCATAGTACTCATCATAGGCTGTTACAGGGATTACATAGGTCAGTACATATGAAGCACTTATAATAGTACTCAGGCAATAAGTGTTAGCTCTTTTTTTAAAAAAAAGATTTATTTATTTTAGACAAAGAGGGTGGGACAGGGGGAGAGGGAGTGAGAGAGAGTCTTAAGCAGACTCTGCACTGGCATGGAGTCCAATACAATGCTCGAACTCATGACCCTGAGATCAGGACCCGAGCTGAAACCAAGAGTTGGACATTTAACCAACTGCCCCACCCAGGCACCCCCAGTGTCAGCTCTTTTTAAAATTCTGTTTGAGAAGGAAAGGCCTTGGTTGTCTTGTCCATTCTCCAGCTTCCAGGAAACCCACCATGTAAAGTGAAATGTGCCAAAGTTAATAGCTTACTTGGTTAGTACATTCTTACCTATTTCTGGCCAAAGTACTGCCTAAGAAAACATCCTTAGGGAAAATGGAGAACAGGGGGCTCTAGACATGGTATGAATTCCCTCTACCTCAGTGGTTCTTAACCATAGTTGGGTTTGTCTACCCGGTACATTTGGCTGGGTCTAGAGATGTTTTTCGTTGTCACAGCTCGCAAGGCTGAGAAATTGTCCTGGCTGCTAGTGGGTAGAGGCCAGGGATAGGGCTGAACATCCCACCATGTGCAGGGCAATGTCCACAGCAAAGAATGATCTGAACCCAAATATCAACAGTGCTATAGTTGAGGAATCCTGCCCCATCAAGAGGAGGCAGTCTGTAAAGTGGAAAAGATATGGCATGAGATGGGGCTTTGCCTTCTGACTCTTCATGTGTCCACTGTGTTCCTGGAACAAGTTCCCAAACTTCTGTGGACACCATGTTCCCCATAGGAAAGCATGGAGATCACTATAACCAGCTCTGAAGGGTTACTGTCAGTTGTGGGAGATCATGTATGTGCATTAAATGCTAAACACAGTGCCCAGCACATGGAGTTCACTCAAAAAATTTCTCATTCCTTCCTTCAGTGGAAAATGAGGTCTCGTTCTCCCCTCAGCCTCCTACGTCAGCAGGAAGATTCCTGGTGTATGTAACCTGCCATCATCGATCTCGTTTTTTAGTTCTTTAATCATCTCAGTGGTGTTCTGCTAAATGCTGTCCAAGATTCTCAGTTCTCTCTTGTGGAACTAGATTCAAGCCCCTAGGGTCAAGGAATGAGTGAATGATTACAGAATTCCTACACAGACTCTGCCATCTATACACACGTATGTGCTTCTTGAATGGCGATCTCGCCTGGCTGACACATCGCTGTCTGGCCATCCCCCTGAGCTTTCCACCTGCCTCTCTCTCCTGTTCCTTTCAGTTATACTCATTCTTTGTCTCTCAGGTTTCAAAGGAAGAATTATCAATGATTATGGATAAGGAGATAGAAATAAAAAAAAAAAAAAGAACTCAAAAGACAAATGTAAATGGATAGGCACAAGAAAGCTGTAGTTAAAAGAAGGAAGACCCAGGGAGGCTTCTGGTAGGAAAGGGAAGAGAGCTAAATGGAGAGAGGAGTATCTAGCAAGTTCAGGGGCAACTTAGGGTGTCACTGACCAGCCTTCGCTGTGTACTGGAGAAGAGATGTATTGGTGACACAAGGGAGTCATGTGGCTGGGCAGGAATGCCAGTCCACGCTGGGGACTCAAGGCCAATCTGCCCCCTGGAATCCAAGGTGTGGAACCCTGAGGCTTCACTCCCTGGCATGAAGCTGGAGGAGAGGGCAGTCATTAGAGCTTGGGCTCTGTAATCAGATAGACCTTGATTGGATCCAGGCTTCACCACTAACTGCACTGAATGACCAAGGACAAATTATCTCCCTCTTCAAGACTCCAATTTTGCAAGGGCAAAATAGCAAAATTGGCAGTAGTAGTGACATCTCTTCCGAGGAGTGTGTTGTAAAGCAATGCATATAAAACATTGAACACTGGGCTGGACCCATTGTAAATGTTCAGTAAATATTGATGATGAAGAAGATGATGGTGACAGGATTGCCTACTCATAAGTGTCTGCTCTGGTTGTCTTGTCTGGTTATATGTACATACACATACACACATACGACTATATGAACATGAGAAGCTAAAATACACACATGTACATGTATGCATGCACGCAAACACATATATGTATGTACACATAGGTCTATATTTTAGCCCTTCAAGCACATGCAGTTTTGTCCTGGAGCTGGCTTATAGGCATCTCTTCTCACCTCTGGGGTCAGTGACATCATGTTGGTAGCCTGGCCATGGTGGGAATATTTTATAGCATGGAAATTGTCAAACCCATGCATCAAGGGTTCTCTCCCCCACAGAGAGCCAATTTACGGGCTTACCGCTGTGTACATGTCCCTTGCATCTCCAGTTAGACTCTGAATTCCTTTAGGGCCCTAGATATGGAGCTCTCACCCTTTGATCCCCACAGGGCCCCGCGTGTGTCTTTTGTACAGTAGGCTTCAAAGGACGGAATGAGTCAATAGGACGGAGGGTGAGTGGAGGAGAGTAAAGGAGAGGATAGAGCAGAAGTGGACTTCACAAAAGGGAAAGGAAAAGTGACGTCAGAAAAACTGGCAGATGAACAGCTGGGAAAGGAGTGAAAATCAGGAGGGGGAGTGTTTGGATGCAGAAAATGGTTTGGTGACAGAATAGAAGGAATTTAGAAATTTAAAACATCCAGAGGAAAAAACGAAATTTAGGTCAGGAGTGGATGCCACATGATTTCAGAACCACTGTTGGTAGTGTACTTTTGAGTTTTACCCTTTTAGATGAGTGGCATTGGCTCAAAATGTTGAGACAATTCAGGAATTGGTTATAAGAGCCAGAAATTTGGAACCAGTCTAATGTCCAAGAGTAGGGGATTGGTCAAGGAAATACAATACATTCATTTTATAACATACTTTGAGGTCCTATAAACAAATGATGACAAATCCCAGTAAATGGCAGACAGAGCGATGATAAAAAGCATGGGAAGCTAAAACATTGTTATTCATAATGTTAAAGCAGGTTGGAAACAGTGTATGTGATCACACTTTTGTGTAAGTGTGTACATCTGGAGGAATGTTTGGGGGGGCACATATTAGAACGCTCAAGTAGTTTCTTCTGGCAGGGTGATTTTTTCCTCCCCTTTTTGTTTATTGGCATTTTCTATTTTTTCCCTATTTATAATGCCTCTTTATGTAAAAAAAACAACAAACATTTAAAATGTTTTTCACTTTGCCCTCCCCCCATATATTTATTTATATTTGTATGTGTAGACACACACACACACACACACACACACACACTTGTCTTTCTTGACTTTCTTTTTTAAATACATATATTCCTTTCATTCTTATTAAGAGAAATTTAAAACATACACCCAAGGAGAACCATTAGCATAATAAGCCACATGTACTCATTGTCCGTCTTCAAAATTTAAAAACTTGGCCAATCATTTTTAAATTATAGGACTCTCTTACATCCTTTCCATCTCTTCTTCTTCCTTATTAACTTTCAAGGTCATGGCATCCTTAAGAGTGTTAGTAAAGTGACTAAGAAGAGGTCTGTGGGCCAACAAAGGATTTCCTCTGACTTGAGAATTTATCTATACAAAATGTCTTATATTGATTTAATAAAGTACAGTAATAACTCTGGAACCCTTAGCAAATTGCTTTGATTGGGGAAAAAGTCATCTGCATGAAACTGGGACTGTCCCAAAGAATTACTAAGTCTGCATCAGCATTGGGGAGTGATGAATGAGGAGTCCGCAGAAGAAGTAGAAAAGCTGGAGGCTTCCATCAGAATGACAAGGCAGTTCCAAATACACCAGCCTCCTGACAGTGCAGCGCTGGTGGGATCTAAAGACCTTCAGATCCCGGGACAGTTCCCCTGGATTCAGTGTGTAATGGATGGCAGGTGTGAGGACGTGGACCAGAGTTTTCCCATGGCAGATTCTGATTCATAGATGGAAGATGCATTTCTGCCCCCAGGGAACTTGTTTAGCGGGAGGTAGACCAGTGAGTGAGCCGTGATTTCCAGTAACGTGTGGTTAGAGCCTTGAATGAGCAGACAGAGCAGAGAGAGAGCCCAGTGGGTTTCTCAGTCTGTCTTCTAGTAGAACGATGGAAGAATGAGAATTTCCTTCATATTCCATTCTTTTTCTGAGAGGCAGACTGATGTAGTAACAGAGCCTGGTGTCTGGAGCCGGAGGGAAGGGGTTTAAGTTCTGGCTGTGTGCATCTTGGGTTTACTTAAATCTGCTGTACCTCAATTGACCAATCTGTGAGATGGACATATGAGTCCCAGCCTCACAGGGCTTTGTGAGGATCAAAGGAGGGAACGTTCGTGAGGCAGTGGCTGGTGGTCAGGAGGCGCCTTGGAAATTGCTCTGTGATTCTTTTTTTTTTTTTTTTTTTAAAGATTTTATTTATTTATTTGACAGGCAGAGATCACAAGTAGGCAGAGAGGCAGGCAGAGAGGGAGGAGGAAGCAGGCTCCCTGCTGAGCGGGGAGCCCGATGCGGGGCTCGATCTCAGGACCCTGAGATCATGACCCGAGCCGAAGGCAGAGGCCTTAACCCACTGAGCCACCCACGCGCCCCTGCTCTGTGATTCTTTCCTGAGCTTTTCTCTCTGCGCCTTCCTGCCCATTCTCTTCTCTTTTTCCTTCCCCTCTTTCTATGCCTCTCTGCCTTTCATCCTTCCCACCACGTCGATTCCACTGCCAATGGATTAATCCCTGCCAGGGATTAATTATTTTTCCGGGATAACAGCTTTCTTTTGATATTGGTGCTGACAGGGCAAGGTTGCTTCTTCATGTAGTTTGTGAAGTGATTTTACCAGCAAAATACTTACCTTGTGAAGTGAACCCTGATTTATTTTCCTCTACGCCTTCATATACTAGGCATGAGACTGTTTGCCCAGCAATATTTCCGGTAATCCCAGCCTCAGGGAGGTTAGGTGACCCAGGCGAGGTGTAACAGGTGTGGGTTCCTGCCATTTGCAGTCACAATGAGAGCTGGCCACACCCAGGTCTCTATGGGGCAGATGACCTCCCAGTATTGCTGGGTGGGTCAAGCTCGAGGCCTTTCTCCCACAGTCCCTCAGTGATGGCACAGCAGTGAGCATCCTGTCCTCCAGGCTAGCCCTCGTTGGTTTGCTCTTAAGAATTCACCAGCACGTGAACTAAGGAAAAAATATTCTCCTGCATCAGAAGGAGGATCTTTTTATTTCATTTTATCTTTTTATCCATCCACATATCATAGGAATAATCTAGCCGATGGAAACTCCATGTTGGCTTTTAGATTATTAACTAAGTGAGGGGGAACATTATGTGAGCTGGGTAGGTGGTGGGTTAGTGGGCATGTCATAGGGCAGTGAGTGTTTGTATGAGAGAGAGAGAGAGAGAGAGTGTGTGTGTGTGTGTGTGTGCGTGTGTGTGTGATGGGCTTACACGCTGGGAATCCACGAGGACTGGTGTTGGACCTAGGAATTATTTATTTGAAACTGGGATGGATCCACAGTTTCAGATAAATTTAGCAATGTTACTGATGATTTTTTTGGGGGGTGGTGATAATGAGGCAGGAAAGAATCCTGGAAATGGACGCATCACAAAGGACACAGCCTTATTTTTGCCTTCCTACCTCCCCTTCTTCTTTGTACCTTTCCCTCCTGTAAGCAGAAGACTGTCTGCATTCAGGCTCTAGAGACCCAGATCTACCCTGAAAGGTTTTTAGCCAAGCATTTTCACTTTTTCTCAAAGTAGGCACATCTCTCTGCAAGGAGAGGTTCTTTAACAACAGCAGAAGGCACATTGCTATTGTATTTTTATCATTAAGTATTTTTATGTTTCTCATCTGAGTCAACTATCAGGTTTCTTAAAAAAAGAGATGTTCAGAGATGTGTCTTGCTCAAGGTCATGTTCTCAGTGGATGAAAGGGCACGTGCAATTTAAATATTGATGCACTCAATCAAAATGCCTTCCCCAAAGGCTGCACCAAGTTTCCTGTATCCAGGGTACAAGTGTCCTCATTTTCTTGTATACTGTTAACAAGGTCTTTAAGTTCTGCCAATTTGATGGATTAAAAATATCTCACTGTTTTTTTAAAGATTTTATTTATTTATTTGACAGAGAGAGTGAGATCACAAGTAGGCAGAGAGGCAGGCAGAGAGAGAGGGAAGCAGGCTCCCTGCTGAGCAGAGAGCCCGATGCAGGGCTGGATCCCAGGACCCTGGGATCATGATCCGAGCCAAAGGCAGGGGCTTTAACCCACTGAGCCACCCAACCATCCCTCTCACTATTTTAAAACCATTCTCTGTTTACTGGTAAGGTTGGTTATCTTTTCATTTATTTATCTCATATATATATACTTATATATATATATATTCTTTTTTAATATCATTTGGTAATTTTTCTATTGATGTGCTAAATTGATTTACTCCCATGCACCATTTTAATTCCCTTGTTGCCTCTTTTATCATATATTTTTGAATTATTTTCTTAGTGATTGCCCTGGGCTTACAATTAACATCTTTTTTTTTTTTTTTTTTTTTTTTAAAGATTATATTTATTTATTTGACAGAGATCACAAGTAGGCAGAGAGGCAGGCAGAGAGAGGAGGAAGCAGGTTCCCTGCTGAGCAGAGAGCCCGATGCGGGGCTCGATCCCAGGACCCTGAGATCATGACCTGAGCCGAAGGCAGAGGCTTAACCCACTGAGCCACCCAGGCGCCCTACAATTAACATCTTAATTTGTAACAATGTTGTTCAGATTAATATCAACTTAATGACAGCAGTGTCTAAAAATTGTGCTCTGTGATATGTTCATTCCTTCTTCCTCTTTATGCTGTTATTACCACAAATTACATACACTGCGTGACCATCAACGTAGCACATTTATAATTACTTTTTTTTAAAAGATTTTTTATTTATTTATTTGTCAGAGAGAGAGAGAGAGAGAGAGCACACATAAGCAGGCAGAGTGGCAGGCAGAGGCAGAGAGAGAAGCAGGCTCCCTGCAGAGCAAGGAGCCCGATGCGGGACTTGATCCCAGGACCCTGGGATCATGGCCTGAGCCGAAGGCAGCGGCTTAACCGACCGAGCCACCCAGGCGTCCCTATAATTACTTTTTAAATAAACTTTTTTATACTATAATTTATAAACTTCCTCTACACTTTTATAAACTCTTAATACACTTTTACAACTACACCTGATCTTAGCCAAAAGGCCGAGAAGCGATACACTTTTACAACTTATAAAAAGATTTATAATTTATTTTACTCAATTGCCTCTTAAATCAGGTAAGGGAAAAACAGGACTTACAGACAAAAAATAAATTTATACTGTCATTTGTGTTTACCTCTATAGGTGCCTTTATCAGTGCTCTGTATTTCTTCATGTGGATTTGAATTACTGTTTGATGGTCTTCCATTTGTGCCTGAAGGACTCTCTGTTATTTCTTTTAGGGCAAGTCGGCTAGTGAAGAATTCTCTCAGTTGTTATTTATCGGGAATGTCTTAATTTCTCTTTGATTTTTTTTCCCCAGATAAACCTCTGTGGTTTAATATAATGAAATCTCTACGGGGCAATATAATAGATGTTTACTTAAGTTAGCCTAATAAAAGTTAAAATTCAAATATGAATGTTCTGAGGAGGCAGCTCTCCTGTTACCCAGCTCCCCTGACCATTCAGAGCCCTAGATTCTCTTGAACTTGGGGTTCTGCAGCTTCCTAGGCTGCTTTGTCATTTTGCTTGGGCTACGATAGAGCAAAGACCACAAGATTCCCACATGGGTTGGATCTCTGTTACTTCTGCTCACCTTCAGTTTAATCAGGCACGTGGCCCCATTGGACATCACAGAAGACGGGGCAATGTTATCTGGTTGTGTGCCCAGAGGAAAGGGGAGAGAGTATGGTGATCAGCTGGTCAGCCTCTGTCTCTTCTAGCAGTAAATAGAGGGTTTGTCTCTTATTCTCTTGTGTTGGTAATAGCAGACTTACAGGGAAGGTATATCCAGTGGTGTCTTTTTCTCCTTTATTTTTTAAGGATAATTTTGCCAGATAAAGAATTCTTGGTTGACAGGCTTCCCCCACCCCCCGCCCTTTCAGCACATTGGAAATCATTCCATTGTGCGTTGTAGTCTGGCCTTGCTGGTTTCTGATGAGAAATCAGAGTTAATTTTATTGAGGGTCCCTTGTATGTGACCAGTCTCTTTTGTCTGGGGGGTTTCAAGACTCTCTTTTGTCCTTTGACTGCTTTATGATGATGTCTGGGTGTGGATCTCTTTGAATTTATCCCATGTGGAGTTCATTGAATTTCTTAGATACATAGATTTATGTTTTTCATCAAAATTGGGAAGCTTCCAGTAATTATTTCTTCAAATATTCTTTCTACTCCTTTCTCTTCTCTCCTTTTGGGGCTCTTGTTGCTCCTATGTTGGTACACTTGATGGTGTCCCATAGCTCTCTCAGGCTCTGTTCATGTTCCTTCATTTTTATTTTTTCTTATTCCTTAGACTGGATGAGTGGAATTGACATATCTTCATGTTGCTGAATCTTTTTTCTATGTGCTCAGATCTGCTGTTGAGCTTGTGTAGTGGATTTCCATTTTTATTATTGTACCTTTCACATCTAGAATTTCTGTTTGGTTCCATTTTGTGCTTTCTTTTTCTTTATTGACATTCTCTACTTGGTGAGATACCACTCTTATACTTACTTTTAGTTTTTTAGGCATACTTTCCTTTAGCTCTTTGAACCTATTTAAAATAGCATGTTTATAATCCTTGTCCAGTTAGTCCAATGTATGGACTTCCTCAGGGACAGTTTCTGTTTTTTTTTTTTTCTCCTTGCAAATGGGCCATAGTGTTCTGTTTTGTTTTGTTTTAAGATTTTATTTATTTGAGAGAGAGAGAGAGCACAAGCAGGGGAACTGGGTGAGGGAGAAGCAGGCTCCCAGCTGTGCAGGGAGCCCACTGCAGGGCTCGATCCCAGGACCCTGGGTCATGACCTGAGCTGAAGGCAGACACTTAACTGACTGAGCCATCCAGGTGCCCCCATACTGTTTTTTTTTTTTTTTTAAATTTGTTTGCATGTTTTGTAATTTTTTCTTAAAAACTGGACATTTAAAATCACACAATGTGGCAGTTTTGGAAATCAGATTCTCTCCCCTCCCCAGGGTTTGTTATTTTTGCCACTCATAATAGTAGTTTTTTTGTTTATAACCTCTTCTGATATTCTGCAAAGTCTGTTTTCTTTGTTATGTGTGGCCACTGAAGTCTTGTACTCAGCTTAGGGGTCAGCTAATGGTTTGAATAGAGATTTTCATAAATGCTTGGGACCAATAAACCTTCCAGTATTTGCCAAAGGGCTCTCTGTGTGCTTGAGATCATGCTATAATACTGGGGCAGGAAGTTTACCACCCTGCCTTCACCTTCCATTTGTGCGGGGCCTCAGGACCAGCCAGAGGTGAGAGCTTGCAGCATTCTCAGGTCTTTCCTGACTCTGTGCATGACCACAGGCACATGTCCAGTCCTATGCATGCATGTGGCTTTCCAGATTCCCCAGAATATAGTGGACTATTTCATAGTCCCTATGGACATCTCACGCCCCAGCTTTTCCTTTTAATTTTTTGAAATGGGTTTTGGCTAGGTGGTTGTTTGTCCCAACTGTTATTACTGCCTTGGACAACTATAATGTTAAAAAAAAATTGCTGCTGATGGTTTTGTTAAAAGTTTAGGGAAATCCTATTTGTGCTGGGCAAGCTCTGAGTCAAGTCAAATAAAGACAAACCCTGAGAGTGGGATTTCCCAGGGAGGTATCAGGACAAGTTATGACAGATCTCTGGGAATGGGCTTTGAAGGAGCTCCAACCTCATTCCTTCTCTTCTAGTAGCTACAGGGCTGCTAGCTTTTACTGTGATCCAAGGATGTTGGTCTTTAAGACCACAGCAGGGCTGGGGAGAGAAGGGTGGGGATAGGGCAAGTTGAAATGCTACAAGGATCATTATTAGTCCTGAGATTTAGCCATTTCTTCTTGAAATGATAAATGATAAATTTTCAGAGTTCTGAAAAAGTTGATTTTGACCTTTTTTTTTTTTTTTGGCCAGGTTTTCATTTCTTTAATAGAGAAGATGAACTCCAGAGATCCTCATTCCACAATTTCTACTGATATCACTCCGTATTAATTTTTAATTATATGTGTGGATGTGAATGAGTGTTATGCAAATACATAACATTCATATATACACACACACAGAGGCGGAGATATACACTTTCCCCTAAGAACTGCCATAGGTATACCTCATGAGTTTTGATAAGCTTCATTATCATTTCTTAATAAATATTTTCTAATTTTCTTAATTGTTCTAACTTTATCACTCTCCTTCTCCTGTATAAGAACGATTAAGGGGGCTTATTATTTCTCCTTGCATTATGCTTCAGTATTTATTTAGACTAAGTTGTAACTTATATCCATTTATTTGTTAACCATTATTCTTAATTAGTTTTTCATCATTTTCAGTATTCTTGAATAACCCTTCAGTGAGAGCCTGGATATAAACATTCTGAGTTCATGATTAAAAAGTGTTCATTTTATGGTATAGCTATGGTTTTGGCAAATATAGAATTATAGGTTCAAAATAACTTTCTTTGTGACTTGGGTGCTCTTTTCTTTCAAAGTCCAGTGTTGTTGAAGAAAAGTTGCATGTTGGTTTGTTTCTTGTTGTTGTTGTTATTTAAGATTTATTTATTTTAGAGAGTGACAGCAGGAGGAGGGGTAGAAGGAGAGGAAGAGAGAGAATCCTGAAGCAGGCTCCCTGCTGAGTGCAGAGTCCTGTGGGGGGAGGGGTCCATCCAGGAACCCGAGATAATGACCTGAGCTGAAATCCAGAGCCAAACACTTAACTGACTGAGCCACCCAGGCACCCTGTTCCTTTTCTTTCTAGACAATTTTTAAAATTTTATTTCTTTTGACAGACAGAGATCACAAGTAGGCAGAGAAGCAGGCAGAGAGAGAGAGAGGGGGAAGCAGGCTCCCCGCTGAGCAGAGAGCCCGATGGGGGGCTCGATCCCAGGACCCTGAGATCATGACCTGAGCTGAAGGCAGAGGCTTTAACCCACTGAGCCACCCAGGCGCCCCTTTCTAGACAATTTTTAAGGAAGGTATCTTAGGTATACTAAAATTTCATTGAGCATATAACTCCACTTGTTACTGGTCCTAAGGACTTGGGCTAGTGTTTTTAGTATCTCTGTAATAGTTGCCTCATCTGTAGCATGAAGGAGAAGAGGTTCCCAAATTCAGGTTTGCTGTGAGAATTAAAATACATATTGCACATAAACCAGTTACCCCAGTGCCTTGCTTTGAAGAGATCAATTTTTTTTTTTTTTTCTTTGAGAGAGAGAGAGAGAGAGAGAGGGAGCATGTGCACAAGCAGCGGGTGGGGAAGGGCGCAGGGAGAGGGAGAGAGATTCCTAAGCAGGCTCCATGGCCAGTGTGGAACCCTATGTGGGGCTTGATTTTATGACCCTGAGATTATGACCTGAGCTGAAATCAAGAGTCAGATGCTTAACTGACTGAGCCACCCAGGTGCCCCAGAGATAGATGGATATATAGATATAGATAGAGATATAGATAGAGATATCTCTATATCTATATAGAGATATCACCCTGAGAACAATGGGGTAAATAATTTATATAGGTAGATAGATATAGATATAGACATAGACATAGATATATAGATATCTCTATATCTATATAGATATAGATAGAGATATAGATAGAGATATCTCTATATCTATATCTCTATCTATATCTATATAGATATAGAGATATCTATATATATATATATATATCTATATATATATATCTCCTATTTAAAAATCCACCTTTCCCTATGTACTGGGATATTTTACTTTAATCTTCATCCTTCACGTGATTGGTCTGCCTTAAGTATCTAGGGATCTCATTTGCTTTCTACATTACAAAAATTTCTCACTGTATTTAGTCTATAGAATGTGCCTTTCTATTTTTCAGAGCATTTATGAATTCCTTCTAAAACCACCACCGACAACAAAAACAAAACAAAAAAATCTGTTCTTTATGATTTGAAGAGATAGGGCGAGAGTGCAAGTAGTTAATACCTTAAATCACCATTTTGATCCCATCTCTTGTTTCTCCCTCCTTCCCAAAGACAGTTTTGAGATGACTTTTGCATCTCAAAAGATTTTTTTTTGTAGATTTTTTTTTTTTGTAGATTTCAAAAGTCATGTTCTCCGTAGAAATTTTGTAAGATTAAAAGAAACACAAGTGAGAAGTAAACATTGCTATTAATCCCACCACTATCCTAAAGATAATATTAACATTTTCTTGTTTATCCTTCCAGTATTTTTATGCATATGAGAAAATAGAATCCTACTGTGCATTTGTTCTTATAACATGTTGTGTTTATGTTACATATATTGTGAACATATTTACATGCAAAACGTCTAAACATTGTTTCTTAGTAAATGTACAATGTTACGTGTATGTACCAACATTTATTGACTCAAGCCCCTCATTGTTGAACATTTCTGTTTCATTAGTGCAACAATGTACATCCTCATAGATAAATATTTGCAAAAGTCTATGGCTATTTTCTTAGAATACATGACTGAAACCTCTTGCAGAGACGTTACCCTTATTATTCTAAAAGGATGTCCAGAGAGTCATATGAAATTATGATCCTATCGGCAACGAGGCCTGTGATTTAATGTAAGAATTCCTTAATTTTGGTGGTAGATACAAAGAAGTAACACAACTTGATCCAATACAGTGCTTTCCAAAGCTGGTCAGTCCCCCAGATCATCAGGGGTGCTCATTTAAACCGCAGATTCTTGGACCCACCCTTGGAAATTCTGATTCACTAGGTCTAGTGCTGGCCCCAGGAATCTATATTTTTAACAAGCTCCCAGGTGATTCTAGCAATTAAATAAGTCGAGGAAACAGAATCTAGCAATGGAAGAGCCGGGAGATGGGAACAAGGGGGGCAGATGTTGGGGGATGTCCTGGGTGTTTCCCAGCAGGGGAGGGAGTGGTGGTGAGAACAGAAAAAGGGCATTTTGAAGGTAGGACTGACTCTTTTGGAGACTGTTCTGATGTGAAGAGCAAAGGTACAAGCTCTCGAAGGGGACTTAAGGTTTGGAGCACGTGAGACTCAGGTGAACATGGACCGTTGTGTCACTGATTGGGGAATCAAGACAGCCCCAGCGTTGAGACCTGGATTCCCATCAGCTCTGCTAATGCGTGCCACATGAGGCTGGAAATTCCCTTTCCACCTCTGGTTTGTAAATTGAAGGCCCTGGGTCACATCGGGGACTTTTCAAACCATGGAAACCCGAGGTCACAATGGTGGAGGGTGTGGCCTCGTAGGGGGAAGTCCAGGCTTTGCCCCGACTCATTCTCCCCCGGAGCCGCCAAGTCTATCTGCTTTATATTGGGGTCCTATTTAAGATTTGGTTTAAAACAATGTCTTCTGCTACCAGAAAGTCTGAAAATCTCCAGACCAGATGACCTTTCAGTTCTAAAAAGCCATATGATTTTGTGAACCAAGGTCAGAGGGAGAAGGAACACTCCAGGGAATCGGACTGAATGAATCAGGACAGTCAGGAATGACCCTTTCTGACTTCTTCCATTAAACTTGATGGGGGAAGTCCCTCATTGCATAGGTCCCCGAAGCCCAGAGAAATCACAGAGGTTCCTCTACGAATACTCCGGTCACGTCTTGTCGTTTTAACATTTTTCAACAGTAGGGTATGTCTGACTTTCTTTCAGCCTCCTTTCAAGCTGGGAATTTAAGGTGTTCTGCTGAATTCTGAGCAAACAAAGCTTCGGCTCACTTGCTGCTTTGATCTCTGAGAACTCATAGGAGCAAGAGGGGAGGAGAAGAGCCCGGGGCCCCGGAGGAATTAACTGTGAAAACCTGGCCAGGCTTTGTTGGACCGGGAAGCTGGGGTGGGGTGTCGGGTGTCTGGGGAACAGATGTGAGTCTGACTTGATCTCCTGCAGCTGCAGACAGAGGTTTGCCAGAGGTGAATGCGAGTTCCCGCAGCGGCCGAACTTCCTCTGGGTGTAGCCCACCAGTGGTCTGTCCTCCGCCGGGGCTGGAGCAGGATTTTTGCAATTTGATTCCAGCGACTCACAGGTTGGATGGAGAAAAGGTTTCTTTTGAGAAGCCTGGGATTTGATGGGTTTTATTATATTCTGTGTTATTATATTCATATATAATATTATATTATTATAATGTGTTATTATATTCATTTCTAAACATTCCAGAGAGGTGATGGAGGGCCGAGACCAGCCTTCCCCCATCACCTTTTATTGCCTTCTGATCTCAGTTAACATGATGGGCAGGGCAAGGTGGGACTGGGTGAGAGGACGAGCTGCTTCCTCCAAGGTGACAGGTTCTCCCAAAGTTTGTTCCTTAGGATACTAGTCCCAAGAGGTGCTCTGAAAGGTTTGTGATCAAATTGGTTCAGGAAATTTTGCCTGTTGTGTTTTCTCCTCTGGAGAGTCGCAAACATGTGAATACCTGAGGCTCTGAAATGTTCCATAGCCAAAAGTATTCTTTGACTTTATTGAACGAAAAACTTCGCAAACTTAATTGGCCAGGGTATCAATTAATATAAAGCAGATCACACTTCAGGAAGGCTGGTGTATAGATTGGGGTTCTGCTTAGTACTCCTACAGTGGGAGTTCTGGAAGCTTCTCTCTCTCTCTCTCTTTTTTTTTTCCCATGGTGGCATCAACAATTTGGGAGCTTGTTCTTGGGAACCCACTCCTCTGCATTATTCCAGATAGAGTACCTCTGCTTTCAGTTTCATTTGAGGGGGAAAAAAATATCTATCAGCTGAAACAAGGTTGAGTCAAATTCTCACAGAGAGGAAAAAAAATCTCAGGACTTAGACTAAGGCAGTCTCTATTCCCCAGCTCCATGTAGTCTTCCTCCCAAGGGAGCCAGAATGGCCAGAATGTGGCATCCTCTTGGCCACAGGACATGTTTCAGGAATGGGGAGTTGACCTATAAACTAATCAGACCCAAGTAGGGCTTATCTCAGGATTTCTGGTTCAGCAACTTCTAAATGAGTATCGTCTTTTTCACTGCCCTTGAAGCTGTGAAGATGTGAGCCTGTTGACACCCATCTGGCCACAAGATGAAACCTGATAAAGGAGCCGTCCAAGAGATGGAGAGTGGTTGTATCCTGATGAGTCATTTGAGCACCTGGATCCAGCCACACCTGAAGTCGATACTATTTGGTTATGCCAACTTGAGTTGAGTTTTCAAGTTTCAAGAAACTTGAAGAGTCTTTACTGATACACTCCTCATCAGAGACCTTCTTTTGGAATTAAAAATCTGAGAGGACAAGAATTCATTTCTACACACCGCTCCATTTTACTCCCCCTCTAAAAACTGAGGAAGTGATATTAAAGAAATTAAGTTATGATAACAATCATGGATTCATAAGAATTAACTCCTTTTTTTTTTTTTATAAGATACTTGAAAGTTTATCTGGTCCAAAGTCTCCTTCACATGCCTATATGGAATATCCACTTAGATGTTTTCTGGCTTCTGCTTAAATACTCCCAGGGTCAGACAGCTCAGTACTTCTTGAGGAAACATATATTCATTCTCATGCAGCTCTAATCAGGCTAATCTGAATCTGCCTGCCTGTCATTGTGCTTTTTGGTCCAAGCTGGATGCACACCAACTCAAATCCCTTCTCCCTAGGAGAGGCTTCCAAATTGCTGCAAGGAGTGAAGCCGTCTTTCTCCCACACCAAATACACCCCCAGCCTTACCTTGTAGAATCAACTTTAGTCTTCCTCACTGCTCTTCTGTGAGCACACTCTACCTGGCTTATAAATGTGTTTGTTTCAACTAGGATTGCTTTTATTTAGCCTTGTACATGTCCGTTGTAGAGCATCCAGAAAAGCAAGAAGAAGAAAATGAAAATTCGCCAGAGACTAAGCTGCTGAGACGGCTTTTGTTGACATTTGGGGAGACCAGTCCTCTGTAGACAGGCACCTGCGTGGCTCTGCTGGACCTTTGCCACTCTTTCCTTTCCTTCTGTCTGGCCGGGAGGCTGGCTTGCAGGGGATCGCCCCTGCAGTAGGGCTTCTGCGCCTCCTGCTTCCAGGGTTTAGACAGCGGGATGCTCGGGGCACAGATCTGGCAGAGAAGAGAGGTCAGGGTGCCTCTGTCCCTGATTCCTCTTGGTGAAGTCACCTGCAGCTGCTGTGTCTCTTGCAAAGTCACTTCTCCTTCCGGGGCAGCCTACTCAACACTCAGAGCTCTCTCTTTCTCTTGCCTACACTTGCTTCTGCCTTTGAGTCTTTGTTACCACCTCTGGGCTGCTGTGCTGTCCTTTGTGGTCCCAGCTCTTTGTTCACCAGCCATCTTCCAGGTGCCGCCTTTGCCGGTAGGGACTTTGATGGGTACAGCTGGATTTTACAAATACGCAACATTCTTTGTAGGCTCCTTTACAATCTGCTTTTTAATTTTTTTTTCACCTTGAGAGTTTATTTTTTATTTCAATGGTGAGAATTAGAAAATTATTTTTTTCTCTATGTTTTTTCCCTAGTAATTTGGAAGCGAATACTCTCGTGGGTCAATCTTTGCAAGTATTCGTGATTACTTCCTTAGGATAAATTTATAGAAATACAATCTCCGGATTGATAGAAATGAACATTTGAAAAACTTCTGCTCTCGGTTGCTAGCTTGCCCTCCCAGAAGTTTTATAACAATTTACACCGTTTCCAGTGATGTGTAGGAAGATTCGTTTCTCCACTCTCCCCACCACTTAATATTACAGTAAAATAATGCTACGTTTGCAGCACGGTAGGAGGTCTGTGTTCCTTTTAAAATGTGGTGCCTGGTAGTGAATACATCCTCTAGAACAGAGAGAGCAGGATCGTCGCTTTCCGCAGCTTAAGACCTTTACTGGCGTGGCTTAAGATGACAGTCCCTGCGGTGGGCTGAATAACGGTCCCCGGAGATGTCCTAATACCTGAATTCTGTGGCAACGTTACCTTGCATGGAGAAAGGGACTTTGCAGATGTGATTAAGTGAAGAATCTTGAAATGGAGGCAATTATCCCGGATTATCCGCGGCGGGCTCCATGCAATCACAAGGGTCCTTATGAGAGAGAAAAAGATGATTGCCCACGGAAGCAGAGAGAGGCTGGAAAATGCTCTCCTGCTGGCTTTGAAACTGGGGGCAGGGATCACAGCCAAGGAAGGCAGGTGCCTCTCCGTGCTCAAGAATGCAAGAGAGCAAACTCACCCCATAAGCCTCTGATGGGTGTGCAGCCTGGGCGACACCTTAATGTTCAGCCTGGACCTTTAGTATAGTAATAGAATAAATTTGTTTTTATTTGTTGCAGCGACAGTTGCAAACTAACGCAGTCACTTTCTTGTTTCCTGTTGACTCACCTTGAGAAGAACATCTGAATCCAATGGTTTTGTTTTGTTTTGTTCTGGGTTTTTTTTTTTGCTCTTTTTAGACATGTTCTACTGCAAGCCATATCTTTTCCATTGCACCCTTGGTTCTAGGACCTTGGTGTGGAACTATTTCGGTTTTGGTGTTGGAGTCAGGGGCATCAGAGCCATACCATATGCATGATGTTGGTACAGATGGCCACGGGGAGCCAGGTAAAGTGTATTTAGGGCAGTAGCTTCCAACTCTCTCTGCTGCCAGAAGGAGCCCTTGTCCATAAATCCTCTCAATTTTATTCCTTAACCCATCTTTACAAGTCTATAATCTGAATTCCTTTCCCACACTTGCATTCCTCTTTTCCATAATTTATTACTCTATTGGATCATCAGAATGTAAAAAATAATGCAAACCCTAATACTTGCAGAGGGATTTTTCTTTTGCCAAGTGCTTTCCCATAAATGATCTTATTGAACCTTCCCAGCACCATGCTCGGCAAGTAGTAAGTGTTCAATTAATGACGATGCCCCTTTCCCACAGAGAAACGTATTTTTAGTTGCAGGGTCTTCCTATATCCAATTCCAAGGCTGTGGGGATCAGGGAGAGCCCTCACACGCCCACTCACACCCAGGAATACACCTGTGAGTCTTCTTACTCGGACATGCGCATTCCGTGTTACTTCTCTGGGCGCAGTTAATATTTTAGAAGAGACGCTTTCTACAAAGAGAGCCATCTCCTTTTTGTAAGCCCTAGTACCAGACGAGATGCAGGAAGACCCTAATCTGTTGGTGACCTAAAGGAGGAAATCGCCCACTCTGTCACCAGGACACGCACAGGTCATGCGGGAAGTCTGTCCCCAGGGAGGTCTCGGGCTTTTTTTTGGCGTGAGTCCTGCTTGAGGCTGGAGGAGGCAGGAGCAGTCCGGTACCACGCCCCCTGCCGGCTGCACCCCAGCCCGATGCTGAGCATTTCCAAGGCTCTTCCCTGCTCCTGGGGCTCCTGACTTGAACTCAGAGCCCAGAACTGACAACTTAAAGCATGAGAGGAGCCTCTTGGACTCGAATTCCCATTGGCTGTACCTAAGGCAATGCCTAAACGCTACATTTTATTTATCTCAGCTGGTCTTGGGAATCTCTGAGATTTCCATACCTTTGAATCTGGAAAACTGGACATTCATTAATGATGGTTGCAAAAGGCTTAATCCAGAGCACTTAGTGGGTGCTGAGGAAGGACCCGATGATGGATGTCTTAACACACCCTATCACATTCAATTTTCTATTTTGGAACAGCTTCGCTAAGGATGTCCAGAACTCTGTTCTCCAACTTTATTTTTATTGGAATAATCCAGGAATCAGATAATGATGCTGTTTGGTCCCCAGCAGCCTAGAAAAGCAGTAGCCTAAGCATTTCTCAAGCACTACCCTTTGCGCGAGCCCTAGGTAAACAGACAGTGGCGAGGCTCGCCCCTATGTTCTTCTGCTTCCCCAGGGCCCCGTCTCTGTGCAGGCTCTTGGCCAACTTGTGAGCTTTCAGAAGTGGAGAGGAGAGCTGCCTGCTGAATTTACTGAAACTCTTAACTGCTAAGCTGGCTGGACCTATGGTCTGTTCAGAGAAGAGCCTCGTAGTTAAATAAGAGCCAAGTACAACGACTTTCTAGCTAATAGGACTTATTTCAGAGAAATTGGGTGATGACGTGGAAAGAACTCCAAAATTGGGTTCGGAAGACCCTGCGTACAAGGGCTGTGTGTCCCCGTGCTAGCTGTGTGATCCTGGGCAGGTGACTTTGTGTCTCAGTGTCCTCACCTGCACAACAGGCATCCTTACCTAGGAAACGGGTGTGATAATAATCAAAACTCATAAGGTTGTTTGGAGCCTCAAAGACGGAATCTAAAAGCATGTGGCGTCTGAATTTTGGTTTCTACTAAGGTTTGGTTTTCACAGGTGAGCATATCATGCTTTGACCAGTTCCTGCACACAGCATCGAGCTGAGGGCTAGCACGTGAAAACTTAGTGGGATTTTACTGACTCAAGAAAATTCCAGATTAATGCAAAACTGAAGGTAGGGGCTGATTATTTGGGCAGGAGTGTTTTCCTTCAAGCTTCCCAGATGGTTCTAAGTGCAACCACAGCTGGGAGAGATGGCTTTGGGGCTAACTCATTGCAGTGTGATTCTCCCTGTTGGCCGAGCAACTCATGGAAACACGGGCAGGAATAAATCAGGGTAGAAGGCTTCTGGTACTTTGTTTTTTTTTAAACTCCTCTCTCAGAACTACAAAGTTTTGAGATTTAGATTTTTATTAGTATTCTTACCCGGTGTGAGAACCATAACCATAAGTGTCCCCTTCTTTATCACTTTAGAAAGTAAATGAGCATTTCCGTCAGTATGAATTTGTTGTGTGCGTGTGCGTGTGTGTGTGTTTAAAGATTTTATTTGAGAGAGAGAGAGAGAGAGTGCAAAGCTGGGGAGTGGGGGGCGGCAGAAGAGGGAGGAAGCCTGACATGGGACTCGATCCCAGGATCCTGGGATCATGATCTGAGCTGAGAGCAGACACTTGACTGACTGAGGCACCCAGGTGCCCCTAAATTGTTGTGTTTTTATGGCTCTCCCCAAGAACATGCTGTTGTTTCATTTAAAAACATGTAGAGGGGTACCTGGGTGGCTCATTGGGTTAAAGCCTCTGCCTTCTGCTCAGGTTATGATCCCAGGGTCCTGGGATTGAGCCCTGCATCGGGCTCTCTGCTCAGCGGGGAGCCTGCTTCCTCCTCTCTCTCTCTCACTGCCTACTTGTGATCTCTGTCTGTCAAATAAATAAATAAAATCTTAAAAAAAAAAACCATGTAGAGAAGCTTGCAGTCCTGTGTCGATATTTTCATCTGTACTTATTTGTCAACCGTGGGAGCCGAGTGCGATCTTGCATGCCAAAAATTATGGCACAGCTGTTTCCTACCAACCATATTGACATCGTGGTGGTCACTCTACCATGATTCACCACAGCTGATCTGCCTAATGGGTTTTAGCAACACGTCCTGACCTAACTCCAGTTACATCATGGAGGCCAGGCTTGTTTGGGTGAGTTTCATGAAGATCTTTTGGTTTCATGTCTGAATTTGCCAACTGGTTGTTTACATAAACCTGTCCTAGTTTTCATAGTTGGGCACTTGTACTGCTTCATCAGTTTACTCCTCTGATTTCCGGAAACCTAATGACATTTGTCCATTTCACTTATTCAATCAACAAAACTCTGGTGCAGCTACCCAGCCCCAGGCACCATGCTAAGTCTGATTGGCAATTAGGCTTCATTGTGCATGCCAGCCCTGATTGTTGATTGCATTGTGGGGAAAAGCGTTCTGAATCTCTGCCTAGGCTCAGTGGGAAAGAGCATTGCAATCAATTAGTCATGTCTGCCATAGACGTAGGAGGAGAGAGTGGGTGCAATATGCAAGGAACCGGGGATATAAAGATAACTAACATTTATTCCAGCAGAGCAGAAAGTCAGAAAAACTAGGAGATCATCTGATAACCTCTATGAAACTGGCTTTTAGGAAGTTCTGTAGAACACAGAGGAGAAATTGATACAGCCTCGGAGGGGAACACAGTGGTCGTAGGGAGTCGGGGGAATATGAAGACATTGGCACAAAGGTAGTACTCCAAGGGGATTGGGAGGGAATTGTAGGAATGCAGCAGGAAGTGGGGAAGAACATTCTTTGTGTGTGTGCTTTTTCATACTTCGATATATTGCTATCAAAGTAAATGGAATTGGTTAAAGCTATCAGGCAAGTTAGACACATCAAAAAGCATTGCACCTGATGTGCACAATGTAATCTAATGTCTATTTATGAGAAATTCAAAGCCCTTTGCAAATTCTGGCCCACTTTCATTTTCTTTTTTGTTTCATTTTATTATATTGCTCTTCTCCTGCTCCAGTAATGAGGTCTATGTATATAAACAGAGAGCACTGCATGGCGTTGCATACGTGCTGAGCCAATGAGTGACTGTAGTCATATTCATAATCACATTATTAATAAGTAACTGAGATGCTACCTCATAGACCCTTTTACATGGAAATTTAGATTGTATGTATTTTCTACATCATAAATATTCTTTCACATAGTTTTTACCTACCATAACTTCATAACTAGAGAAGATGCACTGATTTGCTACATGACCCCCCTGTTCCTAGGTGCTTTCAGTCCTTTGCTGTTTGAGTCTGTCATGAACCTTCTGTTCGTAAGTTTTGTTTGCTTGTTTGTGTATTTTATTTCCGGAAGTGGTCTTGCTGGATCAAAAGGCATACACATGTATCTGGATCCACATGTCACACAGTGAGGCTTCATTTTGTGGTGGGATTGCTTTCTTCTTGCCATCTTGCCTGGTGAGGGGCACGTTCTTAGTTTTGGGGAGGCACAGACCACGTGGAAACAGCTAAGGGATGTATGGCCAGCCACTGGGTGTCCTGGGCCAGTGGCTAGGATGTGGGCCTGGGTGCCGTGAGATGACGGGCAAGCAAGGAGAGGGCTGTGGTGGAATGTGGCGTTGGGCTGGGATGACCTAATGGTGAGCTGCTGTCCCCACTGAGAGGTGGCGCTGAGATTGGGGTGGGTCCCAGGCGTCTTGGAGTGCTGAAAGAGCATGGATGTGGGTCAGGTCAGAATGCCTGGGTTCCAATCCTGCCCTCTCATTGGCCAACTCTGTGACCCCAAGTCGGGGGGATGATGTCTGTGAGCCCCAGTGTCCTCTCTGTAAGATGGGGCTAATCATGGCCCCGAGAACCAGGGGTGGGAGAGGATTCCTTCATCATCTTTGGCCCAGTCTCTCTGAACAAAAGCCCAGTTGCGCTTCCCATCTTAGTCCATTCTGGCTGCTCTAACAAAATGCCATAGACTGGATGGTTTGTAAATGACAGGAATGCATCCCTCACAGTTCTAGGGTCTGGAAGTCTAAGAGCAGGATTCTAGTACAGTGGGGTTCTGGTGAAGACCCTCTTCCAGGCTGTAGACTGCTGACTTCTTGCTGTGTCCACATGCAGTGGAACAGGCTAGGGAGCTCTGTGGGGTTTCTTTTATAAGGGCACTAATCCTATTCATGGGGTCTCCATCCTCATGACCCAATCACTTTCCCAAGACCCCACCTCCTGATACCATCACACTGGGCATTAGGGGTTCATCACTTGAATTTTGGAGGCATACAAACTTTCAGACCTTCGTGCTCCCTAAGGAAAATCCACTTCCCAATTCTGAAGTTTGAAGATGAGTTTTAAGCTGGAATTCTTTACTACAAACTCCATGTGTTAGTTGCAAATGCAAGTATCTCAGAAGAAATGCCAAAGATTCTGGGTCCAGACCTCTTTCCTCTCTCCTCAAAGAGGACATGTTTCTATACCTCCTTTTGGTGTCCTGACAGGTCCGTGAAGAGTGGGGCATGGGGAAGGCTGTGGTCCTGGCCGGTATTTGAGTGGGCAGTGTAGTGTCTGCAGGTGAATGTGGCCAGCTGACCTCCCATGAGTACAAACTTGTTAGGAGGCCTGGAGACGTTTGATTACACTGGAAAAGTGCTATTCTTAGTGGCAAGTTGTCATCCAGCCCTTTTGAAAAAGGAGGGAAACCACTCAGCCAGGATCTAAAAATACTTAGGGATTGACAACCGGCTCCAGCCAGTGCTGGGCCTGGAGCCTGGTTTGGGGAAAACTGAGTAGGCAAAGGTACCTACTTTGCCTATTAAAGCGTATCAGTGGGACTTTGCAAGCCCATGAAGAGGCCACAGCTTAAACAGGCAAACAAACAAACAAAAAACCCCTGAACACTTTTCTGTGTGGATGGCCTTTTAGTTATTATTTATCATAATTAAAACTAACATGTGTGATATCTTACAGTGAAAATGATAAGGAGAAAAGCTGCTTAGAGAGTGATTCCAATATGGCGGACATCGTTTTAAGCCATTATGCACATTATGTAATTGAGCCCTGTAGTATCTCTGTGGGGTGGGCAGTATTATTATGGGTATTTACGGATGAGGAAACTGGGTCTCTCTGGTTAGCCTGAAGACAGAATCTCATATATGGGATGGTCTGGACTTGGCCTTCGATTTCCATCTGTCCTTTTCGACAAGGGTGAGTTGCTGGATACCATTTTCCTAGTTGTTCCCAAGCTGCTCCCTTTTAACATCTCCAGGGAAGACCTTGGTTGCTGGACCTCTCCGGAAAATGCTTGGTGCTGACTTGGCTTTGGGTGTCTTTGTGGAATTTATGTCTCATGGTCAGTTGAGTACAATGGTCTGGTTTAATGAGGCCTGTCTCAATTTGCGTAGAGGTGATGCTCCCCTTCCACTGGCCAGGATGGAAGAGGCAAATGTCAGCTCTGTTGCATGTGGATTGGCTCAGTGTTGGAAAGTACCATTCCCTGTGGATATGTTTATAGGCTTTATCTTTATTTGAGCCCATTAGTTTTCCCTTCCTGCGTGCTGGACGCCTAGCATGGTGGAAGCCTCAAAGGCTTTAGGACTACGCTGACATGAGTTCAATTCTAGCTCATTAGAGTCCCCACATGGCATAGCTACTATGGAAGCAGGTTCATGTCTGTCCTTGCGTGTTTCTATTTCAGAGGTGTCTGGGAGGGACAGAGATGAGGAGGGGGTGGATCTCAGGCTGCCATCTTTTTTTTTTTTTAATTTTTTATTAACATATAATGTATTATTAGCCCCAGGGGTACAGGTCTGTGAATCGTCAGGCCCACACACTTCACAGCATTCACCATAGCACATACCTTCCCCAATGTCCATAACCGCACCACCCTCTCCCTACCCACCTCCCCCCGGCACCCCTCAGTTTGTTTTGTGAGATTAAGAGTCTCTTATGGTTTGTCTCCCTCCCGATCCCATCTTGTTTCATTTATTCTTTTCCCACCCCCCAAATCCCCCCACGTGTCAGGCTGCCATCTTGAACTGGGAGCCTGAGCCTCTCAGTCCATCTATGTTTGCTTGATTCTGGTATTTTTTCATTTATAATTTCTGCTTTATGGTTTTCTTGCAGCCACCTCAAATTCTTTGTGGAAGTGGCTGGGCACCAATTAATAAAATAAATACCCCAAACGAACACAAAAATGGCAACCATGGTTCCTGAGTTTGAAAAAATTGCCTGCCTCATCCCCGCTGCTTTTCTAGCAGGGGGAGGGATGGAGGAGGGAAGCGAGGGAGAAATACTTCATGAATGCTGATGATATTAGTACGTCAGAGTTTCTAAGGAAGCCCCCTTCTCCGTGTCTCAGTGTGACTAAGAGCCAAGGAGATAAGACAGAAAGTAAGTTGGAGTCATTGAGGTATCAGAAGGCATCCTGTTTGGATGCCTTCTGCACCGCTGCCTTTCGGCCTTTTTTGTGGGTGTGGACAGAACCTTTGTTGACAGTGGCTTCAGTTGGTTCACCGTGTGCTCTTCTGCATTACATTTGGTCTAGAGAGAAACGGATTTAAACTCAAAGTAGTCTATGGTCATTCTCTGCCAATCAGCCCAGATGAATTCATCATCAGCCCCTTCCCTCACTGGGGATCCATCAGCAGACCCTGAACGACTTGGATCAGCCCATCAGGGAGGAGTTGGAGCTGGGAGGAGAGGGCATGTTTTCCTTGGGTCCAGCTACAACACACACCACAGAACTGCCCTCTTTGGAATGCACATTTCTTCCTGAGTCTCACCATCTGTAAATGCCTTTTTGGACAGGCTCTCACCTGCTTTGACCTCTAGCTGGTCAGAACCGTTAATAAACTAACTGCTTCAGAGGTGGGTCCTAGGTGATAGCGCAGCAGAAGAGGACAGAACGTGGGCTAGCCTATTCTTCTAGAAGAAAGTGAAAGGCACGGCATAGAAAAAGCAAGCTTTCTGAAGCATTGGCTGAAAGGGAAAGCAAGAATGCAGGCATCTTTCACAACCCCCAGATGTGTCAGCCGCCCAAGAAAATGTTTCTGGTGACTTTCAGAGTTTCTTTCCTAAGAAGTAGGAGAAGACCTCCAAAATAAAGAACAATTGATTCTTAAATAGTTTATGTATCAACTGACCTCCCTTTTATAGCCATCTGTAGGGCCAGAGCATAGAGAAAGCACTGATTCACTCAGGACATTTAGGCAACTTACGGATGTTAGGATAGTTGGAGATATGCACATGGTGATCATTCAGCATATCTGTGCTCTTACCATGTTCAGGTGCCTCCTGTGGAGGGACATAAGACAAGGCCAATGGGGAAGAAGTGCCGTGAGCTGGTGATGACTCTGGTACTTCTTACTGTAGCTCTGGTTACTGTGTTCTTCCTTCCCCTTTCCCCCTCCCCCCTCCCCTTTGTTGTCCTCTCCCCTCCCCCTGTCCTTCCCCTCCCCACTTCTTTCCCTTCCCCCTTCCTTTTGTCCTTTTTGTTTAATTCAAATGCTCAAACCCTTTTCCTTCTTTCAGTATATTTTCTGCCCCTTCCCCATCCTTGTGTTCCTTTCTCTGACTTCCATCTGAGAAGACATTTAAAATGAGATTCAGACATCTTGGAGAAACTTTGTTTACACTTGGCACATTGTTGCTTCCTATGTCTAAGACAAAAGAAAAGAAGGCTTTAAAATGTCATAAAATGTCTGGGAAGGTTTTCTGGATGTCAAGGAGCTGTTTCCTCACACCATGTGAATGAGTTAAGTGTAGAAGAATCAGAAATAGACAGATTAAATTTCACTGAAAACCCACATGTGTTGGTAAAATATGCCTGGGGCCAAACCTGGTTTGGGATAAAGAGAATTCATACATATTGGGGGAAGATGGAAAGTCCAGAGGCAACTGGGCGTATCTGCTTACTCTTTACCAGGACGTTTGGGGTCACACGTCCCTCGTGAGAGGAACAAAGCCAGGCCCCGTGAAAAAAGGAATTACCCAGAAGCACAGACCAGGAGGACTTAGGGACACCAATGCTGGCCCTGTTCTCCTAAACACCGTGCGAAGGAGAAGCCTGTGTCTGGGAACATTCTGGTCACATTGGCAGGACTAGTCCTGGGGCAGATGCATTCTTCCAAGTGTCCAGCCTAGTGCCATTAAATAGTGGAGGAACAGAGCCAGCCCTCATTGTTGTTATTCTAGGATTTCAGAGAATTCTTCTGGTGGCCCCACCATCTGTGCAGAGCCCAAGCCAGGAGGAGCCTGGCAGTTGACCTTTGAGCTTTTCTGTCTGCCTTTTCGACCATTCCAGCAGCTATTGTCTGGTTGATTGTACTTACTCTGGGCATCAGCCTAGTTCCCATCCTCTCCGCTGCCACTGCTCTAGGTCAGGACGCCACCATCTCTCACCAGATTGGAGTCCCCCCTCCCCCCCAATCAAGCTCACTTGCCTCCACCACATTTGCCATAAGGCACGTGAGATGAGCTTTCTGGAGCTCACACCAGCTCCTACCATCATTCACCTGAACCTCTTCGGGGGTTGCTTAGGTGCTTGCAAGTTCCTTATATGATGTGTAGGAATCTTCAGGTTTTGGCCCCTGCCTGCTTTTACATCTGGACAATCTGTGCCTACCCTTGCCTTCTGGCTGCCTCCCGGTGCGCCCCCAAACCCAGCATGCTGTAACCACTTTGCACTCCATTCAGCCACTCCCTAGCTGCGGGATCTTGGAAAGGTCAGTTCACCTCCCCTGCCTCAGTTTCCTCTTTCATAAAGTGAAGATAGTAGCAGCACCTGCCCAGAGTTGTTGAGGCCAAAATAATTAACATAGGAGCTTTGATTTGTGCTTTGATCAGAGGCAGGCATGGACCATGCCACCTTCCCTTGGGTCTTTGTATGCACAGACTTTGTGTCTTGAACTCCCTCGCACTTTCTCATGCTCATTTCTGCTCGTTCTTGGGGTCTCAGCTAACTGTCAGTTCCACGAGAGCTGATTGTAACCTAGAAACCCATCTGTGCCACTGGGCCAGGATCCCCGGCGGCTTGGTGATGAGCATTTGGAAGAAGGGGCCACAGTCCATGTTGTATTCCAGTCGTCTGCATTCTACTTGTCCCTACACCAGGCTGAAAGCTCTTTGAGGGCAGGGAGCATTTCTCAGGCACCTTGTGGCCCCTTAATGACATAAAGAAAGAGCAAAACTGGCTTCCAGGGAGAGACTGGCACGGCCTCCAGGTAGATGCTGGTTGGCTCTGAGAGGGTCATATTTTTTTTCATAAATTCATAAGTGATCATTTTCTTGTAATGAGCTAAAGGAAAGACCAATTTGCCAAGCAGGCATTTTAGCAAAAGCCATTTCGATATCGGAAGATGTTCCCGGTACTGGGACTCAGAACGACCTCACACTTTAAAATGTCATTGTAAGGTTGTCAGACTGATAAGGCCTGCTTTTTGCCTCTTGCCTCTTACCACCACCCCCATCCCCACCCTCCCCCTCCCACCCATCTCCGGCCTCAGCTGGTGTTCCTCCAGTGCACTTGAACTTTGTCCAGAAAACCATGTTCCCAGCTCTCCAGCGTAGCCTGAGTTTCTTCCAGGGGCAGCTGGGAAAGCGCACTCTGCGTTTAGATCTCATGCAGTTGTGACCAAATGCAGGGTGGTGTCCCTGGGAGGAGGCAGCTTCTGCCACCCTGGGCCAGCTGTGGCAGCGTGGGGCATGGTTGAAGGATTCCGTCACTCCAGCTGGCCATGGCTCATTAAAATGCGTGGGCTTGCGGGGGGAACTGACATTTCCATATCTGGGCTGCTCACAGGACCATGGGAAGGTTATGGTGGGTCCTTTCCAATGTGTCTGATTTGTCCATGGTCACAGAAGTTGGAGAGCAGGGGAGGGTATGTAATGCGGAGAATTCTGGAGAATGCTTCTCCAGAATTTGCCCTTGGGACCTCCATCTGGGAGCATATAATCTCTTACCTTTCCTCCTCCTGTAGGATTTAAAAGAAAAACCTGTTCTGTCATTTTTGTACATTGTATGTTCTGAAAATTGCATTTAGGAATTTTTAAGCATTGTTTTCATGTCTCATAAGTGATGCAGGCTGTTTAATTTGCTTGAAATTAATTATGTAAGAAACATGATTTGTCAATAAGCACTCACAAATTATGTAGTTTATCACACTTGGTTGAGAAACACAAGTTTTAAAATGCAGATGGAGGGGCACCTGGATGGCTCAGTGGGTTAAGCCTCTGCTTTTGGCTCAGATTATGGTCTCAGGGTCCTGGGATCAAGCCCCGCATCGGGCTCTGCTTGGTGAGGAGCCTGCTTCCCCCCTCTCTTTCTGCCTGCCTCTCTGCCTGCTTGTGATCTCTCTCTCTCTGTCAAATAAATAAAATCTTTTTTAAAAAATGCAGATGGAGATTTAATTATGTGTTAGCATTAAACATAGGCAAAACCTGCTTTTGTGACCGCATGTTTGGATTTCCTGCATTTTTAAAAAAGATATTATTTACTTATTTACCTATTTACAGAGTGTGCATGAGCAGGGGGAGGGATCAAGGGCGAGGGAGAGCGAGGATCTCAAGCAGACTCCTTGCTGAGCAGGGAGCCCAACGCAGGGCTTGATCTCATGACCCCGAGTTCGTGACCTGAGCTGAAATCAGGAGTCGTATGCTTAACTGACTGAGCCACCCAAGTACCCCTGGATGTCCTGCATTTTGACTTAAAAAATCGACTGGTTAATTAATGTGAACTCTGAGTTTTATATCTAAGTGTTGACATACAGGAGGACATGGGCCACTGGGCATTATTTCGCCATATTTCCCCATTGCAGGCATGGGTAGCTTCATTCACAGTAAAGGACAAAGGTAAGAGGAGCATAACGTTCCCTATAGTCTTCTGTCTGTAATGCTGGCTTCTGAAAGTTTGGAGATAGCAGGAAGGACTACCGAGACTTTTGGTGAGATAAATCAGATTGAGAGATGAAGCTCAGAGAAATGTAGGAGCGAATTGGCAGAGTTATCATTTTGAGGCTCCCCGTGTGGAAGGCAGCTTCTAAGAAGGTTCATTCCCTTGGAATGTGGGCTGGACCTAGTGACTGACTTCTAGTGAAGAAACAGATGGGACCTCACTACCAAGATCAGGTTGTAAAGGATTGTGACTTCTCTTTTGCCCCTCCTTCTCTTTTCAACCTTACTCATGCTGATGATGTGACCTGCCGTGTTGTGAAGAAGCCCTCCTCCCTCCACTGTCTTCCCCCTCCCCCGCCTCCCCCACCCCCTGCAACCCTCCAAGACGGCCCCCAGCCTTCAGTACCTTACCTGCAGCCGGTGACACCTCTTGAGCCAGAGGACTCTGCTAAGTTGGCCAGATTCCCGACTCTCAGAAATAATATGGGGATAATAAGGGTTTTGTTTTAATTCACTGGGGTTTGGGGAAATTCGTTATGCTGCAATAGATAAGTAATATACCTTACTACTTCCTTGTTGAATTTCAACATCACTGTTCCTTATGCTTCCTGTCTTTAACCAGCGGCTCTCCAGTAAGGGGAACCTGGCAGCTAGCCTGCGCAGCTGAGCAGTGAATCACACGAGGGTCTGAAGCATGAATGTGTTCATCTGCTCTCTCAAACCATCACACTGAAAACACACAAAGAGACGCTCACACAGCTTTGTTTGTTTTAAAGAGAAAATATGTCTATTTCCTTGCTTGATTTTAAAAAGATGCCATTGTGGACACCTGAGTGGCTTATTTGGCTAAGCATCTGCCTTTGGCTCAGGTCATGATCTTGGGGTCCTAGGATGTAGCCCCACATCGGGCTCCCTGCTCAGTGGGCTGTCTACTTCTCCCTCTCCTGCCACCCTTGTCCCCTGCTTGTGCTCTCTCTTGTGATCTCTCGCTGTCTCAAATAAATAAACAAAAAATCTTAAGAAAAAAGGGGGGGGCATTGCAACCTTTCATGATGTGAACCAGGTAATGATGGGGGAAAGAAGTGTCCAGCTTGGCAGACAGGAAAAGAGAGAGCGTGGACGATCCTATGGGAGGTTTTGATAAGCCAGGACCGGCAGTGGCAAATATCCCCCCCTCCCCGGTCACCTTTGGTTAGCAGAATTCAGTCACATGCCACAAAACATGGCAAGGGAAGCTGGGAAATAATAGTCCAGGGCCGGACCCAGAAGGTCTAGGAGACAGGTTTTGGCAACACATAGTAGTGTCTGCCGAAGTGATTAAGTCTTAATTCCATTACATGAAGTTTAATGGGGCACCCGTGATGTGCAGACACATTACCAAGCATTACAGATCCAGACAACTTGTTCTCAAAGACAGAGCAGTCTAGCTGGAGGAGTCTGTTGAGGAAAGGTGGTCTGGAAGTAAAGTCTTTATTTTTTAATTTTAATGTTTTAGAACATTTTGTTTATTTGAGAGAGCGAAAGCAAGAGAGAGCATGAGCGGGATGGAGGGAACAGAGGGAAAGGGAGAAGCAGACTCCCTGCTGAGCAGGCCTACTCCGGGGGCTTGATCCCAGGACCCTGGGATCATGACCTGAGCCGAAGGCAGGTGTTTAACTGACTGAGCCACCCAGACACGGTCCCCATGTGAAAAAAAAGTATTAGCTACAGTGTGTTCTGTTCGCAGGCTGAATGGTGCAAGTTAATCCTGGGGAGGTTTTATCCCCAGAGCCAGGGGGCCACAAAACCGCTCATCTCAAGACTCTCTTTGTTAGAAGCTCTCTACGCAACAAAACCTCTCCTTGCTCTGGTGGAATGGGTGTGACTCTGAACTTCCAGGTGGCATATGTGGGAGGTGATCTGGCCAGTGTTCCCGAACTCCCACAGACTCTCCTTGCAGGAATAACATTCTCCAAGGTAGTTTTCAATGCTGCTGCCAGGAATTGGGAAATCAGAGTGTAAACTAGGAAAAGTCCTTTGGAAACTACAGAATAGAGTTGAAAATACGCACAACCTGGGATGGAGCAGTGTTCTGGCTGCATGCCTCGGGGAATTTTGATCCATGAATGTTCATTTGCTGTGCTGTCTCAAATAATGAAAACCTGGCAACAGGACTAATGCCCTCAATGGCAGAGCAAATTAGGCCATTGCTGCATGGTGGAATATTATATGGCAGTGAACATGCATAAACTGTAGCCTCATGCCTCAACACGAGTAAATCTTTAAAATCCAATGCTGGTTGTAAAATGCCAGTCACACAGGGGTACATAAAGATGATTTTATTTATATAACATTCAAAAACAGACCAAAGCGAACAACATATTGTTTAGGTATACTGGTGATTCATGCTTCCACTCCCTACCGTCTGGGGGGTATGGGAATGGCATGGAGAGATAAGCCTCCATTACTCTCTCTTTGCCTGCTTCTGAATTCTTACCATCAGAAGAATGAGCTTCCTTGGCTCTCCTGCCCCTCCTGCTAACCCCTGCATTACAGCACAGTCCCAGCCAAAGCTGGGAGAGAGGGAGGAAGGATGGGAAAATAAAGAGTTAGATAGATGGATAGATAGATAGATAGATAGATAGATAGATATAAATAATAGATAGGAAGAGTGCGAGTGTGTGTGTGTGTGTGTGTGTGTGCATGTGTGTAAGATGATAGGATTTGAGAATGGAAGAGAGATCCAGGTTTTTATATGTTAAAAAATGCATATGTGGACGGGTTTTTTATTGAGCAATTACTGGGTCCCTCTCACTGTGCAAAGCAATTCCTTGTATTTCCTCTCATTTCATCCTCACAACGCCCATACAAGTGCATGTGGTTGTTCCCATTTTACAAATTAATAATGTGAAGCTCAGGATGGTTAAGGGACTTACCCAAGGTCATTGTTGTAGGGATGGGAACCTTGATGTTCAGGCTCAAAATGTATGGGTGCAGAAGTCCAGAGAGTGTGTTTGCAAAAATCTAGCAAAGTATAGCTTCATCTAAACCACGGACCCTTTGAGTATTGCCATCTTGCCCTGGCAAACCCCTGTCCCCATTTTGATTTAAATATATATATTTTTTGCTCCAGGGTGCATCAGTTCGAGGGCACCCTGGAGCAAAAAATATATATATTTTTTGGCATTAGCAGCATCGCCCATGCACTGGTTCTGGAGGCCCACGTCTCTGAGCAGGTGGCTTGGTGCTTGCAGATGTGGCCGAACTTGCACATCTGGCAAACATTAGTTGGTGGGCAGAACATGCTATTACACAGCCCTAATGAAATTTGGGTCTGCTGCATTTTCATAAACCACCCAAAGAAGCAAGATCCCTGGCATTTTGTTGGCAGCGAGGGCCTGGAAGAAATAGAAAAATTTCTACCATCATAATAGATTAGGTTATTTTCATCTTGTACAAAGTTACTCAGAGTTGAAAGGTTGGACAAGATAGCTCTTGATTTAATGAAACTGGTGCCTGGCTAGTACATAAATTATGTAGTAAAGCAGCAGAGAAATCGGAGTGTGCTTTTATGAGCTCAGTCCTCGTGATGGTTTAACTCTGATTGGGAAGCTTTCTTATCTAGCAAACATGTCAATGGCTATACAGTTGAAACATTTCCTTGAGGGAATATTCTCGTAGGAGACTGAGTCTTGATAATGGGTATTATCTGCTTTGGTTTTTGTTGCTTTCATCCTGGCAGTCGTACTGTTTTGTTTTGTGCTTGTTAATCCATGTGCTTGTTAACCCATGAGTCCTTTTTCTGTATCTTATGGTTTATTTGTTTGGCTTGGAAGCCTGTGACTTGCCTTCATCATCCTTACTTGTCCATCCCAAGTTCCTAGCCATATAGGAAGTGTAGAGACACTTCTCCCCCCACCAACCAATGAGCTGGCTAATTCAAGTAGGGAAGGACAACTCAGTCAGTTGGAGCCAATTGCATTCTTTCTCCTGGGAATATTTTTTTTTAAGATTTTATTTATTTGTCAGAGAGAGAGAGAGTGTGTGAGCAAGCAGGGGGAGCAGCAGGTGGAGGGAGAAGCAGGCTCCCCACTGAGCAAGGAGCCTAATGCAGGAATTGATGCCAGGACTCTGGGATTATGACCTGAGCCGTAGGCAGACACTTAACTGACTGAGCCACCCAGGGGTCCCTTTCCTGGGAATTTGAATTTAGAAGTTAATAGTAGTAAATAACATAGTTCAACAAATACTGCTGGTTCTCCTTCTGAACAGGTGGTAGGACTGCATTTCTTAGTTCCATTGTGGTTGGATAGAGCCTTGGAATAGTTCTAACCAAAGAGTTGTGAGCAGAAGCCAGGTGGGTTATTTCAGGGCATACAAGACTCTCAGAAATCTTTTTTCCCTTTAGCATGGTAATGTGCTAGGGCGCCATGGCAGGTATGAGGAGTAGAGCCCTTGCCAATGCACCACGGACTATAAAAAAAGTGAGAAATGAAACTTTGTTGTTTTAAAGCCATTCAGATGGGACTATTTGTTACTGCAGCACAATCTAGTTTATACTAACTGATACACAGGCAGAAAAAAATATGAGTGAGCAAGAAAAAGAAGAGCGATCACGGAGTTCCTTTGATGCCTCTATGCTGGGATTGTAATATATGAACTGGGAGTTGTGGTTTTCTATTCCTACACTACACAACTTTTAAGTCTGATTTCTTTCACTGAACATAATGAATTTGTGATTTATATATGTTGTTGCATTTTTCAGTAGTTTGTTTCTTTTTGTTGCTAGTTTGGAATAAGTAGCAGAGGAAGCTAACCCATAGGGAGTGCACAATCTTTGCTTTGTGAAATTTTCTTCCTTAACCACTTGCAACCCTAGGATAGCACTGACACTTTATCTCACTGTTGGTAAAATTGATCATTAAAAAACAAACAAATAAACAAACAGGAATCTAGAGGCTTCTGGGTAACCCATGGAGCATTGGACAGGATCTATCATTTTTAGGAGGATCGTGAGGACCAGTTAACATTATGACTGTGTGTCCCAAACTGCAGTACATCTCACGTGAGGAGTCATCCGAAGCTCCCAGTGTATTTTCCTGGAGGCACTTGACTTAAATATTTAGAATAAATGCTTAATAACTTTTTTGTTAAAATTTTTAAATTTGCCATATAACACATATATAGAGAAGCACACAAGTCACCAGTGTACATATCACTGCATTTTCAAAAACTGCACACATCCTTGTAACGTAGAACTCAGATCAAGGAACAGTTACTACTCTCATAAGAGTCACTACTGCCCTGATTTCTGACACAGAAGCTTAATTTTGCCTGTGTTTGTACTTTATATGAATGAAATCAGATGTTATGTACTCTCTTGAGTCCAGTTCTTTCACTCAACATTGACCGTGGGATTTGTCCGTGTTTTGAGTGTAGCTGTAGTTGTCTGTTCTCATTATTTTACAGTATTCCGTTGTATGATTTGTCCCACACTTTATTGGTCCACTGCATTGTTGATGCGCCTGTGGGTAGTATCTGGGGTTTGGCTATGACACAGTGCTCCTCTGTACGTTACAAAGCATATCTTTTGGTGAATTGTGGAAGCATTTCTCTGGGAGTCTATATCTAAGAGTGAAAATGCTGAATGATAGGGTATATATATGTTCACCTTTACTAACAATGACCAGACAGTTTTCCAAAGGGGTATGTTTTTATTATTTAAAAAATGTACATTAAAAAAATGTACATACATTTATATGTGATTTTTACATTTACATTGGTGTGTGTGTATATATATACACAGGTATATATATACACACATACACACATACACACACACATATACACATTTGCATATACATAAATTTACATTTATATGTATGTACAACAGTTTGCTTATTCATTTATATAATGAGGGACACTTTGGTTGATAACTTCTGGGGATTATGAATAATGCTGTTACAACATCTGTATTTTTGTGTGAATGTGATTTTCATTTCTTTAGGATAAATGTCTGGGGAGTGGGATTGCTGGCAATATAGTAAACATGTATTTAACTTTATTAGCCATTGTTTTCCAGAGTGGCCACACACATCTCGTTTCTGCCAGCAATAGATGATTTCAGCTGCACCAAAGCCTCATGAGCAATTGGTATGTTAGTTTTTCACTTTAAAAAAATTTCAGCCATTATTTTAGTGTGAAGTGGCATCTTGGGGTACTGCTTTGAATTTCCCTAATGACTAATGATTTGGAGCATCTTTTCATGTACTTATTTTTTATTTGTGTATCTTCTCTGGTGAAGAATATTCAAATTTTTGCCCCTTTTTATATTTGTTTCCTTATTTTTGAATTTTGAGTTTTTAAGTATATTTGGAACACAAGCCCTTTATCAGATATATGTAACATGTTTTCTTCTAGTGTATAACTTGTATTTTCATTCTCTTAAGACTGTCTTGGATGAAGTCCAGTTTATTGATTTTTTTCTTTTATTCATCATGCTGTTGGTGTCAAACTTAAAAACTTTTTTATGCAATGTCGCAAAAATGTTCTTCTACATTTTCCTCCAGAGTTTTGTAATTTTACATCTCACATTAAGTCTGTTATCCATTTGGAGTGTATATTTGCATATAGAAGTCATAGGTCAAGGTTTTTGTCCTTTCTTTTTTTCTTTGCATATGGATGTCCATTCATTTCAGGACCCTTTGGTGAAAAGAATATCCTTTCTCCCCTTTTCACCTTTGTATAAAATTCCACTGACTGTATTTGTATAGTTTTGTATCTGTACTTTTTAGTCTGTTCCATTCATTTATATTTCATTAATTTTGCTAATACACATTTTTTTTGGTAATACACATCTTGATTACTGTAGAAGCACAGTAAATTTTTAATTTAATTTTTATTTTTTTCTCATAGTAAATTTTTAAATTGAGTAATATGAATCCTCCAGGTTTTTTTTTTTCAAAATTGGTTTGACTAGTCTAGCTCCTTTTCCTTTCCATATAAATTTTAGAATCGGCTTGTCTAAATGTATAAGAAAGTTCTTCTGGGATTTTGATTGTGGTTATATTAAGTCTATAAAGGTGAATTTGGAGAATATTGATAACTTCACTACTGAGTCTTCCCATCCATGATATGACATGACTTCCCATTTATTTAGCTATCTTGGATTTCTTTCATCAACATTTTTAAGTCTTCAGCATCCAGATTCTGTGTATTTTGTATTTTTTTTTGAGGTACTGTACATGATTTTTAAAATTTTGTTTTTCAATAATTCTTTGCTACTATATAGAAACACCATTGATTTTTGTGTGTTGACTTTGCATCTTGCAAACTTGATATACTCAGTGGTTATGGGAGGTCTTTTGTAGATTCCCTGAAATTTTCTTTGTCAGTCTGCTTGGGAGTGTATCAATTTTACTGAGATTTTCAAAAAAACACTGGTTTCATTGAATTTCTGTATTGATTTTCTGTTTTCAATATTGTTGGTTTTTGTTCTTCGGCTTATTATTTCCTTCCTTTTCTTACGTTGGGTTTATTTTGCTCTTCTTTGTCTAAGTTTATAAGATGAAAGTTTAAGAAGGTGAGACCTTTCTTCTTCATATGCATATATATATACTTAAAATTAATGTTATAATTTTTCCTGTATGCATTGCTTTAACAGCAACCCCAAATTTTGATATGTTGTAATTTCACTTTTAATTCAGTTCAAACTATTTTCTAGTTCTCCTTGAGATTTCCTCCTTTGACTCAGGGATTACTTAGAATTATTTATTGAATTTCCACATATCTGGGAGGTTGGTTTCCACATATCTTTATGATATTGTTTCACTTTATTTCCGTGATGATCAAAGAACATACTTTATATGATCTGAATTAGTGACAGTTACAGAAAGTTCTTAAACACTCCTTGCCCTCATGCACAACCTTCCCCTCACCAATGTCCGGCACCAGAGAGATATATCTGTTACGATCTGTGAACCTACACTGACTCATCATTGTCATTAAAACTCCATGGTTTATGTTAGGCTGCCCTCTTGGTTCATTCTATGGGTTTTGACAAGGGTGTGGTGAAATGTACCCACCATTATTGTATTGCAGTACTTGCTACGTGTGTTAGTTTAGCTGCCAAAGTTAATTGCACTACTTCGACCCTCTGCATTTACGTTCCTTCCAGGGACGAGCTCAGGACCTGAGGGATGACCTGCTCCTTCGTTCATTTCTCAAGGCCTTTGGCGTGCTGTTGGAGGTCTGTCCCACGTGGGCACAGCTAGAGATGGGTGTAGAACTGCATACCCGTCTTTGTGTGATGCATGTTTGAGAACGCCCTCCTCTTCGTGACTCTCCCCAAACTCCCCTGGTCTCTGGATTCCCTTTCCTGCTCCTTGAGCCAGAATGAGCTTCTAACTTCCTGGCCCTGTAGTGCATTTCCCGTGACTGGGTCTGGCCCGTGGGAAGGAGCAAGAGGGAGGAGAGAAAACAGGGTAATCAGGATTCCCGCTTGCTTTTCCATTCTTTGGGTCAGAAGGGATGATTTTCCATCCAAGTTGTCTATGGCATTACGGCTGCTGCTGCCGCCATCATGGGAGGACAGCTTTGGGACATTTGCCTTGGGCAGGACCCAGAGAGAAAGAAAAAAAATGGTGGGTTTTCCTCTCTCTGCTCTCTGACCATAAAGAGGTGGCTTCTCTTGGGCCTTTCCCCCTCTGTGATTGCTGAGCTATTTTGGGATTTGACCTTTTCCCCAAGTAGAAGCTGGGGGATATGGGAGCAAAGAAACAGCCAGAGAACTCATTGCCATATCCATCTCTCTGAGGGTTTACCCTCCCTCCATCTGCCTGCTCTCTGATTTCCTTTTTAGACTTCTCTGATGATTGCGTTATGAATCCTGTCCAGGGTTCTTGGCTGTAATCATTGGGAGACATAGTGGAGTGTCCTTGCTCCATTGAACCCGCTCTAGAAGTCTTTTTGATAGTTGAACTGGAAAGGAAATTTAGACTTTACTTTCATATGAAAACATGCAGAGTAAGACTGCAAGATTGGCACGAACGTTCCAGATACAGCTTGAGTCTTTGAGTACACTTAGGCTTATAGAGGGCTCGGTCTCTTCCACTTGGAGAGAAGATAGGATGGAGAAAGGGTGCTCTCATGGGTTTCCTGTGTGATTCACCAGCCTTTCAGGAGGCTACATGCCCTCTTTTCCAATAAGGAATTTTCTTCGGAGAGTCTCTGCTTCTCTCCCTTTCCCTGATGACTGGTCCCGTCTTAAATTTTACCCAGACTTACCAGTCCTGGAAAACAACAGACAATCCCCCTGTCGGCATGGAACGTGACGTTTGTAGGGACCATTCCCCTCTCCGGGTGTAACTCTCCGAGAGACAGGTGTCGGTGTGAGCTCTGTCTCCCTGACTTCGCCCCAGGCACTCAGAGGATCTCTTGCCATAACAATGCATTCAGATGATGTTCTCAGATGCAATTTCATAGGGAAAAATGTCATTTTGTCGTACCGATGCTTCTCATTGAAGAGCAGGAAAGAGGTGGATGATGCTAAGGGCTGACAGATGTGCCTTCAGGGCAGAGGCAGGAGTGATGGCCCCTTGGTGACCGGTGACTTGGCACTGAGACCCGGTAAAGGAGAGAGCAGAGGAAACAGGGAAGACGAGGCAGCAGATGCCTCAGGGAGGCTGACTCTTAGGGACGCTAAGAAATACACAACAACACAGGGAATATTTTGCCTTATCCACCGGCTTCTACGTGTCCCGGTGACTGGCTGCCGGGGAACCTGTACCACCCGACGACCTTCACACCAAGCCAGGATGTCTCGAAGCAGAGTCGCTTTTTCAGGAGGAAAGACTTTCCTAGTTTTTGTTCTCCTCTTATTGAATGTTTTTGAGGGGCTGGGGTGAGGTGAAGAGACCCCTGGATCTATTCTCAGGCTTCTCTCCGCTTCTGAATATTACGGGAAAAATCTTTGTGTCTCTTTCCCCTTTTTCATGCCTGGGAGTCTGGGCTTAAAAAGACTCCGCCCCCCTCCACAGTCTGCTGCTGCTCCCAGACTGGACCCTCGTCCTCGGAGGTGATGACAGCCATGGGCACCTTGATGGCTCCGGTCACTTTTGCGAGATGGCTGATTCCTAGCCCTGGGGCTGCGACTTGAAATCGGAGAAACTTAGGTGTTGGGTCTTTGGCTGCCTTTAATATTTTATGTCATTGGGGCGCCTGGGTGGCTCAGTGGCTTAAGCCGCTGCCTTTGGCTCAGGTCATGATCTCAGGGTGCTGGGATCGAGTCCTGCATCGGGCTCTCTGCTCAGCGGGGAGCCTGCTTCCCTCTCTCTCTCTCTCTCTGCCTGCCTCTCTGCCTACTTGTGATCTCTGTCAAATAAGTAAAATCTTAAAAAAATATACATTTTGTGTCGTTTTGTGGGACCTCCTGATGTTTGAAGGCAAGGTTTGTCCCCGGTTTCCGTCTGCGGCTTGCTCTGCATTGTCTTACTGGGATAGTTCAAAAGCTGCCGCTTCTGCTCTTCTCTGTGGATGTCAAATGATGGCTGTCCCACAGCTCTCCATTTGCCGTGTCCTCCTCCTTTTCTCTGCCTTCCTGCCCTTAGCGTCCCTCTACTCATGTCATGTGGAAAAGCTGCGGGCAGAGGAGGAGAGGGTGTTGGGAAGACAAGAGAAAGGAAAGCCCACCCTTCTTTCATTCAGTGCTTCTTGTTGTAGAAACACCGGTACTGAGAGCTGCCAAGAGCGAAACATGGTGGAGGAGAGGCTGGGCGATGGGGAGGAGCTGGAGCGCCTGAGCAGGGTAGGAAGACGGTCAGCTACAGGGTGAGGGAAGGAGGTGGGGCGTGGGGCTTGGGGGGAGACCAACCTAGATGTGGTTGCCTGGGATAAGCCTCAGGGAAGCTGGACGGGGACGGAGGGAATTTTCCATAGGCAACAGTAGCCCTTCTTGTGAGGGATGAAGTCGGGGTTAGCTGGTCTGTGGCCTAGGACTCTGGGCTTAGCAGTGGTCACCAAGAAGAAGGAAAGATCAGTCAGTGAGCTTAAGGGAGGGTTTCTTAGTCTTGCCCAAACACTGGTCTCATTTGGGGAATTAAAAACAATTCTTGGGCTCTACCTTGGTGCTTCTTGAACTCTACTGTGCATCAGAATTCTCTGGAAGTCTTGTTGAAATACAGATTCTGATGAATTCGGTCTCAGGTAGGGTCTGAAATGCTGTACATCTAACAAGCCCCTGAGATGCTCTTGCTGCTGGCTCTAGGACCAGACTTTGAGTTGCAAGGATCTAGAATATATATATGTATATATATATATATATATATATTTTTTTTAATTTATTTGACAGAGATCACAAGTAGGCAGAGAGGCAGGTGGAGAGAGAGAGAGGAGGAAGCAGACTCCCTGCTGAGCAGAGAGCCCGATGCGGGGCTCAAGCCCAGGACCCTGGGATCATGACCCGAGCCGAAGGCAGAGGCTTTAACCCACTGAGCCACCCAGGCGCCTCAGATCTAGAACATTTAAATCATAATCTCTTGGGGGTGGAGCCCAGCCATGGATGTTTTTAAAATTCCCGAGATTTTCAGGGTTGAGACCCATTACCTTAGAGCCTAATAAAAGACAGGAATGCAGAAAATTGAAGGGGCTGCCATGCTGAATGTTTGTCCTTCTGTGAGGACGTGGCAGATGGTCTAAGAGTGAGCTAGAAGGATCTGCAACTTTGCTTGGGGGAGTCACAGATAATCCATCATGGCAGGTGACATTGGCCTCTTTGGCAGAAGAAGTTCACTGTATGGGTTCAGGGTACTCTCAGCTAAATTCCTAGTTTCTGGATCCTCCTATGGCTCTGGTTGTCTTTGAGAGAGGCCCCTAGGGGACTTTTTTTTTGGAACTTTAAAGACTTCACTTAAATCCTCAAAGTGGCCCAGTCAGTTCTCAGTCATACATATGGAACGGTTTTTACCTGATGGGAGAAGAAACCATAGCTCTACCTACCAACCTGGAGCTTAGACTCAAAGCAAAGTTGAAATAAAAGCACTTTGGAAGGGAAAGGGAAGGTAGTGAAGAGGTAAACCGGATGTGGCCACTTGGGGGTCAGTTTTTAGCCCATCGAATGCCTACCTGACTCTTTGGTTTGTCAGCCGTTTCTGGGCTAGTATTGACCTTGTAATCCTATTGTGATTCTTCGAGCAATTTAAACCACTGGCTCGCATATTATTTGATTTGTAGCATGGGCCTAATGTTGCTCCTCTAGAAGCCAGAATTTACCCACCCTTCCACCATATCCTCGGGCCCTATAATTCACTCTAATTTTGATTGCTCTGTCATTCGGTGACTTTGGATAATAGGCCATTATTCTAGGAATTACTGTTATATTTTATTAATAAGAGCCAGGAGAATTTATAGCAGTGAAATGTTGAAAGATTTGCAAGTGGAGTCCTCGTATCTCTTGTAAAATATGACTCCGTTGGCCAGCCCCCATGATGGATGAAGACACTGCACGCTTCCTTCCTGCCTCCCTCCCTTGATGGCCAGACCCTGGCTCTGGGGACCTTTGAGCCCGGCTCAGGGCCTGCCAAAGTGGGGCACGTGTGGGACGGGAGTGTGACACGGAGGAATTAATATGAGGGGTGTGGCCACTCACACCTGCAGGTGAGGTCATGGTCAAAACTTCAAGCATGGGGGCACCTGGGTGGCTCAGTTGGTGAAGCCTCTGCCTTTGGCTCACGTCATGATCTCAGGTCCTGGGATCGAGTCCCATATTGGGCTCCCTGCTCAGCGGGGAGTCTGTTTCTCCCTCTCCTTCTGTCCCTCCCTCCGCTTGTCCTCTTTCTCTTTCTCTCTCTCTCAAATAAATAGAAATCTTGAAACTCCAAGCATGGTCCCATGAAGGAGAAGGCTATGCACGTCTTCACAGTATTTTTTCATGGTTTTCCTCCTCGAGGATCAAGAAAAATCTACTTATCAAAGCAGATATATTTAGAAAATAGTGACAAGTGAAGAGTTAAAGACATGTACTATTGGGAGACAGCCACCGAGCTCACATTTTTGGCACATTTCCCTCTCATTTTATATTCCTGTGTGGTATTTTCTTTATATAGTTAAGCTCACTCTTCTGCTTCCTTTGGCATTGCACGTTCCCAAATCATTAAAGAAAACTTTTCCTAAATATCATTTTAGAGATTTATTTACTAATTTTTAGAGAGAGAGAGAAAGAGAGAGAGAGAGAGAGTTTGTGCACAGCAGGAAGGGACAAAGAGAGAGAGAGACACTCTCCAGCAGACCCCACTCTGAGTCTTGTGCGGAGCCCCACACAGGGCTCGATCTCAGGACCCCGAGAGCATGACCTGAGCTGAAATCAAGAGTCAGACGGTAAACAGACTGAACCACCTGGGAGCCCCTTAAATATCATTTTAGATCGCTGCATTAGTGTGCTATCATGCAGTTAAGTGTTTTTTTTTTTTTTTTACCCCTGTGCATAGTCGCTGCCTGTCAGGAGGGACCTGTTCCCCGGGGGGAAGGGGGTGAAATTCCTCTAAAGCTCTGTGCTCCGGGGAATTCCATCTGTCACACCTTCCTCAGCCTTCACCTTTGTCCTCTGTGACATTTGCAGCCACCTCCCCCCTGTAATTGTGGGTAAAATGGGAGTCAAAATAATCAGTGATGCAGAGTTGTTCTATCTTTGAAAGATCATTGCCACAAAGCATCTGCACACGGCAAGCGCTCTTTGAATCAGAGTAAGTCCGTTGCCCCAGAATTTTTACTGTCTTTGTACTGGGTGTTCCCTCTCTCTGGAATGCTTTTCCTCTGGAAAAATCCATATTGAAATCTAGTTTGTTTGTTTCTTTTTTTTTTTTAAGATTTAATTTTTTTATTTGATAGATGGAGATCACAAGTAGGCAGAGAAGCAGGCAGAGAGAGAGAGAGGAGGAAGCAGGCTCCCTGCTGAGCAGAGAGCCTGATGTGGAACTCGATACCAGGACCCTGAGATCATGACCCAGGCCAAAGGCAGAGGCTTTTTTTTTTTTTTTTAAAGATTTTATTTATTTATTTGACAGACAGAGATCACAAGTGGGCAGAGAGGCAGGCAGAGAGAGAGAGGAGGAAGCAGGCTCCCCTCCTGAGCAGGGAGCCTGATTCGGGGCTCGATCCCATGACCCTGGGATCATGACCTAAGCTGAAGGCAGAGGCTTTAACCCACTGAGCCACCCAGGTGCTCCCGAAGGCAGAGGCTTTAACCCCCTGAGCTACCCAGGCGCCCCCGAGTTTGTTTCTTTATTAGAAAAGCTTCTCAGAACACTCCAGAAATAGAGGTAATGTCCCCTCACTCCTAATTCGGCTTTGTCCTGAGCCTTTCTACCACCTGGCACCTTCTCTGCAGTCGTGGCCCGTCTCCCACTCAAGAGAGGAGGTGCCATGACGGTGGGGGTCTGGAGGTCTTCGCTGACCGCTGTGTCCCCAGCAACCAGCATGCTGCCGGCACGTAGTTAAGTGCTCAATAAACAGACGTTTAATGAATGAGTAAGTTGCTTGGGCTCTGGGAGTGAAAATGCCAAGTCTGGGCTGCCCACTAGCCTCATCTCCGGGAATGTGACTCCCAGATCTGTTTTTTAGGAACCTCACCCTGGAGACGGTTATGCCCTCCGGAATCCGACACCCCCTTCCTCGAACTGTGTAGTTCTGTCCCCAGCTTCTCTCATTGAAGGAACCTTCACACAATCCGACTTCGTTTTCCTGTTCTCCTTCCAAAACCTACTTGACTCTAGGTAGGTGACAGTCATTTAAATGACAACAACAATACTCCTCACTACATGTTGAATACCTTGTCGTGTTTCCTACTCAGCTAATTGGCTTCAAAGGTCACAGGGACAAGATAGCCACTGTTGAGTGGTGAGAGGGACTCGTGGGTTTCTTTGGGGGTAGTTACTCTGTTCAGTCACATTGCGTGGACGCTACAAAGGACAGAAACGTGAGGCAATCTTTTGTGCGATGTAGGCAAACCTCTTCTCTTTCCTCTCCTCAACTCTTGTTCCCTGACCAACCCCTTCCTTCTTCGCCACACTTGGTACCTGTGCAGCTTCTAGTATGTTTCACTTCCTTGAATTGTCAGCAGAGCTAAGACACCAGGCCCCACGCTGTGTGGACTCAGGCTCAGGGTTTAGGGCTGGATTCACATGGGAAGCATGGTGCCCTGTGGTTGAGGGGACTGGAGGGGAGCTGAGCGGTCCTGGGTTCTCTTTCCCTCCCACACCTCACAGCCTACTGGCCCTTGTCTGCGTTCGTGAAATGGGTACCCTGCGAAGAATGTTCCTCCTAGGTTGTCCTGACTCGCTCAACTCAGCTCAGCAGAAACGTGTTGTGAAAGAGAATGAATCCTGTTTTCAAAGGACACTAATTCCTCTTCTTTCATCTTCTGGAACAATCCGTGATGGAGCTCGTGTTGTTTCTGTGACTGCAAACGTGTACTGGGGCTTTCTTTGGGACGAGCATTGTGCTAGGTGCTGGGGGTACAAAGATAGTATCTCAGTCCTTGTTAGGGGACGAGTTAGAATCTTAATACAATGTATAATAATATTACATTTCTGTGGTTGTAGGTTTTGAATGCAGAGGCAAATCTTTCTGTTTTTGGCTGAGAAGGGCTGATCCGAATGATAGCATATTTCAGAATAATCAGTCTCATTACTTGACACATTATAGGAAACTCAATAAATGCAGATTTGAATTAAATTGAACTTAATCTTCCTTAAATACATACTGGAGTTGAAACTAGGTTAACAAGTGTTATCTAATAAAGAGATCCTTGGTGAGAACCAGTTAAAATGACTATAATTAGTGATTGTTTATCATTGTCAATTTAAATCCTTGGGTATTCCTAGAGTACTTAGAGGGACTTAAAAAATGTTTGCCCTCTTAAGAGGCTTTAAAAACATCTTATCTACAATCTTGTTGACACAGTTAATTAACAGAACAATAGATACAAATGCTTTCTTCTCAAATTGTGCTGGGGGAGACCTCAGTCATAGTACAATTATTTCCAAAATTCCTGTGTGTGAAATGCAGGTGAGAGGGTTTTGGGGGTCTTGGTTCTGGTTTGTAATGAGCTGAGAAAACGTTTACTACAGGCAGTCCCCCCCGCCCCCACCCTCCAACCCAGCTCTACCCAGTGAATTTTGTTCAAAATCTTTCAGCTTTTTCAATTTTTTTCCCATGGAGCTGTTTTTACTTGTAGTACCTCTGACATGGCAATCTCCATCCTGAAATGAACCATTAACTAGGGAGCTGTGATTTTTTTTTTTTTTTTTTTTTTTTTTTTTTTTTTTGTGGCCACCGTTCCTGACAAGGAAGTCAGTTATGAGTGTCAGATCTGTGGATTGGGATTTCAAAATATAAACAAACCTCACAGGCTGAAAATATTAATTATCTGGGTGGAACCAGCTGTAAATGATGCAAAATCTGTACCTTTTGTTTTCACACACCCCAAATGTGTGTTAAAGATACGTGCAGGTTTGTTCATAGCTGTTTGTTGATAGAAGCTGAAGGAAGAAGAAAAAAGCGGGGGAAGGGGGTTTTAAGTGGACTGCGGGGTGTCTGAAAGTGAGGCCCTGGAACCTTCTGGAAATCTCCGGGGCTGTGGGGAGGGCTGCAGCCTGCCTGTTTCTCTCCAGGCAGTGTTTCATGCTTGTCTCCTTTCTGGACCTGAGTCAGGTGAGCTGGGATAGAAGTCGGCCTGCCAGACCCCTTTGCCACTTGGCTGCCAATATATTTGGAGCCTTTGCCAGCCCCCTGGGGAGACTCTGAGCTTTGCCACAGCTGGGCTCTCTCTGTCAGCAGGGCGGTGGTAGGAAGGAGGCCCTTCTTACAGCTTGGGACAAACGCTGGATTCTAACTCTATAAATATACGCCTTGTATAAAAACCTAAGGGAAAAAAAAAGGAAAGAAAAGAAAAATAGAAAAGGTTGTTGTCAGATTAAAAGTGGATTTGAATGGACCTTGACTTTCCCCTGCCCCCCATGCACCCCATGGCCAGGAGGTACCAGGAGGGGAGGCTGAGTAGGGGTCCTCAAGCGTGGACCCTGGACTTCGAGCATCAGCATCATCTGGGAGCTTAATAGTAATGCCTGTGCCTGGGCTCCTCCCCAGACCCTCTGGGGCTGAGGCCCGCTGGTCTGTGCTTATCACCCTCCCAGGTGATGGGCATGTAGTGGAAGTTTGCGAACCCTTGGTTTAGAAGAGTGTTGACATCTGGGCTTAGATCTTGAGCAGTGAGATCTTTGGTGTAGGGTCTCGGTGTTCTCTCTACAAGGGGAAGGTGACATCCTTCTATTCCACAGATATGCACTGCACACCGACTAAGCCCAGACCATGGGCTCAACCTGGGGGTGTGATCAAGTGAAAGCAGGAAGGACCTGAGATCAGAGAGCTTAGAGCTTGGTGGAGGAAACAGGTGTTGAACAAATCACCACAAAATAAAACCGTAAGGGCCCACTGAGGTAGGCGTCCTGGAGGACAGAGTCACAGGCTCCGAGTTTGGACACCTGACCTAGTTTGGGGGTTTGGAAAGCCTCCCCTAGGACATTGCCATTTGAAGGATCAGTTGAAGGATGAGAAGAATGGGGAGGTGTTGGGGGAGGATGGAGTTTTGTGGGTGGGCTGGGTGGTCCAGGCAGGAGGAAAACCATGTGTGAGGGTCCAGGGGTGGGTGGGGAGAGTACCACCGGTTAAGGAAATGGTGGTTCCCAAATTTGCCTGCACACACACCTGGGGGGGGGGGGCTCAAAAAATATCAATGCCTGTGCCACACCCCTAGAGGTTGTGATTTAGTTAAATTTTAAACCTTGGGGTCATTCCAACATGGGACATGTTTGGGAACCGCATGGAGCCCAGAAGGGGGGAAGAGGGATGGAGAGGAGGCATAGGCTGCCAGGCTGGGCATCAGGTAAAGCACTGAGCTTCTCTCCTGAGGGCGGGGCACGGAGGGCTCTAAGCAGAAGGAGGCCCCAAGAAGATCTGTACGTGGGAAAGACCCTTCACTCTGGCAGCTGGACAGAAAATGAATGGGTGGGGAGTTGTGGTCCTTTGGAGGAGGGGAGGAGATGAAGACAGGTATGAGATCATTGATCCAGCTCAGCACAGAGGACGAGGGAGATGGGAGTTCATGGTGGCCCTTGTTTCTGACTTGCAGATGTGCAAAAACTGGCAGAGGACCAGGTTTGGGGGAAATCACCCATTTGGCTCTGGATGTATGGCGTTCAGGACAGGTGGCAGAAAAGTGCAATAAACAGTGACTTAAACAAGTAAGGGGTTTGTGTGTCTTGTGTAACGAGAGGGATGAGGGAGCAGGTCTAAGGCTGGAATGGTGGCTCCATGACGCCTTTAAAATTTAAACTCTTTACACCTTTCTGCTCTACCACCTTTGTGCTTACGTTTGTGGCTCTGGGTCATAGGTGGTCACTGTGCCTCTAGCTTCTCCTCCCGGCTGCAGGCAGGAAGAAGCCGGAAGGGGGAAGTGGGGGTGGGGGTGGGAAGTCCAGGCTTCTCCCTACACCCTATGCTTGTGTCTTGTTGGCCGTAACTGTGCTCATGGCCAACCCTTCTGGGCAGGCAATGTGGGGAGCACAGTGCACCCCAGACAAAAATGAAGGTTCTGTTCATAAGGGATAAAGGGTATGGATAGTGAGTCATTGGTACAGTCTATATGCCTGAGAGGCTTTTTCTAGCCAAGACCAGATGTTGGATAGATTGTTGTATATATATTCCTCGAGCTCAGAGGCAAGTGAGGGACGGGGCGTTTTATGGTCACGGTGACAGGAATAACTTTCACACTTTCCGGTGAAAAAAGAAAGTTTTATTTGTGGGTGACTCCTGCAGTAACCTTAGTAATGAATGTTCAAGATAAGCAAATCAGTAATCTTAATGTAGTAATCTCGAGACTCCCGTGATCCTCGGGCTTATGAATGTCTGGGTACCTGACATCACTTGAATCTTACAGCAGAGGCTTCATCCAAATAAACGTCTGAGTGTGTACTGTGCTAAGCATTGCATTAAACTCCTGACCTCTGTGTGTGTGCGCACGCGTCTGTGTGTGTTTACCTGCACACGCTCACCTCTGGGTATAGGTGGTAACTATAAAAAATGGCTTCCAGGGTCCCCATCCTGGCATGTCACCTGTTTGTGAAACGACTTCGTTGATCCTCCCAACCAAGGAGAGAAGTCTCTTTCCCACCTCTTGAATCTTGGGCCATGTGACATTAACAAATGTGATATAAATAAAGGCTTACAAGACTTCTGTGTATCGAGGCTTGCCCTTCCGTTGGAGAACCCTGGATCGGCCTTGTGACTGAGTACAGGCTAGCCTGCTGGGGGTTGGGTTTGCTCCTGTCACCCCAGTTCATAGTAGTCCAGCACTAGATCCATAAACTGAAGTCGTCCTGGACCAATCAGCCTTGGCTGAACCAGCCCAGCTCAGAAAAATCACCCAATTTACATGCAGAGTCATTGAGGAACATAAATGCTTTAGCCACTGAGCTGGGGTTTGGGATGACTTGTTACACAGCAGAAGCTAAGTGATACACGAATCACTCATGAATATTTTCTTTTATTGGCTTGTTACTACTAAGAGGCAGTGTTTGGTAGAAGCTGTGTATATGGGTTTTAGGGGCTTGACTTTCTGGGTTTAAAATCTGGCTTACACATTTCCTAGCTGTGCCACTTGTTAGCTCTGTGTCCATTTCCCTCATCTGTTAGGCCAAAAAATAAGGGTCTTGAGCTCTTACATTGCTGGGAGGATTAAGGGGGTCGATGGCTTGACAAGTACACTGGATCTGACCTATCTTAGATGTTCAATGACGTTCTTCAGCACCGTGCTGTGCCAGTCATTAGCAGTGACCTTGGTGTGTCCTGCTCAGTGGATACGCATGGTCATATGACTTTGGGTGAGTCAGGGTCGGTTCTAAGGCCGACTCTGTTCTGTTCTGTTCCTTTCACACATTCACAATTTATCTCGGGAAGGAGTGTTCAGTCATGGACACGAACACTGAAGGCAGCCGATGAGGAGGAAGAAGTTACAAAAGAGAGGGGGGTGCCCAGTCCATAGGACCCATAGAATTTTTCATCCCTCCAGCTACCCAGGAGTTAACAAAAGACAGAATCATGTTAGTCAGACTCCTTCATCAGATGGATGAGGAAACAAGGCCAGGCAGGTTAAGCGTCTTACTGAAGGTGCCGGGAACGCCAGGGCTGCCTCCCTGGGGCCCCTCCTCCCAGCCTGGCACATGCTGTCACCTACCCCTGTGCCCCTTGCTGGGCCAGCCCCTCCACCAGGCCTCGGGGACAGTGAATTGCAATTTGCCCTCCTTAAATTCCTAAAACCCACAAACCTCGCATAGGCCATGAGGAATTACTCCAGAACCAGCAAGCGAGGCTGTGTGTGTGTATGGGGGTGGGGGGTGCTGCCATTCTGCACACGTCCCTTCCAGCGTGGCTCTTGGAGGCAGCTTCTGACAGGCCAGGCTAGTTTTGCCCAGTCGTTCCACCCCATCTGGCTGGACCTGAGGCTTTCTCCGTGTCCCCCTGTCTTTGTTCCCTTCTCCATTAAAAAAAAAAAAAAAAAAGATTTTATTTATTTATTTGATAGAGAAAGAGAGCGCAAGAGCACAAGTTGAGGGGGGAGCAGTGGAGGGAGAAGGAGAAGCAGGCTCCTCGCTGAGCAGAGAGCCTGACGCGGGACTTGATCCCAGGACCCTGAGAACAGAAGCTTAAGCAACTGAGCTATCCAGGTGCCTCCCCCTCCGCCTCGTCCAATTTTAAGACTATCTTCATCCCTGTATGGATGTGGCCTTCAAGCTAGACACCCTCAAACCCCTGCAGTTCTGACCCACTGGCCGGCTCCCCTCTACCTGAAATCTGCCTGTCGGCTCCGGGAGGAATACAGTGCTCCCTAGCAACACCTTTTTTCTGTGTCCCTCTGCACCCAGTTTCCTTGCTGGCTGCCCTCACCATCTGCAGGGCAACTCGGTTTTACTACAAATCCCAACCAGGGTCCATGCCCTGGGCGTCTGGTGGCTCCTGACTGGAGGGGCAGAGGGCCATGCAGGTGACACATCTGTCGGTAGATGTGGGCTGCCCGGGGCGCCACCTACTGGTAGCCCCTTTTGTGCAGACCCTGAAGTCCCCTTGGGTCGGCCCCGCCTCCTGATGGGGCCTGGTCTGTGGGTTGTTAATCACGGGCCCTTTCCCATCATTAGGAAGGACACTAAATTAGGTTGGCTGATGGCCAAGGAGATGTTGACCCTTGCAGACCCAAGAGGAGAGGCCGACGCTCTCTTTAAGCTGTCAATCTTGTCTTTCTCTTGGAGCACAGGACCGACTTGAAAAAGGAGAACAAAGCCCAAACAGACAAAACGCTGACACGGTGAGCTGGGGACCGAGGAGGCCAGAGGAGGAGAGGAAAGTGGGCGGGGACAGGCTCATAAATGGCACCTTTGTCTACCGCGGGCTTTTGAATACTTTTGCTCTGAACAAATAGTTTTCCTTCTAAGCATCAAACTCTAAATGGGCCTTGAGAATTAGAGAGGACTTTCTCTGACCCTGGTTGGTCTCTGCGGTCCCCGGATTCTGCCGGCTTAAGGCCCTGAAGAATTTGAAGCTGATGTGTCAGATCCATAGGTCCCGGGCGCAAGCCAAAGCAGAGCGCGCTGGCAGTGTGTTAAGACCCTGTCCTCACGAGCTGCTGGGAGTCCAGGCCTGTTCCGGAGCCTGAGGCCAGCATCGGAGCGGCGGTCTGCCCTGCTGGCTGGCCCATTCCTTGACAACTGTGCAGATGGTCAGCTTGTCCGAAGGTTTAGGCCTTTGCCCTGGTTCCTACTATTTCCATGGCTTGCTAAGAGCACTGGCGAGTAGTCTGACTCTTACTTGCCCCTTATCTGAGACCTGGGACCTACTACCTTTCCTCCCATCTGAGGGCTGGGCCTCTTCCTCAGGTCAGCTGGGCTGCCCAGACTGAAGGTACTAGTGCCAACGGACCCCTGGGGCCAGAGATGGACCCAGAGGGCAGCCCTTACTGCGGCATTCTCAGTCCTGACCGTGCGGGGGATTCAGGTAGGGTTTTTTTTTTTTTTTTAATTTTTATTTATTTTTTTAATTTCTTCTCAGCGTTCCAGAATCCATTGTGTATGCACCACACCCAGTGCTCCATGCAATACGTGTCCTCCATAATACCCACTACCAGGCAGGTGAGAGGGTATTTAAAAAGGTGCCAGGGCCTGATCCCTCCCGGACTGTTTAAAACAAACCCTTGGGGGATGGGAGTTTGGCTTCTGTAGTTTCTGAAAGGTCCTCTGTTGGTATAAGACACTTGCAGGTAAGAGAACCACTGCCTCACGCTCCTGGTGAACAGTGTATTGACCTGAGGGCCATTCAGATAAAATAAAAATATTTATGGGAAGCCTTTTTTAAAAATATTAACATAAAAAAATTTTAATTTTTGAATTAAAAAACACTTTTTAAAATTTTTAAAAAAATATTAACATAAAAATAAAGACAGTTTTGATTCCCATGGGATCATTTGGTTGGCAGCCTCAGCCGAGCAGGCACCAGCCAACCTCCAAAGACACAGAGGGGGACAGGACAGATGCGGCTCCCGCCCCCGTGGCTCTCAGGCTGGTGGGGGACAGCAGGGCAGGACAGATTACCCGAATACATAATTGAAGGCTGTGATATGAGGCAAGGATGAGAGAGGTAAGGTGCTAACAGCACAGCTGGGTTCAAGAGGGCTGGGCAGGTATAGAGTGGGGTCAGGGGTCATGGCCAGGGAAACATCTCCCAGGGGGTGGACGCTGCGAGGGAGTCGTCAGAGAGACTGGGATTTCCCAGGTGGAGAAAGGAGGGTGGAGCGTTTGAGGCAGAGGGCGCTGTGTCTGGAAATACCTGAGGGTCTAGGAAAAGGCCCCGTGATGAGTCAGGGATGCAAAAGGGGAGAGTGTTTGGGGATGAGGCCTGAGAGGAGGCCAGGACCAAGTTCCCGGGGGCCCTTTTTGACACTGTTCTGAACTGCAGAAGGGTTTTGGAGGCTGAGCTCTCTGGGAGGTTCACTCTGGCCACAGTAGGGCGAGCGGATGTGTGGAGACAGCAGTAGAGGTGGGGGCACCTGCTTGGGGAGCACCTAGAATAGTCCAGGCACGAGGCAGGGAGTGGTGTCTTAGGTCAGCGTGGGAGAAGGAACTGGAAAGCTCTGCAGGGGGTCACGGGGGCTCAGGATTTGGAATTGGACCAGGGAGTGGGAGTGGTGTCAATCGTGGCTCCCTGGATGCAGTGCCCTGCGCTGGGGGGTGTGGGACCCCTGGGGGGGCAGCAGAGTTGAGGTGGAGAGGTGAGTAAGGGCTATGACTCCTTGCAACAGCTCATCTCTCTGGGGGGCCTGTATGCGCTCAACACTCTTGTCATCTGTGGCAAGTACGTGACGTTGGCCTTGGCCCAGCTCAGAGAGGCTGGGGGCCCGATCCGGGAGGACGGGTAAGAGCTGAGCATGTTGAGTGTGGCCCGGGGCCAGGCTCTCTCCTGCATGCGGTGCTTGGATGAATCCGGGATTCTCCCTGGCCGCCCCTTAGGAAGGAGACCCAGGCACACACAGAACCTGGATTTGGATCCACACGGTGTGGCTCTGACAAGATGTTCCCAACTTCTGCACGACAGTGCCAATGAGTCAGCTGGTGTTCCAGAGCCCAGTCTGCTGTGGAGGAGAATTTGGGGTCCTGGGGCAGCCCAGGAGGTCCATCTCCTTGGGAAGAGCTGATGGACGGGAAAAAACCACGAGACGCTTGCTCACTTTTCCGATGACCTCACCCCGATGGAAGTGCTTGTGTTCTGTACGGAACAATCGTTTCTGTCAGGCAGGGACGAGTTAGCTGATAGAGGACTCCACGCTCCCGCCTCGATGCTCCCCGTGGTGGGCTTGGCCTTGTAATCCTGCCCTGCCCAGTAATTTAGAAGAATAGGAATGATGACAACCAAAGCCAGTTGGATCTGCCCGGAGAGTTCTGGGAGGCAAGCTATAATTATCCAAATTAGACTCTGAGGGGGACTTGAGTTTTACAACCTGATGATCTCTGCCACAGAGAGGACTGTTGCTGATGTCTCTTTTTGCTCAGGGTGTGGCTTGTGCCGAAGTGCCTCGTGGCTACCTTCCAGGTGATTCCTAAAACTGCTTCATTTGCCAAAACCTAGTCAGGGAGTTCATTGTATCTCACTCAGAATGGTGACGGTGGAGAGAGCAGCTTCTAGAAACCTCTGAGAGTTCCCATGGTTGTGAAGGACATCTTTAGGCTTCCTTCTGAATTATATTCCTATTTGGAAGTAAATAGATTTTGGATATTCTTATACCTTAAATTAATCATCCCTTCAATAGCCCCACAAAGTGGCTTCCTACCCCCCACACCCTCCCTCCCAGCCCTACTGGACAACACGTTTCTACCAAGTGATTTCCTTTCTACTGGTTTTTATGCCCCTTCTTGGGAGTTGCCACCCCCTCAGGACCAGGAGACACCCATGGTGCCGAGGGCGGTGGGGCAGCCTCACCAGCCACCTGTCTGCCTCCTGCTCACAAGCCTCCGCGGGGCTCACCCCAAAGCAGCATCTCAGCAAAAATGACAAAGAGCAACAGAGAACCGGAGCGGAACCTGGGCCTCGCAGTCTGGTGGGCTGGCGTTTAAGTCTCGGCTCTGCCGTGTTCATTGCACATCCTTGTGCGGGCTCGCTAACCGCCAGAAGGCATGGACCGCGACCTCCCACGCCACACAGAGCCCTGGCCTGACCCCCGTGCTGAGGAGCTTCCGCCTGGCTTCCACCTGCCCTAGGTCGTGTCCTTAAAAGTGGCTCCAGGCCCCGTGGTCAGTGTTTGCTCAAGAAAGTACAATACTGTCGCATCACAGAATGTTTTTTGTCCCGAACCACTTTGCCCAACCATCACCAGTAATTCCGCACTCACTCCCCTTCTGGAATTTTCCATTTTCTTCACGGCTCCTTGGTCCCTCTTTGGTTTCCCCCTTTTCATGTCTCCAAAGCCCCTTTTTCCGTTCCATGTCTGTTGCTCCTTTGTAAGTTCGTGTACCTTTGTCTTAGCTGGAGTTGAGCTCACTTCATGCGGGAGACTCTCTCCTCCACGGCAAAAGTGTGGATAAGATCTGTCTGACTGCCTTTGTCATGGGTCCCGCGCTGGTTTTCTTTGATGAAGGCTCAGCCTCCCAACCTGCAAACTAGAGATTCTAAGTGTTGCTTCTTCTACCGAGCACTGCTCTCCGATTAGGATTATACGGACAGTGACATGTCACGGGCCACTGGGCTTGTCTCCCAAAGTAGAAACCGTGTTTGTTGAATGTGCATCTATCAGTGGTGTCCGGAGTACGGAAAAACAACAACAAACAACAACAAACACAACTACTCAAAAGCAAAAGCAAAAGCAATCATCAAAAGAATCTTCACAATCTACCTGTTAAGGAGGACGAAGAGGGTATCTTAGAAGTGTGAACGTATGTCAGGCAGGACGTGGGGGCTTATGTGGCGGCAGAGGTGGAAAGGTTGGGATTAGGTGGTAAAGGAAGGCCCTTCGTACCCGAGTAGGTTGCCATGGTTTCATCCTTGTGCCAGAAGGGGAGCTGAAGCCACCGGGCCGGCGTTGGTTGCCAGGACGGCGTACTCACAGTGGTGGAGGGACAGCGAGGGTGTGGGGAGCAGAGGGGATGTTAATAAGAGGAGTCTGGGGGCACCTGGGTGGCTCAGTCGGTTAACTGTCTGACTCTTGATTTCGGCTCTTGGGGTTGTGAGGTCGTGAGATCGAGCCCCATGTTGGACAGATCCTCAGCGTGTGGAGTCTGCTTGTGATTCTCTCTCTCCGTCTGCTCCTGCCCCCTGCTCATGCTCCTTCTGTCTCTTAACTAACTAACTAACTAAGTAAATAAATAAAATCTTAAAAAAAGATTCTGGTGCCTTTCAAATGTAAGAAAGAGGGATTTGATTCCATCCAGGGGAAGGCCCTCCGGTCACGTCACCATGGACAAAGGTACCAGAGGACAGATTAGGAGATGTATGTAGGCTGTGCCAGAAAAGCCTTAAATCCACAGGAAAAAAGATAACAACTTGTAACGAAATAGGAAAAGACTATGACGGCCAGTTTTCAGAAGCGAAATCCCTGCATCTCAGGTGAAAAGCACACAAAGAAATACTTCGTATCGTTAGTACTCAGGTAGATGAAAAATCCAACAGCGAGAGGTGTCCCTTTCTATCTCTATCAGGAAGCTGGGTAGGGCCAATGTGGTAGGGATGGGGGGGGGGTGGGTGCCTCTGGGCACGGTGACAAGGAGGTCAGTCGGGACAGCAAAGAGCACTCGCCCGCCCACACCCGGAGGTCTGAACAGGGGTGCTCCCTGCAGTGTCTTTGCGGTGGTCGGGAGGAGCGCGTCGAGCTGGAAGGCCAGGCTGGCCTCGTGCCGTGCACATGAAGGACAGCACCACACTCAGAGGAAACGGAGCAGACATATCAGCGCCCCACAGCTGGATCTTCAATTCAGCGAGAATCTGGGAAGCAAAACGAGACTTGAAGTGAGACCGCTTTACGAAAATTAAAAATACATACGGGCAAATACACACAGCTTTTGAGGAATACAGACAAAAAGCTCTAGATCAGATATAAACAGATTAAAATACTTGCCTTAAGTGGGGAGGGGGGAAGGGGAGCGGGAGTGGAGCCGAAGGGAGATAAATCGTAACAGGGTGGACCGTGCGTGGGCCGCGCTGCTCCCATTCCGTGGGCTGAGAAGTGTGAGGCTTTCGGCACACCTGGGGTTTGCACGAACCAAACAGACCGTGTTTTTGAGGAAAAGGATTACCTTCTGTTCAGTATGTGCCAGCACATGCTTTGATTAATCGTGCCCTATAATGTCGAAGCTCTTGTGCGGAGACCGGCCCCTTGGGGTGTTAGGACAGCTGTAGAAAACAGCTGGAGGATGGCACTGTTTTTAGAAAATGAGGAGCCCAAGGCTCAGATGGGTAAAGGGATTTGCCTAGAGTCACACAGCTGGAAAGTGGCCCAATCTGTGAGTCAGACCTTTGTGCGTGGTCTCGGGTCCCCGGGGAGCGACATGGCACCAAATGGGAGATCTTGGCTTCTTTGAGGAAATAAGAATGTTAAATGTCCCTTGGCTGGGATAGCTATCTTTTTTTTCATGTGTACTTTTCTCTTTCCACTGATTTCTTTTTATTTAGATTTTGTTTCTGTTGTCGAGGAAGAATTTTCTTATTCCCTAGGCATTCCTAAATCAATAGTCCTTAGCTCACCAACATGGTGTAGGGAGCTTAATAGAACCAGTAGGAGAAATTTTAAATTTAGACGTATTTTTACTATTTTTTTTTTCTTATTTCAAAATGATTTCTGCTCCAGTGAAAACCTCCTTTATCTTACCATCCAGGGATTATCACAGTTAAGAGACTTAAATTATCTTAAAACCGCCCTTCCCCCCACCACCCCTGCTCCCCCTCAAAATTGCAAGTTGTATTTCCTCCTTCAGGGAAGAAAAGAAGTAAAATCTGTAACTGGGTTAGAGTCTTGGGGGTGGTAATTCTGAGAAGATGGATCTGGTTTAGCCAAGTGGGAGGGTCTCCCTCCTGAGGGCGGAGATTCGGAAACGGTTGACTCTGTCTTCACAAAGCGACTCTACAGTTTTAGACGCAGCTGGGCTCGAGGACCGGAAGTTCGATTCCCTGGAGGGAAGGCCTCTCGATGGCTTAGACATATGGGAAGCCAGAACATTTGGGGAGGCTGCAGAGTTTGCCTGAAGAGAATTGCAGTCTTCAGACTTGTTACAAATTTAGCTCAGCTTCTAAGAAACATTCCCATCAAAGAAAGAGGTTTCCTGGCTGCCGTGGGATTGAGTTCACTGTGGGATTTCTCGTGTGCACTTAACTAGGTATCGTCATTCCTAGGCAGTGGGACCACAGATCTGCTGATGATCTCTGTTTTGATGATGTGAGAACCAGTGACTTATGTGGTGTCAGGGACATCTGTTGGTTTTGGGTTTTGCCTGTCGAGCATCCATACCCTATCTTTTCTGGTATTCATACTCAGTTTTTCTTCCAGTTTACCACCTGTAGTGGGTGGATTAGTGTCTCCCCCCCCCCTTTTCCCCCCGTCTTGTCTCCTTGGAAACTCAGAATGTGACTTTATATGGGAATAGGGCCTTTGCAGATGTGATCGGTTAGAGTGAGGTCATCCTGGATTAGGGTGGGCTCTCCATCCAATGACCGGTGTTACTACGAGGCGGCCATGTAAAGTCACAGAGAAACAAACAGGATAAAATGGAGGCAGAGATTGGAGTGATGCAGGGAAGGAACGTCAAGGATGGCTGGAGACACGGAATTGAGGAGAAAGGCATGGAGCTTCCAGAAGGAACCAACCCTGCTGACACGTTGGCTTTGGACTTCTGGCCTCCAGAAGTGGGAAAGAATACATGGCTGTTGTCTGAGCCACCCAGGGTGTGATCCTTTGCTCTGAAAGTCCTGGGAAACGGACATACCATGCTTCACTGAGTTAGAGTGATCGGGTGGCCAGAGCTCCATCCCTGTCTCCAGGATGGCATGTCACACGGGACTTGAGCAGGTCATAGTGCTGCACTCAGGCAAAGGCACATCACTGGATCTGAGTCAATAAAAATCAGCTCTGGGACTTTTTCTAGGTTGTTTGGGGTAAAGGATCTCTTTTTCTGCCAGATCTGTCGACCCAGTGCTGCTGGAGGTCTACCCAAAAATGAAGCCAGTACTGAGGAAAGCAGAATAAATATAGAGACAAATTCCAGACAATAACACTTGAGCACCTAGATCCAGCTGGGCCTGATTCCCATTAGACTGTTCAGTTGAGGCCGTTTTAATATCTTCCAAGGCCAATTTGAGTTGGGGTTCTTGTCACTTATAACCAAAGGATCCAGACTAATAAGTGTGATTTAGAGATAAGCATTCATGATCTTTAAGTGACTTTCCCTAGAAGCCCCTGGTTGGACCTGTTGTTTTGTTGTCACAGTTTCTTTGGGAAGATAGGAAAAAGGAAAACAACACAGGAAAAAGAAACAGAGTGCCTCCTATCTGCTAAGCCCTGTGCAAAGAACTTTAAAGATTTTTTTTTTTTAAATGCCCAAACAACAAAACCTACTTAAGGCTTATTGCTTGTAAGTTACAGAGGCTTTTAGGTCTGTTTGATTTTGAAACCCATGCTGCATATGGCCTCTTGGAAGTAATGATATCACAAAGCATTTTTGAACATCCTTGTGGGGTCTTTATCCTGCTTTAGGGAAGGAACACACAGTATGGTGTTGAGCCCTGGCTCCTCCCCTCTCTCACTGGGAAGCTCAGGGTAGCAGCTGAATTTCACCCCACCTTGCAGATGAAGGAAAAGAGGCTCCGAATGGAATACTGGTCTCTGTGCCACCCAGTCAGGAGTGGTCAAGGCAAGTATTTAAAATTAAGGGTGCTACGTCCTCGCTATTCAAAGACCAGCAGCCTGCTTGTCATGCAGAATCTTGTCTCTCCCTCCTCCCTGGTAGCCATTCCAATTCAGAGCACCAAAGCCAAGGGTTCCAGGGGATCCCTGCAGTGGGGAGCACTCACTCACGAGCTGTGTGCCCAGAGGGGCCAGGCTCCCCCATGCCAGCTGGGCTGTATAATGGAAGAGAAAAGAGTCTCATCGTAGTGCCTGAGGTTAGCCCACTGACGGGCCAGTGCAGCCCGGGGCAGAGAAGTGGTGAGCCACCAGCCCCTCTCCAGGTGGCTGGAAGAGTGGAGACTTCTGCTGCCGAGGGCCAGCGGAGCACCCCTTTTGCTGCTGCGGGTTCATCTCAGCCCACCTCGGCCTGTGTCCTCCCCACCTGGGCCCAGCTGGAGGGCCAGCTGCTTTTTTCACTAGGGATTATGCCCAGATAGCTTCCCACAGCAGCCTGGAGGATTCCTTGCTAAGCTGCTCTGGGAACAAAGGGCCTGCAGAAGATCCCCAGGACGGAGGGAGGGATGAAAGTGAGAGCCACATCTGTTGCAAGGAACGTGGGAATAGCTCTTTGCCAGGAGAGATGGGGGGAGTGCTCTGTCTGCACTGGCTTCAGTACGCCATGGCTGAGATGCTTTTCTTGACCACCGAGCCAGGAGCTGCTGTTCGCTGCAGTCCGCTGTGCACGGGGCTCAGCCCTCCAGATGTGCCCATGGACAGCACGGCCCCCCGAAGAGGCACAGGTGCTGTTTTTTGTCTACCCTGGAACGGGTGGGGAACTCCAGGTTAGAGCACTGCCAGGATGATCACACAGGCTGGGGTTCACACCCGGGACATCTGGCCCCAGGCTCCTCCTGCTTCTGTCCAGGGACAGTCTCTGATGTCACGGAACAGCTGGGCAGCTGAGCACCAAGGGTAGCTCCCTGGAGACTGACATTTTTGTGCATGATGGGGGAGGGTCCAATAGTTTTATTTAAGAGATCTGTGACCTATTTCTAACAAGTTTCCAGGGAATGCTGCTGCTGGCCAGGGGACCGTGCTTTGGGAAGTGAGAGGCCAGGTCAGAGGATGCGTTTGACTGTGTGGCCCTGGAAAAGTCACTTGTCTCTCTGGGCCTTTGTTTCCTTGCTTGTCAGGTGGGGTGACAATAATGCCCCTGGGCGGGATCATGTTACAGACATTGTAAATTACCAGTGGCGCTCTTGTGCCCTAAAGCTTTGGTTCTCTGCCCTGAATGCACACTGGGCTCACTGGGAGACTCCAGAAATGATGGAGGCGTGGATCCCTCCTCCCAAAGATGTTCTGACAGAACTGTTCCAGGTGGTCCGAGCACAGAGAGGTCTGGAGATCTGCAGGGATTTCCATGCACAGCTGAGAACCACAGTCCTGAAGGCAGCCCTGAGGGAAGACATGGCAAAGATCCCCATCATCTTTGAAGGCCCATTCTCCTCTCACCATGGTCTGTGGATCTGTGCTGCTTGAGAAGGGATGCGTGGACACTAAGTGTTCGGAGCCCCTGTGCCATCTCCTTGCTGCCACACTGTACATTCTTAGGGCTTAGCGCCAGACTTTCGGAACCAGAATCATTTAAAAAAATTTCTGGTGACTCATACACACATCAGTGTTTGAAATGTGCTGTTCTAAGTCATCTTCCTGAAAAATTAATTTAAATGGATCCACCAGACAAATATTTATGTATGTATGTATGCATTTATTTATTTTTAAAGATTTATTTATTTATTTGCGAGAGAGAGAGAGAGAGAGATCAAATGTGGTGAGGGACAGAAGGAGAGGGAGAGAGAGAATCTCAAGCAGACTCCCTACTGAGCTCAGAGCCCGATGTGGGGCTCCATCCCAGGACCCTGAGATCACGACCTGAGCCGAAATCAAGAGTCAGATGCTTCATCGAGTGCACCACCCAGGCGCTCCGGACAAATTTATATTTAAAGACTTCTGGTGACAAAGGAATCTACAGGTGTCCTACCTCAGGATAAGCCTGGCAAACTCCTACATATCCTTCAAAACCTTGCCCAGTATCTCCCTCTTGGTTACACCTCTCCCGATCCTCCAAGATAAGCACTCTCTCCTCTTTACCACTTCATCCCATACAAACTTCTAATCTTTACCACATTTATTATAAGCATCTGCTTATGGGCTAGTCTTCTTGATGGCAGAGTTGTGTTGTTTTCATCTTGGTTCTCTGCCTGGCTCAGTTAGGTCCTCAGAATAGTTCATTGAGGTGAATTGATAGGTAGGAAAAACCAAGCTTCATTTTTACTTCTCGCATGGCCACGTGGGAGAAGCATAGAGAATGTGTTGGCATGCTTCATTCGTTTCAGAAGCTCATAATCTTGGTCCCAGCTTAGCTGAACATCCGTTCATTTGCTGAAAGGGACATTCCTTTTCACCACTGTTGGCTTCAAAGTATTTCCCAGGAGCAGCAGTCAGTTCTCCCCACCTGTTTCCAAAAAATGGGGACTTTCTCCCAGTTATCTCATGCAATGTGTGTGCCTGTTCTCCCTACTTCTCCCTGCAAAGAACCAGTGGGGACTCTGGGATGCTCACTCCAGTGTGAAAGCCATCTTGGGGTGTACCCAGTTCTAATGCAGGTGCAAAACAGCTTCAAATTTTCCTTGAAATGTTAGGTGTTTCTTTTAACCTTCAGAAATATGTTTTCTTCTTTTTTCTCTCTTGTTGTTCTTTTCTTTCCTCTGTGGGAGCGGTGCCAAATAGCATCTCCAGCCTTGACTACAATCCCTGCCACATCTGTAGGGTTTAGAGGCTGCATCATCCTCTCGGGCTTTTGGACCAAAGAAGATCTGCTAAGGGTCGAGTCTGAGGTGGAGACAGTGCCCTGGAGTAGAGAATATTGTTGTGTTTATGGAAGTGACTCATTTTTCTTTCTTTTTTTTAAAAAAAGATTTAATTTATTTATTTGACAGACAGAGATCACAAGTAGGCAGAGAGGCAGGCGGGGGGTGGGGTGGGAAGCAGGTTCCCTGCTGAGCAGAGAGACCGATGTGGGGCTCGATCCCAGGACCCTGAGATCATGACCTGAGCCGAAGGCAGAGGCTTAACCCACTGAGCCACACAGGCACCCCACTCATTTTTCTTTCTTTCTCAGATGTTTTCATTCATCAACTATTATGGACTTCTGTGACTATTTATTAAACAAGTATTATATATCTGCTTGAGGGGTCAGTTAGAAGGGGCTTCACACAGGGAGGGAGATCTCAGTGGAGGCTTCAGACTTGACTATAAGTTTAGCAGGTAGAGGAGTGGAAGGAAAGAGTTCCCAGTAGGGAGAACCGCTATGCAAAGGCTCAGAGGCATGAAATCGTATGGCTGTTGAAGCAGACGTAAGTTTAGCTGTCTAAGAAAACCAAGTAACTGACTTCAGTTAAATGAAGGCTTACTTCATTTAATTGCAGACAATTTAGGGGTGCTATGGAGGCAACTTCTCAATCTCTGCTTTGGCCATCCTTGGCATGTGACTTCTATCCTCAAAGTCACAAGATGGCTGCTGGAGATCCACCCAGGATGTCTGTGTTCTAAGTGGAGAGGAAGGAGGGGGAAGAGGGGCACGAGGTTATTCCTTCCATGTGAATCATCCCCTTAGAGAGAGACTTCTCAGGCTCTGCCTAGAATCCAAGGACGCAGTAAAAGAGTCTTTTTGCTGAGCACACTGCAGACTTGAATAAATCCCAAGGTCTGTTATTAAGGAAGAAGAGAGGAAAGGATACTGGGTAGGCTGCCATGGTGTACTTGGAGGAACGTCAAGTTCTTGGTTCTTGGTATTGCCAGAGCCTAAGGTGCAGAGGGCATGTGGTGGGAAGAACATGGTGCTAGCTTGTCGGGCAGCAGGAGTTCAGGGCAAGGGACGGCACAGGGTAGTCCTTGTGCCTGAAACAGGAAGAGAAAGTTTAGGGAAGTGACAGTTCTTGGCCTGAGCCTTAAATGTGAACTTGTCTGGCAGAGTCCATGGCCCTGGAGTGCCCGTGTGTACTCCATCCCTCCGTTCCCTTCCCTGGCTGCTTCCTCTGCTCCTTCTTTCTGTCTCTTCTGTCTGCCACTCCCCACTTCGTGCTCCCTTCTTTCTTATCCTTTCCTCTCTCTCTCCTGGCAAGGTCTGCAGGATTTGGGTAGGTCAGAAGAATTAGTGAAAACTTTGTAGCAAGCAATGGGGAGGAGCCTGAGGGCATGCCAGGAGGGCTAGAGAGGGAGTTTCCGTGGATCCAGAAAGCCTGGGAACCAGGCTAGAGATACTTACATAGAAGTGGTAGGGAACAGAGAGACATCACTGGTTCTGGGCATTGGAGTAACGTGATAAACGCAGATTTAAGAAAAGTAAGCCTGTTGGGATGGTGCCTTCTCTAAATGGCAGTTTAATTTTATACTCTTGGCTCAGAAGGAAGGAACCATCGTTTAAAGGCGCCTAGTGCATCTTAGGGAGTGAGGACTGCTGAGGACTTTGTGCCTAGCATCACTCGTTATCCCTGCGTGAAATCCCAGAGGGTCATTTCTTCAGGTAGAACTGGGCAAGAACAGCTTTCCTGGAGAAGTGTGTGGCTTTCTTTTCCATTAATGACATTTACTTAACAATTCGGACTTCCTTTATATCACGGCTTCCAGGAAATATCGAGGCAAATGGCTGGATTGCTCGTGTTTCTCTTTTCTTAAGTTTGCATTTTCTATGTCTGCTAGTATTTCCAATGCATCGTTGAATGTGTTCCTATACGGGAAGCATGGCAGAAAACACAGTTACACAGAACAGGCGAGAAGAGGTGCGGTTTAGCTGAGCAGGTGGGTGCCGAGGAGTTTCAGTAGGGATGGGGACCCAGCAGTAGTCATGGTCCGGGTGGGAGGTGGTGTGATCGCACCAGGGGGAAAGTTTGGGTGAATCCCGGAGAAGTTGCAGAGAGCCCATCGTGTGACACCTGGCCATGCCAGTTTCATAAGGCAGCTGGAGGCTGGTGGCTAGGCACATCCAGGGCTATGTGTACATCCGCTGGCACAGCTGATGATTTCGGACCAGGACGGAGGCTATAGGCACCCAAGCTAGGCTGTTTTTTGAAGTCTTTTGATTTTTATCACTGGTCTTCTCTAGCTACAGCTATACTCTTTGAGAATAGACTTACTTACGTTTATTCTAAACTAATCCAAAAACTGCGTTGCTGGATGGTTATTGGTCACTCTGTCACCTTTCAGGGAACATATTAACTAAAGAGTGCTTGATGGGGCAATGCTTTGACCTAAAAGAATGACAGAAATAATGGGAATTTTGGTACCAGTGAAGTGGCTCTTTCATGGTGATGGATACATGGAAAAAGAGCATTTTGGGGGCACCTGGGTTGTTCAGTGGGTTAAGACTTCTGCCTTCGGCTCAGGTCATGATCCCAGGGTCCTGGGATCAAGACACGCATCGGGCTCTCTGCTCAGCGGGGAGCCTGTTTCCCTTCCTCTCTCTGTGCCTGCCTCTCTGCCTACTTGTGATCTCTGTCTGTCAAATAAATAAATAAAATCTTAAAAAAAAAAAAAGCGCATTTTGGTTGAATGTAAACTTTGTGACCCCAGGACTGAATGGCCCCACGCCCACTCACAGTGTGTCTGATTGACTTCCCACGGCCAACCCCAGTCCCCCTCTCCTGCTTGACTCCATCCCCCACGGACCCACCAATCAGGCAACCGGTTGCTTCAAGGTACCTCCATTCAGGTCTAGTGTTCAATGCTAAGAAACACAGAAAAACAGAGTTTCATGTACTCCAGGGGGCAGATATTTGTTTTTTTCTGGTTCTGGGCCAGGTTTCCGTTCTTATCCTGGCCACTCATCCATTCTTTCACCCCTTCGTGCAATCACGAAGGGGTGAAAGAATGATTCGTGAAATCATTCATTTTTTATACATTTATTCAACACAGCAAAACATTACCGAGCACGTCTTATGTGCCGGACTGTGCTGATGTCAGAGAGACGAAAAGAGACAACACTTCTGTCTTCATGAAGCTCACGTTCTAGTCTAGCATGTTTCTACTGTCGTTTCTGAGTACAAAGTATTAACTGGAATGGAGCGTGCATCACGGGACTTTTAGCATCGCTGCTCTCACCGTCTAAATGCCGGCAGCGTGCCTCCTCCCCATTTTGACAACAAAAAAATGCACCCACACGTTTCTGATCTTCGTCGAGAGCCTGTTGCTTAGATCAAGTGTGGTGGGTTCTGTGATTGGCTCCTTGAATCTTCCTCCCTCTATAATCGCAGTTGGAAAGCTGCCAAGCATGTTTCCCAGATTCCCTTGCGCGGAGGGAGTAGTAGTCGGTAAGGCCTGTCATAAGAAAATGCCACAAGCTGGGTGATTTAAGCAATAGGAGTTTGTTTTCTTCCAGTTCTGGGGGCTGGAGGAACAAAGTCTAGGAGTTGGCAGGTTTGCCTTCTCTTGTGGCCTCCCTCCTTGGTCTGTAGAAGGCCGTCTTCTTGCCGTGTCCCCACATGGTCCATTCCTGAATGCACATATTCCTGGTGTCTTTCCTTCTTCTTATAAGGACACTGATCATATTGCATTAGGGTCTTATTCTTGTGACCTCATTGAATCTTCTTTTTTTCTTCTTTTTTTCAGAGAGAGAGAAAGATCAATTGATAGGGAGTCAAGCAGACTCTGCATTGAACACAGAGCCAATGCAGGGCTTGATCTCATGACCCTGAGGTCATGACTTGAGCTGAAATCAAGAGTCAGACACTTAACCGACTTGGCCACCCAGGTGCCCTGTGACCTCATGAATCTTAATTACTACCTTAAAAGCTCTATCTTCAGATGCAGTCATGTTGGGCATGACTATGAATTTTGGGGAAATGCAGTTTAGTCCGAACATTGACAGAAATATGTGGCCTCGCTTTGCCTGGCAGATGCATCTGCTTGGGGCTTGCACAGTGAGTCAGGTGTGGGGGTGAGTTTCTGCAGGTGTTCTGATAAGTATGGTGGTCGAGGTATTTGTTCAAGGGCCACTGTGAATATTTAGGTCCCGGTTAGTCTTTGCAGGTGTTGAGTGGGGGATGGTAGTTGGCAGGGGGGTTCCTCTAGGACAGACCGACGGTGCGGTTGGGTGTTCCCCCTGCCTCTGTTAGCCCTGCCATGCTGCGTTCAGTCACCTCAGTCATCCCCTTTCCCTCTGAAGTTTCCATGCACTATTATATAAATCATTTTTGCTCAAACTAGCTATTGTGGATTCTGGTATCTGCAACTGAGAAACTCTAACACAAGGAGAAGATCCCTGCAGTGACCAAATGATAATGTAGCATTCTGTCCAGGATTTTATGGGAACCTAGAAAAAAAAAAAAACAACTGTTACCCCGAGTTCATCTCTAGTTAGCCCTACCTCCTACCTCTTGGATGTTTCTGCCTCTTCCGTTGAGAAGTTTCTTGCTAGGGGAAAGGAGGGAAAACTAAATGGGAAGATATCAGAGAGGGCGACAAACCGTGAGAGACTCTGGACTCCAGGAGACAAAATGAGGGTCACAGAAGGGAGGGGGTGGGGTATGGGGTAACAGAGTGATGGGCATTAAGGAGGGCACATGGGATGATGAGCGTTGGGTCGTATACGCAAGTAATGAATCATGGAACACTACATCAGAAACTAATGATGTACTCAATATTGGCTAACTGAACATAGTAATAATAATAATAATAATAATAATAAAGAAGTTTCTTGCTAGATCTGTCTAGTGATCCACAGATCAAAGAATGATTCTCTAGTAACCAGTGATGTTAGTAACTCATTAGCTAATCAACTAGTAAGTCCATTTATTTATACATGAGAAGCTGTTCCTGTAACTGTGGGCTGAGATTTAGGACAACAGATGTCCAGCCTGATCTCTACATCTCTCTAGGTGCCTTGCCTTCAGCTGGTCTGATTTGCTCCATGGGTCACGCTTTCCTTGGTGGTAACACAAGAATCAAGCAGTCCCAGAGGTCCTTCTTGGCATCGCCAGTCTACGTGACATAGCATTTCTCTGGTGGAGGCCAAAATGTTTATCGCATGTAGGGACGAGGGACAAAATGCTGAGAACGTGTCATGTGGTAGGGATGGACATCAGTTCACTGCCTTAGAAACACAAGTGTCTAGAGGCTGCTCTGCTTTCTTGGAGAGGGAGAGTGGCAAACAGAGAAGCCACAACCAAAAAGACCTTCCCAGAGTGTGTTCTTCACTGCAGTTACCCCATGGGGTCCACAGTGAACCAACTTTGGGGAATGCTACATCCGTAATTGCCATCCTGTATATTCAGAGTGAGCGCAGCGCGGGTAGGTGTAGGCCCGAAGGCAGCATGCAGTGAGGAAACCCATTTATCAGTCCTTTTCCAAATTTATTTGACCACAGAACCCTTTGTTTTTCTTGTAGTATCAACTAGCATCCCAGGCAACCTCACTTTTGGGGTAAGAGTGACCTGAGATGATCTTGAAGTCTTCCAGAATCAGCGTAGACCTTGAGAGGCCCTGTTTGGGATCGGGAGTCCTGTCTGTGGCTTCCCTTTCTTCTGACTAAACCAAGGTCCTCTCAGTGTTCTCAGTAGCAGGAGGCAATGTTAGACTCCCACGCGCGTGGGGGCCATATGCAAGTGGAGCTGATATTGGTGGTGAGTCACAAGGGCCCACATTTGGGGCATGACTGTTAGACGTGAGTCATGGCCATATGGAAACCTTATTCACATCTACCTTCCTTTGGTCCCTAATCCTTTGTAATGCCCTGGTTTCATGATGTAACTTCAGGGGAATTAAGCCTGAATAACGAAATGATGTAATTAATTTAACTCAGCTTCAATTAAAGTCTTCCGCTAGCATGACATCTGACCGTGTCAGTTTCACAGGCCATGGCGGCAGGTGGCTGGGCATGTCCAGACATGTGTGGACGCCAACTGGGGAGGAAGTTCACTGCGTGGGTTTTATTCTGGGTTTTATTCCAGTCCCTGGTGTTGTATGTGTAGGGCTTCCCTTAAGATATACTTTTCCAACAATTCTTGGAACTGTTAGTAGCCCAGCTACTAGTGGTAGTAATTGACTAGTTACTATCGGTAATGAACAGTTAATAGCCCAGCTACTAACTTAGGTCTGGTTTGGATATTTTAGGCACTGGGGCTGGGCTGTTTTCTGCAGTCTTTTGAATCCCACAACTGGTCCTTCCTAACTACTGTGTTCAGAAAGAAATTGCCTTTTATTAATTTAAAAGTAATAAAAGAAAAACAATATCCTGTTTCTATGGGCGGTTCTTGGTCTCAGGGAACATGCTAACCTATTAAGAGGGTTTAGTGGGTGCAATGCTTTGACCCAAAGGAGGGGTATAACTAGCGGAACTCTAGCCTCCATCATGGGGAGAATGACAACACAGTATCCTCAAACTTGTTGATAAAAATAAGCTATTTCTGTAACTTTGGGGGCCTCCAGGTCCAGACATTTTCTTGTCTGTTTTCTCCTCAAATTTACAATGAAAGAAGCTTCTGGAATAGGTGAATACCTCTGCAGCCTGGGACAGACCTTAGCCCGCTGTCCCTGCTCTCTGTCCAGGTGGTTCCCTTTTGTCAGCCTGACCACCTCCTTCCAAGCCTCCATCCGGTCTTCGGTGGCTCCTGGGCCTGTGTCTAGCTGGGGAGCTTGACAACTCTGGTCTGACTGGGGCCACACAGGGCTGGAGCCCACCCTGCCGAGGTTTGAGCTGGGGGAGGGTGCTGCATACCCTGCTTGTCCCCGGCTGTCCTTGCTGGGTCAAAATGTCTAAAAAAAGCAGCATGAACTTGTAACCATGAGTTAAAGTGAGGGGCCCTGGGAACAGCATCACCTTCTCTCCTGGCTGGCCGGGGACACTTTCTCGGTTGAGCTGGGGGGGGTCAGCGGGGCATTCTGACCCATTTTTCCCTAGATATTGCAGCTTCGCATCGCCACCTCTCAGCATTACTGACCCCTCAGCATTACTCACGGGAGCCTGCTTATTCCTTCTTTCGTAACTGACACCATCTATTTCCGAGCCCTCTAGCAAGCTAGGAGAATAGTTACTGACTGGTACTGGGCCAGGTGGGGCCAGGCCCGATATGATCTGATGCTGACCTTCTCCTTATCTCAACAATCTGAGGAGGAGTCATCATCTCCAGCGTAATCACGGGGCAGCTGAGGCTTCAGAAGCAAGCACACCCTAACCACAGTCTCCCTGCTGCTAAGCCATGGCAGGGAACCTTGCTCACCTACCCAGCCGAGGGATGCAACGAGGTTCAGGGACAAGAGACTGAGTACTGCCAGACAGGGGACTTCAGTGGGAGAACCAGACAAAAGAAGGATGAAAGAAAGCAAGATGAGCCCAGGGTTGGAGAGCTCACAGGTGCAGCTCAGGGCCACAGGGGTGGGTGTGGGCAGGTGGGGGGTCTTATCCAGACTCCAGTTTAAGGACGACTCTTAGGGAAGGGACATGCAGCATCAGCCTGTAGGATGAGCAGGAGTGAGGAAGGCAAAGGAGGGCAGAGGGAATCACGTGTGCAAAGAAACAAAGGCGGAGAGCAAGATAGAACATTCAGGAAAGCACTGTGCCTCGTACAGAGTAAATACTGGCAAATCTTCGTGCAGCCGATGAGCAGAGGCCAGGCCAGGGCTCCAGCTCCAGTAGGGGAGGATCCTTGAAGGGCATCAAGCAGGGGAAGGCACACTCAGATTTGGAATTAGGGAAGGTCAGTCCGGCAGGATGGCGGAGAATGTGTGCGAGTGGGCCAGAAGGTAGCACAAGCCGGCCGAGTCTCTCTTCCTTTGCTGGCCAAAAAGACTGTGCTTTTTAAGAGTCCTCTTCCCTAGAGTTCTAAGGTTGGAAGGAATTCAGGGATCTGTTGTGAAAAAGCTAGAGAGAAAGTTCTAGGACACCAAAAGTGATTTTCCGATTTGGGAAACAGTGAAGGTGGAGAGAAAGGGGAACCCTTGTACACTGTTGGCGAGAATGTAGATTGGTGCAGCCACTATGGAAAAACGGTAAGGAGACTCCTCCAAAAATTAAAAATAGAAGTATCATAATGATCCAGCAATCTACTTCTGGGTGTCTATCTGAAGACTGTGAAAACACTAACTCCAAAAAGATATACGTACGCCAGTGTTCATTGCAGCATTATTTACAATAGCCAAGACATGGAAACAATATAAGTGTCCACAAACAGGGGAATGGATAAAGAAAATGTGAGATATATACATATCTATTCATAATGGAATATTATTTAGCCATAAAAAGAAGGAAATCTTGCCTTTAGTGACAATAAGGATGGACTTATTGGATTCAGACAGAGAAAGACAAATACCATATGATTTTACCTATAATATATGGAATCTAAAACCAAACCAAACAAACTGAGCCCATATGTACAGAAAACAGACTGGCCGTTGCCAGAGTTGGGGTGGGGGTCTGTGAAATGGGTGACGGGGGTCAAAAGTTACAACCTTCCAGTTATAAAATAAGTCACAGGATATAAAGCAGAGTATGTCAACTATAATTAATACTGTATTGCATATTTGAAAATTATTAAGAGAGTAGATTTTAAAAGTTCTCATCACAAGAAAAAAATGTTAGGACTATGCGTGGTGATGGATGTTAACTAGACTTATTGTGGTGATCATTTCCTAATATATACAAATACTGAATTATTATGTTGTACGTCTGAAACTAATTAATGTTATATGTCACTTACATCTCAGAAAGTTTCAATAGGCAGAAGCAACAGAAATGCTCTCCATATCTCATCCTTCAGTAAAGAGGAGTAGTTAGTTTTGGGGAGTCCATTGGGCTGATTTAAAAAAAAAAAATCCTAAGAGACAATATCTCGGGATTGGAGCTTTCCAAATGGCAGGTTTCTGATGTCTCATCATGTCACGTGGGTTTGGATTCAAGAGTTTAGGAAACTGGAAAATGTTGCAGATGGTGGACATAGTGGTTGGTTGGGAGGCATAGAGCCGCTGACAGTCTCCAGGTGACAGGCAGTGACCCTTACATAGCACATCATAAAGTCCTTGCTCTAGCGATGGGAACCTGGATGGGAATTAAGCCCAGGCTTTGGAGTCAGACCTCTCAGAGTCTCCACACTCTTCTTGCTAATCACGTGGTGTGGTCAAGACCCTCAGCTCTGAGTTCGTTTCTCATCTATGGAATGGAGATAAAATGAGTATGTACTTCATAGGTAGTCATATGAGAAAGATATTAAATAGTGCTCATAGAGCTATGGTCCATTGTATTAGGATTCTCCAAAGAAGCAGAACCAATAGGAGATAGGTAGGTAGGTAGGTAGGTAGATAGATAGTTGGAGAGATTTATTACGGGGGGGATTGGCTTATTCAGTTATGGAGACTGAGCTGTCCCATCATCAGTTGTCTGGAAGCTGGAGAATGAACACAGCTAGTAGTGTCATTCTCTGAAGGCCCGAGAACCTGGGAACCACTGGTGAAAGTTCTGGAGTAGGAAGGCCCTGAATGCTGATGACCCGGAGGAGGAGAAAATGGATAACAGAGCTCCAGCGACAGAGAGAACTCCCCCTTCCTCTTACTTCCTGTGTTATTTGCCCCCAGGATTGGACGAGTGAGGGTACGTCTTTTTCTCCCAGAGTATTAATTTAAATGCTAATCTCTTTGGGAAACACCCTCGTGGACAGACACATCCAGAAATAATGTTTTACAAGCTCTCAGGGCATCCCATAGCCCAGTCAAGTTGACACCTAAAATAAATCATCACTAGTCCACTCGTTGTCAACTTGACAGCTCTACACAGCTCCTTAAACCATACTTAGTTCTTCAAATAAAGACAATAAAAAGATCATAATTCCACTGAACATGATACAACTGTCCTGTGTATAACTATAAGCCCGCTAATCTCTTGCTGGGAAGAGGAGATAAAGTCCTCAAGTAATATTTACTCTTCTGATAACCAGTAACCTGTGTAGGATGATGGGAAATTAGTGATTCTTAAATACTGATTTGAAATCAATGTGTCTTATGTTACATAATAGGGGAGTAATAGAGGAAAGAAAACAAAGATATTTGTTTCATATATGTGTATCCACCCACAAATACATTCATGACAAAATAATATCTATAAATATCCAAAAAATATCCATAACAATTACAGTCCTGCTCGCAGTAGCTGGCCACGTGGTCACAGCTAGTGTTTATAACTACCTTTTTCTCCTCCTCATTCTGGATTTCCTTTGTCCTCAGCAGGCACCCCAGCTGGTGATGGTTCTTTACCTAGTGGGGTGACCCCAACCTTCATTCCCGAGCATCTCGGCCTGGATTGGGTTGTGTGGGTTTCCAACGACCTTGATCACAGGACTTGATAACACCAAGACCCCCTGAGGGCTCTCCTGTTTTCTACTCTTCCTTATTCCATTATGGAATAGCAATCCAGTTTCCCCTTGGTGGTCAGCATCAATGACACCAGCCAACACGGAAGTCCCTGCTCGGTCTGTGAGTTCAGAGGTGTGATGGGCCTGAAGTGGCTCCATGACAGTCTTAACTTTCAGTTCAACAGGATCCGTGTTGGATCTCCTGGTGGAAGCATTCCTCCCTCTGGAACTAAGGCATCTATGCCCTCACAGCCTCAAGTTGTGGGAACAAGAAGCAAAAACTTTGCTAGTGAGTCACTAGGGGTAATAGTGATTACCCCTAGTAATAGACTCTTACTTTCATTCCAGCTTCTCTGAGCTTGTTTCTTGTCTATGAAATGGAAATGACATCGGTACCCACCTCAGAGAGGTGATATGAGGAGGAAATTGAATGAAGCTCATAGAGCCTCTGGCCCATAGAAAGCACCAAATGGGTGTAAACTCTGAATGTAGTCATGGCAGGGGAAAGTGGGGCTCAGGGCAATTGAGGGCTTGGCCTCAGTTTTGGGTTAAGTGGTGGCGGAGACTGGAGAACAAGAAGTGCCGAGAACAAGAAGAAGGCGCTTTGGGCCAAGTGTCCTGAACAGTGTTTGATGGCTGTGGTGGACAGCCAGGCTCAGTGGCCCAGCTTCTGCCCACCATTCTTGTCTGTCTCTTGTTAATTTGATTATTCCCTTATCAGGGATAACTAAACTATTTACAAAAAAATTAAGAATTGGAAGTGGCTAATAGTTACAGGGAGAAAGACAATAAAAGATAAAGAAATGAAGAGATGAGAACAAGAACCAAATGGTAGTAAGGGCAGCTGTCAAAATTCTTTTTTTAAAAAAATATTTTATTTATTTGAGAGCATGAGCTGGGGAGGATGAGCAGAGGGAGAAGGAGAAGCAGGCTCCCCATTGAACAGGAAGCCCGATGTGGGGCTCGATCCCAGGACGCTGAGATCATGACCTGAGCTGAAGGCAGACAACGCTTAACCGACTGAGCCACCCAGGCATCCCTCAAAATTCTTGACTAAGCAATTAGCTTTGAGTTCTCAGAAGCTAAGACAAAAGGGGTATACAACAGTTTATCTTCTCTTGGGGGTAGTTATTGTTTTTTAGGCCACCCAACATTTGAAACCCTTTTCTGTTTGTTTGTTTGTTTGTTTGGAGACCTTCTCTACCTCATGGGACCTGGAAGGACCATAGGTGCTGGAATGGCTCATACTCTTTTCTTGGCTACCTTTGCATGCAGGAAGCATAGTGCCATCAGACTCATCTGCCCCAAAGCCTGAACTGGGAGTGGGGATGGCCCAGGAACAACGCTGTGACATATGGCTGTGATAAGATCAGGATGTTGCACCTGCAGTCATGGGGGTGCTAGTGACAGTGACAGGTGACCAGTTCTGGGGAGGTTGGTGGCAGAAGGCAGGCTGCTCTGGCTGACATAGTGTCCTGCCCCAACCCTTCTGCATCAAGATGGAGGGCGTTGATTCATTCACTCAACAGAGCTTTTTTTTTTTTTTTAAGATTTTATTTATTTATTTGGAAGAGACTGTGGGAAGGAGAGGGAGAGAGAGTCTGAAGCAGACTCCACGCTGAGTACAGAGTCTGACACAAGTCTTGATCCCATGACCTCAAGATCATGACCTGATAGATACCAAGAATCCGACGCTTAGCCAACTGAGCCACCTAGGTGCCCTTTGATAGAGCTTTTTTTCTCCAACTTTTAATTTTGAAAAATTTCAAATCACAATGAAATTTAAAGACTACAATAGACATCCATATATCTTTATTCAGTTTCCACAGAGCCATGTTTCCACATTTCAACATTGATGGGCACACACTCTCTCCACACACAAAACACATGTGTTGAACCATTTGAATCTAAGTTGCCCACCTCATGACCCTGCCCCTCTAAATACTTTGGCATGTGTCCCCCAAGAACATTCTTTATGTACGTAATTCCATTCCCACGCTAAGAAAATTAACACTTCCATAATATCATCTAATACCCAGCACTTAATTCAGATTTCTACCATTCCCCCAATGTCTCCTGTCTTCATTTCTTTAATATTAGAACAGCCACTCTGTCTTCCAACCATTTTGTGTATTGGATGCATTTTTCAAATACCTTTAATTTTAGATACTATTGATAAGCTGCTTTTCTGCCCAAACCAACCAGAGTCTCTTTCTGTCCTGACTCAAATCGGGTCTGGTCCACGCAACTCTCCTTACTGAAGGGGCAGTTCCGTACACACAGGAAGATGGTCTTCCCTCACGCCCAGAAGGAGTAGCAGCTCAGAGAATAGGCTCCATCCACAGTCTGACTTGGAATTGAGCCCCACCACTAACTGGCTGAGTTAGGGCAAGCTACTTAACCACCATGAAGATCAGCTTCCCAAACTGTGAAAACACATAATAATGGTAATGATGATGATGATGATCATCATCATCTCTACTGAGTGGATGGTTGGCAGGATTCATCAAGTTCATGGTTGTCAAGGGCATTGACCCATTGTCTGGATACCCCGCGAGTGCTGTGTAAGAGCTCTCCTCAATAATGTGACCTCTTCCCGCTAAGTTGTTCTCCCAATGCCTCGCTCCCTGGGTCACCAGTTTCCTTGGAAAGTAGCGCCTCATGGAAGACATTACTCTAAGACCTTTTCCACTCTAGGGTGATAGCACCAGCTGTCTTCCTCAGGAATGGTGGCTTAGAATTTTGATTAAGAAGGAGAAGCAGTTCTATAGAATGGTACACTTGGAAAGAACTTCCCCAACCTTTAAACATACCTTATCACGGACCTTGTGTATACCTTCGCCAGCCTTGGCATGCCTATCAGTACTCCTTGCTACCACTGTAGTAAATGGCCATGATCCTCAGCATGTGGAATCACATGCTCAGAGGCAATTAGTAAGCACCAGCGTTGGCATGAAACCTTCAATCTGGCTGCCAAGCGAAGTTCTTTCCAGTAAACCATGTGACTCTCTGCCCAAGGGTAGGTGGGTTCTACTGCATTTGGCTAATTGCTCCCCAAATCATCTATTAAAAAGTGTGAATAAGGAAGGGGTTTTACTCTGTAGACAGGAGAACTGAGACCTCATTAACTGGAGCAGCATCAGGTCTTTTAGAAAGAGATGAGAGAGGTAATTCTCAGGAAAACACAGAGCTGGCTCTTTGGGCTGCACTGTCTGAAATCTGGTACTTCGGAAGATCATGGTGACTAGTAATCGGGAGGGATTACTGTTGCCTGAGAACACTGGGTTTGCATGGAGACTTGTGAGTAAGGGGGAAAGGTGGGGGTTTTAGCTGTTGTGTGTGCAGAGTTTGAAGCCCTTCGTGTCGCCCGACTCACTAGGAAATGGGATCAAGCGATCTGAGGGCTTTATAGACAGCGGGCTCTTCACCTGCCTGTTATTATGTGTCCAGTACATCTGGATACCCAGGTTTCCGACCTGAACATCTTCAGGATGTTTCTTCCAGGAAAACCCCAGGGAAACAGAGAAAAGACTTCTTACAGAATATTTTTCTTCCTGCTTTTAAAATGGGATTTGATTGAATAATTTGTTACCTTGTGATAAGGTTATTAGAAGTTAGGACATCAGAAGTGATAGAGGCATTCCCAGTCAACTGAGGCAAAAATGCCTTCTCTTTCAGAGTGTTTTAAGTTTCTTCCTTATACATAAAATTAGTCCCCCCTCCAGTCAACTTTATGTGGATACGCTGCGTGAGATGAGATGAGAGACCAGAGCCCTGCTCACTGCCTTCCTCCCTGGCATCTTATGGGTTTGTGGAACACAGTCTGAGAACCCTTGATATATTTCATTGCCTGTTTCTTAAAAATACAGATGTTACACCAGTCATCTCGGTCTGCATTAAAAAAAAAAAATCATCTATTCCAAATCTTCCACACAGAAGAATTTGGAGGAATATGTATAGATACTGTGTTCCTGAGGAGGGGCACCCTCTCATCCCGTTCTGGAAGTGTAGGTTGTGTGTGGTGATTTCTTTCCAAGGATGAGAGGAAGAAAGAGGAACTTCCCAGTAGAGGGACCTGACCAACCCGACCTTGGCCAGGTGATCAAGGTCAACATCAACGGTGATAAGTCATGCTGGTAGGATATACTCTTGGCGTGATGTGATGAGAAAAGCTCTTTACTTCTGGGATTCTCCCCTCTAAAACACAGAGTCCTAATCAAATCATGGAAACAAAAAAAGTAAGACGAACATCAGCTAAGGGACATTCTGTGAAATACCTATCAGTGACTCTCAGATCCATCAAGGTCATCAAAAAGAAGGAAAATCTGGGAGACTGTCAGAGCCAGGACGAGCCTCAAGAGATGAGAGAGCTCCATGGGAGGCGGTGCCCTGGAGGGATCCTGGAGTAGAAAGAGGTTGTGGGGTACAGGGGTGGCTCAGTCTGTTAAGTGTCCGACTCTTTTTTTTTTTAATATTTTATTTATTTATTTGACAGAGAGAGGTCACAGTAGACAGAGAGGCAGGCAGAGAGAGAGAGAGGGAAGCAGGCTCCCTGCTGAGCAGAGAGCCCAATGTGGGACTCGATCCCAGGACCCTGAGATCATGACCTGAGCCGAAGGCAGCGGCTTAACCCACTGAGCCACCCAGGCGCCCAAGTGTCCGACTCTTAATTTAAGCTCAGGTCATGATCTCCGGGTTGGGAGATGGAGCCACGAACTGGGCTCTGGGCTCAGTGTAGAGTCTGCTTGACATTCTCTCTCTCCCTCTCCCTAGGCCCCTCCCCTGCTTGCTCTCTCTCTCTCTCCCTCTAAAAACAAGAGGAAGAGAGAGAGAGAGAGAGGGAGGATGTTAGGTAGAAACAAAGGACATTTGAATAACGTCATGGGCTTTAGCTACTAATAGTGCATTGATGTTGGTTCATTACTGGTAACAGGGGAGCCATACTAACCTTGAATGTTGATAATGGGGGAACGGAGCGAAGGGGTACATGGGAGCTCTGTACTGTCTTTAGCAATGAAAAAAAAATTCAAAACCATTCCAAAATTAAAAGTTTATTTAAAAAAGTAGGTCTACTCTATGCCATAGTATTTTCTACTATAGAAACAGGGTATTTTGATTCAGTCTAGTACTTTCTGGTCATATAGGGCGGCTAAAGGGATTTAAAATACTGTGACAAGGGTCTAGACCTTAACTTGTATAATCCATGTCTCACTTCACCAGCTTGGGGTACAGAGTAAGGTCACATCTTTTTACGCTTACGTGTTCATGGGCTCCCAACCAACCCCCTGTGACTACATGGAGAGTCTAGTTGTCCCGTGCCGGCCTGCTTCTGTCCTCCCCAGGAGGGGGCCCTGCCCCCCGTCCATCCCTGGGAGAACCTGGAGAGTCACCGTGCCTGTGGCATCTGTGCGGCTTTGCGTCAGGCCTGGGTCCCTAATGGCCTGGGTCTCTGATGGCCCAGGCCCCTTCAGGTACCCAGCTCTCCAGGCCATGAAAACACAGGCTTCCCGGTGGCAGTGAGGTCGTGAAACCTCTCCAGCCTCAGTCACCAGAAAGCCTTGAGGACTCCAGAATGAAAACAGTATCCTTTCCCCTCATTTTCAAGCCTGTCCATTTCCTGCTCCAGCGTGAGCAATAGTCCTGCCCCTCCTCCCCCCAGGGGAGCACTGCACTAGATTTCCCTGCTATTTTTGTTCTGTGGTGGGTGGAAAAAGTCACTGCTGCCAGGTGGCTCTGTGACTTAGAGAGATGGGGCTCAGGCTCTCTTAGCAGACCTGGGAGGAGGCGTGAAATGGGGTGCTCCCTGCAATGGAAGAAAAAGGACGTGGGTTGGGGCCTGGTTCACCCAGCTCTGTGAGTTTATCGTATTTCATCTTCCTGGACCTCAGTTTTCTCATCTGCAAACTGGGGAGAGCGGAGGAAGAACGGGAAGAATCAAGACTGGTTGTGAAATTCGCTGGAGGGTCTGGGCTCAGGGCAGAATTCCTTGGCCTGCGGGTGCCCCCCCAGCCTCAAGGAAGGGTGGGGAGAGGGAAGCCTGGCTCCGACCCCACCTTAATCCTAACCCCATTCTGAGGCTTTGTTGTTATTGTTCTCTCAAGTTAGCTTCCAGAGAATACTGTTCCCTAGATGCTCGAAGATCCTTTCCAAGGAACAAGCGGTTCCCTCCCCCACCAGAGAGCACATTCACTAGATGGGGTTAGAATTTACTTTTTTGTTTGCAAAATCCAAGTCCTTTCACTTTTCCCCTGCAAAGGGATGAAAAGGAATCCGGTGCCGGGCCAGTCCCAGGGAAGATGAAAGCAGCTTTCCTGAGGTTCAATTCTTCCAGAAACAATCTTCCTCTTCCCTCCTCCCCCCTCCACCCCTCCCCAACTTTCAATGCACCCAAGTGTATATTGTTTTTAAATGTCAAAGAGAAAAGGAAAAAGAAAAAGCGAGAGGGAGGGGAAAAACCCTCTTGCTCCTGAATGTCACATTCTGGGGAGGGGAGAAGGGAGAAAGAACACGTGGCAGAATTAAAGAGATGCAGATTTTTTTTTTTTTTTTTTCTACTAGTCCCTATTCAGGTCTCTCGGGTCCCTCCCACTCCCCTCCCCTGGTCGCATTGAAATGTCAAATGCAGCTGAAAAGGGGGTCCCTGGTGGGAACGGACTGCCCTTCTAACCTGCCAGTCCATGCTGTTCCCTTCTGCCCTTGTGTTTGCTTTTGCCCTGCTTCCCCCTTTCGTCCTGGAGGCTTTCTCCAGCAGGTGTTGTTGGGGATGGAGAAGGCCAGGCAGGGAGCGTGGTGCCCTGGGGATGTGAAGGAGGCAAGCTAGAACACCCTTGGCCCCTTCTTTTCCCCTGCCCCAGTTCCTCCAACATCCAGGCTGGCGCTCAAAGAAATCCTTTCCTGGGGGAGCTTTTCATTTTCTGTCCTGGAACAGAAAAGCCGGGGAGAGATGCTCCGAGTGCCCAGAGTGCCTGGCTCTGTCTGGTCAGTTCTGTCCAGGTGCTTTGGAGGAGGGGGAGACACAGCAGAACAGTGACCTGCTTTACCAAAAAATGCATAAACTAAGGTTGAGATGGCTTACACTCCCCAGTATTGGTGAGGGTCAGGGAAATGGGTGTTTCCCTAAATTGCTAGGGGAGTGTGGAGGAGTCGGACTTTGCGGTGATATCGCTCAGCCCCCTTACAGAAAGTGCAAATGCTAGACTGGGTAATTCCCCGTCTAGGGATTTTTTTCCCGGAAAAAAATAATTAAATACAGGAGGAAAGAGCACAAGGATGTTTGTCCCAGGAGTGCTTACAATGCAGCATGACTGGAAACATCCTGACTTTCTCTCTGTAGGATTAAAAAAGAAAAAGTTGGCACAACATCTAGTGGAATAGTATAGAGCCGTTAAAAACGATTCTGAAGATTTATAGTCGCTGGTGTGGAAAGAGAGCTACAAAAAAACTGAAGGAAATAGCAGCTTATAATATACTATGGGTAGTTCTTTCTTATGCCTTTATACCAAACGATATAGGTAAGTAGGAAAAAAGTCTGTAAGGATTGACACTCAGATTTTTATGTCTGGGGTGCTAGGACTGTGGGTGATAGTCATCATCTTTTTGATACTTGCCAGTGATTTCTGATTTTTAGACATTCCTGTTATAAGTATTCCTGTTATAATCAAAAAGAAATCAACAAAGTTATTTTTTTTAAAGTCTAAACTAACTCTCGCCGCCTAAGTACTATAATCCTGTCTTTTTCTTTGTGTTGTACGAATAAAAACTTCCTAGTAATTAAAATGCTTGCCTTATAACCCACAAGCAGAAATTCATTGTTTTTGGCACTTCAGAAACAAAGCAACTGATAACCAATGGGTTGCAAAATATAATAAAATTTTATAATTTTTCCTCTGGTCACCTATTTAATCTCTTTGGCTCATTCTGTGAAGAACACTCATTCTCTCTCCTGTGCTCCAAGCTGGACTAAGGCCACTTACCCAACTTCTCCTAGATGTCAGTCCGCTTTTCTGCTGATTGGCTTGGTACAACCACCTCCAACCCCCATAGCAAGCTAGATCTCTCAATCTGTTTAAAAAGGAGACTGTCCTGGAGAACCCAGGGCATGTGGATTTCACAGCAAAACGTACCCTTTTTGAATATCGAGAGGTTTCTATAAGCCTCCCCGTTTCTGCTGCCAAACATGGCTTCCCAAATGCACTGAAAGTTATTATTAGAATTCATGCGATTTTGCTCTAAGGGTTAAAACTGGGGTCCCATTCCTAACATGTCTCACGGTAAGGTAAGGTCTTGGCTTAGAGTATCATATATCATGAAGGTCAAAGTCTTGACTCTTCTCTTCTAAATATAAGTCAGTATTTCTGGGAAACAGGCTGCAGGATTGACATGCATTTCCAATTTATGCTCAAGTAGGAGTGGCTGGAGGAAATAAGAGATTCAAGGTCAGTGCTTGGGATCTCAGCTGCCATACTGGAACATTGGAGGCATGGCTTGAATGAGTGGGGCTGACTCTTGGAGCTCACGTGCCTGCCAACCTTGAGCTGGATGGTAGTGAAAGTGGTAAAGAATGGATTCTACTTGGGAACTCTTACAATTGGGAGAACGAGACTTCAGTCAAGAACTGGTCTCGATTCTGAATACAGCATGGACAAGTGGGGATTTATGGTCAGTGAGCAAAGTGGAGGTTAGTGGATGGAAAATCACTAAGAAGAAACGTCAGGGTTAAGGAGGGATTCTGGCCGAAGGTGGACCAGGGTGATTAGACATCTCCTGCCCATCATGGGGAATGTGAGATTTGATCAGATATCTACAGTGATCCGTTACCGAGGGTGGGGGATTCTGGCTAAACCAATTTAACAGGATTCTTTCTGGGCAATAGTTGAGGCAGACATGGAGTCCAAAAGTCGAGGTCTAGATGAGAAGAAGATTGAGAGGAGCTTGGTCAGAGTTCAATCAAGAAGAGCCTCTCCATCAACCTTGCTGCTCTGGCCGGCTCTGTTTGTTTGTTGTTTGCTTCTCTGCTGGGATGCATGTCAGGGAGGGCTGGCGAGCCCTTCAGGTGACTTTAGCTGCTGTTGGCAACCCCTTGCACAGAAGTGTGTGTGCTTGTGGATGGATGGCTCTTGGCCATCTCCTTGCTGGGGTGCCCTTCCCTAAGGGCCACAGAATGGAAAGAGGAACCAAGGAAAGACTCCTCATCTCTTGCAAGGAGCTCATGGGTGTGACCTGTTCAGGGCTCAGGATGACCCAAGGTCAACCAGCCTCCAGAATGTCTCCCTGGTACCAGTCCCGAGGTCTGCCTGGGGATGCAGATACAGTTCAGTCTGGCGGAAAACGAGAGTTGAAGGTGGGTGAGTGAGGGGCTGCTTGCTTCCCTGGCCAAGAAGAACTTTGGGGAAATGGAAGACAGCTGGGTGGGACACAGCAAGGCGCTCCCGTGGACTTTTTCACTTGTTAACACAGGCCACGCTAAGCAACAGCTAGAAGGAGCCTTAGGCATCTGTGTCTGGCCAGAGCCCAGTTCTGTGACTTCCACCATAAATAAGGGACCTTTTTCAAGGACTGAGATGCATTCTCGAGAATTTGTCTTTCTTTAGGGCTTTCAGTTGTCTTTTCTGATTCTCTGTGGTTCTTAGGTCTTTACAATCCTGCAGACGGAGGAAAAGCATCACTTAAAAAAAAAAACAAAAAACCACAAAACCACTTCTAGTGATAGCAGAATACCGAGTCTCAGATCCTCACATTTTGCTGATGTTCAATTTTCTTCATTTTACGTATTTATTTACATATTAAATATTTACATATTTACTGCACTACCTTCCTCAGCGGGCTTTGGGGCTCCCACGGCTGATCATAAATGTTGCTGTTCCGACTACCATTCTAGCTCCGTGTCATTTTCCCCAGTATGTTAGGCCACATGGAGGTCCTTGCTCCTCCCTACATTAGCGGGCTCGTCCACACCTTTGTCCCTTTACACCTGCCAGCTCCTCTGCCTGGTCCCTCCCTGACTTGCTTATCTCGAAAGCCCTTCATCCTTCAGTGGTAATCACAGAGTGTGGTCTCCTCTGGGATATGTGTCTGCCTCTATCCACCCCTGCTAGAGCTCATCACACTCTCTGTTTTTTGTGGCTCATCACACGCTCTGTTTTTTGTTGGAAAGCTTTCCTGAAAATTGTCCTTCTCCTGGACTAGTCTCTGGGCTTCTCGAGGATGTGAAATGTTTATTGCTGAACGGACCAACAGATGATTTAAGTGATGTGTGAATGGTACCTGCTGTCTTTCTCTTTTTCTGTCTTTTTCCAGTCCCCATGCTAAAGAGTCCTTAATCCCAGGTGAACTAAAATGATGTGATCACATCCTCATAAAATAATTCCATCAGGAGCAGGTGGTCTGACTCCCTGTTTCCTGCTTCTAAGGAAGCCCCAAGATCAGTGATCTCCAAAGTTGTTCAGGTGTGGAATGTTGGGAAGTTACTGTATTCCTTGTTGGGGATGGGGGGAGCACTAGGAAATATTGATGTACTTGTCTTCATCATGTGAACTAGAAATAACTGATGACTAGAATATATGACAAATGTAAGCTATGTAAGATTGCATCCAAGGGCATGTATGTGTGTCCATAAGAAACCAACAAAAAGCAAATTCTCCAAAATCCAAGCCCTTAAATGAATCACAAGTGTATTCCTCCAAGTTTTTTTTAAATTAATATTTATTTGCTGATTATTTATTTATTTATTCATTTGATCTGTGAGTGCTCATTCGTAAAGAAGCAAAAATCGGTGATAAGTCTTTAAGAAAACAATTCTTGGAAAGCAACTTAAAATCGAGAACATTTTATCCATGAATGTGTTGGACACTGTGCTAAGGGCTTTGCATGGATTAATCCAGGTATCCTCACTCCCCCCCACCGAAGTGGGTATTTTCTTATTTCATCCTCCTTACGAAGAAGCAGAGTATTGGTATGAAAGGATAAATGTTTTCAGAAAATAAACTCATGACTTGCATATAATATGAAAACATGTCAGAGATTTTATTCAACTCGTTAATTAATGAGAGAAGCTGTGGGGGTGACAGTGGGTTCAAGGGAGAATCCACAGACCAGAGCATACGATGGTCGTCAGGAACGCTGGAACCCTGGAACGCCTTGTGAACTCATCAATATCCGCCGGGCAGTGATCTATCAATTCCCTTTCCACAGGACATAGCTGCGGTTCTGTGGGAAACTTACAGTGATAAGCACAGGCTTGCCAAGTAGCTTTAAGTCAATGCAAAGTGTCGGGACGTAAGCCACTCAGAGGATACGCGAGGCAGAACACGCAGTTATCTTCTTCTGTCCATTTCAACGTCTTTCCCAGGTGTTCATGGGTTACAAAAACTAACTGAGGGTTTTAGAGGGGAGGGGGTTTGGGGGTTGGGTGAGCTGGTGGTGGGCATTAAGGAGGGCACGTATTGCATGGAGCACTGGGTGTGGTGCATAAACAATGAATTCTGGAATACTGAAAAGAAAAAAAAATAAAGAAAAATTAAAAAAAAAAAAGTAAGGAATTAGTTTAAGGTCATGTGGTCAGGATGCAAACCCCAGCAACCCAGAGCCAGTTTAAGAACAACCAGATGAGGGGCGCCTGGGTGGCTCAGTCATTGGGCATCTGCCTTCGGCTAGGGTAGTGGAGCCCCTCCCTGCTCCCTCGTCGGGCTCCCTGCTTGGCGGGGAGCTTGCTTCTCCCACTCCCCCTGCTTGTGTTCCCTCTCTTACTGTGACTCTCTCTGTCAAACAAATAAATAAAATCTTAAAAAGAAAAAAAAAACCCAACCAGATGAGCTCTTTTTTGGAGTTGCTCTTCTGCTATCGTTTGATTGTCTTATTCACGTATTCTTCTGTGTAAAAACACCGCACTGTGTACGTTTACGTTTTAGGAAATACAAGGAACTCGCGGTTATTGAGTTGTTAATAGGACAAGTGCCTGAGTCCAAGATCTCACTTTATCTTAACAACAGTCACATTAAGGGAGGTGTTAGTAACCCTCATTTTACAGATGAGCAAGTAGGTTGAGTGGGATTCTCAAAGTTGCAAGGCTAGCGTTGTGGAGTTGTGATTCAAACACATACCCCTCCTTTTTCATTGTTAAAGATTTATTTATTTATCAGAGAGAAAGAGAGCTCAGAGCAAGTGCACACAAGCAGGGCAGGGAGCCGCAGGCAGCGGGAGAAGAGGGAGCAGGGAGCCCAGTGTGGGACTGGATCCTAGGACTAGGATCCTGACCTGAGCTAAAGGCAGACCCTTAACTTACCAGATTGAGCCCCGAAGGTGTCCCCACGGGCCCCTCTTCCTGCTGAGCCTATCACTATTCTAACAGAAGGGGGAGTGTGTGTCCTGCTGTGGCCTGGGGAATGCTTCTGAAGAAGACAGGGGCGCCTGGGTGGCTCAGTGGGTTAAAGCCTCTGTCTTCGGCTCACGTCATGATCCCAGGGTCCTGGGATGGAGCCCCACATCGGGTTCTCTGCTCGGCAGGGAGCCTGCTTCCTCCTCTCTCTCTGCCTGTCTCTCTGCCTACTTGTGATCTCTGTCAAATAAATAAATAAAATCTTAAAAAAAAAAAAACAAAACACTTTTTTTTTTTTGGTCCTCTGCTCAGTGGACCCAAATTTGTCTGTGTTCAGCAACCTTGAAGTGCCACATGTTCTTCGCCCAGCCCTCACTCCTGCCAGTCCTCAGCTATTGAAGGACATTGATTTTGGACTGGCGGTGTGTTTTTGCAGCTGTGCACAGGCTGGTTTAACAGGACAAAGTAATTCTCTTAAGGCATTAAGAGTATTCTTAAAATGCTGTAAGCTGCGGATTGATTGCAGGACATCAGCTCTAAGCTCTCCTCCCCCGACCCCTCCTCCCCTGCCGAAGAAACCACGCAGTATTTTCCAGCGCTCACTATGCCATACCCTGGGGCTGACATTTATGATCCTACCCACGGAGACTTCCTTCAGGTTCTCCAAGCGCGGCCCCTTCATCCCCTTCATCAGAATGACCCGATGTTGGTATAAAATGCACTTTTGTCAATAGCGCTGGAGACTTAATGAATTAGAAACACAAGGAGGTGAGGGCTGAATGTGTCTATTTTCAAGATTCATCCTAAGGGATTTTGGGGGCCCCACAAGTGTAAATTCTTGGGCTCTGGATTCGGACTGGCCTGAATGTGGTACTGACCACACTGTCTGTGTGATACTGGGCAAGTTAATTCCATGCTTCAAGACCGGCTTTTCTCATTTGAAAAATGGGGATAATTACAGTGGTGAAGAGTGAATGAGATAATCCACGGGAAGCATTTGGCACAGGGCCTGGCACCGGCTATGTTCCCAGTAAGTGTCAGCTATTAATGTATTTCATTGATTCTAAGATGCTCTTTTTTTTTTTCTTTCTTTCCCATATTAACATCTCTGAAATCAGTCTGCTTCTCAAAATTGATGGCACGTCATGATCTCAATGGTGGCAATTTTTCCTTCTTAGTTGTCTCTAAAACAATGGTGCATCTTACAATAGATGGTGTCTCAGACCTTGCTCCTGGGGGACGGTGTTGTGATCACAAGGTCTCCTGGAGGACTGCTGGAATTTGGGGAATCTCGGGTCTCTGGAAGTGGAGATCATCTTCCCACTGGTCCCTGAACAGAAGCATCAAATGACAGCTAACTAAAAATGGCAGGCAGGCCCACCCCTCTCTGGAAGAATCCCCGTGGTTTCAGATGTACGTGTTCAGTCTCCCATTTTAGGGCCATGTTTCCTTTTTAGGACACTTTGAACCAGGACAGCTTTAACTAGGCGGGACAGGAGAGGTGGGGGCACTGCTGACCTTGTTCTCCACACCCCCATTCCCAAATCGTCTTGTTGGATTTCTCGAGGTCTCTTGGTTTCCGCAGCCTTCCTTTCCCTTTGGGTCCTCTTTTCAGGAAAGGATTTTTGAGACCAAACTCAGGGTGCAGAAGGAGCCAACAAAATCCAGAACGCTGCTTGACCCAAGATAGCAAATCAAGGAGAGAGCCACCCCCCTCCTTCCAGGGAGCCCTCCTTTGCTCAGGGCTCTCGTCCTCTCAGCTGTGTGATCAAAATGGGATATGGCAGCCAGATTGCCGTGGGGGACCATTTGCTTCATGGTGTTGTTTTTAAGGTGATCTATATGAAGGAATCGGCTTGAGGAGTGGTTGGCTTCCTTAGAAAAAGCACCATCTGGGTTTAGATTTCATATTTACTATTTTAAAACTTTGCGATCAGATGCCCTCCTCCCTCCGCTGGGGGTTTCCCAGGCTTGCCTGGGGGAGTCTCTCTTCAAGCATCCCTTTCTTTCCCAAACCCTGGGACAAATGTTTGTTTTTCTCACATATTCATCAAGGCCCTGGGCCTTCAGAAAGTACTAAGGAGCTCAGTGGTGGCTTGGGAACCTGGTGCCTGCCTTGGGGGTGGGGTGGGGGGTCGGGCGGGAATGTTTCACTGAGAACAGTGCTTGGCAGGCCCACTTCCTGCCCCACGCGGGCATTCACCATGGAAGGCTGGGGCAGGGGGTGGTCTTGGCACATTTGCGATGCCCACTAGAAGCCCTCAGTTTTGAGAGGGAAAGGAACTTTCTCATGGGTTTTCCGCTCCAAGAGTATCAATCAGCCTCAGAGAAACACAAGTGAGGCACGAAGTGGTTTCCTAGCAGGAACAGTGATTACAAAGGCCACCGGCTGGCTTTGTATCTTTTGTTCCTGCTGGCGCCTTAGTCAGAATTTTGGGGCCGCCCAAGTGCAGCCTTGGCTTGCCTGGGTCTGCCGATCCTGGAAGTCAGGCAGGAGAGAGGAAGGAAAAGGTGCCGGTAGGGAGAGAGCCCAGCTCTCGAGTCCTTGCTGTGGCTCTCTCCCTGTCGCTCACATGATGAATGGCTTTCTGCAAATCTCTGGGCTGCCGATCCTTGACGTGTCAACAGGGAAAGATCAGACCAATCTCGAGAGGGGGTGTGTGTGTGAAATTTATGTGGCTTGTGAAATTTACGTGGGTGTCGCCATCAGCTGGGCACTGAGTTGGTGCCCCTTAGAAATCACTCCCTGCTGCGCTTTTACCTTCCCTCTCCCCTTGGAGGGTAGAATTCCTATCTCATGTGATTTACATGATTTTTGAAATGTAGTCGAAGCAGGGGAACGAGGGAGGATTTTAACAAGGGGGAAGAAAGTAAAGTTGTCCCCTGCCCCCCCCATCCCGTTTACCTCCCCACCAAAACTTGTTGACACTTTGCTTGGATTACTGGGCAGAAGGTACCCAGCCGTGACTGGTCACCATATTTCCTTGCCCGAAGCCGCCTCCATTGGACCCCGCCCTGCTGGTCTGTTTTGCGCTCAGCAGAGCTGTGGGGTGCAGGGAGAAGGGACCCTTGCCAAGGTGAAGAGTTTTATCTGGCTTCCTGACAGCTGTGAGAAATCCTGATTGACAACAGAGCAGAATCCAGGCAGGGAGCTGGGAGGATGGCACAATGTGTAGAAGCCCTAGGGCGGGAGACAGGTCCCCACGTGTGAATTTTGAGAGGCATTATTGGTTTCAGATAGATTTTTCATCCTCATATTAGAAAGGAGTGCTTCTTTAATATGGGATCAAAAACTATGTCAGACTATAATGAAGGGCAGTTGCTTCAGGGCAGAGAAGGGTCTGTGTAGAAACGATGACCCAGCGCCCTAGGCGACGTGGGCTTTGTGCTAACAAGAGCAGTTGAATTTGAATTTAGAGCACTCGCTGTGTGCTGTGAATGGCTCTTGGAAGCCAGCAGCCTCTGCGGAAGAGACCCAAAAGGTTTCTAATATGCAAATGCTGCTCGGTAGGAAGCCCCCAGGATAAAGAAGTCACACGAAGCTCATTCATCATTTTTATACAGGTGGGTTCCTAGACTGATTTTGAGATTTCATCAGTGTGCAAATTAATTAAGCTATTAAAAGGTGATGCAGAAGCATGCACGGGCATCTTTGGCCTTCTCTGACAAGGAGCGCACTGCTTTGGGTCCAATTGTCAGAATAATTATTTTCTCCCCTGCAAACTCCTGGCAGAAAATTCAGCACGATGCATTGGTATGCTTTTAATTATCCACAGGATCTGAGGATGGGGGCTACACGGGATATATTTTTATGAACTATCTAGATTTGTATATGTGGAAAAATACCTATCAATCCTTCCAGCCAGATTCATTTATTTTAAGCAAATCATGGTGTCAGATACAGGTTTGGGGCTTGGGGGCTTCAGGATAGGTATTTGCCTTCATGATAAATGGATTTCATCTCCATTTGCCTGAGTGACATAAAAAAAAAATGTGAGCTTTTGTCAACCTGCACTTGCTGCCTGCAAGCCAGATTTTCGGTGGGCATTGTTCTCATAATTGGCATTAACAAGACATTTCAAAATATAGGCTAAGGGCCAAAACAGAGCAATTGAAGAAAATTAATCTATTCTGTGGAAATGTAAACCATTTGGACCAAGTATGCAAGGGTGTGTTAAACTGAAAACAACACAGGTAGCAAGAACAGAATGTCTTTCATTTATTCAGTGCTCCATTTATTAATTTGCTCAATTAATTTGGTCAGTTTATTAATTTGGTGGCACCTGACCTGTGCCAATCCGTGAGTTAGATCCTGGGGATCCAGAGTAAAGGGTTGTCACGGGAACAGGTGGATAAGCGTTTGTTCAAATGGCTGGGCATCCAAAGGACAGAGTTGCAGTGGAAGGATGGGCGGAGTGGTCAGAAAAGGGGTCCCTTGATGGTGGGAATTAACCCGAGGAAGTGTGTGCGCCTACGTGTCCATCCACGCGCAAGCGCATATGTGCGCATGCGCATATGCACGTATGCTCAGCGCTGGTGGTGTTGAAATGGTAAGAGTGTACTGAGGTCCTGGGGTAGGAAGGCGATTACTACATACATTCGTTTGGTTTGGCTTTCATAACAAAGTGCCTCAGGCAGAGTGGCTTAAACAGCAGAGAGTTACTGTCTCACCGTCTAGAGGCTAAAAATCTGAGGTGGTGGTGTAGACAGGGCTGGTGTCTTCTTAGGCCTCTCCCGTTGGCTTCAAGAAGGCCACCTCCTCTGTGTGTCTTCACACGGACTTTCCTCTGTGAGTGTCAGTGTCCACATTTTCTCTTCTTCTGAGAACACCGGTCATATCAGTGTAGGGCCCACCCTCGTGATCTTATTTTAACTTAATTACTTCTCAAAATACCTTCTCTCCAAAATGGTTACCTTCTGACCTACTTGGAGTTGAGGCTTCAACATAGGAATTTTGAGGGGGACACAACTCAACCCATAATACTCTATGGGGCAACAGAATGCAAGATCTGAATCCAAGATTCGGAATTGAATGCTAGTAACAGGTGTAATTTGTGAGAGAGGTTATAGAGTTTAAAGAAATTTAATCCTACCCGCCCTGAGTTATTGTGAGTGAGTCACAAATTAAAGCCATGATAGAGAAACAGTGGAAGGAGGAAGAACTGATGTCGTCCCCATCTTATTCAGGGAAATGCAAACTTTGATAATTAGATTCAGAAAGTGAAAATCCTCCTGCTAAAACCCAAAGGAATAGATGTGGTTGTACAACATTGACAACACTAAATTGTCACTGAATCGTTCCCCTTAAAATGGTTCATTTCATATGAATTTCACATCAATAAATAAAAATAAAAACAAAACAGAGCAAAGCAAAATGACAGACAGCCATTGGTAGAATTTTTTTTTAATTTAAATTCAATCAGCCAACATATAGTACATTATTAGTTTCAGAGGTAGAGTTCAGTAATTCATCACGGTAGAACTTTTAAAATGATGAATATAAAGTTCACAACTCCAGAGTAGATTAAAAAAAAACAAAAATAGACCCTAAAAGTAAATGAGAGCAAATAAATATAGCATGACAACCTCACAGCCAAAATGCACAAAATGATTTGATAGACATAAGACAACTATGAGCTAAGATGATAAATATATATGATTTATACTCTTTAAAAGGCTTTCAAGTTGTATTTAAAAACCAGTGACTTCTATAGTCTGCTAACACGGAATACCTCTAAAATAAAATGTGATGAGATTGAAAATAAAATAACAAAGGAAAGTTGGACATGCAACCCAGATTTCAAGAAAGCACAGTTGGCACTGTTACGTTCACAAAAGGGATCTTCAAAGCAAGAAGCATTAAATGGGAAACAGAGTTATGTTATGTCAGGAAGTTGTATGTTCTACAATAGATGTACTTTTGAAGTGTGTACAATGTCCCAGTTACTATGCTGGGCACGCGTCCTGCATTATTTCTTTAAAGTCCTTTGACGTATGTGCTATTATTATCCTCATGTCAGACGAAGGGTAACCAGGATTAGAGCACCTTGCAGCTAATCGGGGATAGCCTAAGAATCTGATCTCAGAGACTGATGCTTAATCACCACAACCCACTTCATGCTCCCAGCAGCCTCATAGCGTATGTGTCAACCAAATGTTGCTTAAAATAGAGGCTAACGGTGAAGTAGTGTCATGTTTTGCATCATCTTTACCGACCTTTGCGAGCGGTGATTAAAACATATGTGGTCATAAAGGAAATATCAGCAGATTCCAGATTGATTGTGGAAACTGTCCAGGCCACGTTCTCTGACTCCAACACCGTGAAAATAGAAACTATTAATAAAAATGAAATAAAAATATCTATCTGATCACTTAAGAAATAAAACAAGAAGACCCCCTCATATCTCTCCGAAACTCAAATCCATTTCTTAATAGTTTATTGGGAAGTTAATAGAAAGGGAATACTTCTCTCAAAAACATATGAAATGTAGCTAAAGTTGTCCTTAGAGGCCACATGATAACAGCAAATGACTACATTTTTTGAAAAGAAAGATACAAAGAAATAGATGGCATACTCATTCAGGAAAACAGGTAAGAGATAAAATAAGATGCAAGTCAGTGGAAAAGGTAATTGAAGCAGAAATTCTGATTTTAAAAGGGGAGAGCCCCCCTACCCCCCAGTTTAATTGACTAACAAATCTAAGAGCTGGTTTTCTGGTTGAATTTCTGGAACACTTAGGAAAACAAAAGAGACAACGGAAATTCAGAGAAATAAACAGCTATAATCATAGATCTGGAGATTTTAAAATTGTAAGGGAAATAATACTATGGAAAAAATGGGAAATTTCAAAGAAATGGATGATGGACATTTTGCTGGGAAGAATAAAAATTGTTCTAAGATAAAAAGCTTCAAACAAATCAATGTACTTGGAAGAAATGTAAAATTGTTAAAGAATTTATTCTAAAATTTATCTTAAGGCCAGACAAATTTCTCTTGCTATTTAAACTTTGAAGGAAGAGCTAATTTCTGTGCTGAAAAAAAACTCATGGAAAATAATTCTAATTTTACAAAGCTGGCTTAATGTGGATCTTAAAACTTCTCATCGATAGCACAAATAGGAAAATTATAAGTGTATATTTTATATGATGTAGATGCAAAATTTGAAATCATGAAAGCTAAATTCAAAACTGGGATTTATGTAAAGAATCCAAGGACAGTTTTGTATGTGGAAATTTTTCTGATTGGTCATGCCATGTGAGCCAAAACAAACCTGATAGTATCAGTTAATGCTGAAACATAATTGATAAAACTCAACGCACACTCAGATTTTAAAACGCTAGCCCCATAAAATATACTAAAGTAATAGCTAGCTTTGCCATATATACAAAGTCCAACAATAATAGCAGGTCATAGTAGGGAAAATGATTGTATTAAAATAGCAACAAAAATCATAGGAGTAATACCATAAAGGGACCTTTATATGAAGACTCCTAACTTTTATTAAGAGACAGTAAAGGGGGCGCGTTGGTGGCTTAGTCAGTTGAACATCTGACTCCTGGTTTTGGCTCATGTCATGCTCTCAAAGTCCTGGGATGGAGCCCCATGTCAGGCTCGGTGCTCAGCATGGAGTTTGTTTGAGCTTCTCTCCCTCTCTCTCTCTCTCTCTGCCCCTCCCCCTGCTTACTATCTCTCTCTCTAAAATAAATAAATAAATAAATCCTAAAAAAACAAAGATAATAAAGGAGATTCAAATGATAGGGGGAGCTATTATTCTATATGACTTAATGATACAAAGATATTAGTTTGTCCCAAGTTAACTACAGGCTTCATAAATGTCAGTCACAATTCCCACTGTAATTTTTTGGGGAGGAATTTGACAAATAAGTCTAAAGTACATGGACTACAGGAGATATGAATAAAAGAAATGATGACCAGAGATATAAAATGTATAAAGCTACAGTCATCGAACCAGGAGACCTATTAGTGATAGGCTGAGTGGTTAATCTTTTAACTCAAATCTGTGTAAGAGCTCAGGGTCTAAACAAGGACACATCATACAATGGGAAATAGATTGAGTCTTTCAACAAATGGTATTGGTTCTTTGTGGAAAAAATCAAGTTGGAGTCGCTCTTTACTTCAAACACCAAAATAAATTCCAGATGGAGTCAAGATTTAAATGCAAAAATATTCTGCTGCTTTGCTAATCAAGCAATGCAAATTAGAGTGAAATGTTACTTTCTTTTTCTGTGATATTGGCGAAGATTTAAAAAAAACAACAACAAACACTTGATTTTGGTAGAGTGTCGTGGAGAGGGACTTTCACAGACTTCGGGTCCTAATTTAAAAGAATTTAGCTCTTCTGAAGAGGGATATTTATTAAAAACCTCTTGAAAAGTTCAAGCTCTGTGACTTACAGATTCCATGTCTTGGCATCTATCTCAGAGAAAAAAGATAAATAGATAGATAGATGATAAATACAGAGACAAAGGATCCATATTTTAATCATATTTGTAATAAGGTCCAATAATTGGGAATTTGTTAAATATCACACAGTCCTAAGGATGAAATAAATATTTATTTATATACTTATAAACAAGAATTTTGAAGACTATGTGATGACAAATAAGATACTCATGATGTAATGTTAAACAAAAAGGATGATATAAGCAGTACATGCCTATATAAAACAAACTCAATTTTATTAAAAACATATAAAAGTATAAACAATTGCAAATATGTACAGGAAAATATTAGCAGTGGTCATCCTGTGTGTGAGATTATAAAGATTTTTATAGTGATTATATATTTTAAATTTTCTAAAATTGAAAATTCAGTAATTTTGTAAATAGAAAAATAATTATTTAAAAAACAACAACAACACCGAATGCAAGCTGGTGCAACCACTCTGGAAAACAGCATGGAGGTTCCTCAAAAAGTTGAAAATAGGGCTACCCTACGACCCAGCAATCGCACTACTGGGTATTTACCCTAAAGATACAAATGTAGTGATCCAAAGGGGCACGTACACCTGAATGTTTATAGCAGCCATGTCCACAGTAGCCAAACTGTGGAAAGAACCTAGATGTCCATCAACAGATGAATGGATAAAGAAGATGTGATTGATATATATATATATTATGCAGCCATCAAAAGAAATGAAATCTTGCCATTTGTGACGACGTGGATGAAACTAGAGGGTATTATGCTTAGCGAAATAAGTCAATCAGAGAAAGACAATTATCATATGATCTCCCTGATACGAGGAAGTTGAGAGGTGGGGTTTGGGGGGTCGGAAAAGAGTAAATGAAACAAGATGGGATCGGGAGGGAGACAAACCATAAGAGACTCTCTAAACAAACTGAGGGTTGCCGGGGGGAGGGGGGTAGGGAGAGGGTGGTGGGGTTATGGACATTGAGGAAGTTATGTGCTATGGTGAGTGTTGTGAAGTGTGTAAACCTGGCAATTCACAGACCTGTACCCCTGGGGCTAATAATACATTATATGTTAATAAAAAAATATAAAAAAAAGCTTTAAAAACCCACCAAGTCAAACAATAAAAAAAAGTTAAAGGTAAAGAAATGAAGTGAAAACAAGTGGAAGAGGGAGAAATAAATGTTTAATTTTTAAGGCACTCAGAAGAATTTGAAGGTATGAAAGAAGGGAAACGATCATAAACACAATTGTTCATAGATGTAATGCTTGTAAATTAAAAGCTAATTGTCTGAAGAGCAAAACCAAATTAAAAAGTTAACACCAAGCTGAAAAAAATACTTGCAATAAAATTGATAAGGCCACAATAAATAAGAAAAAAAAACCAACTCCCTTTTGAATATAGAAATGGTCAAATTATATTAACAGATAATTTGATAATAGAAAAAAATCAAAATATTGAGTATGCACAAGGAAATAAAAGTTCCAGAAATCAAAGAAATACATATTGAAACTAGATGGAAATATTATAGCTTCAGAAAAATATTTACAGAGATGAGAAGTGTTCATAATTTCATATTGGGAATGAAGAGGTGAGTGAACTTCGTGCTTGATTTTATGAAAATAAATGAATTATAAAATGGATGGAAGAACATATACCAAATGTAATGACAATGGCTATTTTGAGTTAGGGAGATTAAAGGTTATTTTGAAGCTTTTCTTTAGTGGTGTTCCACAGACTTTGTACATAGCAAATATTATTTTAGAAGCCATTATGAAAACGAATTTGTCCATATGCAAATGCATCCATGATCACTGTCTTTCATGGGAAGGACACCCCCTGAATTATGGAAAGGCCTTCTAAACGACAGAGCATCAGCTCTTTTCAGGTATCTGTCCCAACAGAAATCTGGACCAACTGGGAACAAAGAGGGGTCGAGAAACATTTACCACTGGCCTAAATTTTCCTGCTTTTCAGCTGGGCTTCCTGATGCCCTAGGTGCTCAGTGGAGTTCTCTAGGGGTACCAGGATGCAGAGGGAGCCCCACAGGGATCTCCTCCCCCCTTCCCTCCCTCTTGCTGCTTCCCTCTTCCCTATCCACCCCTCCTTTCCCACATCACCAACATTATGCCTCAACAATTTCATCTTTAAAAGATAAACATTAAGGGGCGCCTGGGTGCCTCAGTGGGTTAAAGCCTCTGCCTTCGGCTCAGGTCATGATCCCAGGGTTCTGGGATCGAGCCCCGCGTCGGGCTCTCTGCTCAGCGGGGAGCCTGCTTCCCTCTCTCTCTCTCTGCCTGCCTCTCTGCCTACTTGTGATCTCTGTCTGTCAAATAAATACATAAAATCTTTAAAAAAAAAAAGATAAACATTAATAAAAAACTTTTAAAAAACAGGGTTCTCGAGCTTTTACAGAGAGGCTCTGGAGCGGAGAACTCCACTGGGTTTCTCCTTGGCCGGATTCTAACATATCCCCAAGGTGGGCGCCCGCTTTCCGCCTGGCCACTTCTTCTGGAAGTGGGCTCCCTTCTTGCCATCCCACCGTTCTGCAGTTCTGTTGGTGGAAATGAGCTGCACTCACGGCTAGCTCCACACCTCCGTCCTGGCCTCTGGAAACCCACAGAACAAACTTCACCCCTTTCCTTTTTTCAGAGTAGAACCCATGTCTTGGTAGAAAATACAGATAAACAATAAGAAGAAAATAAGAATCAGCTGGAATCCAGCCATCCAAATAGAACTCAGGGGAACATTTCTGGGTGGGCAGGCTTTCAGGTTGGTGCTTTGTACAATTCCACATAGACTTTTCAAAAAAAACAAAGGAACGGTGAATATAGTTCTCTCTTTTCTTTTTTAAAAAATTTAAATTCAATGCATTAACATATAATGTATTGCTAGTTTCAGAGGTAAGAGGTCAGTGATGATGCATTTACTTCCTTTTAAAATTCATTTAAAAATTCATTTTTTTTTAAACTTGGCAATACACAGACATCTCTCACTAAACTTCAGTTATTGCTTAGTGAAAAAATTGAAGTTCTGTGCGAAAATGCTCATCAGGGGTCTAGCCCTCATTATTCTAAAAGGGAAGCGTTGTCGTGGTTGTAGATCAGTTGCAAACTTCCAGCCATGAAGATTCATAACAGCTAATGCGATAAGCGTGAGGAATACCAGAGAAAGTTCAGCCCCTGTTGGCTGGTAGGGTTCGTCCTTGCGACTTCTTCTGAGGGAGAGCCAGGCAAAATGCTTTCTCACCCTCAGGGAGAGTCATGGGTTCTGCAAGACGGAGCGGGTTCTCTTTTATCACGAAAGTGGGAGGTCTGGCCTAGGCCCTTCTCTTGAGACACACCTTCCCGGGGCCCAAGTCCTGAACCTTGGGCTGCCTTTCAGGGGTTCACATGTCCAAGTTGCCTCTCATCTTACGAGGAGGGTTCTGAGCCGAGGTCGTGACTCCAGGGGCACGTAAGTCCAGGAGGAATGATCATGAGTAGTTTCCCAGTGTCGTGGTGTCCCTCTCTATTTTCGGTACCTCCCGAGGAAGGAGTATTGCTATTAAGGAATGAATGAAAGGAGGGGAAGATTGCCACACTCGTGTGTTTCTGCAGTCGTGTGGATTTAGAAATTTTCCTCGTAAAGCCCAACCGTGACATTCAGTCAGAAAGTCAGGCAGAGCAGGAACCAGGCCTAGCGGGCTGGCAGGAAAGCCAGGTTCCCATGGGTTTTTATAACACGGCTGATAAACAATCCTGGCAGGCACCTGGGCCTCCTGGTGCAACACGCCTATTGTGTAAGCCCGTGTGGGTGGCGGTGCGCGGTGAGAGGCAGCAGCTGCGACGGGCATGCACGGTATGCTCTTCTCGCCAGGGCTGAATCATCGCTGGAAACCATCTGAGGCTACCCAGGGGGACAAAAGCACAGACAGCGGCCCGGGCACGGCTAAGCCATTGCCACCAGCTGAGGTCCGACGGGTTTTCAGGAAGGGAGAGTCTGTGGGAGGGCCCAGTTGGTGGCTGGTGGGGAGGCCACTCGTCAAGTCTGAGCCTCAGAAGACATGCCATGCTCCCCGGGACATGTGGGGTCAATGTTTTGGGTAGACTCTCACTTGATTTTTCAAGGTGAAGTTTGCAAGCTTGAGTTGAGCCTTTAAAGATCATCTCTGTGGCTCATTCCATGTGCTCTGTCCGCCCTGTTTTGGACGCTTGAGGGGCCGTGACTCTGCATCTGATGGATGGACAGAGCCCACAGTGGCCATCGGGTGGTCTCTGGACAGCCCTGCCCTCCGTGTCCCCACCAAATGAGCAGAGAGGTCTTGCTTGGCAGTGATTCCCAATGTCGGGACCTCTGAGAACAATACTGAATCCGAAGGCTCCTGAGGGCTCGCTCGGTGCCAGACACTGGGGTGGACATTTACATGAATGACAAATGTCTCCCCACAGGATGTCATGTCAGACTTCCTGGGTTCAGATCCCAACTTTCCTGTTTACCATTGGGTGATGGTGGGCAAGTCATGCCTCTGTTTCTGTGCAGTGTGTGTGTGTGTGTGTGTGTGTGTGTGTGTGTATGTGTGTGTGCCTGTATGCATGTAACAGGTGTAACTACCTCCCAGAGTTGTCATGAGACTTAAGTGGGATAAACAAGGAAGACGCTTTGAATAGTGACCACAGTGCCTTAAACACTGAATGTTCTAGAACCTTCTTCCAGCAACAACGTGAGGGAGTGCCCATGCTGGGACGCTTACATGGTGGGTGAAGCCGCAATGTGGGAGATCATGCCCTGACCTGATGAGCTGATTTAACCTTGGTCATGCGTTCCATTATGACTGATGTTTAAATTCAGTATTTCTTACTGTCTTTTAAGACCTCTGTCACTTCTCTTGCCCTTAATGGATTAAAAAGAGGAGTCTGTTTGGCATTATTTATCCCACATTTATTCTCTGGGAGAATTCAATAAGGTTCAACCTGGACACTTCCTGCTTCTGATACGGAGGGTTTGAACTCTCTGTACTGGTCTTAGAAACAGACTTCTCCGCTCAAAGCCACCTTGCCAACCTCCCCATTATGTATCACTTGCAGAGGAGAAATATCAGTTGAGAGCAGATCTGGTTGTGTGGGGCCTGGGCTGCCCCCTTCCTGTGCAGAGCGACAGGGAAGGATTGCATGGGCAAGGTCCACTTGGTCTGGCTTGCTGCCTGAATTTCATCTGGTTCAACCTGACTGGCTCAGGTTGGGGAAGGGGGCTCGTGCTGGTGTATTTTATTGTGGATTTGGTCTTCCCTCCAGGGCTTTTCCCTCCTATCACAAGGCTCTTAGGTGTGTTTCTATACACCTGAGTTTGCTGCGTCAGACCCCAGCTCACCACGGTGCTGGGCTGATGATGAGCACGTTGGCAGGCACCTGACTACATGGTAGCAAGGCGTTGGGCACGCGAGCCTCCTTAAATCCAGCAGCACACTGCTGAGTGCCTTCTAGTCAGTGTGAGTAGGTTAGTGTCCCCCAGGGTTACTCTAGAGTTTCTCTAGCTGGGAGGGGGGCAGATGGCTATTTTTCCTCCATGCACAGGATCTTACAAATGCCCCCCCCCCCCATCGACACGTACTTACAGATTCTTCCTTCTGCACCTGGAAAGTTGATACTTGTTTTCAGCTGCATTTACTGAGATGCTAGAATTAATGAACTCTGCTTGTTCAGCATAGATCCTTCCGGTCAGCAGTCAGTGATGAGAGTGCCTTGGGAAGGCTACAACATGATGGGGGAGCAAGGAGATGGGAAAGCAAACAGTGCTGACCCCCAAAGTTTGAGACCTGGGTTCTAGGTTCAAGCCAGTTACCAATCAGATGTGTTTTCTTGTCGAGTTCACTGATGGTCTTGGGCCTTAGCCGAGCATGATGGTTATTAGAAAGGTCTCTTCCAGTTGTAAAAGTCTAGGATTTGGGAAGAACCACACTTTCTAGTTTATTCTGGAAGCGTGGGTCATGGCTTTTGAGACAGAACTGGGTTATAATCTAGTTTAGTCTCTCTCCGCTTTTGTGGCTCTGGGCTCCTGATGCTTCATCTTTCTACTTTGCAGAATTGTTGGAGGACCAGCGCTCATGCACAAAGAGAATCTTGCCCAGACCCAGCCTATGGCAGGGACCCAGTACATGGAGGGCTTCTGTTCTAGCATGGTGTCCGCCCAGCAGCTCAGCTGTAGCTACACATGCCCAGCAGCACAGGAGGCAGAGTGGCCGCCGGGGATAGAGACAAAGGCAACTTTGAAAGAAAAAGAAAAGATTGTTCTCAGTGCCTTCCCGTGGGGCTCCTTAATCAGAGTTGGCCACTATCTCCCACGTGTGCTGTTGTTGGGTAATTAGTGTCCTGGGCAAAGCCAAGACCAGGGCGAACTGAGTGCCTTTGTTTTAGTCTTGTAAATTTCAACACAGGTTGGAAGGAACAAAACCCCAATTCATTTGAGAGATACTCTAAGTCTGGTTCCGCGTCCTGAGCCAGGGGAGAAGCTGCCTTACAGCCCAGGAGTGGATGCTGGGTTGGTCAGCTCAGGCCGTAGAAGGGCCTTGAGGATGGGAAGAGGTGCAGAAAGGTTGCCTTTTGACTGTAATTGGCAGACGCCTTCTGGTGTCAGTGTCCTGGTGATATGGTCTGTGCAGGGAAATGCCGGGAGCCCTGTTCTAGAATAGACCTGAGGGCAATACTATTTTATTTTTTTTCCCCTTTGACTCTTGATATCTTTCAATATGAATGCTCTGAGAGTTACTGCCTTGAATTTTATAAACACTGCAGGTCTGTTTCTCCTGTCAATCATGGAAGGCGCAGAGCTGAATCTCCTCTCCTAATGGGTGTTCAGGAATTTGCAAGGTTGAAGGAGTTAGGTTGCCACAGAGAGTTCTAGTAAAGACAGCAGTATTTGAGAAATTCAGACTTTTGGGACCTGCGAGGTGACAAATACGTACGAGGATGGCGTTCTCTGTCCCCGTAGATGGAATGGCCCAGTATGACTGGATCACAGATTGCAAACAGAGGGGTGAGGAGAGAAGAGATTGCCCTCAGTGAATGTGCTTGGCTGGATATCAAGTGGGAGCCCCTGCTCAAGATGAAGCTGGTCCACTGGGGTCCACGGATGCCTGGGATGCCTGGCAAGCTGGTGAGTCCGTCCATTAGAGGTTGCAAGAGGGTTGAGGGCCTCCTAGGAAAGAATTTACCTTAGAGGAAGAGGCACTCAGAAATGACAAATGCAATTAGAAAAAGAACCTTGGTTATTAAATTCAGAAGGAGGCGATTCTGAGCCCCAATTTACAAGACTTTGTTACTGATATTACCTCCTGGCTAAGATCTGCAAGGAATAATAATTGTGTTCTATGGACATTCTAGGATGTGGGGTAAGGGATGTGACAATTAAAATATGAAAGTTAGCTCTTTTAACAAATCCTGATGCTCCCCTGGGGCCAAGCAGAATTGCTTTACTGTCTTCGCAACAGACAGTAGAACATTCTCCCTGGGTTGCTACTATCCACTGAGCGTGGGCTCTGGAGGCAGGTGGATATACCTGGCAGGTGCAGAGTTCCTTGGCAGAGCCGGTGGTAGTGAGCGGCCGGCCCCTGGAGCCCAGCAGGAGAAAGCTACAGATGTCACTGGTGACTCTGCACTTGCCTATAACCCAGGGGAATGGCTGTCTGGAGTCGCCCAGAATGATTCAAGGACTCACTTCCAGAGAACTGATTCTGTATTTGTACATGGAGAAAAAAGGAGCAAAAGCCAGGTTATACTTGATTTTAATGTTTCAGGATTTCATTTTCTGTAGTAGAGCAGACACCGTTGATTATTTCCTTGGTATCTGTTTCCTGCTTCCCCAGTTCTAAAAAAAAAAAAAAAATCCTGATTTTGTTCAGGTATCCTCCCTTCATGCATGGGAGGTCATCCCACTCGTAGGGGTTAGGGGTGAGACTGGTTGGTTTAAGAGTCAGTCTGTTCCTGTGTCCAGCGATTGGCTAGTGTTGGTCATATAACTCAGTTTGGTCAAATAAAATGTGGAGAGGAGCTAGCTATGCACATTTGAAAAATTCATTCATCTGCGGTCTCTCAGGACAGTGTCCAGAAGCAGCCCATTCTTTTCCCCTCTGGAAATAGTCATGCATGAATGGGGGTCAGACCAGCTGCGTTTTGCTTTCTGTCCTGCTAAGCTGAAAGAGGGGCAGGACAGAGAAGGGTTGGAAAATGTGCGCAGAGCCTCCGACTTAAGCCAACTGTAAAGATCGCTATTCCTTTGGAACTTCCAGGTATACGTGTCCATAAATTTCTGTGTTGTTTATGGCAGTTGGACTTGAGTTTTCTGTTACTTGAATCTAAACATGTTTCCTGATAAATGTGGTTTGGTTGATGGCTACAGGTTTCCAGGTTTCCAGATGTCCTGGACCAAAGGGACCGTTTCTTCTGCTCGAGGATATATACATTCTAACTGAGAAGATGCTTCCCTGTCACTTTTTTTTCTTTAACATTTTAAAAAATTTGAATTCAATTAACATATAATGTGTTGTTGGTTTCAGGGGTACAGGTCTGCGATTCGTTAGTCTCATATAATACCCAGCACTCATTACATCACGTGCCCTCCTTAATGCCCATCACCAAGTCACCCCATCCCTCCACCCGCCCCCCTCCCCGCCCCCGCCCAGCAAACCTCTAGTTTTTTTCCTATGATTAAGAGTCCCTATGGTTTGTCTCCTTCTCTGGTTTTGCTTGTTTTATTTTTTTCTTCTCTTCCTCTATGATCCTCTGTTTTGTTTCCCAAATTCCACATTTCAGAGAGATCATATGATAGTTGTCTTTCTCTTATTGATTTATTTCGCTCAGCATAATACCCTCTAGTTACACCCACATCATTGCAAATGGCAAGATTTCACATTTTTGATGGGGGCATAATATTCCTGTGTGTGTGTGTGTGTGTGTGTGTGTGTGTGTGTGTGTGTGTGTGTGTATGCCACATCTTCTTTATCCGTTCATCTGTTGACGGACATCTGGGCTCTTTCCATAGTTTGGCTATTGCAGACATTGTGTAAACATTGCCTCCCTGTCACTCTTACGTGGGACGTATTATTTCTCCCGTCAGAGCTTGACATGGCTAGGTCCTGTGTTTGGGATAATCAATTGTCTCTGGCCATACCCAGGCTTCCCACTGAGAGATAGGGTTTATGTTCCCTCTTTCTGAATCCGGGTTGACTCTAATGACTTGGTTTAATCAACACAGTACAGTAAAAGTGATGCTGTACCACTTTAGAGGTTAGGTCAGATAAGGCGACACAGCTTCTACCTGGTTCTTGGGATGCTTGCTCTGGGGGAAGCAGTGACCATATAGGAAGTCCAGCTACCTGAGGTGGCCATGCTGGCATGGCCATGTTTAAGGGCTTTGTCTGAATGCCCCGGCTGAGTGCCCAGAGGACAACCTGCATGGACCGCCAGCCCCGTGAGTGAACCACCTCGCACGCCCAGCCCCGTGTAGCTGGGCCGAGGTCACATGATCACAACTCCTGCACATGTGTGGCTGCTACAGCATGGGGCCTCAGATGAGGACTGCCCGGCTGACCTTCCCCTCAGTGCCACAAAATCGTGAGCAAAAGAAAATGATTGTTTTAAGCTACTAAGTTTTTGGATCATTTGTTACAGCAAAGTAACCCTCATCCAAGCTGCTCATTGTTTTGTTTCGTTTTGCTTTTGATTTGTAGTTTTAGCTTCCCAACAATTACGTGGAAAGGATTTCTTCTCTCTTTCTCTGTGGTAGAAGTACAGGGCATTAGTCTCAGAATTCCGCCTCATTCCAGCCCATCTTTGTTTCGAGTCAAACTTGCAAACTAGCTTAAGAAAGGGGAATGTGTTGGAACACCCTGGAGGGTCTGCAGAGCTCCAAAGGCCAGTAGTCAGTCCATTTCTCCTCCTTGTGTAGTGTCCTCCCACATTGTACTAGGGTTGGTCTATGCGGCAAGGGGGACGGCACGTCATTCTGACATTAGGTCATTAGGTGCTGCAGCTTTTGTTTTTGGCTCTCTGTCTTTCTCCTGGATCACCCACACTGGGGGAAGTCATGTCATCAGCAGCCCTCTGGAGAGGCGTGTGTGAGGAGTTGAGACCTCACCAACAGCCACCTTGGAAGCGAAGCCTCCGGCCCCAGTCAGGCCTTCAGATAACTGCTACCTACTCGAACGTCCTCATGGTCACCTCACAAGAGATCTGACGACCAAATGGCCCAGCTAAGCCTTTCTAAATTTCTGATTCTCAGAAAGATGTGAGACGTACAAAATGTTTTTATTTTAATTGCTATGTTGTGAGGATATTTTGTTACACAGTAACAGCTGTAGTAGATACGAAGTCTTACAACCCTTCCTGGCTGTCAAGGATAAACCAATCGAAATCCCCAAAGGAGTCTCCTCTGGTGACTTTTATTCAGTTCCTGGTACGTTTACATGGTGGAGAGAAAGAAATCTTTTTCACCTTGTCCTAGGTAGTGTTTCTCAACCCAGTCCCATCCCCCTCACCCCCACGCACTCTCCAGATAGAGAAGTCCACTGTGGGCAGGGATGTGTTGGCGATCCCCATGGGAGGTATATATTGTTCCATATTATGGTACTTGGCTGTATTTTTTTTTTTTTTAACAAAGGAAGTCATGGAAAGAACAACATTTATTGGTTCTTTTTATATGTCAAGCAGCCTGATAGATACTTTGTGTACTTTAACAAAAATAAAAAAGCAAGTCAACCCCAAACCTGCTGATAATAGTTCTTCTGTCTTCTAAGGGCAAGGGAGTAATATAATTTATATCGGCGGGACGCTGAATATACATTTAGATGTTGCTGGGTCAAGGAGAAAGTATGTGTGAGGCTCTGCCAGTTGTTCTGGGGGCCTAAGGGCGAGACACATAGCAAGTGGCCTTTCGTTTAGAGAAAATATGGAGTCTATGACCTTGGAACTGTAGGCATCAGGGTGATGAGCTAGATTGTCCTGCATAATATGGAGGTGAAGATTGAGTTTCTGGGGGTATCTTGAGGATGAAGGACTCCAGGAAATAGAGAAGCAGGGAGATGTGAGGGGAATTGCAAGGAGGGATGGGTACATATGGACGGGTGGGTTGGCATGGCAGAAGGCCAGAACCTACAGAGAAGGTTGCCACTGGGAAATTGCTGGTGTGGTGGGCCGGTCACGAGCCTATGGAAATGAGAGAAGTTGGATGTTTGTTTTTAAATTATTTGGGTTTTAGCGATGTCATCTCTTTCCCAGGGCCCCCAACCAATAGTGAAACCCGCTTCTCATACAGTGCCTCCTGTGACTTTGTTTTGAGGGAGAGCTAGCTGAATTATAAAGTCTTGGCCCACAGCAGAGAGACCAGTCGAGGAAAGGGAAGATGAGTGAGGTTGGAGTTTGGAAAGAGTTGGAATTTTAAGCCAAAGTGACCAAGAGGATGCAAAGCTTTGAGAATATTGACAAGGACATGGGACTTTGCCAGGACATGGGGTTGAACTTGAACCAATGGTATTTAAATCTGAGGGCAGGGTGACCTCAGCAGATAGACCGTTAGATTTCAATGATACTGTTTCAATAAACATGATCTCCATTTTGCAGATGAGGGACTCAAAGCAAAGAGATGCTCATAAATTATTCCAGGTCACATAGCCCCTAAGTGGTGACCCTGGGCTGGAGTGCTTCAATATTCATGTGGATAAAGTGTAGGACCTTGTAGAGCTCCCAGTGCACGCTGTCCAAGGCTTCCTCTTGCCATGAGGGGTTGGCAGCCTTTCTTCTGTAAAGGGCCAGACAGTTGATGTTCTAGGCTTTGCAGACCATGCTGTGCCCACCGCATCTACTTGACTTAGCGTAAAAGCAGCCTCAGACCATGTGCGAATGCAAACTTTATTTGTGGACACCAACATGTGAATTTTACATAATTTTCGTGTGTTATGAAATATCAGTCTTAACATTTTTTTTCAATCCTTAAAAAGTGTAAAAACTATTCTTCACTTGTGGGCCATACAACCCCAGGCAGGGGTCCGCAGACCCCTACACTACACCATTATCAGTTCGTAAGTGACCGGGCAGATCAATAAGAGAGCTTCAGAGAGGAAGGAGTGATGAGTATTGACTGGATACAGAGGAGTCATCGTGGTCTTCTCTCCTAGGAGACGGTTGCTGAAATTCACACAAGGCTCTTCCCAGACACATGAGCACGTTGTAGTCCCTGTTCTTTTAACCTATAGGTCTAAACGGAAGCATCTGTTCCCTCGGACAATTCATACTTTCTCTGTTGACCTCACTTGCTCTGTGTGTGTGTGTGTGTGTGTGTGTGTGTATGGGTGTATGCATGTGTCTGTCTGTGTGTGTGTCTGCATACATGTATGTGTGTCTATGTGTATGTGTCGCATGTTTTTGTGTATGTCTGTATACATAGATGTGTGTGTATATATGTGTGTGTGTTTGTGTGTATGAGTGTATATATCTGTGTGTATGTGTATTTACCTATGTGTATGTGTGTACACATGTCTCTGTGTTTGTATATACATATATGTGCATGTGTGTGTGTTTAATGAGAAGCCGTGACTAGGTATCTTCAAGATACCTATGACTCCCTATGTGGGGCTCGAACTTACAACGCTGAGATCATGACCTGAGCCGAAATCAAGGCTCGGAAGCTTAACCCCCTGAGCCACCCAGGCGCTCCAGGGTCTCTTCTGGCTCTGAAACTCGGGTTTCCTAAAAGACATATCCGATTTCTTAGGGTGAGATTTTCTTGCTCACTCCTGCCCCCTCGTTCTCTTCGATTCTGTGAACACCCTCCCCCACCTCTGACCCTCCTCCCCTCTGATACTCTATTTCAAGGCTGGTGGGATTATCGCATCCAAAAGCATCCCAGGGACAAACAGTCTGAATATCCAGGATAATAAAACGGGCGGGCGAGAGGTGAAGGGGTGTGTCACTGCGCTTTGTCTCGACCCTCAGGGCCGCATGCTTCAACCGTCTCACCATGGCAAGGATTTTCCTGTTTTCTGAAAAGCTGATGTTAACACCCTCGTATTTTCCTTTTTTCTTTTTCCTTCTGGGAAAAAATAAGAATTCATTTTCATTGGGATTAACGAATCTTTCTTCTTCTTTTATGTTGGCAACACGAGGTCTTAGCTGATCTCTGATCTGGCGCTGAATAAAAAATAGAGCATTACAATGGAGCACGGAGGCTGGGGGCTTGAACCCAATTTGGATTACCGCGCACAGCAGCGGGCATTCTGTGGCTAATGGTGGGGCGGGCGGTCTTTGGAGCGGGTCTGAGGGACAGTCCCTGGGGACCGAGCCCCACACGCCCTGATTGTTCCAGCATAATCTGGGGCCCGTCCTGGGGAGCTGAGCCTGCAGTTGGATGCTCAGAGCATAGGGCTCGCTTCTAGCTGTCCGCCGGGTGGGTATGAGGCACCGCCGAGCAGAAGCATGATGGGCGCGGAGCGGATATTCAAGAAGGTCCTGGCACTGGTGTAAGCAGTTAGTCTCTCCAATCTCAGTTTCTCTCTGTGTCAACTTCGGTGGATCGTTTAGACCCCAACGCCTCACTGACGTAGATGCACCGAAGGGATTAGGGGGATCCTGTGGGGTGGAGGGCTGCCTGGGGGTGGGGGCTGGGGTTTCCACAGAGATTCCAAGGGCAGAGGACAGACAAGGTCAAGAGAAAGGGGAGGTAGAGCAGGGGGCGAGTGGCCATCATCTGTCAGAGAGCCCGTTTCTCAGATGCTGGAAGCTCCCTGTGTCGGGATGATTTGGGGTAATAGTTTACAGTTATTTGGGGTGCTAGTTTTAGAAATATCCCCATGACAGGTAGTAAGGCATTAAGGAGAGAGGGTAATTCCTATACTGAGGGGTGCCTGCCTCTCTCAGAGGAACATGTGACTCTTAATGTTGGGCTCGTGAGTTTGAGCCCCACGCTGGGTGTAGAGATGACTTAAATAAATAAAAACCTAAAAAAAAAAAATAATCCATACATTGCGGGCCTGTTGTGAGGACAGTGGGTCTGGTACAGTGAAGGTGGTGCTGTCTTAAGGGGCTTCTATCTGCTTCATTTCCACTTCCACTTTATATCTTAAAATCTGAAGGAAATCTTAGCATATGCTCACCTGCTCTGAGACCTCGATTCCTCCCAACAGATTATCAGTCTCCTGGGACCCACAACCAGGAGCCTCAGGACTGTGGCACAAACTACTCTCCTGGGTCTTTTTCTTTGTCTCTCCTATATAATCACCTTGTCTGGTAAGACGAATTCTTCCTGTTGCCCTCATATAATATTGTCTTTTTCATTCCTCTGAGTCTCTGTTCCCCCATCTATTTCTCATCGTTCTAATGATGATTAAATGAGATGATCCATGGGACATGCTCAGGACAGTGGCTGGCTCACCGTAAATATTCTGTGTTAAAAGATGTTCCCCAGTATCTCTGCACTTTTTTTTTTTTTTTTTTAAAAGGATGACCTATCCCAGAATCCCCAGATTCTGTCTTTGTTGGTCAGTAGCTGTAAGTGTATTTTCTCTAGACGGATGCAGGTAGACGGTGGCCATGCAGATCTGTTTCACTCTGAAATCCTAGGAAATATGGTTCATTTAATCAGTATGTATTTTGTGTCTCCTTCGATGCTCATCATCTGGGGGAAAGCGTGCGCTGGCTGAGCGTAGAATGTGAATGCTCAAGTGGTCTCCTGGGTGGGAATAATGGCTTCTGTTCACCCTTCAAGACTGAACATGTTTTACTTCTTCTCCAACAGCTCGGTCTCCAGCGGTCCTCCTTGATGATATAGCTCCTCATTAGGACTACCCAAGTGAGAGCTTAATTTCTTCCTACCTGCTTCATGGTATTTCTTCCTTCCTAGCTGAAATTCCAGCTCCCCGCAGGTCAAATATCTTCTGTGTCTAGAACAGTGTAGAACATTTACCTTTTGCTTCATGCAGGATGGGCTTCGTGCTTGATGGCAGCTATCTGGCAGCCTCGGTGCAGGACAGAGGGAAGCATATAGGAGAAATTCCTGCTAAGTTCATAGATGAAACTTTCCTGACTAAGGAATTAATCCTTTCGATGAGGGAGTCTGGATACATTTCTGAGGTTGTGGTCTGAGTTCTAGTTATGGATTCAATGGATGCTTCCAGATACTCCTCTCTGTTCTTTTAGGAGAAATTAATCCTGTGTGTCATGCAAATATACAGGACGATGTAAATGTAAAAATTCAATATTTTGTTTGTGTGGTTACTGTAAATCAGTGTAAACACAGATACCTGTGCTTACAATTTCAACTTTTATTTCTTGCGGTAATATTGAAATAGTGTAAACATGGATAATTAAGTTCAAAAGCATGCAGTGTCACTACTCCAAACAAATCGATGGCTGTCAGTTTTCTATGACTCATCCTATTTCCCTTTAAGAGGTATCCATATGACTTTTGCATGGTTAGAGCCATAACAGAGCTAGTAGTAGGAATTCTAATAAAAAATAAGGACGTTATTGATAAGTACTTATTATTTGCCAGGCAAAATGGTTCATGGATATTTTTGAATTTTGAGTTCTCACACTAATCCTATGAGATAGGTGTATAATTATCCCATTTTAAAGATGAGGAAACTAAGCATTAGGGAGAGGTGGGGTTTGTATGTAAGCTCTTCTTCAATCTGGGGCATAGGTCTCCTAGCCTGGGAAGCAGCATCAACATGATTATGGTCAGACCCGACCCAGACCCCCCACTTCACACCAGCAGCCCCTGACCCCATTTCCCAGCTGCCGAGGGGGAGGCGTGGGACGTGAGGTCCCACACAGTGCAGGATAGAGGAAAAGCTGAACCACCCTTGGAGGTCAGATCATGTCCTGGAAAGGTTGATGACATTTGTTCCCAGTGTGTCTAAGATACTGGTGTCAGTTTGACCCCCTCTCCACCCCCCGACTCCTCCAAAGAGCTGCAGCCCGTCAGAAGCCCGGAGTGAGCATAGCGCCGTGAGCCCATCCTTGCCCTTGTCACCCAAACACACACAGTCCTTGTGCCGTGTCCTGGGTTTCAGGCCGGATCGTCAAGTATTGGGAAATGAAGGTACGGGGAGGCCGAGGGAGTGTCTCGGGATCACCCTGATTTCTAGCCGCAGGCATCCTGGCAGGCATAAGCAGGGACCGGTGGCTTTGTCTGGTGACCGTTTATGACCTCCGTGTTTGGCACACATTAGACCCTCTGTAAATCAGTGTTCGGATGGATGGATGGACAGATGGAGTTGCTCATGTCGAACAGTTGTACTCCCTCCTGCTTGCTAAAGACTAAACGATAGGTCAGCAAGGGAAAGCTGAGGGTGTGTAACGGAGCGTGTGAGTCTGTGAGTTTGGTGTGTAGACGGGGAGGGAATGAAGAGACAGGCAGGCGCACCATCATTTTGGCCATGCCTGCTGTAAGCCCCGACGTGGCGTTCCTTTTCTCACGGAACACCCTCCCCAAAGCTACGTGGTAGGTGTTACAGTTTGCATTTTCCGGGTGCAGAAGTAAGGTTCAGAGAGATTAAATATGCTGTCCAAAGTCTTTCTGGGGGGTGGCAGAGCTGAGCCCGGATGCTGTCACTCAAGCCTGTGGCCTCCTGGCCATAAGGTGATGAAGGGCTCAGGGACACAGGCCAGGGCCTGACAGTGTCACAGCGGGAAGAGGCTGGGACCCAATGTATTTGTCCTGCCCAGTCCTGGAGGAGGAAGGGTCGGGGAGGGGAGGAGGGAAAGTACTGGGGGTCTCCGGGAGCCAGGGATTTGGGGAGGTCCCAAAGCTAAACCCTTTAGGCCCCATGTATGAGCAAAGCTGGGAGAATCAGGACACTGAGAGAGGAAAGCGTTCAGGGAGAGAGATGCCTGCCTGCAGTGTAGATGGGAAGGCTTTGGTGGCTGGAAATTTCCATTCCTGCGTAGGCCTTTGTGCCGGGCATCAGAGGGGCATGGATTTTCGAGCTGCGGGCCACAGGGGCACCTGAACAGCGAGTGTCCCCGTGACTCCCCTCCTCCAGCCTCCCTTCAGTAAGACTCCAACCTGGAGGGAGCAAGTGAAAAAAGGCACTGTTCTTCAAGCACAAACCCTTCACCCTTTTACATCTCAAATCCCAGTATCCATGACAACTGGCCAGGGGGAGGAAAATGGCGGTCTCCTCCCCGTTTCATTAACTTGCAGTTGCTCCAGCAACTGAAGATCCCAGGCCAGCCGGATTCGCGGGGCTTCCTTGTTTCCCAGTCCCCCTTGATTGCCCGCCTCGTTGTCTGTGCCAGCTTTGCTTTGTCCTTCCTTGGAGAAGTCTGTGAGAACCAGGATGGGCAAAGTGTCAGGCTCTTGGTGCTGCTGAAAATCCTTTGAGATGGGAGAAGTCCTGGAACAAAGGGACAGAACAAAAAGCCCCCAAGTGCTTGGCCCCTTTCTCTCGGGGTCTTTATCATGTGAAACCCTGGGATTTGAGAGTGTCTGACTTGGCCTTTCCCAGGGATGGCTTGGCAGGGGTACGGAGAGAGGGGGACTAAGAAACGGGTTGCAGAGGAAGCTCAGCCGAGAGAACTTCTCAGGCCCACAGAGCCTTGCTCATTTGGAGGTGGTCTTTCTCTCCCTCCCTACTTCCCTCCCTCTCTGGCAGCAGCTACTGATGAGTGCTCTCCCACTTGCAGAAATTCTATACAACAAGGTCGAGCTTCAGAATCTTCTAGCAACCCGTTCCTTGCAGTGATTTGTCTTCAGGAAATAATTGGATATTTGCACAAAGTATCCTCTGTGATGGCTTGCGGCCCTGCTCTATTGGTGAAACATCGGTGAAAAAGTCTACGTGGCCAGAAAAAAAGATCGGTGAAATACATCGTGGTTTATTTATACTTTAGCAAATGGATGGGTGTTTGTTCACTTGTTTGACAGCTGTGTGTGGCCCTGTGCTGGTTGCTGGAGATCAGTGGGGGTCAACACATCCTTTCTGAGGGGGGCACAAGTCAATCCATAAGAGATTCCTTCTGAACTTCTGACCATACTACTGGGTGGATGGCGGTGCTAGTCTGTGGTTGTGGACACACCGGATGAAAACCACATCTGGGGGGGAAGATGTTGAGTGCAGTCTTAGGTCTTTTGAGTTTGAAGTACCTCGAACTCACTCATTTATCCTCAAGGATTTACTAAGCGTCAGCGTGTGGCAGGCGCTGGGCTAAGTGGTGAGGACAGAGATACGAGTAGATTGACCTCTTGCCCTTGAGGAGCTCAGAGCCCAGTGGGGCTAGACCTCAGACACACAGCCGAGGATAAAGTTGCAGGTGTAACATGGGTTACGAGTGTGAAGCAGTGTGAGAGCCAACAACAGAGAGATTCAAGCCCCACAAGAGAGAGTAAGAAAAGTTTTCTTGAGAAAGAGGTACTTCAAGAGAGGGGACTAGAAGAAAGGAGAGCAAGAACATTCTAGACAGGGAGAACAGGTGCACCAGAGCAGAAGGAGTCTGGGCATGGACATGGCCGGTGCGGTGGGTGCAGAGAGATGAAGCAGTGTAGGGTCTGGTGAGTGTCCTCCAGGTTTGCAGGGCCATGGAAGCCAGTTTGAACTTGATTTATCCCCAGAGTCTGGGGAGCCAGTGAAGGTTCGAGCCAGGGAGTGGCCTGCTTTAGCAGATGGAGATGACCTTGCAGGAGGAGGGTGTCGTGGGTGCAGGAAGACTGGTTAGGCTTAGAGTCCCTGGTGAGAGACAGGGAGGTCATGGTGATGGCGACGGACAGCAGTAGACATATTCAGGAGATCTCTGGAGAAGAAACGTGAATGAACTCAGAAATTGACCAGACACGTGTGAGGGAGAGAAAAGCACGAGGCCACCTTTTGGGTGTCTTGCACCTACAGCGGCCTGGCAAGGACATTGGATGAGCGTCAGGCTTGGGGAGAAGTCATGGGTTTGTTTTGGGAATGTGGGCTCTGAGGTGAATTTGAGTCTTTCAGGAGAAGAGGCTGGAAGGTTGCTGGATCATTCCGCCAAGAGCTTAGGGGTGATCTTGACCACATGGGGGAAGATGGGACCCAAGGTAGATTCGGGAGGGCCAAGACGAGCTAGCAAAAGATGGCCTTCTCTATCGTGGCAGAGGAAAACACGAGAACATGTGTGTGGCTTCCGGGTGGTTTGTAGCTTCAGTTACAGGAAAATCAGGGAGTTTCTTCTTTCCAATGGCTTCTGTTTTTTTTTCTGAGAAGGAAGAGGTGAGGCTGGCTTCTTCACGTGGGAGGAGAGGAGGCAGGATGGGAGGCTGGTGGGGGATGGGCACAGAAGGTTTGAAGTGATGTAGGACAACAGGAAAATGGGAAAATGTCTGCAATATTTTCAATACGAAACAAATTACGAAATAGATTGTATGCAGGACTTCAATTTGGGGCAAAGTAAAGTGGTAACATGTAGACACGCTTCCTGACGAGTTGGATGACCAGCCATTTACAATTCTTTGTGCTTTTCTGTACTTTCCAAATATACTGGAGTCAACACCTCATGCTTCTGCAATCAGAAAAAGAATATTTCTGGAAAGGTCATATCATCTTTTGCCTTTATTCTTTTCCTTAAGAAGAGGCTTGGAGGGGCGCCTGGGTGGCTCAGTGGGTTAAGCCTCTGCCTTTGGCTTGGGTCATGATCTCAGGGTCCTGGGATCGAGCCCCGCCACATTGGGCTCTCTGCTCGGCGGGGAGCCTGCTTCTCCCTCTCTGCCTGCCTCTCTGTCTGCTTGTGATCTCTCTCTGTCAAATAAATAAATAAAATCTTAAAAAAAAAAAAAAAAAGAAGAGGCTTGGAGTTACTAACTTGGAAACTCACTGTTAAACCTTTCGTAAGCTTAAAACAACAAAACACTATAGTATTTGTTGACAAGAAATGAGCTTAGCTTCAGGTGGGATAGTAGAGGTCATTGTAAGGAAGCATCCCCATTACCTGAAGTCCCACCTTCTCTGCCTGTTGGTCCAGAATGGTGAAATCTTTGCTTCTTGGTGCTGACCCCGTGAAGGGCGAGAAAGCAGAGAAGCCCAAGAGCGGTGAGCCATCCTGGGCCTGCTCTAGGGGCGATATTTCCAGCACCCCATGGGCATCCGTGATAAGTCTGATGTCTTTGATTAGGAAGGGAATTCTTTCAAAATTGTCCAGGCTCCAATACATGATGTTATTTGATGCTATTCAGTAATAGCAAGGGATTAAATGTTGTAAACACATTTTTTCTTTTTTTTTTAGTTTTTAGTTTCCATACCTTTATGTCTTTTCAAATGAATCAATTCACAGAGGAGGAAAAAAAAAATCCTTTGCTGTAGCTTGGCGTGTTGGCTGTATGAGGGTAACGCTAGCTGTAATAGCAGAGAGCCCCCCAAATTTGGGCCCCACTTGAATGACTTAAAGCCATACGAGGAAGTTTAGTAAGTTGCCCAAGGTCACAGGCTGAGGAATTAAAGGGCCAGCACTTCCAATCCAGGAACACCTGCTCCTCTCCTCTGTTGTGATGCCATCCAACAAGCTAAGACAGCTCTGCAGTGTTATTTCCTTCCCTCTTCCTCAGACCTGGGAGGGTAATCTGTCCATAGTCTTGGTGCCGTGTGCACCTAATTGGGGACTTGGGAGGAAGGGAAGCTCTAACTTTTTCCCCTCCTGGGCAGCCCAGCCAAGAGGTAGAGGTGGGGAGAAGGGAGGATCCATTCTGTCTGGGATGGCACGGGAAATCGGGACATTGTGAGAGACGAGCCACTAACGACACACTGTGCTCTGTCACGGTTGCCATGGGAGGAAAGTGTCCTGTCTGAGATAAAGGTTAGGAGTGGACTCAATCCCTGTCTTTAGGCCACATAAGGGAGGACAGACACCCAGCCCTGACCCTGACTGAGCCGGGGACCACGGACAGACCTGGTCTGGTACAGCTCTGTCCCTTTGTAGCCCTGTGCTCTTGGCTACAGATTTCTGTAACCCCAATTTCCTCATATGTCAGAGGGGACTAAAGACACCACATGTGTGTGGTTCTGATTCCAGAACTCCTGCCTCTGGACCCAATATTTATTTGCAAGTAATGAAGAAGTGAGAATGAGTCAAATCATTCCACCGATCCGTGGTTTTGGTCAACGTTCTATTACCAATTTTAAAAAATGCTCATGCAGAAAAGTTCTCCTGACGTTGGCAAGCTGGCTCCTGGATGGGCCTCCCCTTTTCGAGTGTTTCCCTGTAGGGGAGGCTCACCCGAGTTCAGAGTTCTTTCTCTTAGCCCATCTCCTAAATGAAATCTATCGTAGGAAGAATTTTTCTGGTACTTGCAGATCTCCCAGCCACAGAATAACCGCTATCTTCCCAGCCCGCCCAGGGACATTGACTGCACACAGATGTTCATACCTGGGGTCCCATAAACCCAGGGCACACCCGGGCCGTGTCCTTCTTTCTCTTGTTTCCCCCAACTGAGCTACAGAGGGAGGCAGCGAAAGTATGGAAGTCGGGGAAGGAGGCCACTTGTCAGGGAAGTCCTGAGAGAATTCCGGGGCCCAGGAGGAGAATGGGTTAGTGTGAGCTGGAAGGAGACAACTGTTTGCTGTCTGTCACCCCAGCAAGATTGATGGCAACTGATTCACGCCCTGCCCAACCCCCGCGGCTCACTGGTGGCTGATGTCTTTAGCAAATAACAGAAAGTTCCTTTTTTGCAGAGAGCACTTGGGCTGAGAAACCCTTTGACAATGAGGATACACTAAGCCACTCTCATTTCTTTCCGAACATAATAGATGGGGGAAATACAATTACTTGCCTGCATTTAATTTCGTATCTAACTGAACTAGAGCATTTGTAATTAAAATCACTTTAAATGGAGCCAATAAATTATGAAAAGTTACGGCCAGGGAAGCAATTTTGTGATCATTGGTAACTAGAACTACTTAACCAGGAGCTCCTGGGCTCCTCTGGGAGGGGTGGAGACTGAAAAAAAAATCTGATTTTGTGTGAGGCAGAAATTCCTTTGGCTCATATGGCCAAGGAAACCCGACAGACAGAGCAGGGGAGTGGGCACTTGAGTTTCCCTGAGTCATAATAAGAGGGGGTGCTTGCTGAAGCCTCCCCGTGCGCCGGGCACTGGACTCAGCACTTATAAGGCGAGAGATCACTGATCCTCAGGGGAGCCTTGTAAGGAAGGGGCTATCACCCATTTTACAGATGAGGAAACTGAGCCACGGGGCATCAAGATTGGACCCAGGAAGCCTGGCTCCATGCACTGAAACACTCAACTCTGCCTTTTTTTTTTTTTTTTTAAGATTTTATTTATTTATTTGATAGAGATAGCAAGAAAGAGAACACGAGTGGGGAGGAGAGGGAGAGGCAGGCTCTCCACTGGCAGGGGCTCAATCCCAGGACCATGAGATTATGACCTGAGCCGAAGATAGACGCTTAACCCAATGAGCCACCCAGACTCCCCATTCTTGGCCTTTCTGTATCTAGGAGCTGGAGGGCAGGCAGGTCCCAGAGGAGAAAGGTTGGGTCTGAATCATTACATAAAACTCACTCAGGTGAAATGGCCACAGGGTCCTGAAAGGCCCCCCCGAAAACACGGGGGGGCCCCCGCTGCTAGGCCATAGATAGTGTTGATGGACACACAGTGGATTCTCAATAAATGTGAACTGAAGTCAAGCCTAATTACATGAGCTGCTGGTCCCGTCTGCCCAGTTCACCCAGATTTTCCTTATTTCTTTGATTTTCTTCAACGAGGGAAACCACGGAAAAAATAAGGAAAAACTGTGTTTTCCTTAAGAAAGATCCTCTAGTTCACGAAGGACAGCAGCTAGACATGTGGGAAACATCCTGGCTGGTATTTCAGTGCAGAGGCTGGGGCTGGGCACCGCGGTCGGTCTTCAAAACTCCCTGCAGGGGCGCCCTCCCCGCCATCACCGGTCCTGTCCCAGCCACCCTCTAGCTGTCCCCCCCGGGTGAAGCATGAATATTTTTACAGTGAGGTGTAGGTCTGACTGTGGCACTGCCCACAGAATACACAGGATTCCAGTGAGCAAATCGCCTGCCCAGAGTCTACCCGACATCGACCACAGGTATGCCCGCAGGAAGTCGGGGCGGGGGGAGGCTGGGCTCCCAGGCGCTCCGGAGGGGGCCGCTGCTAGCCAGGTGACCTCCAATCTTGTGTTCTCTCAGTGTGTCCCTTCCCTCCCTCCTCTCCTGGCTGTGATCCCAGTGCAGCCAGAACTCGGAATGAAGCCTGGATTCTTCATGTTCCTGGGTCCTTGCACTGCCCTGGTATATTATGGGGGTGCTCTGCCCATGAGTGCGGGGACTGTGTCCTGTTCTGTTTTCCTGGGTCTCAGGGAGAGAGGGGGGCGCCTTGGGATACTTACAGCCCTCCCAGCAGAGGAGCTCTTACTCTTGGGTGGTAATGGCTGGTCCTTGCTGTCACTGCTCTCAGAAATGCCTTCTCCAAAAAGCTGGCTTGTTTGAGAGTTAGGCTTAGGTGTCCGAGCCTGGTAGGTGCAGCGTACAACGGATGTGCTGGAGCGGAGGCCTCGGCGCCCCAGGGGCCCCGAGTCGCACCGGTTATACCAGTCCGCACACCTGCACACGGCCATCAGGCAGACTGGCCAAAAGGAAGTGGAGAGTTTTCCACGTTGGTCTGTGTTCCCGGAGTCCGGCATCTGAATAGCCCTCCCTTAGCGTGGTCAGGGGTTCCCACAGCCTGTAGGGCAAAGGTCAGCCTGGCTCCCCTGGCATCCAAGCCCCTCTGTGCCCTGGCCCTGCCGAGCCCTCTCCTCCGGGGCCCACATCACGCCTTGCATCCCACATTCCGCTCCTCCACAGGGATCTAGATGGCCCCGGGCTCCACGGATGGGCCACCTCCCTGGTTTCTTCCTCCCGTTCACCTGCCCTTACCCTCGGAGCTGGCTCCGCCAGACTGGCTCTGCCCCCTTCACACCCACTCTGACAGGACCCGTGGAGGACAAGGGTCCCTCGAAAGGAGCACTAAGACATCAGGCAGACCAGGGTTTAAATCCGAGCTTCTCTCATCTTGGGCAAGTTCTTAACCTCTCGGGGCCTCCGGTTCCTTGTAGGAGCAGGGCAGAGGGGCAGCGGGAGAGCTGAGACCCAGCTAGGAAAGGCCCTGGGACTTGGAGGCAAGGCTGGAGTGATGTGGCCAGGAGGTAAGGGACGCCTGGAACCACCAGAAGCTGGGAGAGGCAAGAGGAGGGATCCTTCCTTGCACTTTCGGGGGGAGCACGGCCCTGCTGACACCCTGATTTTGGTCTCATGGCCTCCAGGACCACGAGAATGGATTTCTGTAGTTTAAAGCCACCAGGTGTGTTACAGGAGCCCCGGGGAACGGCGTCTAGTGTGCCGAATGGCCCATGGCAGTGCTCCCATCAGTCTGGCCTGCTTTTCTTTTTTTCTTTCTTTTTTTTTTTTTAAAGATTTTATTTATTTATTTGACAGAGAGAGATCACAAGTAGGCAGAGAGGCAGGCAGAGAGAGTGAGAGGGAAGCAGGCTCCCTGCCGAGCAGAGAGCCCGATACGGGACTCGATCCCAGGACCCCAAGATCATGACCCGAGCGGAAGGCAGCGGCCTAAACCACTGAGCCACCCAGGCGCCCCTGGCCTGCTTTTCTTACTGCTGTTTTGAGGACCAGGGAAAGGGGCCCAGTGGGAAGGGCGTCGTGAGGCAGAATCATTCCGTGTATTAGTTTCCCAGGGTTGGTTCCTTCTGCGGAAGAATCCTTTGACGCCGTTCTCCTAGCTTCGGGGGCCTTATCGGCGGTCTTCTCTGTTCCCTGGATGGTGGGGCATCACTCTGTGGGGGCTCTGCCTTCCTCTTTATGGGGGTCTTCTCCCCGAGTGGGTGTCTGTGCCCAAATATCAGGACAGTGGTCATATTGGATCGGGGGCTCTCCTACCCCGGTGTGACCTCACCTGAACCAGTGACATCTGCAACAGCCCTATTTCCAAATAAGGTCACATACTGAAGTGGGGACGGGGTTGGCGCTGGCTGCCACCTAGGACTTTGGTCGGAGAGGCACACTCCAACTCATCACAGCGGAGAGAAGAATTCTTCTGTGAACTGTATCACGGGCAAGGACTTGAACTTCAGGAATTTTGGTTTCTCCATTTTAGAGATAAACTTTTCTTTCTTTTTTTTTTTTTTGGCTGTGAAATCAACACCCCAGTTTTGGAGCTTAGGGGCCAATCATAACTTATGCAAAGGAGCTCTGGGCATGTTGACAAAACTGGAAAAACAGATGTCTCTAGCCGACGGGAGATCAATCTGAGCCGAGCGGAAGCTTGGGAATTTCAGGTGAACAATCCATAAATAATTGGTCCTCGTTGTTCTTTCACTTGCTGTCTGCTGGAACTGCCTTAAATTCACCGCTGATGCTTTTGGCAGACTTAATGCCCTGAGATTTCACAAGCAAACACTCTCAGCATCACGGAGAAGCAAAGAGACGATTTAAAATACCACCTGTACATGCTCCTGACAAATCGTGTAGGACTTTGTCTCCCTCCCCCTCTGCTTCCCTCCTTCTTTCCTTCCTTCCTCCCTTCCTTCCACTTTTCTCAATTTTCTTTCTGGGCTCAACTGTCAGTGCCTGCCTTCGCTTGTTAATTGTTCTTTTGTGATTTCCTTTGTAGTGGTGGTTTGGTCATTAGCTGCCCTACCTCCACGGAGAAGGGTGTTTCCCTTGACTCCAGCAGTTGCCTGCATTCCCCTAACAAGGCCTGCACTTGGCCTCTGGGGGCCCCGGGGGGGTTGCCTGCAGTGGAGGCCCTTTGCTCACAAGGGCACCTGGCCTCAAGCCCTCAGCCCTCTTAGGCAGCTGTGAGCAGGGCTGAGGCGAGGAGGGCCCCTCTTCCCCTTCGTGACTCCGGGATCTGCGGCAGGCCCCTCGAGGCGCGTTTCCACGCTGGAATCTGGACAGTGTTATCCCAGACAATTCAGTTCCTGCCAGAAAGGTATTGTCTCCCCAAAGGTTGTCTGTCTGCTTTTTTTCCTTTTTTGGGCCAAAGGGGAATTTTAGGCATTTTTAATTTTTTAAAAGAGAGTTTATGTTCCAAATGGGAACACCTGTATCTCTTGTCAAAACAAAAATTAAAAAAAAAAAAAAAAAAAGTACAAACCCTAAAGCCAAAAACCCATGAATCATCATCTCTAAGATTTTCTATCTGTATTTCCACAACCCGCACCCCCCCCCTCCACCGCCCGCCTCAAAACACCTTTACAGACTTAAAATAAAACCCGTGTGAGGATCTCCAGCTGGAAATGGCTACCTCCTGATCTGACCCGCTGGAATCAGCATGGGGAGAAAGAGAAGCTGTTTGTAATCCATTGTTACCAGAAGTTGAGCTTCTGGGGAGAAATAAAGGGGTCTCGAGTTTTGATTAGCTCGTCTGCTTTTTCAGTCGGGACTCCTTCTTCTCCTCTATCTTTGATTAGTGGGCCTTCCTCCAAGGGACGGGAAGAGTTTGTAACGTTCTTCCTGAGTTGGGCCTCGAACCGGCTGGCTGGGCTCTGAGCCCCATGAAAATAGTAAGGCTATTTCCAGTGTGTCCATCACCCCCACACTCCACCCCAGCCTGGGCCCTGAGGTCAGTCTGGGGTGGACTCAGAAGTCGAGACTCCCATGTGGAGTCCTTTGCTTGCCCCAGAAGCAGGGACACCCGAAACAAGGAAACTTCTAATCCGCATGCCATGCGGATCTGAAGAGGGGACAGTCTTTGAAGTGGTTCAGTTAAGGTGTGACTTTCATTCAGAATCTTTTTTTTTTTTTTTTTAATTAAAAGAATTCTTGTGAGTTTGGTTCTCTGCTCCATAAGATACCATTTTGGTTTTAGGAGTAAGAGTGACCTTTTCTTCACCAGATTTTTGATTGGCATTGATGCTCCCGTGCAGAAGGTCCTGTGTCTCCTAAGACCTGGAGATGGGCAGCTGGTTGGAGCTGAGAAAGAGCTGAATTATCATCAGATCTGGGCTGCCTCGTGGAAGGGGCTCAGGAACGCTTCGGCAGCCCTTGGGGTGAAAATGGCTGTCTCAGATGCTCTTGTCTTGACATCCAGTTTCCAGAGGGGAGTGTTTGGTGAGGCTCCTGGCCTGTCCCCACTCCTGGGCACTGTAGACCCTTCTTCCTGAGACATAGGGGACAGTTCTGTGACTACCTGTCTTCACAGTGAGGACTCAGTCTACCTGGCCATGAGTTTGCTTTGTCCTTCTTACCTCACTCCTGGAGTCTTGGAACAGAGTTCTCGAAACTGGAGAACCTCCAGCGGACACCACTGCATATCCAAGGCCAGGCGCAGCAAGCTCCCGACCTTAGCTCCTCAAGAAAACCCAAGTGTCTGGTGATGACGTAAGCTCCTAGGGACAAATGGAGGGTCACTGAGGTCTTAGAAAGAGCAAGTTGACTGGGTGTGCCCTCCCTAAATCTCTTACAGTCCAGGGAGCTGGAATGGTTTCCTTCTGTGAGATAATAGGAGGAGTAGGAGAGGGGGTCATCACAGACTCACAGACACCTGGTTGACTTAATGGGGTCACCAGGAAACCAGAGGGAGAAAGGCACCTTGCCAGGAAGTTTTGAACAGGCAACTGAGTGTGATCCTTTTTTTTCCTCACAGTTCAAGCCTTCCTTATAGCAAGACGCTCTAGGTTCTCACAAGCTCCTTCCCAGACTCAGTTCTTTCCTTTTGCTTCCTCAATAATTCCTGCTTCCACACAGAGACATGTTCCTTTGCTGACGGAGTTAGGATCTTTAAAGTCTTCTCCCTCAGCTCATTTCATTTCTCCCCAAAATATATACAAAATGTTTCCAAATGGATGTCTCTCTCTGGTGCCATTTATGTATGTATGTATGTTTGTATTTTAAAGATTTTATTCATTTATTTAAGAGAGGGGGAGAGTGAGGGAGTATGAGTGGGGGGAGGGGCAGAGGGAGAAGCAGACTCCCCACTGAGCTGGGAGATGGACATGGGGCCTGGATCCCAGGACCCCGAGACCGCAATGGAGTCGAAATCAGATGCTTAGCTGACTGAGCCACCCAGGTGTCCCTCCAGTGCCATTTGGAATATCTTCTCAAACATCATTTTGACCTGAAAATTTTCCTCTCATTTAGGTGCAGATGACCCTTAAACAATGTGGGGGCTGAAGCATTGACCCCCCCCCCCCCGTGCAGTAAAAAAATCCACATAAAAGTTTTGATTTCCCCAGAACTTAACTACTAATAGCTCACGGTTGACCACAAGCCTTACTGATAACAGGAATGGTTGACTAACACGGGCTTTGTAGGTTATGTGCGTGATAGCCTGTGTTCTTACAATGAAGTCAGCTGGAGGAAAAAAGTCACTGAGAAAACCGTAAGGAAGAGAAAGTACAGTTATAGTGCTGTATTGTATTTATAAAAAAAAAAATCCACACATGAGTGGACCCACATGGCGCAAACCCGTGTTGTTCACGGGTCAACTGTATGGCACATTTTCTCCCTAAATCGGTGCTGCCCTCTGCTTGGTCTGAGACTGAACTCTGGGGAATGTGCTAGTATCCTAAGCTTACCTGTTTTGTCACCACACAGACCTGAGTTCTAGTCTGAGCTCTGCCACCCCCACGGTCGGGGGTTTGAAGCTCTCTGAGGCGCGGCTGCAGATTGGAAAGTCCAGGATGATGGGGCTCTCTCACAGTGACCTTAGATTGGGCAAAGATGCTGACCACCCTTTCTAGCATGATCCCTGTGTGGACAACATTCTGAGCAGTCTGAGAGCTTCTACTCTCTTGGAAGGAAGAATCTTGCTAAATGCATCCCGTGTAGCCTTGGGATGGAAACGCACGGAAACCAATAGTTCAGAGACTCGGTGCATTTTACATTTTACAAAACCCAAACCCGTTTATTTATTTGCAAAGACACTCAGCTATTGTCGGTCCTCAGTCTTTATGGAATAAACGAAGAACCTTCAAGAGAGTCCTGAGGAAAATGTGTGATTTAGGTCTTAAAGCAAAAGATAACCAGGGTGAGAAGTCATGAGTCGGTATGTAATGTTGGTCTTGTTCCACTCAGAGGTCTCACTTTCGATATTTCCAGAAGTCTGTAAAATTTCTCCCTTCTCTCCTCAGTCTTGATGCTCTACCAAAGATCTTAGGAATAATATACCTAAGTTAGAAAATTGTGAGGAGTAAGTAAGAGCATGGCAAACACTTTAACTGGCACGTAGAAGCTGGCAACAAACGTACCTCTAATTATTTCTCTAGCTTGTTCTCAAACGTAAAGGGAACAGAATGGACTATGTTAAATGTGTCTGAGGCTCTGACTGACCTTGATTTTCTTAGATCAGTGATCTTCAACCGGGGGTGATTTTTACTCACAAGAGGCATTTGGCAACATCTGGAGACTTTTTGGTTGTCAAGACGTGGGGTTGGAGGCAATGAGGGAGGGAGGATCCTGTGTGTGTGTGTGTGTGTGTGTGTGTGTGTGTGTGTGTGTGTGCTGTTGGCATTTACTGAACAGAAAGGCCAGGAATGTTGTTAAACTCCCTTCAATGCACATGGGAGCCCCCACAACGGAGAATTCTCTGGTCCAAATGTTAGTAGGACTGAGGTGGAGAAACGTGGTTTTAGATGGATCCTGGTTTCCTTAGGCTATATGTGTGAGAGGAGATTTTTCTTCAGTAAATTACACTAGTCCTGAATTTTGAAAGTCTATCTACCCATGATCTTTCAGGAAAATATATAGAGCTTCATAAAAAGTTCTTTGATCTTAGCATCTCAGCATTTTTTACTACTGGTGATGGAGTGGCCATGTTTTTAAGCTTTAATAAAAAACAAAAACAAAAACAAAAAACCCTACCCCAGTTATTGCTGTAAAGTCTAACCTGTTTGCTGCACACCTGAAACTATTCCAAAAATAAAGTCTATTTTAAAAAGTCTAATGTGAATTATTGAATAGTGATTGTGGTCAAAAGAGATTTATGATTTGTCTCTGACTCTTCCCCAAGTGAAGAGTTACATAGGTAACGGTGTGTAATATACAAGAAAAGTTGATAAGAGAGGAAATCCTACAAGTTCTCATCACAAGAAGAAAATTTTTTCCTTTTTTCTTCTTTTTCTTTCTTTTCTCTTTATTGTATCAGTGTGAGAAGATGGATGTTAACTGAACCTGTTGTGATGATCTTTTTGCAATATATGCAAATTAAACCATCATACGGTACGCCTTCAACTTATACAGTGATGTATGTCAATTATAACTCAATGAAACCGGGAAGAAAAGCTATGGTCAAATGAGTTCCAGGAATAAAACTTATTTCTAATAAGATTCTTGAGATTCTTCACATCTTTTCTAATCATTGGATTAAGCAAAAAAAAAAAAAAAAAAAAAAAATCTCATTTTGATTTAATCAGATATGGGAATAAAACCCACAACTATCATACTGTTCAGGGGATTGCAAATCTCTAATATCCAGCACAAATTAAGATTCTGTGTTCTTAATCCTTTGCTGCTCCCCTCCTGGTTCTGCACTTATTACTTTGTTGATGACTTAATTACATCGGGTCTCAGTTTACTCGTCAGAAAAATCAGGGGTCAGATAAGCCACCTCCCTTGTTCCTCACAACACTGAGATTCTGTGCTCTTGTGAGAATTGTTGGGTATGTATGTGTAGTGGGGTTGGGGAGGGACGTATTTTGAGTGGGCGTCACTACGTAGGGTCTTGATATATGAACAGGCTGGTTGCTTGTGACCCCTAGGAGCTAGATCTCTGGGATTCAGAGGGACCCCAAAGCCGCCAAGTTCTCTTTTTGCTCTTCCCAAATATCCACCAGTCCCTGTGGTTCAGTTTTCTCTAGCATCTTCTTTTTCCTTTTCTTATCCCGGTGTGTGGATTGTGAAGTATTGGGTGACCTGGGTCCCAGGTCCCAGACTTTGCACTGGCAGGCTGTGAGGGGGCTCAGGTTCCATCTTGACCCAATGGAACTGGGCTAGGCATGGAGGTTTGGGCTATCAGCAGAGATGACTCCTGCCCCAGGCCCCTGGCTAAGCTTGGTTCCTCTGTTGAAGGATGGAGACAGGTGGTGCAGAGAAGCTCCTCCCCCAGCCTCCATTCTGCCTCAACTGCATGTAACATTGGATCTGGGATCATTCAGAGAAGAGAGCTCTGGTGGATTGTTACAATAATTGCCCCTCTGAGCCACGCCTCCTCATGGCCTGTGCAATGGCTTGCCTTGGTCAGTTGGACACTTGTAGTAATGACAGAAGCAGCAGTTTGATCACCTTTTGCATTTGGGACATGCTCTCTGAGACCACACAAAGAGAGAAACCCAGGGAACTGTGTCAACAGTCAGGTACGTAAGTCCAGCCACACTAGACCATCCCATCCCAACTGAGCTGTCAGATGGCTGTAGACATGAATGATCCCCAGAAGGACCACGAAAGAACAGCTCTCCTGAGCCCAGCCCAAATTGTCAACCCACTAAATGAGGAACAATGATAAATATTTTGGGTGGCTTCCTGTAAAGAAATGGAGAACTGATATTAGAGCTGATTGCCATTCAGCCCTTTGTGTATGTGATTTGGAGGCCTGGGAAAATCAGCTCAGGGCTCTGCCATGCTCCCTTGTCTCCCTTATTAGCCTCCTCTTGGTTGCTCTGATTTATATACTCCTCTTCCATGCTTCTGGAAAGCCCTGTACCTCTTGCTCATTATACTGCATTCATTGTCCACGTCATTGCTTGTCCATTTCTCTCTTTGTCCTGATTACCTCAAAGATAAGGACTGTCTCCTTTACAACTTGGTATTTCCAGGGCCTGGAACAGAACTTAATGGGGCTCATTGGACAAATGGAGAAAGAGGTCATGAAACACAGCCATTTGTTCACATTATAGACAGCTCATAGTGGTAGACATGACCTTGACCCTTGAAGCCTTCCCAACCTACCATCTTGCTATGCCAAGTCAAGCTACAGGTATTTTGAAGCTAGTCGTGGTGGTTAATCAGGACTCTTTTAACTCTGATCCTCATCCAACATCCTTTCTGCCTCATTTCTGCCAGCTCTTGACTTTTGAGTTCTTTGGAATGTCCAGCCTGAGCTGGTGCTCCGGCTCCGGTCATGGACCTCACCAGTGACTGGCCATCTGACTCTTCATTACTTGGGATTTCTGGCAGCAGGACACTGGCTCCATACTCTACCCTCATCTTCACATTCCATTCCTTACCTCTCTTTGTTCCCTGACCTCTGCGATTTGGAAGGCAGCTATGCTCACCACTATACCACCAACGCTACCTCTGCAATTTGGTGATGGACTGTTAGAGGCAAAGCTCACTGGCAGTTGTGTTAAGTGCTGAACCACGGGAAGAGTAGTGACATTGAGACAAGGGACAAGGTAAAGGCTACTGTGTGCTCTGATCCTAGTCCCATTTTATTTCACTTTATTATTTATCTTTTTCCTTCTCTGTCATGACACAAATACTTAATCTTATTAGGTGCTTTACTTGAACGGGAGCCTAAAATAATATGAGTGTGGAAGAGGATCCCAGGAAAGGTTAAAACTAATAAATGGCCATAGACTTGTTCGATGTTTTATGTTAGAACTCCCTACTTTGGTATTTGTCTCTAAAGAAGGCGATGGTTTTGCATCCATCCAGGCTGAGAATGTTCAGGAGCTGATGGAATCCTTCTAGAACGTCAAAGAATAAACATCTGGTCCCATTTATACTAATATAATCTATGATCATTTCTTCAGATTTCAAGTTTATAAAAATCTCATAAATTACTAATCTCCACATCCATCTTAAAATGCATGTACAACTCTGAATAAGAAGACAGTAATTTACACACACACACACACACACACACACACACACACACCCAAAGTCATACATAAAAAATAAATCATGTCAACAAAGTAAACCAAGCCAAACAAATGTGTTTTGCTTCAAGCCTCGAAAGTTCTTTCAATATGAGGCCTGTAGAATTAAAGGGAAGACAGGAGATTTAAAATGTGTGTTTTCAGAGGAGAATCTTGTCTTTTAAACCGGCAACAAAGTCTAATTTAAGACTTGTTAGAATCTCAGTTTTTCCACGGAGCTTTAAGGAGGCTGGTAGTAGCAGAAGGCAGTGGCAGAGCTGGTATTTATAACCACCTTGCAGAAGGCCAGAGCCTGTTTTTAACTCCCATTCCCTTCCCAAGTGAGCGTTGGCAATCTTTGGAAAATGTGTCTTCTCTAACCTGCTGCAAGGAACAAATGTGCCGTTGGAGGCATAGGCCCCAGGCTTCTAGAATAACTAAGTTTTAGACCAGCCCGTTGTGCTGGGAGGAGGCCTGTGAAAATGCTGGTGTGCCATCAGTGGCAGAGAGAACCCAAATTTGTCCACCCCAAATTCAACGGGCTCTTCCCCAGGGCAGGATGCTCCCTGGCAAGTAGGCGAGAATGTTACCTACTTTCATCTGGGAGTGGACAGATGTTGGTGGCACCGAGGTGGGAGTGGTTAAACAGTGTGCATACCTTCCCGTAATGCCCCAGGAAGGTGACTGCTGGGCGGGTTTAGGAAGGACCTGTAGGAGCCTGCGGAGCCTCTGCCCAGGTCCCTGGACAGACCTCCCTCCTCCCCCAACCAGGAGCAGAGATACTGATGTGTTACCCCAGCGAGGACTACCTTTTTATCATTAAGCCATTGCCATTTGGGGTTTTCTTTGTTACAACAGTTAACATGACCCTGACAAAAATATAGGCAAGGGTATAAGGTGAGCTGCAGTGAAGGGGCTAGAACAGCTGGAAAGGGTTGGGCTGCCTCTTCACCTTCCCATTGGGGTTCTCCAGTTACCTAGTTAAGAGGAGTGTATTGAGGGGCACCTGGTGGGCTCAGTCACTGAAGCATCAGCCTTTGACTCAGGCCATGATCCTGGGGTCCTGGAATCAAGTTCTGGGTTGAGATCCCTGCTCAGTGGGGAGTCGGCCTCTGCCTCTGCCTCTGCCTCCTCCCTGCTGCTCATGCACTGTCTCTCTCTCAAAAACCTTAAAAAAAACCCAAACCTTAAAAAAAAAAAAAAAAGGTAAGAGTATACTGATGGTCGGACTTTATTTTAACTATGAGCCTGGAGTGAGAGGGTATGGAGTAGGGGACGGGTGGGGGCGGGGCACGAGTGGTGGGAAAGGGAGGTCTGCATGGTTCTCTCTTCTCTGTAGCCCATTCAGCACATCGTTAATTATATGAAACTCTCTGGAGCCCGGCGATAACTTCAGATAAAGAAAAAAGTGGAGAGCAGGCGATGTCTTTAAAATGTCTTGAAAATGAAGGAGCAGAGGTATGAAGAAATGGCTTTTGGAGAGGCTTTGACCTGGTGTCTGATTACTCTGACCAGAAAAGGGCCCATTTGCCTTGCTTCATTTCTCCCCAAATCTTGGGTCCTCTTCTGCAATGAAAAAGCTGAAAAGCACAGGTTTTTTCCACTCCATAACATAAACCCTAAGTCACTTCCCTTATTTGTAAAGATAGGCTTTTCTGGACACTAAGGTGATTGAATATTGATTTGGTTAAAAATGGAGAATGTCTTTGCTTAAACCGTCAGTTCACTGTTCCTCTGGTTGTCCGCCTAACTTCTATTACATTTTCTGAAAAATCAATTGAATTTAAAATGCCATGTAGGGTTTACTGAATTTCATGTAAAGAATGAATAATAACAAGAAAGATTGTTTCGTCCCAGAACCGAGGAAATAGATATTTGATTATTTAGTGGGGTGGAGGGGATAAAGCTAATTGTTTAAACATCGCTTGATGAGAACACTGTTTTGCCAATGCCGTGGTGGAAAAGAACACATCTTTATCTGATAATAAAAAATACCGAGAATGACTTAAAGCAGTTTGTTGCAGTAACTGCGTGGGATCTCCCAAGGTTTATGCAGGTAGCCATTTCTCCTTGTAACAATCAGGTCTATTTCAGAGAGTAATGATGGGCAGATTACATAGTAGAAGTATATTTTGTATCATGCTGGAATTTGTGAATGAAAATAGTACTTTGTCCGTTGATCACCAAAAGAAGTCTCTGGATTTTTGACTCCTCTTGGGGGAGAAAGTTCTACTTTGGTCTTGAGAGTGAGCAAAGGGAGGCCATCTTTCTCTCCTTAGGCACCAACAAGAAAGAAGGGTATAGGCAGCCATCTTTCCACCATGAGGACAACAAGCCTTTTTTTTTTTTTTTTAAGATTTTATTATTTATTTATTTATTTATTTGACAGACAGAGATCACAAGCAGGCAGAGAGGGAGGGAAAAGCAGGCTCCCCGATGAGCAGAGAGCCGGATGCGGGGCTCGATCCCAGGACCTTGGGATCAAGACCCGCACCAAAGGCAGAGGCTCCAACCCACTGAGCCACCCAAGCGCCCCAGGATAACCAGTCTTAAAAGGAACTAAATCATGTCAGCAGCAGAGTTGAACAGTTTCGGTCTCATTGACGTTTTAGTCCAGATAATTCCTTGTTGTTTAGCCTGTCCTGTGCATTCTAAGATATTTAGCAGCATCTCTGCTAAAGTAGATGCCAATGGCAGATGCCAGTAGATGGTACCCCCGACCCCAGTCACAACAATCAAAAATGCCTCTAGACTTTGCCAAATATATCCTGGGGGACAAAATTGCGCCGAGGCGGGACTGTCTGGTAGAAATATAATGCGAATCACATCTGTAATTTAAAATGCTCTTGGAGCCACATTAGAGAAAGAAAAGAAACAGGTGACATTAATTTAAGTAACATGTTTTAACTTCATTTATTAAAAATATAATTTCAATATGTAATAATATAATATACATACATAATTTCATAACATACATAATTTCAATATGTAATAATATAAATGACATTTTACTTTTTAAATAAATGATATTATAATATTTGATAAAATGATATTAATGATATTTTACTCTTCTGGTACAAAGTCTCTCAAGACCAGTGAGTATTGTGCATTTAAAACATACCTCAGTTTTCACTAGCCACATTTTAAGTGCTCAACAGCCAAATGCAGGCAGTGTATCTCTAAAGCAACCAACACAGGAATTTGCCCTATCTTTGGACTTCTAGTTAATTGTGTCTTTAAGTTTCCTTTTTTGAAAAGGCGCTATTGTCTGTTCTTTCTGTCCTAATACGAACCCATATGTCTCTTCCTGATAATTGAGCTATTAAAAAGCTCAAAGTATCTTTGCTAACATTACTTTCTTTCTTTCAGATTTAATTTATTTATTTGAGAGAGAGAATGAGAAGGAAGCTGAGCAGGGAGCTAGGCCTGGGGCTCGATCCCAGGACCCTGAGATCATGACCTGACCCAAAGGCAGATGCTTAACTGACTGAGCCACCCAGGCTCCCCTGCCCGCTAGCCTTTCTTCCTTATTATGCATTGGCCATTAGCGGGTTTTTATCTTATGTGCTGTCAAGGAGTTGCTTCTGCTCAGGAACCTGGAATGTCTGCCTGCATGCCCAGAGCTTACAGACTTAAGGAAGTCTTTCTTGTTCACGAGCTATTCTTGATTCTCTGCATTTCCTTGAGTCCTTTGGGCATGGACGTTAGCATCTCACTGCTAAGTCCTAGCTTGCCTCTTCCCCAGATGTAGTTTTTGTTTGTTTGTTTGTTTTTGTTTTTGTTTTTGTTTTTTGGCCTCTGAGCCCTGCTGTGGGCTCAGCCCAGCATATTTCTGGGTTTGAGGAGCTATGGAGACAAATGAGAGAGGGGACCTCTCAAGTTTCAATGGGCAGAATCAGGCACCTTTGTTGACTGCCACTGGAATCACGGTAAAACTGGAAGAAGGAATTCCCACAGATTTGTCAAAGTCAGCAACCAACAGAAACTTCATGAGGATGTTTTAGGAGATTTTGTTTGTCAGATGCAGGAAGCTTACATAATGGAGAACACTTTGGTCTTGGACCCCCTGATGTTAGGTGGGAATTAAAAATGTTAGAAAAAAAAATCATAGTCTAATCCCCCTTCCCATTTTACAGATGAGAAAACTAGAGTCAGCAAGATTTGGTAATTTGCCAGGGGTCTCTCTGCAGCCTTACTAACAGATTCAGGACCATAACCTGTTCCAGCCCACTAAGTGTTTCCACCTCCAACCACTGCCTCCCGTATTTACTCAGAGTTTATGCAAATAAATTCTGTGCTCCTCTCCATGCCCAGGTGTTTTAAAAAACAAAAGCTTTTCTTTTAAAATCATTTTAAGACATCTATAGAAGTTACAGAAATAGTACAGTTTCCATATCCTTCACCCAGCTTTCCAATGATAAGATCTAACACAGTAGCACAATGATCAAAACATTGACCTTGACCTCAGATCTTATTCAGCTTTTTACTAGCTCTTACATGAGCTCCTTAAAAAAAAAAAAAAAATGTAGCGTATGTTCCATGAAATTCCACCACATCTGGATGGCTGCACCACAGTGGGGAAAGAGAACGGTTTGATCGTTCCCCAAAAACCTCCTTGACCCCCTTTATAGGCGTAGCCTCCCCTAGTTCAACCCCTACTGCTGATCTGTTCTTCAGTGGTCACGAAACTTTCATCAGTTTGAGGATGGTATATAAAAGGAGGAGTAGAGTAGGCCACCTTTTGAGACTGGCTTTTCTTTCACCGAGCACAATGGCCCTGAGATCCATCCCAGTTGCTACTCTGTATCAATGATCCATTCCCCTTTGTTGAGGAAGAAGATTCCATTGTAAGGATGGGCCAGATTTGGTTTGGCTGGTTACCCACCGGACAGCACTTGGCTTGTTTCCAGTTCTTGGTGCCTTTTAAAAATGAGTTGCTACAGGCATTCCAAATTCACTTTTAATCATTTTCCAGTGCGGGTGGTAGCCTGGATTTTTAGAATTCGTTTCCTGCCATGACTGTTAGTTTGTAACCATCTTTATCTGGATGAGAAACAAAAAGGAAAGAAAGAAACACTGGTGGCAAACTGTTGACTCCCCATTTTGGGGCACGTTAGTGATGGAATTAAGTTGACTGCAAGGGCTAGACTTCACACGAATGAAAGAATTTGTCATTGAGATCAGTGGTTCTCACAGAGGGTCCTTGGACCAGCAGCATCAGCGTCACCAGGAAACTGATTAGAAACGTTCATTTTCAGGTCCCAACCCAGACCCGCTGAATCCGAAACTCTGGGGAGGGGGCCCAGCAACCTGCTTGAGCCTCGTGAGAACAGTAAGTTAAACTAATAGCCGAGGAATTCCACATTGTCAAAGGGAGGCTGGGTATACATGGACTGATTCTATAGGAGTGGGTTGTCCCTCTGGGCTAGGTAGGCAGTGGTCTGGATACCCCTCCCTTTTCTTTTTCTCTTTTTTGCAAAGATTGCCCAGTGGGTCCAAATATTCTGGTACGTTTTGGAACAACCTGTGCTCGAAGTTTTTGGTTTCCTCATGGAAACAAGGTGGGAAGATGGATATAATTTAGAGGCACGTTGGGGAACAATGTGCCTATCAAAGGAGAAAGCTCCTGGAGAGGCTCATTTAGTTCAGGGCAAGTTTCTCCTTTGGCAAGATATGCTTCCAAATCACACAAGGCTCTTGGGTTGATGGGTTTTTGAGCATCAGATGTACCACATTTAGGGGATTTCATAGAATAAGACCGGGTCTTGTCACAGGCATCATTGAGAAGCAGGAAAGGCTGCCTTTGTTGGCTGGCTTTAGCTTTTTGGTTCCCTCCTGCCTGTCCTCTGACCTTTTGTAGGATTCCCCGGGAGCTCTGTAGTCTCCCTGCTGCCCCACCTCGTCTCTCCCGGAATTCATCAAAACACGCTCTTTTTTTTTTTTTTTTTTCTTTTGGCAAGCTGTTTAGGCCCTTTCCTCTGCCAGGTGACACTGGATTAATTAGACAGGTGAATCCCTCAATTTTGTTATAAATTTGGCAGGTTATCCCAGAGACATGCTGTCACTTTGTTACATACTCCCTACTTTTCTTGGAATGAAGTCAGTGTGGGCTGACAGTAAACGCCAGGTATTACGCCTGCCGGAGAAGGCGTATGGATGAATCTTTCCATCAGTTACTGAAAATACATCCAATTACTGAGAAGGTGCCAATTGGCCGGGTTGGTCCCATAAATAGTTCTTGTGGATGCCTAGGATTTGAGTGTGCACGTATGCATGTGTGCACGCGTACGTGTGTGCGCGTGTGTGCGCGCGCGCACACATACAGTGGGTAGTCTTGAGTGGAGGGGAGACCTTTAGATACATTTAGATGCTTTATGCAGAATGTGAGGAAGCTGTTCATCTTCAGGTCTGACGTCCGGGGAGAAGTTGTTTCAAGTGAAAGGGTGAAGGCTCGGGTCAAATGAATCCCAATCATTTGTTTTCATTTTTCCCCCCTAGTGCCTTCTGTTTGATTTGAATCATCATTCCTTTTGAATTCATTCTCCTCTATTGAAAAGCAAATGTTCCTGACTTGGCGGTGCTCACCCCTCTGCTCTGGAAGGTTTTCCTCCAGGCGTGAGGCAGGGGCTGAGGGGGAGGTTGTCCCGGAACACGGAGGGCTGAGGAACCACCGCCCGCCTTTATCCTAACTGCCAAATAAACTTCTTAAAAAGACTCTTTGTCTGTTTGTGTGAATCCCCGCTCTGCCTCTGCCCCTTTCCCCAGAGCCTGGAGAATAGAAGTCACCAAATGATGGAGCCGCTTTGGAGGACAGATTCTAATTTCTTTCTCTGAAGGCTGCCCTGAAATTCAAAGAAGCATTATTACTTCATCCAATTTAAAACTCTGCCCGCTGCTGAATGGGCAAGCACCTAATTTCACCTTTGGAGGCAAATGGGAAGCTTTTTGTGTTGAAAGACAGAAGAAGAGAAAAGAGGATTCTGGAGGATAATTGAATGGAAATCCCTTTAAGGTGCCAGAAAACAGCTTCCATCCAAAGGGATGAAATGAGGTCAAACTATATTTGTTAAAAGTGTGGGGCATGAAAGCCTTAATTATTTCTTTGGAAAGTCGTGTCTTGTAAAGACTTAAACAAAAGCTTCAAGAAGGTAGAAGCTGGGAGAAATTGCCCACGGCTTTGGAGAAGGTGGAACCAGGGGAAGGCAATTACTGGCGGACAATGGTATATTAGCAGGGATTATTCTTCCAGATCGGGGGGCCCCTGGGTAGGGTTTAGGGTGGATCTAGTAAAAGATGGCCTGATGGTGTGCCTGGAATGGGAGGGAGAAGGGACAGCGTCACCCTGGCTGTGTGGGCCAGGGCGGGGGGGGGGGGGGGGGGTTGGGCTTGCTGGCTAAGGAGGTGAAGAAATAGTCCTTTTCTTTCTTTCTTTCTTTCTTTCTTTCTTTCTTTCTTTCTTTCTTTCTTTCTTTCTTTTTTAAATTCATTTGAGAGTGAGAGAGAGAGAGCATGAGTTGGGGAGGAGCAGAGGGGGAGGGAGAAGCAGGCTCCTCACTGAGCAGGGAGCTGGCCATGGGGCTGGACCCCACAACCCCAGGATCATGACCTGAGCTGAGGGCAGCTGCTTAACGGAGCGAGCCACCCAGGCGCCCCGAAAAAGTCCTTACTTCTTCTACGCTACGGGAGATGTAATTTCTCTTGGAGCAGAACGGTGCGAGCTGTTGGAGTGGATGGGCTCTGGAGTTGACAGATGTGCATTCGAATTTCCAGTCCTTCATTTACTATGACGATAGACACGTTCCTTGGTGCTCCCCTTCCTCATTTGTGAAACGGGGGGAAATGTCGCCTGCCACGGATGGCGAGAATGTACTCGAGTGATGTGGGGTGTGGTACGTTGTAGATGCCCCGGAGGCGTTAGTCCTCCGGGTTGCTCCTCGGCTCCGTTTGACTTCTGGGCAGGCTCCCCGGAGCACGGTAGGCTCGTGCCCTTCGACTCGTGCCGCGTGTGCTTCTCCCTGCACTGCCCTTGGCGGTGTGCTGGCAAGGTTCAGGGGCAGCGCCCTCTTTTTCATCTCTCCCTCCGGACCCTTGGCTACCTGTGCTTTGGCTTCTCTGTGGGAGTTCGCGAACTAGGGAAGGATCCGTCATCACTCCCAAGGTCAGCAGGGTCCTGGGCTGAGTTTGCCTCTCTGCCACCTTCCTCTTCACTGAGTCCCAGGGCCGTGTCTTTCTCCAGGCAAGGGGTGCACTGGCTAAAACAGTTCCTACTGTGCCTTTGGGTTGTTTCACGGCGCGCAGAACTCCCCCGTGAGCATTCTGGTTTGCATAGGTATTCCGCTCCGCGAGCCAGCCAGGAGCTCTGCCGGGCTTCTCATCAATCATGCTTTTTGTGGCAGGAACTGACAGTCCAGCTGCCCCTTCTCTGTATGCCTCCTTCTCTTACTGACATGACAATCCTCAGACCCGGGGTCCAGACAGCGTGTTGGGGTTCCCCAGTACCTCAGCTGGGGATTAGCAGTCAGATCAGTGGGTAGAGGGGGGCAGGGAGCCCCTTCTCAAGTTTCTGGGAGGCCTCTTTGGAAAGATTACCTAGCCTTATTACAAACAGGCACACGAGATTTAAACAGGAAGGCAGGAGAGATTTCCCCGAGCCTCTCTAAGAGTGGATGACAAGCACAGATTTTAGGGGATTGTTAGTTCAGAGACAAGAGCCTCTGCCTGGTTTGCTGCGTGGAGAAGAATTTCTACAGTACATTCAGGTTTTGCAGGCTTCAGTCTTCCTTGTCTGCCCTCAGGAAGTCAAGTAGAGCCTGTCTTTTTTCTGACAAGAACTGGCAAAAAGTAGCAACCATGTCCTACTTTCCCCAATGACCCAGGAAAGGAGGATTTCTGGGTAATTTGATTTTTTGGCTCATTTGAGGAAGCTACACACACTATCAGGAGTAAGAATACAAAACTCATCTTTGCCGACAGCCTGGATTTCACAGGAATCAGATGTTGGACATCTTGGCGGAGGAAATGCAGGCTATTAGAGCAGCCATAGCCACAGCCACTGGATTTCCCGGTTATGGGGGCCCTGGGGATACACATCTTCAACTCCTTGCCTTGTTCTTTTTTCTAAATTGGCAGAAACCCCCGTCCCCCCAGGCGGACATGAGTGCTGTGTAAAAGAACAGTCTTGGTAGCTTCTGGAACAACGGTATTCAGTGCAGCACCTCAGAGGCCTCTGGAGAAGGGGAGCCATTGAGGCAGCCATGACAATGGCGCCATCTTTCCTCTCTCACCCTCTCTCCAAAGTACGGGAGACTAAGGAGTATTCGTATCAGTAAGATGGAGTAAAGTCGGATCATTATTGGTTACAGTCAGCAGAACTGACTGCAGGAAATGCCTTTCTCTCTTTTTTCCATCAATTTACTCAATAAGAACTTGAAAGCTGCTTACTAAGGGCTTCTGAGCAATTCGGCTGTTGTTGCGACCTCGGCCATAAAATGTTGACGCCATTTTCATGGTCTTCAAGCTCAAGGTTAATCTGGATTTTGATTGTTTGTCTAGGGATGGCAATGGGTTTACGTTCATTATTGTATGGTGTCTCAGGCAGCTCTGGCTGCTATAATAAATATAATAAATTAAACTCTAACAGCTCTGGAGTCTGGGAGACCAAGATCAGTGTGCCAGCATGGTCAGGTTCTTGGTCAGGGCTCACTTATTAGCTTGTAGGTGGCGTTCTTGTTATGTCTTAGATGATGGAGAAAGAGAGAGCTCTGTGGTGTCTCTTCCTCTCATGAGGCCATTAAGTCCATCAAGGGGGCTCCACCTTCATGACCTCATCTAAACTTAAATTACTTCCCAAATGTTCTACCTCCAAATATCACCCCATTGAGAATCAGGCCTTCAGTATATGAGTTTGGGGGGGACTCCACAGTGCGGTTTCTACATGACTTGTTTAGCAATAGTCTCTGGGATGTGGGATATAGATGAAAAACATACTGGTTACCAAACTGAACGCTACAGTGGAATGGTAAACTTAAAAATGGTAAACCAGTTGTCTGCCCTGCTGCGAGAGACAAGAAGAGAGTGAGAGGAAAGAGGGGCAGACATTATCCATTGTTATCGGGTAATGGGGAGATAGGCATGAAGCCATTGGTGGAAATCACTGAGGTGACCCACATGAGGAACCTACCTTCTGAATTTACTCTTCTGACCGTCCTCTTTTACCAATGGGCTTTCAAGTGTCAGTGCATTCTAGGGTAGAGTGGCAAAGATGTTTATACAAATTATGTGGGAATTGCTAGGAATTGGCGTAAGGGTATTGACTAAAGACGGGATCCTGTCACAGAAATAGCACTTGCCTTCAAGATGGAGGTTTGGATTCGTCCTCAGCTCTGACAACTTGTTGCTAACATGTCCTCATTCATGTAAGTGAGACAAGAAAGGTGGGCTTGGTTCCTGGAGTTATATAAGGAAAGAGGAGGGATACAGTACAGTGATTCCAGAAGACTGTCAGCAGGAATCTTTCTCCAGTCTGTGGCAGTATTGTCTCTAGGTTGTGACAAGAGGGTGGAGCACGTGGTCAGCCTGTTATGTAGTTGAGCTTAACTAACCCTAACCTCTCTCTACACTTTCATTTCTGATGACACGCTTCCTCTGACACGTTCTGCCTGCCAAAATCAAATCTGCACACCCCAAGATTCAAAGAGCCCAGGCCCAAGATTCAAAAACTCTTGTTATGTGCCCTTACTCTTTCTGTCCCTCATACCTTAGGCTATAGGAAGGGAAAGAACACACACACACACACATTCTTGGTGAAGGGCAGTGTCTTCCTTTTCCAGTGGTAATGTGTTCTTCCTTAAATGAAAGGTAGGTGATAGCAGATGACAGTCTCCAAGCACACGTGCAGATCCTTCTGGAATGTTTTTAATGAGGGACTGAGAGGCTTCCCCGAAAAGAGCTCTTTGTGAGGGTCCGAGGCAACAGAGAAATGGGCTTGACGTCATTACCAAGCTTCAGCCATTGGAAGGAAGCCAATACATTATCCGTGGCCCAGTGACTCTCATCTGACATTTGTCTATGGTCCAGTACTACCGAAGACTCACGTCCAGGTCTTCTGGAGGTGGAGGGTTGTGAGTAGAGATGGAGAGGATTTGTTTTCTCTCAAAATCTTGGGCAGCTGTGGAGCACAGCTGTGTTGCTTTAATATCCTTCCAGCAGCATTTAGCATCAAAGAGGGAGGGGCATTTTCTTTTAGCTTGCTGGTGGAGGTGAAGGGAACCAACCGAGATGGCCCATCTAGTGGGAGTGACAGTGATGGCTGTCAGGCTCGGTGGTCCCCAGCAGGGACAACACCCAAGGTGATCATGCAGGTGGCAATAGTTCTGGGCAGAAATGGCTCATCTGTGGTCAAAGGGCCCAGGGCAAGATGCCTTGTGATAGGGTACAGTCTGGCAGGGAGTGGTGGCCTCACCTCTGGGCATCCCCAAAGTAGTAAGGATAGGGTCAGTCATGTTTTTTTGTTGGGGGCGGGGAGCACTTGTGATATACACTTCTTGGGTCTCCCTTGGCTGGGGGCCCTCACCCGTCAGGTGCGAGTGGGAAATAATGGCTAATATGGCCTGTTATTATTGACATGAATGTATTTTATATGCAGGGTGTAATGTACTCTGTGGGAAAGAATAGGTCCAAAAGAGCAGCTTGCCATGATCGCCACAAATCCAGGGTTTTTGGAGGAGGTGAGATTGCAGGAGATTTTGGAAGATGGCAGAGTTATCTGGGTTAGCGGAACGAATGCATTTCCAGACTCCCAGCAGTGTTTTAGAGAGTGCTACCCTCTTAGCCACATCTTTGCAGTCTGAGGCTAAGATGCTCATTTTGAGCCTGTTAGAGACCGTGTATCCAATACTACGAAATCCTCAGCGGCCATCCTTGGCCTGTGGGGATGTGGATCAAGGGGTAGAAATGGTCACTTCAATTTCTCAGTGCTTGGTAGAGTGAATCATGAGGATGTCCATTCTGCATAATTTCCTGGGAAGCTAAGGAGGAGTTCCAGACTGACAACAGCTGCTCCTGTCACTTTAGGGTCATTTTTTATGGTGACCTTGACCAAGAAGTCTTTCTTTTAGAGTGAGGTTCAACTCAGAGATTCCCAATTATTTCTCTATGAAGGATCACTTTGTTCAAGATTCTTTGCCTACTAGCCTTGTGTTTAGGAAGATTCTACCCACACTAAATCATGCTATGTTGCTAAGTAGTCACTATTTTCTTTACTTTTTATTTGAATAAGACATACATTTGTCATCTCTGGGTCTTTGATCTGTGTGAGCTCAACAGTTACTCCAGATTGAGACAATACTGTGCGGGGCCCAAACAGAGAATTATGACAAGGTCACCAGCCTGTGTAGAGCTCCTCTGGGTCAGTGCACGGATTTTATTAACATTTTTAAAATGCCAAATGTGGTTGCAAACATTCATCTTCTCTTCCTTTGAACCTCGGGCTGAGAACAAGCCCTTCATTTTTTTTTTTTTTTAAGATTTTATTTATTTATTTGACAGAGAGAGATCACAAGTAGGCAGAGAGGCAGGCAGAGAGAGAGGGGGAAGCAGGTTCCCCGCTGAGCAGAGAGCCCGATGCGGGGCTCGATCCCAGGACCCTGGGATCATGACCTGAGCCAAAGGCAGAGGCTTTAGCCCCCTGAGCCATCCAGGCGCCCAAGCCCTTCAGTTTTCTGAAGTTGTTCTGCCCTGTGGTCTGAGTGAAGGAGAGGACAAAGAGCTCAGAGGGATCTGTGTGTCCCTTCTGGGGCCCTCCGTGGTGGGACACATTCGTCACATACACGTAGCATCACCACCATATTTGCAGGGATGGTTAACATGTTTCCTGGTCTCAGCCTTGAACCCATTTACTGTGTGTGAGGGCAGTGGTGGTTGCTCCATGGGTACCAATGCTGGGGACCCTGTCCCTTGTCTTCCAGAGACGTTCCCAACCAGGTGAAGGGTGAGGCGGAAAGAGGAGAGGAAGAAGCGAAGGAGCCGGTGGGAGAGGGGGCAAGACGGGGCACTCGAGAGGCAAAGCCCAGAGCAGTTGCCAGGGAGGACGAGGAAAGACGATCATGCTGACATTGTTTTCAAATAATTGCAGTTACCAAGAAAGAAACCACAGCTGATGACAGAAAATTATTGAGTGACTGAGAGTCAGAAATGCATGTAATAAGTGAAGAAAAGCAGTGTAAGTCAGAGAGATTGAGAGAGAGAGAGAGAGAGAGAGGTGGGGGAGGTGGGGGGATTCTTGCTACTGAAGTATCCGCCCTCCCTTTTGTTAGACCAAAGTGCTTTTACCTTTTCTTGGCCTTTCTACTTTTAGGAAAACAAAACAAAACAAAACATGGGGGATGCCCGGGTAGCTCAGCTGGTTCAGCATCTGCCTTCAGCTCAGGTCATGATCCCTGGGTCCTGGGTTCAAGCCCTGGCATTGGGCTCCTTGCTTAATGGAGAGTCTGCTTCTCCCTCTCCTTCTCCCCTCCCCCACCACTCATGCTCTCTCTCTCACTCTCTCTTAAGTACATAAAATCTTTTAAAAATTACATTAAAAAAAGGAAAAAGATACACACACACACACATATATATGAATGATGACATAATTATAGAACAAACACCCAGGGTTTATGTTTCATAATTTACGCAGATCATTTATTACAGTTTTGAACACTCTAGTACACATCCAACAGTTGTGAAATTCTTATTTTTCCCTCAGTGGGAGGCTGGGGGATAGGAACGCTTGCTCTCGCAGCCCTCCTCCGTGCTATGTTCCTAGTTCCTGGGCATCGAGAAGCGGGATTGCTTGTTGGGGGACAAACAGCTCAGCTTCCTGGTTTATGGGTTGTTGAACCAATGACTCTCCCCTGTGGTGGGACGCCCTGTTTCCCCTGGCAGTCTCCTCTTTCTCTCCAAGCTGTGGCTGCTTGGCTGACTATGGCAAGGGCAGGGGATCTCAGTTGGCAAACGAGGAGGAGAGAGGGCAGGTTGGAGCATGGAGCCCTTTAGCACTTACCTCTGGACCCTGGAGAATGTGGCAGGTCTGAAGAGGAGGACAGAGGCCCATGTGTTGCACCATAAAATTCTAGGAACGCTCCATCTGCACTGCAGGCCTGAGAATACCCAGCGTGACAGTGTATATAAAATTTCTGGCTTATGCTTTTTAATACCAGTCTATAAAAATAACAGTCCAACTGGATGAGATCATGGCAAGGTTGTGTGGGGCCATATGCCGTGGGCCGAGTTGGTGCTGATGGATATTTGGAGGCTTATGTTCTTGGGCTTGTTGGTTTGGGAAGAAGAAATCAGAGGGTGGGCGTGGGGCCCAGAAGTAGGAGAAAGAGAACGAGGAAGAGGGTGAGCCTGTCTTAGAAGAGAAGCCCATCAATTAAAACATAATGAGGAAGTGTAGGGGGAGGAGTATGACCGTTTACTGGGCATCCGTCATGTGTCAGAGAATGTTTATGTTGGTGTTTTGTCTCATTGAATCTTCTGTGCAGTATGAGTCAGACTGGGGCAAGTTCCATTTTCCAAAAGAGGTAAACTGAATTTAGACATAAGTAAGTATCTGAGACTTGACTGAGGGCTAGAAGGACAGTAGAGACAATATCAAGCCCAGGACTTTATGACCCCAAGGCTGTGATCCCTCTTATGCTATAGAGTGGGGGGAAGTTTTGTTCTGTTGTGGATGGAAATCTCCAGTTAGCATCTCGATGGCTTTGGGAACTTTTGGGAACTGGTCTAGCTGATTCCAGTCTATCCAACCGAGTGGTTGGCTTGGCATCCTGTGGTTGAAGGGTGAAGTTCTCGCCTTTCCAGGCACGGGTGTTGTGGGATGGGCCGTATGGACAAACATGGTTGCTGTTGGGTCAGGCTGTTGGGGACGAGTGACCAGTGACCAGTGACCAGCACCAGTGGTCAGCCCCTGAGAAAATAACTCAGCTTCCTCAGGGGGTAGTTCAGACACATGCAGCTCTGACAGACAGATGTGTGCAGATCACTAACCAGGCTTGTCATGGGCAGAAGTCCCTTTGGTATTGTCATGGAGGGACCCCTTCCTCTAGACAAAACCCAGAGTAATTAAAAAACCCAGTCCAGTTACATCTCTGTATTGTATTCCTATAAAAATAAAGCAGCTCCTGAATGTCTTCTGGGTCTCAGAAGCTTTACATACATGATGCTTTTTGAGTTTCATGACCACCACATTGGGAAGGTGGAAATGGCTCCATTTTATGGAAGAGAAAACAGAGGCGTGGAGGGGATAAGTAAGCTGCCCTCAGCAATAGTATGATTAAGCTGTTGATTTGTGATTTGAATTCCAGCTGCCTGATTTTGGAAATTCTCTCCCAATTGTGTCCATCCCATCTCAAGAGGGACCAGGGAGGAACCTGTCTCCTTAAGTACATCGGGTGTGCTTTGGTTAAAACAGGGCCCAAGATCATATTTGTCACCAACTTAATAGATTACGTGGAGAATTTATTAAAAAATCTTGCATAATCCAGCTGTTAAATGGCTCTCTTACTTAAATTGGAAACAAATTTTTTTTTCTCTCTTCATTGAAAGTGGTTCACATTTTTAAAAAACAAAGTGATGTTTCATAGCAGCTTTATTGATATTCGTATACCATACAATTCTCCCATTGAAAGGGTCTAATTTAGTGGATTTTTTTTCGTATGTTCACAGAGCTGTACTGTCACCTTTGTGAACATCCTAAACCACATTTATGAACATCTTCATTTCCACAGCAACATTACTTTTTTAAAAAATATTTTATTTATTTATTTGACAGAGAGATAGAGCACAAGTAGGCAGAGCAGCAGGCAGAGGGAGAGAGAGAAGCAGGCTCCCCACTGAGCAGGAAGCCTGATGTGGGGCTTGATCCCAGAACTCTGAAATCATGACCTGAGCTGAAGGCAGCTGCTTAACAAACTAACGCCCCCAAGTACCCCATGTTTGTTTGTTTAAGATTTATTTATTCATCCTGGAGAGAGAGAGAGAGCACGCGAGCGCATAGGGGAAGAGGGAGATGGACAGAGGGAGGGAGGGAGAGAACCTCAAGCAGATTCCATGTTGAGTACGGAGTACGGAGCCCGACTCGAGGCTCGATCCAAGGACCCTGGGATCACGACCTGAGCTGAAATCAAGAGTTGGCTGCTTAACCGAATGAGCCACCCAGGCGCCCCCCAACATTATGTTTTTATTCAGAGAAAAGAAAGTAACATTAAACAAAGCTGAGAGAAAGAGGACCTCTCCCATTCTAGTCTCTGTGTACTCAAGATACAAAACAACATAGACACAGTCAACCTGTGCACATGGTTTGATGACTGCTTTTTTAAGGTGACATTTCCCATCTTGTTACTTTGCATTTATGGTGGCCCGGGATATTCCCTCACGCTGCTGTGCAATAATTTACTAACTCACCCCCTTTCACTGAGCCATTAGGTTTCTTTTTCCCTATCATGAATAATGTTGCAGTGAACATCTTTGCACATAAAGCTTATTTCCCCTGTTGAATATATTTCTTGGGGTTGCATTCCCAAGAGTGGGATTACTCAGTCAGAGGGTATCAACATTTTATGTCCCTCTCTCCCTTCTGCCATGCTTATTCCTAAAGAGGGGACTCTGTTTCACGAAATAAAAGTATTTCATATATATACATACATATATATATGATATACATATATTTTATTTATGTAAAACATTATACATAAACATTTTTTGCTTTCATTATATACGTGCAAAAATAATTGCGCTTTCATCCTATAAATCAGAGACAAGCAAAACTCTGTGAGGTCTAACATCACCCATTTCTTGAGAACCAAGAAAGACCGTCCTTTATGCTTCCCACCTGGTGACTTAAATAACTTTGCCATTTCTCTTAGAAAATTATTCCCATGGAAAGCGATTCCCTCAACCCCCTGACCTTTTATTGGTTGCTGTCAGCCTGGGGCAGCACTTTGTTTCCAGCTGTTCTGAAAAGCTACTTGTCCAGCTTAACCCTTTGAAGGCTGGCAGGGGTGAAGAGGGTGGGGGATAGGAAGGGGGGGGAAGGGTGAACTTCCCCATGGGTACTGCCCTGCCTTCAGGTCAGAGTGAGCCGCCCCTGGGGCAGACAGTGGTGGCTGCAAAAGTTAGAACATCCCCAACCTTTTCTGTTGCAAATACAACAATCTGGGAAGCTCTGACGGGTATTGATCTTTAATGTCCAAATAAGGGGGGCTGTTAGTGAAAACAGTGCTGAAGCCCCGAGAGGAAATTTTAGGGTGCGGGTGTATTCACCTCTAATGCCTCAACTCCCCAGAAACATGTATTGAATTTCAGGATTTGGGGGCATTCTTCCATGTCATGTAAGACCCTCTGGAATCCCTACTGGATTCGTGAAATTCTGGATCCAAGAAAGGTGCTCTGGGCTGTAAGCTACACAGTAAATGCAAATCAGGTTCATTTAAAAGAGAACAGGAATTTTCATGTAATTGGAAAGTCCAGAGACAGGGCTGATGCCCAGCCAAGATTGGTCCGGGAGCTCAGGATGATATGGGGACTGGGTATTTTTTTCCTCTCTCTCCTCTACTTTCCCTGGCACGCACACAGCCCGCTTCAGGCTCTGCCGCAGGGACACCCATCATTTCCCTTCCTCACTTCCTAGATGTCTTATCTTTTCTTCCATCTTGCCACCCATCTGGGGGTGTCCTGTGTGCTCTGTGACGGGAGTGTATCAGATAGCTACTGGATTCCTTTCTGGACAGAAAAAATGCCTGAAGCTGGGCTTACGCCGAGGATCTCAGGCTGGGCCACCGGGGGCCGGCATGGCACAGGGTGGAGGAAAGGGGAAGCCAGATGGGGGAGCCCAGTGACTGGTCCCCGGGGGGTCAGGAGGCTGGCTTGAGGGCTGGGCCAGGAGGCACAGCCAGGGGATAGAAGCCACCCTGTGAACTCTGGAGAACCAGCATTGAGTGGCCTTGAGGTGGGTTCTAGAACATTCCCTGCGCCTCAGGGACATGGTGCAGAGGGATCCCTTCTGGATGGGAGCTGCCCTGGCTCTCCTTTGGGAGCCTGTCCTTCTGCCAAAGGAACCGGAGGCCTTGGAGGCCAGGAGAGAGGGTCGGGGCTCCTCTACTGCACTGTCCTGCTGGTGGCTGTGTGGTCGAGGGAAGACACGTCCCCCTTCTAGGCCCGAGTTTCTCCAGATGTTCTGGGGCTCTTTGGCTGTGGGACAGCTGGTGGTAGAGTCCCCCAAGCCATAAACCTCTTCTGAGGAGTTAATTGTTAACTGAAGTGTAAACTGTTGATGGCAGTGGGAGTGACCCCCTCCTGGGTTATTTGCATTTTAGAATGCACTCCTAGGAGACCAAGATTCCTTGAGGACCCTAAAAGAATGGAGTCTTAATGGTGGCATAAAGGGTGCGTGTGTGTGTGTGTGTGTGTGTGTGTGTGTGTGTGTGTGAATGAATGCGGAGGGAGAGAGACAGTGATGGTTTTGTTTAGAATTCCTCACATCTTTGATCTGTCCCAGTTATATTGAAGGGTAAGGTTTCTATGACTCATCTGTGATGCTCAGACCTACGGGCACTCATGGCGGGATGTGCAGGCACCGTTTCAAATATTTTATTGAGCTGCAGTGATTTTGTATGAGCTAACTGAATTATCAGGGACCGAGTCAGGGTGATTATCATGTCATGGGTATTTGGGATTGGGGGGGTTGTGGAATTATCAGATGGAGGCCAGTAGATTAGGTGATGCCCTGAGTCTCTTCAGTAGTACGAGGTCACCCCGTGAGCCTGGCCTGGCGTTTGTGCTTTCATTTCCTACCCCTTATCTTTGCCAGAGGACCCCATGTGTGTTGACCACCAGAACATAAACACCTCCAGGCCAAGCGTTGTCTGGCTGGTTCACTGCTGGGAGCTCGAGTCTGGCAGATAACAGGTGCTCAGTGAATTGTGGTTGGAAGGTACTGTTGTTATCTGTTTCACTGGTAAGACATGTGAGCCTAAGAAGTTCTTCCAGCTGGAGAGGGGTCTCTGCAGGCAGCTAGCTCCCTTATCTGTGGGGCTGGAAGTCTTCCCAGACAGGTGGTCATAGGACAGGCTGAGCTTGCCCTCTGCTGCTGGGTGAGGGGTCTTCTGAACCGGGGCTTCCCTCCCCCTCCAACTCCTGGTAACTGTGGGCCTGGCTGTGTCGGTGGCTGGCCTTGGTAGATTTTCAGGACAGAGTCTTTGAGACAGAAAGTAAACCACTTTATGTAGCTCCCATCCCAGCACCTCCCACCTCCCGTTCCGTGAAATGAATAAAGTGAGCTTGTCCCTTCAAAGAAGAGAACTAACAGGATGTCAGTGATATGATAACAATTCATGCTTTCAAGGAAAATGAGAATTTTGGAAAAGCTGGATCCACCATCGCAAGCTTCATAGCCTCCCAATAACTTCAAGACTCCTCTGCTGAGATTGGTAGTGATACTAACAAATGTGCATTTTTCGATACCGTATAATGAAATATGTCAACATATGGAAGATCTGTACCACTCTGTGAATTGATATTTCCAAATGAACAATGAATGGTGCTACAAAGCCAGGCATGGATGAAGAGCCATTGAAAGTGCAAGGTAGACCAGTAAGATTCTATAGAACAGAGTACATACAGAAAGCTCGCTGAGATAGTTTTGGATTCCGCATTGCAAGTAGCCTTTAAGAAACTACCAAGTGTGAGCTGTGGTGTATTATCAAAGAAGAATATCTAAAATCATCAGCAAAGGCTATGAAAATACTACTTTCTTTCCCAACTACGTTTCTTCCTATACTCAACCCAAACAATACATTATAACAGACAGAATGCTGTATCCAATTGTCTTTGACTGAGTCACACATTAAAAAAATTTGGAAAAATGAAAATACATTTCTCCTCTCCTAAGTCACTTGTTAGAAAGAGCAGTTTGTTCTTGTGAAAATGTTACTTAGGTCTATATATAATGAGTTTCTTATTCTTTTTACATGAGTTAAGAAATCTTTTAAAATGTTTTATTTTCTGAAATGGTAAATATCACTAGATGTAATGAATGTAAACCAGAGCTCTTGCTTTAGGTTATTTTTAAAAGCGTAACCAGCAGCCATCCTTCTGTTCACAATATGTGAACTGCTGATCTAGAATATATAAAGAACTCCCTCAAATCAATAATAAAACAGGATCCCAACAGAAAAAAATGGGCCAAGGGTACAAAAAGGTAATTTATAGAAAAAGCCAACAGGCATATGAAGAGTTGCTTGGACTCATTATTAATCAGAGAAATACAAATAAAAATGGGGCATGACTTTATGCCTATTACTGGCAAATATAGAAAGCCATGTAATGACAAGTGCTGGTGTGTTGGGGTTGGGGGGAAGCCTTTGCTGAAAGTCAGAAAAGTACAGCCATTTTGGGCAGCAGTCTACTAGCTGTTATTTCAATGAAACAGGCACAGTCCTTCTGACCTAGCAATCCTACATTTGGGTATGGGAACAGATGAAATTGTCACGCAACCCATTTGACATGTGTGCAGGTGTTTATCGCAGCTGTTTATGACAGCAGGGAGCTTGAAGCTTTCCGGGTGCCCCTCGCTTGGGTGGATTGGGAACAGGGGAATATACACTTGTGGATGACCATATGCCATGGGTATGTCGCAAAGAAAGTGCTACGGGAAATGAGAAGGAAGCAGAAGTGATTCCCAGTGCAATCTTGTTTGTGTGGATTAAGATTACAGTCATAAGAGGCAATTCGTGTTTTCTTTTCTTTTCTTTTTTTTTTTTAAGATTTTATTTATTTATTTGACAGAGAGAGAGAGAGAGAGAGAGATCACAAGTAGGCAGAGGGGCAGGTAGAGAGAGAGAGAGAGAGGGAAACAGGCTCCCCGCTGAGCAGGGAGCCCGAGGCGGGGCTTGATCCCAGGATCCTGAAATCATGACCTGAGCCGAAGGCAGAGGCTTAACCCACTGAGCCATCCAGGTGCCCCAATTTGTGTTTTTCATGAAAAAAACATGGAAGGGTCCCCATTGTATAAGGTTCATAGGTTGCTAGAGAATATCACGGACTACATGGCTTAAGCCAACAGAAATGTATTCTTTCACAGTTCTAGAAGCCAGAAGTCTGAATCAAAGTGTTGGCAGGGCTGGTTCCTTCTAGAGACTCTGAGGGAGAATCTGTTCCACGACTCTCTTTGCTTCGGGTGGTTGTTGGCAATCCTTGGTCTTCCTTGGCTTGCAGATTCAGGCCTCCAAACCCTGCCTTTGCCTTTTTTCTCTGCAAGTCTTGATCTTCTCTGTGTTCAGATTTCTCTCTTCTTATGAGGACACCAGTCATGTTGGATTTAAGGGCCTCTCCTGATCCAGTATGACCTGCCATAACTTGATTATAACTGCAAAGAGCCTGTTTCTAAGAAAGGTCACGCTCATAGGTTCTGGGTAGCCATGAATTTTTTAGAGGGGACACTAGTCAACTGTATATACATCAAACACGTGACAGTTGTTGGCTACATAGGGAAAGAGAATGGGAATGTGAAATGGGGAAGAATAGATTTTAAAAAGCAAGCAAACAATAAGCAAGCAAGAGATGGTCCTTTATGGAACCAAGGAATGTCCACAGTCAATCCCACAAAAAGAAACTTGCTTCTATCAATCTTAGCTCTACATTCCCGGAATATAACAGCAACAACAACAAAACCCAAATAAAAAGTAAACACAATTTCCCTTAAGGATATTTAACTGCAATTTGGCCTTCATATGGGTTTGGAGCTAGAATTTATACTAGCTGAAAGTTCCAAAGGACCCCAAGATGAGAAATTCATTGAGTTTAAAGTAATAATGATTTGGGGCACTTGGGTGGCTCAGTCGGTTGAGTGTTGGACTCTTGATCTAGCCTCAGGTCTTGGTCTCACAGTCGTGAGTTTGAGCCCCACATTGGGCTCTGTGCCGGGCATGGAGTCTACTTAAAAAAATATTAAAAAGAAAAATAATAATGATTTGGTAGTGCCTCCTGCCATTTGCCTTAAGTAAATACAAATGCTCTTGGAAGAGAAAAAAACCTCTTTACGCAGGTGTAAAAAGAACTTCCGGAGATAAAATATCTTAAAAACCAAGAGAGATAAAATAGTACCTATAACTTTTACACACGTAGAGGGAGAAAATCAAGTAAGACAAATTACAATCAATGTTAAAGATAGTACGCAGAGAGAATAAATAACAGAGGGAAAGAAAAACAATTTGCAGGAAGCACAAAAAAAGTGTAATAAATTCAAATATTTTAGTATTCACCATTTAGTGTGTGTGCACGTGTGAGTGAGTGTGTGTGTGTGTGTGTGTGCATGTGCATGTATTCTAAACTTGCTGGTTTGGTCAGATTGTCAGAATGGCTTAAAGATAAGTAAAACTCAGTTACATGCTTTTTACCTGAAACATGAGGATGCACAGAGTTTGTAAACAAGGATGGGAAAATATTTACTAGAGAATAGTCCATAAATGCTCATTCATGGAGCATATTAATATCATGCAAAATGTGCTTTAGAGTGAAATGGTTTTGCTAGAGTAAATCAGAATGTGAGATTGCTTTAAATGGGAAATTAATGGTATTCATTGGATCATACCGATTAAAGGAGAAAAGGCATATGATCATTGTTATTGATGTAGAGAAATTATTCAATACAACTTTAGCATTTATTCATGCTAAATGTTCTTAGAAAACTAGGAGAACTTTTTATATCTGATAAAGGCAATTCCCTAAGTAATGTATGGCAAGTCTTATACTTAATGGTAAACCTTTAGAAATAACTTCAGAGTGAGAAACAAGGTAAGGTTGCCTGCTCTAGCTGCGGCTGTTAGACTTGGTACTGCAATCCTAGCGAAAGCAACAAATTAAATGAAATGAAGCATAAAGATCTATACAGAAAACCTAAAAGAGCTACAGGCAAATTATTGAAATTATTAGCAGTTTATGTGCATATAAAATGAACATAATTTAGATGGCATTTGTATGCAGCCATTAGAGTGTGTGATAGCATTTAAAACAAACAAACAAATATAAATACGGTATTTGGGAGATCAATCTTAAAACATATCTAAGACTTTTCTAGACAAAATATCTATATCTTCATCATGTAGGTCTTTAAAGATCTACATAATGAAAATATATACCATGTTTATGGATAGGATAATTGAATATCATACAAGATATTAATGTTCCCCAAATTGATCTATAACAATTCCAAATGGCCTTTTCTTTGAACTGGTTTTGAAGTTTTCAGTGGAAGATCGAGGGGCCACCAAGGATGACCAAGTCATCCCTGAGGAAGGGCAACCTGGGAGGATATTCATCTGATACAGGGATTTAAGATGAAGCTAGAATGATTCCTATCATGAGGATCCTCTTGGGTGGGACCTTTGGCTGGCTCTTTCCTGGAAACTATAACCACAAAACCCCACTTACCTTTGCCAGCCCCTTGTTCCAGAGCTGTGTCCACAGGCACAACCTTTTGTCCTTAGTGTCCTCACAGGTAGGTGTAGATGCCAATCCTTATGACCCCTAAATTCTCTGTGTTTACATTTTTGAAGTTCCTTCACTCAGCTTGAGATCAAGAGACAGACCCCACCTCCTGGGGAGGTGTGTGGGAACCTCTGTAGACCGGCTCATCCCCTCTGAAGAAACCTTCTCTCTCGCCCGCCACCTTCTGAAGGGAGGGAGTGGGTGACCCGCTCACGCAGGCACAAGTGGCCTTGACTTCCTGCAGGCAGAGCCCGCTGCATCTGCCACATGACTTCATAATGGGGGCCCACGGCCCCACGGCTGTGTTCAGCCTTTGGGACCTCTGCCAAAACTGAAACTCTCAGACAAAAGGAGGAGTTGCATTTCATCTCCAGTTACGGGGATTCTAAAATAGTTTGGGTTGTGACAAATGGGACCAGATCAACTCCTGCTGACTCTGCTCATCTCTGTTTCCCTTGTGTGTGTATTTTGCTCAGTCCGAACGGTGATTATTCATCCGCTGAGATCGCTAAACGTACTGAAGCCTCGAATTATGGGTGTGCGCGGGGCTCCCTCCTCGTGATGTGAGTTATGGCTGCAGCCAGAGAAGAGCAGAAGAGGCCGAGGCCCAGGCTTGGGAGGATTTGACAGACACAGATCTGAATTTCGGCTCTAGGGAATCCAGCTGCAGAACACGTGTAACTACACTTCTCTGAGCCTCAGTTTCCCTATTCATAAAATGAGGACAGTGATGCCTCCACGCAGGGACGTGTGTCACACTTTGAAAGTTCATGGTAGAGGGTTGCGGCCATGGCTTGATGCATCATTTTCTTTTCCCTTTGCTAAGCTTGGAATAGAGCCAAGGCATGTGTGTGTGGTGTGTGCGCGTGTGTGTATACACGTGTTCACGTGCTTGTGTCTGTGAGTCTGTATGACTCTATTTCTCTCTGTAATTTATGTACTGCACATAAACAGCGTCCGTTGTATTCATGGTGACAGATGGATATTGACCAGTTAAAGTTAGAAGCAAGTTGCTCTCATCCGTGTTTTAGACCATACCTGCCAGGGCTCACATTCTGCAATATGAAATCCTCGATACCTCTACCTGCCCCTTTCCCATTTGCTGGCAGCAGCCTAGAAACCGGGTTCCAGATGGTTCAAGTGATGAGTTTCTTTTCTGCACATGAGTGCAAGAGAAGTCGGTAGAGAGAGGGAGGGTGAACACTGGGGGAAAGTTACTAAAATGAACACCCCTGGGGTGTCATACTATTTTCTTGGGACCGTGGGCATCCTAACCCTGGGGTGTTCTCTCTCCTGAGCAGAAGGCACTTGAGATCGACCGAATAGATTTTTTTGTTGTTGTTGTTGTTTTTACTGCAATTTCATGGCTTTCCTTTGGTGGATGTGATGTCATAATATCTTGGGGGGTATGCAAGTCTTAAAGAACACCTCCCCGATCAGACTTACTCTACCTCCTCCCCAGAATCATACATTTCTCTCAGTGCATTGACCTTTGACATTGACAAAGACATTTCTCACCTCACTTTGGACCCAGGCTAACATCTCTGGATCTAGACTTCTCGTCCAGCTATATGCGGGCTGGAAGGCAGCACTGGTGGTGAAGCATCAGGGGACAATGGGAGTGACAGCTGTGGGTGAGAGGCATGGTATCCGTGTGAAGGGTGACTTGTAGAAGAAGGCTCAGTCCAGGGAGATACACTGAGATCCTTCGTCCTGCCAGCTAGCTGCCCAGGAGGGAACCACAGGCAGTTGGTGTAAAGAAGGCATTTGAAAGATCAGCTCTTTCTACAGATGAGAAGATTACCGTCAGCAGGCAGAAATTTCGTTATTGGATATGAACAAAAATAACATGGGTGCCATGTAGTGGGCTTACAGTAGGAAGGTCCCAATTGTGAGATGAGATGTTGGATCGGGTAGTTTTCGATTTCTTATCAACTCTGCCGGGCAGTGATTCTAGGGTCTGGTGTTATTCTCACCTTCTTCCCCATTCATGACTGTTTGGCCTTTTCTTTAGAATTTGTGGGGTGGTTTTGGCCGGATCCTCGTGAAGGAACATTGGGAAGAGACACTGGCTGTGTTAGTCTGTGCTCGAGTGTGATGCTCCGGAGGTGGCAGTGAAACATTTACTGGGAGAGCCGGAATCTGTGTTGTTGAAGTCTTGGGAGCACAGGAGGCCTTTCGTAGGAAAAGGGGACAAAAGGAAGGGCCAGGAAAAAAAAGGAGTGTGAGATGTGTTAAAGTGAAGGATTTGGACAGTGGTGGGCGGGAGAGAGGAAAAGGGAGGGAGGGGAAGACAGTGTCTCTGAGCAGCAGCAGTGTACCTGTTAGGCTTGGGGGGAGGTGACCCACAGTGGCAGTGGTCCCCAGACAGCAGGATTGCTCTTGGGAGTCGGAGTGCCCCGATTTAACCCATCAGGAGTGCAGGTCGTGTTTGGATGGTTTCATGCGCTGCCCAGGATGGTTCCTGGAGAGTGGTCAAGACTATTTCTGGGTCATGTAGAGGTGAACTCTCAGCGGCAATACAAGGTCCAAGTAGTTCAGTTAGAATGACAGAGGAAGTCTGCAGGCTCAACCCGTTTTGCAGTGGCTGGTTAGTGAGAGCACACTCCATGGCGCTTACCCCCTTGCCAGGCCTGCCCGCACGTAGACGTCTTAGTGTCCACAACATTGCGGGATGGCAGCTGATTTTCGTTTCGGTTTTACATTTGATGAAACAGACATGAAAGGAGGAGGAAAGGGATGGTCAGAGCCATTCAGCTACAAAGCAGCCACGTCCAGGTCACCCTGACTCTAAGCTGGTGCCTCGACCCTTCTTAGGACCTGGGGGTCCTCAGGCCATGGGGTGTTCGTGTTGGAAAAGGCATTGCGAGTCTGTCTCCCAAGCTGCTGTTTTTACAAAGGGAAAACCGTGGCCTGCAGAGAGAAATGCCTGGATTTCCTTAAAGGTTCACAGTTGGACGCGGTTGGGATTTGAGGGTCCGGGATCCTGACCCGGGTCCACGGCTCTTTCTTTCTGTTTGGGTGCTGGCTTCTTGCCCTGGTTCCGTGATTGACAGCTGAGCAAACCTTAGGCTCTCCATTTCCTCCGGTGTCAGTGAGCGTCCTCCAGCGTGGTGCGCTCCCGGCTCAGGCGGTGTTACCATCAGGACTGATTACATGGCTGGAGAGCCCTGAGCCTCTTCTCAGGGTAAAAGTCCACTTAAAAAACACCATTAGTATTATTCGTTTTTTTAACCACCCTGATCTATTTGTAACCAGCTACTCTTAGAATTTTATGTATATATGTATATATACATGCATATACACACATACATTCATATAAAATGTTTATAGATACAAAATGTATGTATAAATATGAAAAATTTATATATATATGTGTGTGTGTGTGTGTGTGTGTGTGTGTGTATGCAGAGAAATGATCCAAAATTTAAACTACAATTCTTCCTGTCATTTCTTGGTCATCGTAAGGAATATTGCGTTTTCTAAGTGCCCATATAAGATACGAAATACCTGGGCAGCAGAAGCAATTTGCTACTGAAATTGGAACCTTGCAAATCAATTATCAGGAACTAGAGTATGCATTTCTCCTAAGCCAAAAAATTTATTCTTCGAAATGACATTTGGCTGCTCACCGCACATCCCCATCAAAGCAGAGGGAGCTGCTGCAAGGTGGCTTCCCAGCTCAAGAAAAAAAGAAAAAAAAAAAAAAAACCCAACCCTTCTTATGTGAAAAGGTATAAATCTTCTAAGGTATGTGATTCTATAGTTTCAAGACTGAAACGATCTTAGGAATTTGAGGAGTTTAAGAAAGCAGCATTTAGCGCCAATTCAGTCCCTAATTGAATCATGAAAATCAAAATTCCCAAGTTCCTCTGGGTGACACTCCATTGCAATTTCAGCAGGTTTAGAGCCTGGGGCAGAGCCTCAGAAGGCTGGCCCTCTGGGACTGTCTCCAGGCGCCTGGCGTGGGCTGCTTTTCTTCAATGCTGTGGGGGATATTTCAGAATACAAGAGTGGGAAAGGGTTTAGGGTTCCTTGGCCGGGTAAGTCTCAGTCCTGGTCACACAGTGAAATTTCCTGGGATGTTTTTAAAACCCATGGATGCATGGGTCCTACTGCTAGAGACTGTGATTCAATGGATGGCGTTGGGTGCTCAGCAATGGTATTATTTAAAGGCCGCCCAGGTAATTCCAATGTGCAGGCAGGAGTGCAAACCTGCCTTCTCACAGACAAATAGTGGGGGGATTAAGTGAGAAAAATAAGAAAAAGCATACCCAGAACAGTTCCTGGAACCTGGGTGCTCAAACATGGTGGCTTCCCTCCCCTTGTCTCCTTTGGTAACCATTGTCTTTGTCCCGCCCCCATTCCCTGATACCCTCCATCCCATCATTCCCATTCCCTGCGCTCTCTGGGTTCCTGATGAACAAAAGCCAAAACCTTTGCAAATCCCATCTAAGTGCTTTCATGTTTATGTGATGTGTGTGCGCGTGCACACGCATGCACTTGCACAAGCACGTGTGTGCAGAGTGGGTTCCATACCCTCTTCAGGGGCAGGTGGTTGTCTGGGAAGTGTGGATTCTATGATTTCTAGTAGGGTGTAGGGAGCTCGTCCTTTGCCCACAAGGGGAACTTCTTGGAGCATTCACTGTCATTGCAACTTGGGTGTCTAGTCTGCAAGCACAGACTGTCCTAGGCTGGAGATGGGTACCCTGAACAGGGGGGAGAGTTGCATGCTCCTGTGGCCTGGAGACTCACACTTGGGAGTGAAGGGAGGGTGATTCCAGGCCCACGTTCAGCATTTGGAAATGGTCCAAATACCCTGCATGGGCGTGGTGGGCAGTCCCCAGTCCTGTTGGGTGCAGCCCGGGTAGCAGGAGCTGGAGGTCCAGGCACATGTAGTTATTGGTCCCAAAGCACCTCTCTGATTTTTCTTGTTATCCTTAGGTCCTTGGGCCTTGTAGCTATTGCATATTTAGGCCCCCAGGGCAAGGAGCCCTGCACTGAAGCTTTCTTCTTTCCCAGTGTGCGACTGGGGCTCTGTCTCTCAGCGGGTCACAAGAGAAGCCCCCTGAGCCCGAGTTTGAGATGGCCTCATGTCACCTTGGCTGGTCTTAGGAAGCAGAGGCAGGCAATGCCCAGACTGCCCCTTCTCAGATTATTTAAAATGCTCTGGCAAATAGAATGTGAGTTATTTTCAGGGTTGCAATGAAGATTTGGCTTCTCAGCTGGCTAGCTGCTCTGGCCTAGGGAGATCTTAGCCTGGCTGTTCGAACAGCTGAATAACTGCCCCATGTAGCTAGCTGACCTTGACCTGGCCCTCAAATGCCCTTCTCTTTGGGTACCAGGTGAGGAACCTTTCTCAGAACTGCTCATTTCTCTCTCGGTATGTATCTCTCCTTATGTATGTTTTCCTTATATACAGGTATGCTCTCTATGTAGCAATTACTTTATAACTCTCATGTTAAAACTTTTATTTGGTGACTTGCTTGCCTTTGTAGTTAAGAAATGGCTTTGGCTCTCCTTTTTATTTTCCTTTGAAATTGTAGAGGATTTGAAAAAACCAAATAACCTTGGAAGTCTATTTGAAATGAGCTTAACTTTTTATTTAAGATGAGCTTTAATTGGCCATAGAAATGAAAAGTTCTTACCAAACACGGATATTGGAAAGACATACATCAATGATTTTATTTCCTTATTACTGTTTGTACTGGAATTAAACTCTTCCAAATGAAGAGTGTAGGAGTAAAATTATGGACCACTTTTGAGATTAACGCCCCTAATATGGTGCATCTAGACAGAGCGCGAGCTTTTCATCAATACCCTGCCAATAGAAGTCTGCTGCCCTCCAGGGTGAGATTGCCCGGGCTGGGAGAGTAATTTGATCTTGGAGTGACTTTAATCAATGTGCTTCTGTTAAGCAAATATTTCCAATTTTTCAGCAGGTTTGTTTGCTGTGTAAATTTCTTTTCTCTGCCAATATGCTGAGCTCGTACCATTAATTTCCACAGGTGGGACAGGGCTGTCGGCTTCCCTGGGTTACTTCTCAGTGTGTTGGGGGGCTGGAAGGATAGAATTTCACAAGCCATTCCAGCCAGCTGCTGAGCACCTGGGGCAACGTCTACAATGACTTGGGGTGACCACCCTCTAACACCAAGTGCCCCCCACGTTGCCGAGGAAGGTTCCGTTGTCTGAGGTTTACTTTGGATGCATTTTTAATCATAGTGGTTGGCACAGACAGGAAGTCTGGGCCAGGAATGAAATATCTGAGAGCCACAGATGTTCAAGCTCGGGGGAGCTTTCTGGACTGATTTCCCCTGCAGATTCTGCCTATGGCAGTGGAGGTGATGATCTGAGGTCTGTTCCTGAGTCAGTAGCTTTGGAGGCAGAATATTGGGATTCTGTGCCCCGTGTTTCAAGCTCTAGAAACTGACTGCTGCAGATTGCTAAAGCACTGTTTAATGCATTTTCATCCGCTCTTTTAGTCCTCAACAGGCAGAGGAAAATTCCTTTTCAATGTGTCCCCAAGTTTATGTCGTTAGCAGACAAAAAGTGAAGCGGAGGTTCCGTAGAGGGAACAGGACAAAGAAACGCTTGCTCCTGTGACCCCATATAAGGCACCCCCCCATCCCAGAGTCATGCCTGACCCAAGAGGCCAGGCTGACTCCACTGGGTGCTGTTTGGTCAACTCTTAGCTTTTTTTTTGATAATTTTGCTGGTGACAAGGAAGTGACTCCCCTCTCCTCGTGCGGCAGTGTTGTCCCTTTTCGTTACCTTTCTTCAGATTTTGCCCATCTTCAAAATGCTGGCCTCAGTAAGCCCAAGACTCTCTATTCTGTCCTTCTCTTATGGCACGGGGCACTGGCTGCCTTCCATTGCCTTTGGTAGCTCTTTGGAGGACACGGACTCCGAGTTGGGCTCCCAGCTCCTAGCTCAGGGTCAAGCAGGTGGACAAAGCCCTTCAACCTGAGGCTCTGAGTAGCCATCTGTGGCCTAGGCTCCCCTCTGGCAGGTTGGCCCAGCAGCTGGTTTGTGCACTTCTGTTGGTCAACACCCAAAGCAAGAAATGCACCTTCTCCAGGTGGGTGGCTGATTGGCATCATTACAGGGGAATCTGGGCTTCTAGTCAACTTTTATAGAAAATAGTGCAGACGGGAGAGCATCACAGCTCTCATATACCTTGGGTCTACTGACAAAGGCAGTGGCCTGGGGTGAGCATTTTTCACTCATCACAATGAGGATAGCAACGTTTGAGTGCCTCTTTTGAGATGGACAGTGCTTTCAAGAATGTCTTCTCATTTAATTTTCCCCCCAAATCTATGGGGTGGGTGGTAAGAGGCACACTTCAGTAAGGAGCACTTAGGTTTTAGAGGTGAAATTAATTTCCAAAGCTAGACCCAGACCCGGTGAAATTGGGTCTGCCTGGCTGAAGCCAGGCAGTGTTCTAGTTCTAGTTGTTCTAGTTGTGTTCTAGTTGCCCAGAATTTGGGTTCCAGGGGATGTGGAAGCTGGAGATAAAGGCCAAAGTTCCACCAATGATCTAGTGATTCTTCATGATGTGTGAGATTTGGGTTAAAGTTTGGTGCACAGACTGGTGCTCATTTCAATGTGGCTTCTTGGTCACACATTTAACACTGGTCTACAGAGGATTAAACCTTCCACAACTAGTTGAGTCGAGGTATGCTCCAGACCGTGGTTTCTGTGGGACACACCAATACATACTCAAAGTTCCGTTCTTATGGTGGGCAAGGAAGAGGAACAATTTTCCATTTTCCCTAAACTTAACATTTCCCCCATTAGAGTCTTTTGGTAATTTTGCTGCTCTAGAGAAGACATTTCCAATCTGATGGACACGGTGGTGGACTAGTGTGTTCTGTTCCCTAAAGCCAGAAAAATTATGTGATTTCCAAATTGCCAAAGCAAATGGGCTTATAATACTTGAGTCTATAAATAATCAGTTGGTATAAATTAATGCATAAATGTTTCTGACACACAAATGTTGCCAACTCTACGGGAAGGCACACAACAGCAGCATCAAGAGGGTTTGCGTCTTGAAGCGGGTATTTGACCGAAACGAGGCCAAGAAACATGAAACAGCACACACATGCATACTGGTAGACATTCCGGTAAATACCTCGGAAAGAACTTAGTCCTTGCTGGCAGTGAGAAAGATCCTGATTAGCAAAGCAGGAGACCTCGTTGGAAAGTGCTTGGCTCTTGTACCGCACCCCCGGCCCCCACTTCCAGGCTTTTATGTCATAAGCAGGACTTTTGGGGAAGCGAGCAATCTGAGAAAACCCATTTCTCCCCGCCCCGATTTCCACTGGAAAATAAAACAGAAGCTACCTCAGTGCTGTAGTGTGGCATCCACATTCTGGAAACTTTGAAGAATTTCTGCTGCTTGGCTATTCCTGGATCGAGGAGGAATTCGCCTGCCGTTTCACTTGCTTAAAAGAAACAGCTTGCTTGGGAGGTGAGTCAGGGGGGTGGGGCGCAAGAGAGCTCAAGGAAACTGGCTAGTACAGCCCGAAGGTCCCATAGCTGCAATTCCAAACGGGAATAGATTTTTTTAAGAAAAGATTTTAAGAGATGGAGCATGAGCAAGGTGAGGGGCAGAGGGGGAAGCAGGCTTCCCTCTGAGCAGGGAGCCCGATGCGGGACTCGATCCCAGAACCCTGGGATCGTGACCTGAGCCGAAGGCAGATGCTAGGCACCCAGGTGCCCCAGATTTGAGAAAGCATAGTTTTGTGCACCAAAATGGCTTTGGCCACAAAATCCAACCTCGGCTGTAATGGATTAGACATTGTGAACACAGGAGAAAGTATTCCCACAGAGGAAGTGTAAAGGGTTAGTTATGGCCTCGGATGGCATACGCTTACCCATGGGAGACAGTGGCTGTTTACTCAAGGAGACCGCGTAGAAACTCATGCTTAGGGAGAACAAGGAAGGGCACAAGGACCACTTTGAAAAGTCAGCCTTCATGGTGTTGGGCCTTCATCTGGGCATTTGCTCCCTCCTCATGGAGGCCCGCCTCCAACCCAGTCCTGACAGGCTCCCAGATGACATGCGCGCTCCTCACCTGCTGGGGCAAAGGCCTTAACCTTAGTTCGAATCAATATGGCTTAGAAGTTAACACTGAATATTCCAGAAGAAGCGCTAGAGGGTGTATACTTATCCCCAAACTCACGTGTGGCTCTTTACATATCACTTATACCTCAAAGGGGGTCAAAAATAAAAGGTGCTATGATATTTATGGTCTCTGTCACATTATTTCAGCAACCAGTCTAATAATATACATTATGAAAAAAATCTCCAAAGTGATTATTTTGTACCCACTATTCCACTTACTGCGCATTGTTTTTTTAAAAAATATATATACTTATATATATATATATATATATTTTTTATTTTTTTATTTTTTATTTTTATTTTTATTTTTTATTCATTTGAGAGAGAGAGATGACAAGTAGGCAGAGAGGCAGGCAGAGAGAGAGGGGGAAGCAGGCTCCCCGCTGAGCAGAGAGCCTGATGCGGGGCTTGATCCCAGGACCCTGAGATCATGACCTGGGCCGAAGGCAGAGGCTTAACACACTGAGCCACCCAGGTGCCCCTTTATATATATATTTTTTAAAAAACAGCAGAATAAGGTCTTTGATTTCAAGAGGTTGTCTGAAACCTGCCTGGCCTCCCAGGATACCTATGTGGTGGGGAAGGTCAGCGTTCTGGTCAGAACTCTTGTTTTTTTAAAATTTCATTTTTATATGCTTTTACTTCCTAGCACTTGAGACCCAAAGTCCTTCCTTAGAGGACCCCCTCAGGCTACTTTGCACCTGTGTAGTTGGAAGAAGTGAAAGTATCTGAGAATTTATACCTGATCCTCCCTCTCCTTGACCCTTAATCAACTCCTGACTGGATGCCCAGCTTCCTTGTTTCGAGGGACACATCATGGAGATATAACTTACATTCTACCATGACCCATCAAGATACTTTCTGGTATCTTCTGCCTCTCTCTTTCTAAATTCTGAATTCTGAAACAATTCATTCCTCCCTCAAGGGATGAGAAAAGGGATTGAAGATCTGTGTTCCCTTCCTTGGAGGGGTTAGGACTGGCAGGGTATAGGGCACAGAGCCTCAGACTCATCTCAATCTCACCCTTACCTCCTGGATGCTTACTAGGCACTCTAGCCCCCACATGGCCTGGGGAGCCACAGGAAGTATGCGTTTCCTGTCAATCCTGGGTGTGGATGGCCATGCAGCAAATGGCTAATGCCTATCAAGGGCAACTTTTTCAGACACTGAGTGGCTGATCTGGCCTGAGTGATTCCTGATTGCCAATTAAATACAGACAAGATTTTCTGGATCACGCTGATAAAGCTCCTTGTTTTCGGAGCTGCTGGCTCTGGAACTCCCTTGCTGTACCCTTGCTGGCTTTCAGAAGATGAAAGTAACAGCATTCTTTATTCAAAATGTCCCCTCTTCTCTTAATTTGGGCCAGAATGACTACAGACCTTTATGGTCTCTGATGGGACTTGTCTCAACCGCCAATGCTGGACAAGCAAAGACCTTCCTCTATAAAGATGGGAAAAAGGAAGAAAACATTACTAACATGGAAACAAACTGCATTTGCAAAGAAGATGGTTACACCGAGGAATCACAATGAATGAATACCCATGCTACTGTTACTAAAAGATGCGAAAAAGAACTTCGGAAACCTGGCAAGATTAAGGACAGAATTCTATCTCTGTGATAATCGTTATGAAAAAGCAGATGAGATCAAGAAATCCTGCAAGGGGATGAAAACCTTGACTGTTGTCTTGAGAATGGCTGAGAGGTGGGACACCCTGGCTCAGGTGGGTAAATGTGGACTCTTGATATCGGCTCAGGTTATGATCTCAGGGTCCTTTGTCAGACTCTGTGGGTAAAGAGTCTGCTTAGGATTCTCTCTCTCCTTCTGCCCCTCTCCCCACTCAGCTTGTGCCTACACTTTCTCTAAAGAAATTTTGTAAAAGAAGAAAAAAAGAGTGGCAGAGATTGACAGATTGGAGACTCTAGAAATTGAGTCAGTAAAAATGCTGGCCTAAGAAAGCCTCCCAGGAGTCAATCTAAAATGATGGGAGAATGATCAGAGGCATGGAGCACTTACTTTGCAATTAGTTACTAGTACATAAAACGAACAGTCACCAAGTAAAACCAAATAAATAGACGACAACTTGCCTAGTAGAAGAAACACGTTGGGAGTCCCTCCGGCATTTTAGATGAAGTTAATGATAACCATCTAGAACCATACCAGTAATATTTTGAACACAAACAATAAAAAAATTTCAGGATCAAAAGATCAGGTAAGGTACCAATAAAACAAAGCCACCATTTTCTGAATCAACAACATTGAAGACAATAGAATGGTGTCAATAGAGTTTTGAGGGGAAAGATGGTGACTTAAGCTGACTTAAAGTCCTTGTGTGCTGAGTCACATTAGGACTTTCCTGGGCTCTAGGCACTTTTGCCTTTCTGGATCCCTTCCTCCACAAAAAGATACTAAAATGGTATCTGTAAAAGTTAATCGAATACAGGCTGGCTCATATTAATTTTTTTCCTCTCAATTTTTAAAGAAAATACTTTTTTTAAAAAGATTTTATTCATTTGACAGAGATCACAAGCAGGCAGAGAGGCAGGCGGTGGGGGTGGGGGGTGGGGAAGCAGGCTCCCAGCCAAGCAGAGAGCCCGATGTGGGGCTCAATCCCAGGATCCTGGGATCATGACCCGAGCCGAAGGCAGAGGCTTTAATCCACTGAGCCACCAAAGTGCCCCTAAAGAAAATACTTTTATGGGTCCCTAAAAATATCTTGGGTCCTTGGTACTGTGCCTACTGAGTATAATGGAGAAATAGGCACTCCTACAACAGAAATCCTTAGGTGTATTTTGAGGACCTAGACATTTCAAAGATTATCAGCTCTTCCTAAAGAATTGAAATGCTTTCTAGCTTAGACATATAATCATTCCAAGACTGAGAGAATTGCGGTTTCCTAGAATTGTCAGTGAGCACTGAAGCTTATAAGATATATAAATAAGTTCAATGATTAACATAATTATAAAGCTGTGCAAACACCACAGATTATTCCTTACAGAACAGATAATGTAAAATATTAAATAATATGCATCTAATGTTCTAGCTTATTACAATCAAATCTAGAAAATTATGAGCGCAAGTAAGAAAGCAAGGAAGGACTGGTCAAATATCATCACTCCCAGGTAACACATATGAGTGCCATTTAATTTTTAACATTGGCAGTTCAAGAAAAAAAGAATTCAAATAAAGATACATTATTTTTAATTAAAGGAATCACTTGTAGAACAGAAACAGGTACAACTTTTAAGTCAGTGGGTAAAAGAGAACATACCATTTAGCACAGAAAAAAATGGAAGAGAGCAAGGATAAAAAAATGAAAAGCATAAGGCAAAATGACTAAAGTGTCACCATATTTTATGATAACAAATTGGTTATGAAAGAAAATCCAGTGAAGGTATATACTACCTTAGAGACTAAAAATTACATATTCAACTTAAAAGTGAAAGAAATGACAAAAATAGATGTGAAAAATACAAAGGAAAAAAGCACAGATGGTATTTTTAATATTAGACAAAACAGAATTTTGGGCAAATAATGAAATGGAACAAAGAATTAAAGAGTACAAGCCACAATAAACATTTAGAAATAATTTACTTTGGTATGATGAATAACAGTGTAAAAATATAAAGTAATAACTTAGAAATGTGAGGAAAAGTAAAAATGTAGTAGCAATAAGAGAACTTTGAAATGTATCCTTCATCTCTACTAAGAAAAGCTTAAAAATATTTCAATTAGTTAATAATATATTAGTTGATTTAATAAACTATATTTTGTGCCCTATAGGATACATATTTTTTTTCAAACTACCACCAAAATTTTAAGAAAAGTTATTATCCCAGGCAATAATGAAACTTTGGTATGTTAAAAATAGACCCTGCAGTGATTCTGCTAAAAAAATTAAAAATTAATGGGATGCCTGAGTGGCTCAGTTGGTTAAACGTCTGCCTTCGGCTCAGTTCATCATCCTAGGGTCCTGGGATCGAGCCCTGCATTGGGCTCCTTGCTCAGCAGGGAACCTGCTTCTCCCTTTGCCTGCTGGTCCCCCTGCTTGTGCGTGTGTGCTTTCTTTCTCTTTCTGACAAAAAAAAAAAAAAAAATCTTTCGTTAAAAGAAGAGGTTTTAAAAGTGCCATCATTGAAAAGGGAGTTCAGCTTTTCTCAGAAGCTGGAATAAGTGGACAAAAACTGTCAATCCACTTTTTCAGAAGTCCGGATCTAATAAAAATACAACAACCAGGGGAGTGTTTCAGAAAGAAAGAAGGTGCTAAATTTTGGGGATAGCATCACAGTATTTTGACTTACCTGCCTACAGTCCCTCACTCCACAGCTCTGTGGAACAGCAGCCATGGAGCCTACATCTGCCTATATGCCTGGTGTGGCTTGCTGGTGCCAGAGAGGGCCATATGGGCTTGTTCTCCAAAAATTGTGACTGTGTGTTTTGACCTTTTGTGGCCCCCTGAGGGATTAGCTCAAGGTCTTGCCTTTGTTTCATCCTCTTGGAACACTCTCAGGACCTGGGTGGCCCCCTGGATGGTAGTTGTCAGAAGTATTTAATGGCCTGAAGCACTTGGGGCTGGGGACGGCAGGTGGTCAGGTAGCAGACAGACCAAAGAGCCTGGGAAGGAAGAGACTGAGGAAGGAGATAGTGGGTGAGTCAAGGGTTTGAAGAGCTCCAGGTAGACTGGGGAAACTGGAAGGCAGGGTGCGTGCCCACGGCTTCGAGTATGACTCTGGAGCTTGTGTGTCTGGCTGATTTTTAGGCTCTGTGTAGCAGGAAGTGAAGGCTAAGACAAAATGGTAAGCAGACCGGCCAAGCATTGAAGGAGTACAATAACTCCAAATCAATCTGCAAAGACAGAATAATTTTTTCTTTTGGCTTCAGGTATTTAAAAAAAAAAAATCACATCACTAGCCGAGACCACTAAGCTAATGGCACTTCAGTGATAACACCCCAAAAAGGATACATGTTTTACAAAAATTGTTTTAAAGGTCACTGAACAGGCAATGACATATGACTACAAGCAACAACAAGAAACCCTGAGGAGTAGGCAGAATCTGATTTCCAGAATTACCATACTATAATATTCAAAATGTCCAGTTTTCAACAAAAAATAACAAGGCATGCAAAGAAACAAAAAAGTATGTCCCAGTTACAGGAAAAAAATAATTAACACAAATGCCTGAGGAGGCCTAGACATTGGATTTACCAGACAATGACTTTGAATTTGAACTGACTGTCTTAAGTATGCTCAAAGGGCTAATGAGAACAAGGAGAATGATATCTCACCAAACACAGAATGTCAATAAAGAAATAGCAATTGTAAAAAGGAACCAAAAAATTCAGCAGTTTTAAAGTATAATAATTGGAATGAAAGTTCACTAGAAGCTTCCATCAACAGATTTAAGGATGTAGAAGAAAGAATCAGCAAACTTGGAAGATAGGTCCATTAAAATAATCCAGTGTAAGGCGCAGAAAGAGAAAAGAAGAAAAATTAATGAAGGCTAAGAGATCTGTGGGACACCATCAGGCAATGACATAGGTACTATGGGAACCCCAGGGGAGAAGAGACAAAGAAACAGAAACTGTTTGACTAAGTAATGTCCAAAACTTCTCAAATTTGATGAAAGATATGAATCTACACATTCAAGAAGCTTAAGGAAGTCTAAGTAGAACAAAGATCAGAGAGATCCGTGAGTACACCATATACAAACATATCATTTGTGACAATAACACAATGGAGGGGGTTACACAGCACTGTATAAGAGCACAGTCTTTGTACATGTTCAAAGCTAAATTGGTATTAATTGAAACTAGCTTGTTATACATTTAGAATATTAATTGTAATCCTCGTGGTAATCAATAAGGAAGTAACTAAAAAATGTATATAAATAGAAGCTAGGAGATCAAAATCAATTAAAAACAAAATAAAACAGTAGTGAAGGACTTGAGAGACAAAAAGAATATGACCTATAGAACTTAAATAGTAAATTGGCAACTGCAAATATTTCCTTATCAGCAGTTACTTTAAATGTAAATGGATTAAACTCTCCAGTTAAAAATGCAGAAAATGGAAGAATAAATTTAATGCTGTCTACAAGAGCTTCACTTTAAATCCAAAGACACAAATGGGTTGAAAGTGAAAGGATGCAAATAACACAAAAGAGAGTTTGTGTTGACACTGATGTCAGACAAAACAGACTTTCATGAAAAAACTGTTAAAACAGACAAAAAGTAATATTTTGTATTGATAAAAGGGTCACTCCATCAAGAAGACATGACGAAGATAACCATGTATGCATCCCCCAAACAGGGCTCTACAGCCTGAAGCAAAAATGGACAGAATCATGGGAAAATTGACAGTTTTGCAGTAATAGTTAGAATGTTGAATACCTTGCTTTCAACAAAGAGTAGAACACTTAGATGCAAGATCAGTAAGGAAATAAAAGAAATAAATGACACTGTAAGCCAGGTGAACTTAACAGACGTAGGCAGCACGTTCCATCTAACAGTAGTGGGAGCTACATTCTTCCCAGTGTCATTCTCCAGAATCAGCCATGTGTTAATCTCAAAAAAATTGAAAGCTTCTCCCATCACAGTAAAATGAACCTAGGAAATTGGTAACACAAGAAAACTGGAAAAGGAAATTGGGGAGGTTAAACGACATACTCTTAAACAACCAACAATGGGTCAAAGAAGGAATCACAATGAAATTAGAAAATACTTTGAGATGAATGGACTGAAAACACAACAGAAGACATTTTGAATTAAAAAAATAACTTCCCCTTAGGATTCTAGCATGTAGCTGGGACTAACAACTTGTTCAACTAGAAAATCTATTGGCAAGTCTCATGGGAATAACAGAAGACAGAACAAATATACCATAGTAGGAATGACAAGAAGAAACCCTGGTCTGATAGGAAAAAGGCTTTAAAATGATTATAAAAATCATGTACAATCGTAATATTTTTGAAACTTCAGTGAAATGTGTGATTTTGAAATACATGTGACCCAACTGATCTCAAGGAACCAATAGATAAGACACATGTCTAAGGCAAATTTTTTTTTTTTTAAATCAAGGTATTTTAGGGGTGCCTGGGTGGCTCAGTCGGTTAAAGGACTGCCTTTGGCTCAGGTCATGAACCCAGGGTCCTGGGATTGAATTCCCGCTTTGGGCTCCCTGCTCAGTGGGGAGCCTGCTTCTCCCTCTCCTCCCTGCTTGTGCTCTCTCACTATCTCTGTCCCTATCTCTGTCTCCCTCAAATAAATAAAATTTTTTTTTTAAACTAAGGTATTTTAAAAAATCTCTAAACCCAGTAGATTTATAAGCAAATTCTGACAAATTAAAAAGAAACCCACATCATCTTCTGTTAACTATCATTGGCTTTAAAAGGTCAGACAAAAATAGGGGGAAATAACAGTATAGAAAAATATTGCTTATCCACAAAGATACAAAATCTTAAGCAAAATACCAACATTTTAACATTTTGAAATGACTAAGAAGGGTTTACAATAAGAAATGTGCGATGATGGTTGACTATGTCTATCCACAGGGCAGACAATAATTTTTAAAAAGATTTTATTTGAGAGAGCGAGAGCGAACAAGTCATGGGGAGGTGGGGAGAGAGAAGCAGACTCCCCGCTGATCAGGAAGCCTGACATGGGGCTCGATCTCAGGACCCCGGGATCATGACCCGAGCCAGAAGGCAGAGGCTTAACCCACTGAGCCACCCAGGCTCCCCAACAATAATAGTTGATGCCCCAAATTATTTGATAAAACTGAGCATCCATATGAAATAAACTTCAGAAAATTAGGAATGGGTACTTACATGATAAAGAGTTTTCCCGCGGAATATCCTGTATCCAAACTTAACGATGAAGCATTCATGTTATTCCCATTAAATTCAGGAGCCTAAGTTATTTTAGAAATAATAGAAATGAAGCAGTCACCCCAGACTCCCTTTACTTTACCAGGGATATAGAGAGGAATAGGGGAGGGGCTGGGAGGGAAAAAAAATAGTACATAATCTAAAAGAATTGCAAGACAGAAGGGGTGGGACTCTCTAGGCAAATGGGAAGTCTTTGAATCCCTTCATTTCCCCTTTACTGCCCCCGCTGAAGCTTGAGTCCCTGGTATGATGGACCAACTATATGTCCTTGAATTTCCCATTTGTACTTGACTGCAGACCTGCCCAACATCTGTAGGGCCTAGGGCCTAGGACAAGAGTACCGAAGAAGGCTCACATACTCCTTACAAAATGTGTTACAACCCAAGCCAGTGAACTTCCAAGGCTTGCTTACTTGAACCAGGAAGGCTAGGCTAGGTTCACATTTAGAGTTCTTAAGACTCTTGTATTTGCATATCAGAACATTTCTGCACAAGGGAGAGATGGCCACGGGCCCAACTGCCCCTTTTCTTCTCGCCCCAAACTGTAGCCCAAGCAGCTGAAGACAGAGTGCCTGCATGTGGGCGACCCAGCCCCAAACTCAAGCTTTTATCTGTGCCTTCCTCTCTTGCCCTGTGGACAAGCCATGTTCACACTGGTGCTGGTGGTGTGGTCTATTTTCAGAACAACAGACCCATGGAAGAGACTCACGCTGGCCACAGAAGTGGCTTGGGGTTCACTGGACAAAGAGCTTGCGTTCCCAGGTGCCCAGAGTGCGGTCCCTAAGTGGAAGGGAGGCTCAGGCTCCAGGCTGCATGTTTTCCTGGCCCCGTACTCTCCTTGCTCCGTACTTCTCCCATCCATGCGCAGCCAGAGCAGAGTGCATTTGTGTTCTGAAACCTCCTTTGAACTTTAGAACAGCGTCTGAACTCTTAAGATTCAGCGTATAATGGCAAAATTAATACCTGGCTTATCTTGGGAGAGTTGCTGTGACAATTAACTTATGGTCTATGAAAACATTGGTGGGATAAATGCTCCAGCCATATGCAGTCTGATGGGATTGTTCCTATGCACACTTCCCTGACTGTTGTATCAAGGCATGTGCTCTGTGGTAGGGCTTGCTTGTGCTCCGATGTTTTCTCAAAAAGTTCTCTCTTGCTAGGTTTTTGTGCTCTTCTATAGACCTATTTCTGAAATGTTTTAAAATTACCCAAAACTCGGTTAGTATCTTCCAAGCTGCTAGGGTAATGTGTCCCATACATTAGTTACCCATTCATTGTGTGTGAGGTTTCTAACTACCAGGGTATCAGTGGGCTGGCTCTTCCCAGTTAAGATCTTTTCTTAACCCCACAGGAACGGTCGTCAGTGCAGCATTTTGTAGGGCCGCCCAAAAAGATTAGTGGAGAGTAAATGAACTCACACTCTATGTGAACGATATACATTTACTCATGGTTAACCAAAGCAAAATAAAAAAAAATTACACAAAGTATTGGTACAGGTACAGCATAGATGTAGTAAAACTTGACAAATCTTTCTCAGGAAGTTAGTCAGGAAGCCAGATGAGCCCAGGGGAATGTCTCTCCTGGTCTGGTTCCTTGTCTTCGGTCATTTTGTTCAGGTGTCTTTCTCAGCTGTGGTATAATTACGTAAAGCAACATACATAGCTTGATGAGTTTGACCAGTATGTTGGGACACCCATGTAATAAGGGTTTCTGTTATCCTGGGGCAGGATTTCTCAACCTCTACACTATTGACATGTGGGGCTGGATCATTCTTTGTCATGGGGAGTTGTCTGTGTATTGCAGGACAGTTAACAGCATCTGTGCACTAGCTGCCGGAAGCACCATATTCAAAATGTCAGCATCCATGTTGCTGAATGTTTCCTGGGAGACAGAATCTCCCCCGGTTAGAACCACTGCCGTAGAACATTGCTTTCTGGTCCTTTCCCATTGATCTCCTTCCCTTCCAGAGGTAAGGACGTGCTGCATTCTAGCTCTACAGATCCGTGTTGCCTGTCTTTGAACTTTACATAAATGGAAGCACACAGTACATAGTGTTTTGTGTCTGGCATCTTTAGCTCAGCATCACATCCGTGAGCTTGATCTCGGTCGTCGTGCGAATTAGTGCCACTATCTCAGTCTACCAAGGGATGTCACCCATTCCCCTGCTGATGGGCATTTGGGTTGTTTCCAGTGCTTGGCTCTTATGAACAAAGCAGCTGCGAACATTCTGGTACAAGCCTTTGGGTAAACCTATGTGTTCATTTCTCTTGGGTAAATATCCATGTCATATGGTAGGTGAATGTTTAATTCTGTGACAAACTGCCAGACTGGTTTCCAAAATGGTCATATCAGTTTATGCTCTCACCAGCAGTCCACTGAGAGCCGCAGGGACTCATCATTCTCACCAACACTTGGCGCCATCTGTCTTTTTAATGGAAGCTGGGCTAGTGCACCCGTGTCGTCATTGTGGTTCTAATTTGCATTTCCTTAATGGCTAATGATATCAAGGCCCTTTTAATGCATTTATTTCAAATATACACAGCTGACAAAGGCTTTGCATCTAGAATATGTAAAGAACTCTTGGAAATCAATAATAAAAAGACAAAGCACCCCATGAAAATGGGCAAAAGACTTGAACAGACACTTCACAAAAGAAGACAGTATGAATACTGTCTCTTTGGTTTTGTATCTTTTTCTGATTTGCTCTTGTCCCTTGTGGGTTGAAAATTGCTCTTTGTTAAACAGTGGTGCTTAAATGTGCCAAACGTGTTCTAAGCCCTTGACTATGCTAACTGATTCTTCAGTCGTAACCTCTCTAGTTCTCAAAGCAACCTTATAAGGTATTATCCTCATTTTACAGAGGAAGAAGCTGAGGCAGAGCGGGGCTAGGTTACTTGCTAAAAATCATATGGTCGTCGGGGGATCCAGATTCCAGCCCGGGCAGCCCCCTAATGTGCGCTTCTCACCGCAAGTTGGCTGCTAGAAGGGATCTCAATTACTCGGCTGTGGTTTTTTAAAATGAATTTTCAAAATTTTATAGGAACAGGAGCATTGGGGTTCAGACACCCAAAACATTAGATCTTTATTTTCATAGTTATTCCTATTGCTGTTTGCGGTTATGGGTATTTTCGTACTCATACCTTTCAAAGTCCCCAGTGAGTAAGGTGTTTCAGATTCATTATGAACTGTCAGTACTCCTCGCGGTACTGAGAAACACTTTGTAATCTTCTTTTAGGAAAAAAGGAAAAATAAAAGAAAGAGGAGACCCTCTGTCAGAGGGCTGCCCACAAAAGATTTGTTCACTCGAATTCAAAACCTTTTCCTCCATTTTTCAATCCTTGCAAATCCACCCCCTGCCCCCCACCCCCTGCCCCGTGTCAGCCGTAGTGATGGAGGTTAAAAGCTGCCTTTGTGTGGCAAAATTCTGGCTCACCTGGGCTTTCTGTCTTACTGTGTCATACCCATTGCGTGGGGGGACATAAGCCCTCTATTTTACTGGAAACTTACTAGCACTTTCCTGAAACTAACAGAAAAAGATTTTGGGTCAAACTCTTGTGACTATTCTCACTCTTTTGAATTTGCCCTACTTTAATACAGCAAAATTTAAATTTGCACTTAGGAAGGACTATTAAACACGTAAACATGTATTTGTGTATAGTCACAAACTCGACTCGTATTTATGTAAGAGCAGGGAACTTTCCATCCTCCAACTAACCCAACAGACATTTATCGAGTACTTGCTAAGGTGCCGGGCACTGTGGGGAGAGACAATGGAGTACAATTTAGCTCCCGCCATCAGTATGGTGGAAACGTGGGGTCAGGTATGTTAAATGTCAGTTACCACTGAGTTTCAAAAATTCTTCGGAGGGAGGTGGGAGGGAGAGCTTTGTGGTGGGCATGGTGGGGTGGCCTTTCACGGCAGAGCTCTCCAGATGGTCTACTCCCTGCTGGCAGAGGAATTGTGCCTTGAGGGACTGGTTGGATTTAGAATAGTGACAAAGAGGCAGGTGTGAGGCAGCACCGTGGGTACCTAGAGGAGTGCTGGTAAAGGCCTTTAGTCAGTTGTCCAATCTGTCATCACCCAGGCTGAGAGCTGGGGGGAGAGGGGCTGACAGCATGGGGTCCCGGAGTGGCACTGGGCAAGGGAATGTTCCATGGCCGACATGAACAGACCACTCCTGTGGTCTCTACGTAGTAGGAGGGGAGAGTTAGAAATTCATCCTGCACAGCCTCCAGGATCACTTTCTTTTGAGGCCACAGGTGAATATAATGAAGGCTTGAAAATTCAAGGGGAGGTGAACATGCTGTTTACAAGACAGAGGAGAGATTCTCTCCAAATCGGCATACTTTCTGGTGCTAAAGAAAAAATGCGGAAGCTGTTTGGGCTCCCTCTTCTGACAACAGCTTTTGGCCTGTTTTTTGGCTTTTCTTTGAAATATTTTAGAGGGAGTGTTGGCATCTGAGATTTTTCCAAAAAACAAAACAAAACAAAAACAAAGCGCCAAGTACCGCCATGCAAATGCATATGGTCAAGGAATTGGTTTTTTGTTCAGGACAGCTTCTAAAAGGGCGCAGACTTCCCCAAAACCTCTTGTGAAGGGCAAGTTGATTGGGCATAAGATGTTGAAATTTGGTAAAAGGAAGTGGACCTTGGAGTAACCAGCGACCCCACATTATGAACAACTGAAGTAATTCTCTCACACCATCCTGAAGGGCCCCGTGCCAAATGGCCTGGGTGGTGCTGACTTCATACACAATGTCATCTTTGGCTCACAGAACATTTCCATGTGAGCCAAAGGGGCATTGAGGGAGTTCTTTTCAGGGTCTGAGACTCCAAGACAGAGAGAATGTCTATGGTAATAAGACGACCCTCTCCCACCTCTGCTCTACGGGTTGATGCCTTTTAAGAGGAGGCTGTTCACCGGTCGGTCTGGGCTTCTTCTTCCAGGGCTTGTCAGAGTGAAAACAGTCTGAAATGTGGCCCCTTTCCCCTACCAAGCAGAGGGTTCATTGTTGTAGGCGGCTCCCATTTCCCCATTTATCCACAGAACCAGGCGGTCGGCGCTCCACATGGACTCTCAGTGAAAACCCTTACCGCCATGGGGGTAGGGCACTGTGGTGGGCACAGTGAGCTCAAAAACACATACAGTGTGGCCTTTGAATGTGGAGATCACATCTCGGCGTTGGAGGAGAGACAGATCTGTAAATACACCTAAGATTTACCAGAGTGGTACGAACCAGATGCTGTGAGAGCAGAGGGCCTGAGGTGGTAGTATTTGGTCTAGGCAGTTGGGAAATGCTCCCATGTTGAAAGGATACTCGGGCTGGCATTTGTTGATGGATCTGGCTTTTGCCAGGTGTTGAAGAAGGAGCATTCTCGGTAGAGGGCATAGCCAGTAAGTGAGAAGATGCAAAGTACCATGAGTTTGGGTGAAATGAGAGGGGAAGCAGGAAGAGCTGAGAGATGAGATTGGCAAGGTGTTGCCTTGGGGCCATATTGTCAGAGGTCTTGTCCTAAGAGATAGGCTTTAGACCTGGTCTTGCAAGTCTTGGGGAGACAGTGAACATCCTCCAAGGAGTAAGATGAAAGCAGTATCTTGGATAGACTCTGGCAACAAAGGGGAGGGGGCTCTGACTCATGGCAGGGGCTGTGAAGAAGAAATTACTTTGGGACGATACCTCACTTGTGATCAAAGTTAGGGTTGTATAGTGTGAGGGTCATCGGTTCTGACCCCTGAGGTTCTTGGGTTTGAATCCTGGCTCTGCCACTTTACCGTTCCCATATTCTTAATGCATGTTACCTAGACTCTCTGTGCCTTGGTTTCCTTATCTATCAGATGGGGACACGAGGAGTTACTAGAGCAGAGCTTCTCTAACGGAAATAGGAACCCCCATCACCTTGTTTGTTACTGCCCGGATCCTGATTTACTCAGCCTGTAGTGGAGCCCAGGATTCTGCCTCTTTAACTAGCTCCCAGCGGGTGGTGCTGCTGCCGGCTCCCCGACTACACTCTGAGTGCTAAGGCTCTTCATGGCTGTTTTGAAGATGATATGAAATGACACATGTAATGAACACCCTAGGCGGCGCTCAGCATAATAAGAGGTAGCCATTCCGAGGCTCTGTAAGAAAGACTAGAAATAGAATTCTCTTGTTGCTCTACATGTGCTTCGCCCACTAGAAAGTTCCCTAAAGACATTGACGTGGTATCTAAGCTCCCTTTTTGACCAGATACCTGCAGAGGGTTAGTGTGGCTTTGCTCTGGCCGGTGACTCCAAGCCACCCACAACGATGGGCCGTACGATTCAGCCACAGGAAAATTGATTCCCCAAAGTTGACAAAAGTAGGGCTGCAGCTCTTCCAGGTCCCACAGAAAGTTGGAAGACAGGACCTAGCCTTTCCTTTCTGAGTCAGACATGGGATTTCCATGTGCAAAAAGCTTCAGGAAGAGGTAGGTGGACAGTTGAGGACACTTTCACACCCTAGAATTTGGGCTCAACGGGTCCAGGACACCCTTGAGCAGCTTCTACCCTTTTTCTTTGCAGGGATTTTAGCTATGGGTCCTGTTGGGGTTGGGATAGGCAACCTGTTGGCTTTCTCTTAGAATTGGGAGGAACCCACAAAAAAGCACGGGCTTGAATTTTGTAGAGAAATTGGAAAAAAATGGGCATATGAGACTGGATAACAAAGAATGAATCAGTCAAACTTTGTTAAGTACTTGCGTACTTGCATTTTATCTTCAAAAGTGAGGTCTGGCCAGAAAAAGGGCACCCCCAAATCTCTAGCGCCCCCTCTGCCAATCATCCCTGGTCTTATGTTCATTTACTCTTGCTTCTGTTGGGGAGAATAAGCTCCCTGTGGGGAGCAAAGACTGGTTCTCCAGTGGAGAATGCCAACAAAAGGACGTCTCAAGAAATACCCTAAAGACCATTCATTATACGTGAGAAGGAGAGAGGTTTTAAACAGAAATTCTACAATGTATGCATTCAATTCTTTATGAAAAGCTAGGGCTGCTGAAAAGAAAAGGAAACTTCCACTAAGAGAAAGCGTGATTGGCTCTAGAGATCCTGGCCACAGATCATTTCTCTAGAAGGAACAGGAGACTGGCAGGTTTGCTTCTTTTCTGGTACTTTATTGAAAAATCACGGTTGCTTAACTGTGTTCCCTGGACCAAGTACTCAAGCCTTCATGTCTGCACAACACAGATTCAATGAAACGCTGTGAACGTTACTAAGGCTCCTCGTGTGCCTGGTGAATTCTAGGCACTCCAAAAATGTTTGTTGAATGAATGAATGAATGAAGGGAGGGAGGGATGGATGGATGGATGAATAGAGGAAACTTCCCAGGCAGCCCTTTGTTTAGGTAAAGACCCGTGTATCTTTAAAGGCGAATTTTATCTTATTTTTTATTTTTATTTTTGAAAGGCTAATTTTAATTTCCACTTCCTCTAAGAGACCCCTTCCATTTTCTCTGCCCACCTTGCCAGATTTGGCATGAACTCCCTCCCCACGGCAAGTCTTCCTTCAGAGTGTATGCCAGCCCCTTGGGAGGACCTTATTCCAGTGCTCACAAAAAAAGTGCACATTTCCTCCTGTTTTATAGGCAAAGAAACAGGCCCTGGCAGTTAATATCTCTTAGTCAAGGCTGGCGGTCGGTGGGGCCCGTGTCCCCAGATTCAGGTCTGGATGATTCCCAAACTCGAAGAGAACCTTGGTGCTTTTGCACGGAGGTCCAGAGAACACACGTGGGCTGTGGTCTGGGGGGCAGGTGTTCTGCTGCTGCCCCTACTTCCTCCAACCTCCCTCATGCTCAGTTTCCCCTGAAAATTCTCTTGAGTGCACGGGAGGCGATCTTTCCCTCTGTGGGCGCAGATTAAGCTTGTGATACGAGGAAGGCAACATTTCCATGTCAGCCTCTGGAAGGACCCGCACTTCCCTGTGCCTCGTGCCATGAGCAGCAGAATCCAGGGGTGTATATTTTATCCTTTTGAGGAGATTTTGCGTAATTGGGGGTTCCTGGCTCTTGCCATTCTCCCATGAGATAAGTGTCACACTTGAAGGAGAGGGGGCTGACCAATGAGGGGTTTAAGGAAGTCTTGGAAGACCTCAACTCCTTGTCTGCTGATTAAAACTTGGTTATTAGGGTGCGGAAAATCTTACTTTCCCCGTAAAAGGAAAGATACAACGGAGGGCTTGCTAAGGCTCACATGCCTGCTTTTTAATTTTTTTGGAAGAAATCTTTGCTGCGTCCCCTTTTCCTCATTGTATTACTATCAGCCTCCATTCCTTTCCTCTCTCTTGAGTTGAGGGGCAGAATTTTACCACTGGCGCTGCTCCTTCACTGGTCTTTGTCCTGCCCTTGACCGTGACATCTTTCTCAAAGCCACTCTGTTAAAGACCCTGACTCAATTTTCAGCCTTTTCTTCTTGAAACTCCCTCCTCTCTTTGCTTCCGTGTTCCTTTTGTTTCTCCATCTGCTTCTCTGCTCTTCGACGCCAACCTCCCTGTCCTCTAGGGACCTCTCCAGAATCACAGCCTCAGTGCCCCGTGTCACCTTTCTCTCCTAGGCTCATCTCCTACAGACCCGTGGTGCTGAGCCAACACATCGGTTCCCCCAAACATCTTCCCAGCTGCTCCCCTGAGCACTAGCCATGCAGCTGCAGGTGCCGTCACCTTGCTGGACCCCTCTGGTTGGCACACCCATCTCTGGGCCCCCCCTCAACTGACCTCTGTCTTCACCCCTCAAATCTCTTCTGTCTGTATCTTTATTTTTATTTTATTTATTTATTTTTTTAAGATTTTATTTATTTACTTGACAGACAAGAGATCACAAGTAGGCAGAGGCAGGCAGAGACAGAGAGAGAGGAGGAAGCAGGCTCCCTGCTGAGCAGAGAGCCTGATGCGGGGCTTGATCCCAGGACCCTGAGATCATGACCTGAGCCGAAGGCAGAGGCTTTAACCCACTGAGCCACCCAGTGATATAGACGCCTGTCTATATCTGTAGTCCCATGAGTGGGCACCACTACTTCTCAAAGTCAGTTACCTCATTCAACGACGTCCCAAATGTTAGTCATTTCTCTAGGTCGCTCTCTGAAAGTGTGTGTGCTCGTTGGAGGGAGAGAGGAAGATGGTGTCCCGCCCTCAAGGAGCTCACAGTCTAGCGGGGGCAGCAGACATGCGAGTCCGCGGGGGACACAATGGCAGGACCTGGGTGGTGGGGCCGAGCACGGCTGGGGGAAGGGAGGCTAGGAGAGCAGACAGTCACTCTGTCCAGGCAAGGCCTCTCTGAGGACCAGGCAGTGCTGCCCGGGGACTGGGGGCTCCCCAGCCATTTGCAGCCGTGGCCCAGGCTGTGTGGGATTCGAACTGCCCCCCCACCCGCCCCATGCCGAGGCTTGTGTGTCTGGGGAGAGCAGGGCCAGGAGTGGGCTCACTGCAAACCAGCCAGCTTCACTTCTGAATGTTTTCCTTCTTGATACACATCGCCTGCTCCAGGGTAGTTTTTTTGTTTTATTTGTTTGTTTTTGTTTTGTTTTTAACTAGAATGCTTCTCCGAGTTGGGGGGTGGGGAGCGGGAGCTGCTTGGGGTCACCTTTACCCCTTCTTGTAATCTAATGGCACTTTTGAAACGGATGTGTGTAGGAGTGTAACTTTCCCACATTTCTCCATGTATTAAATCCAGAGAGATGAGTCTGTTTCCTTTAAAAAAAAGAAGAAAAGAAAAAAAGAAGTCATCTTCTTCGGCCTTCTCCGGAGGCCTCGAAGGCTGAGCATCCCCTTTGACAGACAAGGACACTTTGGTCCACTGACATGCATTCTTTACTTGCATGTGGCCGGAGACTGCACCAAAGCTGGGACTCAGGAGGAGGCTCCCTCACCTCCCCATCTCGATCGCCTTTTAGGGTTGGGCAGGTTACTGCACCTGCATATGCCCGGCGCCCAGCCTGGCCCCTGGATGAGGGTGGGACAGCCCCCAAGGTGGGGACCCTCCACCTGGTCCAGCTAGATGGGGAGTTGGGAGAGCCCGGGGTGGCTTGTGCTAAGGTCTGAGAGAAAATCAGCGCGGGTGATGTGTGCCCAGAGAAGGAAGTCGCTTCTCCTCACATGGGGGAAGCTTCCAGACTGTTAAGAGGCCCCATTTATTGAACCCTTATCATGAAGTCGGCGAAGGCCATGCAAGGGACATGTATGATCCTCGCGCCATCCCTGTGAAATATGAGCTGCTTTTGCTTTACAGAAGAGGAAACTGAGGCACAGAGTGGAGCCTCAGAGTTAGCTGCAGAACTGAGGTTCAAATCCCAAAGCCGTCCCTCCTCCAGGGGACACTTTGCCCTCTGGGAAAGCACTACGCCTCCCGTCTTCATTTCCACCTCTTCTTTCTCCAGAAAGTTCTCACTCAGCCTCTCAAGGTCACCCCTCCCTTCCTGCCTTTGTGTGGTTTCTGCCCGCGTGGCTGGCCCCGTCTTTCTTTTTCCCTTTGCCGCCTCTGCCTGCCACCATCAAAGCCCAGGGAGACTTTCTCTGGGCTGAGACTCTGAGGCCTTTCTTTCCCGGGTATCGGCTCAGTCTCCTTGGTTTCTTAGCGGTGGTTCATCCTGGTGGCTCCGCTTTTCTCGAGGGCTGCCTGTGACTTCGGCCACGTGACTCTAGTGGGGAACAGTGTCAAGCCCTGTGTGGGCGGGCCACGTGGCAGTTGACCGGATATGCTCACCTCCTTCATCCAGAGGGGAGCTCCCGTCTCCCACCTCCCTTCCTGGGTCACCTTCCCGGCCACATTCCTACCAGGTGATCCCGTCCTCCTCTCCCCAAGGGACTGGGCTGCTGGGGCCGGTATGTGATTCCCGGGGGAGGAGGATTCTGTCGGTGGGGGGACTGCTGGGGCTCAGTGCCTCTCCCTGGAGAATTTGAGAAATAGAGACAGTCGTGGACCCATTGCCACAGGCCACCCCACACAGCTGCCCACGTGGGAATCAGCAGGCGGGGAGGAAACCCAACTCCTCTGCCCAGAGGGGCCTTGCCTCGGAGCAGACCTGTGAGCCTAGTGTGAGACACGCGGAGAGGCCGAGGCTTCTACCTTCTGTTCTCTGTTCTGTGATAAGTCTCCCTTCTGCTTAAAAGGAAGCCCTCTTTTCTAAGTGCGAATCTGGCTGGTTTTGGGGTTTCTCGTTCTATCATCGCGCTAGACCCTGCCCGAGGCCCCGGTGCCCCAGCCTTATGGTTTGCCCCGGCTCACTGCATCCTCTGTGTGCCCTGGGCTCGGGGTGGGGGTACTACCCCGTTCGGGATCCTAAGGCCTTTGTAGGGCCTCAGTGGGGCTTTGGGCTGACGGATGCCGGAGCCTCCCCGTAGGGGGCTCTCCTGCCTACAGAGACCTAGTTTCATCAGGGAAGCTGATGGTTACTTGGCCTGACCACCGCTTGTTGCCAAGAGCAGGCAATGGGGTCTGTCATGGGGGTCTTCTTATTTCCCCCTCATTCTAGAAAGATGAGGCACACGGGCAAGACTCCCGTCGTGGGGGCCGCCACAAGGTCTGACGTTTGGACAGCCGGACAGATGCCCTCCCAGAGTTTGTGTTGCTGAGCAGGAAGAGGCCTGGCTTGGGCGCACGGCCAGGCACAGAGCTTGCTGGAGGGGCAGGAGGCTGGGCCGAGAGGAGCCTGGTTTGTGTCGTTTGGAAATGAAGATGGGGACAGCTGTTTGCTGGGTGCAGGGGGGTGGGTGGGGAAAGGCCCCCGGAAGCCAAGCTGGGGGAGAGGCAGACATGAGAGACGGAGCTGGCAGAGGCAGCGGCCCCACCAGGCCCTGGGGTGTCAGGAAATTGGGCTGAGGAAGAGGGTAGCAGGAGGCTGACCCTGGGTAAGATGATCAAGGCATCCAGAACAGTGAATGGGGAAAAAGTTCTGAGTGGAAGACAACCTCAGGAAGAACTGGAAACCAGCACGCTCCCAGGGAGGAGGACAGAACCCTACCGCTTCTTGGAGGGTCTGATGGAGCAGATCAGAGGAAATCCTAAGGGGGAATTGGAAAGTTGGAGACCGAGAGAGAGAGAGAGAGAGAGAAGCATGGGGCAGCTCTATGAAACTTCTAGTTCTATTTTCAGGATACTTAAGCCGGACTAATGTCTTCATTTGGTGAATCTGCATAAAAAAGAAAAAAACCCAGCAAAAGCATTTATAACTCTTAAGGTCTGTGATTCCTGCTCTGATAGGCATCCTTGGACATTGGGCAGAAACCCTCATTCATGTCAGAATTGTGTGTAAGAATTTACTTCCTAAACCCTTTTTTCAGAGCTCGGGGTAAATTCCTTGTAAGCTTCTGCGTAAAGTGCCGTGCCCCCGTTCCAACACTGTCTGGTAGTAAGGGTGCTTCAGTGAGTTGGTTCCAGTAAATCCCGTGCTACCCAAGCTTCGTGTTGTCCTGTCCTTGGTGCAAAAGCCCAATTGCCAATCTGTTTTGTATTCTGGGAAAAGCAAAAGAGAGTCAAGTGCTATTCAAATATCTTTCCCTATTAAATCTAAATTCTCTATTTCCTTACTGAAAGTGTTCTGATCAGTCAAAACCTTACGACGTCAGAGCACACCTTCACGTAGCTCATAGCAAATGGCAAAGACACTTATGGAAGGAATGGTCATTCCTAAAACCTCTGTGCAGCATGGCAACTTCTACCTGTTACCTGCTAATTCGAAGGTAGGGGTGTTGCTTCCTGTCTTGGGTCAGCCCCTCTGAGATGGATCCATTTTTTGTAGACCCTCCTGCTCCTGCTTCTTCACAATTAAGACTGTGAACTGCTCGGGGGCAGGGACTTTTGTTGAACCCACAGTCCATCCCTACACATGGCCCTTAGAGTACATGGTAAGTATTGGTGGAATGAAAATGCTTTGCAAATTCCACAAGTTTTGGGTTTGACGCTCTGGCTTCTTGCTTCAGAGCACACACATTTTTAAACAAAGTTTGGTTAGGAAGGGCAACATGAGGCCCTGACCTTGACATATGGTGTTGACACGTTCTGCCCCTAGAACGCGTAGAGGAAGGGAGGACTGCTGAGGTCCCCACAGGGCAGGCTTCTCAGTCTGGGTGTTGGGTTGCAGGGGAACCTGGAGACCATCAAGACCCCAAACCCTCTAATTTACATGCAGGGAAAAGGGACCTACAGTTTCTGTGATTTTCATGGGTTTTTTTGGTTTGTTTTCCTCAGTTGCAAAAATGCAACTCCTGACATAACCTGGAGTATTTGCTCCCTAATCTCTATGTATTATGCAAAGGAAGATCCAGGCTGGAGAGCTCCTTCCTTCTCAAACTCTACCATGGACACCCTTGGTTTTATTCCTTTCCTTCATTCAGAGGGTGACAAGAGACACAGGATCTTTGCACCAGCAGGGGTCGAGCCCATCCGAATACAAAAACAATCCTGAGAGACATGTATGGTAGAGTTTTTGGAGGAAGGCAGCCTGAGTTCTTTTCTAGAAAGGCCTATGCAGGTGCCTGACTCAGGAGGACCAATATTCTGAAGGCTGGACCTCCTCCCCTAGTCTCAGCATGGGATACGTTGAGCTGAACTCTGATCATCTGCTCACAGCTGGTAGCAGCTTCTGCTATTTGCGTGGGGTCTCATCATTTGCTTTGAGGCACTTCTGTAGAACCCTCCCTCCAAGGGACCAAGAGGAAGGCTCTAGCTATTGAGTGATTTATGATGAGATGCTGGAGTTGTCTCCAGCATCAGCCCATGGAGGCCCACGCTTGATGAACAGGACCAACACATCATCAAAGTCAGTTCATCAGAAAAGACACAGAGGAACCCACCCCCAAGATACTCTGCCTTGGAAAGAGCAGCTCATGAACAGAGGAGTAGGGCTTGGCCAACCCTGGGGTTGGGGGTGGGGGGACTCACCCAGGGGTACCTTCTTCTAGGTCACTTCATTCTGCTTCTACCTTCCCCTGTCCCATTCCTGCCCCACTTCTTGCCCAATGGCAATTGCCAAATGGCACTTCAGTCAATGACCTGGGTCCCAGGGTGCCTGGCCCTGGAGGCCATCCCAGAGTTGGGTAGCTAGGGAGCCAGGAAGACAGAGGGCTGGCTTCCTGGGGCCAGTGGAGACCTTTAGGGGCCTCTGCTTTCCAGGGAGGAACCATGGTGTTGGCGTTAGGCCAAATCATGCCAGTGGATTGGATCTGGGAGATGTGGCTGAGTGTTTGTTCACGGGCTTCCAAACATTAAAGGATTGCACAGTGTCTCATTCCCATCGCCCTTAAGGCAAAGGGGAGCACTACTCGACCAAGAGATGAAAACACTGAAACAAATAGAGAGCCTACTCTACCACTTCTGTCTTCCAGGAGATCTCTGTGTGGCAGGTGAAAATATTTATGTATTTGACTTTACAATTATGACTCTTTCTCCAGGTACAGACACATTCCCACATTCAAGGCCTCATACTTTTCAAAATAAAAAATGGTACCATGTCCACCGCACATGCTCAGAAAACAAGTGTTTGCTAAACTAAACCCCATTGAAGATTTTACTGCAGGTGGTAAAAGGTATTAAAAGCCCCAACCCTGCTCCTGAGAAACTCTGGAGTTTCTCTACTGGCGTGATGAGCAATTTGAGTTCCCCAAGAAGCCCTTCGGTGAAGACTCATGCTTAGTCATGTTTGTGGAGGACAGCGTGAGGAATGAAAGATTTTCTAGAATGTCTGGGGACTTATTTCAACTTGAAATATATAAGAATGTTACCATTTAAATATGTAAGAGAAATGATCAGACCCTGTCTGATGGCTAAAATTCTCATTGTGCCCCACGTTGCATACACACACCTGGGTTTTGAAAGAAGATCGAGAAGAAAGGAATGTCAAAAGCAAGGACCCAAAGCATTCTAGAAGTTACCATTGGTCCAGGCTCTGGCCCTGGCAGGTAATGTCATGTTGCTCAATGCTGAATATTTCTTGGGGGCGGTGAAGCGTGGATGGGGTGGGGATGTGTGCCAAGGAAAATTAAGAGCCACGAGCAGGATCAATGTCTTTCTTTTTGAGTTCCTAACATCTCATAAAATCAGAGGAAAGGGGAGGGGAGGAAAGAGAAGGGGAAGACATTCATCCAACAGCAGGGAGCCAGGAACAGAATGTGCAGCCACGTAGGCAGGATTCTGGGTCATCGTCGGTGGGGGAAAGAAACTCGAAGGATTGATGAAGGTGCAGAAGTGTGTGACAAGCTGCCCTCCTCTGGACTCTCGGGGTCAGGGATGGCCTCTGTTACCGAAGGGCTTGATTAGACGCAAAAGAAGGGTTGGGAACTGATGGGAGTCCTCTGCCTGGAGGGAGGGGGTGATCCTGGGGAATGGAGCTGTGCCTTCCCTTTCTTCTTCTTGCACCCAACTCCCACCAGACCTGTGGGCACGCCGCTAAGTCATAAACATCAGGAAGAGAGGCCGGTGGAGAGAGGTTCAGGGAAGACAGCCATGGAGAGGGATGCGGGCCATGGGCTCCCATGCCCAGCCTGGCCTCCCGGAGACTTTGCTGGTTGTCCAGCTCCCTACATGACAGAGCAGCCAGATGCCTCCCAGCTCACTCCTCCGGGGGACGTAGAAGGGGGAGAAGGGCCTCTCCTATCAAGTGAGATTCTCTACTTCTTTAAAGAAGTCAAGGTGATGTGCTTCACTTCCTTGAGCATCCCAGTCGAATCCAGCTCATTTTGGAGTAACACAGAGTGGGGCCAGTCCCAGTTTGGGAACATGTCAGGACAGAGAATCACAGCACCTCTGTCTCCTCCTGGAACAGCTGTTTCGGGCCCGCAGGTTGGCTTGCTCCCACTTTCTAGAACTCAGAACCAGCCGTGAACCCTTGCAGAAAGCCCGGGTTGGAAAGGGCCATGCCCTGGTTGCTTTAAGGAGACCTCCGGGCTTAGCTGTGAATGGACACGTGGTCCACAGAATCTGTTTCCTTGGGGTATCATAGGTTCTGGTCTGGAAGAAAGGAAGTGAGCTGGGGGGCTGGAAGGGAGAGTGGAGAGGTGCAGCTGGCTGGATTTGGGGAAAGATGAGGTGAGGCTGTCAAAATCGGGAGGGGTGTGTACAACCTGGGCTGTGTGGGGCTGGGCCCCGGGGAGCCCCTGGGGAGCTTGTCGTAAGCAGCTCTGGCAGGTGACAGCGTGGATGTGTTTTGGGGGATATGTCAGGGTCAACTGTTAGGGAGGAGTGAGCAGGAGGGTCTGGGACTGGGAGGAGAGGCCCCTGCCTGTCCCCTGTTCTCATCCACACGCTGTCATGCCTGCGTTTCTCAGACTCTCTTTGTCAAACCATTGCCCGTCCCCTCCCCCTCCCTCATCAGCCCATTTCAATATGGCTTGAATGGTGGTTGTCATGTCCATGGTGCCAAGTCCGCAACCCCGACTGGCCAGGGCATCCGTTCTCTGATAGATGTGACAACTTCGCCTTCCAGATGAATTTCAGCATGACTTTTTCAAGTCCTTTAATGGCCAAGTCTGAGTACTAGTTAGTGCCACCTACCCACACCATAGTTGAATGCACTTACATCAGTATGATTTACTACATTTAGCTCTCCGAGGATCCCTGATTCTTTTTTTTTTTTTCCCTTTTATAATTTTGAGAATGTCTTTGCATCCAGCAAATCACTTTACTTTGAAGATGAGTAAATTACCCACTATTTAGTATCTTTTGTTAGAGACTTGGGAGGGGAACTTTGTCAATATACTATCCAGCTCTTTCATAAGCATCTAGGAATGCAGTCGTTGTTGTGGAAACACATTTATCTTATGTTACTTTCTTCTCAACTATCAGTTCCTAGCATTGTCGGGCCCATGTATTTAGAGAACTCATGTTATGAGATGAGCTAGAAGATGATCGTCTTCATTCTCTCCTTTTCTGTGTGACTTCTGGCAAGACATTTAATTGTCCTAAGCCTTAATTCTTTATTTGAAAAATGGGATGGCAAGCCGGCACTTCTACCTTGATATGTAGATTTGGGCTGGAGAATTCTGCACACATAGGAGAAGAACAACGAAGCTTCTGTGCCTGAGAGATGCCTGGCATTTTTACTCCATAATTGGCATCAAGGGCAAGAACAGGGACTCTTTACTACAGGTAGATTTTGGCATGTGGCCCCGGCTTATGAAGAAACACACACACACTCATCCTTTCCTATGATGTGCGTTACAGGACCTTGCGTATTTGGCTCCTGCCACGGTCTTGCCATCGGCTGCCTGTGCTTTTGCCTTCAGCATCAAGACCAGAACAATTCACCATGCACTCCAAAAATGTTCATGGTTTGGGCCATGCCTGCCCCTCTAGCCTCATTTCTTCCAGGCCTCTCAAGAGCTCCGGGTTCCCGGCCCACTATGGGCGTCTTCAGTCCGCCATGTTTTCTTGGGCATTACTCCTACAGTTCCTTCTACTGAGAACACCGCTGGCCTCCCTCCCCGCTCCTGCCCATTTCAGCTAGGTCATTCTTAATCATCTTTCAGATTCCAGCTCCATCATATTCTTAGGCAAGCCCCATACCCAGGTTAGATTAGGGCTTTAAGCTCTCCCAGTGCCATGAGCTGCTCCTTTCAAAACACCTATCACAGAGAAGCGGGATAGAATTCCTTGTACTCTCCCTCAGGCAGGGGCTGTCCTTCTGCTCACTGTTATAGTCTTAATGTCCAGCCTACCACAGGAACACAATAAGTATTTGTTGAATGAATGAATGAGTGGGTCTAGTATTTGAGACTTGGCTTTGTGCCTATAGGAGAGGAAGCATCTGTACTTGGTGTTGTCCTGATTCCCAGTGAACACGCTGTGGAGCAAAGCTCCAGAGACAGAAGAAGCTATGGTTCCACCCCTTGAACAAAGAGCCTGTTAGCCCAATGGCTGGGGAAGAGGCTGAGCCTTTTTCTTTTCTAGGGTAGGTGCCCAGCAGAGCCCTAGAGTGGTCAGTTTGCCTTCTGGCCCTTGGGTGCCTTGAGGTCCTCACCCCCTCAGGTGCCCTGGGCCTTCAGATCTTCCTTCATATTCTGGTAGGTTCCTATGTCTGCATCTCTGTTCTGTCTCCAGTAACCTTTTCTAGCCCTGGCTACAGGGCCTCGAGGGCCTGCCCCTCTCTGAGCTCCTCTTTGGGGTGTCTGTGTCCCTCCTTGGACTGTGAATTCTGTCCTGCCCTGGGCCTTGGCTTCAACTGTTGCCTTCAACTGCCACCAGAATGTTCTGTCCTTAAAGTTCTCAGGGGTTGGTGCTGGGGCTTAGCAGCCAGGGGGAGGATAAGACTTGGAGCCCAAGGTCCAGGCTTTTACCTTCTGAGTTGGCTCAGCCCATACTACAGTTTGCAGTAACCACACAGCAATGCATGGTGATTGGATTTTCTAACCAAATTCTTACCAACTTTTCAAGGCAGTCACGGCTGCCTGCCGGACCCCTCTGGCCCAGGTGCACAACCTCACGGGACTCTCCCTGCTGTAGCTGAGAAGAACCCTCTTGTGGGTACATTGGCAGACCCAGCTGAGGGAAATTGGGGGCCAAAGCCGTTCTTGCCACCTCACTTGGCCTGGCCCCCAGGGCAGCTCTAACCCCAGGCTGCAGGTGCCCTAGAGCGGCTCCCCCTCCAAGCCTGTAACCACCTCGGCTTCTCTCCCCCACCAAGATGGGGCCCACCCTTAAGAGGGAGGGCAGACCATGTTCATGGCTCAAAGAGACACTGCCAAGGTGGCACTTGGAGTGGCTTCCCCTTCGTCACCAGTGTGTTTATCTTTGAGAAATATGAACTTGTATCCCCTATCCCCTCAAATCACCCAGGCTCAGCCAACTCTCTTCTGGGCTCTGTCTCAGCTGGGAAAGTTGGGGCTTCCTCTCTTTATTTGATTATGTCTTCAATCGGACCCTGATGGTTTGTACCTGGAAGCTACAGGCCCATCCAGTGGCCCCAGGTCTTACTCTGGCCACTCTTCGTGCTTCTGGGACGGGGCATCGTTTGTTCCTCTCTCATTCATTCATTCATTCATTCATCCATTCATTCATTTAGTATCTGTTGAACACCTATATGCCCGGCACTAGCTAGGTACCGGGGCTACCAAAAGTGCCAGGCGTACAGAAAGGGATGTTCGCCCTTAGAGAGCATCCAATCTAATGGGCCACCTGTGTGAAGGGGGCACCTGACTGCAGGGAGGTGGGTGAGCTCATGGTGCAAGCTGAGGCTGGGGACAAAAGCCAGGATGCCATGAGAACTTGCAGACTGGGTTTAGAATTTGAGTTTTTGTCCTAGAAGCCTTGGGGAGCCATGCAAAGATTTTAAGCAGAGGAGAGACCTGGTCACATCACATTTGGGGTTTTTGGAAAAAGACACTAGCAGTTGTGTGGAACACCCGTTAGAAGAAGGGGAGTGGGGATCAGGCAGGGAGCCCTTGGGCAATGCTGGTGGCCAGGGTTGGGGGGGGGCTTGGGGAAGAGCGGTGGAAAGCATAACCTGAGTGGAGGGGGATGGCAGGCCATGGGGGTCGACTGGGGGGTAGGGGAACCCGAATGCAGACACCAGAGGAGGGACATGACTGTAAGACAGGTTTGGGGCTATTGAGTTGAGGTGCCTTTAAAGGGAGGGGATATTCGGGTAGGGAGCTCCTGGGAGAGATGTGGCGTGTGGCCATTGGTGAATTATCTGCTTTATGGGCTATTCCGTAGGAATGTCAGAGCTGGCTGGGGACAGACTTCAAAAGTGAGGGCACCTTCGGGGCAGAGAGGAGAATCTCTCAAAGGACGCTGAGGAGGAACAACCAGAGGAGGAGGAGGGACGCCGGGGAGTCGTGGTGTCACTAAGGCCTTGAGAGGGTATCTCTGTTTTCTCTCCACAACCATTTGCCTTCATGACAAACACATCTCTTTCCTCCTGAATGTGGCATGTAGGGAGCAGAGTGGGAAACCAGTGCTACTGCCATCTGGGAGGGGTATGCAAGCGCTCAAAGTCGGGGCAGGAGGGCCAAGGAAGGCTCTGGCAAACTCCATTAGATTTGGTGGCAGGGACAGGTACATCTGAGAATCGAGGGCAGGCATGGAGAAGCTAGTGGAAATTCAAGGCTGGGTGGGAGCACGGGTCCATGGTCTGTGAGTTCAGGGACATTATAAGGAGACCAGGGGACAGGAGATGAGGAGTCTCTTTGGAGGTTGGGGGAGATGGTCTGAGGGGAGAGCAAGGCCAGCTTCCATGGCCTGGTGGGTCTTGGATAGGGAGAAGCGCTTTCTTTTCCTGGCATGGGCATGTTTTTTAGAGAAGCAAGAAGCAGGAGGCGTTTGTCACTGTTCAAGGTAAGAGAACAGTCAGAGGGGAGGACAGGATACCATAAGGAAAACCAGTGAGGCCCTGGAGGTCCCTGAAGGGAACAGGTCAGCAATACAGGACTGTTATTCCAAATGTATGTGGCCTTTGAGAACATCTCTAAGGCCCATCCAGACTTTTTAGAGCAGCTCAGAGCATACAGAGCATGCAAATGGCCCAGAGAAAAGGGGCAGTGGAGAGGCAGGGTGAGAGAAGTTGGGAGGGTCAATGTGGACCACAAGTTAAGACAACCTCAGCAGGTAGAGGCAACGCATCAGGTCCCCTCCTCCACGCTCTGGGCCAGCATGCCACAGCTAGTGCTGCCAGGCTCCTTCACCCCCCGCCAAGGCACTGGGTCCGGCCACCATTTTGTGCCTGGCTTTTCTAGATAGCCTCCAACTCGAATCCCTCATGGTAAAGCCCTATGGCATCGAGGCAGGGCAGTCCTGCCAAGGTACCAGCTTGAGGCCATGGCCAGAGAGAAGGTGGGGGGGTTAGGGGGACAGGGCAGAAAGAGCAATTTTGGACCCCCTTTGGGGTGTGGCTTCCTCATGCCTACCAAGGCAAGACATATGTTGAAACAAAGAAGTAGGTTTTCAGGGGGAAACAGGAAACTCAGTGTGGATACCAGTGGGGGGCACCATTACCCCGAAGGGATAATTTTGGAGTGGTTTGCCCAAGGATGGGGGGTGACAGCACTGCGCCTCCAGGCTTCAATTTCCCCACTTGTAAAATGGAGATAAGAGAATAGCCTCTACTTGAGAGAGTCGTTGAGGGTTCTGTGAGTTAATTTTTGTATAGAATATTTAGAAAAGCCAGACACATCCCAAATGCTGGTAAATACCATCATGATTTCGTGAGGCATTTTCCATTTACATGAAATTCTTGGACTTTGGGGTCACAAACAACATCTATTGATGTGACTCGATGCTGCCCAACAAAGAGGCATTCCAGTTTAATGATTAAATAGCAATGATGATAAGGTTCAAATTTAGGATTACATATTAGGACCAGTTTGAAGAAATTTTTCATGAATGCTTATTAGAGTGGAAAGGTGGAGAGTTAGGTGTCAGAAGACCACAAATATTTGTTCTAGGATCTTCCACAGGCTGGACTTCAGTGGCCGTTGTGATAGAAATGGTACTTACGTTGGCAGAGCTGATGACTCTGTTGCAGAGACAGACACAAGTTAAAAAAAATAATTACAAATTATGATTAATGCTATGAAGGGGGAAAACCCCAATGGGAATAAGAGGTTGGAGGTACCTAACTTTAGATCATGAAAATCTCTGATAAGTTGACGTGAAGCCAACGATTGGCCACTCAGAAGTGGTTAGGGAGATGTTTAGGAGGTGAGGAGAGCATTCTGGATTGGAAAGCGATTTCCTTTCCCAATTAGGTAATTTCAGGCAATTCTGTGTGCACTGATTTCTACATCTGTAAAATGAGGATAAGCCTACCTTCCAACTGACCACAACAGAGCCTGTGTGAGGATAAAATGAAATGATGTTAAAGAATTCTGCTAACCACAGACAGAGGCACAGACAAAGAATCCACGAGGAAAGAACTCACTGATCATTTCCTTTCACTTTTTCTATTCATTAAATTTGGTTCCTGTGTATGACAGGACTATAGTACACAGAGGTCTCTTTGGGAGGCACAGTGGCTAAAGGTCATGTTGAGAAGACATGACCGTGGTGGTATGATTAGCAGTGCAAGGAGAGAGGGGTGTGGAAGGGAGACAAAGATGATTTTCTGGGTAGGAGATGGCTGAGCTGAGCCATAGGAGATGAGGGGGGGGGAGAGTTGAGGTTTTTGTAAAGCTGAAAATCTGGAGAAAATTTTAGTGGGGAAGTTGGTACATATTTCAGTGTTCAGTAGACACAAACCCTTCTGGGACCTGTCCTAGGGGAAGGTCATAGTTAATGTTACTTAATCTTCACCAAGCAGCCATTTAATTCTAGAAACAGAGAGGCAGATGTGCTTTTCCCTGGGTGCTCAGAAACGTGACTTCCATCCAGTAGATCATCAACAAATGTTTGATGTATTGAAGGGTACTCCAAAATGGGAAATATCCGAGGAGAGCACTGCCAGGCTGCCCTGCAGTTTCTGGGCTATAAGGGAGTCCCATGAGATCAGGGTCAGGACTTTCTGTGGGTTGCAAAAACACCTTCTTTCACATGGACAGTGAAGCAGGACAAGGGCTACAAATGAATGAATCCAAGAAGTGTTCTGCTCTGGGGAGAAGCATCTTCCCAGGTTGGACAGTGGGGCGTCAGCCATTGCCACGTTTCCCCTTCAGTCTGAAACCCACAGACTATGCCACACTGCTCATTAGGTCACAGTGTCATTGTGGACGTGGGGTGACCAGCCAGCCAGTATGTCTGTAGCTTCTAAATGGAGTTTTCTGACTGTTACTGTATTGGTGGTTTCGAGAAAGTTTAAGAAGAAAGTGGCATCCGTTGAAGTTGCCTATAGCAAGACATAGCAAGGTCACATTCTGATAAAGACATTTTCTCAACCGCACTGTTTATCTCAAAAGAACAGAAGTGCTGAAGCAAACATTCTAGTTCTAGGTGGCCTTCAGGTGAAGGCGTGAGATAGGAACCCTCTGGAAGGGAAGGAGGCGGGGAGAGGGAGGGTCTCTTTCACCCTGGAGGGGAAGGTCAGAGGGAGAAGAGACTGATTTTTGTGATGCCATAGGTTTCAGGTTTCCCATGCCTCTTTGAGGCTATTCCCTGCCAAGTTTCGACCCCATGTTCAAGGCCACTTTCAAAGGGATCCATGGAAAACACCTTCTCAAGCTAAAAGAGACTTTCACTCTTGAAACTGTAAACTATAAATGCTATAAATGCGAATTTTTACAAATGGCCTTGTAGAGGTAAAGAGGAGCAATGAAGGAAGACATTTGGAATAGAAAAGTGTAGAAGGAGCCAAGAGAAACTTAAGGGCTTTGAATAAGAAGCGGGGGGAGTTGGGTCAAGACAGGTCAAGAGTTTCGTGGAGCAGATTCCTATCATCTCAACGAAGGAAGCCAAACTTATTCAGTGTTAGCAGAAATAACTCTCTGTTTCCTGCAGAGGTGAGGAGAATCTGGGAGGCCAGCTCAGAGCTGCTTGGGCTTGTAGGGGAGCACATGCTGGGACGAGGGGCCCAGAGGCAAAGGGTTGACCGTTTCTTGTCTTCCACGTGTCTCTTTTTCCGCTAACAGCCACCTGTCAGCAGTTCACGGGCAGGCTCCAGACTCAGCAGGAACGGAGGGAATTCACTGCAGCTCGTGGAAGGAAGACCTCACATGGCCAAGTGGTCCGTTCTCCCCTAATGGATCCTGGCATTTGGCACAATTCCAATCAAAATTGCAATGGGAATTTTTTAAACTTGACATGGCATTTCTTTCTTTTTTTTTTTTTTAAAGATTTTATTTATTTATTTGACAGACAGAGATCACAAGTAGGCAGAGAGGCAGGCAGAGAGAGAGAGAGAGGAGGAAGCAGGCTCCTTGCTGAGCAGAGAGCCCGATGCAGGGCTCGATCCCAGGACCCTGGGATCATGACCTGAGCCGAAGGCAGAGGCTTTAACCCACTGAGCCACCCAGGCACCCCTGACGTGGCATTTCTAATGTTTATTTGGAAGAATTTATTTTACCAGGAACAAGTAAAACTCACACACACACAAAATAGGTGGCGAGTAGAAGCTTGCATTGTTAGATTTTGAAACACATTTTAAATCTGAAATCTTTCGAACAGTATGAAGCTGGTGGCCGAATGGGTCAATGGCAAGGAATAGAGAGCCCAGATATGGGTTTATTTTTGCCTTCTCTGCTTTTAGAAGAGTGGCATTTCCATTTAGAACAGTGAGTGATAGAGACACATCACAGTTTGGAGCAAAGCAAAGTAAGTTTCCTATTCATTGCCATCGTGGTGCAAAGACTGGGACAAGGGTATCACCAGCCAGGAGTGCCATTTTCCTTCGGCCCCAAGTTCCCCATTGTTTCATGTCAGGTCACATTGTCTCCAGTTGGTTGGCCATCTTCCTTTTAGTATTGAACGTTCTTTATAGCTGAAACCCGAGATCTGTCCAAATTCTGTGCATTTGCTGGTGCTCCCAGTTGTTTTTTTTTTTTTTTTTTTTTTTTTTATGAGATATGTTTTTTGTTTTTTTTTTTAATTTTTTATTTTAATAAACATATAATGTATTTTTATCCCCAGGGGTACAGGTCTGTGAATCATCTGGTTTACACATTTCACAGCACTCATCATAGCCCATACCCTCCCCAATGTCCATTTCCCCACCACCCTCTCCCGTCCCCCTTCCCCCCCGCAACCCTCAGTCTGTTTCTTGAGATTGAGTCTTTTATGGTTTGTCTCCCTCCCAATCCCATCTTTTCATTTTTTTCTTTTCCTACCTCCCCCCAAACCCCCCCACCTTGCATCTCCCCTTCCTCATATCAAAGAGATCATATGATAGTTATATTTCTCCGATTGACTTATTTCGCTAAGCATGATACCCTCTAGTTCCATCCACGTCGTCGCAAATGGCAAGATTTCATGTCTTTTGATGGCTGCATAGTATTCCATTGTGTATATATACCACATCTTCTTTATCCATTCATCTGTTGATGGACATCTAGGCGCTTTCCACAGTTTGGCTATTGTGGACATTGCTGCTATAAACATTCGGGTGCACGTGCCCCTTCGGAGCACCACGTTTGTATCTTTAGGATATATACCCAGGAGTGCAATTGCTGGGTCGTAGGGTAGCTCTATTTTCAGTTTTTTGAGGAACCTCCACACTGTTTTCCAGAGTGGTTGCACCAGCTTGCATTCCCACCAACAGTGTAGGAGGGTTCCCCTCTCTCCGCATCCTCGCCAGCATCTGTCATTTCTTGACTTGTTAATTTTAGCCATTCTGACTGGTGTGAGGTGGTATCTCATTGTGGTTTTGATTTGTATTTCCCTGATGCCGAGTGATGTGGAGCATTTTTTCATGTGTCTGTTGGCCATCTGGATGTCTTCCTTGCAGAAATGTCTGTTCATGTCCTCTGCCCATTTCTTGACTGGATTATTTGTTCTTTGGGTATTGAGTTTGATAAGCTCTTTATAGATTTTGGATACTAGCCCTTTATCTGATATGTCGTTTGCAAATATCTTCTCCCATTCTGTCAGTTGTCTTTTGGTTTTGTTTACTGTTTCCTTTGCTGTGCAAAAGCTTTTAATCTTGATGAAATCCCAATAGTTCATTTTTGCCCTTGCTTCTGTTGCCTTTGGCGATGTTCCTAGGAAGAAGTTGCTGCGGTTGAGGTCAAAGAGGTTGCTGCCTGCATTGTCCTCAAGGATTTTGATAGATTCCTTTCGCACATTGAGGTCCTTCATCCACTTTGAGTCTATTTTCGTGTGTGGTGTAAGGAAATAGTCCAATTTCATTTTTCTGCATGTGGCTGTCCAATTTTCCCAGCACCATTTGTTGAAGAGGCTGTCTTTTTTCCATTGGATATTCTTTCCTGCTTTGTCGAAGATTAGTTGACCATAGAGTTGAGGGTCTATTTCTGGGCTCTCTATTCTGTTCCATTGATCTATATGTCTGTTTTTGTGCCAGTACCATACTGTCTTGATGATGACAGCTTTGTAATAGAGCTTGAAGTCTGGAATTGTGATGCCACCGACTTTGGCTTTCTTTTTCAATATTCCTTTGGCTATTCGAGATCTTTTCTGGTTCCATATAAATTTTAGGATTATTTGTTCTATTTCTTTAAAAAAAATGGATGGGATTTTGATAGGGATTGCATTAAATGTGTAGATTGCTTTAGGTAGAATAGACATTTTCACAATATTTGTTCTTCCAATCCATGAGCATGGAATATTTTTCCATTTCTTTGTGTCTTCCTCAATTTCTTTCATGAGTACTTTATAGTTTTCTGAGTATAGATTCTTTGCCTCTTTGGTTAGATTTATTCCTAGGTATCTTATGGTTTTGGGTACGATTGTAAATGGGACTGACTCCTCAATTTCTCTTGCTTCTGTCTTGTTGTTAGTGTAAAGAAATGCGACTGATTTCTGTGCATTGACTTTATATCCTGACACTTTACTGAATTCCTGTATAAGTTCTAGCAGTTTTGGAGTGGAACCTTTTGGGTTTTCCACATATAGTATCATATCATCCGCAAAGAGTGATAGTTTGACTTCTTCTTTGCCGATTTGGATGCCTTTAATTTCTTTTTGTTGTCTGATTGCTGAGGCTAGGACTTCTAGTACTATATTGAACAGCAGTGGTGATAACGGACATCCCTGCCGTGTTCCTGACCTTAGCGGAAAAGCTTTCAGTTTTTCTCCATTGAGAATGATATTTGCGGTGGGTTTTTCATAGATGGCTTTGATAATATTGAGGTATGTGCCTTCTATCCCTACACTTTGAAGAGTTTTAATCAGGAAGGGATGCTGCACTTTGTCAAACGCTTTTTCAGCATCTATTGAGAGTATCATATGGTTCTTACTCTTTCTTTTATTAATGTATTGTATCACATTGATGGATTTGCGGATGTTGAACCAACCTTGCAGCCCTGGAATAAATCCCACTTGGTCGTGGTGAATAATCCTTTTAATGTACTGTTGGATCCTATTGGCCAGTATTTTGGTGAGAATTTTCGCATCTGTGTTCATCAAGGATATTGGTCTGTAATTCTCTTTTTTGGTGGGATCCTTGTCTGGTTTTGGGATCAAGGTGATGCTGGCCTCATAGAATGAGTTTGGAAGTTTTCCTTCCATTTCTATTTTTTGGAACAGTTTCAGGAGGATAGGAATTAATTCTTCTTTAAATGTTTGGTAGAATTCCCCTGGGAAGCCGTCTGGTCCTGGACTTTTGTTTGTTTGGAGATTTTTGATGACTGTTTCAATCTCCTTACTGGTTATGGGTCTGTTCAGGTTATCTATTTCTTCCTGGTTCAGTTGTGGTAGTTTATACATCTCTAGAAATGTATCCATTTCTTCCAGGTTGTCAAATTTGTTGCCATAGAGTTGCTCGTAGTATGTTCTTATAATTGTTTGTATTTCTTTGGTGTTGGTTGTGATCTCTCCTCTTTCATTCATGATTTTATTTATTTGCGTCCTTTCTCTTTTCTTTTTGATAAGTCTGGCCAGGGGCTTATCAATCTTATTAATTCTTTCAAAGAACCAGCTCCTAGTTTTGTTGATTTGTTCTATTGTTTTTTTAGTTTCTATTTCATTGATTTCTGCTCTGATCTTTATGATTTCTCTTCTCCTGCTGGGTTTAGGCTTTCTTTGTTGTTCTCTCTCCAGCTCCTTTAGGTGTAGGGTTAGGTTGTGTATTTGAGACCTTTCTTGTTTCTTGAGAAAGGCTTGCACTGCTATATATTTTCCTCTCAGGACTGCCTTTGTTGTATCCCACAGATTTTGAACTGTTGTGTTTTCATTATCATTTGTTTCCATGAATTTTTTCAATTCTTCTTTAATTTCCTGGTTGACCCATTCATTTTTTAGAAGGATGCTGTTTAGTCTCCATGTATTTGCGTTCTTTCCAAATTTCCTCTTGTGATTGAGTTCGAGCTTCAGAGCATTATGGTCTGAAAATATGCAGGGAATGATCTCGATCTTTTGGTACCGATTGAGACCTGATTTATGACCCAGGATGTGGTCTATTCTGGAGAATGTTCCATGTGCACTAGAGAAGAATGTATATTCTGTTGCTTTGGGATGGAATGTTCTGAATATATCTGTGATGTCCATCTGGTCCAGTGTGTCATTTAAGGCCTTTATTTCCTTGTTGATCTTTTGCTTAGACGATCTGTCCATTTCAGTGAGGGGAGTGTTAAAGTCCCCTGCTATTATTGTATTGTATTTCTTTGATTTTGTTATTAATTGGTTTATATAGTTGGCTGCTCCCATGTTAGGGGCATAGATATTTAAGATTGTTAGATCTTCTTGTTGGACAGACCCTTTGAGTATGATATAGTGTCCTTCCTCATCTCTTATTATAGTCTTTGGCTTAAAATCTAATTGATCTGATATAAGGATTGCCACCCCAGCTTTCTTCTGATGTCCATTAGCATGGTAGATTGTTTTCCACCCCCTCACTTTAAATCTGGAGGTGTCTTCGGATCTAAAATGAGTTTCTTGTAGGCAGCATATTGATGGGTTTTGTTTTTTTATCCATTCTGATACCCTGTGTCTTTTGATTGGGGCATTTAGCCCATTAACATTCAGGGTAACTATTGAGAGATATGAATTTAGTGCCATTGTATTGCCTGTAAGGTGATTGTTACTGTATATTGTTTCTGCTTCTTTCTGATCTACTACTTTTAGGGTCTCTCTTTGCTTAGAGGACCCCTTTCAATATTTCCTGTAGAGCTGGTTTGGTGTTTGCAAATTCTTTCAGTTTTTGTTTGTCCTGGAAGCTCTTTATCTCTCCTTCTATTTTCAATGATAGCCTAGCCGGATATAGTATTCTTGGCTGCATGTTTTTCTCGTTTAGTGCTCTGAATATGTCATGCCAGTTCTTTCTGGCCTGCCAGGTCTCTGTGGATAGGTCCGCTGCCAATCTAATGTTTTTACCCTTGTATGTTACAGACTTCTTTTCCCGGGCTGCTTTCAGGATTTTCTCTTTGTCGCTAAGACTTGTAAATTTTACTATCAGGTGACGAGGTGTGGACCTATTTTTATTGATTTTGAGGGGCGTTCTTAGCATCTCCTGGATTTTGATGTTTGTTCCCTTTGCCATATTAGGGAAATTCTCTCCAATAATTGTCTCCAATATACCTTCTGCTCCCCTCTCTCTTTCTTCTTCTTCTGGAATCCCAATTATTCTAATGTTGTGTCGTCTTACGGTGTCACTTATCTCTTGAATCCTCTCCTCGTGTTCCAGTAGTTGTTTGTCTCTCTTTTGCTCAGCTTCTTTATTCTCTGTCATTTGGTCTTCTATGTCACTAATTCTTTCTTCTGCCTCATTTATCCTGGCAGTGAGAGCTTCCATTTTTGATTGCACCTCATGAATAGCTTTTTTGATTTCAACTTGGTTAGATTTTAGTTCTTTTATTTCTCCAGAAAGGGCTTTTATCTCTCCGGAGAGGGTTTCTCTAATATCTTCTATGCCTTTTTCGAGCCCGGCTAGAACCTTGAGAATTGTCATTCTGAACTCTAGATCTGTCATGCTACCTATGTCTGTATTGATTAGGTCTCCAGCCTTCGGTACGGCCTCTTGTTCTTTTTTTTGAGGTGAGTTTTTCCGCCTTGTCATTTTGTCCAGGTAGGATTTGCTTTCTCCTGCTGTGGAATTCCGCTGTTCTTGGTGACTGAAGTTGGTTTTGGATCGGTTTCTTGTTGATCTTCTGGGGGAGGGGCCTGTTGTAGTGATTTTCAAGTGTCCTTGCCGCAGGCGGAATTGCACCGCCCTTGCCAGGGGCCGGGCTAAGGAATCCGCTCGGGTTTGCTTTCGGGAGCTTTTGTTCCCTGAGCGCTTTCCGTAGAGTTCCGGAGGACGGGAATGAAGATGGCGGCCTCCCAATCTCTCGGCCCGAAGGAGCCGAGAGCTTGGGGTTCCGCTCCTCAGTGCGCTCTCAGAGCAAAGCGCCCAACAGTCCCGCCTCCCTGGCTTGCGGTCGCGCCTCGAGGAAAGCAGTCAATTGTTGGAGCTGGAGAAAAGCGCCGGGTCGCTTTTGTCTCTGTGGCCTCCGGCCGCGCTCCGAGCCCACCCAGCCTGCGACCGGCACAAGGTAACCCTGGGCTTAGAGCTCACTCCTCGGCTTTGTCGCTATAGCCGGCTTCCCCGCTCCAATACCTGCGAGCTCTGCGGCACTCAGACACCCCCAGTCCTTCTGTGACCCTGCGGGTCCTGGGGTTATGCTGACCCCGCCTGGGTTTCCCCCCAGTTTAGCCTCTGGAGCGATGTCTCCCAGTGGAGCCGACTTTTAAAAGTCCCGATTTTGTGCTCCGTCGCTCCGCCGCTTGCCGGGTGCCGGCCCCTCCCCCCGGGGTCTATCTTCCCGTCGCTTTGGATTCACTTCTCCGCAGGTCCTACCTTTCAGAAAGTGATCGATTTTCTGTTTCTGGGATTGTTGCTCTTCTTCTCTTTGATTTCCCGTTGGATTTGTAGGTGTTCACAATGGTTAGATAAGCTATCTAGCTGATCTCCTGCTACCCGATGTCGTCTCAGCCTGCTACTTCTCCGCCATCTTGACTCCACCTGTTTTTTTTTTTTTTAAAGGTGTGAAGACAAAGGCGAAGGAGGGCAGTGTGAAGCCTCTGACATCCAGCTCTGCTGGGGGAGCAGATGCAGGGTCTCCACCATCTCTCGCGGCTACTTCAGAGGCTTTTCCTGTTTTCTGAAATTCATCCAATCTCTTTCTACCCCCCCCGCCACCACCATGGCCACCCTCTAGATTATCCTTCAGCATCTTGAGTCAGTGATGTTACTGAATAAATGTGGCATTTCAAGTCAGTGAGTAAAGTGCAAACCATGCAACAGTCGACTCAGAAGTCACTAAATTATTATTACTTTTCAATGAGTAATTACTGAGCACCTGCTTGGGGGCAGGCCAGGCCTGGTTCTTTGGGGCTGAAAACCAGCATGTGAACAAAACGTCTTTGCCATCCCAGGGAGCAGTGAGTTTCTAGGGAAGGAGAGACTCAGTGAACTAAGAACCAACCAACCTATAACTTGACAGGTGGCCGGTGAAATGCAGAAAAGTAAATCTGGCCGGGGAGACAGAAACTGCTGGATGTGGGTGGTAGTCAAGGAAGGCTTCTTGGATAGGGTGGCATTTGGGAAGAGGCCTGAAGACTCATGCAGATCCGTGCCATGGAGGTGTCTGGAGGAGAATGTTCCAAGAAGTGGGTGTAGCAAGTGCAAAGGTTTGGCTACCTGAAGGCAGATCAGTGTTGACCCGTCTTCCTCTATGCAGTAGTTAATGTCAGTAATCCTGCAACTACCAGAAATGATTCCCTCTTTACTTTTAGAACAATTTAAACAACATACATTTTGCTTTCAAGATAATAGTTCAATTTCGGTAAAATATTGTACAATGACCTTAACTGTGTATGTTTGCCCTTTTAAAATCTCCCCAAACTACCCCTTACAGAATCACACGATGTTTGCTGTGTAAACTTGAAACACAGATAACTCCCAAGGGGTCAGATGGAATGACAGAATGAAGGAAGTCAAATTCTGATTTTTTGACTCTAGAATCATTGTGCTATGACTGGGTCTTTTGAACCTACTGCTTAAACTCAAACTCAGGGATATGCAGTGCTGGGGACTGGAGACACAAACTGTACCCAGAGCAAATGCAAATGATTCCAAACCCTTATCAACCACACTGCAAAATGCCTGTCAATGAATCTATTTACATAGACCTAATATTTGTCTTTATGTGTACATGAGTGTGCAGGGCTGTGCCTGTGTGTGTGAGTGCCCTCTTCCCTGCTCCCCAACTCCCCAGAATATGCTCCCCCCAAACTTGCAGCATTTGCCAATCTATAGAGTGGGCAGATGTTCCTCAGTGACATCTGTGGCTGAAGTTGGGTTACGTCAGGTGGCTCCCAGCGGCAGGTGCTTTGGACCTGTGTTTCTAGTGCTCTGATTGGAAGAATGAAAAATTAGTCTTCATCGAGCTCAGGTCCCTGAGGTCTTTGTGTTTCTGACTCTTCCCACAGAATTTCCCCATCCTCCACCTGCTTCCCTTGTCCTGGCTTACCTGGCGTACCTGGCTTACCTGGGCTCCTGTCTGGGATCTTTAGGGCTCTACTGGAGCAGCCAGATGCACAGAGGTTGGGAGTGAGAGTACCACGACGAACACATTAAAGGCATCCATTGTGCGGTAGAGAGACGGCTGTCCACTGTTCCGTTTGGATGGATCCCAGCTCCGACTGGGTAGCCCCACAAGGCAGAACAGCATTATTTCATATGGTTGTAAGACGCCCAGGTTCGCTCATTTTCAGTTAAGTTGGCAGAAATTTTTAAATGCCACTCAGTTTACCAAAAGACGGCCCCTCCTCCATGCTGTAATATGTGTCTGCACGTTCGGCTTTTACCTGCTTGGGAATTTAGTAGGAGAACAGCAGAGTGTCCCTTTGCCATTTTTAAACAGAAGCTCTGGGCGCCTAATCAAATCATTTTCTTGAACCATGATTGCTGTGAGTGCCTCTGCTGGGGAGAAGCTGGAAGGGGTGAGGTTAAGAGGGGCTTTATGTCTTGTCTTGGTTTTGCAGGTGACAGAGAAGATGGCACCCGAGAGCATTACCCCTCAGCTTGCTCACGGGGCGATAGGGATTCCTTTAATGGAGGACCTCTCCTCGGAACGTGACTAATCTGGGTACCCTTAAGGGATGCGGTGGTTGCTGTATTTCTCTAACATCCAGTTGTTGTTGGCTTTACGATGAAGACTTTGTATATAGGGGTCTGCTTGCTTAGAAGTTGAGTGTTGCGTGATCTGGGATAAGCCAACTGGGGTGACAGAACTTGCCTCAACCTCTAGGTGGATCCTTGAGTTACCAGATCACTGGGTCTCTGACCACAGGGTCTGAAGGAAACCCAGGCTATTTAAAAATATATATATATATTTTTTAGAAAAAACATGTTTACCCATGTGCACTCTGAAAAAGGAGATTTGGGTCGCCAGTGGAGGCCACTCTGTTGCCTCAGCGGGCCTGCAGCGTGCAGTCAGCCTTAACTGAAGAGCTTCCCTTCAGCCTGGCCGGGACACCCTCAGCTTCTCTGTCAGCCGAGGAAGAGAAGTCTTGTTTAGCGTTCTTTATTTTTTTCCACTCACAGCCTCTTGTCCATTGGGTGACAGGAAAAACACTAACTTGGGTTTTGTGTTATTTACATTTTAAGATCCTAATTCAACACCATCTGGTGCTGTTTATGGAAGGGAAGAGGCCTCCGATAAGCACAGCTGGGGAGGAGATTTTCCAGCGCTGCTGTCCTGTTGTTTTGCTCACTTTCTCCCAGCACAGAGGACCGTCTGCAAACGATCAGAGAAGTTAGACAAATCTGAAGACAAAGTACGTCTTCAGAATTTCACCAAGTCTTTGGATTTGAATGGAGAAGGATGAACGACGTGGTGTGGAACTTGGGACCCCAGAAGGTTCTGGAGGGTCTACAACTCACTGCCTGTCCTTTTAATGCCCCGGTCCTTCCCTTTCAGTTTCATGTCTGTGCTCATTCATGGCCCAACTGAAGAAACAAAAGGAAAATTAAAGTGTCCGTGATCAGGAGTTTGGGTCTTTAGATGGGCGAGGGACTCGAGAAGACGTTCCACTGACAACCTGTTTTTCACAGACTGATCTGAGATCTGTTGACCCCTAAGACACACCTGTGTCTTCCAAGTGATCAACCCTGGCCTACAGATAATGAGCGGAAATGCATATTGTTGCAAAGGACAACGGTTTCTTTTCTAGATGGGCAGGGACATGTGGGGCTAGGATCAGAACTCTCTGGGTCTTTAGTATCCTTTTTTTTTTTTTTTTTCTTTTTTTAAATGTGGGCTGGGTAAAAGTTAAAAATCAGAGTTTTTATTTACTCTGTGGGTGAATTCTCCTACCTGGGCCTGGAGGTCGAGTCTGTGCCATAGCCACATTTTCTGTTCATCTCGGGGTCCCCGGAACTGCGTTCTGTCGCAGGTGAGGTCACAAGACTGTAGAAGGCCGGGCAGCCATTCAGAGAACTGTGACACTAGCTGGGAGGCGGTCATGAGTGTTCTCTGGGGAAGAGGATACTTCTCTGGTGATGTGGAAGGAGGGAACCATTGGAAAGTCATTTGATGACGAAGCTGAGTATCCCCTTCTAGTCAGGAGAGGCTTAGAAAATGCTTGGCAGCCTCTTTCATGAGGCGTGCGGGAATTCCAGGGGCAGGGTCGCCTGACAGTCTTACAGACCTGAGGGTAAGGGGGAAGTAGTGGGTGAAAATGAGGGCTGGTGGCGGGGGGCATAGGAAGGACGTAGGGTGAAGCTGGGGCGTATGGAAGGATAGCAGGCACTGTGGTCAGGAGGCTTCTGAGGGGGATGTTTGAGATCAGTAAGAAAGCCTAGGCTTTCTTTTTGGGGCAGGTGTAGTTGAGATGAGCCTCAGTGTGAGGATCAAACACACCATTCTCAAAGTGCCTGTGTAACCTGTTCCCCCTTCACCTCCCTTCCTCACCTGGCCTAGCACCCTTGTCAAAGGCGACTCTTCTAATTTCTGGTTGAGGCATGAAGGCAATAGGTACTTCATTGGAGCAGAAGCTTTTTGTGTGTGTGTGTTTTGAAGCTAAAATATTATCAATCCAAACCAGATGGTTATAAATTTAGGAGATCAGTTATAATCTGCATGACATTTAAGAAATAACTAAATATCTAAAATAAACGGAGGTATATATGTTCAAAAATATATAGAAAATAAAGAAGAGAATCATAACAGTTCACAACAAAATCAAGGAGACTCCATGAAGAATATGGTACTGGAGTAGACAAATATAAGGTATGCAGAAATCAGAGAGAAAAATGGCAGAAGTCCTTATCAGTGATTCTGTGTAGTAGGTTAAACTCTCCAAAATGCAGTGACTGATGGAATGGAGGGAAAAACCAAGATCCAACCTTATCTCGTCTACATAAAACTTGCCTCGGATGTATTGAAAAAGGATGAAAAGGACAGTATAAAAAAGATTTATGTAAGTAGTAACCAAAGGGAGGCATGGAGTCTACAATTTAAGAAAAACTAGACTTATGTGCACGCAGTGAATCATGGAACACAACATCAAAAACTAATGATCTACTGTATGGTGACTAACATAATAAAAAAATAAAAAAATAAAAAACTAGACTTTAAGTCGAAAACTCTTACAACAGACAAAGGCATTATATATCGATAAAGGTGAATTTAGCATATTTTTATATAATTTGAAAACATACACTGAAAATATTCCCCAAATGGGGGCAGCTGGCTGGCTCAGTGAGAGGAGCATGGGACTCTTGATCTTGGGGTCATGAGTTTGAGGATCACATTGGGTGTAGAGATTACTTAAACATTTAAAAAAAAATGCCCCAAATACAAGAGTAAATATTGCCTGAATTGAAAGAAAAATAGTTCTATGATAATATTCAAAGATTTTAAGAACCCAATTTCAAATGGAGAGCACATCTGCGTGCCAAGATCAATAAGGAGAAAAGGACAGGTAGAGGAGTAGAAATGTACTAGACCTGATAGCCCCCCCATATATGTATATATATGTATATACATATATATATATATATATATATATATATATATAATGTACTGGACCTGATATATAGATAGATAGATAGATATAAACATAAAATTAAAAATACATATATAAATATAAATATAAAAATGTACTAGACCTGATAGCCCCCCATATATGTATATATATGTATATACATATATATATATATATAATATATATAAATGTACTGGACCTGATATAGATATATATATAGGTATAGATATAGATATAAAATTAAAAAATATATATAAATATAAATATAAAAATGTACTGGACCTGATAGCCCCCATATATATATATAAAAATATATATATACACACATACATACACTACATACCAAAGAGACCAGCTTGAAGAGTTTCAAAGAGGCTGATCGACAACTGGTTAGATGATTCTTAAACCTTTCAAGAGTATAAATGAGTCAGGACAGGGATTTTGAAGGAAATTTTTTTGAGTTTTTTTTTTTTAGAACTTTGCCGAGAACACACTACTTCTTCATAGAGCACAAAGAGTGTGTGTGTGTGTGCTGTTGATGACTCTAGGTCAACAAAACATGTAAAAACTTCATACATGTCTTTTTCAGTAAGAACCACAGTGGCTGGTGCCTGACTCCATTTTTTAAAAAATATTTTATTTATTCATTTGACAGAGAGAGACCACAAGTAGGCAGAGCAACAGACAGAGAGAGAGGGGGAAGCAGGCTCCCCGCTGAGCAGAGAGCCCGATCTCAGGGGGCTCGAACCCAGGACCCTGGGATCATGACCTGAGCCGAAGGCAGAGGCTTAACACACTGAGCCACCCAGGTGCCCCCTGATTCCTCCATTTGACGTAAAGGGCGAGAAATGAGGCAGGCAGGGGTGGGTGGATGAGCTGATGCAAGGGGGTCGCTCTGTATGCTGAGCATGCCCCAGGTGTGTTGGGGCAAAGAAAATATTTCCATGGATGGGAGTTGGGTCTTGTGTGAAACCAGATGTGAAATTATCTACAGACTTGTTCAAAAGGCCTCACTGTGAAGGCAGCTGGAACTCAGTGGAGAGAGGCTGAAGCGGATGCCAGCTTCTAGAGGACCACAGAAGGAAGAAGTGGTCATCTGGAAAAGCCAAGCATCTCAATGCATAAAAGTCAACAAGACATTCCAGAGATGAATTCTAAGGGATCATGAAAATGTCCCATCAGGGAATGAATCAGGTAAAAACATAAGCTACACCCAGAACACAAGGCCAGCTTCTCACACTGCCAGGTCAGTAAGAACTTTCCTATGTCCCCCTGTGTTTCATCCAGCCAGCCCTGGAGGGGTCAGCACTGCATGTATTTGCAGAGGGTGGGGTGAACCAGGAAGAGGGAAAGAGCAGAGCACACACCATTGTCCTGTCCATGGCTTTCTGCCTTGTTGTAGGCCCTGGCTAGGGGTGACAGGGGACAGGTGTCCATATGGATGAAGACTGGAATGCAAGGTATTCTTTGAAACATTTTAACTTCTGGAATGAGACTGTTTTAGGACAAACTGACCACATGATTCTATGTTACTGAAGGGTGACCACAAAAGTCATGGGATGGCTGACTTCTTCATGGGATAATGAAAAATGACCCCTCATGAAAGGACTAGTGTGAGAATTTAGTACACTTCCTTCGTGATTGCGTCCAACATCAGATTTTGCCAATGAACTAATACATTTTGATGACTTCCCAGTCTGAATCTTGCGGTGAGCTTAGAAATACCATTGCAACGTACATTGAAGAAGAAAGGAAAATTGCAGGAAAGAATAAGTAGGGGAAGCTTACCCTGCCAGAGGGTACGTAAATATCGTAAATATTTACAGAAACTGAATAATCCTGCAAGGACCCAAAGATGGTTCGGCAAACCAATATGGATAGTGCAGAAGCAGATAACAGCCTGGATGGCAATGAAGGATTTACAGATAATAACACAAACCAGAAACAAATTGCTCACTGCAAAGTGCCAAGATGAGTGGTAAACTATTTTGTGAAACATAAATTTGGATCTTTCAGAAAATAAACTCCAAATGATTAAGTAGTTAAATATAATGAAGCTATAAAATCTTAGGCAAACAGGTGATGAATTTTTTTCCAGATCATGGAGTATGAAGCAATGATAGCAGATATAAAGGAAAAGGATGCTAAAATTGACTTCATTGAAATATCATTGTCAAACACACTCCAGTCAAAATGAAGAATATAGTGATACTTAGGTTTCTGCCAGTATGATGAGTGAGGCACCTAGACAGGCTGTGTCTCTGAAAGCAAAAATATTGGACCAAATGTATTTTTTAAAAATTCCCAAATGCATACATGATGACATAAAATACTAACATAAGGCCAAAAAAAAAAAAAAAGAATATATCTTTGAAAAGTAAGTGGAACTCATTATCTGGCTTTTGTTTTTAAAGATTTTATTTATTTGACGGAGTATAAGCAGGGGTAGGAGCAGAGGGAGAGGGAGAAGCAGGCTCCCTGCTGAGCAAGAACCACCCCCTCTCGCAATGTGGGGCTTGATGCCAGAACCCTAGGATCATGAGCCAAAGGCAGATGCTTAACTGACTGAGCCACCCAGGCGCCCCTATTATCTGGCTTTTGATTTAGGTGTTGGCTTAGGCCATTGCTTGTACGGTTTCAAATGTCATGGGTAGGACCCAATGCTCAAAATCCATGCAAGTTGGAATTTTGGATAGGAGACATCTTCCATACAGTTGGGATTCTAAAGAAATATATCATTTTCGGGGCAAAAAGCCACCTCCCACATCTGTAGGGGAGTGCAAAAAATAGCTATCGGACAAAAAGTTGGACTCAAATTGAGGAGATGGGAATATTCCCTGAAAAACTGTAACAAGCTAGACCTTCTGCCATTCACTGCCTCCCGAACCTGCCACCTGAGAAGTCTACAAAAATCTCATTTTGAGAATTTCAGTGATTCTGGCAATTTCTATAAGTGCCTGGCAGAAGCAAACACTGATTCCATCTGGAAGAATTTAAACTCATTCTCAACTAAATTCTGGGGAAAAAAAAAAATCAACTCACAATAAAAAAAAAATACAAAATGCACAAAGAAATGAACTACCTTGAATGGAAGCCAGCAGACACAGAGAAACATCTGATTCTTGAAGATTTCAGATATTGACATTTATCAGACACAAAAAAACCTGTTAAATTTCAAAATATAAAAGAAAAACTTGAAACTGAACACAGAACAAAAAGATTTGTAAAAGAATCAGATATTATAGAAATTAAAAATAGTTGAAATTTGAAACTCAAGGGTTGGATATTTCTGCTTTCAGCCAGAATTGAGTGACAGGTAACAGATTTTCATACTTAAACAACTAGAAAACCAGGCAAAACACATGAAACAATAGTTTTTAGATGTTGAGCAGTAGGCAGACGAGGACTCCCAGAACTCAACAAGGATTGGAATAATTTGGTTCCCACCAAATGGAGTGGAAAGCCTTCATGATACGTGAGACATCAGATAAGTCCGCAAAAGGGCATCATCTTAATAATGGATCTGAATTAATGATAGACTAAAGGCCATCCTGCACCTTCCCTAACAAAGCCTAAAAGCAAGTTTTGAAAAGATGCAACTGATTCCAAGCAACCTAACTACAAACCAGAATACAACCCATGGAATTTATTTATTTTAAATTATTTATTTTGGAGCATGTGTATAAGAGAGAGAGAGAGGGAGTGAGAGAGATTCTTAAGCAGACTCTACCCTGGGCATGTGGAGCCTGACACACAGCTTGATCCCACAGCCCTGAGGTCATGACCTGAGCTGAAATAGTCTCTTGTTTAACTGAATAAGCTGGGATATGTGAACCACAGCCAAGATAAAAGTCATCGAGTAGAAACATATCCCCAAGTGGCAAAGAGGATAGAAATAGCACAGGAGGACGATGAAAACAGTGATGCTGCTGCGGCTGTTCAAGAAGGTGGAGGAAAACATAAGCATGGCGAGGGGAGAAATGGAAGATAGAAGAAAGACTCATATGAAACTTTAAGAAATGAAAAATCTCTGAAAGGAAAAATTATAGACTGGGTAGGATGAATAGAAGATCAGATGCTGTGGAAGAAAAGAACAGTGAACCTGAATACATGGCCTTAGAAACTAAAGTGAAATACACAGAAAAAAAAAAATAAAAAACTCCTTCCCCCTAAAAAGGGAAGAGAGAATTAATAAGTGGGAAAAAGCCAACTGGTCTAAAGTAAGTATAACTAGAGTCCCAGAAAAAGATGGGAAAACTATAAAAAAAAGTAAAATGATATTTCTCATTTTTATATCTTAAAAGAATCATTTTTTAAAAAGTAACCATGCATTCTTAGAGTTACAGTATAAGTTATTTTTAAAGATTTTATTTGAGGGTTGGAGAGAGAGCACAGGTCGGGGGAGGAGCAGAGGGAGAGGGAGAAGCAGACTCTCTGCTGAGCAGTGAGCCCGATGAGGAGCTTGACGAAGGGCTCGATCCTGGGACTCAGAGATCATGACCCGAGCTGAAGGCAGATGCTTAACTGGCTGAGCCACCCAGGTGCTCTGGTTTATATATTTATTTAATTATATTTAAATATTTAAAGGGGTGACAGCCATTGCATAAAGGGTAGGAGAGGCAGAAAATATACTGTTGTAAGGTTCTTGCATGATAAGTGATGTGTTACAACATTACTTAAAGATGATCAGTGCTAAGCTAGAGATGGATGTTGTAAACCCTACAGCAACCAAAAAATAAGTAAGTAAGTAAATAAATAAATAAAATCAAGGAGCCAAAGGTGAGAAACTAGAAGTGGAGATAAAAGGCATAAAAATAGCAAAAGAAGCAGGGAGAAAATAAAGATAGAAAGGAAATGCAGACAGAATAAATAAGAAACAAATAGCAAAATGACAGCTTTAAGGTCAACTATATTAATAATTACATGAGCTGTAAATGATGTAAACACTCCAATCAAAAGACAGATAGCTGTGGGTTAACAAAAGCAATGTCTGATTATATGCCATCCGTGGGAAACACAGTTTGAATATAATGATACAGATAGTTTAAAAACAAAAGGATGGAAAAATATATCCTGTGCAAACACTAATCAAACTACTAGGATTGGTATCTTAATATGAGACAAAGTAAATTTCAGAACAAGGAATATTGCCAGTGATAAAAAGGGTCATTTTCATATTGATTAAGCCATCATCTCATTAGGATATAATATCCCAAATGTGCCTCCTCATGGGAACAGAGCTTCGAAACACATTACACAAAAACTATTAGAACTGAAAGGAGAAATAGACAAATGCATGATTATTGTTGGAGATTTCAACACTAATATTTCAGGAACTAATGAACAAGTAGACAGGACATCAATAAGGATATGAAAGACTTGAACAACCCCATCAACCAATGTGCTCCAAGTGAGACTCATAAATCATCAAAACCAGAAAGACACACATTCAAGTGTACGAGGAACAATCCCCATGATGTACCATGATACTGAACAAAACACCTCTCGATAAAGTTAAGGCATTGAAATCATACAAAGTGCATTTTCTGCCTACAGAACATGCAACTACAAGTAAGAAAGGGAAAGATGTCTGAAAAAAATTCTCCAAATATTTGGAAAGTAAACACAATTTTTCTAAATAAACCATGGGTCAAGGACAGAGTCACAAGGGAAATTTGAATTTGTTTTGAACGGAATTAAAAATACAACATATCAAAATTTGAGGTATGCAGCTAAAACATTTGGACAGAAATGTGTGGCCTTGCTGTGGGCTGAATTGTGCTTCCGCCCCGCTTCCAATTCCAGTTCATAGGTTGAAGTCCTATTCTCATGGATCTCAGAATTTGACCATATTTGGAGATAGTGTCTTCAAAGAGGTAATTAAGTTAAAATGAAGCCATTAGAGTGGGCCTTAATCCAATAGGATTGGCAGCCTTGGAAGAAGTGGAGATGAGGACACAGACACACAGGGGGAGACCATGTAAGGACACATCTGCAGGCCAAGGAGAGAGGCCTCAGATGGAGCCAACCCTGCTTACACCTTGATCTTGATCTTCCAGCCTCCAGAATTGTGAGAACATGAATTTCAGTTGCTTATGTTACCCAGTCTACAGTCCCATGTTATGACTGCCTTACCAAAGCCAATATACTTGTCAGAAGACAATGAAAGTTCTCAAAATAAAAGACCTAAGTATCCACCTTAAGAAAATAGAAATCGAACAAATGAAACCCAAAGAAAGCAGAAAAAAAAATATTATAGGCAGAGATCTATAAAATAGAAAAACAATAGAGGAAAATCAATAAACCCCAAATCTGGTTTTTTGAAAAGGGAAATAAAACTGATAAATCTAAAATCCAATAACACCAAAAGCTGGTTCTTTGAAAAGAAAAATAGAACTGATATAACACCAGCCAGGGTGATCAAGAAGCAAAATTAGAAACTCAAGTTGACATCTGGAATGGTGAAATAGTGACAGATACCCTGCAAAGAGTACAGGGATGAGAAGATAATACTGTGAACAACTTTATGCCAAAGTATGGAACAACTTCGACGAAATGGACAAATTCTTAGACACAACCTACCAGAGTTCACTAAAGAAGAAATAAATAAGCAGAACAGCTTTGTATCTATTAAATAATTGTGAATTTATGGTGGAAAACCTTCCTACACAGAAAATAATTGGCCCAGAGGACTTGTCTATTTTAGTAAACAATTCCACACAGACTCTTAAGCAAATAGAAGAAGAGGGCACAACCCCTCACTCACTCTATGAGGCCAGCATGACCTCGAGACCAAGCAATGTTAATCCATCACAAGAAAAGTAAACTACAGATTGATTTCCCTCATGCACATAGATGCAAGTGTCCTTAACAAATTTTAGCAAATCAAATTAAGCAATATATAAACAGAATAAGACATCATTACCAAGTGGACTTTGTGCCAGGAAGACATAGTTGGTTTAACATTCAAAAAAACATTGTAATTCATCCTGTTAACAGAGCGCCAAAAAAGGTCATCTCAATAGATAAACTGAAAAAAATTGAAACAGTTCCATATAGATTCATGATAAAAATTCTTAGGAAACTTGTAATAGAAAAGAACTTTCTTGACATGATAAAGAACATCTATTATAAAATCCCTCCAGCTAACATCATATTTAATGGTGAAAGAGTGAATGCTTTCTTTCTAAGCTGGTAACTAGATAAAGCTATTCATTCTTACCATCACTTTTATTCAATATTATTCTGGAGGTCCCAGCCAGTGTAGACTAGGCAAAGCAAGGAAATAAAGGTCACACAGACTGAAAATAAATAAGACTGTCCTTATCCACAGAGAACATAATTTATATAGAAAATACTAAGAATTTGGAGATAGTACTAGAATTACTAAGTTTAGCAAGGTCTGGAAACAAGAAAATCCATTGTATTTCTACATGCTAGCAATGCATAATCAGAAATGGAAATCAAAAAATATTTAAACTATTATCAATATATAAAGCACTTAGAGATAATTTTAAAAATATATATGCAATACCTATGCACTAAAAATGACAAAATGTTACGCAGAGAAATTAGGGGAAAACAAAATAAATATAAAAACTGTGTTCGTAGACTGAAAATTTTACTACACTTGAGATAATCAACCATCCAAAATTTGACCTATCTGTATGTTCGTGGCAACCTCACAGTCCTTTAAGCTTTTTCAAAAGTAGAAGTTGAGAAGCAAATGCTAAAATATATGTGGAAATGCAAATCATATCGAATAGAAAAATTTTGAAGAACAAATGGGGGAATATGTTACAATCTGATTTAAAGACTGACTATAAACTATAGTAGTCAAGATAGTGTGCTGTTGGCATAAGGAAAAACATAGAGAATAATAAGACACAACAGAGAATTTAGAAATAGACCCACTCATTTGGTTAATTTTTTTATAAAGTTGCCAAGGTAATTTAATGGGGAAAGGCCCAATTTTTCAACAACGCTTACTTGATCCATCAGATATCCATATTTAAAAAAGTAAACCTTAACTCTTATGTCACAGTGTGCACCAAAACAACTCAAAGTGGAAAACAGATCTAGCTATAAGAGCTAGGATGACAAAACATCCAGAAGAAAACAGAATTTTTGTGATCTTGGAGTAGTCAAAGGACTCATAGTTTGGACATAAAACCATAAAAGAAAAAAATGGTAAGTCATACTTCATCAAAATTAAAGGCTTTGGTTCCTAATAGATATTGTTAAGAAAACACAGAGGCAATCATTAAGTGAGAGAAAATACACGCCAGACAGATCTGATGAAGTACTTGTATCCAGAACAAATTAAGAATATGTATAACTCAATAATAAAAGAAAAATGATTAAAAAATGGACAAATGTTTGAATCCACTTTTCACCAAGGAATATGTACAGTTGGAAAATAACCCCATGAAAAGATGCTGAACACTATTAGTAGTAGGGAAATGCAAAATCAAATGATAAAAGAAATGGGGTGCCTGGCTGGCTCAGTAGGTAGAACATACGGGTCTTGCTTTCGGGTTGTAAGTTCGAGCTCCACATCGGGTGTACAGATTAATTAAAAACAAAATCTTAAAAAAAAAAAAAACCGTAATGAAATAAAATACCACTATGCATTATTAGAATGGCTAAAATTAAAATGACTGACCAGAGCAAGTGTTGGTAAGCAATAAGAATTCTCATACATGACCTTGGGATTGCCACATGGCACAGGCACTTTGGAAAAACAATTTATGCAATGGAAATGGACCATGTATTCACACAAAGATTTGTACTTGAATGTTCAGAGCAGCTGTTTTCATAATAGCTAAGAACTATCAATCCCCCCACGTTCATCAATGATTGAATAGATAAACATGTTGTAGCATAACAATGAAAAGGGATTCTTCTCAAATTAAAAGGTAAGAGGGACCACGGATATACACAATGACGTAGATGAATTTCAAAAGCATTATGGTGAGGAAAAGAATGTGGACCCAAAAGAATATATATGGTATGTGAAATTTTCCCTTTCTGTGAAATTCTATCAAAGGCAAAATGATAGTTATGGAAAGCAGACCAGTGGTTTCAAAGCACCAAGGGGCAGAGTAGGGGATTAACTGCAAAGGGCTACAAACCTTTTGGGGGTGATGAATATATTCTGTAACCTCATGATTGTGGTCACACAACTGTGTGCATTTTTCAAAACTCACTGAGAGATGCACATGTAATTGGTGAATCTTATCTTTTTTTTTTTTTTTTAAAGATTTTATTTATTTATTTGACAGAGATCACAAGTAGGCAGAGAGGCAGGCAGAGAGAGAGGAGGAAGCAGGCCCCCTGCTAAGCAGAGAGCCTGATGATGCGGGGCTTGATCCCAGGACCCTGGGACCATGACCTGAGCCGAAGGCAGAGGCTTTAACCCATTGTGCCACTCAGTCGCCCCTGGTGAAATTTACCTTGTGTAAACTGTACCTCACTAATGCTGATTACATACACACATGCAGGATAGACCTTCCATTTAAGTTTCATTCAATTTTCTGAAGGAGAAGAGAAAAGTCAGGAGAGCACCAATATTTGACATGGTTAACAATTTTCAAGAACTTCGAAAGACATCAATGCACAGACAATGAAAAGCCAGATGAATTCTGAGTAAAAGAAAACAAACCCGCATCTAGAAATGTCTTAGAAAAATTAGGTATTACCAAGACAGAGAAATCTTTAAGAAGCATGAGAGAATTTTTGAATGTCTTGAATGACAGTCAGACTTCTACTACTACTTACTAGCAAGAGAAAAAATATAATTCTGTGGGCTATGGAAAAGCAATTGAGGGGTGCCTGGGTGGCTCAGTCGTTAAGCGTCTGCCTTTGGCTCAGGTCATGATCCTAGAGTCCTGGGATCGAGCCCCCCGCTCAGTGGGAAGCCTGTTTCTCCCTCTCCTACGCTGCTTGTGTTTTCTCTCTCACTGTCTCTCTCTCTGTCAAATATTTTTTTTTAAAAATTGACAAACTAGAATTATATACACAGCAAAATCTCTTCTATAAAAATGGGGGACAAATGAAAGATGTTTCATACAAACATAAAGACAAAACTTTTTTCCCCCTAATAGACGTAACCTAAATTAGTAAAATATCAAGAACATAACATAAGCACATAGAAAAATGACCCCAGAGGGAAGATTTGAGATATAAGAGGATATTAAGGGTATGAAAATATGTGGCTTAGTATAAGCAATCTTTGCCTATGTAAGAAATTAATAAAACCTCGTGGGACTGGACAAGGAGAAAAGGTGGACATTCTACAGTAATGGGAGAGGAGGTGTTTTGTGAGAAATCCCTGCATTTGTAAGCCAGGAGGAATAAACAAGAATGATCACGACCGCAGTATGTCTAATAACCAAAGTTGAACATAATCCTAACGTCGTCAATAGTAGGATGGTTAAGTGTGGATAGTCATACGATAGCAGATTTACAGCATGAATTATAGCTAAGTGCAGCAACCTGGTTGAACTCCAGGAAAGTAATATTGAGGTACCAAACCCCCCCAAACCCAAAGCAAGTGATAGAAGAATACATACTGTATCATTCACATCGTTAAAATGTAATAATATGCAAAATGAAACTGCTGTACGCATATAAACAGTGTGGTAAAATGATAGAGAACAGCAAAATTCAGCATAATGGCTACATGGGTGAGGAAGGAATGGACGGTATCTCAAAAGGACCGAAAGGGATTTCGGAGATCATTTTATTCATTTTCTGAAACTAGGAGGTGAGTCCATGGGAGTTCATTAGGGCTCTTTGTATCTTACGTGTATTTGGGGTATATGCATATCCTATTTTCTGATCAATTTCGAATTTTAGTTCTTTTTATTTTTTATTATTTTTTTAAGATTTTATTTATTTGACAGATAGAGATTACAAGTAGGCGGAGAGGCAGGCAGAGAAAGAGGAAGGGAAGCAGGCTCCCTGCTGAGCAGAGAACCCGATGCGGGGCTCGATCCTAAGACCCTGGGATCATGACCTGAGCGGAAGGCAGAGGCTTTAACCCACTGAGCCACCCAGGCACCCCTATTTAGTTCTTTTTAAAGATTTTTATTACTTGTCAGAGAAAGCGAGGAAGAGAGAGAGATGCAGGCAGAGGGAGAAGCAGACCCCGATTTCAGGACCCCGGGATCATGACTAGAGCCAAAGGCAGACGCTTAACCGATGGAGCCACCCAGGCGTCCCTCAATGTTGAATTTAAAAGTACGAGGAATCTATAGCCTTCAGATGTCATTTCTGATGTCCCCAGTTACCAGATGGGGCGCGCTGTGGTTTAAGGTTGATGAAAAGATGACGTGACGTGAGTAGAGGCAGGAGGAGCCACCGGGATGGGTTAGAAGGGCTGAGGGACAGGGGTGGGGGGGCGGTAATGGCAGGGAGGGGTCTCTCAGGTTAAATCCTATTTTGGTATAAACCCCTATAAAAATCAGTGACTAGTCTCCATTCTATAATGGAAGTAAAGTCTAAAATACAAGTGGCCCAATGGACAGTTGTAAAAGCCAAGAGCACGGAACTCAGAACATTCTTGTATCAGAAATGAGTACTTGGAGATCCTGAAAAGCCCTTATCTCTTTTCAGGGTTAAGTCTGCAAAGACACAGGTAAGGCTCAGACTGCCCGACAGAAGGCCCTACAGAGGGCTTCATAACCCAGGCGCTAATCCTTTCCCTCCGCTTCCGCCCCTTTCCCGTAGCTCCCCTCACGCGTATTTGCCAGGTATTTTGAATATAATTTCGATTTCAAAATTTCCATAAAATATAATACCTAAAAATGGACATACAAAGGTACCATTGACCGCTGGCACCAGACTCATCCAGGAAGGGCTAGGAATCCCCTCCACATATATGATGTGATGCTCCCCTTCATCAGCTCCTTGAAATCCCCTTCCCGATCCAACTGTTGTTTTTCCCTCCCTACCCACTTTTATAGGTACTGAGAGACGCACCGAGCTATGCGGACCATTTCTTTTGGGTGAAACTTTCTTTTCGGCCTAGCAACCTTCATTCAAGGTTAGCCCAGCTGAAGACTTCAGGTAATTATCCCTAAACACCTTTTTTTGGTTGTCTAGAAAATCATCCGTGTACGTTTTATTTTTATTTAATTCTCTTTCACATATGCTCTATGGCATACATCGACTTCTATGATTATAGTGCACGAATTCACTCCCTTAAAGTAAGAAACTCTTTCGTATCTTAACTTCGTCGATGGAAATCTTTGTCAGACGTGTCTTGTACATTCGTGCCTGCCTTCTTAAATAAAATAGAACGTGACTTTCTGTTTTCTTGATAATGGGAGGTCAGGTGATGGACATCCGTCAGGTCTTGCGCCTGGGTGGCTCAGTGGGTTAAGCCTCTGCCTTCGGCTCGGGTCATGATCTTGGGGTCCTGGGATCGAGCCCCGCATCGGGCTCTCTGCTCAGTGGGGAGCCTGCTTCCCCCTCTACCTCTGCCTGCTGCTCTGCCTACTGTGACCTCTCTCTCTGTGTCAAATAAATAAATAAAATCTTAAAAAAAAAAAAAAGAGAAAGTAATTCTAGAGCTTTCTCTTTCGTACAAACATCCCCATTGCTGTGCGTTTTCAGCCTGCCGTTACATGTTGATTTTTCTTTTTCCCTGACATATTAGGCTGCTAGCTAATATATAACAGCTTGCCTGCCTCTTTATAGTTTCCTGCATTCTGTGTGTGTTGATCGGGAAGCAAGGCAACTTGTTAGAATTACGTACGAACCAAGAGTAACTAGGTTATGAAGGAGGGTCTGCTTTTTCTCATCCAGATTTAATGGAAGCTGTATTCGATTTTCTCTTGGGTCTTTTCCAGAGAACATTTTCTAGGCTTCTTCTGAATAAAGTATATTCACATCTCAGGAAGGGAAAATTTTGCATAGAGGTTGAGGGACCTTTGGAGCTAAACTCTGTGGCTTTACAGCCTGTGAATTTGGATGAACCACTTACTCTTGGCTTCACTTTCCTCACCCCTAAAGTGGGCATGAAAATAACATCACTGCGTTGGATCTTTATGAAGATCAGTCAAGCGAATCTTGTTCCAGTCAAGGTCATCAGGCACGGAGAACATTACGGGAGCTCAAATTCTATGAATTAACCACTTGGAATTCAGAAACAACGTTGATTACCTTTGTCGGGTAGCCTATGGAAACTTTCCTAATTGACACTGTTGCTGAGTTACCACACCTGCTGTAGGATACAATTTTAACAGTCGCCCCATGTTTGCCGTTGGTAGGGGAGTATGTGTTTGAGGTTATAGTTTGCCGCCTTGGGGACATGTCTGTATCACAGACGTCACAGAAGCATCGACTCCTTCCAGTAACCTGTGAAAGGGGAGGTTCAGAATCACGCTGGGCTTCACACCGGCCACGACCACGGAGGCTTTGCGGCAGTCAGCCCCGGGGTGGGGGGACATCCAGGCCTGGATGAACATGGGGTTCACTTTTATAAATCACGGTGTCCTTACTTAACCCACCTGTGCGGGACAGGGTGGGCTACTGATACTAAAATAAAATAAAGCCGACTCAAAAGAAAACACAATCAAAGCTGTGAGCAGGGACCACAGAGGAGAATCTGCCTCTGTGGGCCTCCTGGAGGAGGGGGTAATTATGCTGTGTTTTGAAATGTTGTAGAAGTTGGAGGGGTGAGTAGCATAAAATCAAGAAGAATTTAGGGAGTAAAACTGACAGTGCTTGAGCCTGCTGGCGGCTGCAGAGAGGAAAGCAGTTCCCAGGTTGCGATTGTGGGGTTCTGGGGAGAGAGACAGACTCCCGCCCCCATCCCACCCCCCACTTTCTCCCATTCCGAGCCCTCCCCCCCCCCCCAGCAATGCACGGATTCTATGTGGTGGTGTATGGGACAGGCCAGCACAGGGCAGGATCTCAACACATGTTGGTTTATTTCCTCCCTGGAGGCGTCAGTTCTAAGTTTATTGTTGTGTGGAAATAAAATGAAGGCATCGTGTTTGTGAAACGGGTAGGTTTTCTGTTGGAATTTGGGTGGATTGCTGCTGACTTGCTTTTGGTGACTAAAGCAGGGCCGTGCTCAAGCCGTTCTCAGCACTGATTCAGTGTGGGCTAAGCCATTTTTCTAAGTGGCCCCACTGGCGGGCTGACAAGTCCACTGGCAGGAGGAGTCTGGAGGAAATGGTAACAAGTAAACATTGTATCTGACTGTACAGCTTCTTTAGGCTTTTGGGTGAAGGGTGCAAGCCCAGGCTTCGGTTACGCCCCGGGGCGACCGCCCCCTCCCGGAGGCTTGCTTTGCCTCCCCATTTTTCTAGGGTGGGAAAACTGCCCTGCGTTCCCTGGGCCTCCTGCTTCCTTCGGATTCCAGCACCGAGGACTGACTGCCTTTAACGTGGCCCAGATGGCTCTCAGAGGAGAGATCAGTGTTAAGGCTCCTCTCTCCTCCTGGAGCATCTGAATCCCAGAGTCCCAGAGACTCAGGACATGGAATCCCCCGCAGGCAGGTCCCCCTGCTCCGGCTCCCAAGCCCGGCCAGGGCTGACGGGGCTGCCTGCCCTACTGGGAGAGATTTCCTAATCCAGACCGGCTGGCTGCTTCCCATTCGCAGGTGTGAGGCTGGGGGGTGGGTGAGCTCTAGGCGCTTTGGCACTGACAGGGCCTCTAAGGAGAGGGGTGGGCGGAGGGCCGGGAGGGGGAAACTCAATCACGGTGGAGGAGGAGGGAGGAGGCTTTTAGTCAAAGTGCCAGTCACCGGGGGCAGCTGATAGCATCGCCTGCCTGCTCTGGTTACGTCCCCCTGCCTCCCGAGAAGCCGGCAGCGGATACCAGAGAAGGTGGTCCCAGGGAGCGGGGCAGGCAGGGGTGGCCGCTGGGACACAGGGGAGGGAGGAGGAGGAAAGGGGCAGTAGGACTCCAGAAATAGCGTTTTATCATTTTGCTTCAACTCATTCCCTTAAACAGGGATGGAATGGCTTTCTTCGAGAGAAACTGGTAATGCCCGAGAAAAGAGCACGTCTTTGAAGAACATAAAGTTCTCTTTCTTCCGGGACAGACTGTGCCCATTTGGGGGCTTCCCGCCACGTCTCAGCTACCCCAGTCATTGCTTACATTTGGCTTGCCCTTGCTAGAAAATGTGTGGGACCTTCCCTTTCCTTCAGTCAGCGGCTGGTTGCTGAGGGCATCTGATAGCCAGACTCGGCCACAGACAGACAGCATGCCAAACCGTGTTGCAAACCCCTCTCCCCCGGTGGCAAAGGAGAGGGGGGCTGTGGGGCTCTGGGTGGGTCCGTTGAATTCTCTGTTTGTGGATGTGGAACTAAAGCAAAATGCCACTTACTATCCATGGTATCATCTTTCCCCCCAAAGGATGCTTTTCTATTTATTTATTTATTTTGGAAAGGGAGTATTTTCTCCAGGCCTAGTGCTAATTAAATGCTTTGTATGCATGATCTCATTGATCCTTGCCATAATCCTACCAGATGAGCATTGCTTTTCATGCCCCATTTTGCAGATGAGGAAACTGAGGGCTAGAGAGGTTAAGTCACAGGCATAAAGTGAATGGCATCATTGAGGTGTGAGCCGAAGCCTTCCTGACTCCCAAGCCTCTTGACATGAAAGTGTCCTCGAGTTAGTATTTGGTATCTGTCATCACTTGCGACAAGTCCCCACGGCTGCTGCTTCATTCAGGCATCTTACTGAGGTAGTTCCACCAGCCACCAGTGCTGGGGACAGTCACGTGCAAGGGGAAGGCTCTGTGCCCGGGGAATGTAGGCTTGTGGCAGGCAGCTGAACCCAGCACTACCACCGCGGAAAACCCCACTGCTATAGGAACACGGATGAAAGAACATTGACTGTCCAGGCTGATGAGTCAGGGTCGCTCAGGGAACCTTCCAGAGAGTCACAGCATGGCCAAAGGCTCTGCAGGGGGTCAGGGAGCAGTCTGTGTGGGGGGATCTGGGTGGGCATGGAGCCCAATCAAGAAGGACCTCCCTTTGCAGGATGGGGGGTTCAACTTTAACAAGTGCTCTGTGGGGTTTTAGGTGGGGGGGGGGATTAGATCACAAAGGTGGGCGTGGCTTACCCCACTGGACGGGCTCTCCTGTTTCCAGACCTCTGTGTGAGCACTCCTTTCTCCAAAATCTGTTTCCAGGTGATTTGTCTTCCTGGTCTCTCAAGTTGGCCGTCTCCTCCAAGGAGAGAAGGACATGCCGCAGTAGGTCCACCCTGTGCGGGGGTGCCGGGGTGCTGAGGAGGGAGAGCCTGGGCAACGGTCAGGCTGACTCGAGCCCGCGGGGCTGAGAAGCACAGAGGCGTCTGAAGAATCCTGGGTGAGGTCTCCTGGGCCACGCATGGAAGGGTTTCATTTTCCACGCAGGGAATGTTGTTTGTGTGTTTGTTTTCCCACTTTCACCATTAAAAAAAATGCCCCAAAATGTTGAGAACATTTAATTCAGGCCAGGGAAGGACTTGGAGATGAAATCTCAGGGCTTTGCCGGAGGATTTGTCCACATGGTTTCTAGGAGACGAACCTTTATAGTCATATATGGGAACCACCCATGGAGCCTTGGAAATTCTCATCTCCAAGTGCCCCATGAAGCTGGGGAGGCACCAAGGCCGCCCCGGTCAGAAGTGAAAATGATCAAACATCATGTGTGGTTTTAACAGTCATTTTGAATGATTCGTGTTCCCTCGGTGGCCTCCCTGACCCTCGTGGCTACGTGGTCTTTGAGTCCCTCGGACTCGGTTTTCTCAACCATGACCCTGTTGGCACGTGCGCTGGGTCATTCCTTGTTGCGGGGGCTGTCTTGTGATTGTGGGCTGTTAACAGCCTCCTTGGTCTCTACCCACTGGTGGCAGCATCCGGGTACAACGATGAAACACACCTCCGCACGTTGCCACTGTTCTCCAGGGAACAAAGTCACCCCCAGCTTGAGAACCACTAGTTTCACCTGGATTCTAAACTTAGCCACTTTAACTTCTCAGTTGCCCAGTATTTGGTAAGTTACCAAAACTCTCAAGAAGCCCCAGTTCACCTTCTTGAAAACTGGTGATGAGTATGTTTGCCTCTAGGGCTGCTGTGAGCTAACGCTTGTCGAAGGCTGCCCACTCACGTGTCAGGAACGCCAGGTCTGTCTTCCCCACCCCCAACCCACGGTGTAGGAACACTTTCCGTCCCACATAGAGGGCCTCCGAGGCCTGTCTACAATGCAATGGCCAAATAGAGCTACGTAAAATACAAAAGTGGGGGGACTCCCCCTTGACCGGCAAATAATTTGCTGGGTGTGTGTACTCTGTGTGTTTCTGTCGCTGTGCGCCCCATGGGGGGCAGGCCACTGGCCCCGTCTGTTCTTCGTTAATTTGCACACTCCGAGTTGCTGCCATCTTCATTCTTCCTTGTCTACTTTCCACAGGTGCAGTGCTAGAAGGGTTTTGTTTTTTCTTTTTTCTTTTTTGGAACCTTGCTCTCAATGTCCTTCGTTCCCTGCCCCCTCTGGCTTGCGCAGTGCACAAACGGTTAAGGGCATTTGGCTTGGCTGCCTCCCCAGTCCCGGCAGACTACCTTGGAGGGACCGAATGAAATTGATAGTACTAACATTACATTGCTCAAATCCCCAAAGAAAGAGTAGCTGGGGCGGCGAGAAGGAATGACCGTGGAGAAAACAGCTGTGAAGGGCAGCTATTGGCTTATCTTTCATGGAAGGAGAGATAGAATGAATTCTAAATTAAGAGCAACGAGAGGCAGGGTAGTGTCTCGGTCTGGCGGGGCTGCCGCAGCCCAAGCTGGTGTGTTAGAAGTTCTGACTGCTGTCTCACTTACACGGAGTCCTGGGACCCTCTGTGGGCCTGGCCACGTTCGGGGAAGGGTGTTCACAGATCTCGCAGAGGAAGGCTGTAGAAAGGCCGGATGGTGACGCAGGCACGGCTGGCTCAGGCCGTCTTAGGAGGGTGAGCCGCACCTACGCAGGGTCTGCACGCAGGCTAGGCCCATACATGGGGATCTGCTGCTCGGGGTCTGGCCTCCGAGGACCATGCAGGCCCCCTGTTCCCTGTGTGTGCCTCTGTTTCTCCAAAAAACAGGCATCTCTGGGGGCTCTGTAAAGGGAGGTCATGAATTTGAGGAGGGGTTGGACTTTGTGGGCAAACTGACCCTAACTTGAAACTTGGCTTATTTACTTGTTCAGTATGAGACTCTCAGCAAGTTACTTCATCTCTTGGAGACTCCGTTTCTTAATCTTTTAAATGGGGGCAACGTAACAGTTAACGCCTGGGAGAGTTTTTGTAAGTTTCAGACGGGAGGCGCAGCGACTCTAGCCCACTGTGGCTCAGAGCACTGGCCCGGGGTGGAACCCGAGGTTATTCTTTGACGTGAGATGAGGCTCAGGGCATGGAAGAGACTCGAGGCTTGTCACCGGGCCAGGGAGTGGCAGAGTGGGGACATGCGCCTATGTGTGCTGATTTGAGGACTCTGCTCTTTCTCTCATACTGCAGCTGACGAAAATTTTAGGACACGGAAGCGCCGAGGCAAAGGGCCCATTGTGATGTGAACACAGTGACATCGTAGAATGAGGTTTCTGCGTCCCCATGCCTTACGTGTATGGATCGCCACCCACAGCCTACTTTATTCCAGATTCTCGGCCCCTGGCCAGGCGGCAGCTCGCATGGAGGCTGGGAGTGTTTGTTCCATCAGCTTTCCAGAAGCGGCCTTGGGTTGGGGACCTCACTGGTGAGAGAGATAAGATCCCTCACCAAGGCAATTTGGCTCATACGCCAGTGGTGTGTTTGGTTGGTGGTAAAAGCTAAAACCACATCATTCATTATCTGAAATTAATGATCCACTGTGGGTCATAAAAGAGTTGAGGAAACTAAGTTTCCAAGTTGATTGAAAACCATTGTTTCGTCTCCAACAACTCTTCCCATTGCTTTAAGGTTTTTGGATCTGAAAAGGCATGGGGGTGAGGGAAGGTGGTGATTGTCGGGAAGTGAATGTGAGCGGGGACAGTGGGCCTGTAGGGTCGGGGGGGGGGGTCAAAGCCTGTGGCTGGGCAGAAAGTCTGTGGTGTAGCCTGGCAGAAAGACTATGAGCTTAGGGGCTACAGAGTTGCATGGATCGTAGAACTTTAACTCTGCTCCTTGAGGGCTGGCTGGGTGGCTTTGCTCTGAAGCTTGGCCTCTTTGAGCCTCAGTGCTCTTATCTGCAGAATGGGAAAGCAGCACCGATCTCCAGGACTGCTGGAGGAATGGGGTAAGATGGCTGGGAGAGTGCCGGGTGGGAAGCAAGCTATGGTACGGCGAGCGAGGACCACGGCAGCTCAGGATGGGATCAGGTGCCTGATGTTGCCCGGCCTTTCCCTTCCCCATGAGGCAATGTGGACAGCACCTTACAGTTGTTAACTTATGTGGTCCTGCGGAAGGGGTAGGTAAAGAGTTCTCTGGGAGCTGGTCTTTCAGGTATAGGAAGACAGTTGTTTCGGATGTCCTGGGGACCCAAGCCTCCATTTGATCTGGCCTCTGCCTGCATCAGTAAACGTTCCCCTCTCTCCCTTCTCCAGACGTGCTGGTCTTCAGTCTTCCTGGGACATACAAAGCTTCTTGCCCCAGTGTCTTTGCGCTTATGAACCTCTCTGCCTGGGACAGTCTGCCTTGGATCTGCGCATGTATTTGACTCTTCTGATTAGGCTCCAGCCTGCCGCCACCTCCGGGTGTCGTCCTTGATGACAGGGCTTAAAGTAGCCCCTACTCTCACCCAACCCCATACCCCCACTTCACTTTGTTGCATTTTTCTGTATCACTCGCTGTTTTAGGAAATATCTTGTTCATTCATTTGACTTCTCCCCCAACTAGATTTCAAGCTCCATGTGAGCTCAGATCCGTCTGTCTCATCCATCCGTCTGTCTCTAATGCCATCGTTGAAGAAAGGAGTGAAGACAAGCCTGAATGCTGTAGCTGGTGGCTCGCCATGCCTTGGCTGTTGAGTGGGCGGCCCTCCATGGGCGCTGGCTTCAGTCTTCCGTGGGAAGGAAGCAAGGAGGGTAGCATCACAGTTCAGCCGTAGGCGTGCGCTAGACACTGGGTGGGGAGGCGTGGCAGTAACTGATGGGGGATAAGGAGCGAAGTGTGTGTATGTCTCACCTGCCTGGATCCAAGAGGCTTAATATCCTGCTGTACTGGAGTCCAGGTCTGTTCTCTTGAGGGATGGCATGGGCCAAGGGGAGAAGAGAGTCGAGGGCCACAGCAGCTTGCTTTCCCTGAATAGAACTGCCAGATGTACCAGACGGAAAAGCAGGGCATCCGGTCAAATTGGAATTTCAGATAAGTAACAGCTAATTTTTTATTATACGCATGTCCCAAGTATTGCATACTCATACTAAAAACCATTCACTGTGTACCTGAAATTCCAATTTGACTGGGCATCCTGTTTTATCTGGCAACTTTATCGCGGAGTCTCACAGAACGATCCAGTGTCATCTTGCTCAAATTCATTGAAAGGAGCTGCTCCTCTGGGCCACCTCAAGGGCATTTTCCAGTAGGAACCATGGGGTATTCTTTTGGGAAGAAGCTCCAGTGCCAGGCCGACATGGAACCCTCCAGAATGGCTAGCTATGAGGGGGGAAGCCTTCTAGCTGCTGTGAGTTCTGGAGCTCTCTTTCTGGGGTTTGCCCATTTGGGGTGCTGAGCAAGGAGCCCCATGTGGGGCTCGATTCCAGGACTCCAAGATGGTGACCTGAGCCAAAGGCAGACACTCAACTGACTGAGCCACCCAGGTGCTCGGAGCCTCTGACTCTTGATCTCAGCTCAGGTCTTGATCTCAGGGTCATGGGTTCGAGCCCTATGTTGGGGTCTACAGGGGGCATGGAGCCTCCTTAAAAATTTTTTTAATAATTTTAAGACAGTGACAGCCGAGCATCAAGCCAACCGTGGGGCCTTCTGAGTGCAGCGCGCTGAGTGACTGACGTGTCACATGCCCATAAGTTTGCTGTATTATGACCACTTCAGAGCACTTGAAGGTCATATGCCTCTTTGTGTTCCTGAATACCGTGAGCTTTATTTTCAAATGTAATAGCCTCTCCCAGTTTGATTACTTGGGAGGCGTGGGTCCCTTTCCCGTGGATAGATGCTTGGCTAATATTCATTCTAAAGGCTACAGGTAAGACTGATGTGTTACGGACGGAGGTGTGAGGGTCCCAGGCTTTTCTCTGTGGGTCAGTCCTTCCCATTTCTTTCTATATGCAGACGTTCCGTATTAACAGGAGAGTCCTGATTCCACATTTCATGTCTATGTTCTTTGTTTGTAAAATGGGAGCCATTTACCATGGTTAAATGGCACCATCATTCTCTTGTCATTTTCCTTGCCTGATAAGTAGGGACAGCTCAGGCTTCATATCGTTGATGCAAAGAAATAACTCCTGCCATGTTTGGATGCTCTGGAGTTGTTCACGTGTTGCCCTCCTGTGGTCGGGTCCTAGACCCCTACTCATAGTAGAATGGGACATTGGATCTTACGATTGACCAGACACTGTTGAGTAGAGGGATGCTTCCCGGCAGCTCTGCATGTGTATCCATGTATACATGTGGCCAGAATGCTCCCTGCCACCAGTTCTCATACAGACTGAACATTTTCCAGGCAATGTCAGACACTCCCCTGACCTTGCTGTGAGAGAGTGGCCCTCTCCACACCTGGTGAAGTTCTTCCTGATAGAGGGCACCAGGACCAGTCTTGGAGGAAGGGAAGTGTGCTGTCAAGAACCTCAGTGGGTTCCGGGGGTCTAGACCCCTAGTCTGATGGGAATGGATGGCGTCCAGAGTTCATCCTGCCTTTGGTTCTTAACGTGTCTCAGAACCACCAACTCTCTGGACAGAGTTTTCCAGAAACAGGTGCCAAGGCCCTAGCCTGGAATTGCTAAATTCAAGGGATGTAGAATAACAGTTGGCTTGAGAATTTGATAATATTTTCTGGAGATTCTAATTCTTATACTTACTTAAGTCCCGCTGAACTAGTGTACCCTTCACATTTTAGATAGAAGGGAGACAGGAGCTGGACTCGTACCCTCCCAAATTCAGGAGTCGATTTTAGTTAGGGACGAAAAATAGCATTCAAAATTTGAGGATTTTTAAAATAATAAAATCCTATCAATGCGAATGGTCATGGTCCCAAGCTCTGGGCCCATCTAACCGTTTCCCAGCAGAGTTGGTAAGAGAATTAACTAACGTCATACATTTAGTCAGTGTGAGAAACAAGACTAGAACCTGAGTTAACTGAATCCCGAAGCGGTTTTTCTTTCCAGTACGTTCTCTTGTCTTCTGCTTTGCTTAGACCTCGGTCTATCTGGTCAATGAGCTGAACTGATTAACTCCAGGACATCAATACTGTCTGTCTTAAGAGCACCTTGATGCTTATACCTCCAAAGATAATGTTTACTTTGTTTAGGAGTTTTGATTTAATCTTCATTTTTCCTTATTGTGGAGGGTCAGAATTCAGCACTCACTGGGCTCAGATGGTCCATTTTCTGGGGGATAGAAGGCACAATTCTCTCTCTCTCTTTTTAAATTTTTATTTATTTGACAGACAGAGATCACAAGTAGACAGACAGAGAGAGAGGGGGAAGCAGGCTCCTTGATGAGCAGAGAGACCGATGCAGGGCTCGATCCCAGGACCCTGGGACCATGACCTGAGCTGAAGGCAGAGGCTTTAACCCACTGAGCCACCCAGATGCCCCAGAAGGCACAATTCTCTCTAAGGCAGTTGGTGAGATTCTGTCCCTACTTCCTTAGCACGTTGGTTGTCTTCCTTGGTTAGGCCCTGTCGGACTCTGCAGCCCATCTTCCTGGTGACGTCATCATGATTATGATTATTACCACTCTGTGTAGCCCAAATATGTGTGATTTCCTAAGAAAAGGTAGCATTTTCTGATTCCTTAAAAGTAGTTCCTGTTTTATCCAAGTTTGCACACTTAGACCTTTTTGTACGTCTTCAATGAAACCCTGAAAAGGTCTGTAGCCCTGAAGGACAAATTGGGCTAAAAGCCCTGTTACGAATGCACCCACCTTTGGAGGAAAACAGCACAAGCTGTGATTAAATGCAAGTTGGTGCTTAAGAATAATTAGCCTCGGTGGCCTATCAGCCTCCTGCCTCTGGCCCCCCGTGAACCCCCTCACCCAATTACTTTTTCACTGCCTGATCTATCACACCTCCTGGCTTTGCGAGGGCTGGAATTACACCCTCCTAAGCACAGAGATCGATTTTAGATAGGATCAAAATACACATCCATAATTTGAGGATTTTCTAAAAAAATAAAATCCTATCAAAGCAGATGGAGATGGACACCGGCTTTGAGTTCATGGGATCATTTCCCAGCACTGACAGATGAGCTCTAGGGGCAAGTCAGCAGAAGAATTTTTCCTGAAAAAGGCATCGTGATAGAGATCGAGGTGTCTACAAATGCAGCGAGCCTGGCTTGGTAGCACCTGCCAGGACAGAACACGCCCCCCCCACCTCACCTCCCACCCCCCACCCCCACCCCACCCTCTGCTCTGATTCCTCAGCCACGGCCTCACCATCCAGGGGCCTCTTCCGTATCAGGCCCCCTACCAGAGGCTTGGCGTGTCTTATTTCATTTTATTCACACAACCGCTCTATGAGAAAAGTACGGTTATCACCATTTTACACACAGGGAACCCAAGGTACAGAGGATAAGCCCAAGATTACAAAGCTAGTAGGTGGCAAGCTTACAGAGCCATAGCATTTGTCAAAAAAAAAAAAAAAAAAAAAGGCTGGATAACATCAGTGTAAACTCCAGAAGCAGCAAAAAATAGTTCACAGATTGTCCCGCTGTTGCTCTGTCAGTAGCATCTTTAGAAAGGAACAGCATAGAACAGCATATGCGTCTGTGTCTTACCGAGAGCAGCTACGTCTTGAAGGGACAGGCCTCCCCCACCCCAGCAATAATGAAGTTTACATCCTTTAGATACATAGGGCTTGGGGAGAAGTTAAACTGCTGTTTGTATAATAAAGGAACTAAAATATTTTTCAACCAGGCTGGACAGAACGCTTTCAATTAGAGGTTATTTGAAAGCAGAGACAAAAGGAGGGAAAATGATTTGTCACCTGACTACAATACCCCTGTTTGCATGTTCGTATATTTTCCCATAATTCTTTCTTCTAGTATATGTATTAGTTATATACTGCTGCATAATAGATTGTCCTAAATTTAGTGGCTTAAAATAACGGGCACTAACAACTGCCAAAATTTGATGATTTTTTGACAAAATAGAATCCTATCAAGGCAACTGAAGATGGACACAGGTTTTGAGCTCATGTAATCATTTCCCAGCAGTGACAAACGAGCTCTAGGTTCAAGTCAGCAGAAGAATTTTCCCTAGAGTTTCTGCTCGGGGAGGCTTCCAAATCGGTTTAGTGGGGGGGAAGGAATGGGGCCTGGGCAGCCTCTCTCCTGATGCCACCACCAAGCTGTCGGCCGGGACTGCAGCCATTTCAAGGCTCAACTGTGGAAGATCTGCTTCTGAGCTCATGCATGTGGTTGTCGGCTGCCCTGTCTCTTACCATGTGGGCCTCGCATTAGGCTGCCTCAGTATCCCCACATGGCAGATGCCTCTCATTTCTACAGGGCAGCCTTTTGGTGTGGCTTCCTCCTGAGTGAGTGACGAGAGGCAGAAAGTGTGGGGAGAGACTGAACCCCCACACAGAAACCGCAGTCAGTCTTAGCGTTACCTTCTACCCCCTTTACCACACTCAGCTCATGAGGAGCAAGTCACTGAGCGCTGCTCACACGCCGGGAACGAGGGATTACCCTCTTCTTTAAAAGGAAAGAGAAGCAAAGGTGTGTGTATACCTTGAAAACCAACCCGTCGTTATCTTTAAAATATGTGCTGTTGTAGTACATATCCAGTTACTTTTTAACTTTTTCCCTTTAACATAATAAAAATCTTTTTCATGGTTGCCTAATATACAATAAAGTGCATTTTCATAACTTTCCCCAAAACCTACCTCTGCATATATACATACATTCTTCTTAGGTTATTTCCTAAAGTCTGTTGCTAGAAGTGATGCTAGATGCACATTTTTGGTCGTCGTTCTTTGCATTATTTCACTGGGATGGATCTCTACCCGTGTGACAACAGGGTCAAGCATATGGATATCTTTTAAAATCTTTTAGGATTTTTTTTATACCTGTTGTTATTTCCCTTTTGCAGAGGGTTGGACGGGTTTAAAGTCCTGCCTGCCATGTAACAGATCTGCTGTCGTGGTTAGAAATCATGTTACAAGTCTTGCAGTGATATATACACCACATGCAATGAGTCCTTTACCCCGGAAGAAGGGCACTGGAGGCACCTTCACTATCTTGGGCTTCACAGGCAGATACTGACTTGATTAACACAAAGGGTCACGTTTTTCACGCAGATTATAATGAGCAGGTAGGCCTGGCTGAATAAAACTATAGCAATAATACAACACAGTGTTACCTTCATGCACGGATCACAAATTTATTCTTCCATTTCAGGGGAACATTTTATTTGTTTTATTTTTATTACTATTATTTTTGAAGATTTTATTTTTCAGTAGTCTCTACACCCAATGTGGGGCTCAGACTCAACAACCCCAAGATCAAGAGTCCCATGCTTCAGCAACTGAACCAGCCTCAGTGGAAAATATAAAAAAGTTTATGGCCAAACTGCCATTATATTTTCAAGTATTTCCTTGCCAGCTGTAGTCCTAATATGGAAAGGGTTGTTTGAATTGCTTAGTTCTTAAAAATAATTGTATGATAACGACAACATCCTTACAACTTAGTTCTTTTTGCCCATGTCGTGGCTTTATTGACTTGTAATTCACATATCACATGGTTCTGTTTTCTTAGTACATTCACAGAATTTTGGACACACAATCTCAGATCATTGTCATGACCTTAAACAGAAACCCAGTAACCATTTACAGTGTGACTTAATTCCTTTATTTTAGAAAGAAAGCCTCACAAATACCTTCTTTTGATGGGTGCCTGAAACAGTTTTTCAGTCTCTTTTGTGATCTAATTGCAAATATGGGGAGAGAGTGACTTGCCCAACACTCCAAAAAAAAAAAAAAAAAAAAAAAAAGCTGTGGTCGGATGCAGGAACAAAAGTCAACCCTCTGGAGATGATGCCATTGGTCCTGGCTTAAGACAACAAGCCCTTTCCTTCCATTTTGCTCATACTGGGGGACTAAAGACTTTTTTTCCCCTTTAAATCTCTCTAAGGATGTATGTTTCAAATACATTGCGTGTATCCTGGCAAAGGTCTTGATGAAATCTTTAATAGGAAGTCAGGCCACATGCTGAAAAAAGAGTTGTAGGCAATCAGCAACACGCCTGGCATCTCTTTACGGGCCATAATTCAAATGCGTTTTTAACAATCGTTTTCTCTTAAAGAGACAATGCTGGTGACTTCACGTTCAGGCCAATGAAATCACTGTCTCAATGGTGTCAGTAGCAAAATAATGAAAAAAGAAACCATGTTGCCCACAAACAGAATGGAATGTCAGCTAGTGACCCGGGGCCTCTAGGGGGTAATTCACTTCCTCCAAAAGCAGAGGACACCAATTTCCTCCCCAGGAGGTCAGCGGTGAGAGGTGTAGGGTTACCATGGAGTCTAGATTCCAAAAGAAGGTTGAGATGTAATTGCCCTGCTGGTTTTGTTTAGCTACAAGGTTACTGTTAGGTGTAGGGCAGTAATGAGGGTATAATAGCTGGAATGGGCCAGAGTTGACCCATGCAGAGAAGGATGAACTTTTTTTTTTTCTTTAATACAGAAGGGTGGTTATTATAGATTGCCCTTTCTTCCAAATCCATTTGGCACTGGTGGCCAACTGAATGAGACAAAGATTCTTAGGTCAGTCCATTTTCCTGAATCACGAGACATAAATCAAAGCCGAGCATGAAAACTTCTGACTGTCTGTGACTCTGCAAATGGGGATGAGGGCTTCCCCTCTGGCCCCTGGGCAGATGCCTGCTTATTCGTATTCAGTGATTGAATTGGGGTCCTGGTGACGTAAGCTGTGTGGACTTGGCAGCAGTAAATAATTCTAATGAGAAGCCTGCTCTAGAGCCCAAAGCTATAGATATTTCCATAACATAAGCCAATATGCCAAGATCCTTTATGGTCAGCTGAGGACACCCACACACATCTTGTAGAAGACTCAGACACTGCCTGCCTATGATTCCTTATAGAGGAAAGAAAAGCAGAAACCTCCTTATACTGATTTTTCACCTGAACTTGAACCTGCATTGAAACACTTGAAAATTCTGATTAAAAATATCTTCCCCTAGTCCCAAAATAGAAATGCAGATTTTGAAATCCAGACAGTTTTTAAAAATGAATTCTTCTGGAAAAACAGCTCTTGTCAAAGCAAAATGTCTATGTTCAAGGCATTCTAGAAGCGTTGCAGAATTTTACCTCCCCTCCAAAAAGGTCGCGAGATTCTCACTCTTAAACTTTTAGACTTTTGTCCATGGTTACTGGTCCAAACTCAAAATCTTGAGTTTCTGGGAAGGTTTGGTGAAATTTCAAAATATTATCATTATTGTCTCTATGCAAGAAAATCCGTGTGCTCATAGTCTCTCATTCAATCTCTCATTCAGATTTTATTTTATTTTATTTTATTTTTAAAGATTTTATTTATTTATTTGACAGAGAGAGATCACAAGTAGGCAGAGAGGTAGGCAGAGAGAGGGAGAGGGGAGCAGGCTCCCCGCTGAGCAGAGAGTCCTATGTGGGACTCGATCCCAGGACCCTGAGATCATGACCTGAGCTGAAGGCAGCGGCTTAACCCACTGAGCCACCCAGGCGCCCTCTCATTCAGATTTTAAAAATAAATTTAAAAAATCAGCATCTAGCATTTTCTGAATAAGGGAGACATTTCAGTTTTATGAAATCTGCATCTTCTATCATAGAAATTATTTTGATCAGGAAACAGCCCTTTTGGAGAGTGCAATTTGATCGTAGTAATACTAGCTCTGCTGTGTTCAAAATGCCATCTTGGAAAGCAAAGGATGACATTTGTGAAGTGTTAGACTATGGTCAGTGTTTTCTTCTGTTACTAATCTTCATACTGTTAAGGAACACACTGTGAAATGGGCTCTCCTGCTGTCCTAAAGTTTTTTTGTTTTTTGTTTTTTTTTTTTTTAATGAAACTTCAGTATTTGGGAAGACTAGCCATCTGTGATGTCTTCCAGTATCTTCTGAGCAATCTTTGAGGGTCCAGCAAAGATATGTAGACTAGTAGGTTCATTCATGCTTTTTATCTTTAATTTGATATCATCATGGATGGGAACAGCAGAGCTTTCCCGAGTGTGTGCTTGCCCTGCTGGGTGCCTGAGAGATTCAGGAACATTGTTACTATTCCCCTGGCACTTCCTCTCCTGGGCTGTGATATTAACAAAGGTGTGCAGTTTCCTGGTAGCCACCTGCTAAGTGGCCAAGTACTTGTGAAACAGAAGGACATCCGGGAAATATTTAGCACATCCCAATGGCCTTTTAAACCAGCCCAAGATGGCAGAACTCCCTGTAGCAGGATGCAGTTGGAGGTCCCCACAGCAACTCTTCAAATCACTCTCCAAGGGAAGGTTGAGCTTGACTCTGATCTTGGCATGCTGCATATCATTTGTCAGTGTCTTTCTATGACCACTGAACTCAGTTCACCCCCTCAGCTTGGCTCTTGTCTCCCAGTCCAGATGTGATGTGTTGGCTACTCTCTGTGTGAACTCTTGGGGGTGGGCCTGCTTTTTTTTCCTGGCTTCGTGGGCCGCATACTGCAATTCATGCCTAATTTACTGACCTCGGTCAGGAAAGCACTCGTCTCTGCTTGGATTTACCTAATAATAGTCAAGTCCACTGGTTCACTTTGAGCTGACAGGCCTGACATAGAGAAATTGAGTCTGGTAACATAGAAGCAAGGAGAAAGGGTTATTGATCTCTCGGAAATGGGGACATTCAGCAGGCAAACTTGGGTTTCTCTAAAGGGCAATTAGATGGGCGCCTGGGTGGCTCAGTTGGTTAAGCATCTAACTCGTGATTTTGGCTCAGGTCATGATCTCAGAGTTGTGGGATTGAGCCCCGTGTGGAGCTCTGCACTCAGCATGGAGTCTGCTTCAGATTCTCTCCTCCCTCCCACTCACACTCTCTCTCTCTCAAATAAATATAATCTTAAAAGGAAATTAAAAAAAAAAAGGGCAGTTAGGCAGTTAGGGATGTAGTATGTATGTAGGTATGATTGATTGATTGATTGATTGATTGCTTTTAGTTTGGGAGTTGGAGAGGAAGGAGTTGGTGAGCCATACAATAAGTTAATTTTCAGCATTGTGGGGATTTTTAAAAAACGTCTTCTCTCTGCTGCCCATCTAATTCTCAACCTGGGTGTTTCAAATCATATGGAAAGACTGTTACAGGTGAAATCAGGTCCCTCCCCGCAAATATGTTGGCATCCTTACCCTTAGTAGCTCTGAATGTGATCTCATTTGGAGATAAGACCTTTACAGAGGTAACATGTGAACATAAGGTCTTTACAGGGGAAACTCTCATGCAGTATGACTGGGGTTCTTATGCAGATGGGAAATTCGGAGTCAGAGATGGACGCACAGAAGGAAGGCACTGTGCAGTGACAGGGAAGGTGCCATCTATACGTCTGGGAAGGAACCAACCCTGTGGACACCTTGAATTCAGACTTCCAGCTTCCAGAACTGTAGGAAATGAGTGTGTGTTGTTTAGGCTGCCCAGTCCGTGGTACTTTGTGGTACTCAGTACAGCAGCCCGAGGAAATTCATATGAAGATCTATGAAGAGGTTTGATTATAACACCTAATGAAGGCCGGAGAGTATTGAAAATGTTGGTCTGAATTAAGGTTTAGAAGGAGGTGAAGAGATCAAAGTAATTTGAAAACACGGATTATTTTTTACATAAGAGGTATAATCTGTTGGGTAGGTCAATGAGTCCAGACCAGCCCAAGCAAAACTACCACTTTGTATAGAGAGAATGACTAAGGTCATAGTAATTCCTTCTCCTGGGATGGGCATTTTGGGAGTTGTTCCAACTGCACCAGTGGGTTTGCTGAGCCTGGGGCCATGTAAGCGAGTTCTCTTTCTCTCTGGTTCCTGTTTTTATTCTTTTTCACAGTCCATTGGGAAATAACAGTCACAGAGGATTTTGAAGAATGCACACTGGGGTATAGAGCTACCTTTTCATGGTCTAAAGATGCAGCAAAGAGACCAGGAATCCTAAAGAAAATCCATGCAGCCTAGCTTTTATTCTTCAACAAACATTGCTGGAGTGCCTGTTCTATTCCAGGTGCCGGCCCGGATCCGGGGGCCAATGCATGGTTGACTAAGAAACACACAGTCCCTGCTCACATGGTGCATGGAGCCATTATTTCAGGAGCAAGCTTGGACCTGAGCAGCATAAGAGGTGGGGGGAGTTCAGATTCGTGAGGCAAAAAGAGACAATGTCTTAGTAATCTGAGTGGTGGCAGCTGGGGAGCAAGGAATGGAGAAAGTTTGGAAGGCTGGCAAGACAAAGACCCCCAGCCCCACTTTGAATCCGCTCAGGCTCTTCTGAATCCATGCGCTGCTGTGGTTAGCTTCCCCCTCTAGAAAACCGGCCTCCTCTTTAGTCAATTTTGAGTTCTGGAAGACAGGGATGGGCTTTGAATAGCCATGTCTGTGTTCCCATCGTTGAGTCTTCTCTGTGTGTCAGAAGGGAACGTGTGAGCCCCAAGACGGGAGCAAAAGCAAGTGTTTCTTTGATATATTTCATTTGGGAAAGTAACGTTTACTCCTTTGTTTCTAGATTGTTCTCTCCTCCCACCTTAAAGAAAGTGAATTTTCGAAGTGTGTATGCTTTGCTTTTCCTCTTTTGAGCAGCTTTTTATCTTGAAACAAAAACAAGCCCTTAAAAATGTGTTGCAATATGGACACTCAGGTGTGAAAATGGAGTCTTGAAGAATCTTGTAGACACTTGTGAGCATCGTGAAACCTGGCTCGGCATTACCTCATGCTCTCCAAAAGCCCAAAGGGGCCAGTTCTCAATGGAGGGCCCAGTGCGCAGGTGGGCCATCAGCATGCGTCTACCCTCAGATTTCTATTGCTTCCAGACGGGGGCTTTTACCTTGCTGGGGGTTGCTGGGAAAATCTTCAGATTTTCCCAAGGAGGCCCAAGAGCCCTTGGGGACTTCCGAAAGGCATGAAGCTGGGAGGTGCTGAATCCAGACCCCACAATAGGCCTTGATTTTCCCTGGGCTGTGTGGTACTTGGCCTGAGTCCTCTTCTCACTGCCCCGCACCCCCCCGCCCTTCTCCCCTTCCTCTGCTACCTACACATTTGTGCTTTCTAGCAATACACCCGAGTGGGAAGCGTCTGCTTGACTTAGCCCTACAAGACTCCCGTTAAGTTAAACAAGGAGGGTCATTAGACAGAGGTGGCTCTAATAGTGCCGTGATGGCCTACGTAAGGACACTGAAATCTGACCCTGAAAATGCCTAGCGTCAGGAATTCCAAACGCTAAGGACAATCAATCACAAACAGCCAATTAGACTTCAAACTCTAGCCAAACAAATACTTTCCTTTCTTTGTTTCCATACTTTATCTATTAAAGATATTATTTATTTATTTATTTCGGAGAAAGCAACAGAAGGAGAGAGAGCACCAGCAGCGGAAGGGACAGAGGGAGAGAATCCCAAGCAGACTCCCCGCTGAGCAAGGAGCCTGACCTGGGGCTCGATCTCGTGACCCTGAGATCATGAACGGAGCCAAAATCGAGAGCTGGAGGCTCAGCCCGCCGAGCCACCCAGGTGCCCCTGTTTCCATACTCTGAAAGTCTTTTCCATAGCTCCTGTTTGGGGAATGCTCCTAACTACTGTGGGTTTGGTGCTGCCTGATTGGAATCGATTCTTGCTAAACAAACTCTTAATTTTTTTTTTTTAATACGCCCCAGTGTATCTTTGAACTCCCCTAATGTTAGTTTTCTATCTGGGAATTCGAGAATGACAGAATTATCCCACCTGACGGGAACTCCCAACAGTAGAAGAGCTCGTCTCTCCGTGGTGCAGGAGCTTTTCGCTACCCTCTGGGTATAGTAAGATGATCTGTAAAGGCGAAGGAAGCCAGGGAACTCTTAAACCTGAGAAAGGAGCCTGACTTGATTTTTCATTCATTTGATAGCTGCAGAGGGCCTGTACGATGGCCCAGCGCTGGGCTTGGTGCGGCGATAAATAAGACTATTCCTGTCCTGAGACCTTAACCGTTTAGTAGAGAAGAGAAAACCCAGGGGATTATAATACAGCACAACACAGTGTCCTGGGCTTCTCCCCAGATGCCGGAGGGACCTGTACGGGGTAGGGGTGGGGGAGGTGAGGAGCAATTAACAGGGAGGGATCCCCAGAGGAGCTGGTGTTGGGTAAGCCAGTAGCCGTTGGCCGGTTGACAAAGGAGTTTCAAGCAAGGAAAAGCAGAAAAAACGTTTCAAGTCCCGGAGAGCATGGCATGTCCAGCAAAGTGGAAGGGGTGAGGGGAGGAGTGTGGCCTGCAGGGAAGGTATGGTGGAGGAAGGGGCAGGAGTGACGGCAGGAAGAGTAGACGGAGCTCCCTTCAGGAAGAGCCTTCTGTGAAGCTGGAGGTTATCATTCAGTTGATGAGCCACATGGGGGGATCCATAGGGCCGGGTCTGCATTTTAGGAAGAGCCCGCAGACAGCAGGTTGGAAGTGGCTTGGAGCCCGGTGAGCCGCGGAGCAGGGAGGTAGGAACAAGGATCTAAAAGCCCCAGCAATTCAGGCGTGAGCCGTGGGACCTCAGGTAGGTCTGTTCCTCTGATGTCAGAAGCATTCGTCCTGTCACACTGAGAACACTGCCAGGTTGCAGTCCACTTACTGAAAGATCGTCTGGACCCGTTGTTCAGTAAGCACACTAGTGGCTTTCCCGTGTATTTTGACTGTGACCCTCAATCCTCCTGGCTTCGCAGCCCAGAGAAAACGGACGAGTCATGGGGATCGTGTGTAGCCCTGGGGACACAGCCGTGAACGAAATGGACTACAGTCGCTTCCTTGGGGGAGCCGACATCCTCGTGGGGGTGGGGGAAGAACGGAAGTAATCCACGTGAGATGCTGGGTAGCAAGGAAGGTGCTGGCCAAAAATACACCCGGGGGGACAGTAGGGAGTGTCAGGGTGCAGGAGGCTTCGCAACATCAGGAGACCCCAGGGCAGCCTCGACGAGGTGGTATTTTAACAGAGATGAACCTTGAGACCTTCACTTCGGGGGTTAAGTTATCTGAAAGAGGCCCCCTATGATCCACTAGTGTTCGCAGAGGTTCTTGGGACCGTAGCATGCCAAGGGGTTGTGTGCAAGGTCTCCGAGTGGGCAGCCGGGTTGACCAGACAAGATCCTACCCCTGCTGACCATGCTGGCAAGAGGTTCTGATAAACACTCTCTATTCCTTGGCTTGGAGCTGCTCTTGACTATTTCAAACAACTCACCACTCCCTCCTCCCCTTGGGCCGGCCCCCAATTTATTTGCTCAAAAAAAAACATTCAACTCTGCCATAGCATCTGTTTTCCAGTGAGGCCCCTGTCTCTTACTCAACCTCCCAGCTGGTTTGACTTATCAGGACACAAGCAGGTCACCTGACTGGCCCAAGGCCACACAGTGAGCAAAGGGTTCAGCCAAACACAAACCCAACCTTATTATTATTATTATTATTATTATTATTATTATTTTTTAAGTCATACAGTTTCTGGGAGCTCCGTTGTGGCAGACGGGATGCTGATCACATTCCCTGACGACTTCACACAAGTAGCCTCAGTGCGGAGCTCTGATCCGGCTCAAGGAGTAGGTATGAGTTGGTTTCCCGAGCGGAGAAGAAAAAGCAGGAAATGCACCCTCCACGCCCCGTTAAGAGGCCATCTTGCACATGACTGGAAGGCTGCCTCCATTGGAGGCCACAGTTCCAAGGGAGCAGCAATTTGGGTTGGCATCTTCTTCAAAGACCACACCTCAGGGGCTCAGCCTTTCCTGATTAAATTATCCTCCCCTTTCCAGACACTCCTCCACACCCTCCACCCCCCTTCCTGCAAGCAATTTAAGTTCATAACCAAACTACTACAGTGTGACGGAATTTCTGGGTGCAAATTGCATGCAGTTGCGGGTGAGATCTTAGGAATAATTTCAGTGAGGTTGAGGTTGACACAAGTTTAGAAACTTCGAAAAGCACCCTTTAGGCACTCCCATTGGTGACTCTCCTTTATGTTTTCATTAACCTTTGGGTTATATTTTTCAAGTGAATATATTCATCTTTAATTCTCTGAATCTTTTATTTTTGTGTCTTGTTCAAATGAAGATCAGTGCAAACACTTGGTGTTGCTTTTATAGAAAGACCTTTGGATCCCAGCCTGATGGGCTTCTCCATTCTCCTCCCCACCCATCTGCACCCCTTTGTGACTCAGGGCCCTAGGGGACCTGAAGCCAAGGTCTATAGCTCTGTGGGCCCAAGTGTTCCTATGTGTCATTTGGGCACAATTCCATATACTCTATGGGATCCATGATGATGAGATTAAATGAGATAATGATGTGTGTTTTTTTCCCACACCACCAAGCGATTCTCTGACACAGGCTGGGTGTCCTACAATTCAACTCAATTCAGGACACTATCTGGAAATAGGATCTGATCCCATGGATTAAGGGCTCAGTCCCTACAAGGCTGTCCCCTCTCCTCAGATGCCAATCCCAAGTCCAAGTTTTCACCTAGGCTTCTGACCAACCAGCTTATAGATAGGGGCTTCCCATAACATCTTCCTTGGGTTTGATTCATTTGCTAGAGAGGCTCACAAAAGGCCAAGAGACATCTTACTTACTAGATAAACAGTTTATTGTAGAAGGATACAACTCAGGAACAACCAAATGCAAGAGGGCAGGATATGGGGAAATGGTGTGGAGCTTTTCTACTCTTCCTAAGCATGCCACTCTCCCAGAATGCCCACTCTTCTCCATGCCTTCCTCAACCTGGAAACTCTCAGAAGCTTGTCCTTTCATTTTTTTTATGATGACTTCATTACAAAGGCTCGGTTGGTTAAACCATTGCCCATTGGCGATTGAACCTAATCTCTGGGTAGGACTGAAAGTTTCAACCCTATAATCAATCACAGGGTTGATTCCATGGGCAACCAGCTCCCATCTTCAGGTTACCAAGGAGCTTTCCAAAAGTCACCTCATTAACAGAAATTTCCAGGGTTTTAGGAGCTCCGTGCTAAGAATAGGGATGGAGACCAAATATATACTTCCTATTATAAAGTCACAATATCATATGCATGCATAGTGACTCCAGACAAATCCCGTTCACCCCATGGAGTTCATTTCTTGGTTTTAGCATTTCTCCTGTCTTCTTAGGTGCCCCCAACACTTTCATTTCAGACCATTCCCTCCCAAGCGGTCTTCTCCACCCTTCCTCTCTAAATCCTGTCCCCCACCAACATATTTTCTTTCCTTTTCATAATAAAAAATTTCAAACACATGAAAGTAGAATGGAATGACAATATTACTTATTGTCTAGAATTATTAGCATTTTTGCTAAATTTCCTTCATCTTTTTCTTTTTTTGCTTACGTATCTTAGAGCAGTCCCAAGAAATCATGAATTTTTGTCTATAAATTTTGTCCTTTTTGTGCATAAGCATTTTAAAAAATGAAGATATTTTATTAAATATTCACAATAATATTGTCATACCTTGCAAAACAAAAACTAGGTAGCTGGTTAGTGTCATCTAATGCCTACTCCATATTTGGTGTCTTTTTATGTTTGGTTTGTTAGAAGCAGAATCCAAAGAAGGTCTGCATGCTGTGTTTGGTCCCCTGGGTTACTCATTCTGCCTTCACTAATTCAGTCTGCTGGGACAAGTCCTGGTTCCTGGGTTCATAGTCTTTTCTTCTTGACCCTACTTGGGAAGAGATCTGAAGGCAACATCGAGGATTAAAGACAATCTCCATTTTGGCAGGGTATTTTGATCACTACCCATTGCATCTTCTTCTTCTTTTTTTTTTAAAGTTTATTTTTAAATAACCTCCACACCCAACATGGGTCTTGAACTCATTGACCCCGAGATCAAGAGTCACATACTCTTCTGACCCAGTCAGCCCCACCCCCATTGCATCTCTTAAGTCTAAAGCCCTAAATTTTATTCTTTTGGGAAGGAAACATCTTGTGAGAGACGCTCTCTGAAGATTGGTGTGAGGAAAACCAAGATGGCGCACACAGAATGCCTGGCACATAGACAATACTCAAAAACTCAAAAAGTTTATGGATTCTTTTTCTTTTTTTAAAGATTTTATTTATTTATCTGACAGAGAGAGACACAGTGAGAGAGAGAACACAAGCAGGGGATGTGGGAGAGGGAGAAGCAGGCTCCCCACTGAGCAGGGAGCCCAATGCGGGGCTCCATCCCGGGACCCTGGGATCATGACCTGAGCCGAAGGCAGATGCTTAAAGACTGAGCCACTCGGGTGCCCAAGTTTATGGATTTTTTTTTTTTTAAATGTTAAGAGGACCTGAATAGGCAATATTTTTTCTTTTCAGTGTAACAGTATTCATTATTTTTGTACCACACCCAGTGCTCCATGCAATACGTGCCCTCCCCAATACCCACCACCTGGATCCCCCAACCTCCCACCCCCCACCCCTTCAAAACCCTCAGGTTGTTTTTCAGTGTCCATAGTCTCTCATGGTTCTCCTCCCCTTCCAATTTCCCTCAATTCCCTTCTCCTCTCCATCTCCCCATGTCCTCCATGTTATTTGTTATGCTCCACAAATAAGTGAAACCATATGATAATTGGCTCTCTCTGCTTGACTTATTTCACTCAGCATAATCTCTTCCAGTCCCGTCCACGTTGCTACAAAAGTTGGGTATTCATCCTTTCTGATGGAGGCATAATACTCCATAGTATATATGGACCACATCTTCCTTATCCATTCGTCCGTGCAAATGACAGTACAGACAAAAGGTTGATATCCAGGATCTATAAAGAACTTCTCAAAATCAACACACACAAAACTGATAATCATATCAAAAAATGGGCAGAAGATATGAACAGACACTTCTCCAATGAAGACATACAAATGGCTATCAGACACATGAAAAAATGTTCATCATCACTAGCCATTAGGGAGATTCAAATTAAAACCACATTGAGATACCACCTTACACCAGTTAGAATGGCCAAAATTAGCTAGACAGGAAACAACATGTGCTGGAGAGGATGTGGAGAAAGGGGAACCCTCTTACGCTGTTGGTGGGAATGCAAGTTGGTGCAGCCACTTTGGAGAACAGTGTGGAGATTCCTCAAGATATTAAAAATAGAGCTTCCCTATGACCCTGCAATTGCATTACTGGGTATTTACCCCAAAGATACAGATGTAGTGAAAAGAAGGGCCATCTGTACCCCAATGTTTATAGCAGCAATGGCCACGGTCGCCAAAATGTGGAAAGAACCAAGTTTATGGATTCTTAATTGGCAATGATGATATTTACGATGACTGCATCTCAGAAAGCAAGTCTTAGGATCAGCCGACCTAGGTTGGAAATCTGGATTTTCTACTTGTGAGCAGGCACATCGTAACAGGAATACCTCTCAATCTTCCTTTCACCAAGGGTGAATTGAGAAGAACATTTCCTGGCACTTTGAGGAAAAGAGATACTGTGGATAAGACACATATATTATTGGAGCCCAAATAGGACTTCAGTAAAAAGTACTACATACACCATATATGTAAAATATAAATATTATATCATTTGTTACCACCCATCTTCTTTCTCTGCCTCTTTATCTTCCCTGGCTTTCAGATGTCACCACGTGGGACTAGGAATCTGTGTTTCATGGGTACGTGGCATAGCAGAAAGGGTATTTATTTAGGATTCTAAGTCTAGACTCTCCTTTTAGTAGCAAACCTAGCCTTAACAAACAAAAGCAATTCTTTCTACGGACTTGAGCCCATTTACATTTGTAATAAGAATTCAGTTTGTAATAAGAACAACCGTATCTGTTGGGAGAACCTCATAAGGTCACCGTTAACACTCTCATACGTTCCCCATGGCTGAGAGGGCTTTGTGAATAGTAGAAGTACCTACGCAGAGACTAAGTCCCAAAGTACACTGAATGGATTTTTAAGTAAATAAATGCAAATTCCAAGAGTATGATTACATTCAGGAAATCATCCATAAGTATTGTCTTTGTAAAAAAATCAAGTTACTCTCCCCAGGTTAACTTGCTTTTCTTTTCCATTGACTCACTCCATCAGGATATCCTATGGTTGGGAGACCCAAGTGTTAAAGGTAGGCTGAATCCGGGAGGTCATGTGGTGAGCGGGAAGCAACGGTGCCCTCCAAGTACACCATGCCACCCACTGCAGAGGTCAGGAATGTAAAGGCTCATGTGCCCAGTTAAGCTGTTTGCATCCTATCGTTTAACAAACTCGTTTCAAACACACAGTGAGAAGCAAGGGGAAAGAGACAGAATGGAGAAGTAACACACCCACCCATGGTGGGTACTGGTGGGGTTAAAGGATCACACTTGAGTCGTGGGTTAGGCAAGGCTCACAGTTTCTCTTTGTTTTTCTGACACATTGGCTCTCCCTCTTGTGTGTGCATGTGTATGTGCGCCTAGTTGTTTTGTTTTTACAGAGAGACTGAGAGAGAGATAGGTGTGTGTTTGAGGCTGAGCCCAGGAAGAGCCAAGATGGGAGGACCCAATGAATGGCCAACTTAAGGCCTGGTCAATTCTGAGTACTTCAGTTATATACTTAGTTCAATTTTAAGTATTCCATTCTTCCCACCTCCCACCGGGATGCACCAGTATGCTCCACTGACTTTAATGTGTCTCACCAGCTACTTGAGTCTCTACTTTATCTCCTCTGCCCCCATTGGTCTGTTTCTTTTATTTTCTAGAGTCACGTTGAACATTCTTAAAGAACATAGCAAACATGTGTGGCATCGTGCACTGCAGTCTTACGTGAAACAGGCCTGGACTGAGAACCTAAGCACAGGGTGGGAGAGGCAGGACTGGACATAGCCCTTCTCACTTTTTTTAGTGCAGCACACCCTCCACTGTTCTGGAACCTTCTTCTTGTTCTCAAGAAATGGAGACCGGCCAACCTCTGCTGGTTGAGACAAGCAATTCAGCACCACTCTGGTCTTTCTGAATAAATTTAGAGGTGAAAGTAATGTCCATGAATGGCGACCTTCGGCAGACCATTTGATACAGTGGGGAAAAGCCAGGTAGACGTGGTGCTTCCGTTTGGCAGAGGAACATGACCTGGAAGAACTGCTTCGCCTCCCAAAGCCTTCTTTCCCTAGCTTATGAAATAAGGAGAATAGAGTTGTTGGAGAACGTTCTAGAAAAAGCATGTCAAGTGTTAATCTTCCAGACTGGCCTTCAGCTAGGACTCAAATAAATGGGATTCTGTTGTTTTTCCACACACTGCTCCCGCCTTCATTCTAGGCTTCAAATGGTCCCCAAGCTGATGACCTTCAGGGTTCCCGCCAGATTCCGGCTGCAGCTTTGACTCAGGGTGGTAACAGGCGATGGGGCCGGGTTTGGGGCTGCCTTGACAGTGAGGGGGTTTGCCTCTTCTGCGTGGGTACCACTGGCTGCTTCCAGTAGGGTCTGCATGGGGGATGCTTCCTCCTAAGAAGGGCAGGATAAATTGTGTGCAGGGCTGACATCCATGACGGCCAAGGGCAGAGCTGTGAATGGCAGGCCTCCTTGTTCCTTTAGAAGCCTGCTGGGCCCGTGGGGTAAAGTTTCCTGTAAGTGTGGGTGTTCAAGTGGTTTGTTTTGGTGTTGTTTTTGAGACGTGCAACTCCTTCCAGAGGCTAAGAAATGAAAAGCGTTGCCAGAAAATCATCACAGAGAAATAAATAATATCTTAACCGCATCCTGAGAACCAGCGTCCTTCTCCACACTCTCGCCCCCAACGCCTCTCCTCCACTCTCCAGCTCCCAACTTGTAGAGGTTTCGGCAAAGAGGCACGAGGCAGAAAAATGTTCCAAAGCTGTCTTGGCTCAGCAGGGCCCGCCCATGCTGGGATGGGGAGAATTCCAAGCTCAACAGGCTGCCTTATCATTCCCGACTTTCTTGGCACGGACAGCCTGTTTCCAGCCCCGAAACCTATTTTATGTAGATAATGGACAGCCAGTCACAGAGTAAACACAGGAGGCATGCGCAGGTGCTCTGATCCTTTGAGCTCGCCAACCAGATGTTCTTCTCGGGGACTTGCTTTTAGCCCCCTGGGCACCCTGAGCTGAACAGAAGTGTCCCTCCTTCTTGACCTTGTCAATGAGAGAAAGAAGGCTCTCATGGGAGAGTTCCCAAAATGAGCTGTAGATTTCACTTGCAAACTATTAATCTATTTGTGTCAATTTCTTCTTCTTCTTTTTCTTTTCTTTTTTTTTTTTTTTCGGTCCCCCAGTCTGGATTAGCCCAAGAAAAACCAGTCAAAACAAACATGTAAATCTTGACCTTTAAAAAAGTAACTACTATAGCAGAACTATGAAAGTTACCCCGGGGAACCTCGGCGGCAGAGCTCATACCCACGTCCTGGTGCTCTGGCTTGGCATGGGGTGCCATAAAGGCCGCCCACCCCATGCCCCGAACCAAGGCCAAAAGCAGGGAGGTGCCAGTGTTATTTCTACTTCTCCTGCTCAAGATGTCCCACATGCTGGAGACGCTGGACATGTGGACGGCATGTTCTCTTTCTCTCTGGCCAAGTGTACTGTGCATCAGTGGGTCCATTTGGAGAAGGCTGAGTGCTTCTAGAATGCCTGACAGATTGAGGGAGGCAGTGAAGGGAACACACTTGAGTTTAGAAGGACAGACTTCACCAGAAGCCGCTCTGAAGTTCGGTCTCATGTGTTGTAAATCTAAAAAGGGTTTCACCTGGTTCTTGTTGAACAAGCCTCGGCTGAGCAGTGAACTGGCTTGACCAGAGCAAGGGGAAGATTATGTGGGTGCCTCACCCGACTCCCCACCAGACTCCCCACCCTTGCTAGTGAACCTTAGAATTTCTGGGACAGAAAGGAGCCCCTCCTCCTTCCCTCCCACCTTCCCCAGGCTTGGAGGAGCATCAGGCCATCACTCGTTAGTCGCTGAGTCTGAGTTTCAGGAGTTAGTTGGGAAGTTAGGGAGTCAGGGCCAGGGTCTCCAACAAGAAGAGATAGAGTCGGGGCACCTGGGTGGCTCAGTGGATTAAAGCCTCTGCCTTTGGCTAGGGTCATGATCTCGGGATCCCAGGATCGAGCCCCGAGTCGGGCTTTTTGCTCAGCGGGGAGCCTGCTTCCTCCTCTCCCTCTTTGCCTAGTTGTGATCTCTATCTGACAAATATATATATATATATATATAATATATATATATATATATAATATATATATATATATAAAGAAAAGGAAAGCAAAGATGGAGTCAGGACAGCTAAGATCAAAACAGCACTGACATCCGGTTGTGCCGCTTAGACCAGATCTCACTGACATTCTGCTTTGCAGCCTTTGCAGAAAGGACTTCTGCCAAACGTCCTAAAATTAAGACTGCTAACCACAAAGCGTTTGTCACTCTCACGGGCAAGGGGCAGTTAGGACACAAGCCCCCTGACGTCGGCAAAAAAAGACCATCAGCATATGGACATTAACCTGATACATAGACAGATACGTGACCAAACCCCTGATAGGCACAACTTAGCACACCCCGATTGCTTAAGAAAGTTCTGCAAAGGAGCTCATCAAACCCCCTAAACTTAGAAACTCCGGGGGCAACCCACTCAGGACCCTAGCCCTCTCCGGGACCTTTATACTCTTGCTCTATCAACTTTGCTTTGCTGCCCACCACTCTTCGTCTGCTCGACCTCTTTATTCTTTGAAGCGGCGCCACTAAGAACTGCAGGCACTAAGGGGACACACAAATCCTATAATGTTAGAGTCCTCTAATCTTTCTAGGATCGGCTGATGCAAGGCAACGTGGACTTCCTGAGCCTCCTGCTGCTCAGGATCTTCCAGCCTCTCCCCTGCTGATGATAAAAGGAGGTGGCCCTAAAACGTCCTAGCGCTTCAAGGTCGATTATGGCAAAGGTGCGCAGCACGGTTGGCTGCCTAAGAAATTCAGTATCACACGTACTGTGTGGTCTTCAGAGCATGGTAGTTATAAGCTCTTACTCCTGATCTTATTTGATCCTAATTAATAATACCTTATGCTACCATAAGTCGCTGTGGTTTATGCAATACTTTGGATTACTTCCTTCAGGACAAATTTATGAGGCAGGTGAATTAATGTGGCCTCTGTGAATTTATGTGACTTCCCGAAGTAACAGGCGAGTCGGTAGCGACACCAAACACCAACGCTGACCTCTTACGTCTAAATCCTGTGCTTTTTTCCAGCAGGGTGGGAGTTTGGGGGGCTAGGCACCACCATTCACATGCTTTTCATGTGCTGGAGAGGAGAGCCCTGAGCAGAGATGAAATTACTTTGCCCGCAAAAGGTCGCTTGTGACGGAGTCTAAGAAGCCACTTTTTCTGACTCCTGGTCCAGTGCTCTTTCTAGGTTCCCAGGAAGCTGCAAGGGGGAGTAAGAGAGGATGGAAAACAGTTTGTGATCACAGGAAAAGAAATCCAGTCTGTAAATCCTATCCTCAAGGCAGACTGCAAATTTGTAGCGTGTATATATCATCATGAGGCATAAAATAAAATAGTGGCAAAAAAGTCTCTACCGCTCGTCTGTTTCATTTACGAAATCTATCGCCCAACTATCCTTTTATATTATTGCAGTGTTTGTGTGTGGAATGTGTCTCCCCTGTGAAAGCAGTAATTTTGTATTCAAGACATGATGGGTAATTATATACAGGAGTTGCACTTGAATTTCCTATCTACTGACAGAAATGATGGAGTCAAGTCACAGTCTTTCCATGAAACGCATTTGTTTTCCTTCCCAATTAGAGTCTTATGAACGAGATTCCAGGGTCGCTCCAGACTGACAGAGAAGACGGTGACTCCGGAATTAGTTCTGTCGCATGCAGGAGGGACTTGCATGCCTTGCTGTCAGTGTGCATTCAGATGGAAAAGCATATCTATAGGAGGTGAAAGGACTCCGGTGACAAGACCTGCTTGATGAGGATGCCGCGTATTAGGTCTGCTTGGACCTCATCCGAGTGGGCTTGCCCAGTGCAATACCACGAGGCACCTCATTTCCAAAGCCTAGACCCCCGTCTTCCCAGGCCAGGTCTAGAGTTCCTGCTCTGGAGTCTCTCTGACATTTCACTTACTGTATTCGTGGTCTTCTGACTCTTTTCTCAAAGAAAAAAGAGTCATTTTCATCATGATTTAGGCTCTGAGGCTCTAGCACAAGGCCTAGCCTCCTGTAGGGACTGATCTAAAGCTATTGAACAAATATTTGCACAGAAGAATGACAAAGGAAGCTTAAGTTTGTCCTTCTAGTGATGCTCTGTGTGTCCCCAGAGATCAGACATTTCCACGTTCATTCAAAATTCAGCCCAACCTGAAGGACTGTCGTGTTTAATTCTCTGGGCAAAATAAGATAGTTCTTTGCTTGATGACAAGGTCTCTTGGACCAAACCTAAGTGTTCTGAGCTTTGCTTGATAAAGTTTGGGTGCAGGTGTCTGGAAGCGCCCTTGTCCATTAAGGTGAAACTCCTCGCAGAGTTGCTGCCAAGATCTTCGTGTTTGGTGCCTGGTTCTGTGGAGTGGAGACAGGTGTCACCTGTACAAAGGACATCATTCCCCAACACCTGCCGTGGGAATCTCCTTGTACTCTTGTCCACTGTCCCCTCGTACATCGTGCTCTCTGCCAGGAATGCCCTTTCTTGGCCTGGAAAACGTGTACACACAAATTTGGTGACCCTGAGCAATGGCGTGTCTTCTTTCTTCTCCAAAATTTAAAAATCCCTCCCTCCCTTCCCACCTTTGACGGGGATCCAGTATAGCATTTTGCTAATGTAATCATTATTGTATTGGTCACTAATAACTGGAATTACTAGAAGTCTTTGACTGGATCTCTTTAAGGGCAGGATCTGGATTCTATTAATCTTGGTATCCTCCAAAGGGATAGAAAATGCCCAGTACAGGGGCACCTGGGTGGCTCAGTGGATTAAGCCGCTGCCTTCGGCTCAGGTCATGATCTCAGGGTCCTGGGATGGAGTCCCGCATCGGGCTCTCTGCTCCGCAGGGAGCCTGCTTCCCCCCTCTCTCTCTCTCTGCCTGCCTCTCTGTCTACTTGTGATCTCTCTCTGTCAAATAAATAAATAAAATCTTAAAAAAAAAAGAAAAAGAAAATGCCCAGTACAAATTAAATGCAAACAAATACTTTGTTTGGTATGCAACTGAAGGATCGAATGAGTGAAAGATAGAAGTAGAATGACTATGATGTACTTTTGATTTACGAAAAAAGATGACAGGGTTTACCCACAATTTTAGTTCAATGGACATTCCTAGCTTGATCTGTGGGCAACAAGCTTCTGGAATATAAGAACCCAGCTCAGTTGCTGGCAAATCCTGGTTCAGTAAGCTTTTGTTGACCAAATGAGATAAATGCATGAACAAATGGTCTGAGATGCACCTGCAAATCTGTAGGTTGACCTTTGGCTCATTCAGTCATTCATTTAGCTTATGTTTAGCCATATTTTTTATATGCCTTCCCCTGTGCATTTCTTTTCCCCATCTTTGTCTAATTCCTAAGCCCTGGGGGCACTAATTCTTAAGATACTGTGAAAGGTGATCCAGGCAAGTTTAGAAACTTCGTGAAATATGGCATACCAAAGCAAAGGCTCACTGGTTATTTTTAAATCTGACTTTCCTTCCTTGGGTTTCCAGCATCCGAGATCATTAAAAATAGATAGCACTGTAGACCATTTTAAACACCTATCTTACATTATTTCCACCGTTAATTTTGCTTGTTCCTCCTGTGGCTGAAGAGAGGTTCTCTGAGGTTGAAGAGAGAAACCTCAAGGTCACTTTCAATATCAGACAGTTTCCCTGCTCGGACCCCCACCTTCCTACTAATAGGCAACTTGATTCTCACCTTCTGTGACTTCTCGTGAAAATAGGGTTTGCAGGATCCTTATCTTACACTCAAAACTTGGGGTGCTTCAAATTTGAAGCTCTGAGGTGTGCACACCTGCTCGAGTATCATTTGGATTTAAAATGTGAAGAGAATATTCTAGTAGATGATCTACCTGGGGATGAGATCAAATTCAAGCCTTCTGTTGGCGTTAGAGTTTCTGCATCGACTGGATGGCTGAGCAAATCTCGCCTCTGAGCCTAATATTCTCTCCCTTTAGTGATCCATCTGGGACAGGACTGAAACTCGGTCCTCCCCTAGCACCAACCCGGCTCAGACCACACTCGGCACTTCCCACTTCCTCATCCACTTTGATTCCTCACGGCATTTATACCCATGTCCGTTTTTCTTTCCCAACTGTAAATTTCCGTGAGACAAGGATTTCCTTATTCATCTTCTCCCTACCCCAAAGCCTACCATGATATGTAATAAATGTCTACACAATGGGCACAGACTTTCTCAAAAGGATGACAGACCCCCACCCCCTTCAAAAAAAAAAAAATTCCAAAGACAAAAGACTAGGGGAATGTTAACATTTTTTAAAAAAAGATTTTATTATTTATTTGACAGACAGAGATCACAAGTAGACAGGCAGGCAGAGAGAGAGGAGGAAGCAGGTTCCCTGCCGAGCAGAGAGCCCGATGCGGGGCTCCATCCCAGGACCCTGAGATCATGATCTGAGCCAAAGGCAGAGGCTTTAACCCACTGAGCCACCCAGGTGCCCCGAATGTTAACATTTTGATTCTGCTTGAATCTTGTCAATGCCCATGCCTGGGGATTTCCCTTTTCCCTTTCTTCAACCTTCCTTTTTCCTGGTCTGAGCCCTCGATGTATGCTTGTTAAAATAATGAAAACGTTGACTGGCTGCGTCATTGATCGAATCTCAGGGAGGGAGGAAACAAGCCTCAGAGGGCCTGGCTGGGCTTTGAAAGGCACCAGCCCCAGGCTGCAGGTGCGGGGGTGGGGGTGGGGCGCGGTGCAGGGCTGGTTGAGGCTTGACAAGTCGCAAAGGCACAGGCTTCCCGCTGTGCTCTGAAACAGTGTCTAAAATCAATACCCATCGCACAGAAGGTGGCGGAGGACAGGAGGCTTGTGGGGTTGCTTCGGACATTTCAAGAGCGTCGTGGCCGTCCCCAGGGCTGGGCTGGTCTCATGCAAGCCCAGTGTGGTGTTGGGTGGGGGTGAGGTGGGGTCGGGGTTGAGCTGCTCTCTTCGGGAATCCTGGAGCAGTTTTTGATTGGCCCAAGCCCGCGGGTTGACATTTCACTCTTGGCTTGTGTTTTGTTCTAGCAGGACCGATTTTAATTCATTGTAGGATTGATTTGTAGGGCTGATGTCACAAAAAGAGTGATGCGTTTTGCTGCCAGGCAAGAGAAAACAAGCAAATGGGGCTGTTCTTGGTAGATTGCTCAGGGCTGAACTAGGCAAGAAGCGGGTGTCTGTCATCAGCGGGCAAGGACACCAGGGGGCGAGGACACCAATGACGTCCCTGCGTGCATTCCTTAAGACAGTCCATGCACAGTGTCCAGCGTGGCGCCTGGCACAGCGTCCATGGTCCTGAGCATCACAGTCATTCTCCAATGTTGTCACATCAGTTTTTTTTATTGGAGTTCAAGTAGGTGTGTCCCAATTTTAAACTAGATACACATAAGGCCCGTGAATCCTTATGAGGTGGGGAGCTGTTGTTGGCACTTTGCACCGGCCAGCTAGCCTCGGGTTTCCCCTGGAGTTGGGGAACTCCCTTTTCTGTCTGATCCCTTTCCCTTGCAAGTCCCGGCACCCCAGTTATTTATCTGGGGTGTCCTGCACCTGACAGTTCTAGACTATGGTCGCGGGGCATCCTAGCTGGTCTTCCTGACCCCAGATTTTCCTGCCTTCTCTGCTTTCAGCCTCTCCTGTGCTCTAGGAGTGTTTGTTCTAACACAGATGGGGCCCTCCTTTCCCAGTTTTGTTCTCTCATGCCTCTCATTATCACCTGTAGAGTATTTCCAAAAACATTTGAATTGGATCATTGCATTTTTGCCTCAGCCCACATGTCAAGCCCTGTCTCTGGCCTCTTTTTTCCATAGATTTCCTTTGTAGGATGTAGGACGGTGTGTCCCATCCGACATCACTGGACTCTTAGCTCACTTGTAAGGCAAGCTCCTCTCTATCCGCCAAGATGCTGTTCAAATGCCATTTCATTCCTGTAACTCTTCATGCTTCCTTGACATGAAGAATTAGTCATTCTACCCCTTTGTGATCCAATAATGCTTCACGTACCTTTATAGTAATACTTACCACTTATAGTGCTATTTGGATATTCATAATATTCATTCTATAATACACATTATAGAATATGAAGAAAACATATTTATTTATATAAATACAAAATTAATACAATATAATTATAAATACAAAACATATTTATAAACATAGTATGTTGTTGTCTTTATTTATCAAATTATAGTGTAGTTTTGTTATTAACATTTATTTTCTTAACATCACCCGTAATAAGCCATGAAGGCAGGAACTCCACCTTAATTCATGTCTGAATTTCTTGTGTCCATCTGTTGTCTCGTAGAGGCTTTGACAAAAATCTGGGTTGAATCTTCAAATTTGAAGCACATGTGTTCCTTAGGTTTGACCATTCATGAATATGGAATGGTGACCTGCTGATATTTATTGGTTATTGCTACTGCTCTGGGGGTTGGGTAGGGATAGTGAGCCATCTTAGAGTCAGATCCCGTTGGATCCTGGAATTAAAATTTTCTTCATAGGCTTCTAGATCTTTGTACTTCTTTTGGTTTAGAACAGTGCTTCTTAAATTTTTTTTGGTGCCAAAAATTTGGGGTCCTGATGCATGCATAATTCTGAATATATTAATACAGTGTCCATAGAGTTCCTAAAGTGTATGCAAGAGATAGACTTACTTAGAAATCTCCGATGGAGGAGAATCTTTTAGAAGGAAGACTCTATCTTGATTTTTCTGCTTGGTGACTTGTCTATGGGGAATATAGGCTTATTTATGGAGAAGTCAAGTTTCATGGATCGGATTTTTATTACCTGGGACCAGCCCGAGTCCAATTTGTGTGGTGTTGAAAACAGCATGATCCCTAGGTGGTCCTATGTTTCATAGGACTGGTCTAATCCGTAGCTTCTGTGCTATCTTAAAGGCAAGAGAAACCCAGACACATTAACCCTATGACCCGAGGCATAATTCCTGATGAAGAGAGCACACACTTTGGAGTCACGGTACCTGGATTCCAGTGCTGGCTCTTTTAAGAGGTGTGAACTTGGGCAAGTTACTCTCTTCTTCAACTTTCTCATCTAGAACATGGGAATAATAAAAATTGCTGTGGGAGATAAGATCACAGTATGACACATCACAGAACATCAACATATTTATGTAGAAAGCTGGGTTTAGCGCCTGGCACAGCCTGAAAAAATGAGTTTTTTCAGCATTACTTTTCTTTGGTGCTCTCCGCATTGAGTTGGCTCTTCTAGACTTGGTTTTGGTTTATTAATGTTAATATTTGGTGAAAGGGGATGTGTGATTTTCAATGTCTAAAATTGCCATTCTTTAAGATAATGCACAACCTATAAGCCAAACGAATTTAGGACATGAAGCATCAGGAGGAAAAAAAAAAAAAAAGGTCAGCTAGCAACTTAGAGACCAAAGCTTGCCAAATCTGAAGAAGTTAGGATTAGAAGTTTTTTTCTTCTGAGACTATCGTTCGATATCTTCTGTATTTTCCTAAAGCACAAACGTAACTACATACATGAGTAAGTGATCAGTGTCTTAATTCTTTCATTTTTTCTTTCCTCTGGGAATTGTTCAGTCGGCAAGAGGAGGTGAAAACAAATTCTAGTCTTAGTTCTCACATGATGTCAGAGAAAGAGACTGAAAAAATGTATTTGAATTGATTATTGAAACAATTTTGAATATGTTCCCTATGAACTATGGCCTTCCTGTACAATGTCTCAAATTTCATACATTTCGTAAGTTTGCAAGACAGATCTTCTTACTTGATTTTAGAGCTAAGGACATTAAGGCCCAGAGAGGTTATAAAATGGTCATTTTTAAAAAAGGATACTTTTTTCTGTTAAATTAATATTAATTTGGTCTTTTTTTTTCTGGTTTTACTGATTTCAGGTGAAAAGGACGAGGGAAGTTTGAGTCACGGACATGGTCGGTGAGTTCTCTTATTTGAACGTCATGGATTTTTACAACCTACTTCTTCAGGAGAAACATTCCTTCGCATCTTGCTTTTTGTTTAAAACAGAAATCCTCACGTTAAATGCTCCCGATTTGGCTGCAGAGCTAGCTACAACATGCCCTTCAAAGACATCAAGGAAGGAGAAACCCGGCTGCCTGGCAAACTGCCTCCACTTCTTAACCAGAATAGACCTTTGACTGAGGCCATGCCAAAGTCTGTTCCATCTTCCTGACTGTTCCCCATTTAGTGGGGTTTAGAGATCTCTTTAGAGTAAGATGAACAACGCCATCTGTTTAAATATTACTTGGACGCTAGTCTACATTTTGTCATTAGTAAAGCATTTGCAAAGGTAGCTTTCTGTAACGGAGTCAGAAGCATTTTTAATCTGTGTGTGGGTCTCAGGGCTCAGTTTAGCATCCCAGGGGACAGCTGACAATGTCTGGGGACATTTTTGGTTTCCCTACGTCGGGCTGGCTGCTGGCCCCTAGTGTGTAGAGGTCAGGGTGATGCTAAACATCCCACAGTGTTCAGGACAGCGACGCTCCCCCCCACCCTCCCGACAGGTGATTTTTCTGGCCCCAGAATGTCTGTAATGCCAAGAAACCCTGGGTGAAATTCATCTGCTTCAGAATCTCTCCTGTATTTCTGATCTTAACGTATTTAAGAATATTTCTCCCTTTCTGCGCAAGCAGAGTTAATGCGGTGCTGAATTCTGTGGCTTTGTCTCAACTCCCGTGTCTGAGGATGATCAATGCCTCAGATCCTTTTCTTGCTGTCAGTTATCGACTTTCCCTCGGCCTCTAGTATCCGAGCTCTCGTTGCCGGGGAATGCTCACGGGAGAGCTTGAACCCTCTCCCACCTCTCTGAAATGTGCCTTTAATTAGATAGAAAGAAATCATCTAATCAAATAAATTTAACACCAGGCCAATGAAGAGATTAAGGAGACAGAAATAGATGATCTTGCTGATAAGGATTAGAAATATGACTTGAATGTGTTTGAGGAAATAATTTGTTTGTGAGTGGATAGATTCCTCTCAAATCATTTAAAAATATGACTCTTACATTCCTAAGACTAAGAATCCCCCATTTACCTGCCAAAAATTCTGGGTGTTTCCTTGGCATTCCGTCCTCAGTCTTCAGTACACTAAGTGAAATGCAGATGCTTTTGTGACAAATTTGACTTTGGGTCAAATTTGAATCCGACTTCCCAGACCTCGCCTGTATGCATGCATTGATTAACAAATGAATTTTGAAACCATGTTTTTTGTGCCCTGTATATTTCGGCTCTCTGTTAGCCCTTGAGCCTTGCAAATGTGAACAGAATGTGGTGCTTGTGCTTGAGAAACTGATGGAGCTTATAGTGGACGAGAAAGATTTTGAAGCAAATATTTACAATTAGTGGGATCAGTGCTATTCAAAGAGAAATGCAAAGCACTCTGGGAACACACACAGAACAGATTCTGTTTAGGGATCCAGAAGAATTTTATGCCCAAGATAACAAATGAGTTGGGTGTTGAAGAATGATGAGGAAATTTTCAGTCAGTGGAGTGACAGACGGAGGCAAGAAGATAGGAGAGAGTGTGAATTTGAGATACCGTGGCAAGAATGTGATGCGAATGGGGATGGATGGCAGGAGTTGGAGGTGGATTTCATCCTCCAAAATACGGTGATCTCTTTGAAGGAAGGAGTTCTGCTTTGTTCTTTTTTTGTATTTCCAGTGTCTGTGACAGCTCTGGGTACATAGCATCTCACCAACATCTCACCAACATCAACATCAAACTGACAGCAGCAAGGGATGAGAGATTGGATGCTCCAGAGGCTCTAAGCAGAGAAATAATATGATTAGCATTGAAGGGTAATGGGGGGAGGGTAGGGAAGAACAGAAGTAGGAAGTCGGGTCATAAGGAAACCTGGTCTGGGCAAGTAGTGATAAGGACCATGGTGGAAAGAAAGAAGGGAAGTGGAGGGATGCAAGAGATTCTTGGTAAGAAAATCTAACAGAGCTTGGTAAATGAAAGAAATTGAAGTGTGATGTAAAGGACGGTTGAAGGTGCCATGATTTATAGCACACACAGAGTACACCTAGGGACATCTAACGTTCATAATGTCATATTTGAGATGGCATCTTTAGTGCCATGGATATGCAGTGCTGTGGTTAAGAGATACCCGTGCATCTATCCCCTGTTAACGAGTCTGTACACAGAAACAGGTTCTCTTATGTTTGCTCCTTAGGACCAGTTACTTGTGATCAATCCAATACTAAAAAAGGACATGGAAGAGTTTTGATACCCCTGCTCCCAGAAGGAAGGCTGTGTGCGTTGACTGTGTTAATAGAAAGGAGGATGGATTCAGGCATGGGGTGGTGAATCTAAGGCTCTACCTATTGTCCCCATGAGTCCCGCCCTGCTTCCCACTGAGGAGGGTCTGAGTTTTATGGAGTGGGTGAATGGCACTCAGTGATCAAGGTAGGGACATTACATAACTAGGTTGCTTGCTCCTAACTAACATTCGGTATATAGTTACTGGAGTTTTTATGAACAGTCTAGGCTGGTCTAGTTAATATTTAACTACTACCTCAGAAAGAGCTTAAGCCACTTTTGGAATACAATAAGAGCAATAACATCAGATTAAATGGGGGATAATGGGAAAATAAAATGAAAGTAGGAGTAAGTCAACACACAAGTGCATATCTCAAGGACTCATTATTGAATACCATAACGGTTGGCATAGAAAGGTCCTGAGGGCTTGTTTCCAAGATTCCTGGACTTAAGGTCATACTAGATGTGGTTCTGACCTTGAGGCTGTACCTACTTATGATGCCCTCGGGACAGTTCATTCTTTGTCTGCTGATACATGGTCTGGAGTTTGGGATTTGCAGAATCCTACCAGGTCATCATTTCCAAATGGCTTCATGTTGGAGGATGTGTTGAAGGAGAGAACAACTAAGAAAGCACAGGCACAGGGTGTTCTGGGTCTGTCAACCCAGTTCTGTGTTGCATTGTTGTGTCAGGACTCTGGATCAGGAACAAACTGTCCTGCAATTCCAAAGCATGGCACTGTAGGCATGAACCATGTTCCTATTTACGGAGAGGCAGTCAGTCCCAGTGGTGAGGAACATAAGCTATAAGTAAAGTAAGACAGGTTAATTCATGGCTGTGCTACTTTACTAGCTGAGTCGCCTTAAGTAAGACACTGAATTTCATCAGCTCAGATAGAGAGATAGAGAGGCTTTCCATGTTATACCTTAACGAAAATTTCCTGTAGAACATAGTTTAGAGTGAAAACACTTAAAATGGCTAGTTTTAACACAGACTAATGCTAGAAAGCACATACACATTTCCAGATACCCGTGGTCCAAGAGTTCGATTCATCGACAGTGCCCAGAAATGATTAAATATTATTTGACGAACATGCCATAAGTAATGAAGACACACTAAGAGTCTTCATCAATCACTCTTACTTTAGAAATGTTAACCCTTGGCCTGATGTAAGACTAATAGGTCTTGGGAAACTTAGTTAAAATTATTAACTGGAGAAAGGAGTGAATTAGGGATGGGATTAAAGGGGAAAGCAGAATGGTAGAGAACCCATATTCACCTCTTCCAACTTTTTGGCATCCAGGAAGGTAGATGTAGGTGGAAGGTGATAAACTGCATTTGATTCAGGCTGAAGATTATTTCCTTTTGAACACTTTTTGAGAAGGAAAAATAATGACTGTAGCTTCAACCTCTTTTTTTTTTTTACTATGAGTATTAGTGACCCTGGGCTAATATTTAAAAAATATGTTATACTAATACATTTTATTCTCTATAAATGATGTTGTCCCAAGGGCAACTCATTTACTCAAAACATTAATTTTTTTAGGGTGCACTTAGACCAAGGAGATCAGTGCTCAGAATTTTCAGAATAGATTTTCTTGACTCGTCATTGAAAGCTAGGGTTTGCTGAAAGAGAAAGTGTTTAACTTAGTCCCATTCATATCCCCCATGAATGGGCAAGACAGTACAAAGAGGGGCAAATGTAAGGTTTAAGGGTATGTCCTATTAGGTGGGAATGGTAGAAAGTTCTTCCATGTGAAAAGGAGGAGATGAGCCAAAGGCAGCAAGAATCAGGGTGAAATGCTTATGGTGTGGCTCAGAGGGACCCAGTGACTCGGTCACCTGGAGGAAGATGGGGTAGATAAGGGAATAAGATTGATGGGGGAAGTCAAGATAAAGGATTGGGGGAACAGAGGGAATTGATATTCTATCTCTGTCCTTCCTTCTAGTTGATTTCTGGGGGACCGTCTAGCAGAATGCCCCAGAGCAAGATGATGTTGAGGGTGTCGATGAGTATAAATGTGTTTGTGTAAATAAGGTGGAGAGAATCTGAGCTCATCCCCATGACCTCTGTGTGGTCTCTCAGAGATCCTTATCTGAGATCCTCTGGGGCAAGGGGCCTGTATGGTGGTGGAGAACTAAGATTCTGTGTCTTCAATAAATATAAACAGTGTGTATTCTGAACAAGTATTGGTGCCATAACCTAGATCATCTGAACTGATTTCTTTCCAGGCTGTTGTGAAGATTAGCTTAGACACTGTGTGTGTATGTGTGAGGATTACTCTAGATTCTGTACAGGTCTAGAATAGAGCAAGTAGTCAATCCATGGTATCTAACATGATTGCTGCTAACGGAGAATGGGCATTGGTTTGCAGGTGGAGGTTGATTTGGAAAGTACCAGTGTATTTACTCTGTGGGTTTCATCCAAAAAAGTCTGAAAGCTATCTTAGGTTAAGAGCAATACAGGCTTGGTTGGCCATAGCTGAATAAGAGGTGGGAGTGTGATTGAGGGTCTATATGGGATAAAGGTAGTAATGTCTTTATGGGTGCCCCCGTGATGGCATCATATCCAGAGACCAGGCTAGTATAAACTCATGGGCCTACTATACCCTACACTGGCCTCAACTGTCATATCGTGGCATGTCAGGGTTTGGTGGGACTGCACTTTGGGAAAAGGACTGGGAAGGGGGGGATGGAAAGATGAAGATGATTCTCTTACAAGGAGGGATTTGTGGGTCAAAGAAGCATGTTAGATGTCCGTAAGGATAAAACTGTCTCTGAGAGGAGAGACCATATTTACTCTGTCTTGTACCCTGCCCCCAAAAAAGCTCACACATTACCTGTATGTATTCGGTAGTCATTGGGCCCTCAAGGAATGATTATTGCAAGAATGGCTATAGAGAATGATGAATGGGCCCCAAGAAGGAGAGCAGGGTAGAGGGTGGTTTGGCAATCTCAGCTGTGGTGGTGGTTCAAACCTTATGGAATGGGGCATAACCAGAGGATTTCGCCTTTATTTATTTATGTTTTTAAATATTTTATTTATTTATTTGATAGACAGAGATCACAAGTAGGCAGAGAGGCAGGCAGAGAGAGAGGGGGAAGCAGACTCCCTGCTGAGCAGAGAGCCCCATGCGGGGCTCGATCCCAGGACCCTGAGATCATGACCCGAGCTGAAGGCAGAGGCTTTAACCCTCTGGGCCACCCAGGCACCCCGGCTTTTGCCTTTAAAAACAAGAGTCAGGGGACCAAATAGAGGCTCCAGCCCTTTGTTACTATGTGATGTACTGTGTACGTGATGCATGAATAAGGAACTTGAAGGATGCTGGGGGATTTCCACCCAAAGATCAGCAGTGATCTTTAATGTACTTCTTGCAAGAAGGCCCAGTTTTGTAGAATGAAATCCTGACATCTGATCCTCTGAGCTAGCGGATGTGATTTTAAAACAAACTTGGAGATTTCAGAGTCTCCCTGAGAATCAAAGAAGAAAGTCTTTACAGGGAATGAGTCATTCCTAGCACACGAGTCCCTTTGCTGTCTGTTCCTGGCGCTGGGAGGGGGTAGGTCCTCAATAAGTATGCTTAGCTGAATCTCAATTATTTAATAGATAATTCTGAAGGACCTGGTGTGTGCCAGGCCACTGTGCCAGGTGCAGACATCGGTCTTCAACAGGGGGTTTAGGGTCGGGTGGGGGCGATGGGCAAATAAGCAGATGGAGGCTGTGTGACATGGTTTGTATCACAACAGGGCAATAAACAGGATATTGATGAGAGCAGAGGTCTTCTTGTGTATTGCAGACCGTCCGAGGGTGCCTTTCAGCTGAACGGCACCAGCATGTGTCTTTTATTTGATTTTGCCAGTGTTGGCCAACGCAGCATGAAAAAAAACCATTTTCTTAAATCTATTGTCGGCACATGCAGGTTAGTTTTGTTTTCCTGTGAAAATCTGAATTACTGAATTTTCTTGAAAATTTGGAAGCTCTGGCAGCCCTGGGCCCACGTTTCCATATGGCAGTGATTTGGGGGCTGAACGGTGGAGGCCCCATCCTGACGCGGCCGGTGGTGCCCAGCCCATGCCCTGCCGGGCCCTCGGCCTTGCGGCTTCTATTGGCTACTACTGACAACCAAGCTTCCAGCACTCTTTCCCTGTCGTAAAGTTACAAGGGAGTTGAAATATTTCCTTTATCCATCTCCATCTAAACTGGAACAATGAAAGTACACTGGGAGGGCGCTGTGTTGCAAGGAAGAAAAGAGAGAGCCCATTTCTCTGTGAGACGTAACGGGTGTGGCAGAAATCTCGCGTCATGAACAAATGTCAAATCAGTCGCCGCTAACGTGTGTGGAATGTTTGAGAACCAGGACCAACTTCATAGGCACGGCTCCATGTTTAGGGTTGAATGCTCTGTGGCTTCTATCTTAAAATGCTACAGAATTTCATCTTTGAACTTGTGACTTGTAAACGAAGTCTGATGGGCCAGTGAAGCATGCAACAGGTTTGGAGCTTCAACTCAAGGGCAGTCCTATGTCCGGGGCCTCGCTACCACCATTCCCTGGGAAGGATTCTTGGTCACCTACTTCCCTACCTCCTGGTGCCCCAGGCCTTGTCTGGCACCCTTCCTATCCCCGCCTCATGACTACTGTCCCCTGCTTCGTCTAGTAGGATCCAAAGCGTGGATATGGGGAGAATCAGGGTTGGATATGTATGTCCTAGAGAATCCTGGAGCAGGGCATGGTGGTGGCTGTCTCCAGCCTGGGTTGGCAGTGCCCGAGTGCTTTTGGTGGGTGACTTAGCAAGAGTGGGGGTCTCATATATCCCCAATCTGGGTACCTAATATTATAGCCTAGAGATTGCCATAGCTCTGGTGGTTGCCCATCTCTCATGAGTTGGAACGGTAAGCTTCTGGTAAGAGAAGGTACATGCCTCAGCTTCCGCCATCATGGTGGGGCATGGGGTGCTGGTCCAGTAGCTTATGGGAGGGGGACCTTGGCAATTGGTAGATCAGGCATATGGAATCATGAGGAGGGAGAGTCCGTTTTGATTGTCCCCCTCTTCTCCCTGTTAAAGTCATGGTGAGGGAGCGTTCCCCATCCTGGGATTATGGGGCTGCATGAACACACGACACTGGACAGGTGAGATAGACAGTAGTTTATTAATCACATATATTCACAGCTCTGGGGAGGAAGAAATCACATGCCACCCAGGGCCACCCAGAGGTTGCACATGGAACAGAATGAACAAGCAGGAGCTCAGAGAGGGAGACTTTGTAGTAAAAAAAAAGGTAAGGATGACCCCTGGTTCCTGCTTATGTGAACACTTCAGTGGGCTGGCAGGAAATGGAGACCCACTACTTAGGAATGAGCAGGCACTGTGCCTGGCCCCATGATAAAGAAAGATGTTTGGCCAGGAGAGCTTATCTGCAGGAGCAGAGGGGAGGGGACCTGTGGTCAGGCCTTCGGTGGTCCTCCTGGCTTCCGATGTCAAGGCAGCACGTGGCAGCGAACCTTGATTTGAAGTCTCACCCACCACAGGATCTGTACTCACTGCACGAGTGTCTCTGTGTTGGGGAAATGCAAGACTGATTAACAAATAGAAAACGTCTTACCGGATAGAAGGAGTTGGGGTTGGGGGCGGAAGAAAGAGAGAGAGGGAGAGAAAGTGAGAGACTGAGGAAGAAGGAAAGACCTTTATAGTTTAGTACCTTTCATACCACTTTTTTTGCCCTTACGAATGAGGGGGCTGGCATTCTGATCTTGCATTGGACTCCACAAATTATGCAGCCAGTCTAGCTGAGAATTTTTTTTAAATATTTTATTTATTTATTTGACAGACAGAGATCACAAGTAGGCAGAGAGGCAGCCAAAGGGAGAGGAGGAAGCAGGCTCCTCCCTGAGCAGAAAGCCCGATGCGGGGCCTGATCCCAGGACCCCAGGACCACGACCGGAGCTGAAAGCAGAGGCTTCAACCCACTGGGCCACCCAGGCGCCCCTCTTGCTGAGAATTTAAAGGATAGGTTGTGAGAACTGGTTTCCCTGGGACATACTCGTCACTTACTTCTGTTACGTGTTTGACCTGGCGAGTCTGGAGCCTGGGACCGTAACACAGAGGATGCATCTTGAAATGAGCTGTGAGACGTGCAGTCCTGGTCCCCAATGATGCCTTTGCTGTCGGTGAAACTCCAGAAGCCAGGTAATCTGCTCCGTCTCCTGTAGTACAGTGATGCTCTTCTCAACCAGGATTCCGATTCTCCGTGTGGTCGTTAACATGTAAATGTGAGTCGTAAAGCACTGAAATGAATCCTTGATTATTGCTTTTGCAACTATTAGTTCATGCTGTGGACCATCTGATCATAAACCCGCTCTCCTTTTTTTTTTTTTTTTTTTTTCTTTTTTTTTTCTGCAGCAACTGGTAACCTGGTCCAGTGTCTTCTCCTGGTTGGCCCTGCGTATGTTTAAAGTCATTATGTTGACTTCACTGATTATTGACTTTTATTATTTAAGAGCTAAAAAAAAAAAACAACAACAACTAATTAAACAGGCTGTGAAATATATTTTTCCTCCTGCTAAGAAAATGTCTTGGTTGCTGGCTGGGGGCTTGTATTCAGGGGAATCCTGGAGTGGCTGAACAGGCTCTGTTCGGCTATGTATACCGTGAGCTCTGTTTGCGTTGTGAGGTTTCCTGGTTTTACTAGTACAGAAAGCTGTGTTGCTTTCCACCTGTGAGCTGGAAGGGTTCCTCCTATTAATTAAACAGGGGAAGAAGTTGGAGAAGTCTAAATGAAATTTTAATGATTCATTGTTATAGGGGTGAATATTAATCTGATTTATTGAATCTCCCACTCGCCTCTTTTAATAAAAATAATTTTATTGCTTTCGATTATAAAGAACATTTCTAACCCACTGCTAAAAATAAGTAAATAAAAAAAAACCAGTTGGTACTGCCAAAGAGAAGTCCTAGTGGGGACTAGTTAAGGAATAAAAGAGGTTTATTTATAATTAAACTTGTTCCTCGGAGGCAAATTAACATGTGTGTTCTTAACCAAATTTCTCTATGCAGGTACGTGTGTGCGTGTGTGCAGGTTGAACAGCTACTATATTTGCTTACAGTGTTGATTTGCGTGGAGAACCCTCTTTCTCGATAAGCAAAGGCAAAAGCCACCCCCGCTTAGGAGCACATATTCTAAAGTGTGTTTAGATCACGGAGTTATCCATGTTAGATCATGGAGTGCGCCCAGAAAATAACTCCCCTCTGCCCCACCTGGGTTTTGAACCAACTGGGAAAGAAGCTTAAGGAAGAGGGTAGGTAGAAAACAAAATGTTACCCTTCTTAGTGGCAAAAGTGGTGACTATGAAATGTGGCTTGAGAATGAGAACCAAATGGACCTCTCAGTAGCCAACCTCCTGTGTTCTGGGCATGGGGCATGGGTGGTTCTGGATAGGGCTGCCCTTCCATACTGGGAAATCGGAAGCCGAAGTTACCAAGGAAAGTGGCAGTCCAGGAGAGTGGGAACGCAGTTCTGTTGAGATACCTAGATTGGGGGAAAGGGTAGGTGAGGACGTAGTAGATAGAGCACAAGATTTAAAGCCAGATTGGGTCAAGGTTAGGATTCTAGCTCTATCATTTCCTGTGGAGTGAACAGGGCTTACTCTCTCTGGGCACCTGTTTCCTCCTTTTAAAAAATAATGTCCAGGGACACCTGGGTGGCTCAGTCATTTAAGCGTCTGCCTTTGGCTCAGGTCATGATCCAGGGTCCCGGGATTGAGCCCCACACTGGGCTCTCTGCTCAGCAGGGAGCCTGCTCCCTTTCCCTCTCCTGTGCTTGCCCTCTTCTCCCCCTCTCTGCGTCAAATAAATAAGTAAGTAAATAAATAAATAAATAAATTTTAAAAAAGTGATTTCTACTTTGCATGATGTTTGAGAAGATTGGCCTGGTATATGCTCATGTCTGCTAAGTGCTAGGATTAAAGAAGGCACTCAAGAAGGCGTAGTGATTATTATAGGATTGGAAGGTGTGAAGAAATAAATATATTATGCAGGACTGAAATGACAAGGGTCTACTAGGGAAAAGCGAGTTATGGGATAAGTGGGAAGAGGAAATGAATTCATGTCCTTGTGTCTCTGTGTTTGAACAATTTCATAGGTGTTGTCACCGAGAAGAGGATCTGTGTGTCAGCTATTAAGAATGTCTCTGTGCAGAGCAGAGAGGAGGGGGAGGCGGGGAGAGGGGAGAATTTCAGATCTTTCCTTGGGGAGGCATCGTTATTAAAATGAATTTGGCCAGTGTCAGGCCAGGACCGATAAGACTAGTATGACTGAATAATGTACGTATGCTTCTTTTCCTGGGTTTTTTTAGCTCATGGTCCTGTCCACAAGTTACGTACTTTGATTAACCAGAATGGGTAAAAATGACATGTACGTAGGAATTTGATGTAATGTGTTTTATATCTTCCGTGCAGAGGTAGAAAGTTGCTGGACCAAAACATTTTGCTGAACAGACTCTAGAATATTGTTTCAGTGACCTTGTATGTTAGGACTCAATTTCCATCTGCAACTTATAACAGAGATCTCTGTTTTGCATCCGTATACATTAGAAGTCTCACTGGGATAGCCCAGAGTTTTGTGGTATATTTTAGTGTTATATCTGGGTGTACTTGAGCAAGAAACTTCCAGTGTAATTGTGGGGTCTGTGGTGTCCTCAGTAAATCCATTTATGACGAATGCATAGAATAGATTAAGCATAGGATGAGAAATATTTAAGGGATATTTTAATGGAAGGGAGGCACACATTATATTTATAAATAAAACCTCAGAGGGGCTAACAGTTTTTAAAAATTCTTAGACTTTTGAAAAAACAATTCAGAACATTTAGAGACACTGATTTCTCTAGTTCCCTCCTCTTTCCCAAAGTGGATTTAACTTTCTCCCATCCATCAGAAATGCCAATATTCTGCCCAGAAAAATGGGACAAATAGTTTACATTATCCCCTGAAGGATCCAGTTATTTCTGATCATTCAGAAATAAAAGCAGGAATAGTATTTTAAAGAAATTTCTCAGATTAACCTCAGACTAGGGCTTTGGCGTTGTGCCATGATGGCTGAGTGAGAGATGAGGCATATTGAAAACATACAAATTCAGGGTCTGGAAATCTCAGTGAAGTATAGTGATCCCTTCTACCTCCTAATTATGCTCAGAGACTCCTGGACAGTTTTGCCTCCTCATGCCAAGACCTTGGGCGTTGTTGTGTCAATTCCTCCCTTACCTGCCAGTATGCGGACTCAGTGAAACTGTCACAGAAACAGAATGGTAGAACAGGCTTGAGTCATTCTATGCAGTAAAATTTCCTTTATGGCTTGGAAAGGGAACAAAAATATGAGATACTCTCTTTATATCTGGTATTATGTGAGGAGAATATACAAGTATGGTTACCTTGTTTTTAAATTGTTTATTATAGGAAATTTCATCTATATATAAAGGAAAGGAGGATAACCTTCTCCAAACCCACTAGGTACCTATCACCAAGCCTCACTAGTGATTAACTCTTGGGCAATCTTGTTTCATCTACATGGTATCTACCCACTCCCCCTTCACTCCATTTGGATTATTTTAAAGCAAATCTCAGACTTCACAGATTTTTATCTCAATATGTATCTCCAAAAGACAAAGCTTTAAAATATGCAACCATGTGCCATTATCATGCTAACAAAATTCACAGCAACTTCTTAGTGTTATCAATTATCTGTCAGCATTCATACTTTCCTGCATATGTGTGTGCATGCGTGTGTGTATATCTATATATATAGAATATATATTCACATATAAATATATATTTCTAAATATACAAGGAAATATATATATATAATATTACAAACCATATTATATATCATATATTGGAATATATAATATGTAACATAGAAATATATTTATAAGTATATAAAAATAAAAATACAAATATAAATAAATTTAAAAATATATTTTTAATTAGGCTCCATGCCCAACATGGGGCTGGAACTCACTGCTCTGAGATCTAGTCACATGCTCTACTGACTGAGACAGACAGGTGTGCCTCTCTTGTATATTTGATGTATTATAATGGGCTTTTTATAATAAGGATATACATGATTTTCACAGTACCATTGTTAATGTGTTTGTTAAGTAACTTTTAATCTATAGAAAACTCCTTTATTTTTAATCTTTTTTTAGTTTTATTGAGGTGTGATTAATTGCAAATTATATTATACAATAAACTGCACATATATTTTGACAGATATTTATAGCTATGGAATCATCACCACAATCAAGATGATGAACATATCCATCACTAGCTAAAGTTTCCCAGAGCCTTTGGCAATCCCCCTCCCTGCATCCCCTCTATCCCTATCCCAGGAAAGTCACTGATCTGCTTTCTGTCTCAACAGATGAGCTAGCATTCTCTACGATTTTAAATAAATGCAATCAAACAGTCTGCACTTTTTCTTTTATTGAGATAAAACTTACATAACATAAAATGAACCATTTTATAGTGGACAGTTGTGTAACCAAAACTTTTATCTGGCTCGGAAACATTTTGATTGCTCCCTCCCCTCTGCAGAACTCTGCGTTTCCCCTTTCCCTCCATTCCCCAGCCCCTGGCAGCCATTAATCTGCTTTCAGTCTCCGTGGAGTTACCTGTTTGTAGTATTTCATATGAAATGAATCATACACCATGTGGCCTTTTGTGTCTGCTTTTTTCACTTAGCAAAATGTTTGCAAGGTATATCCGTGTTGCAGCACATTGAAGTATGACATTCCCTTTTGTGTCCGAATAATATTCCACTGTACAGATATGGTTTATTCATTCCACATTTGGATGGTTTCCACCTTTTGGCTCTTCTGATAGTTCTGCTATGAATATTCATGGATCAGGTTTTTTTGAATACCTGCTTTCAGTATTTGGGGGCATATATTTAGAAACAGAATTGCTGGGCCATATTGTAATTGTGCTTAACTGTTTTCCATAGTGGCTGCCTCATTTTACATTCCCACCAGCAATGTAGGAGTCCTCCTATTTCTCCACACCTTCTAATAACATCTGCTATTTTCCACTAAAAAAATTATAGCCATTGTAGTGGTGTGAATTGGTATTTCATTGTGGTCTTGATTTGCATTTCCTTGATGAGTCATGATGTAGAACCACAATGACATCACACTCGGGCTTTAACAATACATTTCCATGTATTGGTGACGTTTGTATATCTTCAGAGACATGTCTGTTCAAGTCCTTTGCCCATTTTCTAGCTGGGTTGTGTGTCTTTTTGTTGTTGAGTTGTAGTGTTCTATCTGTATTCTGGATTATAGACCCTAATCAGATTCATGACTTGCAAATACTTTCTTATTCTGTAGGTTGTCTTTTCACTTCCTTAAAAGTACTCTTTGAGGGCCGCCTGGGTGGCTCAGTTGGTTAAGCATCTGCCTGAGGCTCAGGTCATGATCCCAGGGTGCAGGGATCACAAGTCCTGCATCAGGCTCCCTGCTCAGTGGGGGCAACTGGCTTCTCCCTCTGCCTGCAGCTACCCCTGCTTGTGCGCTCTCTCTCTGACAAATAAATAAGTAAAATCTTTTAAAAAAATCATTCTTTGATGCACAAAAGTTTTTACTTTGGATCAAACATAATTTATCTATTTTTACTTTTATTGTTTGGTGCTTTTCATATCTAAGAATCCATTGCATAGTCCAAGGTCATGATGGTTTACTCCTGTTTTCTTCTAAGAATGTTATAGTTTTATCTCTTACATTTATGTCTTTGATTAATTTTGATTTTACTTTTCTGTGTGGAGTGAGGTAGGGGTTCAACTTCATTCTTTTACGTATGACTCTCCAGTTGTCCCACCACCATTTGTTGAAAAGACAATTCTTTCCCCATTGAATGCTCTTGGCACACTTGACAAAATTCAGTTGAACATAGATGCATGGGTTTATTTCTCGACTCTATGCTATTCTACCTGTTTGTTTATCTTTATGCCAATACTTTTTTTTTAATTTAACAGGATTTATTTAAACAAATGCAATTGTTGGAACTTTAGGTTGTTTCCAGGTTTTTTTTTTAATCTTTTAAAAAAAAGACTTATTTTAGTTTATTTTATTTCATTTTTTTATTTAAATTCAATTAGCCAACATACAGTACAGTAAGTACATCATTAGTTTCTGATGTAGTGTTCAGTGATTCATTAGTTATGCCAATACTATTTTAATTAATTATTGTGTCTTTGTAGTAAATTTTTAAGTCAGAAAGTGTGATTCTCAAACTCTGTTTTTCTTTTTCAAGCTTGTTGTGATCATTTGGGGTCACTTGCAACACCAAATGAATTTTACTGTCCTTTTTTTTTATTTCTGCAGAAAATTTTGATGGAATTTTGATAGAGATTACATTGAATCTGTGTACTCTTTTTGTCTTATTTCTTTCACTCACCATGATTATACTGAGACTCATCCAAGTTGTATGAAGAACTGTAAAAACAGTTCTTTCTTTTGCTGAGCGGTATTCTATTATATGAATATACTACAATTTGTTTATCCATTCATCTCTTCATGGCCATTTGGTTCATTTCTAGTTTTTGGCTATTAAAAACGAAGCTGCTGTGAACATTTATTTACAAGTCTTTGTATAGACCTATGTTTCTACTTTTGGGAGTTAAACACGTATGAGTAGAATGGTTGAGTGTTAGGGTAGGTTTATGTTTAAACTGTTTTTCAAAGTGGCTGTAACATTTTATATTCCCACCAGCGGTGTATAGACTGAAAGTTCCAGTTGCTTAATATCCTTGCAAACACTTTGTATGTTCAGTAATTTTAAGTTGACATGTTCTACATGACATCACTTTGTGGCTTTAATTTGCATTTCTCTCATAATTAGTGATATTTAGCATCTTTTCACATGCTTATCACCTGTATATCTTCTTGGGGGAAAGGACTATTCAAATCTTCTCTACATCTTTAATTTTTTTCCCTTATGGTTATCTTTTTGAGAGTTCTTTGTATATTCTGGACATACCTTTTATCAGCCATGTGATTTGCCAATCTATTCTCCCACTTTGTGGCTTATTTTTACTTCTTAGCACTGCCTTGTCCTATCTTTTAGATAGTTTGCATTTTTAGGTTTTACATTAAGGTCTGTGATTCATTTTGAGTTCATTTTTCCTTAGGAATGAAGTGCAGATTGAAAGTCTTTTTCTCTCTTTTTGCATATAAATATCTGATTGTTAATGTGTCATTTCTTGAAAAGACTACTGTTCCTACAGTGCATTGCCTTTGTACCTTTGTTGAAAATCAATTATCATGTAAGTGTGAAGTTAGCCTGCATTTTCTACTATGTTTCACTGGTCTATTGGTCTATCTTTATGCCAATATTAGACTTACAATACCTTTTTAGTTAGGACTTAAATCACGTTGTGACAGTATTTCAACTATGTTTTTCTTTTTCAAAGCTGTTTTGGCTTTCCTGGGTAGTATGTCTAATAAATTTCCTGTGAATTGGTCCTATACTATATACATTTTAGAGTTAACTTGTCATTTTCTTTATAAAAATCTTCTTGATATATTTCTCTATTTAGTCACATCTTTTCTAATTTCTTTCAGCAGTGTTTTGGGGTTTTCAGTATAGAAGTCTTTTTTTTTTTATTAACATATAATGTATTATTTGTTTCAGGGATATAGGTCTGTGATTCATCAGTCTTACACAGTTCACAGCACTCACTATAGAACATACCCTCCCCAGTGTACATCACTGAGCCACCCTATCCCTCCCATCCCCCATCCCCTCCAGCAACCCTCAGTTTATTTCCTGAGATTAAGAGTCTCATATTGTTTATCTCCATCTCTGGTTTCATCTTGTTTCATTTTTCTCTCCCTTCCCCTGTGATCCTCTGTCTTGTTTCTCAAATTTCTCATATAGTGAGATCATATGATAATTGTCTTTCTCTGATTGGCTTATTTAGCTTAGCATAATACCCTCTAGTTCCATCCACATCATTGCAAATGGCAAGATTTCAGGGTTTTTTTTGGATGGCTGCATAGTGTTCCATTGTATATATATGTATATACCACATCTTCTTTTATCCATTCATCTGTTGATGGACATCTAGGCTCTTTCCATCATTTGCCTATTGTAGGCATTGCTGCTATAAACTTTTGGCTGCACATGCCCCTTCGGAACACTACATTTGTATCTTTAGGGTAAATACCCAGTAGTGCAATTGCTGGGCCGTATGGTAGCTCTATTTTCAACTTTTTGAGGAACCTCCATACTGTTTTCCAGAGAGGCTGCACCAGCTTGCATTCCCACCAACAGTGTAGGAGGGTTCCCCTTTCTCTGCATCCTTGCCAACACCTGTTGTTTCCTGACTGGTTAATTTTAGCCATTCTGACTGGGTGTGTGGTGGTATCTCACTGTGGTTTTGATTTGTATTTCCCTGATGCCGAGTGATGTCGAGCACTTTTTAATGTGTCTGTTGGCCATTTGGATGTCTTCTTTGCAGAAGTGTCTCTTCATGTCTTCTACCCATTTCTTGATTGTATTATTTGTTTTTTGGATGTTGAGTTTGATAAGTTCTTTATAGATTTTGGATACTAGGCCTTTTTCTGTTATGTCAACTTGCAAATATCTTCTCCCATTCTGTCGGTTGTCTTTTGGTTTTGTTCCTGTTTCCTTTGCTGTACAGAAGCTTTGTGCTTTTGTGCAGATGCTTAACCAACTGAATCACCCAGGCGCCCCTGAAACTTCTTGATGAAGTTCCAGTAGTTCACTTTTAGCCTTGCTTCCCTTGCCTTTAGCGATGTTTTTAGGAAGAAGTTGCGGTGACTGAGGTTGAAGAGGTTGCTGCCTGTGTTCTCCTCAAGGATTTTGATGGATTCCTGTCTCACATTGAGGTCTTTCACCCATTTTGAGTCTCTCTTTGTGTGTGGTGCAAAGAAATGGTCTAGTTTCATTCTTCTGCATGTAGATGTCCAATTTTCCCAACACTATTGGTTGAAGAGACTTGTTTTTTTCCATTGGACATTCTTCCCTGCATTGTCGAAGACTAGTTGACCATGGAACTGAGGGTCCATTTCTGGGATCTATATTCTGTTCCATTGATTTATGTATCTGCTTTTGTGCCAGTACCATACTGTCTTGATGATTACAGCTTTTTAATAGAGCTTGAAGTAGGGAATTGTGATGCCGCCAGCTTTGGTTTTCTTTTTCAACATTCTTCTGGCTATTCGGGGTCTTTTCTGGTTTCATATAAATTTTAGGATTATTTGTTCCATTTCTTTGAAAAAAGTTGATGGTATTTTGATAGGGATTGCATTAAATGTGTAGATTGCTCTAGATAGCATAGACATTTTCACAATATTTGTTCTTCCAACCCATGAGCATGAAACGTTTTTACATTTCTTTGTGTCTTCCTCATTTTCTTTCATGAGTACTCTATAGTTTTCTCAGTACAGGTTTTTTGCCTCTTTGGTTAGATTTATTCCTAGGTATCTTATAGTTTTAGGTGCAATTGTAAATAGGACATACTCATTAATTTCTCTTTCTTCTGTCTTGCTGTTGGTGTAGAGAAACGCAACTGATTCCTGTGCATTGGTTTTATAGCCTGACACTTTACTTAATTCCTGTATGAGTTCTAGCAGTTTTGGAGTCGAGTCTTCTGGGTTTTCCACATAAAGTATCATATCATCTGAAAAAAAGTGAGAGTTTGACTTCTTCTTTGCTGATTTGGATGCATTTAATTTCTTTTTGTTGTCTGATTGCTGAGGCTAGGACTTCTAGTACTATGTTGAATAGCAGTGGTGATAATGGATATCCTTGCCATGTTCCTGACCTCGGCGGAAAAGCTCTCAGTTTTTCCCCATTGAGAATGATATTCACCGTGGGTTTTTCATAGATGGCTTTGATGATATTGAGGTATGTACCCTACACTGTGAAGAGTTTTGATCAAGAAAGGATGTACTTTGTCAAATGCTTTTTCAGCATTTGTTGAGAGTATCATATGGTTCTTGTTCTTTCTTTTATTAATGTATTGTATCACCTTGATTGATTTATGGATGTTGACCAACCTGGCAGCCCAGGAATAAATCCCACTTGGTCGTGGTGAATAATTTTTTTAACGTACTGTTGGATCCTATTGGCTACTATTTTGGTGAGAATTTTTGCATCCATGTTCATCAGAGATATTGGTCTGTAATTCTCCTTTTTGATGGATTCTTTGTCTGGTTTTGGGATCAAGGTAATGTTGGCCTCATAAAATGAGTCTGGAAATTTTCCTTTCATTTCTATTTTTTGGAACAGTTTCAGGAGAATCGGTATTAGTTCTTTAAATGTTTGGTAGAATTCCCCTGGGAAGCTGTCTGGCCCTGGGCTCTTGTTTGTTGGGAGATTTTTGATGACTGCTTCAATCTCTTTATTGGTTATGGGTCTATTTAGGTTTTCTGTTTCTTCCTGGTTCAGTTTTGGTAGTTTATACATCTCTAGGAATGCATCTATTTCTTCCAGATTGTCAAGTTTGTTGGTGTATAGTGGCTCATAATGTGTTCTTATAATTGTTTGTATTTCTTTGGTGTTGGTTGTGATCTCTCCTCTTTCATTCATGATTTTCTTTATTTGGGTCCTTTCTCTTTTCTTTTGGATAAGTCTGGCCAGGGGTTTATCTATATTATTAATTCTTTCAAAGAATCAGTTCCTAGTTTTGTTGATCTGTTCTACTGTTCTTTTGGTTTCTATTTCATTGATTTCTGCTCCGACCTTTATTATTTCTCCTCAGTTTAGGCTTTATTTGCTGTTCTTTTTCCAGCTCCTTTATGTGTAGGGTTAGGTTGTGTATTTGAGAACTTTTTTGTTTTTTGAGAAAAGCTTGTATTGTTATATACTTTCCTCTCAGGACCACCTTTGCTGGATCCCAAATATTTTGAACAGTTGTGTTTTCATTTTCATTTGTTTCCATGAATTTTTAAAATTATTCTTTAATTTTCTGGTTGACCCATTCATTCTTTAGGAGGATGCTCCTTAGCCTCCATGTATTTGAGATCTTTCCAACTTTCCTCTTGTGATTGAGTTCTAGTTTCAGAGCATTATGGTCTGAAAATATGCAGGGAATGATCCAAATCTTTTGGTACCAGTTGAGACCTGATTTGTGACCCAGGATGTGATCTATTCTTGAGAATGTTCCATGTGCACTAGAGAAGAATGTGTATTCTGTTGCTTTGGGATGGAATGTTCTGAATAGATTCTGTGATGTCCATCTGGTCCAGTGTGTCATTTAAAGTCTTTATTTCCTTGTGGATCTTTTGCTTGGACGATCTGTCCATTTCAGTAGGGGGGTTGTTAAAGTCCCCTACTATTATTGTATTATTGTTGATGTGTTTCTTTGATTTTGTTATTAATTTTTTATATAATTGGCAGATCCCATATTAGGGGCATAGATATTTAAAATTCTTAGGTATTCTTGTTGGACAGACCATTTAAGTATGATATAATGTCATTCCTCATCTCTTATTATCATCTTTGGATTATAATCTAATTTGTCTGATGTAAGGATTGCCACCCTAACTTTCTTTTGATGACCATTAGCATGGTAAATTGTTTTCCACCTCCTCACTTTAAATCTGGAGGTGCCTTTGGGTCTAAAATGAGTTTGTTATGGAGAGTGTATAGATGGGTCTTTTTAAAAAAATATTTTATTTATTTATTTGACAGACAGAGATCAAAAGTAGGCAGAGAGGCAGGCAGAGAGAGAGGAGGAAGCAGTCTCCCTGCTGAGCAGAGAGCCTGATGTGGGGCTTGATCCCAGGGCCCTGGGATCATGACCTGAGCCAAATGCAGAGGCTTTAACCCACTGAACCAACCGGGCACCCCAGGTCTTTTTTTTTTTTTTTTTTCCTTAAATCCATTCTGATACCCTCTGTCTTTTGATTAGGGAATTTAGCCCATTTACATTCATATGTAAATTGAAAGATATGAATTAATGCCATTGTATGGCCTGTAAGGTGACTGTTACTGTATATTTTCTCTGTTCCTGGTCTGTTACTTTTAGGCTCTCTCTTTGCTTAGAGGACTCCTTTCAATATTTCTTATAAGGCTGGTTTGGTGTTTGCAAATTCTTTTAGTTTTTGTTGGTCCTGGAAGCTTTTTATCTCTCCTTCTATTTCAATGATAACCTAGCTGGATATAGTATTCTTGGCTGCATATTTTTCTCTTTTAGTTCTCTGAATATTTCATGCCAGTCCTTTCTGGCCTGACAGGTCTCTATGGATAGGTCTGCTGTTAATCTAATATTTTTACCATTGTATGTTTACAGACACACCTCTTGTCCTGAGCTGCTTTCAGGATTTTTTCTTTGTCACTGAGACTTGTAAGTTTTACTATTAGATGACAGGGTGTTTACCTATTTTTATTGATTTTGAGGGGGGTTCTCTGTGCCTCCTGGATTTTAATTCTTGTTCCCATCCCAAATTATGGAAGTTCTCTACTATAATTTCCTCCAATATCCTTCTGCCCCTCTCTTTCTTTCTTCTTCTTTTGGGATCCCAACTATTCTAATATTGTTTCATCTTGTGATATCACTTATCTTTCAAATTCTCCCCTCATGGTCCAGTAGTTGATTATCTCTCTTTTTCTCAGCTTCTTTATTCTCCATCAATTGGTTTTCTGTATCACTAATTCTCTCTTCTGCCTCATTTATCCTAGCAGTTAGAGCCTCCATTTTTTATTGCACCTCATTAATAGCTTTTTTAAAATTTCAACTTGGTTAGATTTTTAGTTCTTTCATTTCTCCAAAAAGATATTTTATTTCTCCAGAAAGGGATTCTCTAGTATCTTCTATGCTTTTTTCAAGCCCACTAGCATCTTTATAATCATCATTCTAGACTCTAGTTCTGACATCTTACTAATGTCCATATTGTTTTGGTTCCTAGCTGTTGGTACTGTCTCTTGTTCTTTTTTTTGAGGTGAGTTTTTCTGCCTTGGCATTTTGTCCATAGAAGAATAGAGGAATGAGAGAACAAAATGCTAAAAAGATAACAACGATCCCCCCAAAATACATGCTAACCAAATCAGAAGAGACCCAAAACCGGGGTGGGGGGAGGAGAAAGGAAAGAAAATAATTAGGCTGGTGAATAGAACAGAGCCACACACTTGATTTGGGTGTATTTTGGTCTATTAGAAGAAACTGCCTCCCAAAATTTTAAAGAAAGAAAAACTTTATACACACACACACACACACACGCACGCACAAAAATAGGGTAAACACAATGAAGGGATGGAATATGACTGTAAAGATGAAAATTAAAAAAGGCTTTAAAAAAGGAATTTTTAAGGTAAGAAGCTGGTTGAAAAAGAAAAAAAAAAAGGAGAGAATATGATCAGGCTGGAGACTAGAACAAAGCCATATGCTAGATTTAGGGTGTATTTTGGTCTGTTAGAAGAAACTGTATCCTAAAATTTTAAAGAAAGAAAAACTTATATCTGTACAAAAAATAAGTTTAAATACAATGAAGGGGTAGAATATGACTATAAAAATGAAAATTAAAGATTTTTAAAAAGGTATTGATAAGATAAAATAGTTAAAATAGGTTAAAAGAGGAAAGAGGAAAAATTAAAAAAAAATAGAAACAGGAAAAAATAATGAAAATTTAAAAAAAAATTAACTTTGAAAGACTAAAGAATCATGGGGGGAAAGCCTTGAATTCTATGTGTTGCTTTCCCCTAGCTCTCATTGATCGGTGAACTTGGTCTTGACTGGATTTTTTTGCTGATCTTCTGAAGGAGGGGTCTGTTGCCCTGATTCTCAAATGTAATTGCCCGAGGCGGAATTGCACCACCCTTGCCAGGGGCCAGGCTAAGCAATTTGCTCAAGTTTGCTTGGACCTTTTTTTCCCTGAATGATTTCCATGGAGCTCTGGAGGACGGGAGTGAAAATGGCGGTCTCCCAATCTCTGCCTGGAGGATCCAAGAGCTCAGGGCCCCACTCCTCAGTGTGCCCTCAGAGAAAAGCACATAATCCCTCCTGTCTCCCTGGTCTCTGGCCGCACTCTGAGCTCACCCGGCCTGTGACTGAACATTTCTAGCTCTGGTGCACGGCCCCATTTGGAGTCTCCAAACCCAGCAGATTCCTGCCGCAGGCTCCCCAAGGAGGAAGGTGAGTCTCCCTGGATATGCCACTTGTGGGGTCCCTGCTCGAAGAGCAGTGATCTGACTGTGCCACAGATCACAGTTTAAGGTAACCCAGAGCTGAGAGCCCCTTCTCGTCTTCATCTCTGTAGTTGGCTTCCCTGCTCTGATACCTGGGACCTCTTCTACACTCAGACACCCTGATCCTTCTGTGACCCTGAGGGTCCTGAGACCACATTGTCCCCGTGAGGGCCTCACCCTCTGGTTAGCCTCTGGAGCAGCATCCCTTTCTAGACCAGACTTCTGAAAGTTCCGATTTTGTGCTTGGCTGCTCTCTCCCTTGCCAGTAAGTGCCTGATGGAGGCTCCCTCCCCCTGCTGTTTGTCTTCCGGTATATCGCCTTGGATTCACTTCTCTGCATGTCCTACCTTCCAGAAAGTGGTCACTTTTCTGTTCATAGAATTGCTGCTCTTCTTCTCTTCGATCTCTGTTGAGTTTGTAGGTGTTCATAATGGTTTGATAACTATCTAGCTGAACTCCTGGGACCAGATGAAATTTAGATCTTCTACTCCTCCGCCATCTTGCTTCTCCCTAAGTGTCTGCTTAGAAGTTTTTTAGATGTTTTGTTAAACTGCTAAGTGTTTCATATAATCTCATGCTATAAAAATGGTTAATTTAAAAATATTTATAATTTTGGATTACTTGTCAGTATGGAGACATGCTACTGATTTTTATATATTGATGCTCTATCCTGCAAATCCGCTAAACTCACTTAGTTTGAGATGCTTTTTTGTCAATTCCGTAGGATTTTATTCATACAGAATCCTGTCATCTATGAATGAAGGCAGTTTTATATTTTCCATTCCAGCTTTGATATCATTTATGTATTCGTGTGTATATGAATTTATTTATTTATGCAGCCTTATTGCATAGGCTATAATCTCTACTTTATCATTAAGTAGAAGTGGTGAGAGTGGGCATACCTGCCTTATTTCAGATGTTAAGCTAACGCATTCAGTCTTGGGGGACCTGCCCCATTTATTGTAGAATGACTAGTAGCATCTCTTACCTCTATTCATTAGATGTCGATCGTCCTCAAATGCATTTTAACAACCAAAAACATATCCAGAAATGGTCAAATGACCCTTGCTAGGCTAAATAGGTCCTGGCTGAGAACTGTCACTGTGGGGGCTCTTCTGGCTGTTTATTTATTTATTTTGAAGGGAGCTTATATACTTTGTATTTTTCAAAGGTTTTTTTTTTTTTTTTTTCATTTTCCATCTGAATTGTTGAATGTATTGTTATATAATTATTCATAATATTTTTTATCATCCTTTTTCTATCTTTATGGTTTGTATATATGTCATTCTTATGATTTGCATATATATCATCCATTTGTATATATGCATATACATATACATCCATATGTATATACATATATATATATATATATATATATATATATTCATGAGATTGGTAATTTTTGTCTTGTCCATTATTCCTAAATACTTTGTCTAGGGCTCTGGTTCTCAACTGTGGAGCTCTTGCCACAGATTCCACAACCTGGGTTCTGACAGTGCTCATTGCTATTGAGTTGGTTATTATTTCTAGGCTAGAGCTAGGAAGTATGTTTTTCAAGATAAATGATACATTCAGTCTAATATTTCAATTCGAATTTAGAAATAGAAGTTTTTAACTTAATTTCATCAAGTTACATCTGCATCTCTTTTCTCCATGTCAAAAATCTGGATTCTCGATGAGACCAAAATAGTTGTAGATTTATTCTACAATATATGCAAAAGAATCTCAGAATACTGATATCACTATTATCTACAACAATATGCTTGCAGAAAGCAGTTTGAGATTTAAAAAAATCCTTTTGTGTTTAGAGTATTACAGTAGGATTGAACACTTAAATTGCTATGTTTCAATGTCAATTGGAATAGTTCTTTGCGTGGTTATGTCCTCAACTAAATATGCTGTTTGGCACATTATTTTATTCTGTTTTCAATTCCCAGGGAATATTTTTTGAATTTAATTTGGTTTTATAAGGACATAAAATTTTATTATGATTTCAATACCAAATCAGTAAATATTCTGAGAAATGTGGCTTTTGTCTTTATCCCTTACATCCTCCTTCTCCCCTTGGTAATATATAACAATTTTTATGTTACTGTTCCACCAGTGAATGAATATATGTATATATGAATAAATGTATATATATATACACACATATACATATTTATGTATACACACACATATATATGAAAATACATATATTCCCCATTCTTAGATACATGGTAGACACACACTACCCACACTTTTTTCCACTTTGCATATTTTACTTTCTACTATTTATTACATCCTGGAATTGATCCATATAATATGTGGAGATACACCTCATTCCCTTTGATGGTTTCATATTACTTCATTGGTTTGATTTATTGTTAATTTTTCAGCCAGTTCCTTACTGATGCACATTTGGGACTGTGGCCTTCTGTTATTAAGTTTGTGCTTCAATGAACATGCTTGAGCATGCATCATTATATATATATTTACCAGTGTATATCTGGGATAGATTCCAGAAGCGGTACCTCAGGATCTGAGAGTCAATTTATAAACAGTTTCACTTGATGTTAATCAAATTCCTCTCCATAGGTATCACAGTATTTTTAAGTACTCTTAACAATATATGATTAGGCCTGTTTCCCCATATCTTTCATCCAAAATAAAAATTTGTGGCCAAGATTTTGGATAGTCACCAATTTTCTCCCAGTGAAATTTTAATATGCCTTATTTTGAGTAAGGCATCAGCCAGAGTCCACTTTAAAAATCAGAACTGGTAGGAAATGTATATAATAAGCCTTGATTTGATGTACCTGGCCTTATGCTATTGTGAGAGCTGGTTAGGCAATTCATATGTGGCTGTTGCTTCTGTGTGTGGTGTTGGAGCCTGGAGTCGGCAAGGCAGGCAGTTGAGAAAATAAAGAATGTGAAGTAAGGAAGCAAAGATAAACAGGAACCTGGGAGGCTGAGTCAGAATCCAGGAGGTTGGACTGCAAAGCAAATTATATCTTCTAAGCCTCCGACTTCAGTGGTGAAGTGGTGAGTTAGCTGCGGGGGAGACTGCTTCCTTTTGACACAGAGCTAAAAGGCGCTTGGCCCAGGAGAGTGAGAAGCTGAAGGCAGGCATCAGGCAGGAGCGGGAAGGCTGCAGGCTGGCTACGAACCCACCACAAGGTAAGTCAGCCAGTAGACAATAGATGTGAGCAGCAGCTCTGCCTGGTGCCCTGCACTGCCCATCTGGGGAGAGAAGGAACATGGCTCTTGTCTTGCCTCCTCCAAATCCCAGGTACCATGTCTCTTCCGGTCCACACTAACATGGAGCTATGTAGCAAAGGGAATTCTGGGACCTGTAGTTCAGCCTTCTCTAAGTTAGCATAAGGCAAATCCACCAAAGCAAAGGCGAGCATCTTTCTGTTGCAGTTCAGGGAACTCTTGGCTTTTTTATCCGTGGATTCTCTCTCTTAATTTCTTAAGAGTTCTTAAAAATAAAGCTATGGTTTTTTCTTTCCCATTTTAGAAGCTCTTAATATATTTGGGGGTAATAATGCTTTGTCTGTAATATAAGTGGCAATGCCTACTTTTTCAAATGCCTCTTACAAGAGACACCAAGAAGCCAATGTCTTTGTGCCTCATGAAGAATGACCCAAACTGAATTCAATCACTGTTCTTCCCCCTGATTACTAGAGAAGCACCAAGGTTTCTTCTAGGAAGAAGACAAATGACCAACTTGTTTCTAAAGAGTGGATCATGGATGAATAGCAATTTGTGTATTTCTAAGATCAGGTTGGGATGGTGACAGGTTGTGACTGCTGACTGGTCCTTTCAAATAGTTCAAGAATGAAGACTCTGTGCCAGCAGAATGCCAAGAAACTTGCGTGGGCAAAGTAGGAGTGTCATTTACTGTTATCTCAACCAGAAAATAATAATAATTCGCTAAAAAATTCTTTCTTACTACATCTCTCTCATTCAACATCTTGTAGAAATCCTTCTGGGTGAATTTTTTTGGCTTCAATTCATTCTTCACAATGGCTCTGTGATTCTCTTTGATATAGAAGTACCATGATTAATTCAGCTCTTGTCTTATTGATGGCCCTTGACTTCATTTCCTTTCCTTTGTCACTGCGTGTGTGGTCAGGTGTGTCAACACATTGGTTCCTTGCTTTTTCTAAAAGAGACAACCAGAAGTGGGATCGCTAGGTCAAAAGAGAAACGTGTTTTTTTTAGTTTAATGGATTTTTCTTGGTTACCTTTCCAAAAAGTCTACCTGAGGTATATTTCAGCCTATGGAGTATGAGAGCAGGGGCCTTTCCATTTATTCACCGGCAATAAATGTTAACTTTGTAAAAATAAATTTTGCCAAGCTGATGATTATAACTGTTATTTTGCTGTTACTTTAATTAGCATATTCTTGATCTTTAAAGAGTTTATGCATCTTTTTATATAATCACCATTTGGATTCACCCTTCTGTGACTTGCTGTTCATTTCCTCTGCCAAGTTTTCTACTCAGTCGTTTTTTTTTTTTTTTTTGCTTGTCAGTTTTTAAAAGCTTTTTACGTTATATAGACACTACTTATTTATCTGTAATTTGCATTGAAATTTTTTTTCTATCTCTTTCTTTTGTATATTGATATGTATTTATGACAAACATTTTCAACTTTTCGAATATGCAAAAAAAGTGTGTAACTTCTTGTTTCCAAGTTTCTTGCTTTGATTAACATGTCCTACTGGTCTAAAAATTGTCAAGGCAGCCCTGCTGGGTTTCCTTCTAAGGTTGTTAGTTGTTGTAGTTGTAGCCATGGTTCCTGTTTTTGTACTGAACCTTTAATCCATTAGAAATTTATAGTTGGTATATGGTGTGGGATCCAGAGGTCAATGTGTTTTCCTTCTAATAAAAAACTAGCTACTCTAATACTATTTAGAAATAAACCTTTCTACTTCTACTCAGCTTTTATAACAACAATGTAAGATAGAAGGAGGCTACTGCTTTTGCCATTTTATTAATGAGGAAGCTGATAGATTAAGTAGCCTTTCCAAAGCCACCCGACTAATATGTGATGCAGCTGTGATTTGAGCTAGAGTTGGCCTCCAGATCTGGTGCTTGTAATAACTCTACTCTAAGTCCTTTCCAGGCCACCACACTGCCTCTCACTTAAAGAACAAAGAATGAAAAAGTTAAGAAAAAATCTGTCTGTGTACAAATTAGTCTGGGAAATTCTGGTTGAAAAAAAAAAAGCAAATAGGTTTCTTCACTGGACGAATGTTCAGAGTCATTAAGGCTGACCGATCATCACCTTGGGTCCCAAGCATCACTCTTTTGTAGACATTAATAATTCTGTTAGAAAAGGATCACAGATTCAGTATTTGGAAATATAACTTTTGTGGTTTCTGTAGATCTTTATGCACGGTGAATGGAGGGGTGCACCCATCAGCCAGAAGTTGGGTTAGTGCACACCAGAGTTCTTAGAAAGTTGGTACTGAGAGATTAAGTAGGAGGAGAATTGTGGTGCCAGGGTGGTGCAGTTGGTTAGGCATCAGACTCTCTGCTTTTGGTTTTGGTTCAGGTTGTGATCTCAGGGTCTTGAGATCGAGCCCTGTGTTGGGGTCCACACTGGGATTAGAGCCTGGTTAAGATTCTCTCTCTTCCTCTCCCTGTGCCTGTTTCCCCTGCTCATGCACTCTCTCTCTCTCTTTCTCTGAAATAAATAAACAAATCTTAAAAAAAAGAAAAGAATTAAATGATGCTATTTGGATTTAGCAGCACGAGGTGATTTATGATCTCAGCAAGCATTATTCTGATGGGAAAGTTGGCATGGAATCCAGATTGGGGGTGGGATCAAGTAGGAGGAAGAGGTTCTACCACATTGAGCGAACAAATCTAGACAACACTAAATCAGTGTAAGTAAGGAAGGGATGCTTGAGAGCAGGAGACAGAGGGAGGAGTGGGATGGAGGAGGACAGGACAGCAGTGATCACAACAGAAACGTGATGGGCTCCAGAACAGGAATTGCCAAAGAATGGACTATGACCTCTCCCAAAGCTGCCTTGGCCTTGCTCTTTCTCTTTCCAAGGGGGACACCCCTTCCTCCAGCAATGGTTCTGAACATGAGCTGCCAATCAAAAGTCTATGCAGTGGTCATGACTTGTGATCCAGCCTACTTGTTAACCAACTGCTTAACCACCCTCCATCCTGTACATGTCCTCACTGATCTGTCTCCAGACCACATTTGTCTCTTCATGGTTTATCTGGTTCCCTTATAAAAGAGGACTGTCATGACTTCTCAGGCTCTCTCAATGTCTGGAATCTTTCAAAACTTTCAGTTTTTGCTGTTCAGACTGCTCTGTCCTTCAATTTATTCTATCACGAATCCTAGCTGAACACTCACAACCTGACCAGTCCTTATAAACCAGTCATCCCCTTTCAGCCAGTCTTTAGGAGGTTGTTCGATCCTTAGTCTCAGGGACACATGGTACAACGAAAACTTGTTCAGTTCCTTGGGAAGAAAGTATGGGTTCTCAGATATCGTAAATCTCTGTCTGTTTAAAACATGCTTCCATGAATCCCAGGTGGCTTTGACATTGGGAATAATAATGGTAGAATGGAGGCCAACTCAACCATTTATAAATATAAGAACTTCAAAAATTGGGTCTTTCAGGGCACCCTCTCTCTAGTGAGTTTTTTCTTATTAATATGAATATGGTTTCTCAAGACAATGGCTACTCCTCTGTGGGCTCCATGCACAGATTTAATGGCCTCAACGTGGCTCTAAATCTTGATATTGGGATTAAAAAATAATTCCTTCTTCCAAGACAACTTTGAAGATCTCTGGACCAAATTTTTCTCATGTATTCATAAATCTTTCCAATCAAGGCTTCTCAAAAAGTCTAGTTTTAAGCTTTAAGGATCAAGGCCAAACACGTCCTGGCTGCCTCTGTAACCCATTTGTTTACTCACTAATTAATTTACTTATTCCATGTCTTCTTTAGATTTGCTCTGGAGAAGCATTAACTGTTGTTCAATAAATCACAGCTCATTGTGCAACACGGCCCTTACAGTGCCCATCTTGGCAGGTGTACACTATTGTAAATCAGGCCTGCAATTTGGTATGTCCTTGTGACTTTAACTGGGAGCTCGTGTATAAAACCATTGGAAGTTTTTGTTTTGTTTTGTTTTGTTTTTGTTTTGCTTGTAGTTTCTTAATGCATATGGAGAGTTACTAAGGATATAGAGCCACGTGAGTCTGTCACTGGAATTGAATTTTACAGCTCTGGGGTGTGTCTTAAAACTACACCCCTTCCAAGACTATTCAATGTAAATTTTCATGTATACACTAGAGTCTTTAATTCACAGTTTCGATCCCACTTTTCATGTATTTTAAGATTACACATAGCAGTTTTCATCTGACATAGTAATTTTAAAAAAGATGAAAATGAAAAAAATAATTAATTAATTCTGCATATATATTTTTCCCCCTTAGGCTTCTTCTTCTTCTTTTTTTTTTTTAAAGTTTTTATTTAAATTCCAGTTAGTTAACATACACTTGTAATATTAGTTTCAGCTGTACAATTTCGTGATTCAATACTTCCATATAACATCTGGTGCTCATAATACCTAGTACACTCCTTATAGTCTGTTTGACCTATCCCCCTAGTAGCCACCTCCCCTCTGGTTATCATCAATTTGTTCCCTATAGTTAAGGAAGTTAAGAGTCTGTTTCTTGCTTTGCCTCTCTCTCTTTCTTTCCCTATACTTGTTTTGTTTCTTAGATTCCACATATGCATGAAATCAAATAGAACTACCCAAGGATCCAGCAATTGCACTACTAGGTATTTGTCCAAGGCATGCAAAAATACTAATTCAAAGGGATACATGTACCCTGATGCTTATGGCAGCATTATCTACAATAGCCAAACTATGGAAATTGCCCAAACGTCCATTGACTGATGATTGGATAAAGAAGTTGTGGGATAGATATGCAATGGAATATTACTCAGCCATAAAAAAGAATGAAATCTTGCCATTCACTATGATGAGGATGGAGCTAGAAAAAAAGATGAAAATTTAATTTTCCTTTTTATGAATTGATTGATTAATTAGGCTATCAATCATACTCTCTTGCCCCAATTGCAAGTAAGAATTGAGTAGAATATAATAGAACATAGAAGGCAAAGCAAAAATAGATGTATGAATTCAATATTTAAAAGCCAGTGAACATAATGTTTCAGGGACCAGTGTAAAAAGAGATACTATATGCTGTGAGTAGACACTCAGATAAATTTGTGGGGGTGAGGCAAAAATGAAAAACGTGTTGTGTTATATAACTTTTAGTACCAAAAGGAGTATATATCTTTACACAAAAGGGTGAAACTTCTCTTGACATCAACTTTCAGGTAGAATTTATTATATGGATTCTTATATGCAAGACAGTTGATAATAGACAGAATTTTAAAATATAGATTTCTTAATATTTAGAAACTTTCTCAAATGATTTTTTGTTATATCATATGCATCTATTTAAAAATTCACGTGGTGATAGTGCTAGTAGGGATTGGGAAAGGGCAATGGTAAACATTAACTTCATTCAGAGAAAATACTGCTATAGAAATCTAAGGAAATAATAGGACATTCATGGCATTTCCCAAAGCAGCTTGTGTTCTATGAGATGCTAATTCCATGAGAAGCCCACTAACACACATTTAGCACGTTTGGGAAATTGTGTATGCATGTGCATTCTAGAATATGCAATGTTGCAGGATTTTTGTTCCCTTAGACGCTCACTCCAAAGAATGAGGAGATAGACCAGACTATGAGTGGTGGGCAGCAAAGCAAAGTTTATTGAGCGCTATTGTATAAAGCTCCCAGAGACGGAGGGGACCTGAGAGGATTGCGACTGTGGAGTTCAAATCTTGGGTTTTTTATAAGCTCTTTTGCAGAACTCTCGTGAGCATTCTGAGTGTGGGCCTCCTGGGGACTGGCTGCTCAGGTATTCCAATCAGGGCTTTGATTGTGTACCTGTCTACCCATCAGGTTATTGTTCACGAGTTGACAGTCTTTTGGGCTGGCCTTTGGAGACTAACCGCCTCACCTTGTGATAGTGACCCAGGTTTTATGGTTAATTGTTTTGTTTCAGGATGTTTTGCAGAAGTCACTTCTGCAGAGGCTGCTAGACAGGGTGCTATTGTGGGCTTATCTAAGCTATAAAACTGGATGCTAGTGTGGTTTGGTCTTAGTTGTCCCGGGTCGCTGTTTTCTTGTTGGGGATCCTGGCCCAGTGTCCAATCAAGGAGTGTCTAATCAACTCCTAACAACATGAACCTTAAGTTAACTGAGTAGTCCTGGAACGTGATACCATGTGTCACAAAGCAAGGGGAAACAGCTTCACACTTCAGGCAATGGGAGACCTGTGTTGTTTCTAGAAACGGTCTTGCCATGGACTTGGTTTGACACAGAGCAGGTTCCATCTCTCTTCTATGTCTCACTTGTTCAACAAATATGTAAAATTAGAAGGTTGGAACAGATGACCTCAAGTTTTGTTTTCTTTTTTTCCCCCAAAGTCTTCACTGCTAATTTTGTAGCTCACAGTGCACTGGATATTTTCTATCTTCCGCCTTGATTTCCCAGTGGATCATTGAAGTGAGCTAGAGATAGAAACAGACGTTGTCTCAGCAAAATGTATTTGGCGTGCCTTGCCACATGCTTTGTCATCCCTGGCACTCAGATGGTTTTATGTAACTATGTGCTGCCTTTTCGTTATTCCAAAATAGACCCCATATCATTGTGTCATGGAAGAAAACCCCACTCCATGCCTGAGCCTCCCTGCAAGCTTGCATCAGGCTCCCAAGACGCTCCGATTGACGTCTCTAGCTTCTGCATTTTGGAAATAGGGGAAGGGTCACAACTTTCCTCCCTCTTGGCCCTTGGAAGGCTGCCTTGCTCTGGAAGTTCCAGTCCGAGGCATTTCATGATTCATCTCTGGTCTTTTATCCCACACAGAAAAGGGCTACTTTGCTCTAGACTGTTGTTCCATTCGCTCATACCCATTTCCTGCCAAAGTAACTATTTCCCCCAAAGAAAATAAAAGATGTTCTGAGTTGTTCATTAATTTCTGCATGTGGAACGAATGAGGAATTGATGTGAGGAGCCCAGCAGTAACGAGGTGATGCCCAAACGATGGGATGACCCAAAAAGCAATCCCTTGCAATGAATAATTAATTATTAAAAATTGGAGCCCAAGTACATTATATTACTAAATCAATCAGCCTGAGCTTAGAGTCTTATTAAAATTAGTGAGTTCAAAGCCAATTTATTAGAAATGGATTACTATTTTCCATTTGAAGCCTGTACCATTTGCTAGAGAGAATGAAGTTTGGATAATCATATCTTCTCTGGATTATAAATACAGGACCATTAGCAGATTATTTATGGAAAATTTACACATATGCATGGCTGTATCTTTCCTTTTCATTTCTAAAAGCACAGAACAGATTGCCTGTGCTCAATGCTGGGTGTATTAGTAGCTTTACAGAGCTTGTTTTCTCCCCAAGATGATCGTTCCTATCTATCAGAACGCAAGCAAGCAAACATTTGTAAGGAAAATGTGTCTTTCTTAAAGGTTTGAAGATTAAGTGCCCTGAAATGAATAAACAATGACTAAATAGTTATTTTGCACTTGGCTAATAAGAGAATGATATTCTTTGAGGGAAGAAAGAGAAAAATTAGTATATATGAATTTGAGAACTATGTATGTGGTTCAACAAAAGACTTGTCCCTGAAAAGTATTTGAAGTCAAAATAGTTCTGATTCTTGCTGGTAATTTATTATTTTCAGTTTGCAGCTTTCTCTGTCTTTTCTCCTCCATGTCTGGTTTCTCTTTTGATTTAGTACCTTTGTGAAATCTCCTTCTTCCTTAATAGTCCCTTTCATCCACATAGAATACCAAAAGTAGCTGTCAGAACAGGGATTGTCCAGTAGCAAAAAAGCAGTGTTTATATGCAAATAACCACAATAAATATGCCTTCTCTACATGAAAACAATAAGGTTGCCAATGTCTATGGTTTCTGGAAATTACATCTATTTTTTTCTTGAACTGGAGCTTTGCTCTTCTACAAGGCACCAAGGTTAAAAGCTTTCCTATTCTAAGAATCATACGGAAGGGAGTTTGGAAATCTTATACATACACCCACAAAGGTTATGTTCAGCCTTTCCTTTTCTGTGTTCACACTCACAGTTTTTAAGAGTGGACAGCATTTGGGGCACTGTTGTTTTGTTGAGACATCCTCCAAAGGCTGGAAGTACAAAGACATTGACCAGTCCTCCCTAAAAAATGTGAGATCCATGAAGGCAGGGATTTTTTTTTTTTTGGTCTGTTTTGGTCACAGTGATGTTTTTGGTGCCTAGAGGAATGTCTGACCCATAGCAGGTGCTCAATAAATATTTCTAAAATAGAAAGGGGAGTAGACAGCATGGGTCCAAGGAGAAAATCCCAAGATATTATTTTAAAATCTCTTGGCAGTGAGTTCTATTGGTTCCCTTTAATGCAAAATCCTTGCCTTTAGGAAGTGACTTTTTGAACAGGTAATAAAATTTCTACTAAAAGTTAGGAAATGTTTCACCCACATTGATTTCCTGTGTTGAGCTTTAAAGTCCAGGTGTTTTATTTATTTATTTTTGGAGTAGTATTAAGAAAAGAAGGAGGACTTAATCCTGTAAAAATGTCAATTCTCCCTAAACTGGCTATAGGTTCTACACACTTCAATAAAGAATGTTGTCAAAATTTACACCCTGTTCTAAAATTTATATAAAAATCAAAGGGGGCCCCTGGGTGGCTCAGTGGGTTAAAGCCTCTGCCTTCGGCTCAGGTCATGATCTCAGGGTCCTGGGATCGAGCCCCACATCGGGCTCTCTGCTCCGTGGGGAGCCTGCTTCCTCCTCTCTCTCTGCCTACCTCTCTGCCTACTTGTGCTCTCTGTCTGTCAAATAAATAAATAAAATCTTAAAAAAAAAAATCAAAGAACCGGGGCACCTGGGTGGCTCAGTGGGTTAAAGCCTCTGCTTTCGGCTCAGGCCATGATCCCAGGGTCCTGGGATCGAGCCCCGCATCGGGCTCTCTGCTCAGCGGGGAGCCTGCTTCCCCCTTTCTCTCTGTCTGCCTCTCTGCCTACTTGTGATCTCTGTCTGTCAAATAAATAAATTAGAAAAAAAAATCAAAGAACCTGTAATAGCCAAAATAATTTTGAAAAATAAGAACACTGTTGAAGGACTTACACTACCTCATCCTAAGACTTATTATGAAGCTACAGACATCAAGACTGCAGTATTGGCATAAGGGAATATCCATGAAACACAATAGAAAATCCAGAAATAGACCCAAATTTCCACCGTCAATTGATTTTGGACAAAAATGCTACGTCAAAGCAATTTATTGAGAAGAGGAGTTCTTTTCAACAAAGGATGCAGGAATAACTGGATCTCTACATGGGGAAAAAAAAAAAGGTTTGACCTCTACTTAAAAACATATCTGAACATAAATTTGGGTGGATCATGGACCTAACCATATAAGCTAAAACTAGAAAATTTCTAGAAGAAAACAAAAAAAGAATAATGTTTGTGACCTCGAGGAGGACAGAGGTTAGTCAGGACACAGAAAGTCACAGTTGAAAAAGAAAAAAAATAGAATTTGGATTTCAAGACCAAAATGTTTGCTCTGAGAAACACTGTTAAAAGAATGAAAAGGCAATTCACAGGGTAGGAGAAAATGTCTGCAGATCAAATATCTCACAGAGGACTTATATCCAGAACATATAAGTGATTCCTACAATGGAACTACAGCAAGATAAAAAACACAGTTAAAAATGGGCAAAAGCCTTGAACAGACACTTCACAAAGCATGTCCAGGAAGCCCGAGGAAAAGAACTCAGCATCAGTAGTCTCAGAGGATGGCCATTTAAAACCTGATGAAGCAGGAGGCTTGGGGCTGTCAGTGGGAGTGGGTGAAATGAGGGAAAGGCTTCAAAAATACAAACTTCCAGTTGTAAAATAAGTCATGGGGATGTAATGGACAGCATAGTGACTGTAGTTAATAACACTGTCTTGCATATTTGTAAGCTGCTAAGATAGCACATCTTAAAATTCCTCATCACACACATATTTGTAACTATGTATGATGACAGATGTTAACTAGACTTATTGTGGTCATCCGTTTTCAATTATAGAAGCACCAAACTGTTATGTTATACATCTAAATCTAATGTAATGTTATATGCCAGTTCTATCTCAATCAAAAAGCTCTGTGCTATAGCACTGTATACTCATTAGAAAGGTTAAAATGAAAACCATGGGCAATCCCAAATGTTGGCCAGGATATAGAGCCACCAGATCTCTTGTGTATGGCCAGCAGGACTGGAAAACAGTACAGAGCACATTTTGTAGGACTCTTTGGTAATTTTCACCAAGTGTCATATATATCCATATTGTAATCCATGGTTTTGGGTTTTGTTTTTTGTTTTTTGTTTTGTTTTTTTTTTTGCCCAAGAGAAATAAAAATGGATGTCCTCAAAAAGACTTGTGCAGGAATATTCAGAGCAGCATTATTTGTAATAGCCCTAAACTGGAAGCAACCAAAATGCCCATCCTCAAGAAAATGAGTAAATAAATTGTGGCATATTCATTTAATGACTACTATTGAGTAATAAAAAGGGAAGAGATTACTGATAAGCCAATCAACACAGCTGAATCTCAAAAGCAATACAGGAAAAGAAGACATAAAGCAGTACACACTGAACACAGAAATTACACTAAGAAGAAAGACATATAAACACAAGAATGGTTTCTCTACAGTGGGTGATATTTTATCTATAGGGCGATAAAAGTAAGTTTAAGAAAATAAAAAAAAGTAAGTAATAAAAAAGTAAGTTTAGTAAAATAAATAAGTTTATCTATAGGGTGATAAAAGTAGGGGAACTTTCTGGAGTATAGAAATATCCTATATCTTATATTAATTATCCAAGTATATGAATTTATCAAAACAAATTAAGTTATACTTTATGTACAAAAAAACCCCCAATCATTCTGATGAATATCGACACTTTATGTCATAGAAAGTAGATGTTCTTGTTGTGTAAAAAAAGATAATGAATATGTAAACCATCATGATCTATTAAAAATAATTTTATGGGCTTCCTAAAAAACATAATAATCAGAAGTTACTGAAAGGAGACTTTAAAACAGAGCAAGACATAAGAAAAATAACCTGTCGTTGAGCCACTCTTAAAAACATCCACTCCTAATGAGTATGGAAGTCAGGTCAAACTTTTAAAGATAAGATATTAAAGAAAAACCCAAATGTCCCTGCAGCTAAGTAGCTCTGGGTAACAGTGCACTTAGGTTCCTGGTTTGTACACTACATCTTAAGGCTTTGGAATTTTCTTCAAGAGAGCAAAGGAGTACTGGTTAGGATAAAGAAAGACTAAATAAAACCAGTAGGAGAATGTTCTCTACCAGAATCATACTAGAGAATTTATTTTTCAGTAGGAACATGTGAAGGAAAGTTCTTTAGCAAACTCCAATTTTTCTTAGCTAAGGTAGTTAAAATAGTTTGGAATTTTCTCCTGTCATAATTAAACATTTTCTTATGCACTGAAATCCCTCACACATTTTTCTAACTTTTATTTATATTTGACCCTGTGATATTGACTAGTTTTGGGGGGAAGATGTGAAGTTCTGTATTTAGTTAGAACTTTGAATCTGAGAAGTGCCTGGGTGGCTCAGTCAGTTAAGCATCTGCCTTTGGCTCTGTTTGTGATCGTGGGGCCCCAGGATTGAGCACCACATCAGGCTCCCTGGTCAGTGGGGAGTCTGCTTCTCCGTCTCCCTCTGCCTCTCCCCCTCTTTGTGCTTGTGGGTATGCATTTATGTGCTCTCTGTCAAATAAATAAATAAGATCTTAAAAAAAAAAAAAGGAAGAAATTCGGATCTGAGGTTTGATTCTCCAGAAGTGGACCCCGGGCTTGAGGCTTCATGTGCAAGAGCTTAGTCAGGAGGTGCTCGCAGAGAAGCCCCTAAGACATTAGGGTAGGGAGGTGGGACAAGACTGCCAGCCAGAAGGCAGTTGGGGGCAAAGTCTACTCCATGAGAGGTGAGTTTGACCCGGCCCTTCTGGGGAAAGTTGGAGAGCAAGCTTCACGTCAGAGTGATCTGGGACTCCAGCAAGGCCTGAACACTGGTGGCTTTGCAGACTCCTGCTCCTGCCCATCATTCCCAGGGACTCAGGCTCTCCACCCACAGGAGTGCAGTGGGCTCTTCTGAGAAAGAGCCAAAGGTGTTGCTATTGGAAGCAAAAATACACTGGCGTCAAGTGGTGCCTCAAAATGATAAAGAGAGACCTGAAGCCCCAACTTTATTTTGGAACACCAGTATTATTATCCGCTAAGCACTAGAGCATTCCCAGAATGTTTTGCAACCTTTTGTCTACCATGATATATTTGGATTTCTTTTTGTCTAGCATCTCTTGTGCCCTATTGACTGTATTTTTGTCCACTCTGTGCTTCCTTCTCCAGCCTCCCCAACGCCCAGTCTGGTTTCTTTTGAATTGCTTGAATGTTCCTTCTTCTCCACCCCCCACCCCCGACTTTCTACTGGTTTGAAAATCACACATTCTGTTCTGCTCTGTAGGTGGTTGCCCTTTTTGGCACACACATTTGACTACCGGGATACCAAGTTACTGATCTATCATTTCCCTAAACATGCAGAAGCCCTAAGCTCCTTCAATTCTTATCATCCCATTACAGTTTCTTCATCATTTTTTCCCCACTGTTTTTGTTTGTTTGTTGTTTTGTTTTGTTTTAACCTTCCCTTTGACTGGAACTGCTGCTAATTTTGTAGTCAATGCTTATTTAGACTCAGCAACATGGCGGCTCACCACTGCCTCTTGCAAATGGCTCCGTCTTTCTGGGTTCAGTTTTCACGATACTGAGGTACATCCCTTAGCAGCTGATTTCTTTCTTCTTTCAACAAATATTGATTGTAGGTCTCTTCTGTGTGAGAGGTATTCTAGGCAACAAGGATTACAGTGAGGAGGAGACAGAGAAAGCTCCTGCCCTCATGTGACTGTCTGTGAGAATGGTGGTGAGCTCTGCATATGTGTCTGAAATGCCTGCATTGTCTCCTCATTCTGGAATGGTAGTTGAGGATACAGCCTCTGGACTGACCACATTTTCCCTCAGCATCCTGGGAGTTACTGTGGTAGAGTTAGTTCTGCTCCTTCATGGGTCTTCTGTCTCTCTTCTCCAGCTAATTTTAAGATTGTCTTAGTTTTGTGTTTTCTGCATTTCATTATTATATATCTAGGGGAGAAATTATTTTTATTTATTTTCCCCAGAACTTGAAATGTGTTTTTAATGTAAGGATTCACATCTTTCTCTAATTCCGGAAAACTCTCAAGAATTTTCTCTCCAAATGTTGTCTTTCTCTCCATTCTTTCTATTCTTACCTTCTGGAGCTCCTATTAGGCACATACTTGTTTATTTATTTAATTAATTGATTGATTTTTAAGAGAGACGGGGAGGAGCTGAGGGATAGACTCGTAAGCGGTCTCCATGCCTAACGCAGAGCCCCACACGAGGCTCAATCCCACAACCCTGAGATCATGACCTGAGCCGAAATCAAGAGTTGGACACTTAACCCACTGAGCTACACAGACATCACAAGCACATGCTTGTTTAAGTTTCTTCAAATGCTCATAAATCTTAGAGCTCGGGCTTGGCATAGACTTGACATACACCTTCAGTGAAACATCAATTCCCAAACAAAAACTTCATTTCAACTCTACAAGAAGGTAAAGGAGAGGATAGCAGCCATTTTGGCTCAGCTGACCTCCATGTTTTTGATCTTCATACACAGCTTCCCTTCTGCTCTTAGACACACTCCATTTCAGGGCTAGATGGGTTTTTGAAAAGAAACCTAATCTTCTATTTCTATTTTTGGACAAGTTTGTGTTTTAGATTTCACATACTCAAATTTCTTGGTTTCATTCCCCTCTAGCTAGTCCTACTCCTGAATGACATAGCATAATAACACTTCTGCTGTGTTCTGAGTCCTGGGACTCTCAGAGCTGCCACAGGCTTGACCCCTGGGTGCTTGGCCTCTGGGTGGCTGTCTGGGCAGCCTCTTTGGCTGTCTTGTCATGCAGATGGGACTACCATGCTGGCTACTCTTTTTGAAAAAGATTACACACACACACACACACACACACACACACACACTAAGATATACACAGACAGATACATTTTTTATATGAAAGGGAGTTAGGAATACACGATTTTAGGTTTTAAGAGATACTTTTTTTGCCGTGTGTTTATATATATATATATATATATATATATATATATATATATATTTATGTATGTGTAGGGGTGTGTATGTGTGTGTGTGTGTGTGTCTATAAATATAGTATATAAATGTGAGTTTTACTTCTGGTCAAATCCCAGGAAAATACTCTTTGAGTGATTAGGTGACTATATGTTGCAAATGAGAAATTGGTAATCAATTCAGTGCAAACTACTGTGCCAAAGCCCGAGAAAGAAAGGGGCAATGACATCAGTCATGACAAAGGCATTTTTTTTTCACAGTTAATCCTCTTGGAAGGTCATCAGATTAAAACAATGAAAAGCAAAACATGCACAGAGATGCTCTATTCCCATGCCCCACCCAAAACCAGCGGGCACACTGTGTAGATTTGTAAGAGCCCTTAGAAATAGAGCCTTGGACAACTAGCTAAATACTAAAGACATGTAATGGTTTCTTCTAGAAGGGGGGAAGCCTTCATCATGAGTCATTGACTAGATGTTTATGGCTGGGAAACACTGTAACCCTATAATTTGGTTCTTGAAGGCCGCATTCTTCTTCGGGACAGAAGCCACAGGTCAATTGCTGCAATTGGTGAGCTTTCCTTTTGGGCGTGAGTCAGGACCAATTTTGCCTGAAGGAAGAGTTTCCCTTCTGGCACAGGCTCACTGCAATTATGGAATCCTATCATGGGGTTGTTGAACACCGTATTCTCCAGGGAGCTCCCCGGGGATCCTGTGAGGTTACTCATGGGACACTCTGCCTTGGAGACTATTTCCCACAGTGGCACCCAGCTTCTTCTCTCCATGACTCTTTCTGTGAATTTCTCTTCCTTTTCCAAGAGTTTGGAATCTAGAGTAACAACCCCTTAAGAAACCCATAGCTGTCATTATATTATATACTATATATTATGTACTATAGTATATACTATATATTACATAATGTATATATATTATATATTCATCCTTGGGATCAAGGAACACTCTGGCCTGAGTTCTCTTGCTTATATGCATCTCTTTCTACCTACAGGAATATGTGCCCCTTCCCTCCCTCCTTCCTTTTCCCTACAATTATTGATAAACCTGTTATATGGAGGGCTTCTCCAATGCTGTGTTACACTCACACTGTGAATTTGGGGCAGCTTTTACACTTTCTCTGTTGTGATTCTCATGACAGCCCTGGGAGAAGGAGGAAGAATGATATCTCTGGAAAGAGATACTCTTGGAGAGAATAGGAATTTAAGAGACATATGGGGATTCTAACCTTTACCCATGTATACCATATGTGTATGGAAACTCGTTCCATTGCTTTCGAGCCTTCATGTCCACATCTGTAAATCAGCAACGATAACCTTTCCTTTATAGCATTGCTTTGAAAATTGGAGATACTTCAAAAAAGTGCCTTGCGCATTACTTAATACATAGAAGTCCTCAGTGTGTTATTGTTGTCATGATCCTTTCTATTATTAGTCTGAATTTAGACATGGAAACTGAGGCTTGGTGGGGGAAGGAACTTGGCAGAGCCCATAAAGGTAACAAGTGGCAGAGCCAGCACCAGGTCTATGGCCTTTGGACTCCCATTATCATCCTCATCCCTCCTTGCATATGCAAAGCTGCCCTCTCCTCCAAGGGTGGAGGTGGGAGGAGACTGCCAGTGTCACCATTGCGTCCGTTCTTCAAAATGACTTGAAGGAAAAAAAGACTTTCATATATTTGAATTGGAAGGGAATTCACTGCTTGGGTTTGTGTTTGTGTCTCCTTTTCTGGACTTTTGTGACTTAAGAGGAGTGAACTTTCCCCCAATCTTTAGGGAACACACAGGGGAGTGTGGTGGTTTTGTACATGGTGAGAGAACCCATGGAAGGTAGTGGGAAAGACAGAAGACCCATACTGCAGGGTGATTATCTTCAGGGAGGTGAGCCATGGCCCCAAGTGGTCTGAACGAGCAGGTTATGAAGGATGCTGACTTATTTATACTGTTTACTTTGTTCTCTTCTTCACTTGCTTGAGTTGTATCACAGTTTTTCCCAAGAGTTTACCTTTAATACCAACAAAGTGGTATCCAAAGGAGCTGACTCTGTGTCTTTCCTCTCCTTAGCAGAAGTCAGATAAATAACAAAGATGATTAATTGCAGGATTTCTGCTTCACAGAGATAGAAACTTTATATTGTGTTGTTTGAAATTATTCCTTTGAAGCACTATGTTCAGAGGGGTGGGCAGTAGTTTCCAATACAAATGACCCCTACATGTACTAATCCCATTTCATTTTTAAAAAAATATTTTATTTATTTATTTGACAGAGAGAGAGACCACAAGTAGGCAGAGCAGCAGACAAAGAGAGAAGGGGAAGCAGGCTCCCTGCTGAGCAGACAGCCTGATTCGGGGCTCGATCCCAGGACCCTGGGATCCTGACCTGAGCCAAAGGCAGAGGCTTAACCCACTGAGCCACCCAGGTGACCCACTAATCCCATTTCTATCTATGGTGTATCTCCTTTAGATATTGATGAAGGAGGCAAGGAAATGTCTTGTGTATTTGAAAATGCTAGAATTACCCATGTCAATGCTTGAAGTAAGTATGATCTCTGTCATCAAAAAGAAAGATCCCCTGGCACTTTACTTCAGCACAAGAAACACTGACAAATTGCTTTGGGAACTGTCTCTTCTATACCTTGATATACTTTAGTTCACCCAGTTACAGTCCCTGAGTTAGGTCCCTAGAAGTTTTATTTTCCTCCACTTATCTCTCTTCTCACCCACCTTCCATACATCAAACACTCTCCGGCAACTTCCTTTGACTTTAAGAGATAACAGCCCAGAAACTTTTGTTCTGTAAACAGTATTGAGAGCAGGAACTCCATGCTGTTTCAAAAGGCATTTTTTTTTCCTTTTCAGAATGACTTAGAACTGTCTAGAAAAAAATATGGCATGGGAGTATACTTGGGATTTTGAATGAATCACTTCTTTTGTATTTGTACCCTGGAAGAAAGACTTGGTTTAGCGAATAAAGAACTATGGACATCTGTCCTCATCATTACACTGTAACATTGGCTTGAGTACTAAGATGTACAAATGGGACATTTAGAATAATATTAAAATTTATTCTTGTGCCAAATAATATGAAAAGGGTAAGTGAGGACTTTTTCTGGAATTCTAGGTTGTTAACATACTACATTTATAGAAAAGACATGCTTGCCTGTTCAATCATTTCTTACATTTCCTTGAATGACCTGAAGAATAAGGTGAATTGAATGGTACCATAAAAATCAGTCAAAAAACACACAAAAATCATTTATTAGTTTGATTACGGTCTTCATCATGCGGAGAATTCTCTCTGAGCTTCTTGGTAGCTCAGTGAGATAGGCATTGTCTCTATTTTATGGTTGAGGAAGATGGTTCACAGAGAAGAAAGTAAAAATCCCAGGATTTATAACTTTGTAAGTAGCAGGGTATTAAAGCAAGTCTGCACTGAATTTCAGAGATCAAGCTTAGGATAATCACACAAATGTACTACTTCCTCAGACAAATTTTCTTTCTGGTAATAAATAGTAAAGTAAAATTCTCACTTGTCCCAGACTTTAGAAAAGACAAATGTCCCAGTTTAGACAGTCAGGCAGGAGGATTTCCCTCTTACTCAGTCTTTTGTTTGTTTCAAGTCTTTGACTGATTGCGTGAGGCCCACCTGCATTAGGGAGGGCAATCTGCTTTACTCAGTCCACAGTATTATTCTCATCCAGAAACACCCTTACAGACACACACAGAATAATGTTTTGTAAATGTCTAGGTACCTTATGGCCCAGTCCAATTGACACATATAATTAGCCATGAGAAGTGAATGTTATAGGCTCAATACTTGTCTCCCCCAAATTCACTTGTTGAAGTCCTAATCCCCAATGGGGTGGTATTGGGGATGGGGTCTTTGGGAAGTATTTAGGTTTAGATAGGGTCATGAGGGTAGGACCCCCATGATGGAATTATTGTACTTATAAGAGAAGATACCAAGATTCTCTTTCTCTCTGTAGGACACATAAGTACACAGTGAGAAGGAAGCCATCTGCAAACCAGGAGGAGGCCCCTCACCAGAACGGTACCATGCTGGCACTCTCTGATCTTGGCCTTCTGGCCTCCAAAAGTGCAAGACAATATATCTCTGTTGTTTAAGCCACCTACTTTGTGATGTTTTGCTAGGGCAGCCTGAACTGATTAAGACGTTATCTGTAACACTTGGGGATACCCCAAGCTGCAAAGTATAGACACCCTGACAATGAGTCACATTAGCAAATGGGTCAGTGTTTCTCATGCTGTCAGAAAGCCAGAGCTAGGTGGCAGTCCAGGGCTCAAGAATGGTATAGCCTTTCCCCACCCCCAGAAATTCCCCCTGCATTTACCTGAGGGACGTGATCACCCTGACCGGCAAGGGATGCTGGGGATGTGAATATTTTGATCTATAATTTCTAAAATTAAAATATGTATATATAGAGATATGTATATATATGTAGTCTAGATATATGTAAGCTCTCTTGAATGAGGAGAGGTGGAATTACGTCTTAGGGCATCTACCTATGCTCTTTCTTGGGCCACCATGTGCTAGTTCTGTGAATGACACATTTGGTTCAGTTGACTACTCTGTCTCCCATGACTCTTTTGAAAGCAATGAATGAGGGACGCCTGGGTGGCTCATTCGGTTAAGTGTCTGCCTTTGGCACAGGTCATGATCCCAGGGTCCAGTAATCGAGACCTGCATTAGTCTCCTTGCTCAGCAGGAAGCCTGCTTCTCCTTCTGCTTGCCGCTGCTCCCCCTGCTTGTGCGCGCACGCTCTCTCTCTCTCTCTCTCTGACAAATAAATAAATAAAATCTTAAAAAGAAAGGGAGCAATGAATGAGGGGAAGCCATGCAGTCTGACCTGGGCCATGACGCCTGACCGTACCAAGGACTGGACATGGTTTTCAGGAGACCACAGTCTCCAGTCCCCTCAGGCTTATTAAGGATGAATGATAGTGACAATACTTGGCAAGGTTAGCGTGAATATTAAATGAGCTGTTTCATATCAAAGCACGTTATAAACTGCAAAATGTTATCTTGTTCTAAAGAACTAACATCATGACTTTTATTATTAGTGGTGGAAACCTTGCTGCGAACAGAAGTAAATGGCTAAGGAAGGGCTTCTGGCCAGCCATTGGTGAGAGAAAGGTGACTAGCTGGTGGCACGAGTTCTCTTGCGACCAGTAGTCAAGCTGAGACTCCACAGCAGTGGTCCTGTGCCCTAGCAGTCACATCTTCAAGGCCCAGGTGTGTCCTGCTTAGCCAGACCAGCTGCAGTTGGCATAAGGCTTGACCTAGAAGAAGTTCACGTTCATGATTTCCCTATGATGCCTGCTTCACCTTCCATGGCCCTTTGCTATTTTCACTGCTGTCATGCTATCCAAGGCCAATTCAGTTTAACAAACATTTACTGAGGACAGAGAGAAAGCCAGAAATAGGTATGACCCAAACCCTATCACTATGTTGCTTCTGTTCCTAGGAGATCCGTTCATCTCTTCTTTTCTTCTAAGGTAGAGAATTATCCCTTTCCAGAGGTCTGATAGATAACCATATATAATATCCTTTTATTTAATGCCGTTTTCAATTTTGTCTGTAGGTCTTACAATTATTAAATATTGAGTGCTGAGTATAGTGTTATATTTATTTTGGTCTAAGTATGACGTGAAAGTCTATTTCTCCACATTGTTATCAGTCTGAAAACCTCTTATGGACGAAATGTGTGTGTGTGAATCGTTAACCATTTCTCTTTGCTACAAAGTGACTCTTTCATTCAGGTTTTCCATCTATTCAGTTTGTGCCAGTATCAATTTTTAGTATTATTTTTCTGTAATATGCATTGCTCTCTGAAAAGATTGTTCCTTCTTCATTATACATTTTCAAAATTATATATACTCTGTAAGCTTTCCTTCCTGGTGACATTTAAAGCAATTTTTCAAGAAAAAAGGCATGTTGGGATTCAGATTCAATTTGTATGAGATGTAAATGATTTGGGAAAATTGGTCCTTTTAAAATGTATTGTCTTCCACCCGCTCTTTTTCACAGACTCAAGTCTTTATTTGTGTCTTTTATTAAAATATTGCAGAGTTATTCATGTAGAGCACACAGAGTTCTCAGGTGAATGAGAGTTCTTTCCCATTACAACTTCAGCTGCACAATGGGAATTGGTGTGTGTGTGTGTGTGTGTGTGTGTGTGTGTGTGTGTATCTTCTTCCAGGTTACCTATCAAATGTTATTAATTAAAACAGTTTCTCAGCTTATTCTCTTGGGGTATCTGACAATAAAATCATACCGCCCCACATGTTTTATCACTTCTTTTACAATAATCTAACCTTTCATGCTATCTCATTTTTGCTTTCAGTGAGCAGTATTTCTATAGTATTAATAACAGTGAAACCGGACACATTTATTTTACCATAGATATAGCTTTTAGATTGAAATATGGACTTTATTATGGTAAAGTAGTTTTCCCCTATTCCTGTATTTTAGTATTTTATCAAAAGAATGTCACCAATTTTTGACATTTTTCCTACTTGTACTAGGAACATTAATCCACTTATGCCAGATATTATGTATATTTAGATCATATTTTTCTTCTTTAATCTACTTGTGTCAAGTGTTATATTAATAGATGTCCTTATCTATTTATAGTACTTCTCTCTGAAAAGAAAAAAAAAAAAACTTGGAGAATCTTAGTAAAAGATTTCCTCATACCAGGTCACCCTTGAAATAAGTGTCCCTAGTCCCAGGGCATGTGTCCCTGGGATCAGTTTCTAATCTGGGATGCCATCTTGAAAGCAAATTTGTAGTTTTCAACTGTAACCAGAGTAAGGGGCTCCTTTGGAGAAGCCTGTGGACCAAGGGTCCACTTTGGAGGTCTGAGCTGTTCCAGGAACAATTCACTATTTCCAAGGCTTGTTTTTGTGATACTGGTTTTAAGTTGTTCGGTTTGGACGCCTGAGGGTGGCCAACATTACTGCTGTTTTTTCCTCTACTGTTGGAGGAAATTCGCCCGGAGAACAGAGAGGCTTTGGTGGTTCCTCAGCTTTTCTGTAAACAGTTACCTGAGTGATCTGTTCCATGATTTTCCAAACTGGGATCCGTGGCATCTTCTGGAGGGATTTGCTGCAAGTATAGCAAATAATTAAACAGTCCGGCTGTTCGTCTTCTCTCTCTTTCTAGTCCCACAACCCCCAACCCTTGTGTCTTATTCTTCATCTTCTCTTTTATCTATTTCCGGGTTGTTGGTCCCTTGCCTGACAAGATGGGCGGGATTGGTGGCCACAAGACCTCATGAACTCGGAATGCTGAAAGCTACAGAATTTCACAAATTCCCCTTGAGGGTCTTGAAACAGTCCGATGGCGTGCTTTCAACCACGGCTGAATTTCACCATCACCTGGGGGTCCTCTCAAACATGCTGATGCATGGGCCCACCACCCATGAGGTAAATCCCATCTGCCACTCCCTCCAGGACTGACTGCACAGAATGAGGTCTTACCCAGGGCCTTCGCTCCTTGCTTGGCAGCCCCATGGTGACCCCAGGGAAGCTGCCTCCCAGGGAGGCCAGGCACCTTAGATATAACTGCCCCTTCTTCTTGCTTCTCTTCTCAGGATAACTAACTTCTTCAGTTACTTCCTTTCAGTTTTACAAGCGTTAGTTGTTAGTTGGTTTGTTGGATTTGTTGCATCGGGGGGCAGGGGGATGAGTTAACCATTATTCTCAGTGCACGGCACACCATTATCATGGTTAATGGTCACTCCTGCCTCCACCTCACCCTTTCCTGCACTTTTCCTTAATTTTAACCTAATGTTCCCCTTCTGTTCTAGGATCCTACCTACATTTGGTCATCATGTCTCCTTAGGATCCTCTTGGCTGTGATAGTTTCTCAGACTTTCCTTGTGTTTGATGACCTTGACAGTGTTGAGGTCCTGGGTTAGACCTGGGTGGTGGGTTTTAGGGAGGAAGACCACAGAGGTAAAGTCATTTTCATCCCATGATATCAAAGGTACGTACTGTCAACATGGCTCATCACTGTTGATGTTGACTTTGATGACCTGGCCTAGGTCATGTTTTTCAGATTTTTCACTGTAAAATTATCATTTTTCCTCCCTTTCCATGCTGTCTGCTTTGGAAGGATGTCCCGATGTAGAACCCACTAGTAAGGACTAGGAGGCTTTATTCTACCCCCTTGACATAGAGCATCTACATAGACTATTTGGAATTCTTTTCAGGAGAGATATCTCTTCTCTCTCTGTTTATTTAGTTCATCATTTATTTATATCAGCTCATGAATATTTATTTTATACTTTGGATTATAATTCAATATTACTTTATTTATTTATTTTTTAAATTAAATTTAATTTTTTTTCAGTGATCCCAAATTCCTTGTTTATGGACCCCACCCAGTGCTCCAGGCCATACGTGCCCTCCTTAATACTCACCACCAGGCTCACCCAACCCCCCCCAAAAAAAACCCTCAGTTTATTTTTCAGAGTCCACAGTCTCTCATGGTTTATCCCCCGCTCTGATCACACCCAATACTACTTTATTTTATCGCTTGAATGAAATTGTTTTAGCTGGCCTCTGAGAATGCTTTCGGTTGCTTTCTGTGTCCTTTTGACATGCAACTTCTCTCTCTCTCCCTCTCTCTCTTTCTCTGTCTTTTACCACTCATTTTGCCCTCTCTTGCACTTCTCTCTTTAACAACGTCCTGCTTTTCTGGCACTACAAGATGGCCCGGGTTCATCTTGAGCATTTTCTGCCTTGGTCTTGGAATCAGCCATTTCTCAAGGATCCCTGGTTCTTTAATTGAGAATATTATTAAAAACCATGATCTTGGCACTCGGTGTCCTTATTGTTACTGGGCTGTCCTCTCCATGGACAGAGCAAGGAGATACATGTGTGTATATACACAGGGCAGCATGTAACCATCTGTATTGAATGTTAAGTTACATTTGCATTCATACTCATATCTCCAACTACAGTCTGTTAGCACATGGGTCATTGGAACCTCCTCCCCGTGCTTGTCAATAATGTCTCACTCAATAGCGAGAAACCTGGTTCCCACCCTCCACCGTGCACTTATTGAATTGTCCCATTCTATGGTATGAGCATGATCAAGACCTGCTCCCAAGGAAAATGACTTTATCTACTAGGTATGGGGCCATGTATAGTTTCTTTAGCCTTTAGTCTTCTGATTTCATTCATTTCCAAAATTACTTGGCTCACCTTTATCTTCTGTCCCCTTTGCTGAGGTTATCTCATACATCCATCATACACTTAGATTCACTTGCCGCAGTCTGCCTTCCTTCTTGGGATCCCCTGACCTCCTAAATGATTTTTTAAAAATTTACATGCATTAAGGTTTCCCTGTGCTATAAAGTTCTATGGGTTTTGTCAAATGCATAGTGTCTTCTTTCTAGGGAATATTGTTTCACTATAAAAATTATTATATGTTCGTCTTCACCTGGAAATTGGCTATTCTGGATTCATACATGATTTTTCCCACAAATAATGTATTTCTTTACTTAATAAGCATATATACAGCGCTTACCGTGTCCAGGCACTATTTTTGGTGCTTTACAAGTATTCATTCATTTAATCCTTATAATAGTTCTAGGAGACAAGTGCTATTATTAGCCTTGTATTATAGACAAGGAAATGGAGGCAAAGGAAGGTTACATAACTTTGCCAAGGTCACACAGCTAGGATGTGTTTGTTAGCCAAGGCAGACAGTAAATGTGGCTTCTGATTAGATGTTCATATCACATTGGTAACTGGCTGGAGCCGAATGGAGGCTTCCTGCATGGCTGACCCCTAGTGAAGTTGAGCTCTGGTAGAGGTGCATAGCAAGCAGCCGCCGAGATGGAGAAGCTTTGAACAGCCTCCTCCAGCGGTTATGAAATTGATGAAATAGAATAATTGATGGTCACTTTACTGAATAATTTACCAATCAAATCATTCAGAAAAGCAGTAAGATGCGAAATGGGAAAACAAGGGAGAAATGAGTTGGGACCAGGGAAGGATCAATAAGAACCAGCAAGGTTGAACACTGCCGGCCGAGGCCGGGTGTGTTGAAGGAAGACAGGTCTCTGCTGGCCTTGCTTCTGACTTCAGAAGGCAGGATGTGCTAGACTGCCTGGCTTGTTTCTTGCCACACAGCATTGCCGGAGAGCCTGCATCGGCTCACAGTGGACTCGGAGTTGGTCTTTTTCTCACTTGTCTGTTCTTTGTGCGTGAACATCTGTCTAACTTATCATTGCCTCAAGTGCGGAGCAGCTTGTGGTATTAGGATTCTTCCTAGATCCACCAGATCCTTGTTGCGAATGGGGGAACACTTCACCCGTGATGAAGGATTTTGCCTGTTACCTTGTTTAATCTGTACAGCTGTTTTTTTTTTTTAAAGTATTTATTTATTTGAGAGAGAGAGAGAGAAAGAATCTCCAGCAGACCCCGCACTGAGTGTAGAGTCCAATGTGGGGCTCCATCCCAGGACCCTGAGAGCGGACCTGCGCCAAAACCAAGAGTCAGATGCTTACCCAACTGCACCACCGAGGCACTCCTTGTGCAACTGCCTTGGAGGTCGTGTCACTATCTGTGCTTCACAGGAGAGGACCAGTGCACAAGAAGTGCACAACTGTCCTGCTCAGAGTCTCAACAACTCAAACTTCTGACTGTGAATTCCATTCCTTCCCCTCTCTGCGGTTGCCTTCGCCTCATATGCCACGGGGAAAGAAAAATCAGATCCGCAGTCAAAGAGCTGGCTCTCTGTGATAACAACTCCATTAATTTTAGTCATTTCTGCCTTCTTTACCCCATCCATTATCCCACATAGACATCTGTGAAATATCACTTGGGAATCAAAGACATTTCCCTTGTAGTGTAACTTCAAGATTAAATGGCCATTTTGAACGTTCATTTTTCTAATCTTGTTTCGTGTCTCTACCATGAGCACTTTTGCCGCTCTCCAGGCTTTCGTGGTAACTTATCTTAATTAACTGTGAAGGAACCAGAGTGACCGAACAAAGAGAAATGATGTCGGCTTTAGAATCAACTCAGACAAACAAATAGATGGAACAGAATTTTCTGGAAGGGTCCTGCGTGTGGTCTCACAGTCTTGTTTGGAGAATCTCCAGAGAATTGTGCCTAGGAAATATCAAGCCTAGTTTTCTATTTCTCACAACTGAGAGTCCAGATGATTTCTGTGCAATGACAGTAATAACCACTAAATCTCTGTACTAATGAAGAACTCACAAAGTACTTGAGTCAGGATCTAACTGTGGATTAGACATGTCCAACTTCCTTCCAATTCTTACGGTATGTGCTAAGGGCTAGACTTCTTTAGCATTTTTGTTATTTTACCTAAACAGGTCATGAGCAGGTACATCAGATTTCTTTGCTCAACGGAATTTACCTTCATTTGATTGTATGTATTGTATTGTATGCATTGTAGTAATATTTGCACATCATAAAATTCCATATCCATGCATTGTGGCTGGTTCACTTATATTACAATGACCATCTAGCTGGGTTTTAAACAGATTGGTTTCCAACCAGTAGCTTTGAGATATTAATATTGATAAGCCAAAGAATAACCGAATGGGAGACATTACAAAGAAAGATTTAGTTCTAAGATAACTGGATGCACTATGCACATTATGGGCCATAATTTGTTCAGTTTCACAATGATATTAATACTGAAAACAAAAATTCTTGACTTCTGGTGATGTTCAGAATTCTTCTAAGCAAAGTTTCAGTGATGGTCAGAGATCAGGTCCATCATGGGCCATTTTTTCTTTGGGGGATTCCAAGGACAATTGGCTATTACTGTCAACCCACTGTCTTTAACTTCTGCTCCGAAAGTGACAGCTTAGCAAAGAAGGTGTTGCTCATAATTATTCCCGTTGCTTATCTGAAACACCATAGATGAAATAGCCATTCTGTGTGTTATGTTTCTTCCCCACTGCTGGTCAGCTGGTATCTATTAAAATCCCCCATATTAAGAAGTTTGGGTGGGAAATAGGACTATTGCTTATTTTATTTTAGGATAAGAGATTCTTTCCATCTTTCCGATTGCTAAAAGTCCCTAAATTTCTGTAATGCACTCTTTTATTGTAAAGTACATTGAGAGAAGTTCAACTCAAAAGAATGAATTATTATAGTCATATACAAATAGCCTCTTCCTAGTATCTTTTTAAATTGTTTTTAATTAGTCTTTGGTAACAATTCTTTTTTTAAAAATTTGATTTAATTTAAAAAAAGATTTTATTTATTTATTTGAGTGAGAGAGCAGAGCAAAAGAGAGAGCACACAAGTGGCGGTGGGGGGTCGGTGAGCAGAGGGAGAGGGAGAAGCAGGCTCCCCACTGAGCGGGGAGCCAAACACTGGACAATTGTTGTCTTTTTTTTTTTTTTTTTAAGATTTTATTTATTTCTTTGAGTGAGAGAGAGAGAGAGAGAGAGCACAAACTGGGGGTATGGCAGAGTGGGAGGAAGAAGCAGGGTCCCTGATGAGCAGGGATCCCAGTGCAGGGATCTGTGCCAGGACCCTGGTATCATGACCTGAGCCAAGGCAGATGCTTAACAGACGGATCTACCTATGTGCCCCTTTTTTCTAATATTAGAAGGAAATCTAAATACATTTCTTTGAAATATAAAGTACTTCAGAGAATATAAAGGTGAAAAGATAACTGTAAAGACCACTTTCTCTCTCAGTCTAGTCTAGTTTATGTAATAGTAATAATCCAAGTCATAATGATAAGTAGGTTTTGTCTATTCTGAAACCCACCCAACACTGTTTCAATTGCCCGGGCTTTTCAGTATTCTTTGGACCTTGATGGAGGAAAGTTCTTTTTATCATTTGAAAATGTTGAGAAGATATTTACATATTGGTAAAAATTCGAATAATTTTTCTGAAGTTACATAAAAATAATCCTTGAGAGAATTATGATTGAGATTGCCTTAAGTAGATAAATTAATTTATAGAAAATTGATTTTTTAAATTGAGTCTTCAGAATCAGGAGGTTTCTGCAAGTTTCCAGTTCTCTTTTAGGTATGGAGGTGAATTTCTGATATCTATAACTATAAATCCCTCTGTAATTTAGCTCTGTGGGCATTTGTATTAACACTCTTTTCTAAATATCTCTCAGTTACCTTTTTGAACATGAATTATTTTGTTATTGTGACTATGTTACTAAATGTGTAGGATCTTATATCTTTTGGTTTGTTGTTCATTTTTAATTTTACTGAATAAGATCAGTGACATAGAATGCCTATTCTTTGGAACTAATTGAGACCTCCTTTTCTGACTTATTACACGTTCTATTTCTATTACTGCTCTCAAAAAGAGATATACTCTTTGTTTCTTTGCTATTATTAATTACATTTTTCAGCTCTTTGAAATTTCTTATTTTTCTTCTACTTGCTTTGAGATAGATGAGTTAAAATCTTCAACTATATTAGATAATTTAACTATGTACCCCTGTATTTCTATGAGTTACAGATTTTTGCATTTTGAGACTATCTTGTTAGGAGTATACCTAAAAAAGCAGATTTTAAAATAAATATCTTGTAGGGTTTTTCCCTATTAAATATTACTTGATAACTTATGTTTGTCTTAAAACTTAATTTTTTTGGGCCTAGTGAATTTTTGATAGACTTTGTATTTATTTTTAAGATTTTATTTATTTATTTGACAGACAGAGATCACAAATAGGCAGAGAGGCAGGCAGAGAGAGGGAGGTGGAAGCAGGCTCCCTGCTGAGCAGAGAGCCTGATGTGGGGCTCAATCTCAGGACCCTGGGATCATGACCTGAGCCGAAGGCAGAGGCTTTAACCCACTGAGCCACCCAGGCGCCCAGACTTTGTATTTTTGAACCTATGTGTTTTTTGTTTCTAATGTGTCTCTTATAGACAATATTTTGACCTTTTTTTTATTAGCAAATTCGTTAGTCTCTGTCTTTAGTTGATAAGTTTAACCTGTTTATACTTCTCATAAATATCATTGTTAGTGTTTATTTCTGCCATTTTATTTCATATTCTCCATTTATTGCACCCCTACCCTCCCTCCCTGTCTTTTTCCATATATGTACTTTTCTCTTTTCTATTGGCTAGATTTTATTTTCTTTTACTAGTTTGAAGATTGTACATTTTATTTTTTTTCTTGTGATGGTTGTCCCTAACTTAAGACCACTATTGTGTATATTTGTCCTGGGGATTTTCTTAAATTAGGGACTTTTCTGTACTCAAAGAGTTGAGGACTTTTTTTCTTTTTCCAAAAAATAGATTATATCTGCTTATATGATATTGGAACTATTCCTTTCTTCCAGGTTTTGTCAAATTTGTATTAAAACTCTGGTCTTAGTTTTATTTTTCTGAAGAATTTCAATGATAATGGTACTCTAAGAAATATGAGTGTAAGTTCACTCATGTTTTCTAATATGCCAGATCAGTACTATATAACATATATTCCCTAGGAAATAGCTGACTTTATTTATATTTTATGTGTATTGTTGGAGTGTTGTACCTACCATTTTCTTATAATTTAAATATATTCAGGTTTTCTTTATTTATGGTATTTTTCTCATGTTTCATGCTTTTAATTTGATCTTCTTTCATTTTTACTTAGTGTATATGCCAAAGATTGATTCATTTTGTGGGGGGAAGGGTCTTTTCAAAGAATAAACTCTTGGTTTTATTAATCAGGTGTTTGTTTTGTAACCCATATCAAGTTAAATTTTTAATAATTATTGATTTATTTCTGATACTTCCCTTGGGTTCAATTTGCAGCTTATTTCCTAGTTTCTGGTGTTTAATATGTAATTCTTACTCTAATATTACTTGTTTTATAAGATGTTCAAGATTACACTTATTATTTTGAATAAGCACATCTGACAAGTTTATAAATGTGATGCTTTCACTGTTGTTCACTTCAAAATATATTATTTTAGTCCTGTCTTCCTGTTTTACCAAAGAGCATATTGGAAGTTTCTTTCATTTGTTTTTTTCTGATTTCTAGGAGACTGGATATATTTTTGGTTATCCCTTTTTATTATTAACTTTATATTCAGTAAATGCAGCCTTTTGGAACTTTTAAAATTCTTTGTGGCTTAATACTTAAGATTTTGGAATGTTCATATGTATTATAAAATAAGCATATTTTGTTAAGTACAAAGTTTTACAAACAATTGTCTTTCATACACGCGCACACACACACACACACACACACACACACAATTCCAGATGACATAGGTCTACTGAGTTATTAAATTTTCCTGTAAGTCTATTCATTTTTTTCCTTTTTATCTATTTTTACCGAGGGAAGAATTTTTGAAACCGAATTTGTGAATTCCACTTTCATTCCAAATTTTTGCCCTAGATATTTTTATTCTATATTTTTAGTTACATAAAGTTCATGAATATTATAACATCATTTTGATTTTACATTTTATTGTCATAGAATCTCTCTCTTTGCCTCAGTTCTTGCTTTTGACTTTGTACCATTTTTGTCTCACATAGAGTTTTTCTGTGTCTATTTTGTTTTCCTATTTTATATGGTTCATCCCTTCCTATTTTTATAAATTTTTAAGGTTTGTATGTCATCCTATTTTAGACTTGTCATTAGTACCATAATGCTGGATTTTTGTTTATTTTAAAAATTTATTTTGATAATCACTTCTTAATGAGAAAGTTTAAGCCATTTACATTTAATATTACAGGTTTCATATTTTATGTTTTCTCTTTCTTTCTTTTTTTTTTTTTTAAAGATTTTATTTACTTATTTGACAGAGAGAGAACACAAGCAGGTATAGCAACAGGCCAAGGGAGAGGGAGAAACAGGTTCCCTACTGAGTAAGGAGTCTGAAGCAAAGCTTGATCCCAGGACCCTGGGATCAGACCTGAGCCAAAGGCAGCTGCTTAACTGACTGAGTCACTGAGATGCCCTATGTTTTTTCTATATGCTCTGTTTTTTTTTGTTTCCCTCATTTATTGGCCTTTTATTTGTGTGTGTATATGTATGTGTATGCTTTTTAAAATACATATATACTTTTGACCCTTGCACTGATGTGTTAATTATACAGTGTATAGAATTCTACCCTTGAAACTTCAAAGATATTGCTTCTGATTTGTAGTAATTGCCAAATGGTGCTGATGAAAAGCAAAATGTAGATTTTTCTAGGGGGTCCTTGTACATTTCTTTAAAAATGTTATGTTTTTGTTGCTATCCATGGAATGGAATTCCAACATTTTACTAAGATATATTTTATGTGAGTCATCTATAAATTCATGAACTTGTTATTCAGTGTGCTTTTGCAGTATGAAGAGCCATGTTTTTCTTCATATCAAGGACTTTTTTTTCTGCTATTAATTGATTAATGAGTCTCTTCTTTTCATGTCTTTATGTTTTAAAACCCTTACTAAATGGAAGTAGGACTATCTAGATTGATCCTCCAGCATTGAGCATAGTGCCTTTAGTGTATCAGATGCATTATAAAGTCACTTAATTTGAAAATGCCCTCAGCAAAGAACACAATGCCTGAATCTTGATGGGTTCACTTACAAAGAGCTCATACACATTAAGTATTCCTTGAAGACAGAGCCGGATTATGCTAGCTGGAAAAAGCATTTAATGTGAAAATAGTGGCTTGAGTGAAGGTGTGGAGCTAGAGAGGCACAAGGGAGGTTCGGGCAGCAAGCATGGCCTTGTTAGAATAAAGGGTATGGACTAAGATGTAGTAAAATATGCAGCTGACAAAATGGGTGCCAGGATCTAGATGGTTTTGAACACTACATCAAGAAGTCTTTGTTTTTTATGAAGCAGACAGTGAGAAGCATAGGAGGGACACCATTCATGGGATGCTGTGGGAAAATTAATCTGACTGAGTCGTATGGGGGACTGGATTTGAAACAGAAAGGCAGAAGGAGAGAGGAGAGCCAATAATACCAAAGATGGCTGGTGGAAGGTTAACCCAAGGAAAAGCCAGAGTTTAAAGAGGTAGAGGACAGTCAACAAGCTGACTTTATTGTGGCAAAAAGATTATTTCACCTTCAGATTTATTGAGGTTCTTGTTCTTATAGACCATCCACCTGGGGAAATCCAATAGGCAGAAACCAGATATCAGACATGGGGAAGGGACAACCCATGGTCATAGTGTGAAGGTCCAAGTGCCTTAGAAGGTCTAGTAATTTTTTTGTTCCCAAGGGGGCTTAAAATCTACTTGAGAGGTCAAGGTAATGCAGAGAATGTAATTCAGGGCTAAATTGGTGTGACACACCTTGTTTTCTGTAGAATTTAGGGGAAAAGGGAATTAATGACTTATTAGAGACATTGAAAAGTTGCCTTGGCCTTGATGGATGGGGAGGTTTTAGCTGGGAGCAAGAGCTGGGAAGGCCGACATTGTCACTATCTTGTAAAATTAGTGTGTATCTATATGACATAGTCAGCATGCATAGAAGACTTGATAACTATCCTGCTGAAGGGCAGGTGTGGGATCCCCATAGAGTTCTGCCCTTCTGTACTTTGTGCCCTACTTTGGTGTTGTGTGTACTTCCATCTACATTACATCTGAAGTGGGTCTGTGTCTTGGGACTGTAGCTGGCACCAGGTAGCTAGCTTAAGGACAGATGCAAAGTGTGAGACTGGGAGGGATTTAGGCCCCTGTAAACAGGATGGTGCTTAATCCCTTGGAAAGTAATACAAGGCAAGATTTTACAGTCTTTAGGTGATTTTCTTTCCCAGGAAAGCCCAACGTGAATTATACAGCTGTGTACCCTCAGATTGGCATTAACAGACCAACCCCTTCCCCTCCAAAAGTCCCATCTACCAGCCCCTCCCCAAAGAACGAACTGCACAAACTAATTTTGCCTCAAGTTTCCCACAGCATGGTTCTCTCTGCTTTCTAGGAAGAGGGAGTAAGACACATGACTGGTGTGTGTGTGTGTGTGAGAGAGAGAGAGAGAGAGAGGGTATTTACTAAGAGTTTTACAGAACAACATGGTGAAGTCAGACTTCTTCTGAGGTCTCACTGATTCCTGTGTGAAACATTTGGCCTAACATTCCCCAGTTCCTGCTCCCTCTACTGATCACGTAAGGGGATCATCTGGCCACTTACGCTGCAAATGGAGAATTGCTCCCATCTCCCCAGACAGATCCTGCTTATCTTTCATGGTTCAGCTCAAGTATCATGACTTCAAAAGAAATCCTCACCCCGACCCAGACTCTGCCCAGGGTCCCTTCACCCTGTTCCTTTAGCTGCGTTTGAAGCACTGACCTCTCTGTCTGGTCATTGTTGGTTGAATCGTCTGCAGACTTTGAATTTCTTGAGTGTGTGGGGTCTCTGATAGTTGTCCCTGTGTGCTCAGCTCTAAGCCCTGTGCTTGGCCATTGCAGTCTTCCCACAGGGGCTTGTGAGTGGCTAGATGAATGGATGGATGTTGTTAAAACATGGGCTTTGATACATTTTGTGCCCACATTATGTCTGTAACCACGTTCATGGACGAGCTGATTATTGTTAGTCTATGTGAATGGATAAAGTGGATGTGGTATATCTATACACAATGGAATACTGCTCAGCCATAAAAAAGAATGAAATCTCGCCATTTGCAACAACATGGGTGGAGGTTACGGGTATAATGTTAAGTGAAATAAGCCGGTCAGAGAAAGACAAATACCTTATGATTTTGCTCACATGTGGAATTTAAGAAAACAAACAAATGAACAAAGAGAAAAAGAGACAAACCAAAACCAAAACCAAAACCAAAACAAAAAACCCAGACTCTTAACTGTAGAGAACAAACTGGTGGTTAGCAGAGGGGAGATGGTTGGGGAGGTAGGTGACACTGGTGTAGGGCATTAAGGAGTGCGCCGCCTGTCGTGATGAGCACTGAGCTCTGTATAGAATTGGTGAATCACTATATTGTACACTTGAAACTAATATTGTTACTCTCTGAAGTCTAATTCAGTCTTTGAAACAATTCCACCAGGGAAAAATAGTATCCCAGTATGTTAGCAGGTTGCCTGACATTATAATCAAGTGATTTTACCTTCTCTATTCAGTCCTAATATTCTCAATCCCAGTCCCACAGTGGGGAGGAGCCCAACTTTGGTGATGCTGGGACATCTGTGCTCTCCCTGCTCATGGCCTGAGGTCAATGCCAGAGGAGAGTGGGGGCATGATCTGCCATCTGGGTCTCTGGAAGACCTAAGCAACCATCTGGCTTTCGGAAGGACTTAGACCAGCAGCCACATGGGTGCTGCAGATCTTTGCCTCCAGGCGTGGGACCCACTCTCCCTCCTGCCTGGATCCAGATACAGGTTCTGAGGATACTGTCACTCCTTTTCCTCATGCAGAAGGATACAGAACTCACTGGGCCAGAAAAATGAGAACTGAATTCTCTGCATGTTTGAATAACCTCTCCACTGTTCCCTCCAATGCAATCAGAGAAAATCTTGCTGCCTGGATAGAGATAAGGTGCATCCCTCCCCGGCATATGTTTCCTTCTCTCCCTTCCTTGGAGAAAATACCAGGTGCCATTGGCTCCTAACTAGACTGAACTCTGCCTTCAATTTCAACGGTTTGGCACACTTGCAATATCTCTGCCGCTGCACCTGTTGTGCTGTCTCTGAGAAATTCTTCGGCAGCTTTCCTGGGAATGGGTGTTTGTGAAATGGAAATATGGAGGCCTGTGAAAATGCTTTTACCCCAGGACAAATGCTGCAACAAACTGCTCTCCGGGGGGTTCCATTCAGGAAAATGGAGGCACAGCGCTCTCATCATTGTCACTAGCAGTATTGTGACACGTCTATTCACATACGGACAATAGCCACGAAAGGAATATTTCTCCGTGCAACCTTCCAGGGAAATAGTATGGATTATTAATTTTGCATTTTAGAAGGTGGTAGAAGGGGTACAGAAGTTGGAGCTGTAGTGAGAGAATTTGCATGTTAGGGTAGAAACAAGAAGGGGTCTGGATGGATTAAGGCTTTGGCCAAGAAATGGAGATCATATGTTGATTTGAAGATCTGTAAGGCTCCCCGGTCTTAGGGTTTCAAAGATTTTTTTTCCCCCTCTACTAGCATGGAGTCATGAGCAAATCCAGCTGTATTTCATGCCACAGAATTAACTTTCACAAAGGATAATGTGTCATTAGCTGACTTAGGAACCAGAGCAAGGAAACAATGATGCATCGTCACCACTGAGCACCTTGCTGCACCTGGGGATGATGGTGATGGTGATGGCAATCATGATGAAGAAGACGATTTATTAGCAGGAATTGTGGCCCAGAAGTATTCCTCCCAAATCAGTCCAGTGGGGGAATAAAGGCTCTATTGTCACATAAATCATGGCAAAGCAGTCTTCTGAGTTGCAGCAAAGGAGACACGGGTGTGGACTTCCAAGTGTGGTTTGGATTCTGAAGCAGTTCCAGGGGACTGAAGAAGCATGCGGAGACATCTCTGGGACAAGACACTCTAGGTGTCACACCAGGATCCATGGGTGGGGCAGCTGAGGCAAAGGAAGGCTCAGTTGGCTTTTCCGCGGGTCCCATACCTCACTTTAATTGCACAGATGCACTATCCTCCTCTAATACACCGTACCCACACACACTCCCTACGCACATGCCCTCAACCCTCACACGTATCCCACATACATACATGCAGCTCTGTGCACACAGTTCCCACCTGATGTCCACAAACCCACCACTTACCACCCTACCAAACACAATCCCCCTTATAGCTTACACATATCACCTACATACTCCCATATACATGTTCTCTAATCTGTTCAAGCTCGCAGCCCCCCAGGTACCCTGCCCACATCTTAAGATACACACCTGCTTGCCTGTCCCCATCCCTCTCACCTGCCCCCTGCACATACCTCTGGCCCATACACATTCTCCCTCCCCCCATGTACACACATGTCCACACAGACATACAGATACATTCAGATGCCCCCACAGTCATAGTCATCCACACATACTGATAGTCATGCAGTCAACAGGGGGACAGAGTTAGGAGAAAAACTTTATCTGTGTGTGGTTATTATACCTAATCTGTCTTTCTCTTTTCCTGTCTTTGCTTCTCCCTCCCTCTCTCCCTCCTTCCCTGACTATTCTTTGCAGAGGAATTATTTTCATTTTTCGTATACATCATTTGCTTTGCCTAAAATGGAGCCTGTTGCTCAAGTTACCATTTATCTACTTTTTGATTAACTCAGATGAAGAATGAGTTGCTTGAGAAAAATTGACTTGGGGGATACTTTTGTATTTATCCAGCTTCTCTCACAACCAGGCCATCCAGCCATGCTAGAATCTTGAAATCCATTGAGATGAGATTAATTTCTTTGACTGTTCAGGTGGAGAATGCAAGGACTAGAGCAAGTAGTGTCCTGTACTCTGCCCATCAGCTTTGTCCTTGGTCCTCTTCCCCTTCTCTTGTCGATAGGAAGGCAAAGCCAGGCCCGAACATGCTGGAACTCACCATCCATGTCCTAGAAGAAGGACACAGGTGCACACAGAGCCCTGCTATTTGCTTTTCATTTTCTCTTAGCTGAAAAGTCTATTGATTCAAAGGCATTGACTCTGTCCCTTTGGATGACAGAAGGCACATACATTTTTGCAACTTCTCTTTAGCAGTTCAGCCAAATGAGATGACATTAAAAAACCCTGTGGCATCCCTCCTGTCGTTGACAAGAGGTCTTTGATTTGGGCACAGTTATGAAAGGTTTAGGTGCTTGCCTTCTTGTGCCATCCAGATCTGAAGCACTTTGGGAATGCAGAAGGGCCTCTTGCTTCTTGCAGATCTTACAACAGGGAGCTTAAGCCTCATCTGACCATTGCCCAAGGAACCGTGGCAGATTTCACACCCCAAATGGAACTCATACTTCTAGAAGACAGAAAAGGGTGGGAAATGAAGCCATTCACTAAAAAAAAGAAATGTCTGATTTATGTTCAGAGGGTGTTTCCAAAGAGAAGCATTTTTTTCTGAATCATGGTCTCACTATTTCACAGGAGGAACAGAGAAAACTGCCCCAGCATGGCTAGACACATAGGCCAACAGAAATGGAAGGAGAGGGTAAACAGGCTACATGTGGGATTGGGAAAGCAAATGGACGAAGTTCACGTTCACAGATTCTTACTTGTTGTGGGGTTTTCCTTTTAATTTTGTGCCATTGTTCCAGTTTTCCCATGAGGCTGGAGAGGCTAATGGGTATAGTTCAAGAGTAGGCAAATCTGACAAAAGATATCACCTCACTTGCAGTGTAATGAAACTGTAGGTGAGGGCCCGGGTTTGAGTCTTCCTAACAACACTTCTGATACCACTGGGGTTGTGGTAAGAATTGAATGAGATTGGGTAGATAGAATCAACTACAATTAAGTAAGATTAAAAAGGATATGAAAACTAATTGTGAGGAACCATACAGGTGCTAATTATACTTAATTTATTAATAACTTTCTTGGAAATATATAATTCTTTCCCTGGAAATTTTACAAGGTGGGTATTAGTTTATGGTCTCAATGAATCTCAGGATTCTTCAAGAGGAGAGGAAGTAAATTTGCCTTTAAACCTTCTTCAAGAGGAGGCTAACAGCCCAGGAGGTGATTGGAAAATCAGAAATTAATTGGTTTCCACACAACCAGGGACTCCGTGTCAGAGTCATAAACAGGGGTCTTCTTCTTAAAATTGGGTCCAGCCTCATGGATATTTTTTACTTGCCTAGGGATTTGGAGGGGCAGGATGCCCTCAGAGTGAGCAAAATGAGAGGTGAGAGAATTAAAAAGAATTACCTGAAATAGGTAAAGGCCAGGAGCCCGATGCTTCATGAGCTTTGACTCCCTTAATTCTCGTGGCCACCCTGTGAAGAGTGTGCCCCACATCCTCAAACCCTCTCCTTCTGCCCTCCAGGAGCTAGGGGCACACCTCGTCACTCAGGCAGTCGAGAGCCCCACGCAGCATCTCCACGGATTTTGTTCTGGTGGTGGTGACGGTTTCCCCCAACTGTCTCTTCCAGCTCTGGCATTATCATTTATTTATTTACCTCCAGCTCTTTTTCTTTTTCTTTCTTGTTTTTTGTACCTGGATTATAACCAGTAATCCTCATGTTCTGGGCCGCCATCTTTTCCTCATGCGGCTTCTCCCCACAGTAGTCCCTCCTCCCTCCTTATCATCCCTTGTAATCCCACTAACAGGAGGTCCACTGGGTGTGGAAAACATTTCCTGGAAGTTTGAAGAGGATGCAAGGGGGGGTATGCCTAAAGAGGGCAGCACAGGGCATGAAGTATGTTCAAACCTGACCTTTGATTTGATTGGGAATTGTCACTGGGACTGTTCCTCTTTGTAGCCCCTGCTCGGGATTGTGACAACCTTACGTGCCTTTGCCTGAAGGAGGTGGTGGCCCATCATTCAGGGCGTATGATTTGGATTGACTTGAACAGAATTCCAGGTCATGTTGCCTCACCTCCTCCTTGCTGGCCATTTTGGGCAGAACCCATGTGCCTCTGCCACTGCCTCTCACACAACCTCGGGGTACCCCTCACTAACCCACTCTCCCTCCCTCTTTTCTCTCCATTTCTGAAACCTCTCTCCCTGGTGCAGGGTTAATGGGGACTGCTAGCTAGTGTGCCTCATATGTTGTTGGGCATAGAAATCTGGATTTTCCCAAGTCTTGGTCCACTCAGTCATCATCTTTACCAATCCCAAATAATTGATCAAGACCAGACTGAGCATTTTTCTAAGTCCCCCAGAGAGGCATTCTGCCAGCCACCCAAAGTAGAAATGTCTGCAGTTTAGGTATTTTTTTAAAATTTATTTTTATTTTTTATTTTTTTAATGGAAAGTAATGTCCTTTTTTGGTTCGTTTTTCCTACAGTTTTATATGAATAGCCCATTTTAGAAAACAAACAAACAAAAACCCCCAGAGACTCAATGAATCTAAACAACCTTCCCAGCTAATTATGATACTAATTACTACCAAAGATAGAACTGGAACTGAGAGTCAAGGTTGTGGGCGCCAGGTCCCATTATTTTCCCATTTACTGCATGGTCTGTAGAAAGACATCAGCTTTGGGCCAGCTGATGTTCACAGATAGTGCTCATTAGGCTTCACCAGGCAAATAGTGCTGCTGATAGAATCCTGGCATATGGACACTGTGGGGACATTGGGATGGGCTTTAGAGGCTGCCTGGTTTTTCTAGGAGATATGATGAGAGCAAGCCTTGAGTGAGTCCAAAATATCAGCCACCTTGGATGTGGCTGTTTCCCTCCCTCCCTCCCGTGAATCTGCAGCATGTAAGGAAAGGCAGGGATGCTCAGGGGGACTGCAGTACACCTTACAGCTTAATGGCCTAGTGGCACTCATAGCTAAACTTTGCCACAAGGAAATGCTCATTTCAATAACTCACTGCAAAGAAATGTGTCTAAGGAATGTTGAGCCCGAAACCCATTTTCAAAAGGAACCCGAGAAAGGAACAAAATGAAAAGCAAACAATCTTTCCAGTATTTTCAAGACTCTGATATTTGGCACAAGTAGTAAAAGAAAAAAGAAAAAAAAATTAGATTGAAGTACTTGGGACACATAACGAAAGTGAGTGAGCCAGGATGAAATTCCAGCTGCTTTTATTAAAAGATTTTGTAGAAATCCACAGGGACGCTCTTGAGACCATTTTAATTTTAGTTCTCCTCAAATGGCCTCTCCTCTCCCCATTCACCGATTAGGACATTTTGTGAGTTGTGGAAATGATTTCCCCCTTACGGACCCAGTGCACAAGGGATGCCACCGTCAAGGGACAGGGCAAGGGATGTATAGTTCCTTTTGTGAGTGACACAGCGGAGCATGTGAGAACTCCCCCTTGATAAATGCTCTTTGATGAAGACAACCAGGCATATTGAGACATATAGGTTTTTTTAAGACCCTAAAATAATGAGAACATTGTTTTTTGTTTTGTGTACTTATGCATGTAATTTCTACCTGATTTTTCTCCTCCTTCTAAAACTGTAATTCTCTTACATCTTCTGTAATGCTGGGTTTTCCTTTGGGTGATCTGTGACAGTTGGAGTTATCCCTAATGGGAAAGGAAGAGGGTTGGGTTGTGGAATCCTGTAGCCATAGCCCATCATGGAAATGGTCTGTTTAGTTACTTCACTAACTTGAACTTTGTGTTCTCAGTTTGGAGATGAGGAGATCAATATCTAACAGGATTGTTCTGAGGATAAAAATACAGAGTTTACGTGAAGGGCTGGGATCCTGCCTGGCATATAGCACATGTCGAAATGGTCATTCTCCTTCCTTCTTTGCTACGTTGCAGTGCTCATAATAGCTATCGTCCCCACTTGATTCTGCAACACAGTGTTTTAAGAACATCAGAGGCAACCAGATGAGCTTTTGGTGAAATTAATGTATCACCTCATTTATTTGTTCAATAAATATTTATTAAGTCCAGATACAGTCAATGGAATGAGCCAAAGTAAAATGTATTGACTTGCCATAGTAATTTCTTTAGTCCTAGGATTTAAGTGTCCTTGACTCTAAAGTAAATAAATTCTAGTGTTTTCTGAACATCCAGGACTATCTTTGAGAAACAACGGATTCAAACATATAGAGGAAGAAAAACCCAACATAAAATTCAGTTGTTAATTGGCCAATATATTTAATTTCTACCTTTGGTGAACACATATGGATGTATAATGCAAGGTGCCATCTTAGTAATTTACATTGATAAGGGTAAGAGTGATGTGTGTTCTAGTTTTCTAGTTTTTCTCACTTACAGTTGACTTATATCTGTGGACTTGATGTAATTTCTAATAAAACATTTCTTTACTTTCAAAAGTATTCCAGGAGATGATATATTACATGGTCTTCTCTCAGGAACAGTGGTTTTGTGGCTCCTTCTGAAAAGTTCTAGGAAGCAGTTTCCTTGGCCATTCTCCCTTCTTCAGGTTCTGGGCTCCCATCGTGAAGGGCCCTGGAAGAGCAGAATCAGGCTATCCAAGAGGTTGCTCTGATGGATGGGAACTTACAGGACACCTGAAGCCAGAAGGGTCAGAAAACAAAGGTCCAGTTTTGCAGGATGCACCAGTGTTAACAGTTCCACCGCTAACTAGTTAAAGATCAGCCTTGTGAAAAATGACTTACCATTTCCAAGCTATAATGAGAGTATAAGTCTACAAAGATGGATGAGACCATGCTCTGAGTAATCCTTGATGGAGCTGGTTTGAGAAATACAACCATTTGTCTCTCTCCTTTGTCTGGCTCTTGTTATACAAAATAGCTGTGTAATCATCTTAAGCCAGAATGGACGGATGGGGCCAAGGGACAGAAACTTCTGAGTCTTATATTTCTGTCACCCACAGCTGCTCATCAATAAGAGAGAAGCAGATGTTCCAACCAGCACTTTCTCATGACAATACTGGGCATTCAAGCATAACGTGAAGAAAAACAAAAATCAAAAAGCAAAAAAACCCAACCCGCCATTTCATGAGCACTTCTGCGCTGAATTTGCCTGAGAAGTTTGCCTTGATCCTAAAAATCAGGAAGCTAGTCTTTGCCAGGAGCATGTCGTTACCCTGAATGGGTTAACCCTGGCGCCCAGCTCATTTCCAACCCTTTGATTATTTACCCTTCAAATCCTTAGTGGTTGCAACATCTGGCATCTATCCTGCCTTCCACCCAATTTGCCGTGTTGCTAATCCAATCAGTTATTAACAGTCTACACCATTGAAGAGTTCTGGGGAAGAAAGTGTGGTCTGTTGGAGAAAACCCTGGAAAAGGAGTCTGGTGATATAATTTTCTAGCTCTCGCTGTAACCTGGAGAGTATCACCTTGCTTCCAGGTGACCTCCTTTTATCACTTGTAAATAGGACTCAACTGGCTCAGAGAAGTGCTGTGATCCCAAACATCAGGGGGTCCTCGTACATACCCCGTTCCTCCCCACTCACTTGACTGGACTCCTGGACTCTCCTCCCCACCGCTTTTAATTAAAAAATTAACTATATATATATATATATTTTTATACTTATTTATTTTAGGGAGTGGGGGGTGGTGGAGAGGGAGAGACAGAATTCCAAAGACTTTGTGCTGAGTGTGGAGCCCAGCGCGGGGCTCGATCTCACGACCCTGAGATCATGACCTGAGCTGAAACCAGGAGGCAGATTGTCAACTGACTGTGCCCCGCTCCCCCGGCAAATTAACAATATTTTGAGATGTAAAACCATGCCAGTGTTACTATGGAGCAGGTCCTGTTCTCCCAGGTCCTATAGAGGAAATGATGTCAGTCTCCTCTAAGGTCATTAGCGGGTTATTTCTACTATTTCATAGCTCTATCGCTGTTATCACATTCTTTGGTTTACTATTACGTTCAGAAGCATGTTGGAAAGTCCTGGCAGGCTGGACCTGCTGCAGCTCCATTACCTGGTTCCCAGAGGCAGAAACTTGTAAGTTTTCCTGGCAGACCTATCCATTGTGTTCAGCTTTCCTCCCTAGCCTACACCTTCAGTGCAATCAGGATAGTGGTTCCCAGTTCCTTCATTTCCTCTCGGACAGTGTCCCTGCGGCCACTGGCTGCTTTGTTCAGGCTCTCCTCTTCTTCTTTCACTGCTGGTACACCTTTCTTCCAGGTGATTTCCCCAGACCTTCTGCCAACAGTGTCTCCACTACATCCGTAGTGATCGTGCTTAAAGGTCTTTCTTAAATGCATCTCTCAAGGACCCTTGATCACCTTTATTGGGGTTGGTGTCACAGGCGTGCGACGTGCAGGGGCACAGAGCCCCCTGATGGGTTTAATGCTCTATGGTCACCATCTTGAACTTCTTACGAATCTTTATTTTCTTCTTCTTCTTCTTTTTTTTTAAGATTTTATTTATTTATTTGAGAGAGAGAGCGCAAGCGCATGCATGTGCACATGAGCTGGGGAAGGGGGAGAAAGGGAGAAGCGGTGGGTAAGAGAGAGGAACAAGCAGGCTCTCTGCTGGGCGAGGAGCCCTAGGTGGGGCTCCATCCCAGGACCCTGCGATCATGACCTGAGCCAAAATCAAGAGTCAGACACTTAACTGACTGAGCCACCCAGGACCTCCTTTAATAATTACTTAAGCGAGAGGCCCTGAAATTTCATTTTGCACTGGGCTCCACAAATTACATCACTAGGTCATGTCTTTGGTGTAGAATCCAAGTCCAGTAGAGTCTTCAAGTTTCATGTGGCTGCCTCTCCCAGGACACACCTTGGCTACAGTTCTCTGACCTCAACTCTTGTGCTTTTCTACTTCTTTCCAAGTATCCTCCACCGACCATGCTGTTTGATCTATCTGGTGTCATTTATGCAACAACAGTTCATCTCATGCCTAATGCATACCAGAGACTTCCTAGGGCACCGGGAATACACAGCTGAGAGCAGAGACCTGGTCTCAAGAAAGAGGTTAACTAAACATGGTAAAACCACCACCATGTGGGATGTGCAAAAAAAGAGAACTGAAAGTCTTATAAGCCAGTTACACACACACACACACACACACACACACACACACGGCTTCTATTTGTCTGATTTTACTGAAATAGGATCTGTATTTAACATATTATCATGAACTGGTACCTCACTTTTGAAATTTTTCTCCATATTTATATAAGAGTTTTCTCAATGTTTGCTTTTCAAAAATCCACATTATACATGCTTCCCTTCTTCCTTTTCTTGCTCAATAATTCCATGTGTAAATCTTCCCTAAATCAATAATTCAAAGTTTGGATTATTTTAAGAATCCCCTTTTAATCAGTCCTTTTGTTTCCATCATTAGAATAGCTAGCTTAAAGTTCATTTTAATTCTGCTACATTGGAAAGGGACATTGAGTAGTAGCTGTTTTCCAACTTGAGCCATTTGCTTATTAAAATCAGACATGTGATTCCACACTTGTATTTATTCTTTCAATTAGGCAACCTAGCATAGTATTTGGAAATTTTGTTTTAAATGCTGGCTTTCCCTTACAATTTCTTCTTGAAGCATCTGTTTAAGGAGGAAGCATGTAAGTCATAAAAGAATTCCATAAATAATATTCAGATGAAAACTGCCAGCTCAGCCTAATTTTAGAGCCACATTACAAATATTCTGCTTAATGATTTTCATTTGCATCTTGGCCTCCTGTCACTTTCCTCTTTTTGAGGGAATCTGAGTTTTCCGAATGCTCCCTTTCCTCCCTCCACGGGGCTCTAGGTGACTGCTGACTCGGCGATTCCCTATGTACATTCACCAAGAGCCACCAGCACAGTGGCGCAAACTTGGCCTTTCTTGCTCGGCTTGGGCGGGGGGCAGTTAGCAAACTGAGCCTGACTTTTTCCACCAGATGTGCAAAGGGTGGGAATTTTAATACGCATTTGAGGAATTAAAGGTTCCTATTTTGTTTTTAGGCTGAGGTATCTTGAGTAGAACCCAATTTTGATTGGGAGCCTGGTGATAGAGCAGGGAACAGAATAAATCAGAGTGCAGCATCTCTTTGGACTTGGAAAGAAAACAAATGCAGGGAAACCAGAGACGTTCTGGGATCTTATCTTCCTCTGGCTCTCTTCCCTTGTCTATCTCCGTACAGTGAACACCCTTACACCAGTCCAGCCTCACTATGCCATATGTACACACTTACTACTGTGGATTCTTCATTTCTCCACTGAAACTTCACTTCTCAAAGTGACAGCTTGAAGTGAAGTCTTGGGCACTCCAGGAAAGTCTTGGACCACACACTGCCCTCTCTCCAAGCCCCCAGCACCTTCCCTCATATTCTATCACCAACTGGGACTGCTGATTCATTTGCGAGAATACTGGCTTTTGTCTCTTTCCCTGCTGGGTCCCATGCTCTTTGAAGGCAGAGCATAGAACAAAACATAGAAAGAATTTACACAAGGACTTTATGTGAGATTCATAGAACTTCTGTAATTGTGGAAATGGTCTAGATCTGTGCTCTCTGTTATGGTGGCCACAGACTGTCGAGTATTTGAAATGTGGCTAGGAAGACTGAGGAATAGAGTTTTTAATTCTATTTAATTTTAATTCCTTTGAATGTAAGTTCCAATAGCCTCATGTGGCTTTTGTGCCGGACAGCGCTGCCTGGGAACTCAGTTAGAGGGGTATGGATGGAACACCACCGTCACAGAGTGGAGGTGGGGAGGTGAGTGCTTGGGTGTGGAAGCAAAGGAGAGTCAAAGCCATCAAAGGGGATATTTTTGGATTTTTCGTACTCAAGATATACACTGATCCACACGCATCCACACAACTTTGGTCTCTTCCAGCCGAACTGGTCTGAATGCAGGAGAAGGATGGTTGTCGCCTGTCAAATGGGCTCTGCTGTCTTCTCTGACACAAGGTGACCCCTATTGCCCCTGAACAGGGTAAGCTCAGCCTCAGTTCCGTTTCACCCCTGCACAGGGTCCCGCTCACCTCTGGCTCAAGGAGACTGTCCTCAGTCCAAGTATGTTGTTGTGGTCCCCCAAGTCACCAGGAAGTGGCAGATCCTCACCGGGTGAGTTCCCTACACAGGGAGGAGATCCATAACATGCTATAACCTGAAAGAGTGCGTGTTTATCTTGCAGCATAAAAGACCTGTGTCGTCCACACAGCACTTGCTAATCCTGGCCCCTCTCTGAGCCCGACTCAGTAGGTGGTAAGTCAAGAAGTTTATTTACCCTCTCCTTTCCCGTAACCCGTTGGCTGCACAAGCCCGGGCTGGAGGCTGGGCTTTGCTTTCCCGAGGGGTCTGTTTCCCAGGGCACATTGTTCTGCGTCTGTCCAAGAGCCCGGTACCTCGGATCATATAGGAAGCTGCAACCCGGTTGGCTCAGTTCTCTGTTTAGAAGAGCCGAATCTGAAAGGACTGGCTGAGAATGTTCCCACTTTGAAAAACTGTATTAGCAGGAGAGCCTCAGCATGCTCTTGTAAGAGCCCGCTTCAGCCGGCACCTGCGGACCCAGAAGGAAAAAGGGGGGGCGCGCACCTTCAGATGATTTGCCTGGCTCCGGGCTGCTTGAGTGAGAAGCAGCTTTCTGACCTTACTGAACCCCACACAAATATCTCAACAGCCCTCTCAGTTGCCTGTGGACCTGTTTCTCTGCTGCTGACTCGATCAGGGGGGGCTTAGGTGGTTGGGATGCCACAGCTGAATTGTCTCCAGGAAATCTGCCTTCTCTATGGCTGGTCGAAGTTATTTAAAGGACATTTCATTGACTTAGAGGAAACAGAAAATTCCAAGAGATGAAGTGTATATTATTGTTGGTTTAATAATATTGTGGAATAAAGTAATTGCTACATGCCGTTTTATTCTGCTGAATTTCTGTGCCCTTTCAAATTGCTCCAGGGTTTGCAAGAGGGCTGATGAACCCATATGTCTATGGGAATTTGATGTACAAGAAGAATTTGTGCATTTGTGCCCTAGGAGGAAAAATCCTGAATTGATAGAAATATTTTGGGGACAACTCGTTATCCATCTGAAAAACAAAATACCCCACGCCATATGAAAACATAATCTAGCTCATTTTCAATACAATCTTTAAAAAAAAAATAAACAAGCAAACAGCAGTAGCAATCCTAGAAGGAGAAAAAAAAAAGGAGATTTTTCTTGAAACAGTTTTGAGCAGGAAAAGATTTCCTAAGGGGGGGAAAAAAAAAGAAAGTGTATAGAGAAAAAGATAAAAAGATTTTACCACCACGAAAACTCAAAAACATTTCTAGGATGAAAAAACCTCATCGATGAAAGGTAAACCGATGGCTGAGATATTTTTATCAGCACCCAAAATTACAAACAAAGATTCACATTCAGAGTAAAGAATTCCTATAGATTAACGAGAAAAAGACAAACAACTGAATGAGAAAAGGAGCAAATACCATGGCAGGCGAGAATTCTACCACTGAACTACCAATGCAGGAGCAAATACCATCGGCAAGCTGAGAAAATACGAATGGCCAAGAAACGTGCAAAAAAAAAATATTCACCTCTGCTACTAATCACACAAATGCAACTTAAGTGATACTGCTTGTTATACCAGCGAAATATTTTAAAGCAAGGTACAGGGCTGGTGAGGATGTGGAGAATGGGCCGTCTCCTGTGGCCTGTGGAAATCGGTTTTGGCCCATTGACTGGGACAGAAAAAACACTCTATTCAGATTCTAAATGGACTTGACCTTGGATCTGGCAATTTACTTCTAATAATTAATCCTACAGGAATACTTGCCTGTGTAGGAATAGATACAAGTATCTGTTCTTTATTGATGTGAAAATTTCAAACCAGGAAAAAACTCTATGTACCAGGAAAAACCAGCTTTATGCTGTTCTGTGCTGCTGCTTGAATTTCATGTAGGTTCCCCCTCTTTTTAAAAAAAATTATTTTATTTATTTATTTGACAGAGAGAGAGAGAGCCAGAGAGCACAAGCTGGGGTTGGGTGGGGCAGAGGAACAGCAGAGGGAGCTGGGGAGAAGCGGGCTCCCCACGGAGCAGGGAGCCCTTTGCAGGGCTCGATCCCAGGACCCTGGGGTCATGACTTGAGCTGAAGGCAGATGCTTCACTGACTGAGCCACCCGGCGACCCCGTAGTTTCCACCTTCTATATTATGAGATGGCGAGGCTAATAACATCTGACCACAGAGCAAACTTAAGGCTACCTGATCACGATCCCACTGGGTTCTCAGCTCTCTCCTCTCCAGCACTTGAAGTGATGCATATCATAATTCTGCCACGTTGTGTGTTTCTTTTAGCCGGTACCTTTGTCTACATTTAATTTCTATGAACGTACCTTGATGCATACTGCCCCTCCTTTTCCACAGATGCTCCCTTCTGAACAGTCCTGCCAGCTCAAGACTGTGTATTTGCATCGATTAAAGTTTTTGGCTCTCTTACATGCAGAACAAATGGAGGGACCCAGGGAATGGACTGAGGGTATCAACAAGAAGCAAGGTTCTTGGAACCAGTTGGTGTCCTGCTTCTGCCAGGCTTGTTTCTCTTCCCATGACCTTGCCTTCCTCTGGGCTTGCAGAAAAATCAAGGCAGGGGTGATCTAAGGGCAGGACTGAAAAAAAGCAAAGGGAGAAAGGACGTTTTATAGCTAAGGTCGTTTTGGGGTTTAGGATCACAGGAATCAATGCTGGAAAGGGACTTATGGATTACCTGGTCCCACCCCCAACAAGTGACCCTCTCAATAGCCCATCCCTAGAGTTGAGACTCAAGTGAAATCAACAGAAATCCCTTCCAGAAAGTTCAAATGAGATGTATGCGGCATCTCTGGAATCAAGAATGAAATAAACCTCCTAACTGAAGTTTGAAATGAAGGCAGGGCGTTGTGCTTCTTTGCCTTGTTTATTATGCAAAGTAACACAATTAATTTATGCAAAATAATACTGTTACTTTAATTTTATAAGCCGATTTATAATTATTCAAGCATTTTGGTACAAATCCCCATTTAATATTCATGACAACTTTGTGAAATCTGAATTATTATTCTGATTTTGCAGTTTAATTATTATAGGTTCACGGAGGTTAACTGGCTTTCACATTAATACAGAGCTGCTAAATGGTAGAACAGGCATTCAGATACGAATCCCGTCACTCCGAGGATAGCACCCACCACAGCCCAAGCGGTAAAGGCACTTCTAATACCAAAGATGCCTCACCTAATGCTTCCAGCAGAATTAAATCAACGGTCCCCTTTCCCTCTCTGGTGAGCCTCATTTTGGGGTCCACCAGCCCTCATTATTGGTGTGATCCCAGTAATTAAGGAGGCCAGAGAAGATCACGACACAGCACGTTTCCTTCAACCGTCACAGCTTTGAACGTCACAAACGACAACAGAAGCCAGGAATGAAGTCATACTAGATTTTTTTCTTTTAGGTAAAAGCTCCTCTTCCTGGCGTTTTTATTTATAGTATAATTAAATTTGAAGCAGGTTTGACAGTTCAGCCAAAGTTATAGAATCTATTATGCATTTGAAAAGAGAAAATGTAAATAAAACAAAAATTATTTTATGTTTAATTACAGGCAATTGACAAGATTTCGGAGGAAGTATTGAAGGCTCTTTACTCAGCATTCAACTCCTTTTTAATCCTCTTGGTATATTCCTATAATCTAACTCCCCATACTGGAATGATTCAATTTCACACCTATTTTGCCCCTGCTGTATCCAGGATAGTGCCAACCATTCATGTCAGAGAAAGAAAGAAACACACTTCCTTTGCTGGAATTTTAGAATCTGTTCCATGCAAAGTGAGATTCCTGCAGAATCGGCAACTTAAGGGTGATATGCTGTGGTTTATAGGTTTAAGTGATCAAGGAGGCCGTCCAGTTGCACTGTTTTACATTGAAGTGGATGAATGAACACTCCAAGGGGTTATCCAAGATAGTCTGGGTCTTCCTGGCAATTTCCTTGGGAAATAATGATACCCAGTGGCAGAACAAAGTCTAAAATACATTTGTGCTGGTCCAAATCACGTCCTCACCACCTCTAGTTCCAAGTTTCAGTTTATTCTGCATTTCTGACATGTCATATACTAGGGAAAAGTTCATCAGTCTGTTTCTTTCCTTCTCCATGAATTCCAACACATGACTTCTCTTCATAAGATTGCCAATGAGGCAAGTTTTCTTCCCAGATCATATTTTGTATACTTATTTTTAAGATGGTACTTTTTCTATTTAATTCCTCTTGCAAATAGTTACCTCTTTGGGGGGCAGGCTTGGCCATTGTTCCTTAAGTTGATCATTGACTGACACATTTTCCCCTCTTCTAGAGCACATGCCATGTGGTATCGTTGTTGACGATTTTCTGTTCTCTGTCCTTGACCTCGCTGTGTCCACACACACAAGAACCTCATGGACTATCTGCTGAATCTTCTTTGTATGAATCTGCACAGTAGATGAGCTGCACTGTGTCCCAGTGTCACATTCATTCTCAGTAAGAGCAGCAGCAAATGTCATTAAGGTCTGACTGTGCTCCGAGTAAACATGGGACATTTATCATCTCGTTAAAGAAGCTCACAACCTATGAGATGGGGACTATCATTATTCCATTCACAGCTGAGGAAACGAGGCTGAACGTACTTAAGGACATTTCCCCAGGTCCCAGGTTGAGTGGTAGAAGCTGGAACAAGCCAGTTTCACTCATTGTGATATTTTGCCTCCGACATGAAGTTGTGAGATCCCAGGAGGAGTGAGTGATGTCTTGGAATCTAAGTTTTCTTCCATGTTTCAATTTCTTCTCCAACATTCCCACCAGATGGCCATTTTATCTGTGAATATCTGTTTTATTTATGCTGGTTCACCTTCACCTTTTGGAAGGGCCATCCTTATGTCAAAGCCAAGCCTGCTGCCTTTGGAAATACCGGTTCTGCCCTCTAGAGTCATGGAGGATCATCTAACTTTTCTTCCTGGGCATGGACTTCAAAACCTCTGAGACTTTTTTTTTTTTTTTACCCTAATTGATCTCAGTTAGTACATCTAGTCTGTGTATATCTGAATGTCAAGGGCCTTTACAAAGTTGCACTTCTGCATTGGACCCCCTCAGTTTGCCTGTGTGCCTCATAATCAAGCATTATCACCACTTCCCCAACAGTTGGTTGTGAACTCTTCCAAAAGCTAAGCATGCCTCCCTCATTAGAGCACATAACTCCCTTTAGTTCAAGGACAAGTTGTGTTAAGGGAGGTCAGGCATTGGTTTTCTGGAAAAGGAGAAGAACATGTAGTTTCTTGTCAGGTGAGTGCTGTCTGCATTTCCAGGTTCCCTTTCTGTCTCCTCTGGTGTATCAGCTGCCCCCACCCACTGCCCCCCAACAAGAGCTCTCCTGCCCTCTAGTATCACCCAGTTTCTCCTCTGGCTCTGACTGGTCCCTAACTACTGATGTATGTCTAACTCTCCCCTTGTGTTTCTGGGGTTACTTAAGCAGAGAGAGAGGCAAACAATAAGAAACTCTTAACTCTAGGAAACAAACTGAGGTTCCCTGGAAGGGAGGTGAGTGGGAGGATGGGGTAACTGCGTGATGGGCATTAAGGAGGGAACTTGATGTAATGAGCACTGGGTGTTTATACAACTGATGAATCACCAAATTCTACCCCTGAAACTAGTAATACACTATATGATAATTGAATTTAAATAAAAAACTTAAGAAAATTGACATTCTTTCCATTTTGGTGTTTGCTTTCATGATAATGCTAGTGGTTGAGAATTTTCCAGAAATATCCAGGGAGTATTTTCCTTCCTCCTTTTTCTGTTCCCTTCCCTCTCCTTCTCTTCCACCTCTCTCCTCCCTTTCCTTCCTTCCTCCCTTCTTCCCTCTTATTCTTCCTTCATTCCTTCCTTGCTACCTCACCTCTGCTTTATTTACCTCAAAATATACATGCTAACTTCCTCAACCACCTCAAATTATATTTCCTCCATGGGAGTGGAGATAGGGAGAAAGAACACATTGTTAGAAAAATCTCTCCATGTACTTGTGCTATATAACACTCCGTGTCATTTTCTTATTTATACTCATTGTTTTTCACTTGAAGGAAGAGCAATGTGCTCATATTCTTCTACAGAAAAAAATGTCAAAGATTTGATACTACTTCAAACAATCAAAACTTTACTGAACACTAAGCTAATGGATTTGGGAATGTCATATAAAAATTGCCAATATTTAAAAATCTTTGATGTGAGTATTTCACTACAAAAATTAAAAATTTCCTTTTGGATGGTCCCATCATGATTAGGCAAATGTGAAAAGGTTTTACATCAAGTGAATCAGAGCCATGGAAAGTCAAAAGGAAAAGGAGGTTCTGGTAAGGTCTCTTTTCGAGGAAAAGGAGACATATAGTATAAGTGGTGTCTCTTTAGGGTTCTACCTTTATTAGATAATGAAGGTACTAGTCCAAAATAAAGAACTTACTGAGACAAAATAGCCTTTAACAATAAGAAAAACAGGGGCCCCTGGGTGGCTGAGTTGGTTGGGCATCTGCCTTTGGCTCAGGTCGTGATCCTGGAGTCCTGGGATCAAGCCCTATGTTGGGGTCCCTGCTCAATGGAGAGTCTGCTTCTCCCTCTGCCTGTCACCTAGCTCATGCTCTCACATACTCTCTCAAATAAATAAGTAAAATCTTTAAAAAACAGAATAAGAAAAACAAAAGAGTGGGGGAAAAGCCCTGTTATTTACTCTAGCAACAGAATATGGAAATTTTGACTTCTGAATAATGAAAATACTTATGCTTCCTTTCCCTGGAAGAGAGAAAAGCATCTCTCCACATGGAATTTCTTGCTATTGTGAATCGGGGGGAAATTCAATATTATTAATTACAATAACAAATAAGAAGTCAGTACCTGTGCAATATTGTTATAAGAAGAAAACATAAATTAGTACCAAAACCTTTGGCAGATGAAGAAGATACTGAAAAAAAGTCATGAAATGAGGAACGTTGCAACAAAATGCTCTGTTGTGAATTAAATATCATTAAAAGAGCCACTGCACATATGAAGGGGTATGAGGCACAGAATAGAAAAGATGAAAAACGGGAAGCTATGAAACAGGAGTTGATAGAACTCAGAAAAGAAACCAAAGAGAAATATGACATCCATGTCAGATTTAAAGAGTAAATTAAAAGGTGTTCAAGGAAAAACAGATATCATGGGAAGGACAACAGTGAGCTGTAAATGTAGAAAAGGCAAAAACATTAGAGAAACTTCTTATTCTGGCTTTGATGGAGGGACAGTTAAAAGACTTATGCTTCCACCATAAACCATTATAGAACTAGATGAAATATATAAAGCAAATGGTTCAGATACTGAACAAGCAGCGATGCAGGACTTGAATCCTTGCAAGAATGAAATCACTCAAGGAAACTCCACATTGACTCTGGATTTCCGCCTGGGGCACGTTCCAAACTACTACACAGGGAACTGGAACCGAAACAGAGTGAGAAGTTTTTTCTGGGTAGAATTGACAAAGATCAGAGTTGAGGGTCGCTATGAGGCTGGAATGTAAAGAGCGTGGTACCAGAGAAGAGGTATTCTCAGAGAAGGGATTTCATAAATCTTCAAGAGGACTCCTTCGAGTTTTGTCCAAATACTGAGCTGCACATGCTATTTCTTGAATTCTGGTGGAGAAAAGCTGAGCTAAGATTTTGGAGATCATACCACAGTATTGAGAGATGTTAAGTTTCTGAATAGCTAGGCATCTCAGCCAGGTCATTAGCTGAGATGTCCCCACCACAAAACCTGCCTTTGAGTATGGTGACACGTTGCCTAGGAAAAGGGTTTCTCTGGACCCTACCAAGAAGGTCTAAAAATAAACCATGACTGGATCAAGCTTATCTTTGAAGAAAACTGCCTCTCTGCCAGAATTAAACTCCACATTCTTTTAGAGGGTGTCAGATCCAATGTCTTCACATACAGAATGTCCAGTATACAAAGAAAAATTACTAGACATGAGAAGAAACAAGAAAATGTGACCCAAAACCAAAAGAAAAGTCAGGTGAGTGGACATAGGCTCAAGGACAAGACATACGTTGGCATTAGTAGGCAAAGGCTTTAGGACAATTACAAAATGCTTGAAATTTAAGGGAAAATACAATGAATGAACAGATGGGGAGTAATGGCAGAAAAAAAGAATCTATAAAAAAGAACCAAATAGAAATATAACTGATATATACAATATCCATTTTTAGATGGGTTCAACACAGATTGGCTACTTTGGAACAGAAATCAATTTGAATAAAGAACAGCAAAAACCATACAAAGTATAGTAAAGAGAGAAACAAATGCTGAAAATATATCAGAAGATATACTGGTGACCTGGAGAAAGAGAAGGTAAATTGGGGCAGAAATAATATTTGAAGAAATAAGAGCATATTTTCCCCCCAAACTTGGTTAAAAAAAGAATATCAACCTACAAATCCAAGAAAATCAACAAACACCAAGAAGGACAGACTCCAAGAAACAATTTCTAGCTAAAATATAGTCAAGTTGCCTAAAACTAAAAATAAAGAGAAATTCTTAAAAGCAGCCTGGGAGTGGGGAGTGAGGGGGTATGGAAGAGATTAATATATGGGAAAGTCAATAAAAATTCTAAAGACTTCATTTAAAACATAATGGAGTCTCTAAAGCAATGATTCTTTAATGGTGCTAGAGTGAGTGGGAACTGTCAACCTATAATACAAAAATATGAAAGAAAGATACTTTGAGGCATATAAAAACTGAGACTTTATCACCAGTAGGCTTGCGCTGTAAAGAATGCTGAAGGAAGTTCCAAATAATGTCAAGTATAAGTTCAGATCTACATGAAAAATGAAGAGTGTGAGAAATCGTTAATGTGGGTAAAGATATTAAAAAAATCTTTTTGTTAATTTCTTAATATATTTAAGAGGCATTTTGCTATTTCAAGTGAAAATGATCATCAAGTATTATGGTGTTTATAACCTATGTAGAATAAAAATTATGGAACAAAAATAGCACAAAAGACAGGAGGTGGTAAATGAAAGTATGTTAGGAGAGTCTCGTATTACCTATGAAGGGATGTAACATTAATCCTATGTGGAACAAGATAAGTTAATGATACAACTGTAATCCTCTGAGTAACTGCAAAACACGGAAGCAAATAAACAAATTAAAAAAAAAAACCCAATGTGATATAGGTAAAAACCAGTAGAAGAAGTGAAATGGAATTGTACGTAAACATTCAATTTCAGAGATTCAAAATGCAAAGAACATTAAGTGACAGAACTGAAGGGAAGAACAGACAAATCCATAATTTTGGATGACCATTTTAACAATTTTTTCCCTATAATGGATCTAGAGATTCAATATGCTCCTAATCAAAATTTCAGCAAGCTTTTCTGTAGAAATTAACAAACTGATTTAAAAATTTATATGGAGAGGTGCCTGGGTGGCTCAGTTGGCTAAGCGTCTGACTCTTGATTTTGGTTCCGGTCATGATCTCAGGGTCGTGAGATCTAGCCCCATGTGGGGCTCTGCACTCAGTGGGGACCCCACTTCAGATTCTCTCCCTCTTCCTTTGCCCCTCTCCCCCCTCTCACTCTCTCCCTCAAATAAATTAACCTTTAAAAAATGAAAAAAAAATTATGTTGATATACAAAGAAACAATAATAGTCCAAATAACCTTCAAAAAGAAGAATGTTCAGGACTTACAATACTGATTTTCAAGACTTACTTAAAGCTATATTAATCAAAGCAGGTTAGTATTGGCATTAAGATAGACAAATAGGTCAGTGGAACAGATTCCACAGTTCAGAAATAGCACCACACTGATATGACCAACATATTTTTGACAACAGTGATAATGTGGCTGATGAATATCAGCAAAGAAAAACCTTTGAACATGTGTTGCTATAACAACTAGATATTTATGTAAAAAAGAAATCAACCTCAATTCACTTCTTATAGCATTGGTACATGTTAATTTGGGATGGGTCAGACACCGAAAGGTAAAACTTAGGGCTAAAAGTTTCTAGATGAAAACACAGGACAATATCTTTACCACTTCAATATGAGCAAAACTTTCTTAAAACATCCAAGGCACTCACAATAATTTATTTTAATTGGTAAATTGGACTTTATCAACTTTAGAACATTTTCCTTATCAAAAGGCATTACTAAGAACGTGAATTGGCCAGGAGAAATTATTCACTGCACATTTGACAAAGAATTTGTATCTGGAATAGATAAATAACCCTTACAACTCAATAATAAAGACAAATAACCCAACTAAAAATGGCCAAAAGGCTTGAGAAGAAGACAAAGACTGAAAGGCATGTGAAAATGGGCTTAATATCTTTAGGAATCAGGGAGATGCAAATTAACCACAAGATACTCTTAATTCAACCCCTGGAATGATGAAAGACTTAAACACAAACTATCGATAAGATTTCACAGAACTGTAACTTTCATGAAGTTCCGTTGAGAATAGAAAACATTACTACTACTTTAAAAAGTTTTGATAGTTATGGGGGAATGGTGAGCCCAGTGATGGATATTAAGGAGGGCATGGATTGTGTGGAGCACTGGGCGTTATACGCAAACAATGAATCATGGAACACTACATCAAAAACTGATATACTCTATGGTGACTAACATAATGCAATAAAAATTTGTTTTAAATTAAAAAATAAAGCTAAAAAATGAAGGGGGGAAAAAAGTTTTGATAGTTCAAACTTAAACATGCCCTTACCTAATAATTCCACTACTAGGTATTTTTTTTTAAAAGATTTTATTTATTTATTTGATCGAGATTGCAAGTGGCCAGAGAGGCAGGCAGAGACAGACAGAGGGGGAAGCAGGCTCCCTGCTAAGCAGAGAGCCTGATGCAGGGCTCGATCTCAGGAGCCTGGGATCATAACCTGAGCTGAAGGCAGAGGCTTTAACCCACTGAGCCACCCAGGTGCCCCTCCACTACTAGGTATTTACTTAGGAGAAATAAAACGTGCATATTCCCAAAAAGACTTAGAATAATTATAGAAGCTTTATTTTCCTCCCATTTCTTGCTCTCCTCTTTGCTTTATGACTTTTCCCCCTTGTTCACCTGAACACTAATGGAGTAGGTCTCAGGAATCCCACATTTATGCAGACATTTTGCAATTGACGGCCAATATTTGGGAAAACCTGGGCTATTCTCCTGTTGTCCGTGTTGCATAGAAGTGTGGAGATGGCAACTATAGTTCATCAACCTTGCATCAGAGAAACTAAATTCAGAAGTTACTTGCCTTTTCGGATTTCTGCCTTTTTGGGTTTCTGCCTTTCCTACATGTTTGGTTTTGAAGAATTGTTTTGTTGTTGTTGTTGTTTGCTTGTTTATTTTGTTTTGTTTTGTTCGTCTTCTTGTGAATAAAGTGATTTGTTTAAATATGAGTGTGTGCTTGTGCATGTGTGTGTTATATACACACGTATGTCTCCATATTTTTTGGTTATTTTTCCACCACATTTGTAAAAATTTTTAAACTTTTATTTTTTTAAAAATTTTCAATACAAAGATTTATTTATTTATTTTAGAGAGAGGGTGCACATGTTGGGGGAGGGTTAGAGGGAGAGGGAGGGAGAGACTCTCAAACAGACTCCCCACTGAGTGAGGAGCCCAACACAGGGCTTCATCTCAAGACCCTGATATCATGACCTGTGCTGAAATCAAGAGTCCGTCTCCCGGCTGACTGATCCTCTCACAGTGGTTTTTTCTAGAAACTGGAGGCTATCATCCTGGCTTCTCACTTTAATTTCAGTCATATATCAAATTTTAATGTGTGTGTGGATTTGTTTTAATACTATTTTTTCCATATTTAATTTATTGATGGCACATACTTTAATCATCATACTTTGTAGTGTGAATTAAGATTGGGCTATTGGATTCCTACACATTGTATTTCTTCTGTAAAATTATACTAGTGATATTTGGCCTTTGCTTTTTCATATCAATTTGTGTCAGTTTGTCAAGCCTCACAAAAATTTTGTTGTTATTTGATCAGTTTGTATATCAGTTTGTATGTTCTGTATCATTTGTATACTGATCTTACCCACTATAACTGTTCTAATATTTTGCCAGTAGATTGTCTAATAATTTGCTATTAGATTTTATATAATATTTATTATTTATATATATATATGATTTTCCAAATATAAGATTTATACATATAAAAGATTTATATATAAAAGACATACATATAATCAAAATAAGACATGTATATAAAGGATTATATATATAATCAAGAACCTCTAAATAAGGAGAGTAAATCTCAATCTTTTAATTTTTTTCAAATTTTTCAAATTTATTTCTTTGTCTTATTGTACTTTTATGGCTGGTAACAATATCTGTATTCATTATGGATTCTGAGGTGAGACTTTTAGATATTCTAACTTCTTCTTGGACCATATCCCAAATGTGAAAACATGTGCATGCAGATACACACAAATACAAACTCAAAAGCCATAATAGGCCTAAAGAAATAATTTGGAATTATCAAACACTTGAAAACATGGGGTTGTCTAATTTTGTTTCTCATGTTATTAAAGAAAATTCTGAAGTCTGATCCTTCCATTTGATGATATCTGTAGTTTTGTTTTTTGTGTTGTTGTTGTTTTTATAGAAACATGTAATCAGGCTGCTTTTGAGATTTTCTATTTGTCTTTGGTTTGAGAGCTTTTACAACAAAGTTCCTAGGCTTGGTTGTCTTTGAATTCATCCTCCTTTGTTTTATGAAGTTTCTTGAATCTATGACTTGATGTCTTATGTCTATTTTAGAATTTTCTTAGCTGTTATCTATTTAAATCCGACCTCATTATCCTCCATTTTCTTGGCTTCTTTAATTACATATACATTAGAATTTTTTACCATGTCCCATACATTTTTTAATACAATTTTTTTAATTTCCCACTTTCACTCCCTCTGTGCTTCAATCTAATTTATCTACTGATTTATTTTCCAATTCACTAGTTCTCCGTTAAACTCACCTTTTGAGCTCTTAATTTCAAGAAATCATTTTTCTCAGTTCTGAAATTTCTTTTGGATTCTTTTTAATAGATTTCAGTTGCCTGATAAAATTCTGCATCTGTTTCTTCATTTTCTTAATATATTCATTATAGTTTTCTTTTTTCTTTTCTTTTTTTTCAAATCTCCTTGTCTGATGAGTATAATCACCTTATCATTTGTAAGTCTGATTTTATTGTCTGTTTTGGTCAGTTGTTCCTGTCATGCTTAGTAATTTTTGATTGAGTGCTAGGAATTGCTTATGAACTATTTTATAGGCCTTGGACGATGTAAACTTCCTACAGAATTTAAGCTTTCTGTTGGGCAGTTAAGACATTGGACAATTATCATGATCCAATTATGGTCTATTATGATCCAGGCCTAGTCCATTTTTGGTTTAACCTTAATTCTGGGTGATGCCCTGAGATTTTATTTTCACTCTAAGACTTGCCAGAAGTTGGTAAGCTGGTCTTGGAATGACAGACTAGTAATTCTTCCCAGAATTACAAAGTCTGGTCACATTTGTATGATTGTGGTCTCTGAGGCTAAGATTCTTAGTCATTTTATAGAGTCCCATAACTTCATGGACCATAAACCTAATATGAAAAGAAAAAAAAAAGCAAATCAGGAAGCCCATAATGACCATGAAGAAATGACTTTAAACTCTGAATACTTGGAATTTATGGACTAACAATGTAATAATTTTGATGTTGAGGAAACAACCCGGTGACTACTCCTTATGTCCAGATTAACTAATTTTATGTCCCTTTGGCTAGTGGGTCTAGGGAAAATGTAAATTACATATATTAGTGTAACAGTAATTTAAAATAAATGAGCTAACTATATATCAAAAAACTTTTTTTAAAAAAAGATTTTATTTGTTTATTTGACAGACAGAGATCACAAGTAGGCAGAGAGGCAGGCAGAGAGAGAGGGGGAAGCAGGCTCCCCGCTGAGCAGAGAGCCCGATGTGGGGCTCGATCCCAGGACCCTGGGATCATGACCCGAGCCGAAGGCAGAGGCTTACCCCAGCCAGGTGCCCCTCAAAAAGCTTTGAGAGAAGATAGATGTCCAATTTAATGGTTTTCCTCTGGCAAGATTTAGAATGCTCTCACTTGACACATATTTGCACATTTCTAAAGTTAGTGGTTCACTTCTTGGCCCTCACAGAGAGCTTTTGGTGAAGATCCACTTCAGAGTTTCTCCGTGGGGTATAATCTGGATGTGACCCTCCACCAGCTGAACGCTCAGAGGGATGTAAAGCACATTTGTGTTTGCCTTTTCTGTTTGTTTGTCTCTTATGCGTTTTAATGGTTTTGCCACAGGCGTGATCGAGACAATCTTTTTCAGCCACAAAATTGCTGTTGTGTTTCCCCTATAATATGAATAATTTGACTTCAGGCATGCATGCAGTCTGGTTATGGTTAATTTCAGACTCTGACTATTGAGAAACCTCTGCCCCAGTGTGGCACAGAGTCTCTTCTCATGAATTCTCAGACACTTGTTTCACAGAAGGCAAAACTTCCAAGGGTTAGAACAAACCCCCAGCCAGATGGCCACAGAATAATGGGGAAGTTTAGATGATAGAGACCAACATGTATTCCAGGGAACAGCTATGGCTGGGCTAGAGTGCTAAGGTGGTGAGATACTTAGAAAATGAAATACATCAGATCCCTGATTTCAACCAGCTGCTCACCATCTCCAGATGGACAGAAAGAGTTCAATTTCCCCCTTGTCTTCTGTGACAAACAATACCTTATTATAAATTAACGTTTATTCAGAAATGTGCATAACAGCTGCAGGTTGCCTGTAATAGAATAAGCAAATAAAAAAAAAAAAAAGATAAGCATCCAAAAAAAAAAAGTGCCTAATGTGAAGTGTTCAAAAAGATGAAATTGTCAGGCTCCATAAAGTAGAGACAATTCACTTTGGCTGTGTCTTGTGAGCTGCTTGCTTGTTTTGTCTCCGTGCCTTTTCAAAATATGATGCTAAATCCTTGTGTCTGTAGAGGGATTTCTGTTCTTGCTGTTAGCTTATGATCTTACTCTCAAAGAAATTTTATTCAATCTGTTTTGGAGGGCATAGTTTGCAACAAGCCATAAGGGAGAAACTCACAGAGTTTTGTTTTGTTCTGCTATCTGTTTTTTTTAATGAATGATCATGTTTTGTTCGTTTCCAAACTCCTTCACTATTTGTATTTGAAAAACTAGTCTCGTGAACAAACGAGTTAGAGCAAATTTTCTTGTTCTCAGAAAAACAACTTACCTATTATGCTATGAATCAAACTTCAGTTTTTGATTTTAAACCCTTCTGGAATGAGGTTGTATTGGGAGGAAACTGAAAGCTTAATTTCTATTTCAAATTTGCATGTACTGTGTAGAGAATAGAGTTATCCTTTTGAAATCACTTTCCTCTTGGAACTGTCTGGAATGAATGGACATGATTTAAAGAGCCCAAGGCACTTGATGACTTTCAGATGCCCTGCTTGACTTTCCAAGGCAATTGCACTGGCTAAAGAGAACTCACGGATTCTCTTTTCCATGGGTTCTCAATCCAAGGTAATTGTCTGCTTCCTTTCAGCTCTTTATTTAAATTCCAGAGAAGCTACAGATGAGAAACTCAATCCATGTAATGGCTCCGAAAGAGGTCACCCTGCCCATTTTGTTTTTAAAATAAATAGATGTCCCCTCTCCACCTTAATGTGGGACTGACACATCCCTGGTTTAAGGAGACAATTCCTTTAGGGCTAAAATTTTTAACTTATCTTGCTGGTTCACCTACCTACTCATGGAGGATCAGATGCATTTTCTTCTCTCTCCCCACAGATAGCACATATATCCAAAATTTAGCATACAGTATTCAGGGGTTAAAAATCTTCTTGGAGTTATTTGATGCACAACAAGTGTCGAATCCCTGCTTCAGAGGCATTTGAAGTAGAAGTTCAAAGCCCAGGCTTTGCAGTTAGACCACTTGACTCTGAAACTCAGTTCTGCCACTTAATAACTGTGGGAATTTAGACAAAATACTTAAAATCATAGCACATCACTTTTCTCATTGATAAAATGAATATTATAGCACATACCTAATGGATTAGTTATGGAGGATATCAAAATGCTATAGAAACCATGAGAAATGAAAATAGAAAAATCACAACTCCTAATCTTGTTCCATAACTCACAAACAGATAAAATATCTCAAATGGTAATGTGCAACAAAACTATTAAAATTTAAGTTGTTCAAATACCAGCTCCTTCGGAGCAGTGTGTTCTGAGATTAGACCGTAAGAAAGTATTTTCCCAGGACCCAGTACGGACCTGTGTGTTCCAAAGATAAGACTCCCGACTGTGCCAGAAATTGGTTTAATTTACAGGTTCTGATCAGTCCCTGCCCAGGTTTCTTTAATAACTGTCCTAAAGCCCGTCTATAACTTTCGTCTATAACTGTCTATAACCTTCCTAATTTTGCATTTTGAGACACTACTGATTGATACTTTTTGTGATTCATGGATTTTCCTGGTAGTCTTTATGTGTTTGCTTCGATAACTCTGAAAGGCCCCCAGAGTACCGATATTGTCTTTTCTACTTCCCTTTGGAAGCATTTTTCTTCCAAAGCTCAGTTTATTTATTTATTTATTTAGTTAGTTTTTAAATTAAATTCAATTAGCCAACATAGAGTATTTTTAAAAAGATTTTATTTATTTATTTGACAGAGAACAAGAGAGCACAAGCAGGGGGGATGGCAGAGAAGGAGGGAGAAGCAGGCTCCCCACTGAGCAGGGAGCCTGATGCGGGGCTTGATTCTAGGACCCTGGGATCATGACCTGAGCAGAAGGCACACACTTAACTGGCTGAGCCACCCAGGAGACCCCAAAGCTCAGTTTTAATTTGGGGACAAGTGTTCCCCCAAAGGGTGTTGAATTTGTTTACTATGCTCACTTACAGGGCCACTTCCAGGTAAGAAAGAGAGAGCAGTACTGAGTGGCTTGTCAACAGCCCTTTCCCATGAATTATTAAATTTTGCCTATGTCTCTTGAGCCGTTGGTCTTTTTATTTCTAGGAACTTCTTGTACATTAGGGAGAGTAACCCATTATCTATGACATGAGTTGCAAGTATGTGTTCCCCAATTGGTCATTTGTCTTTTGTGTCCCCTTACAGATTTTTGTTTCTTTTAGTTTGTCGTTCAGAAGAACTTGTTATCATGTCGACAAATGCACCGATCTTTTAATCGTTTCTGCATTTCGAGTTGGATTTATAAAGGTCTTTCCTACCAAAGATAAAGTTTGTTGGGAAAAAACAGGCGATCAAAAAGGGCAAGGAATTTTTTTCAAAAAAGAAGAGCAAACTGTAGAGACCATCCCCTATCAGAGAGGAAAGTTTTAAAGGTGTGGTCATGGCATAGGAAGTCATAGGTGGAATGGGAAAAGCTAGAATACAATAGGAAACTAAAAGCAAGACTTTGTAAGAATTTACTATGGAATACAGGTAGCATCTCAAAAGAGTGGGCAAAGTGTGGGCTCTAGGGGACTGTTGGAGGGCAATGGAAATGTCCTCAAGTCTGTGGTGGTGATGTTACCATGATGGAATGTACAATTTAAAGTGAACGAATGCTACAATTATGCAAATTATACTTCAATGAAGCCCTTACAATCTGGCTTAGTGATCGCCATCCCTGGGCAGAATAAAGTCCATCTGTCAAAACGTCAGTTCTTCCCCCAAGAATAGGATTATGTAAGAACAGAGGTGATTCTGACGAATGAAGGGGACAGAACTACGAGAAAGGGAAGGTTTTCTTCTGAAGGTGTAATTTCCTTCCATCTGTTATCTTGCTTCCAGCAGGTTCCGACAACCTTTATTGAAAACGGTGTCCTAACTTGCTTCCACAGATGGTGACCAGCACGGCCCGCCTCATTGCTGAACAATAGCCAACATCCTTTACTGACCTCGGCTCAGTTGTTGCTTCTCTTGCTTAATTGGCTTTACATGGAAGCGCTTCAGCTGAAAGCAAGTCATGTTTTGTTTTTTTGTTTTTTTTTTTTAACGGAATTGTGCCAGAAAACAATTAATTTCAAATACGCAGCTTTTATATTTGCTGCTGCGGTTCCTGTCTGAGGCAACATTTATTTATGTTCCTGTCTGAGGAAGATAACACACCAGCGAAAGGAACAAGCAAGCACAGACCCTGGGGAATAGCATTGTTGTGGGTCGAACTCTCCTCCTGGCGTTTGCATCCTGCAGCTGGGGCTGCCTTTGCAAAATGGTAGCCATCAACTGAACCCGGGGACTGGGGTGCTTTTTTCCTTCTTTTTTTTTAAATATAATTTATTAGCTCGTTCATAATCTGGCTAGAACCCTAACAACTGTGGGAATGTTCCCATGAAATCCTACATGCATAGGGATATTATTCGAATTCCGTGGGGGATTTTCATGCCCATCTCAACCCCGGCTCTGTGGGAAAGGAAAAAAAAAAAAAAAGTAGGAGAAAAAGAAAAGCACGCTATTTATTCTGTTTATGTCCCTCAGGAGCCTACTAATGTCTCATTTACCCTAATATGTTTCTAAATCTATGTTTTAGTATGCTCTACTCTGGTTCGGTTGCTTTTTTTTTTTTTTTTAATTTTATTTATTTATTTGACAGAGAAAGATCACAAGTAGGCAGAGAGGCAGGCAGAGAGAGAGGAGGAAGCAGGCTCCCCACTGAGCAGAGAGCCCGATGTGGGGCTCGATCCCAGGACCCTGAGATCATGACCCGAGCCGAAGGCAGAGGTGTTAACCCACTGAGCCACCCAGGCGCCCCTCGGTTGCTTTTATTTAAACTTGTGAGGACATTGTGGAGGACTGGCCCAGAAGGACAAGCTCTTTGCAGGGTGGGAGCAAGGCACCCAGGATATCCCCTCTGTGGGGAGTGCAGGCAGCTTCGAGATGTCCCCTACGTGGTAGCCTGTCTGTTGCTGTCTCACTCTCCATGGCTTGTGTGTGAGCTGTTAGCTTGAGAATTAAGAAGGAGTAAAAGCGTTTTTTTGTTTCCATGACTTGTCTCTCAAGCATGCCAAATGAAGAGCTTCGTAGTTAACTTCTACTCAGAACTGAACAACTCATCTGTCTCTTTGGCCATGGTCCCCTGTCCTGGTCATCTAATTTAAAATTTCCTCTTTGGTGTGGGTGAAGCCCTCTGTTGCCACTTGGTGAAAACAAGCCATGTGGCTTGTGCTGAGGACTTCTTCCTATTTTTAAAAAAGATTTTGTTTATCTATTTGACAGACAGCACAAGGAGGGGGTAGTGGCAGGCAGAGGGAGAGGTGGAAACAGTGTCCTCACTGAGCAAGGAGCCCAATGTGGGGCTTGATCCCAGGACCCTGGAATCATGACCTGATCCAGGTACCTCAGGAATCCTTCCTATTTTCTTAAGAAGCATTTGATCCTATTAAAAATTACCAAATCTCTTTGTTTACCAGTGTTGTCAACTGGGGGAATAAGACACACTGATCATTCTTGTTTCCTTAAGCAGTCTAATCCCATTTCAACAAATGGATTGCCTCCCTCTCTCCCCTGCCTCTTATCTCCTTTCCTTCCTTGGACAAACATAAGGAATAAAAAAAAAAAAAAATCACAACCAATGAAAAGACGAATTACAAGAGCAATATATAAGATCCCAAAAGAGGAAACCTCACTGATGCTTATATTGTTAAAGTTGAACTGAAAATTTGGCTTTGAGCTTCCCAGCAGTCAAAACAAACAAACAAACAAACAAAACAAAACAAAACTTCAGTTGTATGGGTCCCTTTGACCACACAGAGAACATGTACCAGTTTCATAGAAAAATAAAATATTCCTGGCATTTGTTCTGAAAGCTACCATCTGTTGCTCTACATGGCATAGGAGCCAAGCATCATGAAGTGTGTGAAGCAATGGCTTTGTAATAAAGTCGATACTGGCTTTAATAGCCCCAATTCTGTGGCATTCTCAGGGAACACTGATACATGATACAAGTGTGTGATTTAGTGAAAGGGGTCCCGAGAGCCTGGGCAGTTTTCTACAAACTAACGTAGATTTCTGATTCTCTCTCTTACTTAACCTACAGATGAAGCATGAGCTATACTGAGGAACGGATACTCTGATTTTCAAGCCATCCAGTATAAGTATCAGTTATCTTGGCAAGGTTTTTGATCTGAGGTGGGCAGCAGATAGCTCAAAGCTATGTCCTCTGTCAAATAGCATCATGGCATAGGTTCTTTCCTCCTCAAACTCCTACTGGTTTCCAAGGAATCAAAGTCATAAGACTGAAACCAGAGAAAGTGCTAGAGAATTCTTGAATGGTAAGGACTGAGCACATTGAAGAGTTGGCTTCATCTTAGAAAAAAATGGGGAGGTGATGAAACCTCTGGGTATCTTCAGGGAATGCTGAGTGCCTCTTTTTGACAAATGAAGTAGTCCAGCTCTGCGGTGCTGTCCATAAATCCTGTTGGGGGCTATTGCTTTTTGCCATTTCAGACTCTGGGTGAACCATCTACATTCATTAAATTTGCCAGGATGTTCTCATTTCACAAAGATCAGATATCATGACTTCAACGTATCTAGAAAACCCAGGTTAATATGTGCTTTTCTTGTCTTCTGTAATGAAAGTCCAAGATGGGCCCATCCAGCCTTTTTGCTGAGATCTTCTAGCTTTCCATCAACAACCAATGTTGACAAATGCTGAAGGAGTTCACTTGTAGAATTATCACGAAGAATCAGTTTTCAGGAAACTAAGAAGTTTCTAAATATGGTCATGAATTAAGACTCATGTTCCTTTGTCTTACTATGAACTTTACTCCACAAATGAAAACTGCTCTTCAATTTCTTGGTACATCGTAGAGGTCCTCTTATCCCCAGCTTCTGAGCACGGAGTCAATGGTGTTTGAGACAGATTAATGAGGATCAAAAGTAAAGACTCTTACTCAATGTGAAGTAGCAGAGCAGGGAAGTGAAGATGAAGTAAGAAGTCCTAGAGGCAAAAGGATATATAGTTAAAAGTACTTACTTTGTACTGTCAAATAATTTCAGACTTACAGAAAAATTACAATAGTACTAGGAACTCATGATTAACCTTTACATTCCTCAGTTGTTAAAATTGAAACATATTTGCTTTTTCATTTTTTTAAAATATGTATTTGTGTTTCCTTCCTCCCCACCACTCCCCTCTCCTTCCTTTCCCACCCCTCCTCTCACCTCCCTCTCTTCCTTCCTCCCTTCCCTCCCTCCTTCCTTTCTTTCTCCTCCTCCCTCACCCTCCTCCTTCTTCTTCTTCTTATTTTGTGAAGACTTAATTTTTTCAGAACATTTTTATGTTCACAGCAAATTCGAGGGAAAGATACAGAAATTTCCACTTAACTTCTGTCCCCAACACATACGTAGTCTTCCCCACTATCTTTTCTCACGAGGGTGGTACATTTATTTCAACTGGTGAACCTACATGACCCATCATAAGTCCCCATAGTCCATAGTTTACATTACGGTTCACTCTTGGTGTTGGACATTCTATGGGCTTGGATAAATGCATGTGCTCATTATTGTGGTATCAAATGGTGCCCTTCAATTGCTCTAAAAATCCTCTGTGCTCTGCCTACTCATCACTCCCAAACTTCAGCCCTTGGCAACCGCAGATCTTTTCATAGTTTCCATAGTTAACTTTTCCCAGAATGTCGTGTAGTTGGTATTATACAATATACAGACTTATCAGATTGACTTCTTTCTTTTTAATAGTGCAGTTAAGATTCCTCCATATCTTTTTATGACTTGATGGCTCATTTCTTTTTAGCACCAAATAATACTCCATTGTCTGGATGTACCACAGTTCATCCACTTATCTGCAGAAGATCTTGGTTGCTTCCAAGTTTTGGCAATTATGATAATGCTGCTATAAACATCTCTGTGCAAGTTTTTGCATGGACTTAAGTTTTCAGCTCCTTTGGGTAAATACCAGAGTGAGATTCCTGGATAGTATGATAAGAATATATTTAATTCTGTGAGAAACCACCAAACTGTTTTCCAAAGCAGCTGTTCCATTTTGCATTCCCACCAGCAATGAATGAGAGTTCTTGCTGTTTTACACCCCCAGTAGCATTTGGTATTTTCAGTGTGCCAGATTTTGGCCATTATAGTGATATCTCATATTGTTTTTATTTGCTTTTCACTAAGGAAATATGACTTCAAGCATCTTTTCAGATGCTTATTTGTCCTCTGCATATTCTTTGGTGAGGTATTTGTTAAGATATTTGGTCTATATTTTAATCTAGTTGTTTATTTTCTTATTGATGAGTTTTAAGTGTTCTTTATATATTTTGGATACTAGTCTTCTATCAGATGTGTCTTTTGTAAAGATTTTCTCCCAGTGTGTGGCTTGTCTTCTCATTCTCTTGACATTATCATTCATGGAGTGGAAGTTTTTAATTTAATGAAGTCCAGCTTATCAATTATTTCTTTCATTGATCTTGTCTTTGGCATTGCACCTAAGAAGGCATGACCATATTGAAGGTCATCCAGACTTTTTTTTTTTAATTTTATCTTCTAGGACTTTTATAGTTCTGTGATATACATATTATTAGTTTTATGAACCAGTTGAGAGTAAGTTGCAAATACTATGCCCTTTTTTCTCTTAAACACTTCACCATGTATATCCTATGATTGAGAACATTATCCTCTAGGACAACAGTACAATGGTCAAATCAAGAAATTAATATTGATGCTATTATATAACCTATAAACCTTATTCATTTTCAATATCTTTAGTAATAATCTTTTGAGCAAAACAAAAGAAGGGAAGACGTAGAAGCAGAGGTAAAGGAGGAGAGAGATAGAGAGAATGAGAGAGAGAAGAAAGTTTTTGGTTCAGGATGCATCCTAGGATCAGATATTGTGTTTGGTTGTCATGCTTTTTTATAAGTCTCCTTTAACCTAGAGTGGTTCCTCAGGCTGTCTTTGTATTCCATAATTTGAATTTTTGAAGAATACAGAGCAGTTATTCTATATAATATCCCTCCATTTGGGTTTGTTTTGTATTTTCTCAAGATTAGATTGAGGTAACAGGTTTTGGCAGAAATCCACAAAAGTGGTGCATGCTTCTCATCACGGGGCACATAATGTTAGTTTGTCCCACCGCTAGTGAAGCTAATTTTGGTCACTTAGTTCAAGTGGTGGGTATGTTTCTTTGTTAGTCTCTTTGGGTCCTCCCTTGTCCCCTTGTCTGTGACAAGACCATCTTATGTGAGAGTCCTGGAAGTTCTCCTCCCTTCTCATTCTCCCTTACATTCCTGAGAGTCAATACCTCATAAGATAAACCAAGTTCTCTCTTGGTGATATAATTTTCTCAAAACAAAATTTTGATGAGTTATAATGCTTAATGAAACCTCCAGGGATTTTGGAAAGACTCTAATAGCAATGTAGTTATGAGGTGTTCCACTTCCCTACATGAAAACAGACAGGACAACTTGATAGCAATATGGAAATCTCATGGAAGGCCCTAAAGACAAATACAGAGATGAGTGTCCCAACAAACTCCAGAATGAAGACTGGGAACAAACCACCAATGACCACCAGAGCCACATGCCTGTATGGGCAAGAGCAGAGTGATACAGAGGCTATCTGATGGATTTGAGTTAGTGGAACTGAAAAACAGGCAACAGGTGCTTTCTGGAATGAGAATAGGCAAATTGGGAACATCTTAAACTGGAGCATGACCAATGTATCAGAATAATGTTAAAGGCTAAGCCATAGATGAAATTAGGTACAAGATGAAAAGGAAACCTCTGTAATATGTTTGCAACTTTTCTGTGAATCTAAAATTATTTTACAATAAAAACTTTTTTAAATGTAGAAAAATGAACTGCAGAAAAGTGTGAAGGTCTAATCCCATAGAAAGAAAAAAAGAGAACAAAGAGAAGAAGAATTTCCCTACAGGCAATGGGACACTAGAAAGTAATACTCATAAAAGGGACAAAACTCTAATGACTGAAAATAAGTTAAAAGAAATAGAATATGGTGCAAGACATTAAACAACAACATCAGTCATAGCTTTTTAAACCTCGGAAATGAGGAGAACGAGCTCCAGAAGGAATTGGAAATCAATGAAATTCATTTTGGAACTAATGACTAAGCTAGAAGATATACAAGAATGAAGAAACATAACAAATGATGTCATAAAAGAAGTAGAAAATAGAAGAAAGAAAATTTTGAAAAAAAAAGGGGGGGGAGATGAAGGAGATAGAATTTGAGAGAAAGCTCTACATATAGAAGACAGATAAAGAAGTTCCGACTTGCGGGTAATAGAAATTCTCAAAGGGGGAGAAACAAAGCAAGGTAAAAGAACAAATACTAAAAATTATATTTCAAGAGAACTTCTGTGAGATTAAGAAAAAAATGAAACTAGATACTGTGAGATCAAGATGGTGGTTAATTTTGGAGGAGAGGAGGGGCTTGTTATAGAGACTTAGAGGGTAAAGGGCTTTCAGGGTGAGTGGAAAAGCTCTATTTATTGACCTGGATTGTTGTTAGAAGGGTGTTTGCCTTGTGATAATTCATTAAGCTTTAAAAAAATACATACTTGTTATCTTTGGGAGAGAACAGTGGTTGGAAGGGAACATGGGAGACTTCTGGGGGTGTTGGAAACATTCTGTTTCTTACTCAAAGTGCTGGTTACATAATGGCATATGTTTTGTGAGAAGTCATGGAGCCGGCAGGTGTTTGCACTTCCCTGTGTGTAAACTCGTGCCACACACACAATTCGTTAGAGCAAAGAATGCTGCCCTGCTCCCTACAGGATGCCAACTGTCCCTGTTTGCTTGGGACTCAGAGGTTTCCTAGGATGCAAAACTTTCAGCACCAGAATCCAGACAACCCCCAGGACACCAGAAGTGCTATTCACCCTACCTCTAGTATGTGTATAGTTGGGGCTGTGCTAGACCGAGGAAGTTGTAAAAGTGCTGGTGATGCTGCATTGAGTTTGACTTGGCCACTGAACCTGATTACTTTTCATTGCCTACAGGTGGGGTACCGCCCAGAGGCAAGGGCACCTCTTCTGTGACTTGGAATAAATTCTTTACAATAAAGTTGTTTTGTGCTACATAGTGGCAACCTTGCCTTATCAAAGCCATCTTCTTGGAAGTATATAATCTAGATGAAGCTCGAGAGAGCTGCTGGTGTGAGAACAGGATAAAAATAAAGACACAGGAGACACTGAGGCCAAAGAGTTGAAAAAGAGACCACATTGTGTACTATCCCGTGTCCTATATATATTCCTCTGCATTGTTCCCATTGAAGGGAATATGCACTTTCCTCCTCCACAATTCTAAGGAAGTTGCTTAAGACAGAAGCCATAAAATAAAACTTTATTTTTTAATAAACATAACATTAGCGACAAACCCTGTTTCTGAATTTAAAGTATTTTTCACAAGTTGTTCACAGGAGTAGAAGCCTTCTGTTTTGAATTCGTTGTAAGGAATGAAATGAAGGCTGGATCAAATAGGGTTTATTTTAGCCTCTTCCTACTTAAAGTGTGGTTTGCGGAATGGCAGCGTCATGGGTGAAAAATGAAAAATCAGGGCCTTCTCTCACATGCACTAGATCAGAATCTGTGTTTTAACGAGATCCTTAGGTGATTCGAGTGCACATGAAGGATTGAGAAATGCTACTTCAAACACCCAGACTAGTATGTGGTCTCTGTGTGTATTTTTGGTTTATTTCATTACAAGTGTCCACTTAGTTGTGATATGGAACACACATACTTATTACTTCTTAGGTAAATCTTGCTGTTTAGCAAGATATCTGTATTTATACATATCACGCTAGTACAATGCTTCTCAAAGAGGAGTTCTTGGGCCCCAGCAACAATAGGCCCTGGGAATCTGTTAGAGACTCAAATTCTCTGACCTCCCCCCCACCCCGCCCTCTTCCAGACCTACTGAATCAGAAACTCTGGGATTGGAGCCCAACAATCTGTTTCAACAAGCCTTCCTGATAATTCGGATAGCTTCTAAATTTCGAGACCTGCTACCATCATTCCTATGTCCTCCAGTGGCCAATCAGGCCATCTTGTCGTTACCTAGATTTTCATTTTTAATCATAATATCCTCCCTGCTCAAGGAGACAGCCTCTGGTGGATGCCACAGAGATTCCATAAACATTGCTTCGCTACAACTAGCTGAGAAGAATCTGCAGAGTCAATAACCCACTTGAAGTCAATGCGATCTTCTAAATGAATGATATGAATGATTCCCAAAGGATGTTTCAAAAGAGTTGCCTGGCCTCAGACTGAACAGTCTGAATGTCATTGCCTAGTCAAATACAGACAAGGGTTTTGTAAGCAAGGGCTGATGTGTGGGTGGGCAGGGACTGCAAAGTTCAGGAACAAGGAGACACAACCAAAGCATGATCTGATGGGACCCCCAAAAGTGCCAGGACGAGGTAGTACCCATTACAAACAGGTGCAGATTCCAACCCAATGTCAGGGCCTCCTCTGTGTGTAGGGCCTCCTCTGGGCCTCCTCCCCAGAGTATAGCTAGATCTTCCCTAAGCCACAAGTGTTTACTATCCACTTCTTGGCCTGTCTTGTTTTCAGATAAAAATATTATGGGGACGTTTACTTCTCTTAAAGCCAGGAAAACAAAATTTCAATAAATTCTTTTTAAGATAAATATTTAAACACAAAATAATTCTGAGTTTTTATACATGGGCTTCTGGACATTTCAATAGTTTTTCAACTACTTTAATGTTCAGGGATAAAGAACCATTAAAAAATACATAAAGACATATGTATAGAAGGGTGCCCTGTCTATCACCCCATGCTCCAATATGGATAGATGAGGTACTGTTGGATTCTATCTTCATTTTAATTTAAATTTTGATACTTGGTTCATTATGGATGTTTTCCCCATTAATTTCATTTTTAAAAAATACTTCATTAAAATAATATTCATCTTGATTACTAATTCTTGGGCACTCTCTTAAATTTGTGCCTGAGGTGACACCTCACCCCACTGCAGGGCCCACTAAGAAGAATTGAGTTCTACTCATTGAGCTGGAAAACATTGTTTTCTTTCTTATACATCATAGTAAAATGAGGACATATTGGACTTTGGGGTGAAATGGAATAGCTTCTCAATCTTTGCCCTGTCATTTACTAGGTTGTGATTTTGTCAATATCATAGATATAAAATATTATTTCATTGGTGTCTTAACCTCACTAATAATTAGAGATTTATAAATGAAGATCTCTTCTTATCTTTATCAGCCACTATTGTTTCATTCTGTAAATTGCATATTCCTAGCATATTTTCCTACTGGGTTTCTTATATTTTCTTGTTGGTTCAGAAGAAATTTTTACTCTATTGTATATTGCTACCATATTAGTTTTATGTTATTACCATATTATGTTTTATGTTACTAATATCTGTTCTAATATCTAATATCTAATATCTAATATCTGTTCTCATCTTTGGCTTTAGTAACTAAGCAGAAATTTTTAACTTTGGTAGAGTCAGATTTTTCCTTGTATAGTATATGCTTTTAGAGTTCTTCCTTACAGGATCCTTTCTCTCTAAGGACCAAAAAAAAAAAAAAAAACCCATCATTTTTATCCTTCTGTTAAATTTATAGTTAAGTTTCATAATTAAGACTTTAATCCAGGTTGATTCTTCCCCTCTGTTGGATTACTTACTATCTTTCAAATGTTCTCTCCCATATGATGATCCAAATAGTCTTAGTACCATTTTAAAATTACTTCTTTCTTTCCCCCACTGATTTGTGATGCAAATAGAAGAACTGTTATTGTTAAAATGTTCATACTACCCAAATCAAGTCCTGTTAAATTTCCAGCAGCATCTTTCACAGATATAGAATGAACAGTCTTAAAATTTGTAAGGATCCATAAAAGACCAAAATAGCCAGAGCAATCTTCAGAAAGAAGAACAAAGCTAGAGCCATCAATGCTCCTTGATTTCAAACTGTATTACAAAGCTATAGTAACTAAAATGGTGTAAAAACAGACAACATAGATCAATGGAACAGGACAGAGACCTAGAAATAAATCTATGCATATATGGTCAATTAACTTATGACAAGAAGCCAAGAATATACAATGGGGGAAATAATCTCTTCAATAAATAGTGTTGGGAAAACTGGACGGCCACATGCAAAAGAATGAAACTGGATCACTATCTTACATTGTACACAAAAATTAACTGAAAATGCATTACAGGCTTTAATATGAGACCTGAAACCGTAAAATTCCTAGAAGAAAAAAACATAATCACTAAACATAGGTCTTGGCAATATTTTGAATCTGTCACCAAAACAAAAGCAAAAAAGGTAAAAATAAACAAGTGGGACCACATCAAACTAAGAAGTTCCTGCACAGCAAAGGAAACCATCAATAAAATGAAAAGACAGCCTACTGAGTGGGAGAAAATGTTTGTAAATCATACATCTGATAAGGGGCTAATTTCCAAAATATATAAAGAACTCACACAACTTAGTAGCAAAGAAAACAAATCCACCCAAAATTCAATTAAAAATGGGAAGCAGATCTGAATAGACATTTTTCCAAAGAAAAAACACTGCTATGTTTGATGCAGCATTATTTACAATAGCCAAGATATAAAAACAACATGATTGTCCATTGATGGGTGGATGGATAAAGAAACTTCTATATTCATAAATATAAAAGTTTAATATATATATATACATCTATCTCCAAATGTTGTTCAATCATTAAAGAAAATGAAATCTTGCTTTTTGCAACAACATGAATGGACCTTGAGGGCTTAATGCTAAGGTAACTAAGTCAGATAGAGGAAGACATGATCTCTCTTATCTGTGGAATCCATCCATCCATCCATCCATCCATCCATTCATACAAACCAAGCTCATAAGTAGAGGGAACAGATTGGTGGTTACTTGAAGTGGGAGTCGGAGGGTGGTGGAAATAGGTGAACTGTTTTTGGGGTGTGTGTGTGTGTGTGTGTGTGTGTGTGTGTCTTTTTTTAGTTTAAATAAACGGAATAATAATAAAAAACATATGCTATATTAAAAAATCTATTAATAGACTCCCTGAGAATACAGGTGATAATATACAATGCTGTTTCAAAATACTTACCCTATTGATTTTCATTTCTCCCTTTGCTCCCCTCTCCCACAATGTGACCAGAGTTGTGTTTCTAAAGCATAGTCCTGATCAAACCGTTTCTTCCTCAAGACCATCACTGAATTCATTTCTTCTGGCTAGCTTTCCATTCAAGTCCTGTGGAGCTCCCATCCTAAACTCCTCTCAATCTCAGCCCTGTGCTCTGATTTGCTGCCATCTGTATCCACCTGGTAGTCCCCTGATTCTGCTTTTGGGTTTCCTCCATCATTCCTTCTTCAGGAAGGCTCCCAAATGCTGACATCCCTCCTTCTGGGGGCAAGAACTTGGCCTTTACCTTCCTTCTGTTTCTCAGGCTTTCATGTGCATGACAAGCTCACCCAAGGAGCTTATTAAAACGTAGATCCCAATTCACTAGGTCTGGCGTGGGCTAGAGATTCTGCATTTCTCCCAGGCTCTTCGGTGGTGCTGCTGATGCTGGTCTGGGGTCCCCATGTTAGTGGGACAGTGGTGGTTATCTACCACCTGCATAGCTGGTTAACTGTGTGGCACCCCCCCTCTTGTACCCCAGCACACTCTGATCTCCTAGGGGATTAAGGGCTGTGTGTTTCTCATCCCTGCTATCCATTGCCTCATACCAAGGGCCCAGTCTAGGATCTAAATAGAATTAAATTAGATTTGAGGCAAACTGGGGAATAGTTGGGACAATCTGGCTCTAGTGTCTCCTTTCTGCTGCCATCAGTGCATTGCTGGTTCTGGAGAGGGAAGCCCAATGTCCTCCACTGCCTAAGGAGAGGCCCATGGCCATGGGCCTTCAAGAATCAGAGCTTCTAGGACGCCTGGGTGGCCCAGCTGGTTAAGTGTCGGCCTTCGGCTTGCAGGACCCAAGGATCCTGGGGTTGAGCCCTGTATTGGGCTCCCTACTCAGTGGGGAGTCTGCTTCTCTCTCTCCCTCTGCCCCCCACCCCCACTCATGCTCTCCTTCTCTCTCAGATAAATAAGTAAAACCTTAAAAAAAAAAAAAAAATCACAGCTTCTCTACAGTATTTCTGTGCACCCAAACTCTCCTTCAGAGAAAAGTAATTATTTAAGCAGATGACATCACCCGCTAAGTCCAGGCCGTAGCAGCTAGGAAGAGGAAGGGAGAACACATTTTCGCAATGTTTGTGGAATCATGAATAAGCACATTTTCTCTGCAGAGTTGTCTCCATTTGAAGCAGAAGGAATGAAATGGTAGAATTCTTGTTTGGAGGTGGGCTGGTGTGTTCTGCTGCTCTCCTTTGGAAGTAACAGGAGAGAGGGAATGTTCAAAATTAAATTAATTTTTTTAAAAAAAGGTATTCTTATGGGTCCCAGCAGACTATTCTTTTAAGGGACAGAGGTCACCCAGTGCCTCTCTTTCTTATGCCTCCTTAGGAGGACAATTAGGCAAGTGAAGGGGTGACAGAGCTTTAAAAGCCAAGAAGGTGAAGAAATGAACCACTATCCCCTGAGAGCTGAAGGTTATGGGGATTTGGCCAATAGAGCCCTGTGGGTATTGGCAGGGTGCCCACGTTGTCTGGGTTACCTGGGACTTTCCTGGTTTCAGCACTGAAAGTCCCAGGTCCCAGGAAACACCCCAGACGCAGGCAAATCGTGAAGTTTGGTTACCCTGTAGAAGAAGGGTCACCATAAAGAAAGTTTTGAAACCGTTCATGTGGCTCTTTGTTGTCTAAATTCTTCAACTCTGTTCTTCCCTCCTGATGATCTTCCCCTGCCTTCCCGGCTTCTCAAAAAGAATTTACCCTCAGTGCCTTTCTCCTTAATCCGTCCTAATGCTGGAAGCACCATAGGGGTCTGCCTTTCTAGGAACATTTTTATCTGTGAGTGGGCCCTGTCTGGGTGCATTTGCATGTGCTTGCGATCACATTATTAGTAACCACAATGTCGTGCACTTACTTGATTTTGCAGAAAGCTGCCCTGTATGACTGCATTTGTTACTAATAAGGACCTTCCCCGTAAAAAGATTCTGTTGGGAACGATTCTGGCAACTCTAAACTGTTCTTGAAAAGCACTAGGCTCCAGAAGGGCACAGGAGGCTTAAAGTGACGAGTGATCAGGGGGAGAACTGGGATCTCCAGCTCAGAAATGCTCCGAATGCTGGGCATGTCCTGCCCTTGTATCATTTAATATATTTTGTCTTGAGGTGCCTGGGTGGCTCAGTCGGTTAAGCATCTGCTCAGGTCATGATTCTGGGGTCCTGGGATCGAGCCCCTCTTCTGGGCTCCCTGCTCAGTGGAGAGTCTGCTTCTCCTTCTCCCTCTGCCCTTCCCTCCTCGTGATTGCTCTCCTGCTCTGCTGTCTCTCAAATAAATAAAAGGAAATAAATAAACAAAATGTTCATCTTTATCTATGTAAAGGTGGTGTTTCCATTCTTAGGTTATCTATATGTGAAAGCCGAGTTCTAAATTCGCTCCACAACAACTACTAAAAAAGCCCCCTGTCTTATCTATGGTGGAGATACAACGACTGTGTTTCATTACTTTTTATTACCATCTTCCATGGCCTCTGAGCCCTCAAGTCAATTGGGGAGAATTTCCTGTGTCTGATAACTTGAGATTTAGGCGAGAGGCCACTGTCTGCTCTTAAAGCCAGAGGCAAGTGGAGAGGGGAACAGGGTCTGACCCGAGGCTCACAAACTATGTCAATGCTGAGCCTGGGAAAGTGGACTCAGGTACAGGGGTTCACCCTGGCTTTCCAGTGGGGCTGGGAGAGGCACTGTCTGAAGAGGAGATCCAACTCACTCTCATTGTTACACTTGTGGCGGGAATCACATAATGGAGACAAGAAGTTGGAGGCTTCATCTGAGACAAGAAGTCTCAGTCTTCATCTGAGAGATGGAAGATATGTACAGAGACAGCCTAATCCTTACAGGGATTTTTTTTTTTCTTTCCAAACAATATCTGATAACAGTAAACTGTAGAAAGAAGCATGTGCTTTGTTTTTTTGGTCATATAGGTTTTAACATCCAGCCTGCTAACAAGTCACGCAGGGGATAATGGAAATGATTCATCTCATTTTCCCCCTATATACATTGTTATTGACTTGCAATTTTTTTCCGTTTTCATAGCTGCTTTATTTAACTGTAAAAAGGAATTATGAATGAGGAATTGAAAATGCAGGATTTGACAGATGGCCTTGGAATTTTTCTTTATTATTTTAAATTAGAGCTGTTACAGGTACTAGCCAATAGAATATTTTTAAAACGTGCATTATTGAGGCCCCCAGCAGAACGCAGTACATTCTAATTAGGATAACCTGAGTAGTGTTCAAAGAAAGACTTCTTAAGATTGTATGAGTAGAATATTTAAAAACCCACAAAGGATAAAGCAGGACTCTGGGCTAGTAACACAGTGGGGGACATCATGACCACCCCTATCATAAAGGGGTAAGGGGAGGAAAGAGTTACTGGAACCCACGAACAGAGATTAGATGGAGTTCGTTACTTGGTAGGTGCTACCTACAACCTTAGGTCAAAGGGCATGACTAGCACGAGTAACCTGGCCCGGAGAAAGCCAAAGGAACACACTTCCACACCTACTCTCCTTCTGTTCTCTGGATATTGCTCCCCACTGCAAAATCCAACCTGAATCTAGCAGGTACAAGGCCAGTGAGATCTCTCCAACTGGGTCTGCTGGGGCAGAGATGAGGTTGGAGAAGGGTGGAGAGGGGATTAATATGGGCAGAAAGAAGCTGCTCAGCATATAGTTTCCATAATTATTCCAATTTTGGACTCTTACAACGATCCTGTGGAAAGGCTATGCAGTTATTAACCCCACTTATAGATGAGGAGACTGAGGCCAAGGACACATGTCAGTTAGGTCACCCGCCAAGCCCACATCTTTTCTCTACAACCCCCCTACTCTTTCTTATGCTTCAAAACAGCAATGGGCTGGTTCATTATGGTGCCATGTCCCATGCAGCATTGTCCCAAAGCAGGTGAATACAGAAACTCAAGTAACTCCCAAAGCTTAAAAAAAAATCTCTAAATCATCTTCCTATTTTCTTTGGTGCCATCATTTCTGCTTCTAATGGGTCGCAGTATCAATTTGACCTCTTGTGACCATCCCTGAGGTTGTTCAGACCTTGGCATGGTATTTTTACAACTCTCCTGGGGTTGGTTGAAAATATTATGTGGTGTGGGGCTTGTTATATTTTATGGTTCAATATGCCCATTTAAAAAAAAGAGTCTCCTGTCCCCAGACCTTTCTGAGTTGCTCATACTCCAAGCTCTATAAATCGCGAGGAAACTATTCCATTACCTGTATTTCCTAAGGCAAAAGGGCATGTCTTCCTGCCTGGACAGAACATTCCATAAATCACCCAGATCAGGAGGCTCCCATGGTCACAAAGAAGTCTGCGAGTATTTATGCCGAGGTGAGAAGGCACGCTTTTCCTTCCTCATCAGGTACACATGATTTGCATATCCCATTATCTACTTATTAACCAGAATGCCTTGTAACAATGGCAGACTGTGAAACACGCACACACGGGCAGTTAAACAACAAACTCTCAGGGGTTCGTCCTGCGATTATATCCCCGGTAATGAAGAGGCAAATGGCGAGGATGTGACAATGGGATATTCAGCAATGGAATGAAATCAGAAATTGATCTAATGCAACATGACTTGCTCACAGCACAGGTAGAATATCAAATGGTCTATGCGAAATCCAATCCTTGGTATAATCTTCCTATTAAATCCGTTGTTCTCCTAGTGGTCTGAATACCACACAGAACAGTATGCAAATTAGACTTCATTAACAGGTGCTTCCTTTTATCTTCATTCAGTTTAATGGTGACTTCTATTTTTTAGCTTTATTTACTCTGGGAATGAGAATGTTCTGGTAAATTTAACAACGTGATGGGAAGGAAAACAAAACTATTCACTGATATCTAAGTTACATCTTTAGTCCCTTCGAAGACAGAGATATACAAGCTATTTTTTTGAAAGCAGGTATCCTCAGTTAAAATAAAACATTTGAGCTGCAGCAGGAACTTTGGAGTTTGCCACGTGTTAATTTTATACTTCAGAACCCCCCAGAAATGTAACCTTTTGGACATGATCTTCTGTTGTAACAGCAGATGTACAAAGAAATCTTTGCAGGGAGGAGAACTAACAGTTACACGGTTTCCCTGGGCCAGGTGCTCTGCTAGATTCTCAACATATAGTATCTGATTAGATTTTCACAGCAGCCCTTGAGGTGGCAGTTATGATAAGCCAGTTTCTGATCTTTCTGAGCCCTTCTCAGCCAATCAGGGTGCCCACAGGAAGGAATGATGCAGTCCATGAGAAAGGTTTTTTTTTTTTTTTTTTTTTTTAAACAAAGATCGTCTCTGCTTTGAGCTGCCAGTGCATAGGTGATCCCGAGGTTCTTGAAATTTCTGCTGTTTTGAGCACCACCATTATTTAAAATATTTATATCCAAGCCTCAGAATCTCCAGCTCTGGGCTTTGGCAGAGCAGTCTATGCTGCTTAGGAAAAGATTGCTTTTGTTCCTTCCTGGCCCCTGGGTTATCATCCCTGGGTCCATCCTCAACAAATGTGGCCTCGCTCTCCCTCCAGTCTTGCTGCCCCTCCCATCCGTTGTGATGGGTAGATAGGAAGTGGATCTGCTCCAGACTCTCATTCATTCATCTCATTCATTCCTCAGTCCTGTCCCAGGAAGAACCCATCATAAATATTGTGTTAATTCTGGGATCGCATCTCTCTATCTGGAGTTGTCCCGATCACCCATTTGGAAAATGGGTAAGCTGTTTCTTTTATTAAATGCAGAAATCCTAAGCAGCACAAGACAGCTACAGGAATTTAGCCAATGTATTTATTGTTCTGGAGAAGACATCAAATGCCAATAAAAATTAAAACCGATTTTTGTGTCTGCTTAGAAAGAAACCATTGGAAATGAGCCTTTTTAAGAGAAAGGCAAGGTTCTCAGCTCTCCTGACCATTGCAGTTTGGCTGCATTGCCTGGTCCTGGTTTAAATTTGAAGGTCAAATAGTTAACTTATGATAAATGATACTAGATTGAGGTTTGAGCCAAGGCAGAGAGTGTGGGAAAGCTTATAAGAAAACCATTAAGGCTCCCATTTTGCTGACCTGTGGAGGACTCTGGACTGAAACAGTCTAGATTCTTGCACTAAGTTTTTGTGAAGAGGCCAGAGAAGGTATTAGTAGCTGAGTCGAGGTCAGAGGCAAACAGAACATCAGAACATAACAATAAACCCATTTAAGGGTGTGTGTACAAACCTGTCCTCTGAAATTTCAGATTTGCCTCTTTTTTTCTTACCTCCTCCAATTAGATAGAAGAACTATTATAAAGTGTATGCTGGGCATTTGGAAAGGATTTCTAATATTGCCTTTTCTGTGTGATATTCTCTTTCATGTCTGGTTGGGCCTTTGCAGCCATGCTGATTCTGATAGGTCCTAAAATAGGTTTCACATTCATCCAGCTCTCAGTGTTAATACAACGACCGTAGTTCTTTGTTGTTACTTGTTTTGCTTTAAAAATCTGCAGTTTCATGAATAAGTACTGCCTATGATAGAGATAACCATGGGAAATTTAAGGTAAATTCCACTGTAAACTTGAGTAATTTCACTTTATTTCTTCTGACCTCATATTCTTGCCTTTATAATGAAGGTATAATACTGCCCCCTCCTTTTCTTAACTACTAGAATTAAGTCAGTGCTTGCTACGTGCCAGGAATGACTAAAATGCTCTACATTTATACATACATCATCTCATTCAATTTCAAAATCACCCTAGGAGCCCATTATCATTATTATTTCTAGTTCTTTAGAGGAGAACACAAGCGCTCAAAGATCTCAGATTACCTACAGAGGTTAGATCATGAATTCAGCGTCCTTCAAAACTGTACTACACCGTGGATGTAACTTCCAGCCTTAACATTCTTTAACTCCACTTTTCAAAATAAAGATTCTAGTTGGTTTAGCTATGCCAAAATATTAACTGGAATGAAATCATCCTTTGGATGATTGGGGAATATTTGATTTCTTCTACAAGTTAACGTAGTTGTACCTTGAAATATTTGTCCATCTGTCACTGAGAGAGTGAGGGAAGTTGTCCCAAGCTCTCTGGCATGCTTCTTCAAGGAAGATGATCAATGATAACAATGGAAGTCACTTTCTATCTTCATCACGCAAGCATATATGGGCAGAGGTAGGAAATCAAAACATCATTAACATAAGTGTACAACATATTTTGAATTTTAAACCGTCCGTGGTGGTTGTTGATTCTTATGCAGTAAAACAATGGAAGCAACCTTTCTGCTGTTGAGGAGATCACTGATTGGTGTTTATTTAGATTTTTATTTCAAAAATTCTCAAATTTTTCGTGCCTCTTCACTAAAGTGTCCACAGCTCTGTGATGGCTGGAGAAAGTGGGAGAAAGTGGGAGTCCCATTTCCCACAGCACATCACGAGACCACTCTGTTAGGAAAGGCAGGTGGTGAGTGGTTTGGGAATAGATATTCTAGCTTTGGTACCATCCATCTCTCTATCTGTCCATCCATTAAATCAGTCCTTTAATAAATATGTAGCAAGTATCTACTATGTGCCAGCAAAGAGCAGGATTAAGCAAAATCAAATTAATAACAAACGTCTTGGGAATGCCCAGTCTAGTGAATTGGACAGATTAGTCAAGAAACAACCAGGTGATGACAAAATGTTAATAGGGTTATGAGAGAAGACGGTACCAAATGCACAATGCAAATACTTTTTCCAATCCTTTTGAGGGCCCAGGCATACTATCCGGTCCAGAGCCTTAAACGTTGGATAGATAATCTCCATGTGATCAAGTACAGGGGGGAGTGTCCCAGACACAAGCAAATTCATGGGGATTCAGGTCATACCAATGAATTCCGGGTTTAATCAGGCCACAGCTTAGAGTGGAGAGTAGGAAGACATGACACGAGCAGCATTCTACGACTCAAGTCAAGAAGGATTTTGCATGCTGCTGAAATACCTTAAACCTTAAAACAAGCAGAGACTATCAAGGCAAAAGCTGTCATGCTATGATTTTTTTTTTTTTTAAGACAACACTGATGGAGAGGGCAGAGCACAAAACGCTTCCTTATCCAACTGAACTATTGGACTCTGTATATGGAACCCCCTTTTCCTCAGCAGTGAGGACTTTCAAGGGGCTCCTAGAAATGACTGCCCTTCAGTGATGAGACCAGCCAAACCCAGTTTAGCAAAAAGGCAGAAAATGGGCTTTTGGCCCACAGTTTGGAGGCAATAGGGCATTTACACACCTGTTCGCATAATTTGCAAAGGAACTATAAAATGTGCAGGACATAATAGGAGCAGTCATAAGAAATAGTGCATTGGCTGATTTGGGCCAATAAAACCTCAGTGGAAACCTAGATTCGTTCTACTTTGCTTATCTTCACCCTTTCCTTAGCCGTGTAGCAGCTTTAAAAAGTGTTAGCACAATATAGCAGGGCCCAGAAGCTCAGTTGCTTACGGCCGACTCATCTGTATGATATTTCCTCATGCAAGCTTTGGGCTGAGGGTCGGATGGGGGTGAGGTGGGGCAGGTAAGGTGGAGGGAAGGCACCTGGCAGGTTGCTTTCATTTGGAACATAGCATTCAAAGGGAAACACATCTGAAAATACTTCATTAGTTGTGCAACCACACTTCTTTGTGCAGTTATCGTTCCTAATTACATGTTTGTCTACATTACTGGATTCAGTTTAGATTGTATTATCTTAGAAAGAAGGAACGAGACTTATATGCAACCTGACTTTAGCTTAATAATGGAAAGATGCAAAAGGCAATGTTTACATAAATGCTACTCGATGCTGACATTTCCAAAGACAGTAAGGACGAGTGATCGAATAATAATTTAAATTATAAGCAAATAATTTAAATCTTGTGCTACTAAAAATGCCTTAGAATTCTAGAGTGTCTTATTATTTTAAAATATTCTTAGATTCGTGGCGTCATGTAATTCTCTGAAACCTCTGCTGCATCAGGGCTGTAGTATGAGCTCCATTTTTAATGTCAAATGTGGGGGAAGGGTTTTGAGAATCTCCCCTGGCACATCCTCTTCTTCCAAGTGCTTTGTGCATTTTGTTTTTTCCACCACAACAAACCCAGAGTTGCACAATTGTTCTGAGAGCATTAACTCCGCAGCCACACACGAAAAAGCTGTACTTGCAAATCCATGTTTTCTCTGACTTGTGGGTTACTCTGTTCATGCATAAAATGTCATTTTGAATTTTTATGGATTCCAGGAGAAACCTGGCCAGTTGGAATCCCTTCCTCAATTCCCTTCAACTTGGCTGAGTGGTGCTAGACCATATTCTCCAACTGGTCTGCTGCATATGTGCTAATATTTCCCATCGTGTGCTCCCCTGGTCCCAAGTTCCCCATTGCCATTTTTAAAAAATCCTATTTTTGATTACAGTCGATTTATCCCAAAGGGTATAATGGTCATAATATAAAATGGGATATATAGAGAGAGAGAGCAAGAAAAAGAGAGGAAAAAAAGAAAGCCAGTGAGAGCTAGTTTCTCAATTTCAGCCTAGGGTTGGGGAGATGTAGAAGAAAACTGGTTCAATCTGGAATCAATTATCTGGTATGATAGATGACAAGCAAGGAACGAAACAGATGGAAAGAGGGGTGAGTAAAGAGGACAGCCCACCTGATCCTAATTATGTACACCTACACTTGGAAATCTCTTTGCCAGACATCTTGAATAGCTCAACACTAGGTGGAGGGGAGTTCCCAAAGACTCAGCGCAAAAATGAAAACTTCAGTGATGAACAAAGGGGTCACGTGGAAAGAAGTGGGGGAAATCATTGCTTGACAAAGATACCTGGAATGGAATATTTAAGGTCTTGCATTTTATAATCGTATGTATTCTACAGATCTTGGCACCCTCTAAGGGCTTAATACATTTTAGATATTATTTTAGAAATGGAAGCTTGGAATGTTTTAAAACATAGTTTCCATTATTTAAAAAGGAAATTCAGAGTGGTGCCTGGGTGGCTCAGTAGGTTAAGCCTCTGACTCTTAGCTTCGGCTCAGGTCATGATCTCAGGACCCCAAAATCAAGCTCCACGTTAGGGTTCATGCTCAGCACAGGGTCTGCTGGAGATCCTCTCCCTCTGCTCTACCCCTGCTCTCTTTCTCTCTCTCAAATAAATACAAAATCTTTAAAAAAAAAAAAAAGGAAATTCAGAGGGCATGGTATATTTCAGAATTATTAGAGCATTTAACAAGATTCTATGTATCCACCAAAGGCATCCGTGGAGACCAGAGTTGACCCATGGCCAAAGGTTGACTGTCAGCCTCTGAAGCAGAAAAAAGTGGGGGAGAAGGTGGTGTTTGTCGAGTAGCTGCTGTGTACCATGAGCCTCTGCTTATAATTTCTCATGATTTTTGTGATGCCTTGAGGTGTATTTTATTCTTCTCCATTCACACCTGAGTCTCATAGAGGTTAAGTCACCCAACATCGCACAGTAAGTGCTGTAACAAAGTTCTAACATCATTGTCACTAGAGCAAAGTACTTTTTTTAAATTTTAATTAATTTATTTGTTTTTTAAAAGATTTTATTTATTTACTTGACAGACAGAGATCACAAGTAGGCAGAGAGGCAGGCAGAGAGAGCGGGGGAAGCAGGCTCCCCTCCTGAGCAGAGAGCCTGATGCGGGGCTCGATCCCAGGACCCTGAGATCATGACCTGAGCCGAAGGCAGAGGCTTTAACCCACTGAGCCACCCAGGCACCCGAGCAAAGTATTTTAATAAAGACAAGAGACAAGAAATGTGGAGTCCGAGAGTTTCCCCAAACCTGGCTCCTGAGCCCCTGTCTCTCTCCCCTCTCCCTCCTCCTATTATATGTTCTTTGCACCCCTGCTCTAACACACCCTTGGTCTAACTGGTTGTACCGGACTTTTATTGATAATATAGTCACTCTGGGACCAACCAGAATCTCCTTTGCTGTTTTGTTCCAAATTCAAGTTGGCCCAAAGAGGAACTTGTAATGTATTGGAAGGGGAAGGAAAGCAGCTGCTCGTATTCTCTGAATGTCTTCCCCGGGTTACATAGAGCTATCAGAATGATGCTGAGGGGGCCAGGATGATCTACTGGTCCCATCTTTGCTCCCTACTGCTCTGCCTCCAGCTCATCTCCCTGACTGCTGCTGCTGCTGCTGACAAGTGGCCATGCTAGCCTTCCCAACAGACACTTAGTGGTGGGTCTGCAGAGGTCACAGCTGCCCAGACCTTCTCCAGAAGCTCCCCCTTTGCTGGCCCCCAAACACCTGTTCCTGTTCTGACTTGTGCACCCACACCATAACGTCAGACAGGCTGGTGGGTAACCTTTCCTCCGACTTTCCAGCTCCCCTACTGCATCTTTATTTCCCTTAGCAAATCCATAGTTGTGAAGGTCAAAGTCCTGTACCCAATTCCTATCCTACAGCACACAGAGCGGCTCTGCTTCTCTGACTGAATCTCACGACTGATACTATTACAGTGACCTAGGCATTTATTCGCCTTTCCATACTTCTGTCTTTCCACACAGTGTCCTGCACAGATCCTAGCACGCAGACGTTCAACACATGTGTGTTAAATTTTCAAAATTGTTTTAGTGACGTGTACCTGACATATAATATCTTATTAATTTCAGGTGTGCATCCTAGTGATTCAATATTTGCATACATCATGGAATGATCCTCATGATGAATCTAGTCACCATCTGTCACCATCCAAGGTTATTACAATATTATTGACTATATTCCCTCTGCTCTACATGACATTCTCATGACTTATTTTATGACTTGAAGTTTGTGCCTCTTAATCCCCTTCACCTAATTTACTGGCCCATCCCCCCCAACCCCGACCCTTCCCCACTTTGGTACCAACAGTTTGTTTGTTTTGTTTTTTAGATTAACCGTATAATTGAAATACTATGATATTTGTCTTTCGCTGTCTAACTTAGCTCACTTAGCCTCATGCCTTGAAGGTCTGTGCATTTTGTTGCAAATGGCAAGATCTTGTTCTTTTTCATGGCTGATCAGTATTCCCCTGTGTATATATACCCTATCTTCTTTATCCTTTCATCTATTGATGGACACTTGGGCTACTCGAATATCTTGGCTTTTGTAAGTAATAATGCAATGAACATAGGAGTGAATATATCTTTTTTGAATTGGAGTTTTCATTTGTTTCAGATAAATACTCAGAAGTGGAAAAAAGTCCCTTTGAAAAGCTAATGAAAGCCCCTCCACTGAACTTAGGATATTCAGAAAGTCCTTTTCCAAAACTAGAAGGTTTCATTCCACAGCTATGGCTTAATCATGCCTGTGGGGTTATTGTTTATAATGCCATGAACTCTATATCCCGGAATATCTCATGTCTTTTCGGTCTTGCAAGAAATTCTGAGAGTTACTGCATTCCCTGAAAGCTCTGGGGTAAAGATATGACAAGGTAGAATAATGATGGTTTGTTAATGATGGGTTAGAAAATGTTGGTTGGGGTCTCAGGACTGTAACTTGCAAGCAGCCTGAACTTAGAGGTTTCTTTAAATTTCAGTTGAGAATTATAAACACCTAATTTATAGTTTTGATGTGAGGCTCAAAAGAGTAAACATGAAAATTTTTATGTTAAAAATCTTATATACCCTGGTTACTAATTTACCTATATAGATATTAGGTAAATATGTAAAGTACTTCAGAATTAGTGAGTTTTATAACTAGCTAATTACTATCACATATTTTTAAATAACCAAAATATAGTTATTAATATTTACTAAATTGATACTTACTTGTCTGTAGGTTTTCACAAAATGGACTATGTCATCCCACACCATCAAATTCCCTGGTCTCTGTCTCTACTGAGTTGACCTGACATGGACTTAAGGATTGAGTTTTTGCCCAGTATCACCAACTAATCAGAATATACTTTCTCCCTTTGGAAATCGGGACAGTTTCTCCCCCATTTAAAGTAAATATGGATATGTTAGGGCTCATATCTGCCATGTTATTATTTGTATTCTTTTTGTTCCTTTGGTTTTCTGTTACTCTGCATTTTTTTAAAGATTTATTTATTTATTTTAGAGAGAGAACAAGCATGCAAGTGGGGAGAGGGTGGGGGGAGAGAGAGAGAGAGAGAAAGAGAGAGAGAGAGAGAGAGAGAATCTCAAGCTGACTCTGGGCTGAGTGTGTAGCCTGATGGGAAGCTCAACCACCACCCATGAGATCACGACCAGAGCTGAAATCAAGAGTCAGACACTTAACTGAGTGAGCCACCCAGGCATCCCTGTTCCTTTGTATTTTTTTCATGCTTTCATGTGGGCTACTTAAAAATATTTAGATTTGATTTACCTATAATACTTGTGAACATATCACTTTCCATACTGTTCTTACTAATTATTCTAGGTACTACCATATTTCTATACACATATATATATACACCATATATTCCACTTAGATCCCTTTACTTCCCTACGTTTAAAATAAAATTGTCTTAAGTATTTTCTCTACATACATTGAGCATATATACCATCTTGTTATAATGTAAATAATATAAAAATAAAATTAAAAGAATCCACAAGATGAGGATAACCTTTTATGTTTACTTTTATTTTCACCCATTCTGTTATCCCTCTTTTATTTATGGTGGGTCCAGAATGCTTACGTTATTGTTAACTTTCTGTTGGAGAGCTTCTATGAGCTCTCTTTTTTTTTCCTTTTTTTTTTTTTTTCCTTTTCAACATAACAGAATTCATTGTTTTTGCACCACACCCAGTGCTCCATGCAGTATGTGCCCTCCTTAATACCCACCACCTGGATCCCCCAACTTCCCACCCCCCGCCCCTTCAAAACCCTCAGGTTGTTTTTCAGAGTCCATAGTCTCTCATGGTTCACCTCCCCTTCCAATTTCACTCAACTCACATCTCCTCTCCATCTCCGCATGTCCTCCATGTTATTTGTTATTCTATGAGCCATTCTTAAAGGGTAGATGGACCACCAACAGATTCTCTTTGTTTTCCTTCATCTGAGAATGTCTGTCTTCCCCCTTCATTCCTGAAGGATAGTGTTGCCAGGTATAGAATTTGGGGTTGACCAATCTTTTCTTTCCACATCTGCAAGATTGTGGTGCCACATCATCTGGCTTTCATGGTTTCAGGGGACAAATCCACTGTCATTTGAATTGGTGTTCCATTATGCATAATATATGTCTCTTCTCTCTGGTTATTTTTAAGATTTTTTTCTTTGTCTTTAGTTTTAAGAAATTTAATTATGTTGTGTCTTCACATGAATTTGTTCATGTGAATCTATTCTATTTGAAGTTCATTTAGCTTCTTGAATCTGTACATTTATGCCTGAAGTCATGATTTGTTTTAAAGATTTTATTTGACAGAGAGAGAGAGATCACAAGTAGGCAGAGTCAGGCAGAGAGAGAAGGGGAAGCAGGCTCCCCGCTGAGCAAGGAGCCTGATGTGGGGCTCGATCCCAGGACCCTGAGATCATGACCTGAGCCGAAGACAGAGGCTTAACCCACTGAGCCACCCAGATGCCCCTTGAAGTCATGATTTTTTAATGTGGTTTTTTTCAATCCCACACTTCTCCTCCTGGAACTCCAATGATACAAATATTTGATCTTTTTTTTCTTTGTTATTGTCCCAGAGATCCCTGAGGCTCTGTTCATTTTTTTTTTTTTTTAGTCTATTTTTCCCCTCTGTTCAGATTGAGTACATTCTATTGATCTGTGTGCAAGCTCACTGATTCTATCCTCTGCTATCTTCACTCTACTATTAAGTCCATCCAGATCATTTTAAATTTTGGTGATTTTATTTTTTTAGTTACATCTTCCCATATTTAATTCCTTTTTATGACTTTCACGTCTTTGCTGAGTTTGGCTATCTTTTCCTTTTTTTTTTTTCTCCAGGAGAATTTATAATTGATTGTTAAAACATTTTTATGACAGCTGCTTTAAAATCCTTAGGTAATCCTAACACCTGATTCATCTCAATGTTGATATCAGTTGATTGTCTTTTTTCAATCACATAGTCATTGTCTTGGTTTCTTGCACGAGTAATGCTTTATTTTATTCTGGACACTTTGGTTATTATGTTAGGAGATGCTTAATCCTATTTAAATATTCTATTTTAGCCAGCAGTGGCTTTGTTCAGGTTTATTATTCTAAGTTCTAGCCTATTTTTATGAGCTGCATTTCCAATGACACTTTAGTGTTCAGAACCCTTGCAATGTTGTCTCCTTCCCCTCTTCTTTCTCCCCTGTTCCTCCTCCCCACCCCTCCTTCCTCCTCCTTTCACTCCTCCTTCCCCTCCCTCTTCCTCCTCCTTCTTTTCCTGGCACTGATGGGACTTCTAACTCAATTCCAGCTGGTGACATACACATGGGGGAAAGACATTTACCTGAATTACCTGAGTCACTGGGCTACCTTCTGTGTGTGTGTGTGTGTGTGTGTGTGTGTGTGTGTGTGTGTGGTGGGGGAGGTCAGAAACCACTGGATCTGAGTGGCCTATGTCACTGGGTGGAGATCAGGAAGACAGAGATTTCCATGCTGATGCTGCTGTCATCTGCTCACCAGTGCCTGGTTGTGGGTGGGAACTGGGATGGCCTGGGAGTCACTGCTCTGGTTCACATGGGTCAGACCACTTGCTAGTTTAGAGAGAGATGGAGAAGGGCTTCTCGTTACCAGTCCCCTCACCAGACAAAGCAGGCTTTGCTTCTTTGTTTGTTTTTCTCTTTGTCTGTGTGGTTCTGGGTTGTGGTCTCTCCAGAAGCCACGCTGGGGTATTTAGGAGACAAGACTATAACCCAGTGAAATCAACACATTTTTGTTCCTCATTCTTAGGATGGCAAGCCAGTCTACCTTCTTGCTTCCAGCTTTCAAAGTCCTTTTATTCTTGTCTGCTGAATAATTTCCAGGGTATTAAGTTGAACTGAGAACAAGAAAACTGAGTCTTATGTCATCTTTCTCCAGAACTGAAGTCTATCCAATGTACCACTTTTGATAAGAAAAAATATCCATTATGTAATAAGTGAACTTTTAAGGTTTGAGACAAACATGTATGATATGGACCCATTTTAAAATATGCAGGTTCTACTTACAAATATGCATAGAAACTTGTTCAAAGAACTATGTAACAAAATAGTAGCTTTTTTAGAGTAATAGAGTTATTGATGATTTTTATTACGTCTTCATGTTTATGTGGATTTTAAGATTATTTTTACACTGAATGTTTACTAATTTTGTAATCCAAAGATAAAGGTTAGTTCTTATCACTTAACTGGTCTTTGAAAAAAAAAGTTATACTCACTGGCAAATGATACATAATCTTAGGGGATCCGGTTCTAATTTTGACAAGAGAAGGCTAGGGGTAGGTAATACCCTGTGGTTTCTAAATCCTTAAAGACCTGTCAAGTCAAAGTAAAGAGGAATTACACTTGTAATATGCTTCTCCCATAGGCAAAATTTCAGAATGAGGACAAAAATTACAGGGAGGGACATTTTGGCTTAATTTAGTAGAGAACGTCTATCAAAGAAATTTTGTTCAACAATGGCATGATCACTTGTCCAGGGTACTATGGAGAGAATGTTCTGTGATGGGAAGGTCCTCCAGGGTGACATGTCCTTTCTGCCCAGAGCATCTCTGACATTCTAATTATCTCGTGTAACACGTGAGACTGCCCTACCACAACTTGGCTGTTCATTGGAAACTGCATTTGTCTTGTTTGGAGAAAGTTAAAGTCTAAGAGAGGGAACGTTCACTATTATGGCCTATTTTTCCTTTGAAAGGACCATATGTCTCTTTGATTCTTTCCTGGTACCGATCATGCACATCTGACCTGCATTTTGGAAGTAAAGAATGGTAGAAAACACCCTTTTTTTTCACCTTCTCCCAACTGTGAAAGAAGAAAAAAAAAAAAAACCTCCTTGCCACAATTTGCTCCTATCTTGTCCAACTCTTTGTCATTTTGACAACTAGATAAGGAGTCTTTCCCTGACATTTCCTTTGGGCTTCATAGTTTTAAATCACTTAAGAAGGTATCCTATATTTCAGAGGTGTGGAGGAGAGGTAAGGCAGTGGAACTGGAAACAGCGCTTCCCAGGAGGGCTGGAGCCCTGAGTCCAAATGTTGGTGCTGTGGCCCCTTTCCTGCATGCCACGGGGCTTCCTACTCAAATCTCTCCTCAGCCATGCTCTTAGGAGATGATCTAGCCCAGGACCCATCCAGTAGAAATTTGCTGAAATAGCAAATAAGTGTGTGAATCTGTAAAATACTGAGGTTGATCTATGAGAGTCCTTTCCACATCCCTTTCAGTGGACCTGGAGGTCCAGTAGATTGTTCCAGAATCCTTTGTAAAGAGAGCAAAGAAGTTGCAGAGAGAACTTTGGCTGTAGGGCTTTGCATAATAAACATAATAAACCAATTCACAGACAGAACCATGTGTCAGAGGATCAGCTTCTCTGGTTCATCCCAAACAGAGCTTTAACAACTCAGCCCAGGAGTTTTCCATTTTGCCTCTGAGCAATTTAAAACATCTCCTTTAAGAGCTAAACAGAGCCAAGGCCACATTTCAATATCAATAGAAAAAGCCACAGGCCTCAGCGCAGAACCTGAAAGGAGCCTTCCACTGTATAGACTTTGCCTGCATCAAATAAAAAGATTGAGTGTGCTTTAGAAGCAGGCGCCTTAAAATCTTTTCGTTCTCATGATGAATTTAGAGCGCTCTTTCTCTCTGCTGGGAGCTCCAAGGGCTAGAGCCAGCATCCTCATGGCTGTGGATAAAAGGCGTCTAGGAGAAAGGTAGACGTTGCCTGCCCTCTTCCCAAGGCTGCTGCTGGCCCCTTCTCTTTGCTTCAGTCCTCCCGGGATCTGGCCTGCATTCCTTCTTTTGTTTCCACAAGCTTTACCCTTGTCTTTGCTTTTCGGAAGACTTTGAAAACTTTTTGACGTAGAATCAACTTGATAAATTTTCACAAAGTGAACTCATCCGTGTAATCCACACCCAGACTGAGAGAGAGATTTTAGGAGAACCAGTGTGGTACTCAGTGGGGCCCCTCCCCCTCCCGGCAGCTCCGCGGCTCCAGGCGGGACTGACTCCTAGCCCCAAAGATTAGTTTTCCCGGTGTGTGAACTTGGTGTAATTAGAATCATAGAGCAGGAACGGTCTCCTGTGTGACTTCTTTTGCTCATGATGTGGTGAGATTCAGCTCTGTCGCGGTGTGTCCTTGCGTGCGGAACCTTCTCATCGCTCTACGGAATGCACCTGCACAGATAGGTCAAGTTTATCTCATACCCTGCTGTGGATGCCCATTTGGGTTGCTTCCACAGGGGCTGTCCTGAATAAAGGAAGCTTGAATATTCCTGGATGCGTCTTTCAGTGAACGGCTGAGTATATACCTAGGAATGGAATTTCTAGGTCCCAGAGGAGTTCGCTTGAATCAATCCTACTAAAGAGTTTCCAAAGTGAACTGATTTGCATTCTCATCAGCAGCTTATGAAAGCTCCTGCCATCTCACATCATTGTCGACACTGGGTATGGTCTCTATTGTGTTGTAGCCGTTTGGCTGTGTATGAAATGCTGTTGCCTTGTGGTTTTCCTTGGTGTTTCCCCGATGATTAATAAACATGAGTCCTTTTTATTTTTATTTTCTTAGCCACTTGGATATTGTCTTTTGTGAATCACCTGTTAAGTTTCATTACCCTCCCTCTTTTTCTTCTGTGAGGTCGTCTGTCTTTTAAAAACTAGTTTTATTATAGTTCTTTTTATTTTCTGGATAGGAGTCCTTCGTATATACACACGTGCATTTGGGCATATGCAAATGGATGCATTTCAATAGAGTGTCTGTGGTTTGCCTTTTCACACTCAAGATAGCATGTTATAAATTCTTAGTCCAGTGTGTCATTTTTTTCTATGATTAGATTTTTTGGATGTTATATTTAGGAATATTTGCCTACCATATGGTCATAGACATATTTTCCTTAAAGTTCTGTTATTTTTATTTTACATTTAGGCCTACAGTATATCTAGAGTTGATGTTTAGTATTACGTGGGATTCAAGATTCACTTGGTCCCACGTGGCTATCAATTCCTTGCAGTATGTACCTTGCCGGGAAAAGACCACCCTGGTCCCACAGCACAGAAGCTTCTCCTGTGTATTAACTTAGGTGACCATCTAGAGCTGCGCTGGTGTGGGGGTACTCTGTCTTCTTCCACTATTCTGTCTCCCAGCAGTTGTTTTGAAGAAATAAAATATCACAGAGACACTTAAAATCTCATGTTTCCATATTAAACCCATTTTTTACTCTTTCTTTCCAGAGTTCCATGATCCCGAACTTCCTTCAAATCGCTGTTGATATTTTTACCACTCATGTATGTATCCATAAAGGCATATCATATTATTTGATCCGCTTTTAAATTTTTACAAGTGGCATCATGTGGGGCATATCCTTCTGTGACTTGCTAGCTCATCTCAATATAATATTTTGAGATACACCCATGCTCCTGTATGAAACTCATTCACTTGAATTTTAACGTCTTTATATACTGTAACGAATAAACATAGCACGACACTGGTTTATTGTTAATCTTTTCTCTTTCTAATGACTAATTGCTGTGCTTTAACTTTTGTTTGTTATTATAACTGATGCCATACTGATAATTCTCCTTATGCATCTCCTTATGTTTATATGAGCTTTCTCCAGGGTCGATATCTAGAAATGGAAATGTTGGATCGAAAAGTGTCTGTACCTTCAATTCTTCTGGATATTTCCAAGTGCTCTCCAAAGAGAGGTGGCAAGTTATGTTCCTCCAGGCTGGTATCGAGGCTCCCCCAGCTTGCTCTGTCTGTCCATGTGGACAGTGGCGCTTCCCAGGGTTCCAACCTCACCAATGCTTGCTTTTGTGAGATGCTTTCATTTTTCTCCTCTGATTTGTGCGGAAACAAGGGCCCGTTACTGTTTCAAATTGCATTTCCTCTGGAAGAGTGAGATTAAGCAAGTTTTTAAATATTTGCGGACGATTTGGGTTTTCTCTTTCCATTGTCAGTTGGCCTGTGTTTTTTACTCTCCTGTTAGGTTGTTTGTCTCCTCAGTTTGCAGACTTTAAAGAACAAAGGCTCCTGCTAAAGATGCATTTACCAGTTTTCAGAAGCACTTTAGAGACAGCAGAATAAGAGTTCTCTGGGATTATAGTAGTTGTCTTGACTATGGAAGTTTTCCTGTTTTGTTTGTTTTTGGTTTCGGTTTCCAGTTTAATTACTGTATCTTTCATTTCAAAGATCGTTAATGGTTTCTATATAGTCCTTTTAAAATCCGTGTTTGGGGGCACCTGAGTGGCTCATTGGGTTAAGCCTCTGCCTTCGGCTCAGGTCATGATCTCAGGGTCCTGGGATCGAGCCCCGCATCGGGCTCTCTGCTCAGCGGGGAGTCTGCTTCTCCCTCTCTCTCTGCCTGCCTCTCTGCTTACTTGTGATCTCTCTCTCTCTGTCAAATAAATAAATAAATAAAAATCTTAAAAAAAAAAAGAAATCCGTGTTTGTTTAATAATTTGTTTGCCAGGTGGATATTATCCCTTTATTTGTCTCTGGGAGCAAACTAAAATTAACTTCTTTTAATCTCTTTAGCGGATGCTTTTATGACATTGGTGTCTCTTTGAATTTGCTCATCTTCATTGGTGGCAAGCTTGTATATCTGGTGTATTTTGTAATTCGGATGTGTCAACTCATTCTGAGTAACAGGGATACTTGGTTTCCTTTCGTGTGTTGTCTTCCCCTCCTGGCCATCTTCTCCCCCCACTGCCATCATCCCTTCCTGTAGAAAGGAAGGGCAGGGGCGACTGGGTGGCTCAGTTGGTTGAGCTTCTGATTCTTGGCTTCTGCTCAGGTCATCATTTCAGGGTCCTGGGATCAAGCCCAGTGTCAGGCTCCTCGCTCAGCCCAGAGTCTGCTTGTCCCTCTCCCTCCCCACCCTTCCGCCCTGGCAGGTTTCTCTCCCTCCTCCTCCCCACCAATAAAGAAATAAAATTCTTTCTTTTTTTTTTTTTTTAAAGGAAGGACAGCAAATTTACTTCAGTAGGAAGTGCATTTCAATGAAGAAGACAGATACAAAGAACCCATGGTGATTAGGAAAGACACAGGGATATTATAGAACTCAGCAGGAAAAACAAACCTCTTTATCATTTATATTATAGAAACCAGCCTGGGGAGAATGTAAACATTGGTAGCCCTGGGAATTTAGACTCTACCCTGATTTTCTTAGTGAACATTTAGTAGTTCTCAACAAAGGAAAGATATGAAAATAAGGTCATTATCATGTTGTAAAGAATTTACAAATATATAACACTGCTCCATTTGACTTCCCAACCACCTGCTTAGGCAACCTGTATTTTTTCTTTTTAAACATGCTGACCATGAGGAAGAAAGCCCCATGCAGTAGGATGGGAGCAGGATTTGGAATCGACCATCCTGAACTTGACTTTTCTTGCCATTTACTGACTTTGCACCTTGGACAGTAACTTTAAACCTACCCCAGGGATGTTTAAGAGAAGCAGAAACACTGAACATCATATGAGGATGATAGAAGATGACATTTGCAGAGCACCTTGACAGGTTTTTTGATACCCAAGTGAACAACCAATGTTACCTTTCTTAACAGTGACCACCCCTTGCAGGGCGAGTCAGTCAAGTTCTCCAGGGCCTCTCATCAGCAAAAGTGGGAATCGTACCTAAATTACAGTCTGACGTCAGAGTTAAATGAAATAACCGAGTCGATGGAAATGCTGTGTAAACTGGAAAACGATCGAGATGAAAGAGACACTTTCTCTGATCGAAACTAGCGCGGCTGCCACTCTGTACTCCCAAACTGCTGTTTTTCCTCATAGTACTTATCACTGTTGAAAATGATTGATGTATGTATTTTTATTGTCTTTTTTCCAAGAGGGCAGGAGCTTTATTTATTGCTAGGTCCCGAGAACCTCTTGGCACAGAACGTGTACAAGAAAAATTTGTAGAATGAAAGAATAGCAGATGGTTTCACAGCTCTGCTAGCTATTATGAAATTGAATTATTTCTGCTCTTACTTTTACAGCAATAATCTCTGCTTTTCCTGCTACTCGTCCTCACGGTCTACGACCTCCTTCTGGCCTGTGTTCGATTCATTAATTTCTGTATTCATTCAGTATGCATTAAGTGAATGGATTAAGTGAACAAGATTCTCCTAAATTCTTCTTTGCTCCTGGGAGGTCAATACTTCTGGGGTGCTTTCTTAACGTCAGGCAATCACCGAGGCATTGAGAACCAGGCTGCTTATCTCATCGCGACTCACTATCTATCCGCACGTGAACTTGAGCAGGGAATTAAATATGGCAACTTTAACACTTAACTGCACAAGAAAGGCATTGTGAACTGTTGATTTGAAGAGATATGTTTGCTCTTTCATTTGCTCGCAGTTCTGTTGTTATCAGGTCTGAGCCATTTCCAATTCGACACTTTTACTTATTTGCAGGGTCTTCTGCTGACTCGGGAACATTGGCGATAATTACATCAAATGTTATCCGGCATTGTAACCGAGAGCCTTTTTAATCAGCATTATAATTCTTATATTGAATGTTACTTAAAGCAAAATTTATCTTTTATCTGAAAGAAAATGCAACTTCATAAATATTTAATCTCTTGGGAGAATTGTCCATGGTAAAGGAGATAACACTGTGTGTTAATAAACTTACTGTGGAATCTGTACTCATTTCCTCTTGAAGAGAAAAATAATTAAATTAAAAAAAAAACACATAAAAATTGCCCTTAAAGTCAGGACCGCTCACTGTTCTCCAAGCATAACATGGCATTTTCTACTTGCATAATACTGTCTTGCTTTATTATTTGTGCAAACAATTCCCTCAGCCTCAAAATGTTCTTTATCTTACAATAGATGGTCTACTGGTCTTTCAGAGTTGAACCTAAACATCACGTCCTCCATAAAATTTTCTTCAGTGCTTCAAATGGAATTATTGCCTCCTTCCCTTATAATTATATACCTCTTCCAATAAAAAAAAAAGAGGCTTTTCACTGAAGAATCTTTTCTAGGCAAGAATATATAAGAAATCCATCTTGGCTAAATACATCATACATTTTAACTATCACATTATGTGTCTCGAAGGCAGACACAGCTGCTGTGTTCCTAAGACTTGTACCTGAGAGCTGAAAATCATGGGAATTCGTTTTTGAAGCGGTTTACTAGTCATGAGCTGCCCGTGTTTCTGCTCCTCCCCTGTCATTCTCGAAAGTATCCTGGATCAGAGCTGCACCATATTGTATCATTACTAATGTGAGAGCCTTTCCATAACTCTATTGTTTAATTGGTTGGCTGCTTAGAGTTAGAAATTATGTTGTTTCGTGTTTTCTCTCGGCGTCAGATTTTCATGACTAACTGCTTTAACCACGCTGGGTGGTAGAGCCAAGCCCCTTGTTTGGTGCTGTTGGTGAGAGACGCCCACAGCTATGGCTACCTCAGCATCCTTGGTGGGGGATGGGGGGGTAGGGGGGGAGTTTTGACCCACCCCCCACCCCCCACCCCGCGCGCTCTGGACTCCGCACACACACACTGGCTCAGTTTCCTCAGCTGCGAAAAAACCCCCAAAATGCCCCCTCTCAAGGCCGTGGGGGAGTATTTAATGGGATAAAATGCAGATGAGAGACCCACTGTGAACAGGGAAATGCTCTCCAGTGTGGGCTACCGGTAGCGGTCCAGAGTGTCCTGGCGAGTTCCTGCCCTTCTCCTGATCTCAGAGTTCTTTCTGTTTAATTACACATTTTTGGAATGATCACACTTTACCTTTGCTACCTGCCTCTTTGAGAGAAGGACGGACAGCCTCTGCATGGTCACGTGAGAAAAGATGGTTCTGGATTCAGGGGACCTTCTAGGGAAGTGGGTGTGATGGCAAGGGCCGGGCAGGAGCAGGGATGGAGAGCCAGATGGGAGATGTGGCTGTGCCATCTGGAGGGGAGGCACACCGGGGGGCTGGGCCATGTCCCACTCCCCTGCAAGGAGGACCTGTCTGCTGGCTCACATGGGGAGGCACGCGGGTCGGTGCCCCCTGGGGGAGGGCTAAGCCGCAGCCGGAGCCCACCCACTGCCCACTTTGCTCTTTACCCAACCTTTCTGGCCCAGCCTTGGATGGACTCTGGACCCAGGACAAAAGCTGCCTCTGAACCTTTCATTATTGAGGGTTATTTTCCTCTCTGGGAAGAAACACAGAAGTCCCAGTTTAATCATCTCTTTGGCAGGTAGGGCACAGGCTTTCCCGTTAATTAATCTTTAATGTCATTAATTGGCTGTCTGTGGGGTGACAGGGAAAGGAGTAAACACTGTCTGCAAATCAATTGAATTCTCCTCTGAACCGGCATTTAGTTTTCAGGGTGAATAAAAACAATTACAGACCTTTCACTGGCTGGACTTCCGGTGCCTGGCTGATAAGATTATTGAAGCCAAAAGGAAAAAAAAAAAAAATCAGACAACGATCTCTGTTGCAGATGTGCTAACTGAAGGTTTTCTTTGCCACCAGCGCCTCCTTTTGAAATTGGCTCATTGATTTTCGCCTCTGCGGTTTATCCGAATCAAATTCTCTATCCCGTGCAGACTTGCTGATGAGCCAATGGGTTGGGGTCGCCTGCTGTCCCAACCCCCATGGTAGAGACTACCACGGTATGAAATAACAGTCCCCAAAGTGGGGGTCCTGGGCCGCCAGGGGCCTCATCACCTGGAGCCTATTAGAAACACAAATCTTTAAGCCCCACCCCCAGGGGGCGCATCTGAAGCTCAAGGGGGTGGGGCCCCGATTTGTGTTTTAATTTGTGCGGGAACCACCATTATAAAGCAAGGCTGTGTTCACTTCATTTGAAGTGAGCATTGTTGACTCTCCCTGCTCAGAAGATCTACTCGATGCGGGGAAATGTAAGAGGTGACTTGTTCTAATGGGGTGACTCTACTTGTCTCCTTGATAAAATGTTGTGAGAAGTAAATTGCTTTTTCTTGGCCTCAAATGCCCCTGCAACATTTGGCCTCGAGCAACTTCTGGCCTCTGGTAGTGGAAATGGCCACTGCAATTTGTTCAATTTCTGATGTTGTTCCTAGTTTACTGAGGCAAAGAATTAGGGCCAAGGAGGTGGACTCGAAGGAGACAAGAAGCAGAGGGCAGGCGGCTCCACATGAAGGAGAAAGTTCTCCTTGACTGAAAATGGCGCTCTGCTGAGGAAGGGAGAGGGGCTGAGTGTTGACCTTGGAAAATTGTTAATACTTCCAAGTCCATGTGGGAGGTGCAGTGATGCCGAGAATGGAGCGTTGCTTGCTTGATGTGGAGACTAGAAAGGAACAGAGCTTTTGCATCCTGGCTGGGAGGAGTGACCACCTCTCCCTGGGGTGACCCATGTCACCTTGGCAAAGTTCTTCTGGAAAGGAACAGATAGAGAGCCCAGCAGAAACACCTCTTTCGTCAGGTGGGGAAACCAAGTCTCAGAGTTCACCCCACTGCTCTGACTGACTCCCCTCAAATCCTTTCCTACCCTTGTTGAGCTGTGTGTTAACATTTGTATCTTTGCAAACATCCTAGGACCCAAAGCCAGTGTCATGTTTGTGATTAGAAAGCAGCGACCCTTAACCAATAGGACTATTTCAGGCTCCTAACAGGCAGGGACAAGAGTCACATAGTTCTCCTGATTAGAGGTGGATAATGGAGAACCTGGGGCATTAGAATTATTTTCAGTGTTTATTCCTTATAACTTATTGGGAAGCCAAGGACTGTAAGGGTGGAGCGTGGGGGACTACATGACAGATTGTTGAGTGGGATATATTAGTAGTGAAAGAGAACAGGTCGTCTTGAATAGTCTTCTTATATATGGCTAAATTTAGGATCTTGAAATTTTCTTTCTTCTCCTCCTTGCTTCCACATTTCTCCCTCTTCTCTCTCCTCCTCCTCTTTTTTTCTTTAATTGCCAAATATTTGCATAAAGGTAAGGCCTCTCTAAAACCCCCTTCCAGGAAAATAGATTGCTCTTGCCTTATATTGGCATAGCTCATAAATACTTCATAGAACATGGAAGCCCACTTAAAGGTGTGTATCCTGTGGCAGATCCTTTCATTAAATATGGGAAAATCAAATTTATTTTATGATAGCTCATATACCTTAGAAGGAGTCCTCACTTGGAGAGTACCACGTTGAATGAAATGTGTAAATGTCAGAAAGTTGTTCTTGCTTCTCATGGTCTTATGATTGTTGATGGCACTCCGAAGCTGGAGGGATCCCTACAACAGCTAGTTGTATATTATACCTCAACAGTAAGGAGTTGTTGGGTAAAGTCTATACTTGAGATGGGGCATAATCTTGAATGAGCAAGCTCATTGGCTGAGAGTAATTCCTGGAGAAGTCACACTTCAGTTGACATCAGGAAATAGATGTTGGCAGCTGGGGGAGAGTGTAACTCAGTGTTAATGATGGGATCCTTGTGCTGCACCTCAGCATGAACTACAGTCCACCTCTATGGCTTGGACCCACTTGCTGTATGTAAGCTCAGCCTATCTGGGAACAGCTCTTCTAGGATTCTCATTGATCTCCATTTGTGGGGAAATTTCTGAGGGCAACATTAATGGGACGAATTACAGCCTGAATGGCTACCATCATGCTTGGGGCGACAACTAATGCTCCTCATCTTCCTCCTGCAAGGCCCACTGTAACTCCCTCTTGTTCTAGAACCTCCTCTGTTGTGACCTCCCTGATGAGGTGGCCCAGACACTCATCCCTGAGGGGTCTGAGCCATGATCACCATGTTCTCCACAGGTCTTGAATGCTTCTCTTGCCCATTTAGCGTTATAGCTGGACAGGAGATCATTAAAAACTCCAGTGGATCGAATAGGTTTCTGGCATACTTCCTTCTGCTTCCACTGTGTAACAATAGTCCAACATCCTCCTAAAGATGAAGGCCAATTGTCCCTTGAGCATAATGAACTTTCCTTGTAATCTGGTCTCCTGGCACAAGGAACCTGAAGTGATAGGACAGCAGCCCAAGCTTACAGTTGAATGGGACTCTCACAGTATCTCCTGGTAGAAGCATCTTCCTTCCGGGAATCAGATCCTCTAGACTCAAGATCTCCATTTGTGTGGATGAGAGAGAAAAATTCCTCAAGTGGCTCACTGAGTGTGAAAGGAAGTAGATTTGCTCCTACTTTTAATCCTTGGTTCTCAGACTTATGATGTGTTCTGCCTATTGGAGCACAGAACCACACCATGGATGTAGGGTGTGTAAGAGACCTTAGGTAGTATCCATCTTTGAGTGTATCATCTTCAAGCCAGCGCCTCTGTTGTGTCTTCAAAGTGTTGTCCCATGGCTTTATTATGCCTGCAGTTTTTCGGTGGTATGATATAAGATGGACAGATCCTATGATTTTGTGTCAACTGCCTTACCTTCTTCTTTTTTAAAAATGTTATTTATTCATTTGACAGAGAGAGAGGAAGGGCGAGCACATGCAGAGGGAGAAGCAGGCTCCCCACTGAGCAGGGGAGGACTCGATCTCAGGACCCTGGGATCATGACTTGAGCTGAAGGCAAATGTTTAAGGGACTGAGCCACCCGGTGTCCTCGCCTCGCCCCCTTTGCTGTAAAGTAAGAACTTTAGTCTCATGAAATGTTGAGGAGGATCCTCAATCAATAGATCAAACATTTTTTAAACCCCAGATATTAGAGCTACTAGGCTCTGCAGTCAGAAGGGCAAAACTGTATGTATACAGAATGTGTCAATTTCAGTTACCATGAATGAAAGGAATTTCCACCCCCATTGGAGCTCCACTCTAATTATAGTTAATTCTTGAGCCCGATCCTCAGCCTTTTCTGCCACCTGTCTACAGGAGAGGTGCTTTTTTTTTTTAAAAAAATATGCTGCCAAGGAGGACTTCTGTCTTCCATTCTTTACCTTGAATTAGTAATCACAATCAGCCTTTTCTTGTCTTTCTCTGATTCGTCAAGAGCCCCAGCAACAATCATCAGACTTCGTTGTGTTTATAATTGCTATCTCTCCTGAAATCCTCAAACACCTGTGATATTGTACCAACCTTACATTTACCATGCACACCCGTACCTTTGCTTCTGCCTCCGTTCTATCCTGGCCGACTCCCAGTGATGGTTTGAACAGTCATCTTGTGACAATGTACCAAGGGCTACTAGTTCCAGCCCAACCCCCTGTGATGTTACCCTCATTACTAGCCAGCAGGCAAACGCTGTTAACTCCCCAAATCCCATTTGAGTTTCTGCTTCCTAGGACCCATCCTGGCAGCAATGGCATTTATCAGCTCCCCTGGGAAAGTCTTTTTGGAGACTTTGAAATGGACATTTGTGTGCGGATGGTTTATTGGATAGTTTGCTAAGGAATATTATCTGGGAGGGAGGGAGGGATGTAGGGTTGGGCAGGAGAGAGGCTGAATTGCACTGTAGGCGCAACACATAATTTTTGCAGAAGGAAAATCCAACCTTAGCAACAGAAAAGGGGAGTACTACCAGGCAGCCCAAAGCAGCAAATGTCTAATAACAATCTTCCCTAGGGATACTTTCCTTTTCGACTTCTTTGCGTGTGTGAGTGTGAGTGTGTTTGTGCGTGTACCTCTGCTCCTATTCATGCGAACATCGAGCCACCTTTTAGATTTCAAACCAAGTGGAAGCAAAGCACTTTGGATTGGAGTTTTTCTATTTACTTGTGTTTGCTTGTAGGGGAAGCCTCTCTAAGTTAATTATGCCTGCTTTTCCAAGAGAATAATATGCTCTCAGTCTGGGATAATTAGGCAGTCTAATTAACCTTTAAAAAAAGCAAAACATAGCTTTATAGTGGCTATATCCCCTTCATTAGGTTAGTTTGGCTCGTCTTAACTGGCATAGTTAATATTGCTGATTTGCATATCTTTTCCTCTGGTATTTAGCACCATAACTTGTAATGAAAACACATTTTAGAGCACACTAGAGATTGAGTTAATGGAGTTGGCTATATCACAAACAGAGATTCTTCCGATGGTTATGGCTCTATCTTCATATTTACTGCAAGGCTCTTAAAGGTACAATTTAAAGTGGGGAAAGCTTTTTGAGTAATCATTTTTTTTCAATAATTAGCTTAGGAATCATTTGGAAACTATCTCTTGCAGCACTCTAATAATGTAAAGTAAGCTATTTCTGGAAATGTTAATGGAAAGTAAGCTCCTTGGAGATTGCAGAGTTAAAAGATCTGTAAGAATGGCTATTAATTATGGCCCAAAGCCCTCTTCTGTTATTAGGCAACACAGCTCTAAAGCAAGATAGTGCTGCATTCAGAATCCACAGTGTCTTTCCCATTAGACACAGAGATAATCTCAGCGAGCTCGGAGTTCAGGCTTTGGTAAAAGCAGGCCTGTCACAAACGGAAGCACTTTTTCCCTATATCCCTGCTGTATCTGCATGCAATTTCCTTTGACTTAATAAGGGGGCATGCAACAAATACTTAGGATTAAATTAGCAAATACACCCTACTTACGCATTCCGGTACGAAAACCCTGAAATTACTCTACTTTTCAGGACCTACTTTTTCTTCTACTATATCAAAGAAAAGCACACATTTCACAGTATCAGTGCAGAAATGCCTGTGAACTCTTGGATGAGCACGCCTGCCCACTTGTGACAAGATGGGAGCGTTCTCAGCCTCAAGTCTTGCTTTTCCCCAGCCCCACGTTCCCTGGTTTCGTACAGTCATTCTCTCCTTGAACGAAATTCTGAGAACTGCGTTCAGGATGCATCTTCAATGTGCCCCATAGGTCCTGTCTTTCATTCCCACCTCCTGTACAACCAAACTTGTGATGAGACATAAGTTCCCAGAAATCTGACGCATTCACCTGCCGTGGGCTCCCCCGACCTTGTGTTTCGCCTAGAAGCACGATTCTGCTCGTGGTTGCAGGGTGTTTTTGACCCTGTCCTCTCTGAATCTTGGCTTTGATGTATCCTTGGAATCACAGGTGTAACAGGGCTGTTTTCATGGTGCCTTCTGCCTAAGGGGGCCTCACTCATTTCAAAGAGATGCTCCAAGTGATCCGCTAAAGCCCTAACACTGTGCAGGAAACCGACATTACAGTTTAATAGAGAGCCTGCGACAAACGTAAGACAGTTGTGAAGGCAGGAAAGGGAAAGGGTCTGACAACGGCTTTCGGACCCTTCTGCTTATTTTTACCTCCAACTATTTTAAAACAAAAGAACTGTAAATCCTTCTATCTGGTATTTGTCTTCTCCAACTGGTGAGCTTTTTTAAGCCAGGGGCTCCTTTACCATTAACTACTGTTTGTTCTTCCTTTTTCAGCGTAGCGGCACAAACTCCAGAGCCGAAACGAATTAGAGATTTATTATTTCAGAAAAGTTTTAAATAGGTTGCCAACAACAAAGGCACTGCCTAATCTCATTGCGGACGCGTCAGCGGCTTGTACACGTGTGAAATGAAGTCGACTGAGCCTGTTCCTGCCAGCCTACCTATTTTTATCTTCGGATGACGTTCCGCATCATACAGCCCATTAATGGCTGCTCTCAAGAGCTTACTGTAATATACAAGACACTGGCCGTGTCCCTTTGATAGCTCTTCAAATGCTCTGGGTGCTGGGATCAGAAAGTCAGATTTGATAGCTTACAAGATTTATCCCGAGCGAGTGAAATCTGAGTGAAAAAAAAAAAACAACAAAAAAACAAAAAACAACTTGTAATCTTGGCTGTGAAGAATGGATGCGTTACTGAAGGGCTGCGGTTTTGCTGGAAAAAGAGGCTTTACGGTGTCGCAGAGGGAGCTGTTCCAGCACCTGCTGGAGAAGCACCTAGCAATGTGTCAAGAACGACTCAGGACAGAAATAAAGGGTGAAAAACCGAAAATGTCAATCTCTCCACCACCACCAAGAATCGGTTAATTAGAGTCCTTCTCAATTAGTGTTTTCGGTTGTTTGAAAACAGGTAGATACTACCTTGCTGTTGTTTGAATAAAGGAGAAAGCAGGGGTGCCTGGGTGGCTCAGTGGGTTAAAGCCTCTGCCTTCGGTTCAGGTCATGATCCCAGGGTCCTGGGATCGAGCCCTGCATCGGGCTCTCTGCGTGGCAGGAACCTGCTTCCCCCCCTCTCTCTGCCTGCCTCTCTGCCTACTTGTGATCTTTGTCAAATAAAAATAAAATAAAATAAAATCTTAAAAAAAAAAAAGGAGAAAGCACTAGGAGGAGAAAAAAAAACACCTAAGAATCTCAGTTGTTGATAATATAGATGCATGTTTACATATTCAACGACACATCAGACACATATTCAGTGCCTACTGTCTTCCACCTGCTGAAGATTCCGTAGTGAGTGAGACACATAGGTGTCAACTTCTGAGGAGTTTAGATTCTACTGAGAAAGAAAAACAGTAAAGAAGTAAACATAGTAAATATGTAAGATAATTTAAAGCACCCATAGATGCTAATTCAATGATTGTTAACTAAAGAAATGGAAATGATAATATGCTATTAAAAAAGAAGACCTTGATATGATTAAGAGTAACTGAGGCCAAGATGGGAAACCCATCAGTCGTAGTGATGCCGTGTCTACAAGAGTAGGGAGCTACTCCTAAGGCATGCTTTCTTCATTTCATGTGCATTTATGGAGCACCAGCCTTGACATGAAAACAAATAAGGAGAAGATCTGGATACCAAAGAAGCCTTGATTAGCTTCAGGAACCTTCTTCTGACAAATGTTTCCATTCTTTGGTCATGTGGGGTTGAAAATAGTCAGACATTCCATTAAAAACAGGCAAGCACAATCGTTTTTGCATGTCCAAGAAGAGTATGATTGGTTCCTGTCTTCTAGGAGTGAAGCCAGCTATGCAAATGCATAATTGCAAGAATAACTAGTGAGAGCCGCAGACAGGAGACTCAGGGAGAATTGAACCCTCTCAAAGATTACCACTCCGGAACCGGGTTTTGTGTGAACATGTTGTCGCAACCAAGGAAACAATCATGCCTATTTGTATAGTATTAGAAATGCTCATTGCACCCTGCTCATAATGAAATTATGCAAATTAATATGGAAGACTAATTTGTCCTTTGTAGCGTATCAGAGGTCTTTTCTAGCATACCATAATCAACGGCATCATGAGCTCGTTCATGTCCTCAGGGCGGTGAAGAGTGAATGGTCCTGACTTGAGAATCCTGATCGTTCTCCACAAGAAGTTGGTGGTGCAGGATATCTGTGAATCAAGGTAGAGTCTTCTCTAAACATTTAGGGCCAGAGTATAAGTGAAATCCCATAATCCATATACCGACTTACAGAAAAGTTGTATATCACACTATGATGAAATATGTGTACAGGTATGTTTTTAGTTGACTCAAAGTCAACAAAGTATCAAACAACTGAACTTCATTGTTGCATGTGTTTGGGTGTTATTTTGAAGAGCCAGTGATGTTTAAATAAATGATTGTTTTATTGTGCAAAATGTTCCTCGGCGAACTTACCTAATTATTGTGTGTATTGCATTAATTCATATAAGGAATTATATGGTAATCAAATTAATTCATATAAGGAATTTCAAATAAGGAATTGAAACCAAAGAGAAGCAAGAGATTGGATGCTCAGCACTATGGGGAAGTGATAATTCATTTCATTAGGACCCATTGTATTTCTTTTCTTTAAATATTTTATTTATTTATTTTTGAGAGAGAGAGATAAACAGATAGTGGTGGGAGGCAGAGGGAGAGAGAATATCAAGCAGGCTCCCCACCCCACTGACCATGGAGCCCAATGCAGTGCTCGATCTCACGGCCCTGAGATCATGACCTGAACCCAAATCAAGAATCAGATGTTTAACTGACAGAACCACCCAGATGCCCCAGGTCCCATTGTATTTCTAACTGGGGAGACAGATGAGACAAGTTGTTTTGTCTTTCCTCTTACCAGGCTTTTAGCTTACCAAATCTTCTCTACACTCCAAAACAGTCCATCTCTAACTTGAGAAGTGATGTAACCCAAAAGCTCTACAGAATTTGGATGCAGTTCTTCTTATCTGGGCCTAGGGCATGTGGAAAAGCATTTTCCTGAGTCCAAATATGGCCCAGGCATATGAACAAATTAAATAGGGTTATGGGTGTTTCTATGCAAATATTATACACCAGATCCAAAGGGACAGAGGGGCCTATGTATTTTTTTAATAAACACATTTTTTGGTATGTTTGTAATATATGGATTCCTCTAAAGAACAGAGACCCTCTTGCCTGATCTAAGGGGGTACTATCTGATCCAGCACCACTCCTGAGGCAATTGGGTGCTATCATCATTAAGAAAATTGACAAATATCAGGGTAATCAAAATTTGGTCTATACTGTATATATATATATTTTTTAAAGATTTTGTTTATTTGTTTGAGAGAGGGAGAGAGAAAGAATGGGACAAAAGGCAGAGGGAGAAGCAGAGTCCCTGCTGAGCAGGGACCCCAATGTGGGACTTGATCCTGGAACTTCAGGATCATGACCTGAGCCAAAGGCAGATGCTTAACTGGCTGAGCCACCCAGGCACCCATGTATATGGTATATTCTTATATATGACCTAGTTATTGAGTAATATGTTTTTAGAAGTGTCCCATTCTTTTTGAATCATTCTGTATAAGGAATAGTCCAGTTGAAGGAGGCAGAGATATCTGTGGGAAGGTAGGATGGTTTCTCAAGGAACATGACCCTTGGACTGTTTCTTTCTTTTTTTTTTTTTTTGTTTAAGATTTTATTTATTTGAGAGAGTGAACGAGAGAGAGAGGGAGAAAGAGAGAGAGAGCAGGGGGAGGAGCAGAGGGAGAGGGACAAGTTGACTCCACGGCAATCATGGAGGTCCGACATGGGGTTCAGTCCCATGACTCTGAGATCATGACCTGAGCCAAAATCAAGAGTTGGTCACTCAGTTGACTGAGTCACCCTGGTGGCTGTGGACTGCTTCTTGAAGGAAGAGTAGAAGTCAGCTAAGTGGAACAAATGCAGGAAGGCATTCCTGGCCAAAGGCAAACAATACACAGAGCTCCAGGGGGGTACGTCCAGGGAAGTGCAGGTAGTTTGGTGTGGTTGAATGCAAATAGATGAGCTGGAAGAGGAAGATGAGGACCCATGGTATCACCCAAGTGAAAGATGACAAACCTGAATTGAGGCAGAGGCAGGGGGACATGCCACAGTATTTGTAGATGGACAGATGTTAGATATGAGGGACTCATAGCAAGTTCTGGCTGGAAAGGCTCTGTGGTGCCCCAGGCTCTCACCTCTGGTTGAAGCCAATAGAGCTTTGGCAATACTGCAGTGGACAGATTTAGGTGCGTGCTAGTATGACCTCACCTTAAACCTTTGTCGGTAAGATTCACTGCGATTCAGTGTGTTAATCAGGAGAATGTATAGTCCATTCACAGCACAGACCCAAGGCATGAATGGAATTTTTCAAAGGCAATAGAACTCCACACTAGGTAGTCTTCATGTACTCATTCTGGAATGAAAAATTAATAACCTCCTGGAATCATTCGTTATCAGATTTGAGTAGAGAAAAGATGATTAAATCTCCAGGTGATAGACTTGCTGATTGATCAGATTCAGAATGATTACGATCAGCTGGTCAAGGGCATGAGAAGAACTCCTACCTTCCCAGAGGGGAAGGGCCCCTCTGTGGCTGCCTGCCTGCCTGCTTGGCTAAGGACATCTTTAGGGAGACTTGAAGGCAAGGACCCCACCTGGCCACTCACCCTGATGTTTGTTGCATGTGGAGCACTGAGCATGGGGGTGCTTTTGACTTTAGTGTTGCTGCAATGCACCACAGCCTGAGTTTGGGGCCATGCACTCACCATGTCTTGAATGCTTTCTTTGCCTTTTTAAAAAGTAAAAGTATAGGGATGCCTGGGTGGCTCAGTCAGTTGAGCCTCCCACTCTTGTTTTCAGCGCACGTCATGATCTCAGGGTCCTAGAATGGAGCCCTGTGTCAGGCTCCTTGCTTAGCGTGGAGGCTGCTTGTCCCTCTCCCTCTACTTCTCATTCTCTCTCTCCCTCTCTCTCAAATTAAAAAAAAAAAAAAGGATAAAAATCTTAAAAAAAAAAAGTAAAGTATAACCAAAGCAAGTTGGGAACTGTGTAACCACAGTGGCTGTGATTCTGAATACAAAAGAAAAAAAATACAAGAATGTCAAGAGTGAGACTATTGAAAATAATTACCCAATACATCTTGATGTTCTTCTTTTATATTCTTCCCCTTGGCTTGTAGAGGCCCATCTTCCTGATATGTCCTTGCATGATCTTCCCTCCTGTCTAACTGTGTCCACATACCCTCTTCTTACAAAGATACCAGTCCTATTGGATGAGGGCCCATGACCTCATTTCAATTTAATCGCCTCTCTAAAGGCCTTGCCTCCAAATACAGTCGCATTCTGAGGTCCTGGTCTTAAGACTTCAACACATGAATTTTAAGGGTGCTCTTATTTCCTTTCGAGAGAAGGAAATTCTCTTGGAAGAGATTGCAAGCATCTATTGATAGAAGGCTTAGAGCTGGTCCTTGGAGGGAATTCCTTGGCCTTCGCTTTATCTTTGAGTTTCAGCCAATAGCTGTGCTTCTCTCAGCCCATTGCTGTGCTCTACAAGGTCAGCAGTCTCCCTGGGACTGAGTTTTCACCCGATGGTCTTGGCTGGGATGGAAATTTCTTTTCGAGATGCCAACCCTTTTCACAGTACTCTGGTGCCCAATTAATGTTCACTGCTACCTTTCCTGGAATTGTCCCTAATTGCCAGCTTCCTGGGGTCCCAGGCTTTAGCTTCCCATGGTTAAGTATTCCAAAAGAGCCGATCCCATCCTGTACCCCCTCACCGGTGGCCTTGGTTTCCTGGAAATTCTGTTAAGTCCACTCAGCCAACTGGACGCTCTTGGCCAAATCATTTCATAAAGAGTTGAGGTTCTAGTTCTACAGAAGCTCATCTTCAGAGGTTAATGTCTGTGGAAGACAGAGTCTCCTTACTCTCCAGCCTCTTCCCTTGCCCCAGGAAGTAGATATTGGCTTATTGTTTTGCTGTCAGAATCCTAGGTCTAAGATGTATGCTGAGAGCTCAGAAACTGTGTGTGTGTGTGTGTGTGCACATGTTTATGAACAAAAGGTGTGTGCATTTCAATGGGAATTTGTCTTCAGTTTTTCTGCTTCATTATATCCTCTCTGGTGCCCTTTGCTAAAGAAGCAAAGTGACTCTAGCATGCATCTCCCAGTTGGTGAAGAAGAATGCATGGATGGCTTCCTCCCTGTGAGGGTCCCACATTCTAGACTTCTCTGGCAATTTGTGGAAGAGAAAAGCACACAGAAGGGGTTATATGAGCTAGGCCAGTTCACTTCACCTTCGTGAATTAGGTGAATTAACAAGAATTAGCTAATGCTTGCCTTCCCCAAGTTGTTTTGAGCTCCCAGTCCTGTGAGTGAAAATCTCTGCAAACCAAAGAGGACTATATAACAAGTCAGAGTTTTCAAAAATGTATATTTATGATTGAAACAACTGTCACCATATGGTGTGGGAAGAAAGAAAGGGCTGAAAGGGAAACACTGAATTATTATCCCCAGAAATTTTTAGCTTTGCAAGAAACACGCATTAGGAATTACAAGGGCACACAGATTTAATCAGGAGTCCCTACAAAAGCAATCAAGATCAAATGAACTGTAATTACAGTAATCAGTTCGTGAACTTTAATGCCACGTTCCTAATTTCAAATATTATGAAGTCCTGTATAGTGAATCAATCTGTCATTGCAAAGATAATAGAATTTTCATGTCTGATGGGATATATTCTGTTTGACTGAAAATTTGTCATTCTTTTCATCAGAAGCCTCATTAGGGTCACTATTTTATAATTTTAATTAAAGTGAATGAATCCCGTGAATATATCTATCATCTCCATCTCTGTCTCTCTTTCTCTCTTCATCTCTTTATTCACATATGCTTAAAATAATAAATTTAATGTAACGGTTATATTTATACGACTCCCCTTCAAATTTCCCCTTAAATGTTTTTTTCTCCAAGAAGCCCTTCTTGGCCCCATTAAATTAGGTTCTCTGATTATAAAACACTGCAGTGGGCCATAGTCTTTCTCTGCAGTGCGTCCCAATCTGCAGTTCTATCTTTACTATTGTGACTATGTGTTTAGTGTTTGTGCCTCAAGGTCCAGACTGGAAGGCTCAGAGAGGCAGAGAGAGTGACCTTGTCATCCACATGGCCCAGGGTGCGACCTTTAGAGTCAATCAACCCCCTCCCTGTGCTTTGTGGATTGATGTCTATTTTCCATGCCATCCCCTTTTCTGTTTTTGAGAATCTCCAACATATTTCTACTCCTGGCCTGTTATACTTAATGTTTTCTCTGCCTGGATCTCTTCCTCCAGATTTTGCCTGGCTGTCTTCCATGCAAAATGTCATCCAAATGTCACTGTCTTAGCAAGACATTCTCTGATCTCACACATCAAAACTAGAGTTGTACCCCTCTGCATGCATTCTTAATGCTTATTTCCTTCTTTTTCTTTTGTGCACTTGCCACTATATGAATTATCTTTCTTATGTACATATCTATGTTTTTGTCTGTATTTTTGTGTATTTACTACCTGTGATCCTCTGAATGCCAAGCTGTATCTATTTGATTTGCTTATTTCTGGATCACCAAGACTAAGATTATCCTTAATCTTAGTAAGTATACAAATACCTGTTGTATGGATAAATACAGGATCAGTAGCTGTTTGCTGGTATATTTTGGATGAGTGAAATGATCAATCAGTAAGTGGATTTTATTATGACAATTTATTCAGATAAGATTTTTTTTTTTTAAATTACAACCCATGCTTTGGCATTCCATTAAAAATAGGGTTCTGTTAGAAACTAATTCGTTTCTGGTTATTAACTTATAAAACCAAATAAGACTTCTCTGGTAGATGTGAATTCTATTCATAAGTAGGTGAAAGGTATCGGTGCCGCTGGGCCCAAGTGTTCCTCAGCTCCTTTTGGTTCCTGGCCATGTATGAAGTTGACATGGCTCCCAATTTCCCAACTGGAAACTGTCTTCAGAGTTCTAACAAGCCTACTCTGAGGCATAGTCCGTACGATTCTCCCCGCATAGTTTGTGAAGAGAAATAAAGATTAAAATCAATGCCTTTGGGGAACACCTGGGTGGCTCAGTCGATTTAAGCCTGTGGTTCTTAATTTTGGCTCCAATCATGATCTCAGGGTCATGAGACAGAGCCTTGTGTTGGGCTCTGTGCTAGGCGCAGAGTCTACTTGTCCACATCCCCCTACCCTTTCTCTCTCAAATAAATGAATAAAATCTTTAACAAAAATCAATGCCTTGGGGCGCCTGGATGGTTCAGTGGGTTAAAGCCTCTGCTTCGGTTCAGGTCATGATCCCAGAGTCCTGGGATCAAGCCCCGCATCCGGCTCTCTGCTCAGCAGGGAGCCTGCTTCCCCTCCCCCCCCCCCCCCGCCTGCCTCTCTGCCTACTTGTGATCTCTCTCTCTCTGTCAAATAAATAAATAAAATCTTTAAAAAAAAAATCAATGCCTTGGGGGCCAGATAATTATTCCAAGTGGATTCATTGTGAATGTAGGTTTCATGTTGACTCTGAGTTATGCCCTCTGCATTCTCTTTTCTTTGACTCTCTGGGGCATCTTGGTCTTTAGCTGAAGAGATGGTCCTACCTTGACTCTAGGACAAATCCTCTGGAAGGTGTGGATGTTTACACTGTTTTAGCTCATCACTCTGGACCCCAGAACTAAGTCATATTTTCCACTATATTCCTTGACTTTGGGGTCTAGTCTGGTTATGGCATCTTTAAGGATTCTACTACGTAGCCGTGATTATTGTTGACGATTCACCCCTTGGCCCCCATGGAGACTTCCTGAAGCCAGTGCTTTGCTAGTAGCCTTTCTTGATATTCTTCCTGCAACACGTGCATCTTTTGTTCCACAATTATTTTTGTTTATCCCCAGAACAGCACTTACACAGTAATTTTTTTTATTGCCAGTCATTTAAAATTTCCTTAATTAAGGTGCTATTTTATTAACAGTAATACACTTATATTACCCTTTTAGGAATCTTGCTAAAATTATTTAATATGAATTAAATTCCTATGTTCATTGCATCGGTTGTATCTGTCATGGATTGGGATTCATTGTCTCTCTCTCTCTCTTTCTTTCCTTCACAGCAGCTTTATTGAGATGCAATTCTTTGTAGTAAGAAATTTGTCCTTTTCTAAAGAGTGGTCTAAATTTTGTCCTGGGAATTCCGGCGGGTAATTTCCAATCTCTATTGATTTCCCGAAGGATAAGAGTGTCTTTGTTAATCAAGGTGGGTCCCTTGGATCACATCTGATAGTTTATGCTAAGGGAGATTCTAAGTTATGGTAAGGAGATGACACTTCATCATGCCAGAAGGACCAATCAAGTGAGTAGAAGATTGGGGCTTTGAACTACCTGATATCATCAGCCCAAACTTTGGGCAAGGAAGAAGGCCTAGAAATTGACTACAACCATGTGGGCCATGATTCAATCATATATGCCTACATGATGAAACTTCAATAGAAACTCTAAAGCATGTGTGAGCTTCCCTGACTGGCAATACTCCATGTACATTGTAGCATATAGATGCTGGGAAGGTAACACATCACTGAGGATGGTAGAAAGTTCACTTGCGGAAATCTTTCAGATTGCTTCATTTTTAATTTATTCTATTTTTTTATTTTTTTATTTGACAGAGAGAGATCACAAGTAGGCAGAGAGATGGGCAGAGAGAGAGGTGGAAGCAGGTTTCCTGCTGAGCAGAGAGGCCCATGTGGGGCTTGATCCCAGGACCCTGAGACCATGACATGAGCCAAAGGAGGAGGCTTAACCCACTGAGCCACCAGGTGCCCCTGCTTCTTTTTAAAAAAAGATTTATTTATTTACATTAGACAGAGAAAGTGGGGGGGAGGGGCAGAAGGAGAAGGAGAGAGCAAGTCCTCAAGCAGACTCCCTGCTGAGCACAGAGCCTGACCTGGGGCTGGATCCCAGGATCCTGGATCATGACCTTGAGCTGAAGTCACAGCTTTAACTGACTGAGCCACCTAGGTACCCATGTTTTTGCATTGCTTTAATGGCTAATGATGTTAAGCATCTTTTTATATGCTTATTAGCCACGTGGTTATCTTGTTTGGAGAAATGGTTATTCCAATCTTTGCCCATTTTTAGTACAATATTTGTTTTTTTGTTGTTGAATTATAGGAATTGTTTATATATTCTAGCTACAAATCCCTTATCAGATATAAAATTCACATATATTTTCCCATTTTGTAGGTTGTATTTTTACTTTCTTGATGGTATTCATTAAAGTATATTTTTTAAAAATTATGAAATCCATTATTTTTACGTATAAAATATGTTCATATATATTACATTAGTATGTAACATATATAATTATAGATAAATATATATAAACATATATGATTTTATATGTTTTAAATTTTATAATTTATTTCATATACATATATATATGTGTATATATATATAGTTATTGTGGTTGCTTGGCCTTTTGGTGTCCTTTCTAAGAATTCATTATCTAAGCCAACATCATGAAGATTTGTTCCTATGTTTTCTTTTAAGAGTCTTATGTTGTTTTTTTTTTTTAAGATTTTATTTATTTTTTCAACAGAGAGAGATCACAAGTAGATAGAGAGGCAGACAGGGAGAGAGAGGAGGAAGCAGGTTCCCCGCCAAGGAGAGAGCCCGATGCGGGGCTTGATCCCAGGACCTTGGTATATGTGCTGCCGAAGTGAGCACAATCCCAGGACCTTGGGATCATGACCTGAGCCCAAGGCAGAGGCTTTAACCCTCTGAGTCACCCAGGGTCCCCAAGAGTCTTATGTTTTTAAGTATGACATTTATATCTATGTCATACCTAAAAACATATTTTGTATTAATTTTTCTATATGGTGTGAGTCAGGGGTTCAACATCATTCTTTTGCATTTAGATATCTAGCTGTTCTTTACCTCATTAAATTGCCAAACTTGTCAAAAATATATTGACTATAAATGAGAGGTTTTATTTCTGGACTTTCAATTCTGTTCCTTTGATTTATATGTCTGCCTTGTGCCAGCACCATACTTGCTTGATTCCTGTGGCTTTGTAGTAAGTTCTGAAATCAGGACGTGTAAGTCCTCCAACTTTGTTTTTCTTTTTTGAGATTGTTTTGGCCATTTTGTGTACTTTATATATCTGAGTCAATTTTAGTATCAGCTTGTCAATTTCTGCAAGGAAGCCATCTGTGATAGGGATTATGGTGAATCTGTAAGTAAATCTGTGTAGTATTGCCATCTTGGTCATTTGGTCAATCTAAGTCATTTGACTCATAAACACAGGGCATCTTTCCATTTCTTTAAGATCTTCAATGTCTTCTAACAATGTTTTATGATGTTCAGATTATGAATTCTGTGCTTCTTTGGATAAATTTATTCCTAAGTATTTTATTGTTTTGATAATATTGTGAGTCAAATTTTTTCTTTATTTTTATTTATTGCCAGTGTATACAAATATAACTGATTTTTGTATTTTGCTCTTGTATCTATTATGAATTCTTTTTTTTAAAGATTGCATTTATTTATTTGAAAGAGAGAGAGAAACAGCAATCATGAGCAGGGGGAGGGACAGAGGGGGAAGCAGACTCCCAGCTGAGCAGGGAGCCTGATGTGAAGCTTGATCCTGGGACTCCCAGATCAAGACCTGAGCCAAAGGCAGATGCTTAACCAGCTGAGCCACCCAGGTTCCCCTCTATAGTGAATTCTAATGGCATATTTTATTGTTTGGAAACCCCATATAGACCATAAACCCTTTGAAGGCAGAAAATCTTTCTTGTTTATGAAATATACTTGTAAACTGGTATAGCAACTAGCATATAGTTGGCACTATAAAAAGTGGTAATTGTTGAATGAATAAATCTTTATTTTTATTTTTTATCTCCCATTTTTATAGCATACTATGAGAGGCTAAGGGGAACATAAAGAAGTATAAAAGTATAACTTCTCTCTTAAGGGTCTTAAAACTTATCTGTAGTTATATTTTTTGCTTAGGACAAACACTGAATAAAATTATAAAGCCTATCCAACTCCTTTTTACGACTCATCATTGTTCTTGTTTCCCTTCTGGATTGCTTTGGCTGTGTCTTTCCTGAGGCATTAGGAACTTTATACAACTTAGGTATTTTTGGTCCTAGGTGCTCACTAATTGACATTGGAAAACTATTTTCTTGATTTGTTACCGGTCTTGGTATCATTTGGGTTTTTAGATCGGAAAGCCTATAAAGGGCAATGCTGAACTCAAAAAGTTGACAGTGGAAATAGATCCCTAAGATACCTTCAACTGTAATCTTCCACAAATATTAAAGAATGGAATGTCAGGTATGCTTGTACTTCAGCCAAGGGTATATTTGGTTTTTAGGAAAGCTATTTATCATTTTTGGAATCATGCAGTGTAATTAATCGTCTGTATTACCTATAAACATAAATTCTATTGGCCCTACTTATCCTTGGTATAACTGTCTTTCCAAACATACCCAGAGTCAATGCAATGGCGGATTATGCTGAACTGCTCTCAGCATCATGTTGAAAGTTTCTCCCTAGTAGCAGATTTGTCTCTATACGTGTTTTTCAATTTTTTAAATTTACATTTTTTGTTTGTTTTTAAATGTTTGTGATGTATGAATGACAGATGTTTCTGATGAAACATTTGATAAATCTCTTCGATATTCCACGGAAATGAATTAACATTTGAATAAACACTTGAAAGGCAAAGCCATCTCTATTTATTATTATTATTAAGTAAAAGGCTGATCATTGGCTCGATTAGATCTTTCCTATTGCCTAGGATTATTGAGACTAATGTTCAATTTCCCTTTTCCAGTTTGAGTAGCAAAACTTCATGCCCAATGCAACATAATTTGCCATAGAAAATAAAGTCGCTGCACTAATCCTAATCAGGCAGCATTTTATTTCATGGGGGCCACAAAGAGGTATTCTGGAGGATGAATAAATATGAGAATGAGAGAGCCGTCTGAGAGTTACACTCGCAAAATCTTCACATCGTAAGCAAGGAGATGTGTAATACTCTGAGTGAATACGTGCTGAAAGGATGTGGGAACATCTAAGACTGTAATTAAGGCTTTCTGGAAGTCATCTCAGAGGGGTAGGGTGGAATGGATGCCAATGCAACTCAGCCATCTGAAATCTCATTACTTCTGCTTCCTTTGTTTGTAGAAAGCTCATGGAAAATAGATGGTTCACAGCCACAGAAGCATAAAATAAAAAGAGTACCAGGTCATGGGCGGCGTTGTAGGTCTACACCAATAGATAGCTGCTCTTGGCCAAGTAGACCGATACGCCCTACTCATTTTGGCAGCATTATTCCTACAAAATGTGGGGCTCCCTCAAGCTTCCTTACCTGAGAAGCAATTGTTGAGAGAAGCTGATGTGCTCTACTTGAGTTTCCTATTTTTTGACTAACAGTGATTTTCCATTTCCTATTTTCTCCTTGTAATAAGGGAATAAGTTGGTGAGTCCTATCATCGGAGAATGCAGTGTTTCCATCTTAAGTTAATACGTTGGAATCCTGTTTATTTTATGTACTTATTTTTAAAATGTATCTTTTAAAGATTTTATTTATTTATTTTAGAGCTAGAGAGAGAGGGAGAGTGAACACAAGCAGGGGGAAGAGCAGAGGGAGAGGGACAAGCAGATTCTGTGTTGAGCACAGAGCCCAACATGGGGTGCGATCCCACGGTCATCCTGAGATTATGACCTGAGCCAAATCACGAGTTGGACTCTCGACTGATGAGTCACCCAGGTGCTCCTGGAATTCTGCTTAAATATGACCTCCTTCCTGGGACACTTGGGTGGCTCAGTCAGTGAAGCAGCTGCCTTCAACTCAGGTCAGGATTCTGGGGTCCTGGGATTGAGTTCCACCTGGGATCGAGCCCCATATCGGGCTCTCTACTCGGAGGGGAGCCTGCTTCTCCTGCTCCCTCTGCCTGTCACTCCTCCTGCTTGTGTTCTATCTCTGTCAAATAAATAAATAAATAAATAAAATCATTAGCAAAAATATGACCTTGTTCCTGAGAGACAGAACTGCTCTTGGCTTTCCAACAAAGCCTCCTTGATCATTAGCTTTTGGACCATGATGAGTTCACTTTGCATGTTCTTTCTGAGCAGCTCTCTGGCCTTTCTTGGGTGGCATTTGTTTCACTTCCTTCACCTGAGATTTATACTGAAGTGCAGGCCACTGTTAGGAGAAGTTAGGCAGCAAGGCAGGTTTGTTTTCTGTACTTCTAATGTATCCGTTCTGTGCCCATCTCCTCAGTCTTGAGTTCTTTTCCTCACCTGACTGTGCAACAGGCCATTCTCGTCAAGGTGTAGGTGACGGAGGGTGTCACCCGTCTTGCCCTCTACGTGCTCCTGTACTTTAGACTGGAGTGAACGATGTCGGAAACTTGGCATCACCGAGCTGTGTGTGTTATGGGAGACACTCCGGGAGTTCCTTCATATCCACTCTGACTCATCTTCTGGCTCATGGGAGGGTGACATTTCTCTGATCTCCTCTACAGTTGGCATCTTGTGACAAGTTCTGACAGTGGGCTGTGAGTGGAGTGACCTTTGCCGCTTCTGATCCAAAACATTTCATGTTGGGGCAGGATCCCCCAGAACTCTCTCTCCCTTCTGGGCAAAAGAGAAAATCTTATCTTTATATCTGTGAGCTAAAGGACAGTCCCTCCAACAGCCTGGGTTCCTAAGAGACTGTGAGGAGTAGATCCCCTTCCCCCTTCCTGGCCGGGTTTGTACGTGCACCAAGTGGTGTCATTTTTGGGTATGGACCATGAATAAGAAAGTGGCTATCCTTATATTATTCACTACCAAGAATTCAGAGTTTATCTGTTATCTCAGCACCATTTGGACTATTATGGTGTAATAGAAACAGAATGTGAGCCACATAGATAATTATAAACTATTTAATAGCTGCATTAAAAAGTAAAATAGGTGAAATTAATTATAATGATCTATTTTGTCTACCCCAACATTTTCAAAATATTATACTTCGAACATGTAATTAACGTAAAAAATCTCTAGAGATATCTTTTTTTAAAATCATACTGAGTCTTTATTTTTTATTTTTTAAAAGTTTTAATTTTTCGTGTATCAGAGAGATAGCATGAGCAGGGGCACAAGCAGGGGGAGCAGCATGCAGATGGAGAAGCGGGCTCCCCACTGAGCAAGGACTCGATCCCAGGACCCTGGGATCATGACCTGAGCTGAAGGCAGACTCTTCGCCACCTGAGCCATTCAGGTATCCCCATCATGCTGAGTCTTTAAAACCAGATGTGTGCTTAACAGTAGTTCATATATTTCAAACCAGTTATGGTACGAGGACTCAAACTCCACCGTGGCTAATATTTGGGTGCTGCTCTGTTGGACAATGCAGATCTATAGCATCTTGACTAGATGTATACATTCTGTATAAATTATAAACAAACTACGATTTAGGGTCCCAGGATTGTTCTTGTCACAGAAGTAAAGGATGTTTTCTTTCATTACCTTTAACTTCTGGACATTTCTCTTTGCTTTCTATGTCTTCCTGACTATTTGGGAACTCCAAGGGCTACCATTGCTGTGTAAATCACAAACCACGGCTCTTCTGAGGGCTTCCTGAGTTGTGCAGCACACTGTGCTGTGAATATATACAGAACACTTTGCTGGGTGTACGAGACAGCCACAGGGTTATAAAGTTTTACACACTGTCATATTGAGCTGTTTACTCTTCGGGGAAGGCAGCCAAGTAATAACATCCAATTCATGCAGACACCTGCCGGGATATTGATACTGCATCCGTCTCTTCTCTGGATGTTAAAAGAAGAGAGAAAACATAAAGAGACCCAAATACCTGGAGCAATACTTTCAATTTACTTTAATACCTATATGTGTTTTAGCGCAGATTTCCCTAGAAACCCTGAGAGTGGATTTCAGTACAAATAGTTCATCTGGGTTGTGCAGAGTGGGGTTGTGACACAGGGAGGGGGGTGTGTCCTCATAAGCCAGCTGCCCCAGTGGGCAATTAGTATTTGACTCTGAAAACAAAGTCTGGAAAGTGGTGTAGAATACAAGGTGTGAAATTAACCCAGTCGAAGGACAAGCAGGCTGGGGGATTTGCACGCCAACTGTGAGTCATGGGTCGTGGGATGTCAGTTCCCTGATGCCCTTAGGCAGCAGCACCTGCAGCCCCAGAGGTTTTAAGACTTCTCAGAGGCTGCTCAGGGGAATTGGATCCCAGCAACTGACTCACATCAGAGCATCTACCAGATAGGTTAGCCATTTTGCTAATTTACGAAGGATATTTCCTCCTTGATGAATTTTTTTTCTAGATGAATTTTGTAGCTTTATCCTAATCAGTCATATTTTCCTGAAAGCATCCCATGAATAGAATAGTGTATCACTTTTGATTTTGTCAATGAAGTGTTGATCAACAACCTGGTCCTAGCTTAACACACTCAGTAACGGTCAATCTTTTTGATTATGGCAAAACTTACCCATTTTATATTTCAGACTTAATATTAAATATTGAAACTCTGGTAACTAATCATCTTGTTCCCAGATTCTGAAAGTATATCTTGTTGAGGAACTGTAGCTCTCTATGTAAGGTATGTGGCTACCTTTATATTGTCAATCCAATGGAAAAGTAAGCCATTTTCTTTTTCCTTCCTAACTTGTGTCCTACCCAGAGAAATAAAACAAAATTTAATTATCAATTATTTATTTAACACCCACTTTTTCTAAGTTTTGGACAAAAGGAAGAGGGTAGAGACAAAACAAAAATAGATAAGATTCTTGTAACTCAAACTCAGAAGATATAAAAGTCATTCATTCAAAAATATTTACTGTGACTATCCTGTGTGTCAGGCTTGGCGAGGTACTGAGGATCCCCTGTGAACAAGAGAAACATGAGCCTTGAGCTGGTGGGGAACCAAGATGAGTCAAAAAGTAATTGTAATAGAGTGGGATGCATGTGGTGATAAGGTAATAACCATGTGTCTCAGAGATCAGAGAGCAAGATCTCTTCTTGCTGTTAGCCATTCCATGGCCAAATCAGATGAAGATTTTAGTGTTATTACCCTGCAGAAAAAAGAGAAATATCCTTCACTATCAATAGAATGATGATCTAACAATTGACCATAAGATGCATTTTGAAAGTCCAAGGTTGCCGATTAATTCTTGCTTTGGCTCTCCATTCTATTTGCTCAGGTGTCCAGAAACACTCTGAGAGGCTAGGTCTCTAGAAGAATGTCCCCATGATTGAAGCTCTGCCATTTTTCAATGGAACAGGATTAAGAATGAATAATGGGAACATATTTTTTGTAAAGGTAAACATGCCAAATGGACGTGGGGATGTTTTCCTAGTATTTGTAGTGGGATCTCTGGTTGGGTCTACATTGTCTGTACGTCTGAGTCAGTCTGGGCAGGTGGGTTGGGCTTATGAGGCAGGTCCATTAGGAATCTGTTTGCATGAGAGTCTCCTAGTTAAGAATTTATTTCAAGGAAGGAGGGAGTCAGGCACAATCGTATAGTTGGAGGGGAGGAATGGAGTGATATTAGCTCTGAGTGATGAATAACACATCAGTTAGAGTCCAACTCAAACACAAGGAAGGACTTCTATTTTCATCATAAGAAGAACAGCATTCAAAATAAAAACTGGTAATACTAGTTTGCCAAAAATATGTGAGTCAGAGTAAGCCAATATTGTTATATCAGAATATAAAAGGGAAAGGTAATGATTTTCCCCTAGAACTCTACCCAGTGTGGGCACCATAAGGGTCTGATGCCCTGGGGTGGTATTGGGAGGGAAGAGACAGAAGTTGCAGGTACTTCCAGTGGAATTCCAGAACATGTGAGGAAGATGGCAGAGATTTCTTAGTACAAGTAGCCAAAGCTCATAGCAGTGACAGCATGGTCAAGTGTAGCAGACTCCGCCATTGGTAGAGTTCAATGGATGGTAGCCAGGGCACCCAACAGATAGGTGAGCACCCTAGGGATTTAGCAGTGATGTTCCATGGATGCTGATGGGCACGGACCTGAGCATATGGGAGACATCCCCTCGGAACTGCTAGGAAGTGGCAGACAGAAGTCTTCATAGGGAATAGAGTTCCTGGTATAATGCTACCAGTGTTCTTGGAAAGACTGTCTCCTGACATGGCAGGCAAGATGCTATGGGGTCTTCACATAGTTTCGGCTTCTCCCGTCGCCCTTCTGTTCTCTAACATTCCATCTTCCTTTCTTCCTCTCTGCCAGTGCTCATGATTAAACTTGCTATTTTCTGCTGATCTCTTTCCCCACCTTTTATTGTGTGATTCCCCGCCCCCTACCATAGAGGGTCCCAGATAGATAGTGCCCTTTTATCTTGGAATTGGGAAATTTCTCTTTCATCCCTTAATTGGTGTGTAACTCCTCCTTTGATCACCTTTACCCAAATAAGTCAGTAAAAGAGAAACATAAATGGCTGGGCAGTTCAGTCATCTCCACTAAAAAGTGCAAGTAACCACATCTGGTTATTGATTTCAAGACGGATGGAAGATTCCCCTCCCCACTCCCTTACCAGGCTGCCCACTGCTCCAGATCCTTGTCTTTGAAAGAGCTACAGAATTTGAATTCTTGTGACAGCTGGGAAGTTTAGAAATTTTCTAGAGAAAAAAAAAAAATGAGTTCATTTAGCTTGACAATCACTAGCAATTTATTTCAGTAGGTCTGATTATAATAGGTGAGTGAAAATTTATGAAATAAACAGCCCTTTCAAAAAGCCTTGGGAATGAGCATGAGAATTTGTCTCTTTCTGCAGAGTGACTGATATTAGACATTCAAATCACTCCTCACATTCATTATGTGGGGTTTGAATAGATTCGTATAATCCTAACCTGCTGTGTTCTTCGCTTGCTAATCTATTCCAACACTAGTGGAATATTAATGACTGTGGAGCTATAACACTTTCCATAACCTCTGCTATTTGTTCTGTGACAAAATTAAGTACAGTCTGTATTTAATTACTCAGCATTGGACTTCAGCAGGAAAGAATTCAATTTTGTAAAATAACAAACTTTTGGGAAATTGCATGCATAATCAATGCATACTTTGTCCATTCAGTGGCTATCTCGAGGGCAGTCATTATTTCTTCCCTGCTTCAGGGAGTGTTACACTTTTAAGGTCACTGTCCTCATTGCCTTCCTTAATTAAGAGCAAGGAAAAAAAATGAATTGAAATCTGGACATTTCTTTTCTGGTCGTAAAAATCACCTTTTTGCATTTAGCATTAAGGACATAGAATTTTGAGGCTAAAGCAGTGTTTTTCCCTGGATATTTTTCTTGGATCTCTTCTCTGTAAGAAGTGGTAAAAGGTGGCATATTTTCTTTTTGTCAGAAAAAATATATATACATATTATATATATTTTATATACATACATTATATAAACAAACATATGTATTTATATCATATATAGTATGTATACTATATATATTTTCATATATGTATATATATTATGTGTTTATTATATGTATAATATATATTTATATTATGTAGATAGATAGATAGATAGATATAGTGTTATTGTCCAGGGCCTAGACAAAATAAAAGCCCAGATGACAAAGGGCAACTCCTCCTTGACATGAGAATACATTTCTCTGCTAATAAGGTGACCATTAGCTATAGGGGAGCCAGCTGGTTCCTTAAAAGCATTTATTTGGTGAGAAACGACAGGTACTGGAACTTTGCTTTAGGCCCTCAGATGTTGGTATAATCCTGTGTGTCTGGTTTTGCTTCAAAATTAAGAGCTGAGTTTTAGCTGCAGCCCTCCAGGTCCAACACAATAGCATTAATCCAAGAATCTTTCCTTCTCTTCACTTTGTACCATTCTTCATTCCCTCCTTCCCTCACTGCTCTCAAAAGTAGTGTACACACGCAGGATTCCTCTGAAGGCAGGAGGTGGTCCCTGAAAATAGAGCCTTTTCATTGTGGTTCACTCTGGGACTCCTTTAAAGACAAGCGAACTCCCAGTTCGTCAGCTGAGACATTGTATTAAGACCCAAAGTTGGGGAACCACGGGCAGAAGGATGAGGGGCTGGGAGAAGGAGTGTTGAGGGGGGTAATCGGGGGAAGGGTGAGCTCTGCCTTTCTCCTGACTTCTCACCCTTGGTATTTGGAGAATGGGATCAGGGGAAATACCAATAGTAGAATAGCAATAGGGAAATACCAATAGGGAAATCGGTATTTCCCCATTGCTATTCAACTATTCTACCAATTGGTAGACCAATTTTACCAAGTTGGGAAAGTGGAAAGCTCAGCCTCTTCTCTGTATCTCCCCAAACTTGAAAACCACTTAAGAAGCCAGAAGTACTTCATTCTATAGATGCAGAACCTGCACCTCAGAGATGCTAGGTCACATACTCAGAACAACAGACCCAACAGGAAGGGGAGCTCTTTTGACTCTTAAGTCCATATGCCAGTTGCCTTCTTATCCATCTATAGCAGCCAGCCCACTGCAAAGTCAGAGACAGCCCCAAATAATAGCTATATGCACAATCAGAAGACAGACAGTTGGCTTTGTGGTTGTTGTTGCTGGTGGTTTTTTTTTTTTTTTTTTTGCCTGTGCTTGAAGAGCACACAGCTTGTCAAAAGTGAACCATAGGTAACATAAAACTTGGATATCCTCAGCTGTTGACCAGTTGTTCCATTTCAAGGTTTATTGGCTCAAATTCCTGTAAAATTAGATCCAGGCTCCACCCTTGTCCACCCCCAGCCTCCTCTAACTGCTAACCTTATTCAAGAAGGAATCTATGTGTGCAGCTGGCTACATTCTCCTCCTGCCCCCACCTTCCACAGTGTTAAGCAAGAAACACAAAACACATGGATACTCATGAATAATTCAAGCCCCCCGTAGAAGGCTATTCCATACTGACCCAATACAAACCTTTCCCATCAATCTGCATTTTTTAAGCTAACCCTGGGAAAGCCAACCTCCTTCAGACGTGCAAATACGAGGCAATTCTGATTTGCAAACCTGACAGGTCCTGAAGCAAGAAAATCAATCCAAACCCAAAGTGACATTTCACTTCTATTAAGTCAGTGTTTTCTGGCCTGCATTATTTAATAAGGTGTATCAATTTTGACCTCTGAAGAGTTAAATCTCAAGAACAGTGGGGCAGAATGCTACCTGTTATAATTTCAACTTTAATGATTGGAAACACAGAATTCATTATTCTGCTGAAGTAGACTCTGAAGTCACTTTCATTTTAGTCCATCCATCAAAAAGGAACGTGCCTCAGAAGATTTTACGGACCCCATTTTAGTCACATGACCCATTTGTTTAAACGTTTAGAGTTGTTCCCCGAAAGGACCAGCATTCAGGGACATTCTGAACAGCCCTGGTTTCCAGGTAGAAGGTGGCATCCTCAGATTTGCAAGGTGACACCCTACTCAAAGACAGTAGCCAAAGGCCTCAGTGAAAACAATGAACTGTCTTGAACAAAGACTTCCTTTCAAGATGGGTGCAGTCAGAGATTAACAGGAAATAGGGGTATGAGCTGTTGCTTGCCTGAAAGCTGTACCTGAGCATTCGTGACCCTTGGGGATTAAATTTAAGGCTACTATAGTCACTGGAAAAGTTCACAATTGAAAAACAGTTCTGGGGTTCCCTTTACATCTGCCAATTCGGTGAGTTATTTTTCTCCCCCAAATTATATTAGCTGATTGATTGGATTCTCTAATACATAGTTCATTCAGAAGTAGGACACTTCCCTCCCTTTGAAAGTGGATATAATAGCAAATGAAAATAAATAGATATTTATAGATCTTGAGTTGGAATATAAAAGAACAAATTAGATCAGGGTTGGACACGCTATGGCCCAGAGGCCATTCCAGCTCACCTCCTGTTTCTGTAATTAAAGTTTTATTGAAACACACTTGTCCCATTCATTTTCAAATTTTCTATATCTGCTTTCACATTACAGTGACAGTTCAGTAGATCCGGCAGCATTGAGTGGTTTCAAAAAAGACGTCGTCGGGCCTGAGAAACCAAAAATACTTACTATTCAGCTCTTGACACAAAATACCCGTCAATCCCTAAGTTAGATTATACTACCTGTGATCCATGAGAAGGAGAATTTACAGAAGTCCTCCCGAAGAACAGTGTTATTTATAAGTTCAAAAAATCAGATGAAGTTGGCCTGGAAATGTAATGAAAGCTAAATTGCCAAAGAAAAATGACAGTAATGACATTATGATAGCTGAAGAAGAACTAGGTGACACATAAGGAGCAAAATTTGTTTCTCATTCACTAGTGAGGGAAATCACCAAATCTGGAATTTATCGACACCCTTTATACAATCTTGTCCAAGTTCAGGGGACTGAAATCAAGAGGGATGGAACATGTATATTTCTTTTTTTTTTTTTTAAGATTTTATTTATTTATTTGACACACAGAGAAATCACAAGCAGGCAGAGAGGCAGGCAGAGAGAGGGGGGAAGCAGGCTCTCCGTCGAGCAGAGAGTCCGATGCGGGGCTCAATCCCAGGACCCTGAGATCATGACCTGAGCCGAAGGCAGAGGCTTAACCCACTGAGACACCCAGGCACCCCGGAACATGTATATTTCATCACGTTTTGTCCTGGTGTAGATCAAGGGTAGGTAGAATTATTCTATAAGACCCAGACAGTAAACATTTTAGGCTTCTCAGGCCAAGAGGCAAAAGCAAGCTACTCTTCTTGGAAGGCAAATCCATTTATCTTTTTGCTGGTCATACGAAGACTGGTGGGGCGTAGCTTGCTGACATCTGGGTTAGAGGAAAGACTCCTTACTACTCCCACTTCTTTTTGCTCAGCTTCAGTGCTCATTAACCTTTCTTCTAATTACTAAATGCTAAGTAGGTATATCCTACTGAGAGACCAAAAAAAGTAATGGAAATATTGACTTCCAGCAAAGCAAAGAACTACCCCCAACACTGCTAGCATGGCAACACATTTGGATCCCCAAAGCCTAGCCCAGTGCCAGGCACGTGATGAGTATTTAATAAATATTGCTGAAAGGAGGGCGATGTTGCCAAGGCAGTTCTGCCCTGGGAGGGCCCATCTGGACAGACAGCTTGTTACCATAGATAAAACTTCTGCTTATAGATCTTGACTCTAAGAGACATGTGAAAACCTAATTTAGCAAATATGTGAGGTGACATCAAATTTGTTCTCTTGTATTATTGCTAACATAAGAGGTCACCTGGTACAATTGACCTGGCTATTGTTGGTCTTTGGGGAGGGTTGTAGCTTTCTTTAAAAAGTTAGTAGGTGGTTTAAATAAAGGTCTTTTCTACCATCTTATTGTTGAAGAAACTGTTTTGGTGTTTTTTTTTTTCTTTCTAGATTTTATTTATTTATTTGACAGACAGATCACAAGTAGGCAGAGAGGCAGGCAGAGAGGGGAGGGGGAGAAGCAGGCTCCCTGCTGAGCAGAGAGCCTGATGCGGGACTTGATCCTAGGACCCTGAGATCATGACCTGAGCCGAAGGCAGCGGCTTAATCAACTGAGCCACCCAGGCGCCCAAAGAAACTGTTTTTGACCAGATAGCACTTCCTCGAGTAGTACTTGCTCTGTGATGTCTTGCCTAAATTTGAGATACTTTTTATTTTATTGGAAATCATCTTTCCACTCTAGACCATCACTCTTCACCTTTACGGAAAAATGTAAATGAAACCTTAACTCCCTCTTTCTTGAGGCTTAGGCTACACTCTCTTTCTAGCTTTACTGTTTTTGTTTGTTTGTCTTCTGGCTCTGTTGTTGTCCTTCCTTGTTTATCAATGATTTTGGCACCCGACTCCAAATATTTCTCTTTCACCATGTCCCTGCCATGATCCTGGGTGATTTGTTTCCAGGTGGATAAGTCACACAATGATCTCTCATTATTTTGACCTCTTTAGTATCCGGGTTTTATCCTCCACCCCTTATCATATCTTGGCACAGGTCATCATGATTCAGTGATTCCCATTATCTGCCTGAAACTTCCTCTGGTTGGGCATCTTGTTCAACCTCCAAGAAAGGATACAGCCATTCTTCAGACACATCAGGGTTCCCCGTCCTTGTATACCTCTACCTTGTCCTAATTATTGACCCTGCTCACTCTTTATTTATTCCTAATGCAACTTATATTTATTTCTTTAGCCCCTTTCACATAAAGCCCTTGATTAATATTTCTTTGGCTTTAAAGGAAAGGCCCCCTGGACTCCTGTTTGTCAATAATGTTTATATTATGACTCTTTTGAAAATTAAATTCAGAGCTTTGGCACATTCTAGAATAGTTAGGCAGGGCAAAAATGTGATTTCTGAAAATTTCTTATTTTCTTTGTAAGGGAATGTCCCATAAAAACTGCTATTTATTCTCCTTGCTTTATCTAAAGAGTCCAGCTGTGTTTTGAGCATTTCAAGATGTATCTAGATAAAGCTAGTAATATTGAATTTTCTACAAATTTTCTCCAGTAAAATCTGGGTGTGTAATTATTGTCTTTCTCAGAAATAGTCACATAAATTGAATTGACCTTCTGGTATTGAAAATCTGAATTAAATGACCCAAGCCATGAAGGAAAATAAATATGGTAGGATTCCTCTTAATCTCTTGAGTGTGTTTATGCATATTGTTGGACTATTCTGCTGTTAATATAATAGCAATGTGTCATTTGGTATAACTACAAGCAAGAGAAATGAATATTTTTAAGAAATAAAAATCAGACCAAATTCTATGCCTAAGGTGGTAAATAGACAAACCAAAATCAAAAACAAAACTAAAAACATAACTATTGAACCACTGGCACCTACACCTAAATATAGGAATAGCAGCTTTAAATAAGAACAAATAGTCACTCATTGATTGACTTTTATTGTTTTCATGAGCACAATAGTTTTGTTTTTATTAATTAAAGTAATGTCTATATCACAAAGGAGGAAAAATAAAATTTCTTTTTATAAAGGGATTTTTTTAACCTTTTAACCAATTACAAATGTTACAGAAATCACTTTTTAAAGAATTTTCTACATTATTCTTCATTCTCCCCCCACCCCATTTCCTAATTTAATAAAGCTTTTAGACCTAAGGGAGAGTTCCCCTCGAAGAGTAGTTTAATGGGAAGAATCTTTCTGCATGTACATTTGAATTATATTTGGTCAAGTTAAGTAACTTTAAGATTAATTTTAGTAATAGAGGATTAGGTAATTTGAACCAAACATTTTACTGAGGGCAAGAAAAAAAGCTGCATAATTCCTTAAAAAAATGTTTGCTTGAAGGAGTTGACAGGACAGTAAGGGCCAGAACCTCAGTGGCTGAAACCCAGAGAGCTGAGCTCATCTTTTGAGACCCCTCTCAGAGCTGCAGCTAGGAGGCTCCTTAGCATTTTGACAACCTTGCTGGGATAAGTGATAGGATTTAATAACGTTAATAATGAGTTTAGTGCATTTACTAAATGAAAGGTCAATACAGAAATTACATTTCTATAATATAGCAACAAACAGAAAATGAAAACTAATTATTATAAGACACAATCTATAAATATTAAAAGATTAAATGCAATGTAATAAACCTAACACATGATGTTCAGGATTTCCACACAACTATGAGACGCCTTTGGAGAGGATTTAAAGAGTGATGACCTGGAATTTGCCAGGTCTTCACAATAGCTCACCGTCTAATTGCACGGATCACTGACCCTGGATCAATGCAATCCCACTTGATATCTTACCAGGTTTTATTTATTTATTTATTTATTATCAGTGGAACTTGACAAGCCAATTCTTCCAAAGGGCTAAACACACTTTAAAAAGAAAAACGAATGGGAGAATTATTGCAATATATGGTAATCAGGAGATTAATATATAGGCATGAAGATCAATGTTTAGACAACACCACTAATAGTATAAAAAGGAAACCCATATGTATATGGATAATGATTCTTGATAAAAATAACACTTCAGAAAAACAGAGAAAGGATGGTCTTTTCAATAAATGCTGTCAAAGTAATTGAATGTCCATATCAAAGGAAATGAAATGTGATCCCTATCTGAGGGCATATACAAAAAATAATTCCAGGTGGATTGTAAACTTCCAAATGGCCAGTAAATGTGTGAAAAGCTTCCCAATTTCATTAGTTTTCAGAGAAACACTCATTAATAGCAGAGGATTTCATTATCCAGCCACTAGAATGGTGAACACATAAAAGGCAGATAGTACCACATATTAGAAAGGACATGGCACAAATGGAACTCTCATGTACTGTTGGTAGGAATTAGATTGGTATAACCATTCTGGAAAACAATGTACCAATATTTATTAAAGGTAGGATGGGGAAATATGATTTGCCAGTTCTACTCCAAGATATATTCTAGAATACGAATGCATGCCTAGGTACACAAGAGACACACAAAAAATATTTATTGCAATATTATTGTAAAAGCCCAAGTGTGCAGATGACTCCAATCAATGTTCATCGACAGTAGAGCAGTAGAGTGGTAAATCATGGTATAATTCTATATCTACCATCTATGCATGTAAAGTAACATTACAGAGTAATGAAAATAAAACACAGCTTCATATGATATAAATAAATAACATAAATATAATTTCTATTAAAGAAGTTAGGTACAAAAATATATATATTATATGAGCCCATTTTTTAAAGATTTTATTTATTTAAGAGAAAGAGGTGGGGGGGAGAACGAGTAGGGGGAGGGACAGTGGGAGAAGCAGACTACCTGCTGCACAGGGAGCCTGACATAGAACTGGATCCCAGGATCCTGGAATCATGTCCTGAGCCAAAGACAGTTGGTCAACCGACTGAGCCACCCAGGTGCCTACTACATGAGCCCGTTAAAATGAAGTTCATAAAACAGGCAACTGTATGTTTTGGGTGGTAAACTATAACAAGTGTTACTTAAAAAAAAATAAAGATATTAGTTACCATTGGGGAACATACATTGGGCATTTATAGGGATTCAGTACATGGGGGCTTCCGTGGTGTTGGTAACATTCTATTTCTTGATCTGGGTGCTGGCATTATATATCATTGATCTGAATTTTTTTTTGGTACATTTTTCTCTGTTTTAGTTTTTTACCATAGTAAATAAAGAAATTTTGATGATTTTCTTTTTATTTATTTATTTTTTATTTAAGAAGACAAATGCTCTATCAAGAACAGTTTTTTTTTCCTCCAAGTAATGATAACTTACTGTTTGAATTAAATTCTTGAACAAATAATTACTGAACTATTCTTTTTTTTTTTTTTTTTGTCTTTCTGAAAATCGAAGACTTGGTCTCTATATTAGCAAAGACTTTCATGATTTTATTAGATATTGAATTGAATTTTAATTTGCCATTGGGAACCCACCAGGAAAATGTGCTTTTCATTAAGAATATAGGCTAAGTTTACCATATGCTCTTTCTTTTTCCATTTTTTTCTTTCCTCCCTCCCTCCTTCCCTCCATCTCTCCTTTCTTCTTTCCCTCCCTTTTTTCCTTTCTAAAAAAAAAAATATTTATTTATTAGAGAGAGAGCACAAGTGTTGGGGTGGGGGCTGGCAGAGGAAGAGGGAGAAGGAGACTCCCCCTGAGCAGGGAGCCCAACATGGGGCTCGATCCCAGGACCTTGGGATCATGACCTGAGCTGAGGCAGATGCCTAACCTACTGAGCCACCCAGGTGCCCCTCCTTCCTACCTTATAGGCACATTTGAGTTATTTTAAGAAAATCTAGAGTGAAAATTCATTCCTAAAATCAAAATATTAATGATGAGTGTCACCTTGTTAATGAACAAATATATTATTCAAAATTAGGAAGTATGTCGACCTTGGTGGAAAAATTCAACAGAAATTGTCTGAAATGGCGCAGTCTAATAATTTCAATTAGTAAATTTTTCATTGTCAAATTAGTTTTGCAAAATATAGTCCACCTACTATTATTTTACATCACTATTTTGGATGACCTAGAAGTTTCTTTATGTAAATTAGTGAATAATCAGAATTATAGGAGATTTAAAAGAAACACAGTTTTAAGTACTTACAAAAATATAGTAATCATAATCCTAAATTCTAACAATGCACCCTTGATTTAATGAATAAAGAAGATTCTTTCTTAATCAGGACTTAATTATTTTATGTAAATGGAAGCTATTATAAAACTTGAAAATAGTTCTCTTACGTTGGTTAAACATTTCCCTCTGAAATTTTGTTTGTATTACCCCTTTGGTTAGCAAACTGTAAAACAAAGCTAGATGCCTTTTCAACTCTGTTTAATTTGCACAGAGACCAAAGTAGCATATCATAATTTAACAAGGTTTTATTATGTACATTGTGAGACTTTGTTGACATTTTATTGGTATTTCAGTTTATTAATTCAGATATGCAGACTTTATACAAGATATTGATTGTCTAAAGTCCCACAGAAAGATTATCTTTATCAGATTTATTCACCCACATTTTACAAAAGAAAGTGATCATAGTTTTTGAAAGGAAATAAATCTGTGGCACTATTTATAGTCTATAGAATTTATATTTTATATATATTAGGAAAGAATAATTTCCTATGTAACTGCAAACATTTAAAAAATCATGGTTCTCTTTTGCTCAGAGTATATACCTTCTTGATTCAATTAATCAGCAGTTGGGTTTTTTTTTTTCTAGTTTTATTGAGAGTTTTATTGAGAGATAATTGACACATCACTGAATAAATTTAAGATATGCAGCATGGTGGCTTGATTTACATATATATTGTGAAATGATTACCACAACAGGTTCAACCGACATCCATCTTCTCATGTGGGTACAATAAAAAGGAAAGAAAGAAGAATAAAGGAAAAAAAAATTTCTCATGATGAGAACTCTTAGGATTTTCTCTCTCAACAACTTCCCTGTATATCCTATCCTATAGTCATCATGTAGCATGTCGCAGCCCTAGTACTGATTTATCTTATAATTAGAAATTATTTTCTTTTAACCCTCTTTCTCCGATTCCCTGTCCTCCCACAAACTGTATCTGGTAAGCACTAGCCTGATCTCTTTTTCTATGAGTTTTGTTGTTTGTTTCAAATTCCCCATGTAAGTGGAATCACACGTTATTTGTCCTTTTCTGTCTTATTTCATTTAGCATAATGCCTTCAAGGTGTACCCATGTTGTCAAAAGGGATAGGATGGCCTAAATTTTTATGGTTGAATAATAATATATAAATATATTACGTATGTATATATACATACATATTACATATATATATACACACACACGTATATGGATAAAGAAGCTATGAAATATATATCTCACATTTTTTGTATCTCACAACTTTTTTAATCCATATATTTATTGATGTATGGATTGACGCATTTGTCCATACATCCATTGATAGCACTTTGGTTGTTTCCACGTGTTAGTTATTGTAAATAATGCTTTTATAAACATGGGAGTGTAAGTATCTTTTCGGGTTAGTGTTTTTGTTACTTTTGGATATATTCCCAGAAGTGGGGTTGTTGCGTAGTTCTATGTTTAATTTTTTGAGCATCCTCCACTACGGCTGCACCCATTCACATTCCCACCTCAATTTATTTATGATCACATTTTTCATTGAACAAATTGCTTTGATTGGTGAAGCCTAGTGTTTGGTGGATACTATAAACAATAGTGTGAAGTTTCTGTTTGGGACCAGCATTTACCTATTGTGTCCAGAGAAATGAATTATTTGTCACCTCTACTTTTAGATAAAAGCATAACAAAATTTGCTCTATTTTAGTTTTCCTCATGTCTGTGTTTTAGAAGAATTAACCTGAATTCTCTGAGATTTGAGTAAGAATGAAAGATTAGCTGGGACAATGGTTGACAATGAGAAGATAAACTGGTCTAGGACCTCTGAGTTAGTAACTGAGCTACTGATAGAAGTCAGTTTTGTGGTGTGATATGAACTCAACTACTTCCAGATATTTCCCCTAAGATTTAGTCTATAAGGAGATATGTTATCGATTTGGGTAATATATGGATGGGTTTTGGAGCCAAACCCCCATCTTCACTGTCTGGCCTTGGGAGAATCACCAAAGTCTAGTGATTGTATTTGCACAATTGACAACATTGCATCCACCCAGCAGAGTTTTTATGCAGATGTCTGGAATGCAGTCAGGTAACTCAATGAATGAAAAGGTATTACCCAACGAAAGTGCCCAAACCATTAATTTTATTGTCAAGAGACCAACACCCACAAGGACAAGAAACTTGCTCAAGATCGCATAGCAGAACTGGAATAAAACTTAGCTCTTCTGACATCTATCTGCTTGTTCTTTCCATCACCTTCTTTGCTTCCCAAATCATAATGAGTCTTGACCCAATAACTTACACACACACACAAAGAAAGAAAAGAAAAAGAAAGAAAAAAAAAAGAAAGAAAAACAGCTACATCTCAGCGCACTTCTCTAAAATTTCCAGGGTAATTTTATAGATTTAATTGGATTGGCATGGACAAGATTTGTCTTAATAAGAGAACGCATTCATTAGGTTGTAAAGTGCAACCCCAAGCAGGAGACAGCATGTGACAAATTACAGAAATAACAAGGCTCCGAATGGTCGAGCAAGTGCACCTGCAGCCGTCCCACCTGGGGCTGTGATTTCATTACCCTCGTAAACCAAGGCAAGGTCAGGCTTAGTCAGACTTCGATTAAGAGGCCCCCAAGGAGATCCCAGGTGCAAAAGGAGCTAGCATAGATGCAATGAGAGATATGTGAGAACTTCTCTTTCCTGTCCTGAAGCAGGCCTTGTTAGGATCCTAACTGATGAGGGTTAGTCAGCTAGGTGCAAAGAGCTGTCACATGGGGCGGTGGGCCAGAGGCCAGAAAACTTGGGTTAGATTTGTCTTTGGCCTTTGTTAGGCATGGGGGCTGGGGAAGGTTTTCAGAAACCGCATGAGAACCTAACCTTGCCAGTTTGTTCAGGTGCAGCTGTTCCTCTTAGGGGGCAGGAAGAGTAAGTCTGTTCCTTGATTTGCTGGTAAATAGCCTGTGTTCTATGAGCTGGTGCCAGTTGGATGAGAGTGAAGCCAAAATCCTTGAACCTTAGGAATGGTGTAGGAAGCCAGTTGACCTGGCCACATTTCAGGTCTCCCAATTAGATCTGCTTTTCTAAGTGGCTCTTACAGTTTCCAATTTTCCTTCTCAGAGTTGACCATGCAAAACGATCCCGCTTATGGAATGCCTTTTCCAACACCACTTGGCAAAATGCCTTGTGTCAGGCTTGAGGCAGAGGTGGCACGGAATAGTTGGTGCCAGGCTTTCAGATGTGTTCTGTGTGAGGTTGTCTTAGAGGTTTCTTGAGAGGCAATGTGGTTAATTCAGCCATGGTTGGCTTGGGGCAAAATGTTCTGTGGTCTTTAGGTTATGCATATATCCTAGCAAAGTCTGAGTTTTCCATTCCACTGTGTCCAGAAATTACAGTGGGCCTCAAGTGGGAACAAATAGAGGTACTTCTTGACTGAGAATCAGGATCCAAATACCAGATTTGAATATGCCATGATCTTACCGTGCTCCATAGGTCATTCACATAGCTTCTAGCATCTAAGGTCTATAACATTTTAAGCAGAATTTTCATTCCGTGTCATGAGTAAGTGGTACACCAAAAAGCTGGAATGTGGCTTCACAGTGATCTGATTAGGGCACATGGATGGAAGAGGTGATCCTCAGAGATTCTTAGTTTGAAGGGAGGTAGTTCAGATGAAGTGGTTCCTGGAGATAACCAAAGGGTGGAAAATCAAGAGGATGTGTAAAAGCTATATTGAAGGATCTCCATGGGCTGATGGTGGAAACAGTAAATTTTGTCTTCCAGGAGAAAGACCAAGTTGATGGCAGGGAATGGGAGGCAAATTCCAAGGTTGTCTGAAACAATGTAGATATTACAATGATGTGGGAAAGATAGGGGAGCGACCCACCAGAAGCCAGAGACATTGTTTTTTGTTAGGACTGGGGTTCTTGTTCCTTTATTTCATATCATTTTTTTGTTTGGGTTGGCTCTGTTGTGCATGAATATACTCACTTCGAGTTCTTTATTAACTTTCTTGAAATCTGCTTGGATTTTGTTGTTTTTGCTAGAATGACCCAGACAAGTGATTCCAAAGTACACCTTGAGGCTCAGTTATTGATTGATTTGGCAAGGTCCAAAGCCTGTTTTGTTAAACCTCAATTATCTAGTTGATTTATGTCCACAAACGCAATTGCAGATTTTCACCAGGGGAGAATATTGTGAAAACACAATAAACTGTGATTTAAAAAAAGGAAGGAAAAGACAGGGTGACTGCCAGAAACTTTTTGTGACCATAGCTTGATAACAGTGAACTCTCATGAACCTTAATAATGATTATTTCTGTGCCAGTGTTGACCTAAAGGAGGAAGCCTTGGCACAGCTCCCTGCAGATGAATGAACATCCTCCAAATATCCAGCAAGCAGATGTCAGCTCTGCTCCTTAAGCAATTTCCCTCCCCCAGTCTAGTAAAGAAATCTCCTGGGGTGCTTGGGTGGCTCAGTCAGTTAAGCATCTGCCTTTGGCTTGGGTCATGATCCCAGGGTCCTGGGATTGATGCCCACATTGGGCTCCCAGCTCAGCAGGAAGCTTGCTTCTCCCTCTGCCCCCTGCTCATGCTCTTTCTCTTTCACACTCTTTCTCTCTTTCTCAAATAATAAATAAAATATTTTTTATTTTATTTATTTATTGACACACAGAGAGAGATCACAAGTAGGCAGAAAGGCAGGCAGAGAGAGAGGGGGAAACAGGCTCCCTGCTGAGCAGAGAGCCTGATGCAGGGCTCGATCCCAGGACCCTGAGATCATGACCTGAGCCGAAGGCAGAGGCTTAACCCACTGAGACACCCAGGTGCCCCATAAGTAATAAATAAAATCTTAAAAAAAAAAAAAAAGAAATCTCATGAACTGTTGTCTCCTTCCCTCCTTTCCATTCTCTCTCTGGTTTCTAACTTAGTCATGAGTCGGAGATGAAGAAAACTTACCAATCTCAAGAAGTACCTGAAGCACCTGTTTCTCTAAAAGCCTGCAGGACCAGGCTAATGTGTGGCATGGCATCTGGGTGGTAGTCTAAGGGCAGTTGGGAATCCACCACAGAGAAGCTCCATTCCATGTTACACTACTGAGCCCACCTCAAACATTCTCCTCTTAGAGGCATCTAGCAAGGCTCTTGGAGAAAGATCTTGGAGACTTCCAAGCAGTCAATTGAGAAAGCTTTCAATGGATGGAGATGGAAGTGGATCACGGTTAGGGTGATGGGGGTGGGAAAATGGGGCCTCCATTACTGGGATCTGGGCCATCTGAGAGGGGGATCAGATGCTGGCTGGAGGGGGATCATGACCCTCTGAACACTCAGGTGGTAGAAGTGAGGGTAGACATGGAGATTTGATCCTTCCCTAACCCTTAGGGAAATGACCATGTTGAGAATGAAATTGGACAATGTATGTGAACATATTTTCTAAACCAAAGTGTCACTACGTATTGTGGGGATCAAAAAGCGCTGGGGAGAATATGGGTTTTCACATTACATAGACCTGGGTTAGGTCTTAACTCCACCACATCCTGGGTGAGTGTTCTAAGGAGTGCGTAACATTGCTTGGTGTCCTCATCAGTAAAATGGGCAACATAATACATAGCTCCTGTGCCTGAGGACTGGATGATGTAACGATACCCAGCAGGCACTCTACACATCTTGGTTACTTTCTTCTCCTTCCCACCCCTTGCAAAAGCTGTGGATTCCCTTCAGCCATCATTTTCTATTAAGTATCACTATTAAGTGTCATTGGTGATCGGCCATTGGCTTCAGTTGGGTCATGAGCTGTGTGGCCATAATGCCTTAGCTATCAGGCAACACAATCTCATTGACCTATCCACTGGGAAAAGTTGGGGCTTAGCAAGTAGTTGCATCAGCAGAGAATCTGTAACATTGGCCTTGCCTTTCTGTTTTCCCCTCTTCTCATGACTCGTCCTATTCTAGAAATGGTCTTAAGCAAGTATGGCTCAGATGATTAATAGAAATAACAACAGCTGATATCTGCATGACATTTTATGGTGTTAAAAGAAGGATTCCATAGATCTCAAATATTACACAAATTCTATCAATTATTGCTTAACATGTGTGCCGGGTGCTCCGCTGTATGCTGGGATATAGCGGAGAACCAAGTATTGGAGAGAAAAATCATATAACATGCAAGTGTATGTGTGTGTGTGTAACTACAATTACTATTATAATATTGATTAGTGCTATGGATCTGATAAGTAGAATGTTTAAAAATCAACAGGGAAGTGTTAGTGAAAGCCTAAGAACTGGCAATATGAAGAGCGTTTGAGGTCCAGGCACCACTGTGCATGATAGCATCAAGGCAAGACAATGCAAGGTGTTCAGGGGAATTGAAGGGGAGCAGTGTGTGCCTGGAACATGATGAGCAAGGCGCAAGACATTCGGGAGGAGACTGGAGAGGTGGATGGGGCCAGTCCTTACAGGGTCTTGAAGATCATGGTTAAGACCTTACTTTGGTCAAGGTGATGGTTAGAGATTTTTGTAAGCAATGTGAAACCACTGGCATGTTTTGGGTGGCAGAATGGAATTAGATGTATATTTCTTTTTTTTTTTTTAATTTGATAGACAGAGGTCACAAGTAGGCAGAGAGGCAGGCAGAGAGAGAGGGGGAAGCAGGCTCCCTGCAGAGTAGAGAGCCCAATGCGGGGCTCGATCCCAGGACCCTGGGATCATGACCTGAGCCAAAGGCAGAGGCTTTAACCCACTGATCCACCCAGGCACCCCTACATGTATATTTCTAACTGGCTGCTATGGATTAAGCAGTGAGGATAGTCTAGTCTAGTTGGACCAGGGCTCTCCTTCTCCAAGCAATTCTAGTTACTAAGTTCCTGGCATATCCTAATACTCTTCTAAACATCTGGTGCAAAAGCCCATACTGCTTAATGCATAAGCCACAGTGTTTTTTCCCCTCATGTAAGACTGCTCTCATACTTGCTCCATGAAAAGGGAAGCCAGTGTGTCCAGCCACCCAAGTTCCATCAGCTTCTCAACATGCAGGGAAAATGGAGACCTATGTGCTTTGCTGGCCCTATAGGCAGTGAGTGCCAGCCTAGACTAAGTGGTGCTAGTAGGTGTTCTACCAAATGCTGTGCAATAATGATCTCATAGTTCCTGTGCAGAACATGGACCAGAGAGGAGAAAGCAGATTCCCACTGGATAGATGAATAATGATGCTGAGTGAAGGACTGTTCAGGGCTGAATTTTGTCTCCCCCAAATTCATATTGACATTCTAACCCCCAGTACCTTGGAATGTGGGTGTATTTGGAAATAGGACCTTTAAGGAGCTGAATAAGGTAAGATAGAGTCATTAGGGGGAGGCTTCATCCAATATGACTGGTGTCCTATTACAAGAAGGGAGGTCTGGACCCACAGAGAGAAACAACAGATACATGCAGATACAAGAGAGAAAGCAGTCTTGTGCAAATTAATGCCAAAGACCCCAGAAGAGACTGAATCCTTGATCTTGGACTTCTAGACTATCTCAATTCCTCTCTGTCTCTCTCTGTGCAGAGGTATCAAGGAAAGACTATGTGAGCACACAAAGAAAAGGGAGCCCAAGGAGAGAGGTCTCTCCAGATGCCAATACTGCCAACACCTTGATCTTGGACTTCTAACCTCCAAAACTGTGAGAAAATAAATGTCTGTTGGTGGAGTCAGCCAGTCTGTGATATTCAGTTAGGGCAGTCCAAGCAAGCTAATGTAGGGCTCCAAGTCAAGAAGAGCAAAGGAAAAAAGCCAAGAGGCTGCCGTGAGCCAAGAAGATGAAGACAAAGGCTGTGAGCTCAGTGAGGAAGTCATTAGTGAGATCCACCATGTTCTTCAAGTTCTTTTTTGGGGGATTCAAGCCTGGATTATATTTCCTCCACTCTTTGAAGATAGTGGTGGTCCTTTGACTTGCTTTGACCAAAAGACTGTGAGTGAAGGTGACATGTGCTCTACCCAGGCAGAAGCTTTGAATCCAGTGTTCTTCACACTCTCCTTTCTCCTCCACCTTAGTAATGGACAATGTCTCCAATAGTGGCTGCTCTGTTACCTGAGTTAAAGAGTAGAGTGATGGGAAACAGAGCTCCTAGTGAACCTGTGAAGGATGTGTGGTATGGCAGAGAAATGACCCTTTGTTGTTCACGCCACTGAAAAAATTGTCACCAGGATTGAACCTGACCTGTCTTGAGTGATATAGTCATACCACTGAGCTCCTCCACTAAGTTCTGAGAAAAAGCAGAAGAAAGCCCATGCTGAGGAACTTCAGAAAACACTCCAAAACTATGATGTACCTGTCATCAATGCATTCACCCAAGCTTTAGAATGACAATCCAAGAGCCTGGCTGAGATACACAGGGATTATGACTCTTCCCATGCTACTTACAAACACAGCATTTGCCTACATGCTAGATAATATTGTCCACTCGTCCCATGTCTCATGATAAAACTGTGATACTCCATGTTTGTCCAATATTTCAGTTATTTCAGGGAGATCTTGGGCAAGAGTGGGAAGACCAAACTCACAGTGTTCTCTGAACCTCATGATGGTTGAATGCGTAGGTGAAAATTCACTCACACAAATAGTGTAATAAGATTAATTTGAAAGGAATAAGGTATAGAAGCAATTATAAGGAAAAAAAAAACCAGTAATATAATATAGCAAACCTTGGGGTCAAAGTAGTGAATGCAGTTGAAGATAACTTTTGTTCCAAAGCATCTGACCTTTACAATGAGGAGAAAATGCTGGTTTGTGGTTCTTAGAACAACAATAGAAAAAGAAGTCTATGTTTGGATGCAAACAGATCTGGATTCAAATGTGAGCATTCTCACCAACTTGTTATGTGATCCTGAACCAGTCACTCATCTCAGCAAGCCTCGGTTCTTTTGCGGAAGAAATGGGGTTGGTAATGTTGATGTCCCAAGGCAACTGTGAAAGTAAATGAAATGATTTTTGTAAAACACCCTCATGCTGCCTGGATCAATTAAAGTTGGTTTCCTTCCTTCTTCCCTTCTTTCCTCTCTCCCTTCCTTCTTTCCTCCCTGAGTAGAGAAAGGGATGTACTAGGGAGAAAATGGTTCTCAGAGCCATGAACAAAGGGCTCGTCGGGTGTTGTGAGTCAGTTCTTTTCAAGAGCCTCCTTGTTCTGTTTCACCTTCATCTTCCAGTCTAACATGAGCAAGACCTGCTCCTGGGGCCTCTTTGTTATGTTGGTAACAGATTATATAAAAGCAGCTTGCACGTACCCAACATCCTGGGTTATGTTCCTATTCTCTCTTTTTGAAGGAAGTCATTTATAAAAAATCCCCAGTAATGTGCTGGCACACTCCATGTGCATGGGTTGATACTCCATGGAACCAGAATAATGATTTCATTCCCGCAGGATTCCTTTACCCAAACACTATACCATTTTTGCTGCCTTTTCATGTGCAGCACTGTGCTCAAGTACCCAGTTCAAATTGCCCCATCTAAGACAGAGATGGCCCTTGAACTAACTCCATGGTTCCTATGACGGGGGGAACCTTAACAGAGCAGTGACATCAGCTCACACATGATTTCTAGCTTTTTAAGTCTATTCTTGGAAGTGTGGATTTTTAAAACATTTATTTATTTATTTTAAAGAGAAAGAAAGAGCTAGAGAGCACAAGCAGGAGGGATAGAGGGCGAGGGAGAGAGAGAAACTCAGTTTCTGCACCAAGTGTAGAGCCCGATGTGGGGCTCGATCTCATGACTCTGAGATCACAACCTGAGCTGAAATCAAGAACTGGTAGCTTAACAGACTGTACTACTCAGGTGCCCTGGAAATGGATTTATAATGATTCTATATACTTCTTTCAAATGTAGAATGTAAAGGTGATAAATGACATAAAATAAATTCACAATTCCCTTCCAATGCTAATAAAGGCCAAATCACAAACATGCACCTTGGCCATTACTCACGGCACCCTAATGGCTGTGGTAATGGCAGGCTGGTGAATCAGAGACTTGTCCATCTGCCTGGTGCCCACATGGCCAGCTCTTGCTGTTCCATTTCCAGGGCTGCTGGGCCTGATAAGAGAGAAGGGGTTACCAGGATGAATTCAGATGCACATGACATTTTGATTTATTCTTTGAATTGTTAAAGTCCCTGGGTTACTGCTTTCTAATCTGGCCAGATGTATCAGTGGGGAGTCAGCAGGGGGGTGGGGGGGCAGGGATAGAAAGAAAAACCTTTAGAAAATTGGCATATGCAACAGAAAAAAAAAATCCTTTGTGAAAAAGTGAAGAGCTATGGGAAATGTGTTGAAACATTATTTAATGAGTATTATTCCAAAGAGTGGCTTGGATTTTATTTTGTATCAAATTAGTGTGCCTTAAATATCCCTAGGTCCTGAGAATTATAGTTGGTGCCTTGTGCTGTTGAAGTTTGATTTGATTTATCCAAACTGGGTTTTGGAGATCCCCTGTGGCAGCAAACTATTAGAAATAGTTTTTTGGTTTTTTTTTTTCCCCTTTGCTTTGATGGCTTTAGAAGTGAAACAGTCCTCTGTGGATCAGTAGCCATGCTTTTGTACCTGTCTTTGGGGCATGTTAACTCAAATAAACACAGACTTTAAAATAGAAAATGTGATGTGCTTTTCCTGTTTGGGTTTCTTTAATTCATTCTCACTTATGTTTTTAATGCAATTCAGAATTCTTAATTCTGAAAGATCATTATCCATGCATTTATTTATGTATTAGTTTAACATTTTTAAAAAATGAGTGACAGTTTCCCATATGCCAGGCACTGTTCTAGGCACTTGGAAGATAGTGAATAAAACAGAAAATCTCAGCTTTCATGGACTTAACTATCTCCAGGAGGTGACAGAAAATAAAAATAAATACAAAGCGGTAAGTTATACAGAATGTTAAAAGGTGTAAATGCTATGGAAAAGTGGAAAATCAGAACATGATAAAGGGGTTGGGAATGCCTGGTGAGAGAAGACTCAATTTTAAGTATGACAGTCAGGTAAAGCTCATTGTGAAGATGACAGTTGAGCAAATATTTGAAAGATCTGAGGATGTTAACCACATGATTATCAAGGAGAGGTATGTTTCAGGCAGAAGGACTAGCTTTAAGAGTCCCAAGTATGTTTGCCATATTCCAAGAACAGCAAGAAGTGTCTTTGGAGAAGAGCAAGCAGGTAGAAAATAACAGGAATTGAGTCAGGAAATACAACTGGCCCAAATGGGCAAGGGCAGAAGACCTTATAGGTTGGTCTAGAGGGTAGTGTAAATACTTTAACTTGTACTCCATGTAAAATGGCAGGTAACTGAGGATTTACAAAAACCATTTTCTCTTGAAGGAAATAGAGATGTTCAATGACTTGGGGTTTCTGTTTCCAATTTGGTTATTATTTTCTGGCTTTACTTTTAACATATTTAGAAAAGCCAGCCTATTTTCTTTCAAATATTTAGATTCTTTTGTTCTTAATACAATAAAGAATCCAATTTTTGCAGATGCTCTCTTTCTAATAACACTTAAAAAGCAATGTACCGGTACTTCTACAGCATTGTCAGTGAACCAACTCATTCTTTTGATAACTAGTAAGTAAAGTGAGAGACTCAAGCATTTATCCTATTTTTACTGTATGAAGAGTATGCATTTCAGGATTAAGTCTTCCAGACATAATTTTAAAATTCTGATAAACAAGTAATAACTTATTATTAAGGTGTGTTCCAAATATTATACTAAAAACTTATTTGTTGTTTATTTGGAATTCAAATTTAAATAGTTATCCTGTATTTTTTGTTCTTCAAAATTTGACTCCTCTATTCAGGGTAACAAAATAGGTTTCATGAAGGTGAATGTTTTCTTTATAGAAATATTGCAGCTAAACAATGAGAAAGGAATGATCACATAAAATGCCATTATTTTGCAAATTTTAGTGAATTAATGGAATTATTTGAAGATCATTGATGACTAGTAACATACTCAAGAAAAAACATAACACTTTTTTACTGATGTCAGTAAAAAGATGATGGCCTTGACAAACATTGGGAAATTTGAACTTTTATTTTTTGGAGTGGACAAAGTACACTGGCTGAGATAAATCCTGGGCTTATTCAATGTGGGTGAATCTAATAAAAGACACTAACACCAGGTTGGAATTCCAAAGGGATAAGCCCTTAGTGGAAAGATAAATAAGAAAAATAAATAAATGGAAAAACCTGTTATGCAAAAGAAGATAGTCATGAAACTTGATTGTCTTCACCTCATTGTCAGGTGGAGAGAAAGAGAATTTTTTTTTTCCTGAAGAGTCAAAACCAAAATTTAGCCCTTGTATGAGGTCATGACTTAGATTCATATGTAGTCAAACATGTGTGGTAAAAAAAAAAACATGCAGTCTTTAAAGCAAACGTAAATGCTTTCAGACAGAAAGCAAATTCAGGCTATGCTTTAAGGTTGTCCAGCAGATAAAGTTCAAGGAATATGAGGAGCTCACAAGAAAAATGAGAAGACAGATAAGTAAATATACTGCCATGAGGCAAGGCTAGCAGAAACGACAGACTATAAAATTAATTATTAGTATGATCACACACACAGACACCATCTGTGTTTCATGCTTACATCAATGAAAACATGAAAAAGGAACAAGGGATGATAAAATAGCAATAAAAAAGATTACAGAAATGATGAGACAGAATTTCCAGATAGGACAATCAAGACAAAATTAAAAGCAAAGTTGATATATCAAACAACGATTTGATACCACCAAAGAGAAAATTAGTAAACTGGAAGATAATTCCAGTAAAATTATCCAGAATGCAATCCACAGAGATATAGAGATTAAAAATGTGAATGAGGTATTAAAATATAGAGAGAGTGATGTGAGAAGATACATAATATTTTTGAGTTCCAGAAGGAGATAATAAAGGGAATGCAGAAAGGAAAATATTCAGTGATATAATGGCTAAATATTTTTTGAAATTAGGGAAAGAAAACAAACTTCAGATTTAGGTAGCCCAGTGAAATCAAAGTAGAATGGAGAGATCAAAGTACAATATGGACCTAAATATACTGTAATGAAATCACAAAATATAACGGTCAGAGATGCACCCATATGCTTGTTATAAAAACATACTTGAAATATAAAGGCACAGAGAGGTTGAAATTGAAATAAATAAAAAGAGAGACCATGCAATTACTAACCAAAAGAAAACTGGTGTGTTTCTCTAAATATGAACCAAAATAAAGTTTAAGGCAAGAACTATTGCTGGAAACATTGCATAAAGCTAAAGTCATCAATTTAAGAAATTATGAAAATTGAATAGCCTGTACCTAATATCATTATTTCAATTTACATAAAGAAAAAGTTGACAGGAATTGATGAAAGCATGCCCCAAAGTCATTACCCGTCTTTTCTTCATATACACTGAGTGAGCTCCCTTGACTTTAGAAAAAGCACCAAGGCTGAAGAGCATAGTTGGTACTTGATATGAGATGTCTGGGCGTACAAAAACTTTCCAGCACAGGGGCATCTTGGTGGCTCAGTCTGTTAAGTGTCTGCCTTTGGCTCATATCATGAACTCAGGATCCTGGGATCAAGCTCCACATTGGGCTCAGTGCTCAGAAGGGAGTCTTCTTTTCCCTCTCCCTCTGCCCCTTCCTCCTGCTCCTGTGCACTTTCTCTCTCCTCAAATAAATAAATAAAATATTAAAAAACAAACAAACAAACAACAAAAAACTTTCCAGCACAAATAGAACTAAAATCAGAGATGAACTGAGGTGACATGGAACAGGACAAAGAAGGTGTTTGTTCAACTCACTAAAGAAAACACTGATGGATTTTTTTTTTTAGGCAAAAGGAAAATGATACCACAAGGAAACCTAGAGATGCAGAAAAGAATGAAGAGTGAGGGGCACCTGGGTGGCTCAGTGGGTTAAGCCTCTGCCTTCGGCTCAGGTCATGATCTCAGGGTCCTGGGATCAAGCCCCACATCGGGCTCTCTGCTCAGTGGGGAGCCTGCTTCTCCCTCTCTCTCTGCCTGCTGCTCTGCCTACTTGTGATTCTATCTCTCTCTCTGTCAAATAAATAAAATAAAATCTTAAAAAAAAAAAAAAAAAGAATGAAGAGTGAGAGAAAGGATAAATATACAGTTCATTCTTAATGAAGTATTGGTTTATAAGTCAGTAGTGGTGATGACGATGATGTTTTGTGAGGGCTAAACTGTATACAAACAGATAAGACAATACATAAATTGGGATAAGGTAAATGGGGTCGAAGTTTTCTAAGTCTCTTGAATTGGTAGGATTAGATAAAAATGTTAACTTATACTAGACAGTAATCGACCAAGAGCATTTGTTTACATCTCTAAGACAACTATGAAAACAGTAGCAAAATCATGTGAAAGTAGCAGATGTTAGAGGGGGTAATGGGATAATTAAAAAAACACTTAATCCAGAGGGGAAAGGAAAAAGAAACATAGAACAGATAAGACAAATTGCAATAAGAACAAGATGATACATAGAAAATCAAACATATAAACTTTCCTTAAATGAAGATTAGATTAAATACTTCAGCTAAAAAGAAAAAAAAAAAACTCAGGCTACATTAAAACACAATCATTGCTTCTTATAAGAAATAGTACACCATATGTTAATTAATCAAATTTAAATTTTAAAAAAAGGAAATACATTATATTTGGAATTCAGGAAAGAGATGGAAAAATATTTTGCGGAAATTCTAATCAAAAGCAAGCTGGTGCAACAATGCTAACATCAGACAATATAGATCTTAGGGAACAAATATTTTTGAAGATCAAGAGTGATATTTTGTAATAATAAAAGGTTCAATTTACAAGGAAGATCTACACATTCTAAACTTGGATACTTGTAACAAGAGAGCTTCAAAATATATTAAGCATATTTATTAAGCACAACTAAAAAGATAAACATAGCAATTCATAATCATTTGGGGAGACTTCCACACAGTTCTCTCAATAATTAGCAAAACAAGCAAACAAACAAACAAAAAGCCCTTTACTGTAAAGAATATATGAACAATGTGATTATCATACAAAATCTAATTTATGCACATAATATACTGCAAGCTATAATTGCAAAATACATAGTCTTTTCAAGAACAGAGAGAATATATATCCACAAACAATGTTGAGCCATAAAAGCAAGTCTCAACAACGAGGAATTGAATCCTTTCAGAGTATTTTAAATTATCACACTAGAAATATGCTACAAATCATTAATTAAAAGAAAATACCAAATTTTGTAAATGAACACATATGCTTAAAATAACCATAGGTCAAAACTGAAATCACAGTGGGGTGAAGAAAGATTTTGAACAAAATGATAGAAAAAGAATGATGGGATGCTGATAGAGCTTCACATAAAGGAAAATTTGTAGCCTTAATGCCACATATTAAAAAAAAAAAAAAAGAAAGAAAGAAAAACCAACCTGAAAATCAACTATCCAAGTATCTAACTCAAGAATGTAGAAAAATATTTGCAAATCAAATCCAGTAAAAAGCAGAAAGATGAAATTATAAATATAATAAAAGAGAACAATGATACAAAAAGCAGGTCTACAAAGCCAAACAGTGGTGCTTTGAAAAAGCTAATATTATCAATAACTCCTATCAAGAATAATCAGAATAGAGAGACAAGACACAAATAACCAACATCAGGAATAAAACACAGAACATCACTATTACAGATGCTATAAACCTTAAAAAGTTCAACAGAGGAAAATATAAACTACATTAGAGAATATAATAAACTATATTCCAATATATTTGAACATCTTGATTAGATAGATAAACTTCTAAAGAGAACATCTGCATAGTCTGTTATCTGTTGAAGATGTTGAATCGATAATTTCAAATCCTCCCACAAAGAACATTACAAGACCAGATGGCTTTACTGGAATAGTCTATCAAAAATTTACCTGAGAATAGACACCAATATTACACAAACTCTTCCAGAAAATAAGAAAAGAAGGAAACTTCCTAATTATTTAAAAAGGCCATCCTAAGCATGGTACCAAGAACACTAGAATAATAATAATAATAATAATAATAATGATAATATAGCTGAGTCCCTCTCACAAACCAGTACCTACAAATACTAAAAATATTAACAAACCCAGCAATAGATTAAAAAATACATAAAAGCCAAGGTTAGTTAATTTGAAGAATGCAAAGTTGGTGTGACATTTGAAATCAATGTAATGAACCACATCAACAAAAAAAGAGGGGAAATCATGTGACCATACCTGGATACAGAAATCAATTGATAAAATTCAACATATAATCATAATGAAAATCTGTGAACTACATAAACAAAGAGAATTTCCTTACCCTATTAAAAGTTACCAGGGCACCTGGGTGGCTCAGTGGGTTAAAGCCTCTGCCTTCAGCTCAGGTCATGATCCCAGGATCCTGGGATCGAGCCCCGCATCGGGCTCTCTGCTCGGCAGGGAGCCTGCTTCCCTTCCTCTCTCTCTCTGTGTGCCTCTTTGCCTACTTGTGATCTCTGTCTATCAAATAAATAAATAAAATCTTAAAAAAAAAAGTTACCTACAAGAAGTAAGAATTACTGTTATGTCGAATGGTGAAATGTTGAGAGCTTTCTTCTTGTGATTAAGAAGGGAGCAGGATATCCCTTATTCATACCTCTAGGTACCACTGGACTAGAGGACCTGGTCAACTCCATTAGAGCAGAAAATTAAACCGAAATTATAAAGTTAAGAAAAACTGAAACTGTCGTTCACTGATGATACGGTTGGAATTTGCAGAAGATCTAAAAGAACCAAAAGTTGAGTAATTTGAATTGCTAAGTGAATTTTTCAAGGTTGCTAGATTCAGATTTGACATTGAAGGTCAATTCCATTTTGAAGTCATTGACACTAAATGATAAAGTGTGCCCTCTCAATGTGCAGTACAATTTATAAGGATATTCAAAATATCAAATAAAGGCAAAACAGATCTATTGGGATTTAAGCATATCTGTATACAAAATACAGAACATTATTACAATAAAGACAATTTAATAAATGAAGGAATACACTATACTCATGAAGTTAATGGCTCAGTATTATAAAGATGTTATTTCTCCATAACCTGAAGTAAAGATTCAGGGCAATGTTTGTAGAAATCCCAGCAGGTTGCTATTTTTTTAAAAATAGGTTGCTTTTTCATGTGGAAATTGACAAGCTGATTCTAAGAGTTACATGAAAATAAAAATGCCAAAAATAGCAAAGAATAAGAACAAAATGTGAACTCCGACTCTACTGGCTTTCAAGAACTATTAGAGGGTGATCTGGGTGGCTTAATGAGTTAAGCGTCTGACTCTTGGTTTCAGCTCAGTCTTTTTTTTTTTTAATTTTTTTATTTTAATAAACATATAATGTATTTTTATCCCCAGGGGTACAGGTCTGTGAATCACCAGGTTTACACATTTCACAGCATTCATCATAGCACATACCCTCCCCAATGTCCATTTCCCCACCACCCTCTCCCGTCCCCCCTCCCCCTAGCAACCCTCAGTCTGTTTTTTGAGATTGAGTCTTTCATGGTTTGTCTCCCTCCCAATCCCATCTTTTTATTTTTTCTTTTCCTACCTCCCCCCAACCCCCCCGCCTTGCATCTCCACTTCCTCATATCAAAGAGATCATATGATAGTTGTCTTTCTCCGATTAACTTATTTCGCTAAGCATGATACCCTCTAGATCCATCCACGTCGTCGCAAATGGCAAGATTTCATGTCTTTTGATGGCTGCATAGTATTCCATTGTGTATATATACCACATCTTCTTTATCCATTCATCTGTTGATGGACATCTAGGCTCTTTCCACAGTTTGGCTATTGTGGACATTGCTGCTATAAACATTCGGGTGCATGCGCCCCTTCGGAGCACCATGTTTGTATCTTTAGGATATATACCCAGTAGTGCAATTGCTGGGTCATAGGGTAGCTCTATTTTCAGTTTTTTGAGGAACCTCCACACTGTTTTCCAGAGTGGTTGCACCAGCTTGCATTCCCACCAGCAGTGTAGGAGTGTTCCCCTCTCTCTGCATCCTCGCCAGCATCTGTCATTTCTTGACTTGTTAATTTTAGCTATTCTGACTGGTGTGAGGTGGTATCTCATTGTGGTTTTGATTTGTATTTCCCTGATGCCGAGTGATGTGGAGCATTTTTTCATGTGTCTGTTGGCCATCTGGATGTCTTCTTTGCAGAAATGTCTGTTCATGTCCTCTGCCCATTTCTTGACTGGATTATTTGTTCTTTGGGTATTGAGTTTGCTAAGCTCTTTATAGATTTTGGATACTAGCCCTTTATCTGCTATGTCGTTTGCAAATATCTTCTCCCATTCTGTCAGTTGTCTTTTGGTTTTGTTAACTGTTTCCTTGGCTGTGCAAAAGCTTTTGATCTTGATGAAATCCCAATAGTTCATTTTTGCCCTTGCTTCTGTTGCCTTTGGCTATGTTCCTAGGAAGAAGTTGCTGCGGTTGAGGTCAAAGAGGTTGCTGCCTGCATTCTCCTCAAGGATTTTGATAGATTCCTTTCTCACATTGAGGTCCTTCATCCATTTTGAGTCTATTTTCATGTGTGGTGTAAGGAAATAGTCCAATTTCATTTTTCTGCATGTGGCTGTCCAATTTTCCCAGCACCATTTGTTGAAGAGGCTGTCTTTTTTCCATTGGATATTCTTTCCTGCTTTGTCGAAGATTAGTTGACCATAGAGTTGAGGGTCTATTTCTGGGTTCTCTATTCTGTTCCATTGGTCTATATGTCTGTTTTTGTGCCAGTACCATACTGTCTTGATGATGACAGCTTTGTAATAGAGCTTGAAGTCTGGAATTGTGATGCTACCGACTTTGGCTTTCTTTTTCAATATTCCTTTGGCTATTCGAGGTCTTTTCTGGTTCCATATAAATTTTAGGATTATTTGTTCTATTTCTTTAAAAAAAAATGGATGGGATTTTGATAGGGATTGCATTAAATGTGTAGATTGCTTTAGGTAGAATAGACATTTTCACAATATTTGTTCTTCCAATCCATGAGCATGGAATATTTTTCTATTTCTTTGTGTCTTCCTCAATTTCTTTCATGAGTACTTTATAGTTTTCTGAGTATAGATTCTTTGCCTCTTTGGTTAGATTTATTCCTAGGTATCTTATGGTTTTGGGTGCAATTGTAAATGGGACTGACTCCTCAATTTCTTTCTTCTGTCTTGTTGTTAGTGTAAAGAAATGCGACTGATTTCTGTGCATTGACTTTATATCCTGACACTTTACTGAATTCCTGTATAAGTTCTAGCAGTTTTGGAGGGGAGCCTTTTGGGTTTTCCACATATAGTATCATATCATCTGCAAAGAGTGATAGTTTGACTTCTTCTTTGCCAATTTGGATGCCTTTAATTTCTTTTTGTTGTCTGATTGCTGAGGCTAGGACTTCTAGTACTATGTTGAACAGCAGTGGTGATAACGGACATCCCTGCCGTGTTCCTGACCTTAGTGGAAAAGCTTTCAGTTTTTCTCCATTGAGAATGATATTTGCAGTGGGGTTTTCATAGATGGCTTTGATAATGTTGAGGTATGTGCCTTCTATCCCTACACTTTGAAGAGTTTTAATCAGGAAGGGATGCTGCACTTTGTCAAATGCTTTTTCAGCATCTATTGAGAGTATCATATGTTTCTTACTCTTTCTTTTATTAATGTATTATATCACATTGATGGATTTGTGGATGTTGAACCAACCTTGCAGCCCTGGAATAAATCCCACTTGGTCGTGGTGAATAATCCTTTTAACGTACTGTTGGATCCTATTGGCCAGTATTTTGGTGAGAATTTTCGCATCTGTGTTCATCAAGGATATAGGTCTGTAATTCTCTTTTTGGTGGGATCCTTGTCTGGTTTTGGGATCAAGGTGATGCTGGCCTCATAGAATGAGTTTGGAAGTTTTCCTTCCATTTCTATTTTTTGGAACAGTTTCAGGAGAATAGGAATTAATTCTTCTTTAAATGTTTGGTAGAATTCCCCTGGGAAGCTGTCTGGTCCTGGGCTTTTGTTTGTTTGGAGATTTTTGATGACTGTTTCAATCTCTTTACTGGTTATGGGTCTGTTCAGTTTATCTATTTCTTCCTGGTTCAGTTGTGGTAGTTTATATGTCTCTAGAAATGAATCCATTTCTTCCAGATTGTCAAATTTGTTGGCGTAGAGTTGCTCATAGTATGTTCTTATAATTGTTTGTATTTCTTTGGTGTTGGTTGTGATCTCTCCTCTTTCATTCATGATTTTATTTATTTGCGTCCTTTCTCTTTTCTTTTGGATAAGTCTGGCCAGGGGTTTGTCAGTCTTATTAATTCTTTCAAAGAACCAGCTCCTAGTTTTGTTGATTTGTTCTATTGGTTTTTTTGTTTCTATTTCATTGATTTCTGCTCTGATCTTTATGATTTCTCTTCTCCTGCTGGGTTTAGGCTTTCTTTGTTGTTCTCTCTCCAGCATCTTTAGGTGTAGGTTTAGGTTGTGTATTTGAGACCTTTCTTGTTTCTTGAGAAAAGCTTGCACCACTATATATTTTCCTCTCAGGACTGCCTTTGTTGTGTCCCACAGATTTTGAACCATTGTGTTTTCATTATCATTTGTTTCCATGATTTTTTTTCAATTCTTCTTTAATTTCCTCGTTGACCCATTCATTTTTTAGAAGGATGCTGTTTAGTCTCCATGTATTTGCGTTCTTTCCAAATTTCCTCTTGTGATTGAGTTCTAGCTTCAGAGCATTGTGGTCTGAAAATATGCAGGGAATGATCTCAGTCTTTTGGTACCGATTGAGACCTGATTTATGACCCAGGATGTGGTCTATTCTGGAGAATGTTCCATGTGCACTAGAGAAGAATGTATATTCTGTTGCTTTGGGATGGAATGTACTGAAGATATCTGTGATGTCCATCTGGTCCAGTGTGTCATTTAAGGCCTTTATTTCCTTGTTGATCTTTTGCTTAGATGATCTGTCCATTTCAGTGAGGGGAGTGTTAAAGTCCCCTGCTATTACTGTATTACTGTCGATGTATTTCTTTGATTTTGTTATTAATTGGTTTACATAGTTGGCTGCTCCCACATTAGGGGCATAGATATTTAAGACTGTTAGGTTTTCTTGTTGGACAGACCCTTTGAGTATGATATAGTGTCCTTCCTCATCTCTTATTATAGTCTTTGGCTTAAATCTAATTGATCTGATATAAGGATTGCCACCCAGGTTTCTTCTGATGTCCATTAGCACGGTACATTGTTTTCCATCCCCTCACTTTAAATCTGGAGGTGCCTTCGGGTCTAAAATGAGTTTCTTGTAGGCAGCATATTGATGGGTTTTGTTTTTTTATCCATTCTGATACCCTGTGTCTTTTGATTGGGGCATTGAGCCCATTAACATTCAGGGTAACTATTGAAAGATATGAATTTGTTGCCATTGTATTGCCTGTAAGGTGACTGTTACTGTATATTGTCTCTGTTTCTTTCTGATCTACTCCTTTTAGGGTCTCTCTTTGCTTAGAGGACCCCTTTCAATATTTCCTGTAGAGCTGGTTTGGTGTTTGCAAATTCTTTCAGCTTTTGTTTGTCCCGGAAGCTCTTTCTCTCTCCTTCTATTTTCAATGATAGCCTAGCCGGATATAGTATTCTTGGCTGCATGTTTTTCTCGTTTAGTGCTCTGAATATATCATGCCAGTTCTTTCTGGCCTGCCAGGTCTCTGTGGATAGGTCCGCTGCCAATCTAATGTTTTTATCCTTGTATATTACAGACTTCTTTTCCCGGGCTGCTTGCAGGATTTTCTCTTTGTCACTAAGACTTGTAAATTTTACTATCAGGTGACGAGGTGTGGACCTATTTTTATTGATTTTGAGGGGCGTTCTTAGCATCTCCTGGATTTTGATGTTTGTTCCCTTTGCCATATTAGGGAAATTCTCTCCAATAATTCTCTCCAATATACCTTCTGCTCCCCTCTCTCTTTCTTCTTCTTCTGGAATCCCAATTATTCTAATGTTGTGTCGTCTTATGGTGTCGCTTGTCTCTCGAATTCTCTCCTCATGGTCCAGTATTTGTTTGTCTCTCTTTTGCTCAGCTTCTTTATTCTCTGTCATTTGGTCTTCTATGTCACTAATTCTTTCTTCTGCCTCATTTATCCTAGCAGTGAGAGTTTCCATTTTTGATTGCACCTCATTAATAGCTTTTTTGATTTCAACTTGGTTAGATTTTAGTTCTTTTATTTCTCCAGAAAGGGCTTTTATCTCTCCAGAGAGGGTTTCTCTAATATCTTCTATGCCTTTTTCGAGCCCGGCTAGAACCTTGAGAATTGTCATTCTGAACTCTAGATCTGTCATGTTACCAATGTCCGTATTGATTAGGTCTCCAGCCTTCAGTATGGCCTCTTGTTCTTTTTTTTGAGGTGAGTTTTTCCGCCTTGTCATTTTGTCCAGATAAGATTTGCTTTCTCCTGCTGTGGAATTCCCCTGTTCTTGGTGACTGAAGTTGGTTTTGGCTGGGTTTCTTCTTGATCTTCTGGGGGAGGGGCCTGTTGTAGTGATTCTCAAGTGTCTTTGCCGCAGGCGGAATCGCACCGCCCTTGCCAGGGGCCGGGCTAAGTAATCTGCTCGGGTTTGCTTTCGGGAGCTTTTGTTCCCTGAATGCTTTCCGTAGAGTTCCGGTGGACGGGAATGAAAATGGCGGCCTCCCAATCTCTCGGCCCGGAGGAGCCGAGAGCTTGGGGTTCCGCTCCTCAGTGTGCCCCCAGAGAAAAGTGCCCAACCGCCCCACCTCCCTGGCCTGCGGTTGCGCCGGTAGGAAAGCAGTCAATTGCTGGAACCTGGAGAAAAGCGCCCGGTTGCTTCCTTTTCCGTGGCCTCTGGCTGGGCTCCGAGCCCACCCAGCCTGCAACTGGCACAAGGTAACCCCGGGCTGAGAGCTCAGTCCTCGGCTCTGTCACTGTGGCTGGCTTCCCCGCTCCAATACCTGCGAGCTCCGCGGCCCTCAGACACCCCCGGTCCTTCCGTGACCCGCGGGACCTGTGGTTATGCTGACCCCGCCTGGGTTCCCCCCCCCCCGGTTTAGCCCCTGGATCGATGTCTCCCAGTGGAGCAGACTTTTAAAAGTCCCGATTTTGTGCTCCATTGCTCCGCCGCTTGCCGGGAGCCGGCCCCTCCCCCCGGGGTCTATCTTCCTGTCTCTTTGGATTCACTTCTCCGCAGTCCTACCTTTCAGAAAGTGATCGATTTTCTGTTTCTAGAATTGTTGCTCTTCTTCTCTTCGATTTCCCGTTGGATTTGTAGGTGTTCACAACGGTTAGATTAGCTATCTAGCTGATCTGCTACCCGATGTCATCTCAGCCTGCTATTTCTCCGCCATCTTGACTCCTCCCCCTCAGCTCAGAGTCTTAAGATCAAGCCCAGAGTCAGGCTCTGCCCTGACCGCCACCACCCCCACCCCACATGCATCCTTTCTCTCTTTCTTTAAAATCTCTCTCTTTAAAATAAATAAATAAGTCCTCAAAAAAAGAATTATAATGAAGCTACAGTGATTAAGATAACTAACAGAGTAGACTGAATTTTAGATGATGACAGGGCATTACTGTTAATTTTCTTTTTTTTAATGTATGATTTGTTTTTTTTTTTTAAAGATTTTATTTATTTATTTGACAGAGAAAGAGCACAGGTAGGCAGAGAGGCAGGCAGAGAGAGAGGAGGAAACAGGGTCCCCGCTGAGCAGAGAGCCCAATGTGGGGCTCGATCCCAGGACCTTGGGATCACGACCTGAGCCAAAGGCAGAGGCTTTAACCCACTGAGCCACCCAGGTGCCCCAGCTGTTAATTTTCTTAAGTGCTTTTACAGTATTAGTATTGTTCATCAAATATTTCTGATTTCTGATGCTTTTCTTGGGCACCTGGTGAGTAATGTTTTTTTTTTCCAGTCCTTTTGAATTTAGGTATGGCTATGTGGCTTTCTTTGACCACTGAAATGGAAATGTGTTATTTCCAGGGCTAAGTTTTAAGGATTAGGGCCTGATTTCTCAATCTTGACTGAAACAATAATTAGCATGTAGATATAGAACATTGCCATAAGAAAAATCTATAATTTGGGTGGCTATTTGGCTGTTGGCAAAAACACCCTTTATTCAAGGCTCCAAAGATGGCAAGTTGTGTAATGCAATGGTGAAAGTTCTGCTGAAACCATTATGCTTGATAACTTGGGGGGAAATCACGCAATTAATGAAGTTGTAGAAGTCTAGTGGAAAAGGGTGGAAGCTGTACAGTGTGATAGGTACTGTTGGCTGCATTTGGCAAGTATTACAGGAAAGGTAAAAGGAAGAGGGGCAGGCAGTTTACAAGCAAGAATAAAATGGAATAGATGTATTTCAGAGACTTATAGGTAGAGAAGGAGGTTTTCTTCACCTTAAATGGTAGGATGATAAAACACAGAGTGGAAAATGGTCAATTAAAACTCATTCTTTTAACGAGGGACAAATCAATGGGTTAAGGTGTCAAGAGTAAAAATCCAATCAGGAGGTGACATACACTTAACCTTCTATCTGCACAAAATGTCTCAGATTAATGATACTAAATGTGTGCCTCCATCAAGTCTTGTAAGTTCAGGGTACCTGGCATTAAGAAAGAGCAAGAGCTGGTGGTGGTAAGAAATAGAGTGAATATTATCTACTATCTACCCACCTATCTGTCTATCTCATGGGTGTGGCTATCAGCACATGGAATTGTTTGGAGTCAATAGAGTAAAAACTTTACTATGTTGTAAGTTACACCACCGTGACAGTAGACCCAAATGTTGGATTATTTGATACTGAGGACAAACCTTGAACACCCAAATCCCTTGACTGAGAAGCTGACTGAGAAAGATGTTTAACCCCTCAGAGTGCTGAGTCTCTCCCACTTACGGTCAGGGAAGATAAGGGAGAAGAAAGACTTTCCAGAATGAAGAGCCAAAGGCAAGGAAGAGAAATAGATTATCTATCTTATTGATTTTTAAGATCAGCTAAATGAAAGAGCTAGGCTTTTTGTTGATATTTTGGGCAAAGGACGAGCTTCCCTTTACCAGGTTAGGTAGAACCATAACCAAGAACATCCCAAGAGATATTAGCATTTAACACTCTGGAGAAGGAGTCCATTGGAAGTATGTTTTCATTTTCCAAACTCTGGCTATTACTTCTCCCACACTTTCTCAACCTCAGTAGGAGAAGGGTGACAAACACTTCCAAGGATGTCACACTGCTATTTTCATAAGTATGAATAAATGTGCTTGACGTTGCCTGTGGCTTTATCATTTCTTTAATCCCCACGACAGTGTCTTTTCCCTTTTTTATTCATGTCTCCCCAGGCAGAAGCAGATAAGCTAATTTAGCATCACAGGACAGCTAAGTAGGATGAAGAACCAGGAGCGTTAGTGAGTAGGCCCCCTGTATTCTTCATTTACTGCCTCAAAGAAAAGTCAGTTACTTTTTTGTGTGTGTGTGTGGAGAGGCAGGTCAGTAAGGGTTGAAAAAAGACCAATGCCAGCAAAGAAGGTAAACAGCTAAATGGGGGCTCAGAACTTTGGAAGCTACTGACACCTCTCTATGATTTGGAAGCAAGACGAGGAAAATGGAAATATGCAGGTCAGAATCCAGGATACCAGCAGACTTAGAGTTTTGTATATTCTGTGGTACTTCCTGTCCTTTTGTTCCTACATGAAAACAAAGGCAAGAAAACGAAGTTGTTGATTACATATGTTAAAAAAGGCAAGGATTTGGCACCTGGGTGGCTCAGCTGTTAAGCATCTGCCTTGGCTCATGGTCAGGTCATGATCTGGGGTCCTGGGATCGAGCCCCGAATCGGGCTCCCTGCTCAGCAGGAGAGTCTGCTTCTCCCTCTCCCACTCCCCTACTTGTGTTTCCTCTCTCACTGTGTGTGTCTCTCTCTCTGTGTCAAATAAATAAATAAAAATCTTTAAAAAAAAGAAAGAAAGAAAAGGATTGGAAAAAACTAGCAGCAAGCTCTGTCTAAAACATTGTCAGTTTCTTTGGCCCTGTAAGTCAGATGTGGTTGCAAAGGACTGTTTGCCTCCAAGTTATTAACATTATACAGGTGAAAGGAGATTCATGCAATTAGTATGCTCGCTGCTGTGGCAGCTAAGTCAGAAGGAAAAAAAAGAAGTGGTTTTAAAATTATGCCTTTGAGGCTCTGGCTTGGGTTTTCCATAATTGGATACAAATACGAAGCCCTGGAAGGGAATTACTGTGAGATTTAGCATGGGATTATTTAATCATGGATTTAAAAAGGCAGAATTCTGTGGGTGCCAAGAAACCACAGGATTGTAAAGCATAGTTGTGGTTACAGAAGAATGAGCTACCACCTGTATGTCTGCACCTGGTTATCGGGAGAGTAGGATTTGTTTATTTAATCATTGATCCATCCAGTCCCTCTTCAGGACATCAGAGAGTATCTACTGTGTGTTAGTGTTTCGGGTTGAAGTGTGTCCCCTAAATAAACAAGTGGAAGTCCTAACCCCTGGTATCTGTGAATGTGACCTTATTTGGAAATAGAGTCTTTGTAGATGCCATTAAGGTGTAGGTCATAGTGAAATGGTGTGAGCTGTTAAGCCAACCTGAGTGGTGACCTTATAAGAAAAGGAAAAGAGAGACAGACACGGACACCCAGAAGGAAGAGTGCCTCATGAAGACGGACACAAAAATCGGAGTGAGGCAGCCACAAGCCGGTTAATGCCAAGGAGCACCGTCAACATCAGAAACCCTGTAGAATCTTGGGAAGACTTTTCTAGAGCCTTCGGAGAAAGGATGGCCCATATGACACCATGATGTTAGACTTCTAGCTTCTAAAACTGTGACATGGTAACTTTTGTTGTTTCAAGTCATCAAGTTTGTGCTCCTTTGTTAGAGCGGCCCTAGAAAACTAATATACCACGCAGTATGCGAAGTGCTGGGCAGACTGGAATGAACACATTTCCAACCTCATTCTTCAGGAACTCCCAGCCAAGTGGCTGGGATAGGAACCAAGATTTCCATATCTGAGATGAGAGCTACATCGAGATACAAATTGGTACTAGCGAGGCACCAGGGAGGGGCATGAGAAAGGTTTTCAGGGAGTTTCTCAAGGTGCATGGCTGGAAGGATGGTTAGGGATTTGCCAGATGGATCACAGGATATAATGTCCTCACTTCAGAAAATATCACGCTGGAGAGAACTTGTGGGAGGAGCAGGTAATTAGAAAAGGAATCACTATCTCACATGCAATACCCTTGAGTAGCAGCAAAAATGAGCATGTTTCTCATCTTTGATGATGATGCCAATGAAGATGATAATGTTTCACCATTTGTTGAGTTTCTGTTAGGCCAGCTACTCTTATATCAGATCTCATAGCAGATACTGTCTTATTTAATTCTCTCAGCAGATTTATGTAGGAACTACGACCATCTGCATTATACCAATGAAAAAGCTAGCTCTCAAAGAGCTTAGGTAACTGCGATAAAAGCCCCACAATTAGCTAATAGAAGCAATTCTTGATATGCCCTTTGTACTCCATGGCACATGTCTTTGTGTGTGTGTGTGTGTGTGTGTGTGTGTGTGTGTGTGAATCTAATTTAATTTAATTTTTGTGTGTGTGTTCCAAAATTCATTGTTTATGCACCACACCCAGCGCTCCATGCAATACATGCCCTCCATAATACCCATCATCAGGCTTACCCGACATACAAATGGTTAACAGACACAAGAAACAATGTTCATCAGCATTAGCGATCAGGGAGATTCAAATCAAAACCATATTGAGATACCACCTTACACCAGGTAGAATTGATGGGGTCTGTGATCAAAGGAGCGAGACTGATACAAAGCGAAGGTCAAGCAAAGCTTTATTTCGAGTCAGCACAGAGAATCAAACCGACTGGCCGGGGCCGTCTCTTATGGAGAGAGTGATGACCCCCAGCCTCATAGACTAGCATTTATAGAGCAAAGGCCATGTGGTTGAGCCTGGCCAATGAGATTGTAACACACAAAGAAAGTTGCATAGTCATGTTAGGTCACATGCAGGTGGCCAATTGAATTACAATTTACCCTGTAGTAGCTGTTTGAACTAGCCTATCACTCTGGTCAGAATTGGCACCCAAAAGGCTGGGTTTACATTCTTTGGTCGTTAGGGAGATAGTATGTGTGCTTTACTGATTGGATGTCTCCACCTGGCCTGACTCGTCCTTGCATTCTGGGCTCTGTTATTTCCACCTGACCTGACCCATCCTTGTATTCGGGCTCTGTTATCAGGGACTGGTTGACCATATTTTACTGGTTTCCCAGGCTTGCTTCTAAATAAGTTCCTTTGGGGTGGGGGGACAGGGTCAGTTTAAGTTTACTGCACAAACAACAAAATGGCTGTTTTACCGAGATGGAGTTTCTCTGGCTAAGTAGGCCCTTACAGAATGGCCAAAATCAACAAGACAGTAAACAACAAGCACTGGAGAGGATGTGGAGAAAGGGGAACCCTCTTACACTGTTGGTGGGAATGCAAGTTGGTACAGCCACTTTGGAAAACAGTGTGGAGATTCCTTAAGAAATTAAAAATAGAGCTTCCCTATTACCCTGCAATTGCTCTACTGGGTATTTACCCCAAAGATACAGATGTAGTGAAATGAAAAGCTATATGCACCCCAATGTTCATAGCAGCAATGGCCACAGTTGCCAAACTGTGGAAAGAACCAAGATGCCCTTCAACAGACAAATGGATAAAGAAGATATGGTCCATATATACAATGGAGTATTATGCCTCCATCAGAAAGGATGAATACCCAACTTTTGTATCAACATGGACGGGACTGGAAGAGATTATGCTGAGTGAAATAAGTCAAACAGAGGGAGTCCATTATCATATGGCTTCACTTACTTGTGTCTTTTTAAAATCATAAACTTGAATAAAAGAGTCACAGTGCTCTGAGTTCGGTTTATGGTCTAACATTGATGGTAGATTTCACGTTGCACATGAACTGTCTCACCCTCTGAAATTAAGTTCTGCTCTAGGGGGACCCTATTCCCAGTCACTTCCAACACTCTATTCATTCATTTATAAGTATTCACTCAACATGTGAGCCAGGCACTGTGTTAGGCGCTGTGTTCCAGATGACACTGTATGCAGTTCCTTTTACCACATTGACCATTTGGCCGATCTCTGTTTTTTTCCCTGTGGGGTAGAACCTGTATGAATTCTACTTGTTAAAAAGGACTGGATGTGAATGAACCAGATGGGCCCCAGTCCCCCCTCACCCTACCCCACCCCAAAATTGATCAGCCAGCTGCATGAAACACAGGACACTCATTCTTCTTTAAATAAGCTGGCAAATTTCCTTTATTTTCTATTTTGCTCAGCACTTAGCACTTTGAATGAATATTGGTAGCTTATATACATCATAGAGTTTCCAGTCCCTTCCTGGGAGTATCTAGCTATTCATGCATGTGTAAGGAGTTAGAATGACTACAACATCCCTTCATCTCTTCCAGTTTTCAAAGAATTGAAATGTAATTGAAAGACTGTCGCAGCCAAACTGAACCTAAAGAGACATGACGACTAACATAATACGGACCCTGGATGAGATCCTGGAACAGAAATGAACATTGAGTAAAAACTGAGGAAATCTGAATCAAGTATGGACTTTAGTTAATAATAATAAATCAACATTGATTCATTTATTATGACAAATAGACCACACTGATGTAAGAGGTTAAAAACATGGGAAACTGGATGTAAGCTGTGGGGGAATTCTCTGTCCCCTCTTTGTAATTTTTCTACTAATCTAAAAGTATTCTAAAATTCAAAAGAATTTAAACATGATTTCCATCACAGCTCTTTAATTTCTACCTGGATAATTCCCTCCCTGCTCCTTAAGTTGAATTCTTCTGGACTTATTTCAGACTTGTTTCTGTGATTTAGAAAGAACTGCTTTAGATGGTTTGCAAGAGCTTGGGTGAGAAGCGGCTGGATTTTTGTCTGTTGAGGCGTCTCTGTCAAAAATGAGAAAGTGGTAGATAGGAACAGACAGGGAAGAGTCCTGTCCAGGACTCCGGGGAAAGGTGAAAAGTATGCAAAATTCCTGCCAAGAAGCCTTGAGGAGAATTCTTTCCTAACTGAAATTTATTGACTACGGTAACTCAATCTATGTCAGAGATGATATTAAAAGCCATATCACATGGCAGGTCCATCACAAAATCCCCAATGAGTACTTTCGAGGATGAAGCTTGTCAGAAAAAAGATAAAAAGAAAAAGAAAAAGGAAAACCAAAAAACTTCTTTCTTATTAGAAACTTCTTTCCTATTGCTTTTTAGACTGAAGTTTGTTTTTATTTTGCCATGTAAAAGTAATAAAGGTTTATTTTAGAAAATGTAATATTAAAGAAATTTGAAAAAAAATCCATTTTTTTTTCCTACCTAGAGAAAAAAAAAAATCGACTGATGTGTTGGTGTATTTCTTCCAGTTTGAGTAAGTGTCGCTAACACTTTTGCAAAAAGCTTTTTCTAGGGCACCTGGGTGGCTCAGCGGGTTAGGCCTCTGCCTTCAGCTCACCTCATGATCTCAGGGTCCTGGGATCGAGCCCCACATGGTGGGGGGGGGGGGTCTCTGCTCAGCGGAGAGCCTGCTTTCCCCTCTCTGTCTCTGCCTGCCTCTCTGCCTACTTGTGATTTCTGTTTGTCAAATAAATAAATAAAATTTTTAAATATATATATATATATATTTTAAAAAAGGTTTTTCTAAGATTTTTTTCTAAAAATAGATTATCTTATTTTATTAAAAAAAAAAAAACCCAAGGATGATAAAAACAAGGATTCTGTCTCCTTTCAAGTTTCTTTCATTTTTTAAAGTTTTTATTTAAGTTATAGTCAGTTAATATGCAGTGTAATATTAGTTTCGGGTGAACAGTATAGTGATTCAACACCCCCATACAGCACCCAGAATGCTGGTCCTAAGTGCCCTCCTTCATCCCCATCACCTTATTTCCACCATCCCCCATTCCCCTCCCCTCTGGTAGCCACCAGCTTGTTCTCTATAGTGAAGAATGTTTCTTGCTTTGCTTCTCTCTCTTTTTCACTCTGCTCATTTGTTCTGTTTCTTAAATTCCACATATGAGTGAAATCATATGGAATTTGTCTGTCTCTGGCTGACTGACTTCACTTTGCTTTACACTCTCTAGATCCATCCATGTGGTCCCAAACAGCAAGTTCTTATCAAACTTGGAAAAGGTGGAGCTGCTTTTTTCTGTTTTGGAAGCAAGGAAACATGTTTTAAGTTATAGCCTCTTTGGGGTGTTTTATTTATTTATTTTTATTTTATATTTTTTTGAAGATTTTATTTATTTATTTGACAGACAGAGATCACAAGGAAGCAGAGAGGCAGGCAGAGAGAGAGAGGAGAGGAAGCAGGCTCCCTGGGGAGCAGAGAGCCCGTTGTGGGGCTCGATCCCAGGACCCTGGGATCATGACCTGAGCCCAAGGTAGAGGCTTTAACCCACTGAGCCACCCAGGCGCCCCCTTTGGGGTGTTTTAAATTCTGGCAAATTCCTTCCATACTTAACTCACCTCATCCTAGACGACTCTCGGACTGTGCTCTGAAGACCCACCACTGAGCAGCAAGGGCTTCTGGGAGGAGTTTAGAGACAGTTCCTGAAACACCAAAAAGAAGAACCTGGGAGGAAACACAGCATGAGCTGGACTTTCACAGGTGAGAAGTGGAGATTGCATTTGGTGGACCTTCCCTCCCCATGGATCCCCACCTTCAGCGGGAATAAACCCAGGTGACCCAGTGATGGGGGAGGCCTTGGGACACACTGAGAAAGGATCAAGACTTCCCATCAGACACACCTGCATTTGAATCCCGACCCCAGCCCTGTGTAAATGACATCACTCCATGGTCCCCCGACTTTTGATTTGTGGTACAAAGAGTAATACACCGACACACACTTGCTGAGCCATAATTGCGTTATTTTATATTCCCTTCTCTTCACTGTGCTTTTCCTTCTGTTTTGTTCCAAGCTTTCCTTACCTTTTTAGCCTTCCTGATGGGTTCTTTTGTTCAGGTTACAAAAGTAAGGTGGCAAATGCAATTTTAAATATCATTTTTTGGAAGCGGCACGCCATTTGGTTTTCAGTCTTTGATCATTTCATTTTCATGCTGATCACTTTCCATGTAGAGATTTAAAGTCATTGTTTTCCCCAGGACTGGGCCACTATGAGGTCCCAGCTGGCCAGTGTATGCCGGCAAAGTCAAAGTGCTTTGCAATTTGACTCTGTGTAAATCCAGTCAGTTTATGGATTCTTTGAGGTGTTTTTTTTTTTCTTTTATAAGCCGCTTGTCTTGATGCAATATTACATTTCTTTGTTTTCACCTTGTGCCTAGATCTGTTTTCAGAATGAAGCAAATAAGCAAACAAATATCACGGAACAACAACAACAACAAAAGGTAGAATTATTGCTTTCTAAATACTAAGCACAGTATCTCCGAATGTCAAACAAACTTCAGGTGCTGTTGGTTATGGCCCACTATTGTTCTTTCTCAAAGCCCAAGTCACACTGGTCCCAGCATCAGCCCCAAACTGAGCGTTGGCAGTGAAAGCTGTCCCATAACCTGTGCCCTTGGACCTGTCTACAGTCTGCTTGGAGCGTGACCTACATCACATTAAAAACCAGTTCATGCCTGGACTGATGTCATCCCCTGAGAGGTCTGTTGGCTAAAGGCAAGAAGCCATGAAACTTCCTTTCTTTTCAGCTATGGGCTTTGCCACCTTACAGTGTTTACATTTTTAATAAGTGATGAGAGATTTTGCAATCATCTGTGAACATCTTGACCCAAAGATGGAATGACTTGAGTAGACTCTGGCCTTAAGTGAATAGTTACTGTTCATGCCCCTGTACCCATTCATCACTGGCGAAGTCTGAGCTCATGTCTGCTTCTTAATACTCAAAGAGTCTATAAATTCAATGACGGTCGAACTTCTTCTAGATCATTAAATTATATAGTGGGATTTTATCATATGAGTCTTGGCCTTTAAAATTCATCATTTTGAAGAAAGATTATTGCTATCTATATCTGTAAAATGACTCCCAAATAAATATTCTACTTGGAAAGAAATAGGATATTTGCTCTTACAGAAAGCAGTGACAAACAGAAATAAATTTTCTATTGTTTGATATATGACAATGGTCTTATCTTTCATTATGAGAATAATGGTAAAGGGCTTATATTAATTAAAGTTTAGCAAGTATATTATAGAAATTGAGGCTGTGTTGTTGGATGGCTGATAAAATAATTAGTTGGGAAACCATAAAAGAGATCTTATTTCTTCTCTTTCCAAGGTTCTTCAAAAGCCACAGTTTTTAAAAGAGCTATGACTGTGGACATGATTATGAAATTAAATCCCTTTATTGTTTTAATTTTACTGCAGCAATCTGTTTTTAGCTTGTCATTTTAATGTGTTGCAAGGTCTCACAATCATAAAAATTCTGAGTCCTTGAGAGACTGGCATGTTCATCCAGACTGACCTTATAGGTGAAGACAAGACCAGCCTGTCTCCAGGTCTTAGAAATCTGGGGATGGAGAATCTACTTCATCCCTTGGTATAATTGATTATGAGCCAGAACTTTTTAAAGAACAAATCTTATTCCATAGTACAACCCCATTTTACTTATTTTAATTGCTTATTATCAAAATTGAGTATGAATTAAACTGGTTAATCAAGTAATCCAGGAAATGCTGAATGTTCTGTTAGCCATGGCTATTAACAGATATTTTTTTAAATTCTTTTCTGGTTGGTTAGAAATACTTGGAGTCTTCTAAATCTATCCACAAGGCACTTAATATTATTCAGAACCTGGTCTCAGTCTCCAGTGGCTTAGCTGTGTCAGCTGATTCCCCATTCTCTGAAGACAAGTTAGGTACTTTCTCATCTCTGCATTGTTGTTTCATTCTGCATCCTGGTTTCCATGTCTTCCTCTCCAATTAGTTGGTGAATTCCTCTTTAGCTGTCAAACTTCAAAGCACATGTTGCCTTAGTTAATCGGCCTTTTCCAATTTCTCCAACCACTTCCTTGGTCCAACAGAACACATCTCCCTTTACTCAATGCAAATGAACCATTGGTCCAACAGAACACATCTCCCTTTACTCAATGCAAATGAACCAGCACCTACTCTCTTCTTTCTTCCTCTCTTCTCTCTGCCCCCAAAGCTCTCTGTTTAGAAGGTAAACTTTTTGAGTCCAGGATCCCTGTCTATCTTGTTTACTGCTACAATCAGAAGGTCAAACAAAACATTTAACACATGATAGGCACACAGCAAATATTAGCCCCATTGGTGGGCATGGGACGTATTATTGCACCAATGTACAACATCTAGCATATTTAATTTTAATATTGTAAATAATGAAGACAGTTATCATTCCTGTCCATCATTTTATTTTTTTGCAATGCCTATCTTCTCATCACTGAATGAGAACATGAATGAAAAATTCATTTGTGAGGCACTGTAGAAGCATGTTCTTTAAGAAAAATACTCTTCCTTCTGACCAATAGAGGAGTTAAATAAAGAAAAGAAGTGGAAAATTTAGCCTCATCTATATTTAGTCTTGTCTATACAACACTTGATCCAAATTAATCTTTGGGTCAATTTTCTATATTTTATAGGTGAAATTGTTGTTCTTGTAACCTGGAATATCCTGAAGGTATATTGAATAATCCAATTTTCTATTTAGGAGTGCTATATTACAAAAATAGGGGTATCAAGGTAAATTGCCATAAATTACAGTATTTTTCTAGTATGATATCATTGCATTATCACCTTCCTGTGTTATCTCACTCTGCTTCCCTTCCTCCCCTTCACCCTACTTCTTCTCCCCTGTACTTGAACCTAGAAACATTTAGCTCTTGCTTTAATACAGATATTATCCAAGTGGGACATCAAAAGAATGGTTCAAAAAAGAGTCCGCAGGAATGTGTGGTCGTGTGAAAAGGGAGTGAACTTTCAAATCAAGCAATTGAAGAGTAAAAGTTGGGGGGAAATCCAGCCCAGCAAGAGGAAGTTTTGAGTAACAGACGGTTGTCCAGTGGTTAGAGCCCCTCACTGTGCTGATGCTTTTCAGGGACTTGCACTTGCTATGGTGATTACTGAACCTTCCTCTCCTCCTCCCTCTTGAACCCGTCTCCTCTTTTCCCTCTTTCTAGCAAGTAAATCCCATGTATGCCTCTCCACGCCAGACCAGCACTCTGAGTTTCCCATCTGTATTCCCAGTTGCCAAATCAATATTTCCACTAATATTTTCCACCAGCATGTCAAACTCAACACACCTGAAACCAAGCTCATAATTACCTCCTAAAATGTCAGTGCTCCATGTCTTAGCAGATGGGCCCATCTTCATGCTTTGCTTTCTTACATGCATCATGTCTAGTCAATTGGACAGTCCTGTTCTACCTACCAGGTCAACACTCTCTCTTGCAAGCGTTCACCCCTCCTGTCTAGCCTCCCCGCCATTGTCCTTGGTCTTGGTGCAAGTTACAGTCATCTCTTGCTTGGACCACAGCCCAGGCCCCCTCAGTGGCCCTTGATTTGGTCTGATTTTATTTATTCTTCATTGTGACACCAAACTTATCCATTTAAAATGAAATCTGATACACCATCCCTTGACTTGAGAACTTTAGTGGCTTCCCACTGCTTTTTAAATAATCTCTCTTCTCACCATGGTTGTAAATCCCTGTGTAGTATGTTTTTTGCCTGCCTATCCGCCTCATCTCCTACTGTTCGATGCCCTCCATACTCTGACCCACTGGACTGTTTCAGGGCTCAAATGTGGAACTATCTCCATGGCCTCTTGGCTTTTGCACAGGGTAGAACCCACTTCCATATGTGAGCTGCACCTTGCCTTGCCGTATAACTGCATCATTCTAGATCCTTATATCTCCTTTTAAACACTCTCAGCTTGGCCTTTCCTGATCTTCAATGACAGCCAGGGCCCCTCTGCTATTATGTTCTCATAACACCCTGCTCTTCCCTATCATACCCTCCCATCCTAAGTTAAGTTTCTATCTTCTCTCCTCGATGGTAAGATCCATAGGAGAAGAGATGGCACTGCTCTTATGATACTGCTTGTATTTGTTTCCTATTGCTGCTAGAATGATTGTCATGACCTTGGTGGCTTCATCAAAGGAAACCTATTCTTGCTGACTTCTCAAGTCTGGAAGTCTCAGATCAGTATCATTAGGCCTAAATCAGGGTATTATCAGGGGACTGCACTTCCACCAGAAGCTCAAGGAGAGAATACGTGTCTTGCCTTTTCCAGTGGTTACTGGTGGCTGCCAGGATTCTTTGGTTCATGGCTGCATCATTCCAATCCTGAAGGCCAGCATCTCCAAACCTCTTTGTTCCTTTTCACATTGCTACCTTCTCTGTGCATTTCAGATCTCTCTTTCCCTCTCTCTTGTAAGGACACATGCAATCGCATTTAGGACACACCCAAATAACCCAGAATAATCTCCCCATCTCAATATTCTTGATGCAATGTGTGAATGTGTGTGTGTGATGCAATGTGCGATGCAATATGTGAAACCCTTTCTCCAAACCAACAACCATCAGAAGAGATCAGGATCTAAAAACCGGGGGGCCTGTTAAGGAGCCTATCACACTGCTGAATTCCCAATCCTGTCTTCCATTCTCAGTTAGATACGTATGTATATTTGCGTATATATTCTGTGATTTTGTGGGCCAACTCATTTTAAACTTTTAAATGCATGTGAAAATAATATTTTGCTTCACCGAAGTCAATGCCAACTTTGTTGTGTATAAGTTTCCACAAGTACACAAGCCAAAAACTCAGCTATCTTGCCTTTCCCCTGTCATTGGAAGCAGGTCCAGAATCTTCTGACTCCACGGGTTAGGAGTTAGGCTCTGCTGACCGTCCAACTCAGTCCAGTCTTAGAGATCAAGCCCTCTGAGAAATGGCATAAGATTGAACTCAATAATGACAGTATGCTAGCACTAGCCAAAGTTTCATCATATTGATTGAAAGGCAAGAATGAGGCTCATTTTTCAGGGCTATAGTAGAAACAAATAGCCGTCCATTGGTGAGACAAGAGTTAGAGACACAGAAGCAAGATCCCTTACCAGGTGTGTGAAATAATAATATTGGTGTAGATGACCTTTAGCTTTTATTCCAACGATAAAATAAAAAGATTCTATCAAACATATGTTTCAGATCAGCGGCATTTTTATTGCAGGAAATCCAGGGCTTTTTATGAGTCGATGCCCCTCTCCTTTTAAGCTACAAATGCCACATCATGTTTTCTTCTCTCGTATCTTGGGGATGCCGACGACTGTATCGCCTTTGTCCTATAGCTGGCAGATCATCTGCTGCCATTCTGGAATCCCTCAGATTGAGATTGGACCAACTGTTACTGGATTTTATAGATAAAGCTCTCATATTTAATCTCATTTTATTACCACAATATACCTTTGAGGATGATATTCTTATGTTATGTTAGAAAGGGTCAGTTTCAATGTGTATCTGACAGGCCGAGGAGCGATGTTTTAGCTTGAAGTTTAGGCATCCGGATTTATCTCGAATTCCTTAGGCTTAGTAGCTGGAGGAAGAAACAATATCTACTGATTATTAGCTCTTTGTCCTATATTGTGCTGTGGACACACTCGTCTTGACAACCATACCACCCAGCATCCTTAGTACCATCATGTGGGGCTGGTAAAGAAATAAGTTTAGAGGAATTTCTCTGAAAATACAGTGGGATGATGTGGCAAATGTGAGATTTAAACCCAGGGTTGAATCTTTAAAAATGTCAACTGTCTCCTTCTACCTTGAAATAAGCCAGACACAAAAAATCAAAGACTATATGACTCTACTTGCAGGAGGTAGCCGGAGTAGTCCCAGAGTTAAAGCATAGATCGGTGGCTGCCAGGGGCTGCAGGAAAAGGAGAATGAGGAGCTGGGGTATGATGTGGAGGAAGTGGAGGAAGATGAGAATGTTCTAGAAGTGGGTGGTGGTAATAAGGGCTGCAGACAACATGAAGGTACTTGATGTCACCGAACTCTACATGTGAAACTGCTTAAACTGGTAGAATTTATGTGACGTATATTTTACCACAATAAAAAAAATGGGATTTTCTGCGTTAGTTCACTAACTGAGAAATTGTTCAGGGAGGCCAAGGACACAAGCCCCAACAGTTGACAGTCAGAAGGGATTAAGTAGTATTTTTGCCTCAGAGCGAGAGCCAAATAAGCACATTTATTTTCCTCATCTCAGATATCTGTTATTCTATTATTTCTATTGTAGAAGTTTACCAGAGGCAATTTTTCCCTTTGAAAGGCTGTTTAAGGCTCTCCTTTAAAAAAATGAAACATTTATCCTCTCCTGACCAAAACTGAAGGTGTTGTAAAGAGAAAATGTAAATTGTTTGGAGGAAAACAAATGCGCAGAACACAGCCCCTAGCTTCCTTACGTGGAGTGTTTGTCATTTAAATGATCTGAAGCAACCTTGAAAGGAGATGGCGGGGACAAGGCCTTTTCACTGTGCAGGTACTCCAAAAAAAGAAGAAATGGTTAACCAAAATGTAATCCAGGTGAAGAGTGGAAATAAAGCCATGAATATAAATAGAGGCGTGAATACAATGCTTTGTCTATCTATTACCTTCATGCACCAAAGAACGAGGAGTGGTGATTAAGCAAATGGATATAAAGCCTGTAATTTCTGCTTTCTGACTTTCCCTTGGTTTCATCTCCATAGGGGGCCATTCAGCTCCAATTAACTTCAGTTGCCAGGTCCATGATATAAAAGTCTTTTGAGTCAAGTTGGCACCAAACCTGCTTTTGCTTGGTTTAGCTGGGAAAAAAAAAAAAAAAATTGAAGGAGCAGATTTACTGTCTACACTGCAGATCTGGACTGTCCCCCATTACACACGTTAAGACAGCTCCCTACAGTGGAGTCACTGAATGGAGTAGCTTTAAGGCATTTAAGTAAATGGCATTCGTGGAAGCCAATAGTCAATAAGGAGGTCTAAGTAGCTGTTGTTTGAAACTAAGTTACATATAGGATTAATTGTTTTGTTTAAAGTCTCCCAGACTTCATTGCAAGGAAGGAGAGTGTTCACTTGAATTACATTTTAAGATTAAAGAAAGTGAAAATGAGCAACAGAGAAGGAATCTTCCCATGTGAATGGGAATCCATTTGCATCTCGTGGGTTTCTATCAAAGGTGTGTGTATGTGTCATGGTTCTGGCATTGTTAATCTGCAGGCACTCTTTGCATGGCTTTGTTTGCATAGTGTGGAAGGAGGAGGTCCTGCACGGAGCTGTCTTCAAATGGGCTTGAAGACAAAGACTAGAGAGTGGAGTGAGGCAGGACTGGGAGTGGAGAGCCCTGCATGCCCTCTGTTTTCAGGAAGATTTCATTGGCTGAGGTTGGGCCCTTTGGAGGGAAGCAAAGTGGACTGGAGACTAAGGTGAAACACTATTCCCAGGGACTCTGTGAGGCTTGGAACATAGGCAGCCCCGTTCTGTGTCCAGGAAACAAAATGTGATAAGGAATTAGGGAGGAAATATTCCTCCCTCCCTTCCTCCCTCTCTCCCCCTTTCCTCCTTTCCTTCCCTTCCCTTCCCTTCTCCTTCTTTCCTTCCTTCCTTCCTTCCTTCCTTCCTTCCTTCCTTCCTTCCTTCCTTCTTTTAAGATTTATTTATTTGAGAGAGAGAGAGTGCACTAGCAGGAGGGGCAGAGGGAGGAAAGGCAACCCCAAGTAGACTCTGCACTGAGAGTGGAACCCCACGTGGGGCTCGATCTCAAGACTGTGAGATCATGACCTGAGCTAAAGCCAAGAGTTGGACGCTTAACCGACGGCCACCAGGCACCCCTCTCCCTTCTTCTTGGAAACATCTTGTCTCCGGTTTGGCCAAAACCAAAAGAAGAAATTTTTATTTGGGTTGGTGACTTTGGGAGGCCTGAGGGGATGGAACTTTCAGCATGGAAGTCAATTTTCTTAAGAAAGACCTTAGGTTCTCAGGAAGGGACTTCAGCAAGAAGAACATGGATGCGGGGGGGGGGGGTGGCAGAAGAACATAGAAGAATGAGTTGAGTACATGTGGGACAATCTGAGAACCTCCAGGAAATGAAGAGGAGAGATTGTTAGGAGCTGATGTCCTGTAACCTGCAGGCAGGAGCCACACTCCCAGGAAGTATGAACGACTCCATTAAACCTGTCTACGAAGGGGTGGTGTTTGGGGAATGCTGGCTGCTTCTCTGCTTTTCACCAGGACTTTACTCCATATTTCCAGTCATGGGCTTTTTCCTTTTCAAGAGAAATAAATATAGGGAACTTTATTTCTACCAAATGTCTAGACTTATAAAAGAAATAACTGACTCCATCAAGACAAAACCCAGCGTTGCTCTCTCAAATATCATGTCCGCTGACCTTCACGGCATGCCTCCATGACAGGTGTTGTAATTTTTGGCTTACAGATGAAGGAAAAGGGAAGAATATTAACAGTTACTAAGACCCAAATGCGTTTTGGGTACCACAGCAGTAATTTTATCTGCTTTTTCCCATTCAAGTATCACGACCACCTTGGGAGGTAGGTATTATTTGTTACCATGACCAAAAGCGGAAACTGAAACCCAGAAAGAGCAATGGCTCTAGAGCAAAGCCGGCTCTTTCCTCTGCATTCTCCTGAATACGGCGGTGTGCTGGCCCTTAAGGCGAACCTCAAAAAGGAAAGACAGTTGCTCTTGAAGAGCTGCAAAGACCCAAGAGAGGGAGGGGTGCTGGGAGAAAGTGTGAGATGAAGCCCAGGGTGTCTCTACCCAGTGCCACATGCGGTGTTTGCACCTGCTCCCCCATGAGGCAATACTACAGACATCTAGTTTTCTATAACGTGGTTGGGGGAACTCTCTCCCAGTTCTTCAAGGATATCATTTACCTGATCTGCCGTGAGCTGCCTTGACTGAGAGGCTGCCTTCCCAGCACCAGCTTCCAGTCACTATAGTAAGTAAGATCCAAACTGTGTCTCACCCCTGTGATGTCAAGTTATGTGCCCTGCTCCCTCTGCAATTGCTGCTTCTTGGTGTTAAATGTTCTTGTCAAAAGTGACTATTTACAGGCCATTAACAATAGAATGGATGATTAGGCTCTTTCCAGGCCTCATGAATAATGCATGCTGCCAGGCGGTGCATTTACCATCCACTACAGGGCTCTTGGAGGAAAAGTGTCACTGAAGAGTGTGCTGTTCAATTTCCAAGATCTGAATGATTTGAAGGAATGATTGCATTTTGTGTGGGGAAAAAGTTATGCTTCATGAGCTTTGTTCATTTGGGCAAAAGCAGAGGAAAGGTAAATTTGTCCAGTTCAGTGTCTTTCAAGTATTTCTTTTTTCCTTCCTTCCCTTCACCTTTCCCATCCCCCTTCACCATTGTGGTAACACAGCCTACAGGTGAATGAACCTATAAGGTCCAGGTGCAGCTGTATACCTCATTTCTGCCACTTAATCCATGCCTAGAGGCATCCCTGCATTTCCAGTTAAGTCCTAACCATAGTTCCTCTCCAGTTTCCTTTCAAAAGTAAGGCTTATATGAAGTTAAGCATATTCACAGGACTAAGTACTGTTTGTACACCATCAGTCCTATGGGTGGCTCTCTACTGTGTATCCTTTCTAAATACACACAGTTTTCAAGATTTGTTTGGGGATCTATTTGGCAAGATCTGTCAGCTTGCAGAGACTCATGGGGAAGAATTATCTGGGCATGGAGAAAGTGGAGATACACAGTCTTCATCCAAAAAAACACAGTCAATCATGGGAAAAGGCCAGTTTTGGGAGCTCCATGGTACAGATCATTTTGATTATCCTATGTAGCCCACTCTGGAAAGACTCCTACCCATGTCTCAGAGAGAAAGGGTTATGAGAAATTTGGGGAAAAAGAAGGAAATATCTTTTCAAAAGCATGTTGCTTATTAGATGCTGGCTGGTTTCTTGGAGATGTGGAGCCATCTGCCATGTTTCATCTTTGTCATGTAAGTGTCTATGAACAAAGGACAGTGTTAAGGCCTCACTGGTAGGGGGAGGGGCTTCATGCACCTGATGGCAGTGGCACTGGATGGGCAGAGGGACGGACTCCTTTGGAAACACAGAGTTTAATATATTCCAGGAACCAGAAGCATCTAACACTTGCCTGGCTTTTGAGGCCCTCCCTTGCTGGGTTCTAGGACTCACGTCTCTTGGGTGTCTACCCATAGCCCTGATCTTTCCTACACAGTCTCCTTAAGGACTTGTTAACTACCTACCTCTTTAATGTCCTTCCTAAGTGGGCTGGAGATATGCACTGCCAGAACCATTTATGAATCTGATTGTGGCTTCAGTTTGCTCACAAACAGGACTTTAGCCTCCATGGTAGGCTCTTGAAATGGATTCCTTGTATCCTTTTTTGGAGGATGGAATACATAGATATTGGCTTTCTTTCTCTCCATGGTTTGACTATGTGAGGTTAGAAAGGGATTATCTTAGATTTAAAAAGAATGTGTCTGGTGTTCATGATGACCACAGAGCCATGTTGGAAAGTTCTAGAAACTATGAACCCCTATTCCCCTCTCTGACCATGATTATGATTGAACGGGTTCTGATGAACAAGAGCATCCATCAAAGAACCAGCCCAACCTGGTCATCACTGCTGCTTCTCTGGGGGAACTTCTCTTTGCCACGCTCAAGAAGAATAAAATATTCTCATCCTAGCATGCCCAGCTTCTCTAATTACCTCCATAGGCAGCATCTTTCCTCTTTGTGTCCCCTATGGCACTGTGAGATGAAGGACACAAACTATCTGTAAAGAGGCACAAGATCTATACTATTAACAGAACACTGTTCATTGTCCCATGCTCAACCCTATCCTGATATCCTGAATGCCTTGTAGACATTCAAAATCATGATTTCAATAAACACATTTTGATAGTAGGAAACTGCATGTCTCCATTTGTATTTGGACAGTTCTTATGCTTAGCTTCACATCCCCTACTTCCCTTATACTCAAAACATTGCTATAATAACCAGATCTGCCTTGTGGCCACATCCTCAGTTTCACTTCATATGTCTTGCTCTCTGTAGTATGTGCTTCCTGCAGGAAGCTGCCCAGAATTCACAAATGTAAGGGAGTCAATGCCCAGAGAGCAATATTGGCCATCAGGAGACTGGAGCAGGTGGATGACCACCACTGTCTTCCATCATTCAGGTGAGCAATTCTAAGGTGCTTTCCAGAGAGCAACCAAAGGAGTGTATGAGATTGAGCCCATTGCCCCACTGTGTAGACCCATCAGGACAACATCCTTTCCCCCTCTCCTTCTCTCTTTTATTCTTCCCTGGTCCCCACTCTACTTCTCTGATAGCTTCCTCAACTGAACTAAAAACACACACGCCCTGTTCTGGACTCTGCTTTGGAGACCAGCAGGAGTCTAAGCTAAGATATCCTTTGTTAATGGTTTGATTTTATGTCTCTCTTCCTTTTTTTAAATTTATTTTAAATTGTGTTAGGTTAGTCACCATGCAGTACATCATTAGTTTTTGATGTAGTGTTCCATGATTCATTGTTTGGGTCTCTTTTAAATAGCATGTGATACCTCTACGGGTTGTCTCTCCAGTTCCCTCCTTTGATCTAGGTTCCTCATATCCATTCTCTCCATCTCTTTGGCTTCTATTCTCTCCCTCTCCTTTATGTTTGAGTCTCCCATTCTGCTATGAAGTGATTAAGGACTTCATGGGCATTGGTTTGCTTGCTGAATTGTTGGTCTGGGCTATCCAGAAACCATCTCTCCTGTTCAGGAGGTTTCTAGACTTAGAGTCTTGGTGGGAGGCAGAACCCATTCTTCCCTAAAGATGACCTAATAAGGACCCCATTTCTTTGGCTGTCCCCTGGCGGCTAGAACATGGGCATATAGTCCAGGCTTGACCAACAGGATACTTCCATCTGGGAAAGTGATTCTTAAGCAACTGACACAAAAACAGGGAGAATGTGACCCCGATAGCATGGAGTGACCAGGTCAGTGGTGCTGCTGGTGGTGTAGCCACCTGTCACGGGGCCATGCTTCTGCCACGTGACCACAACTCTGCTCCTGATGTCCAGTCCCCCACGCTCATCTTCCAAGTCTGGTCTAGCAGCCTCCCTGTCTGCCCTACAGTCTCCCACGAATTACTTTGCAGCCTGAGTTGGCCAGAACCTGTCTCTGTTTCTTGTGATTAAAAAAAAACACAGGGTCTTTTTTATCCCCCTTCAAAGACCCTTTTCAGCTTCAGGTTAAATTCATATCATTACACATAGCCTGGTTCTCCGTTAGCCAATTATGAGTTAACTTCTGTTCTGGGCTTCCTCTACAATGATCCTCTAGCCTCTGTCAAAATGGCCTCTTTCTCTCTGTATCCCTTTAAATGCTATACATCCTTTCAAGAGCTCCTTTATATTCTCCTCCGAGCGCAGCCCAAGGAGTGCTGGTCCCATGAGCAGGTTGTAGCCTACCTTCCATATTCATCCTCGGTCACATCTGTTCCTCTGCTGCGGGGGGTTTCTTGAATCCCAGATGGTCTGAGCAAAGTCTGTTTAATCACAATCACTGGAAAACTTTTGTGGCAGGCTAGTTAATCCTCTTTTATCCAATAATGGTGAATTAACAGGAGAAATAGTTGTTTTCTAAAGCTTCTACAAAAGCATTCTGAAAACGGAGTGAGGAAATGCTTTTGAAATATATGTAATCTTTGAAAGAAGTCCAGGGTACGAAGAATATACTTACACTGACTCATGCTGTGCCTCACCATTCCTTCTGATCAATGAAGCAAAAGTTCTGAGGCACTTGCTCCAGCAGATTTGGCCTTTGGAATAGCTTTCTGTATTAGGATGTCGGGTTCCTTAATGTCATCCACAGATTACAAAACCAGACATCTATGGCGGGTTTACTTGTTTGTTTGTTTGTTCGTTTGTTTTTAATAATCCTTTCATTGTTCTCAGGCAATGCACACAGGTAGCCGGCCTGCCCTTCCCCACCTCTAGGGGGCGCTACTCACAGTCTAGTGTTTGCCAAGGCTGCTTCTCCCAGTTTGGCCAATGCAGGACCAGCACAGCCAGGGACAGTAGCCCTTGGAGTGAGACACTTAAAAAAAAACCACAAATTATTAGAAATGAAGGAATGATTCCCCGATCCCTTTGATGAAACCCCCAGCGGGTGTGCAATTAATTCCCAGCAGAAGTACCGAAGTCTGGGCGGGTTTATAAGCTGCAAGAAATGTCTCATTTATATTCCACTTTCAGAGATAAGAAAAAGGTATTTCAAGGCTCTTTAGTCACTCTCTGGTACTTGAAACTTATGGATAGCTCTGTTAAAAGTGAAGATTTAAAAAAATGAATAATAAAACCACTTTAGAAGATATTATTTTTTATGCCAGTATTTTTTTTTCCCCTCTCCTTTTTCTAAGGTGAATGTGAAATACAAATTGGTATCAACAGACGCGGAAAAGATACCAAATGATTTGCCCAGTGGCGATAAAGCTTCCTGGCTCCCAGAGCCTGCAGAACACACTTGCTGATTGTAAGACTGGATCTACGTCCTGGGTTCCTCCCTGCTGTTTGGAGCTTCTGCAAGAAGAGTCCGTTGTTTCTACAGAAGCAGGCGCAGATTCATGATTTTTTTTCTCTGTGGGTGTTGCTAGTCAATGACAAACACCATCCAAAAAGGCAGACGATTTTGATCCTCTACTCGCAGAGCCTCATTGGGGTCCTCAAGTCATAACTCACTGAGACCATCCCAGGTGAATTCCATTCCTGCATCCTGACTGCCCTGAGAGGGCTGTCCTGGGCTGGATAGGCTACCGATTCCACAGGTTAGAAGCTGCTAGAACCATCGAAGCAACTGAAGATTAATAATGAATTGCACAACTGTTACTGTGAACTAAGGAAACTTAGTGGACACGAACCTGGGGCTATGTTTTTTTTTTTTTTTTTTAAATCAATTCATTAGACTTCTTTCTCCCCAGGCAATCTGGCTGTGCATATCAAAGGGTAAAAGTTACATTGCTTTTGGACAACCATTTCAACAGCTGGGATTTTAAAAAAAAAATTACCTTCATTTTAAAAATAGTATTTTCACATGATTCAAAATTGAAAACAATTTTAAAGTACATAATTAAAAAATCTCTCACACTCCTGACTTCTAAAGACCCAGTATCCCTCTATATAAGTAACTGATATTAAATTTCTTATATTTTCTTTTTTTTATTGTGTTATGTTAGTCACCATATTATACATCATTATTTTTTGATGCAGTGTTCCAAAATTCATTGTTCATGTACAACACCCAGTGCTCCATGCAGTACGTGCCCTCCTTAATACCCAACCCCAGGCTCATCCATTCTCCACTCCCCTCCCCTCTAAAACCCTCAGTTTGTTTCTCGGAGTCTATAGTCTCTCATGGTTCATCTCACCCTCTGATTTCCTCCAATTCACTTTTCCTTTCCTTCTCCTAATGTTGTTATTCCTTATGTTCCACAAGTAAGTGAAACCATATGGTAATTGACTCTTTGCCTGATTTATTTCACTCAGCATAATCTCCTCCAGTCCCATCCATGTTGATGTAAAAGTTGGGTATTCATCCTTTCTGATGGCTGAGTAATATTCCGTTGTGCATATGAGCCACATCTTCTTTATCCATTCATCTGTTGAAGGGCAGCTCAGCTCTTTCTACAGTTTGGCTACTGGGGACATTGCTGCTATGAACATTGGGGTTCATATGGCCCTTATTTTCACTACATCTGTATCTCTGGGGTAACTAACCAGTAGTGCAATTGCCAGGTCATAGGGTAGCTCTATTTTTAATCTTTTGAGAAATCTCCACACTGTTTTCCAAAGTGGCTATACCAACTTGCATTCCCACCAACAGTGTAAGAGGGTTCCCCTTTCTCCACATCCTCTCCAACATTTGTTGTTTCCTGTCTTGTTAATCTTTGCCATTCTAACTGGTGTAAGGTGGTATCTCAATGTCGTTTTGATTTAAATTTCCCTGATGGCTAATGATGATGAACATTTTTTCATATGTCTGCTAGCCGTTTATATGTCTTCAATAGAAAAGTGTCTGTTGATGTCTTTTGCCCTTTTTACATGCTTATCTGTTTTTTGCATGTTGAGTTTGAGAAGTTCTTTACAGATCTTTGATATGAGCCCTTTGTCTGTAGTGTCATTTGCAAATATTCTTCTCCCATTCTGTGGGTTGCCTCTTTGTTTTGTTGACTGTTTCCTTTGCTGTGCAGAAGCTTTTGATCTTGATGAAGTCCCAAAAGTACATTTTCACTTTTGTTTCCTTAGCCTTTGGAGACATGTCTTTTTTTTTTTTTTTTTAAGATTTTTTATTTATTTATTTGACAGACAGAGATTACAAGTAGGCAGAGAGGCAGGTAGAGAGCAAGAAGAGAAAGCAGGCTCCCTGCTGAGCAGAGACCCAATGCAGGACTCGATCCCAGAACCCTGGGATCATGACCTGAGCAGAAGGCAGAGGCCTTAACCCACTGAACCACCCAGGCGCCCTGGAGACATGTCTTGAGAGATATTGCTGTCGAAGAATAGGCAGAAGAACTGCCTATGTTCTCTTCTAGGATTCTGATGGATTCCTGTCTCATGTTGAGGTCTTTCATCCACTTCGAGTTTGTCTTTGTGTATGGTGTAAGAGAATGGTTGAGTTTCATTCTTCTGTGCATAGCTGTCCAATTTTCCCAGCACCACTTATTGAGGAGACTATCTTTTCTCCACTGGATATTTTTTCCTGCTTTGTCAAAGATTATTTGACCATAGAGTTGAGGGTCTATATCTGGGCTCTCTACTCTGTTGCATTGGTCTATGTGTCTTGTATTTTCTTCTAGAGGTATATATGGATTATACAAACAAATTCACATATAGGTTTCTCCCTCCATTCTTAAAATAAAAATTCTACCAATTTTGCTTGGATTGTTTTAGATAAATGTTTTAGGGGAATAATTTTAGATTTACAGAAAAAGCTATGAAGGTAACACAGAAAGTTTTATATACACTTTACCCAGCTTTGTCTTATGTTGATCTGGCACATCTGTCAAAGCTAACAAGTTAAACTCAGTGCAATATAATTAGTGAAACTACAAACTTTATTTGGACTTCATCAGTGATTTGTCTATTTTCTGTTTCAGTACCAAAATCCAGTGTAGAGCGCATCACATTTTTTTTTTAATTTTTAAAGATTTTATTTATTTATTTGAGAGATAGAGAGAGAGAGAGAACATGAATGGGAGTGGGGGAGAGGCAGAGGGAGCTGGAGAGAGGAAGGGAGAAGGAGACTCTCCATTGAGCAGGGAGCCCAACGTGGGGCTCTATCCCAGGACTCCAAGATCATGTACTTAGCCGAAGGCATATGTTCAACGAACTGAGCCACCCAGGTGCCCAGACTGCATCAGATTTGAAGATGTATTCATCCTTCCTACCCTCCTTTTCTTCCTCCTTCCCTTCCTTCCTTATTTCTTTCCTTCCTCCCTCCCTCCCTCTCTCCCTTTTCTTCCTTCCGTCTATGTCTCTCTGTCTTTCCTTCTCTCTTTTTCTTCTACTTATATAGTAAAATTAACTTTGGTGTATATGGGTGTTAGGGGGACAAATGGGGGTATGGTTTTTAGCACATGTCTAGGGAAACCACCACCATGGTGAGCAGACAGAGCAGTTCCATCTCCCTGAGAATCTACCTCCTTTTCCCAACCTTTCCCCCTGGCAACCACTGTTCTGATCTCCCTCACTGGAGTTCACTCTAATTTTGTTTTTTTCAGAATGTCATCAAACTGCAGTCATGAAGCTTGTAATCCTTTTGAGACTGATTTCTTTTACTCAGTATAATGTCCATGACATACAACATGTACCAATACCCATCCCATTCCTTTTCACTGCTGGGTGGTGTTCCCTTGACTGTATCTCTGAACATCAGTTTTATTTTATTTACTCTGTCTTTTTTTTTTTTTTTAAGATTTTATTTATTTATTTGACAGATAGAGATCACAAGTAGGCACAGAGGCAGGCAGAGAGAGAGGGGGAAGCAGGCTCCCTGCTGAGCAGAGAGCCCAATGCGGGGCTCGATCCCAGGACCCTGAGATCATGACCTGAGCTGAAGGCAGAGGCTTTAACCCACTGAGCCACCCAGGCGCCCTATTTACTCTGTCTTGAAACTTCTAGGAGCTTATCCTGACCGTAGGCAAAGATTTCCATTGAAGCATTATTATTGTCATTATTTTTAAATTCAGAGCTAGTGTGTGATTGTTAAAGAAAGAAAGAAAGAAAGAAAGAAAGAAAGAAAGAAAGAAAGAAAGAAAATAAAAAGAAAAGAAAAGCCCAAATGATGTCAAAGTTAAGAAACCAAATGTCGATGCTCTCTCCTGACCCCAAGTACACATGAAGGTGATGAGAAGCTCTCAGCAATCTTCTCTGCCTCCTTCCATACTTGTTCCTTTTTCTATGCTCTTTTTTTTTATAAGCTCTCTTAAATATCAAGCCTACACTTTAAATGTATATTATATATTTTTAAAATATCTGTGATATCACAGATATGGCACAGTTATACCACAGATATGGAGAATAGTGATAAGATGGTCATGGTGGAGCTCATCATGTGGGTTAAGAAAGACCAATCCAAGACCTCTCTAGTTCTGGGAGTCCTTGTCTTTCCCAGACCAATTTCCTGCCTTCCCCACAGGCGTGACCACTGTTTTATCTTGGTGTTCATCATTCCCTTTATAGTTACTTTATAATTTCACTGCATATGTACACACATTTATATACCTAAGCAATGCATTACTTAGTTTTGCCTGTTTTTGATCTGTAGTTAGTGGAATCCTGCCAGATGTGTTCTTTTATATTTTCTCTTCCACTAAATCTGAGTGTTTGACACCCATGTTGATATATCAGACCTTTATCTGATTTATTTATTTCCACTCCTAGATTATATTTAATTGCATGAATACATCTAAATTTATACATCTGCTCCATTATTGAAAAACCTGTGTGTGTGTGTGTGTGTGTGTGTTTGTGCTTTAAAGTTTTGGGTATTACAAGAAAATGATGCTGAGGACATTCTTGTATATGGCTTAGGAGGAAAATTGCAGTGTAGACAAGTATGTGCATTTACCTTGTTTTTGGACAGTGCAACTTGTATCTAAAGTAGTTGGTCAAAGATATACTCTGACCAGCAGTGTGTAGAGTTTCTTTCACTTTCCATCCTTGTCAATACTTGATAGGATAGATGTTTCTTATTTTTGCCAAGCTGGTGGGTATGGGTTAGAATCTGAGCTACTGATGTATTGAGGCATATGGACTTTGAGTATTTTGATAATTCTCAGTTTTTTTATGAAATCCTTATGTAAGAAATGACTTTTATGTCTTTTGTCCATTGAAACAGAATGTTTTATCATTTCATTGTTATCTTAAAAAGGTTTTTTAAAAAATTCAAAATACTAATCCTTTGTTGGTTATAAATGGTACATACATCATCTGCCCATGGTATGACTTCTATTTTTATCCCCTTAAAGTATCTGTGATGAACTGAAGTTTATTGCTGGTGAATTCACTGCCTTTTCTTTGGTGGTCTGTACTTTTTGAATCTTCTTTAGAAATTCCTTACTACCTCAGGATCATGAAGATATATATATATACACACACACACACATATATATGTATATGTATATATGCACACACACATATATATATATCTCTTCATGAATACACACACACACACACACACACACATATATATATATCCCCCCCCCCCCAACTAGGTATCAAGTTAGATTTTCCAATTTGAGTCATGAATCTGTCTGGAATTGACAAAACACAATTTGGGTAGTATTTAAGAATAAGGATTTTAAAATCAGTCCATCTGAGTTTTGAATCACAGCTCTTATCCCTTGGTAAATTTCAGTATGTGCAAATTTCAACCTGAGCAAATTTCATCCTGGACAAGTTCCTTGACCTCTCTGTGTCTTAGTTCATCATATGTAAAGTAAGGATTACTTTATTTTATCAATTTTTTTTAGTAAGGGTAATTTGAAAAAAAAAATCCTCATATTACATTGTAGCTCTGAGTTTAAAATGAGTTAATATATACTAAGTGCTAGAAATCTGACTAAAATCTTAATTATGTATGGTATAAAGCAGGAGCCCAATTTTATATCTTCATATGGATAATTTAGTTGCCCTAGCATCATCTATTAAATAACCTATCTTTCCCCAGTGACCTCCAGTTCCACTGTGTCAAACATTAGATCCTGGTATGCGTGCCTGTGTATATTTTAAGGCTATTTTCCACTGATTTCTTTGCATACTTCTGCATAAATGATGCATTTACTTTATAAGAAATCTTACTTACTGATAAGGGAATTTCTTCCATCTTTCTCCTTCTTTGGGGAAATCTTGCTCATCTTAGTGCTTTGCTCTTTGAAATAAATTTGAGAATTACTAAAATCCATGAACAAGGAAAATATTGGGTTATCTATTGGAATTGCATTGAATTCAATTAGGTAGATACAATGTCTTTAGGATATTGAGAACTAGCCTCTTTGTTTGGGTTTTTTAAATGTCCCTTAATACAGTTTTATAATTTTCCTTACAAAGGTCTTACACATCTGACATTAGATTAATTCTTAATTACCTTACTTTATGTGGCTTTGATAAATGCTGCTTTGTTTAAAATTGAATTTTCTAATTATTTTTTGCTATTGAATAAAATGCAGTTGACTTTTTTAATGTTAGAAATCTGTCTAAACTCTTATGAATTTAATCATTTGTACTTGCATTTTTTAAAGGAGGTTTCCCTATATAGTAATCACATCTTTTCTAATAATGACAATTTTATTTCTTACTTTTTAATCTCTCTGTTTTATTGCATTACCTAAGACCTTCAGTGTTCTGTGGAATAGGAAGGATAATATCAACCATTTGATTTTATTTCTGATTTTAGAAAGAGTCCTTTTAATATTTCATCAATGGCTCAGCTGTTTGCTGTAGATTTATTATGGATCTTCTTCTATTCCGAAATTGTTAGGAGATTTGTCATTAGTGGTTGTCCTATTTTACTAAATGCTCCTTCTGGACCTATTAAGAGGATAAAGGATTTTTTAGCTTTTAAAATTTTCTGAGAGATTTCATATAATATTTAAAGTATATGTCTCTTAAATATTTAACAGAACTTTTTCTAATATTATCTGGCTTGAATTTGTGGGAAAATCTGCAACTGATGATTCAACTTATTTAAAGACTATAATATCATTCTGCTTTTAAATATTTTGTAAGTGATTTTGATAAGTCATATTTTCCAGGGATTTGCTTACTTACATAAGTTGTCAACTTTATTGGTATAGAGGTTTTAAAAATGTTTTATTTTTGTAATTTCTACTATGTGTATAAATTCTATTCTTTCTAACTCTTAATTTCTCATTTGTGACTCCCCATTATTTTTAAAATCACTCTTGGAAGGACCTCATATTTTCTTATTCTTCTCAAAGAAGTAATTTTGACCTTGTTAATCCCCTGTATCATATTGTATTTTCTTTTTTATTAATTTCTTCCCTCATCTTAATTACTTTCTTTTGTCCACTTTTTAAGGGAGTTTATTTTGTTTCTCTTTTCTCTGATTCCATTTGTTTTCTCTAACTCATTAATTATCAGAACTTCTTCTAATCAATCTGCTCGAGCTGTCCATGTTCCTTTAAATATTGCATTAGCTCTATCCCACAAATTTTAATGTCTTTCGTGCAATTAATGGCCAAGTAGCAGAAGCACATGTATGTGTCAGGCTATAGGAACTGTGTGCATTTGGAAAAACATTATGGGGACAGGATGGGATCAGGTTGTAGGTCCCTTATGGCCCCAGTCCCCCGGGGCTGCTCACAGCAGCTCCATAGTCACACTCTGGGAGTGTATATCAAGTAGGAAAGCAATGGCTTTTCTCCCGGTGTTATTGGACTGGGACACAAATTGCACTATGATATGGAAGGGCCTGTTTTTGAGTCCTACCCTGCCTACTCTGTGTTCACAGCTAAGTAGAAACAGCAATCAGGGGACCTGAAGTTCTGGGTCTGAGGAGGTTTCCTGGAACATTGCATAAGATTATCCCCTGTCTTCCTCAATTTCTTTCATGAGTACTTTATAGTTTTCTGAGTATAGATTCTTTGCCTCTTTAGATAGGTTTATTCCTAGATATCTTATGGTTTGGGGTGCAATTGTAAATGGGATTGAATCCTTAATTTCTCTTTCTTCTGTCTTGTTGTTGGTGTAAAGAAACAGATTTGGAGTGGAGTCTTTTGGGTTCTCCACATATAGTATCATATCATCTGCAAAGAGTGAGGAAGACACAAAGAAATGGGAAAGTGTTCCATGCTCATGGATTGGAAGAACAAATATTGTGAAAACGTTTATGCTACCTAAAGCAATCTACACATTTAATGCAATCCCTATCAAAATCCCATCCATTTTTTTCAAAGAAATGGAACAAATAATCCTAACATTTATATGGAACCAGAAAAGACCTTGAATAGCCAAAGGAATATTGAAAAAGAAAGCCAAAGTTGGTGACATCATAATTCCGGACTTCAAGCTCTATTACAAAGCTGTCATCATCAAGACAGTATGGTACTGGCACAAAAACAGACACATAGATCAATGGAACAGAATAGAGAGCCCAGAAATAGACCCTCAACTCTAAGGTCAACTAATCTTCGACAAAGCAGGAAAGAATATCCAATAGAAAAAAGACAGCCTCTTCAACAAATGGTGTTGGGAAAATTGGACAGCCACATGCAGAAGAAGAAATTGGACCATTTCCTTACACCACACATGAAAATAGACTCAAAATGGATGAAGGACCTCAATGTGAGAAAGGAATCCATCAAAATCCTTGAGGAGAACACAGGCAGCAACTTCTTTGACCTCAGCCGCAGCAACTTCTTCCTAGGAACATCACCAAAGGCAAGGGAATCAAGGGCAAAAGTGAACTATTGGGATTTCATCAGGATCAAAAGCTTTTGCACAGCAAAGGAAACAGTTAACAAAACCAAAAGACAACTGACAGAATGGGAGAAGATATTTGCAAATGACATATCAGATAAAGGGCTAGTATCTAAAATCTGTAAAGAGCTTAGCAAACTCAACACCCAAAGAACAAATAATCCAATCAAGAAATGGGCAGAGGACATGAACAGACTTTTCTGCAAAGAAGACATCCAGATGGCCAAAAGACACATGAAAAAGTGCTCCACATCACTCGGCATCAGGGAAATACAAATCAAAACCACAATGAGATTCCACCTCACACCAGTCAGAATGGCTAAAATTAACAAGTCAAGAAATGACAGATGCTGGCGAGGATGTGGAGAGAGGGGAACCCTCCTACACTGTTGGTGGGAATGCAAGCTGGAGCAACCACTCTGGAAAACAACATGGAGGTTCCTCAAAAAGTTGAAAATAGGGCTACCTTATGACCCAGCAATTGCACTACTGGGTATTTACCCTAAAGATACAAAAGTAGTGATCTGAAGGGGCACGTGCACCCGAATGTTTACAACAGCAATGTCCACAATAACCAAACTATGGAAAGAACCTAGATGTCCATCAACAGATGAATGGATAAAGAAAATGTGTTATATATACACAATGGAATACTATGCAGCCATCAAAAGAAATGAAATCTTGCCATTTGCGATGACGTGGATGGAACTAGAGAGTATTATGCTTAGCGAAATAAGTCAATGGGAGAAAGACAACTATCATATGATCTCCCTGATATGAGAAAGTGGAGATGCAACGTGGGGGGTTTTGGGGGTAGGAGGGGAGGGAGACAAACCATAAGAGACTCTTAATCTCACAGAACAAACTGAGGGTTGCCTGGGGGAGGGGGGTAGGGAGAGGGTGGGGGGTTATGGACACTGGGGAGGGTATGTGCTATGGTGAGTGCTGTGAAGTGTGTAAACCTGATGATTCACAGACCTGTACCCCTGGGGCTAATAATACATTATATGTTTATAAAAAAATAAAAATAAAAAAATAAATAAAAAATAATAATAATAAAAAAGATTATCCCCTGTCTGGGGAGGCCAGCCTGCAGGGGATCAGTATTTTTCTGGTTAACCCTTATTTGCCAGTACTGTTTTCAGTATCATTCAAAGTATTTCTATTTCTTCATTTTCCTTTTTTTGCTAGTATTGTTATATATATTACATCTACATATAAAACAAACCCATGATACATTGTTATATGTACCACTCTATATAATTTTATATGTTTTAAAGAAGCTGAGAGAAGAAAACATAACAAGAACATATCTATAAAGTTTTGTTACATTAACCTTTTCTTGTTATTTCTGGTTCCCTTATTTTGTCCTGTAAATTTGAGCTACCATATGGTATCATCTTATTACTCCAGATAAACTTATTCCCATCTGCCTTCTCTGCACTTGTTTATTATATTTATATATGTTATAGGCACAATAAAGCAATTATATACACATAATTGTATGTAAATAATTATATGCAAATATATAACTGCATAATTATATATGTGTGATTGTATCATTATATTACTATATATAAATATTTCATTAAAATTTTATATATTTATAAACACAAATTTAAATTAAATAAAAATTTACATAAGTATATAATTTATAAATATAAATGTTATTAAGCATGTATAATTGTAATATATAGAGAACATACACAGGTATTATATGTTATTTAATATGCACATATATAGTTTAAAGTAATTGCTTTTTAAATCAAATAAGAAAAAAAGGAGAGTAAATATGCAATTATAGTGTCTTTTACAATTCTCTACATAGTTACTTTAGCTGGTGTATTTTCTATTTTCACATAGAGTCAATTGCGTGATAATTTTCCTGGTGTCTTCTGCTTTCCATCTGAAGAACTCTCTTTTGTGCTTCTTGTAAGATTGGTCTATTCTCAATCTATTTTCTCAATTTTTAATTTTTCTCAGAATGTCTTTATTTGGCCTTAGTTTTCTAAAATATTGTTTTGCTGGATATAACTCTCCATTGGCAGTTTTTAATTTCCTTCACACTTTTGATATATCATCTCGTGGTGTTCTGGTCTCCATCTTTCCTGAAGAAGTCACTTGTTGATCTTATTGGAGTTCCCTTGATGCGATGAATCCTTTTTCTTTTGCTGCTTTCAAGATATTCTCTTTATCTTTGGCTTTCAGCATTTTTACTATGATGTGTCTGAGCGTGGATCTCTTCACATTTTTCCTACTTGGAATTTATTGCACTTTTTGGATATGTAGATTAATACTTACATCAGATTTGGACACGTTTCACCATTATTTCTTTAAATATTTTTCTGCTCTTTTCTCTCTCTCCTCTGTCTTTATGTGGGTGTTGATGTACTTAAGAGATGTCCTGCATTTTTTCTGGTCTTTGTTAATATCTGTTATTTTTTATTTCCATTTATCAGATGGCATAATCTCTATAATTTATTTTCAAGTTTGCTGATATTTTCTTCATGAGGTCAAGTAATATAATGCTTATAATATCGATTTCCTATCTGAGGCTTTATTGTGGTAGGCATCCCAGTGAATCATTTTACTGACCCTCAGAAATAACATATAAATGGAACCAGGGTTGCAGTAATGAATAAATAAATGTGTAGAAAATTACTGATGGCATCTGTTGCTTCAAATAATTTAGGGAGTAAATCAAGCATGTCTGGGAGAAATTGGTCAGCCTTTATCCCGATCATAAGGCTATTACACAGAAAATCAAATTATCAGAACCTGGTTATGATTCTGTGGAACTAAAATAGATTTTTAAAAATACATGTACATATTTATATTTTTAAAAAAAGTAATATATTCTTAGGAGGAGAATCTAGTATATGAGACATTGCATATTTCATTTTACTAGTTTCCCAAGTATTAAGTTTCTTCTGCCAATTTCTTTATGGAAGTATTAAATATCAGAGAAATGTTTATATTTTAATAAGTACTAATTGAGAAGTGGAGCTTCATGAAATTGCTCTTATCTTCTAGAAATAAGACTCCTACTTCTGAACCAACACAAAGGATATCTGTCCCATTCCCTCCAGTGCTGCCTCCAGCCGCTGTCAGAAGCCAATCCTTCTATTCTATTTAGCTATTATTTACTTGTTTCAAACTGGATGATAGTGAGTTCTTACAGAAGTAGGGCAAGAGAATCTGATATTTGACAGTGAATAAAACATTAAATTCTTGTCTGATGTCTAAAGGACAGATATCTATTGGTATTCACTTTGATAAGATATTGGTGAAGGAAAATTCAGCAACTAATTTTTGGGTGTCTAATTTACGGTAGATTGTGTGATCAATGTTTTACTTATATTTCTCCAAGTAATTCTCTCAATAACCTTGACAAGTATATATTACCAGTTCCATTTTAAAAAATTAAAAGAAAAAAGATTCAAATAGATTCAGTAAAGAATCCTGACTTCTCTATTTCTGACTCATCAGGTCCGAAACACCAATTTCCATTCTCTCCCTAACCCCAAACCCTGATCATAAGCAATTCTCCATACATTGGCTAGAACTGTCCATTTTAAAACATGTATCTGAACGTGTGACTGTCTTGGAAGCTTCGTAGGGGCTCACCATTGCTCTTAGAACAAAACCCCAGTGTTTTGGACCCATGGATGCATCTATGGTCTGGTAACTGCCTCCAATCTGATCTCACCTCCTTGTACTTAGCTCACTCATTACATTACAGACACACTGGTGTTCTGCACAGCTGTCAAACACGTCACGCTTGCTCCCACCTCTTGCTTCTGCTTGCTTTTATCTTTGCCTAGAATGCATTTCCCAGATGGTCCCCTGGGTTGCTCCTTCTCATTATTCAGGGCTCAGTTCAAATATACCAGATCATGAGGGCAATGACTTCCTCTGCCTTAGTTAATTAATCATCCCCAGCTCATGGATTTTTATTTTTATTTTTATTTTTATTGAATGGATGGACAGATAGATGGATGGATGGATGGACAGCAGATGAATGGTTAAATAACAGAATTTATAAGCAGAGGAGCTAGAAATCATACACCAGCTCGTCTGACTCCTTAAACCTATTTTGTTTCTGCTACATTATGCCTATCCATGTGGCTTTTTCAAAAGTCAGGTTTATTGACTTACTCTTTCCCTATAGAAAAATTTACCTTTTTAAAGTGTACAGTTCAGTGAGTTTTGACAGATGTATAAAGGCATAGACTTATAATCACAATAAAGATATGGAACTGTTCCATCACCCTAGAGCTCTCCCTCATGTCTCTGTGCTCTCAGTTTACTCCCTTTACCCACCTCCACTTCTGATTGCTGTTCTGACTCTTATCCTTTATGGTAACTATGCCCTTCTTGCCTTTGACTTGACCCCTACCACCCCCTGTCACTTCTGGGTATTCTCACTGCGTTCAGGTTTCCAATTCAGTGACTGCTGTTCTCACTCTAAGTCCTGGTCTATGGGAAAGAGCAATCATAGAGCTCTTTAAGGATGCTGGGGTCCTCTCACCAATTTCTCACGGTTGTGGTGAAAAGTATGTCTTCTGGACCCTCTCAGAGTAAGTAGGTCTTAAATGACAAATCCACTCAAACCTTCTCCCTTCTTCTACACTGAACAAAAGCAGGGCAAGCATTTTCAGCTCCCTCCCTGTAGGCCACCCATTGGTCCAAATTTCAGCCAGCCAGCCAGCCAAACTGTTAAAGCACTTCTAACCCCATAAGCTGCAACATTAAATGCAGAATCTCTGCTTTGAGGACCCATGTCAATATACTTGCCTGATCCAACTTTATGTCCTTCTACCATTACCCCATATTACTTCCCACACCCATACGTGTTCCTCAGATTTATGTCTCTATAAATTAGATAACACAACTCATACCAATAATTAGCTTTATTTTTTAAAACCACTTGTAGGTATTGTAACTATAGTCAATGGAGGCAATTTATTAGGGGAGTATCATTTGTTCAGGGATTTTTCCAATCGTATTTTCTAGGCATATTTAGTGGGACTGTCCTAGAATTTCACTCAACATGAAATTGAGTTGAAGTGGTTTAGGGTTTTGAATTATAGAATCTAAGTCCTAGGTTAGAGTAGACTTGGGAATTACAAAAACTCTGAGGTATTGAGATTATGAAAGCAGATGGAAATCATAACTGGCTCTAGAAATAAAGCCTAACAAAGTTGAACATGTAAGAGGAAATGAACAATTCAGGGACTGAGATGTGGAAAGAATTCTTAACACTTCAGGCCTCAAGAGATTTATTATTCCTATTTGATCTAAAAGTTATGTGTTAGTGTTTGTTGCAAGTCATAATAATAATGATGTGTTGGGTGATTATAGCATACTTATAAGTGAAATGAATTACAACAATGTCATCAGACAGAAGGAAGGGAATGAGAACATTTTGTTATAAAGTATCTGGGCTATATGCAAAATGATAAAATATTATTTGAAGATGGAATTAGACTAGTATAAAATATATATCTAGGGGTACCTGTCTGACTCAGTCAGTAGAGTGTGTGACTCTTAATCTCAGCATTGTGAGTTCAAGTCCCACATTGGGTGTAGAGATTACTTAAAAATAAAATACTCTGAGAAACAGACTGAGGGTTTTGGAGGGGAGGAGGTGAGGGACTGGTTGAGTCTGGTGGTGGGTATCAAGGAGGGCATGTATTGCATGGAGCACTGGGTGTGATGCATAAACAATGAATCTTGGAACACTGAAAAAATAAAAGTTTAAATTAAAAAAAAAACAAAATATTTTTTAAAATAACAGAAAAGTGAAATACATATCTAAAATTCTAGGGTTACCATTAATTTTTTTAATGTACTAGCTATGTTAAAAGAAGTGATAAAATGGATCCTATAAAATGCTCAGTCAAAACCAGAGAAAGCAGACAATTAAGGGAAGGAGAAATAAAGGACAAATGTAATAGGAAGAAAATAGTTACAAACATATTAGAAAAAAATCCAACGGTGTCAACAATCAGTTAAAATGTGAATGGTCTGCTAAAGATACAAATGTAGTGATCCGAAGGGGCACATGCACCCAAATGTTTACAGCAGCAATGTCCATGATAGCCAAACTATGGAGAGAACCTAGATGTCCATCAACAGATGAATGGATAAAGAAGATGTGGTATACATATACAATGGAATACTATGCAGCTATCAAAAGAAATGAAATCTTGCCATTTGTGAGGACGTGGGTGGAACTAGGGGGTATTATGCTTAGTGAACTAAGTCAATCAGAGAAAGACAATTATCATATGATCTCCCTGATATGAGGAAGTTGAGAGTCAACATGGGGGCTTTGGGGGGTAGGAAGGGAATAAATGAAACAAGATGGGATTGGGAGGAAGACAAACCATAAGAGACACTTAATCTCACAAAACAAACTGAGGATTTCCAGGGGGAAGGGGGTAGGGAGAGGGTGGTGGGGCTATGGACATTGGGGAGGGTATGTACTATGGTGAGTGCTGTGAAGTGTGTAAACCTGGTGATTCACAGACCTGTACCCCTGGGGCTAATAATACATTATATGTTAATAAAAAAAAAAGACCAAAAAATGTGAATGGTCTGTGTTCATCAATTCAGACAGAAGTTTCCAGAGTGGGTCAAAAGGAAGCTCCAAGTGCTTGCTTCGGCAGCACATATACAAAAAGAAGCTCCAACTATGTGTTGTCTTCAAGAAACCCACATAATTATAAAGACACTGATATGTTAAAAGCAAGGGGATAGAGGAGAATATACCGTGCTAAAGATATACCATGTGAACACCAACAAAAGAAAGCCAGAGTAAAACAGTATTAATTTCAGAGTAAACTTCAGAGTAAGGAAACTGCCAGGGATAAAGAGAAGCATTGCATAATGATAAAGGAGCTGGGTCTCCAAGAAGGCATAACAATCCTAAATGTGCATGCACCTAACAACACAGCCTCAAAATATGTAAGGCAAAAAATGACAGAACTATGAGAAATATACAAATTCACTATTAGAGCTCTGGTCCTCAACATCCCTCTTTCAGGAACTGATAGATCAAGCAGGCAAAAAAAAAAAAAAAATTAGTAAGGATACAGTTGACCTTAACATTACAATCAATCACCTTCATCTAATTGACATTTATAAAATACTCCATGTAAATACAACAGAATACACGTTCTTTTCAAGTTTACATGGATAATGCACCAAAGTAGATCACCTTCTATGCTGTAAAACACATTATTTTTTTAAAAGCAGAAATCATATCAGGTATGTTCTCCCATGATTATGGAATTAAACTAGAAATCAATAACAGAAGTCATCATTTATCATCAGGAAACTGTGAATTAAAACAACATTAAATTGTGAATTAAAACAACAACATTAAAACTGGCTAAAATTTAATAAAAGGACATTATCAAATGCTGTAAAAGAATACAAAGCAAGAAAAAGTATTATTCATTGTTACTGGCAATGTGAAATGATGCAGACCCTTTGGAGGAGAGTTCAGCAGTTTCTTACAAAGCTAACGGTCATCTCATTCACCATACAATCCAGGAACTCCATTCTTAGGGATTTACCCAACTGATCTGAAAACTTACCTCACACAAATACCTACATGCAAACATGTGGCAGCAGTACTCACAAGTGCCTAAAACTGGAAACAACTAAAATGTGTTCCATAGGTGAATGGATAAACAAACTATGGTACATCTTTACAATGGAGTATTATTTAGCAATAAAAAGAAAAAAGGTTATTAAGCCATAAGAGAGCTAAATGGAGGTATCTTAAGTACATTCAGATAAGTGAAAGTCGTCAGTGTAAAAAGGCTAAGTGCTTGGTGATTAAAATTTTATGACAATCTGCAAAGGCAGGGTCAGAGTGACAGTTAAAAGATCAGTGATTTCCAGGGATTCAGAAGGGGAGAGGGGGAGCAGGTGGGGATGTGGAGTGGGGTGTTCGACAGGGGAAGCACAAGAGATCTTTTAGGAGAGCGAAACCACACTATGCTTGTCAAAAGCATAGTAATTCTATAGCACAAGGAATGAGGCTTCACGTATGTAACTTAAAAATTAGTCATCTAGGAGAACAGAGGATCCCAGGATGGAACATGGAAAGTGACAAAAGATTCTAACATTATTAGAAGTGTGTGAAACAATGTCCCTGGAGGTGAAAAGAGATAAAGTGTTATCCTAAGTAAGTTTGTAAATGAGTAAGACTAAGGGTAAAATAAACTGTACACAATGTTTTCCAAAGGAGGAGACATTAACATTTCTGATATTGCTATACATGTATTCTGGATTGGAACAACTAAGTAAATGAGTGGTGGATGGCGGGAACCAGGTTTCTCACTGTTCAAATGGGAGTTTACAGACAAGCAAGGGAAGCATGCTAGAATGAATCCCATCATAATGGACACTGACATGTGTTGGAGCCAAAGATGTCAATATGAGCTCATGTCTAACTTAATATAGATATAGGTATATATATCTGCCCAAGTTATGATACACCCACTGTCCAGATCTTGGTCTCTAATACCATTTTACAAAGAAAGGAACCAGGATTTCATGTAGAAATGGCAGATTTTAGTACTGGGGCAGGAAATATACAAATGAGCCTAGAACATCTTATAGCACCAGAGAGTTAAAAAATTCCCAAAAAGAAAACAAGCGAGGGGCACCTGGGTGGCTCAGTGGGTTAAGCCTCTGCCTTCAGCTCAGGTCATGGTCTCAGGGTCCTGGGATCGAGCCCCATGTCAATTCCAGGTCCTGGGATCGAGCCCCAGCTCAGTGGAGAGTCTGCTTCCCCCTCTCTTTCTGCCTGCCTCTCTGCCTGCTTGTAATCTCTCTCTCTCTGTTAAATAAATCTTAAAAAAAAAAAAAAAAGAAAACAAGCAAAAAAAACCCCAACACAATGTCAGGAGTCCGTCATAAAGATATGTAAGCCATATGAAAGAGCTTTCCATGGCAAAAGCTTGAGTGACTTGAACAATAAAATAACTAAAGAAATCCTGAATTACAACCCAAAGTATAAAATTAACGCCCTTGACTTCATAATGATATAAGTAAATGATTGCATACATAAATAAATGGGTATGAATACATAAATCTCCTATGTAGAATTCCAAATACTCTGTGTAGATATTCCACCCTCAAGAAAATGGAGCTTAACTTTCCACTCCTTAAATACAGGTTTCACATACTTACTTTTCCCCAAAGAATACCATATAGAATGGGGGTAAAAGAACACTCTACAGTATAGAGACGTGACAAGTATTACCTCAGCCAGGTGACTAACACCAGCATCAGCAATAATACATAAAATCGATAGTCAACACTCTTGATACAACGTGCCAAAAATGGTATATCCCCTGTGTGGTCTTTCTCTGCAAGATCCATAAACCCTTAATAATCATGAGAAAACCATCAGACAAATCCCAAGAAAAGACATTCTACAAACTGCCTTATCATGGCTCTCACTCTTGTCAGGGTCATCAAAGACAAGGAAGTTCTGAGAAACTGTCTCATCCTGGAAGGTTCTAGAGAGATGTGATGAGAACTACACTAGCAGTAGTGTAGTCGTCTACACTAGCTGTCAACTACACTAGCTGGCAAAAACAGGAGCTGATCTCCTGTTTTTGCCAGCTCTTCCGAAAATGGCGTCTCTGTTCATTGCTCATAAGAATAGGGAAGAACAAAGTAATCTGTAGGTGTGGAAACAAATATTGAGTAAACTTGTATCATATTCAAAAAATCTCAGGTGAATTTCTTACCTTCTCTGAACTCAATCTCACCATCAGCAAAAGAGAGGGGACGATCTATATCTCACAAAGTTGTCCTGGGCATTGGGTGAAATTTGCACACGGAGTGGTCAGCATCCTGAAGGCTCTTCTCTTTCTCTATTTATACTTTGTTTACAGCAATATGCTGTAATGGACTGAGGCTAGAGGAACAAGAGATTCTCCTAAGTCATGTGTCTTTGCCTTGCAGATAGTCTGAAATACAGGCTTGTGGATACAGGGCCTATCATGCCGTTGAGACATTCACAGGCTTCCATTCTAACCCTGTCCTCCTGTGATGGTCCGTGATCTAAGAACGTGGTGGAAGTTTTTGGCTTCCTTGTTTTTTTGTTTGTTTGTTTTCTCTTTTAAAATAAGACTTATTTTTTAGAACGGTTGTAAATTTATAGGAAAACCGAAAAGAGAGTACAGAGTTCCCCTATGTGCCCTACACCCAGTCTCCTCTGTTTCTAACATCTTACATTTAGTATGATGCATGTGCCACAATTAATGAACACATATTGATAATCAGTATTTAACTGAAGTCCGTATTTGATTAGTATTTCCTTAGTTTTTGCCTAATGTCTCTTTTCGTTTTATATTCATAATGAAATTATGAGAAATAACACTTTATCCTCTTAAAAGATCCACCAACAGTTAAAAAATTAATATTTAACAGTGAACCCTATCATCTTCGTGGGCTTCATGGAAATGAATGAAAAAATAGCAAATATCTTGCTAGAGTTTAACACAGGGTTTAACTCTTGCACGTTTTTTCTTTTAGAGATTTTATTTGTTTATTTATTTGAGAGAGAGCAACCTAGCCATGAGGGGAGGGGATACAGAGGAAGAGAGAGAGAGAATCTCAAGCAAACTTCGTGCTGAGAATGGAGCCTGATGCAGGGCTTGATCTCACGACCCTGAGATCATGACCCGAGCCGAAACCAAGAGTTGGACACTCAACTGACTGATCCACCCAGAAAGCCCTTCCTGTACATTTGTCTTTAATCTTCACCCTCCACCTCCACTTGTGTTAGTATTGTATTCATCAGGAATTTCCAATTCCTCGGCTAAATGCGTGTGATTACATTTGGACTTTTACACTGGGTTTTGTATTGACTTGGTGAACTTGCTGGGGACACCTGGGCAGTGTCTAGAAGGCTGGAGTTCAGATTTTCTTCTGACTCTGTTGCTTTGCTGGCCATGGGACCTTGGGGGAGTCAGGACATCTCTCTCAGTGTGGGTTTTTCTCATTGGTAGGGATAAGAAGGACCAAATGATCTCCGAGCATCTTTGTCCTTATAGCTCTACAATGGTCAGAATGTGGACTCATTTCTGCAATCCAGTTGAGTTTTCAAGCCAGTAAGAGTTTGTGAATTAAGCTGCAGTTTGAAATTTGGGTTCCTCAATCCAAGGAAGGGAGTCTCCTGTAGTGTGGGTAGGGCGAGAGGCTCAGAATTTTCTCTAGAAAGAGACGATGTTTTCCCATCTGACATAGAAAGCCTGGTGGTATGTCTTGCCCACCAAGAAGCAGGAAATAGGATTGATGATAATTTGTTAGTTGGAGCAACTTCCCAGGAGAGATGAGAGAGAAGTAAAAGGCAGAAGGGATGACTAACCTTTGCCTTGCCCTAGCAGAAAAGCTGGCGAAATTTAGAAATATAGTCATGTCTTTATTCATCCAGGCTCTCTACCTGAACCAACAACTATGCGTGAAACTTTCCACATTTAAACTTTCAATTTCAGTAAAGTTAATAGTGGCGTCTAACACTGCACTGGGAGATGACAACATAACATTCCTTTGGGTCCGATGCGTAGGGGTGCAGTGTGAGGGCTGAACGCGCCTGAAAGGGGGGAGGAACATTCAACTGTGTTTCTACCATGAGGACAACATGTTACCTGCATTAATGACCCAGGCTAGATGCTTTATACATGTTACTTCTAATCCTCCTAAGAATCCTACAAATCAGGTGGTTTACAGAGGAGGAAACTGAGGCTCAATGCAGGGTCATTAACCTATCATTTGAGTTTTTGACCCAAATCTGTCTCACCCCCCTTCTTCAATTGTAGTCACATCAATTGAACCCAGATGTGTGTCCAACCAACCACTCCCCCCAAAGCCTTCTTGGATCCTCTGGAGACTATAAATTATTCCCTTTTCTGTAAGTGTTTGATTGTGTGGATCACACAGTATTTGATTTCTGTGTGCATATAATTTTCTTTTCTACAAGGCTGTGACTGTCTGGATGACACGGACAGTGTTTTATTAGCCTCTCTGAATCCTCAGTACCTGGCAAATGGTTGGTGCCCAGAAAATATGTGTTTAGGCCAAGTCACACAATTAATTAGCTACAGAGCCAGAGCTCAATCCAGACCTCTTGACTTCTGGTCCAGAACTATTTCACCACCACATTATTACTTTTAGATTTTTTTTTAAAATACATCCAATTTCCAAATTATTCTCCCTATAAAACCTCCTAGTTCCCTGACCCCAAACCCTGCACATTTTTTCCTTGGGAAGAGAGAAGGTTTTTTGTTTTTGTTTTTTAATCACAATTGCAAAGGCTTGTATTTATTGAAGACTTACTATGTGTTGGATATGGGCTCAGTATGTGCTAAGCTCTTCCATGTGAATTCTTTCATGGGATGTTGCAACTTCTCAGTTGGTGCCGTTAGTCACCCTATTTTACTGACGAGGAAGCTGAGGAATAAAGATAACAACTAGACCAAATTCCCAGAGCTGGGAAGGGAGTCCGCCAAGTGTAGGCATCTTCAGAAAGACAGAGCTCCCTGCCTCAGGGTGGGAACAGAGAGGAAGGAAGGTCTGGGAGAAGCAGACTCCCTGCCGAGCAGGGAGCCCGATGTGGGACTCAATCCTGGGACTCCAGGACCATGACCTGAGCCGAAGGCAGTCGCTTAACCAACTGAGCCACCCAGGCGCCCAACACTTGTTTTTTTTTTTTTTAGGGAAATAGCTACAGAATCTTGATCCTTGAGAAACATGGGGAGCCCTGGGCTCCAGATTGATTTCACGGAAATCAGCTGCCCTTTGTAAGCCCTCCAAAGTTCTACCCCAGGCTTTTGAAACAGGTTGCCTAGTACTTCCCATGTTGAATCTGGCCTACTTTGGTTTCTCACAAGGTCATGTGGAGGATAAGATTCAGAGCATTCCAGGGAGATTATGCTCAAACGGCAAAATCCTGAAAAAGCATTGATAAAGTCTTAGCTGTATTACGCTGAAGACGGTGTGTGGTGGGATAATCGTACACAGTGAAGCTCTCCAGGCTGATATCATTTCATATGCCCTTTTTATTTCCTGGAGCTTCTGAATCCTTCCTGGAGATTAAAATGTAATGATACAATGAATTGAAATGGAATAGCATCAAAAATTATACTTTGAGGCATTTTAGGATACATACAACATTATGCACGAACACGGAAGGGGATTTGAAGTCAGCAAACAACTCCAGATGCATACGTATATTTATATTTGTACAAATTATTAAATAAGAGGATCAGAGGCAGCAAACCCCTAGACAGAGGGAGTGGAGGAAAGGCCAGCGGTGGGCCCTTGGGCCCAACTAAGGGGGTGACTGTGAGGGGGAAGAGGGTGGGCCAGGAAGGGGGGGGTATCAGTCTCTGAGTGCAGCATTATCAAAGCAGTTAAAGGTGCCGGTGCCACCAAAAGGTACAAGTTCATCACCGGGGACTTTCAGTAGCTCATTCATCCTACAAATGCTGAGCATCCTTCTTAGCACCGGGGCAGACGTATCAGCACAGGCAAAGCCCCCGCCAGCTCCAAGGCTAACGTTGTCCTCAAGTTCAGTCATTTTGTCATGCCCACAATTTTAGGGGTCTTGTTCAATCTAAAACAGCAATAACAAATGTGAAGTTGTAAAATGATGGAAAGACACACATAGACACAGAATTTAGAGGATTTATTTGGGATACAGGAGATCAAAAATCATGATGTCTAACAAAACAGAGCAGTAACACAACCAAGGCAATGCCTCTTCAGGTCAGTTTCAAGTTCAAATGAAAACATAAACACAGAAGGTTGTTGCCTGTGAGGACTTTCCCGGGAAGGCTGGGAAGCGTCAGGCAGTGGTAGGGCAGGGCAAGGAGGGATACCCAGAGCCCCAAGCAGGGAGAAGATCCTGGTGGGGAAGGCAGACCAGCTTGGCTCTCCCTCCAACAGCACTTACAGTGAACCCCACCAGTGGTGAGACCCAGCCTTCTTTAAAGGCCATGAATGCCATCTCTATGGGGGATAGACCCAGGCTCTGGCCAAATTCTTTAATACCAGATGGCCTTCCCATTTTCCTTGTTTATTTATTTTCTGTCTCTACCTCTACTCTCATAAAGCAAGTTATATGAGGCAAATGAGGCAAAGAGCTGATCTCTCTGGTTCAAGGTTGTACTCCCAGCAATCAGACCAGTGGCTGACTGGGAAGGAAGGGAGTTGGGGGGGGAAGGTGGGAGGTTGGCTTATAGTAAACATCATAATGAATATCTGTGCCCATGGGTATGTGGAAATGTATACATGCATATACATACATGCTCATACATTTATGCACCCAATGTATACATTTACATAGGATGCTGTATGTTTTGATAAATCGCGAATTTGGAAACACTTGAGTTTTAAAGAAACATTTTAGAGTTTTCATGATGGCCTAACCTATCGTATTGTGAAGGGAGTTTGTAGCAACCATACATTTTCACATGAGAGTCAGTGTTAGAAGAATATACGGACAGATACGATGCCTATAATACAATAAAGGAAGGCCCTGTAAGCAGAAAGAAGTTGAATAAGTCATGGTGTCTGTTGGTTTGTTGCTGTAGCAGCTTTTCCCAGGAATAGCCACATTTCCCCTGGGGGAGCTGCCCTTCTCCTGTGCTCACGCTGGGATTTGGGGGTGGCCGTTGTCAAACACCAGTCTATTGGGCAGGGACAGGTCTGAGGTTTGGCCCATGGCTACTTATGCTTGGTCATGGGCACATGTGAGCCAGGCTGACCGGTGACCATCGGCTCCTAATCCCTTGCTCCCTGTGTCTTGAGTGCCAACCCCAAGCTTCTGGTGCCCTGTTCTCTAGCCACTAGGGGAGAACTTGCCTGAGAATAAGGCTGACCCAGGGGAAATGGAATCAAAGTCTGGTGGGTTACAACCATTCAGTGTCATGGAGAATGCACTGGCAGCAGCATGCCTGAAGCCACACTCTGGAACTTTCCAGCAGGTGTTTAAGTTGTTTTTGATGAATTTCAGTCACTTGCAAGCTAAAGAGCATTAAGTACAATCATGTTCACACCTACCTGAAGGAGAGGAGAAAAATGTTTTCCATGCACAATAATTGCAGTGGCTGTGCATTCTTGTCCTGAATTGAGTCTTTCAGTTCTAAAGCTTCTAGAAGTACCTTGTCTGGTCATGTGTTCTGATTTTCATTTCATAAGATGTGGGCACATGACTTGCATCTCTACCCAAACCTACTCCACTGCATTTTCTCTGGAACAGGAATATAATTGGGGATGAATGTGGTGAGAAACATTTTCACAGGGGCTTTGCTTGGAGCATTCTAAACCTGGCCCTACTTGGACCGTGACCTTGCATGGCTCTTTACCACATTGCTCCTAATATTTTTCCCATATATGTGGGTGACAGTATTAGCCAAATTTGATTAAAAGGGATATTCTGCCTTAGCTCAGGCTGCTATGACAAAATACCATAGACTGGATGGCTGGAACAATAGAGACTCATTTCTCACAATTCCAGAGACTGGAAGTCCAAGATGAAGAAGGTGCTAGCCTATTTGGCTCCTGGTGAGAGCCTGCTTTCTGGATCGTAGATGGCCAGGCTCTAGCTGGGTTCTCCCTTGGCCTTTCTTTGCTGTGTGCACATGGAGAGACCTCTCTCTCTTTCTTTTATTAGCCAATAATTTCACCATGAGGGCCCCACCTACATGAGCCAATGTAACCCTATTTGCCTCCCCCAAGTCCCAGCTTCAAATGCCATCACATTGGAGGTTAGAGTTTCCAAACATGAATTTTTTTTGGGGGGGGGCATACAATTATTCAGTGCATAACAATGGGATATGATAAAAAAAACTTATTTGCAAAAGGAACCACATGACAATTTGCACTTCCACGAGAAGTGACAAGTCCTGGGACTCGTTTCAGGCATAATATAACAAAATCTCTGACTTTATCATTTCATAAGCCAGTTGATTTCATAAGCGAGTTGCTGATAGGTAGCCATTTACACAACCTACATTTCTGGGGGTAGTTGTGAGTGGATCTCTATTACCAGAGTATTCTCACTTAGGTGCAGTGCCGTCTTATTTAACTCACCAAATATCAAGTCAATATTCTATTATGCTGTCTACTTTGAAAAATGTAAGCTTATAGCCCTATTATTGAGAAATATTTCTGAGCGCAGGTAAAAAGGCTGGGTGAAAAAGTGGGCTTCGGCATCCCCTCCTCCCTGGGCTTGCAGCTTCTAGGAAGATGAATGTCTCCAAGCCTATCCCATTGGGGGGATGTTACTTTCAATGTGTCCCATCAGTGCTGCTCAACCTTCAGTATGTCTCCAGGAGGGGAGGGCGCCAGCTCGGAGTAAAAGCACCTTTGTCGTAACCGCTGGGAATTGGTATTGATTGAGTAGTGTATCTGGAAGGGGGAAAAACGTGGATGACACATTGGTTTGTCATGCCTGGTTTATTTACAAAGTGAGAAAAATGCTGACCCGGGAGAGCAATGACCCTTGGAACAAAACGCACGTGCGGCCGGTACACTGCGCGCATGCATCGCACCGGGGACTCAGCGCCTCTGGTGAGGACCGCATCCCTCGCTGGGACGACCCCGCTGTGCAGCGGAGGGGAAACGTAATGGAGGTTGTTGGTGAGCATCACTTGCTCACTCAGCTCTTGGCAACCCCGGAATGATGACCTCTTTCCCCCAAAGTCTGTCTTGTCTTCGGATGTCTTCTTTTTTGTTTTGGCAACTCCCGAAACTGCAGGTAGTAGTTCCGAGAGGACAAGGTTCTCCGTCAGGAACGTCTGATGTGATTCCTCTTCCCTAGAGAGGTTCTGCGGTAGGAAACTGGTGGTTACACGGTTGGCAGCCTAAACCGACCTTCTTTCCATGGAGGAAAAGAGGTCGGGCAGGACCAGGGACACAGAGAGGTGCAGGTGTTAGCGGTGGATTGAACATATTGTAATTTTCGCTCTCCCAAGTAAAAACACTCTGAGCAACACGGGTTTACTTTAAAACTATTTCCAGGGGCGCTTGGGTGGTTCAGTCCGTTGAGCATCCGAATGGTGATTTCAGCTCAGGTCATGATCTCTGGGGTGAGAGATGGAGGCCAGGGTCAGGTTCCCTCTGTCCCTCCTGCACATGCTGGCTCTCTCTCAAATAAATAAATATTAAAAACAATGAAACTATGTCTGCAGCAAATTCCCTGGAATGCCATCGGGAACAGTTATTTTGGGGGTCCTTTGTCCATATGAGATGAAATGCGCTGGCTCTGAGAGGTGGCCTACGGGATTAGAAAGAATGGGGGGGGGGAATGCAGAGTGAAACATGCCTGAAGCCTGATTCCGCCCCTTCTTGTGAGACATTTGACAAGTTCCATGACGTTGTTCAGCCTCAGCTTTTTAGCTGTGAAAGGGTATAGTAGTCCTTATCTCAAACAGCTTTTGCAAGGACGAAATCACGTGATGGATGGAAAATGCCAAGCACAGAGTTACTGCCCTAGAAGCACCGGTCATCATTGGCGCTTTTCAAAGCAGAGGGATTGATCACCCCTGAGTCGCGTGCTGGGATCTCATTATTTACCTTAATTCCAGACAGCAAATTAAAGTAAGTTGATAAAGCAAAAATGGAAGCTTCAGTGCCCGCTTTGTGATTTAAAAATCGAGAGGAGCACATGCTTCTCATTTCCCTTAACGGAAAGCAAATAATGTCACAGTGGCACGCACTGAGCAGGTGGCTTAAGTAGGTCAAAACCCAAGGGCTCTGACCAAGATGTCAGTGGGGGTCTAATGCAGCATTATCAAAATAATACATTTTCCTCCATTGTCAGTTATTTCAAAGATACTATTCCATGACAGCGAGGCGGACTGGGCAATAGCTCAGTAGGGAAAAGACCCTACCAGCTCACTATATCTCCACAAAGGTTTAACTGCATTTTTTTTTTTAACTCGATGATTTCTCTCTTACGAAGACGACTGAATACCTATATAAGATGCCTTCATCTTTGATCTGACTCCCCCCTCCCACCTCCCCGCATTCCATGCTTTGATAATGTTATATTTGTTACACCGTGATGATATGGCCCAAGGCTTAAGCTCATTTTAAGAAAGTAAATAAGAACAATTGATCTAATGAGGAAAAATGGGATGCGTTCGGAATAAAGACCAATTTTCAGACACGGTGGAGAAACCGTTATAACAAAGAAACATCCCAGAATATTTTCCTCTAATCTAAGCAGAGAAAATTGCACTATCAGGAAGGGCTCCTGGATGTATATGTTTTCTGCCTCAGTCCCAGATAGCTTTGATTTTCTGCTTACATGCTGTATAAATATTGATGGCATTTATAAAGTTCCGTGCAGTAGGGAATTATATTTAATATATTTTCCATTACATTTGTTGTTATTTTGCTACCATGGTGAAACCATTTTCTTGAAGTTAAGTATCATAAAATATTTGAGCCTATGTTGCAGCTGAGCAATCGAGATAGATATAATAGAATTAAAGAAGGATCCAGGATAAACCCACGGGGCTATCGGTTTAGAAAACACCAGTTTCTTCAGTAGACAGAGGGACTCGATGCAAAGCTTTGAGTTTTCGTTTAGCCATCTCTTACCTCCTCAATCTCTGTTTCCACCAAGTGTGGGAGTCACTAATCATGGCCTCCTGATACATCAACAGCCACAACCAGACATTAAGTCAGCGACTGATGGCATCCTGGATAAATGTTATGAGACACCAGTAAGCTGTGATTTTCCCTTTTGTTACACAACGGTAGTAAATTATTGGAGTGTTTACAAAACTAGAGTAACAAGCCCCTTTAGCATCATATGGACACCATCCAATTCACTGCTGGAGAAGAAAAGATCAATTAACGACATTTTATTCCACAACTACTATGTGCCAGGCATGACGCAAAGCCCTTTGATACCACTGTCTCCCTTCATCCTTACCATCATTTTGGGAACCGAGTATTCTTTTGGCCTTTGTACGGAGAAAAAAACCAGAGGCATCGATGGACTCTGCCAAAGTCTCACCTCTTTGATTTGATTCCAGGTTCATCGGATCCCAGACTTCACAGCCTTTGCCGAAATCATTACTGAACCATCAGTAAAAATGGATGTGGGATACAGATTCTGGTTATCACAGACTTGCACACCCGGCAGGGGGTGGGGCACATTGCAATCTGCAACCTCTCATTTAGAAGCAGTCCCCCAATGACACAGCCTCTAGGATGTATATGCACAGACTTTTTAATGTAAAATCTAATCGTCCCCCGTCATGAAGTAGCAGGTCCCTTCAGGGTCACCACAGGAATGCAGTCCTGGCGAGGGTACTGTCCGCTGCCTCTCGGAGGAAGCAGGAAATAGACACGGGGGAACTGGAGATGGACCCTCCACTTGGCCAAGTGTACGTGCATCTGAAAATCTTTGGTTTAAGAGCGAGCTGATACTAATAGGAGGCTCTGAAACACAAGGTCATTGTTTGGGGAAACTATGCACATACTTACAGAGTTAAAAGTGGCTGAGGTTGAAATTCCACCCTCTTTCATAATTCCTGTATTTCTTTTTAAGACAGTCAAGACGGGGAGGGCTTGGTCTCATATCCGTGTTCAGCTTGGGGATTCGTTTGCAAAGTCAGTACAACTTCCCATTCACCTTGCTTCCCTTGCTCGGCTTAAGATGTTCAGCGTGATGAAAATTCATCCCACTGGATGGGCAGGTAACGCAACCCCTTTTCACAACAGATTCCTTTCTTTGGGGCGTTCTGGCCTGGCCATTCAGGTGCAGGAAGTATGCAGAGGCGGGCGGGTAGGATTTCAAGTTTCAGCCACGGCTTGGCTGTAATCCCTGCAGGTAGATATTTAATTAAGCTGAGAAAATCAGTGTACCATTCCTGAGACAGCATGTTCTTGCATCAACCATTTAGTATATGGGCTGTAATGTACCAAAAGCCTAAAATGAGTTTGAAGATGAAGTACAATGGCGTAAATGGAAGGTGGACCCGGCGCTGAGTCAGCAAGTCCTTCTGATTACAAGAAGTCTGGTTTTCAAAATTCCCTCAAAAAGAACAAGTGGCCTCCATTCCAGGCATCAAATACTACAGTCCCTCACTGAACCGCCATTGAAATGTCGCACACCCTGCCCAATTGCTAGTCAGAGCAGGTGTGTGTCCTGCAGACCTGGCCACCTCTGGAGAGGCCTTGCAAGGGCTTGGCTGATGGGACCTGGGTGGACTTGCTCTGTGTGCGCATGTTCAATAATGATTGGAATCTGACTCACGCAAGAAGGAAAGGGTGCATTTGAAGAATTGTCTTTCTCAAGTCCTGGAACGCGATATATATTGACGGCTTTATTTAGCATCTTTCCTGTGTAGCGCACATCAGAGGTGCAAATGTCCTGTGGCTCAGGGGGCTGGACTTCATGGTGACTACAGGCTAGTGGGGAGAGAAGCCTGAGTCCCGTAGTGGATGTTTCACAGGGAAAGGCAGCTGGGGAGAATGTGTGAATGCTCTAGACCTCCAGCGCCAATGACTTCAGTCTGGGGAAATCCAGAAAGACTGGTGATTGGGGTGGGATTCAAATCTTGCTTTGTAAGATGAGTGGGATTTCATAAGGAAAAGAGAAGGAAAGGAAGAAATGAAGGCACCAGAAAGACACAGACATGATGGGTGAAGGGAGAGGCAGAATGTGCTGGAAGAGCGAGTGGCTTTTGGAGAGTGATAAGACACAGGATTTTCCGGGGCCAATTTGTGAACGGCCTCCAATGGAAGGTTATGGAATGTAAGCTTTATCCTGTCTATAATGGGTAGCCACTGGGTTTTCCTAGCAGGGGGTTAGAAGGTTGAGCTAGTGCAGGACAGACTTGGGGCACGGAATGTGGTCTCCTTCCCACGGGCATCACTGACCACTTAGAGATTGCCAGATACTCGGGAGGCAAAGAGGAATCACAGTGGCCCCTGTCTGAGATCGTTCACCGAATAGTAAGAGAGACGCATAAGAACAGGGTTTCACCATCATTAGCAGGGGCTGTAGAATGAACCAGAAGGAGGAGCTATGAAGGGACCACGGTCGTCCAGGTGGGATGGAGTTCTGACTTGAACGAAATGGGGGAAACAGGAATAGGAAAGGAGGGGCGCTCACAGGGGTGACTCGAAGTCAGGACTTCTGTTTCAGCCAATCAGGAGCCAGGGGTCAAGGCTGAAGCGCGGTTGGGAGGTCAGTTGGGTAGAGCTGAACAGAGGTGGTTGCTTGAGGTTGCCAGAGAACATCAGTGTGAAGGACAGAGTCAGGCTGGGGTACCCCCCAGGGCAGAGGCAGGAGGAACAGGGAAGGAGACCAGGGAGACTGAGGGAACAGACGACCGGGAGACGGAGCTTAGGGGAGAGGAGTGTGCTCACCGACTCCCGTTCCTCCTCTGCGCTGGGGCGCTCCCCCCTGCTGGACCCCTTCCAACTTGGAGCTGGGCTAGGTCTGCCAGGGAGAGAAGTGACTCTCACTAGCTTCACTGCCGCATTAAAGAGAACACGGGCGGGGTGCAGAGAAGGTCACCGCTGTCTGCCCGGAGCAGCCCTTCATTTGCGTTGTCTTCAGCGTGCCTAACGTTTGCTTTTCTATCCTGTTCCTTTCAGTACTCAGTTCAACACCACTTCCTTGGAGAAGCTCTTTCTTTGCCTGCCCACCTGCTACGCCCTCTGATCTGGACATCCCACCCCACTCCCCCCGCTCCCCGCACTGGCCATCCCCCCTCTTCCTCAGTCAGTAGAAGCCAGATGAACTGGATTTTCAATTCGAATCTCTCCTTACTGCCAAGACCTCTGTGAGCCTCAGTTTTCTTATCCCCCCAAATGGAGATAAGTGTATTTACGAGAAAAAAGTGAGAAAAATCTTGTGCAAATGCCCAATATATTATCTGAACCATAATAAGTGCTCACCAAGTATGAAGGACTCTTGCTTTTTTTTCCCCTGGGTTAGACTCTCAATAGCTAGGGAGGGGGCATATGAAAGACACTTGAAACCTTTTGAGTTCATCCTGCTTCCTGTCTCTGTTAGAAATCAAACATTTTAAGGGCAGGGCCCTCTCTGGGTCTGCCGTGTAGACTCTTGGCGCACGGTGTCTGCTAATTACATATTTGTCAGATAAACGAGAAAACTGGTAAGGAAGGAAAGCACAGTCACTCCCAAGTGAGAGTTGATTGTAATTTCACACTGTGTGTCTAGAGAGGAATTGAATCCGAGGACCCTCCACTGCTCCCAGAGCAGGATTTGGCCCCCAGCCTCCCCCCACTCTCTCCAAACTGGGTCTCTGCTTTTCTATTTTAATGAAATGTCACAATGACCTCAGGAACACAGGAACAAGTCATTAATCAGAGACACACAGGCCACTCCTCTGGAACCTGTCAAACAGGTGCCTGAAAAATTATCTGTATATTTTCCACAGCGACAAAAACAACACATTCTAATCGCCTACGGAGTATTAAATCCCCCCAGCCAAATAAATGCTTCCTGACAGGTGATTGCTAGGTATTTCCCTGATGGCCCCTGGCCCAGAAATCTCCCCTGAAACCTCTCCAAAGGAGCCTAGAAGAAAGGCCGAATTAGCCAGCAGGCTCCCTCCCCACACCGTGCTGTGCCGCGTGTTAGCACACCACACATAAAACACATAACATTCAATTGACCTTTTGCTTATCTATAAACACAGAATGAGCTGCGTGGACCCTGATGCACCAAGGAACCATTTCAGGAGAATTTATTTCCTTTTTACTATCCATAAAAATAAATTGCTCTTCACAAAGAAGACACAAAAACCCCACTCTCTTCCCCTAATAAGATTATTATGAAAGGGATGTTTTTCTCGGAGCAATCATAGCTAGGTGGCACGCTGTCATATATATATATATATATTTTTTTTTTAGCAATCTTGGTTACCGCATTTGGATTGTCTGGAGCTCCAGCGAGAGGGCCTGCGGCAGGCTGGCCTCCCCCGTTGTTTTATTTTTGCTGAGGTTGTGATGGGGTCAGATGTTTCTGATGTAGGTGAACTTTTCTTATCATTGCCTCCCACCCAAATTTTCCTCTTTATAGGGCAGAAGCTGAGGGCAATTGTGGAAGCAGCTTTAGAACAGGGAGAGGGTGTGCCGGGGCATAAATGTGCAAACACACACCCATGCATGTATGTGCATACACACACATGCCTTGTGCACACGCACACACACTCACGCCGGGTAGGGTTCCATGGCCGGCTGGTCCACAAAAATGGAAAAGAATTTCTGCCATCGTGAGAAGGAAAAAATATATCTCCTCCAGCTTCAGTGATTCTCAATAGCCTTTATATTACTGTCTGTGACACTCCGCTCGCCTGACGGTTATCCACAGTGACTTTGCTAAATGTCTTGCCATGCCCCTTTGAAGCCTCTTGGAAGAATGAAATGAACTACGGTGTAGTTTGTGTCTCCTCTGTGCCAGGAAAGAATACTGATTGCTTTACAGAAAACCCCGTCCTTAACATTCATGATAGGTTGCTGTCTGCTTTTGGAAAATGAGTTAATAGATCCAGACAAGAGAGGAACAGAGGTAGGGTCCCACCACGGTTGAAGAACAGAGTAGAAGGGTCGCCGTTTCCAGGCTTAGTGGGGACCAGACTCCCTGGTAAGGAGCAACATGAAGGGGAAGACCAGCGGGACCAGGACAGAGCTCTAGATCCCTAAGTCAGGTGGAGAACAGAGACTTGCGTGAAGTGGGGCAGTCTTGTCAGTGATAATTTCCGTGTGGTCGTGGCTCCAGGAGAAACAAAAATGTCTTTCTGATGGTTAGGCTGTTGTGACCAGAGCCCTAGAATGCTAGGAAATGACAAGGAACAAAATTCAATCTAAAAATGGGCCTTTAAAAAATTACTTGTGTTACTTTGGTTTATTTTTGGATATATATATACACACATATACATATGCATATATATTTACATATATGTAAAATGTATATTACAGAAACGCTTTTAAGCAAAGAGAAGCATATAAAAGTCACTCAAGATCTTACCGTGTTAGGTTAACAATCTATATTTTAAGGTATACCCTTATTTCTTGAATTAAATATCTGGTTTTGACTATACAAAATGTATTTTTAATCTGTTTAAGTTTTTTCTTAAATTAGAGTCAATTTTGGTAAATTATAATTTATTAAAATGTTATTTATTTATTAAAATGTTATTAGCCTAAAATTGTTTAGAATATCTCACATGGTGTTTTAAAAATATTTTTTTTTTTTTTAAAGATTTTATTTATTTGTTTGACAGAGATCACAAGTAGGCAGAGAGGCAGGCAGAGAGAGGGGGAAGCAGGCTCCCCGCCGAGCAGAGAGCCCGATGCGGGGCTCGATCCCAGGACCCTGGGATCATGACCTGAGCCGAAGGCAGAGGCTTAACCCACTGAGCCACCCAGGCGCCCCTAAAAATATTTCTTAGGCCTGTAGTTTTGCCCCTGTTTCCTTCCTGATATTGTGTGTGTGCACATGGGCATGTGAGTTAGGTTTTGTTATTCTTTTTTTTTTTAAAGATTTTATTTTATTTATTTGAGAGAGAGAGAGAGAGTGAGAGAGAGAGAGAGCATGAGGTGGGAGAAGGTCAGAGAGAGAAGCAGTCTCCCTGTGGAGCTGGGAGCCTAATGCGGGACTTGATCCCGGGACTCTGGGATCATGACCTGAGCCAAAGGCCATTGCTTAACCAACTGAGCCACCCAGGAGCTCAGGTTTTGTTATTCTTTTTTTTTTTTTTTAAGATTTTATTTATTTATTTATTTGACAGAGATCACAAGTGGGCAGAGAGGCAGGCAGAGAGGGAGAGGGGGAAGCAGACTCCCTGCTGAGCAGAAAGCCCAATGCAGGGCTCGATCCCAGAACTCTGAGATCATGACCTGAGCTGAAGGCAAAGGCTTTAACCCACTGAGCCACCAGGTGTCCGGTTTTGTTATACTTGATCAGGTGTTTATCCAAGGATCCCTGGTTCCTTATTTAGAGACTGAAATTGAGGAACAAGGGTTCTCTTTGCTACTGGGTTGGTCATGGTTTTCTAGGCCTTTCCAGTGAACTGAGCTAGGAAGTGTTTTTAAGATTTAAGATACTTCATGGGTTCATACTGATGTTGCCAATTCAAATTCAGAACCACAAACACTTTTCTTAACCTCATCAATATGCGAGTGTGCACACATACTGCAAATTCCATTTATCAAGGAAACCAACATAATTTCTCATCTGTTTTCTCCAAAGAGGCATCCACAACAGTCTCAAAATTACAATACAAACACTACTACCAACAATGTTTTTGGAAAACATGTTAAGACGTTTTTTTATCAGTTCTTCAGAAATATTTTGTTGGGTATGAATAGTCACATAGTGAAGTTAATCTCTGGGTGATTATATCACCAAATTCCTGCCGAGCAGGGAACCCGATGCGGGACTTGATTCCAGGACCCCGGGACCATGACCTGAGCCGAAGGCAGATAATTAATAACTGAGCGACCAAAGCGGCCCTGAAAAGTTGGTTTTTAATTCATCAGCTCTCATTTGCGACGGCCTGTTTTATGCTAGGAAGTACGCTAAACACAGTGTAACTTTCACTGCCCTGCTTTCCAATGCAGTGAATAGCATTTTATTTTAAAGTAAAAAATCTGAGACTTAGAGAGGTCAAGACCCTTGCCCAAAGCCACCGAGCTTCAGGTCAGGCCTGGTCCCACTGACCTCCAAGCATGCATTCTTAAATACTATGTGAGCTCCTCCGAGCTTATTAAAGGACACGGACACTTTCCATCAGAGGAGTGAAGGTGTTTTGGGATCTTTGAGAGGATACCCAGAAGGTAAAATCCTACTTTTATCATCAGGTTCTATGCAAATTAGGAAAATAAAATAGAGAAGGCATATTGGAGGTTAAAATACATATATATATATTTATTTATATTTATACATATAAATATATTTAAATATACATAAAATATATAATATATAAATATAAATATATATATTTAAACATATATATATATATTTTTCAGTCTGTTTGCAATTGCAAGAGATTAGAAGTAGGTTATGGCGTCATTGGAGAATATAGCTTTGTATGAGGAGCAGGTGGCTTCTAATTGGCAACACTGGACTTGAATTAGCAGGGCAGGAGCGGGGCAGGTGTCCCCAGCAGGTGCGGAGCAAGCCTCAGAAGTTCCCTGAAGAAGTAGCTCACTTTCCTAAGAAAGGTCTGGATGGAGCCATAAAACCCTGGGAATCCTTCCGAAAGGGACGCAATCATCGAAGTCATTCCAGATGCCCAGGGAGAGGCAGTACAAGGGGCAGAGAGAGCCTGAGCTGTTAGCAACTCCCATCCCTCCTGGAATCCAGAGAAGCCCGAAGAAAAGTGGTCTCTCCTCGCCCAGGGGACACAATCAGAAGTGTCACAGGGTCCTCAGCCAAGGAAAGGAAAGGTGTTGGAGACTCATGTCTGCCAGACTTGGCAGCTTTGTGGGTGTTGGGGGCAAGAAGCAGCACTCACAGTTTGTGTCCGTGCGACTGCGAATGTGGACTGCTATGAGCAGCTGATAGCTCGGAGGGGAACCATATCCTGGAAGGGAAATGATGAGTTTCATTTTTGTAATAAGGCAAAAACCTGGAAAGAAGTAATGTCTCCTCCTTTATGACATTGAGTGTTTACGAAGGGATAAATGAAACTTCAGCAAGTTTGCATAATGCTTACAAGTTCGCATTACTTCCAGAATACATCGAAGTAAGTATAGCTCTTGGGCCAATACCAATGTTAAAATGTGAAATTTTGAAATTAATATTCATAGAGGGCATGTATCGCTTAATCTCTCCTTAGATTCTATAGGTGGAGTCTTGTTGAAAGTGAAGGGGAGACTTCCTTTACAGCACTTTTGTCCCTGGGTCTAGAGTTACTTGTGTTAACATCCTCTCCTGTCTTGAGTACCCTGAATACTCTTTGTTTCACAGATTAATAAATGAAAAACTATTTTCCTATGCACTCACACCATTTCTGATACTAAATGTGTGGAGCTTTCTCCCCCACACCAAATGATTCTCAAAAGCGCTGACACCTGCTAGATATATTACAATTCAATTCAATTCAATTCGGACACTATCTACCTGGGGTTAATGCCAGACCCCACAGGTTATGGGCTCAGTCCCATAAAACTGCTTTTCCTTGAGATGCCAATATCATGTCCCACGTGATCACCTGTGATTCTGACCAACTGGCTATAAATCAGGGTTCCCACAGACCTCCTTCTGAACTTGGATAATTTGCTGTAATGGCTCACAAAACTCAGGGCAACATTTACTTCTGTTTGCCACTTTATTATAAAGGATATTACAAAAGATACAGATGAAGGTCTTGAGACACTGGGGTGAAGCCCAGAAGGGTCCTGAATGTAGAAACTTCTGTTGCAAGGGCGCCTGGGTGGCTCAGTGGGTTAAGCCTCTGCCTTCAGCTCAGGTCATGATCTTGGGGTCCTGGGATCGAGCCCCGCATCGGGCTCTCTGCTCAGCAGGGAGCCTGCTTCCCCCTCTCTCTCTTCCTGCCTCTCTGCCTACTTGTGATCTCTCTCTGTGTCAAATAAATAAATAAAATCTTAAAAAAAAACTTCTGTCCCTGTAGAGTTGGGGTGCACCCTCCCCCCACAGCACATGAATATGTTCACCAATCTAGAAGCTCTCCAAAGCCTGATTCTGGGGGTAACCATCTGCATGATCTTAAACAGGACCTTTTAAAAAAGACAAGATAGACCTATACCATGTTGGTAAAACAACGCATGCAAAAGTATTTATTATTATTACTTCCAGCCCCTCATAATGTAAATGGCAATAGTATTCTATTAAAGAGGGTGTTTTTTAAGATGATTTTTTCCTTAGCTCCTTCAAAGTATGAGAGCAGCTGTGGTGTAAACACACACCTGTAGGATACGTGAAGTCAGGGAGTGGCTCATAGGTGAGGTCACTTGTTCTTGAACATTTGCCCTGATTTAACTTGCTTGAAGCACCGAAAGACGTGTAGGTTGGACCAGGTCGTTTGCGGTTTTAGACTTCCCGAAGTTACCCTTTTTTAATTCAAGGACCAGATTTTTATCCTGTCACACTTCAAAGATTTAACTTAACGTCATTTTCACCTGTTAAGACTCTTTGCCTGACTGCCTCGGCTTATTCTCCTCTCATCTGTTCCCACTAACCCTACTACCTGGTGTTCCAATGTCCTGGTTTTTTTTGAACCAGTTTCCCACTATCCTGGTAGCAGGGCAGGATCTGGATCATTCACTGCTGTTTCCCTAGTGTCTGTCAGAGAGCCTGACGCTTAACGGGAACGCGCAAAATATTTTCTGATTGAATAAATGATACATAATTTCAATTTCTCTACTTGAAATTAGTAATATTTTTGAAATAATTCCTGGGAGAACAGTAATAATATCCCAAAACAAAATAACTTATAAAGCATTTGAATTAATTGAAGTAATCATTTTGGGTGCATCAGTGGCTCAGTAGGTTAGGCGTCTGCCTTTGGCTCAGGTCGTGATCCCAGGGTCCTGGGATCGGGTCTCACATGGAGCTCCCTGCTCAGTGGGGAGCCTGCTTTTCCCTCTGCCTCTGCCTGCCACTCTAGCTGCTTATGTGCTCTCTCCCTCTGTCGAAAGAGTAAATAAAATCTTTTTAAAAAAGTAATAATTAAATTTTGAATCAATAATTGATAATATAGTCATTTTATAATACATTTTTACAAGGCGCATTCTCTTACCTATCATCTCTTTTCTATCAAATTAATGGTTTGATGTACTGGTTATTTAAATTCATCATTTTACAAGTGACGAAGACATATACTAACCTTTACAAGAGTGAAATTGTTATTCTCTTAACTAACATGTATACAATAAACTCTGATATAAAGCAGCCCTGACGAGAATATTTAGTGTCTCATACTCACCCCTCAAAGCCCAGTGAAGGGAGAGATTCGAGAATATCTTCAAGGATCATTCTGGAACATTAAAGTAATAGCGCTGTATTTGGGGCTGGAAATATCAAGGTAAATAAGACTCGGTCTGTTCTGGCAGACAGCACTTTCCAGAGGGTAACAGAAATATGGAAACAGAGGCGTGCTGTGTCGCAGGTGTGAGTTGGAAGCTCAGTCAGCTCACCAGGAGGAGTCAGAGACGTCTTAGTGGTGAGTGTGGGTAGATAACCTGGCAGATCTCCCCACAGAGAGATGCAGGCATCGCAAATACAGTGGCCTATTCTGAGACTACCCAGGCCCGCAGAGTGGAATGGCTGAGTGAGAACAGGAAATGTACCTGTACCTGGAGACAGGACCAGACCATGGCGAATCCAACTAAGGGACCAGAGAAGGATGAGGGCGTTCAGATTTGAGGGGAAGGTCATGATTTCGATTTGGGATGTGTCAAGAGCCAGACGCCTTGGCACCAAGCGGTACGAACTTGGGGGTAAAAGTCTGGGGTTCCTGGGAGGGATGAGCTTCACAGCAGTGCTCTAGGAGAAAGAATGAGGACTTTCCAGACTGCCTCACCAGAGCGGGGAAGGGTGCGTCCTCGGAACCACAAGTGTGGGCCATGAAGGGGCCCAACCCACCATGTGAGTCAAGTCTGGAAAATCCATGGGCACCATTTTGAAATCTCTTGGTTATCAGACTTGAGAGTTCTCAGCCCAAATTGATGACCTTAAATAACACTGAGGTTATTCAATAATTTTAAAAAATCTTACTTGATTTATCTTGTAGACTGTATAATAGTGAACAACATGCCTAATGCTTTCTTTCTTTTTTTTTTTTGAAGATTTTATTTATTTATTTGATAGATCACAAGTAGGCAGAGAGGCAGGCAGAGAGAGAGGAAGGGAAGCAGGCTCCCTGCTGAGCAGAGAGCCCGATGTGGGGCTCGATCCCAGGACCCTGAGATAATGACCTGAGCTGAAGGCAGAGGCCCAGGCGCCCCTGCCTAGTGCTTTCTAAGCCTATGTTAACCAAAGATAAAGGACTGTGTATGGGTGTATGTGTGAAAGAGAAGTGTTCCAGAGACTCTCTGACCCTTGCAGATAAAAAGCAGACAAGAGCACCATCTTCAAAAGCAAGAAGCCATATTTACTTATTCCTGCAAAGAGCAAGAGCTCCACCAAAGCTAGAAGGAAAAGAAAATGTATTCTGTTCCAAGAACCTGACATATACTAAAAATAAGAAGGGGACATAATACATGGAAAAAGATTATAAGAAAAGAACACCGGTAATTTTTTTTTTTTTTTTTTGGTTTGTTTGTTTGTTTGTTTGTTTTTTAAACTCTGATCAGTTAGGAACAAAGGTTCCTATTTTTTTTTTCCAAATAAAAATGCCCTCTGTGTCATCAGATTCACAGCATACTTGTTCCTCAATTATTAGGTTTTATTTCTTTTTCTGTTAATTAATCAGTGCGAGGCTTCTATAAGCCACATGTGAAGCTTTAATCTAGCCTCTCCATGTGTCTCTGGGATTCTTCTCACGTTCCATACTGAGACATCATTTGCATTTTGAGGAAACGACCAGGGGTACTTTGGGAAAACTCTGATTGCCTGCGGGTAAATGAGGACACCACGTGCACCCCAGCCAGCCATGCTTCTCACCAAGCCCACTAAGTGACACCGCCCCCCCAGCATGGGCCACATGCCTTCCCAGCGTGGGCCACATGCCTTCCCAGCGTGGCATGCGAGTGACCTGGGTACCACGGGGAGGACTCGCTGACCACGGCTGGCACGCTGTCGTGCGTTTTATTAAAGTCGTATTTTATGAAGCATGTGGACGCCGTATTACAGAAAGAAAACCTTGCATTTTGCGGTGCTTTGCAGAGCCCGCTGAGGAAATTAATTGCCCCTTCTAAAGCTGCAAGACACCCCGTGAAGTGAGCCTCCAGAACCTGCAGGCTCTGCCCCAGACCCCCAGCCACGCACTCCACATCTGGTTCCTTTTAAAGGGGTTTGCGCCTGGGAGTGTGGGATGAGTGAGCGGGGACCGTTCTTTCCTGAAATATTAGCGCCGAGGTGCCTCTCCGTTGACCAGTTATCAACAGGTCTTTAGGACAAGAGGGGCAACCAGGAAATTGAGTTAATATTTATTACTCGTTCCCATAACTCGTATGACCTTTAGCACAAATATGGACTCCAGCTACAAAGCCAAGTCCCTGGAGAATCAAAATTCGGCCTTGAATTGGTATGAGCGTGACTGTGATTTGTGTATTGATACATGGGATATATGTGTGTGTGTGTGTGTGTGTGTATGATATATGTCAGAGCTAAAACTCAATTGACGATTGGTGTACACAGTAGGAAAGAATAACTTGCAAATTCATACATGTGGTTTTGATTAAAATTTCTATTTCACAACATAATTGTTTCCTTAAATAATAGTTACAATGACTTAATGTGCTTATTAGCAGCTATAATGTTTTTTGGTCCATATGCTTTTTCTGTAAATATGTTTGAAAATATGAAATCTTGACTATTAAGCAGTCAAGATTTTGGAGCGCTAACACTGCCAATCAATGCATGAGAACTTATTTACAATAAATTTTTATAATGGACCTAAAAGTCAAACCAAATATGAATATGATTTTTAATATAGAGAAATACTAGCATTAAAACATTTATGTCATCATTTATTTAGACAGATTTCATATAACTGAAAAAATAAATTTCTAATGTCTGTGAAACAAAGACGAGGCAAACAGTATTTTATAAATTGTGTAAGGTGGTACAAACTTTATGTTTATGCCAGATGACTTGGCAGTGTGTTTCAAATACTTTAACTTTGTGAATACTCTTAACGATTCTTTTTTTTTTTATTTGAGAGACAGAGTGTGAGAGTGGAGAGCTCAGAGTGAGAGCAGACTCACTGCCAAGCAGGGAGCCCGATGTGGGACTCGATCCTGGGACTCCAGGATCATGACCTGAGCCAAAGGCAGTTGCTTAACCAACCGAGCCACCCAGGCACCCCAATCTTAACAATTCTATTTCTAGAGGTTTAGCTTAAAAAATAATATAGTGGAAACAAAGTTTCAGAGCTGTGAGAACTAATGACAGCCTAATCTATTACACTAAAAATTTGAATACAACATAAATGTACCCCAAATTGAATTTGCTAAAAAGAATACATATATTCCATATATATACACGTGATTATAATATATATACTTATAGGTTTTTTTGTAAAAATAATTCTTGCTTGCTTTCTTTCTTTCTAAAGATTTTATTTGCTTAGTTGAGAGAGCAAGAGACAGAGACAGAGAGCATGAGCAGGAGGAGAGGCAGAAGGAGAGAGACAGGCAGACACCCAGGTGAGCAGGAAGCCTGAGTTAGGGCTCAATCCCAGGACCCTGATATCATGACCTGAGCCAAAGGCAGATGCTTAACCGACTGAGCCACCAGGTGCTCCTGGGTTCTCTAATTAAAAAATGCACATGCAATACATTTTTAGTTTTGAAAAGTAACCTTTCTGTTATAAAAAATAGTCTAATGTAAAATTATTTTAGCTACCAATTTTAGAGAGTGGGTAATCGGTGGGATCCTATTTAATCAGTCATTAGAGAAATATTTGAGCTTCTTCTTCTTCTTGTGGAAGCCAAGAAGAAAAGTATTTTATATATTTATTTTTTATGTTATGTTAGTCACCACACAGTATGTCATTAGTTTTTGATGTAGTGTTCCATGATTTATTGTTTACGTATAACACCCAGTGCTCCATGCAACCCATGTCCTCCTTAATTCCCATCATTGCGCCAACCCAACTCCCCACCCCTCTCCCCTCTAAAACCCTCAATTTGTTTCTTGGAGGCCACAGTCTCTCATGGTTCATCTCACCCTCCAAATCTTCCCTCCCCTTTAATTTTCTCTTCCTTCTCCTAGTGTCCTCCATGTTATTCCTTATATTCCACATATAAGTGAAACCATATGATAATTGACTTTCTCTGCCTGACTTATTTCACTCAGCATAATCTCCTCCGGTCCCCTCCATGTTGATACAAAAGTTAGGTATTCATCCTTTCTGATGGTTGCGTAATATTCCGTTGTGTATATGGACCACATCTTCTTTATCATTTCATCTGTTGAAGGGTATGTCGGCTCTTTACACAGTTTGGCCATTGTGGACGTTGCTGCTATGAACATTGAGGTGCATGTGCCCCTTCTTTTCACTACATCTGTATCTGTAAATACCCAGTAGTGCAATTGCAGGGTCATAGGGAAGCTCTATTTTTAATTTCTTAAGGAATCTCCACACTGTTTTCCAAAGTGGCTGCACCAACTTGCATTCCCACCAACAGTGTAAGAGGGTTCCCCTTTCTCCACATCCTCTCCAACATTTGTTGTTTCCTGCCTTGTTAATCTTTGCCATTCTAACTGGTGTAAGGTGATAGCTCAATGTGGTTTTGATTTGAGTTTCCCTGATGGGTAATGATGATGAACATTTTTTCAATGTTCATTTTTTTCAACTTGAGCTTCTACTTGTGTATTGTCAAAGGAAGACTCAGACGGAAGCATGGATGAAGGAAATCAAATGTAAGGGAGACATTCTCCAGAAAGAATGGCTCACCAAATAAAAACTATAAGCAGAAATTAAAAGAAAAAAACAAACCATGGTTTCTGAGTAATAGTTATGTGTGCCAGGCAAAAAACAAACAAAGAAACACACAAGTAAAACAAACAAACAAAAAACAGGTATCTCACATAATTATCTCTTTTTTAAAAGATTTTATTTATTTATTTGAGAGAGAGAGAGAGCAGGAGGCAGGGGGGAGGGCAATGGGAGAGGGGGAAGCACACTCCCATCTGAGCAGGGAGCCCAATGCAGGGCTTGATTCCAGGAGCCTGAGATCATGACCTGAGCCAAAGGCAGATGCTTAACTGACTGAGCCACCCAGGCACCACTTCTCACCTTATCTTACTCAAAAATGTCAAGACATATCATCAGACATCAACAGAGCAACCATCAGGAGAAAAATGTTTTTGTAAAGGAGTTCACATTTACAGGAAATAGTGAAGGTTTCCTTATTTAGAACCCAGACTAAGTCAGGGTGACTCTGCCCAGTTTGGTTTATGTCAGGTACAAAATATTTTTGTCTCCTTTTGGTTTATGAATTTCTTAGTCATACTGGAAGTGGTAGAGCATCACCCCCCCCATAATTTCTTCTTACAGTCAATTTACTCTGATATTGGAACCTGGACAGGGTATCATATTTTTTATTTTTGTGTGTGGATTTGGCCACACAACTTGCTTAGAAATTTTCTGATCTTGCATCATTTTATTTGACATTGTGGTTTTTAAATAGTTGTTAAAATATAGGTGTAACCAGAGATGGTGATTAATACTCATTTTTGTATCATTAACAAAACTAGGGACATGTGGTCTTACACTTAAAAGTTAATTTCTGCCTGAAAGTTTAAAAAGACCTTAGATGTATAATTTACTTTTAAGTGTCAGAAGTATTTTACTGTCTGTAATAACTTTATTGAGATTAGGGACGAAGAACCATTTCATTGACCCCTGAAGGCTGTGTGTGCACACGTCTGGGCTCAGGGATGTCTTTTGTCTCTGGGAGATCCATGTTTGCTAATTTTCCTGGACTGCTGGGGTATGGCACCACCCGTAAAGAGATTTTATAAGCCTGGGGCCAGTGGTAGTCGATTTTTCCTGGGAGTACTTCATAGATGTAACTTCTACATGTGAAGCATATGTCTATTCCTTAATAGAGAGTATGCCTGAGATTTGGGGCTGGTTTATATTTACAAATTACAGGTATCCAGTTATATCCCGATAGGAAAGAGGATAAATTATTATGGGTTGAACTTTATCTCAATGGGACCTCCAAGAATCACTGTAAAAGGAAGCCTCAGAGTCAGAAATATTAAGGAAGCTCATTTTCAGTGTCTGCAAGTGAGTAGGACTTTGGAAAAGACTGGAAACTTCCATCACCAAGTAAAAATACAAATATCTGGAGGTTAAAAAAAAATTGACTCCCAAGGTCATTTTATTTATACTAGTTTGTTCACAGTCAAAAAAGAACAATTGATTTATATGATGACTGAATTTGGGTGAATGAGACGTAATCAAGGGTTTATTATTTGGAAGAACAGAACCAGTAATGGTGACTATATTATTTTTAGCTTATTTCAGTGTTCTCAGAAGGCAAAGTGAGTTGTTTTTTTTTCATTTTGTTTTATTTTATTTCTTTTCAGTGTTCCAGCATTCACTGTTGCAAAGTGGTTTTGTTTTGTTTTTGTTTTTGTTTTTTCCTGATAGTGATATGTGAAGCATTTAGTGATATTGGAGTCAGGGGAGGGCATCATGTTTTTTTTCCTAAAATACAAAATGATTGTCTTGAATCTCTTAACGCAAAAATATTATATGTATCTTAGATATGGCGTGTAGACTTTAAACATACAATCACGTACACTGTTCTCCATTTGCTCAGCGGGGAACATTTATTTTTCCATCTCAGTACTGACTGTAATCTCCTAAAAGGCACTCTACTGAGAAGCAGGGAGGTGCTTTTCAAACCTCCTAGGATTTACTCAGAGCAAACTGGGCAACCCAGGTAGATTGCCTGAACAGTAGGTTCAGTTCCTGCTCTTTCGTGAGAAAACTTGCCCCCAAAATGGTCCTTCCGTTCTATTTTTGTTTCCTGTGTTGATATGAACCAATAAAATCCTGTCGCCATGGAGAAGGGCATGCGTGTGAATGCAGAGTTGGGCTTCCACATAGCAGGGACGCCTCTGTCACAGCTCTGCCCAAGGCTCATCTCTCAGGGCACAGGTCTCTGCTTGTCCTGGCCGGTTACACAGGAGCTGAGCAACTCTCTGTTGCAAGTTGATGGGTCTCCAGCACAGCAAAGTTAGGTAATTTATGATATCGAAATACGTAATATCCTTTTTAATTTTAGTTATATTCAAGTTTGGAAGAAATGTAAACCTTTCACCTACTTGCCTTGTGCATATCACAATTGTTTTTCTTTTTTTTTTTTCTTTTTTAAAGATTTTATTTATTTATTTGAGAGAGAGAGAGTATGAGTGGGGGAGGAGAGGCAGAGGGAGAAGGACAAGCAGACTCCCTGCTGAGCTCAGAGCCCAACAGGATGCTTGATCTCACAACCCTGAGATCATGACCTGAGCTGAAACCAAGAGTCAGAAGCTTAAAGGACTGATCCACCCAGGTACCCACCATTGTTTTTCTTAAGGAAACAATGTCCATTTTGAGAAAAAAAAAAAAAAAAAAAACTAGGTATTTCTTCATTTGTCCTTTTAATTTTGCTCCCCCCAGGGAAAATTATTGAATAATTTTCTGGAAAACGGAGTCTCCCAAATAAAGAGAGCTGCAGAGAAATTTTAAGGTGTCTCTGTCATTTTATCTTCATTCCCTATTTAAGTGGATAGGAAAGATGATGGATACCGGGGATCAGTCTTTGGTCAATTTCCTTTCTGACCACATGAAGCTCCAGAATATGGGATGTCATTGAGAGCACATCTTACCACGACTAGAGCCCATTTGTCGAGAACTTTCCCTACTGGCAATTGCCTGGCCCTCCTTGAATCTGCTGGTCCTTCTAGCAGGTGTGTTCTGTGCTCCTTCTCAGGCATCTGAACACCAATATCAAAACTGACATAAAGCGTTCTCTCCCAAGAGACCATTTTTGACTGCTCCTCCCAAACCCGGCTTCCTCTTTTAAAACTCATCTGAGCTTCCATGATACACTTAAAATTGTGCCCTGTGCAAGGCACAGGGGAATACATAAAGACATCAAATTGCTGTCTCTGACTTCATAAAGCTCCTGGTCCAGGAACCAAGAAAACTTGAAATTCTCCATCAAATGTTACAGACAGGAAGTGGGAGTTTCAATTGACCAAGGCAGCTCAGATATTTAAAAAGAAATCCATTTCTTTCATTTCCGCATCTGAACTGAGAGCCTGATGCCAATTGTGGAGCCCACCTGAAGAAAAAGAATATAAGATGACAAGCACAAAATGAAACAGAAGGCCTTGCCGGGGCCCATGCTGGTGAGGCCCTGAGGGTCACACCCCATTGGCTTTCTGGTAAATCTCCTCTTCCCGACATTGAACTTCCCCTGGAACCCTCCGCATGTCTGTCCTCGAGCAAGACAAGCTGATCTCTCCCATTCTGGTTCCTTCTGACGGATAGACTGATTCCTCAGCAAATTAAAACATTATTAACACATCTACTGTCTAGCTCTGGTTTTGGTCACTTTTAAGAAATACTCAGTTTCAAGATTCCTTCTGACTGTTTTCCTGACGTTTCCCTCAGAATACCCCACGTTCCTGGATATCAGAAAAGACACTTCTGGTCCTACGAGCCTCCAGTTGAAGTGCTTTATTCCCTCTTCATTTTTAGCCTCCAGCCTCTCCTGGCTCTGTCTGCAGCATGTGTAGCTGGACACCATGTAGGTGACTCCAACTAACGGCTGCCATGTTTGTTACCATCTCTGGTTGTGAAATCCCTACGCTCTGGTCCCCCAGCCAATGTCAGCCCTCTCCCAGTCCGTGGTCCTGCTTAGTTTTCTGTGTTTTCTTCTCTTGGGGTCTCAGTAGCTCCAAGGGACTTTTTTTTGTATTGCAGAGAAACAAGCAGCCCCTTAAGTTGCTACCTCTGGCCCACCAGTCCAATAAACTCCATTATCCATCCCTGTGTTGCCACTGGGCACCCTGTGGGAGGTGGAACCACTCCTTCTCAGGAAGTCTCTCTGTCTTCACTAGCAGCACTTGCCTAAAGAAATCAGGCCCTTGTTTGCTGTGCTTGAATTCTAAAGAGGAAGCCAGCATGCTCAGTTCGGAAACATGGCCCTTCTCCTTCTCTCCTGACTCTTTTTTTTTAAGATTTTATTTATTTATTTGACAGAGAGACAAAGAAAGAGCATGAGAGGGGAGAAGGTCAGAGGGAGAAGCAGAATCCTTGCTGAGCAGGGAGCTTGATGCAGGACTTGATCCCGGAACTCTGCCCTGAGCCGAAGGCAGTCGCTTAACCAACTGAGCCACCCAGGAGCCCTTCTCTCCTGACTCCTGAGTTTTTCCTCGAGCATCAAGGTTTTTCCTAATATGGGAATATATCTCATTCTTCAAATTTTATTTTATTTAATTTTTAAAAGATTTTATTTATTTATTTGACAGACAGAGATCACAAGTAGGCAGAGAGGCAGGCAGAGAGAGAGGGGGAAGCAGGCTCCCTGCTGAGCAGAGAGCCCGATGTGGGGCTCTATCCCAGGTCCCTGAGACCATGACCCGAGCCGAAGGCAGAGGCTTTAACTCACTGAGCCACCAAGGCACTCCTCAAATTTTAATTTTTATTATTATAATAAAGTTAATACATTGATTGATAATATATAATTGTATGATAATATATGCTATAATATATACTTCTGTATTATCATATAATTATAATGTATAATAATTAATATATTAATATAATATTACATAGACATACATATGTGTATGTGTGTGTGTACACACACACACACACACACACACACACATAAACTTTTTGTTCCAGTTTTCTGGCTTTACTCCTGGATCGGGAGGGAGACAAATCATAAGAGACTCTTAATCTCACAAAACAAACTGAGGGTTGGGAGAGGGTGGTTGGGTTATGGACATTGGGAAAGGTATGTGCTATGGTGAGTGCTGTGAAGTGTGTAAACCTGGCGACTCACAGACCTGTACCCCTGGGGCTAATAATACATTATATGTTAATGAAAAATTTTAAAAAATAAATTAAATAAATAAAAAATAAAAAAACAAAATTAAAACACATGTAGCAAATTGAATGGCAATAAATGCATTACAAATAAAAAAAATTGTTCTCAGAAGTACTAAGAAAACCCATTTCTCCCTCAATAAAACCAAGTGTTTGCTGGTGTTAAGGGTCACAATAAAATTATTTTCTGTGTCTGGGGCCAAGTTATTATCTTGACATCAAAGAAATGGGAAAGAGGGATGCCTGGGTGGCTCAGTAAGTTGTCTCTGCCTTAGGATCAGGTCATGATCCCAGGATCCTGGGATCGAGTCCCAGGATGGTTTCCCTGCTCAGTGGGGAGTCTGCTTCTCCCTTTCTCTCTGCTCCCCACCTCCCCCGGCTGTGCTCTCTCTCTCCTTCACTCTCTCTCTCTGTCTCAAATAAATAAATAAAATCTTAAAAAAAAAAAAAGAAAAAGAAAAAAAAGGAGTGGGAAAGATCCCTGACTATTAAACAGGAGAGGAGGAATGGGTCCATTTGTAAACCATAAATAAATGCATTTTGATGAGGCTCACTGAGTTGGAGAGGTCAAGGTCAGCAGGCTTAAGGAATGGCTATAGACAGGCATGAGTAAAACTGTAGGGGTCTCAGTGAGGAGGGTGAACGTCACCCCGGGGACCAAGGGGACACAGTAGGTACACCAGCCATCAAGACTCCAGACACGTAGATCCTCTGCCAGATATGCTTGTTTTCAGAGCCTGGGAAGTAATAAAAGGTGTTTCAGAAACATCTAACTGCAATGGTCACTAATCTGCATGTGCTCATGCCCTGTAAGTGGCAAAACCCACTAAATTCTCAATGACCTTGAAAACGCTGGCCGTTGACAATGGCTGCAGCAGCAACCTGGTGGAAGATCCCCGAACCTTCTCCCCTTGGGGAAGAAATAACATTAGGTGGTTCGCAATCGTGAAAGCGGTTGCTGGACCAGAGGAAGGAATCCTCTGAGTTACTGCTCTAATTCCACAACCCGGGTTCCTAGCATTGTTCTCTCCTTTACCTCCTTCCAGCAATTTGCTGAGGAATTTTCAAATAAGAAAACAATTAATTTAGACCCCAAAGCTAATTGGAATCAATAGTTAATGTTTCTCCCCAACTCTCGAAATTAATTACAAAATGATGTATGTTCAGTTTGATGCCAGACTATGGATTTCTAACGAAAACTTCCCCCCAGGGGCACCTTTTCCACAAGAAGTCAGCTGCATGTAGTTTGTCATGTCATCCCCTCCCCCAGCCACCTTCCTCGTTTTTCCCCCTTGAAATTGTGTGTCCCGGGCACTGCTGCTATTGTGTCCAAGGATTAGCTGTACTTGAGACAAAAAGAATGAACCTCCAGATGCACTCAAGCAAACAAGGGGGTATTGATAGAGGTGAAGGCAAGGGGCGTGGGGGGACGACCCTCCTCTGTAAAGTGCTGTGGGTCCAAGCTGACTCTTTGACTGGCAACACGGGCTGGCAACGCTCTCTCCAACTAGCACAAGGCAAATGTATCTTAAAAGGTGGACTGCAGTCCAGCCAGTGGCCTTGGTTCTGACTTTGCAGGGAGGAATCTGGATTTTAAGAGGTAGGTGGCCTCTGCTTGTCATCTGGGTGCCTTAATACATGGTGTTCAAGAACTTTCAGGCAGAGATCACAAACTATCTTTAGATGGTATCATCAGCAAGACAACTGGTATACTGGGGCGCCTGGGTGGCTCAGTTGGTTAAGCGCCTGCCTTCGGCTCAGGTCTTGGGTTCGAGTGTCGCCTCAGGCTCCCTGCTCAGTCAGGAGCCTGCTTCTCCCTCTCCTCCCAGCTCACCATCTCTGTCACTATCTCTGTTTCTCTCTCAAACACATAAATGAAATATTTAAGAATAAAAAAAAAGTGGTACACCTAGGATGCTCAGTACACATGCCTTTGATATGCCTTTTACTTGTTTATCCAATACAGAAACCCTACAGCACATTTGGTTGTCTGTAAGCCTGTTCTTATTCTAGCCTACTCATCCTGCATGTCCCCAAGCAGAGATAAGAATAAACGTGTCACGGTGGTCTTTCCCTGTGGGAGAAAAGGAGGAGCAGAAGCCAAAGCCCCCTCACATTTTCAGAAGCGAGAAGAACGCTACCAGGCTTGAATGTTGGACCAGAATGTTAGAAGAGACGGACAGCAGTTAGAGAGCACCGGTGCTGGGCTTGGCCGGCTCAGTGGGAACAGCCCAAGTATTCAGTAGCTGCAGAAGGAGGGGCATATGGTGGGACGGGTGGTCTCAGGAAAGCCAAGCACACAAGTCAGACCAGCGTGCCTCTTGGTGAACTGTAAGGCTTTTTGAGCATAAGTGAAGGACAGCCCGGGCTTTGGCTTCCATGAGATCGGTGTAGGAATCCTAATTCTGCTCCCGACGGCCTTCTTGACCTCTGTCCATGCTCAGCTCCTCTGGGCTTGTGTTTCTACTTAATAAATGGGAATAATATTCATCTTAAATGATTGGGGGGAAATATTGTTTTAGTCCTTTAATTATATGTTAAAGGAAAAAATTTTGAACTAGATTGTGTAAAAATTTGAGAGAGAAGCGGGGGGAGGGATCTGTGAGATATTAGAAGTTTCCAGAAAGTGAGAAGAGGCAGGAGACGGCTGACTTCAGGGACTCTCTCTCCCAGTCTGTCTCCGCTTCATCTCTCAGACCCACTTTCTCCACACGGGGGAGAGGGTGGTACGGCAGCCTCAGTTCCTTCCCTCCCATATGCCAGCTTTGCCACCAGCAACAGTCTGAGATTTGCTCCTTCTGACCCCAAGAGAAATACTCTGATTTGAGAAAATGCCTCTCCTTGGCCCAATCAACAAGAACATGCCATTCAGATCACGAGGTTAGAGTCAAGGAAGAAACATTCCCCGAAAGAGTCTTTTGGGCAGACAAACCAATAGTGCTGATGAACAGTAATGGCTAATGGCAAGATGGTGGTCTAGGGACTGGGATCCGAAGCATCTTCTGGATTCTAGGCAACCCACAGGTGCAAAAAATTAAAAATATGGAGTGACCACTTTATGCCAGGACATTTTGTATAATATTTCACTTAATTCTCATATCAATTCTTAGACTAGGTAAACAGTATTACATTTTCAGCATGAAGTAATTGGGAAACGCAGAAGGGTTCCAACTTCTATCAACCACACATTAGGAGTACGTTCATCTGGCTCCAAATCTTGGGTTCTTTCTACCTTTCTGGGTTTCCAGAGGCCAAGGGGCCTTGCTGTGTGGTACAACATATTCCCCTCATTTGATTTTATTGAGGCCATGTTTGTTTGTATGCTCAGCACAATATTCAAAGACACATGGGTCTAGGGCTCTACCCCTCCCTGTTTTCCTGTGAAAAAAATCAGTCTTCCTCACCATCTGCCAAATAAAAGAAAGCAGCCGCTCTTTCCATCCATTCCCTCCAAGCTGTGGAATTCTTACTTTTGCATAGTCATGAGATAAAAAAGAGGGTCGTGTTTTAAAATGTTAGAAGCCATGTTAAACCCATGGCCTTAGTGAGTAATATTCTCATGAGGGGAGAGAGTAGAAGTGGAGCCAGACCAACTGGGGGTTGGTCTACGTGGTCGTAGTTGTGAGTAATTGGTAGCACCCTAAAAGTCTCCAAGCCCCAGGTTTCTAATGGAAAGAATGGAAATAAAGTAAATATCATCATTCTGGAATTGATGTGCATTTTCATTCACCGGTGCGCTATTTTTTTTTTCCTAAAGTATTTCTGATTGATTCTTTTTACGTAGCATTAAATAGCCTGGTCAGTGTTGCATGCTCTTATGAAGCTCCGGGTTGTTCATTCCAAGTGAATTCCCCCTGAAGGGAGAGATAGTGGGTGGCTGTGTGGGTTTCTAGCAGACATCCCATATGCAAAATCTTTTCATGCACCGGTTGGTAGAAAGTTGAGGCATAAATATTAAACGAGTGACACAGGATTGGGAATGCAAAGGTCATTGCTTGTGGTTAGGGCAAGAGAAGTTGAAGATTAGAAATGGTCACCCAGAGAAAGTAATGCCCAATCAATGTCTAGTCATAGGAAGGATGAACTGAACAATTACTCTAGGCTGGTGTCCCTTTGAAACGACACCTGTGATATCCAGGTGTAATAATGAACAATGCGGCCAGACAGATGCTTTAATTTTAGCAGGATTGACCTTGCTTTGGAAAGGCACGAGAATATGTTATCCAAATACACAAAATACTATTTCAGTTGCCAAGACACTATAAGAATAACTGCACACCCATCCCAACGAGACAGATGTTGCAGTGGTGAAAATTATATTCCGAATACATCTTGTTTTGTTGTCCCTTCCCTTGCCAACTTGGAAATAATACAGGACTCCAAGGTTAATTTACAGGAGGTGAAGTCAGAAAGAAAGGTGGTATAGACAAGCATGAAGCCTACAGGATCTGAATTCAAACAGAATGTCTATGAGTTTTGCCGAGCTCCTGGTTTAAGACATGGAGGGAAGCCAAGATGTAGTGTTTTTATAGCTGAAAATAAAGATACAAGTGGCAATTTTCTTTGCTGACCAGGGAGGATAAAATAGCAATAGAGAACATTTAGTAAATACTTACTATTGCCAGGCACCACGTTAAACACTTTGCACGTATTCCTTGACCCTGGTAACAATGCGTGCAACTGTTATGTTACAGATGAGGAAGAAAGAAACAGAGAGGTTAGGCTAGCCTCCTGAGGCCACTCAGCTAGAGAACACTGAGGCAGCAATCAAATCCACACAGCCTTCCCCAAAGCCCTGGATTCTTCCCCAAGTACATTGGCTAGAGGGATAGACAAGATGCAGAACAGCAATGAGGAAGCATTGGACCTTCCTGAACGATTACATGTCAATGACACAGGTCAAATGCTTAGCTGAGCTGGCGCAAGGCAGTCACACAAAAAGGTAGGGGAAAGCCAGTTCCATCGCTCCTTTCTCTTCCAGTAAAAGTCAGCAACAATCCCAAAACCTTAAGACGGTCTTTCCCAATCTTGGAAGTGACCTTCCCCAAGTGCACAAGAGGAAACCCTAAAACCTCCCCATTAAATAAGAAACATTTTGCTTGACAAAGGGAAATTCGACTTTAGCTTTGAAGTATGAAAAGTCCGTGGAAGTCAAGGAGCAGATGATTTCAGACAGCAGCACACGGAGCGGGGAGCTGGGCGGGGGGTGGGGGGAGGAGGCTGCAAGCGAGGCCGGTGCAGGAGTTCGACCCCACTGCATGGACGTCTGGGTCTCCAAGAAACAGACGTGGGAATCGCTAGTGGCTGCACATCTGGAAAACGAAGCCCCGGGATGAATTATGCGCAGATTATCTTGCACTTGCACAGGAATTTCTGTTTATTCACAGTTGAAGAGCATAAAGAAGAAAACCTGTTTCACACCTGGTGTTTAATTTAGAAGGGATTGCTTCTCGAGCTGAAGGGAAAGCCATCCGAACTCTGCTGTCCTGGCGATGCTTTAGGGCTCCAGCAGCCAGGCAAGGCACGCCAGGAGCACCTGGAGCATTTTGCAGTGTGCCCCATAAGGGTCTGTGTCTGGGTGGGGGTAGGGAAGAGGAGGGGAGCAGGCAATGTGTGAGCACAAAGCCACTCCTAGGTGCAGAGACACCAGTCACAGCCTGAGGGGGAGGGACCCAAAGCACATCCGGCCCAATCACTAAGCTTCTCTCTTTTCCCAGATAGCTTCATAAATGTCACCAGGAACTCAGGCACCCCTCTCAGCTACCCGTCCCAGGGAACTCCCCCAGCGCACCTTTAATTTCCTTGGGAATTCATCTCACTCTTCAGATTTGCTGAGTGTGAAAAGTCCAAGGAGAAACCAATCCCTTCTATTAGCCCCAAAGCAATGGTCTATTGTGTACGGTCATAGAGGTATCTCACTGAGCCCAGCTCTGGGAACTTTTAAATTAAGTTCTTCCTGCTACAGAAGCTGCTTTTTCTCCAGTGGAGTCCTGGGTCTTTGTAAGCAAAATGGAAATGTCCCTTGGCATTTGTAGCACACAGATGTTCACATTTAAAGCCGCTCCTTAATCAAACCAGGCGATTGTTGGCTGCACCCATGATCTCTGGGAGGGACAGGACACAGGACATTTTTATATCACTTAGAAAGGGGGTTTGCAGAGCAAGCTGTATGGAAATTATGTTATTGATTAGGGAACTGGTTTCACCTTGCAAAAGATTTATTGAAATACTGGTTTCAAATCAGTATCTTATCGTATCTACAGGGAGTGTCCAGAACAAAGTAAAATAAAACACAAATTCTCTTTTTATTTGTTCATGAGACAGACACGGTTCTGGTTCACACTTGCTTTTCTTCATATGACCCACCCTCTAGGAGTCCAACAACAGCTAATACATTTAGTAAATATTCTCATCTATGATATATGTCCAAACTCATTCATTCCCTCATTGGAACTTGCTACCTTATACTTGTAGCAGAATCAGAAACTGTAACAGTAGTTAAGAGTTTATTACTTAAAGGATAAGTAATAATTCCTTACCCTTAAAGGGTAATAATAATTCCTTACCCTTAAAGGATAAGGAATGGTATCATTTTTATTAATAGGACACTGTTCTTTTTAAAAAAATCACTCTTCCATGGACAGAGAGTGGGGAGGGCAGGAGAAATTAAGAGAAGATGGCATTTTCAAATCTTGGCTTCTCCTGTATGGCTCGCTGGCAAGGGCCAGCAGTAAAACCTCTTTTGCTAAATGTTGTGAGTTTAATGAAATTTATAATCGAGAATGCCAAGTCATCCACGAGGTGTACAGAAAAGAACACGCCTATAAGTCTTCTGGCTCTTGCTCCGTATCTTGCCTGCAATAACATGTGGTTCAGAAAATAAAACCTGAAAGGATACCAGGCACTCATTTGATTATAATCCCCTTTCTACACTTGAGGAAATGGAGACCAACGGTACAGATCTTCCCAAAAGAAGAAAAGATATTTATATAAACTTGTTATTTTCACATTTCCTTCCTCTGAGCTAGGTCAGAAAGAATGGATATGAAAAGGAACTCATCACCAGTGTCCAAACCAAAATGAAAGAAAATGATTAAAAGAAGACTGGTTTTTTGTCTTGACAGAACCCTTAGAGACCATCTGGCTGTGCTTTGGTTCTGCAGGTCAGATAGGAGCTCCAACCTACCACTGCATGACCTTGGAATCATGGGGCATGAGCTGATCAGCTACGGCCAGAGACTGAGTGTGGCTCTTTCATAGATTACATCCAGTAGTAATCTCTTAGCATTCTTATGAAATAGGGATTATAATCCCATTTTTTTTTTTTTTTCAAATGAGGAAGCAGAAGGCTAGTGGGTTTTTGGGTTGTTTTTGTTTTACAAGACTCTCTCAAAAGCAAATCAGCCAATTAGTAATAAGGACAGACCATGGGGTACCTGGGTGGCACAGTCGGCTGGGTGTCCCACTCTTGGTTTCAGCTCAGGTCATGATCGCAGGGTCGTGAGATTGAGCCCCGTGCGAGGTTCTGCACTCAGGAGGGAGTCTTCTTGCAGATTCTCTCTTTCTGTCTGCCCCTCCCCACACTCACTCTCTCTCTCTCTCTCTCTCTCTCAAATAAATAAATAAACCTTTTTTAAAAAAAGATTTTATTTTATTTTATTTATTTGACACACAGAGAGAGAAATCACAAGTAGGCAGAAAGGCAGGCAGAGAGAGGGGGGAAGAAGGCTCTCTGCTGAGCAGAGAGCCCTATGCAGGACTCGATCCCAGGACGCTGAGATCATGACCTGAGCTGAAGGCAGAGGCCCAACCCACTGAGCCACCCAGGCGCCCCTAAATAAACCTTTTTTAAAAATAGGTGGACCAGGACTGCTGAAATGGGACTAAAATCAAGTCTAAGCCCAAGAGAATAAATTACTAAACACTTTCTTTGTGCCGGGTCCAGGTATGTGCTAGTTCAGTACTTATTCTGTGTTTTCTCAAATATCCCTAAGAGTAGCTAGTTTTGTGAAAAAGAACAGCCTTGAGATGAAATGAGGATCATTGCTAGAATTTGCCAGCTCCTAAGCTCATGGCAGGTGACCTGAAAAAGTGGTCACTTGTCTTGCTGCAGAAAAGACTTGCTCACTCCTAAATAATGGTTCTCCATGTTCTTACACAAACAGAAACTTCCAAATAGAATATACTCATAGCATTAAAAAAAATGACCTGGAATATTCCAGACATTATTAGGCTGTCAAAAATATTCATCATCATAATACACAGCTTGATTAAAGATGGCTTCATAGACAAGAGACGTTTCTTTACCAATCGCCTCCTGCCTGTCTTGCCAGAGATGTTTCCCATCGTATTTTCTACATGTGTTTGGCCACGTGATACTAACTGCTGGTCTCTGCTTACTTATTGGAATCTGCTTATTCTTGTCTTGGCATGGAATGTCTTCCATCTCCAACTTCTCTACCTAGGCAATCCCTCCTTTCTTGTGAGTTTCCACTAAAATTCTTTTTTCTCCCCAAAGTTCTCAATTTTATGGTAAAGAATGAGAAAGGGAAAGGCAACATCAATTAATCTCCAACTCTGTACCAGGAACTGTGCTAAGAATATGGCATGTCTTATCTCCCCCGGTACTAAGTGGATTGTATATGAGAAGCATAAAGGGAAGAGGAAGGGATATCTTAGCAAGTTCAGAACCCAAATTATTCAAGTCACTAAGGTTCTAAATTAGAAAATATTCAAATGACAAAAGTGACTGTTCAGAACTAAAAGTACTCTAATTACAAAGGTTCCAAGTTGAGGACATAAAGACATATTACTTTTTATGGGTGATGAGGCATCTGGTTTCAACATATTTGCTCATTCTCCTCGTTCCATGTTGCACTGTCAATGGACAACCATCTGGCCAGCTAGATGCTCAGACACCATCAAGACTCAAGCTGAGCTGTATATATCTTGGGGATGAATGTACCTTCTTTTGGAATATAAAACTCTCCTAATATTATATTCATATCCGTAACTCAAGGCCATTCATTCTTATAAAATCCAAGGAAAGAATATCATTATGGCAAGTAGGTCATTCCACGGCTAACAAGGAGATGCTTTGAAAGCATTAGGGAGTTATTATCGGATGATGGGACCAGGGAAGGTGGTTTAGGAAATGTGGGATGCAGAAGGCATGGTTCTGATTTCTCTCACAGAGTGGGTTTTGAAGAATGGGCAGGGCAGAATAGATTGATTGGTTAACTTGTTAAGCTTAGAAATGTATGCTTCTTAATAGGGCTGTCTGTGCTGGAGAAGATTATCTAAAGAAACCAAGACCATAGCATGAAGAAGGGGAAACTATTTCCAGGCTAATCACTGAGCCCTAGCTCACCCCCCTTGGTCTTTCTCTTGAGTTCACAGCAGTGCTCTCTCTTTACTCATTTTAGAGTAGAAAAGACTCACAGCCACTGTCTAAATAGAGTTATGGGCCATGCTCAGTCCCATCCACCCATGTTAGACCATTACACGACATAACACAATGTGTGTGAAAGTTAAGTGTATCCACCTGTTTTGCTGAGTGGCCACGGGAAATATTTTGTACATGTGCTTTGGGGGGGGGGGAAGAAAGGAAAGACATTTATCTTAGCTTTCTGCTTCCTATGATGACCTGAGGCTTTCATTTTAATAAGGAATTCCTCTCTTGGCAGAGAAGGAAAACAGATGGTGTATCTTTAAGTACATAATGTATGCTTCCTCCACATTATTTTTGGAGAGCATGAAGTATGATGAAGGGAAGTGAACTCATGCTGTGAGGCGCAGGCCCTGGGTTTGGGTGCCTGGGATAGCTTCCATATGTACCAAGGTGATGGGTTTTCCTGATTCCCCCTGCCATCCTCATCCTCGCAGGATTTGTAAGAACAACTGTTACTCAAAGAGAAACCATATGCTTCCAGTCCGTGAGTGACTAGTTTTTCTAACCTACATGGGTTTTCCAAGAACTATGATTGAAAATTAGATGTCACTAATATCGTTCCAGATAATTCTGGAAAGCTCATTAGCACGGTTCTTAAAGAAGCTGCTTAGGAAGTAATCTTCACGTTATTTCTTGTGCTTTCTCTGAACCTGAGGTTACTGTTGCTACGTGGGTTGTTTAAAAATGCTTTTCTGGGGGTGCCTCGGTGGTTCAGTGGGGTAAAGCCTCTGCCTTTGGCTCAGGTCATGATCCCAGGGTTCTGGGATCGAGCCCCACATTGGGCTCTCTGCTCAGCAGGGAGCCTGCTTCCCCCTCTCTTTCTGCCTGCCTCTCTGCCTACTTGTGATCTCTCTCTGTCAAATAAATAAATAAAATATTTTTTTTAAAAATGCCTTTCTGCAGACAGATGTAGAAGAGCAATCTTACAGCTTTAGGTGACAAGGATGAGTCTTTCCCAAAAGATGACTGTGAATTTTCAGGAAAATGGCATATACGAGTTTAACAAATATATATTCAGCACAATGTCAGGTAGGGTCCTCTGGCCCCTGGTTAGCAAAGCCCAAACTCAGAACTGCGTGAACAACTGAGGCCGGGTTGGCTCCCACGACTGGAGATCCAGAATGGGGGGTTCTCGCCTGATCTTCACCTACGGGTTCTGGTCCGGTTTCTCTGTCTCTCTCGTGGCCGTGCCCTCCTCCATGTATCCACATCAGCCTCAAGCTGAGCACAAAGGCTGCCACGTTTCCAGCTCATATTTGTGCATTTGGATGATGAGAGCATCGGAGAAAGAGTAACTTCTGGAAAACCTCTCAGACAAGTAAAGAAAAAAACCGTAGCCAACAAATGTGTCCTCACCTCCTGCCTGACTGCTATTCTCGCCCTTTCAGACCATGAGGAATTCCATGAAGTTTCCTTTTGTTTCGGAGACTGAGAACCAATGTTCATCTTCAACCCCTTGTCACTGGATTAAGAAGGGATTTATAACACTTACGGGCCACTTTTCACAGAGGAAACGGTGCATCTGTCAGCCATGGCAAGTCTAGCCTGACCGTTCCAGCAGACACACGAAACCCCTGAAGTATTCTCTCCTGCCCTTTCTGTGTGGTGTTCCCAGGTCTCACTTCTAGAAGGCTGTGGCAGAGAGGAATCAGGGCATTGAGTTCCACGGATCAAAAAACATCCAGTCTTCAGGGCCGCACCCAGTTTCATTACGTGTGTGTGTGTGTTTGGGTGCACACCTCTGGTAAATTCTTTTTTTTTTTTTTAAAGATTTTTTAAGAAATTTATTTGACAGAGAAAAATCACAAGTAGGCAGAGAGGCAGGCAGAGAGAGAGAGAGAGGGAAGCAGGCTCCCTGCTGAGCGGAGAGCCCGATGTGGGGCTCGATCCCAGAACCCTGGGATCATGACCTGAGCGGAAGGCAGAGGCTTAACCCACTGAGCCACCCAGGTGCTCCTACCTCTGGTAAATTCTTATGACAGGACTGTCACAGCACTACCTGACGTATCATGCAGAATATGTTCCTTTGATTAATTTAGAGGACATCGGAAGTCTACCTTTTTGAGATGGAGACATGACTTAATTATGGAGAAGTACATACATACTAAGCACGTGGTTTGTTATATTCCTGTGTGTTTGTCTCAGCGGAGGCCAAACTGACCTACAGGGACAGGTACACATCTTAAGTACAATTTGATAGGTTTTGATAAATTAATCATGTGTGTCAATGACTCCCCAAATAAACACAATATTTTAAAATTCTCTCAACCCCGAAAGTCTTCAATTCATCCCCAATGCCCCAGAAGCCGCCACTTTGGTGAATCCTATCAAGACAAAGTTTTGTCTGTTCTTGAATTTCATAAAAACGGAACAATACCCTGCACACTCTTTTATGTTGGACTTCTTTCACTCCGAAAGATGATTTTGAGGTTTCTTCGTATCGTCACACGCCTTGGCTTTTCATTTCTTATTGCTGAATAATACACCATTGTGTAATTACACTACTTTGTGTTTACACATTCTCCTTCCAAAGGGTATGTGGCTGGTTTTAGTTTTTGGCCAGGGCACATAGGCCTCTTGTCCCCCTTAAGGAAATTGCCATGTGTCTCTCTTGCCTAAGAAAGACTTCTCCTTAGAATTCCTTACAACTTCCTTTACTCCTCATCTTTGATGGTCCTGTGGGAGACTGTGGTTGTTTTACTCATCCTGGTTTCTGTTGCTCTCATGGAAATAAAAACCCTTTGCTTTCTTTACATCTTAACCATAAATGAAACGTCTCTTTATGCACTGGTGTTTGTCCTTGGAAGGGGTGTGTGTGCGCACATCCTTACGTACGTGTGCGTAGTTGTGTGTGTGTGTGTGTGTTTGTGTGTGTACCGTTTCCAGGAATTAGCAAGAGGAACGTATGCATGTGCATACGTAATCATGCATGGAGGTGTGCCTTTTTTCCAGAAGTTAAAAGGAAGAAGTTGAAGGAGTTCCTGAAGACAACACGAAGGCTATGTATGTCCCTATTACAGTAGTGGGAGAAAACGTAACCCTAGAGCATGAACATTTTCCTGGAAGGTGCTGCTGGACTTGGAGTGCTAATGCATTTCTCATGGCCAACCCTCTGCACATTTTATTAAAAACAAGCTGGATAATTTGCAGTTGGGGAAATATATTTTAGGGAATTTTAGAGCCTCCGATTCACTGATTGGAAGGGTAAATCCCAGAAAAAGGTCTCTCTGGATAGGGGCTGAGTCTTTGCTGAAGAGGGTAAGAAATCTTATAGTTAAAAATTGAAAAGCATGGTTCTCTGCCAGAGGGTGAGTCAGGATAGAATTCAACACGGATATGCAATGCTCATGTTTGAGGGAGGTGAATATAAACAGGGTTCTAATAAAATGCTGAAGTGTCATCCCCTCTTGATCTTTCTAGTTACTCCCAGTCTTATGATAAGTTATGTAAGTTGTATACAGTTTTGGGTTAGTGGCCCTTGGGAGAAAGGATCCAAGGAACAGGGACCCAAGTGCTTTTCAGGGAAAGATAAGAGATGGTTTATGGGAAGATCATATGAAGGTATAGAGAAGCTTAGTGTGAAGCCAGACCAGCCAAGCAGAGTAGGAAGAAGAAATGAGATACCCCTATCCCCAGATGTGTGACGGGGAAATGGCCCCCGGAGAACAGAAATGCTAATTGGTGGACTACCTATCGGGGGGTGGGGGAGGTCGTTTTCAAAACTAGTTAGTGGATTTTTTTTTTTTTCTGGATAACAAAGTGAAATCACCAAAACCACCCATGTTCTTACCTCTAGCCATGGTCATACTTTTATTTAATTCCCAGCAGCAATGAAATAAGTTTTGTTACATCTCTTCCGAAGTTAAAAAAAAAAAAGTGTTTGAAGTAGAGAAGGGGTAAGAAAAGTAATATCCATTGTAATATGAGAAGTAGTAATTATTGACTACAGTCCCTAGGTTTAGAAAGAAAAGGAGGTTGAGGAGAGCAGAGAGATTAGCTACCCTCCCCGAGGATACTCTTTCTTTGCTTCGTGCCCAGGATGGCCCCTGGAAGAGGATATTCATGAATAAATGCACTCCTGCCTCACCTGAAGTCACAGAGATAATGACAGGTGGAGAATTCATTCTCTGCTGCTTCTGTGAAAGGTGTGCTTTTCATTTCTTATAACTGCTCTCACCTTCCTCAGCCCTCGCTGAATCCCGGTTGAGGTGGGCATGGGATGGGGAGTGGTATTAGGAGTCAGAAGCACTAACTTGTTAATGGACATATCTGGACATTGTCAAGTTCAAGACCGGATAACCCAGTCTCCCTCCAGATTCCAGATTATTACTCCACCTTTCAAATTTTGCCCCCTTCCCTCTGTTTACCGAAGATAACCTCAGGCCACGTGGAAGGGTGGGTACACTTGAGCTTATGGGAATGAGTGATGGAAAGGATGTCCTAGTTCTAGGTGGACTGGCCCAGCGCCGTGCTCCAGACCCGCTGGTCTCTGAGGTGTTGTCCTTCATCCATCTGGTCCTTGATCCGTCTGTTCCTGGTGCTGTGAGCATCCCACGTGGAACAGGGGCAGGGCTGCATTGCACTTAACTACATGATGTTGGCCTGCCCTGAGTACTCTGGGTTTAATACACCCTAATGGCTACAGAGGCTCATACAGGATATCGCTCTGATGAACCCTTATAACCAGCAAATGTGGCTTCTATTACACGAAATAACCACTCACATAAGCCAAAAAGTACATAAGCCAAGACTTTTAATAGTCACTTGGAGCTGTCCCAGTCTCTATCATCCACAATCCACAGGGCTAATTAGACCCTCGGCAGTGGCCATGTGATTCTGAAGGGAAGTGCTGTGACTTCACCCAGACCCAAACTAGCTTCCACTGCCTCCTGGATTCTGGCCAGAGAGGGCATGAGGACGGAGGACCTCTTGGTCTGTCTCACCTCTGTCTCTCTTCCTTCGCACACATTTCGGTGATCAGCAGGGGCAGAGTTTCTACTTATTTCTCCCAGTCCGTTCAGAAAGACTCTGAAATGCTGTTTCCTTAGGGCAGGACGCGCCACAGTCTCTCTTTCCCAGCTGTATGATCCGAGCACTCCAGACTAGTTGTCCACATGAGACCAAGGAACAACCAGGAATGAGGGATGTCTCAGGATGATTCCCAGCTGTATGATCCGAGCACTCCAGACTAGTTGTCCACATGAGACCAAGGAACAACCAGGAATGAGGGATGTCTCAGGATGACTTCAAGATATTACCCCCATTACAAAATAGTCACAGAGGGCGACAAGCACAACTGTGTTGTTTTTCCATTTAAGACCCATTAGTAAATGATATCCTTAAGAAAAATATTTCTGAATACCCCTTGAATCAGACTTAATCTCACCTCAGTTATATTTGTGGCTACAGGGAGCTGAGACTGCTTCTTCTTTATTTGCTTTAGGCCATCATTAGATAATAAAAAACAAAAATGCCCATTAAAAGGTTAACTTTATGAAAGGTCCTAGAAATAGCCCCTGGGCCTCCAGCCAATGCCTACTCAATGCCTTCATAGACGTTCTGAAAGCTGACATTTTTGTGTGACTCTGCACTCAGCTGAAAACCAATTCCTTTTTTTATTTCTTTCATATGTTAGCAAGCAGCTCTATGCATGCTAACCATTCAGATGGTTGGTCCTTCCACATAGCGACAGCATCCCCAGGGACATCTTGAAGCATACCCCAGGGCAGATTATTGATGGGAATGATTTTAGATTACTCATGCCAACTTCAGAGAGGTCTACCAGCTGCTAACAGCAGTGAGCCATTAGTTTTAAGTGTTACTGGTTGATTTTAAATCTGAGATCCTCTCCATGTGACAAAACTCCTGCAAACTGAGACTCCCCCATTCCATTGGTGGTGACCTGCCAGAAAGTAATCCATGCAGACAAAAACCAGAGGCATACAGATACTGAAAAGAAGGTGTTTCTACATCTCATTTTAGTTCATTTTAATTCTTTGTTTAATGGCTCTAATTTCCAAAATATTGACAGACCCAAGTACTTATGACCCTTATACGGAGGCATATGTGTGAAATCATCAAGGTTAAAAAAAAAAAAAAAACAAAAAAAAAAACTATAATCTGTCCAAATGAGAGCCAACTCCATGTGATTATCTTGCTCGAATAGTTTTTCACTGATGTTGTTCTAAACCAGTGGTTTTCACCTTGACTATATATTGAAATCATCTGGGATGCTTTAAAAAAAAATATGGACGCCTGGTTCTAATCCTAGAGATTCTGATTTAATTGTTCTAGGGTGTGGCTTATGCAACATGAGTTTTAAAAGTTTTCCAGGTGATTATAATACGCAGTCAAGGCTGGGACTCACTGCGGTAAGCAGTAACAGGTGCTTGAATAGTGGATGTAGGCTGTGAGGGGGAAAATGTTTAGCTGAGCATTAGCTGTACCTACCCATTGAAGGTCAAAAAAGCATAACCTTGGTCCTAAATAGGGTCATCAAACCATTTGGGTTTGCCTGAGAGTGTCCTGGTTTTAGCGCTGAAAGTCCCATATGCTGTGCAAACCAGGACTAGGGTCGCATGAGTCATAAAACCTGCTGGGAGTCCCTGCAGAAGGCACAGGAGGGAAAGACATTGGTCCAGAGCCAAGGAGAGTATGAACTAGTGGAAGTAGAAAGGACAGCCCTTTGCTGGGAGGTACCCAAAGCTAACCTGGTCTGGACCAGGCAATATCAATGTCAAAGAGGTCAAAGCCCAGGGGAAAACCTTGGTCGAGGGGGTCATTGGCACTGTCAGTTCTTGCTGTTGGCATATGTCTTGACCTTGGATCCCACGCAGCAGCCCCAGCTCTTCTGAGGCATGCCAGGGTGGAATCAGATCCATCTCCCTCCCAAGTTCATTGGTCTCCGCAATCTTCCATCTCGGTTCTCCGACCAGTTTAATCTGCGTGGAGAATCCCTGTTAGCTCAGAAACACCATTCCCTCTCACCCCTCAAGGTCTTTGCTCATACTGTTCTTCTGCCTCTTCCTCCCACACCGTCAGGGGGAAAGAGCCTTCTTAAAAAGTTTGACCTAGTATAATGTTTTCCAACATTTTTATTCATTATTGTTCTCCCAAGGAGACTTTTAAGACATTTTTTTCCCTAATTGCCACCCCATAAAATTTTAATAACAAGAATATGTTATATATCTGTTTATGTAATGCAATCCTTTGGAGGGTCACAAGCTATTGTAAGATCTAAGAATTTTCTGCTTCTCCATCCTCAAGAACCAATTTTTGTCGCCTTAGGGATTTTATAGCCCCCACTGAGACTGCATGAACTAATATTGTTCTCCCATAGAATTTTGTACTTCCCTTTATCTTGCTCCCACTGTACCCAATTCAGTCTTCTATCATAACATCTGTAATATTTAATAACTCAGACTTCAAATTAAGGGGAGAGGGCAGAGACCAGTTCTAATTAAGCACGTGGGGTATGCATTTTCCTTTATCCACTGGCAAATGCCTGTTCCATGTTAGGTCTTCAATAAACATCTGGATGAGGGAAGGCATATGTGGCTCAGACTTCCCTGGTCCTCACCATCCTATAACAACTGCTTTCCCCATGCATATACCATTAATTTGGGTCTTCTGGACAAGCCCCACGTCCTTCCCGAATGATCAGGGGAGTCTTCAGGGAATCTCCAACATTTGCTGAGACTCAAGTTTTCTGGTTTCTTCAACTAGTTAGGTCCTCCTGCTCGTTGTTCTCACTTACCATGTTCTCTGTGGCACATTTTCTGAAGTGCAGGAGTGTCATTTGAAACTCCATAGAGGCAGAAACTCTCCTCTCTCCAGCAAGTCCTTTATTTCAGAGAAAGTAGCAGAATGGGTTCTCTGGTTTCATAAATGTAAAGCAAGTCATTTTGTGCTGGGGTCTGAGCTGGCCAGTGGGGTCCTGCCCCTGCCCCAGTCTCTATACCCACTAATGTAGATAAGTTAGAGGTTGCACAGGGAGATGGAGGAAATTTAAATAGAAGCACCATGACCTTCTAAAGGAATGAGTTCAAGAACCAGATCCCTTCCTAGAGACTCAAAGTAACTGAAGTGAGGCCTGTGAGGTGAATTTCACCATGACACTCCAGAAAGGATTAAGCTATCAATGAGGTGACTGCTTGAGGGTATGCAATGAGACAATGCTACGATCTTAACCCAGCCACTAGGGCCTGCTTGGGGAACATGGCTCTGAGTCTGACTGAAGAGAATGACCACTCAAAGCCATCATAATTGAGACCCAAGCCAAATGAGATGCTGAGAATCTATGGCCGCTAAACGCAGGTGGAGAGGGATCGCCACGGTTCCCTCTGGGAAGCCAGAGTGGTAACATGGTGACAGGGAGTGAACTCCAGTTTTGGACAGTCCATCCCTTTGGATGGAGGATTACATGACCTTCTTAGGGCTGATGTAACAAATTGCCACAAATTTGGTGGCTTAAATATTTATTCTCTTCCAGTTCTGGAGACCAGAAGTCCAAACTCAAGATCTGAGCCAGACAACATTCCCTCTGGAGTTTCCAATATGGAAGAATCCATTCTTTGCCTCTTCCAGCTATCAGAGGCTGTCGGGCAACTGTGTGAACACGATCACACATAATCACACTGCCTCTCCTCTTCTCTGTATCTTCTCTTCCATCTGTCTCAAGTATCTCTCTGTCCTCCTCTTATAAGGACACTTGTCATTGGATTTAGGGCCCACTGGATAAACCAGAATCATCTCCTCATCTCAAGACCCTTCATTACGGCTGCAAATACTCTTTTTTGAAAGAAGATCACATTCAAGGGTTCCAGGGATGAGGACTCAGACAAATATTTTTTGGGCCCACCATTCAACCTATCACAAGGATCAAAGCTAATTTCTGAAAAGCACAAGAAACTGTATCAGGGAGGCAAACCTCTAACTTCCCAGGCAGCCTAGCTTCTGCAATACGGTGGGTAATCAGGCAGATGACAAGGACACTGAAAACTGTGTGACTCCCCTGGGATTCTTCACCTATCACAGGAGCCTATAATGTGTGTGTGTGTGCGCGTTACTGTATGTGCATATGTGTGTTTGTCTGGGAAGGGAAAGGGGAGCATGGTGCATGTATCAGCCAACGTCTCAGCAGGAAACAGGTGGTGCATTCAAAGGATGACTGGACAGAGTCCGATGAAGGATCTTCATAGTGTGTCAACAAGGGTAAGGTATCAGCACGGATTCTGCTTAGAGTGACAATGAACGAACCACAATTTCAGACTTCCTAGTCTCTTGTGTTTTGGGGATCAAAAGCACATCTGGCAAGAATACAATGAGCTGCATCAATGAGCCAGCTATCGGGGCTGATCAACAGATCAACAAGGGATAGTAAGGCACGCTGGTCTAGCAGAAGAAGAAAGCTAGTGCCAAACTAGGGCAGAAGGGCCAAAGGAAGGGTGCTGTTCCCAGAGGGAGCAAGAGCTTTAGCCAGCCCTGAGGCTAAAAGGAAGAGAGAAAGAGTAGACCACTGAGGAAGGCCTAAAGTGATCAAAACCCTTTGCCACTTTCTCCTCCCATCCTTTCAGGAGGTAGCCACTTCCTACTGGTTGCTGGAAGCTGGAATCCATAGGGCAGGGAGTCTGTCTGGGGCACAGAGCAGGGAAGAAGATGACAGAGAATGATCCTGAGGGTTCAAGGTCAATAACCCTAGAAGGTAAGACTGCACGTGGGAAATCTGTTGGAGTGGATGGCTACAGATTGACTTATTTCAGCTATAAAACATGACGTGATATTTTTGGCAGTAGTGGTTGGTAAGATCTGGGTTTAGAAGTTGTATTCATTTAAAGTATTCCTAGTCAGGCTGTAGGGTCCAGAAGGACGGGGATCACACATGTCTTGCTCACTCTATACCCCTTTCCTGGGGTACAGTCCTAAAATATAGAAAGTATGGGGGAAAAAATGGAATGAATCAAGTCCATCCATACCAATCTGTGTTTGGGGGGGAAATGAGGCTCTTTGTGTTTGGTTCCTTTTTCAATTTAGAAGTTTGTACACCCTCTTATATAAATTTACCTGAGCTATTTCTTCTCTATTGATTACCTGGCATAGAGAGAGATAAGCCTGAACCCTAAGAATAGATACAGCCCAGGCTCCAGCTGAGAGACAGTGGGATGATTTCATGGACAGAACTCTCAGGAAGCATCCATGATTAGGGCTACGAGCGGATTGAGCTGAAGTTCAGGGCTTGTGGTTAGCCTTGAGGTGGGAGCAGGGATCTAGGGCCCTGTGTTCGAAAGCCTATACCTCAGGGGGTGATCAGAAAGGAAACAGAAGTCTTTGTTCACATAGACAGCCTTATTCATTTAACACACATTTCTTGAGTATCAGCCTTGCACCGGAGACCAAGACAGGTGCCTGGGACATAAAACCAACTAATATGCATTCTCTGTCCTCAATTACTTACACTCGTATTGGGGTGGCAGGGAAAGTATGTGTGTGTGTGTGTGTGTGTGTGTGTGTGTGTGTAGTATTAATAAACATATATATGTATTTCTATATGTGTATATTTCTAACTATATATATTTGATATATACGTATTTGAGGTAGAAGTTGCCTTGGACAGGAGAGAATGCTAATCATGGCCTGGATGTGGTTATGAGAGGGCCAGGAAGTTTTGACAGATGAATATGGTGGTCCCTGAAGTCAGTCTGTCAAGCTAAGTGCAAACTTTCTATTACAGGGATGGGGAGGTCAGCTGGGCACATGGGGAGGCACACTGGTGGAGGAGATGATACTGCTCTCTGGAAATTATACATCTTAGTTTGTCCAGGCTGCTATACCAAAAGCCCAGAGTCCAGGGGCTTAAACAACAAGTACTTATTTCTCCCCAGCCTGGACACTGAGAAGTCTGAGATAAGGGGGCCAACATGGTACAGTTCTAGAGAAGGGAATTTATGGTTTGCAGACAGTCCTTTTCTTGCTGTGTCCTCACATGGTGGGTTGCAGAGAAAGGAAGCAAGCTCTCTTCTCTCTCTTCTTATAAGGGCACCAATGCCATTATAAGGATTTTGCCCTGATGATGCCATTACCTCCAAATACTATTTGATTGGAAATTAGGGTTTCAACATGTGTATTTTGGGGGGAAGCAAACATTCAGTCCATAGTCCTATAAGAGAAGTTCCCTATGGTCCAAAGGAACAGATTAGGGTCCTTGAATGCCATACATAGGAGTGCATGTGGAGATTCACTGAAGCAAGGAGGTGGTGAGGTCCTGTATGGTATTCCACAGACTCCAAAACACTCAGATTGGAAGGGTCTGGAGAGCATGGGTAATGTTGGCCTTGTCTCCATGTGTGCCTCAGTAGTAGTAGCCTAGAATCCTTCTAGTGGGCACATAGCCCAAGGATCCCGTCTCATGTAGGGACACTAAGAATGGACATAGCCAATTTTTTTATGCCCCCACTTCTCAGTGAATGAGGAAGTGAAAATCACACATACTATTGGCAGTGTTATGAGGGTCTCTCCCATCTTTAGCTATTGACCCCAGTAAGTAGCAGATTCTGAGAGAAAGCGTTACAGGTCAACACAGAGGAGGCTGAAGGGACCTGTGGTCAATCAGGCAGACTGAACTGGCAGGGGAAATTCCCTTTTTCATTTCAAGCACATAGAAAAACTAAAAAATAAAATAAAATAAAAATTGTTCAATGCATACCAAAGTTTAAACCCTCTACAAAAGGCAATCCCAAAGAACAAGAATTGGAGAGGCGACTTGGAGTCAATGATGTGTGGAAATGGAAGCCAGTGGTCTCAAGGGCGGATGCAGGGAATGGGACAGGCTTGAACAGCACGGGGGTGGGTTCCCTGCTGCCCAGGGTGAGGACTCCTGTCCTTGGCAGAGAAACATGCCTGCCTCCCAAGGCCCAGGGTGGAAAAAGAGGCAGACCGGCCAGGACCATAAGTAGGTGTGAATTCTGAATTCAGGCTACTAATGTGGTACAGTGACCCAAGCCAAAAATATTAAAACAAGAGCTCTCGTTTTAATGAAAGGTATAGAGCCCCTGGCGGGGACACATTCAAAATTGCCTCCTAGCTATGCCAACCCAACTCAGGTTTAGGAGGCTAATAAAGGCTGCAGGAGTTGAAGACCAATACTATCAACTTAGAAGCACAGAGCCTGCAACGGGATGAGGACAATCGTGACGTTTTTAGACAATGAAATATGATCTCTGAAAGAAGGAAATTCAACATGAAAGAGTGGCATACCAAGAAAAGAAAAAGACCAAGTAAATTGTTAAATATGAGTTAGCCTTGCTTGGTTATAAAAAGAAATAACTTTTGAGAAAGGAAAACAGGTGGGACCAAAACGATAATGAACAAAGTGTGGGAAACGGGTAAGATCAGAATCAAATCCGTTAATGCTGACAAGAAACATACTTAAAGCGAAATGACATAGTTGAAAATATCATGGTAGGAAAGTACATACTAAACAAGCACTAATCAAGAAAAGCTGCTATAGAAATAGTATTAGATTAATAAATTTAATTATGTCAAATATTATATTATATTAGATAAATTATATTAAAAAATATTAGAACAATAAAATCGATTGAGGGTCAAGAGCGTTGAAAGGTATAGATAGGGATAAAGTTTTTATGGTAAGATAAAAGTAATGATCATTACAGAGATGTAGAAAATATGAAATTGCTTGCATCTAAAAATATAGCTTGGAAACAGTGAAAAGAACTATAGAATTACATGGTGAAATTGACAGATCCACAATTTCAAAAGTACATTTCAATTCATACCTCTCAGAAACTGATAGACGAAAAATTAGTAGGGCAGTAAAAAAGTTGAAAAACACTTCTAAGGAGTGTGTGCATGTGTATAAATCAAAATGCCAACTTACAATATATATACATACATATGTGTGTATCTATATAACACATTGTTTGTGTTTTATAGATAATATGTAACATACTTATAAATATATTAATATATAACTATACATATTTATACATAAATGCACAAATACATAATTTATATACATAAATATACTTTCTAACCAACAAATAGAAACCACATTGTGTTCAAGTCCATATGGAACTTTTAAAAAAAGATTGACTACATATTAGGCCATAAAAAAGTTTTGATAAACCAAAGCCTCAATAGCAAACACATGATATGCTCTGCTCACAATCCTATTAATTTGAAATAAACAATAAAATCATAGTTAAAAGACTTGTAAAAAGAAACTTGACATAAACACATACACACACACACACACAAATCCTCCCTAAAATTCTGAAAATTTATAAGAAAATGTAAAAAAAAGGTCTATTTGATTTCAATATAGGAAAAGTATTCTTAGATAAGACAAAACAAACCCAAGGTACAAATTAAAAGATACGTAAGTTTAATAAATGAAATGAAAGATATCCCTACAGAGAAACAGAGACAGAGACTGATAGAAAGAAAGAGAAATAGAGAAGGAAGAAAAGAAAGAAAGGAGGAAGGAGGGAGGGATGGAGGAAAAGCAAACAGGCAGGCAGGCATGGTAATAAAAATTGAAAGATAGCTATAAACAGACAGAATATATGTACAGCACATATAGGAGATTGAAGACTAGTATGCACATTAAAGAACTTTTATACATCAATAAAAAAAGAACAAAGTGGTACTGTAATGTATTCATAGGGACATATATATAAAATAAAATATTTGTAAGAAATGCTTTATTATACTTACTTTGGGGAAGGGAAATAGAGACATGGGTCTGGGTAGGACTATACTTTCACTCTCTACTTACACACTTTTTTTTTTTTTAATGTGAAACACTTAAAGTCAACTTGGCAAAATGTTAATATTTGTTAATTTCAGTACACAAGGCATTTTCTCTGCTTTTTTTGTGTGTGTATTTTGTTAGATAATTCAAAATTTTAAAATTGGCAAGAAAGCAGAGAAAAAGTATTAACCATGTGCGTGTGTCCCCTTATTGCAGATTGTATGCCAACATCCCACCCCAGCAGGATTGATACATTTTTCTTGAAACAAATGAAAATTCCCCTTTCAATGGACTCAACTCATCAAAAATAAGTTCATATGCAAATATATGGCTGATGCATGTAATCCTCCAGCTAAAGGCAATAAAGCACATTGTTTTGCTATGAGCAATGCACAGACATAAGAAAATCAGAATGTGGAACTGTCTCTTGAAGAATAACAAATAGAAAAACAGGTGAGGACAAAGTACCAAGATATAGGAATCACAACCCCAATTTTTACAAAAGGAAGCGAGCATGAGTATGATAGCACAGCAAAGGAAGCCCATCCTCGGGTAAAATGGTGAGGAAGGGAACATTTGTTTTGGCATTCACGCACAGAAGACACTCTGGGGGGCGAGGGGTGTAACAGAGAACACACCTCAATTTGGCTCAAACAATGATGACAGGTGATTTTTTTCACCAAACAGGAAGGCAGGTGGTTCATGGGGGCTTGTCTGATATCATGAAGCTCCTTATGGGTCTCTGCTCTAGCAGCCTGGGAGTTAACCACCTTGGGCTGTTAGATTCCAGTCTCTTAGGTCAGAATTGGTTTGGAGACCCATTCCAGAACCAGTTACATGCAAGGAGGTGGAACCTATGGATTGCCGTAACATGTAAATGCATCAGATGTCGTTTCCGCTATGCCCTCCCTGGATCTCTTTCTTCCACTCTTCCCTTGTATTTAGCTTCTTCCATTTGCCGAAGGCCTTGTTTTGCTTCTTGTTATCAAAACTGAAGAGCAAATTCCCATCAATATTCGTTTGCTTATTAATTTATTTATTTAAATTTGGTCTTATCAACCGATAGGTCTACACTGATGGATGTCGGGCGTTAACCACCAAGATAGAATTGAGGAGTAGCAGGCAGTGAGATTTGAAGCTATCAGATGCTCCTCCCATTACCTGCCTCCTCTTACACCCTTCTATAAATCGTATTGTTGTAGAAAATTTGGCAGACACATAGGCCAAGGAAAAGCAGAGCTGTCTGCGATCCCAGAAAACCCAGAGTCAGGTGCCTTACATTTCACTGTGTTTTCTTAAAACAGGGATTCCCATTTGGGAAATGCTTCATGGTATTTGTTTGGAGAATACGTTGGACTTCTGTCAATATTCAATATATTCCAGTACAAATAGGGAAAGTTTTTGTTTTTCATACGAGCTTGATTCAATTTTTCCTTTCCCTACTCAAGGAACATGTTGGTGCCTATCTGTTGAGTCAGCACTAAATCCCCCGTGAACTGACATCCAAACTCTGAGGGATTAGGGCTCACTCCACAGTGTCTGGCTTCCTTGCAACCCTGAGGACCCAAATTGGGAGAACCACCAGAGCTCACGGGAACCAACTTGCCTTGGTGACTAATGCAGAACTTTCTCTCCTGAAACCTAGAGACAGCAAAGGGGTGTGACTGGAAAAGAGCACTTTCCCTGACAAGAGCAGTGATGGAAACTCTTATGTCAGTGAGCTTCATTCTCTGTGCTAAGAGCACCCCATTGGGCCGAAGCTCAACCCCCTTTCGAAGCAGAAGATCCAGCATCTGTGAGCTGTCAGTGTGACAGCCCTGTGGTGCCAGGTTGAAAAATTACTCCAGCTTTCAGCTGGTCACGGGTTTACACTTTGCAAACTATCCCTTCCGATCATCTTTGCCATTGTTCCCCAAGAAAGGAATGCTTGAAGCCAACATCACTACGCTTTGATGCATTTCTGTTCACAGCTATCATTCTGAATATGTGGACCAAAGTCAAAGGCAGTCAGACCTACCTGCCAGAAACTCCTTGAGAGATTGTCCCCTTCATGGCTCATTCCTTCAGTGGTCATCTGGAGTAGGATTAAAACTGCCCTTCTCACTTCTTTTCACTTTGGGTTATTTTACCAGAAAGCTACTGTTTTAACACTGAATGGTCCTTAAATAATCTCCAGTGAGCAAATGGATGAAATATATTATCTTTGTAGAATTGGAGATGCTCAGGTAGATACAACTTGACTTCCCTGCTTCATTTCAGTCAGATGCCAGTGGTGCTTAGGTCAACAAGAGGATCCAAGTGGGTGGAAATGGTAGTTACATAAGGTCACACAGCCCTGAGCTTCAGTCCTTATTCACTGGCTGTGTAGATGTGGGTAGATGTGGGTAGATGTGTTAGTCTTTTTCAGCCTTTATTTTCTTGTCTCTAAAATGGCAGTAAGAATATCTGCTAAATAGATTGTGTGACTTCAAAATAAAATAATGGATATCAAGTACCCACCATTTTTAGAATCTGCCATGGATGACTTATGTAGTAAACGTTAGCTGCCCCATCATCTCTGTGTGACACCATGATCATAGCCATTGTACAATCCATAGAGAGAGCATGAAATTTTACAAGGCTAATATGATTCACAAACTAGTGGTTCAAGAGGCCAAAGAGCAGCCAAATCTCAAGTATTCCTTCTTCAAAGACCTAAAAATCAGTGCCTTAGCCAGGTTTTTAAATGGCAACAAAAATACACCAGTAGCATTCAAAGGAAAGGTTGGTGGCTGCGGTCTCTGCGGTCATTGAAAGAGAAGCCAAGTTTTCCAGAATATACAGGTCCCTGAGATGCCACACCAGGTAGTTCCCAGTTTTGCAACCTATAAAAGCACTAGAAGTGATCAGAAACATCAACAATGTCTCTTGCTTCTCTACTTTGGAGATATGTAGATGATGCAGCCAAAGATATCCATGGTAGTAAACACTTATCCACTCCACTCTACCTTGAAGACCCCTGAGGTAGAAGCAATCTTTGGTATTGGCCATTTTGGTTTCTCCTTGTTAAGAAAGCAGTGGCAGAAAGTCACAAATGCTAAGCACCAATTACATATGACAATGAATAAGACAATCGCAATATAAAAGGTAACATAATAAGAAGTAATCTGGGGAGGCAGTAAGAGGTAGGGGAACAGTTTACCACCATTAGAACCACAGCCCAAAAAAGTTGGCCAAGACCTATGTGTCAAACTGAAACAGGCAACTGCCGGCTAACATAAATGATTGAAGAGGACGCCTAGTGTCTTAAAATAATAGGCAAAATGTCCAGAATACAATAGAAAATTAGACCTCATGTACTCATCATGCCAAGAACCGAAGAAATTGCTGCCCGAAAGAGAAAAAGCAATCAACAGACACCACACAGAGGTAAAACAGATGCTGGAATTATTTGACAAGGATTTTAGAATAGTCATCATAAAAATGCTTCACTAATCAACTATAAATTCTCCTAGAACAAATTTTAAAAAGAAACATCTCATTGAAGAAACAAGAGTTATAAAAAAGAACAAAATGGAAATTATGGAACCACAAAATACAGAAATTTAAAAACTTGCAAGATAGTTCAATAGTTAAGTGGAGAGGACAGAAGATAAAATCATTAAATTTGAGAATTTTTCACTGAAGTTCACTAAATCTGAACAACAGAGAAAATAGACCGGAAAAAAAGGCAAACACCATTGTGATGTCTGTTTTACGGTCCTCAGGCATTTTCAATGATTTTGAGGTTCATTAACTTTCGTGCAGGTGTGGCTCAACCTTAAAGAGTAGAATGACAATCAAGAAAGCATCAGCTTTTCTTTGCTAAAATGCTAAATACTTTTGCCTACAGCATTGGTCAGGATCTTAGAAAAAGGCAGGGTCACCTTGTGGCTCCCAAGATTAGCATTCAGAAAGGGCTGTTGTTGCTTAATCCCCAGACACAGAAGCCACCCAGAGTTTATTGTTTTTCCCTTGTTTTGGGATGTGAGTATGTGTGTGTCAGGATGTGAGCGTTCAAACACATGTTCTGGACACCAAAACACACAGATGGCCTTGGCCTTAAGCTTCAGCTCTGTCTGTTCCACACCCTGACATTGAAACAAATGTCTTCTGGAATAAGATCCTATTCCCTAGATTCCTAGTTGAACGAGATTTTTAAACTTGTGAATTCTGCTTATTCTGAACCTTGAAAAAGATTAGAAATAATCAAATCAACCAAGTATTGTTGTCCTCAATGTCACTGTCCGTTAAGCACTAAAACTTAAACAATGAACCTTGTAGAAGTCAGGGTCATGGGCCAGCCTGTGGATGATCTAGTTTGCAATAGTGAACAGACAATGTTTGCTTGGAGCTCTGTCAAGTGTACTTCACGGAGAGGGAGGGATAGGAAGATGAACCCTCAGCAATGTGTCCATTTAAGTTAAATGGTGCTTTCAGCAATTTAAGTTATTAATTTTTACAAACATCTTCTCATTTTATCTTCTCTAAGATTCTGCATATAAGTGAATAGAAAGAGCATAGAAGTATTTGGCAGTTTGTCTAAGGTTGTCTAAGTTTGGCTCGTTATTTCACTGATTCATTTATTTATTCACTTATTCATACATTCATCATTTACTAGTCTTATTTTGTGCTGGCCACTATACCACCTTTTTTGTGCTGTCATATACTTGTTAGAAGAGCAAGTAAGGCTCTTTCATGAAATTCATGCATTAGGGCAGAAGATAGGTATAAATCAAGTATATGAATAATCACACCAATAGTTGAATAATAACAGACTGAGATAAATCCCATGAAGAAATATGATACATTCTTAGAAGACATACCACATAGAAATAGGACTTAAACTCATCAGGTCTTTGAGAAGATGATGAAGGACTCGAGATGGACTTCCAGATGGAAGGCCTAGAGCATGAAAAGGCCTCAGAGAGGCGGGGATTATGGCACTTCTGAAAAATTAAAACAAGACCAGTGTGGCTGAGGTCAGAGAGCGGCTTGGAGGGGAAAGCAAGAGGAGAATGATGAAATGGGTAGATCATGCAGGACCACCTTCAGAATCTTGTCATGATTCTCATGATGCCATAAACATCTCTTAGCTGGGGAGCCTCCAACTCTTGATTTGGCCTCAGATCATGATATCAGGGCTGTGAAATTGAGCCCTCCATTGGGCCCTGCTTAAGCCTGCTTAAGATTCTCTCTCACTTTCCTTCTGTTCCTGTCCTCCTCACCTCCCCCAAAAAAGAACTCCCAGCTGCCAGATGGACAGTGTCTTAGAAGCAATATCTGTTACTATTATCAGCTTTTCTAGGAAGAATAGTTGAGAGCTTTAACAATGTTATTGGCAGTATGGGTAGAGACGTCTGTATAGATTTCAAGATTGTTTAGGGGACAGAATCAATAGCATTTAGTGAGGAGCTGGGCATCAAGAAATGAAGGAAAGGAAAATACAAATGATTCCTAGTTTTTTGTCCTATGAGATTGAATAGATTCAAGTATCATTAACAGAAATAACACCAGATGAAGGCTGGGTTGGGGTACAAAGACATTCAAAGTTTGGTTCTGATTTGGACATGTTAAGATCCATGTGGCAGGGCTCCAAATGGAGATTTTGAGTAGCTAGTTAATCTCGCAGAGAAGAGGCTCTGGATGAAAGACATCTATGAGTCATCAACATTTAGATGGTGCCTAAAGCTAGGGATGTGGACGTGATTGTCTTGCAGAGTGGTCGTGAGGAAAGATAGGACCTCTGTCATAGCTTGGAGGAACTCCATTTGGATGGGCTATGTGCAGGAGGAGACACCTGGCAAGGCTACTGAGAAAGAGACGCCAGAGGATGAAAGGGAATATAGAGAATGTTGTGCCCTGAAGGCCAGGGAAAGTGTATCCAGAAGGAGAGTGAGCAGTGTTGAAAGCTGTGGTCAGGTTAGGGGAAGACCGAAGATGTCCTATTAAGTATGGTGATGTGGTTCTCAGCCCCTCAACTTGATCCTTCCAACTGCTTTTAAATATTAAGACTCTCCTTTTAAAGGAAGACTTCCACATTCCACATCTCCCTCCAAAGACCACTCTAGTGGTCTCTCTCTCTTCCTGTACAACCAAACTTGTTGAAAAAATTTTCTGTGGTCTACTTCCCCCTTTCCCTCTGACTTCCACTCTCTCAAACAAAGCCTCTTGCCCACCATCCTACCAATATGCCTCTCCTACTTTGTTATACTCTCCGCATTTTACATTATAGTGGAGTTTTGCGTGGAAAATTCTAATTTACATATCTAAATTCATAAATATTTTTATTTTTTATCTGTACTGGATAACCTTACTTAGATAGGCCTTTCACAATTCAGATGTATAAAAAATTCACTATTATCTATTTTATTTAAAAATTTTTTACTAATATCTATTTTAATTATTTTATATTTATATTTGAATCATCAGTAATTAAATTTGATATAAAGTATGAGATAAGGATTTAACCTTATAAAGGTTCTGGTCACCAAGTCCACCTTGGGGGTCAGGAAGGGGTTTTCCCATACCAATAAACAACTCTCCAAATCTAGCTGAGTATCCTACAATTTAACTCAATTCCAACACTATCTACCTCAGTCCTGTAGGATGCCACCCACTTCTTTAGCCACCAGTTATCTGTGCTTCTGATCTGCCAGCTATGGATTGGAGTTTCCAATGACCCTCTCCTTGGGTTCTGATTGATTTGCTAGAGAGGCTCACAGAACTTGGAGAAACATTTTACTTACTAGATTACTGGTCTTTTATAAAAAGATGTAATTCTGGAGCAGCCAGAAGGAAGAGATGTATAGGACAAGGTAGAGGGAAAGGGTGAGTAACCTCCATGTTTTTTCCAAGGGGTGCCCCTTTGTCCAAATATCTAGGTGTTCATCAGCCCAGAAGGTTTCCTAATCCCACCCATTTGGTTTTGTATGGGAGCTTTGTTACCAAGACATGACTGATTAAATCATTGGTCATTGCTGATTGATTCAACCTCCAGCCTCTCTCTCCCCTCCCCAGTGAATCTGCAAGTTCCAACCTTCCAATCACAAGGTTGTTTCTCCTGGCAACCAGGTCCCATCCTTAAGTGACCTAAGGGGCAGGCCAATAGTCACTTCATTAACATAACAAAAACCATCTTTCTCACTCTCACCACTTAGGAAATTCCAACTGTTTTAGAAGCACTGTGGTAGAAACTGGAGAAAGACCAAATACGTATTTCTTATTAAAATCACAATATCACCCTTGCTTGGCTCTAAATAGCTAGATAGTAGTCTCAGAAACATATCCTGAATGTGCTCCTCCCTAATTTGAAATAGCCTCTTTATTGCTCCTCCTTCTTCGGTGTTCTCAAAGTGAACTGTTCAAAACTCTCTTTTTCACCCTCGGGAGGCAACAAATCAATAAGAACTGGAAAGACAAAACTAGAATATTGAAAAAATCAACAATCTTGAACACAGTGTCTAGAACGCACAAAGCATTACACTCTTGGTGTTTAGTTGTCCTGACAAAAATGATAAAAAAGAGAGAAATGGGAACCTGGGTGGCTCAGTGGGTTAAAGCCTCTGCTTTCGGCTCAGGTCATGATCCCAGGGTCCTGGGATCGAGTCCCGTATCGGGCTCTCTGCTCAACAGGGAGCCTGCTTCCTCCTCTCTCTCTGCCTGCCTCTCTGCCTACTTGTGATCTCTGTCTGTCAAATAAATAAATAAAATCTTTTAAAAAAAAAGAGAGAGAGAGAAATGGCCTAAAAATTAATAGTTTCCAGTAGCATTGACATGAAAAAGGCACACACACACACACACACACACACCCCTCCTTGGAGGTAATTTCTTTTCTTTTCTTTCTTTCTTTCTTTCTTTCTTTCTTTCTTTCTTTTTTTTTTTTTCAGTAACTGACCTTTTATCATTTGTTTTTTTGACTTGTCTGCAACCTGAACATATCATGTGGAAGACCCAATATCTTAAAAAAGTTTATTAAATTCTTACTTTGAGTTTACCTGAAGTAATTTCTAAATCACTGACTTTAGTGTTTCTAGACCAAAATACTCCACAGTATTAGTAATTCTTGGCCTCTTCTTTATTATATTGTGAGTCAGTTAAGGTCAGTGACTTGTCCATCTCCTTGCACTGTGGCCTCTATAGCACAGAGCTCTGTGCCAGGAAAAAACTGTACTTTGATGATTCATTCCCTTTTATTGAGTGTGTAGTGATAGGCCAAATCCTATACCAGTAGAGTGAAGAAGACAGATGTGCCATTAAGGCATAGGATAGTTTTCAAAGGAGAAAAAAGACAAATATGTATATGATTAAATAAAATAAAAGTGTGCAATGGACAGAATGTTTGTGTTTCCCCCAAATTCATACGTTGTAACCCTAGTCCCCATGTGATGCTATTAGGAGATGGGACTTTGGGAGATAATTATTAGGTAGTGACAGTGGAACCCTTGTGAATGACATTAGTGCCTTTGTAAATAAGAGGCCAGTGAGCTAACCAGCTCTCTTTCCACCATGTGAGGATAGGCAAGAAAGCAGCTGTCTAAAACCCGGGAGAAGGCCCTCATCATGAGTCCAACCATGCTGCCACCTTAATCTAGGACTTCCAGCTTCCAGAACTATGAGAAATAAATGCTTGTTACTTACGCCACCCAGTCTGGGTTGATTTGCTATAGCGGATTTGTTAAAGCGAAAACAGATTATTTATATATACATTTAGAAATTACTACGCATATGAAGATTACAATGTGACTAGAAGGGAAGGGAAGGAGTCCCTTCCCTTACTAAGCATGGATGACTAGCACAAGAGCTGACAGTTGAGGTGTCTCATGCAAAGAAGTGGGAATTTTGTAGGTGGAGAGGAGAAGAGAGGTGCACAAGGTACAGAAATGCCAGAAGAATGAAATGGAGAAACAGGGGAGTCCCACAGGCCTTGGTTTCTTGGGGCTGGAAGAGCTGGGGAGGAGCAGGGCAGCCCCACATGGGGGAACTCTAGGTCCCAGGCTGAACTTTGACCTTCATCTCAGAGACCTCCAAGAAAGCTGAGGTGGGATCAGAGCTGTGGTTTTGCTCTATCACCATATCCATGGAGAAGGAAATGTGGGAGGGAACTAGAGAGAGGAATAGATTTGGGGGCATTCTGTATTAACACAGGGAGGAAAGCTTAAATTTAAATGGAATCCAAATACTTCTAAGGTGCTCTACATCTGATCCCAGATATCTTGCTGCATTATTACACCGGTCCCTGAATTTGTGTTCCTGCTTTTGTCCTTGTTTCTTGCAGTTCTTCTTTTAAAAACTTTTCTTTTAATTAAGACTTCATATTTTTAGAACAGTTTTGGTTTCAAAGCAAAATTGAGGGGAAGATACAGAGAAACACTCCAAACCTCTTATGCCTACACAAGCATAGCTCCTCTCCCATTGTTAGCATACCCACCAGAGTGATCCATTTGTTACAGCTGATGAACTTATACTGATACATCCTCATTACCCAAAGTCCCTGGTTTACAGTTCACTGTTGTTGTATATTCTATGGATTTGGACAAATGTATAATGATGTGCACCCATCATTTTTGTACTCTACAGAGTATTTTCACTGCACTAAAAATCCACTGTGCTCTGCCTATTCCTCTTTCCCCTGACCCCAACCCCCAACAGCCACTGTCTTCCTAGTTTTGCCTTTTCTAGTATGTCATAGAATCAGCATCATACAATCTGTAGCCTTTTCAGATAGGCTGCTCTCACTGAGGAATATGCATTTAAGCATCCTCCATGTCTTTTCATGTCTTGATAATCAGGCGCACATAGTTTTGGAAATTAATTAAAAAAACAAACAACCAACAAACTGTCCTCTTCTCAAACGTTTCCTTTACCTAAATCCCCGGAATTTTGTTGTGTCTTTGGATTAAGAGTTACCAACATGGGGAATATTTTTTTTAGACGTCATATTGTGGGAAAAGAGTCAGTTCTCAGTGTACTTGGCATGCACTGAGTTTATCTGATTTCCTCCTGGCCTGGGATGCTCTGAGCCTCCAAGAGCCCGGGGAACTCAGAGAGTGAAGTTTGAGCAGGAAACCAAAGCAAATTTATCCTCATTCATCATTTTGATCACTTTGCCCGTAGCTGAACCTGCTTGAAAAGCTCTGGGTAAAAATTGAAATTAAAAATAATAAAGAATTTTCAAAAAGCATTTTCTAGCAGAATTGTATTTTATAATTTCTGGTTTGTTTTTCCAATTTCCTTTGGAGGAAACAAAATTGCAAAAAATATTATTAAATACCAGGAGTAATATACAAAACAATATAATTACATACACGTATATACATGTATATATATATTTGTATTGTTGTAAAATTCATTTTTCAGTTCCACTTAGTAAATGCCTCATCTGAAGAGAGATGCATGCTTATATAGGAAGAGAAATCTGCCTTCTTGTGAGGAGCAGACACACAGTTAACTTTGAGACAAGGAAGGTGTAGTGTTCTCTTTTTAAATTAAAAAAAAACAACAACAACACAAAATAGAGCCAGAAGACAAAGAATACATAGAATATAACAGTAAGCTATATGAGCATGTGTACTATGTTAGAGCTTAAAGGGTGGGAAGGTCTTTTTCGTTATACATCAAGAAAAATTGTGGAAACATTTTGGAATGGATGAAACAGATATTCCTGGACATTCTGTTCAGCCACACTGACATGTTATCTGATTCTACAGGGGCCTGCATCGTTGAGCCATTCTATAAATCTGGAAGTTGTGGAAAGCTTCTGCTAATGTGAATGAATTTCATGTCATGGAATACAATTGACTATCATCCTGTGACTATCGACAAGTTCTGTATCTGTTTATAAACTTATTTCAGTGTTTCTGATGGCACACATATCCACGTGTGTTGTGTAAACTCTCTCTTGAATAACTGTAACATCTTATTGGTTCCCTCATTATTTCATGATGAAGAAAATCTTTGATAAGTATTTATATTTTATATTTGGTTCAAGTCACATTTTAGCTTCTTAAAATATTTATTTAACACCCCAAAAGCATGCTGTTGAGTGTAATTCCTTATCTTCTATGCATTCTGGCTGGAGGTTAAGGTGGGTGAAATGAGAATAGGAGGGAATAGTCTATTAGGATCCCCTCTTGCTGGCCAAATTGTCCTCTCTACTCCTCCAGGTAAAAGACAAAAAAAAAGTCATAAATGAAGATCTAGAACCCTGCTTCTCAAAGTGTGGTCTGCTGATGACCAGCATCTACATCTGCCTTTTGTTAGAAATGAAGAATCTCAGGACTCACTCCAGACTGACTTTGTTTAATAATAGCCTCAGGTGGTTTGGACTCCCACTGAAGTTTAAAAAGTGCTGATCCAGAACAGGGTTACCACATCATTCTCAGCTTTGGTGCTTCTGCATCTTAGTACCTGCCTGAGACAGAGGTATAGAGTCCAAGCAGACAGCAGCAATAAGAAAATATATTAACCAGGAAAACTTAATTTTTCTTTGGTTAGATAAAATAATTGGCATAGCTCTAAGCCTCCAAGTTTTTTGTAAGAGTTGGTCTTGAATGGTCAAAGAGACAAAAGGTAATGGGATCAACAGAGGGATGGATGATAGTTGAGAGATGATAGATGTCAGATAGATAGATGATAGATAGATAGATTATCTCCTAGAAGTCCCAAATGCTTTGTAGATGCAGGCTGTCTTCCCTCCACGTTGGTTCAATCACACTCAAGACCTTTGGCCTTGCCACCCATCTTTGGGTTCTTCTGCTCTTGAATTTGAGAATTCAACTTGATCTCCTTGACATTCTCTGAAGACTTTGCTGCTGCCATCTATGTGACTTTTGTTGGTAGACTTGACTAGGCTGTCCTTGCCTGGCTTGGCCTCCACACCCATGGGTGGGTTCTGATCTCAACCTTCCAAGTAGAGGAGACCACCATGACCTCTAGGACTACAGTTCAAGAGACAAGAGCACCTGTGGAAATCAGCCATGGCTCCCATAGACAAGGGCACTTTATAGATTTCCTTCACCTAAAGCACTGTCTTTCCAAGTAAAACTCCTTGACTTGTCATGTATAAGAATTGTATGATATTTATGAGCATCTCTGGCCTTTACCCACTACATGCCAATTCCCTCCTCCCTGTTGTGACAACCCAAAACATCACCAGGCATTGTCCAATGTTCCCAGAGAGGTAGGCAAAGTCACCCTTGGTGGAGAGTCACTCTCTTTGTGTGCGAGGTTGCTATTACTGTATTTACAATCTTAATCTTGGAAACACTTAGGAAATTCCAACATCTGACCCAGGGGCTCACATGAAAGAGGCACTTGCGTGTCCCCAGTATACTTCTATTCTGGATTCATGGGTGCTTAGCAAAATAAAAACTCATTGGTGTTGTTTTATTTTATTGCTATGCTCTAGGGAAAATGCAAAGTGATCTGGTGTGCATGAAGGAGATAGAAAGATGTATTTTCAAAACACAATTAGAATGGGGAGAAATCGCATGCAATTGTGTTGAAGAATGCCCTGCTTAACATGCACTTGGCATAACAGAGCCAGCAGGTTGCAAATTATGGAATATAGATTTTCATTATCAGGTCTGCATAATGTATTTCTTACACTTAAAGATTCAAATTTGAGGGCTGGTGGAAAGTATGTAAATTGTTTGGTGCTGTAACTAAGGCTTAACATTTTTTACCTCGAGTTTTTATTGCCGTTTCCTTAATTTAAACACATCTAGTACATTTGCATTTTTTTCAATTGCTCTTTTTTCTGGCATGTTGCTATCATGGTCCCTGCCATGGGCTATCAACAGAGTATGGAAAATAATTTCATGGTACTTGCAAGGCTGGAGAGAGCAGAGGCAGGGGGGTCTGGCAATCTCTAGCTTGGGCACACCCACTGTGATGACTGGGAAAAGCATGGAACCTGTTTTCTCATTAGCTGGAAGGAAACAGGGGGTGGGGGGAGGCAATTGCTACTCATTCTCTAGTTCCTATCTGACTCTTTGGACTTTGTCAAAGTCAATCACATGACCATTTTAAAGTACTTTAAAAAAAAAATTCAGTTCACTATTTCTTTTGCTTTGTAGAACATATGCCATCTGGCTCTTATTTTTGCCAGCAAACTTTCTGTCTTAGTTCATACCTTAGATTACCACTTAGAAGCTGGAATACTTAATTTTTAACCAGGATGATGGTCAAAATATGTAAAAGTGGTGAGGAATGACCAGATGGGAGCATAAGCCAGGAGCAGACACTGAAGATACTTGCTGTGCCAGGGGCTTTGAGTCACTGGATCATGAGGAACAAGAAGGGGAAACGGCCAAGGGGAAGTCAACAGTCAAAGGGGAGGTGACCCAAAGTGGACCTGCCTGGAGCAGCCAGAGTGGAGATTAGGGTCAGGTGTCTTTTACCAACAATATGGGAGTATTTGCATGTCTCAATGGGACAGTATTCTGGGACAGGCATAGACTGTGTACCGAGCCTGGTTAAGCTGCACTTGCACTAATACAAAATGAAAATCAAAACAGTGTTTATTTGATATGGTTATTGGGGTCCTTAACCAAGATTTGCAAGCAAGGCACGTAGCAGAGGGGCTGGCATGGCATAAATGTTCAATAAATACTAGCTAATGTGATTATCCTGCTATTGCCTACTCCCCATCTCTTTATGCATTCCTGTTGCCTTTTTCTACCCGCATGTCTTGTCTGTCCTTCTGGCTCTATTTCTCCGTTCTCTCATTGCTGTTCAGAATTTTCTCATGTCTCTTATTTTGTTTCTGTCCTTTCACATTTCCCTATTACATTCCTCTTTTCCCATTAGTATTTTGTCATGCATTTCACCCAAATGTACATGAGGAGTGAACGTGAGTAAATGAAATGGGGATACAAGGCACAAGACGATTTTTAAAAGTAATGAAGTTCTGCAAGTGAAAATGGGTAGAGCGGGATACTCCATTGGCATAGTAAGTAGGGTTCAGTCCTTCTGAATTCTGCATACGTGAATGCGTATGAGTTCTATATGGGTGGGGATGGAGGGAGATGACCCAAAGGAGGATATCTGTGGTGTTGTGTCAGGCCAAAAATTAAACTACGGGAAACTAGCATTCACATCCCCAGACTCTAGTCAGATGCCAACAAAGAGAAAGTCTAGGCATGAAAGTTGAGGGAAGTTGTTTTTAGAAGGACTCTATGAAACTCAGGGACAAGGAGTGGAAAATTTAAGCTTAGGTGACAATGGACCATCCCAAACTGGAGACAAGATCCTTCCAGCAGATGCTGGCATGAGCCTGTGCTGCGCGGTCATGAAGAAGGGAGTACAGTGCCCCTGGTGCCTTTTCAGGACCGAAGTTAACTTGTTTGTATCTATACTCAGATTACCTGAAGTTGTGGAGGCAGATCCAAAAGAGAAAACATATACTGATTTCTATTACTAATCTCCCTTAACCCCCCCCCCAAAAATCACAATTCCGTATGTTTAAGGAGAGGCCAGGGAATCTGCATTTTAAACATACACCCTCCCTACTCCTAGATCCTTGGAATGCAGGCAAGGGCTCTAGGGACCATACACTTAGACCCATGGGAAATGTACCCAACTGAAAAATCACTATTCTTTATTTTTTTCCTTCCTTTTAAAAAATTTATTGTTTTTCCCACTTCAGTGGAGAATTAATTGACATACATGAAGAAACCACTATTCTGAGGGACCTTATAAGTGAAAATCTTGAAAGATAGAAAAGATGGGTGGAAAAGGAACTCGAAGTTGATTGAACTCGAAATCCAGCTGGCAGTTGTTGGCAGGTTTCATCTTCCAAAGTTCTCTGTTTACTTGTAAAATGTGAGCTTAAAAAAAAAAAAAAAGTGAGCTTTCCTTGACTTTGACTGAGTTTGGGTCGGATGATGACATCAACATTGGTGATATCATTGAATATAAGTAAAAAGTTAAAAATGGAACTACCAAATGATCTAGCAATTACACTTCTGGGTATGTATTTAAAGGAAGCAAAAATGCAAACTTGAAAAGATCTGTGTACCTCCATATTCTCTGAAGCAAGACAACCATGAATTTATAATTTATAATAGCCAAGACATGGAAACAGCCTGAATGCCCACTGATATATGAATGGATAAAGATAATGTAACACACACACATGCACACACACACACACACACACACACTGGCATATGAGTCATAAAAAAGGAAATCCTGCCATTTTTGATAACATGGATAGACCCAGAGGGCATTATGCTGAGTGAAATCAGTCAGAGAAGGACAAACACTGTATGATCTCACTTAATGTGGAATCTACAACAAACAAACAGAAGCTCAACTCCTTGATAACAGAGAATAGACTGGACGATGCCAGAGGCAGAGAGTAGAGAAGTCGAGCTTCTACTGAAAAACGGTATGTGTGCTAGCTTCCCTAATGTTACATTTCTGTTGTTAAGAAGGAAACATGAGTCAAAAGGAATGTAATTCTGATTCCTTTCAGAGGATGTTCATTAAACAGCCTTTACTCTTTGCTTCTCTACTCTGAGTATGAATTTGTGAGTTGTTAATGGTCCACAGGACCTGTGCAGTATCTTGCATTCTGAGAAGTTCCATGGGTGAAGGGAGTCAAATGGTATAAATTTTCAGCTGTAAAATATAGTCTTGGAGATAATAATGTACAACATGGTGACCATAGTTAACAATACTGTATTGTACGTTTGGAAGTTGCTGAGAGAGTAGATCTTAAAAGTTCTCATCATACTCATGCACAAAAATGTGTGGTGATGGATATTATCTACACTTACTGTGGCCATCACCTCACAAATAAGAAATCATCATGTTGTTCACTTGAGGCTAATATAATGTTATATGTCAATTACACACACACACACACACACACACACACACACACACACACACAGAGAGAGAGAGAGAGACTGCTAAGATTTTGATGTTCTCCTCTTTCCTACAGGAAGAGACAAATATCACTCATTGTATCTGTTTCTTCAGACACAGGACAGTGTGACTATAGGAAAGTGAGGCAAGTTCATGGTTCACACCCATTTTTGTGGAATAGTGCAAAAAGTCCTTGACCGGGCCAGAAGTAATAAGACTGAATCCAAGACTCAGCTCCATCACTTGCTAAGTAGAATCTTGAACAAACCAGTGCTCTGCACTTCCAGCTTCCTCCCCACAAAATAAGGGAAGAGTCTTAGATAATATTTCATGTTGTTTCAAGATCTAATATCTTGTAATCCTAACTCATTCCTTCATTGCCTTTAAGGGCTGTTGAAAAATAAACAGTGATCAAAACGTTTAGTGACAATCTTCAGTGATAAAAAGCAAACCAGTACTGTACATCAATATCAGGGTGAAGGGGGAGGTGGAAAAAAATGGGGGTTGTCCTAGGGAGGGAGGGGGGGCATCCCAGCTGCTCTCATGATGAGGAAATAATCACTTAATGGCCGAGCAATTTGCAATGCAGCTGCTGGGGGTGTAAGGACACAGCTGTTCTAAAAACGAAAAAGAATTGGGCTCTTTCTTTTCCATATCCCATCGCTGATGAATTAGCAATGTAGTTTTAAAATAAATGATTAACTCCTAGTGAAGAATGTTCTTTAGAGTCCCTTGATGAGTCAGGGTCTGAAGGGTTGATGAAGTTTCAAAGCTTCCATTTTAGGAACGAGTCATAAAAGTAAGAGAATCTGACAGAAATAAAAGTCATGGGAAATGTACACCAACCCCCCCCACCTTGATACTGCTATAATTCCCGGTCATTATTTTTACTCCCTGGGGTAAAATAAAATCAAAGCAATAACAGCTCAGAGTAACTCTCTTTTTTTCTGGGCCACTGGGTTTCAAAGAAAAAAAAAAAGTTTCCATTCTTTGATGGCATCTGCTGGGCAAGCAGGGTGTCTGGTATATTTTCTCATGTGATCCTTCAAGTCATTTGAGAAGGTCTCATGGTCTCCACTGTGCAGATGACAAAACCCAGTCTAACTTTCTTTCTTGCCTGAGCTCACCCATCGTCAATGTCTGCAGTCATCTGGGAGAAGTTGAATTGTGAGTAGGGACACAGATTTTGGGCCAGCCTGTTTGAACCTGGCATTGCCACTGTGTGATCTGGGATAAGTCACTTAGCCCTCTGGAGCCTCACCTTCCACTCAGCACCGTGCCTAGCAGACTGTGATTATGGCAACGATTATTATTAATTCCACCTGACTTCAAAGCCCTTGCTCTTTTACTATATATTTCGGTGCTGAAAGTCACACATGTCTGGGGGAGAATTTTAAATTAAGCAAATAAATTCGAAAAACGGTATGTGTGCTAGCTTCCCTAATGTTACATTTCTGTTGTTAAGAAGGAAACATGAATCAAAAGGAATGTAATTCTGATTCCTTTCAGAGGATGTTCATCAAACGTCCTTTACTCTTTGCCTCTCTACTCTGAGTATTAACTTGTGGGTTGTCAATGGTCCAAGCAGGACCTGTGCAGTATCTTGCATCCTGAGGAGTTGCCAGAGTGTCTTTCAATAGACTCCTGCTGGAAGGAAGTAAATCATCACCTAATCTCATCATCTCCAGATTGAGCAAGATCTGCTATATTACAAATCTGCTTAGTCAAGGAGCAGCTCTCATGTCCTGCCTTCCTCCAGCTGTCTAAACAGTGCTCAGCTCCAAAACCTCTTTCTCCCACTTCCTCTGCAAATCCTGCCCTGAGGCCTTGAGGCCACATTGACCTTTCCAGGCTTCCAAGGTCCTTTGCATCTGTGCCACACATTTGCGAAATTGTTTTTATTATCTTGTATGGTCTTCTGGTTCATTTTCAACCCACATTAGTTTCTTGGGGTTGGGGACCATAGCAGCAATCATTTGTGGCTCTGGCAGAGTTTAGCATTATAAAAAAAGAGTAACAGAAGAATGATTATACACTCAGTTATTCCAAGTTGTTGATTTTATATGAGATTAGATGTAGCCATAAGGGAATTGGTAAACTAGGAAATAAATGAGAAGAAATCACCTAGACTATTACCCAAGGACACAAAGATTCAAAATATGGAAGAGTGTGAAGACATTTAGCAGATCGAGCCTTAACAACAACAACAACAACAACAATAATAAAAATTGTGGTCCCTGAAGAGAAGGAAAGAAACAATGAGAGATAATGACAGAGTTTTCCTTTATAAGACAAAAGCATTGATACACAGATTCAAGAAACTCAGTGGCATCCAAATAGGGTAACTAAAATGATTGGATTTGGTTATTGTTTTATAGTGTTAAAAGGTTAGTTTCACTCATTATTTCTTGTCCCCCATTGACATTTTCAAGTTTATCTTTGTTTCTCTACACTTGTAAGGATAGGAATATTTTAAAGATTATTTAACAACTCAACAACTAAATATTTTCATCATAAGCTTCTTACATTAATTGTTCTTTGGTTTTTTTTTTTCATGGTGACTTTGGCCCCTTTGTTATCTGGTTATCTTTGACAATGTGCTGGTCATCTCATATAAAACTTGTAGGAATAATTTGAATAAATATTTTACTTCAGGGAGGATTTGCATTTGCTTCTTCCTGGATCCTAAGTGAAATACTAGCTCAACTACATCTTCAGACAAATCCCAGGTTTGAGATTCACTGGGAGATCCGTCTGTTTTGAACCTTGGCTCCAGTCCCTCCCAAGAATTAGTCCTTCTCCTACACATTTTCATTCTATGTTGTCATTATGTTCCTCCATCACTGGGTCCTATAGACTCTCCATCCTATGACAGTGCTGTGTTATGTCTGTCCTCTTTCCTGCATGAAGTCACCAAAAATAGAGTTGATCTCTTAACTGTGCTTTTGACATTTTTATGGAACAGTGGAGATAAAAATCATGAAAAAGCAGTGCCCATTTGCATATACTTTTCTTGGTTTCCAATTTTGCTCTCTTCTTTTTCCTTTCCTTCCCCCTTCCTCCCCTCACCTTCTTATTTCCCCTTCCCCCTCTCCTCCCCTTCCCTCCCTCCCCTTCCTTCCCTCCCCTACTCTTCCCTTCCCTTCCCTTTTCCTCCTCTCCTCTCTTCTTCCCTCTTCTTCCTCTCTTTTTCCTTCCTTCCTTCCTTCCTTCCTTCCTTCCTTCCTTCCTTCCTTCCTCTTTCCTTCTTTTTTCTCCTACTCATATCCTGGTAATCCCTTACTATCTTGCAAGCAATCACTATTTCTTCAGTTTTTACTGAGTATGTGCTATTGTTTGCAATGAGCTTTGATCAAGTAATCTGTTATTATTATTTCTCTCAAATACTTTATGTCATACTACATAACAATTTATAATTAACAAATACAGTGGTTTTCCTGTATTTCCTGTATTTTATCTTCCTCCTTCCATTTTTATGTATACCCCCCGAGTTCACCATACCTCCAGCACCTAACATTGTGCCTGGCATGTAGTAGCTTCTAAATATTCTCAGTAAATGTCCTCTGAATAGGTGCAATTTATTCATCTCTAGGGTAGGAAAAATACTACCTACCTTGTTGGTTTATTGTAAGAATTATAATTTATAGACATGGATATAAGAAAGTAATTGTTGTAGATTATTATGGTTAAATAACAGCACATGTTAAGAAGTGACTGTTTTGAATGTGACTGATTATATAGCCTGCTGAATCTATCCTATTTCAAATGCCTTTGTTGCTTTCACTTTACTGAGAAGCTACACTTGCTTTGACCCTTTCCTCACACATTTGAAATCTTGGGCAACTGATATTGATTTATCTCTGCAGTGGTGGAAACGACCTTTCAAGGAAACATCATAAATATCTGCTGTCAGTTCGAATTTCTTTTGTTTTCAATGGTTCTGTTTTTAAAATTTTGCAGTATTTATGGTAACGAGCCAGTTTCCAGATGTGAATACTATGTCAAGTATTTGTTTTTCTAATATTTAATATTTGAAGTAGCCAGAATTTATTTTAAGACTTCTCTCTATGTCTTTTTTTTCCCCCTTAGTCTTTGTAGGGTGGAGTGGGAGATGCAAGAATAGGGATTTTGTCTCCCTATCTTGACCCGACATGGTAAGGACCACCATAGTGGTGTATGCAAAGAAGTATAGGGCTGGGGAGAGTGATTTATATATCTCAGCTTTCCCTTGGGCCTCACCATCCCCTGACAATCCTGCCAATTATTTGCTTTCCCTGATCATTTACAAGTGTAGGGATGATGACACTGCTTTTGGGTCCAGGAGTGTTCATGATTTTATTTTACTCAGCCCAGAAAACCCATAAATGTTCTTTGATGATGAAGAAGATGATGGCTACATGAAATATTACACTCTGAAATAGGACCAGCCATTTGGGATGGCAGAATTAATGTCAGCCCCTCTGACACTAGAGTTATTAATTTTCTCTTAGATGAAATGAATAGTTTGGACTTCATATTTTTCCTTCCTGAGCTAACATTTTTCACTCTATAACAAGATGTAAAATGGACCCTACCTGTCTCAGTTTGGGCTGAAGTTACAAAGATCAAGAATAAAATGATAGGGCACCTGGGTGGCTCAGTCGGTTAAGCAACTGCCTTCAGCTTGGGTCATGATCCCGGAGTCCTGGGATCAAGTCCCGCATCGGGCTCCCAACTCCACGGGGAGTCTGCTTCTCCCTCTCACCTTCTCCTCGCTCATGCTCTCTCTCACTGTCTCTCTCTCAAATAAATAAATAAAATATTTAAAAAAAAAGAATAAAATGATAGCTTCCATTTACCCTACAGGAAGCTACTAAACTACTAATGCTACTTGATCTTAATGGAGAACTGAGAGCATTTCAAGGGGGAGAATCTTGGTTGTCTAGTGCTGCTTGCATATTGCAGAAGTTTGACATCCTTGCACCATCCCCCTAGAAAACTTGCCATAGAACTCCCTGGGTAAAATGTCAACCCCAGAATGTACTTTACACATTTCCAAGTACACAGAAGAGAATAATGTTAATTTCCCATTAAGAACCACATTCCAGCTGATCATCAACCTCTACAGTGGAAACAGTTTGAAATTAAAAAGCAGAGAGACTTTCTTGGCAGAGTGTGCACTATCCACACTTCCAAAGGACAAGAATACATGGTGCTCCCTTCATCTACATCAGTTGAGAGTCTGAGAGAGCCTTTGGAAGACAAGCCATCTATTCCACAAGTGGGACAACCATGGAGACTGGTATGACATGAATTTTGAGTCACCTGAGTCCACATATGGGAAAAGTAGAAAGAGAGCTCAATTGAGAAACATGCTTGTCCAGTCTGGCAGATGTTCTACATAAGCACTTCTATTAAACCATTTAAAGAAATTCCAGGGAAGGAAAAGTGTCCTGAATCTTCAAGAAATCATTTGGGGTGATTTCTTATTCTAAATAAATAATCACTCTTTAAAAAAAATTATTTTGGTAAAACATACATAACAAAAAATTTATCATTTTAACCATTTTTATGTGTACAATTCTGTAGGTACTTAACCTTTACAGGGTTTTGAAACTATGAACACCATACATCTCCAGAACATTTTCATCTTCCAGACCTTAAACTCTGTACCCATGAAACACTAACTCCCTGTTCTAGCCCCTGGCAACCACCATTCTACTTCCTACCCATGAACTTGACTACTCAGTAAAATCCTATGAAGCAATACATTTACCCTGTGGATATTCTCCTTGAAACAAAGGAGAATGCTTTATATTTTAGTAGGAAAGTTAGAAAATAAGGGTACTAGCAGGTATGGGGTCCTTCCATATGAAAAGTTTGTTTCCTGGGGAAAGAAACCAAAGAAGATTCTGTCAACATTACCCCAAAATCTTAAAAACAGAAAGTGATAAGAAATTATGTCAAAGAAGGAGGACCAGAGCTGTTCCCAGGGCAGGTGGGGTAGTGTTTATCCCTTTAGATGATCTATTATAATCTGTGCAAGCCCCAAGTTCCTCAAGGAATAATTATTAGACACTCACTTTGATTTCATGATAGCCACAAATGTCACATGATGGATGCTACAGAAGCTCTGGAACCTAAGATAGAATTGGATTGCTTTTCATTGTTGTTTTTTGAGCCACTGGGTTCTTTATGTATTCCAGTCATGGATCCGTTATTAGATATATGATTTGAAAATATTTTCTCCCATTTCATGGGTTGCCTTTTCACTCTATAGATAGTGTCTATGGGTGTACGATTTCTAAAATTTTGATGAAGTCTAACTGATCTATTTTTTTTCTTTTCTTTCTTTTTTTTTTTTTGCCTTTACTTTTGGTATTATATTCAGGAAATCATTGCCAAATCCAATATAATGAAACTTTCCTCCTATGTTTTCTTCTGAGAGTTGTATACTTTTAACTCTTACACTTAGGTCTTTGGTATATTTTGAGTTAATTTTTGTACACAGTGTAAGGTAAGGATCTAAATTCATTCTTTTGTATGTGGATATCTAGTTTTCCCAACACCATTTGCTAAAGATAGCCCTTTCCATGTTGAGTGGTCTAGAAAATATTGTCTAAAGTCATTGAACCATATACACAAGGATTTATTTCTAGACTTGTTATTCTATTCCATTGTCCTGTATGTCTGTTTTTATGCCAGTGCCATAATGTATTAATTGCCAGAGCTTTGTAATAAACTTTAAAACCAGGAAATATGAGACCAACTTTGTTCTCTCTTTTCAAGGTTGTTTTGGCTACTCAGGGTCACTTGGGATTCCATATTAATTTTAGGATGGATTTTTCTCTTTCATCAAAAAATGCTGCTGGGGTTTTGATGGAGATTTCACTGACTGTATGTAGATCACTTTGGGTAGTCTTACAGCTTAACAATATTAAGTTTCTAAGCCACAGACCAAAATGTCTTTTCATTTATTTGTGTTTATGTTAATTTTCTGCAATGTTTTGTAGTTATCAGGGCATAATTTTTTTTTATCTCTTATATTAACTTTTTTCTTAAGTATGTATTATTCCTAAATATGTATGCTATGTAAATGGAATTATTTTCTCAATTTACTTTTCATATTGTTCATTGTTGATGCATAGGAATGCAACTGATTCTTACATGTTGATTTTGGATCTGTAATTTCACTGAATTTGTTTATTGGTTCTAACACATTTTTGTAGAATATTTAGGGGTTTTGTACATACAAGATCATGTCATATGCAGAGATAATTTCATTTATTCCTTTCTAATTTGTATGCTTTTTTTCCTTTTTCTTACCTAATTGCTGTGGCTATAACTTCTAGTACTATATTGCGTCTATGTAGCAAAACTGGGTAGACTTGTCTTATTCTTCATCTTAGAGATAAAGCTATTAGTCTTTTCCTGTTTTACGATGACAATAGCTGTGGGTTTCTCGTATATTACCTTTATTATATTGAGACAGTTTACTTGTATTCTTAATTTGTTGAGTCTTTTTCTCATGGAAGAGTATTGAATGTTGTCAAACACTTTTCCTTATTCAAGTGAGATGATCATGTGGCTTTGTTTCTTCATTCTGTTAACAGTGATTGTTTCTCATAGTTGGATAATCTTTGTATCACAGGAATAAATTCCACTTGGTGATTGTGTATAGTCCTTTTAACATGTTGCTGAATCTGATTTTCTTGTTATTTTTTTGAGGATTTTTGCATCAATACCCACCAAAGATTTTGGTCTTTATTTTCCTTTATTTATGAGGTCTTTGGCATTGATATCAGGGTAATGCTGACCTCATAGAATGAGTTAGGAAGTGTTCCTTTCTCCAATTTTTTGGAAAATCCTGAGAAGGATTGGTGTTATCTCATCTATAAATGATTGGTGTCATCTTCATCAATGAATCCATTTGGTCTTGGGCTTTTCTTTGATGGGAGGATCTTGGTTACTGATTTGGTCTCTTACTAATTTTAGATCTGTTCAGGTTTTCTCTTTCTTTGTGATTTATAGGAATTTCTCCTTCCATCTAGGCTATCCAATTTATTGGTTTATAATTGTTTCACTCTTATAGTCTTTTCAATTTATGGAGTATAAAGTCATGTCCCACTTTTGTTTCTAATTTTAGTTATTTGGTTTTTTTATTATTATTATGTTCAGTTAGCCACTGTATAGTACACCATTAGTTTTTGATGTAGTGTTCAGTGATTCATTAAGTACGTGTAATACCCAGTGCACATCACAACATGTGCCCTACTTAATACCCATCACCCTGTTACGCCCCCCCTCAACTTCCTCCCCTCTGATACACTCAGTTATTTTCCTGGGGTTCCTAATCTCTCATGGTTCATCTCCTTCTCTAATTTCTCCCCCTTTAGATTTCTCTTCCTTCCCCCATGGTCCTCCTTGCTATTGCTTATGTTCCACATATGAGTGAAACCACATGATAATTGTCTTTCTCTGCTGGACTTACTTCACTTACCATAATCCCCTCCACTTCCATCCATGTCCATGCAAATGGTGGGTATTCCTCCTTTCTGATGGATGAGTAATATTCCATCAAATATATGGACCACATCTTCTTTATCCATTCATCTGTTGAAGGGCATCTCAGCTCCTTCCACAGTTTGGCTATTGTGGACATAGTAGCTATGAACATTGGGGTCATGTGCCCCTTCTTTTCACTACATCTGTATCTTTGGGGTAAGTACCTAGAAGTGCAATTGCTGGGTTGTGAGGTAGCTCTATTTTTAACATCTTGAGGACACTCCATACTGTTTTCCAGAGTGGCTGTACCAGCTTGCATTTCGACCAACAGTGTAAGAGGGTTCCCCATTCTCCACATCCTCGCCAACATTTATTGTCTTGTTAATTTTGCCGTTCTAACTGGTGTAAGGTGGGTATCTCATTGTGGTTTTGATTTGTATTTCCCTGATGGCTAATGATGTGGAGCATTTTTTCATGTGTCTGTTTGCCATTTGTATATCTTTGGAGAAGTGTTTGTTCATGTCTTCCACCCATTTTTTTTTTTTTGACTAGGTTATTTATTTTTTGAATTTGAAGTTTGAGAAGTTCTTTACAGATCTTGGATATCAGCCCTTTATCTCTAATGTCATTTGCTAATATCTTTTCACAGTTCATGGGTTGCCTCTTAGTTTTGTTGACCATTGCCTTTGCTGTGCAGAAGCAATGTGGCAGGATACAAAATCAATGCATAGAAATTGGTTGCTTTTTTTATATACTAACAATGTAACTGTAGAAAGAGAAATTAAGGACTCAATTCCATTCACAATAGTAACAAAAACCATAGGATACCCAGGAATAAACTTTACCAAAGAGGTAAAGGATCTATACCCTAGAAACTACAGAACACTTATGAAAGAAATTGAAGAAGACACAAAAAGATGGAAAAACATTCCATGCTCATGGATTGGAAGAATAAACATTGTTAAAATGTGTATCCTTCCCAAAGCAATTTACACTTTCAATGACATCCCTATTAAAATACCATTGGTATTTTTCAAAGAACTGAAACAAACAATCCTAAAATTTGTATGGAACCAGAAAATATCCCAAATCACCAAGGGAATGATGAAAATGAAAAACAAAGCTGGAGGGTATCATTTTGCCTGACTTCAAGCTCTATTACAAAACTGCGATCACTTTTATTTCTTCCTTCAGATTCTGTCAATGTTCACTTCGTATATTGAGATCATATATGTTTATAATTATTACATCTTTGTGGTGAATTGTTCCATTTACCATTATGTAATGGCAATCTCTGTCACTTATAGCAATTTTTTCTTAGTCTATTTTGTCTGTAAATATTTTCTCTCCTCTTTTTTGGTTACTTATTTGCATGGAATATCTTTCTCCATCATTTCACAATCAACTTATGTGTGTCCTTGGATCTAAAATGAGTCTCTGCTTATAGTTGGAACCTATTATTTTAAAATCCATTCTGCCAATATATATCTTTTGATTGAGGAGTTAAATCTATTTTCATGTAAATTAATTACTTACAAAGAAACACTTAGTTTTACCATTTTGTTATTTGCAGTCTGTATGTCTTGTACAATTTCTATCTCTTATTTCTTCCCTTTTTCGCCTTTTGTGTTTAGTAGCTTTTTTTTTTTTAAGAGATTTTATTTATTAGAGAGAGAACACAAGCAGGGGGAGCAGCAGGCGGAGGGAGATGGAGAAACAGACTCCCCGCTGAGCAGGGAGCCCAATGCGGGGCTCAATCCCAGGTCCCTAGGATCATGACCTGAGCCAAAGGCAGACACTCAACTGACTGAGCCACGAAGGCACCCCTTAAGTTTTGTTTTTTGGTTTTGGGGTTTTCTTCCTTTTTTGTCTGAAAACATCCTTATTTCACCTTCATTTTGAGATATCGTTACCTTTATGTATTATTTTATCTTTCTCTGCTTATTCACTTATTTCACTTTCAATGTTGAATGATACCTCACTGGAATTTTTGGTTGGTGCATATTTTTCTCTCCATACCCTAAAGACGTCACTCCATTTTGCTGGCTTCCATTTTTTTGAGAAGGCAGCTATCAGTTTTGGCATTGCTTTCTTTTTTTTTTTTTTTAATTCTTTCTTTTTAAAATTTTTTTATTTATTATTATTATTTTTTATAAACATATTATGTATTTTTATCCCCAGGGGTACAGGTTTAGTAGCTATTTTTGGTAGTAACACATTTTGATTGTTTTCTCATTTCCTTTTGTCTATATTCTTTTTTTTTTTAAGATTTTATTTATTTATTTGACAGACAGAAATCACAAGTAGGCAGAGAGGCAGGCAGAGAGAGAGGAAGGGAAGCAGGCTCCCTGCTGAGCAGAGAGCCCGACGTGGGGCTCGATCCCAGGACCCTGGGATCATGACCTGAGCCGAAGGCAGAGGCTTTAACCCACTGAGCCACCCAGGAGCCCCTCCTTTTGTCTATATTCTACAAATATTTGCTTTGTGTTTATAAAAGAGATTACATATAAAGTCATGACAGTCTATCTTAAATTGATATCAACAACTTCAATTATATACAGAACTCTACTCCTTTATAGTTCTACCCTGCCCATTTTATAGTATGGATGTCACAAATTACATCTTTATAGATTTGTATTCATTAACATAGATTTATAATTATTTTTATTCATTTGTCTTTTAAATCCTGTAGGAATAAATTGAAGTTACAGCCAAAATGACAATAGTATGAGTTTTTATACTTGTCTGAATATCTGTTCATGTACTTTATATCTTTATTTGACTTTGAGTTACTGTCTAGGATCCTTTTCTTTCAACTTGAGGAACTCTCCTCAGCATTTCTTGTAGGGAAGGTCTAGTGGAATGGACCGCCTCAGTCTTTATTTGGGAATGTCTTAATTTTGCCCTCATTTTTAAAGAGCAGTTTTGCCAGATATAGAATTCTTGGTTGACAATTCCTTTCTTTTTTTTTTTTTTTTTCTTTCAGCATTGTAATTCTATCATTCCATTGCCTTCTGGCCTGTAAGTTTTCTGCTGAGAAATTCACCAGCAATCTTATTTAGGATACTTGTACATGATGCATTGTTTTTTTCTTGTTGCTTTCAAGATTCTCTCTTTGTCCTTCAACAGTTTGGGTGTAATGTGTCTCATTGAAAAATTGTAATGTGTCTCATTTATGTTTTTCCTGCTTGGAATTTGTTGGAGCTTCTTATATTTGCATATCCATGTAATCCCTCAAATTTGAGAGTTTGGGGCCATTATTTCTTCAAATAAACTCTCTACCCCTCTCTCTTCCTTTCTAGGTTCCCGTAGTGCATTTATGGTCCATTTGGTAGTATTCCATAAATTTCTTAGTCTCTGTTTGCTTTTTCATTATTTTTTTCTTTTTTATGCTTCAGATTCAAAATTTTCAAATTACATGTCTTCATGTTTGCTATTTCTTCTGCCTGATTGAAACTGTGTTTCTCGAGCTCTTTGAGCATATTTAAGACATTTGTTTTATTGTCTTTTCCTTGAAACTCAAAAGCTGGTATTTCCTATGTTCAGTTTCTGGAGATTTGTTTTGCTCTTCTGAATGGACCATGTTGCCATGTTTCTTTGTATGCCTTGGGATTGTTTATTGAAAATTGGGCACTAGAAAAACAGTACTTCTCCCAGTATTTGCTGACATGGAGACATAAGTTCTTTTTGGACCTTATAGGTCCTTTTTAGGACTTTTCTGGGGATGTTTGTCTGCTTTTTTAAATAACAAATTTTCCCATATGTGTATGTACTTTAAGTTTCCTAAGAGTCTTACCACGGCTTCTGTTCAGAACCTTGGGTGTTCTATTTTGTTTTCTTCCAGTAATAGCCTGAGTCTACAGTCTTCTTGCCACACTTCTTGCCACACTTCCCACCACCATGTTCTGCAGCCTCCAGCATGAGATCCAAACTATCTTGTGAGCTCTGAGTCAGGTGAAACAGAACCCATTTCCTCAGGCATCCTGCAGACAGACCACAGTGCTGCGGACCAATTCCACTTTGTTGTCTCAACCCAAAGGAGAAAAGTGAGATTTGGGCCACTTCTTCCCAGCCATCCCATACCAAGCAAGAGTTGTGCCAGGTTGAGTAAAAATACCACAAGATTTCTTACTATTTTGAACATAGTTTTTTTCTTGTTGGGTGCCTCATTGGTTGTTGTAGATTTCTGATAGCTTCCAGAGTTCTATAAAACTATTTTAGTCAATTGTTAGCTGTCTATTTGATATTTCCTTGGGGGAAATGGGGACCTGGAGCATACTAGTTTACAATCATATTGATGTCACAGTAATTACTCACTTCTCTACTTAATTCCATATTTGAAATTGTATTTGCTTTTTTTGTAACTAGGCCATACTCCAAAATGTATATACTTTGGCCCCCCAAAAACCTAGATTTACTGCTGGCTGGAGGAAGGAAAATTTTTAACTGTGAAATAGGTATGAATTTTTATTATTTCACTGGACATATTAATTATAAAAGTAAGTCATTTAATGTCTAAAAAAGACCAACTTTTTTTCTTTTCCCCTAATTCATCAATTTAATGAAGGATCATTAAATTGATCCATCTATCCAGAGTCATGGAAAGAATTCATTTTGGGTCATGGAAAGAGTAGACTGGACTTTTGGGATTGAAAAAAAGAATATGTACGTATCCGCTATCACTCTCTTTCGCTTTCTCTTTATCAATCTACTTTATTGCTTAACATATGACCTTTAACTAACCCTATAAAAAGAATACTGTTTTTTTTTTAATTTGAGAGTTTATTATTTTAGAAAATGTTTATGATTTTAAATTTGAGAGTCTATCATTTAAGAAAATGTTTACAAACACTAGTTTTATAGTTAGATTTAAATTTTGACCTTAGGTCTGTTTTTATTCACTTGGGAAAGTTGTTTATCCTCTAGAAACCTTGGTTTTCTTCATCTGTAAAGTACAGATTATAGGACATATTTTAGGCTTATAGTAAGAACAAAATGAACCAATTCAAGTAAGGGTCTTAGCACAATTCCTGACATGTAGAAAATCCTAACACTCAAAGAAGGATTATTGTTATCATCCTTACTATTACCTGTTAAAATATTTAAAGAAGCAGATAGTTTGGCTCACCTAGTTTATAATTGGGTAGATTTAGGCCAAGAGTTTAAATATTTTGTTCATAGTTATTTGGGAGTTGGTAACTATACTATAGATCATAAAACGTGGCAATTATCAACAACTTCTTTTTACCTTTCCATCAGTTTATTATGAACTGCAAATTATAAAGATTTCCAGACTCTGAGCTGAGTATGCAAGATTTTCTGGATGCACCAGGCAGGTGGGGTTGGATTTGGAACTTTTCTAAGAATTTAGTCCCTTTATTGCTCATATTGCTGGAAAATCAATGATTTGTGCCAAACAAGTTGTTTTCTTCTCTTGACAAAAAGCAGATCAGCAAATTTTCATATTGCACTATTTTCAATGGCTGGAACATCAACATTTTATAACAAGAAAAAAATTAAAGTTCTTCAACATTTGGAAAAGAAATGCTTGTAAAAATGTTCACATCCATTCACCATCTGGAAGGGCAAGACTTTACAGTTAAGCCTAATGATGTTTAGAATCACTAAGCTTCTTGGAAAGTGACCTCTTATTGAAGACATTTCCTCCACAGGACACCACAGTGTTCACCTTTCTACAACTTTACACTTGCTAAGGATTTATCTTAGAGAATTCTAAGAAATATACGCAAATAGTCAAGACCACTGCCTTTTTACTGGGGAATGTTCTGAGGCCAAAATGAATTTCAGGTTCAGCAGTAAAACCCAATAAATCTTGGCTCTTTATTTCTCTCCTAAATCCCACATTCAAAAGTACTTATGGACTGCTTCTCATGTGCCAAACACTAGACTGGAAATAGATAATTTTTGTATGGATCTGTGTAATCTCATTCTTCTCAAGTAGAGTCCTTGCTCATGCAAAGTCCTTCCAGTTCCTTTCCTGCTTTCTCAGAGCTTGGCCAAATGTAATGTGCCTGCTCCCCACAGTCTTTAAGGTCTGTGTGCACACAGCAAAGGGGTCCTCAGACATATGTTGAAATAGTTATTGATTTTTCCCATATGTGAGCAGGATGAGTTTTGCTAGATATAGGCAGACTTGTGTCAAGGGAGAACACCCATGCACACTTAAAATAAGCCTAACTTGATATTTTTCTAAACCAACTAATCATGCAGGAAATTGTCCTAATTCATTTCTTTCTTTTAATTTACACATTGAGGTTATGATCTTAATATGCAGATTCATGGAAACTAATCTGGTGAGTCTCTTTTGTACTCTTGCCAATTATGTGAGCTTACTGCCTGGCTATGGGAGGCTACTCGTTTGGCCCTGGCTAACTGGTCACCTGATTAAGGGGACATAGAAATTTATGAGGGTCTTTGGTAATTATTTTAATGTTGAAGGCAGGTCTTTCTTTTTAGCGGGCAAGTAGGTGAACTGGAGATATAAATTTCATTTTCATCCATAATGAGTACATTTTCTATTGTCTTAAAATCTTTGCATTCTAAACACCGAAACTTCTTTTGAGCTCATGGGGCACAAGTCTTGGACAAAGACAGTTTCCTTCCCCAGGATACATATGTCTAAGTCATAAAAATGAAGAACTGTCATCTGGCAAATGATAAATAATGGCTTTCTACTGAACATCTACGCCTCAACAAGAAAGTCAAAGAATGTTAACTTAGTCCTATGAAGAGTAAAACTCATATATTAAGCAGAAAGCTAGACCATATAAAACTCAACCTTTGATGTTATTAGTGTTGTGAGGAAGGACAGCTTCTTTAAAGTAGAGTAGGAAAGAAAAAACAGGAAATTAGTCTGTCTCCAGAGGTTCTCCAAGTGTGTTCCCTGGACCAACAGCATCACACCCCCTGGAAAATTTTGTGTTAGAATTGAAGTTCTCAGTTTCCACCCAGACTTACTGAATTAGAAACTCTGGAGTAAGTTCCGGCAATTCTTCTTTTAATCTTCCAGGTGATTCTGATACATGCTCAACTCTGAGACCCATTTTCTAGTTAGGCCATGCTCTCTTCGCTTTATCCCATTACCTCCCAACATGGAGCCATGGTAGAAGAGATTAGATACTATCTGGTTTTGGTCAATTTTGGCTAAATTTGTAGATAGGCAAAAAAGTCATTCAACTATTGGTATCTATTGTACAGGACTTTAATATTATCCACTTTTGCTTGATAATTCTTAGTTTCTGGAGCACAAGAAATGATTTATAAATAGCTGTTGAATGAGCATGATCAATGAAATATATATATACACATACATATGGGAAAACAGACACACATGTATATTTTGAAGTAACTAATTTATATATTATAATATATGTAATATATAATTTATATATAATTTAAATTAAATTATATTAATATATAATTTAAATTAAATATTGTAAATAATGATACAATATCTACTATAAATAATATATAAATATTTTATTAAATTTTATAAATAATATAAAGTTAAACATCTTATATTATATAAATACATTATATAAATTAGCTACATCGGTAAAAGACAAGAACTAGAGCTAGGGTCTAGGTTATTGCACATCACTCCTGAGGGTGAGTCCTGAAAGGGAATGGGTAGGAAAGCAAATTTCTCCTTGAATACTCACCAAGTCAGTTTCTTTTTTTTTTTTTTTTTTTTTTAAAGATTTTATTTATTTATTTGACACAGAGAGAGAGATCACAAGTAGGCAGAGAGGCAGGCAGAGAGAGGAGGGGAAGCAAGCTCCCTGCTGAGCAGAGAGCCCGATGTGGGGCTCGATCCCAGGACCCTGAGATCATGACCTGAGCCGAAGGCAGAGGCTTAACCCTCTGAGCCACCCAGGCGCCCCACCAAGTCAGTTTCTAATGCCAAATATTACTTCTTCAAATGTTGCCCCACTGGAACCTGGATTGCCACAATAGCATTCTGGATATTTTCCTTCCTTCAACATTGGCCTATTTCAATGTATTACATAAGTAACATTCAGAATAATGTTCCCCCAGGATCATTTTGCTTGCATAGTTCCTTTTAAAAATAGCCCAGTTTGTGGGTTCGTAGGGTTCTCTGTGCTGTGCCACCACAGCATTGGATGAAAACCTCTAGGCTAATGTAAATGTCTCTCTACATAACCAGATTTTTCTCTATCTCCAAAGAGATTGCCATGGAAAGAAGTAATGTGTTAATTCCCTTGTGCAATTCTTTTCATACTCACAGCATTTAGCTCCTAAAACTGGCTTATAAAAATGTGCCATGTGTGTTTGCTTAATAAGGGAATAAAATTAGTCTCTGCCCATGGTTTGTGCTCCTCCCATAAATTTATCCCAACCTTCCAGCCTTGCCCATTTCCTCTTCTATCCTTCTCATCTTTGGTTCAACAAATCCCCCTTGAACCCACTCCTTGCTCAAATGATTGCTCAAGCTACCACTGGGCCGTACCTCCAATATCTTGGGGGTCACTCTGTGTTTGGAGGTTCAGAACTGAATGCCTCAATGCTGGCAATGTAACACGTAAGGGACTTTGTCCTTCTTTCGTCTCAATCTCTGATCTAGAAATCTGAAAAGTTGGCTCCTTGAGCAGCTGCATACTTCCCTATTTACAGACTTGCTCATCATGAAGCTTCAAAAAGAAGTTTATTAGGGTGCCTGGGTGGCTCGGTGGGTTAAAGCCTCTGCCTTTGGCTCAGGTCATGATCCCAGGGTCCTGGGATCGAGCCCCACATTAGGGTCTCTGCTCAGCAGCGAGCCTGCTCCCCACCCCCCACCCCCCCATCTCTCTGCCTGCCTCTCTGCCTATTTGTGATCTCTGTCTGTCAAATAAATAAATAAAATCTTTAAAAAAAAAAAGAAGTTTATTTGTTCTTTCCAATGAGAACGACAATATAGTGGAATGCCCGAAAATGATGATTCAATGACTTCTGTCACTTTTGACTCTCAGAGGGGCCATCACCCAGTTGAAGCTGTGAGCCTCTCCCACAAAATCTATGTAGCGCTTGAGGCAGCTCTGGGTGCCCAACCCCCAGGTGTTCTGCTTGCAGGCATTCTTTGTAGGCAGGAGCAGTGTCTGCTACTACCACCTTCTTCCACAGGCTTTCAGCTGCTCTCAACCGCTCTTCATATTTATAAAAGTTAACCAGATGTCCTATGCTGATGAAATCACCCGTGATACATCTGTCAAAGGATGTCGTCTTTCAAAGTGGTTCCACATGGATTAATTTTACTACTTCTAGTCAAAATTGCCAAAGCCCAAATCAAACAGCGGAGAGGTGGATTATGGCGGTATTCTGTTCCCATCAGAATGACACACCCCGCTCCCTTTGCGGTTTGTTTCAGTCCTGGCTTGATTGGTGAGATTTCCTCTTGTAGATTTCAACTTCTGGGGTCAGACAGGAAAACAGGACAGGCCTCACTTCATCCCTAGTGGCCTAGCTTCCATTTAGGAGGATGTGAAGTGTCTTCAGGAACTGCTGGTTCTTGAGTTGATGCTTATAACGTTGCAAAGCAGAAAATGCAAGGGAAGCACACCCAAACTGCCACCACCTACCAGCCATAAGTTACATATTTAAATTTTACCTTTTTTTATTTGTTTGTACCATTTTCACTTTCATATCCTAAAACAATGTAGTGTGAGTTCCTTTTAAAGCATGAGATAATGTTGCGTAGGACTTGGGTTTTGGAGTAAGGTAGACCTGCATTTGAAAGTCAGTTTGTTACCTTAAGAAAGTCAACCGTTTGTTACCTTAAGGTTCTTACAGAAGGCTCTTCTCTAAGCCTCAGTGTTACCATGTGGATATTGAGGATAATTCCTACCTTAAAGGACTGATGTGAGAATTCATTGAAGATATATTCATTCTACAAATATTTTAAAAAAATTTTTTTAAAGATTTTATTTATTCATTTGACAGACAGAGATCACAAGTAGGCAGAGAGGCAGGCAGAGAGAGAGGAAGGGAAGCAGGCTCCCTGCTGAGCAGAGAACCCGATGCTAGGCTCCATCCCAAGATGCCGAGATCATGATCTGTGCTGAAGGCAGAGGTTTTAACCCACTGAACCACCCAGGTGCCCCTACAAATATTTTTAAACATCTACAGGAATTGAACCAAGAGAAGAGGATGTAGCTGTGAGCAAGACAAGACTGTCTTTCCACCCCTTCTGGTTCTTTAATCTTAGGGCTTCCCTAAACAATGACAATTATGCTAAGTGTTGTGGAAGAAACAGCGAGCATGTCTTAAGAATCCATAGCATGATGTCTACATACTCTGGGTCATGGAAAGAAATTGTCACAATATACTAGGTCAAGGGAAATGTCCAATGGCTAAGATAGACTTTTTTTTTTTTTTTTCCATTCACCTGTTCCTGGACATTTTGTTTGAGTGCTGAAAAATGCAGAGCAGATAGCAAAACAGAGAAGGTTCTGGGGAGAGGGGAGAGCAGGAGCATGATAAAGTTTTGAAAAAACTCAAACAAGCCCAGGAAGACTGTAAGGAAACACGTGCAGGTCAGCCTTGGCCTGAATGGAAGGCCTCGTGGGTCTGATAAGGTACATTACTAAGTGCTGATCTGTTGTATGTTCTCAGTAAATAGGAACTATATCATTCAAAAAACATGCATTAATCGGCTTCTAAGAAGCAGGCTGTGTTCTTATTAGTAATTACTTTAGAACTGACGTTTTTAACCTTTTTTTTTTCCTATAAGACATCTAGCCCTCCCCTCTGTGAATATAATCCGTAAATGTAAATTTGTGGCCTGAAATCAGATGGTCCTCAGGCAAACAGCAACTTTCTTATTTTTATTATTTTATATTTTATATAGGTCAACATCTCCACTACCCGCATGGGACACTTCAGTCTAATTCTCGGTATAAGCAGTTAAACCGACTTGCTCCCCCCAAAGGACAGGAGAATGCCAGTCACCCCAGGCAAGAGCTTTTTGAAGTTTGGCAGCTTTTAAATGCCTCATTTTGAATAAGCAGGGTCCTTTTCTGGAGAGATTTAAGGCCACATTATGTAACTTGTAATTAGTGGCTTTGCACAAATTACATATCAGTTCAGCAAGTACAATCTCCCTCGAGTGCTTTGTTGACTGGCTCACGGCACTGCACGCCATTGTCTTCAGGGGCCAGGCATCTCTCCCTCCCTTCTCTTTCTCCCCCACTTAGATTCACATCTCACGTGTGTAACCCAGGCAGCCTACACCAGTTTATCACCTGCATGATAGTAAATAAAAGATGCTCAGGAACAATAAAAACACACTTGTGGTAGCGAAATATGACATAGTGGCCGGCACTGAGCCAAATCGATTTTTTCACAGACAATAAAAGCAAAGCTAGCAAGGAGATGGGAGGGGCCAATTCTTAAGGCAGAAAACATTTTCAGTGGCACCAACGCCTAATCAGACACAGTGACTAATTTTGAAGCGAGGAAGAATTTTGTCAAAGGCTCTTTGCCCCCGCGAAACAGATTTTGGGGAGATGCTGCCTTCTGGCAAAGGCAATGGGTGTTTGGTCGTTGCGGGGACATGGCTGGTTGACATCAGTGATTTGCGGAAGCTGAGGGGTTGCAATGTCATGGTTAAGACCCAAAGGGAGGCTGTCCAGCTCATGTCTGTCGGCTGGGAACTGATTCAGGCACAGTGCGGGGCTGGCTGTAGGTACAACTATGTTTCACTGTCAGAAAAAAAAAAAAAAAAAGCGATATGGTAGATATTCAAGAGTCTTAGAATCTGCCATGCTTGGCCCCTTTCCAGTTCTCTGACACTGGCCAGATCACCTGAATGCTCTGAGTTTCTATTTCCTGATCTGTCAAAGGAAGGAATTAGGTGGATAATCTGTTAAAAAATTACTTCTGATTATAAGATTGCAACTTTCTGGATTTGCATCTCAGGTCATTCTTTCTCTATCTCGGGACAACACTGTTGAATGCCTGGACCTTAATCCTGGAGTAACAACAATAATGCATGTTTCTAATGTGCATTGACGTTTCATGTAGACGCTACATGTGAAAACTTCCAGCAAAGGGCCGGACACATACGGATCTCAACACGTGTGCAGGAGTCTTGCTAAAAATGACTTGGAAAAGAAAATAATTTGTCTGGGAAATAGCTTCTGGGTGCCAGGCAGACCCTAGCCTTAAGTAAATGATTTCTCATTAGCATTTGAACAGATTAGCAGGGGTGAGTGGGATCTGAATAAAGAAGAGAAGCCAAGGTTTAAAACAGCTTTTGCAGCAGCCGGAGGCTCTTAGAAGCAGCAGGATGGCCCTGACGAGGCAAGTTTGTAAGATAACTACCCTAGGGTGGGAGAAATTGAGCTCAGAGCGTGCAGGACCTGCGGATACCATCTCACCACTGTGTAGGGTTTGTACTTCTGATCTCCTTCCAAAAGGCAACCTAGCAAAGAGCTTAGAAGGCCAGGGGACTGAAGTCAGACATTGCGGCAGACATAACTAGCTTTCCCTCAAAAAATGCATACTCTTTCCACGGTGTGGAGTGAGTACAAGAACAAGGCTGCCCGCCCAAGGTCCACACTTGTACACATCTGGCCATGTGACCTGCCCTCACCAATGGCACAGGAGTAGAAGTGGTAGGTGGCACTTCCGGGCTGGGTTCTAAAGCCACGAAGGTCACCTTCTGCCACCTTCTTTGGCTGTGCATCAGCTGCCAGATGCAGATGTACCAGGGCTTTAGGAAAAAGGTGAAAGCGTGCACGAAAGGGGCCAGAGGTCACCAAATTCCCCACATCCAGGAAAGCTGTTTTTGAAACAGGAATACCCGTGTTGCACTCTGACATGAGCGAGAAACAGATTTCTCTTATATTAAGTGACAGACTGTCATGGCTTATCAGTTGTGCGAGCAGAAAGGACGTCTTGCAATGGCAACATGGGAAGACCTCGAAAATATATGCTTCGTTTAAAAAAAAAAGCCTTATGTAAAGGAGTTATCGACCACACTATCAGATTTACATGATGTTCTAGAACAGGGAGAACTAATGGCAAAATATCAGAAAGCTTTTTGCCTCTGGAGGGGTGGGGTGAGGTTTGACTGGAAGGAGCATGGGGAAACTTTCTGGGGGGAACGTTATGTTCTCTATCTTGAAAGGGTTTTAGGTTCTGTGAGCGTATGCATTTTCAAAAGTCAGCAAATACGCAGATAAGATTTGCACATTTCCTGAACATAAATGTCACACACCCAAACAGCTGTAAACAAATATTGAACTCCAGTTAGTGACAGGTATGCTGTAAAACTTAGAGGAAAGATTTATGAATGTCTACTTGAGAAGGTGTCAAAGGTAAGATGAATCACATATAGGTCATAGACAAATTACTGAAACTTAGAGACAACATATAGTCTCACCTTCACTGTAAGTATACATCAGGTGGGATTTGAACCCAGCTCTATCTCCTTGCAAATCTTTGCTCCTTCCACTCTGTACTGGAATTAATGGGTAGAAAATCTAAATGACTTGATAATGACTCACTATGAGAAGAAGGATTCAGAGGGAGGGTAAGAGACTGTGAATAGTTAGAATTCCACAGAAAAACCAGGTAAAAATCATATAGGGTTTCAACAATGGACTGCTAATTAGCTCTAACGCTTATATCTAACATGGGGTTTTCTGAGGGCTGTGACATTCACGGATGACTAATTAACCTGTGCAGCAAATCCATTCCATTTGCTGTCATGACACAGCCAATGAAGACTGGCTTACTGTTTGCTCATTTGGAAAATGATTAGGATTCCCATTTAGACTTAATTACAGTGCAAAGGTTGACAATTATCTTCTCTATAGAAGCATCAGATGCTTCAATATCCCAGTGAACATGTGCCTATAATTATGTACATAATTTGTCTGGCAGAAAATGTAACCCAGTCATTACCTGGATCTTATGCCTATAATTAGAGATCATAAAAATACCAAATGGGAAAAGTGGGTTGGTGGGATGTTTGGCCCATTATAACCTAAGAATCTGTAGGGAGCTGTTAGCAGGGACTCAGTAACAACCAACATCTTTGGATTGCTGCCCTCTGGAAACAGAAATTAAGAAGTGTGAGAGAAAGGTGAAAATCATGACAGAGTGAGAAAGCACAGCACAACTGCTTTTCCAGGTCTTGACTGCAATCATTAAAAGTCCCATAGGCACCCAGATTTAACACAAATAAAACCAAACTCATTAACTGACATTTGCCCCACAATACCCACTCCTCCTCTTGTGTTTGCTGTCTTAGATGATGGCTAGACATTCTAGAGTCATCTGTAACCATTGCTACCTAGTTCCAGCCCTCCAGTCAAAGAGATGGAATTCTAATCATTGAATGTTCCTGATGGTGTCTGCTCCTTTCCATGACGGGATTCTTCCATACTGCTGCTTTTGTCACTCTTGTAGGGTCAGTTGTAAGGGAAAGGAAAAATGGTTCTGTCTTCCTTTAGCCCCTCCTCTCTGATGCTCCCCTTCTGCCTTTTCTTCAATATGACCATCTCTAGCCACAAAGCAAATTGTGTCACTCTGCCATCAGAAGACTTTAGAATGTCCACCTTTTTTCTAAACAGCATTGATCAGGGCACACCAAAAATTTTATGCTTTGGATTCTATGCCAGCTTATCCTTTCCTATCCTACTCTTCAATTTAGGTAGCTTCAGTAGATGACTTATACTGAATATGGAATGCAATATACTCATTATTTCAGTTGTCACTCATAGCCTAGCTGACAGGTACAAACCTGAGTATGCTACTTTCTCCTCCTGAAATGCCAATCACTCCTTCTGTTCAATTACTGCTTGCCTTTTAAGGCTAAATTTCATGTCAGTTGCTCAATTTTGCTGCATATTCTCTAAACAAAACCAATCTCTCTCTCCACGATACCTCTATAGTGTTTGGTTCAACCCTCTTTTATTCTAAATTGGAATATTATTGTCTATGTCTTGTATATTTATCTCTCTGGTCAGAAGGTAAGTGTGAGGTCCCGTCTTATTTACTTTATAATCCCTTTATATAGCACAGAGCCCGGTAGATGGTAGGTGCTGAATATATGTTCTATTGATCATGAATTTGATTCACTGAAGGAATATATAAATGGTTCTATAATATATGTATCCCTATGCTTGGTGTACTCCCTAGAACAAGTTCAAAACCTGTGGTTGCCAGTCTCCAAGAGATACACCAATGATCTCCATCTCCTACTCTTCACATTCTGTGGAGTTGCTTTCTACATTCTACTGCAGCTGGTCTATATGTCCATTAGAATGTGGCAGAAGTCATTATATTGCATTTCTGAGAATGGATTATAAAAGACCCTGTAGCTTACATCCCTCTGTCTCTCAGTCTCTCTGCCTTTCTCTCCGTGTGTCTCTCTCTCCACTCACCCTATTAGAAACCAGCCATCATGTTTTGAGCAGGGACTCACAGGGGAAGGAATTGAGGCCTCCCACCAACAGTCACTTGAGTGAGCTTGCAGCTCATTTCAAACAGCTGACCCTCCAGGTGACTGACAAAACTTCATGAGACTTGGGGATGGAGAACCAGAACCACCCAGCTCAGCTGCTCCCAGATTCCTGGACCTCATATGAAATAACAAGAGTGTGTTACAAAAGCTGTTATGTTTTGGAGTAACTTTTTATGTAGTGATAGATAACTAACAAACTTCCTAATAAATTTTTGTAGATGTTATTAAAAATAGTAAGAAGAAAGTTGTATCTTTCCAATTTGGCCAAAAGGGATAGACCCCTGGGTGGTAGTTTCTATTTGAAGCTGGGCTTTGTCTCCATTACAAAGAACTTCTCAGATACAATGAAGAGGCAGTAATGATCTCACTTCTTGGAGCGAGTATTTGTGCTAATTAGCTGCATATTAAAGTATACTATGTCAAACAATAAATTATTTGTACTTGATCTTCCAACACGTTTTTTAATAGAAGGAATGTGATGCCAAAGAAACAAATGTGAAAATACTACACTGGTCAGACCATACAAGGTAGCCTTATTTTCCTAGCTTTGTATTTCAGTGTCTAATGCTAAACTAATAAAATTTCTGGTTATTTTGGTTGAAATAAGATCCTTCATTTTGTTTCAACAATATCGACATGAAAAAAATATATGGTACTATCTAGAAGAGACCTTCTTTATGCACTTCTAAGAAATTCAGGAAGAATTTTTTTTAAATGCCATATCACTCAGGATTTCACAATTAAAAAATTTTTTTCTTGATTCTACAATTTTTTTTAGAAGATTTTATTTATTTAGTTGTCAGAGAGAGAGAGCACAAGCAGGCAAAGTGGCAGGCAGAGGCAGAGAGAGAAGCAGGCTCCCCACTGAGCAAGGAGCCCAATGTGGGACTCGATCCCAGGACCCTGGGATCATGACCTGAGCCGAAGGCAGTGGCTTAACCGACTGAGCCACCCAGGTGTCCTGATTCTACAATTTTTATATCCAACTACACTTCCATGGAAGTGTTTATATTTATCATAATTAGGCAAATGTCATAAATTAGAGATATAACCAACATTATCTGTACCAATTTAATAATTCTTTGGTTTACACTTACCTGTTCATCCAAAAAAGTAGATTGGTCATATTTGCTGAAAGTTCATAACACAAAGAAGAGAACCTTTGAATTATGAAAAACAACTACACCATATTCCTTCTTATATGAAACTCCTACAATGATCTTGACCACAAAATAAAATTTATTCAGTGATGAATAATCAAAGGAGCTAGCACAACATTGATACAAAGATTTAAACAGAAATAAAAAGAAGGAAAAGAGAAATATTAATGATAAACTAAAAACACAGGTATACAAATTTGCCATGGAATAGATAAAAATTGTAGCCAAATAAATATGACACAAATTTTAAAATCCCAAAGAATTATAACCTTTCTATGGAAAACCATGAAGCCAAAATGAAAGGATTCAGAGAAGAGATGGTAAGGGTAGCAGGAGGATAAGAAATGTAGACAAGAAAATTTCAGAAAAGAAAAAAATGCAAAAATAAAACCATTACAGAAATCAAGACAAAGTGGAAAGGCACGCAAAATAGACTAAAAGCAGAAGAGGTCACCATAAAGACAGAAGACAAAAATGAGAAATCAAACAAAAAAAGAAATAAGTGTTTAGAAAGAAAATAATAGACAGTATGATATAGACATAGGATATCTAACGTGCATATCATTTAAATCCTCAAAGAAGACTGTCAAACTATGAATGAAATAAATATTAAATATGTAAGTCAAAAATATTTCCTGACACGTAAAGGCTATAAACCTACATATTGAAAGGGCTCATGATATACCAGAGTTTATATTAATAGACTATTTGATACTGTGATATACTTCAAGGACATAACTGATTTTCTCAATAAAGGAAACAATTTCTTTGGAAATCAAGGCAAAAAGATTGAGCAACTCATTTATGAGAAGCAACAAAAATCAAGCTGACTCCAAGTTTATCCCAAGCAATAACCACTGACAGGAGACATCAGGGCAACACCTACAAGATACTTAAGGAAAGAAAATGTAAGGCAAGAACTTTATACCCAACCAAGCTTTATGTGTCCAGTTCACACACAATTTTCAACACGGGGAATCTCAGAAAATACTTACCATGAGCCCTTCTTGACAAAAGTCATAGAAAGAGACTTTATGAGTCAAGAAAAGACTGGAGAGGTGAAAGAAACAAACAAAAATGGAGGTGGCCAATAAGTTTGGTGCATTTGAGTGTAGTGGAAGATTAGAACAAGCGCATATGAGAGTACAAGAAGAGAACGTATGTGTGTCTATGTCCTGCCAAGTTACACACAAGTAGGCACAAACTGGAAAGGAAAGGAAGGCTAGAGGTACAATAAATTCACTGAATACTTCATCGATAATAGCTGGGCTAAAAATCTTTTATTTAAAGTTGCTAGAACATGTAAGAGAAATTAAGTGTATTAAAATTTATTATTGCTCATAGCAACTACTAATTGTTATTATCCGAGGAAACAGAAGAAAATTAGTAAGATAATTTGAATTTGTCTGTTCTTCCATAATAATTCAGGCATACAAAAATTAAGCAAAAGTATAGGATACTTAAATAATATATATATTTATTATTTATTTTTTTTATTTAAAAAACATTTTTTTAGAGAAAGAGTGCATGTGCACAAGCAGGAGGGAGGGATAGAGGGAAAGGGAGAGGGAGAATCTCAAGAAGGCTTGATGCTTAGCATGGAGCCTGCTGGGCTCGATCTCATGGCCCTGAGCTCATGACTTGAGCCAAAATCAAGAGTTGGATGCTTGATCAACTAAGCCACCCAGGTACCCTCTATAGCCTAATTTTAAAAGTAGACTCCGTCACTATTTATCAGATTTTTTACAATAAAATGGAACATATCTTGCTGATAATCATACACAAAAATTAGCTACATATGGCGTTATCAAGTAAACCACAACAAAATCTAAATAATAAATATGCAGACAGTAATATATCATTTCAATTTCAATAAAGTCATTAAGTACAATAAGGAGATAAATACTTCTGTCACCCGAAATTTATAAATGATATCTTAATAAATTCTTGGTACCAAGAAAATGTACAGTACAGAATCTCAGCCAATCCATAAAATTATAAAAATTGAAAGAGCTTGTGAGAGACAACTAGCGTGCAGAAAATTCATATGCTTTGCTCTTTCTATCACTAAATATGAAAGGCAACATCTGAAGTAAGAAGCTAGAAAAGACAATAAAATGTGCTTAAGGAAAGCAGAAGGAACCAATAAAGATAAATTAAGAAATTAAATTATTAGAAATCAGTCTTCAAAGTAAATAAAACTAGAGGCAACTGGGTGACTCGGTCAGTTAAGAGTCTGCCTTCGGTTCAGGTCATCATCCCAGAGTCCTGGGACTGAGTCCCATACCAGGCCCCTGCTCAGTAGGGAGCCTGCTTCTTCCTCTCCCTCTGCCCTCCTCCACTCCCTCCTGCTCATGCTCCTGAACATGTCCTCCCGTGATCTCTGTTTTTCTCTCTCTCAAATAAATAAATAAAATCTTAAATAAAACAAGTAAAACTAGTAATCCGCAAGCTGATTTTAATCAGTTATTCATTAACCGATAAAGACAAAAAGAAAGAAAACATTAGAACAAAAAATAAAAATTTCAGGGTAAGTCATGAAAGGAGGAGGGGAAATTAAGAGAACCATTAAAATGATGTTACTCAACTTTATGCAAATAGATTTTAAAATCACCATGATAGGGAAAATTTTTAGTGAAATTAGTAACGCATAAGAAGCTCAGTTTCCAAAAGAGACACCAAAGAAAGTTATTGAAGAGTTACTCTGGGGAAAAAAAAAAAAAAAATCAGGGAAATAATACCAACCTTTAAAGTGTACATAATTACGACATTATTTAAATTATTCTATAGTCATAGGCGAAGAAGAAAAGTTTCCAAATACTTCCTATGAAATGAACATTTCATTTTTACCATAGCCTGAAAAAGTTTACTCACACGTACTAAGCGAACTACAGACCCAATCTTTCTTATGTATATCATAAATCATATCCTAAAATATCACTTCAAAAAATAAAATCTGTAAAACTAGCATGCTTTGTTATTAACATAAATATTAACAGATTTGACCAATGTACTTTTAAATAATAATGATCAAGTAGAGATTATTGCCGCCATAGAAAGATAATATAATATGGATATTATATAATATACATTATTATATAATATTATTATATATTATTTTATATATTATTATATATATCATTATATAATAATATATATAATATGAAATCAAGAGTCCCTATCTGGTCTATAGTTCATTGCTACAACTTGGACTTGTGGCTATTAGCCAACTTGTATTCAGTAATGACAATGAGCCAAGCATTGTTTTAAGGGCTTTACATCTATTAACTCATTTTATTCTCAAAGACATTCATTTCTCCATTTTACAGATGTGGAAGGGAAGATATACTTTTCAATAACTTGCCCAAGGTCACACAGTTAGTAATTGCAGCTGCTGGAATTGGATCCCAAGTGGTCTGGCTCCAGAGACCATAATCTTACTTATTTTACACTTCTTCAGGACGTAAATAAAGGTATTTTTCTTATTTCTTTTTTTTTTTTTTAAAGATTTTACTTATTTACTTGACAGACAGAGATCACAAGTAGACAGAGAGGCAGGCAGAGAGAGAGGAGGGGAAGCAGGCTCCCCGAGGAGCAGAGAGCCTGATGCGGGCCTCGATCCCAGGACCCTAGGATCATGACTTGAGCCGAAGGCAGAGGCTTTAACCCACTGAGCCACCCAGGTGCCCCATATTTTTCTTATTTCTTAATGCTTATGTTACATTCAACATCTTCAGGCAGAAATGAGTTTGGATATTATATCACTGCAAAAGAGAGGCAGGTTAAGTTTCTGAGGCATCTCAGAGGCCACGTATGGTCTCAGGGGTGATGATTCATGCAAAGCCCTTAGCACATGCATAGCCATAGTAAGCCCTCATCAGTTTTGATTGCCATTAGGATTGTCAGGGAAGGCTGGAGGGATGGATGTTTCCCTTTCTGTGCATGGTGCATGGTATCATGAGTGACCTCACAACCCCTGACTAGCAGTGAGAAAGTTGCCTTTTACATTGGTTCCCAAGGTCTTTATCTCCTTATATTGAGTCTGATCCTCTTCATCCTCAAATCACCTCCAAGTGTTTAGTAAAACCAGTAGTAAAGAAAATACAGTATATATTTATAATGGAATATTATTTAGCCTTAGAAAAGAAGGAAAACCTGCCTTTTGTGACAACGTAGATGAAAAGGGAGGACATGCTAAGTGAAATAAGGCAGACACAGAAAAGCAGATATTGCATGATTCCATTTTATATGAAGTTTTTAAAATAATTAAATGCACAGAAGCAGAGAGTAGAATGGTGGTTGCAATGGGCAGGGGGTAGGGGAAATAGAAGAATATTGGTCGGGGGTACAAACTTTCTGTTAGGCAAGATCAATGAATTCTGGAGATTGAATGAACACCACTATGACTAAATTTAATATTGTATTGTACACACGGAATTTCTAAGAGCGTGGATCTTAAGTGCTCTCACCACAAAAAGAGGAACTGTGGTGTTGGGTATGTTAACTAGCTTGATCATGGTAACCACAATGCACACCTATATCAAAACATCAAATTGTACACCTTAAATAGATACAATTCTTATTTGTCAATTACACTTCAGGAAGGATGGAAAAAAATAGAATTATTCTGCTAAGTAGAGGACAACTCTGTGATAAATGTGTTTTGTAAGTTCAGAGATGCATGCATTCCACTTACAGGATACGCCTGTGCAATTTGAAAAGGTCAGAGACTTGGAATTTTCATGAACAGCCGTAAAAACAAAACCCACCAGCAAACAGAGCGGGAGTGAGCAACAGCGCTGAATGAACCCCATGGGTCCAAAGCTTCCTTGAGGGAGGGCATGTCTTCTGTACCGATCACACTCCAGAGACTCACACAGCCTCATTTCAAATCTCATTTTTTACTGGTGAATGTTAGCACGAGGAGCGACGAAACAAGATTTCCAAATGAGAAGTGGTTAATCCTTTGTTTTCATGTGGCTACACAGGTTCTTGACGTTAATACCAGGAGGTATCAACGGTACCCTATCGTTTGTATGCGTGTCGGCTTTGTAATATTACTTAGCGCTAATAGATGAGGATTTCAGGGCATTCCGCATTGGCAGTATTCCTGGGAGGAGGGGAAGGACAGGCGAGCATCTTCACTTGCAGGAAGAGAAGCTAATTCATGTTTCTGCCTCCTGCCTCTAGCGAAGCATAAGCTCCGTCAAGTGTCTCTGATTACAAGGCACCATGTGATTTCTTAGTAAATAGCAATTAGTGGTGACAATGAATGCTAGTGCCATGTGAAAATAAACTGAGCGGGCCAGCCCAGGACTTAGGAGGATCAAAACTCCTTCTTGGTATGAGACGGAATGCTCAGCAGTTTAAACAATCACATGGGTTCCAAAGTTTTATTTTATACGTATATATAAGGATTTCTCATGCTGTGATCAAGGACCCATTCTGTTGTGTCTTTTTCCCCCCAGTACTTTTGTAAATTGCAATAAAATAAATTCCTAAAAATAAGCTGAAATGAAAGGCAGACATTCAGGGACACCTGGGTGGCTCAGTTGGTTGGGCATCTGCCTTCGGCTCACGTCATGATCTCGGGGTCCCGGAATAGAGACCCACGTGGGGTTCTGCACACATCAGGGACTCTGCTTGCGGATTCTCTCTCTTCCTCTGCCTCTGTCCATCATTTTTAAAGATTTTAAATCTTTAAGTCCCCCCCAAAAAACCCAGACATTCAAAGTATATGTTCATTTAAATGATTTGATTTAACAAATACACACACACACACGCATACACACACACACACGCATACACACACACGCTATGTATACACACATTACACATACACACACAGGTTCAAACTTTGGTTAACTAATAATAAAAGTTAAAGATCAAAGGAGTCTCTTTACTTTTCCACCATTAACTTAATTTCCGAACTAGAAACTATCCTCCTTCTTCAAATAGGGGGAGAAAGTAATTTGAGAAGGTAGTTCACAGTATGACAGTAGGAGTCAGGCTGACATGGCTCCACCCCTGTTCTGAGAATGTAGATAAATTACTTGACATGGCTACGCTTCAGTTGTCTTTCCTGTGAAATGGGGATAATCATGAAACGTTGTTCTTAGGGTTGCTGGAAACACTAAGTGAAGTATTGCATTGGGAGGAGGGCATCCCTGTGTGTAATTGGGCCTGGATTATACCAATCCATGGTGAACTGAATACAAACACAACAAATGCTCTGAAGTTTGTATGATAATTTGACCAAGTAATTTTATGTTGGTTCAATCAAATAATTTTTTAGATGAGCAATATATTGTGAATGTCGCCTTTTTATTTTGGTTTATTTTTAGGAGTTCATTTGTATTATAGTTTATAAGAGTACTGGGGGCAAAACAACAACAACAACAACAAAAGAAATTGGCCCTTGGCCAGTTTGAGAAGGCCATGACGAAGCTCCTGGCCCACTGTAAACTCTTAGTAAGTGTTGACTTATTTTATTATTATTATTATTATTATTATTCATAATAGTAGCTACAAGTGTGTTCTCACACAGCTCTAAGTTTACAGAAACCACAATATCAGAGATGTCCCTTGTGCCTACTCAACATTTTTTGGCTGCCCCATGTATCCCTTTGTTTCAGCCTTTTGTGGGCTCCAACTTACTTTGCACAGACACAAGCTGACTTCCTCTTGACTGGTCTTACTTTGTTTCTCTAGACCCCTCAGTTAGGGCTGCCCCATTGACATTAAGGCTTAGGGTATCCTGAGACCCCGCTCGGTTTATCTAGAACTCAGAAGCGCAAGGGTATGGCGTTCCAGTTGGTGACGTTCTGCTCAATGGGAGGAGCTTCTAGTATATAAATTTTCCCTCTTCTTTCCCCCAGACACAGTGTTTAAAACTCTCTCAGTTAAAAAGCTTGTCAGAGGACAGTTTCACTGGATAGAGCACTCAGTGGGTACTCGTCTTGTCCCCTCTCCTCAGTTTGGTTTCCCCTCTTTGCTGCCTCATTCCTCTGTCTTTCACCACTGTCTAATAGAGCATTCACACGTAAGTCTTTGCTGTGGATTCTGTGTGGAATTCGGGGCAAGACCTCTACATTTGGCCCTGGGAATTTCTTTGTGTCTTATAGAATTATTCACTTCTGTACATCTTCAGTTTCACTGAATCTGTCCCTTTATTTTCCAGATGCAGACGTAAGATCCATTAAATTGGGGCCATGGCAAGGATTCTGGTCCTCTTTCCACTACACCAGTGAACCTCCCATGACCTGAAGAGTCATAGAGGGTCTTTGAGCTATTTTTCAAGGGTTTCTAAATTCAGGTACTTGGAAATGAATACTTGGAAATGCCCACTGTGAGTAAACATTTGAGTGCCAAGGTAGATTGGACATCACACTCAGTGGTTGTATTGTGTCCTCGGACTGCCGTTAAATAAAAAATACCACAACCAAGGGAACTTAAATAACAGAAATCTATTCTCTCACTTTGGAGGTCGGAAGTTTAAAAAATCAAGGTGTTGGTAGGACCACACTTCCTCTGTGACTCAGAGAAGAATCCTCCCTTGCCTATTTCTAAATTCCGGTGATGACCCCACACCATCGGTGTCCCTTGGCCTAGAGATGTATCACGCAATGTCTGCCTCTGTCATCACGTGGTGACATACTATTTTCTGTGTCCTAGTGTGTTGACATCTGGGGTCCTGAGGACCCTGGAGGGACTGCCTCTTCCAGAACCAGCCACTTCCTAGAAAGAATAAACTCTAGGAGCACCTGGGTGGCTCAGTCATTTAAGCATCTACCTTCAGCTCTGTTCATGATCCCAGAGTCCCCGGATTGAGTCCCACATGGGGCTCCCTGCTCAGTGAGGAGTCTGTTTCTCCCTCCACCCCTTACCCCGCTCATGCTCTGTCTCACTCTCAAATAAAATCTTAAAAAAAAAAGAAAGAAAGAAAGAAAAGAAAAAAGAAAGAGTAAACTCTAGTGGAAGATCTCCCTTTTCAAAGCAAACCAGCCAATCCAGAGCCTACACCCCTACCACTTCCTTCCTGGCTTGTCACCCAGAGCCACTAATCTACCTGCCCTGATCACACCAGCTCTGGATACCTGACAACTCAGGACAGCCCCTGTGCTCCAAAGCCCACTGAAAATTTTTCAGCCTAGCTAATCCTAAACCAGCATACTGTGCCTCACTCCTTCCTTCCCACAGAAACCACAATAAAGACTCTTGTCCACGTTTTCTCCCTATTCCACCCAACCAATCCACATGTTTCCATGTGTGGCTAGGAGTGGTATCCCACTCATCCCACTTTTATAGAACTGTGAGTGTAAACTTCTTCATTCATAATGGGCATGTCCATTTAATCCCACAGTTCATTAAAACAACTCCTGGATACTTTTAAAACACATGGCGTTCTCCCTGTGCACCCGTGTCTGTGTCTCTTCTCTGCTCCTCATAAAGACAGTAGTCATAATGGATTAAGGCCCACCCTAATTGAGCATGACCTCATCTCAATCTGGTCGCACCTGCAAAATCTCTGTAAAAACTGGGGACTTTAACATATATGTACATAGAGTTTAGAGCTTTGACATATATATCTTTTGGAGAAATGTAATTTAACCCATAACAGTGTTGTATAGCTGGTATTGAGAATATTCCATTTATGGTGTCTCCTCCTGGTAAGGTCTAGAGTAGGGGTTAGCCCACGTTTCTGTAAAGGGTAAGATCACGAGTATTTTAGATTTTTTGGGCTACATATGGTCTCTGTTCTGTATTCTCTTTCTCCTCCTCTCCTATGTTTTCGCCAACCCCCCCCTTCTTTTTCTTCTTCTTCCAATTCTTAAAAAAAATGTTTAAGAAAAAGAGTGCCTGGGTGGCTCAGTGGGTTAAGTGTCTGTCTTCAGCTTAGGTCACGATCTCAGGGTCCTGGGATCGAGCCCCACGCACGTCAAGCTCCCTGCTTAGCGGGGAAGCCTACAGTTTGCTTTTCCCTCTCCTCCTCCTCATTGCTCCTGCTCTCTCCCTCTTGCTCTTGCTCACTCTCTCTCAAATAAATAAATGAAAATCTTAAAAGCACGTTAAAAAAAAAAATGAGCTCATGAATGGTACCGAAACCAGCCACGGGCTAGATCTGGCAGGTGAACTACAGTTTTTTGACCCCTGAGATCTGTGGCAAGGATCAAATGAAATACAACAGTGGTAGGAAGGGGATGACCCATGCCTGGCAAACATTTCCACACTCGTGGTGTGGTTTTTCTCAGCTACATTGTTACAGTCATCTTCTAACCCAAAGGTAGCCATATAAGTCTCATCTTCGTGGCTAATTGTCAAAGCTATATCCTGTTAAAAGTTTTCAGTGTCAGCCTCCATAACCCAAGTAAAATAAGTTTAAGAGAAAGAAGATCAGGAATAGCACCCAACATCACCCTGGTACACTCCCCATGGGCCATGCTTCAGGTGGCTGTAGGGAATAGTGGAGAGCGTGGAGGGAGGTGTGTAGATGCCGCACAGTCTGGGCTTGCTTTAGGTGTAAGACAACTTCAGGTATAAAACACTGGTGGAAGAACCAGCAGATGTTTGAATTCTTTTCTTTTGATCAGATCGTTTGGGTTCTTGTGTTAGCAAGAAGGATGTTCCTCCCCTGAGACGGAAAACACAGACTTGACTCAGAGCAGTTCTACCACCTTTGGAATAGGTGGTAAATTCTTTTTTATAAATAGGTTCACCGATGAGGTGAGGGGAACTAATCCAAACACACAACCAATCTTGCCTTGCTGTTTTGGGAGGAGTGCCAGGGAAGTCCTAATAACATGGATGTCATTGCAGCGAGGTACTGTGTTGTGAGTGGCTTCAAGAAATCTGAGGTCAAGTAAGCAGGCTGTCTGCCTTCCTCAAGGGTCCCTCAGGAGCATCAGCACCCTTCCTCCTTTTGTCCTGAGACACCAGCTCTTTGCTGGGAGAAGAAATAATGCCTATTCATGAATTACTAAACTTGGCAGAGCAGCCTCCCTGGAGAGCCTGGTGATTAAGACAGTTGCTTACTTGGTATGATGATGCTCATATCCACCTCTAATACCAAGCACTCTAATTGCTTTGTGAACTTCACCTGAGGTCAGATTTCTAGGTATTTGCTTGCTCCATGGGGCTGAGAGGGGCACTGAGTGATCCTGACACATTTTACTCACCTTGATGTACTGGGATGATGGTGGGTTTTGGAGTCAGGGAAACTGTCTTTGACTCACTGTTCTTACCATTCACTGGCAGTGAGATTTGGGGAAAGATTCTTAACTTTTCTGACTTTCCTTTTTCTTCCTTCATTTGAATAGGAATGATTATACATATATCATAGCACTGATAAAGGATTAAATAAAATTGTATCAACACAGTCCTTGGAACATGTTTGGTCACATTCTTCATTGGATGTTTCTGCTTGAGCAGTTAATCATAAGTATTTGGGCCAGTTTGCTGGATTTAGCAAATAAAAATATAGGCTGCTCAGGTAAATTTGAATTTCAGAGAAAGAACACATGATTTTCTAACATAAGGGTGTCCCAACTTACATGGGCCATGCTCACACTAAAAATTACTTGCTGTTTTTCTGAAATTCACATTTAACAGAGTATCTTATATTTTATCCAGCAGCCCTAGTTTCGAGAGATGTTAGAATCCTTTTCAGAGTAACTTTTATTTTCTTTCTTTCTTTTTTTTAAAGATTATTTATTTATTTATTTGACAGAGAGAGAGATCACAAGTAGGCAGAGATACAGGCAGAGGGAGAGAGGGAAGCAGGCTCCCCATCGAGCAGAGAGCCTGATGCGGGGCTTGATCCCAGGACCTGAGATCATGACCTGAGCCGAAGGCAGAGGCTTTAACCCACTGAGCCATCCAGGCGCCCCCAGAATACCTTTTCATAGAGTGAGCGAAAACTAGCAAAGTTACATGAGAACTTTGAGGCCAAGCTTTTCAGTCCTACTCAGAGTGTCCTGGGCAGATTACAATCCTTAAACGCTCTAGCTTCTGATATTTGAAACAGGAAAAATATTCTTTACAAAAAGAGCCCTGAAAAGTAAGGCTTGTAAAGACACTGTTATATAGTTTAAAAAGCAAAGGGCGGGGGGGGGGGGGAAACCCTTAGGAATTCCCCTCTGAGAAGAGCTCCTCAAACCTGTTTAAACTTGTCAAAGGCAATTTATGATCCTTCATTCTGAGCCTGGAGAAGAAAAGGCAGGTTCTTCTCACCTCTTGTGACTCTGAGGAGCCAAGACTCTACTGGAAGCTATAGAGGAGGAGGAGCTACAGAGCCCCTGGATCTTTCTAGAGAGGGTTTCTCTTCTCAGCAGACCCAGCGAAATGACTGCAAAGAGTGTTCTGGCTTGCACTCACGTTCCAATGATTCCAGATAATGTTCTGGCTTGCACGCGAATGCTTAGCCTCCTATTTCTCTCCAAATTAATATTCAAATGCTTTTCCTAAGGTTAGGGGTGCAAAGGGAAGAACACGAGAGCACAGGAGTGTACTAAGTTAGAACTGTGTCATATAGCTGTGTGGATTAAAATGATAATGGATTTGTTTGTTTGTTTGTTTGTTGAAGAGAGACAGAGATAGTGACAGAGATAGCACCAGCAGGGAGGGGAGGTAGAAGCAGGTTCCCCACTGAACAGGGAGCCCAATGTGGGGCTCAATCCCAGGACCCTAGGATCATGACCTGAGAGGAAGGCAGACACTTAAGTGACCAGGCCACCCATGCGCCCCTCTTTTCTTTTCTTTTCTTTTTTTTTAAGATTTTACTTATTTGAAAGAGAGAGAGTGCAGGGGGGGCAGAGCAGCGAAAGAGAGTCAAGCAGACTCTTCGTTTAGACTCTGGAGCCCAACACAGGGCTTGGTTTTCCAACCCCGAGATCATGACCTGAGTTGAAATCAAATGCTTAACCCACTGAGCCACCCAAATACCCCCAAATGATCATGTATTCTATAGAAACCCTGTAGCATGGCTCCTAGCATGTACTTATCACTCCTGGGAGTGGGGAGGGAAAGGCAGGTAAGAACAGAAAGGAACTTGAGGCAGGGTTCGGGGAACACTGGAGCTACCTGTGATGAAACGAGTCCAGCAAATATCACAGGAAAGATTTTTCTTCTTCTTACACTGCTTTATAATCTAGCAGTGAGACACAGAGAAGCACTAAGTACGCAGGCCTCTGTAGACACTGGCAATAATGGAGAACTAGAGAAGACAAAGAAGTCTGCTCACCCTACCACTCACCCGAGTCCTTAACTCTATCCTCAATAGGCATACAGCTTAAATACATCCTCCATGACCACAAATAGAGGCTCAAGTAAATTATGATCTATGCAGCCATTTAAAAGCATAATTGACCCTTGAACAACTGTGTGGTTAGGGACATGGAGTCCCTCCCCCACACAGTCAAAAATTCTTGGATGACTTGTGACTTTCCCCAAAGCTTAACTAATAGCATACTGTTGACTGGAAGTCTTACTGGTAATCTAAAGTTGATTAACACATTTTGTGTAAGTTATATATACTATATACTGTATTCTTACAATAAAGTAGCCTAGAGAAGAGAAAATGTTATTAAGAAAATAATATGAGAGGGGCGCCTGGGTGGCTCAGTGGGTCAAGCCTCTGCCTTCGGCTCAGGTCATGATCTCAGGGTCCTGGGATCGAGCCCCGCATCGGGCTCTCTGCTCAGCGGGGAGCCTGCTTCCTCCTCTCTCTCTGCCTGCCTCTCTGCCTACTTGTGATCTCTGTCTGTCAAATAAATAAATAAAATCTTTAAAAAAAAAAAAAAGAAAAGAATATGAGAGGGCCTCTGGGTGGCTCATGTGGTTAAGGGTCTGACTCTTGATTTCGGCTCTGGTCATGATCTCAGGGTAGTGAGACGGAGCCCCGTGTCAGGCACTCTGCTCAGCAGGAAGTCTGCTTGAAAGTCTCTCTCTCCCTCTCCCTGCACCTCTCCCACCTCCCTCCCTCTAAAAAAAAAAAATGTAAAATAAAAGTACATTTGCTGTACTGTATTTATCACAAAAATCCACGTATAAATGGACCTCTGCAGTTCAAACCCGTGTTGTTTAAGAGTCAACTGTATATTGTTGAAGAATAAACAATGTTTTGAGAAAAAGTTTATCATGTTGTCCAATTAAAGTAAGTAGTCTGCAAGAATTATTTTGATATGTGTGAAACCAGAGGGACAAACATCAAAATGTATGTATAATGATTTCCCCTAAGTAGATGGATGATAGGTGATTATATAAAAGGATTATCTCTTAGAATTGGGGGCTATAGATTTTCTGCACTGAAGATACCTCATTTTAATTTTCTAATTTGAAAACATCAAAAATATGGAAAATTCAGTAAAAATCCACAGATAATATCCTTCATATATCCTCTCCCCCAAATAACTTAAGATTTGGCTCAGAACTGGGGATATACTCATATAAAAAATGATGGGCCAAATTTAGGTTTTCTCAGGGCTCTAACTGATTGAAAGTCACACAAGTTCTCCCCATGTCAACTACTCCGCACATAGCAGAGTATCAGGAAAGGTTGTGCGGATGCAGAAGTTCCCCGTGTAGTGGAATCTCTGGTTTACAGGTGTGGAAAACTTCATAGAAGGAATGTCTGAAAGAGCAAGAGAAAGTATAGAGATTAGGAGATGATTATCTTGGAGAAAGAAGATGGTAGAAAGATAAGGTGCAGCATGTTCAGAAATTGATCAATACAACCTTATTTTTAAAAAACAGTTTTTAAGATTTTATTTATTTGAGAGACAGAGTGAGAGGGAGAGACCATGAATGGCGGGGGAGAGATGCAGAGGGAGAGAGAGAAGCAGGATCCCCACTGAGCAGGGAGCCCGATGCAGGACTTGATCCCAGGACCCTGAGATCATGACCTGTGCCAAAAGGCAGAGGCTTAACCCACTGAGCCACCCAGGTGCCCCTCACTCCAGTTTTTAACTGAAGATTCTTAGGCTCCAGACTGTGTCAGACCAGCTTGGAGAAACCAGTGACAATTCAGAGTAGAGAACATGGCTTCCCTCTTGCTTGTTTCCTGCCAGAAGTGTCTCCACACATTTTGTTTCGCTTATGAAACACAATGATATCAGCATTCCCAGAGGATTGTCCAGCAGATTGGTTAGGAGGCAATGAATATTCTGAAATCCTGGGATTTAAGTTTCTGTGGCCATTGCTACTGCTTTTAAGACCCAGATGGACATCTGCAGGAAAAGGGAAGGTACATCATCACCCTTGAACTCTAGATGAAGAGTTGTCAAATGAAGGTTGACAAGAACTCCGGGCAGACACATTCCTTGCTAGATTAAATGACAATATTACAGTTAAGATACTAATAGTACTTATAAGTACCAGATAGTTCACATATAGTACCTTTAATTCTTTTAGAAAACATTTATTTTTATTATGATATATTTGATAATAGACATTGTTAGTTTCATGTGTATGGCATGATTTGATATTTGGGTATATTGCAAAGTGATCACCATGATAAGTCTAGTTAACATCCCTCACCATACATAGTTATAGAATTTTTCCTCCTTGTGGTAAGAACCTTTAAGACCTACTAACTTAGCAGCTTTCAAATATGCAATACAGTATTATTAAGTATATCGCCATGGTGTACAGTATATCTCTCCTACTTCTTTACTTTATAACTGGTTGTTTGTGCCTTTTGACCTCCTTCACCCATTTGGCTCACCCCACCCCAGCCTCTGACAACCACCAATCTGTTCTTTGTATCTATAGTTCTGTTTTTGTTTTGTTTTTTCGAATTTCATGTATAAGTGAGATCATATGGTAGTTGTCTCTCTGTGCGATTTTTTTCACTTAACATAATTCCTTCAAGGTCCACTTGTGTTGTTGCAAATTGCAGGATTTCCCTTTTTAATGGTTCAGTTTTATATATATGTTTCATCACATTTTGTTTTATTCATTCGTTTGGTGATGGACACTTAGGTTGTTTCCATGTCTTGGCTATTGCAAATAATGCTGCAGTGAACAGGGGGGCGCAGATGTCTTTTCAAATTAGTGTTTTCATTTTCTTTGGATAAATGCCCAGAAGTGAAATTGCTAGATCATATGATAGTTCTATTTTTAATTTTTTGAAGGACCTCCTTGACTGTTTTCCACAGTAGCTACACCAATTTACATTCCCACCAACAGGACACAAATACATCTTTTCTCCAAAACCTCGGCCACCTTCATGACTTCTTGTCTTTTTGTTAATAACCATTCTAACAGGTGTGCTGTGATATCTCATTGGGGTTTTTTGTTATTGTTGTTTTTTGTTAGTTAGTTTGTTTTTTGCATTTCCCTGAGAATTGGTGATGTTGGGCATCTTTTCATGTACCTGTTGGCCATCTGTATATGTTCTTTGGAAAAATTTCCATTCCAATTCTCTGCCCATTTTTAATTGAATTACCTGGGGGGTTTTTTGGTATGAAGTTGTATGAGTTCTTTATATATTTTGGATATTAACTCTTTTTCAGATATGTGACTTTCAGATATTTTCTCCCATTCAGTAAGTTAACTGTACATTTTGTTGATGGTTTGCTTTGCTGTGCAGAAGTTTTTCACTTTGATGTAGCCCCAGTTGCTTCTTTTTGCTTTTGTTTCCTTTATTGGTGTCCCGTCCAAAATATCACCACTATGACCAATGTCAAGGAGCTTCCGTCTCTGTGTTTTCTGCTAGGACTTTTATGGCTTCAGGACATTACTTCTATTCTTATATAAAACTTCCATTCAGAACAGATATTATCTGCATTATTTAAATGAAGAAATTCAGAATTATTGAGGTTAAATAACTTTTGGCCAAGTAGAAAACAGAAAGCTCCAACCACTGTTTCTTGGGTCTAACGTCCACTGTCTTTACAAAAAGGGATTATGCTACTTCTAGCTAATGGCCCAAGGTCCAAGTTTGGCTCACTGATTTACTGGCTAAAAACCTCAATTTTGCCAGTTCGTCCTGTACTTATTAGGCTCAGAATTTGTTGGTATGAATTCAATCACAACAGTCATGAATAAATCAAGAGTCTATATTAACTTACACTGGAGGATATATCTATTAGGGTAACTGGCCTGAATCATTTGTTCAAAGAAACTCCTCCCCTGCTGGGCAACCCAAGAAATGAAATTATCAGAGACTTGCTTGTTGCACCAAGAACTAGGTAAAAGGGGACATAGAGCTGTGAAGAAATATCTCCCCAGCGAAGATCCTACATAAATATCTCATGATATTTAGTTGCAATAGTTGAGAGTTGTTCCCCAAATCTAAGTACCTTCTCCCTTGGCCTGGACCACTGGAACCGTGTCAACGAAAGCACTCCATTTTAAAGATTCTTTTCTCTTGGTAGTAATTTATCGTGAAATTATCATTAGTTTGTTTGATTTTTTTTTCTTTTTTTTTTTTTTTACTTGAGATTTCCTCCCTTAGGATTCCTGAAAACATAATGACTTCACACTGAGAGCCACTGGGATAGAAACATTGGTCTTTCTCACTCTCTGTAAAATTGGTTTTCTCTTGGAACAGAAGAGAAGTATGCTTCAAAATCCAATGTAACCTGACCCCTTACAGGTCCCTGGGGCAGATTGATTGATTGATTGGACTAAGAGATCGTTCCTCCCCCTCTACCTAATCCCACATTCTTTTAGTAGGTGGAGAGAGGCACACACATGTACAAGCAAAACAAATGTTTGGGAATGAATTGCTAGTTGATAGATGAAAACAGAATAATTACTTGCTTTAAGTCTATTTGCCTTCCCAACATGTTAAAACACTCATTAACACAACTCAGAATTCAAACCACTCTAGAGAGGTTTTCTGATTTAAGAGGGCAAAGGTTGTGGAGGGGGAGGAGGGCTCAATTTGTAATGCATTTTAAATTCCAAACAAAATTTCCATCAACAACCTGAGTATCTGAAAGGAATTTCAGGTCGTGCATTTGGGGAAATAGGTTTATTAATACGATTCTTGCTGTGTTAGCGCTGATGGGAGACAGACCTAGGGGTTTGTAAACCTGGCAGGAAAGGAGTCCATTCCGAGACCTCTGTGGGGTGGTAGGGAGAGGGGTAGTACTGGCTTTGAGGAAGTCAGAAAGAACCATTGTTCTCTACTCTTGTTCCATTTCCTTCAGATGGTTTCAATTTGTAGAACTACCTTCACACACGTGGTTTTGCATGGTAGTCCAAAGAGCAAATTCTCCCTCCTTTACCCCCATGCTCTCTTCCAATCCTAGTGTAATAAATAAAGCTCTACTTTAATAACTCCTCATTCAATATTAAGAAACACTGGTTTTCGTCCTGGTTCTGCTCTATCATTATGGATTTTGTCCTTGTAGCCTCAGACAAAAGCACCCTTCTTAGCTTCAGTTGTATTGTGATTGAATAAAAGTAACATCTTCCATGCCTCACCTACTGTATTTATTGTAAAACTTGGTAAGTCACTGTAGGAGACATTCACCTTTATTTCTATGGCACTGCATTTAGAACACATGAAATGATCATCACTGGTTTATACTTCTATCTGTTCATTAAAAAGAGATCTCTCTCCATGTCTATTCATCCTTTTATTGGTTAATTATTTCATGCACATGTTAATTAACAACTATGTTCATGCCAGACACTTTTATAGGCATTGGAGTGTTTTCTGAGTTCTGCTCTCTATCGCTACACAAACTCCCCTGGGGGGATCCATTCACTTCCATTACATGTTAATTGCTCATATTTTAGCACCATTTCTCTTCTGAATAGTAATCTAGCTGCCATCTAGGCAACTTCTCTTGACTCTCCTTTCGGCGACTCAACCTTACAACGCATAAAGATGAACAAGGAATGGCAAAATTTTCCACCCATGTACAGACCCTAAAAAAAAAAAACAAACAAAAACTAACCTGAGATTTGTTCTGGACTTATTCCCACCTCTCACCCAAACTCCCAAAATAAATCACCAAGTGTTGTTACTTCTACCTTTTAACAATTTCTTGAATCTACTCCCTTCAATTTATGTTTACTATTATCACATTGATGCCGGCCATTATAATTTGCCCCTGATTTTACTGCAAGAGGTTCTTTTTTTTTTTTTTTTAAAGATTTTATTTATATATTTGACACAGAGAGAGAGACAGAGATCTCAAGTAGGCAGAGAGGGAGGGGGAAACAGGTTCCCTGCTGAGCAGAGAGCCGATGCAGGGCTGGATCCCATGACTCTGAGACTGTGACCTGAACCAAAGGCAGAGGCTTAACCCACTGAGTCACCCAGGCGCTCCATTGCAAGAGGTTCTTGACTGGTTTCTCTGCTCCAGTCTTTCTCACATTCTAAACCAGCCCCTTCCCAGTAGCCGATGTGAATTTCCTAGCGTGGGTCCTGTAAGAAGAGAATGAGAATGAGAAAGGATACTGGAATTGTATCATTCTATATCAGACTGTGAGCAGAGCCAGCATGTAGCAGAGCGGCTGGGACCTCGCAGGTTCTCCATGCTTGTTTGTTGGTGTGCCCCAAATATAGGAAGACAGTTTTTGGAAAAAAACATAGTATTTTGCAGAATTAGGCTCAGTGCAACGCCTTTTAGCTCAAAGATAATGACATTTACTTCAGCGAAGTATTTCTCCTTCCTTCCTGGATTAAGCCTTAAGCCATTGCTTTGCTTATATATTCTTAACAAAGGAACATCTAAATGTCAGGGGTAAGTGAAATCCCAAGATAGGAGTGGAAATGTCAACTCACAAATTCATTGAAATTTTTATTCCCATGGAAAATTGGATGAATCTTATAAAATAGAGAGTAGTGCTGAAGTGTTTGGGAGGTGGCAATCTGACCAAGAGAAATCAGATGTAAAGTTCACCCTCGTAAGTTGCTCTGAAAGTGGGAAAAACTCCAGCCAAACTGTGGCTGTGACTTAATGATTGTAGGTTGACTCTGGAGCCTTGCAAAGGTATGGACGCTGAAATATCTCATATAGCTCTCTGGATATACTTTCCTGTATATTCCAAATTTGTCCCCTACTCTGAATAATACATTTACTTTGCTTATTTCAGGTTCATGGAAAATCTTGTGTAGTTAGATGAGACCAAAAAAAAAAAAAAAATCTAAATTTCAACTGGAAAGCACAGCTTCGTGACATTTATTTTTCTGCATCTAAAATAAAAACATTACCATATTTAAATAATTAGGGTGACCAAGAATAAATTTTTTTCTAGGGAAGCAGCCTGTCTATCTTTAAGAGAACAGGCTTTAGAGGTCTTGGCACAAAGTCAACACTCTCTAAATAACGGGGGTGTAAATCTATGAAAAATAGTTGTTGCTCAGGACCCGTTCCTATATCTCTTAAAAATATTCCAGATGTATACACAAAGGATCATGGATTAAACAATATACACAGACATTTCTTATCCTCACTCAAAAATCCTAAGGATAGCAAGGTACATCATTTCATTAACTTGTCCAGGTCACCTCGGTTGAGTTACTTACCATCCCCTGGACCTCAAATACTTCATCTATAAAATAGGGATAATTATAACACCTACACTATACGGAACACTTAGCAAAACATTGAGTACACAGTGATTCTTTGGTAAAATTGGCTGATATTTTTATTGACAATTATTATTCTTTTCTATCACACTTCTCGGGTTTTGTACTAAAGCTCAGAAACAGAAATATCAGTGTTCGGAGGAAAGAAAGAGAGGGAATAAGTAATCTGAAATAAGGACAACTGATATATGAGATTTTTAGTCATCCAGTACTATTATTCAATCTTCCCTCATTTTTAAAATATTTATATTTGTTGTGGTTTCCTTTTTTTCCCAGTGAACACATTTGTACATATTTTAATTGAAAATTTATGAAATCCAAAAAGGGGTAAAGAGAAAATACAGAAGCACTAGTGATCCTAATACCTAATGGTAATTGTGGCTAATATAATATACACATTATTATATGTACTATATTATATATGCTTAACACTATATCAAGAAAATTATGCTATTTTGTTAATGTTTGTGTTTTTAAAGAAGTTAGCTCTCCAGCATCTATGCTAAAAGTAACAATAATTCCTCCTGAAGAATTACCTTTTTCCCTTTGTATACAGTCTGGTAAAACCATCCATCAAGGCCTTTTACATTTTCTTGTTGGGGGATAAGGCCCTAAACTAAACAAGGCCACTGGATTCTTCTTCCACTGAATTTTAGCAGATCGACAAAGTCGTGCATGGTTGAGCTTGCCAGTGATAATGTTCAGACCAGAGTTACTACTAAGATACCACGCCCCTAGTTCCAATGGCTAGCCCTCTGTGGCTGTCTGGGTTTTCCAGCTTTCCCATATAAGATACAAATATCTTTCCAATAAACTTTATTTTGTGTAAATTAGCCAACTTCTGTTACCTGCTACCATAGGACCTGACTTACGGAGAAACTAATACCAGAAAATGGATTACTAGCAATAGATATAAAACGAAACTTCTCTTCATTCTGGAAAATATATTTAGCCCTGAGAAACTTTATGGTAAAGCAGCTAAATAGATTATTCCTATAATCATTGTAAAGCTTTGGACAGCCACTGGGAAACCAGCTGACTGCCACTATGCAAAAAGATAAAATCTGGGTAGAATTTTATGGTAGTGTGGTAGGATAGTTGCTTCTGATAGCACTGAGTAACTGAAAGGCAAGAAGCTCACAACCTAAATTCTTATTTTAAAGCACAGATCAAATCTTATTAGTTTTTTGGATTATGCTATAGGACTCCTTTAACCCATGTAGCCCCAGCTTTAGGATCACCAAAACACATGCTAAGATTGTGCCTGTGGCTTGCTGAGTTACAACCTTTATTGGATTAAAAATCGAGTCTATCTTTCATGTGAAAGTTCTGACTGATAAACAGTAGAGTGGGATCCCAACAATGAAACTGGAAAAATCTGGGAGAATTCAGTTTAGTGGCACCCTAAATCTTCAAACACCTCTGAAACACCCCACAAATACACAGTCTCCCTTTGTCAATGAAGCAATTTCTCTGAACTTGCCGTTGAGACACTTCCTTCCTCACTCCTACCTTCTTTCCCTCATTTATAGAAAAGTTATGTTTTGGGGAACCAGGCTGATAAAGGGTCCTTACACAGGCTACCGCAGAGATATTGAAAAGAGAACATTGTAAACTGCAGGCTGACTCTTAAAACTTCTTTTCAGAGGTAACACATTTCACTTTTCTTCATACTTCATTAGTTAAAGCAAATCACATGTCTGTGCCTGGGCTCAACAAAGTGTGAATAAGGAGTAAGTCTTCAGTAAGAAGGAGTCTCAAACATCAAATATTTACCAAAGGAGAAAAAAAATTCACAACCTTCTTGCACCTGTTCTGTGTCTTTTGACCTGGCAAATGCTTCTCCCCCCACACTTTACAATAATAATAATAATAATAACAACAACAACAATAACAATAAACAACCAAGAAATTTGCCTACATCTGACAGGGACAGCAATATACTTTACCTTCTCAAGTCATGCATGTGTTGACTGTAGAGATCTGTGCTAAGATACACTCACTATCTCACAGCACATCACACTTTTAGACTAAGTGAGTGAAATCATGCTGCTAGTATGTAGGAAATTGTAGCAAGGACACAAGGTACCTTATTGAAACCCATGTTTTCCTTTACAAAAAAAAAAAAAAAGAGAGAGAGAGAGAGAGAGAAAACACTAACATCTTTGACCTCTGAAAATTATAAGGGTCCTGAAGTCTGCAGCCTAATGGAATTCATATCCCTTCTAAAATAAAGGACCATAAGTTCCCTTTGCCTTCCCTACCTGTAAGAAGGCACATCTCTTAGTTGCTGTCTTTGGATTTGGTTAGTAACACACAAGCACTTGGTGTGCTGCCAGACGTAATTTGCCAAGGGACCTGAAATCCTGCTAGCCTTTAGTGGAAACTAAGAGCCAAGTCTCTCTCACTCACCTAGGGCTTCAGTACATATGATTACAGTAATTGACCCTTGAGGGCTAAGCAAAACAATGAAAAATGGAATTTTGGTGGTTGTTTAAGATGCTCTAGAAAGCTTATAGTAAGCCCTATTGGGTGAATCATAGAAGAAACATCTGGCATTTGGAGAAAAGCCTTGTCATCATTGGGTAGGTGACTATTCTGTTTGATCCACCACTTGTCTTACTTCTGGGCTTTTCTGGATTCTAAATTATGGAGCATGATCCAAGCTGATAATAATAATTAACTTAATGTTATCGGATCCAACTATTTGGGGAGTGTCTTAATTTCCATAGACAGTGGTAAAGTCACTGAAACTTCAATTCTGTGTGGGAAGAATCAGCAGGAACTAAGTTCCCTCATGAAGTAAGGATTGTATAACTCTACCTGGCAAAGAACTCTGGCCAGCTGAGAAGCTAGATAAATATCAGGTGAACATAGACTGAATAACAGAGAGGACTGGCTACAGAAATAATGTAGTCTATACACAAAGTTTTTTTCCTGATTTTTAAAATTGTTATATATGTTAATTAATGTATCTCCTCATTCCCTTATATTTCTACTTCCATTTTATATTGATAGTGGTTTTTTTAAAGATTTTATTTATTTATTTGACAGAGAGATAGAGAGAGCACAAATAGGCAGAGCTAAAGGCAGAGGGAGAGGGAGAAGCAGGCTTTCCACTGAGCAGAGAGCCCAATGTAGGGCTCGATCCCAGGACCCTGGGATCATGACCTGAGCTGAAGGCAGCAGCTTAACCGACTGAGCCACCCAGGCACCCCATATTGATAGTGTTTTGTGGGGATTAAAGTTAGCATTATTCCAAAGTTTTGCAATATTTAAGTGGAATACCAACAAAACAAAAGGAAGAGGGGATATCAACCCAAAGAGTTTAGATTTGTTGCCAGATTTAAAAACTGATGAAATAATATGCTGTCTCTATTCTTAGAAGTAGATTTTATTTTTAAGCAGATTCCATATGCAGAGGGGCACCTGGGTGCCTCAGTGGGTTAAAACCTCTGCCTTCTGCTCAGGTCATGATCACATGGTCATGGGATAGAGCCCTGCATCAGGCTCTCTGCTCAGCAGGGAGCTTGCTTCTCCCTCTCTCTCTGCCTGCCTCTCCGCGTACTTGTGATCTCTGTCTGTCAAATGAATAAACAAAATCTTAAAAAAAAAAAAAAAGGAAGGAAACATACTATTAGAGGAATACCTGGGTGGCTCAGTCAGTTAAGCATCTGACTCTTGATTTCAGCTCAGTTTATGATCTCAGCGTCGTGAGATCAAACACAACATCAGGCATGGGCATGGAGCCTGCTTAAGATTCTGGCCCTTCTGGGGCACCTGGGTGGCTCAGTAGATTAAGCCTCTGCCTTCAGCTCAGGTCATGATCTCAGGGTCCCGGGATCGAGCCCCGCATCAGGCTCTCTGCTCAGTGGGGATCCTGCTTCCCCTTCTCTCTCTGCCTGCTGCTCTGCCTAATTATGATCTCTCTCTCTCTCTCTGTCAAATAAATAAATAAAGTCTTTTAAAAAAAAAAGATTCTGGCCTTCCTCCTACCTCTTTCTCTCTTTTCAAAAAAAAAAAAAAAAAAGGAATAGAAAAGAAAAAAAGAAAGAAAGGAAGGAAGGAAGGAAGAAAACATATTACCAACAACCCAGAAGCCTAGAATGGTTGAGTTTATTCATGGTTGTAAATTACTAGTAAGAGTATATTAGATTATGGACATTTCTGGAACACTGTCCAAACCAGAAGACTGGGATTCTCTCTCCTTTAAATTTGAATCTTGATTCAAATGACAGTGGCAATGGAAATGTTAAGGAGCATTCACTTCCACCAATCATCCCTCCAGACTATTTAAACTATGGGCCCACCTCTGTTTTTCCTACATCCCAGCCTTCTCACCTCACCTTTGCTTCTCCACAATTTTTGAGCTGCCAACATCTTTCCAGCAGACTCCATTTTGTTGATGATCAGAGTCAGAATTTAGTGATATGTGTCATTAGCTATTCTTCTACAGTAAGATTAACATACTGCTTTTCACCTTCCCTCTTTTTTTCTTCTTTCCTTCCTTCTCTTTTATATATAATTCTGTGGAGAACTTTGTAATGCATCTATCTTTTTGTATATTTCTGATTATTTTATTTAGTAGAATAATTTTGAATGAGAAAGCTAAGTAAATGGGTATATATATTTTGAATTTATTCAATGAACATTCCTCTAGATTTTTTCCTCTAGGAAGAGACATCAACTTATGTTCCATCCATACTCTATGACTCTGGCCATTTTCCTCAACTTATGCCCTAACGTGGTATTTACATTTTAAGTGGTTTTTGTTGTTATTATTATTATATCAAGGTCTCTTTATGTTTGGGTCACTCTTTCCCATTAATAAGAATTCATAGCTTGATGAAAAGTGAACACTGCTGTAGATAAATCTATATTTTACACTATAAAGATAATGTAACCGACATTTAATAGGTTGGCTGCTACCTGTTCAAGATTAGTTTAGATGAATTATCTCCTAAATTAGTATGCTAAGTCACCTTGTCAAACTTCTTATAACAACGTTTGATCTTCTCCACTTAGTTTTATTAGCAGTTCATTAATAAGAGACAATCCCGTATTCAAGATAATGATAAAATCTTTGCAGAGAAGAATTTTCCCTTTTTGGGTTAGGGGGAGAAAGTATTGCCATTTACAAAGCTTGCTCCTCTCACTAGATTTAAAAACTTCTCTCTCCTCATATACTGTGTTTGACGTGATAGGAAGAGCTCTTAAGTGCCTTTACTTAACCAGCACTCCAGAAGACGCTGAGCCTTCATGGATGCCTGTAGAACACTAAATGTCCACACACTTCCTTTCCCACCAAAAGGTAGCTATTGATTTTTCTTTTTTTCCTTCCAAAGTTGTTGGCGTAGTGTATATTTATTATTTTAATTACTTGATTTAAATTAAAAGTATTCAATGTGATAAAATATTCTTGTGAAAAGAAATGTTTTCATGAGACTAAGTTAAATGCTTTGGGAAAAAAAAGCTTGACGAAGAAATTTAAATTCGATTAAATGAGAAGGAGAAGGAGAAAATTAAACATCTAGAACAATTCTGCACTTGGTTTTGCCGCTATCTTTAAATTCCAGATGTCCTTTAAAGAAACCAGATTTGGAGATTTTATATAATGAAGCATTGGTATGATTTATACAAAAAAGATGACAGAAATATCCACTTGGCAGATGCCATCTCTAATAGACACACACAGATATGCAAATAGACTCCAGTCCTACAACAAATTGTATGTGAACTAGTTTACATTAATATATGTTAATTTAAAATATATTCTATAAGACACATACATGCCATTTTTTAAAATAATTTCTCACGTTGATCCAATTTTTAAGTTAACCAAGTAAACCAAGCACTGATGCACTTTTTATTACAGAGGTTTTCCCCAGAACAGAGAATAGCAAGGAATGTAGAATTCAGTAATAACATACAACTTCTCAGGATTTTTACTTATATCTCTTATTGCATCAATGTATGAGACTGTCACAAATATTACCACAGAAAATTAGTCACTAATTTAATTCTATTTTTTCCTAACAGAGATACGAGATAACTAAAAAATCACATTGGGAGCATTATTTATTTATTTATTTTTACTTTGTAAAAATTCACAGATTTCCTCCTTTCTTTGTCCTTCACTCTCCCCGTTCCCTTGTACCATTTTTCAAAGATGAAAAATGGCTACTGAAGTCAAAGTACCCATTAATCTGCATGGCGATTAACAACGGATGAGAATTCACATTGTTGAAAGGTCATAAAATCCATTTAAAAATTAATCCTGGAGAGAAAAATATGTAAGTGCAGCAAAGCCCATCTGTCTGAGGTGGATAGGCTTTTTCGGACTGCCTTAGAAACTCCCTTTTGGAGGACACTCTCTAGGAGGACTATCTAAACACTTAAAGCCTGAGTGTAGGTATAAACCAGTTCTTAACATCTTGGCAATTTTCAAGGTGGCCCACTTGACAGCATATGTGATAAAAAGATGTATATTAAAAATACTCTAAGTGAATGGCCACATGTGATTAACAAGGTGATGAACAACGCCTTGGGATCTCTTCCTTGAGACATATTGTCTCAATGTCTATCTCCTGATTCCATGATACTATCTTCATTTTTTCCTCAATAATATTCACTATTGAAAATGAATTTATGACTCCTGAGTCCTAAACATAGCTTCATGTATCAATCACTAACATTTAAAATATAGACTAAATGAGTATTTGTTCCTTTTGTGATATTTTATATTTTGTACAGTTTACAAGATCTGTCGGTCAACCTTATATTGATTTTAAACATTCATGACAAGTAAACTTGCTTCAAGCTCCGAGGAATCTTCACAAAGTATTTCAGGAATACCTCTGGTCTGCTGCTGAGAACACCTTAGTATCTGGCCAGCTCCCTCCTCGCCATGGGATTGAGATCTCTTTATCTCTTCTGAGTATGTTGAGGAGGTGGGAGAGGCATAATAAGCTCATAAATTCCAACAAGCTGCCATTTTAACAAAAGAAGTCTTCCTTTTAACCAAAGGGATCCTACATCTGTCAGGACAGATGGATCCCAGATCGTTGTGGCATCAGAAAGTGCGGCTTAAGGCCCTTCTTCATGCCATTTACGATCCGATCACCACTAGGTTCATGTCTAATCTGTAGGCTGCACCCAACAAAAAGAGTTCAAGGGCCAGTCTTTCATGGGAAGTCACACATAGGTTTACAATGACTGATTCAGGCAACTCCTACAGTTTGTTTCTTTGGCTCAGATTTACCATTGTTGTAGAACTGGAATGTGGTCACTCAAAGGGACCCCTAACCACTAACTTATCAGACAGTCCAAGCATGTTATAAAATTTCATCTTCAGAAACTAACAAGGGAGTGTGAGTAGGCAAGGATGATCAAGTCACCCAAAACCATGTGACAGCAGAAGCAGCACGTGGGAGGTAAGGTGTTCAGATTTCCAGACTAGAGAGTTTTTAGGGAAACAAAACACCTTTGATTTTTATATTTTGACTAAGACATTTTCACCCCATCTTTTTGGGCTAAGAACAAATGGTGTTTTATTTCCACAATGACAAAGGCATTGGAAACATTGAGCCTAGCACATGCCAAGCTCTTCCCTGTGAAAGCATGAGCATTTGAAACAAATGGTCTCTTACTAGTAATTGGCACATAGCAGGTGTTCAGAAACTCTTTGTGTATCAAATTAAATGAGGAAAACTGGAGGCCTGACAGGATCAAGTATTTTCTCAAATGTTTCAAGAACATTGGGATGGTAGAATCATTAACATAAGATCATTTTATAGTTTTGTTTAAAGATTTTGGTATATTTGGAAAGTTAAGAAGTATAAAAAGAATAAGGTCTTGTCAAAATAGGGAAGATGTCTACAAATGTGGTTGTACAATGTGGACAAACAGAGAGAGGAATGTGGAGAGGAGAAGAGAGGTTGAAAGGAAACCAGTAATGCATGTTTTGTCTTACTGTTGCGACACAAAGAAAAGGGAGTAGACGTGATATCAGAATAAGCCATTTTTATATCAGTGAAAAGCAAAGCAATAAAGACTTCTTTTAATAAGAAATAACAAATGTCTACAATGAGCCTGTGTACACAGGCCTGTTTTTATAACAGGATTCCTGGGTTAGTTTCTTTGGGTTGCTCTAACAGAAGGGCATAGACCAGATGGCTTATAAAGAACAGGAATTTTTTTCATACAGTTCTGAAGGCTTGGGCATCCAAGATCAAGATCCCAGGAGATTGGTGAGAACCAGATTTCTGATTCATACATGGCTGCCTTCTCACTGTGTCCTCACATGGTGGAAGGGGAGAGGAAGTTTGCAGGGTCTCTTCTGTAGAGACACAAATTCCATTCATGAGGGCCCCACCCTCATGACCTAGTTACCTCTCAAATACCATCACACTGAAGTTTAGGTTTCAACATAGGAATTTGGGGCTTGCAAACATTCAGTGTATAATACTTCCCGAGGAACTAAAACGTTGGAGTTCAAGTCCTGGCTTTCCTATGAGAGATTTAGAACTCCAAACCAACTGACTAAGGTTGTCCAGAAACCTTAACCTATTACTATTCAAGAAAGAAACTTGAATTCGCTTACATAATGATTTTGAAGGTATATAAATGATGCATTTTCTATACTTGTTCTTAGCCAGAAGTCCAGGAAATGACTGAATGATGTATTTACTATTAAAATAGCTAGTTTTCTTTACATTTTGATCTTAATGATTGGCCAAGCTCTTGAATAGAATAATTGCTAATACAATGAATTATATGCTTATTTATGTTATAATGTGTCATGCTTTTTTATAAACAATATAGAGTTAGAAGAAAAATAGGTTGAAATTTTGTTATAATTGAGGAAGCTCTCAATTATCCTTTTCACTTTAGTGAGAAGCCGAAGATCTTATTAGTCCTTTCATGATGTTTAAACTCTCTCTCTTTTTTAAAAAGATTTAACTTATTTGACAGAGAGAGAGAGACAGTGAGAGAAGAAACACAATCCAAGAGGAGTGGGAGAGAGAAAGCAGGCTTCCCACTGAGCAGGGAGCCTGATGAGGGTCTTTCAATCCCAGGACCCTGGGATCATGACCTGAGAGGAAGTCAGATGCTTAAATGACCGAGCCACCTGGGCACCCTGTGATGTTTAAACTCTTAAATGAAATTAGTGTAAGGTTAAAAAATGTTTACATGGATTTTGTTCCTTCTGTTATTTTTTAATTACATTTTATAATTACACAGACTATTGCCTAAAACAACAAAAATTATTTGTGGAAAATTTTACTAATTATTATTTTATTAATAAGTATTAGTCATAAGTATACTAATACATATTAATTTACTAATAAGCTATTCCAAATCTATAAAACTTGTTCAAACTTCTCCATCATACTGTATCAAGTATTTTTTCTTTTAAAGATTTTGTTTACTCATTTGAGAGAGAGAAAGAGAGCATGCACATAAGCACCTGTGGGGAGAGGGGCAGAGGGGAAGGGAGAGGGACAAGCAGACCCCTGCTGAGTGCAGAGCCTGATGTGGGACTCAATCTCATGACCCTGAGATCACAACCAGAGCCAAAACCAAGAGTTGGATGCTCAAGCAAAGGCTCCACTAGGTTTCCAATGGAAACCCTACAGGTTTCCCTGTACCAAGTGCTTTTAAAATTGATTTTCTTGGGGGCACCTAGGCGGATCAGTCATTAAGCATCTGCCCTCTGCTCAGGTCATGATCCCAGGGTCCTGGAATCGAGTGCCCCATCAGGCTCCCTGCTCGATGGGAAGCCTGTTTCTCCCTCTCCTGTCTCTCCTGCTTGTGTTCCCTGTCTTTCTCTGTCAAATAAATACATAAAATCTTTTTAAAAAGAAATAAAAATAAACATTTTTTTCTTAACTTGAGAAATTTAGTTTTGGTAACCACTCTATGTCTGGAGCTATAGTAATTACAGTGGAATGATAAAGTATATATGACAAGTCCTGTTTATAAAGGAGATTGCACGTTCTTTGGGGTCAAAGAATATAATATAAATATCACATGACTTGTTCAAAATATAATATGACTTGTTCACACTTCAGAATTTGAGGTGGGCTGGAAGGTTTGGAGAAGCTCTCACAGAATAAGGGAGATTAAATCAGGCCTTGTGGAAGGTAGAAGGGAATTAGACCATGGTGGGGTGGGGGGTGAGGGATAAGGGAAAAGGTACATTTGGAGGGGTTATAACAGAATGTCTTGGAAAGCAGTTCAAATCTGGGCCCTGCAGATGAGAAAGGCTTTTGGAGGATGAGAAAGGATCAAAGTCAATGTGACCTTGAGACCCCAAGGAGGGATCTATAGAAGATTAGCAAGTGAGTTGGTGTTTTGGAGAAACATCTCCCAGGATAGTTCTAGAAGAGCAGGGAGGCTCCTAGAAGTGGGAGAAATAAAATAGCAGATGCCCTCCCAGGAATATATGTTTACTCTCATGGCTGTGTTTCTCAGGGCAGAGTTCATTTTTATAACAGTCCTGCGGGTTCTCAGAATAAAACCGACAGCACAGACAATCCCTCAATACCATTGGGAATCAGTCACCTTAACACTCAGAGGAGTGAATAAGGGTTGTGTAGACTCATTCTAAATAAAAAGAAATCAGAAATATTTTCTTTCTATTTGAGAATTCTCTAGCAATTGTAGTAATTACGTTGCAAAATGGACCTCAATTACTTTTCCACATTTTACATTTGGTTTTTTTTTTTTTCCCCAAAGGATGGAAAAAAAAAATTGGGTTTAGAATAAGGTGGATAGAGTTTGAATTATTCCTTTGTTACTAACCAAATGAATTTGGTCCAGTCATTTAACCTCTTCACAAGGAATGAGAACAACTTCTTCATAGAGTCTCTTCTCATAAATAATTATTATTAATAAATAAATAACAATTATTATTATTAATAAAACATTTGGCTATCATTTATTGAATACTGAATATATACCAGATACTGGTGCATGTAATTCCCATGCATTATTACCTTTTCTTATGAAATAATCTTAGTATAATAATGAGTATGAACCCATACATAGCATTTTCAATAAATAACTTTTCAGCCCTTAAATAAACCAGCCAAACTGAGAAAGAAACTGTGATTTGTAATATCTTCTATTTATATGATGCTTTCCAGGTGCCCAGTTCTTCCAGAGCCCCTAACTTCTTAGATCTGCAAACTAATTATAAAATTATAAAATTAATAATAATTATTAATTATTAATAACAATTATTAATAATTAATAATTATAATTAAATATTAATTAATCATTCATTATTAATTAAGATAATTCTAAAATTATCTTAAATTAGCAGTAAGGTTTAATTTACATAAAAATCTAGGACTTGATTTTTTTTTTTTTGGTGCCTTGTAAGTACCTAAAGTTTTGTTATTTTTATTGGACATGCATCTCTGCTGATGTTGAAAACAAAATAAATGAAGAACTACAAGCCTATCAGCAAAATAGATTACAACGAGGGCAGGAGAAAGTCACAGAGAAAATAAAGATTGGAAATAAAAGGTTGGCAAAGATGTACCTAGCCTTATAATTAAGAAACGCAAGAATGGCCATAGTAATATTAGATGTATGTTCGATGCAGGAGAATTCCCAAGGGCAGGAAGCACAAAAATGGGAACTATCTTATGAAAGAAAATGTCTCAAGCAAATAGAAAATTTAAAAATATTTATGGGGGGCACCTGGGTGGCTCAGTCAGTTAAGCATCTGCCTTTGCCTCATGGCATGATCAAGCCCCACTTGGGACTGTCTCCTCAGTGGGGAGTCTGCTTCTTTCTCTCTCTCCCTCTGCCTCTCCATCCCACTCATTCTCTCTCTCTCTCTGAAATAAATAAAATAAAATATTTAAAAATCTTCAAAAAATAAAAAAAAATATTTATGTACTGAACATAAAGAACAATCTCCTAAAAGATAAATAAATATTTATACTATGAAGTAAATGGGAACTTTATAGGTTATATAGTCAATATATAGTCTTTGACTCATACAATGATGTTGTATTTGTAAACCAAACTATACAATTGTATTTCCAGAGACATCTACAAAATTTACTCTTGGAAGTCTCAGCAAAGAAAATCTTAACAGGGGCATCTGGGTGGTTCAGTTGGTTAAGCATCTGCCTTCGGCTCAGGTCATGATCCTAGGGTCCTGAGATCAAGTCGAGCATTGGGTTCCTTGCTCAGCAGGGAGCCTGCTTCTCCCTCTGCCTGCCGCTTCCCCCTGCTTGTGCACTCGCTCTCTCTCTCTCTCTCTGACAAATAAATAAATTTTAAAACATCTTTTTTTTTTTTTAAAGCTGACTTTGTAGAACTTATCTCTAATTGACCCAACTCAGAGGCTCCGTGTGAAGAGCCCTATTTGTGGTTCTTTTTTTTTTTTTAAGATTTTATTTATTTATTAGACAGAGATCACAAAGTAGGCAGAGAGGTAGGCAGAGAGAGAGAGGAAGGGAAGCAGGCTCCCCGCTGAGCAGAGAGCCCGATGCGGGGCTCGATCCCAGGACCCTGAGATCATGACCTGAGCCGAAGGCAGAGGCTTTAATCCACTGAGCCACCCAGGTGCCCCCTGTGGTTCTTTGGTTGAAAGTCAACGATGGCGCTTGTCCCCTGCAGCTGCCAGAGCAGGACTAGTGAGTAAAAGCGATCAAGAGTCTTACCAAGAACTTAAAAGGAAATAATGGGGGCTGAGAGATATCCACAGGGGGCTTTGAAAAGCTCTGATATATTCCTGGAAATTTGGAACATGATTGCATTAGGGTTCTCAGAGAAACAGAACCAACAGGAAATTTGGCCTCATTGACCCGCTGTCTATGGGCTGGAGTCCCAGGAAAGCCAGTGGCATGGTTGAAAGTCTTGACACTTGAAGAGCAAGCAAATGGTGGAGATTGCAGTTCAAGAGTGAAGGTCTGAGAACCAGGCTTTCTGAGGGAAGAGAGATGCTCCGGTAGAGGGAAATTTAAGTAATACGAATAAAGGTTGGGTGAAAAAGATTTTGTTAAGGAAGATGGGAAACCAGGACTTGCAGAGGAAGTTGTAAACATATATGATTACATAACATTAAAACATATGTAGCAAACAGGAGAACAGAGATGAGCAAATCAAATGAATCTTCCTTCTTCCTTTAGGCAGGCTCCCAGCTGGTGAGGAACAGCCCCCAGACACATTACGCTACGCCCCTGTTACTTGGTGCGGTTCAGCAATACCACACATTAATGAAGTTTAGATTATTATATAACAGTGTGGTGAGTATTTCTTCTTAGTCTCCCTCTTGATTTTTGACACTGTACATTGTATCTTTTGACATATATACATTTTTAATTTGATAGATGATGCATATCAGAAAGGAAGAGTGACAAATCATATCCTTATCAGCAATACAAGACGACCCCCAGTGAACTTATAACCCCAACAGCATCTGATGTCCTTGGTTAGTAAGTTCTTGTTAATTAAAACATTATCTAACTGCATTTTGATTTGCATTTCTCCAAATGGGAGAGACGCAACTTTTCTTCCCACGTCTGACCATTTCAAGTTCCATTTGTTCATTTATTCATGCACAAATATTTACTGAGTGGATGCAAGCAGACAAAAGCAGTGGCTCAGACGTTGGAAAGTCTCCACTTGGATCCTGCCTCCTCCATTCAGTGTGACTCTGGGTGTATTTCATCATGACTTTGTGGCACAATTTCCTCACCTATCAAATGAAGCTAAGAGTACCGATTTCATAGACTTGGTGCAGGAATTCAGTGGGGTAACACCTGCAGGCAGCTGCAAACCAGGCTTTGGCAATCATAGATGAGAATTGATGTTACCTGTTACCATGCACCAGGCACAGTTTTAAGGACAGAATGTACCAGGTACTGGGTGCTGCTGATGCCCTCTCCTGCCAGCCCCAAGCCCAGCAGCCCCATCAGCTTCTCAGCAGACCTTGGGAGAATCATCTTACCTTTATCTGGGGCCGGGGTGGGGGGAGGAAGGAGCATTAAAGGAGTTGTAACCAGCTGTGCTGGAAGGACCTGCCATCCCTATAGCTCTGAGGCTTGCACAAGACCTTTGGAAGTCAGAGCAATGAGGTACACTTGGCTCAGAAGACAAGAGAGTAGAGGAGATAACTATTTTTTTTTTTTTAATTTTCACACCTTTGGATTGTCTCATGTTATTACAATATACATATGAACAATTTTAAATTTAAAATTTTTAAATTTTAATATAGACAATTTTTAAAAAGAAATAAAAATAAATATGATAATGTAGAGAGATATTCTTAACATTAAGATGTTTAAATTAAGATGGAAGGAATTATTGGGATAGTATTTTAGAGTCTTTCATCAGGAGCTGGAGACATAAGGTACAGTTTCAGCAACCTTTCTAGAATAAAACAAAGAGAGAATGCTCATTCACCATGATGGCCAGGTTCTCGGGGTGACCCAATAAAAATGGAGTCGTCTTGTCCTCTCAATTTCAACTTAAAGCAAGAGATAACCTGAGGTGGCTATTGAGAAATTAAACTTATCATGTCAAGGTCAAGGCCTCTTAGAGGCTGGATGTTTCAGACAGAGTGGTAAGCAGAAGGGTCTGTGAATGTGCAGAACTGGCAGATAATCATTCCCCACGCCCCAGGGGAAGAAAACAAAAATCTTTTTGACAAGAGTAGCTCCTCTTGAAAAGTACGTAGCCAAACAAGATGATGCTTTCCAAGATGGGGAACCCTCAGGATAAGAATTCAGTCACTTTCAAGGAGATCAGACATGAAAGAGTCAGGTGTGAAGGAGAAGCTCTATGATCCAGGGGAGTCATGAAGCAAGAGGCAGGAGGGACACTCTGAGCCACTCCTGGGGTTCCTTCAACAACCCGGGAGAAGACTTCGATTGCTTTGTATTTCTTCCGGATGGTGATCTTCAAAGTCTTCTGTTTATGGATTCCTCATAATCAAGACCTCTGATTTAAGAAGTTTCTACTGGGATCAGCCAAAACACTTAGAGAACCAGTTGGTCATTTCTAGGGATGGAAGAGACTGTAGACCAGCTCCTTACTGCATGAAGACAGTCTCTGACATTCGAGTTCATCATCATGTGATTCCCACCGATCTTCTACCATGTTTCCTCCGCCATACCTGCGCCCTCAGCTTCCCCCCACTGCCCCATTTGATGGCTTCTTCTTCCCAGGCCATATCATAAGTACGTTCTTTCCTCCATGTCCTCACTCTTATCTTTTTTCCTGTAGGCATGATTTATGTATGTTTGCATCTGTACCACTCTCCAGATTGTGACATCTACATAATGCCCTCTTCCAGAGTTCTGCATGTGCTTCTTCTAGACTCTCTTCAAATGCCACTCATGCTCAAACATGTTCGCTCCCCCTGCTGTGTCTCCATAGCACTAGTCACTCCCTGACATCACAGTGCACAGTAATCCCTCTTTATCTGTGGTTTTGCTTTCTGTGGTTTCAGTTACCCATGGTCAGCTGTGGTCCTGGAAACAGAGGGTCCCTCTTCTAACATACAGTCAGCAGGTCGCGAGTGGCCTAATGCTACAGCACGGTGTCCACTCACCTCCCTTCCTCTCACCACAGAGGCATTTTATTATCTCACAGCATCACAAGAAGAATGAGTACAGTATAAGAAAATATTTTGAGAGAGAGAGAGAGACACCACATTAACCCAATTTTATCACAGTACATAGTTACCATTATTCTGTTTTATTATCAGTTATTGTTGTTAATCTCTAACTGCACCTAATGTATAAATTAAACTTTATCATAGGTATGTCTATATAGGAATACACATAATATATGCCGGGTTTGCCACTATCTGTGGTTTTGGGTATCACTTGGGTGTGGGGTCATGGGGTATATTCCCTGTGGATAAGCGGGGACTGCTGTATTTTCACTTGCTTACCTTTTAATTTCTGTCTGCCAATGAGTGTGTAAACCCCAGATAACCGAAATCTCTTCCATTTTGTTCTGTTCTATCTCTAGCATCTCAAACTGTCCCCACATTTGGCACTCTGCTCATAGTTCTTTAATAAAGAAGTGAATGAGTCAGAGCTATGTCTCCTTGAACTTTGTATTTTCCGGATAACTAGTACAAGACCTAGCAGAGTGGAGGACATGCTGTCTTCCCAGACATATGACATTAGGCAAGTCATCTCACCTCTATGCCTCAGTTTCTCTGTATTTTAAATTAATACTTGCCATATTCGATGAGTGCACACCCACAGGGCTCATTTTGTGAGCACTCAGTAAGAATTATTATTCTACAGGGAAGTAACTTGAGGGAAAATTAAGGAAATCAGATCTTTAAAAGATAATTTTTGGTAAAAAATTAATAACCTAATATAAAGTGGAATAAAGATACAAGGTCACTTATATTGTATATAAATAATATATGTACACGCGTATATACATACACATGCGTAATAGGGAACAAGAGTATGTATTCTCATCCGGATTAAAGTACATTAATTTTTTTATAGTAGTTATTTCTGGACGGTAAAACTCTGGATGGTTTTTCTCCATGAAGGCTTTATTAAATTTCCCACTTTTCTATTATAATCACCCAGTGCCTCTGTCATCAGCACAAATAATAAACAGTCAAGATTGGCTATTTACTGCTTTAAAATTACGAAAGGAAATGAAAGGCATTCTAGATTTCCCTCCACCTCCTCCTGGCTGCTTTGGTGTTGTCAACCAGGTGCAACCCCCGCGAGCGTCTGCAGGGCCCGGACGTAACTAAGCCTGAGCGGGTTCTGCAGACCCACCCAGCCAGAGCAGCGGTTTTCACCCCCAGGGGCTCTGGCACTGAGAACCAACTTGCTGGTGGTATTGAGCAATCCAGCTGCTTTTACTACACAGGAACCTCAGTCTTTGTCCAAACTCAACTACTTGCTTAACTCTCATTTAAATAGTAGAAGTTTACTTTTGAAAGATTGGGGTTTTCTTTATTTTTTTTCACAGCTGTCTTGGCAACGTCTGATTCCAGCCTGCGCAGGAAGTATCTGAGTCAGAGACCGGGGGAAGCAGCTTTTGGTGTCGTGCCCAGCCCTCTGACAAGGACTGTCTCTCCCGGAGCATGAAGCCTGCTTCTACAAAGAGTTTGCGGAGAGTAGGAGGTTGTAGGAAATGGGATACGACCAGAGAAGCCCTCTCATCCACCCTTGACTGTATTTGAAAAAGTGTTAGTCATTGGCATACGTCCTGTCCTCTTGAGCATCCTCAATAAATTAGCGATTCTCGGAAAACCACCCCCGTAGGAATGGGAAGGAAAAAGACCAAGAAGCAGGAAGACTGCGGTGGTGACGTCACTGGGTACTTTACAAGATATGCTTAGCTAAAAAGTGCACGTCCCTACCCACCAGCCATTAAAAAAAAATTTAAAAATTCAAAAAAACCCACAAAACTTCAGTGCTAGAATCTGAAGGCACATTTTGATCAGATACTCTAAACACCTTATGGTTTTTCTCTTTTCTTATCCTTCTGCTTCTCCTTCTCTTTCTTCTTTTTCTTTTTCCTTTCCTGTATTAGGGTGGTGGCCACTGTTGGTGATGTAGTTTGAGATGGTCTGAGATGGTCACACTATTGCTCAGTCCAAAATGGGGGGGATTCCCTGTTTCTAAATGAAGAGGAGCCAAATGCGTGTTTGGTTGGACGTGGACTTACTACAAGATGATCCCAATATTTTTACTTTCAGGTTCCATCTTTAAGGACTTCAGATTTGAATTATCTGTTAGAAGTCATGGAGCATCTCAATAGGTCTGAGCACTGTGTTGGGGATGAGGCGGGACTTGGGAGAAACAATATTGGCTCCTCCATTAGCTGAATTAGTATCTAAGTCTTGGGTTAGGCATTTACGAGCGATATGATATGGGGCCATTTCTTAACCTTTTGGAACCTCTATTCCCTAATTTATAGGGACCATAGCGTTGATGTTAGACATAATATATTAAAGTGCCTTACACACAACAAGGGCTTTACTGTTTGCCGGAATCGTTATGTGGAGTGTATGTAATCATCTCTTACTTATAGACATTGAAGCCACTATGAATCAAAACTGTAGACTAAATCTAAAATTGTCATGGGGACAAGGTGATAGTCATGGCTATGTATCAAATGTTCAATTTTATTTTTAATAGGACGATAGGGATTGCATGGAAGTGACTGTGTATTGCAAATATTATACACAGACACTAGACTCAGGCTCTCTCAAAGTGTGGATTGAGATCCATCCCCTAAGATAGAATAAGAAAAGAATCACTTGAGAGTCTTACAGAAGTGCATATTTCTAGGTCTCTCCAAGAACTCCTTGACTCTAGGACCCCGCAGTTTTGCATTTTCATGGGGTTCCTATACACATTAAAGTTTAAACACCAACAATTTGATGATGCAGATTTTTTTAATGTTTTAAATCAGTTAATTAGTGCAGCATTATCTCAAATAGAATCCACTTTTGCCTGATAAAGGATGATAATGTACCTTGACACTCTACTATTACCGATATATATCATTATAATGATCTAATGATATAATACAAATGATATACCTGACATAATAAGTAACTATAATTTATTTCTGATGTAACTCATTGTAAAGGAACTCATGGAACAGAGGAGTTAAAGCCATGGTTTCTCCTTGGCAGCAAAGCCAGCTCACCAGCTGTGAGGCTTTGGGAAAGATCATTTACCTCTCATTAAATCCTAGTTGTCTTGTCTTGTCTTTTTCTTTTCTTTTTTTTCCTTTCCTTTTCTTTTCCTTTCGTGTCTTTTCTTTTCTTTATTTTTTCTTTTGGAAGAAGGAAGGAACAATTTTACTGGACATTTGCTTGCTGAAGACTTTTTAGGCCAATGGTCACAGGGGTCTTCTCTTTTCTTATTGAAGTACAATTGACATACAATATTATATTAGTTTCCAATGTACAACATAATGATTCAACATTTATATACATTATGAAATGATCACCGTGGTAAATTCTAGTTACTCTCTGTCCCCATACAAAGTTATTAAAATATCATTGACTATATTCCTTTTGTTCTACTTTCTCTGCTCATGACTGACTTACTTTTTTTTTTTTTTTTTTTTAAGATTTTATTTTATTTGACAGAGAGAGAGAGATCACAAGTAGGCAGAGAGGCAGGCAGAGAGAGAGAGGAGGAAGCAGGCTCCCCGCTGAGCGGAGAGCCCGATGCGGGGCTCGATCCCAGGACCCTGGGACCATGACCTGAGCCGAAGGCAGAGGCTTTAACCCACTGAGCCACCCAGGCGCCCCATGACTGACTTACTTTTTAACTGGAAGTTTGTGCCTCTCAATCTGCTTTGCCTATTTTGCCCATCTCCCCCCCCCCCTTCACTATGGCAACCAACAGTTTGGTGTCTGTATTTATGAATCGGTTTCTCTTTTGTTTTGTTTGCTCATTTGTTTTGTTTTTCAGATTCTACATAAAAGTGAAATCATACAATATTTGCTTTTCTCTGACTTATTTCACTGGACATAAGAACCCTCTAGGTTCATCATTTTGTTGCAAATGGCTCCGTTTCATTCATTTTTTATGGCTGAATAATAGTCCAGTATACCTACCAATGTATCTCTCTGTGTATACATTATACGTAGATACATTACATACATGTATTTATACACTATACCTTCTTCGTTCATTCATCTATCAGTGGACACCTTGGTTACTTCCATAGCTTGGCTATTGTAAATACTGTTGCAGTAAAAATAAGGGTGCAGATATCTTTTCGAATTAGTGTTTTTGTTTTCTAGTTTCTCATTACCTGATAGATCCTATCGTGTAGGATTATTGAAAGAATTGAATGAGGTACCACATCTGTAAATCATAGACGGTCAATGCTTGGGGTCATCCAAAGAAACCTTGCGAAGCTCATGTAAATCAGAAGGACGTTTTGGTGGAGATTTACTTAGCGTCTTGGAGACTCTTTTTGACTTGTGAGGGGAGGCAAATCTGGATGGTCTTCATTTCTGCCCTTTTTTGGTATCCTACAGAAAGCCAGCTCAGCAGGCCTGAGTTAGCCAAAAGAAAAAAAAAAAAAAAAGGCTGTTAGTAGCTACTGAGCCCCACATTATTTCTCCATTGTTACATAGTCACCTAGATAAATATTTCCCCCACACCTGACCCTATAAATATACAGAGCACTGAAGGGTGGGGGTGACCCTCTCTGTTAGAACACTGACCAAAATGCTATTTTATTCCAATTATGCCTCACATAAGAGTAGCTTTCTATGAAGTCAGGGGAGTTTGGAGGTTGAGTAATATGTGCTTTATTGAATCTCTGCCTCTACATTTTTCCCTGGTAAACCTTGTGTCTATATCTATATCCCATGGCACTAACAGTGTGTGTCCATGACCCCTTTCAAAACAACTTGTTTTTATTTTTGTTTTTGTTTTTATTTTGACCAAAGGAATTTTTGGTGTAATCACTGGAAATACCTTTTAAGGTGTTGCCTTTTTTACTGAATTTGAAGTCATGGTTGAAACAGAACCTTGGATAGATGCCCCTCTAGATAGACTAATTACCAAAGGAGCCCTTGCCTCCGCACAGACGCACCATATGCTAGGATCCATTTACCTCTAGATTGGGCATCTTCACTGAGGAATAAATTTCAAATCAAAGCAGTGGCCTTATTTGAAGCTAAATTCATTTCTTCAAAGCTAGATGAGGGGGCACCTGGGTGGCTCAGTGGGTTAAAGCCTCTGCCTTCGGTTCAGGTCATGATCTCGGGGTCCTGGGATGGATCCCCACATCAGGCTCTCTGCTCAGCAGGAAGCCTGCTTCCCCCTCTCTCTCTGCCTGCCTCTGCCCACTTGTGATCTTTGAATGTCAAATAAATAAATAAAATCTTAAAAAAAAAAGTTAGATGAGTAATATGGAGATCCATCAACACATCGGAGATGACAGTAAATTGAGAAGCAAATAGCCCTTCTTTTATGTATAAGGCATGGAGTGAGGTTGGGGTCTGTTCAAGGTTACTCTGTCCAGGACTGGAAAGCAAGAACTTGAACCTCAGATTCTTGGTTCTTCACCTGTGTTCCCTCTAGGACTCCATGTCATGCTGGATTTTGTTGTTTGGTTCTTGTTATAGTATCATCAGTAAAAGTATTAGGGGATCAATGTAAGTACTTGATAAGAAATGTTTGGTTATTAATAATGTGATATAATGATTAGATAACATAAATGTGAATAACACTTTGGAATACCTGTTTGTTTTAAATTCTTTATTTAAATTCAATATAGTTAACATATAGTATATTATTAGTTTCAGGGGTAGAGTTCAGTGATTCATCAGTTACGTACAACACCCAGTGCTCATTACTTCAAGTACCCCCCCTAATGTCCATCACCAGATTACCCTATCCCTCTCACCCCCCCAACCCCTCCAGCAACCAATACTGTTTGTTTCCTGGAGTTCAGTGTCTCTTACGGTTTGTCTCTCTCTCTATTTTCACCTGATTTTATTTTTCCTTCCCTTCCCCTACATTTGTCTGTTTTGTTTCTTATATTCCACATATGAGCATCCCTGTATTTTTATAAGTCTACCTGTCTCTGGCCAGGCTCCTTGGGCAGCAGAGATAGAGACAGTAGATTAATTTGTAGGAGGTATACTCAAGGACTTTACCTGGGATTACCACCCGCAGGGGGGGATGAATATCAGCAAGGTTACAGAGAGGGAGAAGTGGAGATAATCTTAATGAAGACCTCGGACCAATGGGAAATTCTAGAGATGATATGGTCCTCAGAGTGTTTCAAGCATGTTCACAGGCCTAGGCCTTTGCGCCCTTACACTCATCAGTCACTGGGTTAGAGCCCTCCTGGATAAAGGGAGTGGTCTTGATGAAGGCACTCTTTTAAGAGGCTGATGCATAAGGGCTTTCCTCTGTCACTTGGATAAATCACTCATTTACCCCAACAGGGGGATTTGACTGGGGTATGGCCAGATTCACCTTGCAATCACATCAAATCATCACGCCCTCCATGGGATAAGTACAATGAAAATAGTAACCCATTTTATAAGGAGCAAAATCCATGGATTTGCCCAAATTCTCAGAGCCTCTAGGTAGCAGAGCTGATATTAATACCTCTGTTTTTTGTGCTTTGTTTTGTTTTTTAAATTTCATGTTGCTGCTTCTAGGTCATTATTTTAAAAACTACAGAGGTTGGTAGAGGCACAGTTATGACTATGTATTTCCAAATCTAGGTATACATCAATACCTAGGATGCATTCATTTAATAAACATTTACAAAGTCCTTTCTATATAGAAAGCCGTGGGAGATGCTAAGAATATAGACGAAGGCCCAGTCCCCACTGTTCAGTAACTCCTTGACCTTCGAAGAGGGAGATAAGGTAACTACAAGTCTGGACAGAGCTGTGATGTTCTGGATAAAGAACCATCAAAGACAACAACAACTGCTCAGCCTGAGTCTGTGTAGGACGGGGCGGCACTCAACCCAGCTTGATGAATAAGTGGGGAAGGTAGAAACAGCGTGTGCAAATAATTCAAACCTGCAAATAATTCATTGCAAGGAAAGTGTATCACAGGTGTAATTAAAGTGGCAGGAGGCAAGGCTGGAGATTTGATAAGGTACTAAAGCTCCAAGAACAACATGGTTTGGACTTTACCTTGAAGGCAGCAATTGCCAGGGCGGGAATATTTACTGTTGGGGGGCGGGGGGCGGATGATATTTGAGTTTTCAAAAAACCACCGTGGGGAATGAATGTGGGTGGGTGAGGCTGAAGGTTGATAGACCAGATCAGAACAGGAAGCAATCCTCCGGGTGACCTAAATTTCCGCCCGTTAACTCACATTCACATGAAGGTCTCCTTCCCGCTAGAAAGGATTCATTTGACTTTTGAAGCCATGAAGTAGGCAAAAATCCTTACCACTGGAAAGAAGAAATGACTGTGAAAAATGTTTAGTTTCAGTAAGCTTCTGAAACCACAGTCCTAGAAGGCTGCATGGAACGTCAGATCATGGAAGTCTTGGAGGGAAAAAGAGGACAAATGTATGGTTCTACCTCTGGATGATCACACGCACATGCCATCCAGTGCCTTTCCCATACTTGCAAGGTGTGGAAATGGAACACAGGAGAGACCCATCCTCTCCCTTTCTGTGAGCCGCTCCCTCGGCCATCAGAGATGTATCCTGCTGAGGGTCCAGCTTTCTGCTGAACCGTCGTGATATGAGCATCCCTGGGACACACGACCAAAACGTGCAAGGATGCAATTCATCAAGCATATCAAGCATTCCGGTGCCAGGCAGTTGAACTCACTGTACCTCAGGGACTCTTCCCTAAAGCACACACGTCATCGGGAAAAGGCTGGGGCTCAGAGCTGGACCCATTGGCCCAAGGAAATACAGCCAGTCCATGGCAGATCTGGGGGGTCCTCTCTGAAGCTGACGTTGTCCCTGCCCCTACCTCCACACTGATGTCTCTGGGCTCCCACACGAGCTGACATGGCCGCTGGGGTTCTGTCATTCCCTGTCATGTAAACAGACCTTCCCTTCACAAAAAGAAGCTGTAAAACACCTCAAGGGGGATCAGCAAAGAGCAATTCACCTTCTTCCGAGATTAGCCTAGGGTGTTCAAGAGTTCAGGGTCCAGGGGCGCCTGGGTGGCTCAGTGGGTTAAGCCACTGCCTTCGGCTCAGGTCATAATCTCAGGGTCCTGGGACTGAGCCCTGCATCGGGCTTTCTGCTCAGCGGGGAGCCTGCTTCCCCCCACCCCACCCCGCCTGCCTCTCTGCCTACTTGTGATATCTCTCTCTGTCAAATAAATAAATAAAATCTTAAAAAAAAAAAAAAAAGTTCAGGGTCCATAGCTAGATAAGCCTGAGTTTAGATGTAAGTTTCAAGATTTGCTACCCAAGCGACTTGGGGCAAATTATTTAATCTCTCTAAGCCTCAGCTTTTCCCATATATAATAAACTAGAATGATCACAGTGACCACCTCAAAGGATTGTTTTGAGGGCTAATGAGTGATGGATTTAAAAACATCTGGGCACATGTCTGGTGTGAGGTACCTGTCCATACACATGCGCTGCTTCCCGGATGTTGTCTGTTCAATGACTTTCCATCCTGCCGATTTTACCAGAAAAGGATCGGCTGGCTCACTGGTGATGTGACTTTATGGCAAGATCTGACAGGCTTTTCCGTAGTAAGCTGAAATCTTTAAGAAAAGTCACTTGGAAGGTTCAAATTTTAGCTCCAGTTCCTCTCCTTTTCTAATGCTTCTGCTTCTATAGTGAGGAACTGTTGGGCTTTTTGCTGCTCGATTTATTTGGGCTCCATAACCTTTCTTTATTGCCTCGCTTTGCTCAATAAACCTGAGGGATTTTGTTCACATTTCCTCTACAAGGTGCGTGGTGCTGTGACAATGGAAAGTAAGAGCTGAGGCATAATGTTATTCGGGCCATAACCATGGAGACATCCTTCAATATCTCTGAGCCTCAATTTCCTCTTAGGTTAAATGAGATTGATCCTATAAATCTTACCAGGATTATGAGGACCCCGAAAAACACAGTCGTGGTAAAGTACATTATAAAGCTGAAAATTCTGTAAAATATAAGCTCTTTTCATTTTATGACTGTTATAGGATCAGAAAGTAGCCGTAAATAAAAATGATCACCACCTGTTCTGATTGCTAACTCCTACAGTACGTAATTACTGAAAGAACATGTTCAGTCTGAAAGAGACATTCCTTTAAAAAGAACAAGAGGATGGTTTATTTAAAATCTGAGTCTACATTTTGTTAAATTTTATAGGAAAGAGAAAGAAGCTGAAGGTTGGTTGTGATGGGTCCTAGGGAAATGATGAAAGACCATATACACTTGATTTGGCTAGCTTTGCCCATATTTAATTACAGAATCTAAAAAGAAGGAGGGTCAGTATTGAGGTACGGATATGTTTTATGAGACCAATATTTCCCAATAACTGTCAGGAAAAAAGTCAGGAGACTGCGTAGAAAATAAAGATGAGATCTCAAAAGAAACACATTAGTGCCAATGAGAATGAGATCCGGAGCTCCTCTAACAGGTGCTAGTCCTTACCCCACACTTTGTCCCGTAACACTGGCTCACAATGTGAGTTAGTCTCTCTGAGTTAGTCTCTCCACTGTGTGCTGGTAAATGTTGAAAAATCTATGCATGCAGAAACATGTACAAGTACACTAAAAATTTTACTGACATAAAAGATGTGTAGCATGCATTTTGTAAAAATAGTAAACATAAAATACTCCTCATTATAAATTTCCCATAGCTGATCATTTATCACAGAGCACTTTCATTGACTTCTGCCCAAGTCTTAAACCCCCAGCCAACCTATGGTTGTAATTGACTAAAGGAGCACAGCTCTAAGACGAATGTTGGTCCCTATCAAGTTTGTATTTACAAGTTAGAAACAAGGAAACTAAAACAACAAAAACATTTGCCAGAACTTCAGTGACTTTCCACTGTTGCAGAATCAGATAGTGATAGTTTTTCAAATACTGAAATCATAGTTTCTTAATTTGGATACTCTTTATAGTCTGATGGCTGTGAAAACAATATTCTTTTAAATTTGTTGGGAATCATTAATATTGTCTCCATAAATTTCTCAGTTCTGCACAAGTAACAAAACAGTAAGTTAAACAATGTTTGGAGGAGCATTTACTGATCTTTTGAAGTGCAAATATTTCCATGGTGGTCTATTTTAAGCAATGAGATACGAGATAACCCTATTGAATGTAGAAGTGGTAAGAAATGCACATTATATGCACCAATTTAAAATCTTTATAGCACACAATTACAAAAGCTATGAATAACCTGAAGAGAATAAATACTAGTGAAATGTAAGATAAAAATTTATAACTTTTGAACATTGCTTTTTATCATAATTTAATAGTAATCTTATAGTCTCTCTCTTATTTTTTTAACTTAATTTATTTTTTTAAGATTTTATTTGTTTATTTGACAAAGACAGAATACAAGCAGGCAGAACAGCAGGCAGAGGGAGAGGGAGAAGCAGGCTCCCCACTGAGCAGAGAGCCCCATACGGGGCTCTATCCCAGAACCCTGGGATCATGACATGAGCTAAAGGCAGACACTTAACCGACTGAGCCACACAGGTGCCCTTTATAGTCTGTCTTTTAAAAAATCAATCTCTGCATTTAACAACTGGCTTGCAACTTACCTGAAAATTAAAGATCATGGTATGAGCTAGAAGGAGTTGATCCCAACATGACACTGATGGTTAGTAGGAAAAAAATCTAGTGAAGAGGATGACTGGATGTTGTAGGACTTTGAGAATGCATGCAAAGTACTAGGTACACTTTATCTAGTTTTTTAAAGGCCGTTTTTTGTTTGTTTGTTTGTTTGTTTTTGTTAAATCAGGGCTGTTTACACTGCTCCATGTTACATCTTGCCTAGGAAGCATTAACAGACCCCTTGTGAATTTCTCTCTCTACAGAGTAACACCTTGTTGCCTCCAAAAGCCACATATTGAAACCTTTCCTGCTATGATAGAGTATGAATGCTCAGCCGTCACATTCCTGTTTGATGTTGATAGAAAAGGATAGCTTATTACACAATTAACAAATAAATCCACTTTTCTGGTCTCTGGAATACACACTTCTACAGCCATTAGAAGTCTCTCTCTTTACAGATCAGTCTCAAAAACATGCTTTTTATCCTAACGGTCATTACCAGCAGTTTACATATTCTTCTAGGGTGCACCTTTCCTTTGCTTTTTTTCTTTTTTTCTCTGGACTAGGTCTTTATTCTTCTTACTTTAAAACTTTAACATTTGAAATTAGTCTCATAAATTTAATAAAGGACACCCACATGGATGATTATTTTAAAACTCAACCAAATAGGTTTATTTTATTCTTTCACCCCTTTTTTTGAGGACAGTGGAGGATTAATGGATAAAAGTGGAATCAACCCACATAAAATGTGACAAGCAGATATTTTCTAAAATTGCCTTGTGGGAATCCAAAGAGCAGATGTTCTTTATCATGACAATCCAGCCCAGTACCCCGACCGAGGGAGAGGAGCTCTGTGCGTTTGAGCACCAGCTGCAGGGACATGACTCTGTCTGGCTGCCAACAGCACAACTGAAATGCAGAATATGGTCCTGAAGCGGAGACAAGGGGCTTTGTCACAAAATCTGTCACAAAGACAGATTTTAATGACAGAGGCTATTAAGGCATCTTCTGTCTGTCTCCCATATGCTTTGTTGAAGAAATGGAGAATAAGGCTGTACAAAGTTAATGTGCCAAGAGGCTAAAATCACTGGGCCACCTGTGTGCTTTGGCGGTCACTGCTCTAAGGCAATTTTTGGCCAAAAGGCCTTGGAAAAGTCAGAGTTGTTTGCTGTTTGTTCAATGGGACATTCGCCAATAGAGGTCAAAAGAAGAGGACAGAGGGAACTTTAGTTAGATTTGAGTACATTTCCAAACTGAAGCAAACAAGGTTTAGCACAGCTGAGCCCAACCTCAGGAATGAGAACTCAGTCCAGTGTCAGCCCGATACTGGTATTAACAAGTAGAGACAAGATCCTGCAGATCCGTGCAGCAAAAGGCATGAATCTGGAAGCAAGGACCTAAATCCAAAGGAAGCATGAGCAGAATCATGATGAGAGTGCCCCTTGTAACGTGGATGGCAAGAAACGAAAGCAATGAGGCAACAAAGAAGAATGGAGCCCTATGGACTTCAGTAGGGCTCATCCCACTCCAATCCGACGGGTATTTTTCAAATTTGAACATTGAAACCTAGAGCGACACTTGAGACCGTGGTTGAATGCGGCATACCAGGACATTCCCATTTCCACCTCCCAGTTACAGTTTGCAGTTCAGAATTCCCAGACTTACTTTCTGTGCCCAGCTGGCTCCTTGGATGGGATCACAGCCCTGGGAAGAGGGCGGGAGGGTGGACCCATGTCTATTTCACAGGACAGGCTCAGGGCTCCCGATGTCGTTCCTGTCCGCTGAAGTCCGTGTGGCAGAGCCTTGAGCTCTTCCAAGAGGGGCCACAGCAGCCAAAGGACGTCTGAGAAAATCTTCCGAGTCTCTGCTCTGTTTGCCAGTCAGGGTCTATTCTTCCCATTTTCCTGCTTTCTCTCATCTGGGGCTGCACCTCCTCCCAGATTTCCTACGCAGGCTTCTGTGCCGCCAAGCATTCCTGGTCCTGCGTATTGCACCTGCCCTAGGATTTGGTGAGGCACCGAAGTCCTTCATGCTCCAGTCACATTCCTCTCCAGTCCATCTTGCTTCTGTGCTAGCCCTACAGCTCGAAAGCATCCTCCTCCCTTCTACCCCAAGCCCTTGGCTGCGTGTCTTACAATAGTCATTTTCAGAGAAGGAAACTGATGCTTGGACCAGGGTTAACCAGATTGGCGGCTGGCAAGTCACACAGAAATGGGAAAAGAGCAGCCGAAGGGTCAGTTCTCAGTGAGCGAATTGTCCGATCTTATGGTATTTCAACATCCCCTCCCCAGAAGTACCAATGGTGCAATAGATTTCAATTTTTTTCTTGTGTTAGCTTTTATTTATTATATTATTATATTATTATTTTGTAATACTATATTATTATAGTATGTGTTTATTATATTATTACATATTATTTATCTTTTTTTCTTTAATTCTAGGAAGATTTGGAATCTTATCCAGGATTCAGTTTCTTTCTCATAGATCACAGTGAAGCAGATTGGTTCAAAGCCCAGGGAGCCCACGGTGTCCTCCTCAGGGCTTCCAAAACCCCTCTGGAGACCTCTCAGGCGTCTCAAAATGCTATCTGTAAGCCGCAGAGCTAGATGGCCTTGAACTTTGCTTACAATTGTGAATATTCACGATTCTTTGGACAGGGCATCCCCAGGAGCTGAGACTCCCACTGAGGCTTGGGTGGCTCCCCCAACACCTCTCCTTTCTCCCAGACTCCCTCCAACCGTGTGTCCATCATCCCTGTGCTCCCCACCACGGGATCAGTTAAGCCAAGGTTACGCCCTTAGGAGACATATGACAGAAGCGCAAAGCTTCGCCTTGGTTGGGAGACAAGGACCACAGCTTTGGGCTCCTGCTCCAGAACTACAGGTGGAAGTTGAGAGTTGGCTCTTTGGAGGGACCTCACAAAGCCCCCCGGTTTGGGCATCATTCCACAGTCGGTCACATGAAATCCCTGCCTACAGCTCTGGTTCATCTCCTCACATTCAACTCGTTCCCTTCACCTCCAAGTGCTAAAATACCTTTGTGTTACAAGGCTTTGGCATATGCTGTTCCCTCTGCCTGCAATGCTGTTCCCTCAGCTGCCTCTTCATGAGGCTAACTTCCACTCCATCATTCCAACGTCAGCTCAGTCATCCGTCTCCCAGAAAAGGCTTCTCCGCCCATTCCCCCCAACTCCCCGTCGAACTGGTTTATTGTTTGTGCTCATTGTCGAAGGGAGTTCGCATCTGTGGCCCTTAATCCAATTTACTAACTTAGCATTGCAAATAGTCTATCTGATTTTTTGATAAATATTGACCTACCCCTCTAGATCAGGGGTTGGAAAACCACAGCTCAAGGGCCAGCGGCAGCCCACTGCCTGTTTTCGTAAACAGAGTTGTACTGGAACACAGTGGTGTTTATTCATGTGCGTGTCACGCCTGCTGCTTTCACACAACAGCAACAGAGGTCGAGTAGCTGTCACAGTGAGGGTACAGCCCGGGAGACCGAAAATACTTGCCCTTTACGGAAAAAGTTTGCCAATTCCTACCCCCCGAAGCCATTTAAAAAGGGAATGCACCCTTTTGCTCATCATTTTGTCCCCTGTCGCTAATGTAATTCCTGGTATATATTTCTGGCTTAATAAACACGTTTCACACAGGAAGCAATGAGTGAATCCATGAACATCTGAGTTGTATGTGTGTAACACAGTCAAAATTACACAGTAAAAGACTTTTATCAACAGCTTAAGCAAGTCTTGTTTTGGAAAAGCATTTTTTTCTTTATTCAATTTTTTATCATCATCACAATAAACAAAATATAGAAAATATATTAGTGAATGAGGATGATATTCAGTGTTAATGGAATTGAACTGATCAGAATGAAAAACTAACTTGGTATAGGGCTGAAATGGAAAACCTTGATCAATTATTGAAAGCAAAGATTTCCACCCAAAAAAGACTGTCCTTCAGTTGCCAGCCAATAAGGTAGCCTTTCAATTTTTGTTTAGTTATTTTTTTTCAAATGTCAGCTCTGCCATTTATTGGCTATAACCTATGCCCAAAGGGTTAAGGTTTTCATATACATAATGTCCATAGTCCAGCATCAGGCACATGGTAAATGTTTAATAAGTATTAGTAGTTGTTATCAGAACAAGGAAGGACATATTCCCCTATAGTCTCAGCATTCTGAATATTTAAGCTTGTTTCAATTTACATTTTTCTTTCAGTCTCTGTGTGTGGGGGTGATAGTGTTGTAATTAGAGTATAATAAAAGAAGTTTTATCATATTCTGTATTATTGTATTGTAAGCGTATTCTACATTGCTCTAAAATTTTATTTATTTATTTAAATTTTTTTTAAGATTTTATTTATTTATTTGACAGACAGATCACAAGTACAGAGAGAGAAGGGAGGAAGCAGGCTCCCCGCTGAGCAGAGAGCCCGATGCGGGGCTCGATCCCAGGACACTGGGATCATGGCCTGAGCCCAAGGCAGCGGCTTTAACCCACTGAGCCACCCAGGCGCCCCATATTTATTTAAATTTTTAAAGTTTATTTATTTGAGGGAAAGAGAGAGAGAGTATGGGGGAGAGGGAGAGACAGGCTCAAGCGGACTCTGTCCTGAGCTCAGAACCCAATGTGGGACTCGATCTCACGACTCTGAGATTACCACCTGAGTGGAAATCAAGAGCCAGCGCTTAACCAACTCCATCACCCAGGCGTCCCTGAAATCTTATTTTATATCTTCTGTTTGACCAGCCCAACAGTTGTAATTTTTGTGGATCTAGTCTTTTGGAATGAGGCATGTAACTCGCAGATGCTGGTTTTGAACACTATTATGAAACATGAATTGCTCTTGGTTGGTTTTAAAATATTTTACTTATTTGTTACACAAATGGCCTAAATGCCATATGAAACCAGCACATCGCAGATGCTTCTCTTCCATGGGCAGGGATGAGTATGTATCAGTTTTTCCTCCCGGGACAAATTACTATATGATTGAAGACACAATCTCTGGCTTCCGACTATAAAGGAATACATTAAACACACACGCGCGTACATCTATTTAGTGAGTAGCACTGTGCTTTATTTTAAGATTTTGTTTAAACTCTTACTTTTTACTGGTTTTCTAGAAATAAGGGATGGGGGCTGGGGGGTGGGAAGGAGCCTTCTGACTGTACGGACGGCTTCCTGCCTGGCAACGTCCTCAACCTTTCACGGCACGCCACAAGTAATTTATGACGGCAATAAATAGCTGAGTATTTTCAGTATTCAAGGTAGCTGCCTGGGTCCAGAAGAAACATAGCCCTGCTTTCAGATTTGATTCACGTAATAGATGGAGAAGCCAGCCCTTAGAAAAGGGGTGGGGGGCATTAGATCAGGAAGCAGATGTCTGGCTGTCCCTATTTCTGTTTAGCAGCCTTTCCCGAGAACCTGTCACCGCTAAATAATTTCCCAAGGCCTTGTTCATCTGCCACTTTAAGAAGAGCCAGTCCCCGCATGGTATGTCTCAGAAGGCAGGTCTGTACCACAGCAGATTAGAGCAGAACCTGCTTATCTCAATGCAAAACCTGCTTCTGCCACGGAGTGACTGCCGGCGGCAAATGACTGAGCTGCTCTGTGCTTTGGACTCTCTCTCTGTGGATGTGGAGGGAATAATGGCACCTGCAAATACATGGGCTAGAATAATATCGAGCATACAGTAGGTGCTCAAGAAACCTGAGCTATCATTATCAGCATTTGAGTAGAAGTTCAGAGACGACCCTTTTTCCTAACTGGGAAAACTTAGGAGGACATGTATCTCTTCCCATGTAGTTGGGCTTTCGATTTGCATCTCATTCGTGTTCTCTGTCAAGGATATTCAATCTAATTGTCCAAAACAATTAAATAGTTCCCTAGCTTTGGCTTCTCTAAGGAACTGGATAGTAGACTACACTCCTACAAGAGCCTTTGGTTCTAAAATTTTTCCATGGTTCAGCTTTAATGATAAAATGCCCTCCCCACCTTGTATGGTGAAAAAAGAAATCACTAGCGTTTACTGAGTACCTAGCAATAGCCAAGGCATTGGACCATGGGGTTGCACCTTGCCGGTTTGATGCACTTGGTTTTTATGATAACCCTGCAAAGCAGCTGTTGTCATTTCTGCTTCACAAGTGGATAAACTGAGGCTTAGAAAGGTTAAGATTTTTTTTTTTAAAGATTAATTTCTCCATTTTAGAGAGAGAGAGAGCAAGATGGAGAGCACACGCGTGAGGGGCAGAGGGAGAAGGAGAGACACTCTCAAGCGGACTCCACACTAAGCACAGAGCCCGGCTTGGGGCTCGAGCCCACGACCCGGAAATCACGACAGGAGCCAAAACCAAGAGTCAGATACCTAATCGGCTGTGCCACCCAGGCGCCCCAAGACATTTTTCAAAGGACTGTAACAGGGACAGAATACAAACGCTAATCTGTCCTCCCTTGCTTATTCACGTGTCCTGGAGAGCAAGGGCTTTCTCCGGGATGCCACCTGCTTTACAATGTAAAGGTCTTACCAGCGGAGGCCCGGCAAGCTTAGTGTGTGTAGAAACTTAGTTATTGTCTCCCTATTGTCTCCTTAGTTATTGCTCTGTTCTTAGGGAAAAGGCAGATAACGCGGGTCACGTCGAGCAGCAGACATGGTTTCTATTCAGAAATTGTACTATCAAAACTTGATTTGACAAAATAGTACAGCCGCTTTAGAAGACAGTCTGGCAGTTTCTCATAAAACGAACCATATTCCTATCATGCAATCCAGCAATTATGCTCTTTGGTATTTGTCCAAAGGAGTTGAAGACTTATGTTCACACAAAAACCCGCACACAGATGTTTATAGCAGTTTTATTCATAATTGCCAGAACTTGGAAGCAACCAACATGTCCTTCAGTAGGTGAATGGATAAATGAGCCCTGGTACAGCCAGACAATGGAATATTGTTCAGCACTAAAAAGAAATGAGCTGTCAAGCCATAAAAAGACACGGAGGAAACTAAATGCATATTACCAAGTGAAAGAAGCCAATCCGAAAGGCTACATAGTATATACGATTCCAACTATATGGCGTTCTGGAAAAGGCAAAACCATGGAAATGGTAAAAATCAGGGATTACCAGGTGGTGGGGGTCAAGAGGAGGAGATGAAGAGGTAGAAGACAAAGGAAATTTAGGGCAGTGAAAACCCACTATCTGATACTATAATGGGGGAGGCGTGTCCTTATTACATTTGCCCAAACCCAGAGAATGGACAATACCAAGAGTGAATCCTAGTATACACTATGGGTTTGGGGTGGTTAAGATATGTTAGTTGTAATAAATGTAGCATTTTGTGGGTGATAATTGATAATGAGGGGGCTATGCCTGTGTGGAGGGGCAGGGATATATGGGAACTCTCTATGCCTTTCCCTCAATTTTGCTATGAACCTAAAACTAGTTAATACATAGTCTCAAAAATGATTTAGTATGAAATCTCTCTTCCTGCACTTCTCTTTGTTCTTCAATTCCCCATCTACCCACAGCCAGAGCAGACATCCGTCTCCAAGTGACCTGTTGACTTTTTTGCTACGAGAACTTAGGTAAGTAAATGTAACTGTCAACCCATCCTTGATTTGGCCCAGGAGTAGGGCAGGAAGAGGCTTTGACAGGATTCCATGGCATTCTCCAAACACTCCATTCTCAAAATTCTCTCATTTTAGTTTCTTCAATGCCTGTTCAGCCTCAGATGGGACAAGAGGACTCTTTAAGAGGCCCAAGAGTTAGGGAACTGGTTATGGCTCCCTTCTTTTGGACATTTGCCTTTAATCCTGCAACCTGAAACAGGTGTGCCCACTCAGTGTCTATTCTATCTTGGTGCCTGGTTAAAACAGGAATTGCAACATCCCATTGAGAAGTACAACCCAAGGGGAGAATTTTGAGAATTTTGTGTGATGCTTATACTTGGAGACCCCGAATCTACTCTAAGTCCTATTCCTGTTGAAACTGTCAGGTTTTCTGGGTGATACAGGGAGTGAAGACAGGGCAGCCCAGCAGGAGTCTTCATGCTTGAGGAGGGCGAGCATGGACTTGTTCCAAAGACCGTACGTTCAAATGCCAAGGTAGGGGTTTCAAATACCAAAGTGGAGGGGGGGGGTGCTTTGGGCCTGGAGGAAACCATGTGAGTCTTAGATCATATTCTAGCTTGAGCCCCTAAAATTCAAGTACATGGCCAGGTGGATAGGAAGGTCTGTGACAACGAAATGTGCGACAAATACACGAAATAGGAGTGTGGCTATCATCTGTGTAAAGAATGGAATGGGCACCCTCCTCTGTTCATGCTTCTGGTAGACGATGTGCTCCATTTGCCGAACTTCAGGAAATCTTCAACCACAGTCACAATCACAGTCCAGATCCCTCATATGTTGGAAGTGGGGAGCGGCAGTGGGAATAGACCATGGTTCCTGAACCCATGAGCAGGTAAGTCTGTCTTTGGACTACAAGCTAGGTTCCCTCCCCTCCCCAGGAAGCTGGTGACAAAATGTGGAAAGGGTCCTGATTGCCAGGAAAGTGGCTTCCGCAGAGCTTGTGAAAGACGGAGGGACTCCCTGAAAAAACCAGGAAGATTTGGAGGGGGTTTGGGCTTACCCCATCGAGGATACAGCCCAGGACGTGACCATTCTAGGACTGGCAGGACCCGGAAGCCCAGGTAAGCAAGGGACAGAACTGACCCATCCCCCCACACCTCTCTCAACTTCTCAAGCCTAGTTCACCCCTGTCTCTGGGGCGTTCATGGCAAATAGAGCAGAAATACACAGACCCTCTGTTTCTTCTGCCCTCGAACCCCGAGGAACCTTGCAGACAGCACCTGGCCACTCGCAGAAGAAACTTCCTGAGGCTCAGGATGGCTTTTCTAACCTCTAAAGACTCCAGGAAGACCTCAGGGGTCACACTTTGAGCCGCCCATTTGAAGGAGAAGATGAAAAATAATTGCACTCCCTTCATTGGTTTCATCTGGGATCCGGTTGGGTCCGCAAGAGCCCCTGTGCTGAAACGGACTCGCCTAGATCTGAGATCTTGACAACTCCTCCCTTAGCAGGGCCTGGGTCACCTTCTACTTTATCCTTCAGGTTTGGTGCTAGAGCTGGTTTGGCCTACATCTGCCGATTGAATGAATGCTGTCTGTGGAGCGGAACATAGTCAGAGATGGGGATCCCCAGCCCAATGTGGAGGCTGCCATTGCCATGAGGCCCTCCCCAGAACACCAATACTTCTGACGGCTTAGCACCTGAATCGGGGGGCTTCGAACAGGAAGGGTCTTTTGGCTTTGAGCTTGCCTGGTTCACAGTTTCATCTGACCTATGAGGAAAACATCTCAAGGGATAAAGGCATGGACCCACCCTAACCAAGAAGGTTGGGGATGGAGCCATGGCTCCAAACAGGAAACACAGGAGCCTCCTCCCCACACAAACCCTGGGAGGATGATACCCAAAAGCCTCAGCTGGGGTTCCTACAAGAGGCTCTACCAGCACCCCAGGTTTCCCAAAGGAGTTTCTGGCTCTTCATTTCAAGTAAGGGAGAAAAACACGGCAAAACCAACTTAAAAACAAAGGACCCTCATTCCAAGCCTCCGAGCCCCGATGCTGAGGCCGTGTTTGAGCTTTTAAGGAATCAACGCAAAACAAAACTATTCCATAGCCTCCCGATTCAGGGCCCGTGCTGCCTCTCATCTCCAGGGTCAAAACCTGCGGGGTTTTCAATTAGGAATGTGGGCGGCTCATAGCCTTCTCCTTGGCAGGCCGTATCCCACAGCTTAATACAGGTCGGCTCAAGGGGACACTTCCATGTTTAGCTGACATTTTCCCTTCCCCAATTTGTTTTATTACTCCCAGGCTCATTTCTCGATACCCGATACTCTGTCCACCTCTGCGCTTCCTGTCATTAGCCAGGGCCCCGGGAACTTTCATCACTTTCCCCGGGCGACAGGGAGTTCACGTCCCTCCTTTCAATTATGGCTGGGAGTTGGGGTGGGGGGGTGAGGTGGATGTCAGCTTTGCCCTTTCCAGAAGCAGATCTTTCTGCAGACGACAGGACCTATGTAACAGGCTGCCTTGTGCAGAAAAATAGTCATGGGGGACCAGAGCGAAAGGGTCACATGAGGATGGGGGTGAAGATAACGTGGTTGCAGGACCTTCATCCCCTGGCCCGGTCCAGGCTGGCTGGCTGGCTGGATGTGCTCTCTGCAGACCCGTGAGCTGACCCTTCGGGGGGTGGGGGGCAGTCTGCACAACTCTATGTTTTGCCTCAGCCTCAAAGTCATTTTTCTACAACAAATTGTCTCAAAGTAACCTCTGGCTAATCTGTTTCTTCTCTGTCTGATTAAAACAAGAAACATTCCATTGTACATCACCTTATTTTTTCGTGTATTCAAATTGTTTTCTTTTTATGCCTTGTAACAATAGGCAGAGCTCAGCCTATCCCTGTCCCCGAGGGGGCCCTTGAAGCAACTGGGAAATTGTAATGTAACAATCATCCAATTCCAACTGGCTTCATTTCACTCGGCTTAAATAAGAATCTTTCCATCATTACATGTTATAATTATGTCACCACATGCTATATAATTCAAATTAGATGATGATTACATGCCATATATTAACATTAATTGTGTAACTAGACATAACCATATGTTTATATGTGGATTTAATTACCGTCTTTAAAAACCCTGCCGAGGAAGATGTAAGCAACAAATTTTTAAAAGATATAAAGTAGCAAGGAAAAACATGTTCAAATAAATATATAAAATAAAGCATATGGAGGAAATGTAAATAATTGGGATAGGCTTTTAAATTAGCATTCATTACGTACCTGAGTTTTGTGCTTTTGTTTGGAAAAATCACACGATTAGATTATGAAAGTTCAAAATAATCAAGTAGATCAGCCATAATCCCACATGATTCCTTCCCAGGTCCTGTCCATATCCACCCATATTTGTATGTGTGGTTATAACTTCTCACAAAATTTTGGTTCTGCGTTTTCAGATGACCTCTCATAAGTGACTTTGTCTCATTTATGGCTTAGTGTTCATCAAATAACATATTAGCAGCATACTAACAGGTAACAGCAATATGGTCTATCGGTTAAAAGAGCTACCTCTGAAATAAGACGGGCTGGATTTGAAGTGTCAGCTCTGCAACTTGTTAGCTTCATGACCTTGATCAAGTCGCTGAACTTGTTCATGCCTTGATATACCCGTCTGAAAAATGGCAATAAGTATCTACCTTGTAGGTTCCTGGGAAAACTGAATGTGTTATTACATGCGAAATGCTTGGAAAAATGTCACGACTAGGAGTTTAATAAAGATTAAGTAGTGTTGATGATGCATCTAGCCAGTTGGGAACCATTAATTTTCTTGATCTTTTTCCTACTTGGTGGCCACGTGGGTATCTCCAATTTCTGGCATCATCAGTAACACTTGAAAAGAATTGTTGTGCATATAGCTTTTCTTTGTCTCTGAGATTTTCATGCAAATTACCAGTCAAACATCTGATGTACACCCATGTAAAGCTTTTCATATTACCTCATCTTAGGACAGTGTCTGGTTTGAAAAAGAATCAGCCCAACATAGAAAAATAACAGAAGGAGGTATAAATGTGTACTACAATATTTTAAAAATATTCTTGATGAAGCAACAAAATTTAACTCTCTCTTTTCACCAATCTATGTCCCCCCATCCTATGTCCACCCACCTGCTCCCACCAAGGGTCTTTCTCTTCAACCTACTCCAATCTTCCTGTTTCCCATCCAATTCCTTCCACAGAAGATTTTATCATCATCTAACTTTCTGCAATGACTCTTCTGATCTTTCTAAATCAAGTTCTTATTTCATCTGAATCTAAGAGGAGCCCAGAAGCTGGACTGCTGAAAGCTCTCTGGAAAGAGTCAGAGTAGGGGAGGTGGAGTGGGCCAAAGGATATTCCTAGCACAGGGAAAAGAGGTTGGGAACATTCACGATCTATTTATCAACCCTTTTATTTCTCTCTCTACATATACACATGCATACACACCTATCTAGTTTTTGGTACTTTTTTTTAAAAAAGATTTTTATTTATTTATTTGACAGACAGGGATCACAAGTAGGCAGAAAGGCAGGCAGAGAGAGAGGGAGGCAGGCTCCCTGCTGAGCGGAGAGCCCGATTCGGGGCTCGATCCCAGGACCCTGAGATCATGACCTGAGCTGAAGGCAGAGGCTTTAACCCACTGAGCCACCCAGGCGCCCCTAGTTTTTGGTATTTCCAATTAGTTTTCTTAAGGTCTTAAGTGTCTAAATTATTAAGAATGTGAGGAAGTTAGTATAACACAACCCATTTAAACTAAAACCAACATTATTTAGTGGTCTTTAGGCACAAGGGGCTATTTCGTAGTGAATGTCTCTAAGCATCCTATTGATTTTAATTCTCTGCCTTCTCCTTTGGGATCCTCAGAGCAGAGACACTTTATTTGCATCTAAATGGATGAACAGGGTTTAGAATGAAAGGTTTAGCTTCGGTGCCTCCATGATGAGACGTACCGGTGGGTCCTCCCTGTGCCGCTAGGAAGCACAGTGGTGGGCATGCAGGATTCTCATAACTCAGAGAAGCTCAGGCCCGAGGCATGCTGGTACACAGACAAAACTGACTGGCAGGAAACAGGAAGGAGAAGGGGGAGTGAGAGGTGGACGCGAACTAGGGAAAGTACCAATGACTTCCATGGGGAGCTAAGCTAATCCAATGAACAAAACAAAAGCAGCAAACTCAGATATAATTTGGGCAGCTGTTGGTAAGAGCAAAAAAGGGAGGGCCATCCTGATGAAGATTGTGGCAACAAAGGAGCACTGCTCCATCGAACTACATACAGAATCTATAGCTGTGTGCAGAATTGATCGACAGAGTAATTTTCCATTTAATTTCATTTTTTTTAAATAGAGGGAAGAGGGGAGGAGCAGAGGGAAAGGGAGAGAGAGAGAGAATCTTAAGCTGGCTCCATGACCAATGTGGAGCCCAAAGCAGGGGTCAATCTCACCATCCTGAGATCATGACCTGAGCTGAAATCAAGAGTCGGACACTTAACTGACAGAGCCACCCAGGTGCCCTTCATTTCATTATTTCATTTAAATTAATTTAAATATCCATAGTTGGCTAGTGGTTACTATATTGGACAATACAGCTCTATAGCACGCATTATAGGAAACACCTGACAGCGGAGGGAAAGGCTCTAGCTTGGCTCTAGCCAAGCCATCCTGGGCTTAGAGGAAACCTATGGAGACACAAAAGAATTAAGATTCCAGGCATGGGAACTATATGCTCCAGTCCCATATTGCACAGACTGGCCCACAGAGCAGAAATAAAGAAAGACAGCAACTCTTTCTCTCGAGAGGAAGACCACTTCCCAAAGACCCAGTCACCTTGCTAGCTCATTTCACACCATGGGTTCCCTCATCTTCTCGCTCACTTTGAAGCTCTAAACACACGAGATTGCCTTTTCTTCCTCAAAGCGATATCTGGTCCTTCACTTAGCCTCTTCTCTCTTCTTAGAATGTGTTTCCCCCCTCAGATCCTCTTCTAGGTAATTCTGAACTGAGCTCACAGAAGCGTTCCAAAATAGTTCATTAGTTCATTTATTCAATAAATTCATTAAACACCTACTACGTGCTAGTCACTGAGGGACAAGCGATAAAGAGAACAAAACCCTGCCTTCCTCGGGTTTACATTCCAGGGGAATAGACAGATATATAACAAATAGACATGTCAATATAAGTAAACAGACATGTCAATATAAGGACCTGTTACATGTTTTATGATGAAAAGACCAAGGTAATTATAGCAAGAATTATAGCAGAGCAGCCCAATAGAACCTTCTGTGATAATGAGAATGTTCTAGATCTGTGCTTTCCAATATGGTAGCCAACAGTCACATAGAGCTATGAAGCACTTAAAACGTAGTTGGTGTGACAGAATAATTTTTCATTTTATTTAATTTGAATTATTACATTTAATTAGCCATAGTTTCTGGGTGGTTATTATATCACACAATATAGCTCAATAGCATCAAAGACTTCTCTTTGTAGAATGTAATACAAATTTATAGTTCCATATTTGTCTCTGTGATCCATTCAGGCAGGCACCATTTACATCCTGTTTGTTGTTGATTCTCAAATGCATAACATCTCACCTTGCACATAATAAGTGCTTGATAAAAATGGTCAATGAATGATGGAAAGTGAAAAAACAGATACAAGTAACATGTCAGTTCCTCAGTAAATGGATATGAGAATCACTCCACATCACTTAAGACAGTGAATGAAGTTTACCCTTAATTTCTACCCTTTTAAAAAGTGGCTCAAAGATAAAATAGGCAAAAAAAAAAAAATAGTCTAATGATAAAATCTAATGATAGTTATAGAGATACTTGGAGTTAAGTCTGGAATATTGATTTGGGATGGAGCCAAAGAATCCAGTTTCCTATACATATCCTAAGAATGCAAGAGCTTTGGCGTCAAAGTGGTGCCTATTCTGAATTTCTAGAATTTTCTTCTTCTCGGTACCTCTTTTTTTCCCTAAAAGGCAAAATGTACCACCTAATTAGATTATTCTAAGTGTTTTAAGACATTATTCATATTGCTTATCGAAGAATAAATAAGAACTCTGGCTGTTGTTAGTTTTAAGCACTTCTCTAGTGTTTACCTTGACACTTATATTTTCAAAGATTCTTTCAGAATTACTGGTGTTCCTGCCATACAGAGTCCTTTCTGAGCTAGAGGTTATCTTTCCACAGTCATATTCACATAGAGAATCTGGAAGATTCCCTTATGATCACTATGCAGAATTACAGTGTATGTAGTAGGCTAGAAATATTCTTGCTGATACATCTATTTTTTACTCAATTCATTGACTTCAATCTTTGGAAGTGTTTTCAATCTTTAAAGCAAAACCTTCAATGGTGAGAATTTAAAAATCCACAACCAAGGGGCACTTGGGTGGCTCAGTCCATTAAGCATCTGCCTTTGGCTCAGGTCATGATCCCAGGGTCCTGGGATCGAGCCCCACATCAGGCTCCCTGCTCAGGAGAGAGTCTGCTTCTCCTTCTCCCTCTGTCCCTGTTCATGCTCTCTCTGTCTCTCTCAAAGAAATAAAGAAGAGCTTTAAAAAAAAAAAAAAGTGAAGGAGCCAGACTCTCTGGGTTCAAGTTTGGCTCACCTCAAAAATTAAAATACATAAATAAATAAATAAATAAATAAATAAATAAATAAATAAATCCACAAGCAAGGAAATCCCTTGAGAAGTTCAGATTGCCTTCAATGAATGTTCCTCTGTTATGTTAAAATAAGAAGACATTATAGAGATCACAAAAACACCTCAGGATTATTAATGCCCATCAATAAATGATGGAACGGCACACAAATAGGCCAATCTTTACTTTAGCTTCTTTGCATTTCCAATCCAGATTAATTCTATAATTACATTTTCCACTCTATGTAAGATGATATTCATGGATATTTCAATGAAGAAGAAGATACTGCTCATTACAATGATCTCCAAAGCAACATGGTTTTCCTTCTTTATCAGGAGCTTTGTTCCTGCCTTAAGAAAGAAACTGGTTGTCCAGATTTGACACTGTAGGGCCGTATTTCTTTCAGTACCTTCTTTTCTTGATTGCCTGAATCTGACACTGAGGGCGGATGATTGTTTATCTGCCTGAGTATGGAGGGTAATTGCTTTTGGCACTTCATTTGTACTCTTGTCGGATCTGATCACATTACAGCCACGACTCCTTCTTTGGTCTGTACATGGCAAAAATGCTTGGCTGTTTCCAGCTTTACCAGCTCATCGCTGTTCTGCACTTTCAAATACATTTTTAAAAGAGATTTTATTTATTTATTTGACAGACAGAGATCACAAGTAGGCAGAGAGGCAGGCAGAGAGAGAGAGGAGGAAGCAGGCTCCCTGCCGAGCAGAGAGCCCGATGTGGGGCTCGATCCCAGGACCCTGGGACCATGACCCAAGCCGAAGGTAGAGGGTCTAACCCACTGAGCCACCCAGGCACCCCTTTTTTAAAGATTTTAAAGAGATTTTATTCACTTATTTGAGAGAAAGAAGGAGCAGATGGAGGGGCAGAGGGAGAGGGAGAAGCAGACTCCCCACTGAGCAGGGAGCTCGACGTGGGGCTCGATCTCAGGGCTCTGGGATCATGACCTGAGCCAAAGGCAGAAGCTTAACAGACTGAGCCATCCAGATGCCCTCAAACACATTTCTGGACCCTACATTTCCACTACTTTTCCTCACTGCAGTGTACATTGAGAATGGCTACTCAGGTTTGATAATGGTTTTCCAACATTTTAAAAACACACCCACAGTTCAACAGCCTTCTGAAAGGAAGCTTAATGGCTTGTTCGTTTCTTTTTTTAACATAAGACTGCTGGACAGCCTTATAGAAAGGTTATTGCTATATATGCCTAATTCCACCTGTAAAAATTCAGAAACCAGAGGGATCCTGGAAACCACTGGGAAAAATCCCCACAGTACAGGGCATTGCATAGGGATTCAGACATAGAGCCAAAACTCTATGGGACTGATTTCTGGCTGTACCGCTTAGTACATGTACAAGCACTGGCCACTTGTTAAGCCTTGTCTGACTCAGTTTCCCATCTGTTAAATAGAAGTAAGCCTGATACTTAACCCACATGATTGTTAAAGGGATTCCATGAGTTTTCTACCCAGAAAGGACTAAAATAGATGTGCGACCCATAGCAACCCATAGCAACTGCTTCTTCTTCTGTTAGAGACGCTGGGTCTCAGTTTTCTGCTCCCACCACTCCAGCCTTAACAGTGAATTGTCATTTCTCATGAGTTTGTGGATTGGCCTGGTGGTTTCCTCTGCTGGCGCTGCCAGGGTTCACTCTTGAGCAGGGGCTCAGCCCGGGATATGGCAGGGTTGGCCCAGATGGCTGAGCACCTAGCATGCAGTCTTTCCTTAGGGACTTTTCGCACACCACAGTTGTCTCGGAGAACGACATGTGAGAACAGAAGCCACAAAGCCTCTTAAACCAGAGGCTTGGGTGTCACATAGTACTCCTGACATGCATTCTCTCTGTCTCAGCAGGGGCCAGAGTGGGCAGAGATTCCTGGGAAGAGGAAACATCTCATTGCAAAAGAGACATGGACAAAAAGATGAGCAGAATTCCTGCAGCTGCCTTTGTTTTTTGTTTTGCTTTATTTTTGGTAAAGTTTTTATTTATTTATTGACAGAGAGAGAGAGAGAGAGCACAAGCAGGGGGAGCGACAGGCAGAGGGAGAAGCTGGCTCTGTAATGAGTGGGGAGCCTGATGTGGGGCTCGATCTCAGGAACCTGGGATCACAACCTGAATCAGAGGCAGACGCTTAATGATTGAGCCACCCAGAGGTCCCCTGCAGCTGCCTTTGTAAAGCCTCTGCAAGACTTCAGTGGCCCCAAATCTCCCTTGTATACCGATTCTCAAGGCTGCAGAGGTTGTTGAAAACTGAAGAGCCACCCATAGCGGGCGACAAGCGTTATCCCTTATAACGCACTCATTCCCATCACCCTCTCCCTGGACCGCTCATTATATCCCGGCCATCACTATGATCCGACGTTCTTCATGCATCGCCAAAACCATATACAACCAGAGCCACAGCCTTGCCACCCGTGGGTGTGACTGGTGGCCAGAGTCACAGGGAGATAACTTGGCTCACCCAGGGTCAGACTTCATTATTAGCAGAACTTGAGCCCAGTTCTCTCCATTGCCACTTACAGCTTCTCTTCAACATGACAAAATTATGTCTGTTGAACATTTTCATGTGCCCAGAGAGAGATTTTTTCCCCCAAGTTCAAAATTTATAATAGAGAAATCAAGTCAAATTGGGGCCAAGCCCAGTACTTTCCACATGGCATGTAGGCATGGCGGAGAGTCAATAAATATCGATTTCAACCAAATGCACACCGGGATTTTGAGAATCAGGGAATCTCTCGTCCCATCCTGCTTTTCGCGTTTTCCTGAGCGGGTCACCCTTCGGATGTGTCCTGCGTGGGCCTTCAAATGATGATGAAGTGTCTATGGTTTCACAGTAATGCCACTACTCAGTTATCTTAGGTTTAGTTGGGAGGAAAAGCACCATTTCAGATAATAATATTAGCATATGCATAGAACTTTTGATCTTCAAACCTCTTTAAAGGCATTAGCAAATTAACTTTCCCAGAATTCTCAGGAAGCAGGTAATTATTTTTACAGCTGGAGACAGCGAATCTGACTATGCAGTTGACCTACAAATGCCTCCCGATGAAGCAACACCTGCCAGAGCCAAAATCCTCTCCGAATGTTGCTTTTGGTTCATGGGCGCATTTATCATAGGACTCGCCATTGCACCCAGATGATTATGATGAGATTTCGTCTCATCAGCCCTTATGGGAAGTATTTATTATAGACCCAGCACTCTTTAGAGTTCTCACTGAATGTAGTGGGGAGTCAATAAAGAACACCCTTAGCTACCGAGACCAACCAAGGATACGTGGAGAAATGACTGAGTTCAGGCTTGATAACAGTATGGTTTGAGCCTAGATTTCTTGTTGTGCTGGAAAGTTACAGAGCGCTCAGGGGCTGATGCAGATATGTCCAAAGGAAAAGGACCTGATGTTTCCTATAAATTTCAGGATGGCCTTACACAGTCCTATAAAGATACCTTCTGGTGTTTGACAGAGATGCCATTAAATATATCGATCGATTTGGAGAGAGTAGCCGTCTTAAAATACTGAGCCTCCCAGTCCATGAACACAGACTGTTTCTCTCTTTATCCAGATCTTTCATTCCTTGGAGCAATGTTTTGGGTTTTTAGTTTACACGTCTTACACTTCTCTCTCTCTCTCTCTTTTTTTTTTTTTAAATATTTTATTTATTTACTTGACAGAAATCACAAGTAGGCAGAGAGGCAGGCAGAGAGAGAGGAAGGGAAGCAGACTCCCCACTGAGCAGAGAGCCCGATGCGGGGCTCGGTCCCAGGACCCTGGAATCATGACCTGAGCCGAAGGCAGAGGCTTAACCCACTGAACCACCCAGGCACGCCAACGTCTTACACTTCTCTTGTTAAACCTATACCTAAATGATAGTTTTGGTTTTACTGTAAGTGGCATTTTTTATCTCATTTAATTTTTGGATTGTGTATTACTAACATATAGAAATACAATTTTTTTTTTTTTGGTATATTGACCTGGTATTCTGTAACTTTCCTGAACTTGTTTACACATTCTAACAGTTTTTTCTAGTAGCTTCCTTACGATGTTCTACTTGTAGAATCACGTTATCTTTGAACAAAGACAATTTCCTCCTTCCTTATGAACCAGATACCTTCAATTTATTTTTGTTGTTTGTTGTTGTTGTTGTTTTATGGTGTTGAATGGAAGTGATGTGTATGAACATCTTTCTCTTACTCCCGTAATTAAAGGCAAATCATTTAAACTCGCACCATTAAGTACGGTATTCGTTGTAGGTTTTCCATGTGTCCTTTATTTGATTGAGAGTGTTCTGTTATATTCCTAGATTGATGAGGAATTTTACAATAAATGGGTACACAATTTTTTCAAATAATATCCTGCATCTCTTGAGATGATATGTATGTGAAAGGGCTTTTTGTCTTTTATTCCATTATGAAGGTAAATTATGTTAATAGACTTGCAGTTGTCAAACCAACATTGCATTTTTAGGATAAAACACACTAGGCTATGATTTATAATCATTTTCACATGTTTCTGAATTTGGTTTGCTAATATTTTCTTTACACTTGTTTTGCATCTATGTTTGTGAGAGATATTGAGCTGTAGCTTTTTGTTATACCTTTATTTGGCTTTGGTTTGGGATTATACTGGTATCATAGGATGAGTTGGGAAGTATTCTTCTCTTCTAATATCAACAAAGTCTTTGTGAAAGCTTGGCATTATTTCTTCTTTTGATATTTGATAGAATTCACCAGTGAAACCATGTGACCTTGGGCTTGAGCCTGAAGCAGGGCCTGATCTCAGTAGATCAGGGCGTGAGCCAAAATCAAGAGTCAGATGATTAATAGACTGAACCACCTATGGTCCCTGTGGGACAAATTTTAATTGCTAATTGAATTTCTTTACTTGCGGAGATCTATTTAGACCTTTAAAATTTACTAGACTCAATTTAATAATCTGTATCTTTGTAGGAACTTGTTCATTTCATCTAAGTTATCTAATTGTATTCATAATATTTCCTTATTAGGGGCGCCTGGGTAGCTCTGTCGGTTAAGTGTCTTTCCGCTCAGGTCATGATTCTGGATCCCAGGATGGAGCCTTAAGTAGGGCTCCGTACTCAGCGGGGAGTCCACTTCTCCTTCTCTCTCTACCTCTCCCCCACTTGTGCTCTCTCTCTCAAATACATAAATAAAATCATTTTTTAAAAAGTATTCCTTTATTAGACTTCTAATTTTTGTAAGGCAGTGACGATGTCTTAAAATGAAAGAGAATTTCATTGATGATTTGGGTAAGCTGTGTTTTTTCTCTTATTTTCTTGATCAGCCTAGCTAAAAGTTTGTCAATTTTGTTGATTTAACTTTTGATTTTGTAGATTTTATCTACTCTGTTTTCTGTCTCACTGAGTTTTACTCTGGTCTTTACTAGTTCTTTCCTTCTACTCTCTCGAGTGCGTTTTGTTGTTGTTTTTTTTTTTTTTTGCTTTTAACCAATTCTTTTTCAGATTCTTAAGGTAAAGCTTGGTTTATTGACTTGAAAACTATCTTTTTCTCAGACATAGATGTTTGAAGACACACATTTCCCTCAAAGCACTATTTACTTGAGTTCCATAAATTCTAATATAATGAGGTGTCAGTTTAGTCCCTTAAATACATCTTTACATTTCCTTTGTGATTTCTTCCTCTTATTTAGGTTTTTGTTTGTTTTGCAAACTTTTGGTGGTTTTCTAGATTTTGTTCTGTTATGGATCTTTAATTGTGGATCCGAGAAGTTGCTTTGTATGTCAGTTGTTTTAAATGTATTGAAAGTTATTTTGTGATAGCTTCTCTAGGCTGAAAAAACATTCTGTATGCACTTAGGAACACTGTGTGTTCTGCAGTCATCTGGTGGAGCGTTCTGCATATGTTAGTTAAGGAAGTTAGTTGATAATGTGGAGTCTTTAGCCAGCGGATTTCCTGTCCAGCTCTTTGATCAATTGCTGAGATTCGGGTATATAACTCTCCAACTGTTATTGCTAATTTGCATAATTCCCTTTTCAAATTTTTTTTCCATGTATTTTAGAGTCCTGTGGTTAGGTTCGTATGCATTTATAATTTTTTTAAATCATTCTGACATATTGCGGCTTTTCTTATTTTCAAATACCTCTCTTTGGCTCTAGTAATATTTCTTATTTTAAAGATTTTTTAAAAATCTGATATGAACACAGCCACTTCAGTGTTCTTATGGTTACTGTTTGCATGGTTTATCTTTTCCCATCATTTTATTTTCTATCTATATTTTTTAAATTTAAGATTTGTTTCTTTTTAAGTGCAGCGGTTGGCATGGTTAGATTCACATCTGCCATTTTGCTGCTTGTTTCCTGTTTATCTCATGTTCTTATTTTGTTCCCCTGGTCCTTGTATATTGCATTTCTTTGGGTTAAATATTTTTAGTATATCCTTTTAATTTCTGTCTTGATTTTTTTCAACTATATTTTTTAACTGTTTTCTTAGTGGATATGCTAAGGATTACAGTATACATCTTCTCACAGTCACCTTAAAAAATAATAATAATAACTTATTTCTGATAAAATATAGTAATCTTGCTCTCCTATATCTCCTGTTCTTCTACTTTCCTTTGTGTTATTATTGTCATATGTATTATGTCCATATATGCTAAATATCAACAATATAGTGTTATATTTGTGCTTTATACAGTATTAAAGAATTAAGATAAGAAATAAGAAAAATATTTTTGTCAGGTCTTCTGTATTTGTGTACATATTTATGCAATAAAATCCAAAATATGTACATTTAAAAAACCAGACAATCTAATTAAAAAATGGGCAGAAGATCTGAATAATCATTTTTCCAAAGACCACATCCAGATGGCCAACAAGTACCTGAAAAGATGCATCACTAATCATTAGGGAAATGCAAATCAAAACCACAATGAGATGTCACCTCACATCTGTTAGAACGACTCTTATCAAAAAGACAAGAAATCACAAGTGTTGGACTGGATGTGAGGAAAGGGAATGATTGTGCACTGTTGGTGGAAATGCAAATTGGTGCAGCCACTCTGGAAAACAGTACAAAGTTTCCTCAAAAACTTAAAAATGGAAATATTATATGATCCAATAATCCCACTTCTGGATATTTATCTGAAGAAAATGAAGACATCAACTCAAAAAGATATGTGCAGGCCCTTGTCGATTACTTACTATAACCAAGATACCAAAACAAACTAAGTGTCCATCTATGAATGACTGGATAAATAAATTGTTATACATATATATTACTATATATAATATATGAAATATTTTATCTATTTATCTATAATGGCATATTAGTCAGCTATAAAAATAATGAAATCTTGCCATCTGCAACAACATGGACGGACCAGAGGGCATTATGCTAAGTGAGATAAGTTAAACAGAGAAAGATAAATATATTATCTCTCTTATATGTGAAATCTAAAAAACAACACCCAAACAAGTTCAAGAGTTGAAATAACAGATTGGTGGTTGCCAGAGGTGGAGAGTAAGGAGTGGAAGAAATGAATGAACAGGTTTTTGATTCTGTTTTTTTTCAGTTTAGATAAATGAAATAATTTTAAAATGTTATAAAATACTGCATGTGACAAGGGCGCCTGGGTGGTTCAGTGGGTTAAAGCCTCTGCCTTCGGCTCGGGTCATGGTCCCAGGGTCTTGGGATTGAGCCCCACATCGGGCTCTCTGCTCAGCGGGGAGCCTGCTTCCCTTCCTCTCTCTCTGCCTGCCTCTCTGCCTACTTGGGATCTCTCGCTCTCTGTCAAATAAATAAATAAAATCTTAAAAAAAAATATTGCAAGTGACATACTCCCATTTATATAAAATTATTTTTCTACATATCTATATGTCTCCATAAGCATAAAGAATTCTGGAAGAATGTTCACAAATGACTTATGATCATTGTTTTTGGTTACTGATTTAAATAATTATAAGAACAAAAAAGAAATAAAAGATAAGTGGTATTATTTTGTTTACCAAATTGGTGAAGATGTAGTTCTTTTGGAACTTGTGGGGAGGTTAATATTCATGAGTATGATTGCAAGTTGAAGTCTAAGTACACCATATATAATACTGTCAGTTTTGAATTGTTTTGAAATAATATCTTCATAGAAAATAGAAAGAGGTGGGCTTTATTTGGAATCTTCTCATCATGATAATGCATTTCATTGATTTACTTGTTTTGATATTCAACAAATAGATGTATTACCTGCTCTGTAACAAGCAGTACTTACAACTTATTTGACAGTTCTGAGCTCCTCTGAAGTTAAGGAATCCTTATATAAACATTATTATTTAGGGTTATTATTATGATAACTTTATGAGCTTTAGGTAATCGAAAAAAAAATTTTTTTCCAAAAGTTGGTCGTAGGTTTACACTTAAGTCTAAAGATGTCAGCTATATAAATAGAGTTAAACACTGGAAATGGTCTGTACTCCACAGTGCTGTGTGCTCAAGCTGTAGGCTAGCGATTTTCCTCCAGGAAGGGTTGGATGTGTGTTATATATGTCACTGTAGAAGTACTGATGAAAGCAAGTAAGGGTTTTTGAGAGACTGAGGAGAGGGTGAATAGGAAGATAATTGATGAATGAGAATTGTTTTGAGTGAGTCATTATGAATGACATGAAATAAAAGATATAGAGAGAATTTTAAAAGGCAGGAAGTACTCAGGAGAAGATGGACAGATGGACTTGTCCAGTCAGAGATGGAGACATTAAAGACAGGCTGAGCTCAACTTGAAGCTTATAGCCCTAAATGGTGCACCCCCCGCCCCAGTGCTATTGTATCCAAAAAGCAAGGTTTTACAGCTTAGCCTTTAGAAGAGAAACTTTACTGCTTTCTCATGGGTAAAGACTATACAAATGATCTGGTAACTTATTTCGGGGGGGGGTGGTGGATTTATTTTGGCTTATTATTTTCCAAAACTACATAAAGATTCTTCATACAGGTATAGACAGATGTACAAAAATTTTTTTTTAATTTTAAGAACTGAGCATGTATGTTTTCAGGATGGTGAGGAGAACTACACATCCAGAGTATTGAGTATATGTTGAAAATGGGTGGGAAACAAAATTCATGGGACAGGGTGAAGGAATAATGAACTCAAAGAATCCCATGGGTTTTCACATGTAGGTGTTGAGTCCGGAGTCCTGATGAAAAGGGAAAAGTCAGCATGAAGAATCTGTTGCTTAAATTTATTCAGTAAAAATGGTTTGTAGTAGAAAATGAGACAGCAGTAAGATAAAGATAGTGAGCCTTAAGTACGGACAAGGAGAAAGACCAGGAAGTTTGGTGGTCTGGAAATGAGACTCAGAAGTGAGGAGAAAGTCCTTCTTCCTCTTTGCTTCATCTTATCCAAAAAGTAGTGATCCTAAGGGTTCATGAAAAATCCAGGTTTCTGTTAAGAAATGGGGAGAAAATGGGGCGCCTGGGTGGCTCAGTGGATTAAAGCCTCTGCCTTTGGCTCAGATCATGATCCCAGGGTTCTGGGATCAAGCCTCGCATCAGGCTCTCTGCTCTGCAGGGAGTCTGCTTCCCTTCCTCTCTCTCTGCCTGCCTCTCTGCCTACTTGTGATCTCTGTCTGTCAAATAAATAAATGAAATCTTAAAAAAAAAAAAGAAGGAAATGGCGAGAAAAATAGTTTTAAGCTAAAGGGGTATTTGTACATAACTAAGAGGAATTTAAAAAATCACAATGGAAAGTTAATGGCTAAGTGTTTAGTTTCTTGGCTATCGCTAAAATTTGAATTTTTCCAAATAAATTTAGTTCTTACCCTGACCCATATGAATATAATCAATTAACTCAGTTTCCTGTATTACTTGTCATTCTCTTATTATGTCTCTTTCCTATACATGGGAACCTCACTCAGTCATGGGCTCATATTACTGTTGTCGTTTTCATGAACATTTTCTCATGTCAAGTCAGAAAAACCTTCTCCAGGCCAAGCCAACAAAGACCACAGAAGTCTTTGGTGTGCCAGAAGATACTCTTTCTGAGTCCCCCACGCATAGGTTTATGGATCGACTATAATGAGAAGCAGAAATCATTTTATATTAGATAACCATAATAATATATTGAAAATACGCCCTTAAAATTTTGATTTGTTATATAATTTATACATATTTATTTGGCATATACTGTTTTATGCAAAGCTCCTAGAATATACTTCCTACCCACAATGAGATAATAATAATTGCATAATAAAAATAATGGCTTGTCCATTAACACTGATAACTCACTCATTCCTACTGTCTATAACTTGTCTTCACCCATGTGCAACATACCATTCAGATACTGGGTAGTTTGTGAAAGGTAGGATTTCCAAAAACATAGATGACAGGAGTGGTTATTACTAGTACATATAATTTTACATATTTTTTCCTTTCTGTGTGTGTCTATGGTCAATTCTTAGTATTTGCAATAGAACTGAACATAATTAAGAGATTACGGTTTCTGGTGAGGACATGAATACATGGTGTTCACCATTTGGAAGGTTCTAGTTACAAGCTGCTCTTGGTTCCATTTCTGGTTCACTAAGCACGTAAGAGATACGCACAACACCAGGCAATAGTACATCTTGCATTTCATCTATCCCAGCCTTCCTGCCTGAAATGTAGCTCTCTGCTTCTTTAGCTCCCTAAATATATCACCCCTGGCTCTGTATTTTAGGATTAAATATTGACACCTTTTCTGGCCCATCTGTCAAATTGAGTGACCCATTCATACTTCCCAGTTTAACTTACTGACTTTCGTTTTCTACTTGACTCTACTTTGTAAAGACCATGGTTTTGGTGAAACATAGCCCTTGCCTTGACTTTGTAGAGGACATGACAGACCAACCACCACCTTTCCCAAAGTCTGCCAGTCAAGGCAAGGAATTCAGAAAAAGGAGACAAGCAAGATAATTCAAATATTTTAGTCGGTCTGTGGGAGACATGTCTAGCATAGATGTTTTACGTGCACCAGTTCCACGGCTCTTGAAATGATAGTCCTTTAAGATGATTTACGTTCTAAATTCCTTTTCATCCATGGTTGATGAAAATATCATTTATGATTCAAGCTAATAAGGTTTTCCATTGTAACTAGCCAGTTTCACTTAGACTTGTAAATTTAATAGAATCCATCTGTCCTATCTAGTCAATCCTGCCATATTTGCCTTCCAGTAGAAACAATAACCAATTTGCCTCCCTTCGCTTCATGAATTTAAAACCAATTGGTCACAGTATCCAAAAATTAGTAATACAAAGCCAGCTAAATTGCAAAGATTAAATAAAGTTGATTCTTGCTCTTGAGGCACCCTAAAATTCTTTTCATGAAAACCCTTTTACTTTTTGAAATATACATATTTCAAAAAGCAAAATATATATGTATATGTACATATATACATATATATATATATATATTCCTCAAGCCATGGAAATTCATTTTAATTTTAATATAATCTGTTTCTCTAAGAGAAGCAGTACTCAATTTAAGCACTTGGGAGTAGAAGTTGAGGCTAGACACAGGGGACATTCTTTCAAATTATGCCCGAGCAAGAAGTGTTCATTCCTATCATTAGTTGGTAACACTTATGTTTGTTATTCACTGCCTTCAAGAGACCTGGGAACAGAAACTAGTGTGGCCCTTTACCTATGGAAAACACTTTTCTTTTGTAATTGTTTAAGAGAAACAGGGAATGCAAAACAAAACAAACACCAAAAAACCCGCAAATGAATTGGTTGGCTGAGCATAAGGTGAGGTATGAAAAGAATTATGTCTAGTTCTTATGGAATATATTATAATCAGAAAACATTTTAGATGCTTGTACGTGTGCAGGCACTCGTGGAATCATACAGCAATCTGTGATGTAAATATAAATACCATCCCCATTTCCTAGCTCTGAAATGAATTTATGGAGATGTGAAAATAGCAACATTTCCTGAGCATTTACTACATAGCAGGCATCATGATGATTGCTGTGTATGAAATACATCTAGTTCTTGGATAGTTAATACTGTTATGGTGTATGGTTTATAGACGTGGTGATGTTAAGTAAATTGTCCAGTGATCATAAAGCAGTAGAAACTGTGACCTCCTAGAACAGAGTAGATGTCTTGCACTTAACCATTTTGATGTACTGATGGAAGACGGGAGAATTGGACTTCATATTTAATGATAATCCAAAGGTAGGTCAAGTTTATAAGTGAGAAAAATAAAGAACACATAATGTATGACTTATGGAACTGGAAGAAGTAGTCTTTGGTTAAACAAATATATATTCATATGTATTTACTTACACGCTAGTATATATTTTTTGTTTGCCAGTTCTTAGAAAGTCAATTCAACAGGGTCTTATCTCCATCTTCTGTGAAGGAGAAACATGTTACACCTTGAGTGGCAGACATTTGAGATGAGGTATTCATGAGACCCCGGGATAATTAATCACAGGACTGGTGGCTCTGGGAAGCAAGCAAGCATGGCAAGGCCTAGGAAACAAGCTCAGAAAAAGAATAGTGGATAACCCCTGGGTCTACAGTGGACCTGACAAACCAAAGAGCTTCCAGAACAAAACCCAAGCCTCCTTTCCTAAAGTTAGCCTGGATGCTAGGCGATCAGTTCCCATCAAATTACTTAGCCTATCTCCCCCTCTCCAGGCCATGTGGATTCAATTTTCCTCATATGAGTTTGCCGAGAGCAAAAGCAGAAATCCCGAAGGACTCTTTCTTAAACAAAAGAAGATTTATTACTTTTAACTGAAAGGGTATTTGTTATGGTTGGAATTGTGTGTGTGTCAGCCAGAAGGATGATGGTCCTGGCTGTTCACTGGAAGGTTCTTGAGCAGCAACAAGCCACTCTTCCTCCTGTCACAGCATTTCAGTTGTCATAGGTCTAGCAGCTGACCTCCAGAGTCCTGCCCAGAAGAGAAAACCAGAGGTCAGAGCTCTCTGGTAAGGTGGCACATGTATCTATAGGTTCTGATTCTGACAATCCCAATCATTTTCCTCATAGTTCTACTGCTCTGAAAGGCTCACTCGGTTTCTACTGCTAAGTCCCAGCATACAAATATTTGTTCCTTCAGTCCCTGGGAATGGCGTAGACAGTGGGGAAGTCAACTCTTGGCTGGATTTCAGGTAACAGGGCAGGTCTGGAATTGGATGTCCCTGTTATGGACCAAAATGTGTCCTCCTCAAATTCATACATTGAAGTCCTGATTTCCAATGTGACAATTGTGAAGAGAGGGTGTTTATGAGGTGGTTAAGGTTAAATGAGGTCATAAGGATGGGGTCCTTATAAGATGGTGGCCTTATAAGATAAATGGTGGCCTTATAAGAAAAGGGAGAGGGAGAGAGAGAGCTCTCTCCAGAGGGACACACCAAGGAAAGGCCATGTGAAGACATAGTGAGAAGGTGACCATCTGGAAGCCGGAAAGAGGGCTTCACCAGAAACTGAGCTGCAGTGATACCTTGATTAAATCTAAAGTCAGGGAATGAATGAGTTCACTCAGGGGAGCAGACAGAGGCAGAAAGAAAAGCAGTAGAAAAAAGACTACAGAGCTGAAGGAGAACACAATGATAGATATTGTCAAGTAGGCCATAGACCAGGTAAGATAAAGAATGAAAATTAACCAGCCCATGTTGGTTAATGACCTTGACAAGAGCATTTTCAGTGGAGTTTTGGGGACAAAAACTGAATGCAATGAATTCAGGAGATAATGGGATGAAGGAATTAGAAAGGACAAGTATAGATGGAAGTTTAAGTATTATTATAGAGGGGGCAGAGGAATGGCACAGTCACAAAAGAAAGAAGTGGGGTCAAGAGGTTTCTGTTTCCTTTTTTGGGGAAAGGAGAAGTAAAATTAAGTTTCTGTGCTAATGGTAGAGAAAAATGTGAGAATAATGTCTTTATTTTTGTGAAAATTTGGCTTTTGCTAGGAGCACAGAAATTTTCATCCATAGTAACAGAAAAGCTGGGTCTGAGGGCTTTGGGCACAGATGGGCAGGGATGGTGGAGACACATGTACAGACGTTATCCTCGGACTGTCTTTTTGCTCCCAAAAATAGGAAGCATGCCATTATTTGAGCACTAAGAGTGAGCAGACCTGTTGGGGTTTGAGGAGAGAGGATCAGGTCGGATATACCTGGGGAAGGAGGCAGTGGGAGAGCAGAGGAGCAGGAGAATGAATGAGTATCAGGCATCATTAATTGATTTACTTGAAGATGATGGTCAGGGTTTGTAATGTTACCAGTAATGAGCTTTTTATTAACATTTATATTTAGCCTGTGTCAACTGCAGGATGATGGCAGTGTGAAAGGGCTTAATAGTTAAATCGAGTTTTACAAATGATAGCACGTGGGCACATGAGAATATAATGACATTCTTGACAAGATGGTAAAACACGGTTGTTGTCACTGGGGAGGTGTAGACTCTAGGAGCACTCAACTACCAAATCCAGATAAACACATTATGAGAAAACCAAACCTTAGGCCAATATTCCTGGTGAACAGAGATGCAAAAATCCTCAACAGAGCGCTAGCAAAACAAATTCAACAGCATATTAGAAGGACCATACATTATAAATACTCAACATCACTCATTATCAGGGAAATACAAATCAAAACCACATGGAGATGCCCATCTCACAGTGGTCAGAGTGACTAAAATTAACAGCTTGGGAAACAACAGATGTTGGAGAGGATGTGAAGAAAGGGGAACCCTCCTACACTGCTGGTGGGAATGCAAGCCGGTGCAGCCATTCTGGAAAACAGTATGGAGGTTCCTCAAAAAGTTAAAAAAAGAGCTACCCTACGACCCAGCAATTTCACTACTAGGTATTTATCCAAAGGATACAAAAATAGTGATTTGAAGGGGGCACACACACCCCAATGTTTACAGTAGCAAAGTCCACAATAGCCAAAATATGGAAAGAGCCCAGATGTCTATTGATGAATGAATGGATAAAAAAGATGTGGTGCACACACACACACACACACACACACACACACACAAAATGGAATATTATTCAGCCATCAAAGAGAATGACATCTTGCCACTAGCAACAACATGGATGGAACTAGAGTGTATTATGCTAAGCAAAATAAGTCAGTCAGAGAACGAAAAATACCGTATGATTTCACTCATATGTGGAATTTAAGAAATGAAACTGATGAACACAGGGGAAAGGAAGGAAGGATAAAATAAGATTAAAAACAGAGAGGGAGACAAACCATAAGAGACTCTTAACTATAGAGAACAAACTGAGGGTTGCTGGAGGGGAGGTGGGGGGATGGGGTAGTGATAAGCATTAAAGAGGGAACTTGATGTAATGAGCACCGGGTGTTATAGGCCACTGAAATTAATAATACACTCTATGTTCACTAACTTCAATTTAAATAAAACAAAACAAAACAAAAAAGTATCATACACCATGGCCAAGTGGGATTTATCCCTGGGAAACAAGGATAGTTCAACATATATGAATCAATGTAATACACCACATTAACAGAATAAAGGATAAAAATCACATGATCAACTTAATAGATACAGAAAAAGTATTGGATAAAATTTAAACACTCTTTAATGTTAAAAATTCCCAGCAAATTAGGTATAGAGGGAACTGACCTCAGCACAATAAAGGCAATATGTGAAATACAGCTAATTTTATACTCAGTGGCAAAACGCTTTTTCCTCTAAGATCTGGAACAAGGCAAGGATGCCCACTCTTGCCACTTCTAGTCAACATTGCTCTGGAAGTCCTAGCCAGAGCACTTAGGCAAGAGAAAGAAACAAAAAGCAGCTGAATTAGAAAGGAAGAAGTCAAATTATCTCTGTTTGCAGATGACATGATTTTTATTTAGAAAACCGTAAAAACTCCATACACAAAAATCCGTTAGCAGTAATAAGCAAATTCAGTAATGTTATAAGCTACAAATCGTTACGTGAAAGTCAGTGACATTTTTCTTTTTTAAAAATTTTTATTTATTTATTTTTAATTTCTTTTCAGTGTTCCAGAATTCATTGTTTACACACCACACACAGTGCTCCATGCAATACGTGCATTTCTATACACTAACAACAAACTATCCGAAAGGAAATCAAGAAAACAATCCCATTTACATTAGCATGAAAAGAATAAATGGAACAAGACAAGAGAGCCCAGGAAAAAAAAAAGCCTATGTGCATAGAGCCAACTGATCTTCAACAAGGGTGCCAAGAACACACCACAGGGAAAAAAGAGTCTCTTCTGTAAGTGGTGTAAAGAAAACTGGATAACCACATGCAAAGGGATAAAAATTGGACGCTTAACTTACATGATACATAAAAATCAACTCAAAGCTGGATTAAAGGGGCACCCGGATAGCTCAGTTGGTTAAGCACCCAACTCTTGACCTCAGGGTCCTGAGATCAAGCTCTGCTTTGGGCTCCATGCTGGGCATGGAGCTGGAGCCTGTTTAAGATTCTTTGTCTTGGGGCACCTGGGTGGCTCAGTGGGTTAAACCTCAGCCTTCTGCTCGGGTCATGATCTCAGGGTCCTGGGATCGAGCTCCACATCGGGTTCTCCGCTCAGGGGGAGACTGTTTCCTCCTCTCTCTATGCCTGCCGCTCTGCCTACTTATGATCTCTCTCTCTCTCTCTCTCTCTGTCAAATAAATAAATAAAATCTTTAAAAACAATTTAAAAAATTAAAAAAAAAAAGATTCTTTGTCTTCCTCTTCCACTGCCCCTCCCCCTCCAGCTTGCATGTGCTCTCTCACACCCTCTCTTAAAAAAAAGGAAGGATTAAAGATTTAAACATAAGACCTTTAACCATAAAGCCCCTGGGGGAAAAAAAAAAAACATAGGGAAATATCTTCTTGACGTTGGCCTTGGCAGTAATTTCTTGTATATGACACCAAAAGTACAGGCAGTAAAAGCAAAAATAAAGAGGATTGCACCAAACTAAAAAGCTTTTGCACAGTAACAGTCAACAAAACAAAAAGGCAACATACAAAATGGGAGACGGTACTTACAAGCCATAAACTTGGTAAGGGTTAACATTCAACATTTATAAGGAACTCCTACAACTCAGCAGGAAAAACAAACAAAGTAATAATCTGAGTAAAATAGGCTAAGTACTTTAATAGACATTTCTCCCAAAAAAGCATAAAAATGGTCAAGAGACATATGAGAAAAAGCTCAACATCACTAGTTATGAGGGAAATGTAAATCAAAACCCCAGTGAGATGTCACCTCCAACCTGTTAATGGCTATTATCTAAAATAATAATAATAAGAAGAAGTGTTAGCAAGGATGTGGAGGAAAATGAAATCTTATACACTATTGGTGGGCATGTAATTTTGTACAGTCCCTATGAAAAACAGTATGGAGTTTCTCAAACAAATTAAACATAGAACTCCCATGTGATCCATCAGCCCACTTCTGAATGTATATACAAATTTATTAAAAGCAGGATTTTGAAGAGATACTTGTATTCCCATTATTCCCATTATGCATTGCTGCATTATTCACATTAGCCAAGACATGGAATGATTGAATGGATAAACAAAATCTGGTATATACATACACTGGAATTTCATTCAGCCTTAAAAAAGAAGGTAATCCTGAAATTTGCAACAACATGGATGAAACTCATCTATTCAGCTATAATCTATGTATGCTACATAGATTGTCAAACACCAAAGGAAAAATACTACATAATGCCGCGTATATGAGGAATCTGAAATAGTTCAACTCATAGATGCAGAGAGTAGAATGGTGATTGCCACTGGCTGGGGGGATAATAGAGAGGAGTAGCCAAAGGTCCAAAGTTTCATTTATGTAGAATGCAGAAGTCCTGGAGACCCACTGTACACATTATTGTCTATAATAAATAATACTATATCATAAGCTTTAAAATTTGCTAAAAGGATAAATCTTACTTGAAAAGTTCTTATCACACACACATAATAATAATAAAGAAAGAAAGTGGGAGAATATTTTTGGAGGAGATTTGATATGTTTATAGCATAGATTGTGGTAATGTTTTCACAAGTGTGTATCTGTCCAAAGTCAACAAACTATATATGTTAAATATGTCCCAAGAATACTATATGTGCTTTCACTGGCCACTAGTGATCAGTTATTTTAAAGATAATTTAACATCCTGGATTATTGGAGGAAATACAAAATGAAAAGGAATAATGAAATATAGGACTCTACTAATATTACATTTAGAATACAACTGTCCTTTCTCCATTCTAACAAAAAAAAATTTTAAGTAATGAAATTTTTTCTTTATTCACAATTTCTTTCTCTGAAGAGTGTTTTATCCCATTTCTTTGTTCCTTTTCCATATACTGTTATCGTTTTCCATTTACAAATATTTGATTGTTTAAAATTTTCTATCTCCTTTAAGACTTAACAAATGAATTTAATTTTATGAAATTCTATATTAGCGTGTCAGTTAGTATACTGGAGAATTAGTTCATCTATCAATTTGTTGGTAAAAAATGACATTTCTGGGAATATACTGGATTTTCCAGACAGATTTTTGTGTTCCCATCACAACCCTGTTTATTCTTACTCTGATTGGTTGGAAAGACCATGAATGTCTCTTAATTTACAATGCTGGCTTTCCTTTTGCACTCCCCAGGGTCTCATTTCTCCCAAACAATTCTTTCAGCTGCATATCATTGAGCAATAGAAACACTATGGATAATGGAAAGATCCACAGCAAGGCTGGCTGCTTGCCTCATTTGAGGAAATCATATTGGACCATGCAGCGTTGCTGAACCAGATGTCCTCTGCTAATACATTTATAAAACTATGGTCCAGTGAGATCCTGTAAGAAAATCAGCTAGAGGCTGGACCAAAAGAAGGAACAAATACGTACAAAGTAAACTCTCTGTGGTTATGTTTTAAAGAACATGAAACTAAAACATTTTTAAGTTCACAATTTTCCCTAAGACTTTATATAACAATCTCTTCCTTTTCTTGATCTCAAGCCTCTTCATTATAAACCAAATGATCCAACTGGAGATTTTCCCCAAGGCTTTTATTTTCCATTCTTGGTAGGGGCGAAGAAATAGAAATGGTAGTCTGTAACATCTCTGTAGAGCTAAGAGCCTTATTTTAAAAAAAAAAAATTGTTTTCTCTCTTTTTCTCCCTTTTTCCCAGTCAAAGACAGAAGAGTAAACTGTCTTTAAAATTACTAAAGGGTAATTTTTAAGAGAGGGTATAATCATGCCTCTTATACAGATATAAAATGAATTCGTGTCAAAGACAAGTAATATGTTACAATTGGTCTAAAGGGGATTTCAAAGAGCAGAGGCACATAGAGGGAATTGGGAGTTCTGAAGTGAATTTACAAATTGATGCAAAATGAGTCTATCCACAGGGTAATCCTTGGTTGCATTCCATTTGACACAATCGATTTTCAAGAATTATTTGCAGTATCATCTGCTTTCTACAGCTTACAGAGTTGTACAATAGTTCAAAGCCAGTGAAAGACGGAGACAATTTGGATGGGTGAACTAGACACTCGGGTTTTTGTTTCAGCTCATGTAAAGTCTCACGTTTTTCCCTCTACTAAGCTCATCATCCCTAATATACCCAACAACAACAAAAAAATAGGTATATGAGATTCCTATCAGAATTCCTCCTGAAAGATTTTCTACAACTAACTTCACTACTCTTTCCCCCGAAGCAATAGATAACGTGACTCTCTCTTAGTTATGGGGTGATGAGATTTCCTGGGAAGTTGAAATCTGGGGAGTATATATATGTATCTTAATTCCTACACCAAAGAACAAGAAGGGCTTTAAGTAACTCAAGATCTTCTGCTTTAAAAAGTACATTTTCAATCATCTCATTTCTGAAAAATACTTTAAATTTTGCTTATTTGAAAGAGGTAAATGCAGGTCTAAGACCCTCAGAACCCAGTCACACTGTAAATTATGGGATTGAGAGAAAAGATACAAAAGCAAATTAGTATTTACTGAGCACAAGGCTTCAGCTTAGTGCTGCACATATCACATAAATTTAAATATTTTTAAAAAAACACTGTAGAAAAAATATTTTCTTCGTTTCATAGCCTAAGACACAGTAAGTGATTTAACCAAAGTATGATTGGGATTCAAACACAGATAGGTCTAATTCCCAAAGCCCATTTTCCGTCAACCCAGAGACGGGTAGAGAAGTAGTGAATCAGGGTCAGATAAAAGCTCCTCACAGGTGATGGTGAGATACTTAATTCATAAAATACTAGAGAAAAATAAATTTCTCATGATGAATTTCTTCCCAAGAAGCACACTTGATAGACACAATAAAGGCAGAGGAGCTCTGGGATGGTGGGGTGGGAACAGACCCTCATCTGTTCAGCTTCCCCTCTTTCCCTCTCAGCTATTTCTTTGGGGTTTCTAAGGATCCTCAGAAAGCAGTTTTGAATCTTTAGCTCATACAACTTCACCAAAGAATCATTTCTGCATTGGAACCATATTCTCTGATTCCAAATCCAGCACTCTTCCAAAGAATGCACATTGCCTGAACTGAACGTACAAGTTGCACTTGAACCACTATTTGAATGTCAAGTCCGGTGCTGTAACCAGACAGCCATCAGATCTACTCTTTTTCTGGTGACTCTCTGAGCTCATCTATCTGGAGTTAAGAGAGCATCCCCCACGTGTCTTGTCTTTGTTTTGTTTTTATTTTTGTAGAGAATCTGCATGTAGGAGAGAAAGCTCTATGGACTACACAGTGGAAAAAAGCCAGCCTGAAGCCATAGTCCAATTTGACTGGGGACAAAGAGGCAGAGGACAGGATGAGTGAAGAGGGAGCATAATCCAGGAATAAGGATGTGCTGCACAGGCTAGAATATTTCCCTTTGCCTGGCATCAAATCTCCGACTGAGGCTGTGGCATTTGCCACCAGTTCTGTAGTGTGCTTCAGAAACTCAAACACCTCCACATGTATGAGCGGTTGCAGGAGCATCAGGCAGGATAAGGTAGGTTATGCTGCAGGAACGTGACAATCCCCCAAAACCCATTTGAATAAACAATATTGAATTCTGAATTATGCTAGAGATCTAACACAGATGATAAGAGAGAGAGACTCTGCTCACTGTGGTCCCTCAGGAACTCAAGCTGATGTACACTCCATGGAGATAGGTACATCTACCATCTACAACAGTGGGAGGGGAATGTGGCTCCTAAGGTTTATTCAGATGTGATGCGCATCACTGAATCTTTTCACTAGCCAAAGCAAGTGACATGGCTTTACTAGCTTCAAGGGGGACAGAAGAGTGCTATCGTACCATGTACCCAGAAGGAGGACCAGAACATCCCAATGACCACACCCAGACCCAAACACAGTGGAATTTTGAATTTGCAATGTATACAGGTGCATACTTTTCTTACTGCATTTTTTCTTTGTGACCTATAATTCTAGTTACTACCTATATTGTCTTTTATCCCAAAGTTTCCTATCTTTCTCTGTACCTCTCATTGTACTACAAATTTCTTACCAGTGGCTCCAGTCCCAGTTCCCCAGTTAGTCCTAAAGAACACTGGCCACTCTCATGTTATTACTGTGCAGACCCAGCGTGGCTAAAGGACCATTGCCCAGGCTGGAAGCTACTTACTGCTCTGCTCCACCCACCAGTTTGGACCCATTTGACTGTTGGCACATAGTACATCCAGCCTGACTTTGCACAATCCTTGGTACACTGACATTTGGATCGGTCCTTCCATCCAAAAGGGAGGTGACCTTAGACCCTCAAATGTCCTAACTTCCTGCATTTTACCACCAGTCTAGTATTTAGAACTCCTAATGTGCCATGGCCATATATTTAATTACGATGCCCTTAGCTTCTGACTCTCACATCTGCTAAATCATGACATAGCATTTTGCATAAATAGCAAATATAACTTGATTTCCTGTTGGGTTGGTGCTGAACTGTAAGTATGGGGTGAGTGTCTACCTAATTGATATCTTCAGCATGTCCCCCTTTCTTCCTTCCATCCACTGCTTCATCTTGCTCTCCTCCGCACCATGTGGGTCCCAACAGCATTATTCACTGGATGAATGGGGAACTATGGAGAGAGGACAGATGTGTGCACCCTTGGCCCAGCACTACTCCATTTAAATTGTCTGATTGCAAAATCCCTCAAAAGGATGTTTGAAGAATTAAAAAGCCTCATTCTGTCATTTCCTTATGTTTGTTCAATGCTATTGGGTCCACATCATTAGCTTATGTTAGGACAAATTTATTTTAAGAAGATGGAGCAAAAAAATTGATTGATCCCTACATGAAAACAAATGTATTCTTCATACTTCTTCTTTGATTGAAGTATAGCTAACCCAGTCTTTGTAATTGTTTTGGTTCTTTCTTTCAAAGCAGAGATACTCGTCTCAGTGGCCTATGGTCTGAGGCTCATATTGACACTCAAAATGGGATAAAGAAGAAAAGGCATGAAGAAATCTTCACCTCTGGAGCACCTGGGTGGCTCAGTCGGTTAAGCATCCAACTCTTAATTTTGGTTCAGGTCATGATCTCAGGGTTGTGATATTGATCCCTGTGTTTGGCTCTATGCCCTGTGCTGGGGGTAAAGCCTGCTTAAGATTCTCTGTCTCTCCCTCATGCACGTGCATGTGCACTCTCTCTCAAAAAAAAAAAAAAAGTCTTCATCTTTGATAGAATCTTGAAATAGTGTGAGTTGATTTGGCTCGGAGGTCCACCCATCCTATCCACAGCCCCTTCTCATCATTTGCCTCTACCTCTATAGAGTCAATTTCTCTTTGTTGGGGTTTCCTGTATGGAGGGCCAAGGCATATGGGACACACTCTGGTTCTAGTTTGTTCTAGTTTGTTGGTTCTAGTTCTAGTTTGATTGTTTACATTTTATGCAAAAATCAGGCAATTACTGAAACTCCCTGAGCCCTCAGTTTCCACATCTGAAATGGGCATAATATCCCCTGCCTTGTTCTTGTTAGCAATGAGTTTACTTTTCTAACACTTAAGAAAATTATAACCAATACTTGGTGGCACTCTGTTAAGGTTAGGTTTCACTGAATCTTCATAATACTTTCAGGTTATGATGATGATTGTTTCCCTTTCTTGGAGGAGGAATCTGAGATTCTGTAAGATTAAGTGATTTGTCGAATTGTAGAGTTGGTAAGTGTCTGAGTAGTAAAAGCCATCAATTTTACTCAATCTGACTCTAAATCCCAAATCCTAACCATTAAGGATTTCTACTCAAAGGAACCAACCAACCAATCAAAAGAATCTTTTGATTCTTCAAAATCAGAAGAAAGGCTCCAAAAGTGTGAGAGATGGCTTCTGTCTATAACAAACCCGCATGTCAGGAGAAGGGACCTTTGCCACCAGGCCCAGGGATTGGACAAAGTTGGGAAGATACCCAATTGAACTCAAGCTGAGAAAATCAAAATCTCTGTGGGGTGGTTCTAATTGCAAAGCTGTGATTATTGTCATTCTGGATGTGTTTGAACTGAGAAGTGGGGACACCACAGGTGTTGGGCGGCCATGTGAGGGGAAGCTGGTCTGAAAAGGGAGTGAGAAGAGAGTGGGTACACAGAGATAGGCAGAGGTGAGACCAGGTGACAAAGGAAAGAAAGGGTGAAGAAAAATGTTGATGGTTTTCTACATCCAGATACAATAACAACTACTTCTTCTTCTTCTTCACCTCCTTTTCACAATTTATTTCTTTATTTTTAGAGAGAGAGAGTGGGCAAGCTGGGGGAGGAGCAGAGGGAGAGGAAGAGAGAGAATCCTCATGCAGACTCCCTGCTGAGCACAGAGCCCAATGCAGGGCTTGATCCCAGGATCCCAAGATCATTACCTGAGCCAAAATTGAGAGTTGGGCACTCAACCAACTGAGCCATCCAGGTGCCCCTTGATACAACTTCTTTTGAAGGTTGTAGTCACTTCTTGCCTTTCAGTACCATAAACTAGCCCAAATTTCTCCCTGTTTCATGTTTGCACTATTTGGAGTGATTTCGAGTTACTTTATACAAAATTTAATATCACCCCCTCAAAACATCCCTATCTCCATCGCCAAACTCATATTCTTAGCCCCGTTATACAGTTGTTCTCTTTGGTCATTTTGGTCAAGTCTTGACTAGTATATAACATATAATAAATAAATGAAAGATAGTAATTTTATTATAAGTAGTTAAGATTACTAGCTTGGAATTCAGACAGACCTGGGTATAACCCTTGACTCCATTTCTGACTAGCTGTGTATTGTCTATGGCCACACTATGCTGGATACGGCCGACCTCCTCTAACTAGCTGTGTAACCTTGAACAAATTGTCTGTTCCGAGGGTTCTGAGCCCAAATTTCCTAATACATTCAAAGGAAGAATAATGGGAACTCCTTTCTAGGGCTGTCAGGAAGAATAAAAGGGAAAATGCCTAACATGGATGGCACGGAATAAAATATCTTCCATAGCCACTAGCCAACTAATACAAAGTCCCAATTTTTAGTTTGAAAAGATCTTTCTGGATCTTGGTTCTGCGAGGGTCATGCCCTATACCCTTTCACAAGCACCAGGTAGCCGGAGACCAGTGAAATTGTATTTCTTGTCCAAATTTCCTGTATTCAAAAACTCTGATCAGAATTCAGTCATTCTAGGATAAAAAGCCCTGATTGTCTTATGTCCTTGAAAGCACTATCGCCCTTGTTGGCTTATGGCCAACCTGATTTCTGCACTGGAAAGGCTGCCTTTTGCTTGTAAAAGGAAACGGCTGCTGGGAACTCCTTCAGTGCTGTCTTCAAGGCAGATAGCAATAAACATCTGCGGGGAGCATGTTAATTGCTCTTGATCCTTGTCATTTTCTGCCTCATTACTGAGCCAATGCCAGGTAATGTCAGCAAACAGACAACAGTGATGTCCTGATATAGGATAATGAAGAGCTTTGGCCTTGGTGGCTGCATCCCTACTCAATCTCATTGACAGATTCAAGATCCCCACACACATTTCAAGCACTAGGTTAATATACCTATGGGCAGTACTTCATGGGCTTTGTTTATCACCCATCTGCTTAAGAGATAGAAGATGATTTACTGCTTTTATTTAAAAACCATTTCCCAGAGCCAGAGAAAATGGCTCTAGGGTACAACACCCTGGACAGTTCTCTTAACTCCTGGCCTGTGTGGCTGCCCCTCCCCACTCCCCAGTTTGCAGTCCTCCCTCCCCCTAGGCTGGCACAGATGCGGTGAGTCTGAATGCAGGCGTGGGCAGATTATCAACTGCCGAAGTTATCACTAACTGGCGGTGTGACTTGGGACAATTTACCTTACCTTCCCGAGCTCAGTGCCTCACCCGTAAAATGTGGGGATGGATGATGGTATCTGCTCTCGTGGAGACTTTGTGACAATTAAGGATTAGGCATAGCTTCAGATAGTTACTAGTGCGTGGTAAGTGCTGATAAAGCCTGGTTGTCACCATGATCACAAGATGGCCGCCATACTGAAAATATCATGAGGCTTGGAGAGGCATTTAGAGGTCATCTGGTTCTTTCAGTATACAGGTAGTCATGACTATCTTTTCCATCTTTTGGCTTTTTCTACCTTCTTGCTTTCTGCTGCTTCATCATCTGTATCTTTGTTAACCCCTGTAAGAGGCACCCTCCCAACAGCAGCTGCACCCATGACTTATGTTGCTTGAATCTGTCATGTATGAGCCATGGTCTTCCAAACCCACTCATACAGGCCTCTGCCAGAGCTGGGGAGGGAAAAGCTGGCTCAGAAAAGTCCATATACAGTTCCTGGCACTCTGTCCAGCACACCCTGTGTTTGTTCAGCCCTGTAGTTAGCACACAGAGGTGTTTGATCATGCTCTTCTTGTTGGAGAAAGCTATCGCTGGTTGCATCTGCCTCATTGGTGTGTGTGAGTGCTCCTCAGAGGGGAAACCAGCTGAAATGGTGGCACTGCCCTTTCTGGAAGCCTTTGAATTATGTCTATAAGGTAATAATCTTGGTGTTTTAAATTTTTCAATCTCATGCTATAACTATATTACTTTTAATCATTTTGGGAATCTGGCCAAAATAATATTCACTAAATCATTTTCAGAAAGCCAACGAGGAAGTCTGAACTCCAACAGCCATGCCTATCATTTCTATTTTTCTGAGTTGAAAATGGCTTTCCCTATTCGATTTCAGATGATTATGAATAATTTTGTATATCTAGCAACATATTGCCAACATTGGCCTTTCTTTCTTAAGCTCATTATTTTGCTAATGATTTTCTTGGCCACAAAACTCATGAAATTCCCTTGAGCTACTTCTTCTTCTTCTTCTTCTTTTTATTTTTTTTCTTTAACTCTCAGGACATTCGTTCCATTTGTTCAGCATCTGTGCCGGACAACATCTGGAGCTTGAGGAAATTCCACTGCTCGGGGTATGACGCGTAAATGAAATTACTTTTTCATGCACTTCAGAAGAGATTCAAGAGCATCTTTCTGACCAAACAAGCCCTTTTGTTCTCTTCCAGCAAGTGTTTCTCATTAAAAATGTCATCTCCCTAATAAATTGCCTTATTGCCCCTGCAGCTGGGCCCATTGTTTTCATGGTTTTGTGCACACTCTGATTCTCACAGGGAACAGAAAGCAAGAGAAAAATGAGACTTTTCCCCCATTCTGTCTCCATGAAACGCCTTTCTTCTGCCCTTTGTATTCGAGTGAGAACTTGTCCTTTATGGGAGCCCCTATGCTGCTCTCAATATTCACTGCTTTGGCAAATTGTCCTCAAACACATCTTGCCGGATTTACTTTTCCTAATTAGATAGTGAATAATGGCAGCTTGCTTCTAGTGATTCCAACTCAGCCTGAAAGGTGGCATTTTTCAGGTTATATCCTAGTGATTTATTTTTTGTAAGGAAATATCGAACATGGCCAGTCTCTAGTGTCTGCTATAAGAACATATACACCAATTTTAGGGAAGGAAAGGATCAAAGAACTTGAGAAGGGGGATAGAGGATGGGACGTGTGTGTGTGTGTGTGTGTGTGTGTGTGTGTGTGTGTGTATAATCATAAGTTCCTTTAGAAGCCACACAGAAGTGGCTTAGAACAATCTTAGAAACAATAATCTAAGCCATGACCTAAGGGTTGAGATGTGAATAAATATCTGGTTTTCCTATCTCTGGTTGGAACCAACTGTGAATGTGAAGGGTTCAACTTTTATCCATTTATTTTCCCCACATCCCTAACCCCCTTTCTCTTTACTCAACTCCTCCTCTAACATTTATCCCCCAACTCAGCTGGGGCTTTATACATCCAAACTCATTTTCCCTGGTTGTTCCACCCACTTTCTATGTATGACATAAAAAGAAAAATAAGAAGAATGGTCTCACTTGAAGAGAGAAAAGACATTTCTGGCACACAAATTGCTTTGTCCTGGGAATTCTTTTGGAATCTCCAGGTTTCCTCTAACTTTTTCAAAGCCTAGAAGAGACGGATTCAGGAGGCTGGTGGACAGAACTGGCAGGCTGTCATGAATTGGATGCCTGGGCTGATTTTACATGAATTTCCCAGAATTTTATTTACCAACAAAAGCATAGTTTACCATTAACACCTGCTCTGTGCGATCCTTGTACAGTAGAGAGGCCTATTCCTGAGGCCAAGGTCTATGAGTGATATGGATCTCAGATTCTGCCTGAAATGGGGAATTTGAGTTTCTGATTGAGGCATGCCCCCTCCCCCACCATGTCAGTCATCAGTTCAGCACTCTGAGGACCTCTGGGGGCACCCAGTTCAATCCGATAACCATCTACAGAGGGTCTTACAAATGCTAATGCAAGCCTATGCTGGCCCCATCAAAGTACTGTCTCTGTCCTGGGGGTCTTAGAATCGACATATGGGACAACTTTCTAAATATTTGCACATGTTGTGATCATTGTAAGCCCAAGTCACAAAGACAGCAAAGGCAACGAACTTCACCTTAACTTGAAAATCAAGGGAAGGTTTACAATGGAGCTAGTGATTAAGATAGACTTTGATGTGTGAATCAGAATTCTAATGGAAAATAAGGTAGGGAAAGGCTTTCATATCAGAGAGGCTAAACTATGAAAGTAGAGGTATAAGAGGTCCCTTTACTTGTTACTTCACATACTCCTTGCTCTTTCTTCTACAAATACTTAATTAACAGATACCCTTAGATAGACACCATTCTTGATGCTAGCAATATAGTGATGAGCGTGACAAAGGGTCTTCCTGGTGCTATTTCTAGTAGGAGATACAGATTAACAATACATATGTCAATACATGTATAATATACACGTGCTACAGGAAACAATAAGTCAGAGTAAGGGAAGTGAAAGTAATGGTTAGGAAAAGGAGAGCATACTATGGTGGTCTAGAATGATCTCTCTAAGGAAGAGACATTTCTAATGCCACAGAAGTTTGGATAGACACACTGTGATGTTTTCCAGAAACCATAAGGAATTTGTCTGTGTTGGAGCATAAAGTGACAGGAATATAAAAGGCATGTAGCTCCTAGAGGTACACAGGGCTTTATACTGAGGGGTATTTGTGGGGTGCCCTTGGTAACATTCTCACAGGTAGAATCGTAAGACAAGCAGGGAGTTTGTATGCTGGTGGTAAAGTGAAGGTGGAGAGGAGGCAAGCCTAGACACGAAGCCCAGGTATCAATGTGAACATTGCTGTAGGGAAAGGAGGTTCTGGAGCCACAGATGTTGGATAATGAGACGGTGTTGTCATTGTCACTATCAGCAGCAGCAGCATTCACTGAGCTCCTCCTATAGAATAAGGGACTGTTGGAAACATGTTACTACAATTAACTCTTTTAATTCCTCAACAGCCTCTGAGCCAGGAAGTGTATGTACCTTGCCCAGGCCATTCTAGCGAGTTCCTGGCAGAGAAAGAATACCACTCCAGGGGTCAGAGCCAGGGCTGTAACTACTATGCAGGACTGCCCGCACAATGAGAGACCATGAGGGCTGGGAAGGAAGGGAGGTGCAGAGGGGCTTCAAGGTGCATTAACTGACAGGGCTTGCTTAATGGGTTGGGCATGTAGTGGTGATGGAGAAGAAAGAGTAGAAAATGCTAGATCAAAAAAAATAAAAATAAAAATTAAAAAAGAAAGAAAAAGAAAATGCTAGATCCACAAGATCTAGCTTGGAAAGCTTGTGCACCAGGATACCACCAACAGATACATGCACTGGTTAGCCAAGTTCCAGTTGGATGGCCCCATAGGTTACACAGTAAATAACTAGAACTTTCTTACAGATGATTTATTTGATAGTTATCCAAAAATGAGCAACTTTTGCTTAATTAGGGAGCAGATCCCAACAGGATATGGCAGAATAAACCATGTGTCTATACAGCTCAAAATCTTCTGATAAATTCTCAGTGCTTTCCAAATGGAATACAAGCTCCTTTTCCTGGGATTAAATAAATGAATAAATAAATAAATAAAACTCTACAGTATAGTTCAAATAACTATATGTAGTTATACGATCTCTATTCCATCTCCCTCTGTTTTCCTACTAAAAGTCCAATGTCTAGTCAACTGGGCCCAGCAAACGTCTTGACCCCTGATGGATGCTCAGACATTTAGACCCTGAGTGGCCTATCAGAAATGGCATGGACTCCAGTGTTGGAAAGACTGGGGCTACGGTACCTGGTAAACTATGATGAATCATTTTATTTCTCTTTCAATCTTCTAGCCAGTGCTGGGATGATCTCTGACACATCATCTTGTGTAAAGGACCAAATCATAATCATAATCAGAACATTTATTGTGCTATTTTCAGTGCCTCAGATTCTTCTAACAGTCTCTGAATGCAGTTTCTTTTTTTTCCTTTTAGATCTTATTTACTTATTTACTTGTTTGTTTGTTTAGAGAGCAGGTGCATAAGCAGATGGAGGGGGATGGGCAGAGGGGAAGGGAAAAAGAGAATCTCCCCAGACTCCGCATGGAGCATGGAACCTGATGCGGGGCTTGACCACGGGAGTCCGAGATCATGACCTGAGCTGAAACCAAGAGTCAGTCACTTAACCAACTGAGACACCCAAGGTGCTCCTCTGAATGCAGTCTCTTGTCTCATCATCCAAAGATCCTTTGTACAAGGTACAGGTGGAGAAAACTGAGGCACAGATCAGTTAAATAACTTGCCCAAGTTCACATTTGCCAAATTACTACTGAGCCGGGATTGTACCCCAGGTAGCCTGACTCTACATCCTCTTAATCACAACATTCGTTGACGAAGTAAGAATGCATACCATACGTAAAGCATCTGGCACATGAGAGATCCTCTACTAGTGCCCTTCCCCTCTTCTGCTGCTTAACACAAAACATACTAGAAATGGTCATCTGGCTGCGTATAAGGTTGATAATTTCTGTTGGTAAGTAATGCAAACCATGTCTTTTCCATTTGACACTGATTTCAACCTGGTTAACTGGAATCACCTTCCAAACCAAGCGAGTACATATTATTCCTAAGTGGGTTTTCTTTTACATGACTATGGCTCAGCATTAGAGGTATATTCAACCAGCTCCAACCTGAAAGCGTAGCGTAAGGAGGATGCCCCCTCTCCCTTCGACCTTTCACTGAGTCGTTTCCAAGGAGGTATGCTGGAAAGGTACGGTGGCTTTGAGATATGTCAACCTGATCAAGTTTCTCTTTCCAAGAACTCTCTTTTCTGTATATTTCTCCAAAGAAATTATTGTGCAATATTTGGAAGGAAGGAGTGGAGCAGCAGCCATTTTTTTAGCTTGTACGTGATCGGTAGAAGATTGCTGTCGTGATCACAGCAATTTGGTGTGTGGCAGTGGCTAGGGCTATTATGGCTCCATCTTCCACTGAATCCTCCTTCAGCATCGCAGACTGCTGGGTCAGGTGTACACCCTCAGTTTCATGACAAAGGACCCAGCTTCTTCGGGACACACACACCAGGGTCAGAGGCAACAAGAACTGATGTGGACTTCAGTCCATCTTCAGCAGCTTGTGCCTGTGGGCTTCAATTTACCCTTGCTCTCCCAAGCTTCAAGTTCACCTTCCCTTCCTAAGGGCCTGTCCTGTTAATCTGAACTCTTGGCATCAGACACAAAGACAACAGTCTTACAAAGACTGTCTTACACTATGTAATAATATCTACTTGCATGGTTTGGAAGGCTTTTCCCATTGCCCAAGTTTAAATCAATCCAATGGGAAACATTTGTACAATAGTCTTGCAAATATCAATCTATCTAATATCCCTCTATCTATCATCTATCTTTCTGTCTATCTATCATAGTTATTCCTCCCCAATTGAACCCTGACTCTAATGAAGAATAAGGTTTGAGACAGCTGGGTTCAGTGATACACTGGTTAATGATCAGGGACTGGCTCTTTCAAAGCAAACTATAAACAAAAAAGAAATTCTTGGGGCACCTGGGTGGCTCAGTCGGTTGAGCATCTGACTCTTGGTTTTGGCTCATGTCATGATCTCAGGGTCATGAGATCAAGCCCCGTGTTGGGCTCCATGTTCAATACAGAGCCTGTTTGAGATTCTCTTTCTTCCTCTGCCTGCTTCTCTGCACACGCATTCTTTCTCCCTAAAAAACAAAAAAATAAAAATTTTTAAAAAGAAAGAAATTCTGATTTGGGGTGTTCATCAATTTTCTGATGGAAATACCCCCATCATGGTCTCTTTCAAGCTACCAGTGTGATATTACTGGATACAGACTTGGGAAGTTAGTTACATGCAGTAACACACCATGACATAGTGTTTCCAACCTACAGATAAAATACACATAAATAACCTCAAGAGCTGAACCAGGCCTTGGTCAGGGCCAGATTGTAAATACCTTAGGGTTTGCAGGCCATATGATCTACGTTGTAACCATTCAACTCTGTCATTTTAGTTAGAAAGCAGCCATAAATAAAACAAAAGGGTATGGTTGTGTTTTAATAAGAATTTATTTACAAAAACAGGTGATGGAATAGACCTAGCCAGCAGGCTCTAATTTGCTGGCGGCTGGCTTAGGTGATAGCAAAATGTAGAAAAATAATTAAGGGGCGCCTGGGTGACTCAGTCGGTTAAGCCTCTGCCTTAGGCTCAGGTCATGATTCCAGGGTCCTGGGATGGAGCCCCAGGTCAGGCTCCCTGCTCAGTGGGGAGTCTCCTTCTCCCTCTCCCTCTGCCTGCTACTCCCTCTGCTTGCGTTTTCTCTGTGTCAAATAAATAAATACAGTCTTTTAAAAAGAGAAGAAAAATAGTTAGTTTTGAGTTTTGGGCATTTTTATCTTTGTTCTCAATATGATTTATTTAATTCTAAGCTTGTTATAATGTCACTCTAATAATGGCTCTCTACAACAACCGTTAACTCCCAGAATTTCTGAACACTGAACAATCAGTTCTTAGGTCCTTGCAAACCCACTTCCTGGGTTCTGGCCTTAGGTCAGCCCCTCCCAGCTGTGTAGCCTGGGGCAAATGATCTCAGTCCTCTCACCAGGGAACCAGGGGTGAAACCTCTCCAGCTGTGCTTGAAAAGGATGAGACACAATGTATAGAAGGGACAAGCAGCTGGGGTTAAGTAAGTGATGAAGGAGGAGCTACATTAATAATTCATATCTCTCTTCAGTTATGGCTTCCGGGCCAGTCCCTAAGTGACAGAAGCTGGAGGGAGGGGAGGAGAAAGCATAGAGGATACAACCAGCTTCTACGCCAAATGCTACAAACTGCTTCCAATGTTTAATTCACTTCATCCTCACATCAAAACATGGAGTGGATTGTCATCTCTATTTTACAGATGTGACTGCAAGATGCAGAGAGGTGGAGAGTGTACGAGGTCATTCGATTGTCAGAACCAGAGCCGAATTTTATCCAGGTCTGCCTGATTAAAAAATCCTCTCCCCATTGTGTGGGCAAGTCCCCTCCAGGAAACCAGTGGTCAGAGTTGAATTGGTAATAACAGCTTGGGGGTAATCAACATTTTATTCCAGTGATAAGTAGGGTTGGAAATTGAGTTTGGAGACTCATTGTGCTGAATAGCTATGTTGGCTGGTGCTGCTTATATAGGATTTTTCCACCAATAATCAATGCCGGTAGACCTAAATTGGTAGACATACAGTAAACACTCAAGGGACCAAACTAGGTGATAGGAGTGCTCCAATAAATGACACAGCTCTCTCTTCAAGGGGCTCCTGGCTCAGTGAGGGAGACAGACTGATCAAACAGTGAGTGTAACAGAGCCCTTGATGACGTGACAAGGCCTATGAGTGATTAAAACATAGTTACTTCCTTTGGAGACATATCTTGAAAGAAGTTGCTGTGGCTCATATCGAAGAGGTTACTGCCTATGTTCTCCTCTAGGATTCTGATGGGTTCCTGTCTCACACTGAGGTCTTTTATCCATTTCGAGTTTATCTTTGTGTATGGTGTAAGAGAATGGTTGAGTTTCATTCTTCTACAAATAGCTGTCCAATTTTCCCAGCACCATTTATTGAAGAGACTGTCTTTTTTCCACTATATATTTTTTCCTGCTTTGTCAAAGATTATTTGACCATAGAGTTGAGGGTCCATATCTGGGCTCTCTACTCTGTTCCACTGGTCTATGTGTCTGTTTTTATGCCAGTACCATGCTGTCTTGGTGATCACAGCTTTGTAGTAAAGCTTGAAATCAGGTAACGTGATGCCCCCAGTTTTGTTTTTATTTTTCAACATTTCCTTAGCAATTCAGGGTCTCTTCTGATTCCATACAAATTTTAGGATTATTTGCTCCAGCTCTTTGAAAAATAGCGGTGGAATTTTGATCGGAAAGGCATGAAAAGTATAGATTGCTCTAGGCAGTATAGACAAAGGAAACAAAAGCGAAAATGAACATTTGGGACTTCATCAAGATCAAAAGCTTCTGCACAGCAAAGGAAACAGTCAACAAAACAAAGAGGCAACCCACGGAATGGGAGAAGATATTTGCAAATGACAGTACAGACAAAAGGTCGATATCCAGGATCTATAAAGAACTTCTCAAACTCAACACACACAAAACAGATAATCATGTCAAAAAATGGGCAGAAGACATGAACAGACATTTCTCCAATGAAGACATACAAATGGCTACCAGACACATGAAAAAAGTTTCATCATCACTAGCTATCAGGGAGATTCAAAATAAAACTACATCAAGATACCACCTTACACCAGTTAGAATGGCTAAAATTAGCAAGACAGGAAACAGCGTGTGTTGGAGAGGATGTGGAGAAAGGGGAACCCTCTTACACTGTTGGTGGAAATGCAAGTTGGTGCAGCCAATTTGGAGAATAGTGTGGAGATTCCTCAGGAAATTAAAAATAGAGCTTCCCTATGACTCTGCAATTGCACTACTGGGTATTTACCCCAAAGATACAGATGTAGTGAAAAGAAGGGCCATCTGTACCCCAATGTTTATAGCAGCAATGGCCACGGTCGCCAAACTATGGAAAGAACCAAGATGCCCTTCAATGGATGAATGGATAACGAAGATGTGGTCCATATACACTATGGAGTATTATTCCTCCATCAGAAAGGACGAATACCCAACTTTTGTATCAACATGGACGGGACTGGAAGAGATTATGCTGCGTGAAATAAGTCAAGCAGAAAGAGTCAATTATCATATGGTTTCACTTATTTGTGGAGCATAACAAATAACATGGAGGACATAGGGAGATGGAGAGGAGAAGGGAGTTGAGGGAAATTGGAAGGGGAGGTGAACCATGAGAGACTATGGACTCTGAAAAACAACCTGAGGGTTTTGAAGGGGCGGGGCGTGGATGGGAGGTTGGGGGAGCCAGGTAGTGGGTATTATGGAGGGCATGTATTGCAGGGAGCACTGGGTGTGGTACATAAACAATGAATTCTGTTACGCTGAAAAGAAATAAATTAAAAAACAAAAACAAAAACATAGTTACTTCCATCCATACACTCCCATCTCATTCTATCCCCTTCCCACTCCCCCAATCCAACCATTCAAGGTGATCTCATGAACTGACCACATGATAAATATATTGCAATTCAAAGCCAAACACTTTAAATTTACCCCCCATCTATTTAAAGATATAGATTCTACTTGCTCTCCGGGACTCTCCACTTCTGCTCCAAGTTCCTGATTAGTTATTCATACCAACTGGTTTGGGTTCTTCTATGTATGATGATTGTCATGAGATCTATTCTCACCCTTTGCATGATAGACTCTGTTTCCACAATGAGTCTTCAGGCAGCATACCATCAACTTTGAGATGACTGTTAACATGTCAATGGTCTTTCTCACAGCAAAATAAACTCTGGGGTCAGTGATTTCCTTCCCATTATTTCCATTTTCCATTTGTTTCTTACTTCTTGTGATAACCCTCAGAGAACAGAAAGGATTAATAACAATTTACAAGTGAGTCAGGAATTTAAAGAGAACACAGCAGGGTTGACCTGATCCCATTCCCCAGTGTCTGGGGCCTTAGCTAGAAGGTGAGAATGGTTGGGGTTATGCAAAGGGCTAAGGGCTGGAAGACTTCATTTTGAGACTTCCCTACTCACATGTTGACAACCTAGGCTGGGATGATTGGAAGACCACACTCAGCTAAAATTTTCAGCTAGAGCACCTTCACGTGGCTCCTCTATGTGCCTTGCACTTCTTGGTGACAAGGTTCTGAGAAAATCCATGAGATACTTCCAGAACTGATCTAGCCTTGGAGGCCTTGCTGCCATACTCTCTTACAAAGAAGTCAGCTTCGAGTCAAGGGAAGGGGAATTAGACTCAGCTTCTGGAGGTCAAAGTTAGTAGGATCGGTGGGAGTGAGGTCAAACTGCAGAAGAGCTAATGGGATAGAAAATACTGTTCTGGTCATCCTGGGAACATGTTCTGCACATGCTCCAATGACATTCTTTCGGCCTCCCTCTGCCTCTACCTACTCATCCTAGAGTAGTTCACCCTGGCATCTTCCTTCCTGTATTAGCCCCCTTTCCTCTTCTCTCCCATCTGGACTATAGAACTAGCCTCCTTGATGGGATGTTCCAGTCTCCACCCTCTTCCAGGTTGCTCTGCCCTACAGCCAGAGAGACTTTCCTAAAATGCAAGCCTTACCCTTGGCCCTTGGCATCTTCTCCCACTGCTCTGACAATTCATGTCCTGTCTCCTTAGGCTGCCATCCCAGATGTTTCTTGATCTAGCCTTGTCTATGTCCGCCTCTTTTCTCTCACTGTCCATTAACTCCAAGTAATTCTCTCAACATGAAGAGTTAGGTCACCTTGTCATGCCCCAGTACCGGGAGGAGAGCAAATGTTTGACAAATTGCCACATTTATCCTATTATCCATATTACCAAACGTGGTCTCACCATGTGGAATAATAGAAGCACTCCAAGAGACTGTCTTGTTGTCAGAACGTAGGGGCGCCTGGGTGGCTTACTCGGTTAAGCATCTTGATTTCAGCTCAGGTCATGATATCAGGGTCCTGAAATTGAGCCCCAGGTCGGGCTCCATGATCAGCAGGGAGTCTGCTGCAGATTCTCTCTGTCTGCTCCTCCCCTTACTCTCTCTCTCATTCTCTAAAAATAAATAAATAAATCTTTAAAAAAGAATATTGTTGAAGGGAATAATAGGAGGTTGCAATTTGGTTATTTGGGTTAAAAGAGTATTTGAAATGCAATATTGCAGATGAAATGAGATTTTTATTTGCAGTCAGTATTAAGTGCAAAAATCATAGAAAATGAATTACATTTTGTCTTTAGTTTTACTTGAAACATCAGATCATACACCAAAGGTTCAACAACCTTATTCCTAGATAACTTTGCATTTTGCACCACCATGCATTTTGCATTCCTAGACAAACTGCACTTTGCATTCTGCACTGCCAAGTTTGGTGTGGACAGTGTCAAACGTGTGAGGGGGTTTGAACTTGGTGAATACAGACACCTACCATATACATAGTCACATTAGAATCGTGCATTCACTTGGCAACTTCATGAACAAATACTTACCAAGCACCTGTAATTGGGCGGGATCAATTTTGGACGGTGGGACTAGGGCAGGGAATAAAATCCTGCACGACCTTGTCCACCTTGCTTGTGAGCAGAAATTCAAGCTAGGTCTACCTTTTTGTGAGACAGGTATGCAGTTTCTTCCATGAAGATCCAGTTCACTATAGAGTCTCAAACACATCATCAAAATTTCATGAAGAAAAAGCCCCTATAAGTTTTCAATATGCCAGATGGTATTTTTTCCCCTTATTCCAGAAATGTATAACTTGCGGACTTTTAGATTAGTCCTTCAGAGGATATTCAGACATGCTTTAGGCAGGACCATAGGAAATTGCTGATTTCTGCTTCTTTTTGACCTATAAAAGCAATTTCATATGATGCAACTTATGGGTTGTCCAGAATTTTCTGAGCACAACTGATAATAATAATAATGAGAATGTTGTTCCCAGTGTTAGTGTCTATTCCTAGAATTCAAGATCAGACCTGATGGTAAGACTTGGGTTTAGGTAAACATGATGTATTGAATTAAGGGACTGTCTTATTGTCCTGCTGAGCCATGGAGACCATAGAGCTGGGGCCGACTTCAATTCCTATCCTATTTAGTCTCACTCTTGTGATCCTGAGAACTGAGAGCATTCCTTTCCCTCTTACAATTTATTTTACACTATCAAGTGAAAAGACACATGAAGAAATAATGAGGTTATTTAAAGGAATAAGAAGGTTTAATTAGTGACACAGCTCTTCTTTATTTACAGAGCATTCCATGAGTTATTACCATTTTATTTAATTGTTACAAACATCCCATTAAGTGGGCTTTATTATTCTCATAAAATCGAGAAGCCAGGGCTCAGAGAGGTGACATATTGTCCAACATTGCCTACCCAGAAACAGGCAGTGGTGGGATTTGAACGCTGTTGATCAGAGCTTACAATAAAACATGTTCTATGTCCATGTGCCCCAGGTACCCTGACTTTTTCCACGAATGGAGTTCATCTCCTGGTCGACCACGAGCTTTCAAACATAAGCTGGTTCATCCATACCAGTGGAAACAGTCCAATAGAATAGAAGAAAGATCAAGAGTGTCCTATTAAACAAACTGAGGGTTGCTGGAGGGGTGGAGGTGGGGGGATGGGGTCACTGGGTGATGGGCATTAAGGACAGCCCTTGACAGAATGAGCACTGGGTGTTATATACAACAGATAAATCACTAAACTCTACCCCTGAAAATAATAATACACTGTATATGAACTAAATTGAATTTAAGTTAAAAAAAAAAAGGTAAAAAATAAATTTAAAGTCCAGCTGCCAAAAAAAAAAGAAAAGAAAGAAAGAAAGAAAAAGTGTCCTGTTAATCTTTGGAACAGCATTTCTTAGAAAATATTGGGTAGAACATGGATTTCTTTTTTTTTTTTTTAAGATTTAATTTATTTATTTGAGAAAAAAAAAGAAAAAGACAGAGACAGAGCATGAGTGGGGGGAGGAGGCAGAGTGAGAGGGAGAAGCAGACTCCCTCTAGAGCCCAAGACCCTGAGATCATGACCTGAGCAAAAGGCAGACGCTTATCCCACTGAGCCACCCAGGCACCCCCAGAACCCTGATTTCATTAGAAACTCACTCTTTGATTAAAAGAAAATTTTGAAGCTCAGTTAACTGGAGTTAAACAGTTTCATTCCTTTTAGTGTAAGAATTGCCAGCCTAAGTGAGCTAATATACATTTGAATCTCCAAGAAGGCATCACGAGATACAAATTACACACATGTATTTAACAACAACAACACACAGACGACTTTTTGAATAAGTAAATCCTAAGACTGGCGTTCCATAGAGTACATTTTGGAAACACCGCATTAGAAAAGCCGTATCTGATTCCAGATAAATAAGTTATCTCTTTCCTTCATGGCACGGCTTGCTGTGCTGGGAGGGAAGAAGCATGGGTCTCAGCCAGATTTGGGGTAAAACCTCAGCTCCATCATTCACCCACCGTGCTCACTTGGGCACAGTATTGAATCGCATGAGGGCTTCGCTACTCCATCTCCAAGAAGGGGATAACGACTTCAAAAGTATCAAACTGTTGTTAAGAATTGAGCAGAATGAGAAAGACTGAGCACTATTTAGCATAGCTTGGCAGACACTTGGCACTCGGTCAGGCATAACTATTTTTCTCTCTCCTACAACTCAATCTGAGTCTTTGCTTGCCATTCCCGGACGACTGAAGGCAATCTCTACAGACAACACTTGTCAGTGGCCCTCATCCAAGGGAATGTCTCACAAACACGATCTGCAATGCACGGGATGTCACAATTCTTGCACGACGTGGAATGTCAAGGTTTATCATGTCCCTCTTCCATGCCGCCAGGGCATCTTTTTCATTTCCATGTGCCTGCATGGGACGTTTCTCACTCTGCAACCTCTGACATCTCCTTGATGCTTCTTTCACTCTTCCAACTGCTTTCCTAGCCCATCTGGCTACATATTATAACCCTGCACTGCCAAACCTGAAGTCTAATGAAGCAAGCGTGAGAAATCAGCCTTATTTCCTCACTCTGCATTTTGCAGGCCCCTGGTTTCAACAAGGTATAGTTATGGGGCCATAACAAGGCAGCTTTCCCTCTCTTGACCTCTACCTGAGTATTGCGACTCTCAGGACATTCCGTGCTTTCTTGCAGATGTTAGCCATGACCGCTAACGTGGACCGTTTGAAGACTTCCTCTTCCTTAGCAAGGCCGCCATATGAGAGAACTATTTTCTCAAAACTTTTTTTTTTTTCTCTCCAGTTAGATCATGCGTGCCTTTTCCTAAACTCGGAAACACAGCTGACACTTTCTATAATCAATTTCTTATTGTTCTCTTCGTGGGAGAGAGGGGAGAGGTAGGAAAGGAAGAGAAAAAGAAAAGCAAAGGGAGATGGTGCACATGCGCACAAAAGCACTCTCTGATTCAGGGCCAGAAGAAAACAGGAGCTATCCCTGGACTTAGATATTCGTTCTTCGGCAACAAAGAGAACCAAGCGTCTTCACAGGGCACGTCAAGGTCAATGGATTTGGCCCCATCTGGCTCGGGAGCCACCTTATAGGTGAACAAGCCATTATTTCCGATTTGTTTCTCTTACTTCATTCGAGGTGATGAGGGCTGGCCATGATGTGAAATAACATGGTCGTGTACAGATATTTTAAGCAGGTAACAGACTGGGGATTTCCCAAGGTAAGTGGAAAGAAACCAACAAAGGAAACCAACATGTATTGGGAGTATTGGCTATGGCCATACGGAGAGCAGGTCTGGGCACTCTCAATGTCTTTTTATGTATTTATTTATTTATTTATTTTTAGATTTTATTTACTTATTTGACAGAGAGGGAAAGATCACAAGTAGGCAGAGCAGCAGACAGAGAGAGAGGGGGAAGTATGCTCCCCTCTGAGCAGAGATCCCGATGCGGGGCTCGATCCCAGAACCCTGGGATCATAACCTGAGCTGAAGGCGGAGGCTTAACCCACTGAGCCTCCCAGGCGCCCCTCTGGAGGTCTTTTCAAAGAGAAGATCTGATTCCCTTACGCTTGCTGCAGCTCTGTGAGATAAATCTGAATCAACCCGTGAGGACAAGGAGGTTCAAAAAGCCTGTGTAATTTTTCCAGGGTCACCCAGCTGCGATGGACAGAGACAGAGACGGGCTGCAAATCTAGTTCTGTCTTCTCAAGCTTCAGGGCTCACGATACTAAAAAGCTGCTTCCCTCCCACTTTGGATCTTTTGGGGGTCACAGATGGCCCCAGGACCCTTCTCCTTCAGCCTGTGAAGTTTACTTTTTTTAATGAGAAATCATTTACTTTTCTGACTGCATTTCCAAGTACTTGGATAATTCCTAAAGGTAGTGTTTATAAGACTATGGAAAAGTTGAAAGGGGCTGATCATGTGTGTGTGTGTGTGTGTGTGAGAGAGAGAGAGAGAGAGAGAGAGAGAGAAACAGAGACAGAGAGGGAGTTGGCTCTGGAAGTCAGCTGCCATGTTAACATTCACAGCAGGCATTCCATACACACACACACGCGCACACACACATTCATGCTCTGAATATCACATGCATGTATGGGCTGTTTACCCTACAGTTCAGTGAAAACCTTTTCCATTATTTAATTTGTCTTGCAAAAAGTGTAACAGAGAGACCGAGACAGAAAGGAAGAGAGAGAGAGAGAGAGAAAGATTCCCTTCCATCAATTAACATGGCTACAAATGCATGTGAAGCAGAAGGAATGGCTAATTCTCCTGGCCTACAATTCAACTTAAATCATAATTCCTAAGATAGATCTCTCCTCTCAATGTTAATGGGAACCAGATGCCTCTTGTTAATAACGTACACTCATGGGAGAAAAAAAAAAAGCAAGAGACACTTTTATTTAAGTTTTGTTTTGTTTATCCAAAATTATTGGTGCTATCTAGCTAGGGACAATATACAATTCCAAAATATATTAATATTGAAAATCTACTGTTATTCATATAAGACCACTTGCATCATTTACCTCCCTACAAGAACATAATATGGAATGTGAAAGATACTTCTGTTTTTTATTTATGTATTTTATTCATTCTGTGTTGGTATGAGTCCCTCCATTTGGGATATAAGATCAATACTAATATTAACATTATTTTCTCTTTTATTACTTTAAATGATACTCTTTCCATCTTAATTAATCTTAATTAATACTATCTTAATTAACGTAATCTTAATTAAGACTAACAAATGAGAAAGCACGGTAGTTATTAATATGCAAATCATTTAATTACAAATGAAAATCATACATTTCAATCTTACTATTTTGGTATTAAAATATTATCCATTATAATTAAGTTCATCTAATGAATGATCTAATGCTATGTCATTAATTGAAAACTTGAACAATTAAAAGGGGGAGACTATTTTTAAAGGACAATGATTCATTTTTGAATTAAGCTTATTTATATGCAAAGCAATGCCAAATAAGGCTTATTCTAAAATAGTTCTCTCTTTCGGAAATTTGACAATACATTTGCCATTTGAATAATACTCTTCTCTTCCTTTTTCTATTGCTGTATGCAGTTGTTCAGTTCTTTTCAGTGTAAACTAATTACCACCACATGTATTTGTCAGAAGTATGTATTCTTGATTAAAACATGTAACAAAATTTAGGAATACAGCACATTAGCCAAATGACCCAATTATACTAGAGTCCCGATATATCTAGTCACATCTCCAAACCACCTAGGCTAAAATGGGGGTACAATGGGGGTACAATAGCCAAGACATGGAAACAATCTTAATGTCTACTGATGGATGAATAGATAAAATGGACTACACACAATCGAATATCATTTGGCTACGAAAAATGAGGAAATCCTGCCTTTTGCAAAAACAAGGATGGACCTTGAGGGCTATATGCTAAGTGAAATAAGTCAGACAGAGAAAGTCAAATACCATATAGTCTCACTTATATGTGGAATTTGGAAAAAACAATTGTTTGAAATAGAGAGTAGATTGATGATTACTGGGGGTAGGGGAAATGAGTGAAGGTGGTCAGAGGGTATAAATTTCCAGATATAAAATGGATACGTTTTGGGGATGTAATGTACAGCGTGATGACTACAGTTAGCAATATACAGTCAGTTGTATATTTGAAAGCTTCTAAGAGGGTAGGTCTTCAAAGTTCTCAGCACCCAAACACACATAAATTGTAACTATGTGAGGCAATGAGTATGTTAACCTTATTGTGGTAAATTTTTCACAATATACACATGTATCAAATTATCGAATCCTACACCTGAAACTTACACAATGATTTTTGGGGGTTTTTTTGTTGTTGCTTTTTAGATTTTATTTACTTATTGAGAGAAAGAAAGCATGCAAGTGGAGGGAGGAGCAGAGGGAGAGGGAGAGAGAGAATCTCAAGCAGACTCTACACTGAGCAGGGAGCCCATCTCAGGGCTCAAACTCATGACTCTGAGACCATGACCTAAGCCAAAATCAAGAGCTGGACTCTTAACAGACTGAAGCACACAGGTGCCCCTGAAATTTACACAATGTTGTATGTCAATTTTATCTTACTAAAGCTAGAAAAAATAAAACAAAATGAGGGAAAATCTTACTATGTGACCTTAGGCATGCTGCTTGATGTCACTGGCATTGGTATCTTCATCTGTAAAATGAGGAACATTAATAACTATCTCACACGGTCTTTGTGCAAAGTCCATGAGATAATTTGTATAATGTCTTTAACAGCTCTTGGCATCCAGGAAGAGATAGACACACTTAGGCTATAATAATTATGATGTTTATTTCTTGCTGGTAGCTGAATTTGCTGAGTCCCATCTGATAGGTGTAAAATTACAGCCGATGGGATGAAAGGAGAACGTGTGCCGCTACCAGTTGTATTTTGGACATCACTAGAGGGAGCCAGAGGCAACCGAGCAACCATCTTTAACAAATCTAACTTCATTATGCATTATCCACATTCGCCAAACACTGATAATATGTCTATGATAAATACATTGCTACGCAAAACTGTTAGTTGACTCCAAAGATGTGTACAGTATAATTTTATATCTCAAGAAACTTATAAACTAATTGAAGAAATGAATAACGTGCATTAAAAACCCATTAAATGATAAAGTATGACAGTGATAGATCTCAGAACAAGAGTAATTGAATGCTTCATGGATGGCACAGACACGGCGTTAAAGAATGACTAAAAGTTTGAATTATTACATTGTACACCAGAAACTAAAGTAACACTCCATGATAATTATACTTCAATAATAATAAAAAAGGAATTATGTAAGAATTTTTTTAAATGTCTGAAAAGGGAATAATGTGTCCCTTTGGGTGGACATAACCTGGAAATATTTCATCCACTTAATAAGGAACCTGAAGGATGAGTAGGATTTAGAGTTCTGGAATCAGCATTCCAGAAAATAGAACAAAGGAATCCAAGGAGGGAAGGTATTAATGTGCCAGTCACCTTCTAAAGGTATTATTACTTCTTCATGCCTAATTAGTCTTCCCAAGTCCCGACTCCACTCCTCCTCATATTGAATGTTGTAAATGATTCCCACTGCTTACTGAATTGAACCAAATGTCCTAGCCTAGCATTGCATGCCTGGCTTCTTTTATCCAGAAATAAGGACGGAAAGATACACTGTGGTTTGCCCATAAACGAAACTGACAGATCGGGCATGGACTCTATCATAGATACAGTAGGAACCAGGGAAGGATTTTGAACAGCTGAGTGATGTCCCTTAGTATCAATATTAATTTATCTCACACACAAAGTCAAGTAATGCAAGACCAAGGAATCTTATTAAATTTACTATCTTAAAAATGAATCAATCCACTTTACTAATTGATAGAGATTGAAATCACCAGCGAAATACTCACTTTTAAGCTTCTTTAAAAATAGAGTAAAAATATGGAAACTTTAAAAAAGAAGTCATAGTTGTTTCAGCTGTCTTATCTCTCTTTTTCTCTTGTGGGTTGGGGACCTGGGGAGAAGCTTGATCAGTAGTGGAAATTACTTTTCCTCTTAGGCCTATCCAGTTTGAGTTATAAAAGGCAAGATGCTGCAGGTTTACAAGAAACAAGTCTTGGAGGGAAAAAAAAGTAATTAAATTAAAAAGAAAGTGTTCTTTGTCTCCCTCTCTCTCTGTCTCAGAAAAATCAAAGCTCAACTACAGTGAGTCATGCTAGCTACTTGGAGAGGAGGGCAATTTTTGAACAGCTTTGTCAATCACTATAGTGAATAATTGAGTAAAAACTTCTTATGATACTGGCCTTTGAAAAAAACAGTCACTTAGAATAAAAAGTTTCCATCACAGAGTTAACCTAGCTTGGGGGAAATCCATCACTCCTTTCCAGGTTGTGGGATTTTCTACATGTACGATGTATTACATAACTTGGAATATCTAATGTGACTTTAGTTTCATCAATTGTGAAGAAACATCACTTTTTAAATCTTTGTATAATACTAAAGCATGTTTTAATATGTGCTAGCCCATTGAACTCCCTACCGAGCCTTTCCTACCTCTTCATGGTACCCAACAGCTGCTTTAGAACAAATACTCTACTTGAGATGTTAGGTAACTGCAGGAGATTGAAGAAGAACCAGTCATAGTCCCTGCTCCCGGACAACAGACCAGCCACAGGAATAAGATAAGAAGCCAAATATTAATGCCCAGAGGACTGAACAAATAAGCAGTGGATATTCACCAGCAGAAGACTCCTGTCTCCTTTGAACTGAAACATTACAGAAATATGAAAGTTAGGATAGATACTGAAGACACAGGATTAGGAGATGAGCAGGTAAAGTATTCAAGATAAGGAATAATATGAACAAATCTTTCAAATAGGAAAAATATAAACTACAGTTAGAGCACAATAATACTCTGATTTAGTTGACCTGGAGATGTCTTAAAAGAAGGGGGAGGGGAGGGGCCCCTGGGTAGTGCAGTCGGCTTAGTGTCCAACTCTTGGTTTTGGCTCAGGTTGTGATCTCAGGATCATGGGATCGAGCCCTGTGTTGGGCTCTACATTCAGCAAGGAGCCTGTTTGGGACTCTCTCTCCCTCTCCTTCTGTCCCTCCTTCCCTCTTTTTCTCTAAAATAAAAATGAATAATTCTTTAAAAAAAGAGGGGGGGGAGTAGTGGGGGGGGAGGCAATAACAATGTTACCAGACAGCTGAACTGGATAAAAGGATACAGGCATGCAATGCCAATTTACCATATCCGGATTCAATCCAGGAGGCGGTCAGGGGCCATTTGATATGGGGAGTAGCTGAGTCAGTCGCAACTTAAAAATATTCAATGGTCGTAAAATCGCAAATAAGCGAGAAATGGGAAAACCACAGGTAGCAAGGAGACCAGCAATGGTGCGGTGTTCAGGGAAGCAGAGGAAACCCAGATTTCATTTTGTGGAAATAGAAAAGCTGGTGTAGTACGAGAATTGACAGTGATTTTGAGGCATTAAACAGAGTTCAGATCGGTTGATCTCAGAAAACAGGAGATTTGATGGTGCTCGTACAGAAACAGCAGAGCTGGGAAGAAATGGAAATTGAAATCTGGAGGTACTAGACTGTGTAACTACACGGATTAAAATAGACGTATCCCACATTAGGGAGGAATGTAAGCTTAGAACCAAAGAGGAAATTTAGGGCAATCCTTATATGTTTGAAACGCATCTGAATGCATTAGATATAAATTTTTTATCTTTGATATAAAAATTATAGGAAGTAAACATTTTTAATTTATGCTAAAATGTTTTTTACTCTACAAATATATTATGAATTTTCTATCTCATTTCTTTTAAGTCTACAGTCATTTGGCATTAATTTGTCATTTCATTTATTTATGTTATTTCACTAAGGATTTCCAATTCTTGATAATGTCAGCCATTCTATTTTCTGTCCAAGACCGGTGATACCGACCACTGTTGATCAGTGTGAATGGAAATGGACAGGTAACGAAGCCATAGGAAATGTTCATAATGTGTCCAAACACTTCTAGTGACAACTCTCAACTTGAGTCAAAGCTTTAGCCAACTCAGCTACTAACTGCTGGAAGCAGACATTTGTACATTTTTTGAATGAAATGTGTATATGTATCAGAAACCCTAAAAAGAATCCATACATTTTTATATTGAAAATACACTCCTAAGAATGTATCCCAGACAGGGAAGCACTAACATATTCATCTCAGCAGTGTTTATAATAAGAAAAAGCTAGTGGTCATATAAAATGTCCATTTATTGCAGGTAAATAAATTACGATATATTAATACAGCTGACTTCTCTATAATCATGATCAATGATGAAGTGCACGCGTATTTGCCAAAAAGAAAATCCAATGCATTTGTAGCAAATGAAATAGCTTATAAAACCATATGCATGGGGCACCTGGGTGGCTCAGTTGGTTGAGCATCTGACTCTGGGTTTTGGCTCAGGTCATGATCTCAGGGCTGCGAAATCAAGCCCAAGTTGAGACCCAAGCTCAGCGGGGAGTCTGCTTCAAGATTGTCTCCTTCTGCCCTCCCCTCATTCTCTCTCACTCTCTCTCTCTCCCTCTCAAACAAATAAGTAAATCTTTAAAAATCTTTAAAAGCCTTAAAAACTATATGTGTAGTATAATCGCATATATGTTAGAATATATATCCATATAGAGCATTTTTGAAATGCCTATCCATATGTTTACTTTTGAATAAACCTCTCCATTATATTTATTCTACATATATCATGTGATATATATATACACATATATATACACACACATGCATATATATACACACACCCACAAACATATATATATGGATTATTTGCAAAAAAATCTGGAAATACATACTTGAAACATTACTGGTAATTAGTTTTAGAATAATCTGGGGTATTTTTTCCCTCATTGACATTCTGTGTATTGACCATGTGTTACTTACATAAAAAGAATCCATAATTTATAAATAGTTAAGTGGATCTGTTATTGTTTTATTACAAAAGTTTGGCTTATGATAAATATAGGTGAGAGGTTGAGGCCAGAATGTAAACTCAAGGATTGTTTCTTTTTTTTTTTTTTTTAAGAATATTTATTTATCTGACAGAGTGAGAGAAAGTGAGCGAGCTCAGGCATGGGGAGCGGCAGGCAGAGGGAGAGGGAGAAGCAGAGTCTCTTTTGAGCAGGGAGCCCGACATGGGGCTCGAGCCCAGGACCCTGAGATCATGACCTGAGCGGAAGGTAGATGCTTAACCGACTGTGCTACCCAGGCACCCCTCAATGGTAGTTTCGGGTGAAGGCCAGGCTGGTTCCCAATACCGGAAGATTAGGTAAAGAGACAGGCCGAGTCACAGACTCCCAGGCTGAGAGAGTAAGCCAGAGCCTGAGTAACAGGTTACAGTGTGGGGCTGAACATGTGCCCAGGGGTAGAGAGACATAGTTGAAAGGCCTTGGAAAAAAGGTGTCAAAGATCACCCCTTCTAATACAATGTCAAGAACAAGGCTCTTCTGGAAGCCCTCGGCTTCAACTTCCTCAGTGAGAGAGCCATCTGTCTCAACATGGCTGCGTCCTCAAACTGTCTGGCAGCTGACAAAATACTTCATCTGTGAAAAGAAGAATAAAACATGGCAGCGAATACTGAAACAATTTAATAAGGTAGAGCAAATAGAGAGGAGGAAAAAAAAAATTCCGAAAGAAAAGCAAAAACATCTCTTCGCTATTGTGGTTGCAATTCCAAGTAAAGGCTTAGGAAGTTTTTCTGAGTGAATAATTCTGTGTTCACTAGAGGAAATATCCTCAGAAAAGAAGTGCTCAGAACAGCAAAATTTTGATGATGGGGATTGACCCAGGGTCACCCCAAGAATGCACTCTCTGGCTTTAGGGTAAAAAAAAAAATTTCCTGGTCAGTATTCGCATTTTTCTGCTCACTATCAGCTTTGGGGGGGGGGATTTCATATCATCATCATTATTATTAAAAACACATGTCAGAAAAATAAAACTAATATACATCATCAGCCAGAGCCTTTAACAGGAAAGGCCTGGATTTGAATAGCTTGGATGTTTCTGTAAATTGTCAAAAAATACATCTGGCTAATCCTCCTTACATATAGCCTCCTTCTCCCTCCCCGCCTTCTACTCCAAAGGGAAATTGAGTGATTATTTGGACAATATGCAGTGTTGGGGCAAGAAGTAACAACCAGAGAGGAATGTTGGAAGTAGAGAACATTACTCACGTCTTCTCTTGTGAAGTGATTGAGAGGCAGACAAAAGCCGGATGGGTCCTGGGAGGAGGAAGAAGCACAGAAAACGAAGCTGGGAAAATGTTTACTATTCCTTACAGTGCTGAGTTACTGACTCGCTTCCCAACCCTGAGTGTCCCGTCTTGCTGAGTGGCAGTTAAAATGATTCAGGTTGTAAGAGAAAAACAATGTTTAAACTAGCTCAAGTATTATGGGGGAATTTATTGGCTTATGCAACTGACAAGCCTGGAGATTGGATAAGCATTTTTATCAAGGTTCTAGCTCTCCTTCTCTATGTGCATCTCAACACGTCCTGCCTGTAAATTTCAGCTTCATCCACGTATCACGTCAACAGACACGGAGACACTACAGGTGTCCCACAATCCCCAGCTCTACTCCTGAGCATTTCATGACTGGACCACCTTGTAACTAGGCAAAGACTGCCCTGGGCTTTATTTCCTGAGCCAATCACTTTGTCAGGGCATTACCTTGATTGGCTTCGACAATTTATGAAGTCTGCTCACCCATTCAGACCACCTGTCTGCACAGCAGGAAGAAGAAGGAACGGATGTTGGGGAACCAAGCAATGTCCACTCCTATGAACTGATGAACTCCGCCCCCCCCCTTTTTTTTCCTGCCTGGTGACATGTGTCAGTCACTTAAAATGGTAAAACTAGACTGAGGAATTTCTTAAGATTCTTTTTCCTATGCCCACACCCATTCCTCAGAAAACGCAGTTGGCTAAATCCTCAGTATATTCATGGTCTTATAGATAGGCTAGCTGAGTGCAAGGAAACCATGTCAAGACAGAACGGATCAGAGCTCATGTAGCCTTTGCAGTGTGTGTGAGGGGGAGTTCCCAAACTTCAAGTGAGACACCCCAAGGTCTGTTTTTGCAATAGCCTCAGGTAAAGGGGAAACACAGGATGCCAAACGAAGGCAAACCTGGAGACTTAGACAAAGATCTTCTTCAGATGGCCCAATACATGTCCTGTCTGTTGGTCTGTCCATTTCAGTCCTCTATTTCCCTAGGAGTGAGGAGGGAGAGGAAACAGAGAAATCCAGGGTCCTCCACGATAAGACCATAGAAATATAGGTCACTATAAGAAAAAATCCATAATTTGGGGCACCGGGGTGGCCCGGTTGGTTGAGTATACAACTTTTGATTTCAGCTCAGGTCATGATCTCATGGTCCTGAGTTCAAGGCCCATGTCAGGCACCACGATGAACTTGGAGCCTGCTTAAGATTCTCTCTCTCTCTGCCCCTCCTCTTACCTCTCTCTCTCTCTCTCAAAAAAAAAAAAATATATATATATATATATATGCATATATATGTGTGTGTGTGTGTTATATAATAAAAAAATTAAAAATGCATAATTAGAATACAATACCAAAAATGAGAGGAGGCTCAGATTACAGTGGAGATCCTAGCCTTCCTAACTGTACTATAATTCCTTCTTCCCCACTCCTATCTTCCTACTCATGACGTATATGTCTAATGTCATGTTACTGGAGTGTAAGCTCCTCCAGAGTAGTTCTTTCTTATCTCCAAAGTGCCCAGAAGGCTGCCCAGCCTAGCATACATACTCACTAAATATTAACTGTTGGATGGTGGATGCATGTCCCAGGCACTGCATATTCAAACAAAAGAAACCATGAAAACATAAACATAAGGTCTCCTTCGTTCTTCCTGTGCTATCCCCTACTCTCCGCTCTGCTCTGCATGTAGCCCCTGCTGTCCACATACAACCTCCTTGTGTGCAGCTTTAACCCCCAGGCAAATCAGTTCATGCAAAGACAGGCCTGACTGACTCCCCAGTATATAGGATTTAAGGACTTGAGCTCTATGGAGAAAACCACAGAGAAGTAGATAAATAAGTAGGTGGGTAGATAAGTAGGTAGGTAGGTAGGTAAAGATTTTTATTCAAAAGTCATTCCCAAATAGCCTTTTCATTGTCTTTGTAAGTTTCCCCTGATCCCCTCACACATTGTTGTAAATACTCACCAAGAACAAGGGTCCAGAATGGACATAGGAGGTGCACAGCGCCATCACAGACCAGGGACCCAATAAGGCTTGTTCCTGTCCAGACATGCTGTGTATGATGCCTGTTCCATGAGTTATGGTACCAGATCTGGATCATCCCACTTAGAGTTAGTTTAAGCAAGGAAATCTTGCTCCCCTGTTTCTATAGACTAGTGCATATGAGAGAGACTAACTGTGGAAGCCATTTAACCCAGATCCGTAACTAAATCAGTGCCTTCAAGAAAGGTAAATTTCCCCCTCTTTAACTCTTCCCAAATTCTCTTTTTTTTTTTTTTTTTTCCACCATGAGACACAGGTTACTGAGAACGGATGCCAGCTGGGCTACCCCTCCTCCCTGGTCCTCCGTGACTCCAAATGAGCCAGAGTTGGGCAGGAGGGTAGGGCTGGAGCTTTGGGTGAATGAGCCTGGGGAGGAAAGGAGGTGTGTGTTCTAAAGCTTTGGGATTCTGGCGTGTGGGGTCATGTCGGAGTGGCTCATGGGAGCCCTACAGCTTGCGTGAGACTTACTAGGATCCAACCTGGGGCATAATTCCTTCATCTTCAGAGCCTGGACTCCAATTCTGAAGAGTATGGGTTGATCAAGATTTCAGATACTCCTTACAGTGTCTATGGAGAAACAACCGTGTTTGTGTCTTCAGTTCATTTCTAAAGATAAGTGTGAGTGAGCACATGTGACAGAGAGAGAGAGAGAGAGTGCGCCTTCCCTCTTGGGAGCTCTATCACGTATCACATTTGCAAGCTTATAAGCCATAAATAAGCTTACATATATATTTCTCGGCCTATTAGTCAAGTCACAAATCAGTCTTATTGTATACAAACACAGTGAGAAAAAAAATCAAAATAAAACAAAAACAGGCATCTCTTCTCACTTCTCATTGGTGGTGGCATCCAACAGCTTTTATTACACCATCGCCATCAAACACAAATGCAGGGGGTCCTGCATTTGGCTCATTGAGGAGACTCCCTGCTGCCCAGCCTGGAGGCAAAGTCAGTTATGGTTTTGTTCTTATGATCTTACCGCTAAGTTCCCCACCCGCACTCTATCAGTTTTTCATTGTTAGTATATTCTGTGGATTCTATCCAATGGTGTGCTGGTAAATGCTTATGAACCAGCTCTCTGGGGAAAAAATGTAGACATCCATGTACGTATGCAAATTAATTATAATTAATTATCATATAGAATGTTGATTTGGTTCAGATCTCTTGTATCCACAGCCAACCTATAGTCACTATGGATGGATGAATGTAGTTTCCAAGTGGTTGTTAGTTGGGGATTCCTTTTACTTTACTGAAAATGGTGAAAGCAAAATAACCAAGATGTACATCAAAATTCCATTTATTCATTCTTTTGTGTAATCATATTTTTCCAATGCTGGAAAAAAATAAATCCTTAATAATTTGTGTAATACACAATGCAATGTATGAAGTCTTGACAAGTTTTAAGTTGTAGTGTTAATATTTTCTCCATTACTTTCTTAAGTTTTTTTTTTAAGATTTTATTTATTTATTTATTTGAGAGAGAGGGTGGGTGAGCAAGAGAGAACAGAAGCAGGGAGGAGCAGAGGAAGAGGAAGAGGGAGAAGCAGACTCCCCTGGTGAGCAGGGAGCTCGATGCGGGGCTCAATCCCAGGACCCTGGGATCATGACCTGAGCTGAAGGCAGACGCTTAACAGACTGAGCCACAGAGGTGCCCCCACATTCTTAAGTTTAGACAAAACAATAAACCAAACTCCTGCAAAGACATGCCTACCTGACCCTCAGTACCTATAATTTGAGGTACTTTAAACATTTTTAGCCTTTGCTGATTTTGCTTGGTGTACGTATTCCCACTATGGTTGATTTTAAACTACCAACTGGCTGTGATTGAAAGTGGAATCTGGGGACGCCTGGGTGGCTCCGTTGGTTAAGCGGCTGCCTTCGGCTCGAGTCATGATCCCAGGGTCCTGGGATCGAGTCCCACATCGGGCTCCTTGCTCAGCAGGGAGCCTGCTTCTCCCTCTGCCTCTGCCTGCCTCTCTGTCTGCCTGTGCTCACTCTCTCTGACAAATAAATAAATAAAATCTTAAAAAAAAAAAAAAAGAAAGTGGAATCTGAAAGAGAAGAAGAGTAGCTCACCATGATATAGTGCTTTCATTCTACACCTAAGACAGACACACAAAACCTCAATAGCACAGATAAGAATAAAATGTAGCAAAATAATTGGTAAATGAGTTTTGAATATTTATTGCTTTTGTTTTAAGATTATTTAATTGTAGGTTCATATATTTTCTTGCTTGATAATGTCTGTGTTTAACAACCAGCTCAGAAAATCTGTAAAAATTTGGCCATTGGCCCTCAGGGTTCCGACACACCACTGAAGTCCGCCTTTCTGTCTTTATTTTATTTTATTTATTTATTTTTGGAGAGAATGTGTGTGCATGAGCTATGGGGCTGGGAGGGGCAGTAGGAGAGGGAAAGAGAGAATCTTAAGCTGACACCCCGTTGACCACAGAATGGAATGTGGGGCTCGAGCTCATAACCCTGAGATCAGGACCTGAGTCAAAATCGAGAGTTCAACGCTTAACCGACTGAGCCCCCCGGGAACCCCACTACCACATCCCCCTAAAGTGTTAGTCTTGATGACATTTTAAAAAAATTTCCTCTGTCTTGGCTCCATAGCTCAGGGGTTAGAGCACTGGTCTTGTAAAATTTCCTCTGTCTCTTCTTTCTTCATCAAGGATCATTTCAATCTAGTCTTTTTATTGTTATTGTAGCTCTGGGCATATTTCTCAATTCTTTCACTCTTTCAATTGAAACATTTTACCCATTTTCTCTGTCTGTCTGTTTCTCTCTCTCTCTCTTTTATGTTGAGCATTTCCTTTGCCTCCCCCAATGATTATTAAATATGATAAGGGTCTGAGGTCTGCAAATTATTATTGGATATGGTATAACCAAAAGGTAAGCCTATAAAGCTCATAATCTTGGTGAGGAAATAAAGTGTCAGAAGGATCAGAGTAGCAGAGGATCCCCAGGCCACGTGTGTGGCCCCTGGCTTCCCCTCGTCTTACCAATCAGAGTTCAGCTTTGTACGGGGATGATCTAAAGCCCCTCCCTACCCCTGTCCTCCCTCACACTCCCTGGCATGGTGTGGGGGCCATCTTGAGCATTTAACACATGCTGTCGGTTAACTTCTCTGCCAAGTGGGCAATTTTCAGCTTTTCCTATCTACAGCCCCAGGCTGATTTTGACTGGCTCTGCTAGATCCTTCCTCACTTGCACAGATGTGTTTGGGGACCTACTGGAGTCGCTTGTCAGAGTCTCCCTGCCAGATTCCAGCTGCCTAAGCCTGAAGGGATGGTTCCAAGCCTCCTGTTTACGATTCCCAACTCTGCTGACTTTGGCCTCCCAAGGGCGGAATCCGCACTCCCCTGGAAAGTCGACTGGACGGAGCTCGCCTCTCCGGTCCTGTCAACTTTGACCTCGAAGAGTGTGTCCTGGCCCCAGAAATGAAGTTCCATTTTAAAATTCAAATTCAAGACACCCTGCAGTTTCTGCTGGAGAACTCGGGGAGTGTATATGCTAAGATCAGGTATTCCAGGACTGAACCTTGCAAATCCAAGAAATACAAAGTAACCAGGGGTGCAGCATTTGAACCACAGTGAGAACTGGCACAATTTCTAGGATCTATGGAGAGGAGGGGTAAGCCCTTCAGAGGTGCCATTGAAATGTCCCTGACAGGGTTCCTAAGGTGCCGTCACGGACGGCACCAGGACCTAGTTCCCAGGGTTGACGAGGATTAGTGTGGCTGTTTAAATGTCGCTAGGCTACCTTGAGACATACTCAAACTATAATACTATAGAATAATGTTGTAGACCCTGGGTTCTCAGACCTGGCACTAGTCTTTTGGAAGGCAGCAAATGAGAGGAGGAAAGAGTGCAGGTGAGCAGGGTCATATGGTGGGTGTGGTCCCTTATAAAGTCTCCAGGCTACTCATCATGTTGTATATCTGAGTTTAAGTCCTGCTTGAGGAAAAAAAAAATAACACACACACACACACACACACACACACATATATATTTAAAATTATGCACATATATTATTATATACAAATCTTACACTATTATTGTATATTATATATTATATACAATATATAATATATACACATACAGACACACAGCACACACATAGATCACATACATACATGCACACATATGTAAATTGTATGCGCAGATCAAGCAGTTCAGTATTTTCACCCAAATAATAGAACTAGCACTGATCAAAATTTATAGACCACCCATCCAATGGAAAAGTTTGTTTTGCTAGCAATTGCTATGATTTTTACTTTGTAAATACTAAAATACAAATGGTACTAGTGTGAGGCATAATAAACATTTCAACTAGGCTGTGGATATTGTCATGTGTGGATGTCACGGATGTGAGGGAGCCATCTGTACAAAACTCTGGACTTCAGTATCAAAGCATCATGGGAAAACATTGGTTGGAACATAAATCTCTTAAGACCTGGACGACTGTAACTGATTTATACAAAATTTGAAGCTTTCCCTTTTTGTGTGGAGGGGATCATCCAATGAAGAAAGATGTAAATTAAGTAATAAAACACCATCTTTGTGCCCCTGAAGTTTCAGAGTAACAAAGATGTTTTCTGGATTTTGCCAATTCCATCTGGCAATGTACAACCAAGTGTTGAACAGCAGAGTTCTGAGGTCTCTCTGGGTCTGGCACCACACGCTGTACCACGGACAACAGAGCCCACCTCTACCCACCCCACCCCCGTTCGCTGTCTTGGGGATACGGAGGCTTGGGTGCTCCATAGAGAATGAAAATTGGTACAGATAACCGAAGGGTCACCAGCTTCCCGAGCCATGAGACTTGGCAATGGTGTAGGCTTTTATTTGTTGGAGATCATGATCTCAGTGTGGTGAGATTGAGCCCCATGTCAGGCTCTGCCCTTAGCTTAAGATTTTCTCTCTCCTTCTCCCTCTGCCCCTCCCTGCTTGCACTCTCTCTCTTGCTAAAAAATAAATAAAATAAAATAAAATTACAAACTTTTCAGGTGCATGGGTGGCTCAATCTGTTGAGCACCTGACTTTGGATTCTCAGGGTAGTGGTGGGATTGAGCCCTGTGTCGGGCTCCATGCTCAGCACAGAATCTGCTGAAGATTCTCTCTCTCCTCCTTTCTCTGCCCTCTGCCCCACCCTGGCCTCTTATTCTATATATAAATAAATAAATAAATAAATAAAATCTTTTAAAAATTATAGACTTTTTTGAGACTCTTCATATATATTTGTAAATTACCTTCTAGAAAACCTGTACCAATGTACACTCTCAATAGCAGTGTTTTGTACATATTTTTCATTATACCATTACAAAAATTAAGCATTTCTTTATTTGTACTAATTTATTATGAGCATGATATATCACGATTGCTTTTTTCCATTATTTCATACATGACTTTATTTATTTTTTAATTAATTTTTTATTATGTCATGTTAGTCACCATACAGTACATCATTAGTTCTTGATGTAGTGTTCTATTATTCATTGTTTGCATGTAATACCCAGTGCTCCATAAAATACATGCCCTCCTTAATACCCACCACTAGGCCAACCCATTTCTCCACCTCCCTCCCCCCCAAAATGCTCACTTTGTTCCCCAGAGTCAATAGTCTCTCATGGTTTATCTCCCTCTCTGATCCCCCCCCCTTCATTTTTCTCTTCTTTCTCCTTCATGCTATTCCTTGTGTTCCACATATAAGTGAAACCATATGATAATTGCCTTTCGTTGCATGGCTTATTTTACTCAGCATAATCTCCTTCAGTTCCATCCATGTTGAAGCAAATGTTGGGTATTCATCCTTTCTGATGGCTGAGTAATATTCCATTGTATATATGGACCACATCTTCTTTATCCATTCATCTGTTGAAGGGCATCTTGGCTCCTTCCACAGTTTGGTTATTGTAGACATTGTTGCTATAAACATTGGGGTGCATTTGGCCCTTCTTTTCACTACATCTGTATCTTTGGGGTAAATACCCAGTAGTGTAATTCCTGGGTCACAGGGTAGCTCTATTTTTAACTTTTTGAGGAACCTCTACATTGTTTTCCAGAATGGCTACACCAACTTGCATTCCAACCAGCAGTGTAAGAGGGTTCCCCTTTCTCCACAACCTCTCCAACATTTGTTATTTCTTGCCTTGTCAATTTTTGCCATTCTAACTGGTGTAAGGTGGTATCTCAATGTGGTTTTGATTTGAATTTCCCTGATGGCTAATGGTGTTGAATACTTTTCCATGTGTTTGTTAGCCATTTGTTTGTCTTCTTTGGAGAAGTGTCTATTTATGTCATCTGCCCATTTTTTGACTTGATTATTTGTTTTTTGGGTGTTGAGTTTGAAAAGTTCTTTATAGCTCTTGGATATCAGCCCTTTGTCTGTAGTGTCATATGCAAATGTATTCTCCCTTTCTGTAGGTTGTTTCTTTGTTTTGTTTACTGTTTCCTTTGCTGTGCAGAAGATTTTTATCTTGATGAAGTCCCAAAAGTTCATTTTCACTTTTGTTCCCCTTGCCTTTAGAGACAAGCCTTGAAAGAAGTTGCTGTGGCCGATGTCAAAGAGGTTATCGCCTATGTTCTCCTCTTGGATTTTGATGGATTCTAGTCTCACATTGAGGTCTTTCATTCATTTAGAATTGAGAGCCTTCCCCTTACAATCAGGAACATGACAAGGATGTCCACTCTCACCACTATTGTTGAACATAGTACTAGAAGTCCTAGCAACAACAATCAGACAAAAAAAGAAATAAAAAGTATTCAAATCGGCAAAGAAGTCAAAGTCTCTGTCTTCGCAGATGACATGATACTTTATGTGGAAACCCCAGAAGACTCCAGCCCCCAAATTACTAGAACTCACAGAGCAATTCAGGAATGCAGCAGGATACAAAATCAATGCACAGAAATCATTTGCTTTTCAATACACTAACAATGTAACTGTAGAAAGAGAAATTAAAGAATTGATTCCATTTACAATAGCACGAAAAACCTTAAGATACCCCAGAATAAACCTAACCAAAGAGGTAAAGGATCTATACTCTAGAAACTGCAGAACACATATGAAAGAAATTGAAGAAAACACAAAAAGATGGAAAAACATTTCATGCTCATGGATCGGAAGAATAAACAGTGTTAAAATGTCTATGCTGCCCAGGGCAATCTACACGTTCAACGCCATCTCAAGTGAAATACCAGCAACATTTTTCAAAGTGCTGGAACAAACAATCCTAAAATTTGTATGGAATGAGGAAAGATCCCAAATCACCACGGAAGTGTTGAAAATGAAAAACAAAGCTGGGGCATCACGTCACTGGATTTCAAGCTATACTACAAAGCTGTGATCACCAAGACAGCATGGTACTGGCACAAAAACAGACACATAGATCAATAGAACAGAATAGAGAGCCCAGAAATGGACCCTCAACTCTATGGTCAACTAATCTTCTACAAAGCAGGAAAAAATATCCAGTGGAAAAAAGACAGACTCTTCAGTAAATGGTGCTGGGAAAATTGGACAGCTAGCTATATACAGAAGAATGAAACTCGACCATTCTCTTACACCATTCACCATTACTTTTTAAATTTACATTTCTTTGATAATCACTGGGTTGAACTTTTGGTTTACATTCATTATTTGTATTTCCACATTTGTGAATTATTCAAGTTTATTTATATTAATTTTTGTATCATTAATTTTGATAAGTGCTTTTCATATTTTTCATATATTTTCCAATGTGTATTTGCCTTTTAATTTTAAGAAATTAATTGATGTGTGAAGTTTTACTTCATAACTTCGTTTGTCTCCTTCTTTGGAGTTATGATTAGAATGACTGATCTCAGAAATCAGATCCCCATTCCCCTTTATTTTCTTCTACTCCCCATATAGCTTCACTGTCTTACATTTTGCTATTTGGTCTGTCAGATGTACATTTTAGTTTGGGCTATGAAAAAGGACAGTATCTTGATTTGTTTCCAAGAATACATCAGTTGCCCCAAAAGACTCTATGAAATAATCTTCCCTCTTTTCTCAATTCCTTGTGATATCAGTTTTACTCTGTGTTCTAGTAATATTCACAATTACATGCATTGAAAGAGCTGTTCATATACTCTAAATTCAGTGTCATTTTCATTTTATGCCTATGTGTTCCTCTATTAGTTTATTTTACTAGGGTGTCTTTGCAAGATATTTTTGTATCTTATATAAAGGCAAATCTATTTCCTTGTCCTTTTCAGTATTTTCTTAGTAGCAATTCTCCAGTTATTTATTCTCCCAGATGTGTTTTAAAGATACATTATCAAACTTTTTTCCTCTCTCCCTTACTCTTACATAAATAACATCATGACTTTCATGATATCAAACTTAAAATTAATTTTGGAAAACAAATATCTGTGTACCACTCCTTTCCAGTAATACACTGTAGTATTTCTCCAGATCTCCTCTGTCTCTTTGTAGTGTTATATTGTGTCTTTACTGTTGCACTCTCTATGCTGAAGTAATACCTGCTTATCATTTTGTTTTCTTTGCTATTAGGAAGGAAATTGTTTTTCCAGTATACATAATTTTCAGTTGATTCTCTTAGTTTTACTAAGAAAGCACATAAGTAATTTGCTTATAAATAAGTAACAACTGATAAATTGTCATCATCTTTTACCATACTTGTAACTCCTTCTCTGTTCATGGTATATGGCATTGGTTGGATCTTCCAGAATCAAGTTAATTCACAGTGTAGCGCTGAGACTAGACCTCCTTGTCAAGAAAGAAATGAGTCCCAGAGCATGTTAAAGGATAAGGGAAGAAGATTAATGGTTAGATAAACTCTATATTAAATAGCTTCCTGGAAATTCACATGCATATTAGCATATAAAATCTTCTGAGAAGCTCTGCAAATAAGAACTCTGGTGGTGGTGGTGAGTTTTGACCTGTCATTTATTATGTGTTAAATAGTATTCCCAAATCCGATTTTCCATAAAGACCTTCCTTTATTTTTTAATGATACTAACATCCCAAATACTTTGTCCTTTATCGTTTTAAAATATTTAACAATTTCTACTTTAAAATATGCTTGGAAAACAAGAATGGATAGGATTTTGTTCAAATGTTTATTATTATTTGACATATTAATTTATCGTTAGTGATAAGTACCTTAAAAATATTTGAATTCATGGCATAAATCATGTTATCCGTAAGTTATTTTTAATATTTTGTTGAACTTGATATACTAGTATTTTATTTAATATTTTTGCAGTTATATTCATGAGTAAAATTATTCTTTATATTTTACTAGTGGGCCTTTGTAAGTTATTGGTAACAGAGTTTTGCAATGAATGAATTTATGAATGAACCAGGAAATTTTCTCTTTCTCCCTGCTCAGCAGAGAGCCTGCTTCTCCCTCTCCTTCTGCCCCTCCCCCTTCTCACGCTTGTGCTCTCTCTAGTAGATAAATAATATCTTTAGAAGGAAGAAAGGAAGGAAAGCAAGCAAGCAAGCTTTCTAGATCAGCCCTGTGCAGTAAGTTGAATTTTCTAAGATAATGGAAATGTTCTGGATCTACACAGTTCAGTAGCCTCTGGCCATAAGTGAGAACTTGAAATGCAGCTCGTGTTACTGAGCTTTTTATTTCATTTCAAGCAATTTAAATTTAAATAGCCACATGTGGCTAATGGCCATCATTTGGGACAGAATGCTCTACATGATGGTGAGGAAAACTACCAAGTTGGTGAAGGAGGGAAGTTTCATGAATGAGAGATTATGCCCTGGAGTACATCACGTTTCCAAAGATGGCCACAAAGTATCTCTCATCCCACCTGCTAATTTGAAATAGGGCTTTGCTGTGACTCTGTTAAGAGGTGGGATCTCTTTGTCTTCTTCTTGGATCTCAGGAGGCCTTATGACTTCTTTGACCAATGACCTTAGGACTTCTAGGTCCAGACATTATATGTTCTATTAGAAAGCCCCAGCTAACCACATGGAGATCCTTGAGAAAGTCCCAACTGTATCCTTGTCCTACTCAGAATTCTTTAGCTGAGCAACCCATGGAACCATGAAAGATGACAAAATAGTAGTTGTAAGCTCTTAGGTTTAGTATTATTTGTTACACAGTGATAGAAAAGCAAAAACAACAGCAAGTCTAAGTGCCTATATTGGAGTGCAAGAGAGAGTTCTGGGAGTAGCGTATACATGACAGGACTCATAGATTACCTGGTGTCTGACTTCCTGGGAGTCTGTTGAAGTATTTGGTAGAAAAATTACTAAATAAACATAGATCAAATAAAGCAAATCATTTTTTTTTCAAATCCAAGAAAGCCAAAATTTTGTACAAGAAAGGAAAATATAATGATAGTAGTATCACAGGGTTTAGTTCGTGGACATCAGCTGGTATTTATAATCATAGCACTGTCCATACAGAATTCATATTTTGATAATGAGAATGATGGAAGAAGGTAAGGAAGTGTATTTATGGGGAGGGAGGATCTAAGAATATTTAAATACTCATCTTCTTTAGTGGAAAACAATAAATTATCTCTGAAAATAGAAACACCAAATGTGTTGGTTATGTACCAGTAGAAAAATCTACAACTATTTGAGGTTGCTCCTGGGGAACATAAATTTGGGGTCTATATGGATGAAATGAATACTACATTTTTTTTCGTATTGAAATATTTGATATTTTGAAAGCTGACTATGTATTCTTAAATCAGGAGGGCATGCATTGGGATGAGTACTGGATGTTATATGCAACTAATGAATCATTGAACATTACGACAAAAACTTAGGATGTACTGTATGTTGGCTAACTGAACATAATAATAATAAAAAAAGAATATCAAATGAATCAAGGCAATTTCCAGTTGTTGGAAAATAGCTAATGTCCATCCTGGTTAGACCACCTTGTCACATCAACTTGCGGATTTTAGAGAAAATCCTCCCATCGTGTGAGAACTACAGTCAGTATTCTCAGTTTCAGTTCTGTACCCCCACTTACATGCTCGTGCCAATTTATATAGGAAAAGAAGAGGGTAAGTCCATAGCCATTGGCTGGGTGGTGACCCAGGACTCCCTAACTTGTCCTATCATACAATCCCTTCTGATCCATATCCCCTTCAAATGCCATATGTTGAATTAAGCTATGCTAATTTATAGCATTTCAACCAAAAGTCTGGCTAGGACCTCAATGTCATGAGCCTTTTGGAAAGAGGATGGAACAGATAATGGATGGAGTGGGGCATGAGGTCTCAGGGATTGCTGGGCAGATCTAAATATAATTTCCAGAGATAGAATCACTTTGATGTATTCCAAGGAGCCCCGTCCTGGGGATCCAGAAGGATCTTTGAGGGGACTGAAAAACTAGAACAGACTCCTCTGGGCCACGTGGCCTCAACAGCAGTTGATGCCATGGGAGCTGAGGAATTCTTTCTTCAGAGTAGAATTACGAACAGAGGCTGGTAACTCAGGGCATTGACAAAGAATAGAGAGAAGGAATCCGGTGTCTTTTGTACTAGAGAAATGATGAAGCTAGGGTACCTAATAACACCTCATCAAGAAAACCAGGGCTGTTCACTAGTATGAGCAAGAAAACCAGAATTCTGGTCTGGGATTGAAGAGGAATCCAGCTGCATGCACTTGAGTGGAAAGACCCACTTGTTCAAAGAACAAATGGAAGAAAACGTGGCCCGTGGGAATTGGGAATCAGGACAGACTGTGAGTGATGGACACGTGGGCCATGACCACATTGCCTCCCTCATTGTTCCTGGAACACTGGAAGTGCAGCCGTTCCCAGGCCTTCCTCCTGAAATCCGTGGGCTGGGGGACTGCCCCAACCCCACCTTCCCCAGGTCCCTGCTCAAATGTCTTCTTCTCCAGTAGGCCTTCCATGAGATCACTTTGTAGGTGCCATTTCTTGTGCTTAGAAGACTTTCCTTTTGCTGACTTGACGCCCACAGTCCTCCAGATCCTTCCAGAAATTCCACTAGTTTCTTTGACACCCTTGTAAAACAGTGCTCTCTGCTCGTGCCTGTGATAGCACAGATCTCACCCCTCCTAGCTGCCTGCTTGCGTGTCTCACTCTCCCAAGTAATGTGAGGTGCCTGGAGAGAAACTACATTGTTTTATTCTCAGCACCCAGCTCATAGAAATCTCTCAGAAATATTTGTTAAACAAAGGCAGTGCACTATGCACGCATATTTATTCTTGGACAATGTATGCCCTTGTATTTATGGATTCCCACATTCCCAAGTCATTGGGTATATAGATCCATGTGATTCCCAAATGTCACCGCACTATTCCTATCCTCGGAGGCCGAATCCACAAATCTGATGCCATATGAGATATTCTTAGATCTCCCATAATTTTAAAATAGACAATAAAACAAAGCAACATCCCTCATCTCCTCAGACTCAACCTTCTTAAAAGCCTCTACTCTGCCCTTACTTGGAACCTCAAATACCTTCAAAGAGTGACCCCCCAGAGAGTCCCTGCATTTCCTCCCAATCCATGCCCTCTTGGTTCCCGGGGTGGGGGGGGGGGTGTCTCTGGAAACTTCCTTTCTTGAAGCTCTTCAGGGAGAATAATATTCTCCAAATTACATGGTCCTTTTTCTTAGTCGTGTCCCCACACTAGCCTTGATTATTTCATAGATGAAGTAAAGTCCTGAGACCCTTCCCCAAATCTAGAGAGCTGGGGGCTTCCATAACTCACCCTCTTATGCCACGGTGCCCCCCTCAGGGCTCTGCAAAGTCACACCCACCGCGCGTTGTGTATCGTGAGGCTGGCATAGATGTGTTGAGACTAGGCAGACCTTCTGCAGTGTTTAGTTTTTGGCAGAATTTATGTTTTTGGCTGGCCGCCCCTGTGAAATGTGTTTAGTTTTAACTGACAGGCCTGTTCAACACCACAGGTCATAGGTAAGCCGGCCTGATCCTGACTGGGCAAAGCCAAGATGGGCTCCCATTCCCGATTTCCTTTTTGCACTTTCGACTGCCTTACGACAGGTTAATCCCCACAAAACATGTGGGTCCTTCTACCTGATTCTCTTGGAGAGGCACTCCCTGCTTTGTGAGGACACTCTTCCAAAATCCAGGGGTTGGGAGGAGCTATGCAGGGAGTAGTAAAAGGGATTTATCGGCACTCTGGGAAGTGAGACCTCACGGTGGGCACAGTGAGGAGAAGAGGGGTTGACGGAAGAGATCCTGAGAGACGTCATAGGGCCTTTTCCACCCTCAGACCTGCACAGCGTTCAGGAGCCATTTGACAGCTTGACGGGAGGAGGGCCAAAGAGACGTGTTGTTCTGATATTTGCACACCAGTGTCACCGGAACACAAGGAGTTTTTGTTTGACTTTTCCCTTGAGAGAGAGATGTGCCGTGAGCCGTTTTGAAACTGCTTGTTTTCTTGTTTTATCCGGTTCAGTGACTAGGACTAGTCTTCTGCCTACTCTCTCAGTCAGAATCTATACCTCTGCCAGGCTGGGAAACCATATACTCCCAGCATGGGAAGTGTGATCCAACCGTTAGAAACGTCGAAAAGTCCTTGTGGGATGGGTCAGCAAGTTATAGGATGGTGTAGGGATAGGGGTCAACGCCATTTGAACTGTGATGGGAGAATGACCTCGACGAAACTGTCAAAGTCAAAGCTAACCCTCAGAGTTTATGAATAGGATCTCACAGCCCGGAGAAGTTACGACAACATTATGATGAGCTAGCAGTGATCATCGGGGAATATTAAGTATGTGGGATGACTTCATTTTCATTTTTTTGGAAGAAAATAAGTAGAAGGTAAATAATATCACGAAAACATAAGTTCCGTGAAGTAGGGGTTTTGTCTATGCATTTTATATTGTTCACTGCAAAATAGTCAGTGTAGCTTGACACACGGTAGACACTCAATAAGTACATATCGAGTGAATGAACAAGTAAATTAATAAAAAGTTTGTTTTCAGAAGGCACTTAAAATGGGACAAATTAGTATCCATGACATGTCTAAAAAACCTAATTGAACTCTACCAAACATACTCCTAGTTAATACGAGAAATTTTCCTAGATGAATGATTTAATTTTATTTCTGAGATGATGACTTAAACATTTATATGATGCTGATGTGCATCATGGACTTAAACACATTAATTCAAACTCAAATTTTATACATAAACATAGATGTATACACACATATATGTATATATTGAACATGTATGTTTATGTATATGCATTTTTCCTCTTTCTATATATATATTTTGCATTCTTTTTATTTTTTAAATATTTTTATTAACATATAATGTATTATTTGCCCCAGGGATACAGGTCTGTGAATCATCAGGCTTACACATTCCACAGCACTCACCATAGCACATACCCTCCCCTGTGTCCATCACCCAACCACCTTATCCCTCCCACCCTCACCCCCCAGCAACCCTCAGTTTCCTCTTTCTATATTAATAAGTAGAAAAGAATACTATGAAGGGACAACATGGGACACAAAAGTCCTTAACGTTATCAGCCACAGAAGAGGAAGGGGACACTGAGCCGTAGACACATAGGAGGACTTGGCCCTGGATTTCAGAGGCAAATGAAGCTGCATATTGGAAACAAAACAGCACAAAACAAAACTGTACCTGTGTCAATTTTATTTTTCCTCCATTCTGCGGGCCCTTGCTGGTTTGGGCCATGACCCCCCTGCTCACGGGCGCACCCGTGAGGATGTTCTTAATCATGGACCCATCCCACGGGTTATGGGGACTGCGCACCCACTCGAGTGTACATCCCCCATCCTTTGGTTCTGGGGAGGCAGGGACAGAATATAGAAGCCATCAGGCGTTTCATAACAGCCCCTTGGTTCAGGCACGGCTTGGAAAGGGCCCGGGCACTGGCAGGCTCTCCAGGAGAATTTTCCAGCAACAGTGTGGCTCCATTTGCCTCCTTCAACAGGTCTTCAGTTGACTGTATTAGTTCATCAGCTTCAGACTTTGAATTGGCACAAATGCATTGTGCAGATGGGGCAGTCACATCGACGGGCCTGGAACTAATTAAAAACTGGAATATTTTAGATCAGGAGGAGGAAGGGTGGCCAGATTTGCAAGGATGGTGCAAGTGAGCTAAAAGAGCAAATTGACCCAGCCCTATGAGAAAAGGCACTGCTGCCTGACCTTAGGTAGCCCCAACTGGGCTTGGCATATCCCCTCTGAGATAGACCCTGCTTGCCTGACAGGTCCTGAGCCATCCCAGTGGCTTAAGAAATATTACTATTAAAAAAAAAAAAAAGAAGTTCTCCTAGTGGCACAATGTTTTGTTAGGAAGAACAGGTTTGCCAAGCTTGTTAGTTTTGGGGGAAAGACACATCCAAGTGAGTGAAGGCCTGTGAAAAGCATTTATAATGAGGGAAAATTAATGCCTGGTTGTGTGTCAGGGGCTATGTTCAGAGGACTGGACTTCAGGCCGGCTGGAGGCACACCCAGCGACCTCCCGCCAGAGTGGGACACCATCCACACACCTCCCCTCTGGCCTTCTGTCCTGGCTTCTACTAATTTGCCATTTCTTTCCTCTTTGTCGCCCCCTGCTGGCTACACTTGGGATTCTCTTAGACTAAGCGCTGAACATTTCTCTGCTCAGAATTGAGTCTCATCTTGCTCAAAGAACCTCACCTTGGCTTACCTCTAACCCGGTCACTCCAGATTTTGGAGAACTACTCAGGCCTGTTTTCAGCTTTACTAATCAGCTCGGAGCTAACGGTTGTGAGTTCAAAGAAATCCACAGCTGGCTGGTGTCAGTGTTTTGTTATTGTAACTTTTTTTTAATACTTACAATTTATTTGATTTGTACCGAAGTGCCCAGCAGTGGGCTACATCATGAAAGACATTCTTCCATTTAGTCCATTCAACAAGAATGTAAAGAAATTGATATTGTTTTTCTGGCTCTTTTACTTTTTTAACTGTGGTAAAATACACATAATGAAATGTACCATCATAACCATTTTTAAGTGTTAGTCAGTGGCAGTAAATGTATTCACATTATTATCCAACTATCAACAGCATCCACCTCCAACACTCTTTCTGTCTTGCAGAACTGAAGCTGTGTCCCCATTAAACAACTCCCTATTCATCCCTCTCCCCAGGACCCGCCAACTGCTGTTCTAGTTTCCATCTTTATGAATTTGAACACTCCAGGTGTCTTGTATAAGTAGAATCACACAATATTTGTCTTTCTGTGACTGGCTTATTTCACCGAGCATAATATCTTCAAGGTTCATTCATGTCCTAGCCTGTGCCAGAATTTTCTTCTTTTATAGCTCAATAATACCCCATTGTGTACATAAACCACATTTTATTTACCCATTCATCTGTTGATGGACACTCAGGTTGCTTTTCCCCTTTAGCTACTCTGAACAATGCTGTTATGAACATGAGTGTTCAAATATGTTCTTGAGACTGTGATTCTGTTTTATAGGAGAGAGTTCCATGCCTCAGCATGGAGAGGTTAGTAACGTGCCTCAAGTCACATGATAGTTAAGTGATGGAGCTGGGATTTACATGCGAGGGCTCTCACTGCAGAACATGTCTTTTTCATCTCTGTCCTCCCTAGCCTGTCTGAAGGGCAGATGTCTGCCCCCAGCAATGGGACTGAGGCATGATCTGAAACAGCCCCGAAGAGTTTTGCAGTAATTATATCTTCGTTGTTCTACTAATGACTTTTCCGAATGAATTTTTGATGTGAAATGACACTACAACATTCCAAAAATGTCAGGGTTAGATAAAAGCAATAATAATGGTAATAATAAAAGAAACTAGTTATTTGGTGCTTCATATAAATCAGTTATTATACTGACTACATAAATAGATTGATTCTGATCCAAAGTAATAAAAAGCTTTAGCCATTTTATTATACTGTGTTCTAAGTCCAATCATTATGATAATACCCACAAGGCTCTAGCATTGTTACTAGATCCTTCATATATTTCACCCTACAAAAGACTTACCAGAGCCTCCATTTTACAGATGAAGAATCCAAAACATGAAATATTAGAATTTAGTCTGCCATGTGTCAGACTCCAACACCCACAAATTTCAGTGAATCAGATGCAAACAAAAATATTTGTACAAAAAGCTTCTATGAATTTTAGATACATAGCTCTGGGAGAGAAATCTGGAATGGTCCCTAAACATGAACAATTTGTGAAGGTCTTTAAAGGACAGAGGCTTGTGTCAACGAACTAACGAATGACCTATTGAGAAGGACGATGCATATTTAAAATCTAATAAACTCCCATAAATGCCACCATATCCTGCAAGTCACTGCCACTGCCTCTGACAAATCAGCTTTTATGTGAAGGATCTGCTCTGGGAAGCTTGTTCAGCAATCCCCTGCTCAGGCCGCCTGGCTCCTTTTCAAAATGTTTCCAATGTTTCAGCCTCCAACTCAACTCTTCATCCTGGAAAAGTCTGTGTCTCATTCCAGCTTGGTGCTGTGATTTATTTTTGGCGGGTAAAGGGAAGAATTAGTCATACCTACTCTTCTATTTGAGTTTAATGGGAGCATTGTGGCCGGTGGTAAAGATGGTAGTTTATCAGGCCAGTGACTCGTACGGTTTATGGCATGGGTCTCCTTGCTCCTCCGTTCCTTTCCTCTGTGAGTCACTTTACAATAATAATGCAGAGGTGAGGTCCAACGTCTGACAGTGGATCTCCTTGTATTGGGCTCTCAGCGTTGCAATAATGTCCATATTGTGAAAAGAAAGATGACGTCACCTCCTTGGCCGTTGGAAACAAAGGGAGGGCAAGTAAAAATGACCAGGGCCACCCAAAGAACTGCCAGTCAATACTATTGACAATGAAGAGGAAAGTGTTCTTTCTCTCCAACATAAAGTATGACTGAGCTAAGCAGTATTGACCTTGGGGTAAGGCATTTCCTAGCGTTTAATGAATGGCTGGAAAGCTGATGGACTTTTAGTCAAACTGGTTATTAACTGCCTGAAAGTGCCTGACCCTGGAAGTCATAATTAGGGCTGCAAATACAGAACACATAAGAAAGCCCAAGTCTGGTTCAGACAATGAGCTGTTGTGAGCAAGTCCCAACTCTGGACCATCAGATTGACCTTACAGAGCAGCTGGGGTTGCCCCCCACCCTAGAACCATTCCTAATGGACATTATCTCATAAAGACCCAATGCTAGGTGTATGTTCCAAAAATAAAAATGGGTGGCAGTTGCCAGTTTACAGAACAGAATATGATACACTGTAAATATAACAGGGTACCTTAAAGGTAATGGGCAGAAGTGATAGCACTACTACTACAGAGGCCAGTGCTGCTCATCAGAAACATAATGTGAGCCACGTATGTAATTTATAAATATCTACTAACCACGCAAAAAAGTAGGTGAAAGGAATTTGAACAATATATTTTTTCTTAATCTGATAAATCCAAACTATTAACATTTATACATGTGTTCAAATAATTCTCGGGATATTTTACATTCATTTCATTTACAAAGTCTTCATGATTTAATGATACACTTAGAGTACATCTTGATTTGGACTAACCACATTTCAGATGCTCAAGAGCCCCATACGGTTAGTGGATACCATTTTGGAGAGTGCAGGCCTATGAAATTGGCTTGGTTTAAGTAATGCATTCAAACATGTAATGGGTCAAATGGCCAAAGGGTTGCATTTTCCTATAATGATCAGTGAAGAGCTAACTTAGGAAGAGAATGCTAGTAGTTGTGTGTGTGTTTTTTTAAGATTTTATTTATTTATTTGATAGAGAGCGAGAGAGCATGCACACAGAGGGAGAGGGAGAAGCAGACTCCCTGCTGAGTACAGGGAGCCCAACACAGCACTCAATCCAGGACCCTGGGATCATGATGCGAGTGGAAGGCAGAGGCTTACACAACTGAGCCACCCAGGCTCCCCAAGAATGCTAATAGTTTTAATATATATTTAAGAAAACTTCAAGAGGAATTGTATGTTTAAGACAAACTTAGTGGTATTTAAGTTTGAAAAAGTTTTCACGGTGGCTAACTTTTGCCATGTTCTGTGGTGCTTTGTTGATTTAGTTTTATTCGCAGAAATGTTTCAAGGTTGTAGGGGCAAGAAGACTCTGGAATTAAGCTGCAACGGAAGCAATATAGTGGAGATATTCTTTGGAAACAGTCTGGGCTTAGAGAACAGAAGGACCTTCCCCTGACACTTTCTCACTCTGCCACATGGGGCAAACTATTGTACTTTTGAGGAGTTGAGTGTTCCGATCGCTGATGGGTCGATGGTAATGCTCACCTCCTTTGGGTTGTGAGGATTGGATGAGATAATGCATGACGAGTCTGGAGATTGGTACCATCATCACCATCTGCATTAGCATTAGAAAGTACTAAAAAGGTCCTCCATGAATGTGGCTCCCTGGCGAGGTTCAGGGAACACGACACTCGCCAAAGCACCTCTCAGGGAGAAGGTGGGAAGATTATTTTAAGTGGTATAATGGTTGAGTTGAATATGAAAGATGACGATTTGATACAATTAATTTGCTAGTATTGGGCATGGCCACAGAAAAAATGTAACCACACATCTAGTACAATATTTTATCTATTCATTTTCTAATTCATTTACTCAATGAATAGTTATGGTTGGTCACTGTGCACTGGTCACTCTTGAATACCAGGGACACAGCTTTAAACAAGAGAGGCAGAGCCTTCTCTTGCACAGAATTTACATTTTTGTACAAAAAGACATGCAGTACACAAGCAAAAATAAATGCACAATAATGTTATGTCAGATAGTGAAATCGCTACCAGGAAATTCACGCTGAGCGATGAAAGTTATCAGTCATGGGGTGGAGTGTGGCTGGCTGTGGCATGATTTTGGAGGCTGGCAAGAAATGCTTCTCGGGTTGCTGGAAAGGATAAGATAGATCATCAAGGAACAAGTCTGAGATGTGCATTCCAAGCAGGCGGAAAAACATCTATCCCTATATTTTGACTTTAATAATGCAGAATGTCCGTGTTCAGATAAGATGGCTATACAAAATGTGAATGAATTCAAGACTTCGTTTCCTTTGTGGAGATGACAAGCCCTCAAAATTAAGCATAACTCTGCTGGTGAGCAATTCTTAAGTTCAAAAAGCTGTCTGTGGAGACTTCTGTAATGCTCTTGTTTTTACCCACGAAGTTCACATCGCTCCTTAGAAGAGAACACCTTTGGGGCGCCTGGGTGGCTCAGTGGGTTAAAGCCTCTGCCTTCAGCTCAGGTCATGGTCTCAGGGTCCTGGGATCGAGCCCCGCATCGGGCTCCCTGCTCAGTGGGGAACATGCTTCCCTTCCTCTCTCTGCCTGCCTCTCTGTCTACTTGTGATCTCTGTCTGTCAAATAAATAAATTAAAAAAAAAAAAAAGAAGAAGAAGAGAACACCTTTATGATGGCCACACTCTTGCTTATCAAGTCCAGTGGCTTTCTCTCCTGGGAAGTCTTTAGAAAAACCCTGTGGAATTCTGGTTTTCTGAATCGCTTTCCTGCATTTCAAAATGACCACCTTTCCTTATTTCATGGTGTCTTTCCCAATAGAGTCAAAAGCCATTGAGTAGTTTTCTGCTCACCCTACTCCAATCATAGTCCTGTCCTGCCTCCAAGTTATGTTAATAAGTGCTTGAGAAGTTTCAAACCTAGAGGCCCCTGAGTGGCTCTGTCTGTTGAGTGTCCAACTCCTGATTTCCACTCAGGTGACGATCTCAGGGTTGTGAGATGGAGCCCCTGGTCGGGCTTGGCTCTCACTCAACACAGAGTCAGCTTAGGATGCTCTTCTTCTCCCTCTGCCCCTTTCCCGGCTCTCTCTCTCTCTCTCAATCAAATAAATAAATAAAATCCAAAACAAAAAAGTAAAAATAAAAAAATAAGAAATTTCGAAGCTCTTTGTCTCCTCTGTGGTGTAAAACCTTTTTGCTTATTCACATGCGTGGCTCATGCATACACTCCAGGGTCTTGGGTAGATGGCAGAGCACAACTTCACGTTCCATGGGCCTTCGTGTGGTCCGTCTGAACCACCGACTCAAGCAAAACGTTATTGCTGCCCTGGGCGGTATTGACTGCACTTTGGGTGGGATTACCGAGCACAAAAGAAAGCCAATAACCATTTCCTCATTGTGCACATAGGAAGCTTGCGTTCTTTTTACATTTTTGCAGATACAGCAACAAAAGCTACGGCTCCTTCCGACTTTGAGAAATTCAATTAAAAACTGTCCACAGTTGAAGTTCTCATCTAAGGCAGGTCGGCTCTCCATTCCCTTTTCCTAACTAAGTAGAAGTCCAGAGGTTTTGCCTCGAGGCTTCTTCTAAGAACCATTTCTGCTATCTACACCTGTCATTAACAACACTTCCTCAGTTTTGTTTCCGTTTCCATTTCTCCACATGTGTAGTTCATTAACACTACGGGTCAAAGAGTCTTAGTGAAAAGCCAGTCTACAAGATTGATTTCAGGTCTCTGTTACGAGGACCTTGTCTATACATTTTTTCTTAAACCCACAGATAATATCTAAAGATAGAGATGAAAAACAGCACTAAGTAATAATGATGAAGACTGTTTACGAAATGTTTATTCCATGTCAGGTGCTGTGTTAGACCCTTTTCCATCTATTTCTTCATTCAGGTTTCATCATAACCCTAGAAGAGAGATATTACTAACCCTGTTTCATAGAGGGTAGCATGAGGTCCGAATAAGTTAGGGGTATTTCAAATTCATCCAGCCTATAAGTGTTGGAGCAGGGTTCAAATCCAAGATTGACTAAGTCCGGGGTCTATGTTCTTACCAACATACAAGAGCCAGATCATAAATCAGCATCAACAGCCTAAATGGTTTCTGGAACAATATAGGGTTGGATATAAGTACATAATGATGGGTCTACACTAGCAGAAATAAGAGGAAAGGTAGAGAATGTTCTTCCCTTCATTTCCTGTTTAAACAAAACAAATCAAATCAAAACAAAACAAAATAGTGCAGGTGAAGGGTGGGTATGGTGAGAAATGTGAACAACATGGAGGGGAGCTGGGGTAGAAACTGATACAGAGGACTTTGAAACCACCCAGAAAAGAAGAAAAGACGAGTCATTGTGCTTATTCTAAGAAAGTGTGAGGGGACACATCTCGCACTTTTTCAAATGGTTCCACTATGCCATAGCTTACGTTGCCATCAGGATGATTTAAGAGCACCCTATCCCTAGAAGCCCTTTCGGTGGCAACTTTATAATCTGTTTAGTGTCCAACAAGACTTTCTCCAGTTAGCAAATAAACAATTTCAAGGCATAGCTTCTGGGGAATTTATTTTAACCTGCTTTTATTTCATGGGTTCATTCCAAGTTAACTTTGCACGTTAACTACAAAGGGATAAATGTTTCCCATCAGGCCAGGAGGGGAAAAGATGAGGCATAAACATAATCCAGACTAAAAATACAAAAACCATCTCTGGATATAAAATATTTATAATTCACGTATTTGAAAAAACCCACAGTCCTTTGCCTGGGGAGTGTGGAATCATTTCTGATGATTATTAAATACCTAAAAAGGGAGGTATCATACTCCTTTGGGCCCATATGTCATATTTTGCCCACATTTTTACAGAAGCCATTATTAAGCAACAACTGTAAACCCTCCGTAGCTTGCCCCCAGGTAACTTGGCCGCTACTGCCTGGAGTGGGTACAGAGACCAATTCAGTTATCGCAACCAATACACAGTCCTGGAAGCATGAAGACTGTGAGTCTCATCAAGGTTTTCCTACTAGAATCTGGTCCCCGCTCTTGCTAGCCACAGTCAACTTGACAGCACCCCCTTGGGTTGGCTTTTCCCTTCCTCCTCTTTGAATTCATTTCTTAAAACAAATTACTTGCACCCAAGTGCTTGCTTCAAGCTTTGCCTTTTAGGGGAACCCAAGCTAAGAAAAAGTTATTACCCTATTTTATAACTAAAGCAAACTATCTGTTTAGTGTCTCTTGGAAGTGTTGGACAAAGCGTATTTCAAGCCATCTCTAAAAACTTATTTTTATTGAAAATGTATTTAAAATACTTGATACCCCTTACATAAGTTAACTTTCCTTAGGGTCTCATAAAATCAAATTTGCAATCACTAGTCTAGCAAGAAAGGCATGAAATTTTAGTCTGCACATAGTTTTATATTTCATATATCCACTATTTTGTGGATTGTGAAGTGTGTAAAACATATTCATCCCTGCTTAAGATTACATCTGGAAGATCCAAAAAATGTGACATTTTAAAAATTAACCAAAAAATTAACCAAATTCATCTAAATTTCTTGATTTGACAGATGGCGTTTCCTGCCATAGAGCAAATGGAAAACTTTTCAGAATATCTTAAGTCACACATCATGTCACTTCTCTGCAAAATGTTCTCAGGAAGATCAAAGATGGTAGACCTCTGATCTCAACCTTGATTTTTTATAAGATTCTCATAAAGAGTTTGTTGCAATTTCAGATTCCCTAGACACATACCCTAGAGTTAGCAGGCCAAAGATGAGTCCAAGGACACACATTTTTATTCAACTTATCAGAGATTTCTGAAGCAGATGACCCTTGGGCCATACTTTAGAAAATGCAATTTACAGAACCTTCACATTTCAAAGATGGAAGTTCATCTTGTAGCTAAACCACCCATTTTGAAGCTTAGAAAGATGATCCCAATAACACTCTTTCCTTTCTTTGTTGTTGTTGACTGGGTCTTGAAAGCATGACTAAGAAAATAAAAATAACTCTAAGTATTGAAAGCTGAGGGCATTTATTTATTTTTTAAAGAGTTATTTTACTTTTAAAGAGAGAGAGAGAACAGGGGCGGGGGCAGTGGGAGAGGGAGAAAGAGAAACTCAAGCAGGCTCCCTGCTGATCGCTGACCATGGACCCCAATGTGGGACTCCATCTCACGACCTGGAGACCATGACCTAAGCTGAAATCAAGAGTTGTATGACTGAGCTACCCAGGCATCCCAAGCTGAAGGAATTTAATGCAAAGCATTGGTTTCAGAGGCAATGAAAAACCTCAGAAGCCAAATAGGGGTAATGAATTAGCATCGGGAAGCCATCACCACCCTGAGCCATGACTGGCGAAGGAGGATGTGATGTTCTGATATCCCAAGGGACAGATGTCGTCCCAAACAGACCAGTACAATCGTGGTCTTCTACAGCAGGAAATGGGGCAATGTTACTGGAGATCCCTCCTAAGACAGTAAAGAAGGGAGAAAAATGTCCTGGTGTCTCCCACCCTCTTCCTGCCAGTGCCTTCCATTGGCTGAAACCAACTGGAAGCCAGATGACAGGAGGACCTTGGAGGCACTGCCACCAGATTTACCTTCCTCCAAAGATAAATGGTTTGAGGCAGAAGCAGGGGAAAGGCAAGGGATTGTGAAACAAGCAGACCCAGGAGCATCACATTAATCCATATCATCATGCAGACTTATGCTAGAATTGTGGGTATTCATCTCCTCTTTTTTCACATCTGTGTCATTGGAAACTGAATCTCTATAGACTCTACACAGCCCTACTGGTCAGTGTTGCTCACCTGACTGAACCCACCAGGCAACAATCCCCCCACCCCTAGGGTTGTTATGTCATTATCTGAGACCATTTCTTTGCCTTATTAACAGTGGGTACCATATAGATATTTTGCCAGATATAAAACAACTTGACACTATAACAAAGGTTGAATAGAAACTTCCTGAAGGAATCTTTCTCCAAAGTCTTTCTAATTCCAATGTAGCAATTTTAAGAAAAAGACTGACTCTAGGAATAAAAGGGTGTGAGGGTAAGTGAAATTTGGGAACATGAGGTTAAAAAATTGAACAGATTTCTTTATTATCATTAATATGTTAATGTGGATCATGAGTCATCAAAAGGGAGATCCAGTATGCAGTATTTGCAAACATGTAACCATTTGCTTATTCATTTATTCAACAAATATTTACTGATCAACTAGTCTATGCCTGAAACTTTGTGAAGTGCTAGGGTTGCAACACTAAACCAATGAACAAAATCTCCAACCTCATAGAGAATAGATTCTAGTGGAAGAAGTGAGTAAAAATAAAAAAACAACAACAAACAAGTAAACATACAGTGTTTTTACAGTGTTTTTGCTTAAATTACCATTCAATGATTACACTTTCAGTAACACTGTAATGCTTTCAATTCTGTTGTAAGATTGCTCCCAGACCTGTCAGATTCCAGACTCTTCTCCTTCTACCCCAAATTATCTTTTTTTCTTTTTTAATGTGGACATAATGATAGTGGTTATGTGATGGCCCTGGGGTCAGGCCACCCCTTTTCAAATCCTGGTTCTTCCTTTCACTGGGAGTATAATCCCTGTGTCTCATTCATTCATTCATTCATTCATTCAACACACATTCCTTATGCCAGGCCCAGCACTAGAATTTCAAGATCCATCAGTACACACATGAAGAATTTATGTTTTATAGTTGATTTCTTCACGGAAAAATGAGGATATTAATAGCATCTGTCTCATCGGATTGTCATGAGGATTAAATAACTTAATCCATGTGAAACACTTAGAACATTGCCTGGCACATCCTTCCTAAATGTTAGCCTTGATTAATCATGTCGTCCCTATGTTTAAAAATCCTTGACTGAGTCACTGCTGCCTTTAGGGTAAATTCCAAACTGTTTAGCACAATAGACAAAGCCTTTCAGGATCTGGCTTCTGACTTTGCGTCTTGCTTCATTCCCCTACACACTCCTTCCCCTCCAGTCATATGGAATTATTCATGGATTCCATTGTGTGTAGTACTTTCTCACTTTATGCCTTCATTCACCCGGTCCTCTCTCTCCTGAGTCTTCTTTGTGAGTCAGTGCCTTTTTTCTCTTCAAGAATTAGCTCAGTTGTTCCCTTTGTAAAGACCATTGTGCTGCCTCTTCTGTGCACATCCACCACCCCAGCTGGTCACACTGACCCCCTTTCCCACAGAGCATCCATACCTGACTATCTGCATTTCTCATGGGTTTCAATGAACTCATTTATATCGCACATTGTGCTACAATGCATCATGGTGACTAATAGGGCTGCGTTCAACATGCAAGACAGCTTTGTGCAACCAGTGTCTTGAATCCTGAAGGCAGAAAGGCTGTAAGAGACAGAGTTGCAACAGGAAAGGAGCTTCCAATAAATAATGGTAGAACTCAGCTCATGTATTTAATCCCCATCCTTCCCAAATTCTCACATAAATATGATTCCCACACAAATAACAGCAAAGATATTTTAAGATATATAATAAACCTGTGTGCTCACCATTTAAATGGGTACCATGAGTGGATATGGAGATTTGGAGTTATTTCTTAATGGTAGAAAATTAAAAGCATTTGAGTGGGAAGAAAACTGAAGTAGAGAAATTCACAGAAATCCACAAATACCCACAGGAAAAAGCTGCTCCACAGGGAAGAGCCCCTCTTCCCAACACACGTCTGATGGACACCAGGGTGAGGTTAACTGACATTCAGAGCAGATGTGGGCTGGATGCGTTCATCTGGGTTCAAGGTTAAACCTCTGTTTCAAGATCAGCTGGATAAGGCAACCCCTTTCCATCACTGACATTTACAGGGCATGCTGGCTGCAACATTTTTCTCACTAGTTAGAATCCTACGGACTCTTTCCTAAACAACGCGAAATAGCATCTTGGAGGACACTCATGGTATAAGTGCTGAGGTCTGAAAGAGCAACAGAAAAAAGCGTGAGATAACTGAAGCCCTTAAAACAAGATCCAGATGAAATTAAAACAAGATCTTGGCACCTAGGAGAGTAAATGATACATTAAATGTTACCACCTGAGAGTCAATCCTTGCTGCCTGCTTGTCCCTGAGATCCCTGCCTGCTCCCTGCCTGAGAACGAAATGGAAAAGATTGCTTCTGGAGAGAAGCAATTGACTTGCACAAAGCTCAGGTGTTTCTCCTGTTCAGGGGAGGGTCCCGTTTAGGAGACACATACACACGATGGGGAGAAAAAGACTCACTCCACCTACCACACTAATCAAACTAGTTTTTTATATACTCCGATCACTGAAAGTCACAGAGCATGCGAGGAAAACCCAGAGTTTGCAAGAAAGAGTTTTAAGAAAAATAAAAAGAACGATAGCCCTAGGGGAGAAAAATGAAAAAGAACTAATGAGCAAAACCGAAAATCAAATCAATATCCAAAGAAAAGTTTAAGAACCTATTTCACCCATAAAACAAAAAGGAGTGTTGGGGGAAAAGGAGGGGGGAAAAGCTACGAAGAAAACATTAAAAATATGAATACAAAAAAATTTTAAAATAGCAAAATAATGCAACAGCAATTGCCAGAAACCAAATTGTTGACCTAAACCATAAAGTCCCGGAAATGTCTCTAAACAGATGAAAGGAAAAATGAACATCAAGTGAAATGTTATGAGGTAGATATTGAACTTACGATGTTCACCTTCCGTATCACTGAACTTTCCTCAGACTGTACTAGATGGGGCATGAGTAGGGGTGAGGCTGTAAAGACAGGATGCAAAGTCAACTCTTTCCAGAAGCCTAGCCCCAAAGAGGAGCAGAGAGATGGCCAAGTGGCTGGAGATGTTAACTGAGCAAGAGGGGGTATATTTATTTTTTCAAGAGGCATAGGGTCATAATGAAAAAGAAGACATTCCAGCAAAGGGTAGTCCAAGGTACAGCTCCAAACTGTCTTTTAATTGACCTAATAAGGTTTTCTAGGATTTTAACTTTATCACGATTCTCAGTGTCAGCCAATGATGATGGACCAAAAGGATAAAGGGTAGGAACCACTGAATTACCACAAGGGCGGAGTCCGCACTCCTGGTTCTCTGTTGATCCTGCTTGAGTCAACAATCTGTTTTAGAAAACTGTTAGACATCATAGGCTATGTGCTTTTTAAACCATGCTCTTACATGAGCCTTTGAACCATATCGAGGGAGGACCGGCGATCTCTGGATTATATTGCTGACAGATGTGTGTGCCGCTACTGCAAACAGCATTAAAACCCAGTGAGAGATGTTTGGCTAACATCCCTCTGGGAAGGCTGAGCCACTTAATAAGAACATTCCCTCGAGGATGAGCTGTAGGGCCGCCAAGGTCAGGATTCTGCATAGAAACATTGTGTTTAACAGGCATTAACAAGCTTATTCAATATTGGACTCACATTGAAATTTTTTGTTGAATTGTTGCCTTTGTGATGGAACCACACACTTTTTAAAGGCAGGAACAGTGGGATATTTTTTTCTGGGGCTCCAGCATCTAATTCAGGGGCTGCCAATTGATGAAATATTGATTGAATGATGGAATTAAATAAATGTATTCAAGAGCAAAATCATTAAAATTGGAGATGTTATAAATACACACTCATGGTTCATAGAGGTTACTATTATTCCTATTACCATGACGATCATATACCCTAGAAATTCTGAGACATACCCAATTTCAAATCTTGCCCGTTATCACAGAGGTGTCCCATTAGATCATGAAAAATGAACTTTGCCTATGACAGATAGCTCTTCCCATCTAGTACCTCCTTTAATGATTTTTAAGGGGCTACCATTAAGAAATCTTTTGTTGGTGTTAATACTCTTTTTCAACAGTAACAACAAAAATAACAATAGTACTATTTACTGGGATGCCTGAGTGGCTCTGTGGGTCTGCCTTCAGCTCAGGTCATGATCCCAGGGTCCTGAGATCATCTTGCACCAGCGGGTTCCTTGCTTAACAGGGAGTCTCCTTCTTCCTCTGCCTGCCGCACCAACCTCCCCACCCCCTGCCCCCAGCTTGTGCTCTCTTGCTCATTCTTTCTCTCTGACAAATAATAAATGAACAAATAAATAATTTTTAAAAATAGTATTACTTACTGAATATTGCCAAGGCATCTGTGTGTAACATCTTACACATCACACATTAGTGCATTTAATTTTCAAAATAGAGTCATAATTATTATCATCTCCACGTTACAGGTGAGAAAATGAGGCTCACAGAAACATCAAAACTGCCCCAGGATCACAAAGCTAGTAAGTGACTGATTGGGGGTAGGGCTGACAGCCAGATAGAAAATGACATGTGAGCCATAAGAAGGACTATATTACCACAGCTCTAGAAATGTACGTCCCCAACATTGTAATGAATAAGGCTCTGGTCTAAGGCAGCCCAGGGTTGGTGAGTTGGGGTGGGGATAGACAGGTGGATCAGGCCAGCAGTTAATTCTGGAAAGCACAGATGCTGGAATCCGGAGAGGAAAGTCCAAGCTTGGACAGAAAGCAGAGACCGTGCTCTAGTAACAAGCTTAACCTATTTCAAAATGGAGTCTGTGGCCCAGCCTTTGCCTTGGACTTGCCATCCATGACTAGTGCCCTTACTGGAAAGAGAATTTACAGGGCGAGAGGGACTAGAGCCCTTGTGCAGAGCTTACAAGATGGGAACAATGACCTGTACTTTCCTGAGCGGCTCTGAATGTGTTTCCAAAGTACCAGCTAGTTTCAAGTCGCTTTGGGGTGTCTTTCCTCTGAACACTGACTTCATTTCAGAGAACTTCTGTTTTACTAATTTACTATAGGAAATAAGGACATTAGAGAAAGGGTAGATAGTCAGCAGAGAACAAAAAAAGGGGGGGGGGCAGGGTATCTGTACAGAGAAACTAGTCTGGAAGTTTCCAAAAGGGATATTTCACTAGTTAGGAAATTGACTTATTTATTAATATAGTTCCTTGACCTCCCGCCAAGAATTTCTTCTCCCATCTCCCTCCAACTTAGAGAAGCAGCATATGATTTATTTTCCCTCTTAGAGTTCCTCCCCAGTGAATCGCTGATTGGCAGCAGATTCTGCTGGGGGAAACCTGGTAGAAATATTTGAAAAGGCATCAGGGACTGAATCTACTTAACAGTGTGCCTGCCACTTCATCTGTTTCGACCACGCCTCCGCTGGATGGGCGGGGAAGATTTATTCTCCAGTAGCGACAGTGTGGCTCCTTACAAAACCTGCTTCAGCCTGCCCTGGGATTGGCAGTTTACCTGCTTCCTTGTCTCTTCCCTTCCAACTAGAAAGCCTCCTGCGAGTGGGGGATGGGCTTCTGTCATCAAATACAGGCCAGATTGAGAGACTTTTTTGCAAAGCTGCTCGGCTAGTTTAGACCCCCGTGACTTCTCTTCCAAGCTTGGAAGCAATTGGTGTGCACGTAATTGCCTCTTGCATCATCTGTCTGAGAAGCCTGGTTCTTATTGTGAGAGACAAAGGAGTCATGTGTCTTTCCATGAAGTCTAATGGAGATGGGATAAAATTGGAGGCTCCCTTGAGGTCTGGTGGGAAGTTGATCTGAAAATTGTGTTCACATTTTCCCCCCATCATTTTTAAATGGGTTAATAGGGGAAGGCCATCTGTGGACGATCCCTGGCTTCCTTTCTTTGCTTCATGCTCAAGAATACACAGTTTAGATCTTCTCGCGTGTATTAACATCCATTACCTCTACTGAACGAGGACGTGCAAGTGTTGTCCTTGCCGTAGCACGGAGGATACGTTCTTCAGCTAGGGTTTGGAAAATTAATTTTCTTCTGTTCTTTGGTTAACTGTTTTCAGCACAGTGATGTGTTGTACGGACAGAGGGTTAATCCCTGGAATCGCACTCCCTGTTCCCTCTCTCAACCAACTCCCTCCTGCGTTCCCTTTTTCTGTCCTGCATTCACTGAACACATACATGTCAACATCAGGATGAAGTACCAACGGGTATATTAAACACTAGGATTATTTGTACATTAAGAAAAGATAGACACAATGGATAATTTAATTTTAAAAAGTAAAAAAAGTCTCATGTCCACACAGTTGTGCATAAAATTTTGGGACTTGCATGAACCCCCCCCCCCCAAGCCCATTTATTAAGACACTGGATTAAGATCACTTAACTTTGAAAACAAAAACAAAAACTCAGTGTGAGTGGGATTTTTTATCTGAGTAGCCTGCAGGGAAGGTATTTTGTTAGGGGGTGTTCTGTGGCCCTCCATACATGTAAATAATAGACATTTCCAATTTCTCTTTTGCTCAGGTTGCCCTCGTGTGATCACTTTTACTCCATTGGAAGAATTTTTCCTTTTATTTATAAACCTGTAAAGTGTCTCAGGGCTCCTTTGTGCCTGGAGTGGGATGGCTCATAGCACAAAAAGAGCATTTCTCTCACACACACACTCACACACACACACAGGGCTGATGAGCTGTAAATGAAGAGCTCTGGATATTCCTTCCCTCTTCTGTCTCTTGTTCTCCACAACAGAAATTCTAGATGAAATATGAGAAAAAAATATATCAGAGTTTGAATGTAGAAAGGGAATATCCAGACGCCATAGGAGTGGCAAGCTCATCCCCAAACAGGAAGTAACAAGGGAAGGCCAAGGAAACAAGGAAACAGTGAGCCCTTAAAAGCACCTTAGGGGCGGGGCTTGTATCATTGTTGCTCTTTCTGGGGCTAGAGCCCAGAGCTTTTGCCAGAAGGAAGTGGAAGGGGTAGTGAGCTAAAAATGGGCTCCCTGCATAAAGCCTAGAATCTGGGAAAAGTTGTCCCATGCACAAAATTTCCTTTTTCCACATAACCACGTGTTCTGTCGTGGGGCTACTTACCCAGGCTTAGATGGATGGTGCTTCCCTTACAGGAACTGGAATTTCAACAGCACAGAGAAAACCCTTAGGCAAGAAACTCATGTAAAAAACTGATATAAAATCAACAAGGGACCAAAAAGAGACAAGTTTCAAACTAACCCCCTAAAAGTCTGCTTATAAAAAAATCAGTGCACATATCGAATTATCTCAGAAGTCAGCAGAGGAAGCAGTAAGCAAAGCACAGAAGCAAACATATCGTGAGAGAAAGTCAATGAGTCTAAACAGAGGGCAGTTCACTCTTCATATGTCAGGAAGAAAGTTACTTAGAAATAAGTGTGTAAAGAAAGAAAGAAAGAAGTGTGTTACAGATAGTCAGAGATACAGAAATGGGTAGAATACCTCACACTTGAGAATACATGAAAAGAATAGGAAAGTAAAATAAAATAAATATTTCAAAATGTATCAGATAGCTTTCTATTTGGTTAAATATGTTAAATATAGCCATATCTCTATCTCCATTCTACACAGAAAGCCAACTAAAGTGACTTTAAAAAACTACATTTGCCTGCAAGGGCCAAGAGAATGACAAGATGACCACAGATAAAGAACTCCAAGTGCTAAAATAATAAAGTGCCTGGGTGGCTCAGTAGGTTAAGTGTCTGCCTTGGGCTCAGGTCATGATCCTGGGGTCCTAGGATTCAGCCCCACATCTGGCTCCCTGCTGAGAGGAGCCAGTCCTCTTCCTCTGCTCCCCCCTCTGCTCCCCCTGCTCAGGTGCTCTCTCTGGCTCACTCTCTGAAGTAAATAAATAAATAAAATCTTTAAAAAATTAAAAATAAATAAATAAATAATTAATTAAAAAGGACATCCAAAAGGGAACAACTGATTTGTGTCCCAAAATGCTGAAAGCTCAAAAACCAGAAACACTGACTATGAGAAAATGGAGTGAGAAATGGATCTTTTTTTTTTTAAGATTTTATTTATTTCTTCAACAGAGAGAGATCACAAGTAGGCAGAGAGGCAGGCAGAGAGAGAGGGGGGGAAGCAGGCTCCCTGCTGAGCAGAGAGCCCGATGCGGGGCTCAATCCCAGGACCCTGGGATCATGACCTGAGCCGAAGGCAGAGGGTTTAACCCACTGAGCCACCCAGGGGTCCCTGAGAAGTGGATCTTAATCAGAAGGAATGATTGAGACGAGAGGAGCTACATCTCAGAGCTTCCCCTTTCTCCTCCCATTCCTACAACTATAGCAAAAGATAAAGTTTACTCTGGAAAGGATGATTGTTTTTCTAGGACGCCCAGATGCAAGGTATAGGTGAGGGTTGGCATTCAGTGTCACTGAAAACACCAGAAGGCAGATCAGGTAAACAACTATATACTGAACAATAAGACTCCTTTCCCTCATTTTCCACTTTGTTCCCCAGGATTTAGGTTTAAAACCCCAATAGCAGATATGTGAGGATCCTAATTAGCTAAATAGAATCATCTGAGAGAAAAGACCTACAGACATTAACATTCAGTCATCTCCAACAGAAACTTCTAGATGCTTTTTCAGTTTTTCCTCTAATAAAGTTTATCAGCTATTACCATGTACACAACATAGCACTCAACATTTCAGCATCTCCTTATTTAGGAATGAGGAGTAGATCCCTTGTTATTGGTGGAAATTCCTGCAATAAATTAAAAGAAGGAAAAAAAAAAGAATTCAGAGGAAACAGAGCAATGCATATTATGGGAAAAAATTAAACACACACACAGAGAGATAAGAAAAAGCATTGTTTCAATGAATCAAGAAAATAATTTTTAAAGGAATTTTCAACAAATAAGAAAAAATACATGAAAACTAAAATAAGATTTAACAGGATGTTTGAAGATAAAGTGGAGAAAACCCGTAAAAAGTCTAAGAAAAAGACAAAGATTTGAACATAAGAGAAGAGTAGCAGAAAAAATTAGAGGATTATTTTAGACCCAGCATCTGACCTTAGTATTTCCAGAAAGAGAGAGAGTAAGAAATGGAAAGGAAAATATTATCAAAAAATAATAGAAGAAAAAATCCCAGCACTAAAATACTGACTTTCTAGTTTAAAAGAGCTCTTTACATATACCAAACAATGAACAAGTATACACATACACATACACACGCACACACACAGATACACACATGCACTCACATATGCATGCACACACCCAAAGGACATTATATTAAAATTTCAGAACTTCAAAGAAAAGCAACATAATCCTAAAAGGCTCCAGAAATAAAAATCAGATCTCACACAAAAGGTAGAGAATCGGGGCGCCTGGGTGGCTCAGTGGGTTAAACCCTCTGCCTTCGGCTCAGGTCATGATCCTGGGGTCCTGGGATCAAGCCCCGCATAGGGCTCTCTTCTCAGCAGGGAGCCTGCTTCCCCCTCTCTCTCTCTGCCTGCCTCTCTGCCTACTTGTGATCTCTGTCTGTCAAATAAATAAATAAAATCTTAAAAAAAAAAAAGGTGGAGAATCATAGTGATGTGCAATTTCTCTAAAGCAATTCCTAAAGCTAGAGGACAGTGAGAATGTGTGATCCATGACTACATTCTGAGCATTACACTATCACACACACACAAATGATTTATGTTATAAAACTGACACACACAATCATAGCAAGAGATTTAATATTCCTCTCTCTCAAAAAAAAAACCATAAATAAGGTAGGGAAAAACAGGGCAAGAATATTAAGGTCAACACAACTAAATATTAAGAAAAATATTAAGGTTAATACAACTAAAATTTCATCTAAAACAGATATAAATATTTGTGAATTTAGAAGAGGCACTATTGTATGGTGGTTGAGAACAGAAGATTGGGGGAAGACATCTTGCTAGATTCAAATTCTTGCTCACTGATTTACTAGCTGTGTTACTACAGGTGTACATTGGTTTCTTCAGCTTCAAAATAGGTTTAATAATAGTGCCTACTCCCTAAATTTGTTGTGAAAATAAAACTAAATAATGCAAACCAGGATCCTTAGAGAAGTTTCCAATGCAGAGTGACAACAGGTGTGTGCATGTGCACATAATTCTTCACTAAAAATACTTATTTTTTCAGAAAATGAGAAACATTTACAAAACTAACCATAAAAATCTCAATATTTCTATGATAAATTCTTACAAGTATACCCATTTGAGTCTGGTACAAAGTCAGGATCACTCTACTATTTAAAATTATAGTAGAGGCCAAAGAAAATGAAATAAATGAAAAATAAATTTTATAAGAGTCAGACAGAAAGAGACAAAACTGGCATTATTCCCAGAAAAATCGTTGTCCAAAGAGAAGATATAATAGTGTCTATAGTCAAATTAATAGAATAGGAAATTCACCTAGCATGATAACTCTAGGAAAATACAGTGGTACTTCTATACTTCAAAAATAATAAGTTGGAGAGAGTATTACATAAAACAAATATCCCAATTCAAATGAACAATCAAAATTATTATTAAGAGCAAACCCTAAAAGTAGAAGCAAGACCTGTATGGAAGAATGTAAAAAAAAGAAGATCTATATGAATAAATTAGAATATAAAACATGTTTATGAGTAGAAAAAATAATATTTTAAGATTTTAAATATTCACACATAAATCTATAAAATTAATAAAATTCTAATTAACATCTCAAAAAGATGTTTTTGGTGAATCTAGACAAGTTAGTTCTAAAATTTATATAGAAATATATAATGTCAAGTGTAGTGAAGACAATTCTTAAAATAGAACAAGGTAGAACTACCAGATATCATCTCATTATAAATTTATAATGATTAAAACAATATAATGTTACCACAGGAAAAAAGGGGATGGATAAATCATGTTGGAAAGCTTACAAGAAATCACAAAACATACATGTGATCTTGGTATATAATGAAAATGTTATTATTGGTTGGTAATAATCTCTAAACACCAAATAATTATGAACTACTGTATAAATATTATTACTTCTATCACCACATTCAAAAAAATCTGTGGCTTATTAAAAAAAGATTTGCTGGGGCGCCTGGGTAGCTCAGTGGGTTAAAGCCTCTGCCTTCAGCTCAGGTCATGATCTCAGGGTCCTGGGATCGAGCCCCGCGTAGGGCTCTCTGCTCAGCAGGGAGCCTGCTTCCCTCTCTCTCTGCCTGCCTCTCTGCCTACTTGTGATCTCTGTCTGTCAAATAAATAAATAAAATCTTTAAAAAAAAAAAAAGATTTGCTATATGTATTAAGAGCTAAATATGAAAAAATAAACTTTAAAGGAATTAAAATAAAACATAAGAAAACAGGCTAAAAAAACTTTAAATAAAACCCCAAAAACACAAATCAGAAAGAAAACCATTGAAAATTTAATTGATATCAATGTATAATCCCCAGTGAATAAAGAAATATTGGGCAAAGTTTTTTTGTTTTGTTTTTTTTTTAAATGAAAACCAAAAAAGACTGGGAGAAGATAGACACTATTGAAAATGGTTAAAATTTTGAACAGGAAATTTATATGAGACACTCTGTTTAGTTAATTCACAGAAAGACATACTCAGACCCTTAAAATTAAAATATCGCAATAACAAACCCCGTTTCAACTACTAGCTTTCCAAAAAAAAATAATAATAATAATAATAATAGCAATTGCTGGCAAGTAGGTAAGGGTGTGAGAAAACAGGAAATTTCACTCATAGGTAGTGAAAGTGCAAATTTTTTTCAAGCACTCTGCAAAATAACTTGGCAAAACACACTACTATTTTAAAAAGTTACGTTGACTTTCAATTTCAGCTTTGACCTGTACAGAAGATGGAAATCATCATTCTCATCCTTACAACAAGAAAAAGCTGGGGAAAGTAAATTCAGTTGTTTTTTTGGGCCCATCAGATAATTGAGGCTGTAGGATAAACCATCATCCTGAAATGTGGAGAGAAGATGCCTCCAGAGAGATGGAGGGGTGAGATTTGCTTACATGGAGCAGAAGCTGCTAGGTGCTGTAAGCCAGTAGGAACACTTAACTGGTAGTTTTGATTGATGAAGGCCGAGTGTGGACTAAGGATCAGAGTCATATAGATATCTTCACACTTTGGGGAGATCCCCCCCACTGCAGAATCCCACCAGAGTCTCACAGGGAAGATCTGAGAACATGCCCTTCCCATCACTCCATGTTCATTCACCTTGACACAGAAAGAAAAAGAGAAATCCGGATGATTAACCAAGGTTTAATCTTCCAGAAGAATGACATGGACCAGGGATAAATATACATCTCACCCTAGCTAGAGGAAGGGAACCATGCCCTATCACAGCCCTCTAGCCTTCCTGTCTCATCTAAGAAAAAGAGGGAGGGGAAGCCATTGATCACAGGGAAAAGGTTCCTAGCAGGTAGACTGTGAATGCTGCAGTCTGGGAAAGGAATGGGCATAAAAAAGGCATAAATCTCCACTCTCGGAGGGGGTTCAGAAACACTTATGAAGGCCACACCTCCCAGACACAGGCCCTTCATGCACTTCAAGGACTGAAACATCATCGACAACATCATCACCTTAGCAAAACGCCCTCTTTCTCAGATCCTACTACCATACCAATAGCCTCCCCAATAACAGAGGATGCCAGTTGCAAGATACAGATCCTGTCCCTGGGGAGCAGTACAAAAGGAAGCATCAAAATGGAGAGGGGAGACAAAAGCAAGTTTACTAGAGGAATTCAAAGCTTCTGGTGTCTATAGTAATAACAAACATTCAACACAGCCCAACTCTTAGCCAAATCAATATAAATCCTCACACTAAAGACTCTCAGTATCTATTATCATCATATAACATGCCTCGCTTTCAACCAAAAATATCATACATTTCAGAAGCCAAAAAAGAACAAGTCTAAAGAGACAAATCAATCATTAGAACCAGATGTAGAGATGGCACCACTATTAGATCATCAGAGAGGGAATTCAAAATAACTACAATGAATATCTTTAATAATTTAGTGCAAAAAGTAGGCAACATGCAAGACCATATGGGAGATATCAGGAGAGAAGTGACAATTATAAAGAAGAGTGAAAAAGGATGATAGAAGTAAAATTTTAAGAGACAGTCAAAGAAATGAAGAATGCTTTGGTGGACTCATTTACAGACTGGACATGCAGAGGAAAGAATTTGTAAACCTAAAAGTAGGTTTATGCTTTGTGTTTATGCCAGCAGTCAAACCCCATGCTTGGAAGATACCTTGAAAACAGTTGGCACCACAATTGACACCCAGTGATACATAAGATGTTGACAACTTGTAGTGGTATTGTTTTATTCATAGTTTTAACATGCCTGTCAGGGGGTACCTGCATTGCTCAATCAGTTAAAAGAGTGACTATTGATTTCTGCTCAGTGTCCTGAGCTCAAGCCCTGTGTCAGGCTCCCCACTCAGCACGGAGTCTGCTTGAGAGTCTCTCTCTCCCTCTGCCTCTCCCTCTTCTCTCAAATAAATAAATAAATAAAATCTTTAAAAAATGAAAAGTTAGATTGTTGGTTGTTGAGAGTCATATCCAGACCTTGGGCACACACCAGCAGGACTCTGGAGAGTAGGACTTCTCGCAGAGCTCTGTCTCTTCAGGTGAGACTGGTACCTGGATCTGGTATCCCCTTCCCTGTGGGTCCCACTCTGCCCTCCTTCTGGGCTTCACCCAAGATTCTTCCAAAACGATTCTGGTCTTTACTTACAAAAACAAAAAGACTCTCTTTTCTTCTTCCAAAGTGTTCCTAGAGGTTTCCTTAGGAAGAAAACAATCACCCTTTGACTATAGACTAAATTAATGTCAGGTGAAAACTCTGTATGCCCCTACTATGAAGACTAAAAACACCAGGCCATAGGAGCACAAGGTCTTTTTTCCACTCCCTTGGGGGGGTTTGGTCAGGGGAGAGACCTGTTTTGTTTTTCCCTCAAAGACTTGCCTTATCCTTAAGACTAAGCTACATAACTTCTAAAAAAGAAAGAAGAAAGAAAAGTTGCTTTGTACCAAAACAGGTTGAGCATTTTATATCAGGCTGTATGAAATTCACAGGAGCCTGGGAGGAATATATGCTTTGGAATTACTAACATGAAGGATGAATGGTTTTCTCCTCTCATAAATCTGTAGAAATTCTCACTATCTTTTGAGCAACCAGGGAGCAGCACCAGTCACACAGAGGAAACAGCCCTAAGACATATCTTTCCAATAACTCACAGAAACCCTTATTAACTAAAAGAAGAAAGAAGGAAGAAAATGGGACCTATGGTATCCAAAGGGTTGTCCTTGGCCCCTGATGACCCAGTAGCCCTCCTGTTCCATTGCAGTGTTTCATTGGGGTTATGTTTTTGTCTCTTTTCTCCACAAGGCTCCAAATTCCTAGAGGGCCAAGGCCCTAACTCCATTCCCAGAACATGGCATTGGTGTCTGTTTCATAAGAGGTTCTCAGGATATCCCTTGTGAAAGAGTGAATTAATGAATTAGTGAACAGAAGATGTTAGAGAAGCAAAAGTTAAACAGGAATGAACAAGGACCATTCAGTATTTATCATGTTATCTAGAGATAATTATTCATTACAGAAATCCCTCTTTTTCTATTTATTGATACATCAAATGGAAATGTCAACTGGAATAGAAAGAGGCCTCCTTTATTATTGGCAGGAAGTAGCCTAATTAATTTAAGTTATTTGGATCAATACTTTTCTCGCTTGCTAAAAGATTATTGTTTTTAAATCTAGCGAAATGAAAAAAAAGAGCTTTAATTCATAATATTTAAAGTAACCCATACATATTGAAATATTTATGAATGAAATGGTGCATCTCAGATTTGCTTTGAAATAATATGTGTCTGTAGGGGGAAGTGACGAGGGATTGCAGTGCAACTAGACGGGACATGAGTTAATAGCTCTTGAAGCTGGGTAATGGTAACGTGCAGATTTATTAATTACTATGTATACTCTATATAAAAAATAAAGTAATTCTTTACATGGAACTATTCCTTTATGTAAACCCAAGAGGATAAGAATCTACATATTTGTTTTAGGATTAACAAATATCATGAATCATACATTTATTAAAGGAACCACCTATTCCTTCTCTTTAGAAAAGCCCAGCAATGCCCCCTCTCTTCCTAGGCACTGCCTATGGAGGTGGCAGCCATCTCTTACTCAGCATCATGGCCGCCCTCGGTCATCTGGTGAAGTCCAAGGTCATTAAAAAGAGGATCAGGAAGGTCCTCTGGCACCAGTCAGACTGATATGTCAATATCAAGTGCAACTGGTAGAAACTGAGAGGCATTGACAAAAGGTGCACAGAAGATTCAAAGACCAGATCTTGATGCCCAAGGTGGGTTAAGAGAGTAGCAAAGGGCATGCTTCCCAATGGCTTCTGGAAGTTCCTAGTCCACAATGTCAAGGAGCTTTATGGGGGGCTGCTGATGGGCCACAAACCGCCCTGTGCAGCAGACTGCTCACAGTGTCTCCTCCAAGAACGACAAAGCCACAGTGACAAGAGCGGCCCAGCTGGCCTTCAGAGTCCTCAGTCCCCGTGCCAGGCAGTGAAGAAAATGAATAGACAGCTTATGTGCATGTCGTCCTTGTGCTCGTGAAACCATGAAACAAAACAAAACAGTTCAGCAATAAAATAAACATCTGCTTTCCCCTTTTTCCTATAAAAGTCTCATGATCTAAACAGCCCTCTTAAGAACTTGAGCAAAATTGTATCGCCCAGGATTTGAGAAATACAAAGGATATGACTCGAAGGCAGAAGATTATAAAGAAAAACATGAAAAATCACAGCTGAACGTTCGCTTTAGGGATCCGAGTGCCAACGCGCTGGTGAGTTCAGGTTTAGAAATTTGGCTTCCCACGCCAACCAGACTGCAAACAGCACCAGCCCATCTAGACGGGGTCTTCAAGGAATGGGTCTCTGAGGACCTCAGACCAACAGCCTCAGAACAGGGTAATCACAGAGCCATTAGAGTCTGACTTTATTATATGCTACAGCTTCCTCGGGACCTCAGTTCCTGTGAAAACTCTCTAAAAGCTAGTTATTGGTTTGTTTTGTTTTGATTTATCATTTTAGTGGTTGGTTTGTTCACCAGTTGTGGTCATTTCTCAAGAGGCTGCAATGAAATCTCTTGTGATTGCTTCAACGTCACATGTCTGCTTCTATTCCCAGTTTACTTCTATGAAGTGGCTAATGATAATATTATAATTTGCTGAGAGAGAGTTGCACACCCTTCAAGGATCCTCCTAGAGCACAGGGGTCAGAACCCCAAATAACCACAGCGATGTCATCCCTTTGTCCTCCCTGCTACTCTTGAGGGTATTAAGATAAACCCCCACATTCTGGACATTGGCTTCTATCTGAGTGGAAATCAGTAGTTCGAACATGCATTCTGTATTCATGTTCATTCATTTGGTTTTCAGAGGAGAGAGGGGCCATCTCTTTCAGTGAGTATCATTGATAATTCCAGGTGATCTTTATAGGCATTATTTTGTTCGGTATAAACATGAGCATTGGTCTTGACTTCCACTCAACAACTCTTGGGGGTTGACTCCTGGCAAATTGTGTGACAGGCATAGGGGATCAAATAATAAGACAAAGTTTGCCCTGGAGGAGCTCAGAGTTCAAAACAGGAGATAAACAAGTAAAAATGCACTCAGCCTTGGGGATATACAAGGGTGTGCACAAGGCATTAGGGAAGCAAGGGTAAGAGTGTCTCAGAGGGAGAGAGGAAGAAGGATTTCTGCTGAGTGTTGAGGGATAAGCAAGTCCTTATCAGGTACAGAAAGGGAGGGAAGACAGGTGATCAAGAACAGTGTGGGCAGGGGCACCTGGGTGGCTCAGTGGGTTAAGCCTCTGCCTTCGGCTCAGCTCATGATCTCAGGGCCCTGAGATCGAGCTCCGCATCGGGCTCTCTGCTCAGCGGGGAGCCTGCTTCCTCCTCTCTCTCTGCCTGCCTCTCTGCCTACTTGTGATCTGTCAAATAAATAAATAAAAATCTTTAAAAATTAAAAAAAAAAAAAAACAACAAGCAGTGTGGGCAAATGCACGCAGGTAAGATGGTTCGTAGCATCGCCAGGCAACTCGATACAGGTGAGTAGAAGGTAGAGTGAATATGAACAAGTGTTGAGAGCTGAGGTTAGAAAATGGGAGCAGGTCATACAGAAGTAAATGTTAGAAAGAGTCTTACTTCACAGAGTTCTGCGGGATTTAAAGTACACATTCCTCAACTCTCCGTACATTAGCAACCCTAGACTTGCCCAGACAATCCACACACGTCTAAGTTTATCTGTAAGCCTGGCAGGTGAATCTGCCCGGAGCCCATTCACACAAAGACTGTGACAGAGAAACATCAAGGGGAATATGGTCAAAGGGAATGAGAAAAAACAGGCATGGAAGGATTGGCTTTGGAGCTGAGTCTTGGTCGTTGGAGAGAATTTGTGATTCTGAATACAGTGTGGTTTCTGGCCATCTGGTATGTCTCCAGCCTGGTCTCAAGGAGACATGTTGGGACCTGGAGTGGGAAGGGACCGTGGGAAGGTGATGGGGGAACGCAAAAAACGAAGCCTGAGAGTGCTGCTTTGTCTATTTCTTTAAAACCTTGAGACATAAACCATCCTGCTTTGAACACTGTCTAAACACAAGAAGAGGCATTCTCTGTGACTCTCCCACGTAGTCATGGGGCAGGGAGCACACTGGCATCCTGAGGTTTGCAGTGTGTTGATGGCGGTGCCCTTGAGGGTGACGGTGATGATGTCAGGAAGGGGGCCAGCGTCCTTCAGATCAGGGGCAGTGGGGCAGGAGATGGTCATGCCCCCAAAGTCTGGCTACAGGTGAGTTCCTAACCCCAAATGAACCACTTCCTGGGGTTAACGCTCATACCTCTCTCCTCTGGGTTGTATTGCCTTATTCACTGTTGCATTCTTTGAGCCGATCTTAGTGCCAGGCGTGAGTAGATGCTCAATAAACGTTTATTAAACCAAGTTCAACTTACTTGTAAATTCATTGCAAAGAAATACCAATCGGGGGCGCCTGGGTGGCTGAGTGGGTTAAGGCCTCTGCCTTCGGCTCAGGTCATGATCCCAGGGTCCTGGGATCGAGCCCCGCATTGGGCTCTCTGCTCGGCAGGGAGCCTGCTTCCCCACCCCCCTCTCCACCTGTCTCTGCCTACTTGTGATCTCTGTCAGTCAAATAAATAAATAAAATCTTAAAAAAAAAAAAAAGAAAGAAATACCAATCGAATATGTTAAATAGAGATCAGCAAAGTCTCAGAATGTGTACTTCGGATGAAACCGCCCCTTGGACGCTGTTCTCTTTCTAAGTTGACAAACAAACTGCCACATACCATCTCCCTTTGAGGGTATTTCCTATTCTGCTAGATTCATCTTCATGGGACCTAAATGAGTTCAGAACCTCGCCATAGTCTTTTTGTTTTTCATCCAGGTGTGTCACTGACCCTCTGCCCTGCTCTGCTGTCAGGAGCGACAGCATCCTCTGGGATTCCTTAGAATAATCACCCTAAAGCTCCCACAGACTCTGCGAACATCAGCACTGATTTTCTAGTAAAATGTCTAGCCCACTCCAAAACCCCACAGAGAACAATGAACACTTTTTTAAAAAGATTTATTTATTTATTTTAGAGCGACAGAGAGTGGAGGAGAGGGGAGAAGGGACAGAGTGAGAGGGACAGAAATCCTCAAGCAGACTCCCTGTTGAGCACAGAGCTTGACTGGGAGGCATGAGGGCTGGATCCCAGGACCTTGAGATCATGACCTGAGCCAAAGTCAGGAGTCCGACATTTACCCGTCTGAGCCACCCAGGTGCTCCTACAAGAAACACTTTTGAAACTCACAAGACTGCCTAGGTTTGACCTAAAGGAGGTGGAGCTCCCTTGATTCAAACCTGTTACATAATGGTGAGGGCGACAGGATGAAGAAGCAGACAGGTCCAGTAATGGTCTCAGAATAAGTTCTCCAGATGTGTCCTATATATATATTTTTTTCTCAACTCGGGCTGTCATCAACATTTCAGCATTTAATGTTGGGTTTCCTGCCTCTTCTTGCCTTCCATGGAAACTGAACCAAAGTCCCCCCCTTCACAGAAGGAATCACACACTCCCACCCACCCCACACATATTTTTTTTTTTTCACTGTGTTCTCATCTGTGAGCATCTCAAGCAGGGTTTCCTCTGCAGGTTGCAAGTTAATGTCGCAGAGGGGAAGCCAGCATGTGAGAGCTGTCACACATCAATCATTTCCTCCGATTTCGCGCTGCAAGGCACACATTGATTATTTTTACTTCTTGGCTGTATCTCCTTCCTAAACTTCCCTGGGGAAGAGAGAGAGCCCTGCTTGATGTAGGGCAAGTTTAAAAAGAGAGGGGCATTTTGCAAAGAGAGCTGCACAATCTTGCCTCCCTCTCACGGACCGTTTTGAGTTCCATCTGTGACACTTGGGCGTCCCCCCTTGAGCAAAGGCTGCACTGCTCCCTGGCATCTGTGTCGGCTTCACTGATCTCAGACCTCTTCAACCGTATCATTCCTGAAGTTTCCATGTATCAGCAGCACTTCGGGAAGAATCATGAGGAAATAATTGGCGTATCTTGAGAGCCCAAATTATGCCAGAATGGAATTGACAGGGCAGGAGTAATTGAGGAGAAAATGTTTTTTGAGAGAAGTCTCCAATTTAGCTTTCATATTTCTGGGCTCTGAGGTTCCAGGGGGTCTTTGTGCGGAGTGGGGAGGGCAAGGAAGGTCTCACTGTGGCCAGGCCGGCTTCCACTCCCTGGTTCTGGAATAATGACAGCATTCTCTGCCTCTTGTTCTCAGGGGATTGGATTTATAAGCCTTGGTCACAATGTCTAGGGTCACACAGAGGTAGAGATTTACACCAAGAAACCTGTCTGCTTGGCATAAACTGTAGACCATCAGGCAGCTGCTCAGTCCTTGGAGAGCATGCCTTTGCAGACAATAAATAATAAGATATTGGCCATAACCTAAAGCAACAATAGCAGCTACCATATATATTAAGGACCTTCTCTGGGACAGATACGATGCTAGCGCCATACAGGCACACCAGGGCTGACCCTTCCTCCGACCTGGGAGTGATCATCTTTTACAGTTTGGAACTGTGAAATCAGGATCTGACAGGTTCAGTCACTTGGCCAAAGCCACAGTTTTGAGGGAGTATTAAACCTCAGCCCCACCTGACTCCTCCTCGCTTTGGAGCTTCTGGTACCTTTTCCTACCATCCAGGTTGTGAGACAGATAAGGAAAATATCTTACTGCCCATGAGTAAGTTATATTATTTTCCTATAAAACAACACATAAAGAGACACTTGGATGACACAGTCGATTAAGCGTCCGACGCTTGGTCTAGGTTTAGGCTCAGGTCATGATCTCGGGGTCATAAGTTCGAGCCCCACATGGGCTCTGTGCTTAGTGTGGAGCCTTCTTAAGACTTTCTGCCCCTCCTCCGTCAAATAAATAGACAAATCTTTATTTTTTAAAAAAAGATTTTATTTATTTTCACGCGAGAGAGTGAGATCACACAAGCAGGGAGGTGGGCAGGGGGAGAAGCAAACTGCCCACTGAGTGGAGCTGAAGGCAGACGTTTAACTGACTGAGCCACCCAGGGGCCCCAGATAAATAAATCTTTTTAAAAAATAACATAACATAAAACAACACATAGAAGGCAAGGTGTTGATTAGACCTATTGCTTTCTTAGACCTATAAAGATAAGGCATTGGTGACATCTTGGTCTGGAAAACCTTACCCTTTCTGCTCATGACCCAGGGCACTGCAGTATAGCAGAGGAGTAATTAGATATGTTTGGTTGTCTATCGCCGGGGGCACAAACCACCCCAAACTTAGAGTTCTAAACAGAAAAAAAAAAATAATAATGTATATTTGCTGACAACTCAGGGATTTGGTCAAAGCTTTGAGTCTCTGCTCCCCACAGCATGAGCTAGGAGAGTTTGACTCTGTCCAGATCTGCTTCCAAGATGGCTCCCGCACATGGCTGACAAGTTGGTGCTGGCTGCCCCCGGAAGCTCAGTGGAGGCTGTCAGCCTGGAGTTTACTCCATGTGGCCAATCCACCTGGCTAGTTGGGGTCCTCTCAGTGTGATATCTGGGTTCCGAGAGGGTTTATCCCAAGCAATCCAAAAGGGTAGGACCCAGTGGGCAGATTTACGAAGCCTCAGCTTACTTTACACTGGGATTACACCAAAGCTAGTTTCAAGACCAAGCGTGGGAGGAAACTACACAAGAGACTGAATACCAGAAGATGTGGCTCACTGGGGCCACCCAAGTAGTGACTCTTCCTCATACGCATACTGACTTTGATCCGAATAGGGGCTCTGAGCAGTTAATGCTTCCTATGTAAACCTGAGAAAGTTGATGAGCCTCTCTGTTCCTTTCCTTCCCCGTCTGTGAGATTGGCTGAACAGAATCACCCACATACCTTGGCTTAATTCCTCTAACTTCCACACTCCTGTGGGATTAGTGTTCTTTTGCTTCAGAATCTGACAATTCTGAATTAACATTAATAAAATAAATCAGGGCTCATGTCTGTGCAACACAGAGACTCAGGAGCTGGGTAAGGGTTGACAAACCTTGTTTTTTTCTCACAGAATCCTGAGATAATGGATGTTATGTTTTCTTACTGAGAAAAAAAGTGAAGAGAGAGATTCTAGAACACTTTACAGGGTGTTGACATGAAAGAAAGCTGACTTCTGACACGAAAGAAGGACACAGGATGATTGATGACAAAGATTATAGTCTTGGGAGTAAACAAAGACTGGATATAAATCTCACTCACGTTGCTGAGTGGATGCCTCTCCCGGAAACTCAAATGCTGTTAGCCTTTGTTTCTATATTTTAAAAGTGACATTCTGGATAAGCTAAATAAGATATTAGTTATAAAGGGCCTCTCACAGAGTCCTGTATTATGGTATATACTCAATAAATGATATTATTTTTATACTTGTTCTCAATATTAATAAGAAAACAGTTACCACTCTTAGCGACCTAAATAATCAAAGCCAAAAAGACACCAAGTGGCTTATATCTTCATTTTCTTGCTTTCTTTGCATCAGGATTTCAATATATTTGTTCCAGACTCTGCTTTGGAATCAGTCCCAAGTTCCATCAGATTATGTGGTGGTGTAGGCACTTATCTCTAAATCTGGATTTCCTCTCATAAAAGAGGTAAGAAGATGTTTAAATTAGATATGGGATAATTTTACACACTACTTGGGGTTTTATAATTGGATAAGAATTTTTAACACTGTAATTATCACCCATAATAGCATATGGATTCAACCACTGTACCGAAGATTGGAAAATAACAGTACCTGAAGTGTTTATTTATTTTTCTATCTCCACACAAGTTAAAGGATCAACAGTCCAGGACTTAACATGATGACTCTACATCACCACCTTTCTCTCTTGTTGCTCTGCCAACCTCAATACAAAACTTTCCTCTCATGTCTAAGGGAGCAGCCCCAAATTCTACCTTTACATCGACATTACTGTTAGTGGGAAGTACAGAGGAAAAAGTGAAGTTGGGGCCCAGAAATTGCCCACATCCCCTCTGCACACATAGCATGGGCCAGGACAGAAAGATTATAGCCATCTAAACTTCAAAGGAGGCTGAAGGGGCGCCTGGGTGGCTCAGTTGGTTAAGTGTCTGCCTTTGGCTCAGGTCATGATCCCGGGGACCTGGGATCAGGTCCCTCTTTGAGCCCCCTGCTCAGCCTGGAGTCTGCTTCTCTGATCCCTCTGCTGTTTCTCCCACTTGTGCTCTCTCTCTCTTTCTGACAAATAAATAAAATCTTAAAAAAAAAAAAAAAAAAGAGGTTGGAAAATGCAATTTCAGCAGGGTGGTTACCTGTCCAGCTAAAACTCAATCATTCAATCGCTGAAGGAAAAACAAAAACAAAAACAGAACGAAGCATAAACATTGAAGACAACCGACAGACTCTTCCACATAACCTGTAATTGAATCTCTAGTTGCCTCAGTGTTTTCATTTGTTTTGTTTTGTTTGAAAACATTTTTGTGTGTCAGAATCCTTTTAAAAAAGGAGACTTTAGGGGTGCCTGGGTGGCTCAGTGGGTTAAGCCTCTGCCTTCGGCTCAGGTCATGATCTTTGGGGTCCTGGGATTGAGTCCCACATCGGGCTCTCTGCTCAGCACGGACCCTGATTCCCCCCTCTCTCTTCCTGCCTCTCTGCGTACTTGTGATCTCTGTCAAATAAGTAAATAAAATCTTAAAAAAAAAAAAAGGAGACTTTGAGAGCTCTTGGGTGGCTCCCTTGGTTAAGCATCTGACTGCTGATTTCGGCTCAGGTCACGATGTCAGGGTTGTGGGATCAATCCCCACATCAGGCTCCCTGTTCAGTGGGGAGTCTGCTCTCTCCCTCTCCCTCTGCCTCTTCTCCCCCAAATAAATATATGCATCCTTAAAGAAAAGGAGACTTGGCATTAGATGCAATGTTTAAAAAGGAAGCATAATTGTTCTGCACTTAGGTAACAGGTGATATGTATTTTTTATTTCTCAATGAGAAAGTGCCATATTTTAATAAGTTGAAACAGGTTTGTGGGATTGAGGGCTGCAGGGGGAATAGTTTATTACAGGGTTAATAAACTTTTCAAAAAGGGTCAGATATTCCTACCTTAGGCTATCCTATTTTAGGCTTTTTTTTAAAAGATTTTATTTATTTATTTGTCAGAGAGAGAGAGAGAGAGCACACACACACAAGCAGGGGGAGTAGCAAGCAAAAGGAGAAGCAGGCTCCCCACTGAGCAAGGAGTCCCATGTGGGACTTGATCCCAGGCCCCCACGATCATGACCTGAGCCAAAGACAGATACTTAACTAATTGAGCCAACCAGGCATCCCATAGGTTTTAAGGGACATTCTGTCTCTGAAGCAAATACTCAACTGTGCCTTTGTAGTGCGAAGGCAGCCATAGGCAACACATGAATGAATAGGTATTATTATATTCCAATAAAACTTTATTTATAAAAATGGGTGATAGACCAGTTTTGGTCTGTGCAAGTTTACCAACTCCTGATTTACAGACTGCATAATGGTTAATGGCAAGAATGTTCTATCCTCCCCTAGAATTAGATTATTGAAGTCCACTGAGAGATGCCATGTCAATATATACATTTATCTCTGACCCCATTGACTAACTAATTTGAGCAGGGAGAAAAACTGGTACACTGGGACCATCATCACTTGATCACTGATGCTGAATGAATTATAATATGGTAATTCTTGGTCTCCAGGAATAACTAGTTGGGCATTTGAAATAATCCTTTTATATATCATAGAACATCTAAGTAGAGGAGACAATGCTCCAAATATTCCCAGTCTTGCAACTTTTGTTACTCCATTATATATTCAATTGGGGGATTTGATGTATTTAATTGTTAATAAAGTCTCCTTCGGTTCTAGACTTCTAGCATTCACTGTAAAACTTAGTGCTGGCATTTCCTCAAGAAGAGTGAGTGAATGAGTTCATTTGCTCAACACATATTTTTTAGACAATTATGACAGTCTGGGCATTGTTTTTGTACATGATGGAAGGTCACAGAATAAAACTAAATAAATTTTATGGAGCTTGCATGCTAGTGGATGTAAAAAAGGAATAAAAGGAAGTGAGAAATGAAGGAAGGAACAAAGGACGAAAGGAAGGAGAAAGAGATAACAGAAGAAAATAAGATCGTAATAAGTAGAAAATGTAAATTAGGGTGAGAGAAGCCAGGCAAAGCCTATTTGAAGAAATTACATTTAAACCTCCATTTGTAAAGAACAAAGAAGATTTTCTTGAAGTTCACATGATGATAAGGAGGAAGATCTTTACAAAGCAAGGGTATCAGGTAACAAGACAGGAACTGAACCTGTTCTAGAAACTGAAAATGGCCCTAAGGAAATGTGGCAAGAAGTAGAGCAGAGGGGTGCCAGAGGAGGCTGGAAAAGTAGGTGATAACCAGATGACACGAAGCCTTATGGCCCATGGTACAGGGTTTAAACTATATTTTAAATCCAGTATGAATCTTTTGCGGAATTTTAAGCAGGGAAAGCATTAAGTGGATAAATGAAACAATTAGGAAGAGTAGAAAAAGAAAGAGTATCTTCAAAATGTTTTACATTTTTTACTGTGTTTGCTAGCATATAATAATTATTCCAGAAGGGAGTGTTGCCATTAGAAAAAAAAAAAAAATTAAATGGTGCTGCCTAATGGACAGGGATTGAGGTGGAGCTCTGAGGTCATGGCCAGAAGAACTTAGAATGTTATGTGTTCATTACTATCAGCTTCCCTTAGTAAAGAAAGTACTACAAGGAAGAGAGGAACTCAGGCAAGAATCCACTGTTTGTAAGTGGAGACCAGTATGTGGATAGAAAATTAAAAGACAATGGGACGTCTATGGTCTAATAAGCCATCTGACGGGAAGTACGGTTGACAGGTCCCCTCTAGACTTGATCAAGAGTTTGGCCCAATAGCTGGAGATCCTGGACTTTGGACTCTGCTTTGTTTGTGGGAGAGGACAAGGAAGAAATGGGTATTTTCTGGCCAAAAAGGTGAGATGTGTTAGAGGCAGAGTCATTTTCTCTTCATTTCCAGGCTCTCTTGCAGTTTGGTGTAATAGGTTACCATAAACTGTAAAGAAAAGTAGTGTGTGTCACATTTGGGACTGTCCATAAAAATCCCCCATGCGTGATCCTCTAATTCTCTCTTCTGCCTCCTCCTCAATGTGGGTAGGCAATGGTGATCTCAGAAACGACACGTTCAAGATGGCAGAACAATATGGTATGGAACTCGGGTTTCTGAAGCACAGCCTGAGGAAGAGCCCCTGCTGGTGAGGAACACCTGTTTTTCATTCTAAGAGTGAGAAATACACTTCTATTGTGTTTGAGCCATTATGGGGTTTTTACAGCATTACCTGAACTAACAGTTCCTTGACTGAGGAGCAGGTTTGGGAAAAAGGCCAGATGGAGAGTTTTGTTTGTTTGTTTTTGTTTTCCTCTTTGTTTTGCCACATTAAGTTCCTGATGCATATTACAAGTGGCTTGCCTTGTAAGCACTTGGAATATAGAAGTCTGGAATTCCAGGGAGGGATCAGGGCTGGACGTTTGGGAGTCACGGGAGCCTAGATGGTTTTTACAGCCGCAGGACCCAGTTTATAGTTAAGAGAAGGAGACTCAAAGCTGATTCGGGAGCAGTCAACATTTAGGAGTCAGAAGCCAAAAAAAAGAGCCAGAGGTAAAGGCCAGGATGCCCCATCCAGTGAAGGAGGAGAAAAACCAGGAGTGAATGAGTGAATGATATCACCCAAGGTGAACCCCACCTAAATACAAGTTCATGTCTGAGGTTTCTAAATTACACATCACCCCAGGGGTCTCTCTGGGAGGTAAAACTTTGCAACCCTTGGGGTAGAATGTCAAAATTTATTTCTTCAGAAGTAAACTGTAAAGGAAACCACCAGCTCAGTAGACCGCACACCTGTGTTTTCTGTAGTCCTTTGCTCAAGGGGATAGTGAGTCAGAACATTTGAATTTAATGCTTCACTTTGTAATCCCCTGGGTACCAATGGGGCTACATAAACAGCCATTTCCTGTAACCTCAGACCATTCATCCAGTTCTCACCTCACTCTTGTCACCCACACATACTGACAGGTTTCCTTCTCCTACTACAAGGTTTGAAATGAGACATACAGGAGGGGGCGGAAAAAAGAGCAGGTGAGCAGGAAAAAAAAAATAAATAAATAACAGAAGTCCCCACCATTAGAGTTTCACAGGCAAAACACTCACTCATCTTTGCAAAGAGGAGACGATAGGGATGAAATAATCATGTGTAGAGTTTCTTCACATTCAGAGGGTGCTGATGAAAAAGAAACCGAGTCTGAAAGTAAGGGCCACCAAGAACAGGCCAGAGCATGGAAACACACAGGAAATGGCTGGATTATTCCAACCCCAGTTTCAGGTCATTTTCCATCAAGCATCTGGGCAATGACTTATTTATTCATTGTTGGGGAAAACAATGTTGTCTGAAGGGAGATGAGTCTTTGTTTAACTCACTATTTTACTATTGTAAAGGTCATTGTAAGGAGCTAGAACTAAGAGACACCAGACTTTCAGGGACTGCATAAAACAGAAGCTCATTTTGACCTCTTACTCTCTCAAAAGGGTCCAGACATGAGTGACCGAGAGCAACCGGGTTGGCAGCCCTTCGATCCTTCCTCCCCATGTGGCTTCCACGTTAGAATCTAAGGTGGCTTTTTCCGTTTCTTCACCACAGGGAAGGGAGAAAGAGAGGCAGTGGGGAACTTGTAATATCCGTAGAGAAAATGGCACCAAATTATATACAATCATTCCTGCTTATATTCTGCTGGCAAGAACTCAGTCGTACACCTAGCTGCAAGAGATTCTGTGGAACGCAGTATGGTAGCCAGACAGCCAAATCCCTTGCTAAAAGTGGCATGTACTTTGTAGGAGAGGCTGCCCATCTAAAAGGAAGATCGGGAGAGTAGATTGCCAGGAAAGATTAGGGATGTGTGTCATAATGTTCCAAATAAGAGCTAAGGTTCACAGTCACAAAATAGACCTCAGGATGGTAACGCCCTCCTAGACTTCCACTAACCCAACCTCAAGTTCTTGGTCACCACCTCTGCCTTCTTCTCCCCTTTTGGGCTGCTCCTGGTATTATTTTAACATTGACTTCAACAATGTAGACAAATATAGGGAACCTCCATGGTTAGTATTAACCTTAGACTTTCCTGCATCTCAGGCTTATGGTAGAAGTCAAAATAGGGCTTGCTGTATGTGAGAAACTCTGCTCAGGGGATGAAGCTATTTGTGGGAATTGATATAAATACCAAAACAAAGTCCAACTTTTAGAGAAGAAACAAATGCTTGGCTTAGGTTTTCTATTTCCTGTTTCCAGGGCTCTGGGAGAAACCATACTAATGTAGCCATGTGGTCATATAATTGTTTGAATATGCCAACGTGAGAAAATTTAATTTTGTTTTTTGAAAACTCACTTCTCTGGTGGTGCAAGCTTCCAGGGTGGTTTCCAGCTGTCTTGGTCAGCTCGGGTTACTATAACAAAATACCATAGGCTGGGTGGCTTACACATAGACATTTGTTTCTCACGGTTCTGGAAGCCGGTCCAGGATCAAGTTGCCATCTAGATTTGGTTTCTGGTGAGAGCCCTCTTCCTGGCTTACAGACAGCCGCCTTCTTACACAGGGGAAAGAAAGAAGCTCTGGTCTCTCTTCCTCTTCTTATACAGATTCTAATGCCATCATGTAACCTACTCTTATGATGTCATCTCAATCTTATTACCTCCCAAAGGCCCCACCTCAAAATATTATCACATTGCTGGTAGAGCTTCAACATAGAAATTGGTGGGCAGGGGACACAAACACTCAGCCCATATGGTAGATGATTCTCATTTCTTGATATTTATGCCACTGTGTTCTTCTTGTCATAGGAACAAGTGTCTGCCTTTGTAACCGTAAGTAAATGTATGTGACTTCTGAGCACAAGTCGTAAAAGATACCACCCCTTCTATCTTGCTCTCTTGGATTGCTCACCAAGGATGAAACAAGCCACCATATTATAAAGACACTCAGGCAGCACCGTGTAGAGACTCATGTGTACAGAATCCAATTCACTAGCATCAAATTACCAACATTGGGGTCCATCTTCCAGCCCCAGTCAAGCGTCCAGATCATTCTAGCTCCCCAGCTCTTTAATCTTTTAGCAGAGGCCCTAACATCATGAAGCAGAGACAAGTCATCCCTGCTGTGCACTGTCTGAATTCCTGACCCACGGAAACTGTAACATAATAAATGATTACTTTTGTTTCAAGCCACTAAGTTTGGGGGTTGATTGGTGATGCAGTAACAAATAGTATTTTTCAATTTTGATTTCTTTTCCATTATATTTCTACTTCTGTTGAGTGGTATTGGGGTAGCCATGGGCAGTTGAGGGATCTTACCAAGGAGGAATACTTGTAGTATTGGATTAATGAGGAACATTTATGAGTTGGTAGCCAATATTGTGCATAGATAAGTTCTCTGTAGCTGTCTTAGCATAGCAACAGCTCCCGAGTTTTCCCTGTCACTGTAACAGCAGCTGTGTCACAATAATAACCCATCTTCTGGGGCCTGATGGCATATGGCCCAATGCAGGAGACACAAGATAGGAAATACAGGGAGGCAGAAATTAGTCTGCGGAAAACTCTTTTATTTGAACATGTATAAAACTATAAGTAGAAAATTTGTTTCTTATAAATGCCCAGTCAAAATTGGGAGATTCTCTACTATCAACAATACATGTAATAATGGAGTGTACACAATCATAAACACATACCATACTTCTTTTCTCTTTTTGGGGGGGGGGGGCAGTTACACAAAATAGAATTTAACAAAATTCCTCTATTTTAGAGTATTCAATCCCATAGTAGTACTACAAACTAAAAATGCATCTGTGTGGAAAATAACATGTTTTTCCATCCTAATTCTCAGTAATAATAATAATCATAATTAATAATAATAATAATAGATCACCATGTAGAGGAAAATAAGAATTTTCTTTCAATATCTTTATTAAAATAATAGAGCAAAATTATTGTCACATGAACAAGTGATTAAAGCATATATAGCCACAAATGAAGAGAAAAGGCAGTAGAGAGGTGGGTTGGACAACTAATTAATATCAGGTTATGCTATAATTCCAGATTTTGTGACCCATATGAATTTTCCATTTAGGGGAAACATTTTCTCTTCCTCACTTAATATTTACTTTTTGACCTAATTTTGCATCCATGAAATTTTCTTCTTTTTCTTAAGAAGAGCCCCCAAGATCATATAAGTTTCATTCTCCACAAAACCTGAATCTCCCTTTGCCTAATCTTGCTCTTAGAACTCCCTCCACATTAATCCCTCTCCATTCATTCATTCATTCGTTCTTAAAAATTCAGCCCCAGCCATGCCATCCCAGTGAAGAGGCTTTCCAAATGCTGTCTCCAGGATGAAGCCATCCTTGGTGTGACCCCCAACAGTCTGTGTCTCCTGCCTTTTGTATGTTGTTAACATCCTTCCCTTCCTCCTCGTCGCAGTGTTCTGAGGACAGACAGAGACCTTCTTACTTATTTTTTAATACACGAGACTCAACAGTGTCTGGTAATGAGTAGGTGCTTGCTCAGAAATGTTCAACAGCACAACTCCCATGCTGGGAGCTGCAACTTCACTGAACACTCAAAATATTTATTTCTTATTTATCATTTCAATCTACTTCAAGTCCCAAACCTCAGTCTTTGTTGACTTTAACTCAAGTATTGACTTTCTTTTCCCCAGTTTTTTGACTTAATCCCTAAAGTCCTTATCAATATGGATGGTGGATAGTCTATGGGCCCCTCAACCTTGTCCACATCTTAAGGCCCAGAGCCTATGAATATGTTCCTTTACATATCAGAGAGGATTTAAGTTTGCAAATGGAGTGAAGAGCGCTAATTAGATGAGCCTAATAAAGAGATGTTATTCTGGATTATCTAGAGAGAACAAACAGCATCAGAATTTTTCTTACAAGGGAATCAGATGAAAGACGCAGAGAGACACAGTTGAAAAAAGACTGGGCCCAACAGTGCGGGCTTTAAAGATGAAGGAAAGAGGCCAGGAGTCAAGGAATATGGACAGCTTCTTAAAGCTGGATAAGACAAGGCAAGGAATTCTTCCCTAGAGTCTCCAGACAGAACACAGCCCTGCTGACACCTTAATTTTATCCCAGGGAGACACATTATGCACTTCTGACCTCCAGAACTGTAAGATAATAAATCCATTCTTTTTAAGCCACTAAAATTGTGGTAATTTGTTCCATCAGCAGCAGGAAATATATACGGTATGGTAAGCCTACACAGTATAAGCCTTTGTTTAACTATAAATCATACCTAGACACTACCTCAGAGTATGGCATTTACTGAAATCGATGTTGAAAATATGTTTAGAAATTCATTTGAAGTAAATAACTCTTAGCTTACCAGCAAGTGTTCCCTTTGGGAGCAGCTCAGCCCTGCTAATATTAATCCAACAGGCTTGGAATACAGATAGATCTCCCCAGGACTTTAGCTGAGATCAATCAAAGGAAGACGTTCCAATGAGTTATAATATTAACCTGAGAAACCCAAATAAGTCAGTGCTCTAGGTTATGTAACATCTTGCATTTTGTCAACTTTTCCCTGTTCATATTGCCTTCTGTTTGGTTGGTCAATGTTTACATTCCAAGAAAGGCAAAACAGCAGGAAAATAAATAAATTCTTCTAAGTTCGTCATATTGGCTATTAATGAATGGAAATCAATGGCAGAAGGCAGGCACCCTGATCAGCTTTCTTCCAAAAGTCAAACATCTTATTTAAGAATGAGTCATTCTATCGATATAGTCTTCAAAGGCTTCTATTCTTGAAACGAATACTTTTCTCTGTAGAGGCCATTCAAAGAAATGGTAAGTAAGTTAACCTACCTTTTAAACACAGAGAATTTTTAGCTTTTCAAAGGATGAGTTCAGAAAGAATTACCTGTTGCTTGAATGGGTTGTCTTTGCTCTTTCCTTGATCTCCTCTAAATATTTTAGCAAAAGTAACCAGAAAAAAACCTGATATGATTTGTATTTAAGGGAGATCCCTTGCCAATGAGAAGATGCACCAGAAAAGTTAAAAGCAAGGAGACCGTGAATACTTACTGTAAAAACTGCTCCGATATCTACAAAGATGGGCTGTGATTTGCCACCTCAGAGAAAACAGAACTATTCTCAGTGCCATTGACAGCACGCATATGGTGGATATTGTTTTTAATTATATTAGTCTGAAAGCTTTTTAGGGATAATAGCCACATTTGCTTACATTTCTATCTTATAAGCCAAAATTATTGCTAATGTGAGCAATAATATAATAACCTTGCTTTTCTTTTCAAACGGTTAGCGTTTCCAGATTTGTGTCAACTCAGATATTTATGGCAATGGTCATTTCAATACTTTGATTTCTCGCCTGGAAATTCAAATTAAAGTGGCAGCTGGAAAAGGAAAGAAGGGGGTGGAGGGACAAAAAAATTTTTCAGATTTTATTCAATTATTGTTTCTTCAAGCTCTTTGGTTTTCCCACCTCTCACTTAGACAGTTCATAATATTTGACATTTATAGAGCTGCTTTCAAAACAAAGACCCAGAAGGCTTAATGCACCATGGTAAGAGGCAGAAGGGAAATCAGCTCACACGCCAGGTGCGTGACGCCACCTCTGATGTAGAATGTAACAGCTGGGCCACAGCTGGTGGGTAATGAGCACGGGACAATGGCCCAGAACAGGAAGTGGAAAGGAATTCTGGGTCCACTTGAAATTTCAAGAGCAGCAGGAGGCAGCAGCAGGAGATAACACATCTGAAGTTTCTTGGGATATTCATCTTACAAAACATTCAGGCTCCCACGTCAAGGTGGGGGAGGCACGCATTTTCTGGCATGGCAGAGGAGATCCTCAATCAGGTGGAGGAGATCCTCTCAATCAGCCCCGACCAGTCAGAAGAACGGTTTCAAGACACGGGATTGCCATGCCCAGAATTGGCACAAGCAGGAAGCAGAGACGCCCCTGCCTTGAAGGATGGAGACAGAAAAGTGGACTTTATCCACACCGCACCTCAGTGGGCGGTTTTGTATCTGGCAGACGAGGATAAGAGCCACCACTTTTCACTGGAGGGTTTAAAACAATGTGGTCAAGTCCAAATATTTTCAAGATTACTTTCCTGGAGAGTTTGTCTCATGCGTGGAGGACTGAAACACTCATTCCAATCTGCTCGCTTCTGACATTTTTAGTGCATCTCCTCAAATTACACCCCAGCAGAAAAATAAATGAGGATGAAGGCTTCAGGGCTTCCTTGGTGTGTGTGTGTGGGGGGGGGTGTGCGTGTGTGTGCATATGTGTGTGTGTTGTTGTTGTTGTTCTGAGAAGATTGGAAGAAAATAAAGGGAGAAAATATACCCCTAGTTCACTTGGACCTGCTGAGCCATTTGGGCGGGTTACAAGTTAATAGTAAGGGAGAAAATTACCACAGATGTGACAAACTATGACAAACATGAAGGCAGCAAGAAGGCCGAGGGTCACGGCTCTGAGATGGGAGAGTCACGGCTTTGACATGGGAGGTTCACGGCAAGATGTGCAATTGATGGAAATGTAAGCTCGGTTCAGGGTTCTCCTCTTGCAGGAGGAGAAGCTGGGTTGTGCGGTGTGCGTGCACACACTGTTTACTCAGTAGTGCGTCATGAAATGCCATGGTAAGAAAGATTGGGATACCAGAGTCAACAGACTCAGCGGGAAGGTGAGGCAAGAGGTAGCAAGGACACACCTACAATGCATTCGCAACCTTCATCTGGATATTGGTGGTAGAAAGACAGACACAGTTAGAGGCCATTTTCTTGCAAAATGTACATAGTTTCCTGGTTTTAAAACAAAGGCCTGGGGGCGCCTGGGTGGCTCAGTGGGTTAAAGCCTCTGCCTTCGGCTCAGGCCATGATCCCAGGGTTCTGGGATCGAGCCCCGCATCGGGCTCTCTGCTCTGCAGGGAGCCTGCTTCCTCCTCTCTCTGCCTGCCTCTCTGCCTGCTTGTGATCTTTGTCTGTCAAATAAATAAATAAAACCTTTAAAAAAAAAAAAACTCAAAAAACAAAGGCCTGCCTAGACTGTGACTCTGACATGTGCCAAGTGTTTCTGGGATGAAGAATCTACAGGCCCTCCTTCGGCTGAGCCACACGGCGCACTCAGGATTGGTCTGCGAGGCATGGGCATGTCTTCACTCTCTAAATGTAATGTAATATGTACAGAAAGAAAGCCAGGGCAGGCATCTTATCAAACGGGGCGCAATGTGTTAGCTGGAAGATGACAAGGAAGGTGACAGGAAGCAGATCTGGGAAGGAGAATTGTGAACAGAAGCCCTTGCTCCCAGGAAACAGATTTGAGAGTTGAAACTGGCTGTGAGAGAATTCCGTGGACCCTAAGACAAGCAGAAGTAGGGGTTTTCCTTCATGTGCTCACCAGGTCCTGCGTCTGGTCCTGTCTACTTGGCTAGATCCAGTGGGCTGGGCCAGATGGGCAGACCAGAAAGATGGAGGAAGGAGGAGGAAGGAGATTGGATCTAGTGTAGTGCTCAGAAATTCATGGAAAGGGGTTAGACCCTAGCGTGAACAGGATTAGCAGATCTATCATTTGGTTTTCTGCCTACAAAAAATCCTCATCAACAAAGAGAAAGAAAAAAAAAGGAGGGGGGAGCTATGGCATGTGCATGGAAATGGCCTAGTACTTAGGAGAAAGGGCATTGCTTTCTTTTTTTACATTAAAGGGAGTAAAACAGCTTTCTCCAAATGCAGTCCCTCGATCACCCACATCAGAATCACCTGGTTAGAGGAGGGCTTTCTAAAATGTTGATTTCTGGCTCTTTTCTTCATCCCACTCAATCAAAACAGCAAAGGCAGTTTCCCTCCACATCCCATAGGCTCCCTCTGTACTCTTTGTCCCTTCTTTTGTTGAAGGTGGGGGTTACCTTTCCAAGCCGTGAGATCAGGACCGATTGAACTCCAGTATGTCGTTTTACCACTTACTAAGTGACCTTGGAAAGTGCCTGTGATTAGTCTAGTCATCCCTGGTAGTTACTGCCTTCTGGGTTTCTCCCCATTTGCTATGCTTCTGTGCATTAGAATCACCAGTGCAATGGGGTTGGTTTTTGTTTTTGTTTTTAAATAAAGATACCTGAATTTCTATACTTGGTTCAGAGGTATAGCCTGTGCCCTGGGAAGACCTGTATTTTATAAAAAGCTCCTTCAGTGCCTCTGGTTTGTGGCCCGGGTTGAGAATCTTAAGCAGTGGCGAGATGACAAATGCACGACAATGACCATTATGCTCAAATATTTTCACCAGTACGGCTATGACTACTATTCCCCAAGGTCATTGTTCTTTGGCATTTCTTATAAGCAGAGTCAGGGCCAGTCAAGAATCTCCAGTGTGGACAATTTCAAACCAAAACTCCCATGACAAACCTAAGATATAAATTGGAAAAAAATCAACAACAAATTTTTCTTCAGAAAATTTTATTTTTTTTTTCTTTTAGGCTAAAAGTAGGATCTTTCTTGGCTTACATCAGGTAGAGAGGGAATCTACATGAAACCCATCACTTCTGAGGATAAAGCCTTGAAACTGAACTTGCTACTTAGAACAACTGAAAAGGGCTTTTTGGTAATTATCACAGGCAAGGGGACTTCAGTCACGCCGTGAGAACTGTGTGCATATGATTTATCTCAATTGTATATTAGAGCGGAGTCAAGACTAATGGCACTCTTAAATCCTCTGGCATTGGCGGACGTGAGAAATTTCCAAGACAGAAGCAGGGAAATTGCACTGAGCCCCTTTCTAGGATCAGAGTTATTGGAGGACAAATTTTCCCTGTATAGATCCCCGAGTTATGGCTCAGAAACCCTCACCAGTCGAGGTTTGGGGATATCATTCGTGGAAATGTGTAGCAGAGATAACACAGAAGGTTTAACACAGACATGAGCAATAGACCCAATGCTCATATATATTCACCTTGTTGACATCCCTGAAAATAACTGTCCAATGCCTTCACCCCGAAGAAGACTCTTATGGGGGAATGGCAACCTGTCCATTGATCCAATCAAGTGATGGGAAGACAGTGACTCATGTTCAGAAGAGTACCAAAATGTATGGCAGGAACTACAGAACAGGTTCCGCATTCTATCACATTTTCATCTATCTACAAATTTGGCAAGGTGCTATCCCTTACAACCTTTTAATGAATGAAAAATGTATGTTTGGAGTTAAGTAACTGGGCAAATATTACATAGGATAGGAAACAGAGCCAGGATCTGAAATGAAATGAAGTCAGACTTCAAACACACACTCATTCAATGTCAACACATTGGCTCCAATCTAGAATTTTGATGGGCTAGTGCAGCTACGGAAGGAATAGGAGAGTCAGCGGGGCCTTCTTTGAACAAAGGCAGGGTAGCTAATTCTCTGCAGGAACTCCAGCAGTTGCAGATGAAAACAAATTAAAAATTAAAAAAAAAAAACTTAGAAGTATGTGATCATGTATCTTCCTAGAGATCCTACAAAAGGGGGTACTGCTAGGCCACCCTGAGACCCAGGAGATTAAAATTAAATGTAATTTTCCCCTTTCTGTGGCTTTGAGAGAAGGAGGAGAAGGAGATGTTATTTTAGTAAAAATAGAAAAAAATTAAGCATTTGTGTCTAAACATTGACTATTAAAATTATAGTTTATCACTTTGAGTACTTGCATTTTTTTTTATTTTTTTAAAAGATTTTATTTATTTATTTGACAGACAGAGATCACAAATAGGCAGAGAGGCAGGCAGAGAGAGAGAGGGAAGCAGGCTCCCCGCTGAGCAGAGAGCTCGATGCGGGGCTCAATCCCAGGACCCTGAGACCATGATCTGAGCCGAAGGCAGAGGCTTAACCCACTGAGCCACCCAGGCGCCCCGAGTACTTGCACTATTGAAGGTGCATACATCACCTACTTTAATCATTACAACAAACTTATGAGATTGTTAAAATCTATTTTACAGGTAGGAAAATGTGACTCAGAGTGGTTGAGTAACTTCCTCCAGAGCAGAGCTTGTAAAGGACTGAGTCAGGATCAAATCCCAAGCCTGCTGACTTCAAAATCAAAAGTTTCTCCTGTGATTACACCAGACTCCCACTCTGACACTGTAAATATTCAATAAATATTCACTGAACAGAAATAAATTTGACAGTGCAGATTTATCAATAATATTTCTCATCAGGCTAATAAGGCACCAAATGAATTTTAAAAATGTTTGTTTAGACTTACTGTGTGCCCTTATGAATACTTCCAGTGCATAAAGAACTTAAAGTTGAGCAAATAGAGCTTGTGCATTAAAAAATTCATTATGTTGTGTAGAGCATAAAACTACACACAGATTACTATGTGATAAAGGACAGGTTCAACCGAGTGCTATAAAGATTCAAAGTAAAGAGTGAACAAAGCTAGTGAAGGGTCAGGGAGGTCTTCACGAGGGTGATGGGCTGGGCTTGAAGAGGAACAACCTGTAGTAGCTTCATTATTGCGTAAAAACACCATTTGCTGGGGTGCCTGGGTGGCTCAGTTGGTTGAACATCTGACTCTTGATTTCAGCTCAGGTCATGATCTCAGAGTCCTGGGTTTGAGCCCCACATCAGGGCCCATGCTCAGTGGGGAGTCTTTTTGAGGATTCTCTCTCTTCCTCTCCCTCTGCCCCTCCCCCCACTGGCTCTCTTTATCTCTCTCAAATAAATAAATATTTTTTTTAAAAAATACCATTTTCCCTCTCTGAAGGTAGATTATACTTCCAGACCCCAGTGACCTCGGGCTTGGTCATGTGACCTGCTTAGGCAATGAGATAGAAAGCAAAAAGTGTCCCTTGGAAGTAGAAGCTTTAAGGGCCAGCATATGGTTCATCATCTTTTCTTTCTACCCGTTGGCTTCTGCCAGACAGATACTACTGTGTCATCCTGGGCCTAGGAGGGAAATCAGTATGAACTGGAGCATCAGTTGAGCTACAATAAGTGAGAGATACAACCTAGGGTAGATTTCAGGGTCATTTGTCACTGCAGCACCACCTAGCCTGCACTGCCTAAAATAGTGCCCAAGGTTAAGTGCAAGGTTACACACCAACTTGACCAGAAAAGGAAGACATTGGAGTGAGAGAAGCAGAAGAAGCAAGGTGGTGATTAAAGAGCATCCATTCATCTCAATCCTGACCTTCTAGAAAAACATGAATGACCGAGCCCATCCACACTTCAATTAAATAAATATCGAGGTGAAAATCGCAGGCAGGTGTATTTTTGAAAACTCTTCAGTTTCTTCTAAAGTGTACCCAAGATTGAGAAGTACTGATATGATCGAGTCCCTTTAGCCCATGAGGAGACAAAGTCCCAGAGGGGAGGACATCCGAGCTGGACAGCGACAAGGTCTCAGTCGCTGTCTTCTGGGATCCAAATTAAGCGTTCAGGCTAGAATGAACCCTAATTACATTTAGAACAATTTTCACTTGGCTTTAGAAAAACTGACATAACCTGGATTAAGGATCTGAATGTGTGATGTGTTGCCCAATCCAAAAGGCAACACTATATGGCATCCACGCCTGTGGCGCCCCCTGGCGTTGTATATACAGAAGACCATATTGGGAATTTAGAAGTGTAGCGGGGACACAGTGGGTTCTGATGAAGCCCATGTAATGACATTCTTACGAAGTTCTTATGTTATTATGGTGTTTAGCATGCTGACGAGGACATGGAAAGTAGTCAATATGTATTTTTTGAATGAAAGACTGAGTAAAGTATGTTTTTAATGCAATTAATAAGCGAATTTTGATAAAAAATACATTGGGAATGAGAAAGATAGAAAGTAGACTGTGAAGATAAGTGTAGATTGTAAAGCTAGAAAGCAGACTGAGAGAAAGTAGACTGGTCTTTGATGCCAACTAGATAGACTGGATTTTATTTTGTACGTGGGGAGCCATTGAATATCTCTGAACAACAGAGTAACATACTCAGGGCAATTATAAGGTTGGCTAAGGGGGTAATGATTTATAGGAGGAGGAAAAGAAGGAGTCAGTCACACCACGACATAAATAATCCAGCCAGGAGCTAGATGGCAGAGCAGGGCTTGGTCAGGAAGAGATGAGCATGAAGAAAGGAAAAGACACAAGAGGGCAGGTGGCTCTGAGGAAGCCAAGCTAAATCACCTCCTAGTGGACACCAAGAACTCTGATTCTTCCGTGCCTTCAGACCATGAGGGCACAAAGGCTCCTCCCTACCCGTTAATAGCTAAGGTGACATCGTCACGCTTGCAGCTCCTAAGATGACTTCAGCCCACGTGTGAAATTGAGAGCAAGCTGGGATGGTTCAGAAATCACTGGGATCCTGGCTGTGGGCCACTCGCACGTGCCTGTCAAGCTTGGGAGCCCGTGCGGGAAGCTAATGGGAAGAGTGGACTATTATCTTATTTTCTAGGCAATTGTATCTGTCTGCCTTTCGTTATTTGCTCAAGGAGCGTTAGGTGCGTGAGGGAGTTGGGGAGGCATTCGTTATCTTTGAGGCCAATTGCTTGAGTCCGTGTTTTCATTTCTGTCAGTTCAAGGCAAAGTCAAGCAAGCTACCATCCCAGACGCATTCTCTCCCCATGCCTCCCACTCATGCCAAGAGACTCCAACAATCCTACATGCACACGCTTGCACAGTCACATAAACTCACATATGCACCTCCTCAAAAACTCGCCCCAACACACTCACTCATATATACCCACACACGTTCACACTCATGTGCCCACTTGTGCAACTCACACTCACACACTTGGGCACAAGTGCACAAACAGGTGCCCGCACACACTCATACACACAATGGCATGCTTACTCACGCACATGCACATGGACTCACTTAAACACCCACTTGCACACACATTCCCTCACACACACACACATAAATGCAACTCACCCACCTTCATACTCTTACACAATCACTTACACACGCTCGCTCACATGCATTCTTGCTCACATCTGCAAACACATTCTTGAACATACACGCCGACACCCAGGCTTCTTTCCCAGGAGGGGGTCTGAGGTGTCTGGGATTTTCCTGCAGAAGATTGTTGAGAACGCCTGTCGTTGAGGCTCGGGACAGCTAGAGACCGAATAATCGACTTTCCTGATGCCCCCTGGCTCCGGCAGACTTGAAGCAAGACCACATTCGTGGAACAAGATTCAGAGATCGGCAGATAGCTACATAAGCTTTGAATTTTGGATTTCACACCGTAGTCAATACAGCCGGGGGGGTGGGGGGTGGAATATCCAAACCCAAAGCTCCTTTTCTGATTCCCTGCTCCAATCTCCATCCGCACCAGCGCCCGCCTCCCAGGGGGACATGCTGCCAGGGAGGTGATTAAAACCAGCTTCTATCTAATTGAAAAATAACTGCCCTACCTTTCCTTCCAAATATGTTTGTAAATTCCTTTTAATTAAATTTCCCCCCTCAAGGAAAGACTGCTGGGTTGCTCCTGGCGGGGGGTGGGGGTGGGGGTGAGGATCAGTGGCATGTGGCCAGCAGCTTCCAGACCATTCTGCTCTGATAAGGACCAACTTCTTGTTGTCCAGGTGGGTGACAACTTAGGGGTGGGACCACGGTGACCCAAGTGCTCAAGGCCATTCTCACTCCTTTTTCAGCCTTTAGAAATACATTGCTGTTAATTCCAAAAAAAACAAAAACAAAAACAAAAAAAAACAAAACAAAACTAGGAGATGCCCAGGCTAACTGGCTTGCAATGTAACCCCAAAACTTCTTGTTTGGGGTCAAGGCACACAACTTACATTTACACAGGGGCGTAGTCCTTGCGTGGTCAGGACTTTTTCCTAAGCACCCATTCTTCCTGGCCAAGCGACACATCACTGCTCACCACTCTACACTCCAGGAACCAAAACCCATGTATTACTGGGGGATACTCTGGCAGAAACACACTAGAGGTGTCCAAACAGGCTGTGTGACCACTTTGCAATCAGAGATTTGCCTTTGAGGCTAGTCTCTGTATCTTACATTTTTGTTTGTTTTTTTTATTATATTCGTATATTTATAAATGCTGAACTCTGTTTCCCCAAAGAATCTCTGGCCTTTTTATATATAAATGGGTTAAACAGAAGGGGGGAAAGGCAACTAAAAGAAAGGAGAAAGCAAAGATCCTAGGCGCGAGGGCTAAAACATTGCAATAACGACCCACTGTTAGTTGTTCTGGTCTACCTAGCAGCCTGGCAGGAAAGGGAGGAACTCTGACTTGCAAGAAAAATGTTTTTTGTCATTTTTTTTCTGAGCATAAATTCTTAGAAGATCTGACCCAAGAAGACAGCCGGATGGCCAACAAGCATATGAAAAGATGCTCCACATCACCCATCATCAAGGAAATGCGTATCAAAGCTACAATGAGATATCACCTCACACCGGTCAGAATGGCGAAAATCAAAAACACAAGTGACAACAGGTGCCGGCGAAGATGTGGAGAAAAAGGAACCCTCGTGCACTGTTGGTGGGACTGCAAACCGGTGCAGCCCCTGTGGAAAACAGGGCGGAGGTTCCTCAAAAAAGTTAAATATAGAACTACCTTACGACCCAGCAATTTCACCACTAGGATACAAAAAGAGTGACTCGAAGGGGTAGAGGCGCCCCTGTGTTCCTAGCAGCGTTATCTACAGTAGCCAAGATAGGGACGCAGCCTAAGCGTCCACTGACTGATGGATGGGTAGAGAACGTGCGGTATAGATACACGATGGAATATTATTCAGCCTTTGACAGGAATGAAATCTGGCCATTTGCAATGACATGGAGGGAGCCGGTGAGTATAATGCTCAGTGAAATAAGTCCGTCAGAGAAAGACAAATACCACCTGATTTCACACCTACATGGGATTTAAGAAACAAAACAAGTGACCAAAGGAAAAAGAGACAAACCAAAAAACAGACTCTTAACTATAGAGAACCAACTGCTGGTTACTGGGGCAGTGGGTGGGGGTGAGTGGAGGGGGGATGGGTGAAATAGAGGAAGGGGATTAAGAATACACTTATCTTGGGGCACCTGGGTGGCTCAGTGGGTTAAAGCCTCTGCCTTCGGCTCAGGTCATGATCCCAGGGTCCTGGGATCGAGCACCGCCGCCTTGGGCTCCCTGCTCAGCAGGGAGCCTGCATCCTCCTCTCTCTCTCTGCCTGCCTCTCTGCCTACTTGTGATCTCTGTCTGTCAGATAAATAAATAAAATCTTAAAAAAAAAAAAAAAAGAATACACTTATCTTGATGAACACTGAGTAATATATAGAATTGCTGAACCACTAGTCTGGACACTTGAAACTAATCACTGTATGTTAACTATACTAGAATTCAAGTTAAAAACAGCAAAAAAAAAAAAATCTGATCTGAAAAATTCTGTAGAAGCTATTGATAAACATATTGGATAAAGCCCTCGATGATGATTTTTATGTCATCCCTAACTGTGCTGGTCCAAATGCTCGGATTGGATTGGATTGGATGCTTGGATATTTTCCTTTATTCTTTTGTCAAATGATGCTTAGAAACCCACACCCAGGTTACCGATACATAGTAAATGAAATAATCCCTAAGATGGCACTTCATCTACAGTCAACCCGCAATGACGAGGAAGAGGTGTGAGCGCTCGTTCACATTTTATTACCGACTTCAAGATGGCAGAGGACCCAGACCTCTACTGGGCGTCCAGATTTCCTTCCTCCCTGCTCCAGGTGGGGCAGCGCACCTCTCCTGGCAGGACACAGTTCTAGGAGGTGACACAGCTTTCCGGAACGGCAGAGCAGGGGCTGAGCAGGGCCATCGGACTCCTCAAGGGCTGAGTCTCTGTGGCCATGTGACTGGTGCCCCTCTACCCCAACAAGGAGCTCTCTGGCTCTTTTGCAAGGCAGTCAGCCTGGGCCTCTCCTCATCTTCATGAGTTAATCTCATTAGCCGTGCATTTCTAGAAGCTGCAAAGGGAGCAAGAGTGACCCCGACTCTGCTCTTGCAGCTGTGAGCCTTTCTGGTACATTCTCCAGACACTTCAGTTTTCCTGGACCTGAGCCTCAGCCCCGTAATCCAGGGCAAGTCTCTCACCCACGGTACATCGCTGGGCTCTCGCACCACACCCTTTGGGGAGAGCTCCCGCCAGGATCGAGGCCCAGTTCCGCTGGTAATTGTGCTACAAATTGCTGTGAGTATTGAAGCTCCCCGGCCGGACTTGATGGCTCACCACCCCTGCCCTCCCTCTGGGCCAATCAGAATCTGCCCGGAGGGCGGCTGGAAGGGGGCCAGAGGCCGTGGGCTATGTGGTGGGTGTTTAAAAAAAAAAACAAAAACAAAACAAACAAAAAAAAAAAACAGTGTTTTTTTTGTGTGTGTTATGTGTTCTTTGGAGATCTGTGATTTATGGTCATAAGCAGGTGTGTGCAAGGGAGCAACGGAGGCATTAAGTGTCTCTGACTCTGCCTGCAGGGACGGGGCTGGGACAGTAAGCCGAGCTCCCCACTCGCAGAGATGCACTGTCACAGCCCCTGGGAGGAGAAGGCCCTGGACCGACCCCCCCCCCCCCCCCCGGCCTTTTGCAATGCACAAAGGCCTTCCCCCAGACTGTTTCTAGAGCTTTGCAGGAGCGAAAGTTCACAATGACACTTTGTCTTGGCCTTGAACGTTAAGGAGCTAAACAGGGTCGCGTACCCGCCAGTTGAGCAAAGCAGCCTCCTGGTTCTAGAAACAGCAGGTCTGTGCCTGAGGTCAGCCGGGACCCCCCACCCCCACCCCCAACCAGGGGGATCCACGTGGACTCCCGAAGCACAGAGAGATAGTCTCTGTGTCCCAGGGCGGCCATCTGGAACGCTCAGGGATTCCATCCCAGAAGGAAATGAGTAATATCCCTGATTTAGGGATTAGTGTATTATTAAAATAGCTGCCACGAAGACACAGCGGTTGCAACACGGCTTTGGGCTCAGACAGGGGAGCCTGGGGGCCCCGGCTCGGCGTGGGCTTTGCTGACTCATCGTGTGGCTTTTGACAACTTAACAAACCTCCTCCAAGCCTCAGTTTCCCTCTCTGTACCAGAGGAATTAGAATAACCTCCTCACAAGCTTATCATAAAAATTAATGACATATATATATATATATATATATATTTTTTTTTTTTTTTAGTTGCTCAACTGAGAGTCTGACCCTTCCAGATGCTCAGCAAGTGGCAGCTACTCACGAAGCATCCATGATGTTTAAAGTATTTTCCAAACAGCATCTCAAACGCTCTCATCTATTTCTTCCAGTGATTGCCTTCAACCCCGCTCTTCTGTATCTCTTGATAAAGCAGCAGCACCATGCGGGTCAGATCACAGGACTTCCTCTCACCCGCAGTTTTCAGCCTGGTGGCCGTCCAGGAGGTAAGGCCTCATCCTGTCCGGTGTGACGTGGCTGTCTCCTCCCCTCTCCTCCCCTGGGGTTTGCCTCTTCTTCATCTGCCGTTTCCCTTGACGTCCCCTGCCTCGTCGGGGCCTCGCAGCTGTGGAAGGAGAGAGATGTTTCCCAAGAATTTTCTGGAACCCAGTTGGCGTCAGGTGGGCCTGCCGTCTTCCACAGCCAAACGAGCCCCCGGCCAGGAAGTGCCTCGTTCCCTAATCTTTCAGATACCTCTACTTTCTAATCCTCACTTGACTTGGAGTGGAGAAAGCCCACTTCTCCTCAGGAAAACTGGAACAGAGTCCATAGGATCCCAAGAACTTCGGACTCTAGTGGTGTCCAGCCCAGTGTGCTTTGCAGAGACTGCCTGGGGGAGGGTGGTAGCTGCAGGGGAGCAGGCCCGATGGGCCTTCAGCCAGGACGTTGTGGCCCACTGTTGAGGGCCTTTGGAGGATCCCTCCAGCATTCTAGAACAAGGTTCTCAAACAGTAGCATGCTCCTGGTTGGTGGTGGGCTAGTCCAAACAGGGATGACCGGGCCCCACCCCCAGAATCTCTGATCCCATCTGGGAAAGAGAGTATCTGCACGTCTAACAAATTCTAGGTGTGGCTGATGCTGAGGTACTCACTAATCCAGAAAACATAAATTTTTTTCAATGATGAAAAATTTGAATTTTGGAGAGTTTGAATTACTGGTCCAGAGTTAAACAACTAGTAAGCAGAAAGTGAGGTCTACAAACAGATTGGCCTGGCTTGAAACCCGTGGCCTTGCTACTCTAGTGTGTGTTGTCATGGATGAAGAGGGATTCCAGCAGGAGGCAGAGTGTAACTCACTTTTTCAGGCTGTAGAGACCTCAGCTGGGTGAATCAGAACCACATTGGGGCACGTCTGTTTCTTCCTTGGGAATTTTGTAGAGGTGGATGGAAAGACTTCTTTTGTACCTGGACTGGAATGTGGAAAACTCAGGAGCTCTTGGCCAAACTTTTCTGTCTTGTGGATCTATGTGTAGAGGCCTCTGCTGCGGCCAGAGAGGCATGGCCCTGTACTGTGGACAAAGGTCACAAAAACCTGTAGGGCTCCCCACCCCCGCCGCCCCCAGGTCTGACTCCAGTCCATAGGCCACACAGCCTCTCTGCTCTTGGTTGCTATGAAATGGCCTAATGACCTTCTAGTAACCTCTTTGCCCCATGGAGCGCCCCCCCCCCCAACTGTGCCTTCACGCTTTCTCTTAAGCTGCCTCAAATGAGGTCTTCTATTATATGTCACAAATAGTTCCTTTGTAATATATATTGTGCACATATTCTACCGATCTTCATGGATCAGCATTCTGTTGGAAGGATCTGTCCTCTCACAGCAAAATCACAATGACCGTTTTATTGGTTATTTTTGGCAGAGAGGACCATGGTCGCCATGATGCGTGCTAACACCATTTTTATTTACTTGTGGCCTCTCATCCTTGGAAGGAGTGATGAGCACGTATAAGCGTGTGTGGGGGAGGAACGGGGAGGGCTCTCAGTGTTGTGCAGAGACGCACACACACACACACACACACACATACACACACGGACCGATCTTAGATCCGTGCCCTCCTCAGAGCCTGGCCCTCCTTGTTGCCAGGAGCCTGCATCCCAGTCTGCCAGCGGGTGCGTCCCCTCCATGTGCCCTAGACGACTGAGTTGTGAGGTCTTTTAAGGGTAATTTAGCTGTACATAGAAGTGCTGATTTATTCTTTTTTTCCTCCCCCAGATAATGGACGCTGTACCTCAGTGTTCCTGGACTGGTGACAGGGCTGCGGGCCCCCTGAGATTCCTCACCCCGCCCTCTCAGGCTGTGTCCTGAAACATCTTTGCACACAGCTCCTGAACTCGGCTGCCGGGGTGCTCCCTCGCCATTTCTCCTAATTCCCCTCCAGTCTTGCTCAATCAGCCTGAGAGGAGAACCAGGGGTACCCAAGGCCAGCACAAGCGGGTCAAGTTTAGATTCGAGTAGGGGGATGGACCGGGAGGGCCGCCTGTCCCGGAGCGGTAGATATGGTGTAATGAGTCATGAGTCGCTGAGTGTGAGAGGAAGAAAAGTCAAGCAGCTGGAGCTGTAACGACGCCACCAAACATGGCTGTGTGGGACTCTATCTTGCACAACTCCAGGGGGCGTTCTAGACTGTGGTATGAATGACACTCCCCACGTTACACGACGTGTTACTTCTGATCTAAGTAGTTCCATCAAATTTATTCCTATGTCCCTGCTTAAAAAAAAAAAATAGAAGTTTTAAAAGAAATGATTAATCACAAATGTTTCCATTTTATGAGAAGCCAACAAGGATGAAGGCGTGGGTGGGACGATATTACTGAAAGAGCCAATGGTGTGTTGGAACGCGCTTATTCTGGTTTGTAAGAGCCGATTCTTAGTACTACTAGCCACTGATTTTGTACTGCTAGCTCGAACCCAACCGTGGTAGATTATTTACAGAAACTGGCCAGCTCTGTAAATCAGGGTCCTCTCATTACCCCTCTTCGAGAACCGGCTGTTTAACATTGAACAGACCACCCCTGGGCATTAGCCACCTCTGGCCCTAGGTTCTCAGTTTCTATCACGATTAGGATTACTTAAAAATATCTTTATTTTCATATTTGCTCTCTCTCTCTCTCTCTCTTTTTTTTTAAAGATTTTATTTATTTGTTTGACAGGCAGAGATCACAAGTAGGCAGAGAGGCAGGCAGAGAGAGAGGGGGAAGCAGGCTCCCTGTTGAGGAAAGAGCCTGATGCGGGGCTCGATCCCAGGACCCTGAGATCATGACCTGAGCCGAAGGCAGGGACTTTAACCCACTGAGCCACCCAGGCGCCTCTCATATTTGTTCTCTTAAAAGGAATCGTTGCTTGGTACACTTCATAAAAGCTGCCTTCATCCTACCCCAGCCCCACCTGAGACAGTCCTACCTGAGAACCAGCCCTGTAGCATTTTTCATTTTTAGTTGATGAATGACTAAGGCAGCCCCTTAAATCCTCTGTCTACGTTAAACACATTACTACCAGGTGACATTTGACAGATAGACGATATTCTAGACATGCTTTCAGGGGAAGGGTCATTGCGTAATCCTTTAAGTTTTTACAATGGGCTGAAACTTTGTAAATCTGAAAAAGTTGATCCATGAAGATTTCAACTCAGCTTTTCTAAAAATTCTAAATTTTCTAAATTCTAAATTTAAAATTTTCTAAATTCTAAAATTTCTTGAAACTTATCTAAAGATGGAAGTGTGTGACTTGTGTTTCAGAACCGCTAAAGAGCCACTGATTCTGGTGATATTTGGTCCACATTAGTTGTAAGAAAGTACCTTGATTTTTTTTTTAATTCATAAACTAAGATCTCTTTCTATTTAGTATGAAAAATTTCCGCCAGAGGAACCCATAAGAGACTCTGACCCCTGCTACTGGATTTAGATCTCATGTTTGTCTCACTTCAGTGTCCATATGGTAAGCCATAATTCTATTGGTAAAAAGCATTAACAAAGCACAAGTATTAAAGAGTTAGTTTATACTACTTGCCTTTCAGATGCTTTTTTAAATTTTTTAATTTTTTTTCTGGCATACTTTTATAAAACTTTATTAATTATGTCATGAAAATGCATACTTTTTTATTATGTTCAGTTCGCCAGTGTATGGCACATAATTAGTTTTTGATGTAGTGTTCAGTGATTCACTGGTTGCGTGTAACACCCAGTCCTTATCACAACACATGTCCTCCTTAGTACCTATCACCCTGTTACCCCATTCCCCAACCCCCTCACCTCTAAAACCCTCAGTTTGTTTCTCAGGGTTCATGGTCTCTCATGGTTTGTCTCTCCCTCTGATTTTCACCCTTCAGGTTTTTCTCCCTTCTTCTATAGTCCTCTGGGCTATGTCCCTATGTTCCACGTATGAGTGAAATCATATAATTGTCTTTCTCTGCTTGACTTACTTCACTCAGCATAATCCCCTCCATTTCCATCCATGTCAGTGCCAATGGTGGGTATTCATCCTTTCTGATGGCTGAATAATATTCCATTGTATATATGGACCACATCTTTATCCATTCGTCTGTGGAAGGGCATCATTTGCTTTTTAAAAAAGAAGACAATAGTTTAAAACTTTTCATAACACCAAGCATAGGGAAAATAAGGAGGTATTTCCAACGATCTGTTCCAATGTCCTTCAGCGTTGGGTCAAAAATGTGTACAGTTCACAGAACGAAGAGGGAAATTTCCAGAACAATATATTTTGTCCAGCTTTTCTTTTCCACTTACAAATGCTTTTAAGTTAGATTATAAGACACTATTTAAAATAGTTCCTGTGAGTCAGACAATAGAGTCAACGAGGCGTTTCTCCATGCCAGAATAACCATTTCATCTGTTGTGTGTATTATTTGCCAGGCACCATCCTTCACATTCACACACATTCCTTTGCTTCATTTCTGCAGAAAGGCTGGGAGGGCAGCGGTGGCTGAGTTCACAGTAAGTAGCTTTGGTAACTTGTGCTCTTTCCATAATATATGTTTATGTCACTTCTCTAAGTCATATCATGACCCCATGCCGCTGAATAATTATAAAAGGTACTAGATCGATACAGTCCCAAAGTAGAAGAGAAACAGAAATAGATCCTTGATATCAAAAGCAAAACAAACTTTGATCTTCAGGGAGAACTGAATGTTTCACTTGGGGAACTAGAAACATCCAGTTCTTTTTTTAGTTTGTAAGAGCTGAGCCATCTACTGGCTGCGTTTTCTAGCAACTGCCTTCAGGAGTGAGCAAGAAAAGAACAACGGAGCACACAGCATCGATCCCACTCCGTAGGAACTCCCTGGGGAAGAACAGTCTTGGCCTATGTGCACCTGCTGAAGAAAGAGAGAAACTCATTCTTCATGAAGCAGCCATCGCTGGGGCTCTTGAGGTATCTGGAAATATAACAAACACAGCAATCAATGAAAAATGTGTTTGGATTTAACTGTCAAACTCACCAAAGATGAAAAAAATCGTATGCCTTCAGGAATAACAATATCTGAATCATAGAGTGTACATCTGTCAGATGTTCTTTCCCAAATGACCTGACTAATCCAAGTGTATCTCTGCTTACAAGTACAAAGCCAAGCCAAGTAAAAAGCCTATTAGGAAAAGAGAATAATTTTGCTGTCAAAAATTCATGCTCTGCAAATCTCTTAGATTCCAGGTACAAAGTAATAAAAGTGAGATTCTGCTTCTACTACCTTTGAAGGGATTATGAAACACGCAAAACCTCTCAGGATTTCATGTTGTGAGAGATACTTTGAAAAGGGAGGAGTGTTAGGTGCTCCTGGGTCTCTCCCCAGGAAGGCAGGTGGCCCCTGGTGGCAAGGAGTTAGCTTAATATAATCACAGATTCCTTTTCTGCTTTACTTCAGACGCCTCCAGTTTCGTGCACAACTTTTATCTGTGTTTGTAAACGTACAAAATTAAGAAACAGCCAACACGGGGAAAAGTGGAGAATGATAACATGTTAGAGCAAGAGACGTTGTTTCAGCCAATCCAGGGTTAGCCCTTCCTTAACATCAGGTTCATGGATGAGCCCAGCTCACAGAACTGAGTGGTAGTAGTAGCTCTAGATTTTAGGTTCCGTCCTTTGCAGAAAGTCCGTCAGAATTTTGACAGCAATAGCCAAAGAGGCAAGCTGATTAGGCCAATCAGCAAAAGTTACATTCTTTCTTTTTTCTTCTTTTTAAACTTTTTTGTTACTCATAAGATATACCTTCCCTTAACACTGAAGAGAAAAGGTCAAAATTCAGAGTTATTTGCTAAGTGAAGCTAAAAGGCCCAAGCTGCCTTCTACAATCCAGTTTGATCCTCAGAATAGGACTAAAGCTTTAGTTGTAATGAACATGAAATCTAATGAAACATGAGTACAACTGGGAAACCTACACGATCATAAACATCTTTAAATGTAATCAGGCTTCTAAAGGTAATATACCAAATTCGGTAAGAGAAGTGAAGTTCACAGCTCCGAGGTTCTTAACTAACGAACATTTTTTTAAGACCTTTTCCTCAGTTCTCACACGTCCCAAGATTGAAAAGACAGATTTGCTGCGCCAATGACTTGAACATTTCTGCATGTTTCCGGGCCTGTGTGGAAAGTACTGAAGTGTACCTTTACAACGGAAAACACAGCATCAGGGGTGTGGCAGAACTTTATAGCTAATTTGTCCTGCTACATGTTTATACGGAGAAGTTCTATAAAAACTGGTCACGAAAGGGGCTCCTGGCTAAAAAGAAAAAGAGAAGTGCAGATACAGATCTTGCCGATGTGATGGAACTAAGATAATTATGTAGCTAAAAGGGAATGCCTCCTTCCTAAGAGCTCCAAAGCAAGGACTATAAATAACAGTGCATTTTTCTCTCCTACACCTTTTACCAAATGCCCGGTGAAGTTCCAGCCGAGTGAGATGGCCGTACATCTGTTCCGTTCTTCATCTAAAATGAATGATGTATCTGTTTATTTTTCAGTATGATTCCTCGCAAAATTCCAATACGGGGGGACGGAATCACTGAGGGTGAATTCTAACAATTATGCTTTCCTCTCTCTGCTGCAAAAATTCAGGTCACTGAAACCACGCGACGTACGTGTGTTTTTCCTTAAGGTGAGAGTCTGCGAGGGGGCAGCCCAGAGAAAAACCCAGAACTCCACCTGCCTCAAAGACCCTGTGTTCCTTCCATATATTCTGGATTTTATTGCTGTTGCATTAACTCTTCGTTGTAAAGTTTGTAGCGACTGGCCAGGCACGGATCATTTGGCTTATACGGACAAAAGGTCCTTGTCCAGAGGAGGGGATAATGGGTGGGGTGCATAACAGGTGGGGTGGTGCACCCCTCCACCCCATGCCCATGTTCTAGTTCTGACTCCAGGTGCTGAAAAATCATAGCAGATGGTAGAGTGCCCCCCAAAGGCTTTGAGGACTGGGAGCCGGCCCTACCTGGGTCCTTCCTGCCCCCCAGGCATCTTTTTCCCATGACATTTGGGGTTTGCAGAGCACTTGGATATTAGTGACGAGATTCGATGTTCCCTGTGAGGACCCACACTGGGGGATCCCGCTAAGGCTTTCCTCCCCCACCATCCCCCTCCCCTCCCTGAAGCCCTCATACAAAGCCTCAAGGGGTCTTCCCTCGTTCAGAGCCACTCCCCTTTAAGGTCACTTGACCCTCTTCGTCTGATCTGACTCTCAGCAACCTGCTCAATCCTGATGACTGTTTGGGAGTCTCTTGAGTTTTTACTCTCGGTTCCTGTCCCAGGTGGGGTTCTCCGGGCACAGCCACGGAGACGGTTAGGTGTGAGAAAGGTTTATTAGGGAACAACAGCTGTGAAAGCAAAAGGGGCAGACCCAGGATGGAGCGCTGGGAGAGGTCCCAGCACCACACACAGCACAGCACGTGGGCATCTCCACGTCAAGAGTGCCCACCCGGAGTGTTCCGGGAGGGTAGAAAATGGCCAGCCCCTCACCTTACTCGGTGGCTGGCTTACTCTTTGGCCGAGGGCCACCCAAGAGGGGTCTGCCCTGCGGCTGCAGTTTTGACTAGCTCCGTCAGGGGCCAGGTCCTTGGTTGGGGCCACCCTGAGAATCACAAGATAGCATCTGTCAGGCCCTCACTCTCTCCCGGCCAGAGGCCTTCAGCGGGATCAGGGCGGGAGGCGGCTTCTTTGCACGTCGGCTTCCGCTCTCAGACTCTTGGTAAGTGCTCTTCTTTCTAGAAAGTCACTTTTCACTGAGATCTGACAGAATCTTGCCGGTGAACACAGATACAGAATGAGGCAGCTCAGGCTTCAGAGAACTGTCTCTGCCCAAAATGAAAAGTTGAAGAGCAGTAACGTGACGTGACAGGTCCCCAGCCAGACAACTCGTAGGGGACAGAGGCAGGATAAAACAAGGATAAAGCAGCAGAATGACGGCACACTTCCCTTCATAAAACAATATTTGCTGACTCTGATTAAGGCTGTTGGCAACGTGCCTGGCTTGGGCCACAAGCCTCCTACATGGCAAGTTACCTACTCCTTCCTCACAGTCCCAGCGAGACATTATCATACTCTCCATTTTACTGACTGGAACACTGGGTCTTCAGAAGGCAAGAGATCTGTCCCAAAGCACACAGCCAGTAGTGGCAGAAGCAGGACCGGACCGGGTGTGAGGCCAGCGCCCACCCTCTGTACCGCCATCTTGCTCCCCCTCACCATGGCCGTCACAGAGGCAGACTCACGCGTCTCAAATGTCAGCGCCCAGTTCCTCTGACATGATTTCCCAAAGTGCGTTCTTTTGGCTGCTGTCAAATGTAACATGTAGTGGGATAGCGGCTCAGAAAACTGTCCATAGCGTACAAATACTTCATGAAGGAAAATGGGCGTTTTCCATTGTTAGGAAGATAACTCTGGGAAACACCCCTCAAGATTCCAGAAAAGGCCCCCTTTTAAATTTTTCTCCAAACGAATGAACAAAACATGACAAAAAAGAAGCAAAATATGTTAGAGATTTTTAAAGCACCAAACACTGCTTGGTGTGGGGTTTTGCCAGTTTCCTAGAATAGGTTATTCTGGAAAAAATGATAAAATACTCTTAGCTCTAAATACATGGGACTTTCCTCAACTTTGCAAACCAAGATTGGCTTCTCAAGTTGAAAGCTTGACATGTCTGAGACCTTAATCAATTTTTATTGATTGAACATTAACAGTTCTTCAAGTGTTATGTTTCACATCAACTGGGAAACCCATCCAATAATCATATTTATTAAAAACTTTTAATAAACTCAACATGGGGTGGAAATGATTGAGGGACTGGAAAGGTGTTAAGGCCATATCAGCCACATCCACAGAAAAGATCTGTGTTTTTTTCAAGCTTGGTTTCACAGAAAAACAACAAGAAAGGAGCCCTTGCCAACCATTTCTAAGAAATCAACTCAAACTATGAAAAACAGAGTGGACTTGGCTGGGATTCATTTTATAAGCCCTATCAGAAGATGAAAGCTTGGAAAGAAGGGACCACTGCGGGGAAATATAAACTGTAGCATTATCAAAAGGGAACACCACTGCTTACTTTCAGTTAAAATCTAAAACACACACTATTATATCTCAGAAGACTTTAAAAGATTAAGTATGTGTTTTAGGCTTCAAGAAATAATTACGATTGTTTAAAATGAAAAGAATCCTCCTTTTTGTCCTTTTTATTAACTTTCTAATACGGAGTATTTATTTCTAAGAGTAACAATTCACAAATTCCCTTCAAGGGATCATTTCTGTCCACACATTCAATTCTCTTAAATTTGGTGAGATTAGACAGGGTGAAAAGAGCCCTTCCTCCCCCCAAAAAAGGCAAAAATCTGCAGGTGGACCACACACCAAAACCACAGCAATGCCTAACAATACACAACGCTATTACAGCAAAGGGTTCACGCGTGCCAAAGCGGGGAAAGCCTTGTCTCTGAGGCACGTAGATTTCTGATGTCCCTGTTCTGGCCTCGGATGACCCCAGCACATGCTCCTCCCTGTTTTAGGCACAATTCTAATAAACTTGGTCATCTGATCCCTACTTGGAGACACTCCTCCAGCCCCTTCCCTTGCTGTCGAAGCCTCAGTCCGTCCCTAAGCACTTGGCAATGGAGAGCTGCGTAACTGTTAATCGGTGCTGTGCAGTGGGGTGGGAACACGCAGAGGCTTGGACTTATGTCCGATTTAGCTCTACATCGCCTGCACAGAACTCTGTCTCTTGTACATATAGATGATCAAGTGTTCAATGAACCTTTGTTGAGTGATGGAGCTGGTGAGAGAGTAAATAGAAAATTGCTTCAAAAGCCGGAGGGGGATGGCCACCTGGGTGGCTCAGTGGGTTAAGCCTCTGCCTTTAGCTCAGGTCATGATTCCAGCGTCCTGGGATCGAGCCCCACATTGAGCTCCCTGCTCAGCTGGGAGTCGTCTGCTTCTTCCTCTGCCTCTGTCGTTACCCCTCCTATCTCTCTCTCTCTCTCTCCCTTCCTCCCTCACTCTCTTTCAAATAAATAAATAATCTTTTTAAAAAATAAAAAAGAGGGGTGCCTGGGTGGCTTAGTAGTTAGGCATCTGCCTTCGGCTTGGGTCATGATCCTGGAGTCCTGGGATCGAGTCCCGCACTGGGCTCCCTGCTCCGAGGGAAGCCTGCTTCTCCCTCTCCCACTCCCTCTGCTGTGGTCCCTGACTCACTGTGTCTCTCTCTGTCAAATAAATAAAAAAAATCTTTAAAAGAAAAAAGAAACCTGGAGGGAAGGAGATCATGAAGTCATCAGTAAATGAAAAAGGAAGGGGAAAGCCATTGAAAATGTGGACAGAGACTGCCAAAGGGGTGTCATGGGGGAGACACCAAGGGCCTGGCAGCTCCGGCACTCACCCTCCCCCTGTTCTGAGACAATCACGAAGCTTCTCTGGGGCTCTTTTCCTCACCTATAAAGTTAAGATGCTAATGTCTACCTTGCTGGGACATCATAGGAATTAGAAATGTTTTGAATAAAACAACATATGTTCTCATGGATATGTGCTTGACTGGCTCTAATTTTTTTTTTTTTACATAACTGTAGTCTTTTTTTTTTTAACATATCTATTTAGAGATTTCATTTTTTTTTTAGATTTTATTTATTTATTTGACAAAGAGAGACACAATGAGAGAGGGAACACAAACAGGGGGTGTGAGAGACAGAGCCCGATGTGGGGCTCGATCCCAGGACCCTGGGATCATGACCTGAGCCAAAGGCAGATGCTTAACTATTGAGCCACCCAGGCACCCCTATTTCGAAATTTTAAAAGCAGGTAGTTATAAACTGAAAAGCAAATCTCTAACTCATACGTCATCCCAACACTGAAAGGTAAGCGAGAATTTGGGCATTTTTCCTTCTAGTGCTGTGTTCTTCCCTGTCTCTTATCTGTTTGTAATCGTAAATAGGGATACGATGTATACTAACCCTTTAGGACCCAGCTGCATATATTTTGAACATCTTTTCACATTATGACATGACCTTCTAGTCATTATTGTTTAAGGATCCACTCCATTACATTGTTGTGATATAATTTAGCTAAATAACTTCATGTTTAGGTCATTTTTACTTTTCAATTATTATAAATAAAGCTGAGATAACTACTCTTACAGTTATTAGTATTATTTTTAATCATCATTGGCTAAGTCTCTTTTGCATTAGGTAGATAGCTAAGCCACTGAATCCATCCCCGTTATATATTTAGTATAAAGTTCATACACATAATAACAATCTGGATTATTACATTTATTTGGTTTACTCATTCCTTCCTCCTTTGCAAGGCACTAGAGATCCAAAGATGAATAATTTAGTCAATCCTCACATGACACTCTTTTGTCAGTAAAGGGAAAGCATACACTTCAAAGAGCTTTCTATTTAAAAATAGGAAAATAAAAACAATCACATGTCTTTCAATCCTGATAGGACAAAAGGAGACATCACAGTAACCATGAACATTCAACATGGTAGGGTACTTGCATTATTAAAAGAAATCATCATGGGGAACCTGGGTGGCTCAGGGGGTTAAAGCCTCTGCCTTCGGCTCAGGTCATGATCCCAGGGTTCTGGGATCGAGCCCCGCATTGGGCTCTCTGCTCAGCAGGGAGCCTGCTTCCTCCTCTCTCTGCCTGCCTCTCTGCCTACTTGTGATCTCTGTCTGTCAAATAAATAAATAAAATCTTTAAAAAAAATTTTTTTTAAAGAAATCATCATGACCTAATGCTATGGAGAGTAAAAATTCTGAGCATTCTACTTTGAACAAATTTTATCACTCACTGCAATTGGGTTTGCACTTTCATTGTATCTGGTTGATAGCTTTGTTCAGTCTTCCTGGACCACGCTTGCGACAACCAGGTTATCCTAACTTCCTGCATGTTAAAACCTGAGTGTCATGGCTCCATGATTAACACTTCTCACTTTCATCTTTTAAGAATAATTTTAGCTATTTATTTGCATATAAATAAGAGTTGAAAGGAGTGTTTCAGACACTCTGCATGTTTTCTGTAAAAAGAGCCATTTTCTTTTTTTTCAAGATTCAACAAAACAAATTGCCAATCTGTGCTCACCAGACATGCATAACTTTATTCAGGAAAGAATTTGCATACGGCATATTTTGCACCTAAGTGAAACCAAGATCTGTGGTACCTACTATAGACTGTGAGTGTACAAACAATGGCAGGCATCACCTGACTCATTCACTCTGAAACATCTTTCTCTTTGTTTTTTAATGCTGTAAGGGACTAGGAGTGCATTCTTTTCCAGATCCTATCTACAAGGTATAGGAGATGCCATATCCTTGAAAGAAGACTGGGAGCATATGGAAATCTGCTTCGTGTACATTTCTCAAATATTAAAGTTTGATACAGCCAATGAATGTTTCCTTACATTCAGGTAAAATGCTAATGCAAATAGAGCTTTGAGACAAGTCTGAGAACATTTGCCCACCATAACTCCCATCAGATTATCATTTCTGAGAGTCTTAAATAAGCAGATGGCAGAATAAATAGTGAGCAAAATAGAAGACAGGTCAATAGGGATTATCCAACCTGAAAAGCAGAAAGTGAAAAGGAGAGAAAGAAAAAAGAATGATACAGTAATCTAGTGTGAAGCTTAAGGTCACCCTTTCTAACAAGCTCTGTGGGGAAACTGATGCTACTGGCCACTGGTCACTTGAGTAGTTGGGCTCTGTGTTCAATTTACTTTTGGACTATCTGTTTAAAAAAAAAATGTGCAAGCAGATAAATAATGCAAAGCATGGCAAAGGAAGCATATCCAAATTCTTAAGCAGTTCAAACTATTTTCAAATATTTTTAGAGCACCCATGTATATTCTAACAATAGTATTTGGGTGTAATTTTAAAACAATTTTTATTTTTATTTATTTATTTTTTTAAAAGATTTTTATTTATTTATTTGACAGACAGTGATCACAAGTAGGCAGAGAGGCAGACAGAGAGAGAGAGAGAGGGAAGCAGGCTCTCTGTGGAGCAGAGAGCCTGATGTGGGACTCGATCCCAGGACTCTGAGATCATGACCTGAGCCGAAGGCAGCAGCTTAACCCACTGAGCCACCCAGGCGCCCCCTTAAAACAATTTTTAAAAACATACTTAGTGGACTCTCTCTTTGGTTAAAGGGATGAATAGATTCCATTTTCCTGTAATAGTAAATTTCTCTTTCAATACATTTATAATTGACATCTTTCCTAATTCAGCCTGACTTTCCCATCTTAATCTGAAGAGCTGATGTCTTATTGTGCTTCTAATTGGATTCATCTTAGCTTCCTCTTCTTACAAGGTGAATTAATCAGCCCCATTGAGATAACAGTGATCAAAATTCCATGACACCTGCAAATGAGCACTCGGCATCTGGCCAAAGGATGTCATAAATATAACGAATCATTACCCATAAACAAGAGCTCATTTAGTCACTTTGACCAATGCCATGTGCTGACTTGGGCTTGTCTAATGCAGAGAGGCAGAAGGCAAGCATAAAGGAGGTCACCCGCAAAGATTACTATCAGCAGTTTGCCTGTCAAGAAATAAACTGACTGAAAATTAACTAACTCTCTCCTTCTGATTTATTACCTACTCTACTAATGCACAATGCATTAGCCCCAAAGCTCTTGGATCAATAGTTCAGTTGTATAGATTATAAAACATTTTGTGTATTCTTTTTCTTGTCAACATTTTATTTCTAGGATTGCAGTTAGGGTGACTTCAATTTAGAAGAGCTTTGGTCTTTGAATCAGAAACATTTGTCCAAAATGTAGCACTTAAAATTTGATACATCAAATATCTCTTAGTGTGGTTTGCCTTGGGCAATAGCAGATTGTGCAGAATGTATTAATATGGTTTCTACCTACCTTGAAAAGGATTTGGTGATGAATCTATGCACAATGAAAGAGGGCCTTGGCCTTTCCTCCTTTAATAATTCATTATGTCAAAATACTCCAGCCAAATTGTGTGGGATGAGAATAAAAATAGAGGAACATGAAAACAGAGAGTACTTTCTACTCATTGTCATTAAGTCTGGCTGAATGTTTGTAAAATGGAAAGGATTGAAATTTCATGTCTGTTCCATGGAAATAAGAAAATTAACATTTCTTCGTACTCTTTGTATGCATTTTAACAAGACATTTCTTTTGTATTATTAAGATAATGAACTACCCTGTCTATTTCAGAATGTCATGGAGGTCAAATGCAAGAACAGATGGGAAGGTGCTTTGTAAATTCTGAGTGTACACATCAAGAATATTATTACTAGAGTACAGTAGAATATAAACAGGGAAATCCACAGAAAAATGCTTTAATCGTTCTTGATAACTCAAGATTAGTGTATGCAAACCAACCTTACAGACTAGAAAGCCCTCCTCTTTCAAAGTCTTTCTTCCAATGTTTTAATTGATTTCATTAAATTAACTAAATGTAATCAGACGTAAGGCATATTTCAAATATACACACTATACCTGCTAAAGATAAAATTTGGTTATATTTCAATGGAATGAATGTTGGGATGATGTTAAAAAAATAGTAGATTGGTAACCAAAATGAGCCTCAACTGAATTCTGTTTGTTTGTTTTGGTTAATTTTTTTTTGAAAAATTTTGTTTGTAAGATAGCACATTTCTTTCTTTTGGTGTCTTATTTTATTTTATTTTTTATTTTTCTAATATTTTATTTTATTTATTTGACAGAGATCACAAGTAGACAGAGAGAGAGGGAGAAGCAGGCTCCCCACTGAGCAGAGAGCCCGATGCGGGGCTGGATCCCAGGACCCTGAGATCATGACCTGAGCCGAAGGCAGAGGCTTAACCCACTGAGCCACCCAGGTGCCCAGAGGTGTTTTGTTTTTTTTTTAAATTAACATATAATGTATTATTTGTTTCAAGGGTATAGGTCTGTGACTCATCAGACTTACACAATTCACAGCACATCATAGCACATACCCTCCCCAATGTCCATCACCCAGCCACCCCATCCCTCCCACCCCCACCCACCAGCAACCCTCAATTTGTTTCCTGAGATTAAGAGTATCTTATGGTTTGTCTCCCTCCCCGGTCCCAACTTCAATTGAATTCTAAGAATTTTCTATCAATAACAAAAATCATGTGTAGGGCGCCTGGGTGGCTCAGTGGGTTCCTCTGCCTCCAGCTCAGGTCATGATCCCAGGATCCTGGGAACAGCCCAGCATCAGCATCAGGCTCCCTGCTCAGCGGGGAGCCTGTTTCTCCCTCTGCCTCTGCCTTCCCCGTGCTTGTGCCCTCATTCTCACTGACTCTTTCTCTCTCAAACTAAAAAACAAACAAACAAACAAAAACCTTCAAAAAAAAAAAAAAAAAGACTGCAGTTTGGCTTTCCAGATGCTGTGTGTGTCTATGTACACATTTGTACATCTGCATGATGTTTGTCTGTGATTGTGTGTGTGCACACAGAATATGAACAGCTGTTGACATTTGTTTGTTCCTGAGGCTGTGAGTTAAGGATAACAACTCTCCTTTTTATTTTGAATTCCTTTGTTCAGGAAATGTTGGCTACCCACCTGTTGTAGCGGGAAAATGGTGGTGTGGCTTTTCGTACGCGTTCAGAATCCTCTCCCTGGAGAGCCTGCGTCACAGCACACACTGTAGAGACAGAGTTGGGGCGAGCATGAGGCCAGGGGAGGCCCAGGGTGCACAGTGTAGGGAGGCAGGCACTATCAGGTATGAAAGTGCTGATGTCTTCTTTGCTATGTTCTTGTCACCCTAGTTAGCATTTTCCAAGTGAACAATAACCCTTCATGCTCCAAAAAAATTAAATTAATTAATTAATTAATCAATTAATTAAATAAAAATAAAAAACAAACTAACAACAACAAAAACAGTGGATCCTCTTAGCAAATAAATGTAAATTTTACTAAATTAACACAGTTGAAGAAACTTACTTGGCGGACTCCTGGGTGGCTCAGTCAGTTAAGTGTCTGCCTTAGGCTCAGGTCATGGTCCCCAGGTCGTGGGATCGAGCCCGGCGTGGGGCTCCCCTGCTCTCTGAGGAGGCTGCTTCTCCCTTTCCTCATCCCCTGACCATGCTCTCTCTCTCTCTCTCAAATAAATAAATAAAATCTTTAAAAAAAAAAAAACTTACTTAGCAAATTTGAGTATTAAAAACTTTAAGAAGTCTAGCAATTAAAACGAAATCAGCTTCACTTTGCCTAAGCCAGCATTTTCCAAACTTTTTTTGCTGACTTTTTTGCTGTTGTTTTTTAAGGAATTTGTGTCGGCATCCTGTAAATACTCTCTGGGAAGTGCTTGGTTTGGGTTAAGTCGATATGGCTCTAGGAAACTTCAAATAGATGCTTCCTAGAATCTAATTGCTATTGATCTTGAATAATTCCTCCCTTCAACCCTCTATGAAATAACAGAATTTACCCCAAAGTCTGAGGTCAGAAATCCCAATGTTCTAGGTGCTTCCACCCCACCCTGATTAGCATAGTTCTGCAACTCTCATTGTAGACATCTGTACGCAATTAGCATTTATCCCCACCAGTCCCAGCAATGCTGAAGAACTCCAGATCTGCCCTAAACTCCATTCTCAGACTTGCTCTGATCAGCATTTTTATCCACAACAAAACAAAGAAATCGACTTCAAGTTGAACAAGCTTGCAAATGACACGGCGTGGGGAGAAATAAAAATGCTCACTTATTTGATGGTTGATTATACTCCTATTAAATGCAAGAATGGCTGTATCTGGGGCGCCTGGGTGGCTCAGTGGGTTAAAGCCTCTGCTTTCGGCTCAGGTCATGATCCCAGGGTCCTGGGATCGAGCCCCACATCAGGCTCTCTGCTCTGCGGAGAGTCTGCTTCCTCCTCTCTCTCCCTGCCTGCCTCTCTTGCTTACTTGTAATCTGTCTGTCAAATAAATAAATAAGTAAAATCTTAAAAAAAAAAAAAAACCAGAATGGCTGGATCTTATGGATGAAATTCAATTGTAATAAACACAAAGTTGTGTAATTGATTCCAAAACCAACCAACCACCCACCCAACCAACAAACCAGCCTATAACACAAACAGGACAGGATTAGAAGCTGTGTGTAGAAGGTCTAGGGAGGCCTCAGTTTGGCTCAACATAAGGGAGCATTTCTAAGATTATAGTGAAAGACATTATGAGGAGCTAGTAAATTTTCTAGCACCAGAGTCATTTAAGCAAAATACCATGATCTGGGAACAATAGCATAGTGTAAGTGATGATATTCAAGTAGAGCCAACAGAGTAAACTACAATAAGAAAGGTAGCTCAGTATCACACATGACCTAGGAAATGTGGGTAGGGGGAGTGCATGGCAGAAGATGAGCCTCAATTAGAGCTCCTATAATCGTTATACATGAACAGGGAAGAATGAAAAAGGGAGAATCAAGAAAAACAAGCTAATCAAAAAAGTTCTATGATTGCAGACAGTGTTGGAGAGGAGATGCCCTTCCTCAACCGAATTATATCATTGATTTGTGCTCGCAGACATACATGTAAGGGGTTGGAAGCAGAAGGAGAGCAGTTCCCTGGGATGCCTTATCTATAAACTGGAGAAGACTTACTGTGAATCATTCCCCAGAAGAGCCTTTTTCTGGAAATGGTCCAGTAGTCCCTGTTGAAATCCCATGTCCCTTGACTAGGAATGAAATGTAATGATCTTAATGGAGAATGTTGTTGAGTGGCTAACTCCCCTCATGGATACCAGAAGCCTTGTCAATCCCTGATGCAGGTACCCAGATGCTGAGTACCAGGTGTGGAGTTCACCCAAGCTGGTGCAAAGAAGAAGGGGAATTGCACAAGGAGATAGAAAATAGTTCTACTTTGCAAGTTCAATGACTTCTAAGACAAAAGAACAGGTCGGTTTTTCCCTACTGCCAGTAGGCGTAGAACAGAAGAAAACAGGGTTAAGTTGGGGTGTCTGGGTGGTTCAGTCAGTTAAGTGTCTGCCTTTGGCTCAGATGATGATCCCAGGGTCCAGGGATCGAGTCCTGCCTGCATCAGGATCCCTGCTCCTCGGGGAGTCTGCTTCTCCCTCTCCCTCTGCCTGCAGCTCCTCCTGCTTGTGCGCTCTTTGTCAAATAAATAAATCTCAAAAAAAAAGAAAAGAAAGAAAATGGAGTTAAGTGACAGCAGAGACAATGGATTAACCCAGAGGAGGATTTGTTTCATTATGAAATCAGTTTGATACTGTCCCAGTGTCCTGGGTGCCTTGGACATATAACCCACGGGTTATATACACAAAATGGCAGCCTCTGCCTTAGGGGTTACGTTTCTCGGAGATTGCACTTTCCCTCTGCATTGTTTTGGGCAGGCTAGTACTCCCTCGCTATCTTATAAAGTAGATAACTCTAACATAATCTACCTTCTTTCGAGGGACTTCGAGAGATGACGCTGTGTTCCCTTAAATCACAGGAGACATAGCTTAAACCATTCCTCATCTGGAAGGAGAGGGATAAATTCAACCATAGCTGTTTGTATCCCTTTCCAAACAGATGCTTCCATAAAATCATGCATGGGAGGTTTAACGCAGGAGGTGTGAGGGAGAGAAGCCATAAATCATGCACCAAATCTATCCACAAGGGTCCCAAATAACCTCAGCTACATCCTCAGAAATGCCTGGAATTCAATAATATGTGTGGGCGGCAGTGGGGTGGGGGGCGTTGAGGAAAAGCAGTGAGATAGTGGGAACGTTTACAACCACATCCATCAAAATTCTAACCCACCTCCTTGCAGAGGGGGCAGCCCTAGGAGGAGAGGGAGGAGCTGAGGTAAGCCTCCACCCCCATACAGAGAGGTAATCCTGCGGGGCTGTGTTACAACCAGAAAGAGCCAAGAGGCCCTTCTAGAACTCTTGGCCCTATGGAGCGTTGTTGCCTACTCGTGAGTTAAGAATGGCTAACATCTGACACCTTGTGATAATCTCAAGGATCTAGTCTCAACAGGAAAGTTGGCAGAAGAACTGTATGGCTACTGTGTCCAACCCCTCAGGGCTCCCTCCCCAAGAACATCCCATCTATCAGATACAAAAGACGGTGGTGGGTACCATCAGGAAGCAAGTGAAATGTTCCCTAACAAATTTAGTCAGGGTTGCCTTGGGAGACCCTAAATTGTCCACTGGACTGTTTTCCAGGCAAACAGCATCTACTGAGCTTCCCTTTTGTACAAAAGAGACAGCAGCCAGGTTTTCCAGAATATATAACTGTGACAGTCTTCTTGAGAAAAGAATAAATGATCCTTTACAAGAAAAGTCACCTGTAGACGGAATAGAATTAGTACCATGTACAAAATGCAACTCCCTTTTCTTTCCATGGAACATCGTGGTTTAGCAAAAGATGTATTTTGAGGCATCTTTGACTTTTTTTATGATTATTAAACATCCCTGGACCCTGAGAGAGCCAGGAGAGACAGAAACATGAAAGTGTGCTCTTGTACAAAAATGGATTTGAAAAGGGAAAAGAGATTCCTAAACTAATGATCATCTACCTGATTTTGCTTGTGGGTTCAAGAGCCTGAATTGTGGCTTCTTCTCAAGGCCGTGGCTGAAGTGTTTAGTAGTCTGGGCCAGCACCCAGGTGCCCTGACTGGGATGTTTCTTGAATGCCAAGGAGTATAGTCGCCAGTGCACAATCCAATCCTCCCTCATTACTCCTAGAAAATTCCAGCAATCACCTCAAGAGCCCTTGGTTTTCTCTGCCTAACAGCTCTGATTCTCTTGTTCTCTCAAGAGGCAGATGTCCTGAGGGAACCTGCTGCCCGTGGCTGAGGGACGGGGTGGGTGCAGGCCAGGAGTTGGCTACGATAAAAGTGTGCATCCCTACTTGAGCAGACCCGGCAAAGGCTGTGGAGTAGAAAGACAGCCCGTCTGCCCATCTGAATACCAAGCAGTTCCTCAGGGAGGATAAAAGGCAAATGAAGTCCCCAGGATTTATGGCAGAGGAGCTCAGGAGAATCAGAAAACAGGAGCCTTCTCATTCAGGGCAGCCATGGTGGTGATAGTGACAGCGCTGGGGTCAGCTGGGAAACACGGCTAAGATGGGAGCGTGGAAGGAAGACATGTCCTCAAAAAAAAAAAAAAAAAAAAAGAAGATTTTAAAAGAATTCAATTTGAAGACACGTGAGAATGAATTCTTGGTGGAATGAGAGAAAGGAGAAGTAAACCACAGGTGCACTCCACAGAAATACAGTTAAGGATAACAGTGCTGGGGGGGTACAGGCTCCTAATTTTCCATTCGGAAGAGAAAATCCTGGAAATGGTACCCAAGTGCTCGGCATGGATCAATTTCGAGCTTGGTTCATGACCTGAGCATTAGAATGAACTAGAAAATGTCCTAATGGCTCATGTAATCTATGGCCTATTTGAGGCTTGAAACTTGCACACACACACTCTCTCTCTCTCTCTTTCTCTGTGTGTGTGTGGGGGGGTGGGTGGGTGGGTGTGTGCCTCTGGGTGTATGCCTCACTCATTTAGAAAACATTCTTCCGGAAAAGCACTGTTTTGCAAACCACTTACCAAATAGCTCACACCACAGCATCTGCCTATGAATTGGAATCCCTGCTTTTTAGGCCCTCACTCTCATCAACTTTGAAGAATCCAGGATTTTATCTTACTTACAAGAGAACAAGTTAGCCTGATGCTGGCAGAAAACACAATACTTGCAGGTCAGAGACCAAAGACTTGATTATTCACAGCACAACATGAATTAAGAGCATCAGCACATTCGCAAGTTTCTCTTGCCCCCAACCCCAAATCCCAGGGGGGCAGTGCAGCCGGGGCCAGATGGCTGCAGGCACACAAGGAGAATTACGTCACAGGAGGGGAGCCCTGGGCTGAGGGAAGCTGAGTCTTTCATCATGGAGAGAAAAGATGTCTGCCCCCTGTTAGAGGAAGACACTGTCTCTTTCCTCCAAGGCTGGTGGTTGCAGAAACATCATCAAAATCATCGTACAAAAGGGAAATAGTTAAGGTCTTCCCCCAGATGCACACAAACGCAACAGAACCATGGAGAAATGTCTCCCAACAGCGCTCATCTCAAGTTTCACAGAAGTCGCTTTCCCTTTCTGGATCACGTATTTTCATATTTTTAAAAAAAGGGGTTAAACTGGATCAAATCTAAGGTCATTTCCAGGCAGTATAATTCAAATGATTGTTTCTTACTTTTTTTTTTTTTTTTTAGAACAGTTTCATGAAGATTCTGCTTTTCAAGGTCTTATCATCTCAGCAGGTCATGCTTACTTCCGAATGATCACTGCTGGTAGGCATTTAAACACACACACACACACACACACACACACACACACACACACACAGTATTCATATCTGAGTGAGAGTGATGTTTCTTTTCTCATTTCTTTTTGTGACAGCCCAGTGGAGTGGAAGATGACACTAAAAGGAAAATCCACCCGTAATCAGAGTATAGATCTCATTTCTTTTCCTACCACCTCAGATTAATTGGCAACACATTTTCCCTAATCTAAAGCCATATAACATGGTCTGTGAGTTGATCTTTGTTGATTTCCTTACTTTTTATATATTTTTTTTTCCTCATCCTGGACGGGATTGTGTTCTGGGGAGTGGAATAATTTGTTGAAATGTGAGCTCTGCGAGAAGAAAAGTAGCTGATCCCTATAAAAGAAGCTGGGTTACCAGGCAAAGATCTAATACATGAGCTACAGGTCACCTTGGTGTCTTGTCAAGGTCAACCACAAAGTGATCCGTTGGTAGCAGCCCTCTGATGCCTCCAAGCTTGGTGGTTTTGCAACCTGCTGATACTGGGCTCCCAGGGGTCACCACCTAGTCTGGATTTCCTCCACAAAGCCAATGTGCCTCTGTCCCAGCTTCCAATTCCATGAAGCTCTTGTCTATCAGAGTTTGAGAAAGCCATAGAAATCATCAGTGTCTTCCAGAACTTTCCTCTTGTGAAGACTAGCAGAAGGTTCCCTAGGCAGAGGCACTGGAGACTCTCAATATTCAGGACCACTGGCACAACTCTGTCCTACCCTATTCTTGAGCTGGTCTTAGATGCCCCAGCCAGTAAGGGCTGGATTTTATCATCCTGCTTGAGCTCAGTATCGGTGTGGCTGGACTGTGTCCTGGACACCTTTGTGCTCTCCTCCCTTATCCCAAACCGCTGCAATCTTCCCTCTTTCCACTCTCCTTCTTCTACTTTTATAACAAGGTTTTTGCCTCAACACAATGGTTATCATTTCCACCCTCTTATTCCATGTCTGTTAGAGCTGACATATATGGTCATACAGATTTTGAGCTCAGGGCACTCAACAGGGCGCCATGAGATAGACCGCTGCCCAGATTTGTGCAGTGCCCAATCTATACAACCATCCACAGTGGTCCTTCTGACATTTGCTCATCACTTTGCGTGCTGTTGCTCATAACAGCCCTATAAAGTAGGTAGGTGTTATATTCTAGATGTTCACAGAACACTAACTCCAAAGAGGCTAACTTTCCCAAGAATTCATAGCTACTAGAGTACCAGGTTAAGATGTATACCTTGATAATTAAATAGGAGGTTATCAAAATTTTAAAGGCTAAGTAAACCTTTGTTCAAGTGAAACATGATTAGGAACAACAACAACAACAAAAACTAGAAGAGAACAAAGCTGAGCAGTGTCTCTTTGACCAGCCCTTTCTCTCTCCACGCCTGTCCAACTCCTGGAAGCCCTTCAAATACTCCCTGGGTTTCATAAACAATCCTTGTTGGCTGGCTTTTACCTGGTCTAGACTGAGGAATTCACTGGGATCCCAGGTGGGTTACCTATTACAGTGGCCATCTGCATGGCTCTTGATAACCTCCTCTCTATGCATCTAGAATTTTCTGCCTTCTCCTTGCAGTAAGTCCTTCCCATCTCCAGCTGCTGGGTACCCCACACTCAACCATACCACTTGCTGAATTTCACAGAAGCCAAGACAAATCCACTTCCCTGCCCGCAGCATTAGATCACCAATCAGCCTGAATGAGACTGAATTCTCCAAACCCTTTGGACACAGGCACCTGAAATACAGCTGATTTTCCAGCCCTGGATAGAGCCTCAGTGGATACAGAGAACCTCAGGCATTTTAGTACCTGGAAACCTCTCTTACTGTGCCATCTCCTCTCTCTGAGACCTAAACATGCCTCTTGACCTAAAGCAGGTCCATAGTGTATCAATGGCAAGCTCCTCTCGAGGAGATCTCTTCATTAATTCATGGAACTTAATGGTGAAGTTGCTGTCATCCCCTCTGGAGAAGGAAATAAAGCACAGAAACACTTTCCCCTTCATTTGGCTACCTTCTAACAACCCATCATTTGACGATCCCTCTGGTATACCATTTCTCTGACTCTGCAGGATGGCCTCTGCTGTTGTGAACCCTTCCTTCTCTCATCATAGCACTCAACTCTCTGTCTTATGGTTTTCTGCTTATTCATGCCTTCCTAGGAAAGCATGACCCTTTTTCCATAGGAAAAGGGTCTTTGTGTATTCAGTATCTACCAATCCCTGCACTACACCTGGCATATAGTAAGTGCCCACTAAAACTCTGTGGAATGAATGAACTATTGTGAATTATCGAGTTACAAGTACTACTTTGGAGGTTATATCTCTAGTAGCCATATTAATAACTACATATTCAGGGGAGTTTCACTTTTCATTTTTAAATGCATATTAAATTCAATTCTCTTTTTAAAGATACGACCAATTCTCTTTTTAAAGATATGATTGTTCTTCATGGTCAGAAATAATGTTAAAAATGGGTTTGCATTCACTCAACCTTGTCTGTCTCTGGTTATAGTCTGGAACCCTTCAATTCCTCGAAGACTTTAATTTTTTTTTTTTAAGAGTTCATTTTTAAGTAACCTCTATACACAACGTCAGGCTTGAACTCACAACTCTGAGATCAAGAGTCACATGTCCCTACCAGACAGGTGCCCCAAAGTCTTTAATAATTTTTCTTTAAGAAACCTTTTAAATTTGCTTCAACAAATGTGTTCTATTGACTTGAATTTATCATCCATTTTTAAAAGCCATTTGAAATTTGATGGAAATTTACGTTTCATTAAACCCAAACCACCAATAATTAACTTTAAAAATTTTGAATTTGAAACCCCCAAATAGAAAGTAGCTTTAAATTTGGCAGTGTGTACCCTTGTTTTGTGTCCCATAATTTTTTTATCCCAAATAATTTATAAAAATCCCCTGACCTGAAGCCCCTACATTCTCTTCCCCCCAAGTGTGACCAAGGTATAGAGTTTGAATCTCAAGTTACAGGCTTTCTTGTTCCAGAAGAACCACAGGTGATGTAGGTACTCTCTTTGATCTGTCCTCACCTCAGACCCAGAGAGCGGGAAACATTCTGAGTATTGGGTTTTGTCCACTTTGACTTCCCCTTGACAAATTCGTTCTCACATTATTTCCAGAGACAAATATTTTGAAAGTGAAGAACACAAGAGGTTGTTAAATATTAGCTTTCAAAGGGTTGGAGTCACATGATATTTGCTTGGGTGACCTCTTCTTCAAGCCTGTATAAAGAATCATGTTTACTCTTGAACACTCTTCAGAACCGAGGCGCTGCTGGGTGAAGAAACATGCAGAAAAAAATGTAAACAGAGTTGCGAGTTGCTTCATTCTGTGGATGTAGAAATCTCAGCTCGGTGTAGGCAGATCAGAAAAAATGACTGGATTGAATGTGAAATGGACGGTTTTAGAGGCAAAGATGAAGTCTTACACAAAATTCAAGAGTCAGATCTAACAAAGACCTTCCTTAGCCTAGATTTTCTGCCCGGTCTGAGATGATGGTTCACTATGATTTAAGAGCACAACATTTTCTAGTGGTCTAAAATCACCAAGAATTATCAAGTTCACCTTAGCCTACAAGCATGAAATCATAGATGTAGAGAATCATAGTCTTAGTTCCATTTAAGTCAACTCAAGTATAATTTGTCAGCATTTTAAAGCTGACCATTCAGCCTCTCTTCCTAAAAATTTGCCGGGTAAAGCTGAACTTTGAGAGTTTTGGGGGACTCAATCATCCCATTTATTTCAATCAACACTACCAATGTTAACTGTTTATGAACTTTTACCGAAAGTCTTTCTAAGATGCTAGGCACATTTTGCTGCCTTTCTTATGCATAGACTTTGGAACATAAATTTAACTTTTTATGACAATTTAAGTCTAAACTGGCCTTGTTCTATTGAAGGCACTGTGTTAAAATTGTGGAAAAAAAAGAGGATTAAGAGTATGTTTATCATGGGGCACCTGGGTGGCTCAGTGAGTTAAAGCCTCTGCCTTCAGCTCAGGTCATGATCTCAGGGTCCTGAGATCAAGCCCTGCATTGGGCTCTCTGCTCAGCAGGGAGCCTGTTTCCCTTGCTCCCTCTCTGCCTGCCTCTCTGCCTACTTGTGATCTCTGTATGTCAAATAAATAAAATAAAATCTTAAAAAAAAAATTATGTTTATCATGATGAGCATTGACTAATGTATGGAATTGTTGAATCCTTATATTGTACACCTGAAACTAATAGAATTCTGTGTGTTGATTGTATTTCAATTAAAAAAAATGTTAAACAGAGTTCAGGCTCAGTGACTTATCAACTATGTGATGGTTGACAAATTATTTCATTTCTCCGATCATCTACTTCCTTCTTAGTAAAATGAGAACCACCCTTACTTGCCAGACTCCGAATGTTTGTGAGGACCGTGAGGTAAAGAGGAAGGGAATTTACAAATGAGAAGACACCACACATATGACAGGTGGGTGTTACAGGGATGAACTGTCAGGTTAAAAACTTCATTCTAGGTAAAATTTTCACAAAATTTCCACCTCTTTTTCAACTTTCATTGCTCTCCTTAGGTTTTGTTATCTTGATAATGCTATGCTGATTTTGTTTATAGTTTCAGAAACAATGATGCATTTAACAATTTTTTAAAATATTACCATTGACCATCATGTGATCCCAACATTAAAAAACCACTCTGTGGACCATTATATGCTCCCTCCTTTGTGAACCAAGCAATTGACTTTTCTTGCTTTTATTACCTAATAAGAAGATCATTTATTTAATCCTCAAAAGATGTCTATGAGGTAGGTGTATTATCATGTTGAAGGGCTTGGGATAGTACAGATTTTGTCTAATTCATTCTGTCATGTTAATAATGGAAACATCTTTAAAAAGGGACTTATGCCTTAAAGTATCTCATTGCTGTTATTTTCCAAATAATGTTGATAAAAACTTGTTTCCAGAAAAAAAAAAACAGCTTATTTCGAAGAAACACTTAATTTTTTAAGATTGATTAATTTGAGGGGGCAGGGCAGGGAGAAGGGGAGAAAGAATCCAGACTCCAGACTCCATGCTAAGCACAGAGCCCAGCCCAGGGCTTGATCTCAAGACCCTGAGATCCTGATCTGAGCTGAAACCAAGAGTCCCATGCTTAACCAACCACAACACCTAGATGGCCCTCGAGCAAACATTATATTGAAGCTCAGCTTATTTACAGGAAGATGCGGAAGTGAACTCTTCCCACCTTGTTAGGCAGCCTCAATGCCCTATGCCTCCTGGCTTCAGTCCCTCGAGCATTCCCCTTGTACTGAATTGTGCAATACTTTGCAAGGGATATTGTGGGATTGCCAAGGCTAGATCCTAAAAGATACTGCAGCTTCTTCCTTGGCCTCTGGATCTCTCTTTCTGGGAAAAGTCAGCAGAAATCTCTAAGGGCACTCAAGCAGCCCCACGTAGAGGGAAGAATTCACCAGCACTAACCTGCCAGCCCTGTGAATGTACCACCCTGGGAGGGAATGCTCTTGCCCCAGTCGAGCCTTCAGATGATTCAGGCCTCAGATTTTCAGCCTTCCAGCTAAGGCCGCAGATGTAATGAAGCGAATGACACCACACCCCCCCATGCCAATGAGTTCCTCATTGACAGAAATTATGAGTCAGCAAATTATTCTTGTTTGAAGCCACTATGTCTTAGGAAGACATTATATACAATAATCAATAAAGCACCCATGCACTTATAACCCAAATCAAGATACAGAGCATGAAGGGTGCTTGGGTGGCTCAGTGGGTTAAGCCTCTGCCTTTGGCTCAGGTCATGATCTCAGGGTCCTGGGATCGAGCCCCACATTGGGATCTCTGCTCAGCAGGGAGCCTGCTTTCCCCTCTCTCTGACTGCCTCTCTGCCTACTTGTGATCTCTGTCTCTCTCTCTCTCTGTCTCTGCCAAATAAAAAAATAAAGTCTTAAAAAAAAAAAAAAAGGTGCAGAGCATGAATCCCCCCACCAAGCTGCTCTCATGCTCCCTCTTAGTCCCCTCATACCCACTGCCTTGATTTCTAGCACTGATTAGTCTTGTCAGCTTTTGAACTTCATCTTAAAGAACGCTACAGTATATATATTTTTTGTGCCTGGCTTTTTTTTTTAATGGGACATTATGTTTGTGAGAATCATCCAAGTTTTTGCATTTGGATGTAGTTCATTTGCTTTCATTAATGTGCAGTATGCGTGGTATATACCAATGTCTCATTATTGTACTGTTGATGGATATTTGCATTATTTCCAGTTTGAGGCTATTGGGAATACTGATGCTATGAACTTCTGGGATATGTCTTTTGTGCACCAATAATGCATTCCTACAGAGACTATGCATAGTAGTAAAGGCTGGGCCACAGGATAGGTCTATGTTCAATTTTAGAAAGTGCTAATTTCCACTTCAAACAGAAGGGAATAAGAGTTCTCATTTCTCCCTATTTTTGCAAATGGGTGGCGCTGATGGTCATTGAATTTTAACTCTTCTGGTGTATTTGGACTGGCATTTCCTCTGTGGTTTTATTCCATTATGGGATTGAGTTTTCTTATACATACTTATCAGCCATGTGAATATTGTCTTCGGAGCAGTGTCTATTCAAGTTTCTTGTACATTCTTCTGTTGGTTCCTCTGTCTTTTTCTTATCAATTAGTAATAATCCTCTTAAAAATCTGGCAATGAATTCCATTTATTCTGTGGTCCTTGTTCCTTCTCTTGCTTTTTTGGGGGGGGAGGGGATTATTTTTGATTATGTTATCCTCCTCTCCTGGTTTATTTTCCTACTATCTGGTGTTAAAACTAGGGATTATAAATATGCATCCTTGACTTTTAATACAAAATGAGTGCTTTTCCCACTCATTGGATAACTTGAGTGAATTAAAATCATAGAGCAAAATGACAACATTTTAAGCGTTGACCATGTGAAAGAATATACTTCATAAATATTGGGAGGTAGAAGAGGTAAAAAGAAATGGGAAGAAGCAAGCATATGTTAATTTCTCCATATTTCATTAAAGATGATCCGTAAGTACAGTTTAAAGCCAATAAAACAAGAAAGGAAGATCTAGGTATGTTCTTTTTTAATTATAAAGGTAATCATTGAAAGAATTGCAATGCATACTTGTCTCATTTTCTGCTTTCTAGGATCTCAGCTGCTTTGTATGTGTAAAGAATTCTCCACTTTATCAGTCTTAATGGGTAGGAAAGACCTCCCAACTATAAAGAATGGAAATAAATATTCCCTTTTCCCCTTGAAACTTGGGGACAAACCCATAACTTGGGCTGTGTCAGCAGATGCTCCCTTCTTGTGCTTTGATTCAAGAGCTAATGACTCAAGAAAAAAAAAAAAAATGCAGGGAAGCCCTTCCCTATTTCTCTATTTCTAGGAGCCGGGTGGGAATGGGGTAAGTAGCTATGGTAGTAATGATTTCCTTAGTAGAATTAATGCTCAGGTGTATTTGTGGGCATTTTTATTAGCCATTTAACCCTGAACCTCATTTCCCTGTATCATTAGTGAATTTATGCTTACCCAATATTCTTTTTTATTTAGAGCAAAGGTATTTGTTACATTAGTAAATAAAACATAGGTGAACTGTTTTTTTTTTTAATCTTTCAGGTTATATCTACAATGAAAACTAAAATATTTAAGTTATACAAGAGACATAGGCCAATTGAAATGAATAAGAAATATTGAAATCAAAGCAACAAGCAGACACTCCAGGTAAAGGTTTAAAAAAATTAAACTAAAAGAAAGAAACAGTCTCAATTTATTACCAGATGAGGAAATATATGCATTAAAAGCATATTTTGTAGCAGTGAAGTATATAATATATCTTGCTGGTATATTGAGCATAGATCTTTATGTACCTAATTATGAATTACCACAATACTAAAGCAAAGTCTGCAGGATATAATTAAAAGGAGAAATAAGCAAGCAAACAAAAAGCAATGGCTGTATATAATAAGAAAATAAAGTAGTACAGAAAATAAATCTTGACTATACATACTCAATATATTCAAATATATTTTGAGCAGTAATTTTAAAAATTGGTCTTTATCTTAGATTATTAAAAAGTGAGCATTATGGGCCTCAAATTCCAAAATACTAAGAAAATAAAAATGGCAACTCTAGAATTTGGTTAAAGCTGTGTACAGAGACACATTTATATTACACATGTACAGTACTAAGTATGAAAGTGGAAAAAGTAAATGAACTCTAAAAGCATATTTCTAACTGAATAAGAAAAAAGCAAAAATTAACATAAGGGGGGGCGCCTAGGTGGCTCAGTGGATTAAGCCTCTGCCTTTGGCTCAGGTCATGATCTCAGCATCCTGGGATCGATCCCTGCAGCGAGCTCTCTGCTCAGCAGGGAGCCTGCTTCCCCCTCTCTCTCTGCCTGCCTCTCTGCCTACCTGTGATCTCTCTCTCTGTCAAATAAATAAAATCTTTAAAAAAAATCATATAAGGGAAAAATAAAAGTTTAATAAGGCCAATGAGAAATTAATAAATTAGAAAATTTTAAAAATGATAACTGAAGCCCAGAGGTGGTTCTATCTTTAGAACTAGATTAACCTGGATAAATCTGATTTGGAGAAGAATATATATATGGAAAAAGAATACATATTTAGTAATATTCAGAAAGAGTAACTAAACACAGGTACATATGTCTATGTAGGTACAGGTACATATGTCTATATGACATAACATACACCTATCAACAAATACATGTTTCAAATACACATATACATTATTAAAACTGACCCAAGAAGAGATAGAGATCTCAATCCTGGCCACATGGTAGAATTATTGGAGTGGAAAGGGGGTTGGTTTAAAATGAACCCAGACTAAGAAAGCTGTCAAAGAGCTTCATCCTAGAAAACACCAGGCTTGACAATATAAATCCCTACCACATTATCAAATAAAAGATTACACAGACACTATTTTAAATATTTCAGAGAAAAATGAAAAACACTTTCAAAATCATTCTTGTAAGACCAGCATAGCAATAAAACCAAATCTTAAGAAGCCTGCATGAAAACTGAAGGAAGAGAAAAGCACAGGTCAATCCCACATCCTACAAAAGAGAACTATGTAGAACATCATAAGAAAACTATGCTACAGTAAAAATGTTTGCATCAAGATAAAGGACAGATAATTAAAAGAAAATCTATTAACATCAGTAACCATATTATAAGGTCAAAAAAATAAATACTTCAGTAAACATCAAAGAGGCATTTTAATAAGAGCTGATGTCCATTCTTTATTTAAAATAAAATCAGTCCTTTAAAAAAAAAAAAAACAGGGGCGCCTGGGTGGCTCAGTGGGTTAAAGCCTCTGCCTTCAGCTCAGGTCATGATCCCAGGGTCCTGGGATCAAGCCCCACATCGGGCTCTCTGCTCAGCAGGGAGCCTGCTTCCCCCCCTCTCTCTGCCTGCCTCTCTGCCTACTTGTGATCTCTGTCTGTCAAATAAATAAATAAATAAAATCTTAAAAAAAATTAAAAATTAAAAAAAAACAGAAATAGGTGAATACTTCCCAATATATTAAAAATATTACATACACTAAACCAAAACCAGCCTTATGTTGAGTTGTGAAAAACCAGAAATGTGTCCATTAAAGACAGAAACAAGATTAGGATTCATCTGTCAGTATCATAAACAGTGGGCCTGTAATTTGAACACAGGTTTGCTCTGTCTGTTAGGGATGGTGACTTCCAAGAACAATCCAGTGGATATATTAATCCATTCTTCGAATGATATTATTGTATGAAAAAGTGGACTTCAAGCCAGTATCATACATTTTTGGTAACACAAACTATAAATACTTAGATTTGCATATTTATCCTCAATTGACATTTTGGTATGCATAGACAAAGTCTCTAAAAACACACACAATGTTGTTACCATGATGTAGGGGGAGGGGAGCATTGTGGAGACATTGATTTTTCTATTTTTTATGGCTTATAAAGCGTTTATACAGTGTTTGAGGTTCCCCCCCACTTCCTGCTCCCAAAGGGCATGTATGACTTTCATAATCAGTAAAAATAACAAATAAATGTCCAATATAGACACAAAAATTAAATGTCACATAGAAATATTATGGCAATTATTATTTATGAAAATATTTCTATGGCACAAGTAGAAGCATGCTTTCCCTGCCAATAAAGCCAGCAAAAATAACCTAAGGGAGCCGTTCTAACACTATTTAAAAATTCAAATAGCAACTACTTCTTCTGGAAACTCTCTTTGAAGAAAATAATACTTTCATAGAAATCTGCATGCTCTGTGAGTGACAAACGTTCTGAAGATTATTTAAACATGGTTCTCTTGGGAGAAAACCCGAAGTCCAAATCTGCGCTGGTCCTGGCCCCCATCATCCCTTTCTGACACCTCGGAGCCTCACTCCTGACCTTTTTAACCCTTCCAGAAACACAGGAGCTGCTGCAGGCCGGCAGGCAAAGGTTGAACTTGGCTTGTGGTTGTATTTTGTTTGTCCTGCTGTAGAGTATTTGAATTAGTTGCGCCAATATTGGAGAATTGAGAGACTCCACATTGAAAAAAATCAAACAGATCTTGAAAACTGGAGGTTCGGGGAGGGCTGAGCGGGCAGTGGTGCCTGCCAGCCGGGACCCTGGCGGGGAGCTGCCCGCATGCTTTCCAGGAGATCTGAATTCCCTGAAGTCCTCAGACCTCTCTGCCTGTGGCAGGACCCCCACCCCCACCCCCCCACCCCCGGGGAATGGGTCTTGCCACACCCCTGTGCAGTACAAATCCTTCAAGACCTCACAAAACCTTTCAAAACCTGCTTGGAGCCTTCACCTTAAGTCACGAATGATGGACGAAGATGCCTTGTGCCTTTCTACCCATGGAGATTTTTCGATTTGCAAGAAAACAGAGAGATCAAGAGTCTCTGTCCACATTCCAGGTATTAATGGTTTAAGGATATACTGTTTTGTCCGAAGCGAGGCAAATCACGCACGGATGCAGCCACCGAAACATTCACTTTTAGCATCCTAGGAAGAAGGTTAAGGCTTGCTTCTAAACCCATTAGGGATGTGAGGCTTTTGGACGGGGAAGTCTGAGCAGGATTGCCAGCCTTCAGTTAAATCAGAACACCGTGCAATGCTGCCACCTCGTGGCCACTCTCACGAACTAGCCCCCCCCAAGTCATTTCCTGAGGTCATACTGCCATCTGCTGGGCCATCCCAAGACCGCATAACACATAAAGCTTAAAGGGCCAGGACGTGAAGGAACTCCTGGAACGCTGGTCAAATCCCGGGGGTGTTGTCTGTGGATAGTGGCAACATTACCAGTCTGTGATGTCGTCGAATCTTAGTGCTAGAGACGAAAGAATATTTTTACCTGAAGAAGCTGAGAACCAGGTATCTTCCAGAGTCAAAAAACATTCATGCATCTAAGATGGTTGGGATTAGTGACTCCCAAATGTCTCCTGTGGCTGCTTTAGAATCAACGGGGGATCCTGTTAGAAATCCGTGTCTTGGGGAGCCTGGGTGGCTCCGTTGGTTAAGCGGTTGCCTTCTGCTCAGGTCATGATTCCAGGGTCGGAGGATCGAGCCCCGCATCCGGCTCCTTGCTCGGCAGAGAGCCTGCTTCTCCCTCTCCCTCTGCCTGCTGCTCTGTTTACTTGAGTTCTCTCTATCTCTCTGTCAAATAAATAAATAAAAATCTTTTTTAAAAAACCTGTGCCTTGGGCTCTAACTCAGAAATACCTGGAGTCCGTATTTTTTGGTTCCCCTAGTGACTTGGGGAGCCCGTGATTCATTAACTGGATGACAGGCCCACCAGGGGCACCAGATTGCATTCATTTGCTCACTCAGATTTTATTGAGATGTCATGTACTGAGCTAGGTTTGATTTCCAAGGAAAGAGCCCTCCCGCCTTAGGAGGTGCGCTGTTAAATAAGGAAATTCATGTATGCATTTCAAGTTAGTAAGGTAATTTAGGGGCACCATTTGGTTAAGCGTCTGACTCTTGATTTCAGCTCAGGTCATGATCTCAGGGTCATGAGCTCGAACCCCACATGGGACTCTGTACTCGTCGTGGGATCTGCTTGGGATTCTCTCTCTTCCTCTCCTTCTGCCTCTCCCGCTCATGCTGTCTCTCTCTTTCAAATAAATAATTTTTTTTTTTTAAAGAATAAGTAAGGCAGCTGAGCTCTTTCAAGAATGTCTGGAATATAGCAGAAAGAAAGAAGAGGGATAATCGTAAGTTTTCTCCGTTGAGAACAGAGGAGCTTTGCAGGGAAGTATCTAAAGACCCAGGTACTTGCCAGCAGAACTGTGGGAATGGAGAGTTAATACCAGTCTGGGGAAAATAAATCTATGCACAAAAATCCAGAGGTTTGCAGGAGCACATTATCTCTGAGAATCCATAAGACTACCTTATTCCTGAGCTATAACATTTTTGGCAAGGGGACAAGAATTAAAACTGCCCAAAGGGGCAAGAATCCCATCAAAAGGCGTATAGACCCTGATAAAGAACAAACATTTCAACCACGCAGGTGAGCCACAGGGCATTTGCACAGGAGGGATAGGGTCCAACTTGTGTTTGCAAAGAGTACTTGGGGAAGAGGGCAAAGGTTGACTGAAGCCATTACAGAGGACAGAGATGGACAAAACACCTTTTATGAGAGATCAGCCTGCAAATGAAGACCTCCCGGTGGGGCTGGAAGTGGGGGAGGAAGTGAAGACATTCCCAGGCTCTACAAGTAGGAGCATGAGTCGATGTGGACAGTAAGGCAGGGGGAAGAAACTAACATAATCTGCAGGCTTACGTTTTCCTCTGGCGGGACACCTGGGTAGATGGAAGTGTCATTCCCCAGAGAACAAATGACGTGATGCAAAGTTTGAGATCGAAATACGATGTGTTTTTTTTTTTAATTTAAAAAAGAGAGAGAGAGAGAGAGCGTGGGAAGGGGCAGAGAGAGAAGCAAACTCCCCACTGAACAGGGAGCCTGATGTGGGATTCGATCTTAGGACCCTGGGATCATGACCTGTGCTGAAGGCAGATGCTTATTCCGCTGAGCCACCCAGGTGCCCAGAAATATAGTTTTGAGCCATTCGCATGGCAACGTGGCTGCATCCATGGTACACAGCAAAGGGAATGCCAGGAGTTTAGCAAACGCCACCATCGGTGGCAGAATGAGTAGGACGCAGGGAATTGCGTAATGATGGACGATTTCATGTTACCAGATCCAATGGTTGATCTTCAGATTTTAAGCCCTCATCCCTGCATTTGACGCTGTGTGCACTTCTGTCCTTCATGGAAAAGAGCAGAGAAGCTCAGAAGGGCAAGGGGGGCAAAGTGAGAAGAAGTAAAGGGTGAAGAGTGTGGGCAACGCAGAGCGGTTTCCAGAGAGGGCACACGGGGAAAGCATCCATGGCTTGAATGATTGTTTTCTGCACAGGTTGGGGAGAGAGGGGAGAGGAGAAAGTCTGAAAATAGCCACTGAAGGGATGCTGAAAAGGAAAAAGCCAGGGGTCATGCGTTTTTAGGGTTTCAATCTGCACCATTATGATCTGTACTGTAATGCTCAGAAACCCAGGGATTTTTCTAGAAGGGGAGAGTGTTAATAAAAACGGGTCCTGAGCGATTACAAGAACCTTACCCAGCTCTACCATTTTGGTCTTGGTCCAGTGCTGAAGAACCTCCCTGGCTTTTGCCTCTGTTTGCCACCTGCAAGGTAAGACTCTGGAATCCTATGCTCTCTTGGCTCCCCGTCAGCTCTCGCAGAATCTCTGCTTCTAATTGCTCAAGTCTCGCGGGCAGTCGGTATCACCCTGGCCATCTTCCCTCTTCCTGAAATAATAACAACCCTATGCCAGACACAGATCACCATTGTTCACGCGAGGACTCTTGAGGGAGGCCTTACTATGATCCCATTCTGTACCTGGAGGAACCAAAGCTCAGAGAGATTAAGGAAATGGCCCAAGTATATGTAGCCAATAAGGGGCAGAGCAAGGTTTGTACTCACGTGGTCTGACTTCCGAGGACAGATTCTCCATTCTTGGCCTACAGTATTTCCCTCTAAAGATGAATGAAGAAACCAAAGGAAATACTCAGAAGATCCTTTAAGACTTTGAGAGTCTCAGGGGCACCTGGGTGGCTCAGTCGGTTAAGCGTCTGACTCTTGGTTTCAGTTCAGGTCCTGATCTCAGGGTCGTGAGTTCGAGCCCCACGTCAGGCTCTATGCCCGGTGGAGTCTGCTTGACGTTCCCTTTCTCCCTCTCCCTCTGCCCCTCCCCCTCCTCCAATGAATAAATAACTCTTTAAAAAAAAAATAGGATTTGGAATTTCAGCCAGTCTGAGTGTTGTTCTCAGTCGTACACCTCTTATCATGGACTCAAAGCAGATCTCAAATTCAGATTTCCAAGCTGAAATTCCCAGATCTCTTAAGAATTGAGCCAGAGCGGGTCATGATCCCAGGGTCCTGGGATCGAACCCCACATTGGGCTCTCTGCTCAGCAGGGAGCCTGCTTCCTCCCTCACTCACTGCCTGCCTCTCTGCCTACTTGTGATCTCTGACTGTCAAATAAATAAATAAAAGCTTAAAAAAAAAACAAAAAAAGAACTGAGCTAGAGGAATTCAGTGAATGTCTTGGTTCTTTCCCTACATGGACACAAACCTCCCCAGATCCATCAGTACAACTGGCATCCCAGGGCTGGAAATATAACAAGGACTTCACACCTGGCTCCACCACTGGTTAAAATCATTTCTGTCATAGCTACTTCCTGGGCTGGGGCTACAAGATCCTTCAAGAATCCATTGAGTTGTGTATTTCTTAGTTTCTAGTAGCTTCTGCTTTTCTGCTTCTCCCCCGACTATGAGGCTCTGAGGAGGGCCAAGGAAAGGTACAGATATTCAGAAAGGCCCCTGGATGACATTCAGGATAAACCCAGTAGCCCCCCGGCAGAAGGCTTCCCCACTCCTCCGGAACACACGACAGCATTGACCGAACAACCATTGTACCCAACCAAGCACTCTTTCTGCACGTGGACCACCAGAGCCCAACTGTTCCTTCTGTCTGGACGTGCACCCACTCCCTCTTTGCCTGTAGAAATTGCTGTATCGTTTTACAGGCATCTCGAATGGCAGCTTCTCCATTAAGTCTTTGCAGACACTCAGAACCAAATGAATCTCCTCCTCTGTTGAGCCCCTGTATCACTTTCTTATAAACATCCATTATGATGCTTATCGCTATTTGTGTCTGTGTCGTCTTTCTATTTATGAACAGGGTTTCATTTTCACAGAAGCACGAGGCAGGCCTGGGACACGATCACTCGGCAGGCTGGCTGCCAAGTCGCCTTCCTCTCCCTCAAACTCAGCCACAGCGGCACAGCCTGGAAACTGGTCCTCAGCCTCACGGGCCCGGGAACTCAATTTTCTTTCCTCTTCTATTTCTTTAAGATTTTATACTTATTTATTTGAGAGAAAGAACACAAGGAGGGAGAAGGGCAGAAGGAGAGGGAGACGCAGACTCCCCGCTGAGCAGGGACACCCCCCTTTCCTCCCCCCAACTCGGGGCTTGATCTCAGGACCTTCATCCGAATCTATATAGTCACTTCAACTTTTTTTTTTCATCCCGTTCGCATTTATTTTACTTTAATTCAGCATGGATTCAACAGGTGTTAGTCGAGTGTCTGTGCACCAGGCACTATTGTGGACGTGAGGATAACATTAGTGAACAAAACAAAGACTTTGGGCCTTACAGAGCTTATGTCCTGTGGGAGAGACAAACAATAAACAATCATCATAATAAATGAGCAAATGACATGTTAGATGATTAGCCCTATGGAAAATAACAATAGAGTAGGGTAAATGAGTTAAGAATATAGCTGTGGAGAGGGGGAGATGTTGGTTAGGTTTCCACTTTTTAACAAGGGGATGTCCAGAGTCGTCCTCACTGAGATGATATTTGGGAAAGATTTCAAAGGAGTGAGATGGTTGGCCATGGGAATTTTCATGATGAGACTGGTAGGCAGAGGACACAATGAGTACAAAGGCCCAACGGCAGGAACCTCAACCTTTTTTTTTTAAAGATTTTTGAAAATTTATTTATTTGACAGACAAAACTCAAAAGCAGGCAGAGAGAGAGAAGGGGAAGTAGGCTCCAAGCTGAGCAGAGAGCCTGATGCAGGGCTCTATCCCAGGACCCTGAGATCACGACCTGCGCTGAAGGCAGAGCCTTAATCCACTGAGCCACCCAGGTACCCTGGAACCTCAACTTTCTTTTGATTAGGGTTTGCACACTGCGTGTCTTACTGCATTCCTTGACTTCTAACATATGTCTATCTTTACATGTAAAGTGTTTTTATTTTAAAGAGTACATCGTTAAATCATGCTTATTAATTCAGTCTGACAATATCTACCTTTTATCTGGGGTATTTAAGACATCTCCATTTAATGCAATTAAGTGTTTGGGTTCCATCTGCCATCCTGCTACCTGTTTAGTATTTCTTCCCGCTGTTCTTTGTTCCCATTCTAGTTTCTTTCATGCATTCCTTTGAGTTAATGTACTACTTGTCATGTCTCCTTTCTACCTTCATTATTGGTTCATTGGTAACGCTTCTTTCTTTCATAGTTTAGTGATTATCTGAAGTTTAAAATTTGCATCTTTGTCTTATAATCTATCTTTAATAATAGTATGTAACATCTCTTACAATGTAAGAACTCACATGAAGATACTTCCATTTCCTGTCACCCTTTGTGCTATTGTTGTTTGCCTTTTACGTATGCATGTATTAAAAATGAAAGATACGTTGTTATTATTTTAGTTTTAGATAATCATTTATTAGAGGTATGCTGTTGGCCCAGCACCATTTTTCAACAAGATCATCCTTACCAGCCTAGGAAATGCATGGGTATGGTGCTGTAGGGGTAGGCACACAGCGTGAGGATGTATCACAGATTCAGGTCCACCAGAGGCCATGAACTTGCAGAAGAGACATTCAACCACTTGGCTGACAGGATGATTTATTCCATAGCTATAAACCAGCCTCTATCCTCAGCTGCTCTAATGTGATAGACTATGAGATAGACTATGCATGAGCCCAGAGGTATGGGTTTCCTCTTACCAAGACTGATTTGGCTATTGTTGAATGTTTAGCCTGGTGGCAGCAGCAACAAACATTTAGCCATCAATGTAGCTGCATCCCTCAAAGAGACCACCCATCTTCTTAGTGGCAAGATGATGACGTCAGTCTCTTTACATCCTGAAAATAAGAATTTTCCTGATTAGAACTGTCTTGACCATTGAGTATGGGTTCACTTTTCTTATCCTTATGTCTCACTGCCCAGAGGCTCACAGACTATTTATTTAAATACCACCATGGGATCACGGAAAGACATTGTCTCAGACCAAGCAGCCCACTTTATAGCATGGAGACCTACAACGGACATATAACCACAGGGTCCACTGGTCTTATTATATAATACATCACCCAGAGGCTGTTAGCCTGAATATTGACAGATAATGTGTAGCAAGTTTATGGTACTGATGAGGGAGCAGGAGGCTGGCTGAGGACAAAGCAAAAGCTGGCACCTTGCACCCCCTCTCCATCCGCTCCCCTCGGCGATAAGTGTAGCATTCCTCAGGCACCCCTGACCAACATAGATGAGAAACAAATAGTTAACTTGCAGAGATCACAATCCTGCAAGACAGGAATCTCCCAACTATCTTGATGTTAATGGCTTGCTAAAAGACAACTTTAATCAAGCTGGGAGTATCCCGATCTAGCACCTTGTAGACCTCCTTTAGCATATGAAAGGTCCGTTCAAACCTACCTTTCCCTCACCTTCCCCCAACTGCAGGGTACGTAACCTGCCATCCCTCACAACCCAGGGCAGCTGCAGCTCTTCCTGCCCACGGGTCCTGTCCCCGTGCTTTAATAAACCACCATTTTTGCACCAAAGATGTCTCAAGAATTCTTTCTTGGTCATCAGCTCCAGACCTCAGCCCACCGAACCTCACCTAGGTTCTAGAACTTCATCAGTACTATCCATCATCAACAAGTTAAACCAATGGTTGTTATATGGTAATTATTTTTCCTTCCCAACAATTTTAGGTTCTGCAGATCTAGAAGGCCTGTCTTGGAGAAAAGGAATGATTTCACAGTAAGAATTCCACTAATATAGAGCTATAGCTCTTGTGTGGTCATTTTGGGCTTCTCATACCAGTAGACTAGGCAAAGAAATAAGGTTACTATACTGGTGGGGTAATACCCTAATCCTCATGAAAAATGGGATTGCTTCTACCTAATAGAGGAAGAGAGGAAGGCATTTGGAACCCAAGAGATCTTGGGGCCTCCATATCCAGGTTTGACCACAATAAAGCTGTTACTGTAACTGCACTCTGATAAAGTCTAAAGCCCCTCAAGGAGAAGGGGGTCATCTCACCGCACAAGCCATCTAGACCAGCAGAAGTGGTGATAGTGAGTAGAACCCAGAAGAGTTAGTAGAGGACTGTACGCTATAATTTCTAATCAACTACAGCAGTGGGAGTTATAGCTCATCCTACAAATGCCCCGATTTTAATGTTTTCCTTTTTCTCTTCCCAACATCTTTAAGAAGCTATAATAGGATAGAGTGACATTAATGTGATCTAAGTGGATTAGACAAGTGTAAGGAATGGACTCTAGGGACCTGTCCATACTCCACCCAGATCCCCGTAATTCTCTTTTACCATTTATGGGTCTCCCTTCCTGGTTTTGTTACTCTTTTTTTTTTTTTTCTCTAAGAACCCATTCTTGCAGTTCTCTTGAGAAGACTACCTTCAGACGGATGGATCCCCTTTGTCCAATAAGTGGAAAGCCAAAAGTGCCTGGGAGTTTATAACCCCAAAGCAGTCATTGGCTAAAAACTGATTCATGTGGGACTTTGGAAACCCAGTTCCCTTTCCACAATCCATAATAAACCCCATGGCATAATTTCCACTTCTGAGAATCCCTGCAATATTAAGCTAAAGCTGGAGTTTTGTCTGAGAGATGCTCTTGCTTGATTTCTTTCCCTTCTGCCTTTTTTATGTTTTTATTTCTGGAACACTAAACCAGTGGTGTCCTTAAACCAGTTCAGACCCGTAAACTGCAAGTCACATAAGCCAATTGTTAAATTTTCAATAGTGTTATAGGTTGGTTTGGAAACACAAACATAATAAAAAAATCTAGAAAGCTACATATATGTCCAGAGTTGGACACGTGCTCAGAAAAGAATGAGAAGACTCAAAACTTTCAACTCTGGCTGACTGTCAAGCTCCATGCAAGCAAGAAGTAAAAGCCGAGGTAGAATTGCAAATGACCTGGCTTGGCATTGTAAAGAGGTGCCCTAATACAAAGATAATCTGCAAAGACCAACATAGTATTGTTTTTGCTTATTTATGTGGTCCAGGTGTGGGTGGCGGTGGCGCCATATTTCTGAGAAAATCTTTATAAATCACCGGTTCACCATGAAGAGACTTGAGTGACCACACATAGCAAATAATCCAGCCTCAACAAATAGTTTGGGAAAGCCACTGAGCAATTACAACTCACAAGAAGCAGCAACAATAAAACTTAGGGAAGGGGGAGGATCTGGTTTCCAGAATTACCATATTATGACTCTCCAAAGGCTCAGTCTTTAACGAAAAGGTACTATGCATGCAAAGAAATGAAGTATGGCCTCTGTACAAGGAAAAATACTCATAGAGCTGTCCCTGACGAAAGCCAGATATTGGATGTACTAGATCAGACCTAAGGAGATAAGGGACACCATAAAGTGTTAGAACATATACTTAAAGGGAGTCCCAGAAGAGGAGAGAGAGAAATACAAAGTGTATTTGAAAAAATAATGGCCCCAAATTTCCTCCAGTGGGGTGAATGACATGAATTGACACATCCAGGAATCTCAATAACTTATAAGCAAGATAAACTGAAAGAGATCCACACTGAGACGCGTTATAATCAAACGATCAGAAATCAAAGACAGAGAAAATCTTGAAAGAAGTAAAATAGATAAAACTCACCATGTTCAAGTACAAGTACACCATGTGCACCATCTTCAATACAATTAACAGACAATTTCTCATCAAAAACCATGGAAGTCAGAGAGCAGTGTAATGACATTGTAATGACATATTAAAGTGATGAAAGAAAAAAATGGAAAAACATCTTTCAGTGAAGAACCATGTATACAACAAAACCATTCTTCCAAAATGAGGAAGATATTGGTAAGTTTTTAGATGAACTCAAGCTGAAGGAGTTCATCACTTTTATAGATCTGCCCTACAAGAAGTGCTGAAGGGAATTCTTTAGGCTGAAATGAAAGGACAGTAGACAGTAACATGAAGCCATATGAAAAAATCAAAAAATAAAAAACACACATAAATGTAACTACATAGATAAGTGTAAAACCTAGCATTATATTTGATTCATTATCTTTTTTAAAAAATATTTTATTTATTTATTTGACAGAGAGAGATCACAAGTAGGCAGAGAGGCCGGCAGAGAGAGAGAGAGAGAGGAGGAAGCAGGCTCCCTGCGGGGCAGAGAGCCTGATGCGGGACTCGATCCCCAGTCCCCGAGATCATGACCTGAGCCAAAGGCAGAGGCTTAACCCACTGAGCCACCCAGGCGCCCCTGATTCATTATCTTTTTAATGGCTATATTATTCAAACTGAACATGTGTGAAACAATTACAAATCTATGTTAGTGGGCACACAATATATAGCAATGTAATTTGTAAAAAAATGACAATTTAAGGGGGGCAGAATTGTATAGGTGCAGAGTTTTTGCATATCATTTAAGCTGGTATTCATTCAAACAAATTGTTATAAATTTAAGATGTTAATTGTAATATCCAGGGTAAGCACCAAGAAAATAACTGAAATATACACAGAATAGGAAAGGAGAAAGGAATAAAAAGATACAAGAGGGAAATAATCAAATGCAAAAGAAGGCGGTAACAGTAAAAATGAGGGACAAAAAAGATATAAAATAGTATAATTAGTATAATGACAGAAGTAAGTTCTTTCTAGTCGGTAACTACTTTAAATGTACACATATGGAACTCGCCAATTAAAAGACACATTGGCAGAAAGAATTTTGAAAAAACATGTAATTGTATGTTGTCTATAAGAGATGCAAATAAGTTTAAGGTGAAATTGTTTTAAAATATAGTCCTGGGTGGATCAGTCAGTTAAATGTCTGACTTCAGGCCCAGATCATGATCTCAAGGTCCTGGGATCCAGCCCCACATTGGGCTCCCTGCTCAGGGGGTAGTCTGCTTCTCCCTCACCCTCTACACAGCCCTCTGCCCTGCTCATGCACTCACTCTCTCTCTTAAATAAATAAAATCTTTAAAATATATATGCATATTCCATACAAAGTGTAAATGAGAGCTGGAGTAGCTATATTAATATCAGACAAAATAGATTTTGTAAAAAGTTATTATAAGATACAAAGGACATGGGGCTCTTAGGGGGGTTCAGTCGGTTAAGCATCCGACTCAATTTTGGCTCAAGTTATGATCTCAGGGTCATGAGATCAAGCCCCATGTGGGGCTCTTTGCTGAGCAGGTAAGATTCTCTCTCTCCCTCTCCTACCGCCTCGACTTGCACATGCACACACTCTCTCTCTTAAAAAAAAAAAAAAGAAAGAAAAAGAAATAAAATAAGATAAAAACAAAGGACATCATTTATTGACAAAAGGGTTATTCTATCAAGAATATATAATGATTGGGGCACCTGGGTGGCTCAGTGGATTAAGCCTCTGCCTTCGGCTCAGGTCATGATCCCAGGGTCCTGGGATCGAGCCCCGCATCGGGCTCTCTGCTCAGCAAGGAGCCTGCTTCCTCCTCTCTCTCTCTGCCTGCCTCTCTGCCTACTTGTGATCTCTGTCAAAAAAAAAAAAAAAAAAAATATATATATATATATATAATGATTACAAACATATATGTATCTTTCTACAGAGCCTCCAGATATATATAGGAATATTGAGTCTTCCAACCCATGAATATAAAATATCTCTCCATTTGATTAGATATTGATTTCTTTCATCAGAGCTTTCTAGTTTTCCACATGTAGGTCCTGTATAGATTCAATACCAAGTATTTCATTTTTTGATGCTGCTTTAAGTAATATTTTTTAAATTTTAAATTCTGATCGTTCATTATTGACATATAGGAAAACAATTGACTCTTGTATATTAATCTTGTTTCATGTGCCATACTTGCTTATTATTGCCAAGAGTTATTTTGTAGATTCCTTGGGGTTTTCCACATCAACTATTAGGTCATCTAGGAATAAAGATTGTATTTCTTCCTTCTCAATCTACATACCTTTTTTCTTACCTTAGTGCACTAGTTGAGACAACTACTATGATGTGGTGAGAAAAGACCATCCTTGCATTGATTCCAAATTCAGGGGGAAACATCCATTTTTTCACCACTTGATATAATGTTAGCTGCAAGGTTTTCATAGATGGTCTTCGTCAGGTTGATAAAGTTTCCCTCTACTTCTAGTTTGCTTAGAGTTATCAAAAATGGGTGCTGGATTTTGTCAAATACTCTGTCTACATCAGTTGACATGATCATATGATTTTTCTTCTTTGGGCTGTTGATATGATGGATTGATTACATTTATTGGTTTTTGACTGTGAAATTAGCCTTTCATACCTGAAATAAACCCTTCTTGTGTGTGGTGTATAATTATTTTTATGTATTGTTGGATTTGATTTGTTAACGATTAGTTTACAATTTTATACCCATGCTCATGAGAGTTCTCAGTCTGTATTTTTCCTTTCTTGTGATATCAATCTGCTTTATTATTAAAGTTCCTCCTTTTTTTTCTTTCTCTCTCTCTCCCTTCTTTGCTTTCTTCCCTAAGGACTCCTTCTCGGAGAAGTCGGCATCTGCTTGTTATTTCAGCTGTACTGCATTGTTATCCTGAAGCTCCATCAGTGTGGTAGCAAGCTATGAGAGCGGGGAAGCATTTTATAATCTTGAGTTCTTCTCAGTCTTTTAGTGGAACTGTTTCTCTGGGCTATGAACGTTCACAAGTGTTTCTTCAGAGGTATAATTTCACCTTCCCCTTCCACAATGCTTTGGTGAGACAGAAAGGCAAGTGGGAGTTGAAATGGGAAAAATGATTTTCTCCATCTGAGATAAGGCAAGATGGATAAGGTCTTTCCACCCCTTGGAAGGCAATGCTTTGTTAGAGATCCCTCATGAAGAATATTTCACAATAATTAAACTTCCCCTTCCCCTTCCAGAGTCACACTTTTGTGTGGCTTTTTTAGTGTGTTCCTGTTTTTTTGTTTTTTGTTTTTTTGTGGACTTCTAACTTTTGTGGCTTTTTACTGTGAGAATCTCGTGGAGCCCCTGGAGGTAAACTTTAGAGTTTCCCCCAAGACTGCAACAGCCAGGAGCTTCCCTTTTGATCTCTGTTCCCTGAGGAGCCCAAGAAAAGTCATTGATTTGGGGTTTGTTCAGCTTTTTCTGTTGTAAGGATAAGAGTGATATCTTCCAAGCTCTTTACACATCAGAGCTGAAACCAGAATTTATGTTTTTCTTTTCATTCCGTTCAAAATACTTTCTAATTAAAATACTAATTAAATCTAATTAAAATACTTTAATTTTTCCTTGTTCTATGGTTTGTAAAGGAGTATGCCATTTTATTTCCAAATATGTGGGGCTCTTTTAGTTTTTTTTCTCCCCTGTAATCTAATTAAATTCTTTTGTGATTAAATAACATACTTTGCACATCTTGAACCATTTCAAATATATTGAGAGTTAATTTATGGCACAGAGTATGGTATATCTTGGTAAGTGGTCCATATGCACTTGAAAGTGATGTGAATTCTGGTTTTGGTTGCAATATTTTATAAAGTAGATCAATTAGATCAGGTTGGCTGTTAGTATTATTTAAGTCTCTTGTAGCCTTACTGATTTTCTGCCTCCTTGTCTATTCAATTAGAGAGAGACTAATCAGTTTTTGCTTTATGTATTTTAAAGCTTCATTAGTAAGTGCATAAGTTTTTTGGGCTGTTAAATCTCCATGAATTGGCTACTTTATTGTTATGAAATAACTTTTATTTCTGGTAATATTTTTGCTTTAAAATCCAGTTTATCTTATATTAATATAACCATGTCAGCATTATGTTTTTTCAAAAAAAAAGATTTTGTTTATTTATTGGAGAGAGAGTGTGAGAGTGAGGGAGCACAATCAGGGGAAGGGGCAGAGGGAGAGGGAGAAGCAGATTCCCACTGAACAGGGACTGACACCAAGCTTAATCCCAGGACGCTGGGATCATGACCTGAGCTTAAGGCAGATGCCTAACCGATGGAGCCACCCAGGTGCCCCAACAGCATTATTTTGATTAGGGTTAGCGTGGAATATCTTTTTCCAACATTGTATCTTATTTGTGCTTTATAATTAAAGTATGTTTCTTATAAGAATTATATTTGGGTCTTACTTGATTTATCCAATCTGGCAATTTCTGATCTGTAATTGAGGTATTTACACATTTCACCTATAATATAATTATTGACATGGTGGGCAGAAATCTACCATCTTGCTATTTGTTCTCTAATTGTCTTGGCTACAATTTGTTTCCTTTTTCCTCTTTTCCTGCTTTCTTTTGGATTAAGTGAATATTTCTTATGATTCAATTTTCTCTCTTTTTTTTGGCCTTATTAACTATAACTCTTTGTTTTGTTATTTTAGTGGTTGTTTTATGATGTATAATATATTTATACTATTTTAATAAGTTTTTTTTTAAATAATCTCTACCCCCTACATGGGACTCAAACTCATGACCCTGAGATCAAGAGTTGCATGCTCTACAGACAGCCAGCCAAGCACCCCTATAATTTACCTTTTTATTTAATCACAGTCTCATCTCAAGTGATATTATATGCATTCATGTATAATGTAAGAAACTAACAGCAATATACTTCCATTTCCCCACTCTTAGCCTTTTGGGTATTATTTATATGTGTTGTAAGTCTACATAGGTTATCAACTTTCCTACTATGTTGTTTAAACAGTCGATTACCTTTTAGAAAATGAAATATTGTTTAAAATCCTATGTGTGTCCACTTATGTCTTAGTCAATTTGAACTGATATAACCAACTATGAGAGACTGGGTTATGTACAGACAATAGAAATGTATTTCTCACAGTCTGGACACTGGAAGTCTGAGATCAGGGTGTCAGCGTGGTTGGGTTTTGGTAAGAACCCTCTTCTTGGTTGCAGATAGCTGAATTCTCTTTTATCTTCACAAGGCAGAAAAAGAGCAAGCTATTTCCTGGCCTATTCTTTTAAGGGCACTAATCCAATAGATAAGGGTTTCATCCTCATGACTTAATCACCACCCAAAGGTCCCACCTCCAAATATCATCACGTCGGGGATTAGATATCAACATATGAATTTTAGGAGGGACACATTCAATTCATATCATTCAGGCAACATTTTTTATTTTCTTTATTTTTATAGACTGATATTTCATATTTTCCTCCTCTGCCTGAAGAATGTCCTTTAACATTTCTTATAGTGCAGGTATTCTTGTGAGGAAATTTTTCAGATTTTGTATTTCTGGAAAAATCTTGTTTACACTTGATGCCTCTGTTATATTTCTATTGGATGGTACTGGGTTAGATATAGGTCCAGTGTTTTTTTACCTTGTTTTCATCTTTTTTTTTTCTTTTGATCTCTCAAATTTGATACTTTTCATTGACCCGTTTTTCCATTTACTAACCATCTGTTCTGTTTTGTCTAATCTTCTATTAAACCCATAAATTAAATTTTTACTCTCAGATATAACATTTTGTTCAGTTCTAGAAATGTACTTTAGATTCCTATTCTCTGGTGAAATTTCCCATCTTTTCTTCATTTTAAAGAGCATTTTAATCATAAGTCATTTTAAATCAATTATCTGGGGGTACCTGGGCTTCTCACAAGAATTCTTGGAGTCTGAGAGATTTTTTTAAAAGCGCATGTGTGCATGTTTGCATGTGTGTGTGGGAGTGGGGTGAGGGATAATCATAAAATCTACTGCTTCAACAACTTTCCTCTGACTATATGAATTATATGAAATATTTTTCAGCCTCAAAACCAGGAAAAATATTATCTGGAAACTGATCAACTTTCTCCTGATAGTCAAGAGTTCATGTGAAATATTTAACATTAAATAATAAGAGGTCTTCAATCAACAAAAATGGGGGGGGGGATGTTCTAGAACTGCTGGACGCTAAGTCTCTTAGAGAATGTCCATAACATAAAATTACATTCTACAAGGTGCTGGTTAGTGTTTTGATTTGGATAGCTGATGGCTTAGGAAGGAGTCCACCAAACAATGCCACAGGCTAAAAACCACAGTTCCTAAAACCACCAGTTGTACTGAGGAGAACTAATGAACTGTTTTGCTCCATCCATCCATCCTTTCATGCCAACTCATGAGACCATTCAGGTTAGTCTGGCCTCAGCTGGAAGCTTAGAGTAAATTAACAAGTCATGGACTGAGTTCTTAACAGTGATGAACTTACTAATATAGACTTCAGCTAATACCTATTTTCTAAACAGGACTTCCAGCTTCTCAAGGACTCGGTTTAGGGAGTGATGATGAAATATATAGCAACTTCCCCCAAAGGCAGTTATTCTGAAAATTCTGGAAACAATGTTAAGGATGACATGGAAGGGGATGAAGTTGAAACAACGGGGCTTCATGGGAAAATCATGTGCCCCTGTCAATTTAAAGGCTGATGCTTATAAGATACAGAAGGGTTTGTTATAGATACTGTGCAGGGAGATTATAAAGAGTGGACCAGAAACACGTATGCGAGTGAAAAGCACTAAAATCTAGGAAACAGTGGTGAAAAAAAAGAAGGTCCTTATGAACATAGTTCCAAACTTTTCCACTATGGACACGGGGTTCAAATAGGCAAGCATATAGTAGTTCGTCTCTTTCTAATCCCCCTAAAACAATAAGTTAAGCAGCCTCGCAAATCACCCACTATGTTATCTACGTGGTTTCCTGGTGTTATTGGAGCAACAGAAGCTGGAACATTGCAAGTAGGAGGGATATAGTACCACCAACATATCCGTGGGCATGTTGTATGTATGTTGTATGGGTATGTACCCACAACACCCATTCCTGCACCAAACCACGAATGCATACTTCCTGTTGTCCTACTTTCCTCCTGTCTCGAAACTTCCTTGTTAGAAGCTCACTGAGACTGAATGCATGGGTTTTCTAAGGCAGGCGGTTGTTGAAATATGCAAAGGAAAAAGATAAGTACTAATTACTCCCACTAAGAACAAGATGGGGAGCATCCTGAAAACAATTAGAAATGAGGTTGAAAAGGGAAACTATATGATGGTGGGTGCCTTTTCCCCTCCAATTACACCCCTCTATTTATTTCTAAAAAAACATGTTATTTATTTATTTCTCAGTGAGAGAGAGCGAGCACAAACAGGGGGTGTGGCAGGCAGAGAGAGAAGTAGGGAGAGGGAGAAGCAGGCTCCCCGCTGAGCCAAAGAGCCTGATGCAGGACTAGATCCCAGGGTCCTGGTGGGACTAGATGCCAGGGTCCTGGGATCACCACCTGACCCAAAGGATCCCCGAATTACACCTCTTGATTCAACCCAGTGTTTGGTAGAATGACGGACAATTTTGAGCAACTACATTGAAGTCTTCAACAACTTCAATGTCTTAAAAAAAAAACTTGTGTCATGTGGCTTGTCTTTAACTAATGTGGGAACAGAGTGAAATCGCCTCCTAGGCTAATTGCCCCATTACAATTTAGCACAATCCCCCAGATTCAACAAAGATCACCGTTTGGCAGTATCATAGGTTTTGTTAACAGATGAGAAAAATGCCTTCCTCCGTAAATCTTGGGCAGGAAGGAGTGGTATATTCTCATTTTCTAACATTTATCTCCTCATAGAATTGGTTAAGGACTATACTCAGCTTATGTATTAAATTCAGTCGGTAAAAAGTCATGGATAGTCCATTACTATTGGCAAACTACAGCTAGGGACTTCAGCAAATCCTCCCAAAGCCCTTCTTGCTGGATGCTTTTCTCCCCTATATCTTTCCAGCTTCATCAAAAGTGATACATTATAAGCAGGTATATTTATCTTCCCGCTAATCCCAAATGGTTGGAATAAAGAGCTTGACACCAATTTTAAGCTTTTCTTTTTTTCCTCCCCTAATCATTTATTGTGAAAGAAAAATAGCCCTACAAAAATGGATTTTTTTGCTCCATCCTCAATAAATCCTATGTGTATTTCTCTTATTCTCTGGGTCCACGGCAAACATGCCTTTATCAAGATTAATACTAAATTCAGCCCAAGGCTGAGCACCAGATTTGAGCAATGACAAATTCTTCACATTTCAACCACAGATCTTTTACTTTTTCTGCTAAGTTGTGAATTTTAAGCTTGCCCTCGAAATAGACACAGTGGAAAAGCGTTCCTATCACTGGAGTAAGTCATTATTTTTGAACCTGACATATTGAAGAATCTCAGCTTTTGATGTGTTATTTGATCTTACATCCTGCTAATTTTTTGGACTTTCTAAAAATTTAGATCATTCATAGTTGAAGTCCAATCTCGTGTCTTGAGAGGACAATGGAGAAGGATATAAATGTTTTAGGTCAGTTGTCCCCAGATTATGGATTTTTTAATCGGTAAAATATATTTTTTTTAAAAATTAGAAGATGAAAATAAGACACAAATTCAAGTTGTGTCAAATACAAATGTGCACTAATATAAAAAACCCTCTACCAGTACTATTTCTTTAATTTCATGATAAAAATCTCAGAATAAAAGATAGTTTTTAAAAATGAAAGTTCGCAGGGCACCTGGGTGGCTCAGTGGGTTAAGCCTCTGCCTTTGGCTCAGGTCATGATCTCAGGGTCCTGAGATCGAGCCCCACATCGGGCTCTCTGCTCAGCAGGGAGCCTGCTTCCCCCTCTCTCTCTGCCTGCCTCTCTGCCTACTTGTGATCTCTCTTTGTCAAATAAATAAATAAAATCTTTAAAAGAAAATGAATTTTTGCTTTCTGCGAATTTTCTTCTCATTTTGTTGGGCAGACTTTCTAATAAGTATACAAACTAGAAATTAGAGATGGAGGGATGCCTGGGTGGCTCAGTTGGTTAAGCAGCTGCCTTCGGCTCGGGTCATGATCCCAGCATCCTGGGATCGAGTCCCACATCGGGCTCCTTGCTTGGCGGGGAGCCTGCTTCTCCCTCTGCCTCTGCCTGTGCTCACGCTCTCTCTCTCTCCCTCTCTCTCTCTGACAAATAAATAAATAAAATCTTAAAAAAAAAAAAAAGAAATTAGAGATGGAAAGAGTCTTCAACTAAATTTTGATCATTGCCATCCAAACTGCATAGAATCATTCTGGCCATTAATTTACACGTATTTTTACTAAGTTAATCATGAACTCAAAACACTACAACACAGAGAAGCCCATTACAAGAAACATTCTGCCTCATTCCAAGTACAAAAATCCCTTTGACCTATTGGGATCCATACTTTGCTTTTGAAAAGATGATTTTTCCTCATTTTAATATTTATTCTTGGAAAATATTCAGCTGAGGATCAAGACAGCTATGGCCCATATCTGGAGGAGGATCTCCATCTAGCAACCCTGCAGTGCAAACAATACTTGTGCCCCTCCCAGCTGAGATCTGTTTTCTTCCCTGCATGTCAAGACGACCCTATGAACACCAATTAGAGTTTGCACTAGAATGGAACAGTTATGTCCTTCCTCAGCAAATGCAACTTCACTATTGCATGTAAGTATACTATGTTGGTGTACAACGTATTTTAAATTAAGATATTTGGCATTCTAGATGAAGCCCTCAAAGACCATAGCAGCCAATCCCCCCCCCCAAAAAAAATGCTTGAGACTCACAAGCATGTCCTGTTGACAAAAGATGGAAAACAAATGGAAAAAGAGATTTGCAGAAATGGTGAAGTGTTTCTCACCAACAGACTCGATAAGCAGCCTTTGCTAAAATGCCGACTCAGGCACCAGCATCTAGAATAGAATGATAAGTAGGGTCACAGCCGGTCTCACGAACCATGGGACTTTGGATTCACCTGTACCACATACATGTTAGTTTGGCCAAAAAAACGTTGGCCTCATTACACTTATGTCAACCTGTCAAAATCTAATGAATTCAAGTCAAAATCTGGGTTACTGGCAGCTCTTGGACAATTAGAAGAGGTCTGGCAATATTGGCAGTCATTGATAAGTCTCTGTGCAATTTGTGCTAGCCAGGCCACTACTGAATCCTTTTTCTTCCTTTTTTTTTTTTAATTTCCCCCATTTTGTTCATGCAGTGATTTCACTGGCTGCCTGGTCTATATTATGAGGGTATGATGTTGACTCTACTAGTGATTTCTGCTGAAGTTCCAATTACATGCTTATTAAATTACTGCTAAAGAGTAAGTCAGGGGAACCTGGGTGGCTCAGTCGGTTAAGCATCTGCCTTCGGCTCAGGTCATGATCCCAGAGTCCTGGGATCGAGCCCTGAGTGGGGCTCCCTCCTCAGTGGGGATCTGCTGCTGCTTCTGCCTCTGCCCCTTCCCCCTGCTTGTGCAATCTCTCTCTCTCTCCTCTCTCTCTCTCTCAAATAAATAAATAAAATCTTTTTCTAAAAAGAGATAAGTCAAGATACTGTGAGGCCAGAATGGTTGAACAAACTATTAATTTATGGCAGCACCTTCCCAACACCAACTCTACGGACCAGACGGTGGTGTCCACGAGCAATCTGCCTCCCTCACTGAGAAATTGCCGCCACACCTCTGTGGAGGAGGCGGGAATCTCTGCTTGGAATCGGTCCCTCTCCTTGCTTCGCTGTTTTGCTCTGATGATTCCCAACGTGGGCCGCACACGTTCCCCGTCCCATGCAGCCTTCTTGGGATCGCTCGTTTACTTAATCGGAGCCATTGACGCTAAACTGTGGCAGAAAGATGGCAGTCTCTACACATGCAACAGAAGTTGCGTATGCAGGGACAGAGATCACAGCAGCTCCTTTTCCACAGTCCTCGCTGTCTGCGTTGACCTGCCCCTCAGGCAGGAGCTTCTGCCTTCTAGACCAAAATTCTGATTTCTAGAGTCAAATGTGTGATGCAGGTACTCCGCCTTCTGGAAGAACATCTTTTTGCTTTATGTTCTCCAGGCCTTGGAACTCTTGGTGCCACTCCATGCTGCACCAAAACATGGAAAAAGCAGTTTCTGGGCTGATCTCCTCCCACCCCATATAAAAATCAAAGATTTTAAGATAATTTTATCTCATGGGTCAATTTTTGTCTCCCTCGTGCGGATCTCGCCCGTATCGGTCTGCTGAGTGTAGGCTGTGCTTAGTGATCTGAAAGAAGGTGGTGCCAAGAGCCCGTTTTTCTATGACCCAGCTGGATGCTTGAACACAGGTACACCCCACCCCCTCAGCCATGCGGTGGCGTGGCCCGCAGGTGCCTCCTCTCTCAGAGACCTTCTGACCTCTCAAGGGAATTCGGGGATCACCGGGTGGGATGGGACCAGCATGAGCAAAAGGAGAAGCCAACGGTTGAAAATTAGGTACTGAGACCTAGGAAACCCGGGCTAAAGGTAAGCCAAGGTTGGTCATCACAAGAAAGGGAGGACCACACAGGCAGGAGATGAAACTCAAATGAATTTCAAAGGAGACAAAGTCATTACTTAATCCAGGCAGATTTCTGACCCAGAGCCTTGCCGTATAAGTGGAATTCTCTTTCCCAGGGACTTTTGAAGCCACAACTACTGAGAACATTCACTTGCTTTTGCAATAGAAACATTAGACGTTTACATCAAGGTGGCAGGGGCTCTTGGAACTTTCTGTCAATTTCTAAGACCCAGGGGGATTCATAGGACAGCTAGAGCATGTGAAAACCCACTGAGGCTTTTCTTTCTCTTTCAGCTTAATACTTGTGAACCCAAACAATCCAGATTCTGAAAAAATATTCAAAAATTGCCATTTCCTTTAGAACGTATTCAGGACATAGCCTGAGGTCTTAGGAAATACAGAAATGAGTAAGCTCTAACTGCACATGTATTTAAAAAAAAAAAGTATCTTTTGTGTAAAGCTTTTATTGTTGGTTTGGGAGGAGTGGGAAGATATGATAGAAATAAGATGGAATTAGACTGTGAGTAGTCAAAGTCACTAACACTTTGGAGACCAAGGGCAAAGAGAGCACAGTGCAGGCCTTACAAATAATTTAATGTTTGTCCTGGCCTTCCGGGCATAACCAACCCATTGTTTTGCAAAATGACCACAGGGTTCCTTACCTCTCTGTCTTTGTACTTTTGTGGATATCCATAAACAAATGTGTATTAATCTTGCAAGCCCCAGCCCAAATTCAACCCTAACGCCCTCCCGACTTCTGACTGCTCACCACTAGGTTGAGCACACGTCTTTCCCAGCGCTTACACTCTTTCTGTCTTGGTCTCCTACCACATGTGCGAGAACAATGGCTACACCCATTCTCCATTGGCTGGCTGGGTTTGGTCCCTGAAACACATGTTCAGTAGCGATCAGTCCCAAAACACCTTCAGTCAGACAGGGCTGACCTCAGTCTAGGCCTCAGCACTTATAAGTGTGTGATGGTGAATGTTCTTCGACTTTAATAAACATCTCTTTCCTCTTACACAGAAAGAAAATGCAGGATCCCTTGTGAGGACAAAATGGAATAACTTGGGCAAAGTACCCAGCCCAGTTCCCTGACATTTGTCAGGCTTTCATAAAAGTGGAGAGAAAATACAACAAACATTCATGAATCTACCAATGAACTTGGTTGAATTTAGATTATTTTCAAGATCGGCTTTGAAAATCCGTGGTTCCCAAACTGTGTGCCACAGGGAACTCATAGGAACACCACTGTATGTTTTTAATTTTCAAGGGACACGTGGGGACAGTGGACACCTCACAACCATTACTATTAAGCTTTCTGAATCCTAAATATTTAAGAAAGGAAACCTTTAGACTTTTCTTTCAGCCTAGCTGCTATCACAAAATAATGGAGATAATAAAGTTGCTATGAACTAAGAAAATTGGGAAACCTCTGCATTAGAAATGTGTGTGTGTTTATGTGTGTGTGTGTTATTTTTAAATAAAACATTACAAATGCAGCTGTAGCCTCTGTGGATTTGTACCTCTCTCTTCCCCTTTAAAGAACTACAATTCTAATGTTTGATAATTGACATTTTATTTATTCCTTCCTTCCTCCCTCCCTTCTTCTTTCTTTCTTCTTTCCTTTCTTTCTTTCCTTCTCTCTTTCTCTCTTTCTTCCAAGGTTTTATTTATCCATTTGAGAAAAAGAGAGAACATGAACCAGGAAAGGGACAGAGGGAAAGGGAGAAGCAGACTCCCTGCTGAGCAGCGAGTCTGACTCGGGTGATCCCAGGAACCTGAGATCATGACTTGAGCCAAAGGCACATGCCTAACTGACTGAGCCACCCAGGTGTCCCTGATAATTGATGTTTTTATTAATATTTTTATATTTTCATTACACATATTCTTCCATTTGCATATATCATATTATTTTTGTATGTTTGAGGCTTGACATAAATAGTATCAGGTACATTATCTTTCCTGAACTTGCTTTTTGTCTACCAAGCACTGATATACACTCTCTTAATTTGTATTACTTTATAATATATATGACTACCTAGTAGGGTGAGTCTCTCTACCTTGTTCTAATTCAGAATTACGTGGGTTTGGTTTTTTTGTTTTTTATTTATTTTTTGTTTTTGTTTTTGTTTTGTGGGTGTTTTTGCACTAGGCTTTCCATACACAATGTCGAAAGAGCATTTTGAGTTCTATCAAAAACTGATAGCATTTTTATTATAATTACATGGAATTTATATATTAATTTGAAAATAATTGGCATCTTCATGAAAGCATGTCTTCCAATCAAAGAACTTGCTTTATTTCTTTATTCTACCTTGTTCAGTAAAATCTGCTTTCCCTCCGTAGAAGCTAGCTCATCATTGTAGAGCTGTTTCTACTTTTTCCTATTGTACTGGATTTCTCTTTGCCTTGTTCCTGACTTGCAAAAGAATGGCTCTACATTTCACTATTAAACATAAAATTGTTTGTAGTGTTGAATTAGATAATACTTATAAGATGTAGCTTTCTATGCTTTGTGTGCGCATATGTGTACATACAAATCTTAGATGGATAATGGATATTAATAAATGCTTGTTTTGTGTACATTTGGGTATTTTAGAAAGTTCTTATCCTTTAAATTAGTCTGTGTGATGAATTGCATTTATGGCTTTTTTTCTCTTAAATCATCCATGAATTCTCATGGTAAGTCCACCTTGATCATAATGGCTTTCAAAATAATAAAGTGATAACCTCCGCTTGCTAATATTTATTCAGGATTCTTGAGTTTACATTCATGAGAGAGATTGCATAATAAATTTTGTGCTCTTCTTTTTTCAGTCTGATATCGAAGTCATTATTAACTTCAGAAAGATAGCATAACATTTTTTATGAAATGACTGCTCAACACGTCTATGGTGTTTCTATTTTCCTAGAGTTTTTGGCTTTATATGTTTTGAGCACCTCACTATATAATTGCAATTGTAATAGAGAAAAATGACAAGAAAAATTAACCCTTCATTTGGTAAAGTCGATCAAAACTTGTTCTATCATTGATAGGATAAATAACCCACATGAATTCAGACACCAACATATTCACTATAAAACCACTACATACTGTACCTTTCCAACAGGGAATCAGAAAAATGGCATTTTGCTCAATTCCCAGAAAGAAAAAAATATAGGATACCTTCATATTGGTATAACACTGCATTCTTGAGTTGATACTTGAGAGGGAAGAACTTCTATTTTGACTAAATATCAATGAAAATTCCATCTTCTATCAATTGCATATATTTGATCATTGGAAGACCTTTCCACACACTGATTTCTGGCCCCGCCTGCTCCAAACCTTGTTTCTTCCCCACTACTCCTGTTCTCCCGGTGCTGGGAGCAGTAGGACATGGTTATAGTGTGGCGTGAGCCAAGGTCCTGTGTCTTTGTGAGAGAATGCTGAGAGGGTCGGGGCTAGCAGCTGGAGGCTGGTCCTATTGTGCAACACTTACTAATAACTTACCGCAAAATGACCGCAAACAAAAGCATCTCCCCAACAAAGCCCAAACGAAAAGCATCCCTTAATCAATCTCCCCTCTGCCAGATCCCATAGGCCCTGTGTTTCTTCCAGCGCCATCTGATGAGAGAGATGTCGGAAGGAAAGAATGGAAGTGGGAAGAGTGACTGGTCCCAGTTTGCCAAGGTCTCTGCCAATTTTAGCCCTGCAAGTCCCATGTCCCAGCATCTCTCAGTCCTGGGTCCACAAGGAAGACCTGTCACTCTAGGGGAGACAAACAGTCTTAGCTGTTGGCGCTTAAAATAATTTCCTTTGGGGCTCCTGGGTGGCTCCATCGGTTAAGCATCTGCCTTCGCTCAGCTCATGATATCAGGGCCCTGGGATCGAGTCTCACACTGGGCTCTCTGCCGGGAGAGGAGGATGCCTGCTTCTCCTTCTTCTTCTGCTTGCCACTCTCCCTCTCTCTGTGTCGAATAAATAAATAAATAAATACATACATACATATCTTTAAGTCTTTAAGCTTTTATCTGAAACTCGTAGTCTGCTTGCATTCTTTATGTTTTCCCTAGTCTTCCTCCCTCTGGCCACTGTGCTCCTCAAGTGCCTTGTTAGGTTTCTGTGTCAACATTCTGTGACTCAGGTACCACTTTTGGAGTCCCCATCTATCAAAGTGGGGGACTACATAGTCTCCCCCTGGGGCTAGGAAAGCAGAAGCAGAGTGGCGTCCACCTCCCACTGAGCCTCCCGGAGTGAGCTAAGCCTCTCTGCTCCTGGAAGTCCCAGCCTTGGAAACGCAGGGCCACTGCCCCACTCAGCACTGCCGGGCATCTCCGTATCAGGGAGCACCAGACATCTCCAAATCTGGGAGCACAGCCGCTCTGGTCTCCCACCCACACTGCTCAGGGGGCCTCAGATCGCAGCACATCTTACTCCAAAGATCTGTCAGCCACTCTGCTCATCTTTGTGGCAGAAATCTCTGAGGCTCCTTTCCAGGGTCTCACAAAGTCCGCGAAAAAAGAAGGCCCGGAGCAGTTTGGTTTGGGTCTGTTCTTCTGCTGTAAGTCCCGTAACAAACTTCCTCTGTGCCTCACTGTTGCCTTTTGCCCTGGGCATGTGTGTGTCTATGTGTGTATATGTATACCGTTGGTCCTTGAATAATGCAGGTGTTAGGGGTGCTGACACCAGCACAGCCAAAAATCCATGTATAGGGGAGCCTCGGGGGTACAGTTGGTTGAACAATGGAGTCTTGGTTCAGCTCAGATAGTGATCTCAGTGTCCTGGGATGCAGCCCGGTGATGGGCTCCATAATTAGCCGGCAACAGGCTTGAGATTTTCTCCATCTGCTTCTGTCCCTTCTCTACCCCGCACTATGTCTCTCTATCTCTCTCAAATAAATAAATAAATCCTAAAGAACATCTGTGTATAACTTTTGACTCCCCAGAAACTCAACTACAAATAGCCTACTGTTGATCGGAAGACTTAGCAATAATATAAACAGTCGGTTCACACATATTTTGTATATACAGTATATATACTATATATTGTATATTGTAACCTTACAATAAAATAAATTGAATAAAGAGAATGTTATTTAAAACTTACAAGGGAGGGGGCGCCTGGGTGGCTCAGTGGGTTAAGCCTACACCTTCGGCTCAGGTCATGATCTCAGGGTCATGGGATCGAGTCCCGCATCGGGCTCTCTGCTCCTCGGGGAGCCTGCTTCCCCTCTCTCTCTGCCTACTTGTGATCTCTCTCTCTCTGTCCAATAAATAAATAAAAATCTTTAAAATAAAAAAAAAAAACTTACAAGGGAGGGAAAACATATTTACAGAATATTTATAGTGCAATGCTTATTGAAAAGATCCACGTGTAAGTGGACCTTCACAATTCAAATCTGGGTTGTTCAAGGGTTAACTGTATATAAAATATTGTGAAACTAGAAAAACATATATAAAATATATGTGTCCCCATTATCCAATCAATAAATGACATGATGTTGGACAACAGAAATCATTACCTAAATATGTTTACATTATGAACATATAGTTACCCCGCCTTCTGCAACAAAGAATTTGAATAGCTTGCCTTAATTTTAGTTCAGATTTAAGAAGATTCATCTATTCTTTTTTTTAAGATTTTATTGGGGCGCCTGGGTGGCTCAGTGGGTTAAGCCTCTGCCTTCGGCCCAGGTCATGATCTCAGGGTCCTGGGATCGAGCCCCACGTCGGGCTCTCTGCTCAGCGGGGAGCCTGCTTCCCCCTCTCTCTCTCTGCCTGCCTCTCTGCCTACTTGTCATCTCTCTCTCTCAAATAAATAAATAAAATTTTAAAAATAAATAAATAAATAAATTTTTAAGATTTTATTTATTTACTTGTCAGAGAGAGAGAGAGCACAAGCAGGGGGAGCAGCAGGCAGAGGGAGAAGGAGGCTCCCCGCAGAAGGCAGACACTTAACCAACTGAGCCACCCAGGGGTCCTGAAGATTCATCTATTCTAATGCAAACTAAAGGCTATTTCTCAAACAAAAAGAAACAGTCATCACCTGCCATTGTCTCTAACTCCTTTCTGTTTGTTCGATGCTGTGGATGACTGTGGATACACGAAGAGTTTTCGTCATTTCTGACACCTGAAACGTACAGAGGAGAGATCAGTGCGGGTCCCCTCAGAATAGCCTTCCGTTTTTTGGATTCAAACATAGGATATTATAAACCTTAGTAGGGATACAGAGGCTGGAGATGCCTTTCACACTTGGCCATTCTCAGGAGAGGCTGAAAGGAAAACTCAAAAGCCAGCATACTCGCTTGCATGGGCGCTGTACCTGGGGACGTGATGAGCACTGGCCACCGGCCACATCCCAAGGGGCAGGTCTGCTCAGAAAAACTCATCAGGAGTCAGAATGTTCCAGAAGAGAGGGACGTGGGTGGCTCAGTCGGTTAAGCATCCAACTCTTAATTTTGGCTTATATCAGGATCTCAGGGTCTGGAGATCGAGCCCTGCCTTGGGCTCCGTGCTTGGTGTGGAGCTTGCTTGGGATTCCCTCTCTGCCTCTGCTCCTCCCCCTCCTGCTCACGGGCACACATGCTCTCCAAATAGCTGAATGAATGAAAGAATGAATGAATGAAATATTTTTTTAAAAAGAATGTTCCAGAAGAGCAAAGAACATCAAAGGATCGATGGGGTATTTCAAACAGGAATGGACCTGGGAAAAGCATATGAACATTAGGCCACCTACGTCCAGGTTCTAATTTTGGCTCCAATCCTTAGGGGCTGTGTGGCCTCCTGCCGGGACCTCTCCCTCTCTCTTGGCCTCTATTTCTTCCTCTCCATAGTAGGGGTGATACATGGGATTGTGCTGAGGAATATCTGCTCTAGCTTGCTCCAGTATTAACTCCCTCCATCCTCACAACTGACCCGCAGGGTAGGAACCATCATCCTGGTTTCATCCGTGAGCAGAAAGAGGCACAGTGGGGGGCACGCCCAACGTCTTGATCCCGGTGAGAGGCAGCCCTGGATTTCAACGCCAGGCCTCTGACCGCTGAGCCTCCTTCTATCCCCTCTCCCAGCACCCTGGGCTTCTCCCCGAAGCATGTGGTAGTAAGAGGTCATCTATGCAGTTTCACTTTGCACATGTCCGTATTCCCGCCAGTGAGAGTCTGTGACTTGCCCCCGTCATAAACACCTACAGCCACACTGCCCCGACCCACCTCCCATCCCCCTTCTGACGACCCGGCCGCCTTGACGGAGGTAGAATATTACATACATTTCCTGCTGTTTCTACGATTTCATTATCATAGCAGGTGGGACAATAGAGTTACACAAGACCACAGAGAGCTGTCAGACGTCCCCTCGAAAGCTCACCAAGTGCTTAATTAAAGTTTTTATAACTTTTTATACAGGTGAAGGAAACTTTCGGAGAGAGGTAATGAAATCGCTGACAAACATAGATAAAAGTAGGTGAAAAGAGACTCCGGCGTTCAATAAATAATTGTCACCATCTGTCCCCACTCACCAAACCATCCTTGTTTATTACAGAACCGAAGGAAGCCTCGAAACATGGGTCATTTTGGTCACCAAAATATGCTCTTCCCAGAAAATACATTGTTTTCATTTTTTTAAGCATAAAAATTAGGATATTGTGCCTTACTGGCAACACAGGAGGTTTGCCGTTGTGAAATCTGGATTAGGATGTGAGCTTCCCTCTGTAGGCTGTCTACAACCTTAGACCAGTTACTTCCCTTCTTTGGGGTCTAGTTTCTCATTTATAAATGGACCCCATGGTTTTCTCTCCACAGGCTGTTCTGGGGCATAAATAAATGAGCAGATGTTAACAGACTTAATATATGAGTAATACCAACACTTACTTTATCTGCAAACATGCCTGCTGGGAGGGCAGACACGGATGCAGGTGGGGTTCCTACTTGGGGAGGGGAATGTGGGGGGGCAGGGCGCGCTCAAGGAATAAACAAAGTCAAAACCCACAGATGGATGTCACATCAACCTGGATTCAAACCATGACATTATCTCATACCTGCAAGATTCTTAATCCATCGGGGACCTCAAGGTATCAGCTGAGCTTACGACCTATGTAGGAGCGCTGGGAATGGAAGATTGAACAGTGGCCGGGAAGAGGGACAGAGGCACCGAGGAAGGAGGGTCCCGGGCAGAAGGAGTATTTCAAGATTCCCGTCTAGCAGCTCCTGGGTGGCTTAGTTGGTAAAGTGTCCGGCTCTTGGTTTCAGCTCGGGTCATGTCAGAGTTTTGGGATCGAGGCTCGTGTTAGGCTCCACACTCAATGGGGAGGTTGAGGTTCTCTCCCTCTGCCCCTCCCCCCACTCACTCTCTCTGTCTCTCTAACGTAAATAAATAAATCTTAAAAACAAAACAAAACAAACTCCATGTTTCCCCCTTCAGCCCCTCCTCCCGACGCAACCCCCAGAAATGCAATGGTGTTACCAGGAAACGAAAGCACAGGGCGGCCGCCACGAAAAGCTTTGATTTCTTCCCCTTTTATGGCTGCTTCCCTCTCCCTGGGACTTGGGCTAAGAACTTGGACTGTACAATTTCGTATCATTTAAGAGAGAAGGGGTATTAGGGAGCTGAAGGGGCAGCCGCATGGCAAACATGAAAGCCTGCTCCAAGACATCTTTATAAGCTCCCTTCCCACTGGGGTCCTTCTCAGAATCACCTCCCTGCAGAGCTAACTGAGGCTTCAAGACCCAGCCTGCTTATGCCCTGCCCTTCAACACGGGGCTTTATTTTATCCTGCGATTGCTAGGGAGAGCTACGGACGGCATCCAGCGGGCAGCGATAACATAGCATTAGCTCTTTTCATTGTCATTTTCAGTTTCATTTAGGTTCGGCTGCCTTAAGCCCTGGAAAAGCTTTACTTAAAAGACTGGGCTCTGCCCTTCCAGGTTTATCAAAATAAAGCAGAAGTCGAGCTGGCTAGTTTTAAGGGCACAAAGGAAAACACAGTTTGGAGACGGGAGGTTTTGAATTATACCGGGCAAAGATAGCAGGCTGCCGCTTAAGACTTTAAACATCCAGATATTTAAAATAACGGCCCCCACAGCCTCCATCCGAATTCTCATGCCTTTGTTATCAACAGAAAGCGAGCGGCGCAGCAGCAGGTCTTCATAAATTCCAAGGATTGAACCACAGAGATTGCATGTGCGATTCAACAGCACATTCTAGAATGAAGAGTGTTTTTGTCCGGATGCTTTTCCCTCGGGGTATTCGTAGAACAGCTATCAGTTTTTGAGACTTTAACTTGGAAATGATAATAGTTATTTACTGAGTGCTTTAATGTGCTAGGTAGGGACCTTTCAAGGACTTTATATACAGCATCATTAAACTCTGACAAAACCGTGCAAGATACATAGGATGAAGAAATTGAGACTCTGATCATTGACTTGCCACAAATCAAAGAACTAGTGAGTAACGGAGATCCAGAATATAAGAAAGAGAGGTATTAGAGATTCAAGGTGACAGTAGATCTTCCCCATTCGACAAGTCATGTCTTGTCCATCAGGCCACACCTCTGATGCATGCAAAATAAATATCGCCATATTTCTCCAAGTTTAAGATGATATCGATGGTAAGATGCTCCTTCGTGTATCACAAAGGGGAAAACTGTCTGTGGCTTAAACTGACGATTAATTCCAAGACATGTTCGGACTTCAGAGATGTAAAAACATAGGGGGGAAAGTACCTTTTCATATTCATGAAGAATGATCCTTTAAAAGCCAGCCAGTCCGAAATGCAAGGAGCAGAATCGTTAACTGCTGGTCCAGCTTGAGGATAACCTGGTGAGAGCCCAGGCATATCCTGGGTCCCATCTGGCTTTCCCCAAAGCTCAGGATAAAATTCAGGCGGTAATTCAGGATCGGACCTGCAGGTGGCAGTGCAGGCCACCGGATATGGCCTTTGGCCTTCCCCAGCCAGGTTTCAAAAGGACCAGCAGGCTGCATGTGAGAAAACAGGTTCCCAGACCTTCAAAAAAAATTTTTTTTTTCAGCGTAATAGTATTCATTGTTTTTGCACCACACCCAGTGCTCCATGCAATCCGTGCCCTCCCTAATGCCTACCACGTAGTTCCCCCAACCTCCCACCCCCTGCCCCTTCAAAACCCTCAGGTTGTTTTTCAGAGTCCATAGTCTCTCATGGTTCACCTCCCCTTCCAATTTCCCTCAACTCCCTTCTCCTCTCCATCTCCCCATGGCCTCCATGTTATTTGTTATGCTCCACAAATAAGTGAAACCATATGATAATTGGCTCTCTCGGCTTGACTTATTTCACGCAGCATAATCTCTTCCAGTCCCGTCCATGTTGCTACAAAAGTTGGGTATTCGTCCTTTCTGATGGAGGCGTAATACTCCACAGTGTATATGGACCACATCTTCCTTATCCATTCGTCCGTTGAAGGGCGTCTTGGTTCTTTCCACAGTTTGGCGACCGTGGCCATTGCTGCTATAAACACTGGGGTACAGATGGCCCTTCTTTTCACTACATCTGTATCTTTGGGGTAAATACCCAGTAGTGCACTTGCAGGGTCATAGGGAAGCTCTATTTTTAATTTCTTGAGGAATCTCCACACTGTTCTCCAAAGTGGCTGCACCAACTTGCATCCCCACCAACAGTGGAAGAGGGTTCCCCTTTCTCCACATCCTCTCCAACACACGCTGTTTCCTGTCTTGCTAATTTTGGCCATTCTAACTGCTGTAAGGTGGTATCTCGATGCATGAGGAATTCAGTTCTTGGTTTGGGCTCAGATCATGATGTCAGGGTCGGGGATCGAGCCCTGCATCTGAGCTTGTCCGTCCTCCTCCCCCACGTGCGCTCTCTCTCCCTCTCTCTCTCTCACATTAATACATAAATAAAATCTTTTTAAAAAGATAAAGATGATTCTATCTAGAGAACATTTCTCAGGTAGGTCTTCCTATCTCAAATGCAGCTGGTGATTAAACCCAGTCATATCGCTCTCTTCCTGGAATTTTTTTTTTTTTTTTTTTTTTTTTTTTTTTTGAGAAAGAGAGCAACAAGCCGGAGGAACAGCAGAGGAACAGGAAGAAACAGCCTTCCCACTGAGCAAGGAGTCCCATGTGGGGCTCCATCCCAGGACCCTGGGATCTTGACTTGAGCCTAAGACAGACACTTAACCGACTGAGCCACCCAGGTGCCCTGCCCTCCTGGAATCTCAAAACACTTCCCCTGGTTCTAGACAACTTCTGCCGCCTCCTTGCATACCACCTACCCCAGGCTCCAGCTACCTGAGAACACCTGTGAACACACCCTGTGTCCATTCCTAGCTCCAGGCCTCTCCTCCATATGTTCTTCCCCTAAATCTCTGCCCATAAAAAATCCTCATTCTTCAAAAGTAAGTTTTGAGTTCCTTAATGAAGTCTTTGCTCACTTAAAACTCATTGCCCTCCACCAGAGCTCTTTATTTTTCAAGATTTTATTTATTTGATAGAGAGAGAGAGAGAAAAAAAAAACACAGACAGAGGGAGAAGCAGGCTTCCTGCTGAACAGGGATTTGGACGTGGGGCTCGATCCCAGGATCCCAGGATCGTGACCTGAGCCGAAAGCACATGCTTAACCAACTAAGCCATCCAAGGGCCCCCACTTACAGCTCTTAACATCTCTCTGTAAATATGTTCATTGGTATGCCAGTCATCTCATTAGTTATCAATGTGGCAATCTGCCTTTCTCTGTGTGATTTATATCCATATCCCTAACACCCCACACAAGGCCCAGGTTATAGTAGAAACTCAATTGACACTTACTGAATGAACGAAAAATTGAATGCCCCTTTTCTACAATAAACCAGAACTGACAGGGAACTTGTTTTTAACAATTGTTAAATTGTTTTTAACTTTTGCACTTTTAAAGCTCCTGACATCCAGACCCCCCACCCAGAGCAGTGAAATCAGAACTTCTCAACTGAGGCCTGGGTTCACTCCAGGCATCGGTGTTTTGTAAAGCTTCCCAGGTGATCTCAAGGTACAACCAAGGTTGAGAATCAGACAATTGCCTTGATGGCAATAGTTCTCAATGTGGTCCTAGGTCCAGCATTAGAATATCGCTATCATCTTATTTGAAATGAAAATTCCTAGGACCCACCCCGAACTGTAGAATCAGAAATGGCAGGGCTGCAGGGATGGATGAAGTGGACAAAAATCTGTGTTTTAACAAGACCTTCCATGATACAAAGTCAAGTTTGAGAAGCACTGTCTTAGAAGTTTACTTTAAATAAATCTATACAGACTGTGTAAATGAAGCCCTCCCAACTTCTGATTCTATTCTGGCCCCTATTTCTACCACAAGGCTGTGCTTACACACAAACACAAGCCCCTTTTAGTTGAAGATTTTTTTTTTCCCAGTCTAGTTTGGTCTTACAGTCAACATCAACTTATAGTAAAACAGCTTAAGAAGATATTTTATGTGGTTTTTTTTTTTTCCAATCTTTAAAACAACCAAGGAAATATTCTCCTGGCTATTTTTTGAATCATGGAAAAGAAATGGACAAAACTCAACATACATGGAATTTGTCCCCCATGTTACGTCTGATGTGAAGTGTCCCATCATCTTACAATAAATCTAAGACATCCATCCCACAAAGGAGGAGAGAAAGGCTGGAGAAAAAAATGATGAGTCCACGGGGACACAGCAGAGATCTGACCCCAGATCTGTCCTACCATTTGGGCGTTGTCAGGATTTTCATGACCCCCATTTTGCTATTTTGCCCATAATCCCATAGTTTTCATAGAGAAAATCTGCTGCTCTCGGGAATTCCTGGCTATCTCTTGAAGGGAAGTGGTCACTTTGAGTGCATTAAGTACGCCACGCTGTTTCCTACTCATTTGCAGTGGTATACACTCAGGGCTTTCTTTTTCTCTAAGACCTTGGGGAAAGGGATGGTTTCAATGCCTCTAAGATTAGAGGGGCAGTTTTCTTCTAAAATGTCTGCTTCTCTGAAACTCATATGCTTTGCTCCCAATCTATGGTCTGATTTCTTGGATTTGTTATTAACATGGCTCCTTTTTGAATCATGAATCTTATAAAAGTTGTACAGGCTCTATGCTAGGCTCTGTGAGGGATCAGCAGTGGAAAAGACAGACAAACCCCACCTGCTCACCTCTAAGAAAAACTGTATATATAAAACTAACCAGGGGCACCTGGGTGGCTCAGTGGGTTAAAACCTCTGCCTTCGGCTCAGGTCATGATCCCAGGGTCCTGGGATCGAGCCCCGCATTGGGTTCTCTGCTCAGTGGGGAGCCTGCTTCCTCCTCTCTCTCTGCCTGCCTACCTGCCTACCTGTGATCTCTGTCAAATAAATAAGTGAAATCTTTAAAAAAAAAAAAAAAAAAAACTAACCAATGAAGGGGCGCCTGGGTGGCTCAGTGGGTTAAGCCTCTGCCTTCAGCTCAGGTCATGGTCCAAGGGTCCTGGGATTGAGCCCCACATTGGGCTTTCTGCTTGGTGGGGAGCCTGCTTCTCCCCACACCACCACCACCCCCCGCCCACTTGTAATCTCTGTCAAATAAATAAATAAAATTTTTTTAAAAAATTTTAAACTAACCAATGAAGATGCAAAGTCTAGATGTTATGACTATTATCCAGGGAAATAAGATAGGGAGAGGACCTCCATGAGTTCAACTATAGTGTGTGCATGTGTGTGTCTGTTGTCTTAAGAGATCTTTCTTTCTTTCTTTCTTTCTTTCTTTCTTTCTTTTCTAAGAGGTCTTTCAAATAGAAAGATCTTTGAACTATACTTCTCTATTTTAGTTTTCTTGGAGAACGGGTGTGGATGGTATTTATTTGGGAAACAGAGTAAATATTCCCAAGTTTGGAATAGTCGGCTTATCAGAAGAGGCAAAACTACCTTTCCGTTCCTAAAACAATCATCAAACCTCTTTCTTTGGGGAATGGCCAGCAAGCGTCTTCAGCAATTATACCAGTCAGAGGAGAAATTCCCATGAGATTTCCATGAGCCATAAAAATCTGATCCCGTTGGCAAACTGGAAGGCGTTTCCAGCAAAGGTGGCCTCACATACAAAAACAGCAGAATTGAGGGTCACGAGCACGTGGCAAACACCAGGCCCTTCGGCTACCCACTCTCGAGAAGAATCCTAATTCGCAAATCCAAGCTGTGGGGCAAAGAAGGCACCAGGAGGGACTTTCTGTGAACCTGAGCACGCGCGCACACGCATTCCACTTGCAAACAAGTGAAAGAGCCTGAAAAGGCTTTTTTGTTGTTGTTGTTTTGTTTTGTTTCTAAGTCTTGAAGTAATGAGAGAGCTTATCAAGACAGGGAGGAGTTACTAAACCAAAATGGCAAGGAAACTACTTATGCAGGTAGGTACATAAACTGGGAAGAAAGGTTTGCCCTAAGGGTACTACTTGTTAAGCCCAGAAAATTTTAGATTTCCTTCTGACAGCCTAATGGGCCAAAGGGGATAGAAATGACAGGCTTGGCGAGGTCTTTTTTTTTTTTTTTTACAGTAATGGAACTGTTCTAAGCTCATTGTGATGGTTGTGTAACTCTATATATGCTGAAATTCGTGGAATTGTACACGTAAAATGGATAAATTGTGTGATAGGTAAATTGTATCTCAATAAAAGTGGGGGGTATTCAAATGCTGGGTTTTATACTAATACAACACAGGTTGAGTTTCAGAGAAATTTCACTACAACATGCATACTCTCTATACTTTTTGCTCAATTTTTCTATAAATCTAAGACTGCTCTTAAGAAATGGTCTAATGAAAAGAAGAAAACAAACCAGTCTCTCTGTAGGCATTTGGCTGTTTCCTGTCCACACCACCAGCCGGGCCAGAGCCTCTGTCCTCTCCCACGCAGCCCCTGTGGTCTGAACGTTGGCAATCTTCAGGACCCCCAGCCTGGCCTCACTTGGCATTTCTCTTGTTTCTCCCTCAGGTAAAGAGACTGAGAACAAGTTGCTCCTGAGGGAGCCCCAGCAGATGAACAAGGAGGTTCTGAGCTGTGTCTGCCAGAGAGACGCCTGGGGAGTGGGACAGGGTTTACTGAAATAAAAGGTGGCAAACTGAGCCCAAAAAAGGATCTGCCCTCTCCCCAGAGGCCTGCTTCTGGAAACGACTTTGTGGACCAGAGACCTTCCTGGGGGCCATCTTGGGGGTGGTCCAACATGGACCACTGCAGTCACCCCTAGAGCAGAGTTAATCCCTTCCAAATATTCTTGGACACACTGGCGCCACAGAAAATTCATGAAATTATGGAGACTCTGACAGCTCCAGCTGCTTTCTTCTGACTTACTAGAATTAGAACCCAGGTGTCTTAATTAATACCTTTGGGGAGACCCTTTCACTCCTGGGAACCTGCCTGCCCCGAGTCGCTTCACACAAAGGAGAGGGGACCTCAGAGAAGACAGATCCCGGAGACCTTTGAGGACAGTGCCAGGCTTCTCTGCGGCAGAAGGAAGCTATAAATCAAGAGAAGCCTCACTCGCAGATGGGGGCCTACCTCTCTGCCCTGAGAGAAAGGTCAAGGTCTGGCCCTGCTTTGACCCGTAGGTTTCCTGTCGAGTCGCGTGGGCCTTGAGTGGCTGGGCACCTGGCTACAGTCAGTCCTTTCCACCTCCCCCCAGGCCTGTAGAAGTGAGATCTCTTTATATTTCAGGGCAAAGTTAGAGGGCAACTGTCTTCCAGAAGCTGGCTGGCCTCCCCATCCCCCAGTCCAACTGCTGTGCTCTGGTTGTCAGGCAACTGTTTACATTAGAGGCAGAGCGCCCCCCCCAAGGTTCTGAGCCGTCCGTTGAGACGCAGAGAACACTGGCCTTTGGAGGCAGAGCTGGGGAGCCCTCACTTTCCAGTTGGTCCTAGACTACCTGTGGGGTGCTCTGCTGGTGAATTCTGAAAGCTGGAGACACGTTTCAGGTCCCCATGGATTTCCCTGGGAGATCCTGGTATAAACTTTGATACTGGGTTTGCCAGTGAAGAAACGACATATTTTAAGGAGTGTGAAGGTGTCAGGCAAAAGGTGTTTTGCCCACGCTGAAGTATGTGGAAAAGGCAGTGAGAATATGGAACCGAAGACACAAGCTGATGGTGCCCTAGGTCTGCCCGGGGCGGAGGCCAGTCTTCCCACCTTACAAACCTTGTGCTTATCAGCAATAAATACAGACCACCGTAGGCTGTCTCTCCAGAACACCGTTGACTTTCTGAAAAAGTTACAGAAGGGCCAGCCTCCTAAATTTTCTCAAGCGACTGGTGACAGACCCATCTTCAAAACATCAGAGAAGGATGGAGAACAGCTTGGGAAGAAAACACGGGGTGACTCCAATGGAAACCCTCATGAGCTTCAGAGTCCAGAACGGCTCGCCCAAGAAACTTCGAGATGGAAGCAGAGACTCCAAGAAATGGAGCAGGAGAAAGAAAGGCTAGAACAGTCCAACGCGGGATTACAACAGGCCCTGAAAGAGAAAGTCAGCCAGTTAATACTGGTGGGTGAAAACCTGCTGCAGACCACCCCCGGGCCCACTCTCCTTGGAGATCATTTGGGTCGTGTCAACTGTGAGGTCGAGCAAAAGAGGGAAACAGAAAATGACGATCGCCCCATCCACGGGTCAGAGGGTGATCTGAAGGGTGTCCCTGATGATGCCGATTCCAATGTGTCCCTTCAAAGTGCTGAAGGGAAAAACCAGGAACTAGCCAGACAATTGCGGGAAGAAAAGCAAATGAATGAGGAGCTTATGGGACAAATAACAGATCTTCAAGCCAAGGAGGCCTCTTTGCAGCGTGAAAATTCACAGCTTGAAGGTGAGATTCAGCAGCTGAAACAGAAGCTTCAAATTCTGCCTGAATTATATCAAGAATGCATCAGCCTCCTTGAGAGAAAATCGTCTGAGGCAGAAGATCAGTGCTCAGACATTAAGAGGAATCTTTCCTACGCATGTAGAAACATCGAGGCCATGTCTCGGACTCGTGACTTATACAAAAAGATGGCTGAAGACACCAGGAGAGAACTGGAGGAAAATGCTTTGCACTATCAAAAGGGGATCCTCTTCCATACGAAGAAAGCTCAGGAAAGCTGGATGGCGGCCGTGCTGACCAAGAGAATCTTCAAGGAGCTAAAGAAAGAAAATGATCACAATAGGCAAAGGTTGGCCAAAGCGGAGTCTGACTTCCAGGCTTTCCTAAGTAGCCCCTTTACGCCTGCTCCTCCACCAGCAGCCCACAGAGGCCCAGAAGTGTCAGGGAACCCCCTGGATCATCAGCACCCCCAGGAAGGAGAAGAGCCAGGCCTTGAGGGCCCAGGCACCTGGGCCACCACCAGGGACACCTGTGGTTTTGACTGAGCTTACCGCAGCGCGGTCCTGAACTCCCACAGCCACAGCATAACATCTGCGTGTGTTTTCTGTCTTTAAAGTTATTTTGACTTATCTCTTTTTAGTTTAGATACTGTTATTTAATTATAATTATATTATAATTAAATATTATATTAATTGTAATATCATTAATATAATTATATTAATTAATTAATATATTAATGATATTACAATTGATAGTACAATGATATACAAATGATATTACAATTGCTTTTATTCAAGTAGATTTAGCATTATAGTTTTCAGATAGTATTTTTCCAATAAAGTGTCATTTCCCGTAATTCTTACAGATAATATTATTTTCACATCACCAGACCCTCTAGAATTAGAAAATATTAAGTTAAAGATTTAAGTTAAAGATCTCCCGTTACTTTAACAATTATCGACATTTGGCATGGGTACAAACATTTAAAATAATCAAGAACATTTTCCTACGGTATGAACATTTTTGTACGCCGTTTTGATACACACAAGCTTGTATTAGACATCTGCACACGTAATTTAATACGTATCTGAATAAATTTTGATTTGAAAAATTGGGGGGAAAAAAAACCCTAAACAACAATTCCCTATTCCAACTTCATAAAATTTTGATTAGACGAACCCTAAATTCATAAATTATCTTTGCAGAGTTTAAAGTTACAATTTTTTCTCCTTTTGCTAACTCTTAAAAACTTTTTTTCCTTTTGTTTAAGATATTGTCTGCTGTTTAGACATTTCTAAATTTTGTGTAGTGAAAATAAAAGTTTTTCAGTGGTGGCAAGCAAACAGCGCCCCCCCCCCAACCCCTGCAGTTTACAAGGCACTTTTAGTCGGTTTGGCAGAAACAGAGAGTAATATAACAGTAAAGGAAGCTGCAAAATTTTAAAATAATTTTAAAGAGAGAAAGAAAGAAATCATGCTCACACAATTTGTATAATATGCAAAATGTACCTAGCTCATATCTACACAAAAGGAGAATTGCCCAATGTATCAGAGAGATGCTCTGTTCCCCGGCGCTGTGGAAGGAGAAAGCGAGGAAGAAAGCAAGAGGGAGACTCCCAGATGCTAACAACAGGGGAAGCTGTTCCCACTCTTGGGCCTGCCTGGAGGGAGAAGGGGGAAAGTGGTGCCATCAGGGCCCGGTGGGGGCTGTCCTCAAGGAAGGACAAGCAGGCCCGGAGCAGGAAAAACTGCCCCTCCCCCCACCATCTCTGTCTTCCCATTTGCTGCAGGTACACCTGGCAGCCACCAGAGGGCGGGAGAGCGCAGGCCAGGGAAGGGCACCAAAAACGGACCGACAGGCTCAGGTCTATTTAGGCCTATTTAATCTAAAGGGGTGTGCGTGTGTGCGTGTGTGCGTGTGTGCGTGTGTGCGTGCGTGTGTGTGTGTGTGTGTGTGTGTGTGTGTGTGTGTGTGTACTGCATTCATTCATATCCGCTTATTTAGTACAGGCGGATTTAGTTCCAGGCCACCACAATAATGCAAATGCCACCATAAAGCACATAATTCAATACTTAATATTTTTTCTGGAAATCATTTTTTTTCAGGTTTCCCAGTGCATATAAAAGTTGTTTATCACACGACACTGCAATCTTGTGAGTGTGCAATAGCATTATCTCTAAAAAAATAAAAATTAAGCCCTTGTTTAAAAAATATGGTTTTTTAAGATTTTATTTATTTATTCGAGAGAGTGTGAGAGTGAGAGAGAGCATGAGAGGGGGAAAAGGTCAGAGGGAGAAGCAGACTCCCCATGGAGCTGGGAGCCTGATGCGGGACTTGATCCCGAGACTCAGGGATCATGATCCGAGCCAAAGGCAGTTGCTTAACCAACTGAGCCACACGGGTGCCGGAATTAAAAAATATTTTCTTGCTAAAAAATGCTAACCGTCATCTGAGCGTTTAGCAAGCTGTAATCTTTTAGCTGGGAGAAGGGTCTTGTTTCAGTATTGACGGACGTTGATCAGGGTGGTGGTTGATAGAAAACTGTGGCAATTTCTTAAAAGAAGACGACTACCAATGTTGCCGCATCAGCCTACCTTTCACGTCACAAAGACTTATGGTAGCACTGTGGAGGGATGTGAAAAAATTGGAGCACTGTTGGGTGGGAATGCCAAACAGCGCAGCTGCTGTGGAAAATGGTGAGAAGTTTCCTCCAAAAATTAAAAAATACTCTATGATCCGGTAATCCCACTTCTGTATTGCCCCAAACTGAAATCAGGATCTGAAAGGGGTTTCTGCATTTCTAGGTTCATAGGGCACTATTCCCAGTAGCCCATGAGAAAAAGCCATCCAAAGGCCCACCAAAGGATGGATGGATGGGCTCAGAGAATGTGGTATGAATGAGTAAAGAAAATGTAATATTATTCTTTAAAAAGAAGGAAATTCTGTCACAGGATACAATATGGATGAAACTTAAGGATATTGTGCTACGCAAAATGAGCCAGTCGCACACACATACACACACACACTAGATATTCTGAGTCCCCTTATATGAGATCTCTAAAGTTGTTGAAAAATAAAATAAAATAGGGGCACCTGGGTAGCTCAGGGGGTTAAAGCCCCTGCCTTCAGCTCAGGTCATGATCTCAGGGTCCTGGGATCGAGCCCCGCATCAGGCTCTCTGCTCAGTGGGGAGCCTGCTTCTCCCTCTCTCTCTGCCTGCCTCTCTGCCAACTGTGATCTCTGTCTGTCAAATAAATGAATAAAATAATAACAGTAATAAAATAAAATAAAAAATAAAGCAGTCAAACTCCCACAAATAGAAAGTGGAACCATGGCTGCCAAGGGCTAAGGGGTGGAAGGAACGAGGTGGTTATTCCCTGAGCATAGAGTTTCAGATTTGCAAGATAAAAATTTCTAGAAATCTCTTGCACAATTATGTGAATTTATTTACTAATACAAAACTGCAAACTTAAAAAGAATTAAAATGGTACATTCCATGTCACGCATTTTTTACCTCAATTGGGAAAAAAAAAGATACGAATATGAGTTTTAGGATTTGAGTAGTGGGGAATTAGACTTGAGCTAAGTCTCAGACCAATGACTTCACCTCTCTACATTTCAGTTAATAAGTTAATCTAATTAATTAATAAGTTGATCTAAATAATTTTTAAAGTTTCTATTCAGTTCTAAAAATCTGCAACTGCATTGTAATTATAAAGAGAATATCTTAGTCCTCCACTCTGACAAAGTCCTTTACGGTGCAAAATGCTGACCTCCTTATTTTCCAAAAATTCCCTCCATTACACCTCATCAATCGGATCAGAGGGACAGTCAGCTCACATTGGATGCTCAGAGATCAGCATCTCCCTAAAGCAATTCATGCTGAAAACATGATAACTTAGAAAAGGACAAGGTTTACCTCCAAGCCAAAGGAGTACTTGATTCTTAAATATTCATATAATGTTCATTATATTTTTGATGACTAGTCTTTACTGGATGTGTATGAGAAAGGTGAGAACAAAAGTCATTAGAAGAAAGGTAATTATCTCAGAAATGACCCTGCTGTCAGGGAAGATGGTCTGAATGCAGGAAGCGATAGGGGAATGGAAAGGAAGGACCAGAGATAAGACAAGTTGCACATGGAACTTGGTGGGTATCGGACATAGAAAAGGATCAGAGGTGCTTCTAAGGCTTCGGTATAGAGGGATCAGGGGAATGTTGATGCAAGCAATGTTTGTAGAAAGGAGGTGTTCATGTGGAAACACTCAGGAGAGAGATAGGGTCCAGGGATGAAGAGGCATCATGGTGAGACCTGGTATTTTCACAGTGTTTTAATCGAGAGAAGAGCCGTAAGCCTCAGGCTGATCCTTGGGGCACAGCTGCGGTTGGCCAAAATCCTCACTCTTGGAACAGGTGCCTTACGTGTTACACAGTATAATGAATAAGAAAGCTTATGAAAAAAGGAAGAAGAGGCCCAGCCAGGAGTGTAAACAAGGAGGAGGAAGTAGCCAAGACAGAGAAATGAAGCCCAAGGGGCCGAGGGGGAGACAGAGAGCATCCTGGGCCGTAAGTCAGAGGAAAGGGCTGGGGCGGGGAGGTGTTGGTTAGCGGTATCTTTGCTGCAGAAAGTTATGGGAAGGAGGACATCCAACGTGAGAAAATTCCAGAAAAGGCAGAAAGGGAAAGATTTCTAGGCTCAGGTGAGGGAATTCAGTTTGGAAATCGAGGAGGGAAAGGTGAAAGGCTGAGTGCCGAAAGAAAGGTTATTTGTTGGAATTTATTGCTACAAGCCACAGCGAAAGATCTTTGCTAACTCAAGTAAAAAGGAGTGTATCCGCAAGGCTTTGGGGCAAACTCCCAAAACTCAGAAGTAGACCAGATAACCAGACTCAGCAACACGGCTGAACCAAGGGAGACTGGGCCTAAAAAAGAGAGGAAAGTTCAAAACACAGCATGAGCTCGGGTGAGGCCCGCACCGCTGGTATGGCTGCTGGGGGATATACACTCAGGTGTCTTCTGGCTTCAACTATGGTCCCCCCAAAGCTGTGAAGCCCCCAACTGTTCTCCCAAGATTCAAGAGCCTGGTGGCAGGTGTCTTCTTAGCGAACCCTCCAACATCTGTCCACTATCCCACCGCCATGACTTCTCTCTCTCTCTCTTTTTTTTTTTAAAGATTTTATTTATTTATTTGACAGAGAGAGACAGCGAGAGAGGGATCACAGGCAGGGGGAGTGGGAGAGGGAGAAGCAGGCTTCCCGCTGAGCAGGGAGCCCGAAGTGGGGCTCGATCACGCGGGGTTTGATCATGGGATCCTGGCATCATGATGAGCTCATGACCTGATCCAAAGGCAGACACTTAAGGACTGAGCCACCCAGGCGCCCCCACCGCCATGACTTCTAAGAGTACCTGATGATCCTGCTTTGCGAGGCATACTTGATGTCCCCACAGGATACCCAGGGCAGAGCTTGTTTCAAAAAATAAGGCTCTTTATTTTTTTTTTTAAAGATTTTATTTATTTATTTGACAGACAGATCACAAGTAGGCAGAGAGGCAGGCAGAGAGAGAAGGGAGGAAGCAGGCTCCCTGCTGAGCAGAGAGCCCGATGTGGGGCTCGATCCCAGGACGCCGGGATCATGACCTGAGCCGAAGGCAGCGGCTTTAACCCACTGAGCCACCCAGGCGCCCAAAAAATAAGCTCTTTAAAAAAATAAAAATAAAAATAAGGCTCTTACAAAAACAAAACAAAAGTCTGACAATCAAGAGCAGCCAAATAAGAGACCCATATCTACCACTCCCCACCTCACCATTTCCCACACCTGCATTTCAAAACCAAAACCAAACAACGCATATGACGCAAAAGGCTTCTGCCTCACATGAAAACAGGCAGCCTTTGCACCACTGAAAACACCCTATTTCCCAAACCAGCCCATTAAAATCTCTCCAGGCTATCCAAGCTCTGCCCCAAGACCCCTGACGGACGTCTGTTCCTTGGGTTTTCATTCTCCAGCAAGCTTGTTCTGATATTTTGCAAGCCACAAAGTCACGACAAAGTCAGAGGACACTAATGCATATGTAGACTTGGTGGAAAGAGATTGACTAAAAGGAAGTTAAAACACTGACATGATACAATGAGGAAGGAAGCTCTGGGTCATGGCTCTAGTCCTCTCTGCGGTCGGTCTCTGCTGTGGGTCATACTGACGGCTTCCCTACACCACAGCCCACTCTACGTCTGCTTTGCCTTCAGTCAGCCCTTCGGCGGCTGGGGGCCCTTCATCACTGGGGGGACCCTCATGTCATACAGGAAGATTTCAGCTCTGGGTCCTCCTGCGGCCTTTCAGAACTGCCTTTCACTAACTTTTTGTTTCTTTTCAAAACATGACTTTAGTTTGGGGCATCTGGGTGGCTCAGTTGTTAAGCGTCTGCCTTCGGCTCCGGTCATGATCCCAGAGTCCTGGGATGGAGCCCCGCATTGGGTTCCCTGCTCAGCGGGAAGCCTGCTTCTCCCTCCCCCACTCCCCCTGCTTGTGTTCCTTCTCTCGCTGTGTCTCTCTCTGTCAAATAAATAAAATCTTTAAAAAAAAATTTTTTTTAAAACCAATACTTTGGTTTTTTATTGGGCAAGAGCAAATATGACTTGATAGTAAATCAATCCTACCCTATAATTACAAAATGATGCTCTTCACCACATTGTAAGATTTCAATTCTCAGCCAACCTATTTCTGATGTCTTCATGGGAACTACTGTGATATAATAATAAAATGGCTGTATCCCCACCAGGTTATTCAAATCCCCACTTAAATCCTACACAAGGGGCGCCTTGGTGGCTCAGTGGGTTAAAGCCTCTGCCTTTGGCTCAGGTCATGATCTGAGGGTCCTGGGATCAAGCCCTGCATCGGGCTGTCTACTTGGTGGGAAGCCTGCTTTCCCCTTTCTCTCTCTGCCTATTTGTGAACTCTGTCTATCAAATAAATAAATATAAAAAATCTTTTAAAAAATCCTACACAAGTGGCCCCAACTTTTCTCTTATCAAAATAAAGACTTTAAGACACAAGATGGTTTAAGAAAAAATGGAAACTCCATAGCCTTAAACCAAACTCTGGCTTTTTCTGTAAAACTAATAAGCAGTGTTTTCCTCTGATTAAACCATCTTTCATTCAAAGAAATATTTCACACCTGAAGTTCTTACACCCTATGCAACTGTTATGGGACAAACTATGTTCCTCCAAAATGTATGTTGATGTCCAAACCCCGGGTTAACTCAGAAGGTGAATGTATTTGAAGATAGGGCCTTTTACAGAGTGATTAAGCTACACTGAGACAATTAGGGTGCGCCTAATCCAGTCTGACTGATGTCCCAATAATAAAAGGAAATTTGAACGAACAAAGGGACACCAGGGACATACACTCACAGAGAAGGGAGGTGGCCCTTTGTAAGCCAAAGAACAAAACCCTAGAAGAAGCCAAACCTCCCTGTACCTTCATCTTGGATTCCAGCCTCCAGAATTGTGAGAAAATAAATTTCTGCTGCTTAGCCCCCCAGCCTGTGGTACTGTGTTGTGGCAGTCCTAGCAAACTCATACAACGACCTGTTCAAAGAGACCAACTGAATTATTAGTAAAGAGAACAATGTGTGGATTACCATCTGCTTTCCTTGGCATTTTAAATATTTTTCACATGTCATGAGTGTATGAATTTTGTAATTCCCAGCGGGAAAACATACTTGAAAAGCCTAATGGCAGATCAGTTGTACAATATTTCTGCTGTGTTGGGGCAGGCAGTAAGGATTGTCTTCCAAGTCCCCCGTCCCCCGACTTTATTAAAAGGCCAGACGTGGGACGCCTGGGTGGCTCAGTTGGTTAAGCGGCAGCCTTCGGCTCAGGTCATGATCCCAGCGTCTTGGGATCGAGTCCCACATCAGGCTCCTTGCTCCGCAGGGAGCCTGCTTCTCCCTCTGCCACTCTGTCTGCCTGTGCTCTCTCTCTCTCTCTCTCTCTGACAAATAAATAAATAAAATCTTAAAAAAAAAAAAAAAGGCCAGACGTTAGCCACCTGCATGAGTGTGTCCCTCATTAAAGAATCTGTGTTGTTTTTCTTTCAGCAAAGCCTTTATTTGTTTAAAAGACATGAAGCTTGACTTCTAAATTCAAGGGACCATTTACTGATGAGATTCATAATTGTCCCAGGTTCACTGGCCCCATCTCAGACTCTAAGACAAGGAGTGTTGTACAGGTGACTTATGAGTGAAGTAATCCCAAAAGCAAATTTCTGAGAAAGTCAGAAAATCAGGACAAGAACAAGGAGGAAGCCATATAAGGTAAACTTCAGGTGAAGTTTTACAGATAATGGATTCAGGTTTATCCCACGATGGGGATCTCTGGATCACTGGAGTGTAATTTGCATCTCAGCCCTGTCCTGACCAAAGGCAACAGGCATGGAGATTTCAAACTACCAAATCCATCAGTCACTGGCTTAGAAGAGAGAAAATTCCCAGACTCTGCCAGACCAATCCTTTGGGGAGGAGCTGGGGGGGGGGGGGTGTGGATTTCAGGAGCTGGTTATTGGGAGCAAAATCTTCTCCAAGTCCTGGGACCCTAATAATAAAAGGGACCCAAGGAGATCTGGTGGGAGTACCAACATTATCCATCACAGTAAACACTGAATTACTCTGTTTCGTCACCTCACCTGCAAGATTCTGGGTCATATTCTGGAAGGTCACCATACACTTCTGGAGTCTGTATTTACAGCTTTAAGAACTTCAGCATTACCCAGATTTTTATTGGGCCAGGATATTCCTATCATTTCTACCATGCCCCTCCCCCCGCCCAATTCCAGACCTTCCTTCCTCAGGGAAACCAGCTGGAATGAGCTACCTCAGCTCTAGGGTCCCTGGATGCTCTCTCCCGCCTTCTTCACCCAGCCCATCCTCCTTCTGAAGGTGTCTCTCTCTCTCTCTCTCTCTCTCTCTCTCTCATCACATCCTTCCCTCCTACTCTCTGATGTTCTACATTTTTCTGGACTCTTGGCTGCATCTCTTTCACCACTGTACTGAGACCCTTACTACAATCTGGTTGACAAACAAGAACAGTGTCCTGTTCGGGGCCCCTTTTCCCCAGTGTCTTGGAAGAATGCGTGCTTTCTCCTGCCACCTCGGGCCAGGTTGAATTAGGACTTACATGCATGTCCCTGTCACAGCCTCCAGTGAGAGCATCCGGGTTTTGCAGTCCCAAGAGTCCCTTGATTTCTTGGCCTTTCCACTGACTAATTGAAAATTCAGCCTAATAGGGTATGGCAAAAGTAGGCATAAGAAAAACGTGAGTCATAGGCTGGTACCATTTACCTGTGCCTGTAGGGCCGGCTCAGGCCTCATCTTTTATATACCACTTGCACGTGGTGAAGCTTTGTTGAATGGAATAGATCCACAGGTCCTAACGAGTGACTCAGGGCCCGGGGTCCCCTGGTTTTCCGTAACCAAGAGTTCAGTTCTTATCAAGGCCCCATATCAACCCAAAAGCTCTTTCTGTCGAAGAGAATAAATTCCTGCTAAGCAGGAACTTGATGAAAACCTCAGTGGTCTGAGACTCTCTCCTCCTGGGGTTTGTCGTTGTCTCCTACAATATCTTGATCTACCTCCAAAACTTTAAGGGCCATTGACTGGATCTGCTTGGACCGCAAGCTGGACCATCTAGGGAAAATTGTTCTGGATCCCTTTCCAATGGGGACATTGTTTTAATTTTCTAGGGCTCTTGTAAGAAATTACCACAAACTCGGCGACTTCAAACAGCAGGAATTTACTCTGTTCTGGAGGCCAAAAATTAAACATCAAAGAGTTGGCAGGGTTGGTTTCTGCTGGAGGCTCTGACGAGAATCCGCTCCCTGAGTCTCTCCTAGATGCTGGTGCCTGTGGCAATCTTCGGCGTTCCTTGCCTTGCAGACGAATCACTCCAAACTCTGCCCCTGTCTTCCCATTGGCTTCCCTCTGTGTCTCCTTGTATCTTTCCCTTTTCTTACAAGGGTATTTATTCACTGGACTTAGGGTACATTTTTTTATAAGGGCGAGCTAAATCTGGGGTGATTTTCATCTCAAGATCCTTGACTTAATTATATTTGTAAAGACTCTTTTTCCAAATAAGATAACAGTTACAGGTCCTGGGGTTTAGGACGTGGACATATATTTCAGCCCACTAGAGGAGTATTACTGAATACTCAGTTATTAGCTTTACATATCCATCCAAATATAGCATATGTTCTTTTTTTTTTTTAAAGATTTCATTTATTTATTTGACAGACAGAGATCACAAGTAGGCAGAGAGGCAGGCAGAGAGAGAGGAGGAAGCAGGCTCCCCGCTGAGCAGAGAGCCCGATGCGGGGCTCGATCCGAGGACCCTGGGATCATGACCTGAGCCGAAGGCAGAGGCTTTAACCCACTGAGCCACCCAGGCACCCCAGCACATATTCTTAACAATAAACAGTACAAGGTGGAGTAAACAAAGGAAAGTTGTCTTTTACTTTGGGGAAGAAAAATACCTGAGCATCTCTCAGACTATGAGGTAATAGGGTTTTCACAGAACTCATGCCTCCTTCCATGAACATACATAAGCTTTACTAAGGCCAAAGACCTTTCTTGTCTTCGTTCTAGCAGCTCATGTCACCAGGATGTTTGGCCCGTGTAATATGTTATGAGTGACTAAGACAGTCGTGCCTCTGTAGACTAAGTTGTGACATGGAGGCGAACAGCTGGAATAATCCTGAGGTGAGACGGTTGTGACTATCCCAGTGGATCAACAGGAGAACTTTCATTGCTTTGCTCCTCGAAAGAGATCACATCCAAATAATAAAGGTAATTGGAGTTACCACCTGCTAAACCTCAATAATTCACTTTCTTTTCGTTTTCTTAAGATTATTTATTTATTTATTTATTTGACACAGAGAGAGGGATCACAAGTAGGCAGAGAGGCAGGCAGAGGGGGGGGGCGGGAAGCAGGCTCCCCGCCCAGCAGAGAGCCCAATGAGGGGCTCCATCCCAGGACACTGAGACCATGACCTGAGCCAAAGGCAGAGGCTTAACCCACTGAGCCACCCAGGTGCCCCAATAATTCACTTTCATTCTCCAAGACCAATCCAAGATCAGTTGACCTGGCCAAATCTTAGAGTTAAGTAGAAATGAAATAGATACCGCCCCCTCATACCAAGTGCCCGCCTTAATGCCCATCACCCAATGTGATAAGCAGCTGATAGATGATTGAACACGACATCTGAAACTAATGGTGTGCTATATGTTGGCTAACAGAATTTAAATTAAACAATGTAAAAAACCCCACCATCCTCATATTTTCCCAGAATTTTTTTTGGGGGGGGGGTAACATTAACTTTAAATATTTCTCCATAGAAATTGTAGTACCTCCGCATTATTAGTTTGATCGCTAGAGGGAGGTCCATAGGCTTCAACTTGGCTCTTCTTACCTTAATAGCTCTTGTATCAAATCTGGAAGGCATGTTCGTACAGGATAGAGGGTATATGCAGCAACTACATGCTCCCCAACCAGATAATTGACAACAAAAATGATTTGTGATCTGCTGGAACTATGAGAAGCATTTGTGACTCAAAACTCCATTTGTTTCTTGACCCTTGTAAGACTATTGTGACCAGTGCAAAGCAATGGTACACTGAGATCCCGAGACTTAATGGTACCTATAGCCAGTGTCCAGTGACCCTTGGAAGATGTGAGTAGCTCTTTCTCCTTAGAGAAAAATAACCCTGCTACATAGTTGATGGGAAGTTAAATCAAAGATTCAATATGTGTATTTCTGACTTTTTTTTTTTCAAAATATCAAAGGCGCCCATTTAAGAATCAGGCAGTGACGTATGACATTATGGTCCAAATTAGGCCACTATTCTCTCCAAACCAGAAGTAATTTTTCAATTCAAAGAACCATGGGAAAGGGGATTTCCACTTTGGAGAAGATGGACCCTTCCCAATACTTTTCAATACGGACTCTTCCCAATATTTCTCTCTGTTCCTCTTACCAAGTACAACTAAAAATCCTGGGCGTCTTCTCTATTTAAAGGAGAAACAGAGAAATCGACAAATACAGTTGTAGACCTCAACACCCCTGTCAACACTTAATGATACGACTAAACAGAAAACCAGCTAGTATAGAGAAGACAAGATACCCTCAACCAGTAGGATCTAACTGACATTTATAGAATTGTCCCCCCAGCAACGGCAGAACACACATATGTGAGACACGTATTAAGATAGACCACATTCTGGGCCATAAAACAAACCTCAACAAGTTTAGAACTGCAGTGATACAGAGTGTGTTGTCAGACCACAACAGAATTAAACCAGAAATCACTAATGGAAAGATAACAGGAAAATCTTCAAATACTTAGAAACTAAAAACACACTTCAAAATAATACATAGATCAAAGAGGATGTCTCAAGGGGAAATAAAAACAAACATTAACCTGCATGAAATTATGGAAACCCATCGTTCCTTCTTTTAAGCTGTCTGGGATATGAGAGGCAGCTGTCTCACCCTATCTTTCTGGAAGATTCCATGCCCAATAAGCGTCTAATGGTAAAGACACCATGATTCCAATACTGACCCTCAGTAGGCACTTTCTTCCACATGACCACATGCGATAATTACATCAATTATTTAAATCAGAATCCTTATTTCTTAAAAGAAAAGAAATCTAATTCTTTTCAGCCACACCTCAGCCAGATAGAAAATCTCAGACTGCTGCTGCTGTTCTATTCCCTTAGGTTATACTGCCTTCAAGACACTCCTGGATCCCACACTGTAGACCACTGGGTAGAAGGATGCTTGTTGGCATACAGTGGAGCCCAGCTCTGCCTAAGGAGACTTGGTAACTTCCAAAACTGATGAGAACCTGGGTAACCAGGCTTTGAAACTCAGCTAGGATGAGCAGAGACCCGGCAACAGGATGTATAGGCATCTTCTTACACAGAACTGTCCTCCTAGGATATCTTCACCAGCAACACCGTCACTAGAGTTCAACATCATCATTGCAGGACTCTCGATGCTGCCATAGCAAGCCCCCCCCCCCCCGCCCCAGAATAATGTTCCAACTCTCTCGATAAGACATGGCCACTCCTTAAAGAATAAAAGTTCCAGACAAGAACATCTATCTGGCTCGCATGCCACCAAGTCAGGATTCACAACTGGATTTACTTGACTTCACCCTAAAATTAAGCTATCTGGTCTCCGAAGAATGGCCTTCAAAATCTTTGTAAGTTAAGGTGCCTGTGTAGCTCAGTCAGTGGCCTTCGGCTCAGGTCATGATCCCAGTGTCCTGGGACGGAGCCTCGCATTGGGCTTCCTGCTTGGTGGAGAGCCTGCTTCTCCCTCTCTCTCTGCCTGCCACTCCACCTACTTGTGCTCTTTCTCTGTCAAATAAATGAATAAAATCTTTAGAAAAAAAAAGATCTTGGTAAATTAGAAAATTGTTGTGGAGGTAGGGATGATGGGTGGATAGAGGAGATGAAATTGATGGGCTAAAGAAATTGATGGATTAAAAATAATCTATTATTAAATTCTTTATTTGCCTCTACCCGTTGATTGACAGAGGGGAAGGAATGCCCAGGCCAAACTGATATATTTTATGGTGAAATTGACTATATTACCTTACTGAAAAGACCAGGAGTGGATCTGACTTTAACTAATAATTAATCAAGGGTTCAACAGTCCAGACTTTGGTTTTTGTCTACTTCCATCCCCGCACTTACTCCTCGAACTCGGTCTTCTTCTACTCCACATGGTGACAAGAAGGCTGCTGCTGCTCTTCTGTCCTGGTCCTCTCAGCTTCAAGCCAAGTAACAGGGGGAAGAAGGATCTCTTTGCTTTTTTTTTTTTAAAGATTTATTTATTTATTTATTTGTCAGAGAGAGAGAGGAGCGAGAGTGAGCACAAGCAGACAGAGTGGCAGGCAGAGGGAGAAGCAGGCTCCCTGCCGAGCAAGGAGCCCGATGTGGGACTCGATCCCAGGACGCTGGGATCATGACCTGAGCCGAAGGCAGCTGCTTAACCAACTGAGTCACCCAGGCATCCCGAAGGATCTCTTTCATGTGAGTTCAGCAAACCCTCACTGTTCCTCACTATGTTAGCCCAGGACACATTCCCTAAACCCTGCCTTATCACTACAATCTATATGATGTTCTGCACTGATTGGCCAGGCTGGTCTAAGGCCTAACTTTTGGAGGGGTCTAAAGCAAGATTTTACAAAGAGGCCCATATAACATACATCAAATTATTTTAAAACTATAAATCAAATTATATTTTAAATAAAATACATTCTACCCTCTTAAAAATATACCTTCATAATAACCTGGGAGGAAGGTCTGCATTTAGAATTCTCAGACTCTGTAGATGGCCTGATCTGGAATATAGCATCCTAGAAAAGGGTAGCCCAGGGGCACCTGGGTGGCTCAGTGGGTTAAGCCTCTGCCTTCAGCTTGGGTCATGATCCCAGGGCCCTGGGATGGAGTCTCCATCGGGCTCTCTGCTCAGCAGGGAGCCTGCTTCCCCCTCTCTCTCTGCCTGCCTCTCTGCCTACTTGTGATCTCTCTCTGTCAAATAAATAAATAAAATCTTTAAAAAAAAAATAGAAAAGGGTAGCCCAAGGCCCGATGAGTTCTCTTTCCTTTCTTGGCTCTGGCCTACAGCCTAAGGGGCCACATATGCACACATATGGTCACTCTGTCATGCACAACCATACCTGGTCCACACTGCCATAAACAGCTAGCTATTACCCACCCAGGGGAGCATACACCCCCTGCCTGGTCTGCCCTCAGGAGGGGGAAGAGGCCACCATGGGACTTGGAAGCAGGTAGAGATGTTTAGGCCAGTCATTTTCAGATCCTGGGTACTTAGATCTAGAACATGGACCAGGTGTGGGGTCCTGTGGGGCGTATCGACTGGGCCCAGGGTATGTTCCCCACTGTGCAGATGACTATGAAGCAGGATCCAAGACAGGGACCCACTTGCACAGATGTTAGGGCAGTGTTGAGCAGAGGGTCAGCTACTCGTCCTTCCCTTTGGCCAGGAGTGGCATCAGTACCAGGGGAAACACAGGGCCATCGAATGCAGGTCTAGGAGGGGTCCTCCAGAAAGAAATTAGAGACAGTCCTTGGACTTCGGATACATGGATATTGGGTGGCTAGGAAATGGTGAACGCCAACTGCATGCATGACATTAAGTGTATTTTAATATCGAAGAGATGTTTCTGGCTCCCACTTTGTTGCTCTTCTGTGTCCACGGTGGGTCAGTTTGGTTTCCTTCCAATTTAAATTTCACTGCTTCCCTCCATGTTTTCTTTTCCTGCCTTTTCCTGCTGCCGTAGTTATTCCTGGCTGTGACCTGGACAGAGATCCCACTGGAATCTAATGGAACATTACCCCACGGAACATACACCCCCTTGCCTCTCACCTGGACCATCGTAACTGCCTCCTTACAGGTCTGGTTCCCTGAATCCAGTTTTGTTCCCTCACCCTTACACCCGACATCTACCCCTCACTGCGGCTGCATTTTATCAACAGACATTATCCGTTCTGTAGTCAGAGCCAGAATCTTTTAAAAATAATTTTTAAAACCTAAATATTGCACCTGCTGCAAAGAAACCCCCAGCCCTCAGGAAAACACTGCCTCTCAGTGTGGTTGGCAAAGGCTATGTGGTCTGAGCCAGGTTAGCCTCCCCTCAAACCCCTCTCTCCACTTTGCCCCTTGGGCCTTTCCTCCCCAGTCATGGGGGATTTCTTTCACTTCTTCCGCTCACCCCCCTCCCTCTCTCTCTCTCTCTCTCTCTCCCTGTCTTGACTCTCTTATCTCTAGTTTCACAAAGAATTTTCCCTCTTTTGACTCCATTTACATCTCTCTCTTTCCTTTCACTTTAATTAAATAGACACTCGTCATCCCTTAGCTTTTAACAAAAAATAACCTCTGGGATACCATCCCTGACTCACCAATACAAAGTGAGTTCCCCAAATGCAGAACCCCACCGAGGAAGCAGCCTCATGGCAGATCAGATCATGTGTAAAATCCCACACTCCCTAAATTAGGCAAATTCACAAGAAATGTCACCTTTGGTTCTCACCAGAACCCTATGAGGTACTTGCTTTATTACTGCTTGGAAGATGGGAACACTGGAGCCCAAGGAGTTGGGGACTTCTCCAAGGCCAGGGCTACATGGGTAGCAACAGGAGGTATCAATTTTCTCTTCAAATACCATGAACATCAGCCTATTATTTGTGACCCTATTGTGCCCAAGCCTTCCCGACGCTAGAGAGATCATGGTTTCAGTAATTCCCAACACATTATCCTTAAAAGCCCAGGCTGGGGTTGGCTGACACTGCCAAGAAAACAGTCAATTAGTGCTCTGTTTGGGGTTGCTTTTCCTCTGTATTACTTCACTGCCTGAAGACTCCTTCCTTTGTTTATCCACTGAAGTTCAGCAGACCCCCTGGGGCACTCTAACATGGAATCATAATAATTAGTCCAACAATGACATCTATTATAACTTCACTTTTATCTCTGGAGATGCCCAGACACCTTGCCAACACTCAGTCTGTAGCTTTGTCTGAAGATGGGACCAACTGTGGGAGAAGTGGGAAGTCCCCCATGGAAGCAAATGTTGGAAAAGAAAATTGGTATCTGGTTCCTGTCCCTTGTGCATGCATAATACATGGGGGCTAACAGAATGCACTTGTAATTTATAACTTTATGCTGACAGCGATAAGCTTGGCAAAGGCAATTTGGGGGAGGGGGGAGGGATGATTGTTAACACATTTGGAATGCTCTATGTCCCAGAATTCGATTGCAAATCAACTTGTTCATGGCAATCAATTTGGAATGAAGTGTTTCATGGGATGTAGGAATTTCTGTGCTAAAGCTGGGACAGTCCAGAGCAAAATGGGATTCACTGGTCACTTTCCCTAATGCAGACACCGGCTACATACCAAGGTTTGGCAAATGACCTGCTACCTATTTTTGTAAGTGAAGTTTTACTGGAATACAGCCACACCCATTTAATCATGAGTGGTCTATGGGGGATGTCACACTACACTCGCAGAACCCAATAGTTGTGAGGAAGATCATATGGCCCACAGAGCCCAGCATACTTGCTACTGGGTCTGCACAGAAAAAGCTTATTGAATACTGATTTGTATTTCACTTAGAAATGATCTTGAAGACGATGTATACAGAGATGGCTAAGGATTCCGGGGCACCTGGGTGGTTCAGTCGATTAGGGGTCCTAGTCTTGATTTCAGCTCATTGTGAGATCGAGCCCCGAGTCAGACTCTACAGCCAGTGGGGAGTCTGCTTCTCTTCTCCCTCTCTCTCTGCCCCTTCCCCAACTTGAGCTCTATCTCTTAGATCAACCAACCAACCAATCATCTTAAAAAAAAAAAAAAAAAAGATTTCTGGGGCGCCTGGGTGGCTCAGTCCGTTAAGCATCTGCCTTCTGCTCAGGTCATGATCCCAGGGTCCTGGAATTGAGCCCTGCATCAGGCTCCCTGCTCAGTGGAGAGCCTGCTTCTCCCTCTCCCTCTGCCTGTGCTCACCCTCTATATCTCCCTGTCAAATAAATAAAAATCTTAAAACAAAAAGATTTCTAAGGATTCATTAGAGATGACCAAAGCCACGTTCTTTCACCACGTGATCAACCATCATAAAATAGCTTTATATAGTGAAGTTTCGATACAGTCCTCCAATTACTCCTTAATAAGAAGGGAATACTAACCTTTCACCAGAAAGACCAAGAGAACAGTTGCTATTTTATCCTTTTTTTTTTTTTTTTTGGTCTAGGTTCCTTTTGTCTTGGGATTTATCTTCCTGCTGTTCAGGATAGTTTGCAGAACTATACACTCTCTCAGTGCTCGAAGTTTTTTGTTTCTTAAAAAATTTTCTTAAGTTTTAAAATTTTAATTCCAGTAAAATCAGCACCCAATGTTTTACTGGTTCCAGGTATACAATAGAATGATTCAACTATTCTATACATTACTCAGTGCTCATGATGATAAGTGCCGTTCTTAGTCCCCGTCACTCATATCTCCCATCCTCCACCCACCTCCCCTCTCATCACCATCAGTTTGTTTTCTATAGTTAAAAGTCTGTTTCTTGGTTTCTCTCTCTCTCTCACTTTTTCTTTGTTCCTTTGTTTTGTTTCTTAAATTCCACATCTGAGTGAAATCGTATGGTATTTGTCTTTCTCTGACTGACTTATTTCGCTTTGCATAATACCCTCTAGTTCCAACCATGTCGTTGCAAATGGCAAGATTTCATCCTTTTTAGGGCTGAATAATATTCCATTGTGTATGTATACTACACCTTCTTTTTCCATTTACTTATTGATTGGCCATTGGGCTGCTCCCATAACTGGGCTGTGGTAGATAATGGGGCAATAAACAAAGGGTGTGTATATCCTTTAGAATTCATGTTTTTGTATTTTTTTATAAATTCCCAGTAGTGTGATTACTGGATCATAGGGTAGTTCTAGTTTTACATCTCTGAGGAAATTTCACACATTTTTCACGGTGGCCACACCAGTTTTCATTCCCACCAACAGAGCACGAGTGTTCTTCTATGTCTCCACATCCTTGTCAACACTTGTTATTTCTTGTGTTTTTGATTTCTCATTGCTCAAAGTTTTAAGATTTTTTTTTTTTTTTTTTTTTTAAGCAGGCTCCATGTCCAGCCTGGAGCTTAACAACTGGCTCAAACTCATGACCCTGAGATCAAGACCTGAGTTGAGATCATGTCAGACACTCAACCAATTGAGCCATCCGGGTGCCCCAAAAGTTTTAAATACCAAGTTTTTAATGTATAAATTTATGTAGATGATTTTCTCCCGAAGCTATTCCTGCTATGATGTTTGCTGTTTGCTTTGTATATAAAGATGGACTATAGAATTGGACTCTGGTTTAAAACATAGCTTTGGAGGTGCCTGGGTGGCTCAGTGGGTTGAAGCTTCTGCCTTCGGCTTGGGTCATAGTCCCGGGGTCCTGGGATCAAGCCCCACGTCGGGCTCTCTGCTCAGCAGGGAGCCTGCTTCCCCTTCTCTCTCTCTGCCTGCCTCTCTGCCTATTTGTGGTCTCTGTCTGTCAAATAAATAAATAAAATCTTTAAAAAAATAAAAATAAAAATAAATAAAACATAGCTTTGCCACTCACTGGTGAGTGGTCTTGAATAGGTTCAACTCCTTTGGACCTCAATTTTCTCATCTGCTTAGTACAAATACTATGATGGTATATTGAAAGAATTAATGTAGCGGGAGTACAAAGCGCCAGAGTATACACAATAAGCATTCAATACATTTAACCTACTATTAATAACATCACCGTTATTCACAACTCCTTAAATCATTACTTGGTCTATTATTCTGAATTTATAACCTTTTGCTTCCTTCTTGGTGCTTGTATTAGCCAAGGTTCTCCAAGGAAACAGAACCAATAGGAGATAGATAGATAGATAGATAGATAGATAATGATTTATTATAAGGAATTTGCTCACGGAATAGTCCAAAGGCCTGAGTGCTGGTGGTGTAGATTCCGGGTCAGGTGTGAATTTCTGAGAACCAAGAGCCCTGAGGGTGAGAAGAGATCTCACTTCAGCAGTCAGACAGAGAGAGATTCAGGCATTTAAGAGACTGGGTTGGGTGGTGCCTACCCACACTGCACAGGGCCATTTGCTTTCATCAGTTCACCTTTTCTAATGCTAATCTCTTCTGGAAACATCTTCACAGGCACACCCAGAAATAATGCTTAATCAGGCATTAGACACACCCAGAAATAATGTTCAATCCTGTAGCCCCTCAAGGTCATTCATAAACTTAGCCATCACAGCGTCCAAATTAAAACACATCACCTCCTGGGCAAACAACTGAACACAGTGGTAATACCTTCCCTCCCAGGTCTTCCCACGTAGCACTAGCTCAGAGACATTTGCGTTGAACATCTCAGGACGCACGCTGTGGGTGGCAGGTACCCGCAGGTACCTCTCGGCCTCCCACTTCCTTCATTTCCACAGCCCATTGAGAAGCAGAATCGTCTCTTGTCCTCACCTCACCTGAGCACGTCCAGGTCACACAGTTAGGGACGAGTGACCTAGCACCCAAAGCCTGTCCTTTTTCTCCAAGTCCAGCCCTTTTTTCGTTGTATTTATTGTCTCGCGTGTCTTTTGAGATAATCCCTAGTGCAACTGTTAAACAGAAAGCATTAGGCCGTCTTAAACACTGAAATGTTGCTCAGACACTCCTCAGTAGGGACAAAATAATCTCTTCCTGAAGGAAGAAAGACGACATTCAATGTATTCGGGTGGAACTCGCTGATCCTAGAGCATGAAGCCTGGATGGTTCAGTTGGTGAAGCATCCAACTCCTGATACTTCAGGTCATGATCTCAGGGTCTTTGAGACGGAGCCCCGTGTGGGGCTCTGAGCTCAGCATGGAGTCTGCTTGTCCCCCTACCGCAGCCCCTCCCCCCACTTGTGTGGTCTCTCTCTCTCGCTTCCAAATAAATAAATAAATAAATAAAATCTCTGAAACAACATTAAGCTTCTGGCATTGTTCTGTCAGACTCTCTGAAACCTCACAGAGATTAGAGGACATGTTAAGATTAAGCATATGTGTCAGAGAATTGAGGGTAGGAAGGCTTTTTGAAACTCTGCTACAGATACTGAATTTAAGCACTTTTTCAAAGTCCTTTAAGGAGAATGTTTAATTGACAACATAGTCTTTCTTTTTTTTCTTTCCTCAGATATGTCTTGTGAAACCTATTTTGACCCAGAATGTTTATTTTGGGTGGTCAGTGAATTTTTACATTGAAGGGGACTTCAAGGGTAGCTTTGAACAACACTGTTTTGTGGTCGGCGACAGCTGAGGTTCAGGGAAGCTAAGTGACATGCCCAGCGTCACACCCCAAGGAAGGAGAAGCACCATTGACAAGACCGAGATCTCCTGATTCTTAGCTCAGGGTCTCTTTGGCTGTGAGCCTTTCCCCATAGGTCCCTTGTTATGTTTTTCTACCAGCTCCAAATGGACACCCAAGTGTAGCTTTCTCAGAGAGCCTTGAGCCTGGAGGATTAAGGATATGCCAAGTTGAAGTCAGGCGCATCTTAAACCCCACTCTCTCTGGCCTGCCGGGTCCGAGCCTTGTTTGAGACCTGGGTTCCAGGTTTCATTTGGATTCCCCATTTTCCCTTCTCTCTTCTGTGACTTTTTTTTTTTTTTTTCTCTGCTATAAGTAGGATTGATAAAGTTTGCTTTCGTCTGCACTCAGGATATTACTTAATACAATACAAGGTCACTTGTGTGAATGGGAGTCAACATAGGGTAGTGATTACGTGGTAAAAGGACAAAAAGCCCAGTGAGCGAACACAAAAGCACATTTACTGCTGCCAACTAGCAGCACTCACTGAGGGAAGCAAATAGTCTGTGTGTAATTCTGTCAATAAGCCTGAGGCACAGACACTTGAAAATCCCAGAAGTGAATCTGTGAGTGAGGGGAACATAGAGAAATGAGCTCTGTGCAGAGCAGACTCACTCCCGGTGGCATTGACATTCAGGCGCAGGCATCTGTCCACGTACACTTGAGCTGAAGTCCCGTCTCCCACCCTTGGGAACTTTTCAACAACAGCCAAATGGGTAATGCTAATACTATGCACTTAGCTGAGTTATCGTAAAGGTTGCAAATAGTGTCTGATGCTGGGCATGAGAACTCAAGACATGTTAGCTATTATTATTATTATTATTATTATTATTACTAGCACTTTCAGCATCATCATTCTAGTCTAAGGCACCATGATTGATGCTACCTGGAAAAGATCAGTAGTACATAATAACTTCCTGGCAAGTTACACACACAAACTCTATTTTACTGTACGTGTGTTTGCGGATACAGTTACACAATCTTTTATCCAAAATCACAGGTCATATACACTTTAGAGAAAAAAAAAAAAGAAATCAGAGCTTTCAAATAAATTCTGGAGTAGTGCCCTATACTCAGTCACATTCACTTCTGTGTCAGGGGTTCCCAAGACCACCCCAGACCTGGCAATTTGCTAGAAGAACTCGCAGAAGTCAGTATACAGTCACGCTCATGGCTATGATTTATTATAACAGAAGGACACAAAGTAGAATCAGCAAAGATAAAAAGCCCAAGGGGCAAAGTCCAGAGGAAACCAGGCCTAGGCTTCCAGACTCTTCTCCCAGTGGGGTCACAGAGGATGCACTTGATTTCTCCAGCTGCAGATTGCGAGAACACATGTGAAATGATGTCTGCCACGGAAGCTCATTGGAGATTCAGCGCCCAGGGTTTTTATCGGGGACTCGACACATAAACACGCTTTGCCTTGCACAGACCAAAATTTAAGACTCCCATAAGAAAAAACAGGCTTTCGGGACAAGCTACATTGCTTCCAAGAACAGCTCAGCTTAGTAAGCCACTCTTAGGAGTCAGGGACGGTGGCAACCCTCCCCAAATCCAAGTTCCCAGATGCCAGGCATGAGCCAATCAGGCAAAGAGGCTTTTTTAAGGGGGAAAGTCTTTGCGACTTTCTGCAGCAAAATCTGTGAATAATTACACAGACTCTGAACAGTCTCATGCCACTTTGGGTCAGGCTTGCCATCAAATCAATTCAGACTGGGTAAGGTATTACCATAAAACATATCACGATAATCTCTGGTTTGCAGAACTTGCTGGGTTTTGGAATCGCCATTAAGAGATTAAAGTTTGGGGCACCTGGGTGGCTCAGTGGGTTAAAGCCTCCGCATTCGGCTCGGGTCGTGATCCCGGGGTCCTGAGATCGAGCGCCACATCGGGCTCTCTGCTCGGCGGGGAGCCTGCTTCCCTTCCTCTCTCTCTGCCTGCCTCTCTGCCTACTATGTGATCTCTGTCAAATAAATAAATAAAATCTTTAAAAAAAAAAGAGGTTAAAGTTCTGTTTTGTTCTCTCTCTCTCTTTCTTCTTTCCTAACTTTACTTTTGCTCAGTCTTATTATTAAGTAAAATGTATACAGTTGCACAAAAGTCAGGAGGTGAGAAATGCAAGCATTTTGTGATAAATGTAGGGCAAACCCTACAGCAATGACTAAAATAACCAAACAAATGGCACAGCTAATGAGCCAAGAAGGAGATAAAAATGGAATCACAAAATTATATTCAATTAATTCCAAACAAGATAGAAAAAGAGTAAAAGGGAACAAAAAACAAATGGGACAAATGGGGAACTAACAACAGGAAAACAGAGGTAAACCTAATGATATCAATAATTATATTAATGGTAAAGAGCCCAAACATTGCAATTAAGAAGCAAAATGACAGCTTGGATAAAAAAAACAAGACCCGGGGTTCCTGGGTGGCTCAGTGGGTTAGGCCTCTGCCTTCAGCTCAGGTCATGGTCCCAGGGTCCTGGGGTTGGGCCCTGTGTCGGGCTCTCTGCTCAGCGGGGTGCCTGCTTCCTCCCTCTCTCTCCGCCTGCCTCTCTGCCTACTTGTGATCTGTCTGTCAAATAAATAAATAAAATCTTAAAAAAAAAAAACAAGACCCACCTTTATGCTAGAAATGATCTCTATAGCAACGTAAATAGATTAAAAATAAGGATGAAAAAATATGCTATGATAGCACTAAAAAACAAAACAAAACAAAAACCAAACCAAACAACAACAACAAAAACCCAGAAAACCAAGCAGAGTGGGTATATCAATATCCCACAAAGTAAATTTCAAAGAATATTAGTAGAAGTAAATAAGGTAATTTTATGATGGTAAAAGGGTCTGTCAGGGGTGCCTAGGTGGCTCAGAGGGTTAAAGCCTCTTCGGCTTAGGTCATGATCCCAGGGTCCTCGGATCGAGCCCCGCATCGGGCTCTCTGCTCAGCAGGGAGCCTGCTTCCTCCTCTCTCTCTGCCTGCTTTTCTGCCTACTTGTGATCTCTGTCTGTGAAATAAATAAAAAGAAAAAAAAATTCTGGATACTTCTGTTTAAAAAAAAAAAAAAAGGGTCTGTCAAGAAGACAAAACAACCAAAAATGTTTATGTACCTAAGACAGCTTTAAAATTCACAAAGCAAAATCCACTGAACCTGCAAAAACAAATTCACAAAAAGAATCAGAGATTTGTATCCCCTTCCCTCAATAATTGATAGAGAGAGCAGACATAAAATCAGCCAGGATATAGAAAAATTGAACAAAATTATCAACAAACCTGACTTACTTTACATATATAGAACAATCCACTCCAATCAGAATATACATTCTTCTCAACCACAAATGGAACATTGTATAAAGTTATAATTTGGGGGGCACCTTGGTGGCTCAGTGGGTTAAAGCCTCTGCTTTTGGCTCGGGCCATGATCCCAGGGTCCTGGGATCGAGCCCCCACATCGGGCTCTCTGTTCGGCAGGGAGCTTACTTCCTCCTCTCTCCCTGCCTCCTCTCTGCCTACTTGTGATCTCTGTCAAAAAAAAAACTTAAAAAAAAAAAGTTATAGTTTGGATTAGAAAACAAATCTCAATAAATTCTAAGCCAGAAAACAAATCTCAATAAATTTTGAAAGATTCAACTCATGCAAAATATGTTCCATATAGATTTAGAATTTAATTATAATTCATAACCTGAAAGATTTCTTGAAAACTTGTAAAGTACAGAAACTAAGTAACATACATTTAAGTAATCCATTTATCAACAAAACAATCAAAAAGGAGAATCAAGAAATATGTTGAATGGAAAAAGAAAATAAAAACACAGCATGGTAAAATTTGACTACTGTAAAATAACACTAGCGTGATATTTATACCACCGAACAATTCTATTAAACAGGACACATGTCTTAAGTTAATGGCCTATGTGTTTACCTTAAGAATCTACAAAACAGTAAAGGCACATTTGATCCAAAGAAGAAGAAAGCAAATAGAAATGGAAATTAATGAAACAGAAAACAGAAAAACATTATTACTAGAGATAATAAATGAAATAAAATTATTTGAGAAGATTGATAATACGTAATATTGACAAACTAGCCAGGCTTGATGTAGAGAAAAGAAAAGACCCAAATTACTAATGGGATAGATTACATTACAGCTGATTCTATAGATACTAGTGAACCTCAAGGGAATTTTATGGACTTTTTCCAATTTCTTTTTTTTTTTAAGATTTTATTTATTTATTTATTTATTTATTTATTTATTTATTTTAAAGAGAAAGAGAAAGAGAGAGTTGGGGGGAGGGGCAGAGGGAGAGAGAGAATCCCAAGCAGACTTTGCACTGAGCACAAAGCCTGACAGGGGGCTCAATCTCATGACCCTGAGATCGTGACCAGAGCCAAAATCAAGAGTCTGTCTCTTAACAGACTGAGCCACCCTGGCAACCCCAAGGGAATTTTATAAATAACTCTATGTCAATAAATTTAACGATGTAGACTTCGGATTAGGCAAAAAAAAAATTTTTTTTTAGATCCAACCTCAAAGCATGGTTATAATCTAATTTTTTTTAAAACATACATCAACATTTTTTAAATGTCTGCTCTTCAAACAACACTGTTGGGTGGATAAAAATATAAGCCACAGACTAGTAGAATATTTTCAAAACTTAGCTCTGATAAAGGACTTGAATCCAGACTATGCAAAGAATACTCAAAACTCAACAAGAACCAGCACAATTTTAAAAATGGGCAAAAAGTCTGATTGAATATTTTACCACAGTAGATATATTGATGGTAAATTAGTATATACAAACATGTTAGGCTTTGACAATTTATTCAAAAATGCAAATTAAAACCACAAGGAGATATCACTACATACCTTTTAGAATGGCTAAAAGAGCCCAAACATTGCAATTATATAAAATTATTGCAAATATATAAATATCTTATATTTATATATTTATATATAATATTTTATGTTAAATATTATCTATTAAATATTTATACATATATTATGTATACATACATTTATATATTATATACATAATATTGCAAATATATAAAATTATATAAAAACCATATAAAGTGCTGGCAAGTGGGTGGAGAAATTGGAACTCTCATACACTGCTATTGGAAATGTAAAATGGTTTATCCACTTTGGAAAATCATTGGCAGTTACTTTAAAAATTAAACATCCATGTGCCATATGATCCATTCTACTCCTAGCTATTTACTCAAGAGAAAAGAAAGCATATGTTCTTTCCAATATTTGTATACAAATATTCACAGCAGCCTTATTTGTAATTGCTATAAATTGGAAAGAATCCAAATGTCCATCACCAAGTGAATATATAAACACATTATGGTATATCCACACAATGGAAACAACAGAATGAGCTGCTGGTGTACACTACAACTTGGATGAATTAAGAAATAATTATCCTGAATGAAAGAAGCCAGACAGACATAGAATATCTTCTGTAGACTTCATTTATATAAACTCTAGAAAATATGAGTGGATCTACAGTCATAGAAAGCAAAGAAGGGATTGCCAAGAGGCACATGGAAACTTTGGAAGATGGATATGTTCACTGTCTTGATTGTGATGATGGTTTTGTGGATGTATAAATAATTCAAAACTTTAATAAGTGTCCGCTTAAACCGGTACATTTTATTATAGGTCAACAATTAAACAATAGCGTTACATAAACAGGGCAAAACTTATTAAATTGTATACTTTAATATGTAAACTTTATTAAAGGTCAACAATACCTCAGTATTTTCTAAGGGTTACAATGAATACTAGTGTAAGATCCCTTTCTAATAATAACATTTTGAATACATTGATCCCAATGAAATTGATTTTAAAGTTTACAGTGTTCTGTGAAAGAGTGCTTTAACAATTTTTCTAAGTTAGTCCTTCTAACCAAAACACAATTCAACTAGTTAATAATTATGCTAAATATTTTTGACTTTTAAGACTTAGTTAAATGGTTCTATTTGTGTAAGTCTTCCTACTCGGCTAATTAAAAGCACAAACACAGCAAAAGCCTATCTATAGATAGCGCTGGGAAATGTGTCTTTTTTTTTTTTTTTTAAAGATTTTATTTATTTAGTTGACAGAGAGAGGCACAGCCAGAGAGGGAACACAAACAAAGGAAGTGGGAGAGGGAGAAGCAGGCTTCTCACTGAGCAGGGAGCCCCATGTGGGGCTTGATGCGGGGCTCAATCCCAGGACCCTGGGATCATGACCTGAGCTGAAGGCAGACTTATACTGACTGAGCCACCCAGTCGCCCCTTTAGTGAGGTTTTAATTCCTGGCAGCAAATCCTTGTCATTTGTATATCCACGAGGACTCCCTTCCCTGGAGCCCCAGCCTGTGAGTCAGGTGCAGGAGCCAGCCACGTAGTGCCAAACTTAATTATTTACTCAAGCATATTCCTTTATATGGGGCATTGAATTCCCTTTAATATCTCTCCTAAAAGGAAGTAGGCATGGCCCATTTAAACTACCCATAAAATAAGCAAAAAAAAAAAAAAAAAGGACCAAGAAAACAAACAAAAAAAACCCCTAAGTGTACTTTCCTTTGTTCTTTATCCCCTCCCAAACTCACCTAAAAATAAAAGAACTCAGCTTTATATGAAAAGACCAATGCACACAGATTTATTTTCTTAAGATCTGGCATCATCTTGATGAAGAAAAACAGAAAAACTGCCAATGTACAGACTGTATATGTGAAGAAAAAAAAAAACCTTAAAAAGAAAGAGATTGGGGCACCTGGGTGGCTCAGTGGGTTAAAGGCTCTGCTTTCAGCTTAGGTCATGATCCAGGATCCTGGGATCGAGCCCCACATCGGGCTCTCTGCTTGGCGGGGAGCCTGCTTCCCCCTCTCTCTCTGCCTGCCTCTCTGCCTACTTGTGATCTCTCTCTGTCAAATAAATAAATAAAATCTTGGGCCCCGCATGGGGCTCTCTGCTCGGCGAGGAGCCTGCTTCCCCCTCCCTCACTCCGCCTGCCTACTTGTGATCTCTCTCTCTCTCTCTGTGTCAAGTGAATAAATAAAATCTTTAAAAAAAAAAAATCTTGGGAAAAAAAGAGATTAATTTTCATCCATTGTGCGTGTATTTTATTTTATTTTTTTAAAAGACTTTATTTATTTGAGACAGAGAGGGGGAGAGAGAGCATGAAGGGTATGGAGGAGAGGAGGGAGAGGGACAAGCAGACTCCCCACTGAGCAGGGAGCCCAACGTGGGGCTCAGACCCGGGACCCTGAGATCATGACCTGACCCGAAGGCAGATGCTTAACTGACTGAGCTACCCAGCAGCCCCAGTTGTACCTGTATTTTAGAAAAGACCTATGTCACACGAATTCACGGAGGAAGGTCTGTCTGAGACGTGATCCTTTTATCCTTTGAAAGAGGATTGCAGAGACTTTTGTAAAAAATCTCTCCATAACTACTGGATGAGTTCAAAAGGACTGGGAGAGCCGGAGTCTCGGAGACACAGCTGGGTCTCCTTGATTTTGAAACTTACCTAGGCCTCCTATGTTACTGCAGAGGGGGCCGCGGGGGCCACGCTTCCGCCAGAGAAATGCTCTCACAGTCCACTGGGCTTGCTGTAGGAGGGGAGAGGCGTGACTTAGCAGAACTTTGTTGCAGTTTACTGGAAGCCGGTGCGTTCCTCCTCCTCTGGCTTGTGCTGGGATAAACCAAGCACCATTTAATAGGGCTGGTGGTTTTCTTGTCCTTTCCTGTTTGGAGAAGGATATTGACAGTAGAGCACGCCAGGTCACTGACTCATGGTCAGTGGAAACTGCCAGAGTGCCGAGCAGAGGACCATACCCACTCTCTAAACTTCATGCTTTCCCTACTTGTGAGGCAATACCCAGACAGCATCCAAAACTATTCTTAAAATTTCTGAGAAATCACAGGAGGGAGAAGGGAAGCATCCTCAGTGATATGTGGATATCCTGGATCCCGTCCGTACCCCTGCAACGGGTTGTGACAATAAAGGTACTTTGTTTGGCTGGTATCTTTCCAAAAATTAGACACCTGTCTAGTCCAAAGAAAAACCAGCCCAGCCCAGATGGCAGGACATTCTACAGTACACCCGGCTAGGACTCCTCAAAACTGTCAAGGTTGTGAATAATAAGGGAACTGTCACAGACCAAAGGAAATGCGAAACATGACATCTAGGAGCATTGTGGTCCCTGGGATGAATCTGGCAACAGAAGAGCCTGTTAATTAAAACAAAACAAAACAAACAAACAAGCAAACACAAAAAACCCTGATGAAATCTAAATAAAGTCAGGAGTTGAATGATAGTAAATACCAAGGACAGTTTCTTATTGTGAAAAATGTACCATGATATTTTAAGACCTTATCCAAGGAGGTGTATAGGAACCCTGAGGATTGTCTTTGTGACTTTTCTGTCAATTTAACATTAATCTAGAACAAAAAGATTATTTAAAAAGCTTAAAAATAGTTCTGAGAAAAGATATTTGTAGCTTGCTGAAATTGAAGTGTCTACAAAGAAAATTTATAAGTGATGAGGATCATGGGTGAATAAATGAAACCAAGTTATCTGAACATTTGATATTCTTTTTTTTCTTAAAGATTATATTTATTTATTTGACTGACAGAGATCACAAGCAGGCAGAGAGAGAGAAGGGGAAGCAGACTCCTCGCTGAGCAGAGAGACCAATGCGGGGCTCAATCCCAGGACCCTGAGATCACGACCTGAGCTGAAGGCAGAGGTTTAACCCACTGAGCCACCCAGGTGCCCCTAAACAGTTGATATTCTTAAATTGTTGCCTCTTTGCTCTGAATTTCATTTTTCCCTTCTGGGGGAGAAAAAAAAAGTCAGAAAGGCATATGAAATTAACAAATAATTGAAGTTAAAAACAAAAAGGCTTTAGAAAGATAAAACCTCTGCATCTATGTGGCAAGAAGAGTGGGACAATGGAAAAGGTAATGTTGGAGTTTTGTGTTTTTTTTTTTCCCTGTGCCCTTATTCAAACATATACCCTGTGTAACACACAGTATATAATTACTGTTTACACATCTGTCCCTAACATTACACCTTAATTTCCTTGTGTGGCAGTATTCTGTAGGTTGAACGGGAGTTTGGGGAATCATTAGATTTAAATATAAATAAATCAATCCCGGCTTCCCAACTTACTGGCAGGGACTCTGAATATTTCTCTAATTTGAATCATAAAATTAGGTAGCAATAACTAATCTTCCAAGGTGACTAGGAGAATTTCATAATGTTTAGCACTGAGCCTACCCATAGGTACTCAATAAATGTTAATATCTTCTTTTTGTAAGGGTGTAGAGAAAAATATGTGCTTCCACGGAAAAGGATGCATTGTCCATGAAAATCCTTCCAGATTACCTGATTTTAGCCCTTCATTGCTCTTGAACTATTTTGTAAATTGGCAAATTTTAGATAACAGCAATGCAAAATAGTTGTTGTATATAGTTATGTAAATTAAGTCTGTCCATTGAGAGGATGACTCTCCTCCCACCAAGGAAAAAATGGTGGTTTTGCATCCATCCTCAAGTTCATTTCAACGTTATCATACTCCAATCTTTGAGAAGGTCAGCAAGAGGATGTGACTGTCAGTTGACACTCAAGCTGGACTAGGGCTTTTCGAAGCTCCTCACCCCCTGTCCTTGGTCATCTAGACAATATACATGACTGAACCCTTTTAAGGCCTTTGTGTAAACGTTTCAGATTCTCAAGGCAGGTATACAGATCTACTTATCTCAGGGCTGGGCAAGGCAAGCATGGTATGTAAGTTCCCTTGTTTATTCAACCTGTCATCTGCCAATCAGGAGTGGCTTGCCTATGCCTTTGATCTGTCCTTGCCCTCCACCTATGGGGGACAGTTTGCTTGCAAACCAAGAACGATATAAATTGGTGTGTTTTTTCGGCTTCTCCCTTTGAAACAGGTTGTAATATTTTAGCAGGGTCCCCTCATTAGTAACAAGCTAAATAGAATCTCTGACAGTTGTTCATTTTATATCCACATAGTAGCCATGATGTTACCATTCTTTTAAGAAAATATCCTTTAATAAGGATATGTATGCTATTTCATTCATCTTTGCACTCTCTATGCCTATCCTGAAATAAGATGTGTAGTCAATAGGGGCGCCTGGGTGGCTCAGTTGGTTAAGCCTTGTACTCTTGATTTCAGCTCAGGTTATGATCTCAGGGTCCTGGGATCGAGCCCCCACATCCGGCTCTCTGCTCAGCGGGAAGCCTGCTTCCTCCTCTCCCTCTGCCTGCCTCTCTGCCTACTTGTGATCTCTCTCTCTGTCAAATAAGTAAATAAAATCTTCAAAAAAATATTCATCAAGTAGAACTGACACGGGATTTAAAATATGTGGGGAGTTCGAGAGAAGGGATCTTGCAATCTAAGATGAAATTAGAACTTGGTCTACCTACTGAAGATCTTAACAGAGCAATAAAGAAGGCTGAGAGTCCCAGTGTAAAGTCAGCAGTATTTTGTCTGCGGGAGGCACCTGCGGCCTTATGCATTAAGACCCAGACCCCAGCTGGTTTTTGCTTAGGAGGAAATGCAACTACTTCGTGGCTATGTAGCCAGGAGCAATTTTCACCATTTACAGGATGCTCAGGAGGCTTTCGTTGGAGGTGGTTTATCATTAGCGTTAGTAATCCTTAATGCACGTCTGCTAGCTCCCCCAGATAGTCGAAGAGCTCATGCGCTCTCCAAAGGCCCATGTGAAATGCTTCAGACCACCTTTTAGATTCAGACCAATCTCGGTTGGAATTTCAGTATGTACTGGCCACATGACCTTGGGACTGGGGAGGGTTATTTGCATGGAAAGCTGGGACTAGCGCACAGCAGGACTCAAAAAGAGTAACACTTCCATTGCAATCACTGGACAATTGAGGCAATTTATTTGACAGAGAGCGAGAGTGCACAAGCAGGGGGAATGGGAGAGGGAGAAGCAGGCTCCCCGCTGAGAAGGGAGCCCCGCGCGGGGCTCAACCCCAGCACCCTGAGATCATGGCCTGAGCCAAAGGCAGATGCTTAACCGATGAGCCACTCAGTCTCCCCCAAAGTTCTCAATTTCTGATGACTCAGAAATCCCAAGGAAATTCAAAAGAGAAGACAAGATAGAGTGTAACTGGTTTATTTGAATGAATATTCTAAAACTGGTTTCATTCATTGCTGTAGTAGTTTAATATTCATTCGGGCCCCTGCCTTCCATTCCCTACTGGAAAGCTGATGCCATGAGGGGTCAGGGAGGGGCTTTTCCAGCATGGCATGGTGAGTGAATGTCAGCGGAGACATCAGAACTTAGTCTCCCAGCCTCTGCTCTAGATCTCCTTCTGAAATATGGCATCGGCTTCCAAGTCCCAGATGGAGGGCTGCAGAGCAGCTCTCTGCTTTAAACAGCTCATCAGAACACAGAACACTCCTCTTAAAAATAAAAAAAAAATTAAAAACACAATGCAAGTGGATAGGAAGATGTAGGTGTCACTATCAGTGTACCTGAGACCAGCATTCTGGACCTGAAGTCCTTAAAATTCTGTACAAGGCCACAGACTGTGATAGCCTCAAGAAGCTGACCTCTTGGCTCTTTGTCAATTACAGCAACTATTTTTTATAAATTTATTAATGGAGCAATGATTCTACACCATCATGTTCAGTAAAATGAGGGAATCAAGCTCACCCAGTTCATTACAGGATTCAGGCTGCACTTTTTTTTTTTTTTTTGAAGTTTTTTTTAAATTTTTTAATTTTTTTTTATTAACATATAATGTATTATTAGCCCCAGGGGTACAGGTCTGTGAATTTCCAGGTTTACACACTTCATAGCACTCACCATAACACATACCTTCCCCAATGTCCATAACCCCACCACCCTCTCCCTACCCCCCTGACCCCCACAACCCTCAGTTTGTTTGGTGAGATTAAGAGTCTCTTATGGTTTGTCTCCCTCCTGATCCCATCTTGTTTCATTTATTCCTTTCCTACCCCCCAAACCCCCCATGTTGCCTCTCAACTTCCTCATATCAGGGAGCTCATATGATAATTGTCTTTCTCTGATTGACTTATTTCACTAAGCGTAATACCCTCCAGTTCCATCCACGTAGTTGCAAATGGCAAGATTTCTTTTGATGGCTGCATAATATTCCATTTATATATACCCCACATCTTCCTTATCCACTCATCTGTTGACAGACATCTAGGTTCTTTCCATAGTTTGGCTATTGTGGACATTGCTGCTATAAACATTCGGGTGCACGTGTCCCTTTGGATCACTGCATTTGTATCTTAGGGTAAATATCCAGTAGTGCGATTGCTGGGTCATAGGGTAGCTCTATTTTCAACTTTTTGAGGGATCCCCATGCTGTTTCAGTCTGCACTTTCAATGCCATTTCTATTAGGGGTGTGTGTGTGTGTGTGTGTGTGTGTTTGTGTGTGTGTGTCTGCACACACATGTGCATTTCAAGCTTCTCTTTTCAACATTACAGTAGGCATTTGGGGAATAAAACAGAAGGGAAAGACTTCCAACCCCTATGAACTAAAGACCTAATAAAGAAACACCTCTGTCCACAAAAAGGTCTGTTCAAACAGGTTTATAGCAACTTTGTTGATAACAGCCTCAAACTGGAAATTGTCAGGTGTCTATTAACAGACGGGATAAACAAACTATTACATATCATATTCATGTAACAGAATATTACTCAGCAACAAAAGGACAAATGACTGATACACAGAGAATGGATGAATCTTAAAAACCAGGAAGAGGGAAAAAAAAACAACAACCCTTCGCACAACAGAGTATAAATATATTATCCAATTTATTTGGAGTTCTAGAATAAGCAGAACTAATTTGTGATGAACAAACTGCTGGAACTGAGTAGCCTGTGTGTGTGTGTGTGTGTGTGTGTGTGTGTGTGTGTGTAAGACAGGGAAGCATTGACTGGGGAGAGACAGGAATTAGGGAGGGTGAAGATAATGCCTTATATATTGGTTGCCCAGATGTACTTATTAATCAAAACTCAGTGAATTTACACTTAAGATTTGTATACTTGAATATATATAAGATTTATATTGAAAGAAAAAAATCTAGCTAAAGTAAAAAGAACTCTAGTTAGAAGTATACATGGGGGGAAGGGGGTGGGGAGTGCAAGAATGTCTGCAGTTTACTTTGAAATGTGTCCCAACTTTAACAGATTGGTGGAAGGATAAAGAGATACATAGTTGTATAGATATGTAACAAAATGTCTAGTGGAATCTAGGTGGTAGATATACAGGTTTTCATGGTTTTACAGGTTTGTTGTATGTTTGAAATTTATCACAATAAAAATATTGAGAAAAAAAAACAGTGAATTTAAGGAATTTAGATGGAATGAGCCTTATCACCATCAACACTATCATCACTGCTACATCCAAATATTCAATTTGTTAGGAATCCACTTTGGTTCAGATACGTTCAAATATTTATTAACCAAAAATGAATCTTGGGCTGTAGATAGTATTTCCAACTCACATAGAAGGGAAATTAATTTGCTTTAAGTCACCAGCTAACAATGGCTGACCTTGACTTATCATCTATACCAGGTTTGTTTTATTTGCCTATTTGCTTATCGATGCTTTTGCTCTCCTTAGGGCCATCCTACTTCCCAAGTGTGGGTCAAAAAACAACTCAAATATACTATAAGCTTCTACAGACTCAAGTTTGAAGTTTTGTTGTTCAGATTACAGGATACATTAGATAAACAGAAAAATGAATTATTCACTTATATACTAATTCCATGGAGACATATGGATAAATTAGCAAAGAGAGCTAACTTGAAGTGGAAATTCACATGACTGATGTTGTTTGTTCTGCAAATGGCTCTCAAAGTGTGAAGTCAACCATAGGACAGGAGCTGCTAAGCTGGATTTGGGAGGCACGGGAAGACTGTTAGTCAAAGATAACTTCGATATATTGCAATTACCCACCTGAGTATAATACAGAGAGCCTGTCACTTTTAGAGAAAACTTTTGATAATACATTTGCACCTTTGTTAGGCTGACGGATGAAAGATGCGTAAGGGTATTTTGGGTCATGAGTCATATCTTTGCTAGCTTGCCAGTTACCTTGGAAGGCAAATTTGCTCAGTGACTTCACGCTTGGTGACTTCACTTCCCAATTGCTTTAGGTTCTGTGAATCTAGAATGCAATGAGTTCTTGTCCAAGTGTCTTGAGGAAAAAAATCAGCATGCACTTGGTATAGTTCAAAGAGAATGAGGAGCAGTGTCCTGACCTAGAAATTTTGCTAAGTGTCATTGATACCTGGGAATTTGCTGGGTTGATATTAAAGAGATAGGCCAATATTCAGAGTGGTGAGCCCTGTGTGAAGTCTTTTTTTTTTTTTTAAGATTTTATTTATATATTTGACACAGAGAGAGAGAGATCACAAGTAGGCAGTCAGAGAGAAGGGGGAAGCTCAGCAGAGAGCCTCATGTGGGGCTCAATCCCAGGACCCTGAGATCATGACCTGAGCTGAAGGCAGAGGCTTAACCCACTGAGCCACCCAGGTGCCCCGAGCTCTGTATGAAGTCTTAAATATCATCTCTACTTATGCAAAGGTACTATTTAGTACTGAGGCAAAGACTGATTAAGATTCAAGCACTGGGCTCATAAAGGCTTATACTTAATGCAAATAGACTCTTCCTCAGAATAAGATGTCACAGGTGGTCTAAGTCACTGCCTCTTTGCAGTCAGCTAGAATTGATCAACTCAACGAATCAATACTGATGATGTCATGGCTATGAGCCCTCTGACTGCATGCTAATGACATTGTAAGAGGGCTGGGCCAGCTTATCAGAGCTGCCAACAAGATATTTATCATAAACAAATCAAAAATAATAGTTATACAGTGAACTTTTTGGGTGAAAATACTAAGAACCTTTGCTCTGGTCCAATCAGTCTTCAGAAAATTGACTGCCTGAAAAATGACACTATAATCTGATGAAGAACTAAGTTATGAACTCAGATATCCTGAGTCCTTGTATATTTTGCTGTAATTAAAATATTTTTAGTATGTTTCTTTTCTCATAGAGAATATATGCTATGCAAGTCACTGAGAGGCTCTATGTTTGAGATCCAAATATTTACAGCATATGAACTCAGCTTCTGGCCATGATGAAATAAAAGAAACTAGATTTACGCTCCCACAGCTAAAAGAGAAAAAATACAACCAATATATATGTGCCAATGGTTTTCAGGCATTAGACAACTGATAGCACAGTACTACGATCCCAGAGAAAAGGGACATAAATGAGGTAAGGTCGGTGATTGCCCTAACTTACTCTCTGGAGAATTTCCAGTCCACAGCCTGGGGATGGGGAGACCAAGCAGAGCCCGGTGGCTTCTCTTAGTTGAGGAAAGATTTGGGAGGCCAAAGTAGCCATAATTTGTGTGCGTTGAGGGGGCAGTATACAGAGGAAAGATCTACATACAAAGAGAGAGGAAGAGATGAGACATACAGAGTTCTACAAAGGATTCCCCTCAGGTGTTGAGCTGAATGCTAATTAGCTCACGTGTACAAGGAAACCGCCAAGATCAGGAAAGAATCACCAGAAGACGCAGGTGAAACAGTCCCTCAAGTTCACGCCGGGCCAGAAATAGTTCAAGTTTCCATAAGACAGTAAGGCAAGATTTCCTAATACAAGGGTTAAAATCCTTGGAGAGTTTAACCCCAGATGAGAGATTGTTCCATATCCACCCAACAAAGCTTAAAAACAACCCTCAAGAGAAGCAAACTATTTCCAAGCAAACTTAATCTGCATTCCAGAAAAAAAAGCTCCCAAACGTTTAAAGGAATAATCATTTAAAAAATTCAGCACTCAGCAACATAAAGTTTACATTGCGTAGCATTTTATCAAGATTGACAAGGCAGGCAGGGAAGCAGCAAAAAAGACCCATGGCAAGTAGGGAATAATGAATGAATAGAAAAAAGCCTAGAAGCAAAACAAATGGCAAGAATTAGTAGACAAGGAAGATAAGCAGTAGTACCAATAAATTCCCTACATTTAACAAAGTGGAAGAGGGGATGAGCACAAAGGAAAAATAAAAGATATGCAAAGAAGCAAAATCAAAATTTTCAAAATGAAAAATAAAATGTCTGTTGAAAAAAAACATTCAATAGGATTCATAGCAGGTAAGATATTGGAGGGAAAAATTAATTAACCTGACCACATAGAATGAAACACATGGAAAATAGAAGCCTAAAGAAGGGGAAAAAATGAGCAGAGCATTTGTGAACTCTGGGGACAATTGTAAGTGGCCTCACACATATATGTGTGTGTATTATTATGTATATGTATTATATATTAATTGTATATACATGTAGTTCTGAAACTGAAAAAAAAAGGGTCATAAAATATTTGAAGAAAGGATGTTTGAAAATTTTGTCTTAACCAAATTCAATGAAAACCACAAACTCACAGGCTCAAGAATCCTAAACAGGTTTTTCATCACACACTTATTGTGTGTGGTTAAGTAGGCATGCTAGGAGGTCTCTAGATTTATAACCCTGGCCTCCTGGTGTTCATGTTCTTGTGTAATCCTCTCTCCCTGCATAGGTGACAAATTTACTGGTTTGCATCTAATAAGTAGAATATGGCAGAAGTGATAAGATGTCCAGGATTCCTGCTCCATAGAAACTCTGACACCATAAATGCTCGCTGCTTTGAGCCACTCAGTTTTTAAGTAATTTGTTACATATCAAGAGTAAGTAATTAACCCATTGAGTATATGCATGAATTTCAAATAAAAAATCTTATATTCTACAGTTTATCCTTGAATCGAGGTTTTCCAGAAACATTTGCAAAACAAATGAATGCATGAAAGACAAGACAGGTACCCCCACAACAGTTTCATAAAGATGAAAGCAATTTGTTCTTGATTAAATCTTTATAAGATTGGCAAGAATATTGCTATGAGAGTTCTTGGGAGGAGGGATTTCTCCTGTTTGAGAAAAGAGGGGATTCTTTTAGGAGGAGACAGTATTTGGGACCTTGAGGGATAGAATTTGACTGCATTTTGCTGACAATGAATCTAGGCACTTGGAATGAAAGAATCAGTCAGGACTGATGGGAAACCAAGGGGTACATAAAGGAAACTATGAGCAGAATGTAAATGAGAAAACAAGAGAAAAGATACTGAGGGAATCAATGCTACTCTTACAGGCAGACCTTCGTAACTTTTGTTTTGAACTCATGTTATAGAGATATTGCATACTAACATAAAACATTAATTCTTGCCAATAACTCTCTTATCACTATATTTTCCTTAGTCACATTGAACATATGGTATGTACCTGAGTTGAAGTTACAGGCAGGAGCTAATGAGCTTTCTTATTCTCAGAGAGTAACAGTCCGATAAGGCAAAATATTAGGTCACTAATCTCTTCATTACAGTATGTCTGCATTTCAAAAAGTTTCAGTGACGGGCACACCTCAAGAGAAATGTGATCACAAAAAAGAAAAATCCTTTTTCTTGTCTGACCTACATTACCCCTATACTTAGTACGAACTTTGATTATATGGGGCCCCTCTTACTTTTTGTCTATATTATTTATCTTCATGCTTTGATTTTCTTGCCCTGATGGTTTATAGTAGTTTTCCCTTGCCAATTTAAATTCTAGCTTGCTTCTCCATATTGTTCATTGATCACTCGATTTCTCATTTTCAATTTCTGCCCTTTAGAGTTCAGTCACACTTTTTATGGTGTTGCTAATGCCGTCCTTTATTCTCCAGCCATGTTTCATCATTAAGTGACCATGGAAGTTTCCAGCTTGCTGGGGACACAAGCTTCCTCGAGCACACCTTGCTAAAATGTACACTTCAGAGCTATATAAAACATGAGCAGGAAACAGCACAATGATCCTATATGCATTTTAAAGATTTTATTTATTTATTTGAGAGAGAGAAAAAGAGAGAGAGCACACAAGTGGGGGGAGGGGCAGAGGGAGAGAGAGAATCTGAAGCAGACTGTGCTGAGCAGGGAGCCTGACTTGGGGCTTGCCCTCTGAATCCTGAGATCATGACTTGAGCCGAAACCAATAGTCAGATGCTTAACCAAGCCACCCCCGCATCCTCTACTCCCCCACACGCATTTGAAATGCAAGGCGCCTGGGTGGCTAAAGGTGGTGTCTGCCTTTAGCTCAGGTCATGATCCCACAGTCCTGGGATCGAGCCCCAAGTTAGACTCCCTACTTGGCAGGAAGCCTACTTCTCCCTGTCCCACTCCCCCTGCTTGTGTCCCCTCTCTCACTGGGTCTCTATCAAATAAATAAATAAAATCTTAACAACAACAACAACAACAACGCTGGTCCTCTGAGCCTACTCCTTCTGGCTCGATTTGCAGCTCTCTTTAATTTAACAAAATTGGATTTATGGCATATACCAAAATACAGTTTGTTCAGGTGAAATAACACGATGTTCGGATTTGCTTAGAGAATCAGAGAAGTGATTAGTTTTTATTACTGGGGAAGAAATATAGAGCATGTAAGAAATGAGGCAAATGTAAGCCTGTAAGAAATGACACAAAACTTAACATAGGCCCAGGGTGTTTTAATCACTTCTACAGTCATATAGCTTGGATTCCTGCCTTAGGTTTAGGAATTCCTGATCATGTTTTAGCCCTGAATGTGTGTGGTCAACCATACTCAGTTCGATATATAAGGCTTGGATTTTTGAATGAGAGTTACTGAAGCAAAGTCCATTTTGCAAATTCATCAAGTAGGGACGAGTTTCACAAAACCCATCAGGCATGAGGAGATAAGTCACAAACTGATTTCGAGGGTGGGTGCAAAGATCATTGTAAAAGGTTCAAAACTACAACCACATTTGTCTGACGTTGAATCAGCTGAGAAACTCTCTTTCCTTTATAATCTGAAGTATATTTTGCATTTCACTGGTTTTTAATCCTTCCCATTCTGCATTTTAAAATCAGCCTAGCAGGAAGTTCAAACTACCAAGCCAACCTATTTTTTTTTTTTTAAAGAATAATCTCTTAACAGAATGTAAAAATTTTGAATATAGTTCAACATAAGGTGTTCCCTAATAAGAAAAAAAGGTTGAGCACATATATACTGGGAATTAAGAAATTCATTTAGCATTAAGGTCATACTTCTTACTATTTTATTCTCTATTTTGGGCCCAGATTTTCTCAGGAAGATACAATAGTCATTATAAATATAAACCTAAAAAAAATCAGTAAAGCTGATGTTTACCAAGTTGGCTTGAAAATATTATTATTATGCACTTAATAAAGCCCCATGTATTTCCTGACTACTTTTCAATCCATTAATTAGTGATTCTGTATTTTCTTTGTAGGTCATCATTACAGCCAGTAATTGGAGGCTTGATGAGTGAAAACTTATTCAAATTATATGTCCCAGCACTCACAAATATAGGCTGGAGACTTTCAGACCAAAATTTGTTAATGCCCTCAACTAAAAGTGTTATTATTTCTTTCCATGTATCTATATTTTAATTTTCTGATTACTCGAATAATAATACTCGAGTAACCGGAAATATTGCTAGATGGATCTGGCTTCATTTCCTGACTTGATATCCTGCTGGCTGAGCCTGTGTTCCTTGCAGTGTGTGCTAAGACTCAGTCCTGAGGATCTCTTCTCTCAGCCCTGGGGCTGTGCAGAGTCACTGTGTTTGCTAATTCCCTTGTATATTTCCTGCCTGGGCTCCTGCACCTGACTCTGTACTTTACTTTCTGAACCCTGCAGGTGCTGCAACTAGTCTCTTCCTTCTGACATGCTGTTGTGCTTATTTGTTTCCATGGTTTCCCTCTTCAACAAACTGTGAGCCCCTGGGGGTCGGAAGCAATCTTATTTATGTATACCCACAGTATTTACCCAGAGGTTGACACATTGTTGGTCAGGGGACAGGAACAGCCACCTGACATCTAGCCTCTTGCCTTGTCTGGCCAGAACAGAGTTAATAAATGAATTCGAATGCCTTTAGGTGGCCAGTGTGTGGGAGTCTCTATTTTTTTTTTTTTTTAATTTTTTTTTTGTGGACAGTCACACATATATTTCATCAGCCTGGCCCCTGTAGGCATCCTAGTCTGTGGTCCTCCTTGAGCTACTCAATATATGTTATCGTTTTGTGAGTGAATGTGTCAACAAATGTACATCTAATTGCACAGAAAATTATTATTCCAATAATCCGGTTCTGGAAGTTCCTTTAGTTTCATCTCAGACTTAAAACAGTAAAGGTAGAAAAATAAAACTTTGTTATATACAATGTACCAAAAAGCACTGCAGAGGTGGGCCTCTCTGAGCATTCTAGTAATCAAATCAGAGAGGAAAACCAATTCAGTTGTGCTATTTGCAGAATTCAAGGGATGCAAACAAACCCATTGTGTAGAAGAGGCTAGGTTTGCATTCCGGAGAGGACCAACAATTTCTACATTGGATAATCTTAAAACAAGCACCAGGATTTTAAGAACAATAACCCTGACCAATATTCTGGATGCAAATTCAACAATCCATTTCTCAAGACCAATTCCAAGATGCTCTAAACTAGGGCCAATGACAGCACACAAGAGAACAATCCAACAAAGTGATTCTGTGTGGGGCCACAGTGATGCTGTACTATTTGAAATGCTCTCTTGTTCTGGTTTAATCTGGGGGAAAAGCTTAAGCACGAGCTCACCAGATGGAATTCAAAACCAGACATAAAATATTGATGATGACGAAGTATTCTTGAGAAAGGTTAAGCTTCACCTGAAAAAGTAAGTTTGGGTCTGCTTTAATTATCTGATAAATGGGGGACTAAGGTTCTAAGATTTACCCTACCATGTCTTCAATAATTTTAACTTTTTTTTTTAAAAGATTTATTTATTAATTTTTTGACAGAGAGAGATCACAGGTAGGCAGAGAGGCAGGCAGAGAGAGAGAGGAGGAAGCAGGCTCCCTGCTGAGCAGAGAACCCGATGTGGGGCTCAATCCCAGGACCCTGGGATCATGACCTGAGCCGAAAGCAGAGGCTTTAACCCACTGAGCCACCCAGGCACCCCAATTTTAACTTTTTAAAAGGCGAAAGATTTATGCGATCTGAAGAGAAACCAGAGTATAATTTTAACTTTTTAAAAGCAACTATTACCAGATGTTCATCTTGGCCATAAAAATTCTCACCCTTGAAAACTATAATGTCTATGAAAATGTAACTTTGGGGACGCCTGGGTGGCTCAGTTGGTTAAGCAGCTGCCTTCAGCTCAGGTCATGATCTCAGCGTCCTGGGATTGAGTCCTACATCGGGCTCCTTGCTCGGCGGGGAGCCTGCTTCTCCCTCTGCCTCTGCCTACCACTCTGCCTGTGCTCTCTCGCTCTCTCTCTCTAACAAATAAATAAATTAAAAAAAAAAATGTAACTTTGAACAACTTACTACCTGTGAACATTTACAATTAATTAGCTTGTGTTAAATACATGACTGGATATTTGAAATAATTTGTTATGTAGGCTTATTATTAATAAGACAACGAACTGTTGGTGTTGGTTTCCAAATAAAGATTTTATAATAAGTCTTACTTCTGAGCAATTAGAAAGGAAGACTCCTTTTCTGTTAGGGCCACTCCCTTTGTTCAAGAAACTGAAACCCTACCAACCACTGCTTTTTAAATTTTTTTTTCTTACCAACTGCAGGAAAGCATGTAGTTAGTTAAGTGGCAGAGTTAGGAGTGAGTCACTAAGTGCGGTCTCTCTACACCTGCCCCTATAAAAAGGGGATATGTTTTCTATAAGCTCTCAGGAAAATTATATGGTAGGAAGAAACCAAACTGAGCAAATATAATAACAAAGACGGTTCGTGTGAACAATACAAAGAATACCGTTTTCTCAAGGCCGCGTAGCAAAGTCCATATGCTTCCTTATGGCACACACTAAACATTGGCCACTTGGATAGTGGATTAAATTTTGCCTTAACCATGACATGGATTTCACCTCCTGGAAGGTCTAGATCTCTGTATTTATATCTCGATTGTTTTCCTACTTCAGCTTTTTTTGCCCCAGTAATAACAAGAAGCACCGATGAAGGCAAACGTGAGGGATGCTAGGTGTCAAGCTTTTATGTCACCGTTAGCAGAGCTCACAAGCTTTTTTCTCGGGCACCCAAGGGGTTCGTACTCCCAAGATGAACTCTGAGTCCTCTGATCGGAGCTGGACAGGATTGATCCTCTGCACTTACAGACAGGAAAATCTCCTTTAACTCCAAGGGCAGAGATCCTAGCTGACTACAGCCGCCGAACCTGTCCTATTTAAATTACTCTTGCTTGTTCGGACAGGCACTGTGACATTGCTAACATACCTCCACGCAGTGCTTCTGATACATGGCAGGCGACATCAGCTGCGGTGGCAAAGGAGCACATGGGATCTGTAGAAGACACATCCGCCATTCAAAATGGAAAAGAACATGTGAAATTATTACATCGCCATGCAACCCAGCATATGTTGTCTAGCATCGAAGAGCAACTGTATCTGGCAAGGGTCTAATCTAAATGTGGACAGTGAGAAATCCCCGCCTCGAAGATCATATTCTCAATAGAGTTGTTTCTTCAAAGACTACATATCTTGATGTTCATGTGAATTATGAAGGCAAGACTGAGTAGAACGGAGATTTTATTTTATTTTTTAGAAAACTCACAGTTATGGCATCATGGACAGTGCCTATAAAACTTGGTTCAGACTTGCTTATGTCAAGAAATTCAATGTCACAACTGTGTATTGTGAATTTATCTGCCACATATGTGAGTCTAGCCGCTGTTCTAAGTGCTTCTTGTGGTTACGGAATGAAGTCAACTTAGTTAAAGCGATGCTATTATTTCCTGGATGGAACATACTAGAAAGAGGCAGGCAATATATTTGAACAAGTGAAAAAAAAAAAAAAAAAAGAAAGAAAAAGCAACAAAAAAACCTTCAAGGGAGCTTGACAGGAGAGTATATTGTGGTGAGAGATGAGGAGGTATGACCTTAGATTTCTGTCTCTTTAGATGTTTCACTTTCTGCAGCATTTAATGATTGAAAAATGCTGTTAGTCATTTTCAGCCTGCGGTTGAGCTACAGGACCCACAGAACAGGAACCCCATTGTGGCAGGGGTTGGAAGCAAAAAGCTTTTATGTGTGGGTTCACTTACTATTTTAATTCCGTTGTATTATTAGTGGCCTTCAAAGCTATGGTTACTTTCCCTTCTTTCCGTATCCTTTATGTCCCGCTCTCCCCCCATTACCTTCCCTCCCTGAGGCAGGGGATACAGCCTACAGGGAGGCCAACCACGGGAAAAGCCAGATCCCCTAGGCTCAGGTGACTCTGCTCTGACCGCTACGAACGTGTTTCATACCTTCAAGGCCGAGGATTTCATGGCTCTGAGGCTAATTTTCCTCATCTTAAACCAGGGATATTATGAACTGTTTCACAGGTTTGTGAAAATTAAATGGGATCCCGTATTGCAGGCGGAGCCCCGAAATCGGAGAGCGGTGAGGGGTTCTGTTCATTCACTGGGAGCTGCTACTGTATATGTCTTCTTTGCGTGAAGACTGAGGCTCTGCTGCCATCCAAGTTCTCTTGAGTTCTAAATGTTCTCCCTCCTGGCCCACAACAGTTCTTACCATGCTGTTATTCTCATCAGCCAATGCTTTGTAAGTGCGGATCCGTGGGCCAGGACACTGCGGTTAAGTACTTTATGAAAAGCACTTAATTATTTCTCAGAATCTATACAATAGCTATTATTTGAATCCCAATTTATTAAAGACAAAGTGGGAATTCAGAGGCATTAAGTGAACTCTTAGGTATATACCATCAGTTGCCAAGGCAGGACTTGGTGAGGTTTTTCTGACTCGGAGCCTAGGCTCTTAACCACCAGTTACACCAATTAAATTCTCCAGGTGACAAGCCACCCACTCCCATCACCTATAGAACGCCAGGTCTGTCCCACACTCAGTTTAACTCCTATAACTCTCTTATGTCTAATTCCTGCTCTTCCAGGGGGTGGCCGGGTGTGAAGTTCTGACCTCCCCGGAGGTAGGGATCCCATCCCGCCCCTCTCCTCCTAAACCACCGAGAGTCTTTGAAGGCAGCCTCAGCGCACAGGAGACACGGGTTCCTCAGTGGAGGGGAAACGAAACTGACCAGGCAGAGATCAAGAGTAAATAAAAGTGCAAGAAGAGTACAGCAGGAAAAGGAGAGGAAGGAGGAAGAAAATTCCTGGGGAAGGAACCAAGGGCAAATATTTGCTGAACGCTTTAGGGCCAGTCATGGGACCCAAGGATCTCTAAGGGTCTCCGAGTAGGAGTACTCAGCGCGCTGGGCACGGAAATCGGTCTAATCTCTCCAGAGCAGGAGCCAAGGCTCAGCAAACAAAGAGCTCAGCGCGCCCGGGTGGCCGAACTTGCAGCCACCGTCCTGCAAACATGGCAGGGGTTTAATGGGGTGCCTGGTTCTGGTACCTCCTGCCGGGGTCAGGGTGGTAAAAACGCAGCTTGCTCTCCCCACTGATCCCTTACGGAGCGACGGCACCAAGGGGGGTGGGGGGCACTCCTCTGAGTATCCGCGGAGACACGTTACTCAGCCATTACAAGTTTGCAAGTCACACTTGTCCTCTTTTCTCACTTTAAACACAGACTGCTGGGGCGCATCTTCCTTTTCTGGCGAGCCAAGCCGGACCAGTGCGTTCTGCGCGATCTCTTCCTCTTCGCCCCGCGGGGGCCCAGGGGCAGCCGCCTGCGGAGCCACCGGCCGCCGCGGCCGCGCTTAGGTGGGAGGTGGCTCCAAGGTGACGCGCGGCCGCCTCCGCCCCCTGGAGGCGGGGCTGCCGGGCGGGGGCCTAGGAAGTCGGACGGCGCGGGAGCTGCCCCCGCCCCCGGCGCGTCCCGGCCGTTCCTGCGCGTGCGAGCGGCGGCCGCGGCGGGTCCCGGCAGGTGAGGGGCGCGCGCCGGCTCCTGGGCAGCCCCCGGGACGCGGCCTCGGACAGGTGAGGGCGGGGTCGGGCTTACCTGGCGGCGCGCGCGGCAGGGACGCGGGGGTAGCCGCCGGCTCTCTTCCGGGGCGGGCGCCTGCTCGCCACCGAGGTGAGGCGTTGGGGACCCTGAGGGTTCGGGCTGGGAATTCAGCGGAGCTCCTTCCCGGGCGCCGCGGCTTCCGGAATCCGAAAGGTGTGCCAAGGACGGGAGGCAGAAATCCGAGGGGGGCAGTCCTGGAGAGCGCACGAAGGGCGGGCGGCTTGCCCCAGGAATTCTTGGCTTTTTAAAGGCTTTGGTCCCCTCGGGGCGCAGTGGAGTTAGTCACCGCCACCGCCTGGGCTCTTTCTGCAGAGGTCAGCCCCTCGTTTGTGTGGGATTTCATGCGCTCCCTTCGTGGAGACCTGGAGATTCAACTTTGGTTCCTAGCGCAGGCATTAGCGCAGCTGCCCGGGAGAAGAAAGCCTTAGGATAATTGTGTGGGGGTTCGAGTCTTGCACATTAAAAACAAAAAACCCAGAAAACCAAAAAAAAAAAAAAAAAACAAACAAAAAAACAAAAAAACAAAACAAAACCAAAAAAAAAAAAACCCCAATACGGTGATGGTGGTGGTGAACTTGAGAGGCGATTGCTTCCGCAGTGAGTTCCTCAGCGCGCGGTCCATCTGTCAAGCAAATGGGGCGCCGAAGGCTTTTAGACATGGTTGGGTTTCCATAAACCGGTTAGAACATCTGAAGGAAATTCTGTGCGATGTCTGAAGGTTTCAGCGGCGTGTAGGTAGGTAGGTTCTCACCAAAGTGTGGACTGGAAGTGACATTGGCAGGGGCCACTTAGGAGTTACCAAACAGCTTCCAGGTGAACCTTGGAACTTTACAAAAACCTGCTTCTCAACACACTGAGTGGCAAACAGGTCTATGGGTTATGATTCCCATTAGCATCCATTTTTCGCTTGGGTCAGCAGCATTTAATTCAAGACGTATTTGTTGTATGTCTTTTAAGGAGGAACCTCTGCTAGAGCCAGGTTGGCGAGCCCTTTGCTAGCACAGGTGTTGATACAAAGAGGCACTTAGGTCCATCATTCCTCGCAGGTGGGTGCGTAGAGCAGGGGCTTGGGCAGCATTTCTTTAATCTCTGGTAATAAGCATTTAAATGCAGGGAAATTGCAAATCTTTGAAGAAGTCTGACATCCCAGCTGACAAGGACTATGAAAACCATCCTCAAAACAAGGTTATTAGGCACTTTATCTTGTTGCGTAAAATACACAACGTAGATATTATTCCCCCTGTTCAGGTGAGAAACCCAGGCAGGGAGGAATCCAGCAGTTTGTTGAAAGTAATTAGTGGACCTGAGAGTGAAGGGGGATATTTCTGAATGCAAAACCCATGCTTTTTCACTATTCCATGGTTCTCTGACATTTAGTGTAAATCTGGCAGATTTAATGGGAAATAATTCAAATTTATTTTCCTAAAACAATCCATGTCAGTTGAAGTGACCGTTATGAATAAAATGAGTATTGCTTTCAGTCTCTTTGTGTGGTTAAGCTATAACCAGTCTGGGGCAAGAAGATGAACAGCAGTTTTTAAAATACAAAGTTTATTATGTGTCTTCGTTAACATATTTTTAAGGACCAAATATGTCCAAGAGGGACAAATCCGGTAAAACTTTGTAGGTATTCCTTGTGTATTACACATTGAAGTAACAGTTAATTTTCTTATTATTCCTATCCTTTAACATAGGTCAGCTTGATTCCATATCTTTCAGATGAATAGAAACCACTGTTTTCACCTAGAAAGGACTTTGTGTGCATGTGTGTGTATAAATCTATAATCATATATGAATATATGTAACATTTATTTTAAAAGGTGTATCTCTTTTTCCTTAAATCTATCTCTAGAAGTGTAGAGTACTGCAGTGCACTTATGTGGGAAGGAATCCTAATATTCCCAGTTTAGCCTTTGAGTGAATGATCCATGACAACTCGTAATTTCTTCAAATTCCTGTCAACCACGAAAGTGATTTTCAAACTGCAATTATTAGGCTGTAGATGAGAATGAAAATAATATAATAATTTTAATACGTTATAATAAATAAAATTTAATACATTTACATTTAGTCATGTAAATGTAAACCATGAAAGTGATTTTCAAACTGCAATTATTAGGCTGTAGATGAGAATGAAAATAGTCCTTAGAATTTTTAAAAATTTTTTAAAAAGATTTTATTTATTTGTTTGTCAGAGAGAGAGAGAGCACAAGCAGGCAGAGTGGCAGGCAGAGAGAGAAGCAGGCTCCCTGCCGAGCAAGGAGCCCGATGACAGACTCGATCCCACGACCCTGGGATCACGATCTGAGCTGAAGGCAGCCGCTTAACCGACTGAGCCACCCAGTTATCCCTAGTCCTTAGAATTTTAAATAATATTCCCGACCCGGAGAGCACTTCCTTTCTTAAACCCTTCCTTATCATTGTTAGTAATTACACAGAGATATTGAGGGGTTTCATAATTAAATTATCTTAAGGTATTGAAAAAAAGTGTCTTTTTGGGGGGGTGAGGTGGGGAAGAGAGGCTCTTTGCCTGTGTCGGGAGGATCAGGTCGGCTATATTTTGCCTGAGTTGTACTTGGCACAATTTTTATTTTTGTTTTCATTTGACAGTGAAATCAACAACACACCTTGAACTCCTCTTTAGGAATATTTGAAATCCTGACTAGAATGTGTTTGTAGATGTGCACTTGGCTTGGTTCAGATGCTCTAATGGAGGGGCCAAGAGTGATGAACTAGAGAACTTTCCAGAAGACCGAAAGGGCCAGGGATCAGAGTATGCATGAGATGTGAAGTGGGCAGATCTAGATTTTGTGACACTTGAAAGGCAAATGATTTGGGGATCTTTAAAAAAATAATGTAAAATTAGTTATGAAAGTGAATGCTTATTTAGAATGGAAAAAGGAATGATCACCATTTGCTGGAGGTTTCTTTCTCTTTCAGCTGAGATCTTTTTGGGCAATTTACCAGAAATGCTTACATAAAAATGCTTCCTGATTGCAGCCCTCTCTCCCTGAGAACGCTGAGCATCTCCTAGCAGCCTGTAGCACTCATAGGGACCTCTGCCAGCAAGAGGCCGGAAGCTGAAGCTCCATTACCGTCAAAGAGTAAGAGGGCCAACTGTGGTTGCAGGCAAAGGACTCATGGTTCACTGAGCAGGATGAAGGCTGGTCGCTGGGGTGGGAGGGATACTCAGCTTTCTGGGGACTTGGGGCATTTCATATATAGTAAACAGCCCAGAGGGAAGGCCCAGAGCTGACTTCTAGGACCTTCTACTTTGCTTGGCTCTCCAGGGATGCCTTTGGCTATTGGCTCTCCCAGCTCTCATTCTACCCCTCATCATTAGTGGAGGCTTTTCTGGCATGGACTATGGCAAGGTCCTATTTGCCAGGGAGCTCCTACTCTCATGGAGCTGATTTCACTCTGACAGCACAGGGTCACAGGGGCTGGCCTGGAGCCTGGACGGCTCCTGATGGCTTGAGCTGAATTGGGAATTGTTGGTGGAGTTACCAAGATGAAAGAGTCCAGGGAAGGCGTTCTAGGTGGGGGGAGGGCTGGAGACAGCCAGAGGTTTGGACCCACGTACTCTCCTCCATGGATGCACTGATGCCCCTTTGGTCAGTGGTTCTCAGCATGTCCTTCCAGACCAACTGCACCCGCACAACTAGTTTTAACTTACTAGAGATGCATGTTCTCAGCCCCCATCCCAGACCCTCTGCATTGGAAACTCTGTGTCTGGAGCACAGTGATCTGCATTTTGAGAAGCCCTCCTGATGACTGCAGTGCGTGCTAAAGTTTGAGACCCAGTGCTCTTGGTATCTCACGGAACTGGTTGGGCATAGACTCCCCTTGTGGAGATGGTAAGAGGGGAGTGGGATTCATGCTAATGCTAATATGTTATGACTATAATATGAGTATCATTTATGTTATGATCACTGGCATTTATGGAGCACCCGGATTGTACTCAGGCGTTGTGCTAAGAAATAGGGACTCTTTTAATCATGAATACAACCCCACAAAGCAGGGCTGTTGTCACTTGCATTTAATGTGAGAAAACTGCAGCCCAAAGAGACAAGAGTATTGTCCCCAGGCACACAGCTGGAAAGCATTTCAGCCAGGATTCAGGCACTTTCCTTCTCTTCTGCTGGGGAGAGTTTTCATCTGTGTCTTTGTTGTGTGTGGGTCTTGTAGGAGAGGCCGGAAGGCAGGCTTGAGACTACTTGGACTGGCCCTTTTTAACAATCATTGTCATTTGCTGACCATGTGGGTTTAACAGGTCTTTCTTTAGGGACAAATTGCCAGATGAGATAGGTGTCATTTTGTCATTCCCTCCTTGTGGGAATTTCTAAAGTTTCAAAAGCAAATGGACACAATTGCATATATGTAATTGAGCAACATGGATGTTTCCTCCTTCTGTGGTATGGTGATAGGCTCATGTGCATTCCCCCCATGGGTAGAAGGTAGCCTTGTTTTGTAATGTGGGTTTCATCTGGTTATGGGCATGGGGACTTTCTTCTAAAGCCCAGCTCCCTGTCCAGGACACAGATGGCTTGAAGATGATGGTGTGTTTGTCTATGAGGTCCTGGAAGGTACCTAGAAGAGCTGTGCTTTGCATTCTCACTTTTTTTTTTTTCCTTTCTGAAAATGATCGTTCTCCTCTCCTATATTTTGTCATGGAATATCTCCATCATTTCAGGAGGCATGAAAAAGAATACAGGTATAGATGTGAGGACATGTGTGAGTGTGCCAAATGGTGGTTTGCCTTTGGGTGTGGACCTCAGGTTACTGAGCGTTCACTTCGCACGCAAATGTTTAGACAAACGTTAATTTGAGTGCAGGGCAGGCAGCAGAACTTAATTCTGGGATTGCTGGCTGTCTCAGCCATGCATTCATGCATTCACATAGTCATTTGTCGCCTGCCTGGTTGTGCTGAATGTTAATGTCAGGCACCGGAAGAAGATACAGTGGTGGCTGGACAGATGTGATCCGTACAGACTCTGAGGACAAACTTGCTTGCCGTGCTATGGCTGAATGGAGTCAGATGCCCTAATTCCCGCAGTGAGTCATCTGGAAAGGAGTTAAGAAGTTATCTTAGTTCAGAAGAGAGGCTGTAGGGCTTGGCTTAAGGCAACAGGGAAGCAGAGGTGTGTGTGAGGGTTTGAGAGATGATCTGGGAGATTGCATAGGTGACGGGTGGTTGTGGGAGGATGGGGGCTGAGGTTTGTGCCTTGGGCCCCTGGGTTGGTGCTAAGACTGCAAGTCAGGGTGAAATTGTTTTCAACAAATAAAAATGAGTTTTGTGGACATTGTGAGTTTGAAATATCTGCATGACTCCAAGATAGGGGTTTGGGTGTATTGAATAATGCAGCAGAGAGCCCAACTGAATAATTCAGCGGGTTGAGTAATATCAACAAATGAATGATGCCATCTCCCAAGGAGAGGGTGGAAGCGAAAAGCAGGTCACAAAGGAAATGTGGGCATTGCCCCTGGCGTCAGCAGGGTAGGCACAAATTCCAAGTCCTTTGATGGGAAAGGTGAAAAGGGTCTACTTCTGCTAGTTCTTGAGAGGGTGGAGATAAATTCTCTGGCCCTTTTGCATGGTTGATAGCCTGCGGTCTGGCCGGTGGGAGGGGGGTGGCAATGCGGAACAGCAAACAAGGGCTGGTCAGCAGGAGTGGCAAGGGGCTTGTTGAAAGCTCATTTGCAGCATTTCAGCTCCTATAATTGTCATAAGGTAAAATACTTGCCATCTGTCCTCTTAATGGGTTATTTTCTCTTGTTAAAAGTACTCACTATACGGGGCACCTGGGAGGCTCAGTGGATTGAGGCTTCTGCCTTCGGCTTGGGTCATGATCCCAGGGTCCTGGGTTCGAGCCCCGCGTCGGGCTCTCTGCTCAGCGGGGAGCCTGCTTCCCCCTCTCTCTGCCTGCCTCTCTGCCTACTGTGATCTGTGTCTGTCAAATAAATAAATAAAAATCTTAAAAAAAAAAGTACTCATTATAAATATCATAAATATTTGTGTTTATGATAGATATTTATATATCACATCTGATATATCATGTTTATTACAAATTAATATATATATTTATTATGTATATCATATTTATTATAAATTAACTATCTGAATCATTTTGTAGCTCATACAAATCAACGAGTGCTGTTTCATAGGCACTGCTGATACCAATACTACAAGATTAATTTTTGTATAGAATATTAGGTTTTTGTAGGTGCTCAGAGTTGAGTCCAAGACTTGTTTAAAAATTGTGTTAGAAAGTGGCTGCAATAAATAAGTACATGTTCCTTTATCCAAAAACTATTAATTGAGCATGCATTATATGGAGTTTTTGTTGTGAATCAGACAGCTCCCTGTCCCCTGAGAGCTTACAGCCAAGATGGGAAGTTGGACAGCTTTACAGGTACCTACAAGAAAGTGTGCTGTTTGCTAAGGATAAGGCGCAAGGTGCCATGGGAGCCAAGCAGTGAGGGGCTGGGCTGCCTGTGCTCAGCAGGACCCGTCAGCTGGAGTGAGCCAGCGGTGGGCAGTGATCCCTCTGCAGCATGAAGCGACATTTGGAAAGAACAGACAGGTTTTCAGAAGTTGCTAGATGGATGCTTTTGAGGAACTGAAAGTTTATGATCAAGTCAGACATAGGGATGCCTGGGTGGCTCAGTTGGTTAAGCCACTGCCTTTGGCTCAGGTCATGATCCCAGGGTCCTGGGATCAAGTCCTGCATCCGGCTCCTTGCTCAGTGGGGGGGCCTGCTTCCTTCTCTGCACCTGCCTGCCACTCTGCCTCCTTGTGCTCTGTCTCTCTCCGACAAATAAATAAATAAAATCTTTAAAAATAAAAATAAAAGACATATTCACGAGAGGTTGTGATCTGGTCAGGAAAACTAGAAAAGAAAGTATTAAACTTATCTGCGTGACTGTCCCTGCATTCAGAGCCAAGAGGTGACTGAGGGGACGGTACAAAAATGAAACAAAACCCCAATCAGACCAGAAACAAATAAAAATAATGGTTGTGATGATTGCATGATAATTTGTGTTTTTGGTGGTAGTGGGGAGGGGGCTATTGGGAAAGATGTTGGTGTTTAGTTTGAGAACTTCTTATATCAGAAAAGGATACTATATTATTATGTAATGTCATATAATGTATATATAATATATATATAATGTGTATAATGTATATAGTGTAATTGTATGCAACCAACATCATTATGATTAACAGTCTTACCAAGTGTAAAACATTGCATAATTATTACATATGTAGGTTTCTAGTGTGAAAATGGCCTTGGGGGTCAGGGCTTCCACCTCCTGTTGCACTTTCCTGAATGAGGTGGGGTCCACTGGTGCCACAGGCTTGCTTACCTTCACCTGGTCAGTCTGTCTGTGAATGAGTCTGTCGCTGTTTGTCCTCCAGCGATGTGCTTCACTTGAGCGAGAATTCTTGTCTGTTGCTGAAACAGGCCCTGTAAGGAATGGTCTCCGTCTTCTCCTAGTTTTTGTGTCACCCTTTTTTAAAGATTTTATTTATTGATTTGACAGAGTGTGAGAGACAGAGAAGGAGCCCAGGCATGAGCAGGGGAAGGAGCAGAGAGAAAGGGAGAAGCAGACGCCTTGCTGAGCAGGGAGCCTGACACGGGGCTCGATCCTGAGACCCTGGGATCATGACCTGAGATGAAGACAGACGCTGAACCGACTGAGCCACCCAGGCGCCCCTGGTGTCACCCTTCTAACTTAACTTCCTCTCTGGTGTGGTTGTCACGCACTTTGTTACATAGTTGAGTGTTTTGGATATTGTAAGAATCTTCGGCGGAAGTCACTTTCAGCATTTTAGACCTGCCTAAACAGGCAGAATTTCTCTGACGTTTCTTTCTTTCTCTTAAATCTATTTGTGCTGGCACAGAAACGTTTGGCTTTAGCAAGGGGTGAGAAAGAAAGTTCTCAGGAAGTTTCAAACTCTGTTAATATTTGAACCAGAAGACATGGCAGACCTGAGAAGGTACATACATGATACATTGTTTCTAAACACCATGAACTCTTTATGTGATTAAAAATAAAAAGTTTGAACAGGTCGGTGCCGCCCTGCTCATTAATAACCGATTGGAATTTACTTGCTTTGTTAACGACTTCCTTTCCAACTTCCGGCTTTGTGTCCACTTCTGCCTTTGTCACCGTGAGCTCAAGATCATAAATCAATAATTGAGTGCTTAGTTTTTGTGTTCCTTGCCAATATGTGCCTTTTCATGGATGTTTTTTCTTTTGGTAGAAGAAGCTTTTTGTTTTCCCTGGTTTGTAGGGCATGTGAACTCAGCTGGCGTATATTTCATGTCACGTGCCAGCTACCTGGGATTATGGAGGTTCTACTAGGTGGCAGCATCATCTTATTCTCAGGAACTGTGCTGGATAGGAGTCATACCCATTTTATAGAAGAGAGCACTGAGACCCAGAGAAGCCATGGGAGTTGTACAGGGTCAGCCCATTGGTTGGAATTTTACTTCCAACCCCCCCACCCCACTCTTCCATCCTAAGCCTGGGCTATTTTAACCACTCCGTTCTGACTTATTTTCCGGTGACGTGGTTTAGCCCCAAAACTGGGGAGGCTCCAAGACTCATGACAACGAAGATGCTGGGTGTTTCTTTGGCTCGTGGATTTGGAAGCAGCTGCTCTGTGCATTCCCAGGCTGAATGCAGAGTTGGGACCCTTCACCGCAGAGGCTGCTTTAAAAGCCACATCGATAAAACTCTGGATTCCTGCTAACCCCTGTTCTGGAGATGGATTTCGCAGGATCTTGATAAACACACCACGTTAGAGCAATTTTCTGCCAGAAGCTTGTGAATACGTGAAGCTAGATGCTCTGAAAAGGTCTCTCTTTCCTATCTGACCCAAGTGATGATTTAAAACACGGAATTGTTGTAATAAATTTGTGTAGCAAAGCAAGCAGTCAGTAAGTGTAAACCCCATGGCTCGTTCCACACGAGAGCGACCCCAGGAGAACAACTTCACTCTGTGTTTTTTTGTTTTTTAAACTGATGTCAGCTTTTAAATAGATACAGATGTTGACATTTTAAAATCCAGATGGAATTCTTGTGGTGCTGTTGATTGGATCTGGGTGCTTTTTTGCTGTTCATTCATTTATAAATATCAAGACCAAATGAGATCTTTTAAGGGTCCACAGTGTACAGAGAGGGTTGGTATTCTGGTTGATGTGATCTTGGAGAAGTTAAGAGTTAACTTCTGCTGAATGTTCTGCTTATCCCCATGGGGACTTCTGAGATACCTCTTGGGAACCTTTCTTTAATCTAGATAGTCTGTTCACTTAGAACACGGAAGGAAATTGAGAATACATATTTCAAGCTCTATTCATTACACTTCCTTTAGGACTGCATTTTACCTTTCTGTTGAGGCTGATGTGGTGTCTATGGGAGGGAGCAGGATATGACCAAAATTGCCCAGCATCTGTCCTCATGTCCCATCCATCACAACTTCATGTGCCTTTGAATAAAGCCCTCATCAGTGTTGTCTCTGTCCATTCCAATTAGAAGTCAGTTTCTTTCAGGGTCGCCTGGATGGCTCAGTCAGTTAAGCGTCTGACTCGTGGTTTCAGCTCAGGTCATGATCTCAGTGTCATGAGATCGAGCCCCATGTCGGGGCTCCCCGCTCAGCAGGAAGTTGGCTTGAGATTCTCTCCTTTTGTCTCACACCCCATTCACACCCCCCAATAAATACATCTTTAAAAAAAAAAGGAAGTCAGTCTCTTTCATGATATGCAATGAATGATGAGTTTGTTGTTGTTAAACTATTTTTAATGTAGATTTTGCAGAGCAATTCTGGCGGTCTTGTTGGTATAATTTTGGTAGTGTCTCTGGTTTGTAGTAATAACCTCCGTCTAGCCAAATTGAAAACCAGCCCTCGCTACGAGATTTTTTTTTGTTGTTTTATTGTTATTTTTTCGCTAGTGGCTGTGGTTGAGAGCTGTCTTAGTGCTTAAAAATCGTTGATTTTACAGCTGCCTTTTTTTTTTTTTAAAGATTTTATTTATTTGACAGAGAGAGAGAGGGAGAGAGAGCAAGCACAGGCAGGCAGAGGCAGAGGGAGAAGCAGGCTCCCTGCTAAGCAAGGAGCCTGATGCGGGACTCGATCCCAGGAGACTGGAATCATGACCTGAGCTGAAGGCAGCTGCTTAACCAACTGAGCCACCCACCCTTACAGCTGCTTTTAAGATTACATAGAAAGCATGAATGGAATAGTGTAGAGCAGGACCTCTTTACAAACACACATATATTCACACTATGTGCTGCTATATGAATACATTTGTTTTCTGTTAATAAGCACTAGAAACATACTAGTGGTTCCCTTATGGAGACCTCTAGTCTGGGCCGAGTCACTTTTCACTGCGTGCCTCTCTGCACAATTACAATTTCCTAAAGTCATACCTTGACAAAACATTGCCAGTGTCAATTTGATGCTGGGATAACAGGCCTTTTTCTGTAGTCTTTAAATGTCACTTAAACAAACTCCTCCTCGGACATGAGACTATTTAAAAGACTGTGCATTTGTTTAACTTGTTAAAGCTTCTAAAAAAGTCTTGGTATTTATTTTCAGATTTTATCAGCCAAACATCTCCATTTGCGATCAGGAGAACCAGTCCTGCAGTGCGTGCTGCTTGAAATGATTACAGAGAGGAAAGTGTCCTGAGTGTTTCTGTCCACTCAGTAAGGGTTTCTGGAGGTCACTGCAGATGGGGTGGGCATGGAGTGGGATCAGTGAAGACTCTTCTACTCCAGTAGGGCATTGATGGAGCCTCACACTGTGGCTTCCTTGACTCACCATGACTCAGTTACTGGGAAGAGCCCCAAGTCTGGACAAACCCGGGGCTCAAATATCAGTTCTGCCATTTGTAAGACTTCAGTGGCTCCAAAATTCTGGTTTCTCATTTGTAAAATGGAGTTTGCAAATATTCACCTGGGTGTGCTGTGAATATTAGTGGTAATCCCTGCAGAGTGCTTTGTGTGTAACGCGTACTTTATAAATGCCTGTTATTCCAGGAAAAGAGGGAGTCTGGATCCTTCGCCGTATCCACACTTTGGAGAACTGAGTGCCTACTATGTTACGGCAGCTTTTCCCCAGGGATCAGACACCTCTGCACTGTTGATGTTTGGCTCTACGTTGCCTTCTAACCAGAAGAATGAGAAAAGAGAGGGCAGACAGCAGGAATAGGACCTGGTACTAAATTGCAGAATTTTAGTTCAAAAATTAACTGGAGACAGATTTTTTTCTTTTTTGAGACACATTTTAGGGAGCAATAAAAATTACCTAAATCCAGTCCATTTTATCCCACTGGAGGCTCTTACCTTTAGAGTTGAGACACTACCTCTTCCTTTTTTTTCCTTTAGTTTTTCACTTTCACTTTTGCATTTTTAAGTAAGTCTTGACATTGGAAAGCTGATACTGGACATGCATACATCGATCGTGTGCTGGATTTAGCATTTTCTTGGTGATTATAGTATAATTTGATGAAAGCCCAACCACTCCTCAGGGAAACCAGACAATGTTTCCTAAATATATGTGGACGAATTAATACCTTGGACATTTGACTTGGAAAGGTGACACCAAATGGTTTCATTGGGTTCACGGCCTATATTTCTGATGGCTAAAAAAGAGAAGGGGAAAAAAAAAAGTATTGATTAGCTAAGGATTTCTTGTTTAAATGGAACGATGGGGAAAAACAGAAGCAGTTTCTGTTTTCAAAATGCACATCTCCTTGGAGAGTCAATATAGATCTTCCTGAAAAGATGATTAGAGGAACCCACTGGGGAGCAGAGAGGATTGTAAAGATAGGCAAGTTCTGTTGGGACCGAGAAGTGGAGGGAAAATGTGACTTGAATCCGGAAGGCTGGAGAGTCACTGACCCTCAAAGTCTTGTAGAGGTCACCGGGAGTCATCGGGATTGTTTTTGTTTTTTTCAGAGATTTCATTTTTTAGAGAAAGCTTGTAAGCTAGCGTAGTGGAAGGAGCTCAAGCAGACTCTGCCCTCAGCGCGGAGCCCCATGGGGGACTTGATCCCATGACCCACGACCATGACCTGAGCTGCAACAGGAGAGTTGGACGCTTAGCCCACTGAGCCACCCAGGTGCCCGAGATTGGCGCCGTCTGTTCCTCTCATACTGCATGACCTCGTGCAGTTTTTCTGATAGTTTCTTCACGGTGCTGGCCCTTTCAGGAATATTGATGCTGAGCAGGAGTTAGGTGACAGAGACAGGGGGACAAAGTGTCACAAAGAACAAGGACATACAGCTGGGCCGCTAGGTTCACATGTGGCTCTGCAGCATTTTCACTGTGTGACGTTGGGCAAGTAACTTAAGCGTTCTGTGCCTCTGTTTTCCCATCAGTGAAATGAGGCTTTGATGGTGGGAGGCTCATATTACCTTTGAAGAACTACCATGGGTCACGTTCACGGGTCCTAACAGAACCTAGCGATTCCGTCCTATTTAAAACCTCATTCGCAGCATTTTAGCTCAGTGGAGAGATTTGTTTTGGATGTTTTGGGATCGCTCCCAGCCTTTTTTGTAGCTGACAGTCTATGAAATGAGTTGCAGAGTGTATGCCGTGCGAGACTATAGAACTTGGGGAAGTTCATTTGGGAATTACCAATTGAAGCTGTCATAGGATCATGTCTACGTCACTGAGCTGGCACTGGTATTGATGGAATCTGAGAAGCGGGGGGGAAAAATCGATATAACCTTTTTAAAAGATAGATGGTTTTAATATTGATAATAGTGTTCTTTACCTTTTCATTTGATTTCATTTGCAATGGAATGCCACATAAATAGTAGGGCGTGCTGACTGCCTTGCGATAGTGAGTCAGCCCTTCAGGTACAGACACAGAAAGTTCAATGATGGACAGATGTCACTTTAATGCATCACTAACAGGCTGAGAAATACAGTCTTCAAATAAACCGTCCTTCACGCGATTGTAGGAAATACCCTTTCATCTGCATTTTAAAAATCTCCCTTAAACCACAGGCGAGGAAAGGCTTGGTTGTGCATGTCTCTGACTCGTTTTGGTTCAACTGTGGCAGTTTTCCACATTTGCTTCAGATGTTTGGATTCTTTTGGAGGTGACTGAGCATGTGTCCTTCCGTTCCTCAAGCATGTGCCTTGGAGACCTCACCTGTTGCCTTTTCTCCTGTTGGGGACACCAGCTGTCTCAAGACTGGAAAAGGATCTCAGCCTACTGAAATCCAGACGTTGATGGGAGGAGAGAAGCGTGGCTGGCCTTGTAGGCTTGTAGTCATGCCCGGGTCGAGGGCCCCTCAGCCCTTGGTGGATAGTTTCAGAGACCCCCAGTTCGGTGGCCTTCTTCTGTGCTGGAGTTCAAGGACTTCACTGGCAACTTGTTGACCGCGATTTTGTAAAGGTGATAAGAAAAGTAGATCATTCCACTGATGAAATGTTTCGGCAAAATCCAGATGGGAGGCGTGGGCAGAGAAATGAGCTCCGTCCGCAGCAGGTTACACCCAGACCTCTAGGAAGGCTGTGCCATCATTATTGATTTGATGCGCTGGACCCAGTGCACGAAGCTTCTCCCACACTTTATCAGAGAGCAATCTATAGATTACCCACCAATAATTATTCAATGATGAAGCATTTACTGAAAAGCTTAGCAATTGTGAAACTTTTTAGGCTGTTGGGAGGTACTGGTCTCTATGCAGGCTCAGAGTTCTGATGAATATTCAGTCATGATAGTAGTAGACGGAATTGCCCTCTGAATGAGTTCATTCATTCATTCAATCCAAATTCAACCGCTGTGTGCCAGGTACTGTTCTGGGTGCTGAAATGCAGGGGTGAACTGGGCAAATACAGTCTCATCTTAGAGGACTTAATTATTGTGGGAGGTGGGAGTGGATAGGAGAGGCCAAATAGACCAACTAATGAGACAGTTTTGATCATGAAGGCCATGCTGAATGTCAGGTGTGACAGATTATGGTGCAAAAGTGCACTTTCATACTAAAGGGTCAAGGTCGGGTGAGGGTTAAGGTTAAGGTAAGGCTCTTGGGGTGCCTGGATGGCTCAGTCAGTTAAGCATCCAACTCTTGATTTTGGCTCAGGTCATGATCACAGGGTCTTGAGATCAAGCCCCATGTCGGGCTCTGCGCTGGGTATGGAGCCTGCTTAAGATTCTCCATCTCTCTTTGCTTCTGTGCCTACCCAGCCCCACACTCAGGCTCTCCTCTCCCTCAAGAAGAAAAAAAGAAAAAAAAATAATAAGGCTCCCTAAGGAGATGATGCTTGATCTAAACCTGAGAGAGCTAGGTATTGGATCTGTATGGAGAACAGATTCTATTACTAACAGCCTGAACCAACAAAACAAAATCCCTAGACCTTCCCTCCAAATGTTTGCTGCACCCACTTTCCCCCTCGTTGGAGGAGGGGGGAGTGCTCTTTTCTCCTTCATGCAGATGTTACGGTCAGACCTGGTAGCACTGAACCTCAAGGAAAGGAGGGCCTCTCTAGGCTGAGATCTTCGCTGTGGGTTCCGTGAGCCTTCCCCCTTGTACACAACCCAAGTTGACCGAACTTTGCATCTGGCAATAGCTTCTGTTTTCACTTGCTGATTACACTGGCTGGTCAGGTGAGCCCAGAGCTGTGGCTAGGCTTGCTTTAACTTCCCTTTCATGGTTAAAACATATGTAAACTCGTGTGATGCTTTTAGCTTTCTGCAAATGACACACCGTCCTCTTCTCACTTCGTCAAGATTCTACCCCTTTGCGTCAAGACACCTGCTGGAAATAAGAGCTTCCTCTTCCTTTAAGTCTGACTCTTTTCAACTATGGATTATTTTTAGTCTTTTTCTGTCAATTATGAAGCTTGAATTGTATTGAGTATTTATAGAAAATGAATTAAAGCAGCCAGTGAGGCTTTGCAAAGGTGCAAGTGTCTGACTCAAAACCGCTTTATGCTCTGTCACTGGAAACTCACTCCGCAGTATAGACCCGGCTATCGTGGGTTGACTTGGTTCTTTGGATCTGTAGCCTAAGTACAGAATAGTATAATTTGGTCCTTAGAATAGAAAATAATTGTATTACATCACTACTATTTTATAGGAAAACAGAAATTTATCAAATAACGTTATTAAACCCAAACCTAGATGCTCTTCGAACATTTGTGTAGGTATTTATACAGATTGTTTTCTCTCTGGAAGTTTCCATTCTGTATGGAGACAGTAAGTGTGAAAACCTTTCATTGCAAATAAATAAGAATTGTACCAACCGAATAACAGATCCGATTAAATAAATGGCTGTCGTAATCCTCCGACACATTTGCTCCAGGCGAATGAAGTGACTGCATTGAGTTTTAAGAATTTATTTCTGGAATATTAATTAATTAATTAATTAATTAAAAAACCCATACCTGGACTTTTCCCCCTTGGCTGTCGGACCAGAACTAATTAGCTATGTCACGTTTTTTGAGTTGCGGAGGCCTCTTGAGTTGATTATTCTAAGGAAAATCATAGAATACTTTAGGTCCTCAGACGGGATCTGTGTTTCTGATATTAGTAGGTGAACATAGATAGCCTCTGACTGGTCTGGAGTACTGTTCCCTTTTCTGAAGCCTGGGGCAGATTTTCAGGCTGATAACAGCAGGTTTCCCACTGAGCCTCAGAATCATTTGCAGTAATCTCTCTCCAAGCATCTGCCTTCCGTTGATCAGACCAGATCCTCAGAAATGTACTTGTCATCCAAGACGATTTTGGATTGAACTTTTCCTTTCTGTTGGAGGAAAGCACACAAAGACATACATATACAAAATACCAACGCACACATCAACTTTTGTTTTCGTATGTATTCATTGCACAAAGTGCCATGTCAATACTAAAGGGGATAACATTTTGAGAATTAGGAAGAAAGCCAGTAGTCTCTGCTTTGAAAAAACCAGCTATCGTTCCCATCAGTCTAGTTCATACTTACACATCATTATGCGGTGCCGTAAGCATAGTTTAGGTGCAATTTTTGTAATTTGCGAGTCTTCCATTTAAAATGATAAATCATTTTCCAGGCGGCTACTAACATCAGAGAAACAGATTTTAATGGCTGCATTAATGAAGATTCATGGTTCATTCTGTCCACAATGTGTGTATATCTACAAATACATCTCTGGGATAGTATGCATTCTGTGCTAGATATTCTGGGCTTATAGTATGTTTACATTTTACGTTAACCCAATTGTCATCTTGTACAACTGTGCAATAACTGCCTGTTCTTCAGCTGTGATCATGGACTAATTTAAAATTTCACATGATGGGGATGTACTGGGAGTTAGTATAGAAGCCTGCGAATCGTGTGTTTTGGTATGGATTTTCTTTAATATACTCAAAGTCTAAAAACACATTAAGGTAAACCACTGGGCTCTCCAAGGAACTAACACCATAGAATAACCTTGAAAACAACTTTATCTAAGTATCTAAGTGAATTTATACCTCACAATGAGGGACGGCGAGTTGTATATTTTTCCTTTTATTAACTCAGTAAGGGTCTTTGTATCTCGGTTGTTTAATTGCCATGAAATCCACAAGGGGAAATCACTCAGAGAACAGCCCTAAAGTTAAGGGAAAAGTGGCCCCCAAAAATACATTTTGATTTTTATGCCTATTTATTGAATTCAGTGTGGAGGGACGAAGAGAGCACAACCGACAGCAGAGCCCAACAACTCTGGTACAAAAATGATCCATTCTGGGAAGAAAAGCTGTCTCTGTTTTGTTATTAAATGTGAATTGCTCTTGAGTATTTATATGGTGAGAAGCAGCATAAAAATGTTCTCATAGTCAAGTGTTGGCAAATTATTTTATCCAAATGAAAAGCCAGATGTTGATATTTATGTAATGACATAGAAGGATGCCTATGGAAAATGATTTGAAAGTAGTGGTCCTCCGACTGCCAGTGTATAAAACGGTGGAAATTTCACATACGTGTTTAGGCTGGAAGCATCTCTTGAAAAATCAGCACAGCTCCAGCCCTGCGCCTTCTCCCTCATGCCTCAGCCCCCGCCTCAGCTCAGCCTGCCTGGGTCTTGTTCCTTTCCTGGCACATGTGGTCACCCGAGGTTTTGACTCAGCTATAGTAACATATATCTTATTATTTTACCTAATACAACTTCTCTTTTTTTTTTTTTTTTTGAAGAGTTGTTTATTTATTTTAGCAGGGGAGGGAATTGCGACAGAGGGAGAGAGAATCTTTTTTTTTTTTTTTTAAGATTTTATTTATTCATTTGACAGAGATCACAAGTAGGCAGAGAGGCAGGCAGAGAGAGAGGAAGGGAAGCAGGCTCCCTGCTGAGCAGAGAGCCCGATGCGGCGCTTGATCCCAGGATCCTGAGATCATGACCTGAGCCGAAGGCAGAGGCTTTAACCCACTGAGCCACCCAGGTGCCCCAGGGAGAGAGAATCTTAAGCAGGTTCCACACTGAGCACGGAGCCTGATGTGGGGCTCGATCTCATGACCCTGAGATCATGACCCATGAGATCATGACCTGAGCCAAAACCAAAAGCCAGATTCTTACCTGCCTGAGTCACCCAGGTGCCCCTTCTCATACGACCTCTTCAAGGTACCACTTTATAAATCTATCTGTTCACTCCAGCTTGGCTTAAAAATTGGTTTTCTAACTTATGTAAATTTTATTTTAAACATCGGTAAAATACACCTAGAATTTATCATCTTAACCGTTTTCTGAGAGTGAAGTTCAATGATGTTGAAGTCCATTCCCATTGTTGTGCAGGTACCACCACCAGCCATCTCCAGAGCTGTTTTCATCTTGCAGAACTGAAACTCTGTACCCAAAACAACCATTTCTCCTCTTTCCCTACCCCCAGCCCCTGGCAACCACCATTCTATTCTCTGTCCCGACGAATTTGACTACTCTCATGTAGTAAAGTCATATAGTTTCGGTCCTTTTGTGACAGCCTTATTTCACTTACCATGATATTATCAAGGTCCATCCATGTTCTAGCATGTATCAGTTTCCTTATAAGGCAGAGTAATATTCTTTTATATGTATATACCACATTTGGCTTATCCATCCATCCAGGGATGGATACCTGGATGGCTTTCATCTTTCGCAGAATGTGAATAATGCTGCTTTGAGTATGGGTGTACAAATAGCTCTTCAAGTCTCTTCTTTCACTCCTTTTGGGTATATATCCAGAAGAAGAATTTCTGGAACATATCATGATCCTTGTTTAATTTTTTGAGGAGCCATTATCCTGTTTTCCTAGAGGCTGCACCGTTTTACATTCCCACTAACAGTGCCTAAGAATTCCAGTTTCTCTAGATCCTCACCAACACTTTCTATTTTCTGATTTTCTTAAGATTTTATTTATTATTTGAGAAAGAGAATGCATGGGGGGAGGGGCGGAGGGAGAGAGAGAATCTCAAAGAGACTCCTCGCTGAGCATGGAGCCCAACTTGGGGCTAGATCTCATGACGCTGAGTTCATGACCTGAGTTGAAATCAAGAGTTGGATGATTAACCCAACTGAGCCACCCAGGACCCCCCTGTTTTTCTTAATGATAGCCACCCCAATGGGTATGAGGTGGTATTTTATTGTGTGTGTTTTTTAAAAAAATATTTTATTTATTTATTTGACAGAGACCACAAGCAGGCAGAGAGGCAGGCAGAGAGAGAGGGGAGGAAGCAGGCTCCCCGCTGAGCAGAGAGCCTGATGCGGGGCTCGATCCCAGGACCCTGGGACCACGACCTGAGCTGAGGGCAGAGGCTCAACCCACTGAGCCACCCGGGCGCCCCTTTATTGTGGTTTTGATCTGCATTTCCCTAATGATTAATGATATTGCATATGCCTTCTTTTTAAAAAGTTTACTGTAGGTGCAAGGACACAACATTTTGCCTTGTCATTGAAAGAAAATTACCCAGCGAGTCAAACAATCTGGGTTTTAGCCATAGCTCTATCCTAATTAGCCATTTGAACTTCAGTTCTATTTAACAAATGTTATTTAGACTTCTGCCATCCACATAGGACATGAAAACTGTAACTTAGAGGGAAAAGTCAGTTGTAAGATTTTTGAAGGGGGTATCTATGATTAAAACCTGAATTTTGCATATTTACAGTGTGTACTTAGTGTGCTTTTACATGTCTTCATTTATGACTTTAATTTTTAAAATTTAGCCTATCTTAATGAAGTGACACTGTTCATTCATTGTATCTTCACTGGCATACGCTTACAGAGTATCTCTTTCCTCCTCACAGCAGAACCTCCTGAAAGGGTGTCTCTTGTCATATCTTTGCTTCCTGCCTTCCCATTTTGCTGCCTTCTAGATCCTGTATCTCCAAGGTCTCTGCAGCCCTCCCAGTAGCCTAAAACCGTGGATGCACCTCTGCCTTTCTCAGCCCACTCCTTTGAAGTGTTGAGACGGTTGCTTACTCCCTCATTGAAACTTCTGCTTTCAGCTTCCTTGATCCTAGTTCCTTTTCCTCCCTGAGGAAAGGGAGGTCCCCCTGGCGACGAGTCTTTAGTTTTCATGAAGACTCCCCTTTTCTCTGTGCTTCCACGGCTATGATCCCTGTTGCTCCTAACTTAATCCTATTTTCTTTTCACTTTACCCCCTTGCTTGGGAAGGGGGTGGTGGTTCTGTCTTCTTCATTTCTATCCCACACCGTGTTCCTAAATTTTAGCCCTGAATAACCAGTCGGGCAACAGTTAGCCTTGACTTTGGTAATTGATCAGTCTTTGAGCTGAACACATTTAACACGGAGCTCATCTTGCCTTTTGTAAATAACTCTTGCTCTTATTTCCCTGTGTTAATTGCTGGTTCTATTGGATTCCTTGCTGCCCAGAAAACCTTAGACAGTTGCCTTGGCCTCACTCCTACCCTCCCAACACATACAATAATGGATTACATAATTCAGCTTCTCCATCAGTCCCCTACACTTCATCCTAATTACTCTTTCCTTGGTCCAAGTTCTTGCTGTGCTAGGTTAATGCATCTCCTGTATGTTCCATTGGCTTCTCATTCTTAACACCTCTTAGGTCATACCAGCTTGTATTGGGGTTGTTTTGTTATCTGCCTCTCCTACTGAACTCCGAGTGCCTTGGGAGAATGAATAGTGTGTATTTTGCTCCTTGAGCCTAGGGGGAGAAAACACATCCCTTCATTCCCCTTGCACTCCATTTTTTTTTAACTCATAAAAAACATGAGCAGTTTGATAGTCCCTTGCCTTTTCATGTTATAGTTCTTATTCTATTGTACTATTCATGTGATTATAACCAGTAAAGTCCAAAGATGGAAAAAGAAGGTTTTCTCACCAGCTTAAAAAAAATTGGTAGTGTTCTAATTCAGTGGTGGATTGAAACCAACATCTGCTTTTAACTCAGTTTTTTATGCTCTGGAGCACACCGTTTACTTTCACCTTCAGTGACTCGGATTTTAAACTGTATGAATCAAGGTTGCACGTGCGTGGACAGGAGGTTGGAGTTGCAGTGGGTGACATGTAGAAAACTTTGAATACCTCGATGATGGATTAGTGTTTTCTTCATAGGGCTTGGGTCTTTTTGTAATTCTTTTCTAAATTACTTCCGTTTATTATGACTACTTATTTCATAGGATAGTTAAATCCTATCCCTTTTTAATTAGCCTTTGTAATTTTCTGTACTGTTTCCCACTGTAATGCACAAATAATTATAATGTCCGTGGTGTCTCTTTGGGTTTTTTAATTCTTAATTTAGAATTGTGACTGACTTACCAGAGAAGAGATTTGATGATCCCCAGTTAGGGATGACAATGTAGTCTATAGGACTAAGCACAGATTTTGTGGTTTTAGAGAGAGACTGGTTCAAATCTTCACACTGCCGCATATTAGCAGACAAGATGCTTAATATTTATAATCTTTGATTTCTTCTCATGTTCATTTAGTTTTTTGGTGGGGGGCGGAGGGAGGGATGGGAAGACAGAAAATTCATACATAAAGAGTTCAGTGCAGTGCTTACCCATAGTCACTACACAACAAAGGGTCACAAGTTCTCATCCATAAACAAATTACCCACTTGATTTGGAAATTTAACAAATGTGTCCTGTGTGTGATTTCTTTCTTTCTCTCTCTCTCTCTTTAGAGATTTTATTTATTTATTTGACAGAGAGAGTGAGAGAGCACAAGCAGGGTACACAGTGGGGAGAGACAGAGAGAAGTGGACTGCGTGCTGAGCAGGGAGCCTGATGCCAGGCTCGATCCCCGGACCCTGGGATTGTGATCTGAGCCAAAGGCAGATGCCCAACCATCTGAGCCACCCAGGCACTCCCTGTGTGTGATTTTTTTTTTTTTTTTTTTTTTTCCGTGTGTGATTTCTTAGTGATTTTGTATGTGGGTGAAATTGAGGTTAACACAACTTAACTATGTAAATTTTTAAAAATTTATTAATTTGACAGAAAGACACAGTGAGAGAGAGAACACAAGCAGGGGGAGTGGGCGAGGGAGAAGCAGGCTTCCCGCTGAGCAGGGAGCCCACTGCGGGGCTAAATCCCAGGACCCTGGGATCACGACCTGAGCTGAAGGCAGACGCTTAATGACTGAGCCACCCAGGCGCCCCTCAACTATATAAATATTAAGAAAACACAGATTTTATATTCTGATAAATACTAAGTTACAGATATAGTTATTGGATGAACAAATGAATTTAAACTGTCATGCTTGCCCTTATGAGAGTAAGCTTTAGTTTGCCATTAATCACAGCCTCAAATGATTGATGATTCTTTATTTAGAAATGAATGACTTTGCCAGAGAGAATTTCCAACTCTGTTGCATTGCTTTTAACTTCAATAATGTCATTGTATTATTTCTCTAAGGCTTGTAGTTTTCAGATGAGTTTAATCTGACATTTTTACTAAAAAATGTGTTATGGGGGTGCCTGGGTGGCTCAGTGGGTTAAAGCCTCTGCCTTGGGCTCAGGTCATGATCCCAGGGTCCTGGGATCGAGCCCTGCATCGGGTTCTCTGCTCAGCGGGGAGCCTGCTTCTCCCCCTCTCTCTGCCTACCTCTCTGCCTACTTGTGGTCTCTCTCTGTCAAATAAAAAATAAAAAATCTTTTAAAAAAATGTTTTATGCTTGGGAATGGCTAGTGACTATGGTGCCAGGCTTGGCCAAACAGGGATTTATGGATACACAACTTTATAGAAGTCTCTCTTTGGGACATCAGACACACGGTTCCTTTTTCTCCCTAAAGACAACATTTGGTAGATTATGGTGATCAATACTTTCAAAACTCATTCCTAACGCTTTTATCTTGCAGCTACACACTCATTTTCTTGGTGAGATCATCCATCTAATCAGGACTGTTGACAGAAATTAATCAAATATATCTTTAGGGAAGATGGCTAAGTGTGAAGTTTGGTCAGGCCAGTGCTTTCAAGACCTAAGAGTAAAAAAAGGAAGATCTCTTTAGAATTGTTACTGCATTTAGTAGAGAGCTGGCTTCATCTCTACAACTGAGATCTTTGGTATCTGCATCCTTTTAGTTTAGTTTAGTTTAGGTGTAGAGGGCTAGAAAGTTAAATTTTTTTTTAGCAGTTTTGTTTTTGCCAAAGCACGTCTCATCATCTGAGATGGTAAATATTTTAATGATCGATTATTTTATTTGTACCTGTTTTTGCCAAATAGTGAGAAATCCCATTTGGACAAAGACCCCTAAGAATGGAAAGTGCTCCCCATGGGGAATCCTGGAGTGCATTGGGAGGAAGGGGTGGAGAAGGGTTCTGGGCTAATGCAGGATAGTATTTTTTTTTTTTTTTTTTAAGATTTTATTTATTTGAGAGAGAGTGAGAGCAAGAGCAGGGAGGAGGGGCAGACGGTGAGAGAGAAGCAGACTCCCTGCTGAGCAAGGAGCTCAATGGAGGGCTCGATCCCAGGACCCTGTAATCACGACCCGCGCTGAAGGCAGATGCTTAACCCACTGAGCCACCCAGATGCTCCTTGCAGGATAGGTTTAAGTCAGGACCAGGCAAAGCTGGGACCAGCTCTGTACTGGGTGCTGTTCTGAAGCACCTGTTGTGTATCCCAGTAATCTTTGTTCAGGAGGTAGAAGGAATACAGCTGTTTTGGGGGGAACTGGTCTGAAAGAAATCATTGCTCAAAAGTAGTTGTTGGGAAGCCCCAACATGATCTCGGGGGAAAATGTTTTCTGCTGTCATGCAACTGGACTTCACTGTGTATCTTAGTGGTCCCACTATTTTGGGTCAGGATGACTTTTATTTTCTCAGATGTCCTGAGAAGACTTTTCTTTCTTTCTCCGGAGCTACACTGCTGTGTCCAGAACATTTCCGGACATATGGTAGGAATAAAATACACACTGCCCTCCCCTACCACCCCATGTCTGTGGAATGAATAACAGCTTCTACTGATGACATACAGGACTGCCCTGAAGCTGTTCCTCTACACAATATGGGGTTCCTTTCAGACAGGGATGGAAATCCCAGTAAATACATGCAGACATTTGCCATGGCATTGTTTAGGTTGGGAGGCTGTGATGATGTCACTGGTGAGTGTCAGGAAGGCAGCCTGTCTCAGGGATGGGTGACTTTTCTGGGAGTGTGATCCTCAACGAAGTAAAGGTCCTCTTTGGAAGGAAGCATAACCTTCCTGTTTTCTTCTTTCCTGAATGAATGCAACAGGCAGAGTAATGTAAAATGGGGTATAGAACTGGCCTTTCCAGCAGTGTTGTGGATCCACTATTATTGACATCTGGATAGCCAGAAAGCTAACAAAAGAAAAAGCAAATAGCAAATAAAAGACCCTTTGATCCTTTACTTCTACCTGGTCTCCTTCAACTCTTGCTCTGTATGGGACAGGTTCTCTACAGCAGCCATTGTGATCCTTTAGAAACATACAACAAATCAGACCTCTCCAAGACCTCCCTACCCTAGGTCTTGGGGTGCCTGGGTGACTCAGGTGGTTAAACACCCGACTCTTGATTTCGGCACAGGTCATGATCTCGGGGTCCTGGGATGGAGTCCTGCATCAGGCTCCGTGCTCAGTGGGGAATTTGCTTCTCTCCCTCTCCGTCGGCCCCTCCCCACCTCCCTTTCAAAATAAACAGATCTTAAAAAAAAAAGAAAAAAAAAAAAACTAAAGTCTTTGCTGGTCCCGGGTCCCTCTCTGATGTCACCTCTTCCTACCGCCTGCTAGATCATGTAGTCTGGGTATACGGGCCCGAGCTGCTCCTAGGATACAGGGAGCATGCTCCTGGCCGTGGGGCTTTGCATGGACCCTTCCCTCTGTCTAGAATCCTCTTCCCCAAGTAGCCAGGTTTTTCCTTCTTGTCACTTAGGCATCCGCTCCTGTGTTACCACTTCCTCTGTGAAATGACTCCATTTTCCCTTCCACCCATACACACCCCGACAGGAACATGAGCTTCAAGGGACCGGGTGTTCTGTCCAATCTGGCCACTGAACTGAGCTGTAAATAAGAGGTCGAGTCACACGTGGAAAGCTGATCCTGGGAGTTAATTTAAAAGAGGAACTTTCAGAATTTGTGATAGATCAGACCAAATTCAACCTCATCTCCCATACATTTTGCTTCTGTAGCAGCGGTGTATATTACCTACAATGACCTGGGAGCATTCCAAACGAAAGTGATTTTGTTTTTGGGAACAGCACCATGGAAAGGATACTTATGGTCTTTTCTGCATATTGACCTTTCCTTGTGCCCCAGGGCCATGGGGGTTTCTTTTTTTTTTTTTTTAAAGATTTTATTTATTTATTTGACAGACAGAGATCACAAGTAGGCAGAGAGGCAGGCAGAGAGAGAGGAAGGGAAGCAGGCTCCCTGCTGAGCAGAGAGCCCGATGCGGGGCTCGATCCCAGGACCCTAGGATCATGACCTGAGCCGAAGGCAGAGGCTTTAACCCACTGAGCCACCCAGGCGCCCCACTGAGCCACCCAGGCGCCCTAAGGGTTTCTTATCCCTGTGTGTAAGTCACAGTTAAAGCAAGGCTTTCACTGACCGGATTTCTCTAAGCTTGCACTATGGTTAATGGATTTATTTTAATGTTGTGACTTTAATTTTCTGCTCTAATTATGAGTGACTTATGTCTCAGAGGAGATGCAAATCTTTTTTTCCTACCTCTGCCCCATCACCTGGGTCCACAGAAAGGCACCTGTGTCTACTTCTGAAAATGCAAATGGCATGAATGCTTTGGAGGAAGCAAAAGGAAACAGTGCATAATGTAGTTTGTAATGTTAGAGTAAACTTGAGACAAATGAGATCATTTGTTGAAATTAATGCTCAGTGGATTTCCCTAGAGAAAATCCCTTTAACAGAGGTGACAGCAGCATTTACCTATTTACTGAAAACCCTATTTGTATCACACTTACTTTTTTTTTTTTTAAACAAGCATCTTGTGTATTTAACCTTGTCTGGTTTGTTTTATGTTCGTTACCTGATCCTTTTTTTCAGAAAGAAGAGACACAGTTCTGAAAATAGTTTTTGCCTAAAGGGGAAAAACAAATTCTTTTCTTAGTATTGTAGGGTTTTTTTTGTTGTTGTTTTTTGTTTTTCATCAGATTAAAGGATTTAATTGTTCAGGTGCTCTAGAAACCTTCTGGGTTCTTTTGATCATAAGCCTAAAAGGAGATAACTTTTTGAGTAGCCACACCCAATCTAAGTTTATATATTTGCTTATAAATTATGTACATGTACTGTGTACTGATATTACATGTATTATTAAACACTCACCAAAATAGAAATTAAACGGACACATTAGACCCATCTGAATGGCAGTTCCAATATTTTCTTCGCCTGTGTGGGGGTTGTCCTGGACACTCCCTGCAGCAGACTCCTGGCAGCCTGCCCTCCCCACCACCACAGCCTAGAGCACTTCACGGGGTTTGCCGGATCTCGGTAGAAATGCAGCATGAAAAGATGTCCAAAATCTGCATAGGGAGGCTGGAAGGAGCATCATTTGCTGAAGGTTCTGAAATAAGCTCACTGAGCTCTTAATTCTCCAGCTTCAGAGAGAACGCGGGAGGGCGGCAGGGTTGGGAAGCAGAAGCTGATGTTGTAGGAACACTTAGGAAGCTATTTTGTGTGTCCCCTTCCGAGTGAGCCTTGGTATTTCGTTATGGGGGTGTGACGCAAACACTGGGTAGGTTGTTATGTAATATACAATGCGCGCTTTTTAAAATCTCCAATTCTGAATTCCAACAAAGAAACCTGGCCCAAGATTTTCACAGAAGGGATGGCATCGTTGTGCTCTAACTTTTCCTTTGAAGCCTGCATTGCCCTGGGGTTGAAGCTCTTGCTGGAGAATGATTTTGTAAAGGGTGTGGCTTTGGGAAGGTCGTGATGACTTGTAAAGGCTTACTCGGGTCTCTGCTATACAAAAGAGTGTATCTGCCCTCATTTGGTCCCTTGTACCAGTATTGCCATTTATACTTTGTGATTGGGTGGAACCCTAGATGATTCTAGTCTGACCCTAATGCACCATAATGCCTTCGTCACTGCTACATAATTGCTCTTTCCACATTCCGTGTATTTGATGAGTTGCTATCTAACCTCCCTGTTCTTTATTTTACTAAATCCCGCTCTTCCCCTTTGGCCAGTCACCAGCTAGGTCATTTGCTTTAAACCCAAGACTATTATGAAAAGATTCTACCTCCACTTCTTACCCTGTTCTTCTGAGAGTCTAGCTTCCATACGGATCATCTCTGTTTATTCTACTCACAGAACCTTGACGTCTCCCTCCTGGGGATTCTGGCCCCTGAGTATCTCCGTGGAGAGACTTAATCTGTGCAAAATTCCTCTCCAACCCTGAATTGAACAAGACCTCCTCCAGTGTGGTGTATTCAGTTCCAGAATGCTCTTCTGTCTCTTTGCCATATCTCCCTTGTCCACCCCCTGAGACCAGGCCCATGCAGTGGGCCTGCTCTTCAGCTGTGGGCACTATCTCTTGATCAGAGGGCACATCCCTCAAGGACAAGCTGGCATGTTGTCCAGAGTGACAGCTCCAAGCCTCCTTTTCCTCCTGGCCTCCCACCTTTCATCACAGATGGAATGGCAGAACCTGTAGGTGGTGGCCGGATAGTCATTGGGGTTTCAAATGCATAAAGGACTTTCAACCCTTTCCTGCAGACAATACAGGAACTATTATTCAAGGGGATCGCACCCCTGCTTTGTCAATGCCCTTGCTCTGGTGGGGTGGAAGGGAGATTGCAGAGGGGAGAAGGTTGACGGAAGAGTCAAGAGTCTTCAATGAGTAAGCTCTCAGCTCCCCTGGGAATTCTATCTCATTCCAGTTTCAAAATGGTAATTTGGTGGACAGTTTTACCACTTGAATAGTGGAGCAGATAGTCTGGCAGAGTGAAAAGCTCAGAGGTCCTGAGCTAGACAACTGTGACTTTTAATGACAGCTCTGCTATCAAAAACAAGCTGGTAACCCAGGGCAAGTTCACTTTAGTTCCTTCATCTGTAGAGACTTTTTTTTTTTTAAATTTCATCATCCCTGCAGGACTTTAAGAGTATTATATAAATCAAATTGGTGACCTGTAACTCAGTATGAGGGACATAGTACATGCTCAGTGAATTTTATTCACTGTTTATCTATCACCCCCCCCATGAGATATTTGTGCTGAGGTCCGACTTTGTGACACCCAAGGTGTATGACGGCGATTCTTATAGCATTCCAAACAGTGTCTCTGTTAATGGAGGTAGATCATGTTGGGTGGATCGTGTTAATAAAAGAAATAGTTTTCCTAACTGTATTCGAGGCTAAAATCCCTGCGTGACTAGTGTTTCTGTCCTTCCGGAATGAATTCGTGCCGTAGTGTAAAACTAGTGTTAAGTTTGTTTCCCATTATATGCAACTTTGGATGGAGCATTCTACTTCAATCAGTGTGGTCAATGTGAGGTTGTGTTTATTGGAGACTATATTTATTTCAGGACTTTCAAAAAACATAATGATGTTATGTTATATACATTTCCTGTATATACCAGTGAATCTAATAAGGCAGCTACTTAATTACTTTTGGGACACTTCTAAGTCAATGCCTTATTTCCTTCCCCTCTAATTATTGTCATTATGCATTTTATTCCAATAATATAATCCACTGTATTCTTTTATTCAGGTAACATTGCTTATTTGAAAAGTTAAAAAATAAATTATGCTTAAAAGGTTTTTAGTTGCCATCACATAAATAATTATAGGACCAGGAAAGAAAGTGAAACTTTGTAATATTTGTATTGTACAATTATCATTAAATATGTTACTGCAGTGTACCCTTTAATATATATATTAAGTGAGGTTCATTTGAAAAGAATTGCTGGAAAGTCATAGTTTTAGTGTGTGACTTTTGTGTGCGTGTGCATGTGTGTGTGTTTCCTAATCTGTCTTTCCACTACTAGTAACACGAACTGTTCTTTTGGGTGATTCCTAGGAAACTGCTGGAAACATATTGTCCTAGCGTCACTTATTAAGATCAATGGCCTCTAAACTCACTCTTTATTTGAACTTTAATTGTGAATGCAAATGACTGCAAGATTTATGGGAGTCATAGCTGCAGTGTTTGTGTGCTCAATTTAGTATGCATTTTAAAATATTTATTGCTCTTCAAAGCATATTATTAATTTATTTATTTTTAAAGATTTTATTTATTTGAGAGAGAGTGTGCATACACACAAGCAGGAGATGGGTAGGGAGGGGGAGAGGGAGAGGGACTCTCAAGCAGACTCCCTACCAAGCATGGAGTCCAGTGGGGAGCTTGATCTCAGGACCCTGAGATCTTGACCTGAGCCAAAATCAGGAGTCAGATGCTTAACCAACTGAGCCACCCGGGCATCCCACATATTATTATTTTAGTTGTAAAATGAATTGGGCATGAAGTTCCTTTATGAAAAAAAATTTCTGGATTGTTATTTCATCTTTATAGTGCAAAATAGATTCCTGACGTAAATCTTTGTGACCATAAACCTGTTTCTTAAGCAGGAAAGGACCTATGATACACTTGGATTTCTGGCTGAATTCTGACCAGACAAAATGTCTATCAAAAGAAACACAGAATTGCCTGTTGTTATTCACAGTAGTTATGCTTCCCAAAGTCACCAAGAACTTTGAATGAGTACTTCTAAAGGAAATACAGAGTTAGGTTCTTGCGAACCTCTGGTCACCTTTTTGTCAACCTGTTAATAAATAACCTTGTTTTATGTGCATTTCTGTTTAAAGTCACCTTTATTTCATGTATATCACTGGTTCATTAACATGGAACACACAACCAACACCACCATAATTCACACCTGAGCAAAGCTTATCGAACATGCGTTATTTTCTCCATAACACACGTCACAGCCGTCTTGCATCTAGAACGCCAGATAGCACTTTAGCACTGAGTGTAGGGGCCATTTTAAACAGGAAAATGCATGAGAAATAGCAAAGAAACTACAAACAAGTGGCATTAGATCTCGAGGACACTTGGTTACAGTGTAGGAGCTGAAACAAGGAAGCTGAGCATTGCTCTCCTCAGCCTCAGTTAGGATGGTGTCCGTGGGGCCACTCAGATTTGTTGCCACTTGGCACGTGTTTGTGAATGACTGGGAAAGTGCTGTTGGGGTTGCAAATACATTTTTGAATAGGCAGATTCACACACGTGGGTTATGTGAACAAGGAGGATTGGCTACAGTTAGAAGAAAATAATTCTGAGGCCACGTATGCCTCGTGTTACCAGTGGACCCGTTAAACTATTCCTTTCCAAGAGCTGAAGCTGAGAGAAGTGACCGTAGGTCCCAGCTGTCCTACCTAGAATGGTGTGGTTCTCCTCCATGGTGCTAACACTTGAGACCTCTTTTAGGTCACAGTCCTCCCTTCTGCTTGCACAAGGATGTCACCTTGGCCACCTCTCTGTGATCCTCCAGTTGGCTTCCCTAGCCTGTCCCATGCTCTGAGTTGGGGGACATTACAAGAAAGCAGCCTGTGGGTTCAGTTGGCCTGGGTTCAGATCTTGCCTCTGCTACTTACTAGCTGCCTGCCTTTGGGCATGTTGTTCAAATGCCTGTACATTGCTTTCTCATCTATCCAGTGGCTGTCACAACATTGCCTGTTGTGTCGTGTTAGTTACTGGTGAGAAAATATGCACTTCGGGTATGGCGGGTGTTTAAGACAGGTAGCACGTTAGCCCTCCAATATGAGCGCTTAATCTGCTCAGTTATCCACCTCAACGTTCCTTTCTCTTTTTCTTAAGGATTTGATTATGCACCACCAACCAAACCAAAACCAAAAATAAAATTGAGGAAAAGAAGGGCACCTTGGTGGCTCAGTAGGTTAAACGTTGGACTCCGGATTTTGGCTGGCGTCATGATCTCATGGTTGTAGGACTGAGCCCCACGTAGGGCTCCACGGTCAGTGTGGAGTCAGCTTGGGATTCCCTGTCCTTCTCCCTCTGCTCCTCCCTGTGCTCACACAGGCTTTCTCTCTCTCTCTCTCTCTTTCAACATAAGGAAATAAAATAAGAATTAAGGAAAAGAATTAAGGTGAAAGATACTCAACTATGAAAAGATGAAGCAGAGATGATGTTAGAAAAAACTATTAGGGAGAGAGAAACTCTCACGTTGGCCTTGTGTTCTGATCAGTTTCAAAAAAGAAAGGCGAGTCTCACCGGGTTTTGGATAAAAGCAATTATTCAGGAAGTGCATGCCTAATTTTAGAATGGAGCAACTTTTTCCTTGGTTCTTCTTGGGGCACCTTGCTATTCAGATGCCTGTTATACTGATTTGTTGTGTGTGTGTGTGTGTGTGTCTGTCTGTCTGTCTGTCTGTCTCTCCTTCACCCTAGAGTCTTGGAGTTTGAATGTTAACTCATCGAACTTGAGGTTTTCAGGCCTAGGGTCCAGACACTGATTCTGCTAAGGATTCCCTCCTGATAAAATGATGGCCAAAACACTTGTTTATTCTTCCTCCAAAGTTATCATGGATCCCATAAACACAATGAAGTGTGGAAAAAGGTACTGAGTGTTGTGTCAACATAGCAAAGGCATTGGAGAGTCTGATAAAGGAACCAAGTGCAGTGTGGCTTGTGCAAAGGGGTTAAATGGTTATATGGACTTGGGGGACATTGTGACGGGGACCCTAAAGCCATAGTCTCCATGCTTTTGGGCCATGCCTGTCTTTTAGCAAATAGTCTGAAATACATAGGCCACGCGTATGCATTTATTTACCTGTAGATTCTACATACTTGGTTCGGAATTACTGTAACACGTTCATTGTAATTTGCATTTAAGGAGATATTGAAAAGGAAGGATGATTGTCCTTAAAGCAGATGGTGGTGATAGCTGCGTAACTCAGGAGGATGACTAAATATTACTCAGTAACACACATAAAACAGGTAAATTTTATTGTCTATAAATTATGCCTTTGTAGTAGCTTAAAAGAAAGGATGACACCAAGTTGAAATTAGCAGGGTGTAAACATTTAGAACCTTTCGTAAGTATGAAAAAGCTGTTGCTCTCACCCAGTGTATTAACAGATCCTCATTTTCACTAAGATAATAGGATCAGACATGCCATGCTTAACATTTTTAATCACTTAATTTGATTTTTACAAAAAGCTCATTCTTGGAGTATAGTTACTGCTCTTTAATACTTTTGCCTGTGCTATTTTTTTTTTTAAGATTTTATTTATTTATTTGACAGAGAGAGAGATCCCAAGTAGGCAGGGAGGCAGGCAGAGCGGAAGGAGGAAGCAGCCTCCCCGCCGAGCAGAGAGCCTGACGTGAGGCTCGATCCCAGGACCCTGAAATCATGACCCGAGCCGAAGGCAGAGGCTTAACCCACTGAGCCACCCAGGCTCCCCTCGCCTGTTCTATGTTATTAGCATTTTCTTCAGCTCACTGTTTCTTGGCAAGAAGCTTTCTCAGTGACTAGGTAGCCTCTGTCAATCTCTTTGGCCAGGTGTGCATAGGTGCAGACACACACACACACACACACACACACACACACACACCCCACACCCCCGCCCAGATGCCTCACGCAGGAGGATCCCGACAGCACGTGGCCCGCAAACCACCTCTCTGTACCATGAAACCTGAGTTTTCCCCTCAGGGCAGCTCCCAGTGGGCCCAGAGCATTGACTGATTCTTGGCACAAATTCTTGGCTCTATAAATATTGTCCAACAAGCAAATCAATCTGTGTCCTAAGCTTTAGCGACACCGAGTTTTACTCGGTTTTGAGGTGAAGGTCAATATACGTAGAAGTTCTGTTGCTCGGTGCCTGCCTACACGGAGGTCCTCACTTTGGAGACCACTGCCTGTCAGTGAGCGGAATGTGAACGGTGTAGAGGGAGTTGGAGAGTATGGAGGGCAAGGTGACAGCGTGTGTTTCACGGAGAGACCAGATTCCCTCTTTGAGCGTCTGACCTCCGGGACAGACCCACCTTACCGCTCTCCCCTTACAAAAGGAAAGGACAGAAAGAATCTAATCAGAAAACAGAACAGGTAAATGTAATACCTTTCCAAAACAGTGTAAGGGATTTTGGAAATACTGTGCAAAAGGCAGCTGCTGGTGATGTTTGAGGGATTTGTAAGATTCGAAGGGTGACATTGTGACACAGGACTTTTCCACATTGGCAGGACTGGCGAGGACCAGGGAGGACTCGGGTGAATTGTATCATTTCAGTTTGTTTTGCAGAACTGCTTTGTAACTTGATTGAAATCCAGTTTTTTTTTCTTTTTTTTTTTTTTCCCCAAGATCTGATCTGGGAAAAAAAAGATCTGATTTCCCTTCTCCAGAATGTTATTACAGTATTTAGCCTTCTGCGTTTGACTTCTGGCGGGAACATACTGTTTATATTCTTCCGTGAAATTTCATGTATTAGTTCATTCTTTTTTATTTCTGAGCAGTAGGCCATTGTATGCACATGTGCCGTGTCTTTCAAATCCATTCCTTAATAGTTAGTGGAAAGTGGGATGCTTTAAGTTTTGGATGATTTTGAATAAAGTTTCCATAAACATATATGTGCAGGTCATCATATGCAAATCCATTTGAATTTCTCTTGAGTAAATACTGCTAAGTGGGATTTCTGAGCCATGTGGTCATTGCAATTTTAATTGTACGAGAACCATTAAATGGTTTTCCTAAGTGTCTGTGCCACTTTGCATTCCTGCCAGCAATTTATGAAAGTGGAGGTAGGGGCAGAGGGAGAGGGGAAAGCAGACTGTCTGCTGTGCAGGGAGCCCATTACAGGGCTGGATCCCAGGACCCTGATATCATGATCTGAACTGACACATACTTAACTGACTGAGCCACCCAGGCACTCCTCATGAAACCCTTCTATATTGGTTTTTTTTTTTTTTAAAGATTTTATTTATTTGCCAGAGAGAGAGAGAGAGAGTACACACAAGCAGGCCGAGAGGCAGGCAGAGGCAGTGAGAGAAGCAGGTTCCCTGACAAGCAAGGAGCCCGATGCGGGACTCGATCCCAGGACCCTGGGATCATGACCTGAGCCGAAGGCAGCGGCTTAACCAACTGAGCCACCCAGGCGTCCCTCTATATTGATTTTTTAGGGGGTAAGAAAGCATAGAATCAACCCTGATTTTAAGATTATTTATTTATTTATTTGACAGACAGAGATCACAAGTAGGCAGAGAGACAGGCAGAGAGAGAGCGGAAGAAGCAAGTTCCCCGCGGAGCAGAGAGCCTGATGTGGGGCTGGATCCCAGGACCCCAGGATCATGACCTGAGCCGAAGGCAGAGGCTTTAGCACACTGAGCCACCCAGGCACCCCTGAAAAAATCATTATTAAAAACAAAAACAAAACCCAAACCTCTTATTTTTATACCTTTTGTTTTAAGATGTTATTGGTAGATTTTTTAGGACTTAAGAAAAGCATGTTTGCCAGGTTTCCAGTCCTGAATTTGAGGATCAAATGGTGGAATACTGTTATTAATATTATTGTTTAAGCTAATAATATAAGGACTTTTTAATTATTCCAGCTACATTACTTTGTCTTCTTCACTTAGAATCAAGTGCTATTTCTAAAGCACCCATTGAAATGTCTTTTACTGTAGCAATTAGGCTTGGTTGGGCTTGGTTTCAAATTCTGCCAATTTTGAAGCTCTCTTTTTCAGCTGTAAGCATAATTAATGTTTTAGACACATAATAATAGAGATTTGTCCCTGCAACTTTGGTTATCTTAAGTCACATCTTTTCACAGATTGCTTTATGGAGATTTAGGCTTGGTTTCAAATTCTGCTAATTTTCAAGCTCTGATCAAATTCATTTGTAAGCATAATTGATATCTTAGGCAGATAATAATACAGATTAATGCCTACAACGCTGAGAATATTGAGTCGTATCTTTGTCAATGACTGCCTTATGAAGATGTATTAAAAACTGATGTCTCAGTATTAATTTTCAGTGTTTATATAAGCAGTCTCATAGGGATATAATAGTTTGGAAGGACAGAATGGATCAGACTCACATGCATATGATTATACATCGCTGTGGACAGTTTTTTCCTAGTAGTTCTTGTCAGTTTTTCCTCAAGCATATTTTAATAGACCTAGCATTCCGAAGAAAATCTTCTCATCTGAGTATTTTGCTCAGAGCCCATTATATCCTCCGGTCTACAAGCCATTGTTTTATTACTCCAAGGTCTCTCAAGGCTCAGCTCTGAACCTGAAGAATATTATGTTGTTCTCTGGCCTGGCTGTGTTCCGACGGTGATATTTGACAGTGATACTGTTTTAGAATTTGAAACAAGGGAGGATGTCTACAACAAATGGTTTCTGTGGAGAAAATAGTCAACTTTAAAAAGCGTTTCACTCATCCAGCCATCCGTCTTTCTTTCTTTTTAAAAAAAAATTTAATGCACCCATCCATCTTATGAATTTTGTTCCAATTGCCTATTTTCAGCTAGCAGGATAAAACACAGGAGGGAGAGCGCGGTGGTGGAGTGGGCAGGGACGGCACAGCGGGTCTAGCTGGTGGAAGTAGTGTCCCTGTGGGGATACCTTTGAAAATGTGTATGTTTTTGAGGGTGGCGGTGACAAGGGGCATTGCTAGTGTATGGGAGATTGAGGTTGGGGTTGGTGACTGTCATCCTGTAGTGCGTAGGACAGTCCCATACAACAAAGAATTATCCTATTCTAAATGCCAGTAGTGTTTCCTGTTGAGCAATGCTGAGATAAGCCTGGGTTTCAATTTCCAGCTAGGAACCTGAAAAAGTTGCATTTCCTCATCGGTGAATTTTGAGTGAAAATATGTACTTATAAGATCATTCTGAGCATTGCTGCCAGTGAACACAGGACCAGATATGTAGTAGGAACTAGTAAAGAATCATTGACATCCTTTTTAACCCTCCAGTGGCTTCTCAACCCAGTCGAGTAAAACACAGTGTCCTCACAGTGGCACACAAGGACCTGCCTGATCTGATCCCTGCTCCCCTCGGAACTCACTTTCTCCCAGTTCCTCCCCTGGCTCTGCTCCAGTCACCCTAGCCTCCTTCCTGTTTGTTAGTCTTCCAGATAGCTCTGCCCTGCTCTGGACCTGCGGCATTTCCTTGTCTGTTTTCTGTGTGGGAGGTGCTTCCCCTTCATGCATCCACTTGGCTGTCTCCCTCACTGCTTTCGTTCTCTGCTCATCTTATCTGAGGGGGCTTTCCTGACTCATGATGTAAAGATGGCAGCCTGACTCTCTGCCTGCAGCCACCCCTTCCCCTCAGCTATCGCTCCTTTTGCCATCACGTGACCAACGTAGTCAATATACGTTTGCTTGTTGTCTGTCTCTTCCAAGTAGACCATAAGTTGGATGAAAGCAAGGACTCTGTGTTGTTCACTGATGTATCCCCATTGGCTGTAATGCCATAGAGCATAGATGCCAGCAAATATTTATTGAATAAATGAATGAGTAAAAATAGCAAAGGAAAAGGTTATGTTGTGGTTGACAATGCTCGGTGTGTACAGAGGCTGTTTGTGTATATCATAAAGTTATACTTTCTGCTAGTTCTGTCATTTTTAATCCAGATGATGGAATTGTTTACTAGAATCTCCCTATCTAGACAATTTTGACGGATGTTCCAAGAGATAGTGCCTGCCTGGTTGTCTAAGAATTGGATTTCTCTGTTCTCCTCCATCACTTTAAAAAAAAAATTATTTTAATTTTTTTTTCTGTGTTCCAAGATTCATTGTTTATGCACCACACCCAGTGCTCCATGTAATACATGCCCTCCTTAATACCTACCACCAGACTCACCCAACCCTCAACCCTTCTATCCTCCAAAACCCCCAGTTTGTTTCTCAGAGTCCACAGTCTCTCATGGTTCATCTCCCCCTTGATTTCCTCCAACTCACTTGTCCTCTTCAGCTCCCAATGTCCTCCGTGTTACTCCTTATGCTCCACAAGTAAATGAAACCATGTGATAATCGACTCTCTCTGCTTGACTTATTTCACTCAGCATAATCTCCAGCAACTTCTTTCAAGACATGTCTCCAAAAACAAAGGAAACAAAAGTGAAAATGAACTTTTGGGACTTTATCAAGATCAAAAGCTTCTGCACAGCAAGGAAACAGCAAAACAAAGAGGCAACACATGGAATGGGAGAAGATATTCGCAAATGACACTACAAAGGGCTCCTCAAACTCAACATACACAAAATAGATAATCACGTCAAAAAATGGGCAGAAGACATGAACAGACTTCTCCAAAGAAGACATACAAATGGCTAACAGACACATGAAAAAATGTTCTTCATCACTAGCCATCAGGGAGATTCAAATCAAAACCACACTGAGATATCACCTTACACCAGTTAGAATGGCCAAAATTAACGAGACAGGAAACAACAAGTGTTGGAGAGGATGTGGAGAAGGGGACCCTCTTACACTGTTGGTGGGAATGCAAGTTGGTGTAGCCACTTTGGAGAACAGTGTGGAGATTCCTTAAGAAATTAAAAATAGAGCTTCCCTATGACCCTGCAATTGCACTACTGGGTATTTACCCCAAAGATACAGATGTAGCGAAAAGAAGGGCCATCTGTACCCCAGTGTTCATAGCAGCAGTGGCCACAGTCACCAAACTGTGGGAAGAGCCAAGATGCCCTTCAACAGATGAATGGATAAAGAAGATATGGTCCATATATGCAATGGAGTATTATGCCTCCATCAGAAAGGACGAATACCCAAGTTTTGTATCAACATGGATGGGGCTGGAGGAAATTATGCTGAGTGAAATGACTCCTCCATCACTTTTAATTGAGGAAAACATGAAAATATTATTTTTATGTCAGATGGCCTTATGGGTAGGATGATGTGATTTTCTTGAGTATATGTTTTTAAATTGGTTGCAAATGTGGAGAAGTCATCAATAAAATTGTCCGTAGCATATTAGAATTATTGAGTTGTCCTGTCTTCTTTGAGGAAGCATAATCATTCTTCAGAGAGACAATTAGTGTTTGCTGCTTCCGTTGACATAGGCTTCGCTTGGGCTTGGGGAGTGCTTTGGAAGTTTCTGTTGTAAAAGCAACCACTGGCTTGGGGTTTTGAAAGTAGGGCAACGATAAACTATGTGTGATGTTTATTTGAAAGGTAGGTATTTGTGTGTAAAAGTTTCTTCTTGCTTTTGATAGGTAGAGCCATATTTCTGAAAGATTTTGCTTTGTATTCTGAAATATTTATATTGATTTGGTAGCTGAAAGCTACGCACAGTTTGTTAAACTCGTTCTGTTTCACACCAGAAACGGCATAGGAAGATGTGTCTAAGGATTCCTTTGTTCTAAATTAATGTCTGTCTTTGGGCTTACCTTTCAGTCACACTTTTATATCCTAATGTGGCTTCTATAACATGCCATTTACTCAAGAGGGATACAATTTTTACTGGAAATTATCGTCTTCCCCTAATTCCATCCCTCTGCCAGTAAGGTTCTAAAGATACTTCAAGTGTTCTGCTTCTGCAGGTAATTTCCTAGAAGAAGTGTCTTTAAATGTGATAATCATGTTCAGCAGGACATTTGAGGTTTGGCAGTTGTTCTGCAATGTAGATGCTGGTTAAGAGGTCAATGTGTGTGGTTTCAAGTGTGTGAAGAAGTAAATTACTTTCTATTACACTTGATACGTATTGTTAGGGGTGTGCAGTTGTTTATTGGATAGTGCTTGATTTTCAAAATTTGGGTCTGTAGTTCCATGACAGATAAGAAATATTCTGATCAGGAATCAAGAAAATTGTGTGTCTGTGTGTTTATGGGTGTGTGTGTGTGTGTGTGTGTGTGTGCCCATGCATGTATGCACTGGCAAGTGGTAGGGAGCAATTTTGTCAAGAGATAATCATTGATTGAACACTGTAGCCAGAGAAACATAAACCTTTAGTGAGAGTATTACGTCCGTCTACCTCTAACCATGATCAAGTGTTCTCAGCTTGACCTACATCCTTCCCCTTCAGCCTAATTTTATCTGCTGCCTTCAGTTTTTCCTTTCCCACACCCTTCAAAACTTGCCCCAGTCAGGCTTTTTTTTCCCTTTCTGCCCCCACACAAGTCATACCCAGATTACCAAGAAGCTCCATTGCACCAGTGGGTGCTCTCAGGACTGGTGTTATCTACAAGCAGGTCTTGATGCTCTTGACCACTTCCTCTATACAGTGCCCTTCCCTTGTCATCTCTGTTTTGGTTTCTAGTTGTCATAAGGTGACACCACACTTTTTTTCATCCTCTCTGGCTATATCATCTTAATGTCCTTTGCAAATTTATCCTGCTCTAACAGACTGCTCAGTGCTGGAGGTCCTTGAGGCTCATGCCATCTTTCCATTTCATACTCTTCTTGGCAAGGTCATCCATGACTATGCCTGCAGGGACTGTAATCTGAACTCCAGTCTCTCCAAACTCTTTTCTCTAGACCTGATCTCTCAGCTCTATAGTCATGTACTCAGCTACCCATATGGCTTCTCCAGCTGAACTTCTGAAATACAGAGAAACCAAGACGGATCCCACAATATGAACTTTTGAGTGAATAGCTCTAGTATTTTTTAATTGGGCTCAACTCAATCCTGACATCCCTCTCCCTCTTATTCCTTTTATTGAGTCCTGTTAACTCAATATAACTACTGTTGTTCAGTACCTTCCTTCTTTTCTTTACTGATAAAAGAGAAGAATTAGAAGAACATAGGTCTAAGCAACACAATTGGCTTCAAATAGTTGACATACATAGAACCCAAGAATTGCAGATTGGCCATAAGTTGGGCCATAAAGAAAGCCTTCATTTGCAGAGGAATGAAAACATACGGATTTTCCCTTCTGACTGAATTCTTAGGAATTAAGCTAGAAGTCAATAACATGAAGATAACTGGGTAATCCCATTTCTTTTTTAGAATTAAGCACTATACCTCTAAAAAAAAAATCAAACAAAACCACCACCAACAAAAACTCTCCTATAGAAGAACTTAAAATGGAAATTAGGACATATTTTGAGTTACATGGTAATGAAACATAACACGCCGAAACTTGTTTGATGCAACTCATTTAGTTCTTAGAGGGAAATTTGTAGCATTAAATGGATAGATAAGAGACTAGTAGAGTCCAAAAATCAGTATCTAATTTTCTATGTCAAGAATTAAAAAAAGTAACAAAAAACAGCAAATCAAACGCAAAGGGTACAGAAAGAATGAATGAGGTTTTTTTTTTTTTTTGTTTTGTTTTTTCTGTCCAATCCCTTTATTACCATGAATGTAGATTTGTAAACTTACACTCACAGTGGCAGCTTGTCTTTAGAAGGCTGTTCAGAATATTATTCAGCAACAAAAATTAATGTGCTATCAAGCTATGAAAAGATATGAAGGAAGTGTAAATAAATATTACCAAGTGCAAGAAGCAAGTTTGAAAAGTCTGTGTAATGTATGTTTCCCCTCATCTCGGTCAGTTTCTATTACCCAGAACCACACCAAATAAATATACAATCTACACACCAGTAGTGTTCTAGGCAAGTACAACTTTAAGATTCTTCCCCTAAGATACCACTTCCAGGTGAATTACAGCCTTCAGTCCTTTCCCATGTAGAAATTCTAGAGTCCACATTCACACGCACTCATGGCTTGTGTCTACCAAAACTAACTTAAAAACTAAACTTAAAAACCAAACCAAAACTAACTTAAAAATTGGAATGACAAGTTGCCTATTATGAAAATGTATACATATGTAACATGATCAGTTAAAGACTGTTAAGAGTTATATACCATATGATATAGTGATCATGCTACTTGATCTTTACCCAAATCAGCTGAAAACTTATGTTTGCACAAAAATTTGTGCACAAATATTTATAACAACTTTATTCATAACTGCCATAAATTTGAAGCAACCAAAATGTCCTTCAACAGCTGAATGGATAAACAGATTGTGGCAGATCCGTGCAATGGAATATTATTCAGCAACAAAAATAAGTGAGCTATTTATCAGGCCACAAAAAGGTATGAAGGAAATGTAAATAAATATTATTAAGTGCAAGAAGCCAGTTTGAAAATTCTGTGTTATGTGTGCTTCCAACTATATGACATTCTGGAAAAAGCAAAAACTGTAGAGATAGTAAAAAGATCAGTGGTTGCCAGGGGGTCGGGGGAGGGGAGGAGGAATTAATAGGTGGAACAGAGGGAGTTTTTAAGGCAGTAAAAACTATTCTGTATGATACTGTAATGGTGGGTTCATGACATTGTACATATGTCCAAACTCAGAAACGTATACTACAAAGAGCGAACCCTCAGGTACATTACGAACTTCAGTTAATTATAGTATGTCAGTAATACTTCATCAATTCTAACAAATATACCCCATTAATGACAGATGGCAATAATTGGAGAAATGTTTTTGGGCAGAAGAAGGGATATATGGGAACATTGGTACTTTTGTGCAATTATTGTATATATCTAATATTGCTCTAAAAAATAAAGTCTATTACAAAAAAAGACATAGAAAATAACCATATTCATGGCTAGGAAGATAACAGTATCTTGAAGCTGTCCTCAGATTAATTTGTAAAGCAACTGCCAACTAAAATGTTCACTACTTTTATTTGGGGTGGGAATATTAGACAAATACACACAGATCTAAAATTTATATGGAAGAGCAGAGAGAAAGGAAACCAATCAGAAGAACCACAACAAGATCGGACCTTATGCAGCTAGATAGCAAACCTATAGTAACTAACTATGTGATATTGGCACAAGTATCAATAACTAGGTATGGACCTTATATCTGGAAATTATATACCTAGTAGAGATGGCCTGGTACATCACTGGGAGGTAGGGTAGGTTTTATTTGAAATTCGATTATGTACACAAATAAAAAACCAAAATCCACCCCCCCCAAAAAAATCGTACATAAACAATTTAGGATAGAACAAAAGATTGTGAAATGCAAAACTTCAGAGCTTTTCCAAGAAAATAAATGAAAATATATTAGTGATCCTGAGGATTTTAAAACTGTACCCGCCATATACATTCCACACACACAAACACAACATGCAAAGAAAAAAAAATACTGATAAATTGAAGTCATCAAATTTTTTCAGATGTGGCTCTTGACACCTAATTTTTTTTAAAAAGCTATACATAGGGTGGAGAGTTTTTCAGCTGAAAGTACTAAGGAAGCATTATTATCAACATTTTGAAAGTACTGTTTCAGATAAGAGAAAACAAAGCTATCAACCAGTAGAATAATTGGTCCCCTTTCACAATTTCAGATTGGCAAATATTAAAAAAAAATCTTACAATAGTAGTTACAGGCAAAGACATTGCACAACAGAACTTCTTGGCTGATGTTAGGTATATTAATTAGTATATCTACTTTGGAAAACAGTTTGGCAATACCTAGCTAGTCAAGTTTAGGACACATAACCTACAAGTCAACAATTCAACTCCGAGATAGGGTGTTTCTCAATGAGGTCTTATTGTTAATTTGGGCAGGACACGTGTCTCTTGTAAGATACCTTTCGTAACTCTGATTTGCTCCCACTGTGTATGAGTTATGCCCCCAGCTTTGGTCATTAAAACAACCATTCTTTACATGTTTCTAACCACTTTTAGTGGGACAGTCCAGAGATGACAGAAAAAAACTCTGGGGAAAAACTAATATTAGCACCAGAAGACAAGTTGAAGAATAGCTTTTATAAAGTCTGCTTACCTCTGTTTTTAGTAGTAAAATGGAGTATCTTCAGAATCCAGCTGCAGGAAAATTAATAAATAAATTATAGCATCTTCTCACAGCAGACTATTATACCATCTTTAAAATGACTTTAATAAAGCTACCTTTATCATTGTAGATACAGTTCCTGAAGATAACGTTGGTTGAAAAGTATGGAGTAATACATTCCTTATATAAAATATATACGAAATAAAGCTTCTAATCTTGAAAAATAGTACTGTGTTTATTCTGGAATGATCTATAACAAAATACACGCATACAGTAAATGCAGTTCTGGACTATTGATTCCTTCCAGCAGGGCGTGATGGGAAAGTCATCGGAGAGGAGCACATAGAAAATGTAATTGTATTTAAATTTTTATTCCATAGGTGTGTCACTGGCATGTTCATGTTCTATAATTTTCTATGCACACCGAAGAAATTGAAGTATGAGAGAACAGCAACAGGAGTAGACGAGGGATATATAACCAAGGCTGAGAATGTTTGAATAGAGCTAATCCAGGGATCTGAGAATTATTGTGGACTGAGTTGAATGAAAAATGAAAAACGTCAGGCAAGCCAAAATATATGGCAGGACTTTACAACTATTTAGAACAGGAAAAACCGGGAAAGATTAGAGGAGATCTCATGTAGAGTAAATATAGTGATAAAGTGTGGACCCCCCCCCATTTACTTAGTATTTATTTCCTGTTTGCAAAGCGCTTTGATGGATATGATCTCCCTAGCTCCTACCAAGGGAGATGGTGACAAAACAAAAGGCATAAGTAGGAAAAGAAGTCCATGGTACTTGACATAGGGGTGAGTTACTTCTTAGCTTTTTTACTTAATCTCTTTAAGTGCAGTTAAAGTGAAATCCAGTGTGCTGAAGAAATTTGCCTTTATGGTCTCCAAGAGCCAGTGTTTATACCTTTGTAATGAGTATAAAGAATGAGAAGGTTCTAGAATTCTAGACCGAGATCATTTGAATTCAAGAGATAGGGTGGAAAGCATTGGGAAAACAATGGCGCCCATGGTCTCTGTCTTCCCTGATACCATGGAGATGTTCTGCAAGGTGTCCCATACAAAGGTGGCTAAGTTTTGCTGTCAGAGCACTACCTTTCCCCAGAAAGTTGGGTTACTTCTTCTCAGCTGTTAGGTTTCTGGTTCCTCTTGAATGTTTCTGTATGCCACTCGGGTAAGCATGGCCTGTAGAATACCACAGATTTGATCACCTTGTTCTCATCTCTCTACTTCCCTTGAACACCCATCAGTTTATTCCTTAAGTTGAACTTCCTGTCTGTTCTTGCTTGCATTTTCTAAAATTTCAGTGTTGTAATAAGATTTTGCTCCTCTTCTCCATCTCCTCCCCCTCCCCACCTTCTTTTTCTTCCCTGTTTTGTTTTCTTCTACTCCTGGTAAGAAATGAATTAGAATAATTTAGAATATGTCCACTTCTTCCAAACCTGTCCATTTTAGCAACTTATGCTAAATAGTGCACCGAAGTTGCAACTGGGGGTCTCTAAGACCGTTCCCAGATTTGGTGGCTTGTTAGGAGGATTCACAGGAGTCAGTCTTTGGTCTTACAACTCTGATTTACTCTAGGAGAGGATACAAAACAAAATTATCAAAGAGAAAAGTACACAGGAAACGTGGAGGAAACCAGGTACCAGCTTCCCAGTGGGGTCAGATAGGACATTTTTAATCCCTCTAGCAATGAATTGTGACAACACGTGTGATATGTTGTCTACCAGCGATGCTCATTAGAGAATTTTTTTCCGTTAAGTTTTTATTGGGAACTGGTCACATAGATATCCTCTGCCTAGCATGGACCAAAATTCCAGTGTCTTAGAAGGAGAGCAGGTATTCAGCGTAAATTGTTTGCATGTACAGTTTAGGCACAGTGAGTCACTCTTACCCTCACAATGAGTCCTTGTCAGTTAGGGTGATTGGAAACCTTCCAAAATCTTAGGTTCCCAGATACCAGCAAAGGACTAACCTTGCAAGCGCGATTAAGAGGTCAACCATCTCAGACCTGCCAACTGTGTCTTACTGTACAACTATTTTATTCTTTTGTTAAATGGAATGTTAACTCGTCAGGGCTTGCTTAAAAATCATGCATACCTTTTGTTAAACTCATTCTGGTCGTTTCAGATAGAGTGTGTAATTGTGGTTATCCTAACAGAGGTTGGAATAGGAGTGTAAACCCAGGGCTTCAGAGACCTCAGCCCCTTCCCCTTTCCTCCAATCCTCTCTAAGCGGAGTATGAATTACAAATGATTGATAAAGAGAGGAGCAATTCTGGGACGATTTTCTGTAGATGAGATTTTAAAGAGACTAGTGGTGGGGCAGACTATTGCGTTAACCAGAGGAGACAAAAACTGCTTCTCTGTTAATGCATTTTGTTTCTTTCCAAGAGCATGTGTAGTGGGATTAACAAAATGCATCCATCCTGGTCGATCTTGATTTTGGAGGGGTTTCTGTCCCCATGGTATATTTAATCATTTGTCTAATATGTAGAATGATCTCTTCTCTCTCAGCTGGATTACAAATTTAGTAGCAAGTCGAGTGATTGGGATGTTGCATTTTTAGGGGAAAAAAAGCCAGATTTATTTTAAAAGCAGATTCATTTTCTCTTTCTTTCTTCCTTCCTTCCTTCTTTCCTTCCTTCCTTCCCTCCTTCCTTTCCTTCTTTCTTTCCTTCCTTCCTTCTTTCTTTGATTTTATTTATTTATTTGAGAGAGAGAGGGAGAGAGAGAGAGCACAAGCAAGGAGGAAGGGCAGAGGGAGAGGGAGAAGCAGACTCCCCTCTGAGCAGGGAGCCTTGATTCCAGGACCCTGGGATAATGACCTGAACCGAAGGCAGGCACTTAACCAACTGAGCCACCCAGGCGCCTGCATTTTCTGTTTCTTATAGGAAACTGATCTGGAGAGACATTTCTGTTAAGGGTACTCTCCTTTAGAGACCACGTTTTTATGGTGGAGAAGTTGTTTCTACTACAAGCATAATTAAATATAGGAAGATGTAGAGATTCTTAACCCTGTTCTATCAGAATGCTCAGTAATCCTCCCACAGAACGTCTTTGCCCTTCAACGCTTCCCAGAGGATGGGTATGCCATCCGATTTTCACCTCCATTGAATTTAGTTTAAATTCCCCCCCACCGCCCCTGCAAATTTTAACAGGACGTGACATGAAATTTTCTTTCTGCTGGTGATAAAAAAATATCTTAATGATTAACTACAAAAATAGTAATGACACATTCAGACTAGTTGTAACCACTTGTTCTGTCATTTGATATTAAATCGTGAAAACAAACCCTTTTCTTCGTTTTCACGCTAAAGGAGAACTTGGGGAAGCACAGTCTCCCTTATTGTTACTGAGTATCAGACTCCTTCCTCCTCTGTGTTTCTTAATCACACAGTGGTTGTGGTGCAGGTTCAATCAGATACTTTGGGGCTGGTATTTAAAAGGGTTGCTGTTCTTTTTCTATCTGGCCAGTGGCTAGCAGCTGGCTGAGGAGGATGTCTGGGTTAAAACCATGATAAATGGGGGCACCTGGGTGGCTCGGTGGGTTAAAGCCTCTGCCTTCGGCTCAGGTCATGATCCCAGGGTCCCGGGATCGAGTCCCGCATCGGGCTCTCTGCTCGGTGGGGAGCCTGCTTCCCCCTCTCTCTGTCTCTGCCTGCCTCTCTTCTTACTTGTGATCTCTCTCTCTGTGTCAAATAAATAAATAAAATCTTAAGAATAAAAAAAACCATGATAAATGAAAATTCCATTAGGCTTCTTGGCTCGGGGCCGTTTCCTGTAAAGACCTTATCTTGCTGTCAGTGGTTTGAAGGAGGAGAATGTTCTTTTCGTTCAATAAAAGAAAGCTGCCGGGGAGCGGGTTGGGTAGTGTAGGTATCTTGTTTTATGAAGAGAGTCCGCTTCTAGTGCTGACGCTTGGCAGAGCATGGGTTACATTTTAACTTGTAACGCTTTGGCTGTTACGATGATAACCTATGGACCTATGTCCTAGTAGAAAATGGAACGGATTTGTCTGCGTTTGTTTTTTAGTATTCTTCGAAGTGAGGAGAACTGAATATCCAGATAGTTGGATGTATCTCACCAGCTTTTTCTTCCAACCTAACGGTTCCTTGAATTATTCTTGATTTTTTTTTTAAAGATTTTTTAAAGATTTTATTTTTTTAATTTATTTGACACACAGAGATCTCAAGTAGGCAGAGAGGCAGGCGGGGGTGGGGGGAGGGAAGCAGGCTCCCCGCTGAGCAGAGAGCCCGATGTGGGGCTCGATCCCAGGACCGTGAGATCATGACCCCAGCCGAAGGCAGAGGCTTAACCCACTGAGCCACCCATTCTTTAGACTTTCTTTATTCAGAGGATTTCATCGTTGATTGGAGGGACAATGTTTTCAAGCATCAAAGAGACCGTAGTCCAACAGTGTATTAGCTTTATGCACACCCTTAAGAACACTTTTTTCTTCTGGGCATATATTTTAGTATTTATATATTTGTAGTTCTGTACATCTCCTTCTGTACTACTTGCACACTTGGGAAAATTATGGTTGGAATGATTTTGCAAAACTTACTAAGAGAGTTCAGATTTCAGATAAAATGGAATAAAACCACTCTAACCTTTTCTGCCCACGGGACACAAGTATGAAGCCAGGGCAAAATGCTTGGTAAAGCTTGCTGAGGTCTCTGAAAAGTAAATACCATGATGTAGATGAGGGACGACACCACAATTGAAATAACACTGACATCAGGTGAGTTTATCATGTTCCCCTCTCTGCTAATCCCCCTGCCTGAATTCAGTGCAGTCCACAGTCTAAGAATCAGTGTCAAGGGGCACCCGGCTGACTGTCTGTAGGACATGTGACTCTTGATCTTGGGGTTGTGAGTTCAAACCCCATGTTGGGCACAGAACCTAACTTAAAATGTGAACAACAAAAACAAAATATAGAAGTCAGTATTGGAAGCAGACAGAAAAAGAACCAAGAGACACCCTCTAGTTCTGGCCCAAGGAATAGAAAAGAGAAGCCCTAAAGTTCAGAAAGAAGGGAGAAATCCCCCATTTTTTGGTCTCCCTTTTCTCTATTTTGTCATGTCCTGGCAATCTTGTGGCAAAGGCAGTAGCAACAGAAGCGGGGAACAGCAGGAACCAAAGCGAGAAGTGAAGGGGATGCCCTTCCTATTTTGTGAAGCTGTCATTTTGAGGGCAGGGCTAACTCAAAAAAAACTTTTATTTGTTTATTTTGTTTGTTTGTTTTAATGTGTCTCAATCCTCCCACTACTCTGGTGGCATCACAGAAGTGGGTTGTTTCTGATTAGAGGATTAAAAGGGGGCGTTCCAGAATACTAGAGAGTATCAGGGGAGACAGCTGAGAGGAGGGGCTCAGGAAACAATTCCATAAAGTTTGTGAGTTTCTGGACTCATTCATGCATCTGATCATGATTAGCATATTGTCCACTTGGAGAATGTAGTTAATGAATAGAATTCCATGCAAGTCCCAGTAACTTCCACATGGTGTGCACCCCAGGGAGACGTGAATGGCCCTTCCTAGCTTTTGGAAACAACACTGACATCAGCCTGCAGAATGTGGGTTGGAATTTGAGGTGAGAAGGTAATCAGATCAAATGCCTGGCAAAACAATAGTATCAACATTCTCCATAGATTTAAATAAGGCACATGATTTTATGGGAATATTTAGAATGTCTAGGATATAATCCATGTTGGAATATAAAGAACTACAAAATTCTCAAATCACATGGAAAAAGATAATGGATGACAATGAAAATATGACTAAAGAAGCTGTTATAAAAATGCTCTAGTAATGGGGCTCCTGGGTGGCTCAGTGGGTTAAGCCTCTGCCTTCGGCTCAGGTCATGATCTCAGGGTCCCAGGATCGAGCCCCACATTGAACTCTCTGCTCTGTGGGGAGCCTGCTCCCTGCCCCCTGCCCCTGCCCTGCCTGCCTCTCTGCCTACTTGTGATCTCTGTCTGTCAAATAAATAAATAAAAAAAATCTTTAAAAAAAAAATAAAATGCTCTAGTAAATAATCATGAATTCTGAAATAAAAGGTAAGTTGAAATGTATCTGTAAGGAAATAGGAGATAGGAAGTAGAACCAAGTGGAAAAAATTTTGTAACTAAAAAATACAGTAGTTGCCCCACCTTGCTGTCTCCTACCCACCCCCACATTCTTTACTAGATAAAGTCAATTACAAAATGGAGATGACAGAGGAAAGAATCCATAAACCGAACATAAATCAATAAAAAGTACAAAGTGTGAACAAAGGAGAGGAGAATGATTGAAAAACACCGAACAGAGACCTTTGGACTGTTGGGCGATTACAGAAGGCATTTTGCTTATATTATTGGAGCCCCAGAAGGAAAGGAAAAAGAATGTGACTAGGAAGTATTCCAAGAAATAAGGGCTGCAAACTTTCCAAGTTTGACAAAAGATATAACCTTACGGATTCAAGAAGCTAAGCTACCCCAAATAAGATAAACCCAAAGAAATACATACCCGGGCATATCATAACTGCTTAAAACTGAGGACAAAATCTTGAAAGCAATCAGAGAAAAAGTGACACCTCATCTGCAGGAGACAGTGATTCAAATGACAGATTTCTCAGCAGAAATCATGGTGCCCAGGGGAAATGTCTTACCATTTTTAAAGTGCTGAAATAGAAGTGCAGAGCCCAGAATTCAGTGAAAATATCCTGGAATGTGAAATGAAGATCTTCTCATTTCAGGTAAAATCGAGAGAATTTGGAGTCAACAGACCTGCTGTAAAATAGCAGGTTAAGGAAATATCTTAGGCTATGGGAATTGATACGAGAAATTTGGAATATTAAGAATGGGGGAAATAGTAAATATAATAAGCTGTTCTCTTCCTGAATTAGTTAAAATATGGTTCATGATTGAAATAAAAGTAAAACCTTGTCTGACAGGAATTTTATAAAGTCAAAATCACAATTGATGAATTAAAATGAACTAAAAAAAGTGAAGGAAGGAAAAACAGGAAACAGAAACAGAAGAATAAAAAACAGTGGAATCGGTTACATTGGGAAACCTTCATATAATACAAACATATCAATTATTATGTTAAATTTAAATGGTCTATACAAACCAAATAAGAGTCTGTCAAAGTGGATTTAAACAGCAAGAAGATAATAACAATTGTAAACATGTATACAAATAACAAAACTTCAAAATACAGAAGCAAAACCTGACAGAACTAAAGGAGAAATATACAAATTCAGTTATGATTGAGAGACCCAGCATTCCTCTCTAGGTAATACTAGTAGAAAGAAAATCACCAAGAGTATAGAAGAATTGAACCATCAACCAACTAGATCTAATAAACATTTATATAACTCTCCACTAAATGCTAATTGACTAAAATATTTCTAAATGAATATAGAAGAAATTCTTTTTAGCATATTTGCAAGTTAAGCTATGAGAAGTGAATTAAATAATGTATTTGTGTTTTGCTAATGTGAACTACAAGTTTATGTTTAGAACAGCATTTTACAAAGCAGGAAAAAGTGGTGAAATATTTTCAAAGCTAGAATGACTCAGCGTGAAATAAGTGAAATAATAATTTAAAAACTAGCTAACATCCATCTTAAGTATTTACTCTGTGCCAACCACTGTTCTTCTCTTTATATAGACGAATTCATTCAGTCCTCACAAGAGGCCATCGAGGTAGTTACGTATACCAATAATAATGAGGAAGAGAGCTCTTTACTAAATTAAGATATCAAAATTGGAAATTATAACAACAGTATCAGTAATGATTAAAAAAGCTTTTCTTGACTAAATACTTTTTCTGCATTTGACACTGGGCCTTAAACCTTGTCTCATTTGGTTTGCACACTATGATGACTTGCCCCTAATAGTACATCTAAGTAAAATGTGACACAGCAAAATTCCAAATCATGGAGTCTGTCTCTGGAATCCAAGTTCTGTATCCCTGCATTACCTTCTGAAAACGCCCATTTCATCCTGGAAGAAGCTCTTGCCTGTCCTGGTGGTCATCCAGTGATCCAGCAAAAGCTGTAGATTCTCATAGTCCTGCTCTTCCAAAGGCAGTGACTTCCCAATGACTAAATATCCTGTCCTATAGTAAGATAGGGCTGGGTACAAACACTTGTCCTTGATCTTAGAAAATGTGTTTTCTTGTGGCACTTGCCCTGTGTTATCCTCAGCCAAACATGGCAATGTAAATACAGGCCAGATCAGAAGTACCTGACTCTGCTGTTCTTTTTCATATTGAAAGGATTTATTATGAGCTACTTGACACGTAGAATAAGGTTTATTTCTCCAAAGTTGATTTTTTTGGGATTAAACCCCTAAGACCTTCAGATAATTTTCTTTTTTAAAAAATTTATTAGTTTTCATTGTGATAAGTGTAATCTTTAATCCCTATCCCTTATTTCCCTCATCTACCCACCCACCTCCCCTCTGGTAACCATCAGTTCTCTTGGTTTCTCTCTCTCTTTCCTTTGATCATTTGTTTCTTAAATTGTACATATGAATGAGATCATATGGTATTTGTCTTTTTCTGCCTTATTTCAATTAGCATTGTTCTCTTTAGCTCTGTCAGTGTTGTTGCAAATGGCAAGATTTCCTTCTTCTTTATGGCTGAATAATACGTGTGTGTGTGTGTGTGTGTGTGTGTGTATCTTTACCCATTCATCTCGATGAATATTTAGGATGCTTCCATAGTTTGGCTATTATAAATAATGCTGCAATAAACATGGGGTGCATGTAGCCCTTTGAGTTAGTATTTTTGTATTTTTTGGGTAAATACGCAGTAGTGCAATTCCTGGATCAAAGGGTAGATCTATTTTTGATTTTTTAGAAGCCTCCATGCTGTTTTCCATAGTGGCTGCACCAATTTGCATCCCCACCAATAGTACATGAGGGTTCCTTTTTTCTCCACATCTTTGCCAATATTTGTTGTTTCTTGTGTTTTTGATTTTAGCCATTCTGACAGGTGTGAGGCAATTTATCTTTGTAGTTTTGATTTGCATTTCTCTGGTGTTGAGTGGGATTGAACATCTTTTCATGTGTCTGTTGGCCTTTTGGGTATCTTTGGAGAAATGGCTGTTCATGTCTTCTGCTCGTTTTTAATTGGACTATATGTTTTCTGGGTGATGACTTATATAAGTTCTTTATATATTTTGGATACGAACCCTTTATCAGATATGTCATTTTCAAATATCTTCCTCCATTCAGCAGGTTGCCTTTTAGTTTTGTTGATTGTTTCCTTCACTGTGCAGAAGATTTTTATTTTGACATAGTACCAATAGGTTATTTTTTGTTTTATTTCCCTTGCCTCGGGTGACATAGCTAGAAAAATGTTGCTATGCCCAATGTCAAAAAGATTACTGCGTGCGTTCTCGTCTAGGACGTTTATGGTTTCAGGTCTCACATTCAGGTCTTTAATCCATTTTGAGTTTGTTTTTGTGGATGGTGAAGAAAGTGGTCAATTTAATTCTTTTGCATCAAGATTTGACTTTGACTTGACCCCTAATGAGTCCAACCCGTAATATGTCAAATCACCCCTTTTCCTGCATATTATTTACCACTCTGTATAATTACATATTATCTGTGAAGCATTCCTGTAATTCACACCTAACTGTTTGTGGCAAACAGCTTCAATCATACATTCTGAAGCTAAAACTCTGAAGCTTGCATTTCTTGAGATTTCCCTTATAATTTTGTCAATTTTTCTGAGTTGGTACAGTGGAACAAGAACAGGCCTCTTACTTCTATGAATGCTTTTCTCTTTAGTTAACCTTATTTTTACTATAAAGTTTTAAGATTATCAGGTGGAATTTTTGTCAACATGAGTATGTGTTTATCCTTCAAAATGCACCTGTCTTGCTGGAAAGGAAGATGGTAACTTTAAAGCAGGGATTGGCCAACTACACTCTGCTGCATTTATGTAAATGAAGTTTTATTGGAACGCAGTCACACTCATTTAGGTGTTGTCCATGTCTCCTTTGGTGCCAAACAGCAGAACTGAGTAATCATGATATACCGTGTGGCCTGTAAAGTCTTTATTATTTACTAACTGGTTTCATACAGAGACTCTTTGTCTACCCTGGTTCAGACACTAAAAGGTACTGGTTATTTGATAATATTGATTAAAATGCTGTTATTGTGGTAGTAAATTTTGGCTCTGCTTTCCCTGGGGAGACATAAAAAGTAGTCTTTTTTCCCCACGTTTTAGTTAGGAAACAAATATTGTATGTGTAGAAATTATGTGTGTGTGTGTGTGTGTGTGTGTGTTTAGGGTAGACAACATGATTTAATTACATGCATTGTGAAATGAGTATCACAATAAAGTTTATTAACATATTAACTTGTTAATTTGTAAATTTCACCTCACATATTTAGAACTTTTGTGTATGTGTGGTGAGATCACAGAAGATGTACTCTCTTAGCAAACTTCAACTCTACATGGCTATTATTAAAACAAAACCAACAAGAGATCACAAGTTTTGGTGAGGATGTGGAAGAAAGAGAGCTCTTGTGCACTGTTGTCGGAAGGTAAACTGATACAGACACATGAAGAACAATATGGAGGTTCCTCAAAAAACTGAAACTAGAAGTATTATATAACTCTGGATATATATATATCCTCCCAAACTAAAATCAGCATTTCCTCACTCCCTTGTTCACTATAGCATTATTCACAGTCGCCCAGATGAGGAAACAATCTAAGTGGTTATTGAGGGATGAATGGATAAAAAATGAATGAGGGATGAATGGATAAAAATATGTTGTGTGTGTGTATATATATATATGTATGTGTATATATGTGTGTGTGTATATATATACACACACACATATATACACATACATACACACATAATGAGATATGAGTTAGGCATCTGGATAGGAGGAAATCCTGCCATTTTCAACAACATGGCTGAACCGGGAGGGAGGACATTAAGTGCAGTGAACTAAGTCAGAGAACGCAGTCTTCTTATGAAACATTCTTTTCACATCAGCCTCACAGTTCCATTCATGACTAGAATTTTTCTATGGCTCCTCTGACAAAAATGTTAAAAATTCAGTGTCTTAAAAATGCTTTAAGGGGCGCCTGGGTGGCTCAGTGGAGTAAAGCCTCTGCCTTCAGCTCAGGTCATGATCCCAGGGTCCTGAGATCGAGCCCCACATCGGGCTCTCTGCTCAGCAGGGAGCCTGCTTCCCCCTCTCTCTGCCTGCCTCTCTGCCTACTTGTGATCTCTCTGTCAAATAACTAAATAAAATATTTTTAAAAATGCTTTAAAAAAATATTTGTAGACATTACCAACCAAATGTTTCCATCTCGGTCCCTTAGTGGAACGTGTGAGACTTTCCAGTCACATCTTACACTTCGATGTGCTTAGATACTACCGAGAAGGCAACTTATGTTCTCTCTCCTCACATGGTGTTTTCTAGGAGCCGCTGCGGTTGTTTCCCACACAGAGGAGCTCTCTCATGGAGTGACTTGCTGGGTCTTCAGGCAGCCATGGAGGATAAACCATCTGTCTGGGGCTCTTTGAAACAGCGGACCAGGCCTTTGTTAATCAACCTGAGCAAGAGGAGGGTGAAAAAGAACCCGAACAAGCCCCTAGACCTACGGGCAAGGCGTTCCCTGGACCGCCGCCTCAGCCTCTCTGTCCCTGACCTCTTGGAGGCCGAGGCCTTGGCCCCAGAGGGGCGGCCTTACTCTGGGCCCCAGTCATCCTACACCTCGGTGCCCAGCAGCCTGTCGACGGCGGGGATCTTGCCCAAGAGCAGCAGTAGCTCCTTGAAACAGTCTGAGGAAGAACTGGACTGGAGCCAGGAAGAAGCAGGCTACCTCCGCGTGGTGGAAACGGACTCCGAGGAGGCCTACGCCTCTCCCAACGAGGACAGGAGGCCGTCCAGCAATGGCATCCTGGATCTGCTGCAGAAGACGCCGGCTGGAGAGGAGGCCCTGGAAGAGCCAGAGGTGAGACCAGGGCTGGGCACGTTCCTGCTCCTTCTTCTGTTTTCCTCCTTTCTACGTGTACTCCTTGCCCTTGGAAGATCTGGTTTGGAGTTATTTTTGTGGTTAGCTTGGATGGAGAGAATGTCGTTTATAAGAGTTTAAATTCAGGTAATATTGATTGCACCCACTGTTCCCATTCGTTTTAGGGTTGACCTCTATGTATTTTAAAACTATTACAAATAACCTCTCTGGGATACTTTAAGGCATTAAAAGCCCTATTGGATGAGTTTTCCTTTTTCCATGTTCCTGGCAAAGAAATTAAAAGCATAACTTTTCCTCGAACTTTTTGCTTTAAGTGTGTGTGTGTGTGTGTGTGTGTGTGTCTCCACCACTGCTCAGTGTCATGGTAGACAAAAATGCATGTTAATATTCCTTTAAAAAAAAGATGAACCATGAAAGACCATGAACTCTGAAAAACAATTTGAGGGTTTTGGAGGGGAGGAGGGTGGGAGGCTGGGTGAGTCTAGTGGTGGGTATTAGGGAGGGCACGTACTGCATGGAGCACTGGGTGTGGTGCATAAACAGTGAATTCTGGAACACTGAAAAGAAATTTAAAAAATTAAAAAAAAATAAAAAGAATAAAAAATAATTAAATAAAATAGATGAAAAGTGTTCCCCAAATGTGGCAGAGGGAGGTTGAAGACGTGGAGTCAGAGTAAAATTTTTGGATGTCCTGTTGCTGGCTTTGGAGGACACATGAACCAGCGAGTACAGTTGGCTCTAAAGCTGGGATAGAAAAGAAAACATGTTCTCTCCAGACTTTCAGAATGAACTCTTCTATGCAGACAGTGATTTTAGCTCAGGGAGACCTATTTCAGATTTCTGACTTCAGAAACTATCAGAGAATAAATTGATTTGTTTAAAAAAAAAAGATTTTATTTATTTATTTGAAAGAGAGAGAGAATGAGCAGAGAGAGGGGGAGAAGCAGACTCGCCTGCTGGGCAGGGAACCTGACATAGGGCCTGATCCCAGGACCCTGGGATCATGACCTGAGCTGAAGGCAGTCGCTGAACTGACTGAGCCACCCAGGGACCCCTGCATAGTAATCTTCCTAAGAAATGTATGAATGTGTGTCTCCGTTTGACTGTCAGAGAGTTTGAACTTGTTCCAGTCTCACTCGTATGTATGTGCATTTGTGTGTGCTTGTGAACACGTGTGCATGTTTGCCTGTGGACAGCTTCACTTGCATTCTCTAAAAAAAGACAAAAAGAGGGGCGCCTGGGTGGCTCAATGGGTCAAGGCCTCTGCCTTCGGCTCAGGTCATGATCTCAGGGTCCTGGGATCGAGCCCCGCATCAGGCTCTCTGCTCAGCAGCGAGCCTGCTTCCCTTCCTCTCTCTCTCTGTCTGCCTGCCTGTAGTAGATCACAAGTAGGCAGCTACTTGTGATCTCTATCTGATAAATAAAATCTTAAAAAAAAAAAAAGACAAAAAGAAACTGAAGGATGCAAATTCTTAGGGTTTCATTGATTTTATAATGCTTTAGTATTTCAATGAGATAAAATAGCCAAATACAATTATGAGAAAATCTTGTCTATCTAGAACAAGTTTAATATAAGTTCAGTCCCCAGATTAGTAAATCATGGTGACTGGTTTAATCAGTTTTTTTTTTTTTTTTTAAATTCCCTATCAATGACAATAAAGTAGATTGCAGCTTTGAGGGAAGAAGTGAATTTTTTTTTGTGGAGACTCTTGGTTCCTGTTATAATTGCATACAAACCTGGGTATTCAACTGGGATTTTTGGTTTTACTTTCAGAACCAAAGCCTGTTATATTTTGGGGTGTCATATATTTATATTTAATTGTGTCATATGTTTGAGTGTCATTATGGAATGGATCATGGATATCTGGAGGACGTTGTGACCAGATTCCTTTGGAAACTTGATGATAAGGCACCATTAACCATTCAATGACTTAACTGTCTTTTTCCTTACCACTTACTTTTATGAAATTCTTTTTGTAGCCATGTTACAGTTTTTACCATTGTTTATAAATTTGAAATATGTTTTTCCACTAATCAAAATATGAATCAGGTGAATTATTAAACATAATTCATAATTCATAGTTTGGTGTGAAGGGGGTAATTATATCCAATGTAGAGTTGGATACTGAAGTTTATCTTCTTGTTACATTATTAACTGATCAGAAGAAAATGGGTGGGTTTTTTGGCTTTGATAGGCTAACACTCTCAGATTAGAATTCTTCTTTTAAGATTACTTTTTTAAAAAAGATTTTATTTTTATTTATGAGCGAGAGAGAGAGAGAGAGAGAGAAAGCATGAGCAATGAGGGAGGAGGAGAGGGAGAGGGACAAGCAGACTCCCCGCTGAGCGGGGAGCCTGATGTGGGGCTCAATCCTAGGACCCTGAGATCATGACCTGAGCAGAAACCAAGAATCAGACAGTTAGCTGAGCCACCCAGGTGGCCCTAGAATAATTTTTTTAAGTTAGTGCTGTGAAGTTGTTTTGCTGACTATAAATATTCGAGCACCTACTCTAACTCAGGCACCATAAAGGCCGTGACTAGAAATAGAGATGGATAGGAAAGTGACCCTGCCTTTAAGTTATGAGGTATTAAGAGACAGCTTTGTGTAGCTCTAAAGGAGGCATAAGAGGCAAGAAGATATTGGAACTGTCTGTGCAAAACATCTAAGCCTTGCCTCTTGGCAGCCTAGTGGATGAGGATATCAGTGCATGGGTACAGACAGGCATTGTGACAGGACGTGAGGGATTGTGCAAGCTGGCGTAGATTTGATAGGTGAGGAAATATGGCAGATACAACCTGAAGTGTGAGTAGGGTAGTTAGGAGGTGGTGAGCATTTTGCTGCTCCTGACATAGGTGTTTGAGGAACTTTCTGGTGTGATGTGTGCTAGGAAGGATGGTCTGTGTTGAGGAGTTGTTTATGGATGGTAAATGAATGGTTGGTAGTGGTTACTTTCTCTTCTCTGGGCTAAATGCAAAAATCTTGGAATAATTTAAAAAAATTATTTTAAAGAATTTTCCTTTTTAACTCACCCATGGAAAAGAAAACAAACTCTTTTTTTAATATTTTATTTTGAAGTCATCTGTGCCCTGAACGTGGGGCTCAAACCCACAACCCTGAGATTAAGAGTTAAGTGCTTCATCAGCTGAGCCAGCCAGGTGTCCCCAAACCTCTTTTTTGAATACAAATCTTCTGCTTCTATCTTCCTGTCCTAGGACATGAAAGGTAGAAACTGAGACTGATCCTCCCATGGTCACTTGAGTGCTATGTATCTGCTTGGTTTGCAGAGGATGGCGGGACTGGGCTGTAGCTAATCAGGCCTATGGGATCACATGTGATCAAGTCCATTGCTCGGCCTATCCCCCTTTTGAGCTCCCTTCCACCATATTCGGTAGGCTTCCCCCATTACCCGAGCATCTAGAATTTATTACACGGTATAGAAGTTAGCTACTCCCTTGCTTATCTTCCCCATGAGGCTGTGTAATTTGGTCTGTGGGTAGGTCTAAAGGAGTCATGTCTAATTTGTCTTTGTTTTCTTGGGGCCTTGCTGTGTGCCTGACACATAGCATGTGCTCAATCACTATTTATATATGAGGAAATCAACGGTAGTAATGTGTCCATTCAAGTTCATACAGTTTTTATCAGTGTCTTTATTGTAAGTTCTCTTCAGTTTATGATTTCATTAAAGTCAGAATTTCTTTGTTTATTTGTTTTGGGTTTTTTGGAAAGAATCCTACTGTAAATGAAATGTCTACCTATATGATTTCACTGAAAACAGAGAGATTTAGACAGGTGTAGACTTTTCAGCCCAAGTCTGATACTAGCCTTAAATCTGAATGTGTTCTTCTCTGTCTTTTTTCATTGAAGATGGAAGTTCTGATGAGTCCATGTCATGTGAGTTTGGGGGTTAGTGAATCTGTATCTAGGATACGGGTCATCTCTTTTCTTCCTAATGAATAGTGGACAGGTTACTATCACTTTCATGGAATGGGAGAAGCGATGAGGAGGGAAGAAAGGATTGGCGTAGACTGAGCTGTAGCTAATCAGGCCTATGGGATCACATGTGGTGAAGTGCGTTGCTCTGCCTATCCCTCTTTTGAGCTCCTTCCACCATACTGGGTAGGCACAAGGACAGTCAGATGTTTGGGGTACCACAAGGGCCATCAGATGTTTGCTGAGTATTCTTGGTGTGGCTGATTTTATTTGTAGCTTTCCAGAGCGGGGAGGGGTAAAGCAAGGAACATCTGTGGTTCAAGTACCCATTGATGTTTTTCTCACATGTTTTATGTCCAGGGGCAACTTTAAGGCTGAACCTGCAGCAGTGGGATAACACCCCAAATAGTGATTTTGGCTGAATGTCTTCCAGTTTTTTCCCACTCCTGTCAGGGTCAGCAATGAAGTGAGGTGTGGGCTTATATTTATGGGGAAACGGAATGAGAAAGCAAAGAAGAAAATTAAGAGGGAAGAGGAAAAAGGAATGTGAGAATGTAGAGGCCACATGGAAGCCTGGAGTAGTCTCAGTGTGGTTCTCAACCATCCCTAAAACCAAAGTAGAAGAAAGTCGGTTTAGAATAAAGGATGCATTTGCTGGAAGAGGATTCTCCAGACTTTTCTCTTGGGTCCCAGATTCATACCACACTGGAGAGTCCACAGAAACCTGATCTCAACTTGTTCTGGCAGAATTTTGTCTCTCTGAAGTGCTCTCACAGATACAAACAGTTGTTTCTTGGCCACATCACCATTATGCACCAGATGGCACCAGTGAAACACCGTGAATGATGTTAGACTGTTCCCCTTCCCTTGCTTCTCATGGTCTCTGTAATCTTCAGTGACCCATCTCACATCTGTCTTTTCCTCTCTTCTTCTCTTACATAAATTCTCTCATCTTTCAAAGCCCAGCTGAAAATTTCCTTCCCTGTCTGGGTTTCCCGAACTATACAATCTGTATCTTCCCCCTACCTTTGTTTACACAGCATGTCACTTTTGCTGTCATTGAACACTAACCTCATTCTGCTTTCTGTAGAAATCTGTAGAGGGAGAAAGGTTTGGGGCAGATAGAGGGAGTTCAGAAGGGAAGGCAAATGGGTAGTCAGCAAGGGTGTCACTGAGTAAGACCCTGAGAAGATCACTAGCTTCCAAGACCTGTATTAACTGTCCACTGACCATCTGTCTCAGAGTACCAACTCATGATAACCCAATACCCATGAGACTGAGCTAGAAATGACAAATGGTGACTCATTTGCAATGATAATTAAATACTATGTAGACTCTAATATTTATTTTGATATAAACAGCTCACTGTGTCATTATTGTCAAGTTATTTGGGGAGTCAAATCATAATGAGCATCAACTTCATTAAAGTGGAGTGAGCAATAATTATATCAGGGCCTAGAAATACTTCGGAGAACCCGTTGGGTGTATTGGCTCCTTGAAGTCAGCCTACATTACAAGTCACATAGAATCAGAAGACTGTTTTGTGGACACAAATCCCTGTGAAGAGAATGGATAGGTTGTACACTGAATGGTGTAGGTGGCCATCCATCTCCCAATAGCGACTGAATTCCAAATGAGAACTTGACATACTCACACTTTGTTTGGTTGGGCCAACGATGTCCATGCCCACATGCCAACCTGCCTAGGCCATGAAGCCAAGGTTCTTAAAGTCCTGTGGGCTGGGCTCTCTCTTCCCTCCGTAGGGTTCAGGAGTAAGTCCAAACTTTCACCCAGGTCTTCTTGCATGACCTTGTCCTCTTTTGGATTGACACACTATTTGATTAGCTGTGTAATTATCACTTTCAGTCAGGCTGAGAACCTCGCATGGTTGCCCGGCAACCAGATTGTCTCCTTTACATGACTTTGTATGTCTGGCCTCGGATGGATGAAAGGTGATCTTACAGTTTTATTCTGCTTGCTGTCATCACTGAAACTTGGGGATAGGAGGTGGTAAAGGGCACCTTTTGTTACTGCCAAATCCCTCCACCATTTTGTATTTCATTGGTTGTTTAGAAGTTGGCATCTCTCTCTCTCTCTCTCTCTCTCTCTTTTTTTTTTTAAAGATTTAAAAAATTTTTTTTGACAGAGATCACAAGTAGGCAAAGAGGCAGGCAGAGAGAGAGAGAGGAAGTAGGCTTCGCTGAGCAGAGAGCCTGATGCAGGACTCGATCCTAGGACCCTGGGATCATGACCTGAGCCAAAGGCAGAGGCTTAACCCACTGAGCCACCCAGACGCCCCTTGAAGTCGGCATCTCTTATTAGATTGGGAGCTCCTGAGGAACAGACACGATGCCTTTTTTTTTTTTCCTATTCCAGCTTTCTGCACACCTCATTTATGTGAAAAAAAAATATATATATATATACACATTTTAAAATATTTAATTATTTAAGTGGTGGGAAGAAGGAGAGGGAGAGCAAGAATCTCAAGCAGAGTCTGTGTCTTGAGTGTGGAGCCCTGTGTGGGGTTCAATGTCACGACCCTGAGATCATGACCTGAGCTAAAACCAAGAGTTGGACACTCAACGGACTGAGCCACCCAGGGGCCCTTATGTGAAATACATTGACTCATGTTTCTTCACGGCTGATTTTCAAGCCACAGGCCATGCTAGGTACTATGAGGCTGCAAGAATTTCCGCTGGGTTGGGGAAGGTGGTGATACATGGAGGCCTGGGGGAGGGCGGGCTCTAAAGGAATTCCTAAGTGTCAGGTTAAATACAGTTAAGGAGACCCAGGGCGAGAGTAGCTTCTTTTTTCTTCTTTTTTTCCCCCTTGCCTTTGTTCTTCTCACTTCCTTCCCCAGTACTCATTTTATAAGATACTCTCTCCTGCTTTATAAAATCAGGTATTTAGAAAATACAGAAAGTTGCCACTGGTTCCCCTCCTTAGTGTTGATGGTGGAGTTGAGCGTAGGCCCAGATTTCACAAAGACAAGGACTAAGATCTGAGGTGGTCCCAGCCCCTGATCTGTGCTAGATGACTGGGTGAGGTGAGTGGGGAGGAGTCATGTAGCAGGTGGTCAGGAAAGGGCCTGAAGAGGGAGGGCACATCCGCTCCAACTCAGCCAGTGAGTAAGCCAAGTTGCTGAGTTTCATACAAAGTAAAATTTTAAGGCCAAAAAAAGGGAAGGCTCTTGGCCCAGAAATAGGTCGAGGGCACAAGCACCTAACATGGTTTGCATATTATGTTTGTATTTATTAGTTATTATAGTTGTTTCTACCATTACATTTCCCAGAATGAAATGAGGACCCAGAAGGTTTAATGACTTACCTAACGTCATCGAGCTAGTAAGTGTTAGAGCCAGGATCTAAATCCAGGACTGTCTGAATCCAAGTGCGAAACTCTGTGTACATCAGGAATTTGGAAATGTGATGACTCAGAGCTGCTGATCTAAAAAAGTTGGTAGTCAAAGGGAAATTTTTCTTTTTTAAGATTTATTTATTTTAGAGAGAGAGCACACACAAGCAGGGGGAGGGGCAGATGGAGAGAGAGAGAGAGAGAAAGAGAAGCTCCAGGAGACTCCATGCTGAGTGCAGAACCCCCAATGTGGGGTTTGATCCCAGCACCCTGAGATCATGTCCTGAGCTAAAATCAAGAGCCGGGTTGGTGCTCAGTCGACTGAGCCACCCAGGTGCCTCTCAAAGGAAGGTAGTTATTTTCGTGTGTCCACTGTGCCCTTTTAAAGGTGAGGATAATTATAGTGGTTGAATGGCCTTATTATCGTGCTCAGCGACTAGTAATCCTGAATGAAAGGATTATTGCCCACTACCACCTCATTGTCCGTGTAGTTGCCCACTGGGGATTTCCTGACATTTCATTTGGCAGTTGGGGTTTTAAATAACTAGCTTTGGTGCTAGCTTATGCAGATGAGTTGAGTGGTTTAGAGAAGTACCTTACCTTATCGGGAGGTTTCCAGAAACACTACCAGGCAACCACAGAGCTTCAGTTTCATGACCACAGAGAAGCACAGGGACAAGCCAGTACAGCGGAACTAGCTTACAGCTGGCACAACTGAACAGGTACATTAATTTCTCTACCTTTCAGTTACGTGTTCTGTACTGTTAGTGATTTATCTCCAGAATCATTCCTCACCATCACCGTGTCCGCGAGACGGGCATGTCATCCATGTTCCAGGGTCTTTTGTGGGGTTGGCCTCTTTCTTCTTCTTCCCTCCCTCTTTTCTCCTCTGTTGAGTGCCTACTACGTGCAGATGCTGCTGTAGGCACCAGGAACACAACCGTCAACCGAACAGACAAACATCCACTTCCTCATGGAGATCTCATCCTGATCCCAATGGGGCAGGCTACAGATATGTTCAGAGAGGGCCAGGTGTAATGGAGAACAACAAAGCACAGAAGGTGATTGGGAGTGCTTGAACAGAGAAGTCCGGAAAGACCTCTTCTGGGCTGGTCGCATTTACCCAAAGACCTAGAGGAGGCAAGGAATTCAGGTGTGTGGGTGCCTGGAGAAAGAGCTTCTCTAGAGGAGAGAAGAGTAAGTGTACAGGCTCCAGGAAGGCAGGGGAGTGCCTGGTGTGATTCAGGAATAGCAGGACAGCGGTGTGAGGGGGCAGTGGTTGGGGATGTGAGTGACTTTGGAGGCTGTGTGCGTCATGTGGGCTTTCCTTTTCTGTCGGGCAAGCTTGCGAGACCATAGGGCTACCTGGGGGGTACCAAAGAGTGGGCTAAGAAGGAGCCCTTTGGGCTCAATACTGGTGTTGCTCACAGGCGGGGGTGAGTAGTATACAGGTGGTGCTTATAACACCTGCTGTAGACACTGGGAATAGCAGTAAGTGAAGCTTTGCCTTGGAGGAGAGCCATGGAGGAAGCATGCACAGGTCGATGCGCTGTGCTTGGAAGGGGAGGGGGCACTGTCCTGAGACTTCATTACCAGCCCCCAGCTCTGTTGTGATGAAAGTGTCAGAGGGAAAGGGATGGTTGGAATGAAGGGAGGGACTTGGTTGGCTGACCACCTTCGTTGAGCTTTTTCCTCCAGTCTTCCTAAACACATCCCCAGCCTTAATAACAATCATACTAGTAAGACAGCAATACTAACAGAGAAGCAACACCAGTATCCTTGTCTGAGAGGTTATATATAAGGAACTGTGCTTGGTACAATATAAGAGTATTATCTCATGGGACCACATCTGTTTGGTTCCCTCTACGTAGAACTAGCAGCCTAGTAAAGTGTCTGGCCCAGAGATAGCCTTTGAATGAATTAATTTTTCTCCACATAATCTGTAAAGTAAGTATCTTTTTTGGACCTTTTGGAGATGTTCCCATGTCTTGAATTTTAAGTAAATTTTGCAAGGACCCAAAGATAGGAAGTGGAACAAGTGGGATTTGAAATCAGGTCTTTCTGACTCCCAAGTCTCCCCGCACAGAGCTGGGCATTCTAATTTTAGATTCCTCTGGATATGGGCACAGGTAGGGCACAGTGAAAAGAGTGGAGGACCCAGGACACTCCAGTAAAAGCCTGACTCTTTAATTTCCCTTCAGCAACCAATTATCCTCTTCACTTCAGCTTCCTTATTTGTACATTAGTGATACTGATGACAGCCTGTGGGCCCCTTAACAGGAGCATGTGTGTATTTGTAAATTACAGAGTGCTAAGAAAATGTAAAGGGGACCATTATTCTTTTAAGCTACCTACTGGTAACAAGCGTGAAAACAGTGCGTGCAAGGTGAGTGGACAGATATTACCAAGCGTGAAAAGAAAGGTTGATTATACCAGGGGTTGGCAAACTTTTTCCACAAAGGGCCAGATAATAAATATGTCTAGCTTTGTGGCCCACAAGCCTCTGTTGCAGCTTCTCAGCCCCGATACTGTATTGTGAGATCAGCCATAGATAAACATGTCAATGAAGAGATAGGACTGTGTTCCAAAGTTTAAACCTTATCTGTAGAAACAGGTGGTGGGTTGGACGTTGCTGACCACTGCTTTATACTGACATGTGATTGAATAGGGTATGTATGTACACACACACACACACACACACACACACACACACACACACACATATGCATGTGTGACTTCTACTTTGCATCTCAGTATCCCTGGGTAATCACTTACAGAGAACAATCTTGGGAGTGTGTGGGGGAACTAAATAGGTAGCCCTCGATTGTACAGTCAATAGCCACTTGAAACGTTGTGTACACATTTAATAGGCATGGACTCAGCCATTTGGTAGACCTGAATTTTTCTCAACAGACGTCTTAATTTTGCCCTCTCATCCCCACGTGGGTGGTTTTGATTCTGTCACTGTATCCAGGCTCTGCTTGGGGGTCTGTCCAGCCATCCCATCTCCTTCGTGCATTTGCTACTTCCTTTGTCTTGTAGGTGTTTGTGTGGATGAGTGCTGCCATCCAGAGTGTCCCGGTTCTCGGGAACCTAGATGCGGGTACGGTCGTTAAGTAAATCTGTAGCCCATGTATTGTTTGCTATACTGACGTACTCTTGAGTATTTTTCAGAGACTGTAGAAGTGCTCTTCTCAGCCAGCGTTTTACTCACTTAGCTTTTCTGGATGTGGGTTTATGTCTCCTTGTATTGAGGTTTAAATGCCCGGCGATTGTTTACATGGTTTATAATTTGGCTTCCTGTGTGTCCTTCATGGTGAGAGCCTTCAGATGAGCCCCGTGGGAGGTGGTATTTGTACAAGATCATGCTTTGTGCACACAAAAGGAAAATGTTTACTCTCATCTGTGTTTTGCTCTTAAGATCCTTGGTGAGTAGGGGAGATTTTCTTTTTTATATCATTGGCCCATCCATGCTCGTATCTCCCCATATCCTGCTGAATTTTAATAAACGTGCATTCTTGCAGATGGAGGACTCTCAACTAAAGAGAATGCAAAATATACTACCTTCCCACCAATTTCTATTTAGGTAGAAAGGAAATACCAGTGCAAAGTCTGTGTCTTTAAAAACCAAACCAAACCCAAAGCATAGAACCACTCACCCAAAAAGCAGCAGTGAGAGTTGTGTGAGAGCTGGCTAACCTTATATTAGTTTTTATGCTAAGATATTGGTGCTGTATTTTTTAATGTTTCTATGTAATTAGACTGTTTTGTCATATTAACTTTTTCCTTTTCCTTTTTTTTTTTTTTTTTTTTGAGAGAGAGAGAGAGAAAGAGAATGCATGAGTGGTGAGGAGGGGAGGAGCAGAGGGAGAAGAAGAGAAAGAATCATAAGCAGACTCCACACCCTGTTCAGAGCCTGATGCGAGGCTCAGTTTCACAACCCTGAGATCATGACCTGAGCCAAAATCAACAGCCGGACACTTAACCTACTGAACCACCCAGGTGCCCCTGTCATAGTAAACTATTTAGCGTTCATGGTATTCAAAATTATTTATCTTTCCCTGAGTCCTTGGAAATCATTTGGTTGAAATGTTTGAAACCCGCGCTTATTGGCTAAATTATGGCTCCTGTATACAGTGGAATACTATTCAGCAATGAAAAAGGTTTAAACGCTTTATGCAGAGGACCACTTGGATGGGTTTCAAAGGCATTGTGCTGAGTGAAATATGTCAGATGTCAGGTTTGCATGCAGTCTGAGTCCATGTGCAGGATATTCTGGAAAAGGTGAAATTACCTGGGGAAGACAGGCTTGACCCCAGTGGGGTTGCATGAATGAGTGCTATCAGGGAACAGAACCGTTCTGTCCTGATTGTTGTCATGGTCCCCCAAATCTATACGTGGGTTAAAAATTGTAATGCTGTACACAACAATTTTTGTGTGTTAACTTTTCAAAAGTCAAATAAAAAACAGGGTGCTTGATTATGCTTGTTGAGAACATGAAAAATATATTCTTGTGATGGTGGGATACCGGGGATTCCTATGAGGAAAGTCATAATTGTGCTCTTTTAAAAGAAGAACTCACTGATGCAGTTACTAGGTTTACGAAGAAGTGAAATCATGTAACTTCTACTCAGTGGGTAATACCTTAGTCTCTGTGCAGAATGGAAGGGAATAGTCAAGGTTATGCGTCCCCCAGCGGCCGTAACTCGGTCCTCGGTGCCTACGTAGCATTTCTGCTCTTCTTTATGTGATCACTTTCCTTCGTTGGTGTGTATATATGGTGTGTGACAGTTACGGTGGCTGTGGGAACCATAACTTTAAGTTCTGTGACTTTTCTGTGAGTAAAACCAGCCATAATATTGAATTAATGTCATTCTTCACATTTAATTTCCATGTTGTTATAAGTGGAAGACTTATCACATATTTGAATAAGAGCTCTGTGCTCATTTTTGATCACGTGTAAGTGACGGTGGTTGTGTGGACTCATTTTGTCCCTTAATTAATGTCATCATTAAGCACAGAGAGGCCAATTTGGGGGAGAGCATGTTTGGTGTGCCCTCTGAGGGGTGACGCTTTAAAGCCCCTATCCGTCCACTGTTCTCCTTGGCGATAGAAGATTCTGGGCCACCACAATCTTTGGATCTTTGGCTAATAACTGTGTGCTCTGAATGGAAACTTTGAGCCCAGCACTGGTAGGTTTGTGATAGGGCTGTGGGACTGCAAAATGGGAGACATTACCGATGGGTCTTCAGGCGGCAGAGGATCAGACAGGAGATGTTTTTTGTTGGTTCTGCCCGTGAAGATGTGGCTGGTCTCTCTTGGGTTTGTAAATCAGGCAGAAGAGTTGCTAAGCTTCCAGGAAATAATAGTGTGCGGTGTAAAAGGCATGAGGGCAAACATTGAAATTGGGGGAGTAGAGTAAGATTCTGATTGTCCTCCTAACGCAGTCTTCAGATAGTCCTGTCCAACCACCCTAGGAGGTGTTTTTACACAGAGCAACACGGGAGGTTTGAAGAGCCAGAGAGGAGGGTGACCAGTGAAGGCCCTGCTGGTGCCTCTCTTCCGGTCTGCTAACAGATCTCCCACACACAGGGTTGAGGCTCCTTTCCTGTCTGGGCAGCCGTGGTCCTTCCAGGGCCGGGGGCCTCTAGTGGCTGCAGTGCTAGGAGCCTAGGGGAAAGGTGGAAGTGTCTGAAATCACCCTTGTGATCGTGGTGAATGAATGAGAAGATGAACTATATACACAGTGAAGGGACATCAGGGCTGAGACGGGTGGAGAAAGAGGCCTGTGTGAGAACCACAGACGCAGGAGCCATGGGGCCTCCGTTCTTCGTGGGGAGGACGTGTGAGGCTTCAGACCATCCTGGGATCAGGGCCCATTGCTGCCTGGTTGTAGCATTTCATGATGTCACTGCGTGCAGAGGGGGTGGACCAAAGGACCCCAGCTTGTCTGCAACCCCTCACCATCCCCCCATCTCCTGGGGGCTGCTGCTTGGGAACTCAGATTCTCTTGCTGCCTGAAGCTCTACTTGAAGCTCTACTTTGTGTGTGTGTGTGTGTGTGTGTGTGTGTGTGTGTGTGTTCATGTCTTGGAAGGCAGCCTACCCTCCAGGCAGGATCTCTGACTTGTGTTTGGCCCTCCCTGATGAGCATCGTGGATGGGAAGGACCAATGACCACAGTGCTCCTGGTCTTCATGTCTACCCTCAGAGGTTCATGGTCATCAAAACCATCTTTGCAGGTTGGCTGCCTGCCTCAGTTTGCCTGAAGCTTCGGAGTTACCCAGCCTTGTTTGGGGGGAGAAATCCCGTGTTTCTCACACAAGAAATCAGCCCTGGCCAGACAGGAACATATCCAAAATGCGGGAAGACCATTCACTCACGTCCCTTACACTCTGCCTTTCTGTGGAGACAGCTGTCCTTATCTCCATCCCAGAACACCTCAAGGGGTCCTAGAGCTCTCCTGGACCCTGCCTTTGTGCATCTAAAACCTGCACAGTGGATATGTTTACTGTATCCCACACTAACTACCGACTGTTTCCTTGCCCTGTGGGGATCATTTCACGGGTATCTTCAGTTAGGAAACCCACACCCCTCCCATTCTGAGCTGTCGTGAAGAATTCCATTTTTTACTTTTTGCTTGGTGATTGTACAGACTCTGGAAGACAGGTTGGGAGGAAGGTCTTCCAGATCACATTTTGAAATGTTCCCTCCTGAGCGATGAGCCCGGGTCTCCGGCATGTGATCTGCCCATTTCTCTTTGGTGGCAGAGGACCAGGGAGGCCTGCCATGGGAGGGACCTGGTGGGAGGGCTCCGCTGCTCCCACTTCATGCTACCTGCTGGCTAGAGCCTGGATGAATGAGGGATGGCAGAGCAGCCTGGTGGGAGAGCAGAGCCAGCCTTATCCGTCCTCTGGTCGAGGACTAAGTTGGCAGAGGCTGTAGCCAGAGGGGCTCTACCGAATCCAACTGTTATTGCCAACACTAGCCACGTCTGCGGGAAGGCAGCCTGCGTACTTGAAGTTGACCATGCAGATGGCAGACTCAAAGCGGATGACCTGATAAAGGCTATCCCTGTAGGCTGATACCATTTTGCCTTTTGAAAGCGGGATTTTTTTTTTTTTTCTTTTTTTACAGAAGCTATGTGAAAGTGGTGATCTGAATGCTTCTCTGACATCCCAACAATTTGAAGAACAATCTGTGAGTGACGTTCCTTAAAAACAAACACTGGAGTAAATATGATTTCTTAGCAAATGTGCGGATCTGTATTGCTTTGCCTGTTTTTAAAGCATGCTGAAGCGGATCCACCTACAAAGGCAGGCCTTGCACATTATGGCTGGGAAAGATTAATTCAGGGTCTATCGATCTGTCAGACTGGGACCGATTTTTCTAAAAATACAGAGCAGCTAGGCAGTTGAGTGGGACGGTAAAGGAGACAAAGCCGTTCGGAAGTGCTTTGAAACCTGGATGGGGGAAACTTTCAAAAGAAGGCTGTCAAGGGAGACCCAGCCACAAAATCGATTAATTGAATGTCCAATAAGTGAACGATGAATTACTTTATTTGTCCTTTCTCTTTGGAAAGACAAAAATTTGAACTAGAGTGCTCAACACTTCTAGCTCAACACTTTAGTTGGATTCATTGAATAAATATGCGAAAATGGACTTGGAGTCGACCTTGTGGCCGGTAGGGGTTGATGGATTCCTGGACAGGGAAGTGAGCCATGTTGAGGGGAGGCAAGACTGAGGGTAAGTGGAGGAGACACCACGGTGGGGGCAGGGAATGGAGGAAAAGTATGCAAAGGGGAGAGCGCTCAAAGTGTGTCACATGGGGACGCGGGAGGGGTGTGTACCCGACGCACGTGTGGTGTGGGTTCAGGGGGCTGATGGTGGAGTGGTCATGAACAGAAATGTGGAGGAGGTGTGCCAGGGTGGAAAGGTTTGGTGGGAAGGGGGAGAAAATGAGGAAGCCGCTTTGCATCTGCGTCTGGACCCATGTCTGTGGGACACACGTGGAACCCGCAGGTGCTACTTCCTCTCTCTGGGCTGCACCTCGAGTTCCAGAAGAAAGATCCTACCAGAAATCACTGAGCTTAAGGATATGCCAGATACTGGCTTACCACATGTGTGATTATGTTGGGGCAGAGTTAAGATTGCAAAGATATGATCAGGAGTTCTGGTAAAAAATCCCACTGGGGAGAAACATGAAGGATGTGCTAATAAATCATTGTAGCCAGGTCATCAGGCTTGGGGGGTGGGAGATTTAGCTTGAAGATTTGTCTCTGTAGTGACTTTTGCTTCGGTTCTGAAATTCTCTCCCTCGGTCGCCAAACAGCAGACTTAACCTACTTCTCTGTCTGTGTAGATGTTTGGGGAAGCCGGCGATGGCTTGAGTAACCTGCCCAGTCCTTTTGCCTACCTCCTCACCATCCACCTGAAGGAAGGCCGGAACCTGGTCATCCGGGACCGCTGTGGTAAGCCTGGCACACCCGCGTCTCTACTCTTGTCTCTACATGGTTAGGCCGCCTTTCCCATCTCCTGCAACAGAGTGGAGCTCAAATCTACACCCCTTAGGTATCAAGGCCTTTCCAGCAAAGTATTTAAATCCCCTGAACCTTACTGTCCTTTACTGTTACTATATTAATAACAATAATGATAATAGTAATAATCACATAAAGTTGTTTTAAATGAGATAAGATGACGGTAATAGCTTTATGCCTGGCATATAGCAACTGCTCAAGAAAATGTTCCTTTGATTCTACTTTAATTATGCATAAGAAAAGATGGGAATGCATCCATATCGTGAAGCCGTCAAACGTACACGTAGATGGAAATGCCCTTTGAATTCCATCTCCCTCCTGCCCTGAAATCCCACTGGACTCCCCACCCCCAGGATAACATCTGTTATCTTCATGATTTGATTTGTTCACTTTTTCTGTTTCGGTGCCTTTACACACACATGTATGTGCACACACGTGTATTTTTAATTAAAATACTATGTTGGCCGTATTATTCTGCAATAAGCTTTTTTTGTGCTTCACTAAAGATGTCTTCGAGATTGACCATGTTTTTCTATGTAAATGTATCTCCTTTCTTTTAAATACCACATAATATTCCATAATAGGATGTGTTGTTCATCTGTTTCTCGACTGACAATTGCTTTTTCCTACTTCTTAGGAATATATATGATACTGTGGTGAACACCTCGAGTATGTTTTCATACACAGATGAGACTATATCCTACAAAAACTAACATGTGCTTAGGAGCAGACAGCCTGACGAGACTGCCTGCACTCCAATCCTGCCCTTCTCCATTTATTGTTTGATTTAGGAAATGTTCCTTGGCCCTTCTGTGACTTAGTTTCCTCAGCTCTAAAACGAGGACAGTAATATTAACCTTCATTACAGGCTATTGGGAGTACTTAACATAGTAACTTCGTTAGTACTTGAAACTATGTCTGGCTTCTAGCACTTCATGAAAGCTAATTGTCGTGACCAGCCAGGACGGAAGCTGGAGATGGAAGTCAAGATCCAGGGGTACACATTGTTAAATTTAAGAGATCCTGGCAAATTGCCCTCCAGGAGGTGCAGAATATGCCCTCTCTTACAATATGTTTACAATTTCCCCACCTCCTCACTGTCGAGTATCTACTTTCATCGTTCTTGGTTCTTGGCAATCTCATAGGTTGGGTGTCGACTCTTCTTGTTTTAATTTGTACTTTGTGGATTGTCATGATCACGAACGTGGTCATTCATATTGCCTTATTTTGTGAGTTTCTCTCTATCACCTGTCCAGTTTTAACTGGGCTTTTTCTTCTCTCTGTTTTTAATTCTTTTAACTTTCAGCATTAATGGTTGTTTGTTACAGGTTACAAGTGTTTTTTTTTTTTTTTTCTCTCTCAATCTGTTGCTTATCTTTTATTTTTATGTTATTTTTATCCTTCAGAGATTTTACATTTATTTACAGGCAAATATATTTGAGTTTTCTTTATGGTATTTTAAAAAATTTGTTTAGGGGCACCTGGGTGGCTCAGTGGGTTAAAGCCTCTGCCTTCGGCTCAGGTCATGGTCCCGGGGTTCTGGGGTCGAGCCCCGTGTCAGGCTCTCTGCTCGGCGGGGAGCCTGCTTCCTCCTCTCTCTCTGCCTGCCTCTCTGCCTACTTGCGATCTCTATCTGTCAGGTAAATAAATAAAATCTTAAAAAAAAAATGTGTTTAGTAAGAAAGACATTCTATTCTAAGGAATTGAGTGTCTCCCTCAGACCCTTCCATCTGTCCTCAATGTCTGCTAGTTTTTCTTTCTCATTCTTCCCATGACTTTTTCCTCTCAGGGAGAATTCCTCCATTTGGCGTTCCAGCTTTCTCATTTTCTTGTCTGTTGTGACCACTGTGCTGTTCCATTCATGTGTTCAATTGCCACTTTTTCAATTTTTATATCAGCCTATGATTGTTTCCTAAATGAGATGATACCATCCTATGTGTAAGAATACTAAGTAGACATTTAAAATCTCCTGTTCTGTACTTTATGTCTTAGCTATTCCAGTTTGACATGTTGCTGTTCATCTTTTTGTGTGTCTCCGTGTCCCTGTCCCCCCGTCCATGGATGTTATTTTTGCTTACTGGGTCCTGTCTTCCCTGTTAGTAAGGAGGACTGGGACACACGACTAGACAGGCTGAACCAGTGGTTCAGGCTGGCTCCTTGCCATTCCTCCCAGTTATCACCGGTTCCTGGTTACCACCTATCACTTGAAGCTTTCCTCCCTGGCTTACTGTTCATGCTTGCATTCAAGGGCTCTTGCTAATCATTGCTTGGCACCAAGGGGAGAGGATGGTCCTGGGTCACCCAGCTGCTGTACATATGCTGTGCCAACCGGTGACCCTGATATTTTCTCAGGCTGTCTTCTGCTTCCTGTATCCGCTGCCTGCAAGCTCAGAGCATCCACGGTTTACCTGGCACACGCCCTCACATTCTCCCACCCAGCCCTGCTTCTGCAAGCTCTTTTGCTGTGATTTGCTTCTGCTCCTGTTTTAGATTATGGATTCATCTATCAATCTGATCTCACCTGACTTCCATCTTCCAGGGTATATAAAATATTCCAACTTTTTTAAAAGAAGACTTATGTATTTAATTATTTATTTATTTAGAGAGAGAGAGAGCACAAGCAGGAGGGACAGAAGGAGAGGAAGAGAGAGAATCTCAAGCAGACTTTACACACTGAGTGTGGAGCCTGACCTGGAGTTTGATCTCATGACCCTGACATCAGGGCCTGAGATCAGGACCTGAGCTGAAACCAAAAATCAGTCACTTAACCAACTGTGCCACCCAGGCACCCTCCATTTTTTTTTTTTTTTTAAACAAAATTACTCTCTCTCTCTCTCTCTCTCCCTTTGTCTTTTCTCAGACACAGGATTTCAAAGTAGTGGAAAAACCTCTCGTGTTTTTACTCATTGGTTAATTTTTTTTCCACCAAAATCATAATTTCTCTCAGCCATATGACTTCCAGGGTTCTACCACTTACGTGCTATAGTTATAAACTCATGCATTTTAATAAATACATGTCTTATATTATTGTTTATGGTTTGATCAGGTAACATTTCACACCTGAAGCAACATCAAGGCAACAGTCATGAACCAGTGTGAAGTGAACTCCCACAAAAATCCCAACTCTTGCTCTGAATTTGCAGTGTCCCATGGGTGCTTCTGTCAAACTAAGATCTTTATCGAGCTTGTTCTGTGAAAGCTTATCTGGAGTGGGAAGTGTGTTCCGTGGAGAGTGTATTTAACTCTCCAAAGAAGAAAGTATTCTAAACCTTTTAAAAAAACATGTTTTTTCTTTTGTGTTTTTTTTTTTTTGTGTGTGTGTTGTTTTTTAATTTTTGGAACTCTGCTAATAGTGTGTAACTTTGGGGATGAGTGCAGACCCTGGACTACTTCTACAAACCAGCTCCCCTCTTTCCAGTGGACTCACCATCTCTGGATCTTTCTCCCAGTGGTCTGACTCCACCACCCTTGACATATCCTAATGATGCACTTACCGCAGATTCCTAGTAGATGTCAGTAAACTTAGTAGATGATGAAGAAGGCATCGCACCCATCAGAAAATAATCAGCAGAATGGAGTGTGTATGTTTGTGCTCCATACCTTTGCCCTTTTAGAGACAAAAGAGAAACAGTCATCTCTGCTATCATCCCAACCATTGTCATCTCTGAATAGTTTCCTCAGAGTTAAACATCATATGACTTTGGCTTTATCTTGTGTAAACTCAATATGATCCAAATAAAATACCTAGTAAGTTGATGACCTAATACCTAGGTCATCAACTGTGCTGTTCCAGCACCTCTATCTTTTGGAACCAGTAGTGACTGTTCTTGTCTGTTTTCTTTTATTTACTGAGAAAGTTCATCATTATTGAGAAAATATCCCTCTCCCAGCCAGTTCTTTTTCTGTACTTGGAGGTGTGGTGTGCCTTCCTACACGGTGACTCTATAAATTTCTGCTTGATTTTCATAAGCATTATGTTAGTGATCAGGGAAATGTTCCAGAGACCCCTCAAGGCAGGGTAGCATTCAAGTGGGTACTGTTGATTTAGGCAGGGATCGGAACCACCATCACACATGCTCCCACTCCTGACTCCTTGCCTGGGTTGGACATTATTTATCAGTACAATGATAATTTCTATGCGATCCAAGCCAGCATCAGAATTTTATCCAGTACAGTTCTTCAGACCAATAATTTTCAAATTTGAATGAACACCAGGGTAGCCTGGAGGGCTGATGAAAATACACATGGCCCACCCGCAGAGTTTCTGATTCAGCAAGTCTGGGTGGGGTGGGGAGACCAAGGATTTGCGTTTCTAACAAGTTCCCAGGGCAATCCTGAATGGGTGGTCTGGGAAACACACTTGAGCACCATTGTTCTAGGCCACTGTTGTCCACCAGTACGTGTTGGCATGTGAGAACAAGCACTGGCTTCTCCTTATGGGCAGAGTCTCAATTCTCTCTTAAGCACAACATCTCCTTTTCCTGGGGCTTTACCTTGTTCCCTCATTGCTCTCCAGTGCTCTTAGTTTGTATTCTCTGAACATAATTTAATTTGATATTAGCTTAATTAACATAATTCGATACAGAGAACTGCTTGATATGCCAAAATACTAAATACAAAAGGATTTTTGAATTATCCACAAATTACCATTATTGATTCTGTGAAACATGTCCTCCAGTTCTGTGGATATAAGCTTGATAGCCAATTGATACAACATGAAATATCCTTCAAGATTCATTCAGATGCCACTTTTTTTTTTTTTTTTTAGATTTTATTTATTTATTTGAGAGAGAGAGAATGAGAGAGAGAAAACATGAGACGGGGGAGGGTCAGAGGGAGAAGGAGGCTCCCTGCCCAGCAGGGAGCCCCGTGTGGGACTTGATCCTTGGACTTCAGGATCATGACCTGAGCCGAAAGCAGACGCTTAACCGACTGAGCTACCCAGGCGCCCCCAGATGCCACTTCTTGGTCTGTTTATCACAGACACAAGTTCTCTCTCATCTCAAGCCTATAAAAATGTTACCTCCATGAAACATACACTTTTACCTTAACTGGATAAATGACCAAGTTGCTGTATTAAGATATTAGTGCTCTATTAGCTGAATGGCGATTTTATTCGTCTTGTATATCCTACAGTGCCACAGTAGTGGTTTACACGTAGAATGCTTCCTTAAGGAAATCCGCTGGAAGCTTAAAGAAAAGGAATGCCAAAGAATGTAGTAAGAGGGCAAAACATCCTCCCCAAAGGGAAGAGAATTTGGTCACTCACTTTCTCCTCCACTTAGCGAGCGTGGTCGAGTCCCTTCCACGAGATGAGCACTGCCCTGCTTCTCTCCTAGGACCCGATGGTGAAAGCCCCGGAAGAGATTCAGATGATTTTGGAAATTCAGGACCTCTCACAGATTACCTGCTTCAGTGGCCAATCCAACAGAAGCTTGGATTCTGGAGACTGAAGTCCAGAGACTATACGACCTATCAAGGTCACATAGGGACGCGGTGTGTGAGGGAGCACTCAGCATGGCCTGGGTGGCTCTGTGGGGCAAGGAGAGGTTTGGACATTACAGCCTACTTCCCAGCTTGGGACCTCCTATGGCAACTCCCTCAACCTCTCTGAAATTGAGTTTACCCATCAGTAAAATGGGCATGATGTCATGAGGCAATGGAGTCGTTATAAGGCAATGGAGTCGTTAGAATGAACAAAAAGGAAGTAGATGTCACATAGAGCTATACGTAGAGAAAACATTCAGCAAAGGGTAATGAGTGTTATTATAGTTCTTTTTTTTTAAGATTTTATTTATTTGACAGAGAGAGACACAGGGAGAGAAGGAACACAAGCAGGGGGAGTGGGAGAGGGAGAAGCAGGCTTCCCGCCTAGCAGGGAGCCTGATGCAGGGCTCGATCCCAAGACCCTGGGATCATGACCTGAGCTGAAGCCAGATGCTTAATGACTGAGCCAGCCAGGTACCCCATGTGTTGTTATAGTTCTTAATGAATAATAGTAATGAGAATAGCCTATATTCCTGACTCCCAGCGAAGAGCTTGGTCCTCTGTTCCACGTCAACGTCCCCATCAGTGACCTTGGAACTGGGTCCTTCTCAGGTCTCAGTTTGTCGGCACCCCCGTGCCCTCTCTTTATGCTCCAACTACAAACATAGGAGTTTGTTTATATTTTGTTTTCCTGATAGTGAATCATAGTGAATCATGTATTTAATGTTTAAGCCTCAAGCAGAATGGGTCAAATGGACCAAATAATGATTTTCCATTACGACGGGTCGGCCTTTGGAATATCGTTGAGATGTTTTGGGTCCTTGGCTCTGGAGGAACTGCTCTGGGATACTGAAGTCAGTTGCACAGTGTCATTTTTGAATGTTTAGGGAGAAAAACCGTTTTTTGATGAATCATCCTCTGAGGAAAGAGTTTGGTATTTTCTTTAGATTGTTGCATAATCGGTATCGCTTATGTAACTTTCTGTCTAGGATGTGGTTGGCAACTTTTTCTGTACGGGGCCAGAAAGTAAATATTTTAGGATTTATGGGTCATAAGGGCTCAGTGACAGCTACTTACCTCTGCTGGTGTAGTGCCAGAAGAGCCATTATCTTTAGATCCGTTTTAATGATTCATTTCCTTTTTGGTCACAGAACTGCATCACTGAAGAGGAAAGGGAGGAATCATTGACAATATGACTCTTAGGGACTGATAATCCATTGTACTAAACTGAAAGAAGTTATCCAGAGTGCTATATCACATCTGGTGTATTATTTAATGTTTTCTAAAGTGAAAAATATTAGCAGCTTTCCAAAAGGCCAAATAGAAGTAATTCTTGGTTCGGATTAGCATCTAAAGATAATACGCAAACTCATGGTCATGATCACGTTGGACTATACAACTTTATTTACCAAAACGAGCTGTGGGTTGGATTTGACCCATGGGCCAAAGTTTGCCAACCTGCATCTTAGAATATTATGTTCTGATTTTGGAATTTGGCTCTCAGAAACTGCTTTTTAGTGAAGCAGAGTAAAAACTTGATTTAAAATAAAAGAGTTGCCATCTAAATTTGGGGAGCGATCAAGTCTTGAAGCTCACACTTTCAACTGAGGTAGCCAGGAAACGTTTCAGTAATATGACCTCAAATGAAAGAAAAATGTCTGGAGATATTAGGTGGTAAAAGGCCATTTTTTTCTATATTTTTTTATTGGGCAGTAAAGTGGAAAGTCATGGTATCTAGGAAAAGACATTTCTGACATCCCCCAAGAAATAGGCTTACAAGGGGCTTACAAGGCTTGTCACTGAGGATTGAAAACTTTCAGTTGGTTGACCTGTTGGAAAACAAGTGGGGAGAAGGCTCTCAGACCCCAGAGCACCTCTCTCCATTATGATACCATCAGCCAGGCCTGGATGGTAGACTTCATTCATGTAAAGAGTGCTGTGGACATTTTATCGAAATCTCTCATTTCTCCAACTCAAACACAGTGCTGTTTTTTTTTTTAAATAGACTATCAAGGTGGAATTTTGAGATTTTCTGGGATTTTGGGTGAAGTTGGTTCAACTTTACACTTGTGGATTATTCTTTGGGCAGAATTAGGAGGGAGCTCAGACTTGGGAACAATGGGCAGGTTTAGCAGTGGGCATCAGAGGGTCTTTTGTTGTCAACTGTTCTTTCCCTTGTACAAAATATGTGTTGTGTGTGTGGTGGGGGGATGTGTGTATGCCACGTGCACTGAACAAACCAAGCAAAGCCTACAGGTCTTTCCAAAGCACTGACGTTAGTGGGTGGCCAGTAACTCACTGCCTTGGACACGGCTCTACCTGCAGGCATCATCCTGGATATAAGAATAGCGCCTGGGAGGCTGAGAGGGTTTAATGAGGTTGTGCAGTGTGGCCGCATTTAGAATATTGCCCCCTACAGGTCGTTTTCTAGGTCTTCATGAATTTCCTTCCATTCCCTGGCATGCGGTATGTTAGCCTTGCCTGAACTCTTGGTCCAGTAGTGGGGAGCTCGGTCCTTATTAAACAGCCCTATTCTTTCTGCTGAACACATGGGGGTGCTGTAGTGGTGTTTCCAGGAATGAGCCTACTTGAATGCTGCCAATGTCCAGCCATTGCCTTGAGCTCATCTTCTTGAGCAATCTGTAGGAGGGAAAGCCCAGCATCCCCACCTCTCTGCTCTCTCCCAGATACTGCTTGTGGCCTCTGGGTATGTCTTTACCTAAGCCAGGCTCCTGCCTTGTCATCTTTTTTTAAAATTTTTCTTTTCTTTCTTTCTTTCTTTTTTTTTTTTTTGCTCTACTTCCCTTTTCCTCATCCTCACTTCTTCCTTCATACTCCCTATTTCCTTCCCACTTTTTTTTTTTCTCTCTCTCTGGGAGTTTCTGCACATGTAATGTTTTTCACCAAAGAAGACACATACACATACCCATTTGGGGTTCTCGATCTGAAGCTTGTTAACTCCTGGGGGTCTTACCTTTCTAGATTAGTAAAGCACAAGGACGATGGTGTGGCCAATTTTAAGTCCTCCTACTTTATAATTAGGCTGATGCATAGAGTTTAACTTGGACTCTGTTTCCCTTGGACGGAAAGGTGGTCAGGGAGATATTTTGGGGGTCTTAAACCTGGCAGTGCTCCTGCCAACAGCCCTGCTTTCTAGGCCTGGGGTGAGCACCGCTCTGTGACCTGGGAAGGCCTCTTATCCTGGGAAGAATGCTCAGCTCAAATCCTGTTCAAACCTCCAGCATTAATTCCTGGAAAACAAGAGCCCTTGCGTTAAAACCCTGCCTTTCCTTGATGTGAAGACCGAGAAGCCCTCGGAAAAACTCTGTGTTGCTGATGCCCTCTGGTGGCCACTTTGCAGTGTTGCAAAAGGGAAAGGAAAGTCCTTGGAAGGAGTATGTTGTAACATGATCGGGCCACAAAAATCACTTTGGGTGGAGGCCTGAAGGCTGACGGTTGATGGTTCTTTTCGAGGTGGGTTTTAGGTGATGAAAATTCAGGACCCATTCATCTAGCAAACTGCTCTCTCTCTCTTTTTCCAGCACAGGTAGATGGTTGACCTTTGTTTTCGGTGCAGTAACAACTTCATTTGCACATTGCGGGAAGAATATGTTGGATAAGTCATTTTCCTCTTTGGGAAGAATGACTTAGACAAAAGATAGAAGAGGTTCCACCGGTGTGAAAAGCCTGGCATGTGACAGGTGTTTAGTAATTACTGATCTTCTACCCCAAAATTCGAATGTCTGGTTCCTCTGTTTTCTGACCTCCTTTCCTTTTGCAATAGCAAAATAGGCTAATTTTTATCCTTTTAACTTCTTTACGATTATATATTTCTTCTTTAAAAAGAAAAGATACCATTGTATTAGAGCTAGAAAGATACCCATTGTCCTCTTTGCAGCTGTGATTGGGGGACAGATGGGGTGTTTCTAGAACCCTGTTCTTGGTGTTGTGTCCTGAGGAACAGCCATACAGCTTCCTGGTGGGTGTGTTCTGAGTGGTGTTAGCCCGCTCTGTGGAGCCTGGGCCAGACCCCCAGCAGTCTCTTCCACGTATCCCGCTGTGTCTGACAAAAACTACCTTTTGCTTTTGTGCCTTAATGCAGAGTTTTGGTGAATGCAAGTCCTGGACCCTGGGTGCAGACCCCCCTGGGTTTGGGTGCTAACACAGATGCCATCTAGTGAAGGTTGTGAGGATTCTCCTGGTGTGAATGCTCGCAGGGACATGGTGGGGTCTGGGTGGGGTTGGAGGACACAGAGCAGCACACAGTAAACAGTACGTCGTATTATGACTGTGTCCAGTTGTCTTTATTCTTGTCGGCGTTTTATTTTGCATTATCCCTCTGGGAAGGGAACGACTCACGGCATTTCTGCCAGTCTTATAATGATCTTTCTTCCCAGTTTCTTGATCGTTGTTTTGCTGTTTACATATCCTTTGCTTTGTCTCTTTTTGGAATAGATTGTTTCCTTCCCTATCCGGCACTCTGCCCCCAAGGCAGGGGGCAAAGGGTGATGGTGGCGAAGGGTGTTTTCTGAGACCAATTCCCACTTTGTGTTTCTGCAGCAGCAGACATGAAGGAGAAGCTCGTTTTTAGTGATTGGAATAAGGACTCTATTATGGGTTGATGGTTTTATTTTCTCCATCTTAAATTTAATTCAGAAAATAGTGGCCGACCTGGGCAGTCATGGGATGGTGGACAGCATCCTCCTTGGTCACTCACTGGCTTTAACCTGCTGGATCATTTGCTTTTTTTTTTTTTTTTTAAACCACACATATTTTTTTTGCATAGGATCAAAATTCCATTTTGAGAAGAAATGAAAAAATGAATATAGTACATCATTCTTTGTTTAATCAACGTTCCAGTTTCTTTCAACATTTTTATCCTAAGTAATAACGCACCATGCAAACATTGCTGTGCCTAAAATCTGGGCATACAACTTTCATTTTTATTTCTTTACAGATGTGTTGTGTCCATTAATCTGAGCATTTCAAGGTTCTCATTATAGAATTACCAGCTGGCAATATCTCCCTCTGTTGCTCACCCACCAGTAGCATATTACGTGGTCTACTTTCCTCTTCTCATCTACGCTGTGTGTAGATTTTATCTTTGTTAATTGGATAGAGAAAAAGTATTATATTTGTTTCAATTTCTATTAGTAATTTTGGTCCCTCAGATGCGTTTGGTTGTGAGCTATTTGCTTCTCTTTTGTGCAAAACTCGTTCTATCTGTTACTGCCACTCATTCTTTTCTTCCCTAGATATGTTCCAGTATATTTTTCTAATTTCCCATTTGTCTTCTAAATTGTTTATAAAGTTTTGTTGCAAAAACCTTTTCAAGTCTTACAATCCTATTCTAAAGAATTTCTTCCTTTGTGTTTATAAGGGCCGTTTTCTCTTAAAAGGGATACACACCAACGTATATTTATTCTCGTTGCTGGGTTTTTTTTTTTTTTTTGACATTTTCCTTTATCTCTTTGATCTGTCTCAAGTTTATTTTTGATTTTCTGGCTCAGAGTAGGAACTTAGATTTACTTTTTGCCAAATGGCTATTTAATTAGCAAGGACTAAATATTCCTTTCCCTAATGATTGGATTGCCACTTTTTAATTGTGTATTAAAATGCAATACACATTAGGGTCGCTTCTTGGATTTCTCTTTGAACCCTACCGATGTTTTGTTTTGTTTTTGTTCATATGCCAGCACCACACCAGTGTTACTGTATCAAAAGATCACAATCAGTACTCTTTTGCAAAACCTGGGGTTTACTTCGCGTTGGAGTACCTTTTCTGAACACCAGATGGCGTGAGATCACTGGCTTGCTCGTGCGAGCAACAGAAACCCAGCCATCCTGAGGTTGTCATTCAAGAGTCAGCTTGAGACTTTCAGAGAAGCAGACACCCGTCCCGAATCGCAGGGAGTGGTTGGCTTTTCTCCACTTGCTGGGTTGTGCTCGTCTGCCAAGCTCCCTCTGCAAGTAAGTGGAGCTGATTTTTGAAACCCGTTTCTGTTGATCCCTTTCCCACTTTGATACAGAGCATCCTTGGTCGGCCGTGTTTGTCCGTATAGACTTAATGTGCTCCCACAACGGAACACTTTCCTCAGGAGATCTCTGTTGTACTTTGTTTTGGGGTCTGTGCCTCCTGACCAGCTTATTAGAAGGTCTTGGTACTCTCCTGTTTTATAGAGTCGGTTAAGCTCTTCCTTCAGGGGGATCCCATCCCAATTCATAGGAAGTGCCTTGGACCGAGACCAGCATGTTTCCTGTATCTGCTGCACATAACAAACGGCCTTACATCCAACCGAAGATCACTGACTTGAACTTAATGGAGCGTGTCTTCCATTTGATGGAAGGGGGCTTCTCCAAACTGAGTGTTTATTTTTTTTTAAAAGATTTTATTTATGTATTTGACAGATCACAAGTAGGCAGACAGAGAGGGGAGGGAAGCAGGCTCCCTGCTGAGCAGAGAGCCCGATGCAGGGCTCGATCCCAGGGTCCTGAGATCATGACCTGAGCCAAAGGCAGAGGCTTAACCCACTGAGCCCTCCAGGCGCCCCCAGAGTGAATGGTTTTATCTGTTGCTCATTTCTGTGTCAATACAACACGGTCCCCATTGCACGCTGTGTTTTCAGGAGTTCTGTTTCCTTACTCCATTTCATCGTGAGGTTGATCTGGTGTGTTCTGCTGCAGGGTGGGTAGGCGTTTTATACAGAGAATTAAGTTCAGAGGGGGCATCTGCATATCTCTGTACGTCCTGTCATTTTCGTGTGGCGGAGTTGAGATCTTTGTCCTATCATGCCATCACACCTCTACGAGGCACACACAGCACGCTGAAGTCGAGGCAGAGAACACAGCATGCGACGGTGAAGGTGATTATTCCAGAGGCCATCCCCGTGCAACGAGTTACCACAAAGCTTAGCAACCCCAGACCACCCCACGCTCGTGAATTCCGGGGATGGGAATTTCCACAAGGCCCGCTGTGAATGGCTTCTCTTTGCCACATGCCGTCTGCCCTCTCCGCTGGGAAGACTTGACGGTTGAGAATGTCTCACCTGTTGGGAGTGATCATTTGGGGACTTGAAGCCCTGTTTGTGCCAATGTTGGGAACCTGCTGGAAGACTAGGTCAGTTCCACAGGAGGCTGCTCTGTGAAACACCGTGGCTCAGAGTTGTCATGCCTCTTAGGGGCAGCCAAGTGTAGGGCACAAAGCAGGAGCTGGGTCCCCCCAGGTGGCCCAGCTTTGGAAAGAAAACCGTGTGACTTTCTCCACGCTGCATTGGCTGGAGCTCCCGATTCAGAGGGAGGGGACAGGTGAGGCTTTAAAATTGCTGTAGTTATGAAGACTTTACACGGATGTGGATCTAAGTCTGAGGCTTGGCTCTGGGAACTCACTAACTTTCCTCGTCTTTCAAACAACAATATAAATAATGCTATCCCTTCCAGCTTTGGGAGGATTAAATGAGAGCATGCCCGCCGTTAATGTCATCGCAAAGCTCCCATCCTTTGTCTCTTCTCCGTGGAGGCTGCTCTTTCGTTACATTTAAACTTACACTCCTAAACAACAGCCTGGGCTGAGGACATTTTTAGGATTTGTATGAACAGGAGGGAGAAAGTTAGGGTATGAATAATGGTGTGTGCTTTGGTAGTGTGGATTTCTGGAGCTCCCGGTGGTGACTGATGTACAATCTGGTAGCTTGTGCCCTCTGCAGGGATACTGGTCATGTGTTTTCATGGGTCATGTGGCTCACTCTTGTCTTCTTTTTTGCCTTCACCTACTTTTTTTTTTTTTTTTAAAGATTTATTTATTTATTTATTTATTTGTCAGAGAGAGAGAGAGAGAGAGAGAGGAGCGAGAGTGAGCACAAGCAGACAGAGTGGCAGGCAGAGGGAGAAGCAGGCTCCCTGCCGAGCAAGGAGCCCGATGTGGGACTCGATCCCAGGACACTGGGATCATGACCTGAGCCGAAGGCAGCTGCTTAACCAACTGAGCCACCCAGGCGTCCCGCCTTCACCTACTTTAAACTCTCTTCACATGGCTGCGTCCTGGTCACTGCCTCCCCTCTCCTCTCCCACTGTTGTTAGGTCTTTTTCTAACTTGATCTGGGTCCTTCCTAGTTTGACTTAACAGGGACAATCATAACGGATGGAGGAAGCAGAGGTTCACACCCCTGCGCGCTTTAGACCAACAACACGGCTGTAAACATCGCTCAGTGGCCACTTCTCCAAAAGCCAATTTGTCCACTAATCTGTTCACCAAACGGCCCAGTTACCAATTTACTGAAATTGTCAGTATACTGATAATGTTTTCCTTTAATCCGTATTTATAAAATGGTATGTATAAAGTTATGAGATGAGAACTTTTAAACACAGCTGAAGGTTGCTGGGTCGTGTTTGTTAATTCGCTTATGAAGAGAGAATGAAAACGGGATTTTAAATATTTGATTTGTATCAGTCCAAAAATAAAATAAAAGATAAAATAAAATATAGGGGGAGTGACTGGACATGCCATAGCCTAGGCTGAAGAGCCCAGAAAGGGGATGAATGACAGGACAGAAAAGGAGAAGATGTTAGGGGGAGGATGGATAGGGAGCAAAGCCTGGGTGTGGGGTAGGTGGACCTGAAGAACGTTTAGGGAGGCCGTGGTGCTAGGGGGAGTCTGACGGTCCCAGGACTTTACTTCCAGCAGCTCTATTAGGTCCCACTCACTTACTCCATATAAACTTATAAACAGTCAAAAACAAGCAAGTTTTGGTCGAGCTTCATAAATAGTTAAACAAGTTTTGGTAAAAACTGGTTAAGTTCGGATCATTGATCCCACTGTAAGTTGGTCATTGGAAATTGTTTCCGATACTAGATTTTGGTAAATGGCTTTACCACCACGTTGCAGGGTCTCACGCGGCATGGGCAGGTTTTGAGCAAAGTGCCGTTGAGGCATTACACATGGCAGGCTCCCTTAGAGGAGAGGAGTCCGTCACATTCTGGAGAAAACTTCAGGAATAGTTCAACTAAGATGTGCTAAGTGGCAGAACACATACAGCAAAACACTAAAATGGTCGGGTAGGAAACTGTTCTTTTGTGCTTGGGAACAAGAGAACAGCTCCATTTTGGAGCATGCCACCTCCATTTTGCAGGATGATGGGCGAGGGTGATTCTGAGAATAAGCACGTTCCCTTTATTTCATTGTAGTGGGTACAGTGGGGCTTGGAATTCGACTAGACTTGACCGTACCTGCTCTCTTAAGTAATACAGAGTTTACCGTACGGAGGAAAAGGTTGTTCCTTCTTTCCCCTGTGGTTAAGGAGGAATGCCCTCTGAATTCCCCTAAACTCCCACTGTGGTTTCTGAAGGTCAGAACTTGACGTGCAAATCTGAGCGTCACTGCTAGGGGGCAGCAGCAGCTGCTCAAAAATCCTCACTGGCTGTTTTTCTGGGAATCCGTTCTGGCCTCAAAGAAAGTCAGAACTTAAGGGTCCCCTATAAAAACGGCCCAGCCTCAGTTCTTTTTCTGCCGAGAAGAGAAATTCTAAGTGTGTGTAATATTGGAAGGATTCTAAATACGTGCTTATGAATAGTTTGATTAGTCACTTACTACTCTTAAGCCGGAGGACAAGAAAAACATCAAATTTATACTTTTCGTGTTTCCAAATGCTGTTTATACAGGATGAGTTCATTGATGTGTATCTCAATTTCCCTAAAGACCTGGCAAATAATCGTTGTCTTGTGTCCGCTCTTAAGATTGCCTAACCAAAGTTATCAGATATTAAAATAATGGGAACTTAAGGTAAACATGTGGAGATAATTTCTTTTCACAAACAAATAACTTCTCTGAGAAGTGCATTTAATTAGGAAACTTTTCTAGCCTGACTACCTTTCTTTTGAAGATACTGTATGGTTGACGTGTTTTTGCTTGGCCAGTGAGCTTTGCTGATAGCAAATAAAGAGGTTCTTGTCTACAAATATTATGTTTGCATGGATTTTTATTTTGAATGAGGAATGCTAGTTTTTAAAAAGCATATTTTATTTACATGCCCAAATATACACATAAATGACCATTGAGCTGATTTGTAGAAATATATTTATGGGCACAAAGGAGACTGATATGTTATTGACTGAAGAAAGCAAGTAAAAATATAATATGAAGGCTTGTTCCTTTTTTTAAAGATTTTATTTATCAGAGGGGGAGAGAGAGAGAGAGAGAGGGGGCACTCGGTGGGGAGGGGCAGAGGGAGAGGAAGAGAGAGAACCTCAAGCAGACTCCCTGCTGAGTGCAGAGCCCAACATGGGGCTTGATCTCACCACCCCGAGATCATCATCTGAGCTGAAACCAGGAGTGAGAACCTCAACTGACTGAGCTACCCAGGCGCCCCCAAGGCTGGTTCCTTTTTTTCCCCAAAGATTTTATTTATTTATTTATTTGTCAGAGAGAGGGAGAGAGAGAGAGTGAGCAAACACAAGCAGGGGGAGTGGCAGGCAGAGGCAGAGAGAGAAGCAGTCTCCATGCCGAGCAAGGAGCCCGATGTGGGACTGGATCCTAGGACCCTGGGATCATGACCTGAGCTGAAGGCAGCAGCTTAACCGACTGAGCCACCCAGGCGTCCCTCCTTTTTTGTGAAGTGTCTGAGTGTGTGTGTAAAGTCTGGGTGCATATCACTGTATTACTAGACTGTAGTAATTTTCTTTCTTTTTAGTGCATTTTGAATTTCTGCTTCTCGACCATGGCCATGAGTTACAGTATGAAAAAGCAAAGAGAAGTTTGTAATTATAGCTTCTTTGCAGACTTATTTTATTGGCATATTAGATTGATTCTTGAACCAGTCAGTATGATATGGTCTGTTCTACTTATCACTTCTGTTGCTTCTGACCCTTTTTTCCCCTCTATAACTCTCTCAGTGTGGTAGTAGATAAAAAGAATGCCAAGAGAACAAATATGGTTCTTGATGACACTCTCCTTGAGTTGTCCTGTGTTCTCATTGAGATGTCATTTTCTCCAGATTATATATGAATGTGATCTGAAATGCTCAATGAATAACATTAGGATGGTAGATAGAGAGGTAGTCAGTACCCATGAATGCTTAGTACTGTTTAGTTCTTAATACAATCCTTTGTTTCTGGGAAAGCTCAGATTGTTTCAGGGAAATGTCCTCAAATCAATGGAATCTTGTAAGAAGTCTGTATGAAATTTTCTATTCAATTTCAGCAAAAAAAAAAAAAAAAGGTAATAGAAATTTCACAGCATTAGAGAGGGCTATAGAAGGGACATTACAGAGACAAATTGGTACTTGTTATCTTGGATATAGCTAAAATAAACAAATGTTTCGTTAACACTGCATATGTTGTTCTGTACTCATCCCTTTTTAAATTAATTGAGTAATAATATGAAAAATAGTAGCAATTGCTATGGGATTTTCTCAGCAAATGGCTAGAGTCTATGATTGAAGTATATTGGTTCTTTCAGCTCTTGAGATGATCCTAAAAGCTTTGTATATATTTTTTAAGATTTTATTTATTTATTTGAGAGAGAGCCCAAGCAGAGGGAAGGGGCAGAGGCAGAAGCAGACTCCCCACTAAGCAGGTATCCCGATGTGGGAATCCATCCCAGGACCCTGGGAACATGACCTGAGCCAAAGGCAGATGCTTAACCGACTTAGCCACTCAGACACCCAGGTTGATATATTTTTTAGAAACAGGTGAAGATAGTAAGACATAAGGAAACAGTTGAATTGCCCAAGGAAGGAAGTGGGATTTTACTAAAAGAAAGTTATGGACAGTAAAATATAGGATTTTCATCCCCATGCCGTCTTATTTCAAATGTCATGCTTTCATGGATCACGTATTTCTAATACCTGTACCATGCACATTGGACAAGTTTGGGGCATCTATCTTACTTTCTAGAGCTTTGATTTGGAGGAATCCCATATTAAGTTCATAGAGGCTCCTAGTAAAATGATTTTTATGTAGAAATAATTTTCTGAAATACAAGGTAGAAAAGTTTTGAGCTGTTGGTATTATTTTCTGAACGTCGTTCTTAGCAGACGTCAGTATTCCAAGGAAGGAAGTGGTAAACAGCTTCTCTGGTGGTTTTGTTGACCGTGGAGCATCGCTCCAGGTGAGGTTCTGAGGGGCACGGTCGGTGAAGCCCCAGATTGCCTCCTCTTGTGGTCTGGGTCTTCTCGCTTGGCCTCCCAGCGCCCTGGGGTGGCCTTATCTCAACCAGCAGCTTTTCTTGCTTTTGTCCGCTTCTTCTGCCTCCTACATTATAAGCGGCTGCCAGATTTATATTTCTAAAGCTAGGCTCTGATCATTTTTACTCTCCTGTTCATACCTAAACCTGACTTTCCGTCCCTCCTTACGCTGAAATAATTCCAGATGGACGAAGGATTCATGTATAAAAACTGAAAAACTACAAGATTAGTGGAAGGAAACATAGCTGAGCTAATTTAAAATCCTATAGTGAGAAAATTTCTTCCGAGCAGAATGTCAAACGACAAAGCCATAAATAAAACTTTGGTAAATTTAACTAAATAAAAGTGGAAAAAAAAAAAAAAACCTTACTGCAAGAAATAGCTTAAGCATAAACAAATTATGACAAGATTTATAGCCAATGGCTGATTTCTATAATTAAAGACTCATTCAAATCCATGAGATCTTAGAAAAATGGACAAATGATATGAATGCGAACTTCCCTGATAAAGAAATAGAAACGTAGGTCACTAAAATATGAAAAGATCCTAAGCTTTGGTCAACATGTCAAAATCAGAGAAAAATAGAGATATCATTTTTTCCACCTGCTGTTCTTTTAAAACCAAGGCATATAACATCCAATTTTGGGAAACATGCAAAGAAACAAGTACAAAACATATACTCTTGGTGGGTATGTGAATTTGACAAACTTTGGAAGAACAATGTGACAATGTCTATCCAAACCAGGAAAGGTTTGGCTGTTCATGTGCACTGCAGTTCCAAAGTTAAAAATTCCCTCTGAATATACTCATGCACTCCAAGAGAGTCATACAAGAATACTTATTATAGTATTGTTTGCACTAGTAAAAAAGAAAAAAATTGGAAGTGGTATGAATACCCATTATTTGGTGGCTGGTTACATAAGTAATGATAATTTATGGAGTGGGCTAAAAAAAAAAAAAATCCTTGGTGAACCTGTATTTTTGTTTTGTTTTGTTTTATTTTGCTTTGTAAAAGCATGAAGTCCAAGGCATGTAAGTTGATTACATTCGAGTTCGAATCAATTCTTATATTTTTTTCCTTTGGTGAACCTACAAAACCAGACCATTAGGAGAATGAGAATGAGGAAAGTCTGAGAGAGTAGAGACTCTCTTTTTCATTTCATACCTTCCTGAGTCCGGTGCATGTCTAATATGTGTGTGAAGAAATTAAAAAAAAAAAAAAAAAGGGAGACAGTCAAAAAGAAAAAGAACAGAAAACACAAAACCATCCTGTATTTCTTACAGAACGGAACTAAACTCCTTATTTTGTTATTTTAAAGCACTTTGGGCTCTGACTCAAACCTGCCTTTCAACTTCATTTCTTGTTATATTTTTTCCCACTGATTTCCCAGATCAGTTGAAATGCTGGCTTGGCACCACACAGATCTTGTTCTGCTCTCCTCTCTGCTCCCCCAGCTTCGATGCCCGTGGCCCCTGCTAAAGTGACCTCAGGGTTCAAGCCCACCCGTATCTCAACCAACAACTTTTGTCTCAGCCTCCATGGGCTGAGACCCCACCCCTACCCCCCCGGAACTCATCTCTCCCACCTGTGAGCTAGCATCACCCCCGAGTTCAGTTCTGTTTTGACACTCATCCCTTGGGCCTTGTGTTATATTTACGGTGTGCCTGCCTCCTGCCAGGGGCAGGAGCCTGGACTGAAGCAGGCCCCCGGGACTGCCGGACCTTGGCGCCCCTCCCCATCGTGCCTAGCACCGAGCCAGGCTCTGAAGTCAGCCGTTCACGTCTGTGGCACGTGAGCCCTGTCTGCAGGCTTGACAGAGCGTTGTGTCATTGAGCAGGAGCAGAGACAAGGACAGCCACGTGTTGTGGTCATGAGTATAAATTGATGCAGCATTTTTGGAGGACCAGGGGATGGTCGTTAGTCTGTGTGTTGGCAAGCATCGAACCCCCGGGTGTTCGGAGGGCAGCAGGAAACGCAGGCCCGGGCTGCTTAACACCTAGCTCTTCTCAATCTGAGGTTGTGTGGGACCCCCGTCGGGTCCACATGGCAGAACTGGGGGGCCTTACCAGGACGCAGGCGCCCGTCTGGCCTCCTGGCTTTTTCTTCTCTTCCCAGAGTGCCACGCTCCCTCGCTCCCTCTTTCTTCCAGAGAACCTCATTGTTTATGAAGCTCCCAGTGAAAAAGGTTAAAGTCCAGCCATTCAGGTGTCATCTCATCATGTGCATAATCGGGGAGTTGCATTCCTGAGCCGCGGACCCCTTTTCAGAACCTGCCTAGTTGAGATGTCACTTTCCTGACAGTGAGGCACTTAGGCTCCCGGAGAAAATCACAGTGTGCTCCCCCCTTTCTCAAATTTTCCCTAACAATTAACGCCACACTAACTCGACACCCTCTTTCCTTGTTTGGCTTTGTAAACCCTGGTCCCTTTTTCTATTAATTCCAGACATTAATATTTTCTTTCACGCAACTGACGCCATTCACCCGTGAAACCGTTTGAACATTATGTAGCTGTCAAGACGCCTGGGGATTACCCAGGATGCTTTGCCTGTGAGAAAGTGACACCACCGAGGCCTGGTTTTGAGATGTTTATTTTGAGAGTACGCTGACAAGCATGAAGGCCCGATCCCAGAGTGGCAATTTCATTTAATTAAAGGCCTCTTTTTATTATAGTTTTCCCCTGCTTTATTTATATATATATATATATATATATATATATATATATATATATATATCCGAATGATGGTTAAAGTCTGACTTGCCAGAGGTGTTCTCATGTACTATAAAAGGGGGGGGGGGTGCTCACTCACTAGTGACTACTGCACTGGATGGCTGTGAATGCATTCCTTTTCACTGTCCTGCTCAGAGCTGCCAGCAAACACTGGGCGTATGCGTGTGTGTCCCTGTGTGTCCAAGTCTTTAAAATAAAGACTGCCCGGGGGCTTTGGTCCCCGTGTTGCCAAACTTAAAATGCAAGAGTCGAATACGTATGCTTGTACTTGTAGGGTTTCATTTCTTCGTCTTAGAGCTGGAAGGCTTGCCTTACCGGAAGGCTACCATCCAGATTATACCTTGGGTCGCCCATGAAGGCTTCTAAACAATGTGTTTGATCTTGCTTTCTAGGGAAATCCCTTTCTGTTAAAATAGTTGGGGAAGGGATCGCATTTGCCTTCAGTCATTTTTAATATGGCAGCTAAATAGAAACCAAAAAAAAAAAAAAAAGACCAACCCCACCCCCCCAAAAAAACCCCCAAAAACAAAAAAACAGAGCTAACAAAATAAGAGCTTAAGGTAATGAAGGAGGGGTATTAATGACTTGGTAAAGGTTTGCAGCCGAGCAGCCTAATTAATTTTTGAGATAATATCTTTCGCTGTTTTGGCTTGACTTTATAGCAGAAATTCGCGTCCATAAATGTATGGGACCTGTGCTGGGCACCGTCTGCAGCGCCTGGGGTGTATGTCAGAGAATATATGTTGGTCTTTGTGTACTTTTTCATGATTGTTTCACAAGTGTGTCCCAAATATGGTGACATACTTAGAGCCACGCACGGACATGCACAACAGAGAATTCACAGCGTGTGTTCACAGCCTCCCCCCCTCCCCCAAACTGATCTGGAAGTAAGGAGGAGGGTTCGTCATCAACCCTTCTTTCTGCTTGGGATATCGTAGCTGGAGGGACATGACTCATACTTCTTGGCGTCTGTTTCAAAGCTCCCCGGGGAGGAGCCGGGTGGGCCAGGGGTGTCGGCCCTGAGGCCAGCTGAGGGCCTGGCTGGGGTGGCGTTCAGCTGGCCAGGGGCGAGACAATGTTCACCGGCTTTACTGCAGGTGCAGGAGGCTGTGAAGAATGACAACTTTGTCATTTTAATCTCTCTGCCCCTCTCCGGTTCCAGTCCTCGTCCCGTGGCCCCATCTTTTGAGCCAGTGTGTCCCAGAGATTGATTGATTTATTATGATTATATCCGAAAATACAGAGTTCTGTTGAGTCAGCCGTCTGGCCAAGTGTTTGAAAATGGTTTCTTTCCCTTTTCACGGACTTGCTGCCCCTTCTTGGCGGGGGTGGGCTTCTCCCCAGGACTCCTGACACCGTCGGCTGGTGCTGGTGAATTTTGTTTCTGGAATTTTTGTGGGTGGTGTAGTGATGAAGTACTCAGAAGGAAACCAAACAGAAAAAGCTCAAGGAGCCCATTTGTATTCTACTACGAAAGGCAAAGAAGAATCAGTCATTTACCCCAAATTGTTTCATTTTTCTCTCCTCTCCACCTCTGGGGCTTTCAATCCCTGCACAGGGAGACATTTGTCCTAGGTGCGTTCCATGAAGTGCTTAGAGCCAAGGGGAGTGTGGAAAGAATCTTTACTTAATGGAGATCCTGGGCTTTAACGTGTATTTTTAAAACCCGTCTTGCTCTCTTTTTTTCTTTTAAAGGCACAAGTGATCCCTATGTGAAATTTAAGCTGAACGGGAAGACGCTGTACAAAAGTAAAGTCATATATAAGAACTTGAACCCGGTTTGGGATGAGATAGTTGTACTTCCCATTCAAAGCCTTGATCAAAAGCTCCGCGTGAAGGTAATCACAGATGGCTTTCGAATCTGCTCTTCGGTTAAACACATTGATTTCTCAGCAATTTTTGCCCCCTTAAAAAGACCACGACTCCCAATTCTTTTATTATTATTAAGCTCTGGGTGAAAAATATTAGTGTGGAAGGAATTATTTATACCCTTCACTGAAACTGTATGTTTTTCTCAGATCAGTGGTATATACTCCGCAGAAAATCAGAGTGGAAATAATATCTCCATTGATTGTATTTAAAGTTATTGCACGTGGAAGAATTATTACAGCTGGGGTAGTGGCGACAAGTAGGAAAGCCTTTCTCATTAGGAATAACTTTATACTTAATAGAGCTTTAAGCTACCGGTTGTAAGCATCAATTGCTCTAACATCTGGGTTAAAACTGCATGAGTTGAGTGCAGTATAGGATTGCTACAGAATCTTTAGCAAATTTCTATTTAATTGGCAGATCTGCTCACCGTGGAAAATACTAAATTTTAATGAGACACCATTTAAACTACAGAGAGCAGTCCATTGTGCATAATATTTTAATGCACATGAATCCTGCCTTAAGAGTATTTTCTATTGTTGTTTTGGCCGTGGTAGGCAAAAATGGGCAAGTTTGAATAATCTTCGTTCTCACCATCGGCTTGGCCTAATGCCTCAACTGTATGGTGCAAATTATTTTTTAGATCTAGAAGACCAAATTCAAAATCCCCAGCCTGTCGCATTTATTAATAGTTCAATAAATTCGGTTGGTTTACCTTATTAATGTGTGTTACTGACCTCTTCCCTCTTTGTAGGTATATGACCGAGATTTAACTACATCTGATTTCATGGGTTCTGCCTTTGTCGTTCTCAGAGATCTTGAGCTTAACAGGTATTGTATTTTTACCTTCTAATTGTGATTTTTGAATTTTAGAGGGAACTCAAGATAACGTTGAATGTAATGTGTTTAGATTTAAATGAAAAAAAAAATCTATATAAATGAAAGCGTGCTTTGAAATGTGAATTTTTCTTTGATTTTAGCTTTTATCTCCTGAGTGTATGAGTCAGACACTTAGTCGTCCACAGCGTGTTCCAAAATGTGTATGGGATTTTGAACTGTTAATATGCAGGTTCATTAACCTACGTAACCTAAAAATAAGACAAGTATTTAAATTTTATTTGGGCAGTAAGCGAAAAGAATCCATTAACCAACTGTTGAATTAGGCAATGCCGTACAGCTCCCCTACTCTGAAGATGGTTGGGTTATTTTTTACTGAATGTGGTGCTTTTTAAAACTGGTGTCACACTCTTACTCCAAGGTAGGAGACTTTTTCTGTAAGCTCTCGATGCATCGTGAGATTATATAGTAACTGCCCGTAAGTGCTAACGTTATTCATTGCTTTTTGCCTTTAGAACGACTGAACATATTTTAAAATTGGAAGATCCAAACAGTTTAGAAGAGGACATGGGGGTGATTGTGTTAAATTTGAGCCTAGTGGTAAAACAGGGTGATTTCAAGAGACATGTAAGTGTGACCCTTTTATTCTTTTCAAAATTCTTCACTGCGACTGTCCTTTGATAACTGGGTTACTGGATGGCTGGCATTTTTTGTGATTTTTCTTGGAGGGAAACAAATTAATTGTATTAAGATGTAAAGTACTATCTATGGTTCTACACACACTTTATTTTGGAATTCTGGAAAGAAAATCCTTTAAGGAATGATCTCTACTTTCGCTAAGGATGTGGATGTTGCAATTATTAAAATGCATATGCTTTTCCTAAGTGGTAAGATTTCCATTAACTATTTTCTTAGGTACTGGAGGACTTAGACATTATTCAGTTATGCAAAGCAGTTCCCGGGATTTAATTATTACACTGTAAATTATTAAGGTGATCAAATACGTATTTGTAGCATTCCAGTTTATTTTGTTTTCTTTCAGCTATCACATTTTCTGTTGAGAGTACTTTCGGGAAGACATAAATTTTAATATCCTCTGATCTATTATCACATGGATGTTTCTAGTTAATGCACGGCCTATTGAAGATCTCTCTAACACCAACAAAGCATTGGATTTTATGACGATTTGACTGGGAGTGTGTTCTTATGAGCAGATCTGTGACTACAAATCATAACCTAGTTTTATATGCAGGGGTCAGGCCTTAGAATTCCAACAATTAAAATAAGAACAAAAAGCATCTTTGATCAGAACTTATTTGAAAGGTGTTTCTAAAGCCAAGTAAAATATCTACTTGGAAAAGGACTAGAATGTGTTCAAATTTAAGCATGTTTAGACTCTGGTATGAAAATCTGAAATTAGGCCTCCAGTACTACTTCTTGAATTCAGTCAATGGGATCATATGAGGAGAATATTCTTCATTTTGACATCACCTTTGCTTTTAGTTGTAATTTATTTTCATGGTGAAAATCAGGACTGACTTACTAGTAAACTCACAGAAGATAGAGAGGGGTAGAAAGCTGAACAGTGATTTTTTTTTTAGTTGCCAGAAAGTCAACTCAGTTGTTGCTATTTTTAATTTGAATTCTTTACTTATGAGCGTTTAGTTGACAGTAACTGGGGGAAAAAGAAAAACCCTTCCATTTATTTATTTTTTAGAGAAACAGTCCTTTGGAAACTGGAAACCTCAATAAAGCTGATATCATGGTATTAAAGTATCTTAAATTGATGTTGAACATACACTTTTTTTTTTTTCCCCTATCCAACATAGCGAAGGAGGGTTTTCTTTCGCTTCTCTCAGCCTGGACAGTATTGCTATTAGATTCGGTGTCAGTGTGTGTGGTCAGTGACTGGTTCCTTGAGCTGGACGCCACGCTAAAATAACAGGCCGTGTAAATAAGTACCATTGGCCCCATCATCGAGCAATTGCTACCTGATACGTGCTGAAAATTTTCTTACATATGCAAGTGGGGTTCGGGAAGTTGGATAATTTTTCATAGAAGCAGTTGCCTAGGTATTCCTGTTGTGAATGTTTCTGTAGCAGACTGGATTATGTCTAGGGCCCTTAACATATATTTAGATATTGCCAAAATTTGAAATTTTTTTTTTCAAAGATTTTTATTTATTTATTTGACAGACAGAGATCACAAGTAGGCAGAGAGGCAGGCAGAGAGAGAGGAAGGGAAGCAGGCTTCCCACTGAGCAGAGAGCCCGATGTGGGGCTCGATCCCAGGACCTTGGGACCATGACCCAAGCTGAAGGCAGAAGCTTTAACCCACTGAGCCACCCAGGTGCCCCCCAAATTTGGAATTTTAAAGTAACGCCATTTTAGTTCAGATGCAGTTCAAATTGCAGAGGTGTTAATACGAGGTGCTGCCTGGATGTGCTTTTGTCAAACATCTCAAAGAAAAACTTCAGAGTCCTGAAAGGAGCCGCACTTTTCATGTTACTGAGTTTAGCCCTTTTTTTCCTTGACTCCCTGCCCCCCTCCCCCACTTCTTTTCAAGAGTTTGCCAGACTGTGTATCTGCTCACTCCTGCGTTTTCTCATTTTCTTTGTTCTTTGCTTGTCTGGTAGAGGTCTAGGGTACACTATATTTCTTGTGTATATATTTTATGGGGCATTATAATACAGAAAACCCTGCCTGCTCTGATTTGTTCTGATCAGTAGTTTTATTCTTCTGTTCATGTACTTGGTCAAAGTATCCCCAAGCAAGGAATCCTCTATCCAGGTCCGTATGTGGTTTTTCAGCTTAATGCTATGCCTATGGGGGCCTTGGGAGAGAGCAGGTATCAGAAAACCTTTGTTCTTTGCACTATCTGAATATTTAAAGACATCCTTGTGTGGGGTTTTTAAACAGCAATAACTAACACTCAAGACTGGAAAGACGAGATCATTCGATCAGGAATCCACTTGTCTGTAAATTCCCACCGTGGGAGTCTTTGTCACTTGAGAACCAGACTGACAGAAATCTGAACACGAGCAGAATGTCGGTGAACTCACCCTCATGTCCAGGGCTTTAAGTGTGCATGGACGTGGTAGAGGCAGAAGGCAGGTGCCGGGTGGAAGGCTGAGAAACCCACCATCTGTTTCTTTTCCTTGGGTTGTGGTTGGCATTGCGGGCTCTGTCCTCAGACGGCCTGGATCTGAATCCCAGCTCCGCTACTTTCATGCTTTGAGAAGTTAAGTGATCAGGTCACATACACAGAATTACTTAACCTCTCTCAACGACAGTTTCCTCGCGTGTGAAATGGAGATTAAAAAAAAAAAAAGTATTTTACGGGATTATGAAGATGGAGATGATCAAATACAGTGTTTGGCATGGGGTAGACTGCCAATATATGGTAGCTCTTAGTAGTGTAATAAGCAGACGGGCATTTCATTTCCATTAATTTTTTTTTATGATTGTTAAAAAAAATCAAATGCATTCTATGTCAGAGAGCACTAGCTAGACGTGTGTACCTCTAGGATGGTAATTAATTTTGGTGGTTGTTTGGGTGAAACTGTTTGTCAGTATGATGTTAGGAAAATAGAAAAAGAACTGACTTTAATACCCAGATTGTAATCTATAGCTCTGCAGCTGTTGTGGCGGGGGAGTGTTTTTTGTTTTTTGGTTTTTTTTTTAATTGTTATTTTATTTATTTATTTATTTATTTATTTTCAGTGGGAGGTGTTTTTAATTAAGAATATGTTCAGGTCATTTTTCTACCAGTGTTTGTGGTTGCTGGTCACTGGAATGTAAGTGAATTTCCCCCAAAGACTATGTATTTTCTGGTTTCTAATTGATTGGGAAGACGTATTGGCAAAGTGGGTAAGGTCATTTGCCTAAAGGTATTTTTTCCTTTAAGCATAATAGGAAATGTGGTCTGCTCGATTAGATTCATAATTGCGCAGTAATCTCCCAAATTTATCCAAGTTTTAACATCCAGTTAGCTGGTTAACCAGCCAGAGGAGAGCTTCGCAGTCCTGGATGGTGACAGGGATAATGAGAGGATTTTGCTAGGAAAGAATTTTAATTGTAGACGAAATTCAGCAGCCTTAGCATGACAAATGAGAGATCAAAAGAGAACAGTGGTGAAGTTACTTGCTGTTCAGAAAATTTGTTCTACCCTTCCTTGGTGCTCTATTAGCCTATTTTTCTTAATTGTGCAGGAACAGCTCAGATTTATTTTTCCCTATTATTTTGAATATTGAGATTTGATCATGGGGGTAAGTGGAATGATTTTTTTTTTTTAAGTTTCTAAAAGTATGGAAACCTAAACATGCACAAACATTGTCCATGAACTTCTTAAATATTTTTAGAATACTATCTGAATTTTTTAAGTAGGAGAAATCTTCCTTTGCAGATTTGCTTTTAGACATGAAATGAGAGATCTTTAAGGCAATTCAAAGCATTTTAAAGATGAAGAGTCTTCTCATACTGAGACTGAGCAGTATTCATTATGTCCTATCTTCTGATTATTGAATACTAGGAGAAAACGATGTCACACAACAGCAGAAATGGGATTTTTTTCTGTTTCTGTTTTTTTGCTCAAACGTGTTTTCTCTTTAACCTCAGAACTCAGGTATATGTTGCTTGACTAGAGTGTGCACCATCTAACTAATGAATTTTGTTATTAACGATTCTATTTCTTTCTTTCCTTTTGCCATTTTCCACCATTCAATGGACTCAATCCCTAGCGTTGGTCAAGTCGGAAGCGGTTGAGTGCCAGCAAGGTAAATATACTTGTTTTTTTTTTCTTTACGTCATTTGGGGAAATTTCATCTTTGTGGCAATACACGTGACTGGTATTGCCCAATCTTTATACATAGTAACAGCATTCTCTTCTCATTGTTGCTACTAATAAGAGGGAAACAACCTCCCTTTTAAATTTCATTTAAAAAGGGCATAACCAGATGTTTGAACTTATACATGTGTTAGTGGTGACATTTTTTATGTACCAGCCATGTTAGAATGTTACACTTCATTAAGCCTGGATTATTTGGAATATAGTGCTGTTTGAATTAGTCCTTTAGGAAGTTATATACCACTAGATGGAAACTAGCTTTGGTATTGTAGGGGCAATGAAAAGATTGATCGAGAGGACTGTGTGGTGTATTTTATAAATCTCTCTTGTATTAGTCCTATTTTTCTGTTTATTACCTTCTTTGCTGAAAGTTTCTTGAAAGCTTTCTTCATGAAGTACTGGTAATTTTTTTTTTTTTTTTTTACATTGCTGGTATCTTTTTAAGCAATCATAAACTGTTGTCCAATTTGTAAAAGCTCTCTGTGTACAAGGTAAGAAAACATTGTTAATCTATCTGGTTATTGAATCAGTAAGTCCTAGTGACTACATGTCAACAGTGATGTGAACATAAACAAAACCAAAAAAGTATTTGTAACTTTAATGTTGCTACTCTGCTACTTTTTAAAGAGATGTGGAGGTGACTGTGATGTGTGTGTGTGTGTGTGTGTGTGTGTATGTGTATGTGTATGTGTGTGCGCAACGCATGCCTCAAAGCAGATATACCGGCAATCTTTGTATATACATTGTATATACATTGACACACACGTAAATGCACAAATGCATGCCCGCTCTCTTCTATCCTCTTGGTACTTCAGTCGTTTACGTCTCTGTAAAATAAAGTGATTGAAACAAAGGCTTTGTGAGTTTGTAAAAGTGTGTGTGTGTGTGTGTGTGTGTGCATTTGTAAGACAGAAAGAGACAGAATTGTCCCCTGACTAGCACTAATCACTTGGGAAGAAAGACAAACTTTCCAAACCTTTTTTAAAATCCAAAGGACTCAAAGCCCACCTCTTACTAAAATGTGTATCCTTTGCATTTTATACACTCTAAAAATGACCATGATAAGTTGTTTTATTAACCAGTTCACTTGGTTTACAAGGCTCTTTTTTTTTCTTGTGTATGTGTGTTTTCTGTTTTTTTTTTTTAAGAAATAAAATTAAGAGACAATAAATAATAATGTGAAGCTGTCTCAAAAATTCCTCCCAACTTTTGTCTTATTCCTTTATAGTCACTAGAGGGTAGAAGAACATCATTTCTTGCCACAGAAGGGAGCCCAGCTCTTGCTCTCCCATATTAAGAGCTTCTGTAACCATCCGAAGCAGTAAACTTTCCCGGCATGCTTTGGAGAAGCCTGACAAAGCAGTATTTTCTCGTTTATTGATTCTGCCGCTGCACTAAAACACTGGTACTGTACATCAATAACCATCTTTAGTTAGGGAGCTCCGGCCTGTGGAAGAGCTCTGGCAGTTTGTGGGAGAACATAAAGGCTAGAAAGAAAAATTGTGAGCTTGGGGAATATTGGAGTCTAGGGAGGACAGGAGAGGTTATGGGAGAATGACCAAAGGAATGAGGAGGGAGAGAAGAAATGTTGACGGCCTGGATAAAGATATCACAAATACGAAAGACACAGAGGATCCTGGAGAGCAGTATTTATATCTGTATTGCAGACTTGTGTCTTACCACCGAGCTGCTGTGGTGTTTTTGTTTTTTTTTCCCCTCTCGTGGTCGTTTCTAGAATTTTGACTTCAGTGCACTGGGCTCAGAGAGTTAATAAATGCCCAGACCTGGGGCCTGTGTTTAATAAAACTTTCAATGAGTAGAGCTCATTGAATGCCACTCATGATCTTACATGAGGGATATGGTTTATGTGTTGGTGAAGAATTTCAATTGTTAAGTTGACTTTTTGCTACTTAGAGTTTGCAGGTTTTGTGGAGAAAGTGAGGGAGCTTCTAATCTGATTTATGAAAATGAGTGCCATGGAAAATCTGTAGGCACGATGATTAACCCTCTGTAAAAGTAGTTAAAATAGCCTGATCAACCTGTCTTGGTATTTTTTAAACTGTAAGCTGCTTCTTCTTTTTTTTTTTTTTTAAGATTTCCATATTATATTTAAAAATGAGGCAACAGAAACTTGACATAGAGATTACTATGCTATGAGTATCTAAAATTTTATTAGTCCTAAGTAATGTATTCTCTATAAAATGTCATTGACTTTTTCACCTCAATCTTAGTCTTTTAATGGCTTAACTTTATTTAGGTAATTCCCTCTTAAACCCCATAAGTTTATAATTTTGCACCATCCAAAGGGACCCAGAATGGCAGCCTCTCTTCTAAAGTGTTTTCTTATTCTATTGACCTTAACCATAACGTAGTAAATACAGAGAGATTACCTTTAACAAAGAAGGTTTGGTTTCACCCAGAGCCTGTTTACCTTCTGATGAACATTTTAGTGTGAGAATTGAGAATCTGATTTAACAGGGCCTGAATCAGATAATTAGCTCTTTTTAGAAGTTTATTTAGATAAGTAGATATTTATTTTATTAAACAGATATTTATTTTATTTAATAAATAGATATTTTAGATATTTATAATCTTTTCTGTGAAGAGATCTGTTTCCAAATCTTACTCTCTTTCTAATGCATGTATCACGTAGAAAATTAACAACAGTGACTTCTCTAATATCAGATAGTTTAATGGGGGGAAAAAAACCCATAATGATAAAAGATGGAACCGAGAAACTGAGAAATCACTGACTGTATTCAGCAATCCATGCACACGCACCCACACCCACACCCTTCCCCTGTCTGGGTCTTTGCTGGTCCTGTGGCCAACCACAATTCCCCTTTCCTAGAATTTCCTTTACTGTACATGCATTTGCTCTGCAATAAATCTTGATTTTTTACATAACCCCTCTTTGACCATTGGTTTATACTGGGTATACCAGTAATCTGAAGTAAGAGACCTGACCTACACCACTTTTATGTATGAAATTAGTTCACTAGTGGTGCCAGTCTTTGGACTGTTCAACTTCATATTCTTGTATCTTTGTTCCTCTCTGTTATTACAGAGGCTGATAACCACAGGATATGTTTTCTAGGTTCACCTGTCAGGTGGCCTCCAGCTGGCTTTATACCACGAGAGGAATTGTTAAGATACTACCAAGTAGGAGAATTTCCAGGGTATTTCTCCTTTTTCCCTCTGTTTCATGTGGTGTCTGGACATGGACCGTATTTTGCATTTTCTCTTAGACCTGCCATGGTTTCAGCTTCTACCAGGTGAGCCTGACCCTAGTATTTACTCTTCCTGCCTCACTACCCAGGGCTTGCAGAACCTCAGCCTGAGGGCACAAATCCACCCCTAGGTCTGGATTTGCAAGTAATGTTGCAATAGAGCTGTTCCCATCTGTGTAAGCATTGTCTCTACTTGGCAGCTGTGGAGTACTGTAGTTGGGGCAGAGACTTAACAGCCTGGAGCCTGAATATTTATTCTCTGGACCTTGGCAGGGAAAATTTGTCCACCTCCCTTTCCAGCCCCAGAGTGTTGGGGAGAGCTTCCTTCTGTTGCCTACTTAGGTTTTCTTAGCCATGTCTGTTTGGTCTCCCAGGCATCCTATACCTGGGAGAGCAGGTGTCTGCATTATATCCCCTCTATTTTCACTATCCATTGTGGTTCTCTTTTCCCTTTGGATTCTGGTGCAACCTAAAGGGGCTTTTGCTATTGGCTTTTTGGGATACTGTTTTTTTAAAATATTTTATTTATTTATTTGACAGACAGAGATCACAAGTAGGCAGAGAGGCAGGCAGAGACAGAGAGGAGGGGAAGCAGGCTCCCTGCTGAGTAGAGAGCCCGATGCGGGGCTCGATCCCAGGACCCTGGGATCATGACCCGAGCCGAAGGCAGAGGCCTTAACCCACTGAGCCACCCAGGCACCCCGGCTTTTTGGGATACTTTTAAAATTGCCATTATTTTATAAGATTCATGAGTCCCAGGATAAGGATTCTTCATGAATTTAGGTCATACCCTCTCTGTTTTCCTTCCCTTTTATTCCTTTGGTTCATCTGTCCCTCTGTTTCTGTCTGATATCTAGGACTTCTGAAAGGCAGTCTATAAATCCATATAACTATCTCTCTGGGTAGAAAGACCTCTAGGGCCTTTCCTCATTTCTGGGGGCCTCAGTCATGCTCAGGTAAGGCCATGAATCTGTTAGCCTTCTCTAATCGCATGTGTGCTCCGGACCAGAAAAACAGAGCTGCTCCCTCCCTAAACTTCTCACCAAATGTCTCCTCTCAGTGACATAAGAGTCAACTTTGGCCCAAACCCTGTCACTGAGCACATACTAGGTTGGCCAGAATGTTGTCCTGACGATTCAAAGATGACACGGACTTGGCCGTGTGATTGCGGAGTCAGCAGAAGGCAAGACTGTAGGGAGGTAGGGGTGTTCAGAGGGTGTGGTTAGACTGTATACTAGCCTTGCAGGTGGGCTGAATGCTGGGGACAGAGCACTGAGAGCAAATGAGAGGGAGGAAGAAGTGAATTGAGATACAACCATATAAAATAATTTGGCCCATCCCAAGTGCTCCAAAGCATATACTATCAAGCTTCAACCAATTGGGTTTTCCAAGTAGAGCCCCTGGGACCAGCAGCATCAGCATCCCCTGGATATTGTTAGAAATGTGAATTTGTGACCCGCCCCACCCTCCCAACATTGCGGACCTCTTGAATCAGAGACTCTACGGATGGACCCCAGCAATCTTCCAGCAAGCCTTGGCAGGGAATTCTGAAGCACGATCAAGTTTGAGAACCACTGGGGTGGACTTGGGTGTGACGTGGGGTGTTGGGAGAGGAGGAGACAAAGCTAGAAGCTACAAGACAAAGCTGCCAAGTCTTAGGTAGGGCTGGAATTAGTGCGAAGTGAGTGCAGCTCCTGGCACGCAAAACGCCCAAAGGTACTCAGGGGCCAGCCCTGCCCATTGCAGAAGCCTGAGAGTGACTTGCTTGCTTTGCCGTAGAGGGAGGTACGGTGGGTCCTGGATAGGGATGCCCTTGAAGTATTGTACCTGAAGGAGAGACATAGAAACGTGGAACACAGAAGGGAATCCAGAAATACTGCAGACTTCATGTTACTACATACGTGCATAGCATTTAACATTGAACTTCTTAGGGTTAGGGTGAAAAAGAAAATCTTGTTGAATCAGGTGGCCTTCTTTTCTTTTCTTTTCTTTTTTTTTTTAATTTTCATTTTTAAGGGTAGGAAATGTGTGGGAAGCATTTTCCTGTTCCTAATCCCTGAGAAGTGGGTATTTATAGACCATATCAAATTTTTTCAAAATCTTTATTTTTTTTTTATTTTGGAGTGCAAAAACTGAGCAATGGTAGTTTTTTTTTCCCACAATGAAAAAAATGTTAAATTTCATGGAAGGCTTTTCTAGCTGATATAGCTGTACAACCTGCAGGTTATTCATTATCCTTGGGACTATAATCTAGTTCTCATGTACAAGTATAAATCTCATGGTCCATGTCCATGTCCTTGTGGGAAATTTAAAAGGCTTTCTTTATGTCCTGACGCAGAGATTTTTTTGTGTGGTTCTAAGAGAATTTATGCCTACAGGATCCTCTTCGGCTGATGTAAGAATCTGCCAAGAGGAGCTTCTCTGGGAGCCTGTTGCATGAATGTACGGATCTTCTCATGTCATGTTATAAAAGCTGTTGACAATGAACAGTTGTTTTACATGTGGGGGAAAAAAAAAAAAAGCTTAGAAGGGCTATTTCAGGGAAACCTTTTACAGACCGAATATTCTCCCTTAGCTTTTCTAAGCAATGCCAACAGAGCTGAATCTTGTTTTATTGTTCATTTAGCTCACAAAGTTAATTTTTTCCCCTTGCATTTGTTTCCACTGACACCTCTTTTCTCACAATGACTTAGGAAAAGGAACTAATGAGAGTCAAAATAGGACACATTGGTGGCGTTAGAACACCCATTTTTTTTTTTAAAGATTTTATTTATTTATTTGACAGACAGAGATCACAAGTCGGCAGAGAGAGAGGAGGAAGCAGGCTCCCTGCCGAGCAGAGAGCCCGATGCGGGGCTCGATCCCAGGACCCTGGGATCATGACCTGAGCCCAAGGCAGAGGCTTTAACCCACTGAGCCACCCAGGCACCCCAGAACACCTATTTTTATACTCCCGTAACTGAGATCATAGAAAAAGAACCCACATGGTATTCGGCACCTAGTAGGTATGCCTTCCTAGAAGAATGTTGTACACATAGTTTCCCGCTGCCCCTCTTTTTTGTTCCTGTCTTTTAAAATTTGGTTAGTATTTTGTCCCACCCAAGGGAGTGCTTTGGATACCCGTCCTGTGGTGCTGGTTGGTGTGGTCTGTTCCAGACTTTGGCATAGACCACTGTCACGTTGCTTTTGGTGACTACAGGCTGTGGCCCCAGCTCCTCGACCGCATGCTACTCCTTTCAAGATGTTTCTTTACTCCTAACCCCTCTGCCATTCTTCCTGGCCCACGACGGAGAGGACGCACCTTGCTGACATGCCTGTCATTTCTGGGTTTTCTTCTGCAGTCATGCCAAGAGGCTGGGATCCACATCACCATCTCCCCAGTACACCACTTGGCCGAAATCCTCCAGAAATGCATGTGGCCAAGCCATAATCCGTTTTATATATCCCAGGAATGACAGTCGTTCACTGTTTTCAGAGCCTGTGCCTAGATCACGAACTTGTGACGTTTCTCTGCAGTGCTTCCCTTCACCTTTACTCCCTTTTTTTAACCCTTTCTTGTCCCTGGAATTGTCATGACTCAGAAGTAAATTGTGCCTGAAGCTTTTCATTTTTCTGAAAGTCTGTGTTTCTTTTCTTTCTTTCTTTCTTTTTTTTTTTAAAGATATGTTTATTTTAGGGGGGGGGGTACGTGAGGGGAGGAGAGGCAGAGGGAGAGAGAGAATCTCAAGCAGACAGTTGGCTCCCTGTTGAGCGTGGAACCTCACGTGGGACTAGATCCCACAACCCGGAGACCAGACCATGACCTGAGCCGAGAGTTGGACCCTTAACCAACTGAACCATCCAGGTGCCCCGTGAAAGTCAGGATGTCACTAAGTTAAATATCATACCTCGTATTCACTGGTCATAACGAACGTGTGCGTTTTGGATGGAAGTTACAATTTCTGTTCAGAGGAAAGGTGTGGGTTTGCTGGGGTGGGGGCTGAGGAAGAGAAAGCGCCTATGAATGAAGCAACATAGAAACAGTGAAGTGTTCCGATCCTTAGGGAGGAAGGAGAAAAATAACAAAACCCTGATGTACTATATTTTATCCTTTATGTCGGCTGAGAAATTAGGGTCAGGACCCAGAAACTTTGCTCTATCTCCTGGTGTCTGTTTCAGCGCAGGTGGGGTGGGCTTCTCCTTTGATGGGTCATTTCCTTCTCTCCTTTCACATTCCAGGCTGCATTAAGATGACAAATTTCACTTATAGGCTCAGGCACAGACGTGAAAACCTGAACTATGGAGTTAGCTGAGTGAGTGCAGGGGAGTGGATTTATTGTGGGGAGACAGGGATTGTTTGAAGAGCACAAAAGATTTGGGGAGCCCAGGTTTGCATCAGAGCACACAGAGGATGGGCTCTTACAATACCCGCCCTTCCCCCAGTGGCTCCGTGCTTAAGGCTCATCACTTGTCTCAAATACATGTTAAAGTAATTAAGACACTTCTTTAAAACACACCCCCCTTACCCCCGCCCAGAATATGTTGCTCGTAGACAAAACTTCTTTTGGACATAACCTTGTAGTGCCTTTTGCAGAAAGGTCGAGGGTAGACTAAGGAGAATAAAGTCCTTGTGTTCGTTTTCTATCTGGGAACTCTGCAATAAATAGTTCACTTTTCCTACCCTCCTTTAGTAAGGGGGGAAAAAAAATCTTGGACGGCAAAGACCAAGTCCGTCACATCAAACATGACTGCGTTAAATACTAAAATGTTCTAAGTCCGACTGAGATAGATAAAGGCTTTGATGGAAAGTGGATATTTCCCAGGGACATTACAAGCAATAATCCAGATGTTATGGTGTAATGCAACGAGTGTCCGTGGATAGATCAGGAGCTCCAGCCAAGCCGCGCCTGATGTAGGCCTCCGCTTTGCCCTCCCATGCTGTTCTGCCATATGGAACCTATCTCTCGGCCCCCTTAATAACCAGCTTTGGATTCCATTTTCACAGAGCTCATAGAGCTAAGTGGGGCTGTTTTATGGACAAGTTAGATAGAAGCCTTTCCAAGATAAACATCCAATTTGAAATTAGGACATACCGAGCCACAAAATTATTTTAGGGCATATTTCATGGAAGCAGTGCCATTTTTCTTAGGCAATTGCCAGACTGTAGGATGCCCTTTGATCCCATGTGGACATTACTCCCTTCTTTATAAAAAGGATTTTGAAATAGTTGCAGTGTTTAGGGAGGAATATATCTGTCGGAGCTTTGAAGCATGGCCATGGGACAGGTCATGGTTTAGCTTCTTGGTTGGCAAGTCAAACTTTAAGAAGAAAAAAATTAAAAAGAATCGTAGCAGGATATATGAATCAAAACCTCATTTTCCTTTTAAAGATAGAGATTTTCAGCCCCGGTACTTAATAAGGTATAAAATATATTCAACGTATCCAGCTCTATAAGATCACAGAGTTACAAATGCATATACATATATGTTCATATATGTGTCTATTTATATGCTGTGTTTTTAATAACCATGAAATTGCTTAACTTTAATTATTTAATAAAGTTTCATTAGTGAATATATTCTATGTACAACCAAACTGGAAACAGAGGTTAAGAAAGGATAATCCATGTTCTCCCGAGGACAGGGATTTTTTTTTTTTCTTTTGAAAATCCTGGTTCTCTCTCAGCACCTCCAAAACTCGTGTGTGTGTGTGTGTCTGTGTGCGTGTGTGCACGTGTGCGCATGCCTATGCCTGCATTTTAAGAGAAAAGCTACACAGTTGAGAAGTTTGAGAGTGTAGATTTCCTTGAATGTGTTTTGTTTAAAGGTAGGCACAAAAGGACGCGCCAAATGGTTGGGGTGGCCCTGCTGTATCATTTTTTAAAAGTGGTGGAGTGACATGTGTTGGATGAGGTAAGCTGGGATATAATTAATATGATACTGACATACCATTTGTTGTGATAAATTGTGACTAACTGGTGTCCGAGCAAATTGGTGTCTGAATGATCTCGAAGATATATTGCGCAGATGACAGGGAATGAATATATAGTGTTAGAAATCCATTGCTTTCCTGTGATACTTGATGCCATTTACATTCTTCAGTCCATTTATTTCTCCTTCAAATAAAGCGGTCTATGCTTGTACCATTTCACGTATCGAGCGGCAAACGTAAATGAACTCCGCCATATAATGCAGCGTGCGGAGCGTGCGGGGATCCTCATTCCGACAAACTCACCGTAAAAAAAGACATGGTTGAGACCTTCAGGGACATGCGAATGGGTGCTGGGTATTTCACGATAGTAAGGGAATTATGGTTACTTTTGTGGAGTGTGATCATGGCATGGTGCTTATGGAAAAACAAATATGGATTTTTGCTTTCAAATATTTCAGCCAGAGAGAACGAGGGAAGGGATACATGAAATCAGATGGGCAAAAATGTTGAATCAGATGAATAAGTACGTGGAGATTTATATACCATTCTCTCTGCCTTTGTGTATGTTTGAAAATTTACATAATGGAAATTAAAAATAAACAAAGTGTGCTTGTCCTCTTTATAATTTAATAATAGGGGATGTTTGCTTTTTTCTATATTCTGTTTAAGGGGTGTGTGAGTGTGCATGAGTAATATAATTTAGAAAAGAAAAAAAAAATAAGTTAACAGTTACTGAATCTCTACTGGATCCCAGGCACCATGCTAAGTGCTTTCTACGTCCTTCCCCTCCCTGCAGATCTGCAAAGCTCATTTGCCTGGCTAGCTGATTGCAGGCAGGTTCAGGAGTTGTGAATCTCACAGTGGTGCAGGGCTTTTTAGTAGTAGCCCAAGGAATACGGGGAAGTGTGGAAAGATTCAAGTGTGAAGGATAAATTCAAAACCATTATTTCTAAATACCCGCAGGAATTTTGTTTCCTTGCAAGCAGTGCATTGCTCTGTTCTCTCTGTTTCCCAGAATGCTTTTCCTCCCTTCCTACTATTAAAATAGCTGAGGGCCCCATGAAGAATTCCTACCAAGGAGCACATCTGGGTGGGAGTAGAGGCCAGTGCCAAATCCAAGCGTTGCTCCCAATCATCCTTCACTATATTGTTACAAGTCCAGGGCTCGAGAAGGAAATCACATAACTGTGCTTGCAGGTTTGCAAAATCAATGAAGACTCATAACACTTTGACCAGTCAGGGAGTGCTACTCATAATCCCATACTGAAAGCTGGAATTCCTGTGATCACCAAAGTCACACTCAAGAATTATCAGCAAGTTTATATGTCATCTTCATTCTTTGCTTTAGTCCTCTTTGATACGTAACCTGCGGCTCTCAGAGTCCCTGAGAAAGAACCAGCTCTGGAACGGGATTATAAGTATAACGTTGTTGGAAGGGAAGGATGTCGCAGGAGGAAGCATGACAGAGATGTTTGTCCAGTTAAAACTGGGAGATCAGAGGTATAAAAGTAAGGTAAGTTCTGTCAATTCCTTAAGAAGTACAAGATCTTTCATAATAAAGGAACTGAAAAAAAAAAATGTTTTCCACTTTGAATTTCACAAGAAGAGGAGAAATTTAGTTTTATCCCTCGTAACTTAATTAGGAGCATTCCAGACAACAGAATAATTATATAGCTGTAGTCAATTAATATACCTATTGGGTTGCTTAGCATAATTTATTTTAATATAGTAACTGGAGCTAGAGAAAACTTATTAAATAACAGATTTGGTTGCATGATTTATTTTCATTTTGAAAATAAGCAAACGTTTCAAAGATTGCAGGAAAGGGATAACTAAATATTTCCAAAATCCTACAAAAATAAAATCATGTAATATATTTGGGTGAAAACACTTGAGATAATGAAAAATATTTTCAAAATCATATATTCTTTGCTTTCTCTTACATATTACTATTAACACCAAAAATGGGCATTTGATGCTGGTTGCTGTAATTTTTTTTTTTAAACTGAAGTATTAGTGATTTGTTTTGAACAAAAGTAATGGTATTTTTAGCTGCCTTTATAACTCAATCATCTTACTCTCCTGAAACAAATTCCACTTAATTTTTAATCTTAGTAATTTGGTGTGGTTTTTATTTCAAAAACCGTAGTCTCCAAACCATGGTAATGAATTCGTTTTGCATAACTGTCAGACAGGAATATTTCCTAGGTTTTTATGGGTTGGGGGAACGAGGGTACCAGAAAGTTAAGTCACTTGCCCAAAGCCACACAGGAAAAAAAAAAAAAAAAAAACAAACCCCAAAAAACCAAAAATCAAAAACAAACAAGCAAAAAAAAAACCCCCCAAAAACCCAAAAACACTGGTGGAAGATTTTGAAAATAGATGCGAGGATATTTGTAATTTGGGCTTCCCAGTGTAGAGGACATAACACATGCAGACAGATGTAGTTGGGAAATTATTTGGAGAGCAAAAGGTTGTTTCTGCTGCATGCTCTTCAGTGCAAAATCAAACATTAAACATCACTTACTCCACCACAAGGAGTAAAGAGTTGAAGCTCACACCAGAGCATCATTTTTGAGAAACGTTAAAAAATTCTGGGTGAGTTACAGCAGAATGAGGCAGATGATTATTTTAATCAGGTTGTTTCAGGCTGTACCTGACAGTGAATGTATCCAGAGTGAACACATCTCTCCACTAAGATTCCTTTAGCCAGCCAGGGTCAGGCTAAGGATTTATAGAAAAATTATTCATCTCTAAGTACACTTAGCCCTTTGGACTAAGGTGAAGTACAGCACGAGTCCCGTATTTGTTCCAGTACCCCCTTGGGGAATATCACATTTAATTTGTGGTCGAATATTTTTTTTCCTGTGGTTTCTAAATTCTGTGATCTGATATATTAAGCTCAATGTGAGAAAGAGCTTAAAAGATATTACACGATGTTGGCTACAGCCGACGTCTGAGTTGTCCCCATTTTCCCTAGCAGAAACGGTTTGGTGCTTGGATTAACAGTTGACTCAGTTCTTCTGATGGTCCGTGCCCAGCATTCATGCTCCGTTTTATTAACAAATTCAGTCTCTGGGTCAATGAAACAAAAGCAAAATAAATAATAATAATAAAATTAAAAAAAAAATGCTGCCAAGGTATCAAGCCCGTAAGCAGTTCGCAGTCACCGGGAGAACCCAGAAACCCTTGTGGAGTTTTCAGACCAGGCTGTTAACTTTTTCGGTGTGGCCATCCTGGGGTTTCTTCGTCTTTTTCTTGCTCATGTGTCCGGACTCAGTAAACTCAGATTTAAAACCAGGCAGCAGTGGCCCAGGGACAGGTTTCTCATGCAAAGCATCAGTACAGTGCAATGGACACCTCAGCCTCCTAAATTATGGACTTCTAATGCCAGCACTGAATGGATGCGCTAATAAAATTGTTACTTACTTGCATTCGATTAACCAATGAGGAGTATCTTTTGTGAGAGAACTACTGTAACTGTCTATTGAGATATGTTTAATATGTCTATAATATCTCTATAATTTATGGTTCCTTGTGGGGTAATTCTGGTGGGGTCACTCTTGCTAACGGGCTCGATACATACTTGAATCTGCGGGTGAGCTAAACGGGGAGCGATGGTTTGCCAATTCCCGAAACCTCAAAGTCCCTTTCGTTCCAAAACGGAAAGTTTAACTTTCTGAGGGAGGGGCACACCGTCCCCATCTCCTGCCGGGTAGACATGAAATGAATGTATGTAGCTTCTGTCGTGATGAATGGCATTTTAAGAAAATAAATATTATAACTGCATGTTTTCTAGACACTGTGTAAGAGTGCAAATCCGCAGTGGCGGGAACAGTTTGACTTTCACTACTTCTCTGACAGGATGGGCATTTTGGACATTGAAGTGTGGGGAAAAGACAGCAGAAAGCACGAGGAGCGTCTGGGCACGTGAGTTGGCTCTGCTTTCTAACTCGGGGGAGACGTGTGTGTGGCTTGTGTCTGCGTGGGGCTGCTCAGAGAGAATGTTGTGATCTGTTTGGCCTTAGACTAAAACCTCACATCCCCACCCCAGCAGCCATAAGGAAGCTGGACCCTAACCCCGGGGGGGGGGAAATCTTGTTTTGTTTTAACTGGTCAATGTCATTTCATATCGATTAAAACAGAAGAAAATAGTATGTGTCAGGAATTCTCTAAAAAAAAGTTATTGTGCCTTCTCAGGCTCTTTGGGAAATGTTTATGCCTGGGTCCATTTACACGCAATTTTCTTTTCCCCCAATAAATACTGTAAATGTATTTTCTCTTCCTTATGATTTTTTACAAAGTAACTTTTTCTTTTCCCTCGCTAACTTTATTGTGAGAATGCAGATAACCTACAAAATTATGTGTTAACTGTTGATATTATCGGTAAGGCTTCTGATCACCGGGGGCTGTTTAGTAGTTAGGTTTTGGACTGTGTCCCGGGCATCGGCACCTGTGACCCCTGCATTGTTCAGTAATCAACTGTGTAAGTTTCCAGTGTACCATACAATTTTGGTTTTGCTACTTAGCAAAATACCATATAATTTAACAAGAAGATGAAGCTAGGTGTCTCAAAATGATGGGGGAAATTTTCAGTGTCCTTGATGAGTTTTGGGGCAAACCATAATGAAATCTATTGAGGCGAGATCTAGTTTCTTTCTTTCCTCTTTACCTTCCCAGATTAACTGAGGGGCTCACCTATACATAACAAGCAATATCATGAATGTTATAGCTTCCTTCTCATAGCAGTACCATTCAGTGAGATTGTGCCCACACCATGGCTGGCCCTTGGGAAGTACCATGGAAATGCTGGTGGAAAGATCATCTTTGATCTTTCAAGGAGCCCTGCAAACTAGTAGAAGTATTCCTGTTCTGTGGAGGAGGGAGTAAGAGTGCAAGAGGCTTACAAATGACTTGGCCATGGACTTCAGAGCAGTGAGTGCCAAGGCTAGGATTCTGTGTTTTCCAAGACCAATTTCTTTCCATCACGTCACTGCCTTTTTTCATCCCGTGTACATACAATTTGTACCCAAATCTTAAATCTAGGATACAGGCATTCAAAGGGCTCTCAACAGGTGTTTGTCATCTTTTCCAAACCAAGGTTTCTGGAACCCTGCGTTCAGAGAGATGCCTGGGGCTCACCCCTGATAGAATGGCCGGGAGGTCCTGCTAAAACCTCTATCCTGAGGCCAGAGAATCTCAACTTTTATCTCTCTTCTAAATTGGGATTCTAATTGAGGAAAGTCTTATTGCTGAAAGTTAAAGATGGAAAATGACTCCTCTAATAGAACCCCATCCATTCACTGATGAGGGAATGCAGAGGCCCAAGCACTGAATATTTTTCCATCAGCAGGGAACTTACTGGCAGAAATGGGGGCGAGACCCAGCTAACCCACCAGTCCCTCGTGCCCTGCTTTTTCTGAGCACAAATACTGAGCACAGCGTGTGGCACACAGACTGTCAGCTCTTCTTGCCATCTTCACCCATCATCCCTTGCCAGCCGCTCTCCTGAGATAGCTGGGTGGAGAGTTTGGTACCCATGGAACATTCCTGCCATGTTTCTCAATGGAGGCACGTGTTCCAAGGGACTGTCTGGCGTGTTGCAGGATGTTTAGTAAATCTGGCTCTTTCCCACCCCATACCTGTTACTTTCCCCAGTTAGTGTGTGGAAAACGTACATGCGGCACATCCGCATTCCATCAAACGTATCCAGACACCCCCTTGGGGAACAGACCGTCACCAGTTAAGACCTTGGCTCTTTAGCCTCCATGGGGCATAGCCCTGGTTCTGTCGCTTTGTGTAGCCCTCTCGTCCCTAGTGCTGTGCTTATCCTGCAGGTGGCCGTCATTGCTTCATCTTCAACCACCCCCATGGGCCAGGTTGGTGCTTTGGGATAGCAAACGGGGCCACGTGACACCCTCCAGCTCCCGCAGGAGGTCGTCCCCTGGTCCCCTTGCAGATACGCCTTGCAGATGACTTTAGGTCTCATCTCTTCTTCCTGCGCCTACACAGGGTAACCGAGACACTTCAGACATTTCCCAAGACCTCTGACACCTATCACTGCTGTGACATACCAGCGCCCTGCCAATACCCATTTCAGGGGGATCAGAAACCTTATGCCAGCCCACTCATCCAAGGATGAGTTGCGTAAAGGCACGAATGCAGAGAACTCTGTGTCCCAAAGTGTTATCTGAGGGGTGGGGATTTGGGCTTCCAGTGATGAATGGCCAATGTGTTATTTTAGGAGGTGCAGAGAATGTGCCCTTCTCATTTCACACATCACTGTGCTGTCCTGTTTCCTTCATAGGAAATGCTTTTCCAGATGAGCACTCAGTTTTTTTCACAGCCACAGAAAATAATTTAAGATGCCCCTCTTCTCCCATGTGTTGTCATGGGAGTTGTTCATTTATTTTAGTTATTTCCTGTTTGTAACTTAGACATGTACCTGTCTCAGGGGTCATGATGTCCTTCCTCTTCATGGATTTTAAAGGATCTTTTTGGTATCCTCTTCCTTTTTCCTCTCCTGAGGTACAAAAGATAACAAAAGCATCTCTTGGGAGCTGGCTAAACCCAGAATTACCTTCAGTGGGATGAGACCTACCTTAACATACAGAATTGTAGGGTAAAGACGGCATGGCAGCACCGTACGCTGACTATCACAGACCTGTTACCTACGGTTCCTTCTCACTGTTAACTTCTCACTTGTTTTCTTCTCATTTCATTTTCTTTGTTGTTGTAATTTTAAGGCTCGGTTATTTTCTCTCCCCGTGGTCGGGAAATACCTTTTTGCACGAGGAAACTCTTTGAACAGTGTGAAGGAGTCATAACTGTCTCTTAAGACACGTTTCATATTTTGTTCTTGGAGAACACCTTGAAGCTAGTCGTTTAAAGCCCTCCATGGCCTCTCTGAGGAAATTCGCATCAGTGAAGCTTCCCTTTCGCAGGCAGCTTGATGTGAGCCAAGGAGCCCCAGCTTGGAGTTGCAAATTCAGAGTTTGTTAGCTATGTGACCCCGGGCAGTGAATTTGCTTGTGAGGTTGGGCTTTCTTTCTGGGCAGTGGGATCCGGTCAGCAACAGTGTCACTGTAGTACCTTGGTCTCTTTTCAGCACTTAAATGTTAGATATTATTATTACTATTAATTTTGAGATTTCTCTGTATGACAACTAGAGAGCCCCACAACAACTGCAACTAAAATTATGCAATTCAAGAAAAAGAAATATGGCTAGTAAAATTCGGTATATATATGTGTGTGTGTATACACACACACACACACACACACACACAGAGAGAGAGAGAGAGAATCTTTTTTTCTCAAAACAGTATAGACATTTTAAAAAATTTTTTTGCAGAAGTTGGCAGTGAATATCTTCAAGGACATGTTGCAAAGGACATTTGTTACTGAAGGATTGAGCAGTAGCATTAACACTAGTGGGGGGCTAGCTTGGTGATGGTTCAGATATGGGCCTCCCTAATGGTCAGCCTTCTCTGGGCTCTCCTGAGTCACATGGAGCTTTCTGAAACCTTGTCATGGGTCCCCTTCAGTCTTCCACTGAGCCCACAAGGTATTCCTGAGGGTGTCAAGGTGGGTCCCCAGATCCAATGTCCCCTGGGACCATAGTGCCTACGAACTCTAATGTTTATTCATGAGCAAAACCAAATCGGAACAGAAAAATTACTAAAACAAAAACAAAAACAAAAACAAACCCACAAAATTTTTTTATATTTAAAATGTTTTAATTAAAATATTAAAAAATTAAAGTCCATCCGTGGTTCAGAGAGTAAAACTTTTAAACAAAAGGGCAAGAGTCTAAATATAGATTATCCCATTGTAAACCTGGGCCACTTCAAAACAATTGTATTGTTTTCTTAAAGCCTATTTTGCATTTCAAGGTGATTTTAGAGATTAATTTGTGATAGAATATTCTAGGCTTTAGTTCTGAAAAGTCACGAAGGAGAAAGTTGGAGTCCGTTTTAACTGGGCTGCCTCAGAGTCAACCTTCAGTCCCACATGGTGCCTTGGAAAATGGCTCTGACGTCCTCCCAGTTTCTTAGTGACTCTGATGTGGTGGAGAAGGGGGGCTGGGAGATTTCTCTAGACAAATTGCACCACATGTCGTCGATCTGTTTTTACAGCCCAGCTTGACACATTCGCCGTTTTCTTCGTGTTCACCCCCTCCCTTCGCCTCTGAGATTTACAGCTTTTCAAAATACAGTACTCTTTTCTGCCCCTTGCATTTAAGTTAAAAGCTGACCAGTCTGTAATATAAAACAGGGAATTATGGTAATGAATAAGAGGTTAAAAGCTATCATGGCAAGTGAAACTTGAGCAGGTTTGGGTGACTGATACGGCAAAATTATGTGTTGAATTAAAACATTAAAATGCAGCAGGATTAATGGAGAAAGACAAGAACAGGAGGTCAGAAACAATGCTAAATCAGCACATTCACTGCCTATAGGCTAGGGGAAAAAAAAAGTAAGTCCTTGTCTTCTTCAGGTAAAGAGAACTGTGGACTTTTCAATCTGGGAGGCCTATATACATACACACACACACACACACACACACACACACACACACACACACGTGTGTGTGTGTGTGTGTATTTATTTATTTATTGTTAATTAATTAATTAATTAATTAATTATTCCCATGCCTTTCTTATGTAGGGGAGGAATTAGAGAGTGCACAGTATTTAGTTGGTTAACAAAAAACACTTGCCTCTGTCATTTGGAGTTCTTGACTTTGAGCTTCATTATGTCACTGGCCTTTACTCGTTTGTTTGTTCACTCTGTTCAAGAAATAGAGAGCACGTCCTGTACAGGATAGCCTGTAAAGGTAGCTGGGATTCAGTGGAAAATGGTAGTGATGGACGCTGTCCTCAGACACTAAGTAAAGTTTGGGGCTGCTACAAGGAGGCAGGCAGCAGCTTGGGGGGAAAGGAGGGAGAGGGCAGCTTCCTGGAAGCGCAGAGGTCTAAGCTGGAGCCTGTAGAGATGGATGGGTTAGCCTGCGAGGACATCGGAGGAATAACTTTCAGAAAGATGGAACAACACGGGCAAAGGTCAAGACAGGAGAGAGAAGGCATTCTGAGAAGCTGGAAAGGAATGAGAAGGGCGGGCGGTGTTGTGAGATGAGACCCAAGAGCACAGCAGGGGTGAGGTCACAAAGCCATCCAATTCCATCTCCTGCAAAGAAACGATGATGGCTCCTCTCTAGACCCACATGCATGGGGGGCCCTGCTACTTTGTTTCCATAATATAAAGGATGTTACAGTAGTGGGGCTCTTGTAGACCGAATATATTAAGATCAGATTTTGGAAAGAGAATTTCCTGGTGATCTAAGGGCCAGCATGTAGCACCTTCTGAATGACTGTCCAAACATAGCCACTTCTCTTGTGTGTGAAGTCACACATGAAGCCACAGGAACAGACCTAATTTGGTAAGGCTCATTAATCACATGTGTGTGAACAATGTGTGTTTTCCACATGGTTCCCAACAGAAAGAAGACCAGGTTTATAAGTTTTATTGCTTTATGGGTTTTTATTCAGTCCATCATTGGATGTGCTGGCCAGAGTTTCTAGGATTGTGGTGAGTTAAAAGTTATGCTTTAGGGCGCCTGGCTGGCTCAGTTGGAAGAGCATGTGACTCTCGATCTTGGTGTCATGAGTTCAAATCCCATGTGGGGTGTAGGGATTTCTTAAATAAATAAAAAAGAATTTAAAAAGTTATGCTTTCAAAATTATTTTTTAGGTCAGTTTCCCTGATGCCTTTGTCAATGTGTTTGTATTGTCAGCAACCAGCCTTTTAAATTTTTAAGATACTAGCATGGATGTAATTTGCGATGACCGAATTATGAAGATGTCTGCAGATCAAGGGTTAGCCAACTAGGACCCGTGGGCCAAGTCCAGTTGGCTGCCTATTTTTGAATAAAGTTTTATTGGATAACAGCCTTGTTTATTTGTTTACATGGTCTATTTCATGCTACAAGGGGACTTGAGTAGTTTCAACAGAGACCACATGGCCCATCAACTTTAAGTATTTGCTTTATGGCCCTTTGTGGAAAAAATAGTTTAAGTGCCTATTATTTATTTATTAATTGATGTGATAATTGAAAAATTAATTATGAGAGCCATTTAGACCATATACCTGAAAACTGAGTTTATTTTTCAATTAAAATTCATATATACACTAGTAAGCTCAGCTTTCATAAATGCTTCTAAAAGGTTGCCATTTGTGTAGAGTTAGGCATGAAATTTAGAGGATGCAACAGATTCTGTAGTGATTCAGTAGCACCAAGAGAGAATTAGGAGACCAACTAAATCGTTTGGTGTTTTCTCAGGGCAGAATCTGACACCCTTTAGAAAATGGAAGAAACAACCTAAATTCTCCTTTCCAAATTTCTGTATTAAAAATGTCTTCGATGGCTGTATTTCAGATTATCTCTTTTGTCTTAAAGATTTTAGACTTTAGAGTACTTATCTTTACTTGAACCTCAAAAAAAATAAATAGAAGATGTTTTGTTCACACAATACTTACCTTTCTTCGGGAGGTTCAGTGGGTATTACGGTGCTAACATCAGAAATTCGGAAAGACCAATCTTTTGTATTTTTAATTTTTTTTTATTTTCCTAAGTTTTTATTTTAATTCCAGTGAGTTGATATACAGTGTTATAGTTGTGTTAGGTGTACAATATGGTGATTCAGCCCTTTCATAGATTATCCTGTGCTCATCACAAGTGCTCTCCTTTATCCCCATCTCCTATTTCTCCCCTCCCCCCATTCACTTTCTCTCTGGTAACCAGCAGTGTGTTCTCTACAGTTAAGATCTGTTTCTTGATTTATCTCTCTTTTTTCCTTTGGTTGGTTGTTTTGTTTCTTAAATTCCACATATGAGTGAAATCATACAATACTTGTCTTTCACTGACTGACTTCTGTCACTTAGCCTTCTACTGTGTAGCCACATCCTTGTCATTGCAAATGGCAAGATTGCATTCTTTCTGGCCGAGTAATATTCTGTTGCATGTATACACCACATCATCTTTTTCTATTCATCAGTTGATGGATGCTTGGGCTGCTTCCGTATCTTGGCTATTGTAAACAATGCTGCTGTAAACACAGGGGTACGTGTATCCCTTTGAATTAGCGTTCTTGTATTCTTTGGGTAAATACTCGGTAATGCAATTCCTAGATCATAAAGGAGTTCAATTTTTAACTTTTTGAGGAAACGCTACACTGTTTTCCGCAGTGGCTGCACCAGTTTGCCTGAGACAAATCCTCTTAATATTTTTTTCCTTCTGCTCTTGCTGATAATGCAGTACCTCTTCCTTGCTTGGAGTTAATATAAATAATTCTTCCAGCCTCTGGCTAACCTCCAGAGCTTCTGGTTCTCCTTGAGACATGAGGATGAGCTGGAACAGTGTGGACCGAGGTTGAAATAGAGTAACATGGGAGGCCTGGAGGAGATTCTTGTAGGGAATTAATTTCTTCTTTCTTCAAGCTTTCCTCCTTTCTTCAAGGATGTGGATGTAAATGCACATGCCAGATGGGTAGAACAGAGGCAGAGGGTAATTCAATTGTAGAAAGTTTATAGAAAGTCTTCTCTAGTGGGGGCACCTGGCTGGCTTAGTCAGTAGAGCCTGTGACCATTAATCTCACGGTTGTAAATTCAAGTCCTACATTCCATATGGATCCTACAAAAAACCCAAACCAAATCAAAACAAAACCAAAAAAAGACGCCATCTTTAGAGGGCAGCTAGTTGTTCACCCTAGGCAGGGGGTAGCTGTAAATCAGTCCTTAATTCTTAAGATACCAATTCGCATAATGGGGCAGGTACCCTAGGAGGCTGGGTCATAACCCATGTGCAAAAGGATCAGTGTTTAATTATGATTGACATGATGGCAGTCTACCAGTTTAATTTGTTCTTTCAAGTCACTATGGGAGTAAAAATATTTGACTGAATCCACTCTTTAGTTAACTGATCATGTAGAATCCAGTAAACTCATGCAGAAATCCCCAGTCTGTTGTTTGTGGGGATTGTTTTATCTAAAATAGGCAGGGCTTTTTTCCTGTCCATCCACATAGACTTTAGAAATGGGAGCGGTGCAAAAGTTTCACAGGGGAGAGACATGACGAACAAGTTTGTGGAAATGTGTAATTTCTAAGACCAAACCCAGTGTTTCCTTCGCATTTTGTCTGGTACGTGATTCAACTTTTGTTTGAAATAGGAAACTGCTCTCTTCCAATGAGTTCTGCCTTCACACAGGCACTGGGGGAGTGTGCATAGTTATCCTAAAAATGCTAATACTGCTCACAGCCTTTTTAGATGACTTTTTAGAATTAACGTAAGGTTCATTTTGATTCCTCCAGGAAAAACTTACTGTAGGCATCCTTCTAATTCCCAAACATTATTTGTCTCTTGCCTCCAAGTCACTTCTGGCTGTTCAAAAAAACAAGCAAAACCACCACTACAACAGAGACGTGGTCGTCGAAGGATGAAAATAAATTGCCTCCTCCTAATGACATTGACATGATTGTGCCATAAATAGGTTATTCTAATTTGGACTAATGAGTGTGACCACCAGAAAAAAATTCTTACAAAGTTGGATCATTTATCTTTCCGTGAAGAGCTTTGTTCAATCAAAGTGTATGTAACAATGTAAAATAATGCTTAGCAAAGTGTTCCAAAGCAGATGTGCTACTGTTCTATTGGTTAAGAATTTGTGGGTATTTAGTTTTATAGAAATGGCTTAAAGCACATGACATTTCTTTCTTTACAAGCAAAATTAATTCCTCACTTATGTACGTGCTTATGAAATAAAAATATTTAGTAACCCCTGTTTTCATGGTAGCAAACTTTAAAAGGGTCTTTATCGCGACATAAACACAAAAATGTTTTGATTCAAAACACAGGATTATTTAAAGAGATTTTTTTTTTTTTGTGGATGTGTCTCTGGTAGAAATTCTTGATGAATTTATTACATGCAAAAGCTCTAATTGCTAACTCTTCTAACTGGAATCACTTTTGGTAATGGAAATAAATACCCACACGTATTTAATTTTATAGGTACATATCAGTATTAAAATATATTTTTCGATTCTGTAGTAAAACCTGGTATAGACTTTTAGCATTATGGATTTTTTTTTCTTTAATTGGGAAGGGATTGCAAGGTTTTTGAATGTGTGAAACTGGAACTCATTAGATATCACGTGACTCAAAATGGCCATTGCTTTCTATGTTAGGTAAGATTACCTATTTTTAATGATCTGCAAACATACAGAGTCCACTGAAGATTTAGGGTAAGAATTCATCCTTTTCCCACATCGTGAGAGAAGGTGCTTCCTTTCTAAAGTCTTGATTATTCATCTCTTTCAATAACTACGGGGGGAAAATAGGAATTCCACACGGGCACACGCACACATACGTATTACACCTGGGAACCACCACTGTCCACCTCCCTCCCTCGACTCGACCCTACCTTTTCCACCCACCTGTGTGTACACAAAGCAGGTGTGGTCCAGGCAAACCCAGAGTTTTCAGTGTTAAAACAAATAAATGGCTTAGCACCTCAGCCCTCCTTTTTGGTGTTTGTTTCCGTATATAAACGTGTTTGAGGTTTTCAACATCGCCAGAACATTGGCCGTTGAGAGACGGAAAACATGCAATTTACAGCAGATGGGCGAAGCCTTTTCCTGGCCGTGTTGCTGGAATGGGATCCATCAAGTGCACTTCACGCTCCATTTGTCCACATCAGTGCACCTGGGGAAACCCTGTGGAACCGTGCCTATTAGGAAAACACCTTAACACGTTGCTTTACATAAAAACGCACCAGTTGGCATTAATCCGGAAGAAAAGAGTTTCTCCCAGGAACCATTTGCCACTTGATTTTCTCTTGTCTTTTCTCCCTCTTTTGAACTGTGACCCTTTATTCTCTTTGCTGGCGAAAGACGTGATACAGAGAAGCCCTACCGAGCCCTCATCCATAATGCTTGAACTTGGAGCTTGTTCCTCCCTATTTCTTGAGCTCACCGCCTTTCTGCAGACCTCATGGGGCAAAGATCTGACTCTTCTCTTTGCACTTACCATCCCCTCGTGCTGCCTTTGGTGTCTTGACCTCTTCGTCTCCTTAATCTTAGAGTGTGTTAGGCTGGGAGGGAGAATTAAGAGCTGGACGGTGGGGGGAGACCCCGTCACCTTCGCTGTGCAAGAAACCCATGCTGAGACAGAGTGAGGTTTGGGGGATAAGGGGATATAACTCAGGTTCTTTGGAGGTTCAGAAAGGCCATGAGTTAATCCCTTTTCTTTCTGATTCCTTCAACTTTTCCAGGTGCAAAGTGGATATCTCGGCCCTCCCTCTCAAGCAAGCTAACTGCTTGGAGTTACCACTGGAGAGCTGCCTGGGAGCTCTCCTGATGTTGATCACACTTACTCCCTGTGCCGGAGTCTCGGTCTCAGATCTGTGTGTGTGCCCCTTGGCAGACCCCGGCGAGAGAAAGCAGATTGCCCAGCGATATGTGAGTGTTGGGCCTTGTTACGCCGCTCCCCGCCACCTCCGCTTTTGAGTTGAAACGAGGTCTGCGAGTTAAAAAAAAAACTGCCTGAAAAGAGATCCTTGGTCTGAGTCTCACAGCCTGTCTCATAAAACAAGACATCAGATCCAGAGGTTAATGCATTAGCGAGAAGGTGGAAGTAGATTGGAGCTGGCGATTTTCAAAGCCCCGAACGGTATTCTGCAATTGTTAGATTTTAGAAACTCTTGGGAGAAAATGGAAATGAACGAGGAGGCAATACATATGCCCATGTCTGCATATGTATATAGAAATTTTAATACAAGTTCACCAAAAGTTCTTTTTTTTTTTTTTTTTTTTAATTAGCTGTAATATTTGCAGTGTCAGAGCTCCCTTTCCAGAACCTCTCAGGATCAAGTGAGAATGTGCTTCTGTCTTGTAAAGCAAAGCAAAGTTCTGGACAGGCCCGCAGAGCTGTTCTGTATGACTCTGGATAATAAAGTCAGCTCCTGATTTTTGCCTAAGTAGTGGCAATACGGTTAAAAGTCCACTCAGCATTTTTAAATCAAATGGCTTTGCGATCTTCATTTATTTTTTTGGACTCTGGCTTTCTAGGTGCCTTTATTTGCATTCTGTTTTTATCCCGCCTTCTTTGTAAATCAATACATTTATTTTATCGCCACATGAAAGACATGTTTTAGAAAGCGGCCCGAAAATGAAGCAAAGATGAATCCCTATTTAATGGGAATATTATTCTCAGCATAAACTTTAGTGCCTCCCAAATCCTTCACTGTGAGATGTATTGATTAATTGAATAATTCTTTATCTGCGGGAGTACAAAAACCTAGGCACATGTCTTATTGTCAACACAGACTCTGTGTGCCCTGGTTGGCAGGTTCTAAAGGAGTTTCTACAAAATCCACTATTAATATTCTCTCCGATGACTGCAGTTAAGCAAATAAAAATTTGATGATAAACCTTAAAACTTCTCTCCCAAACTTTCCCACGGACAAATTGCAAAATTTACCGAATTCACGAGGGGTGACCTGTACTTCCAAGGTGATTTTAGACAAGTTCATAATGACTGCTTTGAATCATGCCTCGGGATGTGAGGAAAACTCAGGGAAAATAGGTTTGAAGAGGCCAATCAAAATAGAAATATCAAGTGTTTTGTTTTGTTTTTTCAGCTAGAGAGCTGGCCAGCATGTTAGAGGGAAGGAATGCCCCGTCATAAAACACAAGTTTCAGACCTCTTGTTTTTCAGCTTGTAAGAATAGATCATCTTGAAGGCATTTCCACATTTAAACTATAAAAGTATTTTATTTCAGATGTTTTCAGATGAGTGTAAACTAGTTCTTTTTGTTTTCATTTTCGTTTTGTTTTGCTTTGTTTGTTAGGTTGAAAATACAGAGCAGAAAAAACTTCCAAAGCAGAAAAAACTTCCAAAGCTGCCTAGAAATGGTGCATATGAAGTTAGTTAAACCTGAACTATTAGTAAGTTATTATTATTGTATCCTGAAATGCCTAAAGAACAAGGATTTTACTGTCTTCCCATAAATCCCCAAGGCCTGCTTATCACAGGTTCTTAGTTATCCGATGATAGCGGAAATAAGATATCCAAAAGTTTGAAAGCAGAATCTTTTCAGCAGATGTGTCCTGGAGGCATGCAGAAATAGTTTATCTGCTTGTCTCTTTCATGCACCATTTCTGAAGGATTCCACGTATATACACAGCGAACTATTGTCCTGCATGCTTAAGAATTATCAGTAGATAGATTCAAGCATTGGCTCATTCACGCAAACTAAAAAAAAAAAAAAAAAAAAAAAAAAAAAAAAGAAAAGAAAAGAAATAAATGTGGGTACAGGATGATACTAGATGCCCAGTCTCTAATTTAATGAGCCAGCTTAAACGTGGACCAGAAATGCCCTGTATTTCCATCCTTACTCTCTTTCCAGTGGTCATAAGTATCTGCGGAGGGTCCAAGTTGAGCCCTCTGGTCTCTATAAAGTTGGTACCAATGAGGCCAAAATAGCGTTGCCTCTTTGAGTGATTTAAAAGTTTCATGCAAGAGAAAGAAAGGGGAGAAGGGAGTGAATGGAGCGCCACACACCTGTTACCCCTGGGGTAGCTGTGCTGTCCCCAGGGGCAGTGTTAAAGGTAGATCCTGCGTGCTTTGTAGTTGGTTTGATGCTGTCCTTAATTCTTGGTCACTTTTCATCTGATTGTCTTGAATGCCTGACTGTCCCATTGGCTGATACAGTGTACTCTGGAACTTTTCTAAGCTTTGCACGAGAAAGGTGATGGTAAAGCCTGATGTACTTCCTGTAGGACTTTACGGCATTAAATAGTATATTAGAAAGCTGTTTTCATGTCTGATCTACTTTTCTCTCCCTCAGTGCTTCCAGAATTCTCTGAAAGATATGAAGGATGTCGGCATTTTACAAGTGAAGGTTTTAAAGGCAGTAGATCTCCTAGCAGCAGATTTTTCAGGTATAAACATCTTTAATCACTTTTCTTTTTTTACTTATTTCCTGTTTGGAAATGATCTGATGGCAAAACGAAATGTTTTAATAAGTGGAAGTGTATACAAGCAATCACAGTCTTTCAAATAGAGGAATAGAAGGAAAAAAAAAAGATGCAGTCAAGCAGTTTTTTCACTTAATGAACGTTTTTCACAAAATTATTTTTCAAGTAATTTTACGATGATCAGATAATGTACTGGTCCAGTTGGCTTTCAAATACATTTGCGGATGGTTTGTGCCGGGACTTCTTTCTTTGTTAAATTAATTTTCTGAGAAAATTTTAATGATAGTGCTTTAGAAGACAGGTTGGACCTCCTGCCTTGGACCTCCTTGGCGGGGCTCTGTGCTGAGAGATTTTCATTCTTCAGCATGCGAGAGGATGTGGTGTTCGTAAATTTAAGCATGAAAGCCCATTTAGCTGGCAGTGGTCTGAAATAATAACCAAATTCTTGGCCGTGGAACCACTTTGCAGTTGACATGGTCTTACACAAAATTACTCTTGGTGCTTCACTAACTTGGACTTTGAAGAAGGCAAGAGGAGGCATGCTTTGTGCTGAGTTGTACTTGACCGTGAGGAGAGTAATCAGGCATTCCAATGTCTGATCTGAGGGTGACTGTCCTCTTTTTGCCAGATTAACCCATTGTACTAACAATGGAGACGTGTATGTGACAGATCCTGTTTACCAAGCAAATGCATAAATACAAAGAATAATGTACAGATTTTATGCATGGGCAAGGTATTGTAGGACTTAACTTCATCTCTATTTTTTTTAAAGATTTTATTTATTTATTTGACAGACAGAGATCACAAGCAGGCAGAGACGCAGGCAGAGAGAGAGGACGAAGCAGGCTCCTCGCTGAGCAGAGAGCCCCGTGCAGGGCTGGATCCCAGAGCCCTGGGATCTTGACCTGAGCCAAAGGCAGAGTCTTTAACCCACTGAGCCACCCAGGCGCCCCATCTCTATTTTTTGAGTATGATCTACTCTTTTCAACACAGAAAGTTATACTCTAGTAACTTCAGAACTTTCCAGCTTGAGGATGAGGAAGATCAAACTTTGGAAAAGAGAATTTTAATTGTAAGCAATTTCTATTACAAAAAAATAATGAAAAAAATGATGGGGAATATAAACTTATTTTTTTTAAAGAGTCTTTTCACCCTCCCTCAAAAAAACAACCAATAGAAATCACTACTATATAAATAGCGAGAAATAGGATGATGTTGATCTTAAGGAAATACTGAGGGAGAAGATCCAAAAATGGCATTTTAGGCCAGTATGAATAAATAAATTTGGGTGTGGTAGATGAGATAGATGATTACTTCTAACATTCATTAATCCGGTTGCAAATGTTGATAGTCTCGTGTTGATTTAGAAATTTTCCTTTCTGGGGCACCTGGGTGGCTCAGTGGGTTAAAGCCTCTGCCTTCGGCTCAGGTCATGATCCCAGGGTCCTGGGATGGAGCCCCACATCGGGCTCTCTGCTTAGCAGGGAGGCTGCTTCCTCCTCTCTCTCTGCCTGCCTCTCTGCCTACTTGTGATCTCTGTCTGTCAAATAAATAAATAAAATCTTAAAAAAAAAAAGAAATTTTCCTTTCTTTTAAAGCTTACTTATAGCTTATAGAAATACTTAATTTACTCCTTTCTCATGTGCCTTTGGCCTTCAATTTTGTTATCAGCACATTTAGAGTTATCTCCAAGTTGTCCAGAGCCCATTATTTTTACTTCCATCTGAATGTTTTGATACAATACTTCTTGAATCTGTGATTGTTGATGTCTCAGGAAATGTTGTCTCAAACACAAGAATTCATTCATGCCTTCAAGCAATACTTTCAGAAATTCTCTCTGTAGTTGTATGTTTGCGGATCTCTCGCAACTAATTGCAATGCATTAGAAGTTTCTTTTTAAATCTTGTTGACAACTACATCCGTCTGTGGAAACACGTTTTTAAAACCTTTATTTTACCCATCCTGACAGGTGCCCCTCTCCACAGCCCCCAAAACTAGTGTTTACGGAGGAGTTTCAGGCCAATGTTTCTTTCCAAGCAGTATTTTGGCTCTTAAAGTGAATAGGAGAGCAATCTGGAAAAAAAAAAAATATTTGGAAAAGACCAGAAAACAAGGCAAAATCCTTCTTTTCAGAAAAATAATTTTGGGGGGAAATGTTGTCATTTTGTCATTTTCTTTATATTCAAGATTCTAGGAGGTAGTTTTGGAGTGGATGAAGGTGAGTACCAAGAGAATCCCAGCAGCCAAAAGCAATGGTTACAAATCCAGTCATGCTGTGTGGTTTGACGGAATGCCCTGGTGTTTTACTGTCTCTGTATTATTCATGAGAAAATCATCACTCTTCTTGTCATTAGCTGAACATGTCTTTAGACCATAGTGATCTTTCCTTTTAGCACCAAATTTCACCGTCTGTGTTCTTTATAGGTTGGCAGGGTCCTGAGTGGAACCCCCTGTCTATTCTCAACCAGATTATTGGTTTAGGGTAACAAAGTGGACCAAATGCAGAGAGCTGTTAAGTACCTTTTCCATATGAAAAAAAGAAATGGATCCAGATCGCAAGGAAGTAGCAATAGGGATGTCATTAATACCTCCAAGAGGTTTGCTATTGTATCATACGGTGGGGACTCACCCATTCCTTCTGCTGTTGTGGTTCACTGTTAGAATTCACCTGACGTGCTTTAAAACATGCTGTCTTATCCAGAATCGGAAGAGGTCTGCCTACCTGTCATTGTCAGTACCAGGAGCATTAAGAAAGAGTAACTACTTGTACCCCAGACCCAGCCTTTTCCGGCCGGCTGTCCTTTGTAAAGGAGTGTTCCACGGCAGTTGCTCGGGGAACAAAGTACTCATTTCTGTGAATAAACAAGAAGTCTACTTACTCTGAATAACCAGGAGCATTCTCTGAGAGTGATGATCGTTTTAGACGGAGCACAGAAGGGAACTTGCTACCCTCACGGCTTTTGTTTTACATTTTTTTTTTTTTTTGTGGATAATTCTTTGTTTCTTAAAAAACAATACCAAATAACTGTAATAACTGATGCTTTAAGTGTGTTTCACCGAAGATGCCAGGGAACCTGATAAAGCCAAAGTTCAGTGGGAGATCTTGCTATAGTATTCTGGGTGGAGGTTACAGTTACAGTTTGCAAAGTCCAGGGAACTTTTGTCCTTGGGGGATTTGGGGGAGAATGAATGCACTTGGTAATCCTCCTGTCTGTGGTTTGCCCATTTTAAAGTGATCTCTGTCTTAGCAGGGAATAATTTGAAAAAGAAAATATCAGTCGTTCATCGCTGCTGTGCTCAAAGTAGGATATTCCTTATTACTGGTTATTGGTGTTACAATTATATAGTCATGAAAAGACATTAACTTTGGAGAAAGTGAATCCCCATTACTTTACCAATATTTTAGAACACACACACACACACACACACAACACACAACACAAACATGGACTAAGGTGAATTTCTTTCCCATTAAAAACTGAAAATATGTTTCTATATAAAGAAAAAATAGTGTCTTTCCACATGTGTTAGAAGATATTAATAACTGAAATCTATGTATATTCCCAATATTAAGATACTTACAAAAGATAAAGGCTTCAGTGCTCTAATATATAAAAATGTATTTATTATTTTTTAATTCATTCCTTCATAAATATGCTATTGTGTGATTGAACCGATTCAACACTAATACATTTGAATTTATGTATAGCTCGGGATTTTTTCAAGCCTCACATTCGTTTGTATGTAAGTGAAAAGACTTTTTAAAGAATCTGAAGTAATCTATCTTCTCTTGCAGTCCATCCCTCTAAAATTGGCCAAAGACATTTTAATGTACTCTACAGCTAATATTAGATGCGGATAGCCACAAGCAGTCACTCTAATAGAAGAGCCTGTCAGATATTTTTATTAAAGAGTTTGTCTCACAAACACCTTGTGCCCAGCATAACCTAAAATTTTTAAGTAATAGGTTGTCCATTCTGATGCTATTACTTCTGTAGTAAAACAGACTACAGCCTTGATTCAGGAAACAGATGATAAATTTTACTCTGAGATTCAAGGTGAGCCTATCTCTTTGTGATGCTTAATGGGACCCATATCCTCCACTCAGCTGTTTGGAGAGGAAAGTAACCCACCTCCTAACAATTAAAGGAGAGGGAGGAAGGCTTTGTTAAGACCAAGGTGAGGAATGATGTGGCAACAGGTTCCCTCCCCACAGTAAAGCCCTCAGAGAGAATGAGGCTGTATCTTCTACTTTGCCCAGGGATACATCAGATACATGAATTAATACTGTTGAAAAAAGGCAGCGTTTATTTCATAAAAGATAATGACGTAGGTGATAGTTAAATAGAAAAATTGTTCGAGAACGGAAATCTTTTCTGGTCAGAATTGTATTTCAGTACAAATGACAATGCTTATCTTACATACTGAGAGACCAACGGGTGAAGAGTAGGCAAGTATTTACTATATGTTCAGCACATAGAAGGAGAATTGATCTGGAGAGCCTTGTTAAAATTGATAGACTATTGTGGGGAACCTGTTGGATTTTAACACATAGGTGTTGCTTCGATGTATTAGTACTAAAGCCATGATGGCTACCATTTGCATGAGGTACCTGCCAAGTTCAACACCTAGTCAATGACTCTTATATTCTCACAATCGAGGTGGAGGTTTCACACTTCTTCCTTCCTGTTAATTAAGCCTTCTCTTCATTCTTTGAAATAAATCTTATATGTTGACATCCTTTCCTCTAGGGAATCTTATGGTAAGACTGGTTATTGTTTGGTCTCTGCTTTATTCCTTCACCTGTTATCACTACCAAGGTGCCCCTAGCTAATGAAAATTTGGGCATAAAAGGGGGGATACAGAAATGTAGCAGAGTTTTCTTCACCTCACAGCAAAAGAGCAAGTAGGGAAGAATTGAAAGCCCACCTCAGTGCAGAATGATAGTAAGTAATAGAACAATGTAGCATAGTCTCAATATTTCTTCTTTTTGTAGCACAATCCTATCTTAATTTTTTCGTGTTCTTATCATAATAATCTGTCTGCCATGATGAGAAGCTGGGGAAGTATCAGGAAACAATGAAGGAACAAAACTGGAAATACCATCTTCCTCCAATCTGGAGCTACTTATTCTTCAGGGATTTTTCGTTCATCCTTGTCACTTTTTGGCACATTTCGCCATACCACACCACCCATCAAACATGACAGAGTTTCCAAATATATCTGGATCTTTGTGACTTCTTGGCCATAAGGTTGTCACTTATACCCTTTCTCTGTTTCCAGGGTTAACAAGACAACTGCCAAATTAGTGTCAAAATAACTATCCGAGGAGTGGAAAAGACAGTGTTTTCAGACAACAACAACAAAAAATGCAGGTTGTTGTGAAGTGGCCTTGTTTGATAAATAAACATGATAGGAGCCCATTAGTGCCTGATCCAGGAGAAAAAAGATATATTTAATCTCCAACTTCTCTCCAGGGAGCCTAGTATAGCTTCCCAATAGATTTTTTTTTTTTTTAATTTCTTTACAGTGTTCCAGAATGCGCTGTTTGTGCCCCATACCCAGTCCCAATAGCTTTTAAAGCTTGTCTCAACTTATGAAAAGCCAGCTTGGTGGTAGATTTCATGATCTTCAAGAAATACTCATTGAGAACCAACTGTATTTGAGGAGCTCGGTCACTTCCGCCTTCCTCCTCTATAGCAGAGTTGCCCAAAGAGGGCAGTGTGTATTGTTGAAATGGATAAGGACCTCTCTCAAAATCTGGGTGGCATTTCCAGTTCCCAGTGCCATTAGGAGGAGCTCTTGGTCTGTTCCACATACAGGATTGATCTCCCCTGATCCTGGTAGAGTCGTCCATGCATTCAGGATGTGAACCGTTTCTCAGTGACTGTGACTCATGCGTTAAAAAAATCAACGTTTCGTTCAGTGATTTATTCATCAAAGATGAAAATCAGCCTCCATTTTTTTGCCCTTTATTTTTACAGTCTCTGCCTTTTGCTTTCATTCTTATGTATTATGGTGTAGAACATATACAGAAATAGAGAGTTATTTTAAATCTTGATTCTACCATGTGCTGGCCTTGGGTCCACCATATAAGCCTGTTTCCTTGTGGATATTTTGAGGGTTAATTAAAACCTACATGAACATGTCTAACACATATTGCATGTTCAATAAATACTATTACCATGTGTTATTAAATTTATTTGCTTAGAGTATAGTTGATGTGGAGAGTTTCACAGGTTATTAATATTTTGTTTATAATTCTTCTGATTTTAAATAATGTCAGAATTATCAGCATCTCTAATCACATTTGGCTTTTCAACCACTTTTTAGAAATCTAGTTACCAATCTAAAATGTTTCTTTTTGTTGTTCTGTTTTTACTGCCTGGTAAAAGCCAAGCCAAAAAAAAAAAAAAAAAAAGTGCTTCATGGTGGGGAAATTCTCATACTCAAACCAGTTTAGTGCTTGTGTCCACATTTTAATAATTTGAATGATAGTTTTATCCATATAAGGTATTTTTGTGGGCTCATTAATTGTTTTGTTACACACAAAAGTGCTATTTTGAGAAACTGTTGACCAAAACACTTCATTTGGATCCCACATTATAGAAATATTCCAGCCATATGCTGTAATAATGAATTTTAAGTAGTTTCTATAAATTATAACACTGGCTGTAAGTTTCTAGTTATTTTGTTTTTTTTTTTTTATTTTTTAGTTTTTTCCAAAGCATGACTACTTGTATTAGAGGAAAAATAGTCCTATAGTTACTGTTCACTGGGGATTTTAAGTCACCTGTCCATTTTCTGGTTTGTTGTCATTGTCTGTTTGAAGTTGTAACCATAGCAATACCTCTCCCCCTAAAGATGCCTTATTTTCAAAGGGACGGCTGTAACTGCAATTTCTAGAAAGCTTAACAATAGTGATTGAATGCTTTTAATTTCCTTGAGAACCTCTTGGATAGCGGAGCTCAAATAAAGACCAACTTTTTAAAAACACATCAAAAACTGTATAAATCTGTCTTTGGTTCACCATCTGCTTTAATAGTCTGCCAAAGAACGGGGTCTCTCCTCACGGCAGAGTTTGGGGGTCTACGTAAGATTTAGCAGTTTTGAACTTACTGGTACGTTGAGAGTGAATGAACTCGGTTCGTTTCTGTTCTGTGAATTAACAAAAGGAGTCACTTTGATCTTATTAGTTGGGCGCTTAGTAGTTAATTATCTTAATTTATCTAGCAAATATACCTGCTCTATGAGAGGGGCTCTGGTAGGCTCTGGTGATATCATGGGGAGAGGAATTGGTCTTTGGTCTCCCATGAAATGACCAATTAAACCGATAGCATCTACGACTGATGCTCGGACAATGTGGGGCATACAAGCACTGATAGTCCATGCAGTTAAAAATTGGCAAAAATTTGGCATATAACTTTTAACTACTGATAGCCTAGTGTTGACCTGAAGCCTTACTGGTGAGATAAACAGTCGAGTACCACAATGTGTATGTCATCTGTGTTATGTACTGTATTTCTACAATAAACGAGAGAAAATGTTATTGAGAAAACCATGGAAGAGAAAACTCATTTTACCGTATTGTACTGTATCATTTATTTAAAAAAAATCCACATGTAAGAGGACGTGCATCGTTGAAATGCCTGCTGTTCAAGGGGCAGGTGTAAGGGCAGTTCTACTCCTAAGGTCAAGGACAGCGTGTCAAGGTTCAGGGAAGGAACACCTGACTGGTGTTCCTGCAGGAAGCGACACTGTCCCTGAGATGTCAGAGATGAGTTAGCATGGCAGAGGTAAAAGAAAAGCCTTTTAAAATGAGGGAACAGCAGGTCTCAGAGCCTGCAGGGCTTTTCTGAAACACAGAAGAAAGTATGTGCCTAGAGGAGCAAGGGTTTTGAGGGTGCCTCAGTGGAAACAGGGAGATGTCTGGTCAGTGCAGTGGGTAATGGTGGTTTTATGTTTTGGGTTTTTTGTTTGTTTGTTTGTTTGTTTTTTGTTCGTTTTTGGAACCTGAATGGCGACGGGAATGGAATTAGAAGAAAAATTCTTATGAGTTCTTTTTAATTTTTTTTTTTTAAGATTTGATTTATTTATTTGACAGAGAAAGAAAGATCACAAGCAGGCAGAGAGGCAGGCAGAGAGAGAGGGGGAAGCAGGCTCCCCACTGAGCCAAGAGGCTGATATGGGGCTTGATCCCAGGACCCTGAGCCGAAGGCAGAGGCTTTAACCCACTGAGCCACCCACGCGCCCCATTATGTCATGAGTTCTTATATGTTCTGTGCTTGTGTTAGAAGAGTAGACTATCAGAAATTTAGTTCAATAACACTTCAGCAAAACTAAGTCCTTCTTGTCCTTTGTGGATCTTGTAGTCCTAATACAGGTTTGTCTGCCCCTTGCTCTGGATGTCTACAGCAGTAACATGAGCAAGTCCTCACCTGGGTGACCCCACAGAGGCCATTCTATGGATTCCCGAAGCTTGCAGCCACTCGGGAAGGCAGGACATTCTTGAAAAGTTAGACCCAGCACCCATAGACATCCATGTTTGTTTTTCTTCGAAGATCCCTCTTAGCTCCCACCACCGTGTTTTCCACATTACAGGGATCATAAAGTAATTGTTGACTCAAGGAGCAGGCACGTCATAGGCCTTTTAATTTTCATTTGAGGCCTTATAATTTTCAAATCAATCATCATAGGAGCTGGGGGGGGGGTGGGAAGGGAAGGCTCCTGAGAGCCTGTGGTTGCAGAGAAAGTTCTGCGAAGATGATACATCTTGAACTAGGTCTTGGAGGCTAATTGGCTTTTGTGTTTTGGGTTGGGATCAGGGATTAAGAGAGCATTGCAGGGAGACTCGGTCATCCCACACGCAGTGGAGGAAGGCTGTCTGAGCCCCACATCTCTGCATGCTGGTCGGGAGTGGGGGAAAGACACACCAACCTCGACAGAGGGTTTGGGAATAGGGGATAGATCAGGATGGGACATGTGGGGTAAATTGTCAGAGAACAGATTTTCAGATGAGCACCTAGAATTTGCTCCTGTGTGCTCTAGTAAGGGTTATAAGCATGTGGTTGGAAACAAAACATGAAGGGAGAGTTTGTAGAAATTCAGCCTGGCGTGGCTCTATTGCCCCCTGCCCTACCCCCCCTTCCCAGCTTGTCTGCGCTGTGATGCTCCGAGCTTAGCTTCAGAAGTTATCTTCCTCTGGAAATTCTTTCTTCTAGTCCTGCCCCCGTGCCCACGGTCTGCGGTGGCTCTTGGCCGCTGGATGAGCATAAAAGAAATGCATTTAAATGAAAAGTACTGGTCATGGCCTTCAAGGCTTCAAGCTCATCTCAGCATTTATTTATCCATATCCCACATGTCATGATTGCCACTATATATCTGTATCTCTCTGCGTGTCTGTCTGTCTTGTTGATTTAAAGCTCTCCTCTGTCCTTATCTCCTCAAGATTAACCCACCCATTTCTGCTAGCCCAGTGAGGTCTGCTTTAAGATTCATTTGCACGATGAGATCTTCTCGGACTTGGACCAACCACACTGAATCTCTCTGAACTTTAGGTGCCTCTTCTGCAAAATGGCATGAACATCCCTCACCTCTTGGAGATGATGTGAGGACTGAATGAGAAGCTGCCTAATCCCTGGTTACCTGCTTAGAGCAGAAGGAGCTCGGTGGGCCCCTCTAGCTAGCGCTGGCCATGAAGATCCCGCCGGACCCTGTCACTGGGTCATGGCACTCTTCCCTGGGGGAGGGAGGGGTATGCACACCTCGGTTGTGCCTGCGTCAGACCCTCAAATGAAATACAGGACTGAATGTGGAACAGTAATGTGCAGATGTGGAATATGAGACATGTAAGGAAAACACACAGTCGGAGAGCAGGAACGGGAGCCACGCAGTCTCTGGACAGGGAGCACAAGGAAGGTCTTTACTGGAAAGGTGGCATTTGCTGAAATGCAGAGATTGCTATGAGAGTCCCTTAGAAGTCATGCCTCGGTGGGCTGTGTCCATCAGGGCCTGGTTCAGTGCCAGGAGCAGAGTGTGTGCTTAAAAAACATCTGTCAGATGAGTGGTAGGACCTCTGCAGTACGTGTATTACTTCCATTCAATTTCTGAAACTGACATAAAAGTAAAATTATTTCAACGAGAAACCTCTACTTGCCATCCAAGGAATAGAAATGCATTATAAAGTGGTGTTGGAAAGTAGCAAAGCCTATTGAGGGCAACGTGCTAAACAGGTCCGTGAGCTTACATCGCCAGTGATGTAACCGTGTCAAGGTGACAGGCCACCCGGAGGGTGACAGGCCACCCGGAGGAACGGGAGGTCATCTGACTGTTTCACCTGGAGAACTATGGGGACCAGAGACCAAAAGCGCAGACCCAGGTGTGTATATGTCAGTCTGTCTGGTGCTGTTTGCTCAGTACCATTGGGAGAACATCGGGACATCTCATTTATGATGGGACGTCATCTTTATCTCCAATAAATGTATTCATTATTTAAATTCTAGAAAATCCCCTTTTATCCGGGACCTTTTAAGGGAAAGAAAGCAATCCATAAAGTGCAGAGAAGTGACTCTGTCCATGTTTTAATGTCTCTGTTTCTCCTTCCTCTTCTCTGCCTGTTTATATTGTAATATTAATAAATGCAGCATTTTAATGAGCTTTGACGGAATCACCTTCAGAGAGTTGGTGCCGTGTGTTCCTTGGAGACGCATAACTGAAGTTCCTGGTTTCTGGAAGGAAATCTGTTCCTCATTAGCTGGGACAGCTAAGAGTGTGCTGGCTCGGGAGGGAGGGGGCCACAGCTCCAGCCCACCTGTGCGTGAACAGGACCGGCCGCGGCTCGGCCCTGCTGTGGAGGAACCCCAGGGCTTTCATTAAAAGTGTCAGATGGTTTCCCAGGAGGGAGTGCTGATGGCATGTCATGTTGGGGTCCTGGAGGAGTAGCCCTGACACCTACTAACAGTCTGACAAATGGTTAAGTGGCTGCTTCAGTGCCGGGTCGGGGGAGCCGGCGTCCTCTCCCTGAGCCTGAAGAGGGGAGCACATGTTCTGTCCGTGCTTCTGGCTCTGAAAGAAGCAAACCTGCCCTCCTCTGTCCGCAGCTCCTCCCCTCCCAGAGCCTACCCCCTTGCCCTGCAACATACACTCCCCAGAGTAAAGCTTACTTGCCTTAAGCAATCAAGGCTTTTTTGTGAGATGCCGAGGAATGGGTTTTGTGTTGGTTTGACTGTGGCTGCCCAGCTTCTGAAACCCCTTGTAAATTTGGAGAGGTTCCTGTCGCATGGTTTGGAGAAGAGGTCAGAGCGTCCTTGCGTGGACAGAAGGTGAAAAGCCAGTCCTTCTTTTCTGAGCACTGGCATTTAGGGCCTGGGTGCTTGATGATATTATTTCGCTAAATTGAGACAGGGGCCATTTCCATGTTTATAACTGACAACCCCAACTCCTTCATTTATGTCCATGACTTGGTCATTGCCTACTGGCCACTGAGATCACAGCATTGGCTTAAAAGCTTTGGCCAGGCATCTATGTGTCTAGAACACTAGTCAGTTGAACAGAATCTCCTGTTTAATACCCTTCATCATGCATCTGTTCTTCCTCTTTTTCTATTTTTGACATAGAATCTTCATGGAGTCTCTTGCACCTGTCAGTCTGTCTATTGATGTGCTGTACCTCAGAGCTCCTGGTTATTAAGTTAATTAAATGTAGGTGCCATGACTTGAACGGTAGGCCAGTAGGTCAAGAAGCCCAAGGACTCACAGCATTAGACCCTGGCTTGTGATTCCTTGGCCATTTGTTGGCAGAACATCTGTCCTCATGCCCCCAATTAATTTAGTACGCACTGCTTCATAAAGCATCCTTGTACCGCAGAGGCAGGCAATGTGTTCTGTTGTATGGACATTATAGAGCCGTCCATTCTGTCCCTGACAGTTCCGATTCTAGATCCCACTGTCAAACCCAAGGAAAGGGGAGAGCATTTTTTTTTTTTTTTTTGCAGTAACTTTCTAGGTCCCACTTTGGGTTTTGGATTTTCTAACTTTATTATTTATTTATTTTTCTTTTGGAGGATGTATGAGGTGGGGTGGAAAAGGAAGACGTGAGATGAGCGAAGTCAGGGTTAAGATTCTCTTTTTTTTTTTTTTTTTAAAGATAAAAACGTTGGACTTGCTTTGTGGAATTCTACTTTTGCATGTTTATGAGCAGCAAAAATGTAGCATCATCTGTATTCTCATAATGTATTTGAATATATCAGATCATATGTGTTTGTGGCCACTCCCCCCACAGGGCGGTTTTAGCTCCTAAGTAGCTGTGTTTATGGTTTTCCTCTCTTCTCTCTGGACCTTGCAGAAGCCTCTGGGTTACCATAGGCTTCCAGCACAGCTGAGCACTTTCCTATGTTGACTCAAGGAGAACTTAAGCAGGAAACGGACGGGAGCTTCTGTATTAAAACAATGCAAAACTCAGGGCACCTGGGTGGCTCAGTTGGTTGGGCGGCTGCCAGGTCATGATCCTGGAGTCTCAGGATTGAGTCCCGCATTGGGCTCGGGAAGTCTGCCCCTCCTGCTGACCTCTCTCCTCTCCTGCTCTCTCTCAAATAAATAAATAAATCTTAAAACAACACAAACCTCAACTCTTTCATGTGTGAGACTGACAGTTGCTTTTATGCAACCTGTTGTGGTCACTGGCTCTCAAGGCTGCATCTGGGTTGTGTATCCATCCCTGCCCATTAAGTATGCTACAGTTCCCGAACTAACAGGTTCTCTCCGTTTCCTGAATTCCCTCACAAGCGTCGCTGGAAAGAGACACTCGCTTTTGCTCTTTCAGCAAGCACAGTTTTATTGATATAAACCTGCCTGGATTTTACTCGCTTGGCCTCTGCTACTTCTGAGATTCATTTGTCTCTGATCAGGGAACTGCCTTTGCCTTGACCAATGTCCTGTGTTCTCTTTCCAGGAAAGAGTGATCCTTTTTGCTTGTTGGAGTTAGGCAATGACCGACTTCAGACACACACCATCTACAAAAACCTCAACCCCGAGTGGAACAAAGTTTTTACCTTGTAAGTGCTTTCTTAAGCCTCCAGAATATCAAGGAGTGTTTTTTAACTTAGAGATCAATTATCCTTGATATGTGTGGGGCAGACTGGGGCTCTTAAGTGGAACTTTCTATCCATTTTTATGTGCAAAGAATGAATTTTATTGTTTTTTTCCTTCTGAAAACCTTTTATCCTTTCATTTTATAGAGTATAGTGTTAATAATAGAAGAGGCCATTTGGAACCGCAAGGGCTAGGGTTATAGGAGGCATTTGTAAAGTAGATCTTTCAGTAACTCAATTAATCTGTGAGTAGATGGACGCTTCCATTTATCCAGACTAATTCGTTCCTGGGTTAAAGAAAATTACAAATGAAGACCTGCCTTAAATTCAGGTTTATATGTTATAGCATTATTGTAATATCTAAAGGCTTGTATTATGGCAGAGTCTTTTGGAAAATATAGATTATCTGTGATTCCTCAAAGAGTCCCAAAGTGTCTTTGTATTCCAGCTTGTCTGAAAGACCAGCTCCCCAGCCCCCCCCCACCCCCCCCCGCAGAGAAACCATGTCCAGTCTTTCAAACTCAGGCATTTAGAAAGCTAGATCTCTTTCCTAGTGTGCTTTAGACTCTGAGGTACCTGGCCATCAAGGGGAGGCACCTGTTGATTTGGGTCAAATGGTGGTTCACTGCCCTCACAACACTGAAGAAATGCCGTGCTTGTAACTGAATGAATATATTTTGAATGGAGAGTTGATGATTCCCAAATAGAAAGCTCCCAAGGATCGAAATTGAATCAGTCATCAAAAACCTCCCAACAAACAAAAGTCCAATACCATGTGGTTCCACAGGTAAATTCTACCAAACACTTAAAGAAGAGTTAATACATATTCTTCTCAAACTTTTCCAAAAAAGTGGAAGAGGGAGGAAAACTCCCAAGTTCATTCTTTGAGGCCAGCAGTACCCTGAGACCAAACCTAGATCCCCACAAAGAAAGAGAACTATAAAGCCAGTACCTCTGATGAACATAGATGCAGATATCCTCAATAAGGTATTAGCGAATGGAATCCAACAATACATTAAAAAGCAAACAAACAAACATTCACCACAATCAAGTGGGGTTTATTCTCAAGATGCAAGTATGGTTCAATATTTGCAAATCAAGCAATGTGATACATCACATCACTAAGAGGATAAAAAACATGATCATTTCAATAGATGCAGAAAAGACATTTGACAAAATGTAACATCCATTCATAGAGGGAGCATACTTCAACATAATTAAGACCTTATATGAAAAACCCACAGCTAGCATCATAGTCAGTGGGAAAAATGAGAGCTTTTCCCTCAAGGACAGGAAAAAGACAAGGATGTCCACTTTCACCACTTTTATTCACGATAGCACTGGAAGTCTTAGCCACAGCAATCAGACAAGAAAAAGAAATACAAGGCATCCAAATTAGGAAGAAGTAAAGCTTTCATTATTTGCAGATGACATAATATAGAAAACACTAAAGACTCCACCAAAAGGGTGCTAGGACTGATAAAAGAATTTGTTAAGGTTGTGGAATACAAAATCATTATACAGAAATCTGTTGCATTTCTATGCACTAATAGTGAAGCAGCAGAAAGAAAAAAATAATAAAACCATCTCATTTATAATTATACCAAGATAATAAAATATCTAGGAACAAACTTAACCAAAGAGGTGAAAGACCTATACTCTGAAAACTCAAAGACTGATGAGAGAAAGTTCCCAAGATCTATGAGAAGTGGATTAACTCGCCTGAGCAGGTTTGCAAACTGCCATATGAAAGAGTTTCTTGTTTGCTCAAAACACTGCCGACATCCATGGCTCCATTACTCGTTATAGGTGATGTTTGGTTTGTGGTCCACATAAAAAAAAAGTTTCTAAATATGCATGGGATTTTTAATATTTTGTGTTTCAACAATGGAAAGCTTTCTATGGATCTCAGCAAATAGTGATTTTGATCACCTTCTCCCCCCACCAAAGGGAATTCTTCATTAATTTATTTTTTCATTAATTTAATGTAAAGAAAATCTTATTGCCTATTTGAAATCACTGGCCTTTTACCCTCCTCATTATGTCTCTTTTTCTTTATCCTCCTGTTTCTTTAATAGTCCTACCCTTGAGTGCATGTATACATGGAAAATGTCATAGTAAAAAAAGTTGACTTTTTTTTCATATGGATGTCTGAATCTTCTATGATGGAAGGTTTGGGAATACAGTTCAGTTTGATTTAATTTTTGGAATTTAATTAAATGGTAGTTTTATACTCTAAGGACGTACAGGCTTAATTAGTGAAACCGTGTTTTCAGATCTTCATGGAACAGACTCCACTTGTGTATTTTTGTATATAATACATGGTACATTTCTTGTTTCAGTCCTGTTAAAGATATCCATGATGTTTTGGAAGTGACAGTCTTTGATGAAGATGGAGATAAACCTCCTGATTTTCTTGGAAAAGTTGCCATTCCCTTGCTGTCCGTAAGTTACTGTAATTAATACCCAGTTCGTAAGTCATTTTATAGTTGACAAGTTTCTATGATCTAGAATTATTCTGTCTTTGTCAGTCTGGGGAAAAGATCCTCCTAGCTATAGCAGGAAACAACTATTTTATTCCTTAACGTTTTCCAGTTTTTTCAGTAGTTTCAGATATAAAGTAACAATCATGAAGTTGAATATTGGTTTAACCAACAAGAACATTTTGACTAGTCTTTCAGGGGGGTTTCTGTTTGGTTTCAAGGAATATAGATCTATAACTGATTTTCCATTTGTTAATGAAAAACATACACATGTCCCTTTATTACCTCCTTACTACCCATTTCTTCAAAGATTAATTCCTGGTAACTGCAAAGTTTTTCCTAGCTTTGCTGAAGACCGTTCTCTCAAAAGTTCTATTTGTCTTTATAGTAGTAGGATTTGCTTTCAACCTCAAAAAATGCTTTCTGGAAGAGAGCAGAGAGCTTCTCTTGGAAAAAGAGTGCCATTTCAGTTGTCTAGTTAAAAGATAACATACTAGAGTAAGCTAAGAGCTGAATGAAATAATACCCTATGATATCACATGAGAAAGTACCACATGATACCTTTACATGGGCAAAGGAGGGAAGCTGGGATCTGAATTCACCTATTAATGGGACATTAATGTTTGTACCAAATGTACTCTTCCAGAAGAGAGAATTTCAGTTTTCCACTCAACAATTAATGTTTCAATGTAGAGATGTCATGTCTTATCAGTCAACAAGGCTTTATTTACTTCTTCCCAAAGACTTATTTCTCCAAAGCTATTAGTACATTTTTGTAGCAGGAGAGTCTGTGCTCTAACCACGAGATTAGACTAGCTCGTGAGCTACATGATGCTTACAGTGGGGGAAGCACTACATCTCTCAGTATCTCTATGGGGTTTGATCGCCTGGTTAATTTCTCCCCAAGTTCTCTTATCCCGACTGTTCCTCTAAGAGAAGGGGTGGGGCAGCTTCTCCCTTGTTAGTTTGGCTCCTGCCAAATGCTCAGAGCCATCAGCAGCAGACCACACCGACTTTCCAGGAGGAGACGGCAATTTGGGATCTCTCTCTCTCTCTCCTTTTTTTTGGCTGCAGCTTTGTCAGTTATTCCTGAATTAATACATGTAACAAGAGCATGGAATACAATTTTAGAGAGGTCTAAAGGGAAGACCCTCCTTTACAATTCAGTTTCTTCTTTTCCTCAAATTCTTTTGGATGGGACAGAGACATTTCTCCTCTTGATTTTTAAAAAAAATATTTATTTTTGAGAGAAAGAAAGAGAGTGTGTGTGTGGTGGGGGACAGAGGGAGAGAGAGAGAGAGGAAAATCTCAAGCAGACTCCTTACTGAGTGTGGAGTCCCATGTGGGGATCGATCTGAAGCCCCCGAGGTTATGACCTGAGCCAAAATCATGAGTCTGATGCTTAACCAACTGAGCCACCAGGTGCCCCTGTCCTCTTGTTTTTAATAGATAAATATGTAGTAACATATTTTATTCCTTGCTGGGTGAACACCGCTTGGTGTCATTTTAAACCTCCCTCTGTTTTACGTATAGAAGTTTTGTGTAATTAGTTTTCTATAATACCAACAAATTAACCCACTTACTTCCCTCCCTTCTTCCCTTATGATGTACAATGTCTCAATGCTGTTGAGTTAGATCTAAGAAATTACCTCTGGCTAAATCAGGTATAGGGTTTCTCAGCCTTACCATGGTTGACATTTTTGTGTGGATCGTGCTTTGTTGTGGGGGGCACTGTCCTGTGCTCTGTGGGATGTTCAGCAGATCCCTGACTTCTACCCGTTAGATGTCAGGAGGACCCATCCACCCATCACTGTAGTGACAGTCAAAGATGTCTGCAGACCTTGCCAATGTTCCGAGGAGGGGCAAAATCACTCCTGGTGGAGAACCACTGACCTAAGTTAATGCCGTTTTCACATTATATCTTTAAAGATGCAGGGTAGAAGATTCTATGAAAAACTTCATTTAAATGCAAAGAGCCCCCGAACCCCTTAACTTTATTCTGGTTGCTGATAAGGTGCCCACGATCTATACATTCATTTGTTTGAGGAGTATTTCTTGAGTGTCTGCTTTATGCCAGGCATTGCTCATCGTTTTGGAGTTAGTTTAGTTAGTTTAGTTTTAGTTTAGCTCTAACAGTGACAGCAGTGAAGTTATCTTCTCTCTCAGAACTTATCTTTTGGTTGTAGGAGTCAGTAGACAGAACAAACAAAGACACCCACAAAAAGCAAGACAGCATGTTAGATGGTGAAAGGTACCCTGTAGAAAGCAAAGCTCCAAGATTATGTCCGGGGAAGGGGTGCACTTCTCCGTGGGCTGGCCAGGAAGGACCTCGCTCCAGGGGGCATTTGAATGAGAACTTAAGGAGGTGAGAAAGAAAACCCTGTGGCTCTCTGGGGAAACTATTCCAGGCAGGACGGCTTCCAAGTTCCAAGGCTCTAAGGCAGTGCCCTGAATGTCTAGTCCCAGACATATTGGTGTGGACAGTGTGGATGGAATGGAGTCTCCTGGGGGGACAATCACGAATGCGGGATAAGAAAGGACACAGGGACGAAGTGTCACGGGAAAGCGGTAAGACGCTGCCAGTCTGAACGTTTGAAGGACTTTGGCTGGCTCTTAGTGTTGTGGGGAGCCACAGGAAGTGTCAAGGCAGGGAGTGCTTGCTTTGGTCTATGCTCTCTGTTTCTAACATGAAAGGGCTGTGGCACACAGAGAAATAAATCCAGCTCTGACCGTTCTCTACCACGTAAAGCCTAAAGGCAGTGTGGCCTGAGCCACATTCTCATGAGGGGCTCGGGGGGCCCCTCTACCTAAAGTGCAGTTAGAAGTATGATAGGAAAAATGCCATAACCCTCAGTATCTGTAAGAGGCAGGTTTTCAGTTGTTCATTAGTTCACCGATCATTCCGTTTTCGAGTAATTCCAACTCGTGATTTAGAGAGTATGTTTTCACATTTATTTAGATCTTTTTTTTTTTTTTTTGGTCTTTATTTAATATCTTGCATCACGCTTCACTAACCAGCCCTAGGTGAAGCATGTATCATATGTGAAATCATTAATTTTCTGAAAACCTTATTCGGCATGCTTTAGTATTGTGGCTGTTCACAAAAGAGGGAGCTGAGATGCACGAGGATCCTGGCGCTGGGACGCAGTAGAGGCTGGAAGTGGGCAGTTTCATGTCCAAGCTGGGCACCTTAAGCGGATGCTTTCCTGCCACGGTGAGCCCCTGTTCAATAGATATGAGACCAAAAGGAAGAACCAAGATGTTCTTCATGCAACCACTGGTCTCAATGCAATAGAGTGTGGACAGGTAGGACACAGAGTTGAAGACTTCCAAATCTTGGGTGATGCCTGTGGAATGAACACAGAAGACCAAAATGCTTTTTTTTCTCAATCGAAGTACAGTTGACATAGAATATCACCTAGGTGGACAATACAGGGGTGCAACAAGTCTGCGTTATGTTGTGCTGACACATGTAGCTACCACCTGTTACCAGATGGCACGGTTACGGTACCATTGACTGTAATCCCTATGCTGTACCTTACATTCCCATGACTTAACTCCTTCTGTAACCGGAAGCGATGCCCTCCCACTCCCTCCATCCATTTGGCCCATCCCTCACTTCCCTCCCCTGTAGCATCCACCAGTTTGTTCTCTGGGCTTATGCAAGATCAGAAATATCAAGTGTTACATAAAAGGAAAAAGAAAACATAGAGCAGGAGGAACAGATTTAATTTTAGGAGGACTTGAGGAAGTGGGGAGTTTGAGCCGGCCTAGAAGGGGACCTGGTGTTGTTCATGACTGGTGGGTGGAGGTAAAGAAAGAAGGCTATTCCAAGCAGAGGGTAGAGGAGGCGTGGAGAAGCAGGGGGTAAGAGAAAGGCCACCTTCTGGAAGCGAAGAGGGGCTTTCGTTGCCTGGTGCTCCGGGTGAGCAGAGAGAATGGAGAGGGAGGACGGAGGGCTACTCAAGAAGGGTTGAGGGAGGCTGGGGCTTATTCTATTAGCAAAGAGAACCTGAAGGCTTTTAGCCTGGGGATGGAGCTCTCAGAGCTGTTGACTAGGAAAAGTTTTGGCTTCAGTATGAAGCAAGTTACAGAGGGAGGGAGACTTTTCCTGGAGGGATTGGCTGAAACTCCAGAAATAAGCATCAAAGAGAGAACTCTTATATTTCACGTTTAGGAGACGGTCTGATTTCTCTGCTTTTTTAATATGAGAGAGAATTATAAAAATGGAATAACCAGTGCTTCTCTGTTGCCTTTATAGGATATGAAATAGTATTCAATAATGCCTCCTTTTCTATTTAAAAACAAAAATTGTATTTCTTGGAGAAGAGTATGAATTTCTTTTTTGCAAGAATACATTTTCTTCAAGTCACAAACTAAAACTTGATTTACACTTTCAGAGAAAATGCAAACTACATTTCAAAATGTCTAAGTATAAAGTATTGAATGTACTTTAACTTTTAATCTGTCTCAAAATGATAATGTGCTAAGTGCATTTCAGTCTGTTAAATGAAAAGCCTGATCTGAATTCACTGTGTCTTTTAAAGCAGGGTGAATGTGCTGGCTGACGATTGGCTCATTTAAAATCCATGTTGTAAAATCAGTATATCTGTTAATGCAGTGAATTGTTCAAAGCATTTACATATGCTCAGATAATACAGCATTGTAAGAATCCAGGCCACTGGGTCATCCTTCCATGTATTTCATTTCTGTCCAAGTTTTTTAATAAAATAGTGGGTTTTTAAAACGTTATATAGAGGGGGCACATCAGTGGCTCAGTTGGTTATATGTCTGGCTCTTGGTTTCGGCTCAGATCATGATCCTGGGGTCCTAAGATCGAGTCCAATATTGGGCTCTCTGCTCAGTGGGGAGTCTACTTCTTCCTCTCTCCCTGCCTGCTTGTGCTCTTTCTCTCTCTCTCTTTCTCTCTCTACTCTCTCTCAAATAAACAAAATCTTTAAAAAACAAGGGCTATATAGATATGTAAAACTTGTCACTCATGATTAAAAACAATAGAAAATTACAACTGGCCTGTATTATCATCTGAAGACTTCTAATTTTTGCCCATTTTCACATAACTCCAAATATCTTCTAATCAATAACATAGTAAGGGTGCATTGGAAAACAGTAAACATATTTTAGAGTTTTAAGATATTTACATAAACACTACCTCTGAAATATTATCCGATTCCCTTATATTTATTTAAACACATCTATTCTCAGTTAAGGAGCCTAATTTTTTGTCCTGGAAATCAATCTGGGTTCTTTTCCTCCAGGACGTTTCTTTTTAGGCAGACATATGTTTATCATCTCAGAAATTACAGAATGGCCCCACGTAGGAAGACTTTGAAAATCAGCTTTCTGTAAAATAGGGAAAGCAATCTATTAATTGTGATTTCCTAATACCTAGGAAAAAATTGTCTTTTTTGATGACTTTGAATCAAAAGGAGGTCCTACTTTTTTTTTTTTTTAGGTCCTACCTTTTTTTTTTTTTTTTAAGATTTTATTTATTTATTTGATAGAGATCACAAGTAGGCAGAGAGGCAGGCAGAGAGAGAAGGGGAAGCAGGCTCCCTGCTGAGCAGAGAGCCCGATGTGGGGCTCAATCCCAGGACCCTGAGATCGTGACCTGAACTGAAGGCAGAGGCTTTAACCCACTGAGCCACCCAGGTGTCCTGAGGTCCTACCTTTTTTTTTTTTTTTTTTCAAATAATAATTGTAACATATAGTTACAGAACACTTTATTTTATTTTTTTAGTTTATTTATTTGACAAAGATCAGAAGTAGGCAGAGAGGCAGACAGAGAGAGAGGGGGAAGTAGGTTCCCCGCTGAGCAGAGAGCCCGATGCGGGGCTCGATCCCAGGACCCTGGGATCATGACCTGAGCCGAAAGCAGAGGCTTTAACCCACTGAGCCACCCAGGTGCCCCGAGGTCCTACCTTTTGATTCAAGTTTGAGACCTCCTGCGCAAGCCAGGCCAAGGGCAGGTGAGTTCCTGATCAGAAGCACAGGCTTCGTACAGCCCTTCGCGTCCTCTGTGAATCCACGTGCAGAGGAACAGCTTCACTTAATTAATTTTATGGGACAAATTTTCTGTAATGGCTTGTACCAAATAAATGTCCATACACATCTTCATTTGCATTTTCAATTAAGTGTTTGCCCCGTTTCACCTGTGATAGGTTTTGAATATTGTAATGGACACATTTTCACGATCATATTTTTTTAAAAGTTCGTGCTGAAATTTTGGCCATTAGAACAAATTATGTTTGTATTTTATTTTAATATTTATGGATGGATAGCCACCTAAAAACGTTAAAATGGCTAAAACATAAACATTCGACTCTCTTCCCTGCCTAATCCTGCTCTAATATGTCCTTTGAAATAAAGGAAAAAAAGATAAAATGAGGCAAATTCATCCATGGGCCTGGAGACTAGGAAAGGGTGCCTTTCACATGCTGGAATTACCGTGAACCATATGTAGCATATAAGGTGGATGGATTTGGTCAGGATGGACAGGCTAAGGGAGAAGGAATGCCGCATGGATTTCCTCTGATGTCTTGGCACAAGAAGGTAGCAAGTATAAATCTGAGCAAATGCTGAATGGGTTAAACTTTTCTATTAAATGGAAAAACCTCTTACATGGAGTAAAAGAATAAAATCTAGCTGCTGCTGCTTCGAGGTGCCTCAAATGTGGTAAAACAGAAATGGATGGGCAAAAGTATTAGTCCTACATGTAAGTGGGAAGTCAGAAGCATACAGAGGAGGTTATTTCGAAAAACGATTTCATTACCAATAAACTTAGAGCAGACATGAATCTTTATGTGAATAGTGTCCCATAGACGTGTATATATGCATTAAAAATATTTGAAATACAAGAGAGACGCCAGGGTGGCTCAGTCGTTAAGCATCAGCCTTCAGCTCAGGTCATGAACCCAAGGTCCTGGGATCGAGTCCTGCATCGGGCTCTCTGCACAGCAGGAAGCCTGCTTCTTCCTCTGCCTGCTGCTCCCCCTGCTTGTGCTCTCTCTTCCTCCCTCTCTCTCTGATAAATAAATAAATCTTCAAAAAATTTGAAATACAAGAAAAGATTATCAGCTTAGAAACACAAAACCATCATATTATCTTTGCAGATTAAAAAAAATCAGAAACAAAAAAATAAAGCTGTCAAGTGGAGTTTCTTAAAGGCCCAATTGTTTGAAAGTCCAAATTCCATGAAGTCGTTGCTGAAAGTTAAAGTTCATGCACACCATCCCACAGCTACTAAATTTCTGGGGATGAGACCCTGGAATGTTCTTTTTTTCAGCAAGCTGTCAGATGAAGTTTTGGCCTACTAAAGCAGCGACTCTCAAATTTTAGAGAATAAACAGTAAGTTTGATCTAATGTAGTATATGTACACATACATAAATATATAGAATATTCTATTCAGATACCTATGGGCTTCAGTTTTGATCATGTCGAGGGCTCACAAATGCCTCAGAAGATCCCCAAAAGGCAGAAACTATATTGTGATCACAATTTATATTGTGTTGATAAATATTAATATAAATTAGTAACAAAAAAGAAACAAGTATCAAAACAGTTGGTGAAAGAAAAAAGTCTCAGGTAGCTAATGGAGATACCAAAACTACAGTTAACAGACTTTTTAGAAATTAGCAGTGAAATACTATCATACAAACTATGGATAAGGGCCAGAAGTATTATTCAGAGGAAATCCTTACTTTGAATGCTTTTATAATTAAACACCAAAGGCTGAAAATTAATTAAACATCACAACAAAAGATACACTAAGTAAAACTAGGAAAGCTAGAAAGGAATTTATGAAGATTTAAAAAAGAACAAAATTGTAGGTAATACGTGAACTATATATCTGATAAACCCAAGTATTCGTTTCTCTAAAATCTGGTGAAGTGGAGAGGCCAGTTACAAGGCTAATGAAAAAAAGAAAAGCATTTATTATGAAGAATAAGGAAATAAGAAATATGGGGATCATTATGAAAATCATAACTAAATTTTACTGAAGAATATGGAAGAAAACTTCAATAGGGATATAACTTGAGGGGATGTGGGTGTTACTGAGACTTAAGACCTCCCCAGGTTACTATAAATACAATAAAGCTCCCCATTTGGAAAAACTAATGTGTAAAAATAGCAAGAAAAATTATGTTTAAAATACAATTAGAGGGGCGCCTGGGTGGCTCAGTGGGTTAAGCCTCTGCCTTCGGCTCAGGTCATGATCCCAGGGTCGTGGGATCGAGCCCCGCATCGGGCTCTCTGCTCAGCGGGGAGCCTGCTTCCTCCTCTCTCTCTGCCTGCCTCTCTGCCTACTTGTGATCTCTGTCTGTCAAATAAATAAATAAAATCTTTAAAAAAATGACAATTAGAGAAACATGAATATCAGGTACTGAATGCATTCTGTAGTGAAATAATTATAGAAATATCAGGAAAAAAATCATCAAGTAATTTCACCCTTTTCTCCCTGCATGCTCTCCTCCAAATAAGAAAATAGCAGGTTCAAATTGTTTAATGAGCAAGTTTTATAAAACCTTAAGGGCCCAGGCAATTCTTACATTACTGAAATGGATTAAGGACATCAAAGAAAACAGAAAATTTGTGAATTTATTGTGAGACTAGAAGAATTCTGATATTAAAAAAAAACACAGATTTTAAAAAAAGGAAATCATGTACCTTTCATGGAAGACCATGAAAGCACATTAAGAAATGTAATTGTGTAATTTATATTATTAATACATTAAGGGAGGAAAAAAACTTGGCAATGTCAGTAAAGTGAAAGGGGCACTTGATAAAATTTAACATCCTTTCCTGATTATGAAAAAAGTAGTCTAATAAATTAGTGATTGGTGAATACTGCAATGATCTATCAAAATCATCACAAATCTCAGACTTACTGTTGAACAATTAGAGAGATTTCAAATTTAATGAAGTTCTATGTTTACATATTAAAATAAGCTTTTGTATCAGACCCAGCCAATGTAAAATTATAAGAAATATATTTTATGTTAATTACAGTAACAATATGTGTTATATATTATTAATATATCATTTATTATAAGAAATTATATTTTAATGAAAATAACATTAGGTATCTGATGTCAGCTATCATCTATATATAAATATAAAGGAAATTAATAAACAGCATCTTGAAATAGAAAAAGGTCAGTGAGGTGTAAACAAGATCAAAATTTAGGAAAAAAAAAAAAATCAGTGGCCTTACCCAGTAGGAAAACATTCAAAACACTTAAAGCATTAAAGAATCTAACATCAGGAAACAAGAACAACTATAATGCTTAAGACCTATGTGAGGACAGTTCTAGAACTGTACAAAAAGACATGAAAAAAAGACGATGGAAAAGGATAAGCGAAGTGGTCACTGTGTAAGGGGTTCTGGGCAAGTCAGTTGCTTAGTCATCAGGGAAAAATGCATCATTGTGTTACATCGAACACAGTCACAATTTTGCCATGAATTAAAGGTCAAACACTGGGAACAAACTCAAGTGATGGTAGACCTTATATAAGCAACATGAAAAACAGGAATGATAAAGGAAAAAAAAAATCTGAAGATGGCAACACGGTGAAAACAGAAATTGCCGTTGTAAATTAAAACACAAGGTCAAAAATACGTGCAGTGTAGAAACCGATGGATAATATCACTAACATAGAAGGTTTTTGTTTTTTAATCTGTAAGGAAGAGACAAATCAATCTAACAGAAAAGTTAATTCAAACAGATGGAAATCCAACGAGCTAATAAATGTATGAATGGCTCCTGCTTACTCAGTAGTGATCATGGTCCTTAAAAGTGCAGAGGATGGAGCCAGACCACCTGGGTGGCCCCCAGTGTTGTCTCCTAATTGGCTGTGTGATTATTGACAAGTTACTTAGCCTCTCTGTCTCTTTCTTCCTTGTTGGAATGAAGATAACGATAATGTCTGCCTTAGAGGCGGTGGTAAGGATTTGAATGGTTTGAGGACTGTGAAGTGAGTACAGTAGCACACAGTGCCGACTTACAATGTAATTTGTCATCTTCATCATCCTTGTGGTAATAACGTAAATGGTCAAATTAGTTGAAGCAGTTGGATTAACAAATATGGTAAACATTTTTCTTTACCAGTGATGATGAACGAAGGACCCACTCCAATGTTGTTGGAGGGAACGTGACTTGGTACAAGTCTTGTTAGAAGGTGCTTTGATAAAATGGATTAAAATTTAATCTACACGTATCTCTGAGCATTTATATGCTAGGTGTCTGTTTTAGAGAGGCAGCTGAGCCTGGGAGAGATACAGTAGTTACTCAAGGCCACACAGATGCTAAATGCCAGAAATGGGAATTGAATCTAAGTCTGGCTTCCCAGTCCTACCATGGCCCACAGTTAATAAACATACGAAAGACAATGTTCAGTCTCATTAGTTGGAGGAAAAAAAAAAACACATATTAAAACAACCTGAGGCCATTTTCTTCCTATGAAATTGCTGTATATTAAATAAAATGCCTGCAGTTGGCAAAGTTGCAAGGAAATGGATAGGCTTATTCATTGAGCCTAGGAGTAGAAATTAATATCACATTTTAGGAGAGCTTACTGGCAATACTTGGCCCAAACCACAAGAATGGGTATATCCTGTGACTCAACCTTTCCACCTCTAAGAATTTATTTTGGGGGATGCATCGTGGACACACAGTTAGTTATGTATAAAATGAACACAGTGTTTATGGTTAAAAATTGAAGGATTGGTTAAGTTAATTATATAATCTAAATAAGATGAAGAACTATTCTATATTATGTACCAGAATTGGTTATTGCATTGGGGAATGTTTCCTCTGTCTTTTTTTTTTTTTTTAAATCTAAAAGGCAAGTGATTAAAAAGTATATAAATTAATATGACTAAAAGATTTTATTTAACCAGCAATTTCTGCTTGTTACTACTGTTCCTTACTGCTTTTTGCTGATTATTTCATGGCAACCTCTGAGATACATATCATTTTATTATTCACATTTTACAAACTAGGAAACTGACGAACCGGAGGGAGTTATGTACATTGTCCAAAGTTTTTCAGCCCATCTGAGGCAGAGTCAGAATTTAAACTCAGTTCATCTGCCTCTGGAGTCCCTAATTTTATCCAGTACACTCTAATCCTGTTTTCACAAGATAAGCAAATACAAATGTACATTAAAAACTAGAGATTCATGTTTACTTGTTTAAAAAAATGTAACATTATAAAAACTATATTCTTAAACATTTTTTATAAATTTTACACAATTCTTATAATTATATATATTACTTTCGTAAAATAGCTTATATTTTAGAGAGAGGAGGTGATAAATGCTGAGGACACCAGTGTTTTCTGCCATTTCCAAGGTTCAGAGCTAGGTTTTGGTTGGAATGGATGGCCTCAACAAGGAGGAGGGATAGAGTATACGTGGAGAGGGTCTGGGCTAATGAATTCAATACCATCGCCACTGACTGGTGGTTGACTTTATGTCCAGGCAAATGATAACCTTGTGGGCTTTGTAATTTCCCATGCTGTTTGCAACTCGTGCCGTTGGAAGCAGGCCTGCTTCCAAGTAGGGATATGAATGTGAATCCCTTCCAAGTAAAGAGTATTTATTTTCCTCTTACCCAGTCTCATGTCTGTCCTCTTCACATTTTATTGGAGAGTCATTTTGTATGTGCATCATCTGGGACCAACGGTTGTATCGTGATGTTGTCACGTTCAAGTATTTACCCCTTTGCATGGAAAGAAAAGTGTCTGATGAGCGGCATGCTTGTTTATACCCAAATGTCCTCCACTTTTTCACGTGAGGGTCGAGCTGGGGGTATCAGTAGGACACTTTAGTTTGGTTTTGCTCCTAAATATGTATCTTCCCTCCCTAAACCAATATTCATGCATATTGATTCTGATGAACTTTTCTATTGCATCAGTTGGTAATTGGTCATAAGGAAATTTATAGCAAAGCATAATAATAATTCTTTAAAGAGAGCTCGAGATGAGGAAACAGTTTTGTTCCCTGTTCCACATAACCAACTTCTGTTATACGCAGATTTAAAAAAATCCTGTCTTCTAAAAAATGAATGTAGTATCTTTTTGATTAAAAAATTATTTTATTCACTCAACTTTTAAAAAGTTAATCATATTTATGATGCTAGAGTATATTTAAGAAGATTTAAAATTCCTTTAAGTAGAAAAAGAAATTGAATAGTTTAAAGATGATTTCAGGTCAGATTAAAATCTAAACCAGACTGTCTTCTCTGTAGCTTGTCTTCTGACTCCAGAATCCTGAATCATTACTCAGGAACAGACTTCCTGTACTCTTGCATTCGCGGGCTCATTTACCCAGGAATTAACTGTTAGCACGCGCTTTCTAAAAGCTTTCTGGTAGATACATTGTTCATGAAAAGAAAGGGACATGCAAATGCCCATTTCCCTGATTGTTGAATTAGATTTCTAATGATATTGGATCTATATTACTGTTCTGCAGAGGTACCTTCCCCAAACAATTGCCTAATATCTGTGCTCTTCTGTGAGTAGGCAGGCATGCAAAAATGTGTGTGATAAGTCAATCTGAAAAATTTTCTTGTAACAGGTTAAAGACATTGTCTATTATTTTATTCAATGACCCTTATCTTGGAGTGAAACTAAATCATCCCAAATGTCAACTCAAGAAGACTCTTCAGATGAACTTAGAGACCTCCCTTTGTCACAGATCGAAAATTGTATCATTCCTTTTTGCTTTGATCAACAGAGACCTAAAAATTAAGTTTCAGTCTTCATTTAAGTGACTATCTCATACCTGAAAGACGAAAGTATATATAGATTCTTTGCTCTAAATTTTCTTTTGGCTGTGTTTTAACTGTCCTGCTACTTAACAGAGGTTTTATAATCATAAACGGCCAGAGGTGGTTTTCTGTGTTCTAAGTATACATGATAAGCCTAATTCTCTTGACAGGAAAAATATGGTTAGATTTCCTTTCCTGTTCTATAGGTGCTCTTACATGTGGTTTGGCAAGTTGAGATGTTACAAAACTTTTTTTCCTGTATTCTTGTGTTGGAAGTTCAGATACATAAAGACTGTGAAAAATGAAAATCTTCTAAAAATAGTCCCTTTGTTTAATATTTCAATGTTTAATTATAATACTAACTATTCAAGTACATGGACCTCCTCTTAACTTAAACATATCCCAGTACAAAGTAGGGTATTTCCTCTTTCCCGTCCTCTTTCTCTTTTCCCAAAGATATTCCTTATAGCAGACAGAAGTTGGAGTCAACCGAATGTTCATCAATTGGACAGTTAACAAATAAGTTCCTATTTTGAATATTATATAGTAATTTAAAGAAAAGCAGATCTGTATACTATATACACAATATCAAATCACTTTGATAGATACCAAGTGAGGTTGTAAAACACAGTTTCACGCAGGCCAAAAATTCAAATTACTTTTTTCAAGGGCTTATTTATGAATATAAATTCTCAATACAAATTGAGGCACGATACATGCCAAATTCCTTTCTAATTTCTATGCGGGGGAAGGAATTGTGATATTTGTGGAAGTTCATAGGGACTTTTGGTTTTTTTCTTCCTGTAATTTTTCAAACTTTTTACAAATGTGTAAACTTAAAATTGACAAGTTTTAAGATAATATTCTATGGAAGTACTCAACACGATAGCCTATGTGGTATCTCTAGCTTTAATAACGGATTTAGTGTCCCTGGGTGGATTCTGTGTTTTGCTGACACAATACTAGGACACTGAAAAAGAGGAAAAGATCGTTTACAAAAAAAATCAAAAACCAAAAAAAAAATTACTATAAAATTTATTTTTTTCTACTGATACTTCATGTTCTTCTGTTGACCTTTCCTAACCCTGAAGAAATCATGGAAATTTTAAGATAACAGTACAATGACTGTGGGTTGAGGCACAGCTAAACTGGACTGAAGTCAGGTTGGCAAATTGTCATGCTGTTTTTGTATTTATTTCTTTCAACTTTAACACCCACAATTTATTAAGTGAGACTGTGGATAAAAGAGGAAGCTCAGAATCCTGTTTGGACACCGTTTAGGAAGGAAACCAGGTCTTTATGGGGCACCCCCTTCCTCTTAGCCACTGGCCAGGAAAACCATCTTTCTGTTTAAAACCTATTCAATCTGAGAGGTGGGGTGACTTTGGGAAGGAAGGTGACCTCTCCCTTGTAAAGTGGAATGGCTCTGTTTCCCCCATGACTTATTCAACTCATTTCCACCACTGTTTATAAGAACACTTGTGCTGAATGCTTGAAGTGACAGCAATAGTCAGTTAAAATATGGCTCAAATTTCATGCCTTCAAATTTCCTATGTTATTTCAAATCTTTAATCATTATAATCCCAAATGGAGCTTTTGGTCAGTTCAAGTTTTGCTGATGTCCTTTGGGAGTTAACAAGGATGCTTCCTATAAGACCGAAGTTTAATCAATACATAGAGAGCTGTGAACTCATAAAAGCATGGCTGCTCTCAGATCTGGAAAGAGAACACTTTGTGGGGACCCACATCATTTCCAAAATGGTACAGGAGGTATTTTTCTGGGATGCCTTACACGTTGGGGTCCACGGGCAGATTAGGGTGTGGAAGTGATATGACCTGCTGGCTGAGAGAGGCTATCAGAGGAAATAAATTGTGAAAACTTCTCAGTGTTCTGTGCATTGTAAATATCTTTGGATGTTGACCTCACCTTCAGCTATGCTCCTGGGTTTAATTTGCATTGCTCCATGGCTGGGAAACACTGTTTTCTTAAAATCAGCTCCTTTATTCCTTTCTTAAAAATATTTTGATGACCTCTTTATTTTGGGATAATTTTAGGTTTATAGGAAAGTTGCAGGGATACTCTAGAGTTCCTATATACCCCTCACCTGGTTTCCCCTAATGTTAACTCTTCACATTGCCACGGTACATTCGTCAAAACTAAAAAAAGAAAACGGACATTGGGCATTACCGTTAACTAAACTTCGGTCTTTATTTGGATATTACCAGTTTTCCCACTCATGTCTTTTTTTCTCTTCTGGAATCCAAGCCAGGCTACCACATCGCACTTAATCATCTTATCTCCCTCTGTCTTCTGAACTGTGATAGCTTCCGACTCTTTCCTTTTTCCCATGACCTTGGCAATCTTGAGAAGTACTGGCCAGGAATTTTGTAGAATATTTATCATGTTTAATAAATGAAAATGGATAACCTCTGGGATTTTTGAAGGAAAGCCCATGTAGACCTACTAATAATTTGTACCACTGATTTTCCATTAATAACCCAGTTTTACCCTGTTGATTGTTACTTTATCCTCTAATCAGTTTAATAGCATTCTAGAATTTAAAGTTGATGTATGATGGGTTTAATATTTGTTGCATATCTGCTTCATCTGCGTGTGCTTTGTACAGTCTCAGCTTTGCCAGTTTAGTTTAAGCCCCCTAGAAATTTGGTGTTTTATCTGTTGTTTATGACAGATTCGAGATGGACAACCAAATTGCTACGTGTTGAAGAATAAAGATTTAGAACAAGCTTTTAAAGGAGCTATTTACTTGGAAATGGACCTCATATATAACCCGGTGAGTCTAGTTGGACCAGCCATACCTCCCAGCTTCTCTCTACCTAAAGTAAAAGATGACCAGCCTGGTGAGACTCAAATCTGAAATCCGTGTAAAATGTTTCAGACATGTTGCCACTAGAGAGAGAGAACAGGGTTTTGAACTTCTACTCTAGAATCAATGTGGGACAATCCAGTTTTCAACTGGTATTAATCCCCTTGAGCCAGTAGAAATGATGGTATTTAATTCCCGGGACATCTAAATGTCAAGGAAAAACAAAACAAAACAAAACAAAACAAAAAAGTAAAAAAAAAAAAAAGAAAAGAAAAAAGAATAAACCGAGAAATTTGTTAGCTTTATTTCCAGTAATCTTGAAGGTCACAGCTGGCAGTCAGACAGAGGTAGGTATTTTCAAACCCCTGACGTGTTATTTAATTGTTACGGTAAGTGTCCTGCTATCCAACACTATCAAGAGAAGTAGTTTCTCATTTGGAAACTACAGTTGAAGGAGGAGTTTTTAAAACCTATCTTCAACCTTTAGTTTACTATAAAATATGTAGATAATCATTTGCCCATCTTTAGCTATGGGCATAAAATCTGTTTTTTATAGCACGGATTTATTATGTTTAGTTTTGTAACCTGTTCCTTGCATAAATACACTCATAACATCAATAATAATATCTACTTTCAGTTTTTGTTGTTTTTTTTTTTTTAAAGTGGAGATCTAATTTAAAGATCCAGAACAATCTGAGTATAGAATTTTCCAGACTGTTTTTTTCCCGTAAAATCATTACCTCATTATCTTTTGAGGGACTGACCTTTATCAAGGCTTTCTAGAGCGACACCGATTTCAAGTCTTTGGGTCCAGGCTTGGATTTCAATGATTTATACGATACTTGATTAAAATATGGAATTATAATAATGGGCAGAACCGGCAGAAGCCAGATTGGGAGTTAACACAGCTGATTCTCGGTGCACATGTGATTTGATTGTTGTGAGAGGAGATTCCTTTGCGTGCCGTGATGTGGCCTACTTAGCTGTGACCATGCATATGCCGTGGTATCAGCAGCCGGTTCCAGAAACGCAAAGGAGAACGCGGGTTAATCCAGTTAGCGGTATAAATGAATGTAGGGTAATGGAGTTTTTATGGTATTTATAAGAATGGCTGCCATTTAGTGGCCACCTACAATGGGCCAGGCTCTGACATTATTGCATTTAATCCTCCCAATAAACCTGGTAAATAGGTATCGTGAATGCCATTTTATGATGAGCCAATGGAATTAAATACAAGAGCTGATTTACTCATAAATGAGTGAGTCAGCATACAGATCCACATCTTTCTGATTTTGCGGCGATTCCTATGCTACTCTGCTTCCTGTGTAGCGTATTTAAGGAATTATTCATAAAATCAACGGCAGGGGCATTATTATATTTTTAGTCTCCAGTATGGAGAGGGTGATGTTACGTCCTTATCTTTCCCATTGAGTTTGCTTTCCCTTCGAGGAAATCCCCTGGGCATCTTTTACCATCAGTGACCCTGCATTTCCTGTTTTCTTCTGGCAACGCTTGTGTACGTAGTCCGTGCACACAGGTAAAACCCGAGTTTTAGGGAAGAGAGCATTACCGAGAAAATACGTTAGTGGTGCCATTTTCCAGTTGTCCATCCGATGGAGTGGAGAGGGACTTGAATTTTATTCTTTGAGCTTTTCCTCAGTACGGTGATTGGGACAAGCCACAAAATCTCTCTGAGCCTCAGTTTATCCCCCTCAAAATGGGTCTCAGATGACTCGTCTACTTATTTTTCCATAGAATTGAGAGGAAATGGGATTCTCTGTGGAAAGATGTTCTTATAAGCAGGAAACTGATTTTCACAGACAAGGTATTATTGGCGAAAAAATGGTTCAAAACCTTGATGGGAAGGAAGTTTTGTCTTAGAAACTGGTTCCAGAGCCTCCTGAACTCAACCTGTGCAGGGGTTTAAAATACCTCCACTGATTTGCAAAGTGGATGCAACAGTCTTGGCGTCCCCTGGATCCAGTCTGACCTCCCCGAGTGTGCCGGGGAAATGAGATCCCCGGGAACACACTAAGGGGTGTCCTCCATCACCTCAGCTCCCTGCCAAAGGCCTGAGGGTCAGAAGATATTGGTTTCCACATTCTTCCCAGTCATTAACAAGAAAAAGAGAAGAATGAAGTCCATTTAAATGCTGCCTTTTTTTTTTTAAAACAATGATGTCTTTCTAGGTCAAAGCAAGTATTAGGACTTTTACTCCCAAAGAAAAGCGCTTTGTTGAAGATACCCGCAAGCTGTCCAAGAAGGTAGGTGGGTGCCCTGTAGAGGGGCCCTGATACACTCAGCACCGGAAGTGCTTATTTGTCCTTACTTAGCATCTCTCCCCTCCTCCCTCCTCCCCTCCCTTCCTTCCCCTCCTCCCTCCTCCCCTCCTTTCCTTCCCCTCCTCCCTCCTCCCCTCCCTTCCTTCCTTCCTTTCTTCTTCCTGCCACCTTTCTCCTCCCCTACCCCTTCCTCCTCCTCATCCCTCTCCCTTTCTCTCTCTCCCCCTCCCCACCAAGTCCCTCTCCTTCCCTTTCTCCCTCCTTCTCTCCCCACCCCCCAGTTCTGTCAGCTTCTCCCCATCTCCAAGCCTTCCTCTGCCTCTCCCCATCTGTCCCAGAACGAGGACCTCAGTCAGCAGGACAAGAAGGGACGGACTGAAAACTAAATGTTGGATGAGGTAGAAGGTGTCAGCCCTCCATTCATCTCCTGCGTCATTCTGTCAAGGAACATGCCTAGTGTCAGCAGCCTCTGTAGACTGACTTGGCTCACCCTGCTAGCCTCAATCAGTTAAGGCCCTTTCCGCCTCTGTCCTGTCAAGGTCACAGGGAGGTGCTCTGCCCAGCGAGGCCTTAACTGCCTCAGCCCAGAGGATCTTAGGGGCCTCTAGCCTCCAGTTCCCTCAAGATGCTCCTAGCATTTTTGTACTATCTACACATTTGGAATGTGTTGGCATTTTACCGCATTCTGGGTCAGCTCTCTCCCTCTGCTGGTTTCCCTTAATCCCTCTCTCATCGGTTTAACAAAAAGGGATGATCGGGACCCAGTAGGGGAAGTTTTGCATTTTTTTAACATGACCTTTATATTTCTTTTCAGAGTCCCTCCCTGTCTTACTCTGAGGCAGTCCAGGATTTCACTCTGTACCTATTGTCCCTCGTCAGTTGTGTAACAAAGAACAAAGTGTCCCCTTTTTAAAGTGTTTATTACTTCCACCACTTCCTGTGGGGTGAGCAGCTGTGGATGACATAAAACCGTTAAATATAAACGCATCTCCTCACCCTTTTGTTTCCCATGAACTTCTGGGCACACTTGGGAAAGGCCTGGAATGTCTTCTGAAGGGAGCATCCCCGTGTTTTGTTTTGGTCTGCCATAACATTGAGTGTAATATTTATTTGGTGTAATCTGAGTAAACGTCTTTTATTATTTTTATTATTATTATTATTACTACTGCCTTGTGCCCTATTTTCTTGAAAGTTAAAACCTGCGTTGAAGTCCCTGGGCTGGCTGCTTTGCAAACAAGTTGAAATGAATCTGCCTACAACTGGGAGAAAGGACTTTACTTTGCCAAGCACGACCTCCGCGGGGGGTGGCTTTGGGCTCTGAGAGCTCCAGGGGATTTAGAGCTGAGATCCTGGGGTCTGTTAGGACCTTCCCCACATGCCTTTCACCACAGCGTGTCTCCAGATTTTTACACACTTTGAGCTTATGTTGAATTATGATGCAGGTACTTGAGATCCTTACCCATGGCGGGCACTTTTCAAAGGCCCCTCAATTTTCTTCACTGTCCACAAGGTGAATACTAAGATCAACTCCATCCTATAGGACCAGAGAGGTTAGGAAACTGGTTGGAGGTTGCACAGCTAGGAGGTGGGAGAGCTGGATTCTCCTCCCAGAATTAGCCTTTCCTATAGTCTTTTCCTTCTAGACTATATGAGCTGGAATACTTGTGCCTCTGGTTTCTATAAAAATCCATCCATTTCCTTCTTTTTTTTTTTTTAAGATTTTATTTATTTATTTGACAGACAGAGATCACAAGCAGGCAGAGAGGCAGGCAGAGAGGGAGAAGCAGGCTCCCTGCCGGGCAGAGAGCCCGATGCGGGGATCGATCCCAGGACCCCGGGACCATGACCTGAGCCGAAGGCAGAGGCTTTAACCCACTGAGCCACCCAGGTGCCCCCATCCATTTCCTTCTAAACTAATAAGCTCTCTCTCTCACATACACACACACACAGACACATACACGCACGCATACACCCCAAATGCCTTGCTGCTGTAGCTTTTACCAGCTCGGTTTTGTCCTCAATATTATTGAAACAGGCTACTCTCCATCAAAAGAGCTGCAAAGTACATTGTATTTTTTTTCCTTCTGTGGATGATGGTGTTTTAAAAAAGAATTTTAGAAACAGCGTGAGGAGTTTTTCCTTTCCATTTTTTTTTTTGAATTGGCAGCAATGCAGAATATAACTTAAATAAGGAGCCGCCTGATCTAAAGAGAGTATTTAGAGTATTTAAATCTAGCTCCTTGTTTTCCATTCTTTTTATTAGATCCTATCCAGGGATATAGACCGTGTGAAGAGAATCACCATGGCAATGTGGAAGACAATACAGTTCCTTAAAAGCTGCTTCCTTTGGGAATCCACGGTGAGAAGTGCCGTTGCATTCGTGGTAAGCCTCGATTTCGTGTTCACATTATTTGCGTTTGAGTCCCAAATCCAAATGCAGATGAATTTTAGTTTACTCGCATGATGCAGAGTTCTACCCATTGAAGGTAGCTGAAGTTCACACCTGTAAGGAAACTTTAAAATATAAATGATATCCGTCTATGTATCTTTCCGAAATATACTACAGCGTAGATAAACTTTAAAATATAAATGATATCCGTCTATGTATCTTTCCGAAATATACTACAGCGTAGATGACCGTGTAGATGTCTAAGACTGTACTTACAGCAGATTTACCCTTGGAAATCCCTTCAGTTACCCAAATCTTACTCAGATACTATCTCTCAGTAAGTTTAAGAGACCTCAATTCAATATTTTTGTAATTTTTTTTTTCCACTCAAAAAGGTGTCTTTATACAGGGCGTTTATTTTTATATTAACTGTGTCTGTGTAGTCCCTCCATTGTTAATATTTCTCTCCCTCTGTCCCTGTGAGTGCCAGTGTTTTGTGAAAAAAGTGATGGTTGAGGACTCACATGATAAAATTACTTGTTTATGATTTAAGTACATCTTCACAGACTTTGATATAAAAACATTGATTTCTATCAAACTACTTGAATCACATGACACGGTGACCCAGCACCACAGAAGGGAGTGACTAATATACGTCAGAGCACTCTTCCTTCTCTCTGGTGAGGCTGACCCATCCTTAGGAGTGAAGTAAAACCACAAAATATTCTCGCAAGAGCTGCAAGCATTCTCAGAACCACCTAAGTTAACCTCTGAGAGTCCAGGAATCTTGTAAGGACTTGAAAGTTGGTGCCATGCCCTCAACTTAGGCCTCTGAGCACCCTCCGCCATTTGTAAAAAGGACTCGTTCTTGAAGAGATTGGTAGTGTCAGACATGGAAAGAGAAACCAAATCTCCCAACTACTAATCTTGTCCTTTTTTTTTTTTTAATCGTGCTATTAATCTTTGTATTGTGCAAAGATCACAATAAGGCCTAATAGGATGTGTGAGTGGTTCTGAGTCATGATCTTCGGTAAATCATGAATCTTCTGTCTGTTTTTTTTTTTTTTTTTTTTTTAATTGTCCATGCTTTCTCCTACCTCACAGGCACCTCTATTAAAAAAAAAAAAAAAAAGAAAGAAAGAAAAAAAAATTTGGGAGGCCCGGGTGGCTCAGTCATTAAACATCTGCCTTCAGCTTAGGTCATGATCCCAGGGTCCTGGGATCAAGGCCCGCATTGGACTCCCTGCTCAGCGGGGAGTCTGCTTCTCCCTCTCCCACTCCCCCTGCTTTGTGTTCCCTCTCTCGCTGTCTCTCTGTGTCACATAAATAAATACAATCTTTAATTTTTTTTCTTTAAATCAGCCTAAGATGTCAGTGCATTCAAGGTCATTCCCATCTTTATGACACATATCACGTACACACTCCATCAGCTCCACAAGAGACTTTTCCTTTGCCGTGGAGAACATTCTGTTTGGTTTCATTAGTTTTCGATTTTCGTTGCTTCAAGATGTAGAGGGCCTATGAGGGCTGTGACTTGGACTTTTAATATACTTCTTCTTCGGTCTGAAGTTGCTAAAAACAACTGGCCTTAATCAAAACATAAATAAGAATGCTGTTAATCCGTATCTGTCTTGTTTTGGCATTTATTCATCTGCTTCCCTCTCTTTCAACGTTCTCCTCAGCTGGGGGCTTCGTGTGTTGGTTTCCTCCTCAGCCTCCCCACCTCCACTTCCCACCTGAATTCTCTTCAAAACTTTCCACAGAACGTTCTCTTGTGATTCTGGGCACAAGAGGAAAGTCAGCACAATCGGTGGCTTCTTCCAGTCAGCACCCCAGCCAGCCCCTGTGAGGAGGAGAGGATTTCCTCTTTCTTGAGCTTAATTTCTGGCACTGTGATTTTTAGAAAAACAGAGCTCCATTGCATGGACTTATGGAGAGGAATGACAGAAATGATTAATGGGCTGCTGGCCTGATCTGAAGAAAGATTAGAACAAATGAATAGAAATAGGTTGTCTACTAGAGGGGGTTTCTCAGTGGGAAGGGGGCATTGGCAGTAGGTCCACCGTCCGGTCCTGGCACATGTCCGTCCTGGGGGGTACCATGCCGGGAAACATGCTCCCAGGCTCGCAGACTGCCGTGGCTGCTTCATCCTCTCAAATCACTGTGGCCCACAAAATTGAAGATAAAGGCTCTTCCATTATCCATATAAAGGCTCTCCTCTCTGGTTCTCCGCAGTATGATGTTGCAAGGATACATGGGCTCGTGAGACTGGAAGAATCTCCTTTGTCTGTGTGTGTGTGTTTACTGGGGGACATTTCCCACTGGACGTCACTGAGAAAATGCAGTCAGTCAGGAAGGACACGTACCTGCACCTTTTCTCCGAAGGTGCTAGAATGAGGAGTGCTCCCTTCAAGGTATCCCTTTCCAGTTTTAATTTGAAATCCTGTGTTCGAACGTTAATCTCGTGTCTACCTTGACCAGCCTTGGCGGATCTCAGAGATACTGTGGATACAGAGGGAGGTGGTTTCTCCCCTCCCTGAGCCGATGAAGTGTCATGTTATTAGAGACTGTTTTTGGTCATTCCAAAAGTCTGTTCCTAAAGCAAGAGCGTATAAAGAAAATGTACCTTCAGGATAAAATAAAGTATGTATATTAGTCCCCCCTTATTATATTTTAAGACCATGGGTATCCAAGCCTTCACTGCTTTTAGGCCTCCTGCCTACCTACTTGTGATGTTAGCCTCCTGTAGGGTGTACAGATGGGTAGTTTCATCCTTCAGGGCCACCACTGGCTGTGGTACTGTGTCCATGACTCTGGGGGACCCCATTAAGGGTTATCTTTCTGCAAAGCGTTGGCTCCCCAGGTGACCTGGGCCCGAGAAAGGAAGGGCTCCTGTGATGTCAAAGCCCTGCTTCGTCTCATCCTTGCTGCCCTGTGGAGAGCACCGGGTTTGTCATTGGGGGTACAGCCTGAGTCTCTCCTGTGACCTCTCCTGTGACCCACCAAGCACAGGGCGCTGTTACTGGTCATTATTCATTGGTGTGACCATTGTTCATGCTTCGTCCACTTATCTTGGCGTTGTAGGAGCAGAAGAATTTTGTGGTGATTTAAAGCAAGCTCTCAGACCAATGTTTTACTAAGTAATAGGACTGCATTTGAAGGCCTTTCTGTTTTCGAAAGTAGGATTCGTGGTATCTGGGGGCTCATGGCACAGGTGGGTAAAGAAGTGGTTTTGGGGGGCCAGTTCCCAGTGGGGCTTTGCCTTCCTCCCAAGGTCCTGGAAGTGACTCCAGCACCACAAGCTAAGGGCAAAACTGTAGGATTTTTTTTTTCTTACGTTTTGTCAGATAATATAAAATACCCTATTAATGTCATGTCAGTGTTTCTATTTTCAGATGAGACACAACACGATCCTTGTACGATCGTGTTGAGTATATTGTGGCTGTTCATTTTAAGACATTAGGAAAGCAAAGCGTACATTTTCTAAGGATTCCTATGGGTGTGCATAGGATATATTCATATATCTTATGTTGAAAGCAGGGTTAAAGACAAGTGGCCTATAAAGATAGAAGTCCACATGGTGTCTGGTCAGAAGTGGGTGGACAAACATGGGGGGGATTTATCTATTAGACTGTCCAGGCATAAACCCCTCCACCCTGGGATTAATACCCTCTCCACTTACCCAGGGGACTGTATTCATTCCCAACACTCGGAGAAGAAAGTTGTCTTTAATTCACTGGCACGTGCTATGCGGATGTTGCCTACAACCTTGAGTTCATTGTTGTAAGAAATTAAATTTAGATTTTTTCAGAGGGGTTGAGCCATTCCAAAGCAAGTGTCTATAGGTTTGATTTCTGTTTTGTTAGACTACAGGATATCTTGCTCATTTTTGTCTCTTGAGTCTTTCTCTTTCCTCCAGATTTTCTAGATATTTTACTTTGTGGCATTTTCTGAGCTTGACTCGTTATAAATTAAATATGTATATATTTTCTTTTTTCTGCTCAGAGTCCCTATTCTCAACTTTTCCAGTGGGAAAACAAATTAATAGGAGATGTCACTTTATTGACAGAGGCCAAGGGTAACTAAAAATCATGCTTAGAAGAAGCACATCTGGGTATTTCCCTGTGAATGGATTTGTAATTAGACATGGTGTTTCATAGACCTGCACGTGGCCATTTTCAGACACAGACTTTCACCTCTAGGGGTCTTTGAGAGCTCACGTTTCGGTGCTTACTGTGTGTTTGGTGCTGTCTGAAGCCTCTTGGAAATGTTACCATCTAGTCCTCACCAATACCTGCTGATGTAGGTATCGGTTATTGCCTTCTTTGTACAGATGAGAAAAATGAACCCATAGAGGTTACACAGAGTGTCAGAGCTCATATGCTTTTAAGCCCAGCTGGGATATTAACCCAGACCATCAGGCTTTGGAGTCCCTGTGTTTAACTAGTGGGCTGTACTACCTCTCACTGATGTTTAGAATGCAGTAATTGTGGTCCTTGTACTTAAATAGATGATAATGACTCTAGGGACAACGACACTGGTCATTTCAGATATGTGTTTGGGTGGAATGAATGGGAGTTAAGCCTTTTCCAAGATGCTTTGGGGAGGGGGCCCCTCATCATGTGGGTGGAAATAATTCTTAGTCACGGTCATTACATTGACAAGAGATAGAGCCAGAACTGAAGAGGCATAAGGTGGAGATGTCTGTGCCGTATCTGTGGAAGAGCCCAGACCCTGGGAATCACATGCACAAGACATCCTTGGAATCTAGCTGGATGGTCTGGAAAATCTCAGTGGCTGGTTCCAGGCTGAGACCCAAACTGAAGACGGAGTTATTTTTACCCACATTTCAGGGGAAGCTCTTAGATGATGGAGAGCATGAAGGCTGAAAACAACTACGTGAGGGGGGTCATGGATAGACTCTATACTTTTGCCAGATTCTTTTTGAGACTTCCAGGTTATTCGAAATAAAGGATAGGAGTAGAGACAGGGACATTTATCTATCTGTCTACATTAGTGCGTTCCTTCAAAATGTCTTAAGACAATATCATAGAAAGAGATCTGTATTTCTTGTGGGCGGGGGATGGGGTACTCCATAGTCTATCCCCATGTTTTGGTACAAATACATTATTTAATGATAGGATAAGTTGAATTTGTTCTCCAAAGATAATTCTGCATTGTGATGTTTATACCATGGAACCCATCATCTATGGAGGGTTTTTGTTTTATCTTTCTTTTGGGTACATATATTATACAAACTCTAATACTGTCTATGAAAAGACCTAAAGTTACATTATAGCATAAATAAGTTTTTTTTTTAATGACAAAAAGGCATTTACTTGACAGACGGCATCATCAGAAGATTATTTTAAATAGCAAAGGTCTCCTAATGCTGTAAAAAAGGATTGCATTTTTTTTTTCTTCAATTTTCTACTAGTCTTTCAGGCACACACCTATTGCTTCAAGAGAGGCAAGTCTGTGGGGCATTGATGGATTCCTTATTTTATTAAATTTTTACTTGGACGTTTGATGTTAAAAAGTAATCTAAATCTACCATATATCAATGGGTATCTTCATAAAGCTATGATTTTAACATCTGTGACTTTTTTCCTCAATTTTTTGAGTGTCAGAAAATGAAGAATTTCTTCTTCAGAGTCGACAGGGCCTGTAATATGATACATAATTTAAAGCATCAATCAACCTCTCCTTCTCCAATAAGGTTAAAAATACAGTTCCCCACTTTCTTAGTGAAATCCCATATTTAGCATACATGGGATTCTTAGCTTTGAGAGATCCTGGAATGTTGAGAAAGGTGAAATGATTTCACATCGAACTTACAAACAACAGCAACAGTAACAGAATGGACCCTTCCAACCCACATGCCACACGTGTGCATAAACACACACACACACACACACACACACACACACACACAGGGAGACTAAGAAGCGAAGGTATCTGGGAGATACAAAGTTTCTCCGTGAAACATTTTGTGGAAACAGTTTAGTTAGCACTTCTATGAGATCTTGAGGATTGCTTCTGTCCAGGATCCATTCTGTGGTCTGAAGAATATTCAGTTTGAATGTACTTTGCTACAAATGACAACGATAATGGGAATTTTGTTTTTACATCAGACTTTTAAAATAGTGCTGGTCCATGTCTTCTTGATGCTTTTGATATTTATGTATTAACTGTGTCTAAAAGATTTACTTCTTCTTTAAGTTCTATCATCAATTTATTCACAAGTAGATGCACCTGCATTTGATTAAGCATTTGGTGGCCGTGTTTCCATCTCCACCAGAAGTCAGTTGTATGTGCAGAACAGACCTCACTGCCTGTTCGGTAGGTGTTTGCGCAGTTGGAGCTCAAGATTAACAGTATTTCTCTAAAGCTGAAAAAAAAAATCCAGTTCCAATAACCACTTTGTCTGGAGGAGAAGATATTTTTTGACATTTTAAATGCATCCATATATACTCGTGTGCGAAATGTATAAATATATCGTGTAAAATGCTTAAAATATTTGACAATTTATTGTTTTATTTAACATTTATAAGATGATTTCCCAAGCCTTCCTTTCACAGAGGACTACATAACATACCTTCAAAAATATTTTAAAGGGTGTTTTTCAGCATTTTTTTCCTCAGAACAATCCATCATCGCACATTGTGATTATAATTTTTTACAACATAATTGCACCTTCTATTGACAACTTCTCAGGCATTAACTAATTATGCCATTTAATAAAATTACAGTAATTGCATTAAAAGATTATCTGTTGAAAATTTAAAAGGACACTCTTAACTATTCTAGCATATTTTCATGTTTGTATTTTCAACTTTGTAATTGAATTGCACTCTCAGACAGAATCATAGCTAGGCTAACTGAAATCATTTGGTATTTTGGAGCATCCCAGTTTGACTAGTAAGCATTAGATCTTTTTTTTTTTTAATTCCTAGAAGAACATACATTGCCAGTCTTCACATGACCCCATTAGATAACAAGCGAATGGTTAACTCTCACTTTTGTATGACATGTGCCAGCTCTGTATGGGAATGCTTTTGTCTCTACCTACTGCCTCCTCTAAGCTTTCTGGTGGGATACACACACACACACACACACACACACACACACACATCCACACGCATCCACACGCATGTTTTCTGCCTTCTGTGAGTTTTCTAGTTGGGAGCCATCGTCCTTTGCAGATTCTCAGTGAATTCAGTCTAGTTCTCTACTGTCCAGAAATATCCTACTGTTAATTTGAACTTGGTCCTGAGTGTAGGATCTTAAATCTTAAAGAAAGAAGAGATCAGGAGGTCATGTCACTCCTTGACCTAGCTAGTGCCCTCTTCAAGCTTGCCCCATTCATTCTCACCCTCACTTTCTACAACCATTGTCCGGCGTCTCAAGCACTGTTAGATACTGAGATACAAAGATGAAACTGTCATGCTAAATCCTCCCCAGTCCCTTATCCACCTCCCTTCTCTTCCTATCTCCCTTCATTCCTCTTTCCCTTCCTCCTTCTCATCCATCTACCCCTCCTCCCAGCTTCTCCCCGGCCTCCCTCCCCACTTCTCTTGCCACTTCCCCTCCCTGCCTCCCTGCTTCTGTCCATTGCCCTCCTCTTACAGTTGAAACCAAAGCGGTGCCATTTAATGATGGACACACCCTGTAAGAAAAATTAAATTTGTCCTTTGGAGATGAACTTTGATAATATGCAAGGGAATATTTTTAAAATAGGAAATGGGCTACAAAGGTGGGTAGGGATTATTATCTGGTATCACTATTGGTAGGTGTGGTAGTATTCTCCTAACTCAAGAGGCTTCATGAGAGCAGGTGCACACGTACGTGCACATAGTTGCTGATTCATCATGGAGGATGTTAGGTAAGGACTTGGGGAAGACCTGTTCCAGGATAGGACAGAAATGCAGATCATTGTATTATACACAATACAATACAGTATGGTGTATTACACACCGTATCATTGGTGTTCACGCATCAGCTCTTTCTAGGGCTCATTCACGTGCATAGAACCACCAAATGCCAAAACATGTGGCTCTGTCTTTAAAACTCTGAGCATACTCTTCATGTTCGACCTAGTAAATTAATTCTTCACATCAAAAATAGAGGAATTTTATTTCTATGACCTAATAATTCAGGTTAATGTGAAAACACTAAAGACCTATTCAGTGTATTGTAGCCATATGTTGGAAGGATTGTTTTAGGACAGTGTGAGCTACACAATGACAAAGGCCCCATCTTCTACCTCTGCGTATGTCCTTAATGGCTTATGTGTTGTGTACACAGTAGGCTTCTGATCAATACTTCTTGGAAGAGAGCTAGAACCAGTACAAACCATCTGTGATCAGACACTGCTTTCTTTTTATTCTAACTCCTCCTCTGACTGTTGACATCCTGGGACCCCATCAGAGGGTAAAATCCAAAGACAGTCTAACAGCTTCATCATAACCTTGTGTAACGTGCATTTTTCTAGCTTTCTCTTAACGTTGCCCATCCAGGGGGTGATGCTAATCTATAGCAAAAGGGCCAAAAGGCAGCCAGCAGTTGGAGAACCAGGGGGAAGGGGAAAGGAGCTGGCATATCTCTAACCCAGATCAGCATCCCCCAAATGAGGGGGATTTTATTTTAAATTCTCCTAGAGTTGAGTGCTTTTTTCCCCACTTTCTCCATCTGTTTCTGTATGTGACACCTGGATGTGCAAACATTTTGTATGATGCAAAAATGAAAAAAAAATCTAGAAATAAAAGAGAAGGAGAGGGAGAAAAATCACCAATGTGTGTGTGAAAAGTTATAACTGGTTCCCCGCTTTGGTTCGGACCTGTTGAAGAGCCATGTTCAGCACTTGTACTTCTGGCTAATTTGATGCTGCTTTTTTTTTTTTTTTTTTTTTTTTTTGGTGGTCCAAGCTCTGTCATTTGTTTCTAAGCTGTCATTTTTATTAGTCTCTCTGGCTGATCTTTGGGGCTCCCCATCAGGTGGCGCGTGCTCTCCGTTGTCTGGCTGGGCTTGGCACGCGGATGGCCCTTTTATTGCCATGTGCAGCGCGGGCATGCTTGCCTTAGCCTGTAGCCTGTAATTAGACCCACTACAGGCGACAGTTACAGGAGAGCCTGGTAATCATTCCAGCTGCCCGATCCAATGTTTATGGAGAGAAACCTTCTTTGTGGTCTGGTGAGGGTTTACTATGCTGTATTGTACTTTTTGCCGTTTGATTTATGACTTCGGAAGGTGTGTTTTGCTGCCTTTCCTCCTCTCTCAGTGTTGTGTCATTGGCTTTTTAAATAACAGCTAATTTTGGGGTCGGGGGGGACATTCAGTGGCTTGATATTCCAGCTCTCACTTTGAAAAGATGCAAAGACAGTTAATATCCAATTCAATAGATCCTCACCTAAGCCACGTTTCTGTACAATGTTTGCTGACTTTTAATCTCACTGGGATTTTCTTATAGCCCAAATTCATATGTACCCAGTATGTGTGTGTGTGTGTGTGTGTGTACACTCATGTATATGTGTATGTATGTATGTATATGTATATATGTGTGTATATATAGCCCAGATCCATATATATATTATGTATAAATAATATATATATTTATATTTATTTTCTGTATTCGTATATGTGTAGGTTCCTTTAAAATGACTTTTCTATTTCTGAGCAAAGTTTAAAAAATTTTTGTTTCAAGTCTTTGCCAAAGATACTTCATTTTGCCAAGAAAAAAAAAAAAAGAGAAGGAAGGAAGGAAAGAAAGAAAGAAATGCCCTTCTCAGCTTACTAGGTGTTGAAAACAAGACCCTCATGGCTACTGTTTTAAGTCTGGAGAAGCACAGAGCTACAGAATGTTAAATCAGAGGCCCTTCACATTCAGTAAAGTGATTTTTCCCAAGGCCTCGTGGCTTGTTAGAACAGAGGATACTGCTCAACCCCTACACACTTGTCTAGTGTGTGATGTTTGGGGTCATGAACTTCACAATTATGGTTTTAGTTCATGAGTGTGAACTATGTCTACATGGTAGCTGTGAGTTATGTTCTTAAAATAAAAGAACATTTTTTTCCTAAAGTCTTACATTTGAACGATTTTGTATATGTCTGTAGACCTGCTACTAAATGCGGCCTGCAGGAGCAAAAGCCTGTATACTTACTGCATATACATCTGGTAGGTTTTTCTCTTCTTTTCTTTCTCTCTTTTTTCTTTTCTTCTCTTTTCTTTTTTTAAAAAATATTTATCCACTTGACAGAGAGAGCATGCATGCATGGGGTTGGGGGGTGTAGGGTAGAGGGAGAGAGAGAATCCCAAGCAGACTCATCTTGCCAGCAACAGGGTCTCACAAAGGGCAGATTCCAAGACCCTGAGATCATGACTTTAGCCGATATCAAGAGTCGGTCACTTAACCGACTGAGCCAGCCAGGTGCCCCAGGTGATGGATCTTTCTAATCCAAACTTTATGTTGATAGTGATGAAGACATAAATATGATGATCGTGATGATCTGTGCTTTTGTGTTTAAGCTTTGACATCAGCCTTTAAAACCTGTTCTTTATTGGGTTTCAGTAACAGTTAGTAAAATACTATCTAACACTTGTCTTTTGCTTAAAGAGCAACAAAACCTTAGGTGTGAATTTGCTGATACTTTCTTCTCTGGTAGATTTCTCCTCTGCTCTAAGCCAGGTACATGCAATTATGAACTTTTATGTAAACTGTTCCTTAGCAAAAACTGCTCTCCTTGGAAATCCTTGAAGTCCTTACCATTTTGGTAAGGAAATTACTGTCGTTTAACCCTCCATCAGAATTTTACTTTGCAAAATTGGAGAATGTGATATGCTTTGCTGTTAAAAAATTGGCTGTCTGTGGCCACAGTCCCCTACACCTCTTTCAGAAAATTTAAGTTTGCATTTCATTGGTGAGTTTTATATGTTTAATAATATATGTATTTTCAAAAGATAAATAATTGATATCCCAGCAATTTAATCCACACCCATAGGCGCACACAGACATTAAGAGAGGAAGAGGAGGAAGAAGAGAAGAAAGAAAAAGAGGAAACGAAAGAATGGCAAATAGCCTATTGCTTGAGTTTACTTAAAGATTGTCCTGCAGGTGGCGATAGAAACTCATAAATGATTAAAGTCCAAAGCAAATTTCTGTGGATGGCTTCTTGGGGATTTTAATTTCAGCAATTTATTTTTAATTTAATACAATCATCTACGAGCAGAAATCATATTAGTTTAAAAAAAACTCAAGTTTTGGCATTGTGTAATCTCTATTGATGATTTACTCAGATATTCTATGGCTTTTTCATATTTAGGCGTAAGAGATGGGATCTGGATTATTGTGAAGTTGGAACAGATTTCACAGGACAACCATTTCTAAGCCTGTTTTCCCCCTTTATTTTTAATTTTCTTAACTAAAATTGTGCCATTGGTCAGGGTTATAAAGTTCTTTGCTATTGTTCTAAATTACTTAGGCATAGTGCTGTGTGCGTGTGTGTGTGCATGTGAGTGTGAGTGTCTGTACACAGATACACCTTCTCATCAGAGTATGAAATCCAGTTGGTTTAGGAGGACATTTCCTTCCTTAGCTAACTGTTTGTGGTTAGTTTTAATCTGAGTGGGATCACGAATTCCTTGAAAGCAATTTTACCCAGGGATTAAAAACATAACATAAGTAATTTCTTTTAAAACATTAGAGGATGCATAGTAGATATGGTAACATTTTTTCATTATTTCATTTTGGATTTTAGGCATTGTTGAAGCAAAGTTAAAGCATTCAGGAGATCTTTATTTGATAATCAAGTTTCAAAAGTTCTTAAATTGGTTTTTGTGAGTATCTATTTTCATCTGCCATTTTTTTTTTTTTCTCTTAAGCTTGGGTTTGAAAATCCTAACTCTAAAGTGATTTGCTGAAACATAAAGCTAATATGCATCTCTTCTCTTTTCTCATAGTCTCATTTGCAAAACCTTGGCAGTACACATTTCCAAGGGGGAACTGCCTTGATTCTAAGAAAATGTAATTATTTTACTTTAAATGCGGTAGGCTTTAGATGCTGAGTGTCATGAGCAGACAGCTGTAATAGTCTTGAGCAAATTATGTGAATTTTGGCCTTTGTCTCTCTTTTGGACATGTCACCAGGTCTTCTGATAAAGTTCAAAACCAGTACGGTCTCGTATACCATGAGGTTAGATACAGAATTTCTTATAATGGAAGAGGGAGGAAAAGAAAAAAGAACGGAAAAGAAACCCAGCCTTCTTATAGTCTGTTTCAATGGCTATCCCAATTACTCATGAGGGAGAAAAGTGGAAAGTGAGTCAGACTCTCAGAAAACCTATTTTGCTGTCTTTGTGTAAAGAATATTCAGTTCTCTGTTAGCAGCTGACCAAACTCTAATCCATTAAAAAATATATCGCGGTAAGCAGTTCTTGAAAATGTTTATAATAAATGGTAAAAGCCAAGCTTCCACTGTGAGATTAGCGGTTGGAACAGGATGTGTTCATCAGGAAATGGGTTATTGCCTGACTGATGTGCCTTGCCACATGACCTGCAGGACAGATGAAGATTTAAAAGCTTGGAGTACAAGGAGTTGATTTGTTCCCCCCCCCCCAACCTTTGCCTTCTTTTGCATATTACAGTACTGTTTATCGCACCTGGCGTTTTTCTCAGTGAGTCGATTATGAAGTTCATTTTGTAGACAAAAAACATCAAATATTTTGGAGGCTGTCCCCCTCTCCGCCCTGCCATGCTCATCTAATGACCCGTCCATATGAATGCAATACCAGAGGCTCCCCTTCTCCACGGTTTTGCTTCCCATGGTTTTAGTTAGCCAGTGTCAACCAGGGTCTAGGAGCAGATGACCCTCTGTCTGACGTGCATCAGAAGGTCACTGGTAGCCTAGCACTCTGTCCCAGCACCAACATCATTCACCTCACCACACAAGTATTTTAGCATCTCTCATCATCCCAAGAGGAAGAGGGGGTACCGACAAAAGATACTTTGAGAGAGGCCACATTCACATAACTTCTGTTAGAGTATGTTGTTAGGATTGTTCTGTTTCATTAATCGTTGTTAATCTCTTACTGCGTCTAGTTTATAAATTGAATTTTATCATGGGTGTGTATGTAGGGAAAAAACACAGCATCTGTGGGACTCGGTACTCTAGTTTCAGGAGCCACTTGGGGGTCTTGGAAGGTATCCCCCACAGATACCAGGGGTCTACTGTAATTCACTTTTACAGAACAGACTCTGTAGCTTTAAACAATGCTAAGAGAATTGTGAAAGACTCTTTTCCAGAAGTCTAGACTCCCTCCCTTCCTCCCTCCCTCCCCCGCTCCCATCTTAAAGATACAGGAAGTACGCAGAGGATTAAGGTGATTTTCCGGCTTTTGCTTGATTGCAGGCCAGTCTCAGACCTAGTGGACAGGAGTGCTCATGAGTAATGCCTTCTATGGGGATGATACCTATAGTAACACGCGGAGTGACTAAGAGATCAAATATGCTGGCTAAAAAGCCTTAGGGAAGCATTATGTGTCTGAGGTCTGATCTATTGTCTGGGAGGTCGGAGAGTGTTAATGCACTCTGCAAAGATTACACTCCCTCTCTAATTGCTCCGACACTTCCTTAAAGGATTTAAACAGTCAGGAAAGGTGACGCTCCTTGTCAATTTTTGTCTTGTGCCTGCAGTTGAAGTTTATCTGTCTTTCCGCTGAGACCACTAGATCAAGTAACCTAGCCATTGTCAAAAGCATAAACTCTGAATTAAGAGTGAAAGCAATGAGAGATGTTATTTACAGCTCCATTATTATTTGCTCTTTAAATGCTTTGCCTTCCATTTCTGGTGTTTGCATTGGGAAAGTGACAGCATATCTGTGTTCGAAATGGGGGCTGAAACGAGGCTAAGGCTTCCCGTTGATTTTTGATCAGATTTTAATCTTTCCTCCACGTCGCCGTAAGGCCCAGGGTGGCCTCTTGCATTTGGGTTATTTCAGTTAAAGACATGGAGGATAGTGAACTTTAGCATTTCCCTGTGGCATCCCCGACCCCCAACACACACACACACACACACACACACACCCCGTTCTGATATGTTTATCCTGAATTAGTCATTTACAAGATTAACCCACCAGAAGGACCCGGTGACTTTGTCCAGACCATCACTGTAAATTTCAAACGTCTTGCAAACACATTTTACAAAGCTCTCTTCTGCCTTAGAGAATGCTTCCTCAATCCTGTGCGTCTAGGAGCGGATATAGGAAATCTTATCAGACTCTGTGTGTCTTAATGTTGCTTTGATTATAACTCAGTATTTTCAAAATGACACCGAAAAGCTTAAAGGAAGGTTTTGCCAGTTCTTCCGTGACGGCAGCTCAGGAAATATAGGGGATCTGTGTGTCTGAGCAAGCATATTGAATCCTTAAATTCATCGTGTGTATCGCCGTAGGAGTGGGGAGGGCAAGCTTGCATTTCGCCCTGAGCGTTTTCTACCCACTACGCACAGCTGCATCATTGAGAGGCAAGAATTCCTCTTAGATCAGTTCAAATCACTAATATATGTGGCTTAGAGCCTACAATATAATATTTATGTAGCTTCCGAAAGAGACTTGGGAGGATTCCCTGTGATCCATGATGGTAGTCTGAATGATGGGTGTAGAAGGATTTTTTTTTCTTAAGAAATCCTTGTTTGTCCCATGGGATTTTCACACTTTTCGGCTGACGGCACTGTATTTTACTCATACTGTATAAAGCTGTCAGTGTATTCGTTATATGTGTCTCCGGAAGGCTCTGAGCAGATGACAGGAACAATTGCTAGAGGGGAAAAAACACATTTGAATCAACATCTTCAGAGCAGAATTTCTCTAGTGTCTCCCGTTCCTGCTCCTACGTGGACTGTCCCTCGCACTTTTTCTTATCGCATGCTCTCTCACACTGTTGGTAGATTACACTGAATGTTTCATCTGTATATAAAAATTAAAAATTCAAACAAAAATCTGGCCCGCATGAAGAACAGGCCCTTTGGGCATATGGTTCATTATGCATATTCGTTTAATTACTAAAACACTTGGGATGGCTTTCCTGCCCTTGCTTTCAACTTGCAAAGTTGGATCTCTTCTGTTGCACAGAAAATGTAGCACAGAATTCTGTAGGAGCAAAAGAGAAAAGAGGAAAAGGAAAATAGAGCCTTTGAAGAAATTACTGGAATTCACCAAAAGGAAGTATGATTCTCACGATGAAGCCAGTGGAAAGAAGAATTTCTCTCTGTCAGTCTGTCTCTCTTTCTTTCTCTTTTTGGTCTTCTTCCTCCCATGTCTGCCATTGCCCCTGAAGGCTGGTTTTACTGTGGTTCATTTATATGAACGCAAGCAGGGCAGGAACGCGAGACTGAGGCTTCAGGTTTCAAGAACATTCCCTCAGAGGAGCTCAGGTCTCTTGATGAAGCTGGCTAAGTTTTATTGGTTAGAAGGGGACTACTCTGGTAGTGTGACTTTAATTGATTTTTCAGGGCAAACAGGTGGTGATAGTTTAGACATGCCCTAGCCTCAATGCCATTCCTAATTTGGGGCTGCACATATAATAGCTTTATTAAAATATACAATCTCCTGGCTTTGCTTTTACCTGAACATCTGCCTCTCGGTTTTTAAAGGGCCTTTTAAAATATTTTCATTCTGTGCTTAAGTGGATCGTATCCTAGAAAGGCTGGAGGAAGACTTCATTTTCTATTCGTGTCATCAAACTTACTATTTTGGGTTTGAAATGAAAGACATTAAAATTCAAGCAGCATCCTTAAATAGGATCATTGTTGTTTCAGGAATTTGTGTTGTGGTGGCGGTTGTTTGGGGCACATTTATTTACATGATGCAACAGATTTTGAATATAACAGGCCAAAAACGGAATTTGTCAGTGCTGGGTTTTGATTTGAACTTTTATTTTGGTGAGCAAAAGATTGAGTGAGTGACTGTGTGTGAGTGGATAGGAAAGAGAGAGAGCGCGTGAGCGTGCGCACGCACGTGTGTGTGTGTGTGTGTGTGTACATACTGAAGGACCCTGTTTGGGGTTCCTTCCTGGTTTATAGTGATGTCTCAGTGTTGTCGGAAAGCTTCTCAGATTCTCCCAATCACAAGAAATTCAGGACTCTGAAAAGCGTGTTTCTGGGAGAGGAAGATCCAAACCTGCCTTCATGTTTGTGTGTGGTGACAGGTATGTGGGCCTCTGATAGAAATTATGTTCCTTTTGATGAAGAAAATAGGTAGTCTGTCAGGGTAATGGGAGACCATTGAAGGCATTCTCATTCAGACTCCTAAAGGGATTGTGCTTTGCTAGAAATAACATCACTCCCTAATCACTATTGGAGGGTTCCTGAATTAGAGCACCTTGGTCTGTTTTAGGCACACTGAGTCTGTATGTACAGAGCTATTGCAGGCTTAATGGGAACGGATTGCAAACCTCCTTCTTTTAGTGCCAGAAATAAAGCTACAAGCAGAGTAACTTAATACAGTGAACTGCTTTACTTGATCACTGCTCTAATGCTAATTAGATACACTTGCTTTATTACCCAGAGCGATTTTTTTCTGTATTCATTCTGATCTAATCTTTCTATGAACATGAAGGAGTCAGTCATGAGTGTGATGTTTAAGCTCTTAGTCACAATTGTAGCCTGATGTTCATGGGACCAAAGTCAGAGAACACTTTTTGAGAATGCTTTGTCCACTGAGAATACAATTAGAGCCCCATCGGACTTCTACCCGCAGACGGTGCCCACCGTGCCAACTGTTATGCGTCTGAAATAATATTTATAGGTACATGTAATGGGATTTTTTTCCTTGACCCCTTCAAGATACCCAGCTTTATGGGGAGTAAATAGAAGGGTGAGGACTTGACTTCCCTTCCTTTAATCAGAGCAGAGAATTTGCTGATGGCTTTGAAAGATGTATTTACCAAAATCAGACTTTCAACAGCTCGATTACCAGTTTCTGCAAAAACACGTAATGCGAAATGTATTGTTTGGTGGAAGACCTGAAATTATGATCATTCCAGGAGGAAAAAGCTGATAGTCACAGCCCATTAGTGGCTTTCATTCGTTTAGTTCAGTACTTTTCTACTTTGCAAATGAGTTGTTCTGCCTTTATGAGTGGTGTGGGGACTTTTATTGGGTCATTGTTTGACCATTTTCCATTTATATAATATCTTCTCACTGGCCTAAAATCAAGATGCTGGATGGGCTGTGTTCTATTCTTGTGGCTCTAAGGGGGTGTCTATTTCCTTTCTGTTTCCAACTTACAGAGCCTGCCCATGTTCCCTGACTCATGGCCCTTTCCTCCAGCCTCACATCCAGCAAGGGAACATTGTTGAGTCCTCACATGACATCTCTCTGGCCTTGCTTTGTCCTCCCATCTTTTTCTGACTTTTCTCTTCTGCCTCCACCTTCCACGTGTAAAGACTGACCATTGTGATGGCATTGGACTCAACCAGGTAATCCATGCTGATCGCCCTATGTTAAGGTTAGACAGTGAGCCATCTGAACTCCATCTGTCACCTTAGTTTCCCTTTGCACTGAAACATATGCACAGGTTCTGGGGACTAGGACATGGACATGGTTTGGGGAACCATTGTTCAGCCTTCCACGACGAGGCTCTTCATTGCATTCCTTCATTCCTGTTGTTTGTCTGATGCGTAAAGATTTATGAAGCAAGCGTTGGCTCCTTGCCTAGGAAGGAACTTAGGCATACGTTTGGGAGGAGGGAAGAGGTTACAGACTGTGGACATTTCAGTCAGAGTGGCTGGGAGAACCGTAGTTACAAATACACAAAAGTCACATATTATCGGCAACTTGAAAGATTTCTGGTATTTGGTTAGCTCACTTGGCTTCCCTCGGGTCTGCTGGTGTATGATGGAGGGCTTTACCTCTAGGAGGAAGCTGTGTGCCTCTCTACATGGTAGATCTTGCATATAAAAACCCCAACAAGAAGAGTAATGGGTGGGCTGGTTTCATAGGCCAACCCAAAGGGCTTAGGAGACCAGGAATGACTTGAAGGGTTGTCTAGAACTCGGAAGTAATTCCTGACGAGCGGATGAGTATAATTGGGCATGAGATCCATAGTGTTTCCCCACGTGACTTCCCACAGTTCCTCAAAATCCAAACCATGTTTAAGGAACCAACAAAAGCCTATATTCTTTTTTTAAAATATTTATTTATTTGAGAGAGAGAGAGAGAGAGAGAGAGAGAATGCGAGTGGAGGGAGAAGAGAGAGAATCCTTAAGCAGACTCCCTCCTGATCATGGAGCCCTATATGTGGCTTGATCCCAGAACCCCAGGATCATGACTTGAGCCAAAATCAAGAGCCAGATATTTAACTGACCCAGGTGCCCACATACCCAAAGCCTATATTCTTTGTAAAATATCCCTTAGCATCCCAGACAAAAGTGATCTCACCCTTTCTCCTGGCTCATTGCACTTCCTTCCTGAAAGGTTTTTCTGTTTCTCATTTCATTACTCCATTCCCATAATTAAGGGGAAAATTATCTAGTCAACATTATCTAGTTAAGTATCCGATCCTGTTGTTTTTGGGTTTAGCTTGTAATCGCATCTTCAACATATTACCACGACATACAGGTCTAGCTGGCCCCCACTTACTACCCTCCCTTATCTCCAGCCCCATTTCCCTATGATCCAACCCAGTTAGTTGTCATACCGCCTCTAAGCATGGGGAGCCTTTAATTTTTTTTTTTTTTAAACCACTGTCGTGTCTTTTGCTTGTGCTTTCTTTCCCTTACTACAAAGAAGTCTAAAGTAAGCACTGCCCCTCTCTAGCATTGGACAAACACAAGGGAATAAGTGAGTAAATGTCTTCTCATTGAACCAGTGAATGGCCAGAGTGCTTTTCCACAGAAATAATTGGTGACATAGAGGCCAACAAACCTTATCTTCCAAGTGGCTTTCTTCTTGCTTCTATTACTGTCTTTTGACTTGGACGCTGTCATTCGCGTGCTTTAAGAAGTCTGGCAGTGATGATGACTCCTCCCTTCCATCCTTGCCTTGAGTCCTCTCTCAACAGTGCTTGAGGCAGATACTACGTATCTCATTTTACAGATGAAAAAGTACTATGTAGTGTTTCCAAGAGCACATTGCTAGGACAGAGAGAGCCATGATTTAGAGCCAATCAAAATGAGTATGTCCCAAGCACCATTAAATAAATGCTTAATGTTAGAAAATGTAATTGCCTCAGAACTGTTGGAAATAACACAACAGGAAAAAGTACGGTGTGGTAGTTAAGAGCACTTGGCTCCATAATCAAAGTCGACCACAAATTTAATTATTAACAATTTTATTTTCTCATTTAAACTGTTCTTTTGATTACTGTATGATCATATGTAATGATGTGCTCTGATATTTTTATTCGCAACCAGATGTAAATAAAACATGATGAGGAACTCCAGATGTGTGTGTGTGTGTGTGCGTGTGCGCTTGCACGTGTGTGCACGTGCATGAGTTTGAGGGAGTTTATACTGTAGCTTCTGGATGACAGAAAGGGTCTTATCCCTTTTTTAAAATAACAGCAAGTGCCCGTACATAATAAACAACCCATGAATGTTGGTTGAATGGAATTTGAATTAATTAATCAACTCAGTTTTAATCGATTCGGAACCTATGGTATGTTTGCCCATCTTGGCTTTCTGGGAATTGATGTAGAATGGAAATAAACCACTCGTCCCGAATTTCTCCTGCTCACCATTTTCAAGCCACACACAAATGTTCACATGGGGGATGCGTCACTGGGGGGATATTTGTATTTCATGCATCTGGAGTATCTCGGGTTCTATCCTCTTGCCTTTGTATAAAACCATCCTTTGGATTCTGATTTAAGGCTTCCTGGTCTGCCCTCCAGACTACTACAAGCTGCCTTATGTTGTGCTGTCGCCCAACGGCAGTGTTGGGGGACAGGTTGTTCAAATACAAAGGATTCGGTTAGACTTTTAACACTCATTTTGACTCCCATTTCAAGTCAATAAATCTTTGAGTTTCTATTACATACAAGACACCATCCTATGTTTTATAAGAAATACAGATATAAATTATATATGCTTCCGGATTTCAAAGAGTAAAACTTGAACAAAATGACCATGATGCCAGGCAAAATACATTTACTTGGTATTTATAGAACCAATTACAAGGCATTATGAAACACTGGGTAACGTAATGGCTTGTTCCAACTAGGGCAACCAGTGAGAAAGAAAAAAAAAAAAGAACATTTGGGGCACCTGGGTGGCTCAGTGGGTTGAGCTACTGCCTTCGGCTCAGGTCATGATCTCGGGGTCCTGGGATCGAGTCCTGCATCGGGCTCTCTGCTCAGTGGGGAGCCTGCTTCCCTCTCTCTCTCTCTGCCTGCTTCTCTGCCTACTTGTGATGTCTCTCTGTCTAATAAATAAATAAAATCTTTAAAAAAAAAAACATTTGTAGGGGCACTTGGATTAAGGCTGGGAAGGAAAACACAGGCAGGTTTTGTTTTTTTTTTTTTTAAGATTTTATTTATTTGAGACAGGGAGAGAGAATGCATATGCACACACAAGGTTGGTGGGGGAGAGAACCAGGCTCCCCACAGAGTGGGGAACCTGACATGGGGCTTGATCCCAGGACCCTGGGATCATGACTGAGCCGAAAGCAGAGGCTTTAACCCACTGAGCCACCCAGGCGCCCCTTTGTTTTTGTTTGTTTGTTTGTTTTTTTCCATTTTTGTTTTTGGCTATTACGAAGAGTGTTCTTGAAGATACTGGAATGCATTTTATCTGGTGGGCACGTGCAAGAGTTTAGAGTCAGGCCCCTAATGTGTGATGCCTGCACAGCAGCCAACAGCATCACCTGGGAACAGTTGTAGAAATGGGATTTCCTGGGCACCACCCAAACCTGTGGAACCAGAAATTCCAGGGGGTAGAGCCCAGCAACCTTGTTTAAACCAGCCCCCTAGTACTTCTCATGTATACTAATTCTCATGTACACTAATGTTTGAAACCCACTGCTCCCAGATTTATACGGAAGAGTGGAGTTACGAGGTTATCCAATCTACACATTGTGTTTAGTCAACGCAAACCATTTCCCAAGTGATTGAACACCAGACATCAAATCAAAGCTTATCCTTGTTCTGCATGTTGGAAGACTCTTGGGATTCTCTGACTTTTTAAATTCTATCCCATTTGGTGTGTGATGTGGTACCTTGGTGTAGTTTTAATTTGCATTTTCCTCATTACAAATAAGAGTCATATGTTTGGGGGGCCTTTATGTTGCTTTTGTTTTTCTTTACCCCCTCCATTTTTACTGATTTATAGAAGTGTCTCATTAATCTAGAGAGAAATTCTTTGTGAGAGAAATATCTTCTCCAAGTTTGTGGCTTATTTCTTCACTCTATATTAACTTGTGATGAAAATATTCTTGTATTTCATGTCAAATTTATCAGTTATTTCTTCTGTGGTTTGTGTATTTTGTATCATTATTGAGGATTGTTCGTATCCCAAAGTTATAAAGATGTTCTCTAATTTTTTGTTTTTTACATTAAATTTTTTAAAAAAGACTTTAGTTATTTATTTGACAGAGAGACAGAGAGAGAACACATGGAGGCAGAGCAGCAAGCAGAGAGAGTGGGCGAAGCAGACTCCCCACTGAGCAGGGAGCCCAACATGGGGCTTGATCCCAGGACCCTGTGATCATGACCTGAGCTGAAGGCAGACACTTAACCAACTGAGCCACCCAGGTGCCTCTACATTAAATTTTTAAAGCTACTTTTGATTTCATTGTTGTTTTCTAGCTATCCAGTTAAACTAGTTCCCGTTCTTGAATCTTCTACTTTTTTCCTAGTGATCTGCAATTTTCAGAAAATTATAGATCAGGTTTCCACATGTGGGTGGGCTTGCCCATTGGTCTCTTGTCTATACCCGTAATGTTACACAAACATCATTTGGCTTTAGCGTGATTCTAATTTATTTTTAATTTTCAGGAATGCCTTGGCTATTCTTGGCTTTTTGCCCTTCCACATAAAAGTTAGAATTGATATGCTATAGTCCACAAAAATAGAACAAGACAAAACCAGTATTGAAAAATAAGTCACACTCAAAATTAGTTAACTGTCAAAATCAAGACATTGAAAAATTACAGCAAAATGAAACCAAATGAGTTAGAAATATAAGAGCAAAATCAATGAAGTAGAATACATGTGTAAAATAAAAGGGAAAATAAAATTAAAAATTGTCTCTTCAAAAAAAGCTTAGTAAAATTGATTATTTTCTGAGAGTTTTCAACGTACAAAATAAAGGCACAAGTAAACAGTATCTGGCATTAAAATGAGAAAAAATAGATGAAGCAGAGATTAAACATAAGAGGATACTATGAAATCTTATGCTTAAAATGTTAAAAAATATGAAATAAATTAATCTTATAGAACAACGTATCAAAGTGACTGAAAAAGAATAAGAACATTAATGACCTTAAAACCATTAAATAATTGAATCAGAAATTTAATATCCTTCCAGAAAATAAAACACAAGTGGAGGGAACTTTAGAGGTAAATTTTACCAAACTTTCTAAGAGCATATAAATCCTGTCATACATACATTCCTCCCAATTGTCTTCTGGCTCTTACCATTTTTTTTGGAAGAGTCAGTTGTCAGTTTGATTGTTGTTCATTGGGAAGACTTCCTTTCCTTTCCTCTACCCTCCCTTCTCGCTCCCCTCCTCCCCTCTCCTCCTTCCTTTCCTTTTCTTTCTCCTTTCCTTTTCCTTCCTTCTTCCTTCCTTTCTTCCTTTTTCTCCCCAGTGTCTGCCTTTCAAGCTTATTTTTGTCATCAGTCATGTGCAGGTTTGCTCTGAGGTGCCTACATGTGGTTTTCCCTTCTCTTCATCGTATTTGAGTTTCTTTATAAATCTGTAACTTCACATCTTTTATAAACTTTCAACTGTTCTCATCCTGTATCATTTATAGCTTTTCCTCTCTTCTCTCTTTCCTCTCTCCTCCTGGATTCCATATTTTTAGGTATAAATTAAACTTTTCTCAGTGTGCCATGGGGTTTTTGTACTGTATTTTCTTAGCATATTTATCTGTTTTCTGCTAATACACCAAATCATGAATCTTCTCTTTTCTGTTCTGTTATTAAATTCATTTTGTGAGTTCTCCCTTTTATTTATCCCTTTTTAAAAAAAATTTCTAGCCTTCCATTAGATTCTGTTTTAGAGATTCCAGTTCTCTGCTGATATTCTGCATGCTGTTACCCATTTTCCATATGTAGTAATTGTAACTATTTTAAAATTCATATCTGGTTACTCTAACCTCTTAATTACCTACTTATTCTGGTTGTCTGTTTTTCTCTTGATTTTTGGTCATTCTTTTTAATCCTAACCATGACTAATTATTTTTTATTAAATATTGCATAAGATGTATTAAAATGATAAAGGGGATATGGAACTGTGTTGTTTCCACTAGAGAGCATATAGGGGAGGTAATAAGAGTCTAACAAATCTTTATGATACAGTTAGTGTTGAAATGATCCAAGGTAGGATTTCAGGCATTTTGAGGATGGGTCTATTTCTCGTTACCCCTACGCTTCTGCATAGCCCTTCAGGTGTCTTAATAAAAGCCTGTTGTGTCTACGAGAGCCCTTCGTTCCTACTACTCCTTCGCAGTCAGTGAGATTGCTAAAAGCTTTTAGTTCCCACTTTCTGCTTAGTCTCAACCTTTCACCCTAAACATGCATGTCTTAGAAAATCGTAAATCAGGAGAACTGCATGGAGAATGACGGGCTTGAATCTCTCCTGTTCATTTTGTCTCTGAAGTTTCGGCTGTCATAATTTCTGTGTACTCTGATTTTTTAGCTCCCTAGATTATTAAAACAGAAGGAAGCTCTAACCTGCTACTGGGTCTGGTCACTATGACATCCCACATAGAGAATTGGGCAAAAGAAATAAAAAATAAATAAACGAATAAATAAGATCCCTGAAAGAGATAAAGCAGTAGCAAACCAAGCTACCAAGCTTCACCTCATTGCCTTTGTTGTCCATTCTGGGTCTTGTCTCCATGGACCCTGGATGCCTTTATTTTTCTCAGATGTCTTCAACTAGAGTTTGTTAATTTGGGTGTGGTATCGTCTTCACAGTTGTTTTATGGGTTTTTGTTTGTTTTGGTGTGAGTTTTGTTTTTCTGCCAGAAGATTGAGGTAGAGCTTCAACTTCATGCTGAAAAGTTGAAGTTTATGTTTCTCCTTAACACATGGGTTTAACATGAAGGTGTCTTAGAATTCTTTAAATCGAACCATACCACTCCCAATTTATGGGTTTTACTGACTCCCCATTTTAGTTCTAGATTGTCTCATTCCACACAAAGTAGCCTCTTTTTTTTTTTGTTAAGTCATTACTTATTTAGATTGCTGTACAGATTTATCATTGCCTTTGCACACGTACATCCTTGCATTCAGCCTTTGGACCAGGAACAATTTTCCCTCTCTTTAAAATAAACCTTCTGTACACTTTCATGAGCATCTTTTGGTGATAAGCACTGCTGGCTCATACATTTCTGAAAATGTCTTTGTTTTACTCATAAGATAATTTGCTTGATATACTATTCTGAATTGAAAGACTGAGATTTTATATGTGCTATAGTGTCTTTTTGCTTTCCTTGTTGCACTGAGATAAAGTCACTCAAATTGCTTTTTCTTTGTGGTTGAGCTGTTTTTCCTCTTTAGCTTTAGTTTCTTTCTTGTTCCCAGGTGTTTTTCTGTTCTGCGATGGCATTTTTAGGTCTAAATTCTTCATATATCATGGTAAGGATGTTCTTTCCTTTTCTTCCTCCCTTCCTTCCTTCCTTCTTGTTTGTTTCCTATATGGATATCTTTCTACAATTTTGGGAAATTCTCAGGCATTTTATCTTCATATATTGCTTCTTTCCCATTCTAGCATTAACATTTTCTCCCTACCCTGAACATCTCCTTTGTATCATCCATTCCTTTTAACTTCTCTTTATATCTGTATCTCTGTCTCTTTGGTCTACATTCTGAATAATTACTTCAGAATCATTTTGCATTTCACTTATTTTCTCTTCAGCTTCTTCTAATCTGTTAATCAGTACACTGATTGTGATTAAATCGCATCCTTACCACCAATAATCCAGCTCAAATAACATGGTCCATCTTTAAAATAATTTCCTTTCCTTCTCTACCTTCATTATATTCAGAGCCTTAGGTAAGCATGGCTATTGAAAAAAACATTTTGTGCCTCTTGGCAGATGTAGTACAATTTCTATAATCCTTTCTCCTTTCCTTATGTAATAATGTCTGTCCTCAAGCTCTAATTCCTCCTCCCTATCCTCAGTCACATCATGACAGTGGATAACATAAGGGCTCTTCTTATGCTCATAGCCCTCCAATAGCCACTCCCTTAGAATATACTCCAGAGACCTTACAGCCATGTTCCAGGCCCCTCAAGACTGACTCCTGTTCCTTTCTCACTTCTGTTCTCTTTCTAAGTGTCTTACTCTGATCAGCCACAGGGGTTCTTGCTCTTTCTTGCACATACCAGGCATACTCCCACTTTGGGACCTTTGGATGCGCTATTCCTTTCGACCAGAAACATGACTGACCTGGATTTCCACACATCCTCCAAGGACTTGGCTCACATGTTGCTCTCTCCACAAGGTCTTCCCTGGCCACCTCCACTTATAATTGTACCCCTTTACCTGTTGCCTCATAGTCCCTTCCTTTCATCCCTGTTTGTTTGGTTTATTTGCACATTGCCAGTTTTTAATCATCTGATATATAAAATAGAGTTTGCTTATTTATTTTATCCATCTTATCCCTATCCCCAAATACAATGTAGGTTCTATTAAGGCTGTTTTGTTATTGTTGATGTTGTTAGGGGTGGTGGTAGGTTTGCTGGTTTTGTTCACTCTTGTCTCTCAATCAACGTGGTTCAGCTTTTCCCACTGGAACCATGGAGGATACAGAGGAGAAGAAAAGGAAGGTTGTGTCAGCAACCTTTAAGGAAAACAAACAAACAATTTCACAGAGCTGTAGATCAACCACCTGAATAAGGTGTTTGCCCAAAACATGCTTTGAAAGGCAAAGAGGAAGTTTATCTATGAAAAAGCTAAGCATTACCACAAGGAATATGGGCAGGTGTACAGAACTGAGATCAAATAGCTAGGATGGTAAGAAAAGCTGGCAACTTCTACATACCTGCAGAACCCATGTTGGCATTTGTCATCAGGATGGGAGGTATCAGCGGTGTGAAGCCAAAGGTTCAAGGATTGTGGAACCACATATGGCATGGAGGTACCCAAACCTGAAGTCAGTGAATGAATTGATCTATAAGCATGGTTGTGGCAAAATCAAGAAAAAGTGAATCGCCCTCGTGGATAACACATTGGTTGCTTATAAATATGATATAATTGATAAATATGGCATGAGTTGGTATGGAAGTTCCGATCCATGAGATCTATACTGTTGGAAAATATTTCAAAGAAGAAATCATTTCTTATGGCCCTTTGAATTATCTTCTCCATGAAAGGGAATGAAGAAAAAGAGCACCCCTTTTTGTAGAAAGTGAAGATGCTGGCAACAGGGAAGACCAGATCAATAGGCTATTTAGAAGGATGAACTAAGTTATCTATCATGATTATTTTTTGTAATCTGGTCAGTTAATAAATAACTACTTCAAATTGAAAAAAAGAAAAAAAAATTAAAAAGAGTAAATCAACATGGTTTGTAGTATTCAACAAATATTTAATGAAGGGAAAATGAACAATGAATTTATACGTGAAGTAAAGCAGTGATGATAAGATGGGGTTAGTATGTAGTGCTCTGGGTTGGGTTTAAAGGAAACAGGCCCAAGGTGATGAAATGCTGAAGGAGTATCTTTCTAGATGAGTGAAGGGTATGTTCAAAAGCAAAATCCTGAACACCATTTCATGTATGGGGTCTGCAAATAGTGTATCTTGATTGTGAATCTAGAATTTGTGAAGGATATTAGCTTATGAATTATAGTCAAGTATAAGCAAATTCAAGGAAGGTATTACATGTTAAGCTATCATGTCTCCGTGTCGTAATGTAGGCCAGGAAGCAATAAAGACTTTTAATCAGATGAGTGGACATTAGAAGACCTGGAGGTGTTTTTTGGTGTATACTATGGTTTTCCTTTATTACAGTAGTATGTACAACACTTTTTTTTGCTCTTTTCACAGTAATAAAGTAAGTTATACTTTCTTGAGAAGTAGCTGCTTACTGATTTGTTAGAACAATGAATGTGTACTTGGTCAAATTAAAAACAGATTCTTATATTACTCTCTCTTTGTTTAACCTTTGAGTTCTTTGGAATAGAAGTAGCATAACTTTGTTTCATCTTTACCTAATACCTTTATTCTAAAATAATCATGTGTATGAGAATCTCTTCTCAAAATATGCCCTGTGCTGATAGATGGTTACTCATAAAGACTGTATGATTATTTTAAGACACTGTTTTTAAATATGTTAATTTTTATTATAACAAATGAACTGATTTTCACAATATTGGGAAAGAAATGTGTGGTGTTTTTTTCTTTTTTTCTTGTTGGTCATAAGGCAAAGACCACGCCAGTGGTTTTCACTGAGGATTAGTCTCCTCTTCAGTATTTTGCAGATGAAACACCTTCTAACCCCTTTGAATATTCAATCAAAGCTATTGAACTTTGAAGCAGAAGTTCCTTAACCAAAATAAATCAGCTAGCCTTTCCTTCATGCTTCTTGGGATGTTGCTTGTCTGTATGATTTTAACTTAGTGGCCTAGTAAGGTGGGAGTTTGGGCTGGTAGCAAGGAAGGTGATTATTGGGTTAATTTTCATCTGTTTTACTTCCAGGATATCTGTTCATTTTTACTCTGACGTTAAGTCTTAACTGTATTTATGAAATGAATCTTGACCTCTTTTTTCTCTCTTTAGAAACCTCAGTGTTTGAGTTATAGGAATGAGTAACTTAGAAAGTACAGTGTTCATTACTGAAACTTGATATAAAAGTTTTTCAGCAATTTTCTACCAAAAGTGAACATTTTTTATTACCTGCTTAATGTATTTATGCCATCTTAAGTCATCCTATGTCATTCTACACAGTAGAATAGCAATTTAAGATTACCTAGTTAATCTGACCAATATTGGGTCAAGGTGATATTCTGTAAACAGTAATCATATTAACGTGAGCTTAATCTCAGTGGTGAGTCTAATGATTTATGAGAACAAACAAACAAAAGGAGAAACCTTATCAAAACTTTTATATTGAAATGAGGATCTTGATTCCATTTTTCAGTTTCTTTTAATGTTATTTTCATGGGCAATATGTGATCATAATTTGTATGTTTGTTTTGTTTGTCTCAACAAAGGTAGTGTTTTTAGGAGTTATTCAGAGACTTGGCTTCATGTAATCTGGCTGTTTTCTAGTCTTAAATCTACTCTCAAGGGACAGGACAGAATCTTAATATAATTTCAGACAAGGCTATCCCAGAGTATTTAGGAAAATAGCAGTGCCATTATATTTGGTATCCCAAGTTAAATATTTGCAAGGGAGGCATCCTCTTGGATGTGTAAAAGGTAATTCAGCCATTGGATTTGTTGATTACTTATTTACAAAACACTTCATAATGAAACCTGAGGAAAACATAGCCTGATTTGTTCCTTAAAACTTTTTGTGAGGTAAGGTAACATCCTTCTCCTGTCATATCTAATTAAACAATACCTAGAGGATTTGTACAAATGTCTATGGCAGTGCTGGCTAAGTTCGTCAATCACAGCTCCCTTGGTACCACGGACTCTCTCACACATATTCTATCTTTAGCATTTTCCCTAGAAAAACACGAAGTCTCTTTATGAATCACTGTTTCCTCATCTGAGATTTGTCAGTATTTATTTTTGAATCTATTTTTATAAAAATTTTGATAAATTTTGAGACAAAAAATGAAGAAATATCTGTAGCTAAAGATTTAAGGCAATTTCTTAAAGTTACGTTTTGTGAGAAGGTACAGACTGGGTCACCTTTGCATCTGGGTCATGGAATGTCAGAAGGAAATCCACAAGATAGAGTAAAAAGCTTTCTTTGTATCAGAGAAATAGAGCTGCATGTACTCTTTCTGACGTTTTGTAGGTGTTTCAATTCTGAGCAGTGTTCCTTTGAATGGATATATTATGTTCACTTGTTGCTGGACATTTGGGCTCTTGCCAGTTTTGCTGTTATTTGGAATAAAGCTGCTATGCTCTGAACATTTGTGAACAAGTCTTTGTGGGACGTACATTATATATGTTAAATTTCTTCATTTCGTGGTAGAAAGGCCATGGATTATAGTAGACGTATGCTAAGGTTTTTGCAAAACTTCCAGGTGGTTTTCCAAATCAGTTCTGTCATTTTGTATTTCTACCTGGAGTGTTTGAGAGATCTCATTGTTCCACAAACTGTCAATAGTTTCTCTCCTGTCAGTGTTTTTGATTGTAGTCTTTCTAGTAAGCATGCATTGCTATTTCCCAGGGGCCTTTATTTGCATTTACTTGATGGATAATCATATTCCATATTTTTTATGTGCTTTTAGGTATTCACATATATTTCTATACGTGTGAAGGGCCTGGCCAAATCTTAGGCTCATTTTTATTGGATTATCTTCTTGTTAATTCTTGTAAGAATTCCTTATATATTCTGGGTACAATTTGTCTTTCAGTATAGGTGTAGATAATATTGTTCCCCATTTTGTGACTTTTCTCCTTTCTTAGCTGTATCTTTCAAAGAGCAAATGAAGATTGCTGCCAATAAACTCCACTTTTTCTTTTATTTACATTATTCTTTGTACTTTTTGTATCTTAAGAAATGTCACCCAAGGTGGCAAAGGTTTTTCCTCAAATGTTTTCTTAGAAGTTTTAAAATTTGAACATTTATATTAAAATATTATAATCCATTTAATTTCTTATATATTGTAGGCGGTAAGGATTAATGATTTTCTTTTTTCCCTCATACATGTATCTAATTGTTCCAGCACCATTTGTTGAAAAGACTCTTATTTCTCCTATACAGTTATCTTGGCAACTTTCTTAATTCACTGCATGTATGTGGATCTGTTTCTGGACCTGTTCTCTGTTCCAGTGATCACTATGCCTATCTTTTTTGCTAGCATCACACTGTCTTCATTAGTATATATTTATAAATTATGAAATTAGGCAGTGTAAGCTTTATTGTTAAAATTGCTTTAATGATCCTGTCACTTGTATTTTCAGATAATATTTAGAATCAGCTTGTCAATTTCTACAAAATTAAGATTGCTTGCTTCTACAGATCAGTTTATAGACAACTGCCATGTAAACAATATTGAGTCTTCCAACCCATGAATGAGTGGTATATCTATCCACTTACTTATTTTATAATGTAATCTTATAATTTCCAGTGAAGAGATCTTCTCATATTTTAAGAATTTTATTACCATATATTTTATGGGTTTTGATGATACTGTAAATGGAAATTTTAAAATGTCACAATCCAGAGGTTATTTTTGCTACTAGCATATAAATATGGAATTTACTTTAAAAAATAACTTTATACTCTGTGACTTTGCTGGATTTAATTATTTCTAGGATTGTTTTGTAGATTCTTTAGAATTTTCTATGTTAAAAAATCATGTCATCTATAGAGATAGTTTTGTTGTTTTCCTTCTTATTTGAGCTTTTTCTTTCATTTCTTTTACTTTATTGCAGTGGTTAGAATATTTAGTCTAATGCTGAACAGAGGTAGTGAGACCAGGCATCCTTACCTTTTCCCTACTTTTAGAAGGATATTATGCACTTTTTATTCTCATCTCTGCTTTTTATGCTTATAGTATTTATTCCATTAATATTTAATGTAACTATTGATATTGTTGGACTTAGGTAACCATTTTTTTATTTTCCACTTGTCTACTATGCTCCTTATTCCTGTTTCTCTTTTGTGCCTTTAAACATTCTATTTTAACTCACTGGAGTATTCTTTCAGTGATGGTTCTAGGGATTAAAGTGCATGTGTGAATGTGTAATCTCCCTTAATTTTTTATTTATTTATTTATTTATTTATTTTTAAAGATTTTATTTATTTATTTGACACAGAGAGAGAGAGATCACAAGTAGGCAGAGAGGCAGGCAGAGAGAGGAGGAAGCAGGCTCGCCACTGAGCAGAGAGCCCAATGCGGGGCTTGATCCCAGGACCCTGGGATCATGACCTGAGCCAAAGGCAGAGGCTTTAACCCACTGAGCCACCCAGGCGCCCCTCCCTTAACTTTAGATAGTCAATTTAGAAGTTTTATTGAATCACTTCATCTAAAACATAGAAACATTGCAATTCATCTAAGTCCATTTATCCACTCATCCCTACCTCCTTTATATTTTAGTTTTCATACATATCACATAAGTACATTATGTAGCCTACCAAGATGATGCTGTAAGCATAGCTTTAAACAACTGTATGGATCCTAAAGAAAAGAAACTTAAAAAATAGTCTTTAATACTGTCCTATGTATCCACCATCTGATGCTCTCTGTTTCTTCCTGAAGTTTGAGTTTCCCTTCATTCTGAAGAACTCCTTTAGCATTTATTGATATGAAGTTATACTGGTAGAGAATTCTTTTAATTTTCTTTTATCTAAATTTTTACTTCACATTCATTCGTAAAGGATATTTTCCCTGGGTATAGAATTCTGGGTTGACAGTTTTTGTTTCTGTTACTATTGTTCGTTTTAACACTTTAAAATGTTGCAGTGTCTCCTTGCCTCCATGGTTTCTAATGCAAAATCCATGTCCATTCAAATAGCTATGCTCACAAACATTGTAGTGTGATGTTTGTGTGATTACAATATAATGTGTGTGATGACAACATAGATGTCTAAGCCTGGTTTTCTTAAACATATTCTGCTTGGGTTTCTCTAAAAAGTGTTCAGCCATTACTTCTTTACATAATTTTGAACTTTCTCCTTTCTCTGAGATTCCAAAAATCTATTTTAGAATTTATGAAATTATCCCATGGGCCACAGACAGTCCATTAAATTTTTCCAAACATTTTTCTCTTTCAGATAGGATTTCATCTTTTTTTTTTTTTAAAAGATTTTATTTATTTATTTATTAGAGAGAAAAAAGAATGGGGAAGGAGCAGAGGGAGAAGGACAAGCAGACTCTACACTGAGTGCAGAGCCTAACATGGAGCTTGATCCCAGGACCCTGACATCATGACCTGAGCCAAAATCAAGAGTTAGATGCTTAACCAATTGAGCCACCTAGGTGCCCCAGATAAGATTTCTTTTGATTTATCTTTATGTTCACTGACTTTTTCTTCTTAATTCTTAATTTTGCTCCTTATTTTTTATATTTTCATCATCTTTACCAATTATCATTTATTATATTAGTTTATCTTCCTTTACCTCATTGAACATATTTTTAATATGTGGTTTAAAGTTCTTGTCTTATAATTTCATCTTATAATTCACCCTTCAACAATAGCCAAATTAGGGAAGGAGCCCAAATATCTATGTCTATCAGCTGGTGAATGGATAAAGAAAATGTATGTATGTAGACGTGTGTGTGTGTGTGTGTGTGTAGTTTGTATGTGTGTATGATGGGGTGTGTGTGTGTGTGTGTATGTATATATATAATGGAATATCATTCAGCCATCAAAAAGAATGGAATCTTGACATTTGCAATGATGTGGATGGGGCTAGAAAGTATTATACTAAGCAAAGTAAGTCATAGAAAGACAAATACCGGGACGCCTGGGTGGCTCAGTTGGTTAAGCAGCTGCCTTCGGCTCGGGTAGTGATCCCAGCTTCCTGGGATCGAGTCCCACATCGGGCTCCTTGCTTGGCAGGGAGCCTGCTTCTCCCTCTGCCTCTGCCTGCCACTCTGTCTGCCTGTGCTCACTCTCTCTGACAAATAAATAAATAAAATCTTAAAAAAAAAAAGAAAGAAAGACAAATACCACATGATTTCACTCATCTGTGGAATTTAAGAAATAGAACAAATGAACATAGGGAGGGGGAAAAGGAGGAAAACCAAGAAACGGACTCTTAACTCTAAAGAACAAATTGATGGTTACCAGAGTGGAGGTAGGCAGGGGGTGGATGTGGGGATGGGTTAAATAGGTGATGGGGATTAAGGAGGGTACTTCTTGGGATGAGAACTGGGTGTTGTATGGAAGTTTGAATCACTAAATTCTACACCTGAAACTAATATGGTATGCTAACTAACGGGAGTTTAAATAAAACTTGGAAGAAAAAAACCATAATTCACCTTGAAGTTGGCATCTGTCGATTGCCTCTGCCTTGCAAACGGATTACATTTTCCTGGCCTTTTGTATGTCAAGTGATTTTTAATTGTGCCTTAGATAATTAGGAATGTCATGCAGTGGAGACCCTAGATTCTCCTACATCCTTTCACATAAGGTTGACCTTATTTTTTAAGAAGATATTTAACTTCATTAAACTCAAACTACAAATTCTGTCACACCTCCTGTGGGTGGCAGCTCTTATCCCAGTTAAGACTGCTCTGAATCTGCCCCCACATCTATGGCAGAGACTGTGGCAAAGTTCACATACAGAATTTGGGGTTTTCCTTTGCTTGTTGTTTCCTTCCAGTGTTCCTCTGTACCATGGCCCTGATTGTCCCCAATTTCTTTGCCAGTTTCATCCATTCAGAAAGATGGCAAGTTTTTCTTTTGAGTTTTAATCAACTGGTATTATGATTGTGATAGCAGCTGCTCTTGAGGGAAAGATGCAAAAATGTTACAGTGACCCCATGCAGATCTGATTTCTTCTTTAAGCTTTGAACTTCCATGCAAAGTTTAATAACCTTGGATCAGAGTCTCAGGTTTGTCTACCAGCCATCAGAGTTTACCAACTATCATTGGTCTTTTTTAAAATTTGTTCTCAGGTATTAGTATTATTAATATTATTATTATTTTGCTAGAAGATGTTTATTAGGAAATTAATTGTTCATTACAGAGGTAGGAATTATAGATTGATTCAAAAAAAATTTTTTTAAGTAAGCCCCACAACCAATGTGGGGCTTGAACTCACAACTCTGAGAGAAAGTCACATGCTCTATCCACGAAGCCAGCCAGGCACCCCTTAAAAGTATTTCTGAGTGCACTAGTGTCTCACTGTGAAAGTTATGAGTCCTTTAAATGTGATATTTAAGTGCTACTCAATTTCTGTTATAAAACACTTTCTTGTATTACTTAACTATACTTGATAGATGCAAATGTTACAGCAAATGAGGTATTTGTCTAGCACAACAGACTTCTAATATTAGTTGATGTACAAGTAATTTTGTTAAAGACATTTTATAAATAGCTTTATGATGAGGAAAATAAATTAAAAATATGCTATTTCCTAATTTTTCCCCATAGCTTCATATCAGCCTCTTCACTTGAAGTTATATTTAGCAATATAAAAAAACAATAAAATTTCACTTATCCAGTAGATAGACATTAAGGAATAGTAACCATTTAGAGCACAGTTAAAATCAGTTAAAACTCCTAGTCCTAAAAGAACTTTAAGAATAAAGAAAGAAATAGGTAACAATTAGGAAATTCTCTAGCTTTATCCAGTAGAGGAATCACTGTACTATTTCCTCTGCTTTACTCTGTTGATCATATCAAAGAAAACAAGACATAAAAGTAAAAGAAACCTTAAAAAGAAAATAAAGGAAAATATAAATTATAAATCAGTAAATAAAACCAATAAAGCATACCAGATGAATAGCCTGGAGGAAATCAACAACATAATAATATGCATTGATTAAAATAGCATTTTAAAAATTCTGTACTTAAAAAAAAATGTAGAGATTTAGCACTAAAAGAAAATGTAAGTAATACCTAGATTGGAAGGCAAAAAAACCACCGACAACAACAATATTGTGGTGATTTGCAGTTTATATGATTTTCCACAGCAGATCTCCAAAAGGATAGATTTGAAATCCCCTACAGCTAATAAGAGGGGACCAAAATAATCTGAACAACATACAGAAATCTATGTTCCTGTGCCCAGAAGTAACCAATTAAAGTATATAAATTTAAAATGCCCTCATTCATAATAGTATCAAAACTCTTAAGTTACACAGAAAAATAATAATAAAACATACACAAAATGATCACATGTTTTTCATCAGCATGATGAAAGTAATAAAATATTTTAAGATACAGAAATGTCCTGAATATATGGAGAAACAAATAATCTTTATGATTTGGGAAGCCAGTACCAAGATGTCAGTTCTCTCCAAATTGATAGATACATTCAAGGCTATCCCAGTGAAAATTTCACCAAGAATTTTATGGAACATTACAAATTGGTCTTAAAATACATGTAGAAGTATAAGTAACAAAGAACTACCAGAGATAATTTTGAAGGTAAAATAATACCGACTTGCTCACTCATATCATCTGATTATTAAACTACAGTTAAAGATGTGGTCTTGGTAAAATAGAAATATGTATCAACGGACAGGATTGGAGTGTCCTTAAACAATAAACATACCCATGTGGGAATTTGGTATGTAGCAGAAGTGTCGATGGAAATAGTGTACAAAAATAGGGATTGATACCACAATCTAGTTGTATAAGTTGGCTATCCAGAAGCATCCAAATTGGATGCTTTTTTCCAACTATGAATCAAAAAAACACTTGAGACAAAAAATAAGGAACACACACATACCATTATCTTTTGGGAGAAAACACAATGAAATAAGTTTATCATCTCAGAGTAGAACGTGATTCCTTAAGTAGAACATTGAACACGAAGAGCATGAATTTTAAGGTTGAAGGTGAGTATGTTTGACTACATTAAAAAGTATAAAAAGTTTCATCCTGTTTTTAATGATGAGAGGATAATGGATAAATTACTGAACATTAATTTGAATGGGGTACCATATATCAGTTAAAATGAATATACCTTTTTTTTTTAAGATTTTATTTATTTATTTGACAGATCACAAGTAGGCAGAGAGGCACAAAGAGAGAGAGAGGAAGGGAAGCAGGCTCCCTGCGGAGCAGAGAGCCCAATGCGGGGCTCGATCCCAGGACCCTGGGATCATGACCTGAGTTGAAGGCAGAGGCTTTAACCCACTGAGCCACCCAGGCACCCCAAAATGAATATACTTTTTAAGGAAGATTTATTAATTAGAAAGAAGACGAGTGGGGGAAGAAGGAGAGGGAGAATACGGGGCTTGATCCCAGCACCTGAGGATGATGATCTGAGCTGAAAGTAGATGCTTAACTGACTGAGCCACTCGGATACCCCTATAAATGAATATACTTGATTTATACCTATACCATCAACGTATCTATGGAACATAATATTGAATTAAAAAATTTCAGAGTGATGGGAACATTTTGATGCTCTTTATGTTGTTTCTAAAATCAACCATAGAGGTCCTCAGATGGCAAAGATTCACCTCCATTTTCAGACATGGTGGCCTCTGGGAATGGGAGGAGTCGGTTGAGGGTAGTAGGTGAAGAGTTGACAATGAATACCAATTATCTGAAATGTTTTATTTTTTAAAAAGACTAATACATAAAACTGAACACATTGACAAGTCTTAATGCATGCAAGTGCATGGGTATTTGTTAAATTAGTCTATGTATATTTTTTTCATTCTTGGAATATTTAGTAATATGACGTGAAAAAATTGTCCTTGGTATAGAGAAAGAAAGAATGGAGTGTACCAAAATAATGATACTAAAATAATCCTGATACCAGACCTGAAAAATAATATAAAAAGGAAACACCAGCACATGGGTATCAATGCAAAACATCTTCCAGTGTTAGCAAATAAAATCCAAAGTACAACACAAGACCATTACAGACCCCTAAAGGGGACATTTCTTCCAGAAATACAAATTCACTTCAGTATTAGGAAATTATAAATACGATATACCATGTTGAGGTTCTAAAGTGAGAAGGCAAAAACCTTCCTTATTTCAGAAGATAGTGAAAGAACAGTTAGTTAGTCATTCGCCCTCCTCCATTCCTGAATTAAAAAAAAAACAAGAATTAAATAAATCCTTGTTAAAATTGATGTGGTCTTATTAAAAATATTTTTCTTTTTCAAATATTTTTATATAGAGGATTCATAAATATTTTAAAAATATTAATAATAAAATGAATGCTTCTATGTAAACTTTCTAATTATTTTAAAAAAGGGTTTTTAGCATATTCTTAATACAAAATGAAAGAAAAATCAAACAAAAATCAATACCATGCTTAATTATAAAAATAGAAACATTTTTGTAAAATTCAAGAATTAGACAATGTCGCTTTCAACAGTTTGATTTAAAATTGTCTAGTTAGTAGTAAGGAAAGTAAGTATACCTATTAGAAAGTAAGTTATAGATATTAGACAAGAGGAAACAGAAGCAATTCTTTATTTGTAGATTGTGTGACTGTATTCTTAGAAACTCCCCAAAAGTGAAATGAAAGGCTATTTGAAGAAAATTCTATGAAGTTACTAATTTAAAAAATTAATATGTACAGTTACTAGCTTTTATTTATCTGCTTGAAATATAGAATGGGAGAAATTATTGCATTTAGAATAGCAAACAAAAAATAAGCAGGAAATACATATAATAGCTACAAAAATAAAACTTTAACATGGTATAAAATGTTTTTAGTAATAGGTAATATTGCTTCGAGAAAGGAAGAATCAATATTTAAGGTGCAGTAATTTGCCTCTTCTACGTTGATGTAAGAGTGACTCTTTTCAAGCCCTTAAAAGCACCAATAGCTGATAACCACAAATCATCTTATTTTATCCTCTGGACCACCTGTGGATTAGAAAAGAAAGTGAATCTCAAGTTTTGAAATCATTTCCCCATGATCTCACTCTTGGCTCATATTGTAATTATCATGGGTTGTTTTCTTACTTGTCCTAATTCGCTTATTCCTTGGAGGTAGGGCCGTGTCTTATTTGCATTTGTGTCTCCCATGACCATTGTCACATAGATACTTGGATTCAAACCCAAGCTCTTGCTTGTCTTTCTGTAGGGAGGGTCACAAATCTGGAGGCTGACAGCAATTGGGCTGGTAAAGCACATACCTGGTCTGATGTAGGTACTTCTAGCCCATCATTTCCTTGGGACCATCCAGTCTCAAAATTGGAAAATTTTAAGATTTTTAAAGAGACTTTGGCCATCTGAAGTTTTTATCCGAACTGTTTGGATTTTTAAACATTAGCTAGCAGCCAATTTAAGAAGTGATGAGCAGTCTACAGTTCCAATAAACCATACTGTTGGCAAAATTTGGTCTGTGGCCTGACTCGGAGACCTTGGATTTTTCCATACTACTTTCCTAAATTCTGGTAAATCTCAGAGCAAAAAACCGAATACATTGATGGGGTAATGGAATTTCTAAGTATAAGACTACAATATTGTCTATTTCAGAATGTGACTGGTCTACTCATTTCTAGATCTCCCTCATTCTACAGCCTATTCTAAAACTGTTCGTTGTGTGTGTGTGTGTGTGTGTGTGTGTGTGTGTGTGTGTCAGCCTATCTGTAACTGTTCCTAAAAGCTACTGTAGAGAGTGTGTCCTGGATTTAATTTCCTTAAGTCAATGCGAAGGATTTTAAGTTTACTCCCATACTGATTTTTCAAGCAATGATTTTGTCTTGTCTTCCAATCAGGTATTTTTAGTCACTGTCTGGAATTTTGAACTGTACATGATCCCCCTGGCATTACTGCTACTGTTCATCTACAATTTCATCACACCCACAAAAGGGAAGGTTGGCAGCATCCAGGACAGCCAGGTGAGCAAAGGTTCCAGTAACCATGACATTTGACCGGAGGAAAAAAAGTGGTAACAACAACCAACCGCCGCCAAATTGTGACCCAAGTCCACTCGGTTTGAGACTTGAGGAGAGCAACATTGGACATGCATTTGTGTGATAGCGGCGATCTTTTATTGGGTATAACCTGGAGTTGTCCTTCTATGTTATGCTCCTGAGACTTGGCCTACATTCTTAGCATGAGGAGAGCCCTCTGATGCTTGGTCATCTTTACCAAAGTGGCAGCCTATTTCATTGTGTGTCCATTTAGTTATCTGTAAGGCTCCTACGAATAGCATTCTCATCCACTGAAAAAAGCCTTTGGCATCTCATTGAGCTCCTTCAGGGCATGGAAAGCGTCTGGAAGACTGCCTTACGCCTCTCTACCCAGACATCCTAGCCTGAAGCCTTCAGAGGCTTGCCAACTCCTAGGGAAATCAGAGAGTGGGCAGGCATGGGCAGCTCCATTTTTGGGTGCCCAGGTCCTGAAAATCTCAAGCTTCCCATGATCTTGAAGGAAGCAACAGCAAGACATCTCCTATCATCTACTTATCGTACTTACTCTCTGACGCAGTTTCCCCTCTTTACTTATTCCAGCCCAGAGGATCTTTTCCTGGTCTGGGTGAATAAGAACTAGTATTTGTAGACTTGCTTTAGGGCATTATTTTGGAATTCCAGATTCAAGAAGCGAATTTTTAAAACAAAAGTCTAAGATTTTGCGACTTGATAATAGATGTTTTCTCAAGACCCAAAAGCTGATGATCTTCACCCATTTTTCCTTACAATGCTATTATTTAAAAAAAAAATCTGTGAAATAATGGATATTGAAGGGATACTCTGGTATTATTTGGGGGTTAGAAAGGAAATAGAGAAAAAGAGATTTTTTGGCAGGGAGGAAAAACCTCAGGCAAATTCAAAATTCTGTTCGGTTTGATATTTGATTGTTTGATGAGGGAGACATGGACATATTTCAATAATGAGGGACCTAATGATGCTAGAACCAACTAATAAATAAATAGCTTTAAAGTATAGGATTGTTTAAGGAGTAAGTTGCACACAGATATGGGAATGAGAATGGGGATGAGGGAAGTTTTCACAGAGAAACATCTTTAGTAAAAAATGCTGTCAACTAACATTTTTACAACTTTCGATCAGATTTTAGTTTTCCAGCTATATACAGGATGTGTATGCATGTGTAGGCAGGTAGGTATGTATGGGTACGTAAGAATCCTTATGTGCGTATGATTATAAATGTGTGTGTGTAAAATCTTTCTAATTTACAGAACACTTTCAAATGCATTACCTATTTTAATCTTAATAACACAGCCATGAAGGAGTCAGGAATTACTATTTCTATTTTTTTTAAAAGATTTTATTTATTTATTTGACAGATAGAGATCACAAGTAGGCAGAGAGACAGGCAGAAAGGAGGAAGCAGGCTCCCCGCCGAGCAGAGAGCCCGACATGGAGCTCGATCCCAGGACCCTGGGATCATGACCTGAGCCGAAGGCAGAGGCTTTAACCCACTGAGCCACCCAGGCGCCCCTACTATTTCTATTTTATGCTTGAGGAACGTAAGGCCCAGAGGGACAAGGTGATTTGCCCAAGGTCACACAGCAGGATGTCCTTGAACAGTGTCCCAAGGATGTCCTTGAAGACTTTGTCCCAAGTTGGGCTTCTAACTCCAAATTACAGTGTTCTTCCTCCCATGGAGTGTTTTTAGTATGTGTGTTTTTACCCATTTGCTTTCATGAAACGTGTGCTGCCCATGATAACTAGGCGAGTTCTCCAGCATCCGTCGAGGGTCCCACACAGAGCTGGCTACAGCTCGTTGGAATTCTGGGAGGTAGTGGAGCACGAGTCTTGGAGAAATTGCTGGGTAGCTGCTCAGTGGTTTTATGGAGTACGGTAGAGTACTCTCTGCATACTTCAGAGTTACTCTTTCTTTAAGGAACGTGGCATTGACAATTCTGTTGACTACTGGAAAAATGACATCTAAACAGCATGCCTGACCTTTGCAACATGGTTGAGCAGAAAATAAGCATTCAGGCTGTAAACGGACTTTGGTTTTTGAATACCCAGCGTTCTGTCTGAGCTCCTGGTCCCCCTGGACTGTGTTGGCTTTTAAATATTGCACGGATACAATTAAAAGTTACCTGGTAAACAGTCAGGATTTCTACACCGATCTGAACAAGTCTATTCACAGCACCTGGTGCTTTGGTCCCCAGGCTGAAGCCAGGTGCCTGTTAGTGGCCGTGAGAGCCCAAGTTGGCTTCTCTCACCTGCCCCCACCCCCCCCTCCCCGAGTCCCAAGGAAAACAGTAATAATGCACAGAAACCTGTAACTTATTCTTGAGATTGATTCTATTCAGACTAATGCATTTCCTACTGTCTAATGTTTCAGTAATGGCCCCAAAGGAAAAGAGCAGTCATTATAACAATGAGCCCCGCACAAACCCAGTACGGTGTTCTCAGCCTTAACATAGCAGTTGGCTCATTTGTCAGAATAAGAACAAACTGTTTACAGAACGTACAGCCCTGCCATGCATTTTTAAAGCTGGGTGCCTTCAAAGGCCACTCGCCTAATCGCGTTATTTATAGTTAAGTTTTATGTAGATTATGCATAGTGTTTATAGTCCTGCCACAGTGTCCCTGAACTTTAAGAGCATTATTTTTTGAGAGGTTATATAATGTATTTAAAAACCACTAGTGCTTCCGTTACGTAGAAAAAAAAAAATACGTAAAACGTGTATATGGGTTTAATTTGCATTTAGTAATTTCAAGGGATGTTATATGAACAAACCGTGGTTTTTCCTTTCAGGAGAGCACAGACTTGGAGGAAGAGGAGGATGAAGAAGACAAGGTGAGTCAGGGAAACTCGTGAAAGGGGGTGTTACATGGTCAGCAGATAGCAGTTTTCTGGTTGAACCAAACTGCTGTTTGTTTGTTTGTTTTTTAATACTATGAACTGTCCGGCATAGTAATATATTTGTAATTTATAAAGGATATCCCTTTTTAGAGATCTTATAAAGTGAGGATAAAAGGGGGTAAAAGTATAAGGAATGACCGAAATATTATAAAAAGCGTACCTAGAGGAGGCCTGTCATTTGATTCGAGTGAAGATTGTAAGAGCCTGCCCCTTGGTGTATCAAAGGTAGATAAAAGGTAGTCTAGGAAGTCAAAAGTAAATCAAGTCAAATTGCTGTTCCTTCAGGTTCCCGCCTGCGCTCTGTGGGGTGGTCACCCACTTCAGAGCCTGTCAGTTTCCCAGCTGTTGCTGGCAATGTTTTCAGCTATATGTCTGTGTACATCTGTCCTTTTTCTTCTCCTGGGAGAATCTCTCAAATCTGCTGCTTTTGTTGTCATTACGCTTTCAGACAAACCTTCTGGAATAAAATGAAAAAAGTGGAAATGCCAAATGAGATGCTACCAGCTTAATGGACTTCCAACCCCCTAGAACCTGTGGGTGGATGGGGTTTGTGATTGTGTAGGAGGCTGGCAGGAGGGGAAAAGGTGAAGGGGGGGGGGATCTTAAGAGTTAAGTATCCAATATAAAATGCCCAGAAAATGGCAGTGAATTAAAAAACACTGGCTCCATGACACAAACAGCCCTAAAATTAATTGGGTGAGCCAGATGGTTTTGCCCATTTGAAGCAAATTGGGGAGATGACAAAGGGAATCTTATTTGTTGTGCTAAAATGATCATTAATAGCAAAATAATAAAATAAAGCATAATATTTTAAAAAAATGGAATTGACTTTTTTCAGAATAAGGTCACACAGATGCAGCTTTCTTCTTGATGAATCGATGGGAGTTGCTTCTGAGTAATGTAACTCCTTGAGCATGAAAAATTGTCACAGCCAAGCTAACCTGCATGGTGATAGAATGTTTTACCAAAAGAACCACACGTATTAAAAGAAATTATTTTAAACCTTTACGAGGCCACATGCTAAATTTTATTTACCAAGGCTAGGAGGTGAGGAAGATTTCCTTCTGTTTGGCTATGTCTGTTAAAATGAACCCCCCATAGAAGAGGGCGTCATCTGTCTTTTAGAGAGCATTGTGACCATGTGTCTTTGGCCCATCTGATAAAGCAGAGCTTCCAACAAGAAGGAAGTGAGTGAAAAAGTGGTGTGAACTGGCAAGCAACAAATTCAGGCCATGGAGTCTAGACCAGTGGTTGTCACAAACCAGTCTTCTAGTAAGGTGCCTCAAGGACTGTCTGGGGCTCTGGGCATCTGGAAGGAGAGCCAAATGGGCTAAGCCTTCCCGGGTAAGAATGACTGAGTTGGAACCATAGCGTCTACATGGAAGAGCCTTGGAGCTCTTGTGTTTAGCCAAGCATTGCAGTCCCCACAGCAGGTGAGGCAACCCTGTTACAGACAGGGCGTTAGGACGTTCCTCATTTCCCTCAGGGCAGTGCTGTTCGTGATATACTTCTATTATAGTGTTCTCACAGGGCCTTTAATGGCCACAGCATGGCCATGTTTGTTTGCTTGCTCAGTTTTGTTGGTCTTTGAGATTACCCAGAGGAATAAATCTAAAATGAAATTTTGACTTCTATGTATACTTCTTGGTGTTTACCACAACCCTTCTACTGTTAGGGAGACTGGTAAACTTCGCAGTCCTTATCCATATCTTTTCCGTCTCCCATCTCTGAGAGCTTTGTAAAGTAAAGAGGAATTTTCAACTTTAAGACTTCTGGAGCCCACTACATCCCAATATATATTAGTCCATCCATCCTTCTCCACATAGACCAGACTCCACAGCTGAGACGTGCTCGCCATAGACCCGCACACACAGCCACCGGGCCACTGCCCTCCATCTTGTGCTGTGCCAAAGGGCTTACCCACAGAACCCCCCCGGCTTCTGTTGCATGTTAGACATGACAGGCCGTGCTTCTGGGAACTGTAACACACCCAGTGAGCGATGAGCTGTTTACAAATTATAAACACAGCCATTTCCTTCCAAACCAGAAGAAGAGAGGAAACTCCTTTCCATCTAGACTATCCATCTTGAAAGTAACAGTCTGTAATTGCCAGCACCCCTTCCCACCAAATACCATCACGGGGGACTGTGGAAGATAAAAGCACATCGGGGCCCCCTGGCACAGCTTCCTCGGGAGACGGATGCATTCTGTGTATCCTGCAAGTCTCTGAGGCACAGACCAGGACGCGGTTTGGGGTCTGTCATACTTTTATTGTCTGGAGGGGGGATTGTTGTAAAATGACATCACTTTAACCTCTTGCTCCTTTTCGCTGTCAGAAGTCCATGGTGGTGACCTGTATGAGAAACAAATTAGATTGCACAATTGTGCACGTGTGCGTGTGTGCGCGTGTGTGTGTGTGTTTCTGGACTTTCAGATGTAACATAGGACCTTCAGATAACTACTTTATGGGATTTTAGGAAACTAACTGTACAAACTAAACTTTGAAGAGAGGAGATATTTCTTTCTTATTCCTGATGGCCCACTCAAGAAATTGCTTGTTACAAGTGTAGTTTGCTGGGGACCCCTGAACAAACAGATAATGGCTAAGTTCAGCCAACAGCAATCAGCTGACATTTCCTATTTGTATTAGATTCCAAATGTGGAATTCTTCTATGTGGACCTTATTTGTATGGATGGATTACAATGAAAATTGCATTAATTTTCTGCACAGTAAAGGTCAGTAATTGAAGCATGAACCAAGAAACTATTGTGTAAAGTGCTGTATCCCATACTTAGGAAAGGTCACGCAAAGCAATAATATCTTGTTTTCATTGCGGAAGGTATAAATACTTGTATTAGAGTTTCTTTCTTTTTCCAGCCTAACAAATGCTTACACAGAATATTTTAGCATTTACTATTAACATCAGCAAGAAGAAATCATAAGGGCATGTCATAAAAAAAATTTTGTCTATTGCTATATCATAAGGAAACTGTGCTGTAATGCCTGCATTGTGAGTTGGTGTGTCTTTAACTCATCTGTCAGAAACAGGACTTGAATGATCTGTCCTAGGATGATCAATGAGTGCACAATTGTCTTACAGTGTTGAGGGAGGAGAAATTGCCCTTCTGTGTCAATTGTTGGCAAAAAAACAGATATGGTTGTTTTCCTTAAGAAAGTAAACATCTAATTCATTTTTGCCGATCAGTCGTGGAACAATTTTGTAACGAAAGGATACAGATGAATATTATATCTCTGTGCTCTTTCCACAAATTAGGATGTCATCATTAAAATTTAAGCACATTTTTGACTGTCAATTTGAGTGTTTAACATGGTGTCCACTCTCCAGACTGGCTGTTCCTCTCGTTCCAAGCAGAAGCTTCTTAGGGAAAGAACCACGTGGCGTATGTATTTAAAAGGTGTTCTTGCTGTAATATAACCTGCATTGTCCTTTGGATGAGTGGGGTAGGCCCAGGATGCCTGATTCCCTGTGCTTTCTTACTCCAGAGAGAGAAGATGATCTCTAGTGTCCCAGCCAGGGGAGACGATCATGCTTGGAGGAGGTTTTATCTTACAATCTCATCATAAGAGTCATTTGGCCTATGATTCCTTTATGCCTTCTTAAGAATGTCCCAAACACACAGCAAATTAATTTGATTAGTGATTTTTTAACCTATTGACAGAGGAGTGGTACTTTTAAAATAATAAAGTGTGGTATTTTTAAGAAAATATAAAGTCAGACAATATCTTTGAAAGGCTAGTAGTAGTTGAATACACATACATACACACACACACACACACATGCACACTTTCGGGGACATGCAATCTGTATACAGGGTATATTGTAGAGGATGCATTTAAGGATAACTCTCAGTGGGGTGCCTGGGTGCCTCAGTCGGTTAAGCATATGCCTTTGTCTCAGGTCCTTATCTCAGGGTCTTGGGATTGAGTCCCACATTGGGCTCCCTGCTGGCAGGCAACCTGTTTCTCCCTCTCGTCCCTGCTCGTGTTCCCAGTCTCTTTCTCTCTCTCTCTCTCTCTCTCAAATAAATACATAAAGTCTTAAAAAAATAAAAGGATAACTTTCAGGAAAAGAAAGTAAATGGTTGCTCTGATTTAACTCCTTTTAATTTGATTTGATGTGATTTTTAGTGATGAAGTGATTTAATTACTACCATTTCTACCATACCGTCTTACTTTCAAGACTTCAATATTAAAATGGATTCTAGCCAATTCTTAATTATCAGTTTATGTATGTTTTGAATAAGAAGGGATTGGCTTCCGTATCTCCTGCAGTCTTTTCTCTGACACATGGACTTGCTCAAATTTTTCTTTTAAAACTCAAGCCCCCATTCTTAAAAAATGTGTTGGCTTCATTGCATTTTGAAACCAACCAGAAATGTTACTAATCTAACCTTTTGGACCATTATTCATCCCGCTCATATCAGGCTCACTAATATTCCTAGTACTTGTATATTTTCTTTGTGATTTCTATCGTAAGGGTTATGTTTGGTATGTAATTCCCAAATATTGTGAAATATGATACATCAGCCTATAAATTAGATGGATTATCTATCCTTCTATTAGTTTGTTTGCACTAACAAAATACAGTCAGTGGCTCTGGTTTTATAGGCTATACTGTGTCTAGATATTTAATATCTTATTGCCTAAAATGTTTATATCATGCTAATGTAGAGTACATTGGGTATTGTATCTCCATTATCCACAAGTCATTGTTTCTCTGAGGATAATAGCTGTTCCTTTTGTCTTTCTTAATGAAACCCCCTCTGTTCCCTGGTGGTTTGCCCTAAATCCCAAATATCGAGTGGATTTACAAGGTAATTGATAAGTGAAGACCCCTCTCTTTTCCTCAAGGGACAAGTACTAACTGAAAGTAAGTAATAAAGGACAGAAAAGTAATAATATAAAACAAGATTATGTTGAATATTAGCCAAATAATTATATTTATAAAAATATTAATATTAGTAGAGGGTTTATAATTTGCTACTATTTTTATGTATGTTAGCTCATCCAGTACTCAAAATAAACCATTACATTTGATATTATTTTCCCCATCTACAAATTAAGAGAAGTTCACTAGGTAGGATAATAGCAAAACTCAAATCTAGTTCGTCTGACCTAAATCAGATTTATTTTGGACCATGCCACACTGTCATGAAGGAAACATGTCATTTATTTTTCGGTTCATTTCCTGCAACTGTTACATATTTATGAAGTGTTTTCTCCCTCTCTCAGCCTCTTTAGGTGCAAAGATTAAAACTATGAACATGGTCCTCTGAGTAAATAATGGGACTATAGTGTGGTTGTTACTTTCATTGACGTTTATACACTAGGTTGGGCGGGGAAGCTAGTGCTGAAGGAGGTGATGTTGGAGCGGAGTCTTAGGGTAATAAGGATTACTTGTTGCGCTGCTTGATCGCATGGATGTTCTATCTTCTGCCCTTCCTGCTCCCCTTCCTCGGAGAAAACTAAACGACCCACACGGTAAAATCGGCAGCTCCTTGTGGGTCTACCTGCCCTAGTTACAGAGAACTCCCTTCAGTACTTACAGACCCTGATTGCTCTGGGGGGGTCAGGCACGTATCAAAAACCAATCTTTCTGAGGTCTAAATGCCAAAGAATTATTGTAGACTGTTCGCAGTTTTTCATTGGTGTTTTACCAACATCTTCTTGATGCTGTGCCTTCTTTTACGTTCTTCAGCCCTTCCCTGTAACGCCAGATGAGATTCTTGTGGCAAGCCAGGAAAACTCGTTGGTAAATACCAGTCAGCGTGGAAGCGCTTTCTGTAATGAACAGAGCAGTTTCAAAACCACTTGGAAATGATATTGATTTAAAATCCAGATTTGTTCTATATTCATTTCCCTAAGCAAAAGAATACTTGAGAAGGAAATGCTCTCCTGAAAAACTACAGAATTTTACCCCCGTGGAAAAAGCATACGCTAAGGAGTTGAGTGTGTGTGTGTGTGTGTGTGTGTGTGTGTGAGTGTGCACGCGTGCGTATGCATGCATGTCTGAAAGCGCATGCGCACATCCCCCACATCTCATGGGAAGAAGTCCTAAAGACCTTTCCCAGTGCAGTAAGCCAGGCTTCCAAGGAGTAGTTTTTAATCTCATCTATCAGAAATACTGCTTCTTATTCTTTGTTATGACAGATACTGAGGTTTGAATTTTTTTCTTTTTAGTTGTGTGTTTTCCATGCTAAATTCCAGTCTATTTCTGGCATTTGTAATTCTTCAAGTTTTCAAATGATAGGCTTTTAATATTCCGTAGAATAAAACAGACCAAACATAGTCCCATTGAAAATGCAAAGTTATATTTTTGTGTTTTTGCTCTAGAGGGCTGGAATTACTGGAGAGATCTTGAGACGGAATTTTGCATTGATCCCTTTTGGGAATGTGTCCCATCCTCTGACAAATACAACTCAATTTTTAAACTCGTCGAAAAGGATTTTTTCTGACATGGTCCATTTTTGGGACTGTCTCCCCGGTTTCGCTTAGGTAATTAATTGAGAAATGAGGATTTTTTTTTTCCTAAATCGGAACATGTGGGAAAGATTTAAAGTAACATACTGATTATATAATTAATTCTGAGTTGTAAATTCATTTTGATGGTGTGAATTCTCTCCCAGAGGCTCCAAGCTGGTTTATTACACCTACAGTGCTATAGTCACTGGAGCCGTGGGGGTGGCAACCAGACCCGAAGAAGGATGCGTTTGCTTCCTGATTGATTTTTGGTTTTACTTATAAAAAAAAGTACATGATTTGTTCTTAATCTGACTGCTTTACAAACCTAGCCAAAAGACTCAGGTTTATTTTTCTCACGTATTATAAACAAATGGACAATGAAGAAAATGGTGATCTTGCATCCGTCTCTATATAATAATATACATTTTTAGGTTATAGAGATGGAGTTTGTCTTCATCTTTCTTACAAGGAGTGCCAGTCCTTCTTTATGGCCTATCAGAAAACAAAGGAACCTTATGAAATTGGAATTCTGTGTCTGAAAAGTTGCACGCTCTCATCTCTTCTATTATTTTGTGATGCAAGCTTTATCATGAAGTAGACCCAAATCATGTGAACGGTCGTATGCCTCACTGGTTTTTCAAGTTTGTAATAAGAAGTAAAATCCATTCTTTCTCAAATGTAGGGCTCTGGGAGTGCGGTGCGTGGCTGGTCATAATTTTTTTTGTGCATTTGTCTAATCACCCCAATGGCCACCACTCTTCCACTCTTTATTACACATTTCCCTCTATAAATCAGAAGCCTCCTATGCTAAGGAAACACACCAGCGCACGTGATAACGGTTCTGTCTTCCTGAATGGATCTCTGTTGCTTTTCCCAGGCAATTTGGTGGCAGCAGCAGATGTAATGTTGTGTTTGCTAAACTGTTATCACCACATTCCGTGGTTCAATCTGAGACGTGTAAATAAAGCCAGCATGATGCAGATAAAACTGCCAGATGATCTTTCGTACAACGCAGGGCAACATGAGTAGACTTGTCTTGGAAGATCATTGCTTTCAAAACTTAAATTAACCCCCGTATTCTTTCAACTAGATCGAAGGTTATTCCTTCTTTTATCTCTTTGCATTCTCAAAAGGAAGGGACTTATGTTTATGAAGTGTCTATAATGTACCAAATGCTTTACATATCTTATGATACGAATAATATTTAATTCTTCACTCAGTCAGGAAAGGATTAGACTCTCCCTTTTCCCAGATAGTTAAATTGGAATTCAGAATGGGTGAGGAATTTGCCATGATCACAAAATTGGTAGATGACCAGGCAGAACTCAGTTCTCTCTGACCCCTAGCCTGCTATTTACAAAATGTGTGGGCCTGGGCAGAGTTGAAGTCTCATGGTTGGTTGGTCTGTTTGTTTTTCTTGTTAACTTTTCACCTGTTGGTGCAAACAATCCCTGGTTACCCCAGCTCTTAAATATAAGAATGGAAAGAAATGTTTTTGAAATAGTTTTAAAAGACATCATTTAACATACTCTCATGAGTTCTGGGCAAAATAATGCTGGAAAGAAAGAGTAGGGGTCAATATGTAAGTGAGTCAGGTATCTCAAAATTATATATCTGATGGTATAGAAAGAGACAGAACAAAAACCCATAGACATCAAAGAAGCAAATGCCAAAAAGAACAAGTGGGAGCTGAATGCCCACCTTGTGAAATGTCCACTAGAACTTAAGCTTTTTTTTTTCAAGATTTTATTTTTTGGTTGAGAGAGAGCACAAAGAGGGGGAGCAGCAGAGGGAGAGAGAGAAGCAGGCTTCCCACCAAGCAGGGAGCCCGATGCGGGGCTCGATACCAGGACCCTAAGATCATGACCTGAGCCAAAGGCAGTTGCCTACCTGACTGAGCCACCCAGGCGCTGAGGGGCTTCTTATAACGAAGATACACTTGCTCTGGCGTTCTGGACTAGAATCCTATGTTACATGTACCTACTTGCCCAGAAATTTTCCATTTACTGCCCCCCCCATTTTATTTAAATTCTAAGTATTATATTTAATACTTCCATTCAAATACACTGCGATAAATTGCTTAGGCTTGTTGTTTGTGCATTCTGCTTCTGCTATGGTTTTTCCTAGTAGCCCCGAGGTGGCATGAGCAGTGACCAGAGATCTTACTGACACCTGATTAAATCCAGCCAACAAGCGGGGATAACCCCTCTGTTTTCCTGACCCCTTTTCAGGGGACTAAGCCACTAAAACCTAGCTTTCAGGGAGAGCTTTTGGATGGTCCCTGACAAAACAAAGTGCTCTCAGATGAGTTCACCTCTTCTTGTCTCAAGCGATGGTGGAGAAGCCTCTGATGCTCCCCATTCCCCCCAATCAGTCACATTGTATACAAGCCTATGGGCACAAGGCTATTGCCCAATCTGTATGATGCATACAGCCTCCAAACTGCCTGTTCCAGTAGGGTTAGTGGGAAAGATGAAAAATGATAGGGTGAGGGTACGTTAAATATAGGCAGAATTTAAACAGTCCTATGGATAAGAGAATAAAAAGTAGTCTGAACACTTTTGCTATCATATTTTGTTTCATTCATTCCAAAGAGTAAATCTGCATTTACCTTTTTTTTTACTCTCTGATAAAGTTTTGCAATGAGTAAATAAAGTCAGAATTCGTGTTTAAGAAATAATCCAGTAATAATATTCTATTTATCAAGATAATTATCGATGTGCTGAGAGATGTGTGTTTACATTTCTTGTCTATCCCCTGGGGACATGGGGGGAGATGTGTGTTTACATTTCTTGGCTATCCCCTGGGGACATATAAACTTAAGTTACAAAACTGCCAAAGAGTCTTCAACAGTTAGTAGTTACTTCAAGAAGACCATTTCTGGAAACATGCTTTTATTTATGTAGCCAAGAAGTTGTGCTTACATGTCTCTCTGTGGACTATGACTTTTCTTTTAGACAAATGGCTCTTGTACATTTATCGGATTTTTCCATTCCAAGGTTTCATTGTACGTGTATGAAAATGCAAGGTAGCTGTTAATATGTTGACTCTAATAGAACCAATATCTGAAAAATCTTGGGCAGAGTCAAATGGTGGCAGTCTTACCTGGACACCATCGAGTGATTGAAACAGAATGTCAAATAAGTTAATTCTAAAATGAGTTTGATTTTTTTTTTCAACCAATGAATGGAACCAAAATAAAGCTTTTGCTAATTAGTTTTACAAATGATAAGATCTCTGACATCAGGAATGCTGATGTAAATTTCGTTGAAACAATTATATTTGGGGATTATTTAACTTATAGGGATAGTATAAATGCAAACTTTGATGGAGGATAGCATCATGACTAATAAGATGTTTTTACAAAATGAAGGCATTTATGAGGCAGAAGTGTACTTGGGATTGGCCACAGTGCCCTGATTATCCATGACTGTGTATAGAAGAATGATAATGCTCCATTGATTGAATTGAAGCTGTTTTGTCCACACTTATAAATATTTTGTATATACAGTGTTAGGTAGCAACAACAAAGTTGTTTGTGACAAAGATATTTCAAATATGAAAAATACACTTCAGTGTGTCAATGTGTACTCTGTTTTTTGCTGCCGGTCATCAATTTGATTTTAAGAATGTTTGAACCTTTGAGGAGCTCTTAGTCAACTTAAACATTTTCCAGAGCTATTGAACTCTTGTGTAAAAAGAAATCTCTACAGTTTTTGTTGCATTGGGGTCATAAACAGTTGGAAATTTTTATCAAAATCTTTGATGACTGAAATGCTAAGTCATTTCATCTTTGAAAGCTTTTAGTGAGTGGAGGTGAATTTTAAAAGAACTGGCAAAAAAGACACTGCATTTTTTCCCCCCACAAAAACCAATAATATTTAACACAAAGTAAACGACGAGGTCAAATGTTGTGCACCTTTCAATATCTAATTCTGAAGTCACCCTTTGGGATATCTCAATTTGTGGAAAATCTTTTGATCTTTAATAGACTAAATATCTATTTGACCCAAGAATGGAAGGAAATTGAGAAGCCATTTATTTATCAGCATAAATTTTGTGAAGCAGTCAAAGGAATTATGGATACAACTTAGAGTTTTGTTCTAAAGAATGTTTGACAGAGAAAATCCATATGAATGGATACAAAAAGGCAGTGCCTTGGGGCGCCTGGGTGGCTCAGTGGGTCAAAGCCTCTGCTTTTGGCTCAGGTCATGATCTCAGGGTCCTGGGATCGAGCCCCACATCGGGCTCTCTGCTCGGCAGGAAGCCTGCTTCCTCCTCTCTCTCTGGCTGCCTTTCTGCCTACTTGTGATCTCTGTCTGTCAAATAAATAAATAAAATAAATCTTAAAAAAAAAAAGGCAGTGCCTTTGAAAATATTTAAGCTAAAATATATAGGGATCTCAACATTTAAAAATTAAAATTGATAATAATTTTCTCCATGTAACACATTTTTTTGGTGTGAGATTTCAAGGTATCTCAGCACCTGTAGAGAGAGTATTTTCGTAATTAAAATTACAATCCAATTACAATCCACAGTAGAGTCAATTAAAGGTGTCAACTTAATGACTATTAAGTGCAACTCTGAAGATGATTAAGAACAATTTTTCTGAAATATATAAAAAGAATGTATTAAAAAGTATTCTTTTGAAAAGTGCCCTGACGTGGGATTATAAACATATATAACTAGGAAACCAGTTAAATATGTGAATCTGTAGCATTGTATGATTGTATCATTGTATCATTTAGATGATCTGTATGTATCATTTAGAAATGTCCAAATAACATAAATAAGTTTCATTTTAATATACATAAAGTATGCCTTTAAAAAATTTGAGGTAATGTGTTTATAAAAATAAAATGAAATAATTATGTGGATTCACCAAATATAAAATCAAGTCGATAGTTGATAAGTATTTCAAAAATTATATAATTCTGATTACTTTTACTCTTGAAAGTGTAGAGATTTGGTTGATAAATTTTTATCCTGTTAGCCTAGATATGGTAAGTCTCTTAGCCTTGTCTTTGGGTATTAAACATGCAAACTAAAATACCAAATTCTTTAAAAAGGAAAAGGACATGGAGACAATCATTTATCATTTTGGTATACTAACTTATACTTCCTTCACAACCAGAACCTTGGCATTTGGGTGTTTCTTTGGGGTGGGGGAGAACACACGCATGCACGCACACACACACACATACACACACACACACACAGAGTCAATGGAACTAGGATGTTTTTATGAACTTGAGCCACATGGAAATTTGAGTCATTTTCCAAGAAATTGTTTTGACCTGAAGTCTATGCTACTGAAAAGAGGAAGCTACTTTTGCCCTTTGGGTCAAATTCCCTAGTGCTTTCAAATCCTCCTTTATAAACATGAATACTTATGTAGCAGACAGAGATGGGTTTTCACCATTGTGCCCATTAATAGATGCGGCTGAGCATGAATTAGGTTGCTTCGGTGGTATATCTAATTTTTAATGCAAGCTGCTTGAAGAATTAGAGAGTAAAGGAACTAAGAAGTTTTAAATTGGGGTGAAAAACCACAAATGTCTTGCTAGTTTGATTTAACAAGAGGACACAATGAACCTGCTTTCTTCTATACAGATTGCTTGGATGAAGTAGTTCAGCCCAGATGGTAAGAGGTTCTTCAAATCACCCCAGCACCCTTTACTAAAGAGGGTCTGGCAGTAGTACATTCTAACCTCTGCCCTCCCCGTGGTCTGTTTCTGCCAAGTAGCTTCATAAACAGGGACAGGTGGGAGAAGGGAAGTTTGTGCTTTTGTGAAATTTCTGCCATATAGGTGCTTTTAGCCATAATCACTAACCGGGTGGTGGATTCGCCTTCCCACACAAGTTGTGTCCATTTTGATGGAACAGAGAATGCACAAGGAGAGTGAAGTCTTTTCTTTTGCTGTATAGAAGGTCATTCTTAAAATGCTGTCATAAATTTAGAAGGTTTTGCTTGATAACTTAGTACAATTCTAATTCAAGTAAAATTCTAGATAGAGAAAAATTTGAGGTTTTGGGTATTATATATTATATGTAGTGGCTACAATGACCCAGATAGACAAGAGCTGAGAGGAATACTAGCTAAATCCCAGTTCTAGTAGAGTTCCCAGGGACCTAGATTATGGTACCAGAATATAAGAATTTGTGTAAAAATACCACTTTAGAGAATCATCTTTTCTCCAACATTTGGGTAATTTATGAATTCTTTTTGTAAGTATTAGCTGCATAACATGGTAAAACACACCTGAGGTTTTCTATAAGCAAGATACAGACAATGGTCTTAGGAGGCTAAATTCTGGTTCACATGAAGAACTGGAGACTGAGGAAGATGAACATGTATTTGCTTCTACTTCTGTGAAGGAAAAGCCAGTCAATCATTGGCATCCTCCATGGGATAACCTGTGTAAGGAGCAGTGTCCAGCAGTGACTTTGTAGTCTGCCTCCAGGTGCCTACTCTGTTTCTGAGGTGGTTGCCAAAGGATGACTGAAACATTTGTCAGACTTGCAGTGTGTTCAAAACATGACTAAAAATGCAGCAGAGTTTGACAAAGAAGCCACAGTACTAGGAGACCTATCATCTGGATTTGCACCATACTGAAAACATATCTGAAGGACTGTGAGGGAATAAGGTAAGGTGAGCCGGCAGATAACCCTGTGAAGCCAGATCGGAAATCAGGGTCAGCCAAATGGAAGAGGTTGCCAAGTCCTCTGACAGAAGCAGTAGCTTCTACAGAGAAATGAAGCTCTTGGTTCTGTGGGAATTTCTACACATCATTTCCTCACACTGAGGTAGTGATTGAGACATAATGTGAATGGTTGCCTCTGAATGAGTGGGTAATGGTTCTTTGGAGTCAATAAATATTTTAAGTTGTGAAACATGTGATTCATCTCTTGGAGTCACTCTGTTCATCATAATCATGTTATTTTAACATGGTATAGTATCTTCTACAGCAGGACAATAAAAATGAAGTGACTGAGCTAAATCTTGCTTTTGTGTTTCCTAGGAATCCGAGAAAAAGGGCTTAATTGAGAGAATCTATATGGTACAGGATATTGTTTCAACTGTTCAAAACATCTTGGAGGAAATAGCTTCTTTTGGAGAAAGAATTAAAAAGTAAGTTCTACATTTGAGTTGTGTTTGAAGTAGAGCTGCCATGTATTTGGACAGTGGGGGTAAGAGGGTGGGGAGGGCAGGGATCAGTAAATGCAAAAACAAAAGAAACAAAAGCTACAGTGTTGGAGGGACCGTATTTATATGTGTTGGTTTGTTCTTTGGGCTTGTCAGCTTCACAGTTGGGTAGTGCCTTGGAACCGGGTTGACCATATGGCCAATTCACACCAATTGCCCCAGCATAATTATTTCACTCTCAAAAGTATCCTCGTTTGGGTGATAAATTATAGATAAAAAAAAAAAATAGAGTATCATATTCAGAAATAAAAAGGGAGGCAAATATGCTCTGAAACTGCCTTTTTCAACTAAAACATGGAACACAACAAATGCTTTTTTTCTCAACTTACCAAAGAGCCATACATAGCAAGTAGCATCATGGAAACAAAGATGGGAAGTTAATTCATCACTTAGGACAGGGGTCAACTGACTTTCTTTATGAGAGGCAATGAGTAAATATTTTCATCTTTGTGGACCACAACTACTCAACTCTATTAAGCACAAAAGCAGGCATCATTGATACCTAAACGAATGGCTGTGATATGTGTTCTAACAAAACTTTATTTACAAAAACAGGTGGCAGGCTAGAATTGACTTAAATCCAAACCATGGCTTGCCACTTCCTACCTTAGGTCACAAGGACTAAATCTCTAATGGAGTCTTGGTTGAGAAAGACTGTTTCTATGATTCATGTTTATTTTGTTTCAGACATCATGAACTCTTTTAACTTGGTCTTCATTTGGTACCAATGAACAGAGCAATTGAAACATTTTTTTCTTTTAACTTTAAACTTATTTCTTCAAATCCAGAACTATATCAATATCTACTTTCTGAAGATTCACTGATACCTTTTTTTTTCTTATTTTATTGTCCAGTATAGTTTCTTTTTTTTTTTTTTTTTTTTTTTTTTTAAAGATTTTATTTATTTATTTGACAGAGAGAGATCACAAGTAGGCAGAGAGACAGGCAGAGAGAGAGGGCAGGGGAAGCAGGCTCCCGCTGAGCAGAGAGCCTGATGTGGGACTCGATCCAGGGACCCTGAGATCATGACCTGAGCTCAAGGCAGAGGCTTAACCCACTGAGCCACCCAGGTGCCCCATTGTCCAGTATAGTTTCTTTAAGAAGAGAAGATAACATGCATGGGTAGGGGTGCCTGAGTGGTGCAGTTGGTTAAGTGTCTGACTCTTGGTTTCAGCTCAGGTCATGATCTCAGGGTCATAAGATCGAGTCTCATGTTGAGCTCCACGGTCAGTGCAGAGTCTGCTTGAGATTCTCTCTCCCTCTCGCTCTCCCTCTGCCCCTCCCATTCATGCTCTCTCTCTCTCTCTCTCAAATAAATAAATAAATCATTAAAAAAATTGCATGGATAAAGAAGAGATTAATGTTAATGCTAAAAGCCAAGGGAAAGTTTTATATATATCCAGATGGAGGGAAATCGGTAAGTTATAACAAACTTCAGGAAATATAAATAGCTAATATGGAACTTTGTGTGGACGCTGATCTTTCTCAGTTCCTTATCAAATCCAGTTTCTCTTGCGTGACCCTTTGTTGGCCTAATAAACATGTTTGTTTTGTTTATAAAGTAAGTTATGAATCATCTTAAATTTGGCTTTACTGAGTTTACATGTTGCTGTTCCCATTATCCATGTCTTAGAAGAAAAATTAAAGAGCAGAAGAGTTTTGCCTTACATATGTTGATGCCCACCTAGATTTCATATAAAATGACCCATGATTTCTGAAGTTACTCTCAAAATTGTTTAACGAAAACGTAAGTGACAAGAGGAAATGGTCAGATGATGAGGAGGGTATTATATTTCTCCCTTCATTCACTCATTAACTCTCAGTCCTGAGTGTCAGGCACTGACCTGGTCTAAGAATGAGAAATACTTCATAAAACCAGGATAATAACAACATCAGCTCAGGTCATGTGCCAGCCGGACGCTGTTGTAAACCCTTTACACATAATAATTTCTTTAAGAAGTTGCTGGAGGAATCAGATTAAATGATTCCAAGCGGCCTCTGGATTAAGGATTTTTAGTATATCCATTTTACAGATGAGAAAATGGAATCACAGAGTGATTAACTCTAGCTCAGGGTCACAGAACTACAAAGCAAAGAAGCTTAGATTTGAACCTGCCCTCACTATTGCACTACAATGCCATTTTCCTGCGGGGATCGATTTTGTAGTGAGGAGGAACAGTAATAACTAGAATCCAGTTGCATTGATGAGAGGTAGAGATAAGATGGGGTGGCAGGGGAGACCTGACCAGCCCAGAAAGGGGTGTAGGAGAGAGAAAGACAGACAGGGGGCATCTCTGAAGAAGGGACATCTTATCAGTAAGTCTGATAACAGGAAGAGATAGCTGAGCAAAGAGTTAATGAGTGGAGACTTCAGTTGGTGGGAGACTGTGCAAAGGTTCAAATCCCAAGACTGTGCTAGATCCAGGGAGATGCCTGGGGTTTCATATGTCTGTGTGACAGCAGATGGTAGTGCTCATGCTTGAAGCTCATACAGGACCCTGAGTGGGTGGAAAAAGTCAATGGAAAAAACTGGATGAGGGACATTCTGGCAGCAAGAAGGATAAAAGGATGTGGAGCAGGGGCAAGACAGAGGAAGGAAGGCCATGGCGTTTAGTAAAACCGTCTCCACACTGGAAGGTCTCGAATAGACAAATGTGGCTGTTGTGCGATTGATAATGGTCAAGGGAATGTGTCTGATGAGAGAAGGAGGCAGGGTGATTTAAACAGGCCCCCATCTCTGCAGTGCGTCTGAGGGGCAGCTGTGCCCGGCACAGCTGTGGTGGCCACGGCTGAGACGTATTTTCAGCCATGAACAGGGTACTGTTCTGCCCAGCTGCAGCACAGGAAGGCAGGCTCATAAGTCTCCACTCCTATTAATTCTTGGGCCATTCATTACCACAGTGACCTTAAAGTTCCTTCTGGGCATTCAAGTGGGATGGCATGTGTAACTCTGTCGGAATTCCATTGTAATTCAGTATTGAAGGACCAGGAAAACTTTTACCCAACTTCTGGCAACTAGTAAATAAGTAAGCTTGCATAAAACTCAGAGCAGGGCTTTCCAGTTTCTGACCCGGAAGACCCCAATCGTATTGCATCTACATGGCACAAACGACATTTTCTTTTTCTACTCTTCTCTACTTTCTCTAATTACCTTCTCTAATATTATACAAATTTCAAATGTATATCTGTAACAGGCTAAAATATTTACTGAACAGGGCTCATCTTATATTGTCTCAAATAGCAGGCTAGATGGGTCAGACGAGGGCTTTATTTTATGTCTTCTCATTATGGAGGGTTGTCTTCAACACGTGTATCTTTGAGTGGCTAAGGAAATCTCTGCACAGGAGAATGAGAAACCTAGGACAGGAAAGTCATCCCTGCAGACTTTCCAGAGTGCCGTTTGGAAGGTGCATTCATCAGAAGGAGAACTTCTCTAGATGGGAGGTGATGCTGAGAAGTACTAGGCACTAAAGATGAAGAAGAAGGTTAATTAAGCATAGCTTGGATTGCCGTGAAGACGTGGGGAGTGGTAGAGTAATTCACCTTCTGTTTATTCTGAGACTGGTATGTCGAAAGGACAAAGAATGAAGGCAGAAAAACCAAAGAGTGGGCCAGACACGAGGTAGAGGAGAAGGTTCACAAGCTGGAGTAAAAACCATGCCTCGTGAATGAAAGCATCATGTGGGGTCCATAATGAAAGAATAATCTGTAGGATTATATGATCAGTCATTTCTGTGTCCATGGGTAGAAGAGTGAGAAGACCTCATTTGTCCTCGCCTGGGAAGTGAGGAAAATCAAGATTCCATGGACATAAGAGTCAACTAGTGGGACATCCATTTGGGGGAGGAACTACAGGATGGAGCTGTTACCCCCTTTACTGGATGTGGACACACTCATTTTTTTTAGGGCTTTGGACCTTTGAAAATGATATTCTTAGGACATGTTACTAAGCCTGAATGGTTGAAGGAAGGAAGGGGATTCGTTGAATTTTTTCTTTTTTCACTAATTGAAAGGTTTGGCTCATTTGTCTCATTACTGTCTAAGTCAGGGATTCCTTTCTTAGGAGTTTAGGGAGCTCTCAAGTTAGGGAAATTAGGGAAGTTGTGGAAGTTTGATTTTGAGATGGAAAATGTTTTGTTTTGTTTTGTTTTTTAACCTTGGGTGTTCTGTGAAAACCAGCCCAAGATACTCTATGTTAATGGAGAGAAGGTCTAGTAAGTTCTTGAGTGTTAGAGGATTTACAGTAAAATGTCTTTGAACTAAGTCCTCAGTATAAACAGGAGTATTAATTTAAGTGAGAAAAATGTACACCTTTTTACAGTTTCGAAAGTGCCTACTATAGAACTGCCGTTCTGTAGTCAGCTCTGGACCTGACTTTCTGAATTCAGATCCCAATTCTGTCACTTGTACTGAGAGTAAGTGATTTAATGCCAGTTACTTAACTTTTATGAGTCAGAGTCCTCATTTGTAGAATGGGAGTAATAACGGTTCCTACTTCATAACATTTTTGGAAGAATTAGATGAATTAGTGCATATCAAGAGCTCAGACTAGTGGATGGCATGTATTATTCACTGAAGAATATTGATTGTTATGAATATTATTTTTGGCAAACTGCCTTGACTTTCTTTTTCCATGTCTTAAATTAAAAAAAAAACAAAATTAAAAAATAAATATCTCCCTTTTTAAAAAAAAAGTTTTATTTTTTATTTTTAAAAGATTTTATTTATTTATTTGACAAAAGACAGAGCAGGAATACAAGCAGGGGGAGTGGGAGAGGGAGAAGCAGGCTTCCCGCCGGGCAGGGAGCCTGATGCAGGGCTCAATCCCAGGACCCCGGGATCATGACCTGAGCCGAAGGCAGATGCTTAATGACTGAGCCACCCAGGTGCCCCTAAAAAAACTTTTAAACATTTTCTGCTAGAATTGTGGGTTGCTGAAGGGAAAACGCAGGAGTTAACTGATTTGGCTGTTGGGAGAGTGATCTGACAGGGTGTTTGTGAGAGTGTCTGATATACATCTTCATTAGAAATGAAACACCCAACACTAATACACATGGCCCATCATACACTTGCACACACAACCAACCACTGAGATCTTTATAAGGGTTGCATTAATTGGAAAATAATTGACATCTTGATAAAATTTTGAGTCTTCTCATAAAGTCTTCTATTTAGGTCATTTTGAATTTATGTCAGTACTATTTTAGAGTTTTATGTATAGAGGTTTCACACATTTTTGTGAGATAAATTCCCAAGTACTTGATTAGTTTCATGATAATCTTTTTTTCAGATTTCATCCTCTATTTATTGCTAAGATATAGAAGTGAAATTAATTTTCCTACATTGACTTTGTATCTATAAACTTTGGTAAACTTAGTTATCTTGATTTTTATCTGAAGACTATTATTATTTTCTATTGCATAGACATATTATCTGGGATAATTTTTTCTTCCTTATTTTCCAATCCTTACACATTTTTCTATGTTTCCTTGCTTTATTGAACCAGCTACTAGCTCTAGTACCATGTTGAACAGAATTGGTGTTGGTGAACATTCTTTTCTCCTGTATGATATTAGAGAAAAAAACTTTCAACATTTCACTCTAAGAAGGATATTTGCTCTAGGTATTTGTAAAGATGCTTTATCAGATTAAAGAAGTTCCCTTTTATTTTTAATTTACTGAGAGTTTTTATTGTGAATGTGAGTTTTGTCAAACTTTTTCCTACATTCATTGGCATGATAATTTTTTTCCTTTATTTTTGCTAACGTGGTCTATTATTGTTTTGGTTTCTAAATGTTAAGCCAGTCTTCCGTATATGGAATAAACCCAACTTTGCCATGCTATACACTCTCTTCATATATTGCTGTATTTTATTTACTATTACTTTGTTAGGATTTTTGCAGCTATAATCATTAATGAGATTTGAGCTGTAATTTTCTGTTCTTAAATTCCTTACGGAGAGATTATTCTAGGCTCACGCAACATGTGGGAGTGTTCTCTCTTTATCATTATCTGGAAGAGTTTGCATAAGCCTGGTGTCTTTTTTTAAAAGATTTTACTTATTTATTCGACACAGAGAGAGATCACAAGTAGGCAGAGAGACAGGCAGAGAGGGAGGGAGGGAAGCAGGCTCCCCGCCGAGCAGAAAGCCCCTGGGGCTTGATCCCAGGATCCAGGGATCATGACCTGAGCCAAAGCAGAGGCTTTAACCCACTGAGCCACCCAGGCACCCAAGCCTGGTGTCATTACTTCTTTTAAGATTCAATGGAATTTGCTGGTGAAGCATCTGGGCCCAAAGTTTTCTTTTAGGAAGGATTTTAGTTGAATATTCCATTTTTGTAAATTATATAGATGTATTCAGCAATTCTGTTTCTTCTCACATCTGTAAGCTGTCCTTTTCTGAGTTCATCCATTTCACTTGAATTCTCTACTTTTTGATATAAAGTTGTTAATAAAATCCTCTTTAATTTAATAAAATCCTACCTTTAATGTCACTAGGATCTGTAGCATTGTCCACTTTTTTATGCTTGATACTTTTTTAAAGGGGGAGGTGGGTAGCAGGAGGTTGAGAGAAAAAGTCTTAAGCAGGCTCCATGCCTAGCATAGACCCAACATGGGGCTTGATCTCACAACCCTGAGATCATGACCTAAGCCAAAATCAAAAGTCACTGCTTAATGGACTGAGCTACACAGGCAACTCTATGCTTGATGTTAATTGTGTTTTCCTTTATTTCTTGATCAGATTTATGAATTATGATAGTCTTTAGAAAGAACTGTTATTGGCCTTTGTTAATCTTCCCTGCTACCTGTTTTTTTTTTCATTAATCACTAATACTCTTTTTTATTCCTTTCTTCCTTTTACTTCCCTTGGGATTAATTTAGCATTTTTTTCCTAACGAAAGATAGATCACTGGATTACTTACTTTCAATCATTCTATTTCCAAACATTTAAGAGCATTTTAAGCTCTACAGTTTCCTATAAGCATAACTTTAGCTCCAGGCCAGACGTTTTGGTGTTGATATTTTCATTATCATTCAAGTTTAGTAAAAACTTTTTTTCCAACTTTCTATTTTTATTGCTTCCATGGTGAAGAAATATATTGCTTAATTTCCAAGTATATGGAGATTTTCTGGTTATCTTTTTGTTTCTGATTTCTAACTTAATTGCTTTATGGTCAGAAAATATTGATCAAGAAAATGGCCTACTTCTGTAAACTCTCCATGTGAGCTTAGAAAAGTTATTGACTGTGTGTGTGTGTGTGTGTGTATGTGTGTGTGTGTGTGTGTGTGTATATATATATATACACACACATACATATATATATGCATTGATTAATTTTGTTGATTGTGTTCAGTCTTTTGTATTTATACTGATTTTTATTTTTTATTGACTTCTTGTATCAATTGGTTAAAGATGTGTGTTAAAACTTCCCACCATGGATTTATCTGTATCTCCTTATAGCTTGGCTAGTCTTTGCTTTCTGTATTCAAAAGCTGTATTATTTGGGTTGTACGTTTTATTTTAAAGATTTTATTTATTTATTTAAGGAGAGCGAGTGAGCAAGGGGGAGGAACAGAGAGAATCTCAAGCAGACTCCTTGCTGAGCGCAGAGCCCAACATGGGGCTCAATCTTACCACCCTGATATCATGACCTGAGCCAAAATCAACAGTTAAATGCTTAACCGACTGAGTCACCCAAGTGCTTCTGGGACATACATATTAAAATTGCTATACTTTCCTACTGAATTGGATCATTACTAGGAGGTGACCTATTTATATCTAAGCAATAAATGAAATTTTACCTTAATATCTTAACTAGTAATAATATGGCTATACCATCTCCTGCTTGTTGGTTTCCTCATAATATATAATTTCCTGTTATTTTCTTTCAACCTGTTTATGTTTTAGATCTCTTTCTAAAGAAAAGATTGTCTAAAGACAGTCACTTTTAGTTGAAACATGTAGTCCATTCAAATTTAATGTGGTTACTAATATATTTAGATTTAAATTTGTGGTTTTCATTGTTTTTTTGTCCTTGTGATGAGTATTTTTTTATTCTCATCTGTATTTTTTATCTATTTGCTCAGAATGTAAGGATTCTATTGCTCTTCTTTTAGTTGTTACCCTAGAGTTTACAGCATGACTCAGCACATCCCAATATAAATTGTTAACTTTTATTGTCTTCCCACTCAGGAACCTTCTTTATTTATTTATTTTTTAAAGATTTTATTTATTTATTTGACAGACAGATCACAAGTAGGCAGAGAGGCAGGCAGAGAAGGGAGGAAGCAGGCTCCCTGCTGAGCAGAGAGCCCGATGCGGGGCTTGATCCCAGGACGCTGGGATCATGACCTGAGCCGAAGGCAGTGGGTTTAACCCACTGAGCCACCCAGGCGCCCCAGGAACCTTCTTAATCTATGGTATTTATCCATTGATTTGTATCCAGGATCTGCTACTATGGCTCTGCTTTCAAAAAACAAAACAAAATGAAAAAATTAGGGCATAAAGGTTCATGTTTGTTTTTACTTATTTAATTGTAATTGATTGATTTCATATTTTGTTTTTATTTTTATTATAAGTATGGCATACATCCATTATCAAAGTAATCAACCAGCATGCCCCCTTTATTCTCTGAACTTTCTTTTCTTCCCCTTCTTTTTGTCATATTGAACTATCATTAACAACTTGGAGTATATCCATCAGAGGTTCCTTTTCAGGATAAAAACTATATATGTGGTATTTGTGAATCTGTAAATTTATTAATAAATGCATATATGCATATGCATATATATACACACACATACCCATTTTTTAATGCAATTTATTTTTTCACCGTATCTAGCTTTGAGCCTCTCTGTTGGGGGAAAGGGGTATTTGTGTGGGTATCCTTTTTATGATCTCACTGTTTTTTAAAGATAGATGCAGTTGCAACTTTATGCTAAGAAAAAGAGAGAATAAAGGTTATCTAAGTCTGTGTGTATATAGTAGATTCTTAATAAATGCTGAATTGAACAAAAAAAAAATCTGTATAATATTGCCGAGTAGAAATCTACTTAGATTTTTCCCTTTATTTAGATATTGTGCTATTAATGATACTGAAGCTATTAACTTTTTTAACAACTAGCAACCATTACTGTGCCGTTGATGCATTGCCCCAGCATCCTTGTGCAAGGAGATCTGTAGGTTAAACTTCCTGCCATGGTATGATTTGGATCATTAGGAGGTCCATATAACATGTCTCCAAATGTGAAATCGCCCTCCAAAAAGTTCAGCTAGAAGTTGTACTGTGGAAGAGAGGAGTCAGAAATGGACCAATGTTTATGTATAAATTTAGAATAGCATAGAAAAAGGCATGAGGAAGGAGTGGGGAAAATATCAATTATTCATTTTGTTGATGTCAAGGTGCTGGACTGGGGAAGTTTTCCATAAGTGCTACCAAATCCAGAAATCAGCCAGGGAAAACACTGATAAATTTGGTCATGTAGAATGCATAATTTTATATTTAAAAGTGTATAAACCACACAAAAAAGACAAGAAAGTAACACATTGGGAAAAGCACTGTAACAAATATGACAAAGGATTGATTTCTTTAGTATCCAAAGAGATATTTTAAATCACTGAGGAAAAAATCAAGCAAAAACAGCTCAAGGCACAATAGGCAAATCGTAACTGCTTTCCATTTTCCGAGTTTTTACAATGTGCTAAAAACAGAATGTGCTAGCTACCTTACGTGCAAGTTCTTGTTTAGTTCTGGCAGAACTCTATGATAGAGATATTACTATTATTATATACATTTTGCAGAGCAGAAATGTTGGTGCAGATTGATTAAATCACTTTCCTGTAGCTAATTAGAGATGGAGCCTGAACTCAATCCAATGTCAGTTTGCGTAAAATTCCATTTTCTTAAGCACTTTCCCAAATAGTGGCACCTCACAAAGAAACAAACTAGAAATCACTTGAGAAACAAATTACATGCATATTAAAAGTCTTTAAATTTGCTTATAATTTTAAAAACTGAGAAATTAAAAATACACATACCTCTCTATGGGCAAAGATTAAAAACACTGATAGCAGTCTGTTACAAGAGGGTGAGGTGACTGGGTTTTTCTTAGACTCTTCATGGAATTGTGGTTATTTACAATACAAGATAAAAATCTCTCTCAGCCTCAATTTGCTCATGTGTAAAATGGGGATAATCTTTACTTGGAAGAATTATGATGACCATCCAATTATGATATGAAAAATATTAGCACACTGGCACATATTAAGTGCCCAACAGCTTTTATATGTTTAGTCCCCCACTATCCTCCTGCATGTACACACACACACACAAACACACACATACACCTCCCACCAGAAAACAAAAACAAAGAGACAAATCTCTTTGTATTCCTAGCACAAGGCCAAGGGTCAATGTCAGTGAAGCTAAACCATGTAAGTGAAGCCAAAGACCAGGAAAAAGAAGGACCCTACCTCTCATGGGCTCTTCGCAGGACGTGGGATTTCCAGATCATCTTCTAGGACCGTGCAAGGATTTCCACTGTTTGTTCAATTCTGCATCCCGTGTTCTAGATCTCCATTTGCACACAAGTCAAAGGAGGCAATGGATATGCTGAAGGAGCCAGGGGCCCCGTGGAAATAACATGTGGTCATATAATCTGAGTTATCTCTGGATTGGGGGCATAAGGGTTTATGGTTACATGCCTCGAGCCCGTTTCCCTGGTAACCTAGAGCCAACGAGTCGAAAAATTCTAAAAATAAGTAATTAGAAAACACAAAAGTTGGGGTGGGTGCCTGGGTGGCTCAGTCAGTTTAGTGTCGGACTCTTGATTTCGGCTCAGGTCATGATCTCAGGGTCATGAGATCGAGTCCCGTGTGGGGCTCTGTGCTGAGCGTGGAGCTTGATTGAGATTCTCTCCCTCTCCTTTTGCTCGTCCGCCTCCCCCCAACTTGTATACTCTCTCTCTCAAAAAGAAAAAAAAAAAGAGAAAACAAAGCAAAACAAAAGCACCAGGACACCTTAATAATATCCTCCCTTTTCTAAATATTTACTGGAAACTGTGTCTTCACCGAGAGAATTGTTGACTTTGACGTGACCTCACTGATCTTTCATTTTGAAGATCTCCATGCACTGAGTCATCATGACCTTCATTGTGGGTGGGGGCCGAGTCTTCCCTTAAAGACTGTTGGCTCCAGGAGGGCAAAGTCACCAGGACTCTGACATGTTGGCTGGAGGTTGGTCTCGGTTGGCTTCCCCTCAGGACCTCAGCAATGTTTTTGCCATCCCCAGCTTGGCAGACCTTTCTCTCCAGATTTTAGAGAGATTTCTCCAGTAGACCTTTTTCATTTGTGTAGCTAAGAAATAAACATGGCAAGATGACTATGTAGACACTTTAGAGCATCAGAGAAAATGACATTGATGTGCTTTGTCTGCAGCACGTTTAACTGGACGGTCCCGTTCCTCTCGTTCCTGGCCTGTCTGATCCTGGCAGTGGCCACCATCATTTTGTATTTTATTCCACTCCGCTACATCGTTTTAATCTGGGGTAAGTCTAGCACGGTCCTTTCGCTAGCGGTCAATTTCAGGTAAGAACCCATGACTCATTTGTCAAGTGCGACCATAAACTTTAAATGTGCTCTTATTGGCAATTAAACATGAGATTAAGGAAGGAATTTTGGGAACAAAAACTTCCAGGACCTCCCTGAAAAGGCCAGTTGCCCGAACGATCAGCAGAGATATTTATAGGCCTCTTGTATAATTGCAATCAAATAAAAATGTGATTGTGCATGAGATTTCCCTTTGGGCTCTCGTAGTCATAAATAGTCTCGAATAATATATTGCGGTGGCCCGGTAACTTTCAGGCAACATTGTTATTCCAACAGTGAGCAAACACCTGCATCTCGCCCTTTATATTATGTAAAAGTGGATCTGGCCCCTGCCAAGGTGCTTCTGACACTCCATCTCTCCTGGAGGAAAAATAATCTAACCTCATACTTCAATCCAGAAACAGTAGAGAGGAAGGGAGGTGGTTACTCCCTACCCAGTGCCTGAAAGAAGAGGAAGCCATAATTTAGCAGGGTAAACGATGTGCCTATATAAAGTTTAGCTGCTTTAAAAAAAAAAAAAAAAGTAGTAACAAAAATCACAAACTCGAAATAAATGGCATGACTTGATTTACTACTCAAGTTAGCATTTGGACAAAAGACAAGAAGCTTTGTGAATATTTGTGTCTGCTGTTGGGTGGGCTTCTGGGTTGATAGAAGGAGTGTGCATTGCAGTGAATTAATTGCTGGAGAAGCAGTCAACTCTTTTCCCTAAGAGTCTGCCAGTCATAGTTTTCCATTCCTTGGCTCCTGTGACTACTGCTGAATTCTCAATCATAGCCACCCCCTTCTAGGGACCGTCAGATGGTAAGGGGTTCAGAGAAGTTACCACCTACAAGTGATTGCATTAAGATGCATTCATCTTTAAGCAAAAGCTGAGAGCTTGCAAATGTCAGATACAAGCTACAGCCTTTCTAAAACCATTAAATGTAGACCTTTTCAAAGAGAACCCACAGGAGTAGAATCCTGCTGATGAGAAAAGCCAAATGTAGACATTGTGAATTGGGAAAAGTCATCAAAAAAAAAAAAAAGAGAGTAATTTGTAAAACTTAAGTAGAATAATTTTGAGAGAGCATAAGGCACTGGTTCTCTGTTTCATCCAGGTAGTGAAAATCCCATATAAAGAAGTGTCTCTCTTTTATAGCAAGAGAGAGAACCTGAGAAAAGAAAAAGATATTCTAATTTGAAAGAATTAAAAGAATTAAAAGAAAAAGATACTCTTGATGACCCTCACTCTTGGCAAAAGTCTTCTATCCGTAGTTTCTTTCTTACATACTTACTTCTATCCATAGTTAGTTTCTCTATTTTGCAACAATGCTAGCATTGATCTGTAGACTCTAAGAGAACATGAAGCTCTTCAGGGTCCATTGATCAAGAAGAAACATTTTATGGGGTGCCTGGGTGACTTAGTAGGTTAAGCCTCTGCCTTCGGCTCAGGTTATGATCTCAGGATCCTGGGATTGAGCCCTGCATTGGGCTCTCTGCTCAGCGGGGAGCCTGCTTCCCCCTCTCCCTCTGCCTGCCTCTCTGCCTGCTTGTGCTCTCTCTCTCTGTCAACTAAATAAATAAAATCTTTTAAAAAAACACAAATGTTTAAAAAGAGAAGAAGAAACATTTTATAAAAGTATTTCCTTGAATGCCTTGTATGTACTAAATGTTATCTATATAGACTGAATAACCTCAGTCTTTCTTAATTGTTTTTCATTAAGAATTAGTTTGCAAATCCATTTACTGGTTACATTTTTAAAAAACAGATCTTAAAGCTGTTGTCTGACCCTAACCAGAAAATGATTCAAAATTACTATAATCATTTGGCCAATATTTTGTTCATTTTTAAGCTGGCGTAAGTCAATTGCATGGTCGGCTTGTCAAACACTTTCTCAGGATCTTATCTTTCTGGTACATACTTGACTTACTTTTCTGCATCTTTCCCTCGACAAAGGGGTCTATACTCTATTTCCTCCTTTGATCATCAGTGTTGGAATTCCAGTCCCTCTTTCTGTTTATCCCAAATTGCTTTGACTTTTGATCTTATCCTCCAAGATCTTGGCAGCTTTCCAACAACAACTTTTTGCATCTCATTAATGAGATATTGCTCTATTTATCGTTTCGCTTATGGATGAAATTATTAAGTAGCATGGAGTTTATTATATTCTCCTGAGCTGACGGTAACCCTTTGAGCTTTGTCTTTTGTGTCTGGTTCTTTAGTTGTATGTTCTGGACAGGGGCTTATAGTTTATTGATGAGCTCACCGTATGTAATGTAGTCAAAAGCCTTGACAATCAGAATATGCTCTGTTGCCTCATTGAGTAAAACCTGCCATGCCATCCTGGAATGTACTCGGCAATTCTATTAGGACTTCATTTCCAAGATGAATTTGTTATGAGCTACATGGATCCAGGACATTCCTTTGCACATCTCCTATATGACTGAATTCTTGGTAGAGATTGTGTCCTATAGAAGATAACTTCATATGTTTTCCATTTCTATGGTTCCTTTTACCAGGATCAGAAAATCGTTTCTTATTCTGAGTTACTTACTCATTTTCTTTGAGTCCTTAAAGTGGTGAGTTAAGATCCTAAAAAAATTTTTTGTTCCTTTGGTCTGCCTTTTTTAACCCTTTGAAACAAAATTACTTAACCGTATGTTCTGTATTTCCAGATTCTATTCCCCCAAATAATATTTTTGTAGAAATACTTACTAAGTACCAGGATTATTTAACATAAGCCCCTGAAAAGCAACCTGATTTCATAGTGACCATAAGAAATATTCCTTGACTCACCAATTTCATTTTAAGGTTTTGAAGGGTGAGACATTTTTCTTTCCTCTTTAACCTGTAATTCCCATGGAAGTTACATATAGGTAGTAGATCTTTAACAAGTACCTGACAAATATTTCATGTGTCTGCATATTTCACCCCTGCGATTTACTGGGATGGCATTTCTTTTGAGCCCACCACCCACCCCTCTCGTGTGGGAGTGTAGATTTCAAAAATGGCGTGAAAAGTGGCTTAAGAGGGATATTTGACATTTTCTGAAGGAAACGGTATCTACTGAATTTTGATCACCTATTTGGTGTATTTCTAGAAGGCAAGGCACTTCTTTGGATAAGATCCCATGTGGGTTTTCTGCCGCTTTTGAGAGGTTTCCCATATTCTTTTCATTCTGTTCTTCACCATAGATGCTTCTGGTCCGGGGTACTTCTGTCATTCCAAAGTAGATAAGAACTCCCAAAGCTAGATTTTGAACTTCTTGAAAAGAAGATCCATGACTTATTAAACTTCATTTCTCCGTTTGACAACACAGTGTCTTTTATGTGGCAGGCACCTACTGTTTGATACATGAGCAAGCAAGGACCCTCCACCCCATCTCAACACTCCCGCCAATGTACTGAGTCAGGGCTGCATGCTAGGCACTCATACAGGTATTTGAAAAATAGTGTTATAATTCTGTTTCAAGTGGTTTTATTCACCTGTGGCCATATGTGCCAAGCAGTCAGGCAATTTTTCCAACTTTCTCCGAGAGATTTCTTTTTTTAACTGGATATTGCTCATTCCACTCCACTGATCGCTTCAGTCTGTGATCTGGGACCATTAAATGGTAGTGTCTTTGCCACATGTTATCCCTTGGTATTTGGATCCTACTCCTTTGGGTGTGCTAAAACATTAAGATTCACAGCAGATAGGCCCTCTGCCTATCTGTATTAAGGTTAAACACATCTAAAGGCTCGTCTGTCACGCTGATAAAGGTACGATTTCCAAATCTGGGTGTGTGTGCTCACATGCCTAATAATATAATCCCTTTGTTTTTTGGCTTGTTGACATCTCGAGCCATGATGGTAGCCCCCCTCTTTGTTATGGAACTCCAGATTAGAGAATCCTTGTGCTTACATTGTCCAATGTGATTCTCCTATCCACCTAAGAAACTATAAAGGGCAGGTCTTTATTATTCAGATTTTAATGTAAGAAATCTGAGGCACAGGAAGGTCAAGTGGTTTTCTTGAAACCACACAGCACATGCCTGACGACGCCAGAGCCGGGGTCCAGCTACTCCCGTTCTGTAGCCCTTGCTCCTGGCCCCATTACCCCTTACTGTGGACCCAAGAATACATGAGCCCCTGTGAACACTTGGTCTCACACAACAGATAATATTGTAGAATCACGGACATTTGACAACATTAAAAAAAAAAAAAATAAGGTGTGCTTTTGAAGCATGCAGTCGGAGCGCCTTGTAATTTTGATTCTCACGAAGTTTTTCAGACAGACAATCTCAGTGCATTGTGGGCAACTTTTGCCCTTATTGGTGCATTTGAGCTACTGTGCAGGTTTATAATCTTCTCAGTGACTAAGAATGCAGTGTTTTGATCGGCTGTGAGATTATCCCTGCCTTGCTGATCGTTGTAAAGACTCCAGATGCGTACACTATATATAATTAACAATAGAAGATATATCTTTTCTCAATAAGTCTTTGTCTCCCTTCATCATTTTGCCTTGTCTGTTTTCTTTTGCCAAAAACCCCATGCTACAATTAAGTGTCTTTAGAATAACACAGTGAGAGTATTTTAGTTTAAAGGAATGCTGGGGGAGATTTTAGCTAGAAACATGAGGCTTGCTGTGGGGGGTAGAGGGAAGAAAGGCAGAGTGCAGCTCTGACTTGAGAGAAAAAGCATCGTCTGCAAGGAGCCTTCCCTAGCCCAACCACCAGGCCACCATTTTACTCATGAACAATGGCCAGCTCCCATTTGCAAAGCAGATGTGAATGTGACCCTCTAAGGAAATGACTGAGGTTGGCATGTGTCAGGTAGAACGGTACTCAGGAAGTTCTGTCTGTAGATGAAAGCAAAATAATATTTCATGGAGAAAAATATCAAAGCTTTTATGGGCTGGGGATGGTCAAACAGTTAACTGTTACCTTGGCCCTGAGGGAGAAGTCGGTCAGGGTTATCTAAGGTGAGAATTCATTCAGCATTACTGGGATCGACTCGGGCTTCAGATGGGATCCTTGCAAGCACTCCATGGCAAACTTCGGAAGCCTACCACCTTAGTCTTTTTGCTCGGAAAACTCAGCATGAGAAAGCGTTGGCCTTTGGTGGAAAGACAATGGCCCCTGAGCTCTTACCAGCAGCTCAGAGGAACAGAAGAGGAGACACAAGGGTGGCTCAGAGGTACATCCCCCTGGAGAGGAAACCACAGGTAGAGCTTTCCCGGGGTGTGTCTGCAAACCCAAGGTGCAGCCATCAAAGACACGAAGGGTTGAATCTCCTCTAATTACCACTGTCCCCATCCTAAATTAGCAGGGACTCCATTGACTAGACAAACCCAAGCACCAGTGTCGCGGTCCATAAATTAAGTTAGCAGCCATAGTAAGATAATTTCCAATAATAACTTTTCACAGTTTCCTGCAGCATCAAAGTACAATCAACATGTCAAGTTCTGTTCTGCAGGGAGAAAAGATAAACCTGTGAAAATGAGCTGGAGTGGGGGAGAGAAATTTCTGCCATTTCTTTTTAACAACAAAAAAGCGACTCCCGCCCTCCACCTCCCACTGCTACATTTGGTCCAGAGCCCCCAAGCAGAGACTTGTTGGGACTAATGAAGGCCTTTCCCATCTGGGACGTTTGTTTTCCTAGCAGAGAAGGCTGTTAATCAGTGTAGTCCAAAAAAGCCAATGAGCGCCACAGTTTTAGTGTGTGTTTCTGCCACCTTGCTGCTGGGATTGTAATGGGATTTTCACAGTTGAAGAAGGCAGAGCTCCTGTCCCACAAACCATCCCCCCACCCCTCCTTCCTTCCAGAAAAGGCATTTGTGAATGATTCCACATGACAGCGACATGTGTGCGTGTGTGTGTGTGTGACTTGAGGTCTAGTAATTGTTTTACACTAATTTTTACTTGTGAATCTCCCCCTCCCCCAGTCAGGAGAGTTTTTAAAGGTAGATAGGTAGATAGAAAGACGAACAAAGAGATCCCCCTGCGTTTCTATTTTCCAGGCATAAATAAATTCACCAAGAAGCTTCGAAATCCCTATGCCATCGACAATAATGAGCTGCTAGACTTCCTCTCCAGGGTACCGTCTGATGTTCAAAAGGTACGTAATGAACGGTCACCACCAATGGGGACCCCAGCACTGAAGTCTGGCCAGCCCCAGAGCCAGAGGTGCACAGAGCAGGGCTTGTGTAATTGAGATAACGAATCAGAAAATCCTTAAAGTGGCCTGGCTTGCAGGGAGGTGGCAGGAAAACCTTTGTCCGGAGCATGAGATGATTATGGAAAATTACCCCGAAAAAAAGGGCTACTTAAGAATGATCTGGAACTCATACTGCGTGGGTATAGTGCGATAGCGTTTGTCCGTTTTTTGATTGCCTGCCTCCCTGAAGAGGATAAGATGCACTCAGTAAGTGGGAGAGTGGGAGGTCCCAAGCTAGGGGAGGATTGCTTATTTTCCTCCTCTTCCAGATGGCAGGCATTTTAGGGGAAGTAGGGGACAAGAGGATTATTCTTTTTTATTCTTGTTTGCCCCAATTACGTCCTAGGCTTCCCTTCTATCCCTTCCCCTCTGAAGACTTAGGGATGCTGAGGGCAAAGCTCCCACCCACTCTCATACACATAGAGGCAGAGACAGCCTGAAATAATTGGAGATCGATCAGAAGTATTATTCACAGGTAATGGTCCCTGAGTCCAGCCACATCTGGTCTCTGTGGATGCACCGAGATTAAACCAGGCAACAATGCCAGAAAGTCCTGTAGAGTAGCCCGAGCCCGGCCCCTGCAGATCAGGCGGCTATAAATCCCAGGGGAAGGAGGACAGGCAATGATTTCTCTAAAGGAGAATAGAGATCATAGAAGGAGTAGATGGGGAGACCGTGGTGTGAAATAGCAACACGAGGATCAAAGAGGCAGCCCTTTATTATCTCAGAGAATCCAAATCAAGTATCGATTTTCAGCTTCTGGCCACTGTCACGGGAGTGGTTCCCAGCACTCCTCTGCAGACGGCAGGGACTCGGGGCTGAAAAGACCTCCAGTTTCCTTCCCCTTCCCTCTGAGTTCTAGAGATGAAAATAGATTCCATGATGCCGTTTTTCTTTAACCTCCATTTTATGATCTAATTAGCTATTACATGCATTCCATGACTATGAGGTTCCTCGTTAACATTTGCATTCCATGATTATAAAATAGTAACCTGGCCCCTGTTTGTTTTGCATTGAAAATTGACAGGTATGTCCTCCCCTGCTCCCCAAGGGGACCTTCACCAAACACTCAAAGGAAAGGGTGCTTTTTTAGCATGTATCTGCTTTTGACGAAGTGTAGCTCAACATATGTGATGGGGCATGGGGTCCTTGGGGAGTTCGGCACAAATGCTAAAAGCCAGTGAGCACATGTGCTCTGTAATACTATACTTTAAATGAAGCCATTCCGCCATCAGCCAATCAGAACCTGCACAGCAAAGCAATGAGATTGAGTTGCAACCCTTGAGTTGTAATGTGAGGTCGTCCCCACGTCCTCAAAGAAAGGAAATCACCATCCAGCACAGCCCACCACGAGGACTGTGTCTACATAGTCCAGGCACCAGCCCTCGGAGCGGCCATCCGACTGGAGCTGACGTGCATACAGAGGGACGCTACAAAAGAACATTCGAGGAAGATAGACAGTATGCTAGTAAGATCCTCCGCGTATCACCAAGAACACTTCCAAATAACACAATAGACAGCTTGCCCCTGGGGACTCACCGAGTGCTCAGATACATCACAGATGTTTTAGCCATTACATTGTAAATGCAATTCATTTTTAAGAGAAATCTATTTAACTCTGTGGCCAGTATCAATTTCAACATTTTTTTTTCCCTCTCCCTGGCAACATAAATGTATATAATTTGCAGACAATTTTTTCCCCAAGACTTGAGATAATTTTAAATGAATATTTCTTGGTAAGTTTTGCTGTATCATATACTAAGAGAAACATTTCCCAAGAGGCAGTTATTAAGCGTCCTGGTGGTTGAAAACGGGCACACGAGAAACTAAAATTATCTGGCAGTGCCGAGAGCAGGTAGAAAGCCATGCATCTCATTAGAAAAATCTGCTTTTAATATTCTTGGTCTCGAGAAATGATGCATGACTTCTCAAATCCTTCCTGCAATTAATCCCTCCGTGTTCCTGTGTTTAGAAAATGATTCATTACCTTTGAACCTTCCTTCCTTTGCCTCGGTCCGTCCTTGGGGAGCCATTAACACACACTGTGGTGAGCTAGGGTTACCTAACCGCCGGGCCCGTCTGTTTGTTTTCACAGGTGCAGTACGCAGAATTGAAACCCTGCAGCGGCCAGAGCCCGCTTCGGAAGAAGCGCAGTGCTCTCTAGGACTCACGCCAACCTTGGACACCAGCGCCCGAGTCCCTGCTGGGTTGATTAGACCAACACTATCTCTGTTTCCGAGGTGGTACCCGTGGTGTCATTCTGGAATGCGTGTGCTGCGTGGAGCCCTCCCTGTGCCCTCCCTGCTTCTCCACGTGCGCCGATGCACACACACGTGCTCACACCCACACGCATGGGTGTGCTAGTTGCTTAGCGGCTCGGCCCACCGGAAGGAAACAATCTAGGGACCGTGAAAGACTGAGGTCCCTTCTCAGATAGGAGGTAAAGCAAGGTGGCCAGGGGTCCGAACGGCCTCTTTGAGAACGGCCGGGGGACCACCTGGATGCAAGAGTGACCCTGAACTTGTTTTCCTACCTCTAACAGATTCTCCTTAAGATTCAGTTATTTCTCACTCCTGTTTCGCACACTCCTTTCTGATTATTGTGCATGTGAGTCAGTTTCCTTCTCTGAGTTCACAAGTCCGATAGTAGCCATCATCTCCCCAACTAATGTCTCTTAGAAGTAGATTTTTTAATAATTACCAGGCGTAGCCCAAGCCTTTGGGCGTCCTTCCGCCATGATGACCGAAGACGTGTGTCCAATGGCGGTCAGCTCCCCGGGGCTGGACACCAGCCTGTGGTGTGGTCCTTTGCGGGCAGTGGGAGCCCCGGGAAGGTCGGAAGGGACCACGCATCCAAAAAGTGACGCTTTCGTGAGAATATTTGGTTGCCTTCCAAACGCCATGTCTTCCGACTTGACTTGGCTTATTTCCAAAATAAAATGTCGATATTAGCGCTTCAGAGAGAGGATGAATGAACGGATTCTGAGAGTATTTAGGAAAACAGATGAAGGTGGAGGAGCAAGGGACTAACTAATGACTATGGCTTCTTCACCTGGTTGTCATAATCACGATATTTGCCCGAATTTTTGAGCAGAAAGTAAAATTAACTCAGCCACCCAAGTCGATCTTTTGTTCCAGAACAAGATAAGCTATACATAATGCATCTATATCTCAGAACCCCATTCCTAGAAAAACACCACCCCAAGATCCTCTTGAAGAACAGCTGATTCCTGCAGACCCCACCATTCATAGTACCCCCAAGTAAAAACCCCGATTTTATGCATATATAAAATGCACACAAATATCCTTTTGTTCAAATGATATTTAAGTTGTAAAGACTGTATTTTGTTGACACATACTTTGTGTTTTATATATATAATATATGTGTGTGTGTGTATATTGTAAAGAAAAGTTGAGGTAAAAACTGATTTAATAGCGAGGTTTACTATTTTTTTTTCTCTCTCTGGGTTGTAATTTAATAATCTTCAAACAAAATGTTTATGAAAAATGCGCAAGATTCTAAACCTTATCATCCCGTGTCTGTTTTTCTTCATATTATATCTTCCTGGGTTTCTTTCTGGCTGAGCCAGATTTCTGCATGATTTGATTTGCTTCAAGTTAATGAAGCTGGCTGGAAAAGGACTTGCAGAAATTATAAAAGCTCCAGTAAATCTCTTCGTTGTACATACAATAGATAACCAAGAACCTCTTTTGTTCAACCAGTTACTCAATCTTCTGTGTAAACAATGCCTCATTGTCTCACTCCCAACTATCATGTAGTTTATCACAGTCTGTCATTTTGTAACGACCTAAGTCAGACATTTTTAAACAGACATGTGAGATCTGATCAGTCATTTGAATGAAAACTTTCAGCAGCAAAATAACCCCTTATTTATTTAAAAGTGGAACCGATACTTCATTGTTGTTCTTTTGCTATACAATTTCAAAATGAAATAATTTGTCCAACAAGAAGGCATCATTAGTTAGACTTATTCCCTCTGCAGCCCAGTGGGAATTCTGAGCATTAAGTTGAGGACACAGACGGCAGCTGGGCTACCAAGAGCAGGACGGAATCAACCTGTAATAAACTGTAAGTAGAAAACAATTGTTAATTGATTAAGTAGACTTTGAACGTTAAAAATGTTCATTGTAAGGGAAATGTGAAGATTTATATAAGTGATCAAACCCCTACCAGATTCCAGGATGCTCTTTAGATAAAATTTATGGATTGTGGATTCACAGTGTGATAATTAATGATAATTCAGTAGGAATGTTGAATTTTCGCCAAGCTCTCCTGGTTCTCTTCTCAAACCTCACACTCCCGTTTCCAGCTCTGTCTGGATGTCTTATAGGCCTCTCTACCTCAGTGGGTCAGAAACTTGGTTATCTCTCCCTCCGTGTGTTCAGGACCCTTTAACCCATACTCTCCTTCTAGATTCCTTATTTCCCTTACTAGCACTGGCATCTTCTGGGCTGGAAGACACTGGGCATCCCCTTTTTTTGTTCCTCATGTTCCCCACCCCCCCCACCTCCCAACTTATAAACTTGTAGATCCTGTGTTGTGTGTTACTCATGTTCCTTTCTATCTTGTCCATTTCTGATCACCACCCCCTAAGCCAAGGCCTCCAAAACCTCTTACGAGACATGGCGATGGTGCCAGTTCCGTTATGCCAGATTAATCCTCATTCTGATTATTCTTTTCACTAGGAATACTTTCTCACAAGTTTCTGTCCAAATAAATTCTGCCCTCTTACATCTTTCATATCTTTCTGACATTTGCCATATTCTACTATAGCTCATCATTGCCAAAGGCTTTGACTCCCTCTGTCCTCTGCTGGCACCTAATAGACACTCAGGAAATACGCGATTAATTGATTGGGTCATAGTCAACTTTTCTTCTCTGCCCTTTCATGTATATAGAGGGCTGAGATGGGTAGATTAGTGCAGTCTATCAGAGGAAGTAATTTCTTGTATTAAGCACACAGTTTATACTGTGTGATATTATTTATAAGCTCTGGCCATGTCAACTATAAATTTTTCAATGATGTCTTATATTGGAAAAGTCATTACCTACATATCACAGGAAAATATATTTGTGCATGGTAAAACAAAACAAAAAACCCTTGATTTCTCTTCTTGTCATTTATCATTTAATGAACGTATATGGAACACTTAGGATCTACCTGAACAAAACAGACTGCATTCCCTTGGTAAAGCCAGGCATGAAACAGATACTTTTGAAAAGTGGCAGGACATTTGCAGATTCCAGTTCTAAAAGGATATTCTGGCTGCAGTGGGTAGGCCAACGATAATGAATGTTCAAAGAAGAGCTAATTTGAATAATCTTGATAAATTGATGGTCACCTGGACCTTCAAATTGTGTCAGTGAAAAAATCTACAGGTGAAATTGTGAGATGGTTAGGAGGAAAAATGAGTGGGACTTCTCAGTTGCTTGACTGTGGGGTGAGGGAGAGATTAGAGTTCAAGGTGGCACTCAGTGTTCTCATCTTTGGGTCCAGGAAGATGGTATGGTGTTTGCCAAGGGAATTATAGGAGCAGCCTTGAGAAGAACAGCAGGAGCCCAGTTTTGGATGATGTTGAATTTGAGGCTGAAAAGCCTTTAAATGAGGATCTCAAAGAGGTAACAATATATGGTTATGGAGTTGAGAGAAGAAATGCACTAGAAGAAGATATACATAAGGGCCAACATTCATAGAAACGATTGAAGCCATATGCTTCAAAAAATGGACTCCACACTCAAAAAGTTCTGTAAAGATGAGCCAACTAAGGCTAAATAGAAATGTCAAGTAAGGGAAAAGCATTAAGCATGTACTGTCATAGAATTCAGTTGGTAGAGCGTGTTTCAAGAAAACAGGTGCTGTCTATAGTGAGATCACATCAGTTGAGGACAGCATAACGACCTTTATTTAATGGCATGGCAACCTGTGGGGGTCTTGGCGATGAGTCATTTCTGTAGAGTGGTAGGAAAGGAAACCAGATTTGGGTTGAGAAATGAGTGGACCTAGCAAATGGAGACCACTTGGAGGTATCTCCTGAAAAATTCCACTAGAAGGAGAGGAGAGAGAGCACAAGAACTCAGAATGGAAGAAGGTGCCTGGAATTATTAGGGGAAAAAAGTAGATATATCATGAACTCTGTGTACACCTGTTAGAAACCAAAAATTCTTCAGGAGTACCAGATGGAGTGATCAGTATCGTCATTTAAAACTGTGCCCCGTCAAAACCCCCTCTCTTTTGTGTAGTAGTAATCTAACTTTTATGGAGTAAAGTGGCTGGGAAATCAAAATACAATATCTTCTGAAAATATTATGATTAGTCAATCGAATCATTAGATGAATGTTGAAAGGTGACATCTAAAGGATGGCTTAAAGCACATCACCTCTTTTATGTGGGTCTCCTTGTAGAAAACCTGCCCTTCTGTTCTGGTATGTTAATGCGATTTACATGGGGAACATGGATAATCAAGCACAGCAGAATAGCTAGCATTTTAGAGCATTTATTAAATTCCAGGTACTTCCTAAGTACTTTAGATGTAATAGCTCATTTAATTAACAACAACAAAACTATGAAATTCCTCTAAATATTTTTGGAAAAAATAACCAATTTCATTCAAACTCTTCCAGGAAATAATAAAAAGAAGAAAAAAGTAACACTTTTCTACATATTTTATGAAGCTGGTATAATCCCCCTTCCAGAACCCAACAAGGTGATACAAGGATGGAAAATGACTTAACAGAATCCCTTATGAATATAGATATAAAATTATGAGCGATATGTAAGCTTCGACACTGAAAACATGATTGAAAGAAAGAAGATAAATAAATGTAGGGTTTCGTGGATTAGAAGATTCAATATATTAAGATGTCAAGAGATTAAATGTAAGCCCAATAAAAATTATGTTTTTTTTTACAGAAATTAATCAGCTGATTCTAAAATGTACACGGAAATGCCAAGAATTCAAGAATAGTCCAAGCAATCTTGCAGATGATTAACACTGGCAGATAACAAGATGTATTATAAAGTTATTGTAACTAGACAATGTGCTATAGGCACACGCATAGACAGATTAAAGAAATAGAAAAGACCGGAAGGACATCCACACATGTTTGGTAACCCGTGATCTAATTTATGTCAAAGGTGACATATTTTCAGTGTGGGGCCAGCATGCAGTGTAGGGGAAAAAACCTTTTGAAAAATGACCTTGAGTCACTTAAGTATCCACATGGATAAAATAAATATTGACTCTTTCCTTATACTCACAAAAGTCAATTCTGTGTGAATTGCAGATCCCAAGATAGAAGGTGCAGTCAAAGATTCCAGGAAAAGGACATAGGAACAATCTCTTCACATCTATGTGATAGTCAAAGATTTCTTAAATTGATAGTAGGATGCTAATCATAATGAGAAAATACTGATAAATCGGAGGTCACTAAACTTAATTTTTTCCTCAAAAAGTACGGTTAAGAGAGTAAATGGGTAAACCACAAAGTGAAAGAAAATATGCAATCTCTGTATATAATCTGACAATTCTGCCTGGAATACATAAAGATTTTCTACAACAAAAAAGCAGAAAACCCAGTAGAAAAAAGGGCAAAAGACTTGAACAGGCACTTCACAGAAGAGCTTATCCAAATGGCCAGCAAACATACAAAAAGGCACTCAGCATCACTAGTCATCAGGCAAATGCAAACTGAAACCACAAAATGGCTAAAATGAACTAGTCAGTAGTAAGTGTTTTTAAGGATGTGGAAAAAAAAATCCTGAATGCCATTAGTGGGTGAGAACATAAATTGGTACAACCACTTTGGAAAACGTTCAGAAAAGTGTTTATTAAAGCTAACCAGATACATACCCTATGACCCTTCCCCCAGTTCCACTCTTAGGTATATAACCAACAGAGTTGTGCATACGTTCGATAAAAGACATGCCCAAGAATACTTTTCTCAGCACTACTTGCACAACTTGTGTAATTCTAAAAACAGCACATTATATGTTCATCAGTAGCTGTGATGGTCAATTACTTGGGACTCTGCAATGGAATACTATACAGAAATGAGAGGGAAATACAGAAATGAGAGGGAAAACTAAGGTTGCAGGCAACAACACAGGTATTTTGGAAATAATGTTCAACAAAAAAGCACAAATACATACAATGCAAGATTTCATTTATGTAACGTTCAAAACCAGGAGAACACAATCTATGGTGTTAGAAGCCAGAAGGTGAAGGATGCAGTGGCTAAAAGGAGCTATCGGGAATTCCCGACGTGATGTCAAGGTTTTTGTCATTTTGGTCTGGATTCTAGTTACATCAACTTGTTAACTTTGTGAAATTCACTGAGCTGTAAATTTAGGACTTGTAATAATTTTCTGCATGTTTACTAAAAGGAAAGAAAAAAAATGATGTAGCATGGCCATTTTATTCCTAATTTACAGTAAAAGAAACTGAAGCTGATCACTGTTGGTATTTTAAACACAGAAGAAGAAGAGCACTAATCCAAATAAACATTTTAAATTGTGTAAGAGTTGGGAGTCATTAAACACACCCATAGCAGACACTTCCTCGATAATCTCACTGCATTTGAATATTCAATGATGTCTTGACACAAATCAGTCATCGTTTAAAAAAAAAAGATCTTCATTCCTAGGAGTACAAAAAGTGATTTCCTCTAACTGATCACCTACAGAAGCATTAAAAAATTGCTCTACATGAGCAAATTGGCCCTTGACAAGCTCAGGGTCTGAAGTGTTCCAGAAAGTTTTTTCTTTTGGAGCAGCTGGACGGCTCAGTCAACTCAGCGTTCAAATCTTGGTTTCGGCTCAGGTCACAATCTTGGGTCGTGATCTCAGGGTTGTGAGATGGAACCTCGTGTTGGGTTCTTTGCTCAGCACATAGTCTACTTGGGATTCTTTCCTCCTCCTTCTTCCTCTCCCTCTGCTCCTCCCCCTACTTGTGCTCTGTCTCTCCTCTCTCTCTCTCAAATAAATAAATAAAATCTTTTAAAAAAGTTTTATCTTTTTACACATTATACTTACATTCTACTTACATTCATCGAGCCTGGAAGCATACGTATTTGAGTTTTTTGGGGGGCGAGTCAGGGTTTTCCACTGCACAGAGGATGGGTGCTCCTAACCGCCTTCCCCCTGCCCACCACTGCATTGTTCAAGGCTCAACTCTACACGCATACACATATATTCCTAAATTTTTGTAAAATTTCACATATCTCTAAAAACTGATCTGTAGATTCCAGTTAAGAACCCGAGAACCTGTTTTTTCAGGCAAAACACTCAGCGTTTGCCTCCTGCTGCATTTGATGCCTCCGCGTGAAGAATGTGTTTTTCTAGAAGCCCAATGTCAGTAGTCTGCTCAACGCCAGTGTTCAATTCATTCATTATTCAATCCAGCTTTTTTCTGGGAAACATTTTATTAGGCTAGTCTTTACAGCTGAGAAATCCCAAGATTTCAATTTGCTTTCCATTCCTTTAATTCATTACGATAATACATACAAGCTTCTCTTCTCCATGTATTTTCATTATCAGATCAAAGCAACTGGTTGGAAAAACAAAAACACATGGAGTCGTTTGTTTAACTGCACGATGATGAGCTGGCGTAACTGATTTCGTACGCCTCTACCAGATAAATCGTCATCTGCATAGTGGCAAAGGCCGTGATTTGGGGTTTTTTGGTTTGTTTTTGTTCTGTTTTGTTTCATTTTTGCCTCAAAAGTCCTGCACAAGCTGGAGAAGTGATCCAGCAAAGAAAAGTTCACAGGGACAAGTAGAATGTTCCTTGTACAATGAAAGGAGACAGCAGATTTTTTAATGTTTTTTTTCCCTAAGTGAGGCACACATCGCCTGCATTTTATGCCTACGGCACGTGGAGCTGGGCCCAGGGAGAGAATGGGGTTTGCCGAAGGAGAGTCTGAACCCGTGGGAGGCAGTTTCTCTGACTTGGTGAAAGGGTCAGATGGCAACGGCAAGTCCTAAGGTTGTACGGAGAGCCATGATCCCGGGCAGAACCGGTCTCGCACAGGGAGAGACTCGGGCATGTGTTCTCTCCAGCTCTGAAAGTTTTGCCCTGGACTATGCTTATTGTCACCCTCAGGTTCAGCAACTTGTGTCCCAGGGGATGTGGAAGGGCAACCTAGCAGTGACTCTGATTAGAGAAGAAGCCCCTGATCATGTAGAAATAGCCTTTCTTCTTTTCGCAATACGGGATATTCCATGTTAAAATTACCTAAAATGTTTATGTATATTTTTCTCCTCCAAATCATTAATAAAGATGCTAAAACAGCACATGACCTTAATCCCTTCCACTCACCGACCAGACACCTCTCTTTAACTCGATCCAGTAGCACTGATCACTCTGACTGCCTTGAAAAATATAATTGTCAATCTGCCAGTGTGCCCCCCCCTTTCTTCCCCCAGCAAATTAAACTTAAAATTGGAGCTTTGCGAGATCCCACTGTATCTTCTCCTACTTACTTTAAATAGCAAACAGATCGTAGGATTATTTCTAGGTAACCATCCCCACTCGCTATAATCAGGTTTAAGCTTCATAATTTATAGCAGTGTATTTGCTTGTTAAGATGTTGGACCCAGTTATAACCATCCCAGTAGCAATCATTTATGGATGGTCACTTGTAGTCAAGGCACTTTAAAATCATGGTTTTAGGGGTGCCTGGGTAGCTCAGTGGGTTAAAGCCTCTGCCTTCAGCTCATGTCATGATCCCAGGGTTGTGGGATCGAGCCCTGCATCGGGCTTTCTGCTCAGCCGGGAGTCTGCTTCCCTCCTCCTCTCTCTACCTGCCTCTCTGCTTGCTTATGATCTCTGTCAAATAAATAAATAAAATCTTTAAAAAAAATCATAGTTTTAGTCAATAAGAGATATTTTGCATAATTAACATGGTGTGTCTGGGCTTAAGGTTTTGATCTGTGCTCTGATTCTTGATTTTACATGAACCACTTCAAAAGTGTCATGGTGGGGGGCGGGGCTTAAGGAGGGGCGAATTCTCTGGGGCCTGAGCGATTTTGAACTATTGACTTTTGAATGATGAGGTTTCCTGACATTCTTTTCCCTTGCTTCTTATAAATGGTTACTTGGTCAGGCTGTCCATTTCTTTTGAGTATTGATATGGAATGTTCCTGTGAAAGATTTCCAAATGAATAGTGTCACATTCATTTAATAATTAATGCCTCCTTTTCTCCTGACCCTTAGTTTTTAGCCTGGGTTTCGATTATTCATAGTCCTGTGGGAGTGTGTGTGAATTCAATTCACCGTGGTCCTAAAACTTCCCATTAAGTGTTAAACTCTAGTAGTTTCAAAATTCTGTCCCAGTGCCCTGGTAATCTATAAAATGGCTACCTTATTTGATCTGTTTCACCCACTTTCTCTTTTTTATAGCTGTCCATTCTCTCATTCAGAGGCAACAAAAATTTTACATGTCCTAAAACAGGCAATTTAAAAGGGGGGAACGCTCGGAGGACTGGTTGGCCCCAAATTTGGACTATACTGAAATAAAAACTAGGTGTTTTGTTGTTCTTGTTTGTTTGTTTGTTTTTTGGGGTTTTTTTTGTTTGTTTGTTTTTTCCCACTCTCCTTTCATTAGCATTTGATTGTTGCTGGCTTGAAGTTGGTTGAGCTCCATGACTCAGAGCCACAAGGATAGGGGTTCAAATCCAAGATTGGGTACTGCGGTACCAACTTATTGTTTGTCTTTGGGCATCCCACGTATCTCCCTGGAACCCCAATTTCCCTTGCTACAAATGGCAATAATAGCACCCACATTATGAGGGGCTGGAATCACATATATGCTCAGCACCTACAGTTGGCTTTTATTGAATTAGGATATACACACAGAGTGGCGCACATAACAGGTATATACAGCCTCATGAATTTTCACAGATTGAGTATTCTCACGAAACTAACACCCAGATCAAGAGACTTAACAAGACTAGCCTCTATGCACGCCCCTTTGGTCTACTGTCCCTCGAGGGTACGTATAAAATTTCTCAAACTCGGCACCATGGACCTTGGGAGCCAGAAAATTCTTTGTGATGGAACGGTGTGATTCCTACCTCTGCAAGGAAGCTTAGCAGCACCCCTGACCTCTCCCAGTTAGATGTCAGTAGTACCTCCCCCAAATCTGGGAAGATATGACAATCCAAATGTGTCCAGATGTTGCCGATTGCTCAGGGGTGGGGAGTGTGAGGAGGAAAAAATCTCCCTAAGCTGAGAACCCATAGTATATACTGCGCCTATGTGTTATGCCCAGACCTCAGGTTAAGAGGGGCCCCTCGCAAGTGCGCTGTCGTTGGTTCTCCAGTCTCCCCCCACTCTGTGGTAACTTGCCCGCTGCCCTGGGCAGAAACTTCAGGCAGGTTCCATACCACCAGTCCCGGAAGGAGGGCCTCCCTGGGTCTGGGGTCCCGAAGGGCTTGTCTGTTCCCATTTCGCCACAGCTTATAGCGCCCCTTGCCAGTGGAAGTTTTAATTGGTTCAACTACTTCCGAAAACGGTTCGCAGTATTTATTAAGTATTTACTAAACTGAGCGTAGGCATATGTACCCTTGTGGTTCCCTTTTGAGTATCTAGTCAGTCACGTTTTCAAAATTTTTAAAAAGATTTTATTTATTATTTATTTGACGGAGAGCGAGAGCGAGCTCGAGCAGGGGGAGCCGCAGACGGAGGGAGAGGGAGAAGCAGGCTCTCTGCTGAGCCAGGTGTGAGACTGGATCTCAGGACCCGGGGATCATGACCTGAGCTGAAGGCAGGCACATACATAACCAACTGAGCCACCCAGGCCTCCCGAACTCCAAGGTTTTAATACTGTTTTGCTTCTTTTTCTTCTTCTTCTTTAAAAGATTTTATTTATTTACTTGACAGACAGAGATCACAAGTAGGCAGAGAGGCAGGCAGAGAGAGAGGAGGAAGCAGGCTCCCCGCTGAGCAGAGAGCCGGATGCGGGGCTCGATCCCAGTGGGATCATGACCCGAGCTGAAGGCAGAGGCTTAACCCACGGAGCCACCCAGGTGCCCCTGTTTTGCTTCTTCTATGGCTTGCTTACATATGTATGTATGTATTTTTTTTTTTTTAAGATTTTATTTTTAAGTAATCTCTGTCACCAACATGGAGCTCGAATTCACAACCCTGAGATTAAGAGTCCCATGCTCCACCAACTGAACCAGCCGGGTGGCCCTACTTATATTTATTTTTGTTTAGTAAAAAAAATCCTTGTCTGGCCTGTGTCATAAAGTATATAATATTTTAATCATCTTGTATAAATATAATTTATAAATAAATAAAACTATAGTTATTGAGGTTGTTCAAAATACGTTAACTGCTCAGTATTCGTGGTTTAAAAAAATGTAAAGAACTATGGGCTCTTGGGTTGCTCAGTCGGTTAAGCTTCTGATTCTTGATTTCTTCTCGGGTCATGATATCAAGGTCCTGGGACGGAGCGCCACATCAGGCTCTGTGCTCAGTGGGGAGTCCGCTTGAGGTTCTCTCCCTCTGATCTTGCCCCTGCTCTCTCTCAAATAAATAAATAAAATCCCTAAGAATTTTAAAAAATGTAGGAGGCACCTGGATGGCTCAGAGGGTTAAGCCTCTGCCTTCAGCTCAGATCATGATCCCTGGGTCCTGGGATCGAGCCCCACATTAGGCTCCCTGCTCAGTGGGGAGCCTCCTCCCCACCCCCTACCCGCCTGCCTCTCTGCCTACTTGTGATCTCTGTCTGTTAAATAAATAAATAAATAAAATCTTAAAAAAAAGAAAATGTAGGTAGGGGGTGCCTGGGTGGCTCAGTGGGTTAAGCCTCTGCTTTCCACTCAGGTCATTATCTCAGGGTCCTGGGATCAACACTGACCTGGGGCTCTCTGCTCAGCGGGGAGCCTGCTTCCCCCCCCCCCCGCCTGCCTATCTGCCTACTTGTGATCTCTCTTTCTGTGTCAAATAAATAAATAAAATCTTTTTTAAAAAAGAATTTTAAAAATGTAAAGATCTAGTAACTTAATCAGTGTGCATTAAACTATGTAACAGGAGGTTTGAGTGCTTGCTATAATGAAGAAAATAGGAATCCTAGAAAACAAAGATTCATTTTCATCTTCTTTATAATAGCCAGTTGTTATAATGTGAGGAAAGACAATGAAAATACATGAGAAATTATAAACAACGGCTTTCATATTGTGGATTCCGATGCTGTAGAAACCCAAATTTCATATGCAACAGAAAATACAAATTACTGAAGTTTCATATCACATTATCTGAATTGGGGAAACAACATCTATTTGGAGAGATAAACATTTGATGGAAATTGGCTAAACACTACACACCAGGCTATTTTTTCCCTTCCTTCACTGTTGCTTAAAAGTATAATAAAGAGAAATACAATGAACATGTCTGGAAGAATGAAGTCTCCCAGAATCATTAAACAACACAAGTCAGATTATAAACAGATATACTCAGTGAGGTTTAATTTTGAGGCCTTGTCTCTTTTGCAGGTCAAAATGATAGGATGCATTAAAGGGAGTCCTTTGTGTTGGTTTCTAAGACCGCTGTAACAGATTGCCAGAAATTTCGTGGCAAAATTTGCCTTACAATTCTAGAAATCAGAAGTCCTAAAGATCTCACTTGGCTAAAATCAAGGTGTCAAAAGGACTGTGGTCCTTCTGGAAACTTTAGGGTAGAGTTGATTTTCCAGCTTTTGGAAGTCACTCGCACACCCTAGCTCCTTGCCACTCCCACCCTCCCTACCTCCTTCTTGAAACCACCAATGTGGAGCAGAGTCCTTGTTACTCTGCCTTTCCTCGGGTTGTCTCTTCCAATTCCCTTTCCACGTGGAAGGACTATAAAATACTGTATATACAGTGATTATATTGGCCCCACCTGAGCAATCCAGAATAATCACCCTATATTCAGGACAGCTGATAAGCAACCTCGCTTCCCCTTTACCCTGTAGCCTAACACATGCACAGAATCTGGACATCCGTCGTGGGTCATTATTCTGCCTACCACACCCATTAAGGTTTTTGAATCTAAATGGACCACTTTGGGCAGAAGCACATTTCTCTCCCATTTTCTTAGGAGATGCTGTCATCCATATTTATTTTCAAAGTAGAATTTCTTATACTTGTGTGGGTTACGCCCACACGTTCGCGTGACTGTGCACACATATACACATACACACACCGCTAATGTATTCAGAGCATCACTGGAGAACAATAGCGCGTGAAATTACTTCCTATGCTTTTAATGTCTTAATAAAGTCTCCAAGGCAGTATGGGATGATATAAAGAGCATCAAATGAAGAATCAGAAAAATCCATGTTCTCCACCTGAATCTGCCCTTTTATATACTTTAATGTAAAATTTAGTAGTAGTAGTACTGGAAGGAGCTGTGTAGAGAGTCATGAGCATTTATTTCTCTCAGAGGTATTCCCCATCATTAAAATTGCATTAAGAAGCCTCATAGCCAACTAATGGTCAGCTCCAGAGGTGCAGATGGAAGGAGGATAATCCTGGTGTAAATTTAACTGAGAAGGAAATGCTGTTATACAGTAGGGCCAAGAGAGGAGACTCATCCATTAGCCAAATAAAAACCAGAATCCAAAACTCTAACTCTTGATGTCATCACTAATACCAATTCTTGACCCACCGAGTACAAAAATGCAGTTCACCCTACCTCAGTTTCTCCGCTAAAGCAATAAGAGGAGCCATTTAGGGATGGAACCCTAAATACCAGTATTGTGCGTAAAATGTTTCCGTTTTTGAAGATCTCGGCATTAGACTGGTCCGTTTTGTTGTGTAACAATGCTGCCTCAACTCTCAGCAAAAGCGGATGTTGAAAGTCATCATTAGATACAGTTTGAGCTTCTGTTTCCCCAATTCTCAGTTTCAATTATCCATGTTATACTTGTCTCCTATCATTTCAGAAAATCACAAGTTGGCAATCATAATTACATTATTCTTTTCGAACAAGCTGTCAAAAATAGAGGCTTAAAACTAAAAAAAAAAAAAAAAAAAAAAAAAAGAAAGGAAAGAAAAAAAAAGGGCACGTCCTTTAAATTGATTGGTTTGGGGAATTTTCTCTCTGGATTTGGCCCAAGATTGGATTGAAGTAGTTGATTATCTTAATAGTATTCTTAAATTTTAACCGCGCAGTCACATTACTTGTGACTCACACTAGGAAATGATTATGTCAGAACTGGAAACCGTAAAGCTAGAAATTGTATAATAATAGAAATCCCAATTAAGCTGTGAGTTGCAGAGGCAGGCTGGAATCTTCTGGAACGTAAACCCAACAACAACTCGCGGCGGCATTTCTTTTGTCTCTAAATCTGTATTCTATTAATATCCCTGAGCTGCGTTGGAGCCCAGTGTGCCGAAGAGATATTCGATGCCTACATTTGGGAATGTACATGTACTTTTCAGCAAATAGACAACAGGTCGGGATCGTGAGAAGTGTTTGCCTGAGGAATTCATCACATTCTAATAGGTTTGTCGTATTGACATGAGGGACCACGTGAGTCATCATTTCCTGCCAAGGTCAATCTCCACAGTGGACAGCAGTTTTGCATTTTAATACTCGATGCATGAAAATTCCACTGCTGGCATCCACACCAGCTACCTAGGATGCTTTGGGACATAAATTTAGCTGGGCTCAATTTTGTAGAGAATTTCTTTTCTTTTCTTTTCTTTTCTTTCTTTCTTTTTTTTTTTTAATGCTGGGATGGAGAGAAAAGTTAACTTCCTGGTGGTGCGGACTTTAGTCAGTTCATGCCACTGTGGCTTGGCTTTCGGATTTGTCAAGTGGGGGGGGTTGTGTGGAGGAAATCTGGAAATTTCACGCAGATAAAAAGAGATCAGAGAGAGAGCCAGACCAGCTGTGTAAGCAATTTGGAAAAACACAAGGTTGGTTTTTTTTTTTTTTTCTTTTTTTAATCGTTATTGGAAATGATACTTTTTTGCATTAGGTTAGGATAATCTATGCTGTTTAATGTACAGATTTCTGTGTTGTGAGGTAATGCCAGGTTACATTTGAATTTTCTTTTGGTTTACGCCTCTAAATCATGTGACTTTATTTATTTTTTTATTCTGTTAACTTTAGGCAGTGTTTCAACTTCTCCATCTTTGAGCTCAGGATGCCACTGTCCGCCATTGCCCCCGTGTCTCATTTGTCGCCCACCTGCCACCTGCTCATACTGGGGATACCCCTTCCTTTTTCTCTTGGGTCCCATCTGTGGCTTCCTAGGCCACATGCCCTCCTCTTTGTGGATTGTCTCTCTGATTATGCTGAAGGACATTTAGAAAAATTTTTCTTTTTTTTTTTTTAAATTAAAACAATATTTTATTTATTTATGTGGGAACATGAGAAAGAGAGAGAGAGAGAGAGAGAGAGAGAGAGAATAAGCAGGAGAGGGACAGAGGGAGAAGCAGACTCTCTGCTGAGCCAGGAACCCGATACAGGTCTTGATCCCAGGACAACAAGATCATGACCTAAGTCAAAGTCAGGCGCTTAACTGATTGAGCAACCCAGGTGCCCTTAGAAACAACTTTCTAAGACAAAATATATAGGAAGTTAAGTTTTTGAGCCCTCTACTGTCCGAAAAAAATTTTTTTTTTTTTTTTGCCCCTGTTACTTGTCTATAGTCCAAAGATCATGGTTCAGTGCTGATTTCACAGTAACACACATTCCCTTAGAGAACAGAAGCTGTTGCAGCTAGTGGCTGACAAGAGGTTGGCACCAAACTGTTTTTGCTCTGCCGGCAACCTTTTATCTCTTTGTAGTAGCATTTTTTTGTTGTGTTTGTGTTTTTAAGAATTAAGAAAAATTTTTTTAAAGATTTTATTTATTTATTTGGCAGACAGAGATCACAAGTAGGCAGAGAGGCAGGCAGAGAGAGAAAGAGGGAAGCAGGCTCCCGGCTGAGCAGAGAGCCCGATGTGGGGCTCGATCCCAGGACCCTGGGATCATGACCTGAGCTGAAGGCAGAGGCTTTAACCCACAGAGCCACCCAGGCATCCCATGTTTTTAAGAATTTTTAGTTTATGTTTGCTTGCGAATTTCTCAAGGATTCACCTAGATCTATATCACATTTCAGTGCATTCTTCTTGGCCCTCAGGCTGGAGTGAAGCCTTTCAAGCTAAACCCTATTACCCAGTTCAGACCTGAAAACGTGTCCTCTATTATCTATGTAGTCATTTCTCTTCCTCCTTATTGAGGCAACTGTAGACAGAGAAGTTAGAGTTTGAAAAGTCTTTTGTCTCTCGGTCTCTTTTTTTCCCCTCTTATATTTTCTCTTTTGCTCTACACTCTGGGAAACTTCTTTGACTTTCTGTTCCAGTCTTTCAACTATTTAATTTGGCTCATCATATTTTAAATTCTGTTGTATTTTCCATAGCAGTCTGTTGTTCTTCTTCTTCTTTGTTTACTACATTCTCAAATCTAAAGGTAAAAGTGTGTTTTTTGTTTTCATCTGTCTACCTGAATCATCTATTTCTTCCCATGTCAGTTCTCCTTTCATATTGCTTGTTTTCCTCACGGGTCTGTGGATCCAGTATTGATTCTTATTTGGGACTAAAGAACTTGATTGGCTGTCCCAGGCAAGACCTGTAGGTTTTCTCTGCTCATGAATAAGTAGGTCCTTCTCCTGATAAACCCATCTTTGGAAGAAGATATCAGTCTGGGAAGAGTGTGCCCGACGGGCTCAGGTAGGCAGAGAGTCTGTTGTAGGCTGTGAGTCCTTCCAAAGGCCAGAATAAGAAAGACTTTGTTCTGAACTTACCAACGCCACCCTAGGAATGTTGATATTACTCACAGCTGACATTTACGGAGTGTTGTATTTTTTAAAAATTCTTATTTATTTTTTAAATTTCTTTTCAGTGTTCCAGAATTCATGGTTTAGGCACCATACCCAGTGCTCCATGCAATACGTGCCCTCCACAATACCCATCAACAGGCTCATCCAACCTCGCACCCCCTTCCCCTCCAAAACCCTAAGGTAGTTCCTCAGGGTCCACAGTCTCTCACGGTTATTTAATCCTCAAAACAACTGTGTGTAGTAGTTGTACTATTATATCCCCCATCTTACGTTTTACTTACAAAAGGAAAGTGAGGCACAGATAGTTAAGGAAATCGTTCAAGGTCACATAGCTAGTAAGAAACAGACCTGAGCTTTGAGTCCAGCCAGGCTGGCTGTGGAGACTATGCCCTTGACTGTTAAGTGTTCTGCCTGAAGAAAATCCACTGATATTCTAAAAAGAAGAAATCTTGAGTTCTGTGGACTGATGCCATGGTAGCTTCCTGTGAATCCCTCTCTTCCCAGAACCTCTTCTCATTCATGCCCCTTTTAGACCCTGCCAACTTAGAGATGAGCTTTCTGAGGGTCGCCAAGGACCTAGATGCTCCTTTCTGCACTCCACTGGTGTGGGGACTCCACTGATCTCATCCCCTAATGGGCACTCCCTCTTCGCCTGCTACGGACACATTCCACTCACCCCCATACTGCTCCACATCTCTCCTCTGTGATGACTCCACCTTTACACTCTCAGCTCTTGTGTGTTTATTCTGTTTTGTACGATGCTCTAATTTTATTAGATTCTCATTAAAGAAGAGCCATTCCACCATGTTCCATTAACCAGAGTTTATGATACCAAGTTACACACCATTATTTGCCCTTACTTACGTATTTATCTGTTCAAATGGTTTAAAACAACCTGTGTCAATTACCATTAAAACATTATCATTCTAAACTAGTAATTAGTTTAGGTTAACCCAACTTAGTCTCATGATAAAGACTGGAATGTATTTTATTGTTTTACATACGCCTACACTTACATATGTGCTTTGATATATCTAAAAGCCTAGGCGTAAGATCACATCTGAAGACATTTGAAATTTTATTCTGAGAGAGTCTTATTGTAAAAACATATTCAATTTCCACTAGTTCCTTCCATAAATTTTTGAATACTGACTATAGACCTATGCACTGAGTGAGTCTTAAGGATCTCAGACAGGAGAAATTTGCTGCCTTTTAAAGTCTCATAATTTTTGTTGGAAAGCTTAATTATAGGTCCATTCTCAGGTTTTAGGAATAAGTTCTACTAATATAATAAAAACTAATATCTTCAAGCTTAAACTTTCTTTTTATTACTTAAAAATGAGCCAATGAGTCCAGTTTTCAGACATTTCAAGTCGCTGAATATTATTTTTTCCTATGAGAGACGTATCAGTAGAATTTGAGCCAGAAACTTTACTGAAAGTCAATGCTACCTCTTTGCATTTATCACTGCCAGTCTTGCTCTGCATATTTTTTTGGTATTTGCCATGCATTGTTAACGGTGATTGTCATGTAATTAAATCACTGCTCATCACAAGAGCCTGTTTTTATGCTGAGATAAGCATCAGAAGCCTGCTGCAGGACCCCCAGATCAATAAAGATGTTCCCAGTAGGATTACAAAGAGGCTGGGGTTGAGCAGGGCACCAGAATTAATTAGGAATGATTTCTCTTTTTCTTTCTACTTTCAATATATTTTTTAATTGTTTTTCCATTTTCAGTGGGCTCTGCCCCTTCTTCTTCTTCTTTTTTTTTTTTTTTTAATTCTACACTGATGCTCAGACACTTCTGTCCAGAGATCTACAGAGGCTGAGCTCTCAATTTTACCCACTTTTTCAGTCATATTCTCAACTTACATTAGTCCCCGGTTATCTCGGAGTTTCATCATTTTTAAAGAAACTTTGGAAGCAGAGGTGGTCCTCCAATTCCAGAAAGCTCTTTGGACGCTGACATACAGGTGGATTTCTTCTTTTGGTTGGCATGCTCTTGAGACAATGTGATATCCAGGTTTTAGAAGTATTAGTGTATTCTCAAATGAAACCGAATTTTAAAAATATGAATTAAAAAAAAAAAAAAGAAAAAGAAGAAAACTTCTTGGTCTTCCATAACTGTGTACGACATCCTCTTGCTGAGCGACATGTGAAAGGGCCAGGAACATGAAGGTCATTTTTGAGACCAGAACCATTGTATTCTAAGTAAGAGGTGTGTCCCGGTGCAGGTGGGGAGCCAGAACACCAGGAACCCCTATATTCGTCACTTCAAGGATTTTCACAATTCCTGGCTGTGGAAATGGAGAGCAGAAATGAGTGAGAAAGCGGCTGCAGGAGGTGGTATCCGTGGGGAAAGGGAGGTGATGGTATCCAAGGAGTAAAAGATGACCAGAATCCTTTCAGGACCTGAGACACAAATTTCAAATAAGGGGAGAGAGGAAGGAAATAATCAAATATTTCAGAACAGGAAAGAGAAAGTGATCTATTAATGGTGACTCCGAATGACCTCATGGGAAGATTCTATTATCACGTGCCCATGGTTGCAGATGGGCCTTGACAGAGCAGTAGAGTGATGGGGTGGGGGGGGAGGCTTGATGCTTCTTGCCCCCACTGGTCTTCAATAATTAAATCATGCGCACATTCGTTCTTTCAATCAACACATGTGCACTTACTGAGTGCCTACTCTTAGGGTTTGATAGCGTTTAAAGGACCTGTAATATACCCTTTACCACCTGAGTTTAGACCAGGAGATAGATGCAGGAGTCAAACAAATGGAGATGAAAATACATCTTTAGGGGCACCCGGGTGGCTCTGTGGGTTAAGCCTCTGCCTTCGGCTCAGGTCATGATCTCAGGGTCCTGGGATGGAGCCCCACATCATGCTCTCTGCTCAGCAGGGAGCCTGCTTCCCCCCTCTCTCTCTGCCTGCCTCTCTGCCTACTTGTGATCTCTCTCTCTATCAAATAAATAAATAAAATCTTTAAAAAAATAAAATCTTAAAAAAAAAAAAAAGAAAATACATCTTTATGGCTGCTTGGTGAAAGGGGAGGACAAGTGGGTTTCCTAGTATGAGCCCCAGAATTCAATAGTCAGACCCAACCAGACACAGAGTGTGCGATACCAGAGGCCTCCCCGCACAGGGACACTGCCTGATCCTGAAAGACTCCAGGCAGAGAGGAGCAGAGCGAAACGCCCAGTCTGTGCAGACAGGCAGATTCCAAAGAGAAAGAGGGAATGGCTCTGATGGGCAAGCCTCTTTCCTCCTCCCTGGGCAGGTGTGTTGATAGAGGCGCTGGAGGGACACGAGGAGTGTTACTCCAACATAGCTCTCTTTATGGGAGTCTCTTAAGTGGTGGATGGGGTCAAGGACCTTTCCTCTAGACCTGGAGAAACACACGTATAAATCCCTGCCATGCAGGAACCAGAGACAGTCCATGCCTTCAAGGTGCCGATGAAGTCCAGTATGGCAACTAGAGCAATAATTAAGCAATGATAATGTGTGTGACCAATTTTCTTTTCCAGCAAGTGGGCCATGGGCCATGGGACAACTTAGAAAGTAGCTGGCCCGGTTGAGCGTCCGACTCTTGATATCGTCTCAGGTCATGATCTCAGGGTCATGAGATGAGATTGGATCCTGCATTGGGCTTCATGCTCAGTGGGGAGTCTGCTTGAGGTTCTCTCTTTCTCCTCCTACCGCTCCCCCCTGGGTCACATTTGTGTGCTCTCTTTCTCAAATAAATAGAAAAATCTTAAAAAAAAAATAGAAAGTAGCTAGCCCCAACCTAGCTTTCCAGTCCTCTATAACAATACTGTCCCAGAAATATGGTTGATTGTACTCAAAATGCACTGTTCTGCTGTCCTTAATACCTATGCCTGCTTTGATCTAGAATAGCCTTTTCTCCTCTCTCTCTCTCGACCAGTGACATTCATTTTTTAGTGCTGTTCCCATATCACACCTCTCGAAGAAACACTTTTGGATCCCCTCCACTCTGCACCATCTTTCCTCCTTGTAACTGTATTTTGTAACCCTTGTAACCCTTGGTTCTTTCCCCTGGCTGTTTCGTGCCTCCCCGTTGTAGCCTAAGAATGCACGTGCTCCCCTCATTCCTTCTCGAATGGAGGCATCCCCGCATCTACATGTCTTCTAACATCTACCTCAGAGGCTTTGCAGGTGGACCTACAGAAGGGATGTTAAGTTAATTGGAAAGAAGCTAAGCGCCCCTCCCTGCATGACCGGTCAGGCTCTTACTGGCTTCTCAGTTTGCTCTGTGTGCTGCGATCTCCCCACATCCAGAAGAGGAAGGATAGAACCACACGGCTCGCACAACTTCCCTAAACCCTATAAGCTACGGTGGCCCCATTTCTCCGTGCAGAACTGCAAAGGCCGTTTACCATGTGAAGGTATTTAAATCTAGAAGGTGGCAGACGTGTGGTCAAAGGGAATTCGGGTTTTTCTGAAGAGTTCCGGGGGAATAAGGAATTTCATTATTTGCTCCCTGCCTTCTTCGCACCATCCCCGCATTTTGTATTTTTTCATAAAACGAAACACTGTGCCTTCCCAGAAGCTCCGAGTGACCTTCGTGCTGTTTATTTCCTCCCTGGTTGTATTAAACCTCTGAGCTGCGCAGCGGGATTTCTAAAGGACACAGGCCTCAAACCTGCCAACCTATCAATTTAGTGGGGAGAAAAAATAAAAGTTAGTGTGCCTTTCACACGCCTGAGATTGTATTTGTAACTAACCTTCAGCGCAGACCGCATTGTTCCTGAAGAGAGACCTATTCTCGGGGTTTAGATCACCTGTCCCTCTCCCCTCCCCATCTCAGACCTTTCCGCTGCTTGCTTTTGTCCCTCAAGATGGAATTGTTCCTTCTCTTCCTGCAAAGCAACTCTTCCCTCCAAGGACGGTGGTGTAATGTCTAAAGCAAACCACTCCAGCCCTGCAAGTCCCCACAGTGGCTTGGGAGGTGACTTGCAGTGTAATGAGGTCTTGCTGCCACTAGGGTCCCAAAGACAATTATGAGACAGAGCGTATCCTTGGCAACTTTCCAGCTTCCTATGTGACCCTCTCCATGGGCAATTGGTTTCTTGGTTTTTGTTTTGTTTTGTTTGTTTGTTTTCAGGGATCTGTGGCTTTTAAAAAATTTGAGGAATTGAAATACAGCCCTCCTAGGTTCCTCCTTCTGCCTATGAAGTGTCACTCTCTCATTAGCAGAGGCAAGTGACCCAACCAGGACTGGAATCTTCCCTCGGTTCTGTACATAGACATTGAGGAGTGCTGTTAGATTTTTATCTCAATTTGCCTGGCTGGAAGGAGTTCCTGGCAGCTATCTTGTCTTCCAAGTGGACAAAATCTGCCTGTAGAATAAAATCCAATAGACATGACACTGGGAGATGGGAGGGAGCTATTAGGTCCTCTTAGGACTGAAGCAAGACTCATCCCCAGATCTCCCAGTTAACTGATCCAATAATTTCCTTCTCTGCATAATTTCCATTGTGTGGGGATTCTGTCGCTATGACATGAAACTTGACTAATGCAGAAGATAATGCAAAAGTGCTTTCTTCCACTAATTTGCAGATCTTTGATTACATATAAGACTGAGCATTAATTCATGTTTGCTGGATATTTCTATTCCTTTCCTAATTATTTCTTCATGGTCTCTGCCCAGATTTGACAAATTCCCTTTTGTTTTGTAATAGCTTTTAGTATACTTAGAGCATTAGTCTCTTAGTCTCTTTTCTGTCATATGTGTAGCAAATATTTTCTTTCCCAAATTGTCATATATTTTTGACTTTGATAGTTTTTTGGGGGGGCAAATAAATGTTTTTTTCTTATGCATTCTGCCCTTGACATTATGCTTTAAAAAGCCCTCCCTAATTCAGCATTGTTTTTCAAGTGAGCAGTGTTGAGTCCCCAATGTTGGGTCCCCCAATAATGGGTCTGTAATTAAAGGAGCGAGACTGATACAAAGCGAAGGTCAAGCAAAGCTTTATTTCACGCCAAGCATCGAGAATCAAACCGACCGTTTGGGGCCGCACCTCTTACAGAGAAGGCGATCTCTCTCTGTTTCACCGACTAGCTTTTAAGGGCAAAGGCCATGTGGTTGGGCCTGGCCATGCATAGGTGGCCAATGAAATTATAACACACAGAGAAAGCTGCACAGTCATGTTAGGTCACACAAAAGTGACCAATTGAATTATAATTTATCCTAGTAGATATTGGAACCAGCCTATCACCTTGGTCAGAATTGGTGCCCAAAAGGTGCCCAAAGGGCGGGGCTCATACTCCTTGGTAACTAGGGAGACAGTATGCACGCTTTACGGATTGGATGTCTCCACCTGACCCGACTCATACTTGCATTTGGGCTGTTATCTCCACCTGACCTGACCCGCCCTTGTATTTGGGCTTTGTTACCTGGGACTGGTTTCCTGGACTTGCTTCTGAAAAACAACCTGAGGGTTTTGAAGGGGTGGGGAGGGGGTTGGGGGAACCAGGTGGTGGGTATTAGGGAGGGCACGGATTGCATGGAGCACTGGGTGTGGTGAAAAAACAATGAATACTGTTACACTGAAAAGAAATAAAAAATTAAAAAAAAAAAAAAGTTCCCCTGGGTAGGGGGGCAGGGTCAATTTAAGTTTTACTGCATAAACAACAAAATGGCAGTTCAACCAGGGTGGGGCTGCTCTGTCTGAATAGGCCCTTACAAGCAGAAAAAATAAAATTTGAAAATCAACAGCATTCGTCCATACTGGGAATAACCACTCAGAAAAGGAAATAGAAGATTTAGAAAAGCAACCAATGCTCTAAAGGGCCTGGCTTTAACCTAACAAAGAAAAAACAAGCAAGTTTAGAGAAAATTCTCACAGAATTAGAGAATGTTAAAAAAAAAAAAAAGATTTGATTAAAAGAAGAGATATTCTTTGATAGGAAAATTTAATAATAAACTTCAGATGAGTTAATATCTATTGAAGGGGTACAACATGGTAGATGTTTTCTAAAGGGTTTCTCATGTGTGAACATTTAAACTGCTCACCAGCCCTATGTAGTAATGTTTTCAAGAGTGTCAAAGAATTTACTTGGAGGTGTTGGAGAGTATGGAGCCCGAGAAATACAATGGGAGTGATGATGGGGAGAAAAATCAAATAAAAAGATGGGAGAAGGCTTTTCACAGACAAATGGATGATAATGAAACATGAACTAAGGAGTATTGTTAGATCCTGTTTGTTCCTGAGGTCCAAAGGCAAAGAAAGAACAAAGTAAGGTAAAACAAAACGGAAATATGAACCGTATTATCTTCTTGTACTTTCAATATTTTATTTTTATTTGGAGTAAATTGTGAGAAAAAAATATCAACCTTATCTGGGTCTCTCCTCCTCCCCCTAAAAACATTTAGCCAATTGCTGAAATATATTTTACGGATCATTCCTTCTTTCCCACTGTTTTAAAATGCCAAGTTGGTTTTATAATTATACACATACGGATCTGTTTCTGTTGTTCCTTTTGTTTGGTTGGAACAAGTGGCCTGTCTTTTCTTACACAAGTGAAAAACTTTAAGAGAGATCGGCTTCATATTGGTCTTTCGACTTTCTAGTTTATCAGTCACCAATTTTCATTAATCCCACCTTCTAAATATTTGTCAAGTCCTTCAAGTCTCCGTTTCCAGCACCCTCGCCCTGGTTACCCACAACACCATCTTTCTCCTGGAACACCGCATAACCCACTATGTAGCTGCCCTGTGTGCCTTCTTCATCACATCCAGAACATTCTCCACACATCAGAAAAGAATAAGCCATTGGTTTCATTATAGTATGGTTTCATTAGGGCACCTGCCCAGGACCCTTAGGGAGATTTTCACTACACTCAAATAGAATTTTTCCATGTTGCATGGTCTACACGTGACCCCAACTCTTTCTCTCCTACCTTTTCCCCAAGTCTCTGGAATTCCATCTTTTGGTTGGCACTAGACTCCTTTGGTTTCTTGACTGTGCCAAGATCTGCTCATCATAGGGCCTTCAAACCTGCTTTCCTTCCCCTGGGAACTCTCATTCCCTTTCCATCCTTGAGTCAGGTTCAAGGTCACTCCCCATGAAGACCATCACTTACAGCTTTGGGGTGTGCTGTAGGACAGGCTAGTGACGCCATTTGTGTGCCCGTTGAAGGAAGTTGTGTCCTCTAGTTTGGGCATAGAACTGTAGCCCTAAATACTGCTTTCCCTGACTGGTAGCTTTCTTGTAAAGCACTTGTTACTGCTTATAATGAGATATTTACGATATCATGGTCATTATTTTTTTACTTTCTGCCTCTCCTTCACTAGATTGTAAGCTCCTTGGAGGCAGGGCCATGTCTGCTCTTTCTCCCTCTCCCACAAGCAAAAGGCACAGTGTCCTCAAGTATTTGCTTAATGAATGAGTAACATCTGGTTAGTCACATCACTCCCTGTCCCTCTTCATTTAAAAAAGTCCCAACCTATCCATCCCACCTTTTTCTTCTACATAAATTTTCAAAAGTTTTTGTGCTCTAAAATATCCTACTGGAATTTCATTATATTCATAAGTTATTTTTAGATGATTTGCAATCTTCACAATATTAATCTCTCAATGTATGGACATGACATAAGATTTCGTAGGCTTTTTTTTTTTTTTCTTTCTCATACGAGTTCTACTCATTTCCTATAAGGACTATTTCCACTTTATTTTATATTTGTGGTAGAAACTGGGTGCAATGTTTTTGGAGAGGAGGGATCCTTTTCTTATTCTATTTTCAAAGGAGATATATTTTTAATACAGGAAATTACTGGTATTTTATACATAGTTTTTAATCGGCAAATGTATTTAAATCAATTATTACTATTTTTTTTAAAAAGGGGTAAGGGAAGAGAGAGGGAGAGAGACTCTTAAGTAGGCTCCAATGCCAGAGCAGAGCCCAATGCAGGGCTCAATCTCATGACACTGAGATCATGGGCTGAGCCGAAATTAAGAGTCAGATGCTTAACCAACTGAGCCACCTAGGTGACCCTTAAATCAATTACTTTTTTAAATGACTTTAATAGGTCTTACTACATTTTCAAGGGAGGCAATCATGCAACCTACAGGAAGTTTCTTCCTTATCCCCTTTGTTGTTAGAGCTATTACTCCATTTTTGTATTTTATCGCATCAGTTATTATTTATACAATAATTATAAGTAATATAACAAAATGAGGTAACTTCTTTATGTTTCTAATCCCAAAGACAATTTATTTGTTCACCGTTAAGTGTGAACTGGTTCCTTGGATGCTTTGCCACATGCTGATGTCTTCATTATGGTTTTTCTCCGATTTGGCTACAGTTTAAGAAAGGGCTATTCCTCAGACGTTCATTATCCATGTATGGTGGTTGAAGAAAAAAATGATGTGGGAAGTCTCACATCTAAGGGCTACTTGGGCTTTTTAGCCTTAACGCTGAGCTAGAAATGTATCTTCCAATTTGTTCAGTCCTCTAAGCTACTTGCGAAATTAAACATGAATGTTTCCATGAAAAGTGAGTGATTTTTGTTGTCTTTGTGTTACTCTTTGTTAATCTGTGCATGTGGGCCAACACTTAGCCAGAAAGTTATTTAGAGAGTTCTAGCTCTTTAATCATTTTTGTTACAGGGGATGGATTCTCTTCTCTCCATTATTATGAAAAGAATTTTGATTGATTGATTGATTGATTGTGTGTGTGTGTATAGATGTATTTTGAAGTAAAAACTAAAACATAAGAGCTATCCTACAAAGGCAACAAGATCACCTTGTCCTTAGGTGCCTAAACTTAATCACAGGAGGCGCGGGCACCCACGTCCAGCCACGGTTGGTCCGCCATTGCGTGGAGCCAGCTCTCTCCCTCCCCTCTCCCCTCCCCAAGGGGCTGGCATTTCTCCTCCTCCTCCTTGGGTGTCTGTTGTCCCAGGGGCCACCGCAAAGTCATCCCTCACTTTCACCAAACTGATTTCTGTTTGCGGAGCTGCTGGCAGGAGCCTTCCAAGGCCAGGCGCTGCCTGAGAAGCAAGTCTGCTTCTTTCCACTGTTGGGGAGCTTTTTGAAATAACACCCTCCTCTGAGGAAGTCAGAACAGCAACAGGAAAATAAGTAAAACCTATTATAAAACAGTTGTCCAAGAACTTGGGCACGGCGCGGGGTGGAGATCGATACACTGTGAAGGTTAAATCTATTTTCACACTGTGTTCTATTTCACAGTTTAATGGTGTTTTAATGTGTCTGTCACTGAGCCCCTTCATGTTATGCAGGTAGAGCCTTTACAAAGGAGAAAGAACCCGGCTTTTCAAGCTTCGCTGTAACATCTTATTTACCAGCTATGATCTGACATTTTCTTTTCCCGTCCGGAGTGATGGCACATCTGGCTTTCCTTCTCAACCCCTCTGGCTCTTCTTCCAGTTCTTTTTCATACTCCAAATTTTGCAGGAGGCAAAGTTGGCACCCTTGGAGACTCTTAGATAGCTCTCTGAAAAGCTCTCCAGGATACTTAACTGTATCTTAGAAGGGGACCAGGACATTTCTGACCCTTCCTCCCCATGTCCTCAACTGGCCTCCTTCATTTTGGAGATAACTCAGGCTCCTGCCTGGGTTTTCTGCCCAACCCCCAGCCTTAACTCTTCTCTCTCTCTCTCTCTCTCTCTGTACCCTACAGGTCAATGACATGTGGTTAAGGGTCTCGCTCTTACTGCCCCACCCTTATGGGAAAAACCCTGATTATTTATTCTTACCCATGAAGAGATCTTTGCTTCTGCCTTGACATACTTAAGCCATTTGGTAGTATAGTTATTATATTCATTTCTTAGGGCTGCGGCCACAAAGTGCCATCAACTTGTGGCTTAAAATGAGTGAAACATGTTCCCTCACAGATCCGGAGGCTGGAAGTCTGAAATCAAGAGCTGGCAAGGCCATGATCTCTCTGAAGACTTTATGGGAGCCTTTCAATTAACGTTTGGTGTTACTGGAAATCCTTGATTTTCCTTGGTTCAGGGATACCTCACTCCAATCGCTCTGCCTTTGTCATTGCGTAGTGTCTTTCAATGCATTCTCTTCTTACAAGGACAACAGTTAATATTGTATTAAGGCCCCACCCTACTCCACCGTGACCTCATCTGAACCAATTGGTCTGCAATGGCCCAATTTCCAAAATGTGGTCACAATCTGAAGTTCTCGGAAGGATATGAACCTGGGGAATACTATGTATGATGCTTAATTTTATGTGTCAAACTAACTGAGTTGTGATGTCCACCTATGCACTCAAATATTATTCTGAATGTTTCTGTGAGAGTGTTTTTGATGGGATTAACAGTTAGATCAGTGGGTTTTGAGTAAAATAGGTTGCCGTTCATAACATGGGTGGGCCACATCTAATCAGCTGAATGCCCAAATGGAAGAAAAGACTGACCTCCCCCAAGTATGAGGTAATTCTGTCAGATGATTGACTTTACACTTAAACTTCATCATTGGCTCTTTCTGAGTCGTTAGCCTGCCAAACCACCTTGTAGATTTGGGACTTGACAACCTCCATAACTGCATGAGCCAATTCCCTAAATCTTTCTCTCTGCACACACATACACACACACTGGTTCTGTTTCTCTGAAGAACCCTGACTAATACACTGTCTAAGCCAATACAGCCATGTAGATGAAATATATAGAAGGTGTTCCATGGAAGAACACATATTATTTAGTTATGCTCAAAAATGAAGAGACAATTCAGGCACTCAGGTTTCTATAATTTAGAGTAACAGAACCAGCACAACATCTTCCTGCTTGTCTTGAATTCTGAATTGCTGGGTTTTCAGTGGAATCCAAATTACAGGGAGGGGAGGGAACTATGACTAGGTATAGCTTATAGCAGAAATTCTAGAACTATGGTCCCTGGAGATACATGAGACTCTTGCAGAGGATCCCCCAAGTCAAAATTATTGTCATAATGATATGAAAACTTTTTTTGCTTATTTCAGTTGCATTGATCTTTTTAAAAAAGATTACTTATTTATTTTAGAAAGAAAGCATGCAACTGGGGGGAGGAGCAGAGGGAAAAGAAGAGAATCCTCAAGCAGACTCCCCGCTGAGAGTGGAGTCTGACACGGGGCTCAATCCCAGGACCTTGAGATCATGACTTGGGCTGAAATCGTGTGGACTGCTTAACCTACTGTGCTACCCAGGCACTCCATCAGCTGGGTCCACCTTTAAACTGATGAAACCAAAGTGAATCCATGCAAAACCACCAATCATTATTTCTTTACCAAAGTGCATGTCCAGAGAAATAAAAGCCAGTTTTACTTAAGAATGTCATAGAGAAAACAAGAAAAAAAAATACTCATTGCACTAATTCTGGCATTTTTGTTGTGGCAAAATGGAGAGTTCACTTGAAGCAGTTCTTTTCCACCTCAAGTATGATGGTTACCTCGAGGGAAAACACTTGTGTGATTGAGTTGCTAGCTGAACTAACCAGTTTTTCACAGAACAGTATTTTTCCTTGAAAGAACAACTAACAAAATGCAATTATTCAGATCTGGGTGTTTGGCAAACCTTCTCTTGAAAGTGAATGAAGTGAGACTGTCACCTAAAGGTAAATCACAGTATTTATTGCAAATGATGAAGGCAGCCTTTCCAAAGAAAATTAGAATTTTAGAGAACTTGTATCTGCCATTATGAGCTTAATAGCTCTCTGATGAGATTCATGGTGATGTTTAGGAACATGATTGTTCTTGTATGTGAAACATACTAAGATTTAGAATGTTTGTCTAATTCAGTGAGCTATTATTTCTCAAATGACAAAAGCAAGATGTTGCAAAATCGCAAACAATAGATCAATTCAAACAAAAAGACAAACCAATGGATTTTAATGTTCATTCATATACTTTCAGATTCCACCTTGTAATTTACCTATACAAATTATTACTTGTCAAGTTTTGGTTTAATACAATAAAAGAATACCTATAATTATCAAATAGGCTATTAAAACACTCTTCCTTTTTCTAACCACACAGATGGGAAGACCAAACATTCTCTATACTCTTGAACCAAAACAATATATTGTAATATGCTGAATAGAGATGCAGGTAGAAGACTCAGCTATCTTCTATTAAACCAGACATTAAAGAGTTAGGTAAAAAAAAATGTAAAGCAATGTTACTCTTCTCACTTACTATTTGAAAATACAGTTATCTTCAACAAATACAGTATATATTTTAACATGTAGTAGATTTGCTATTATTTTAGATGAATTAATACATAACTGCTTTTAGAAAATTCTAAATTTTAATTTCTAATACAGTAAATATTGATATAACCCAAAGAAACAGATGCTCCTTAGAGTTAAAAAAAATTAAGAATGCAAAATCTAATCTTGAGGCTAAAAATTTCATCTAGAACCACTGCTTTAGACAATGACAAAGAGTTTGCATTTTACTCAAAGTGCAGTGAGAAGCCATTTAAATATTTTATTTTATTTTATTTTTAGAATGACTTAATTTAATTTTATTTTTTATTGTGTTATTTTAGTCACCATAAAATACATTAGGTTTTTTTTTTTTTTTTTTAACATATAATGTACTATTTGCTTCAGGGTACAGGTCTGTGAATCCTCAGTCTTACACAATTCATAGCACATACCCTCCCCAATGTCCATCACCAAGCCACCCCTCTCCCCTCCAGCAATCTTCAGTTTGTTTCCTGAGATTAAGAGTCTCTTATCATTTGTATTCCTCCCTGGTGCCATCTTGTTTCATTTATTCCCTCCCTTCCCCCATGAAACCCCACACTTCCTCTCAAGTTCCTCACATCAGAGAGATCATATGATAATTGTCTTTCTCCGATTGAATTATTTCGCTCAGCATAATACCCTCTAGTTCAATCCATGTCAGTTGCAAATGGCAAGATTTTGTTTCTCTTGATGGCTGCATAGTATTCCATCATATATACATATATACCACATCTTTTTTATCCAGTCATCTATTGATGGACATCTAGGTTCTTTGAATAGTTTCACTATTATGGACATTGCTGCTATAAACATTTGTGCCCCTTCGGATCACTACATTTTTATCTTTACGGTAAATATCCAGTAGTGTGATTGTTGGGTAATAGAGTAGCTCTATTTTCAACTTTTCGAGGAGCCTCCATACTGTTTTCCAGAGTGACTGCACCAGCCTGCATTCCCACCAACAGTGTCGAAGGGTTCCCCTTTCTCCACATCCTTGCCAACACCTATCATTTCCTGACTTGTTAATTTTAGTCATTCTGACTGGTGTGAGCTGGTATCTCACTATAGTTTTGATTTGTATTTCCCTGATGCAGAGTGATGTTGAGCACTTTTTCATGTGTCTTTTTGCCATTTGGATGTCTTTGCAGAAATATCTGTTCATGTCTTCTGCCCATTTCTTGATTGGATTCTTTGTTTTTTGGGTGTTGAGTTTGATAAGTTCTTTATAGATTTTGGATATTAGCCCTTTATCTGATATGTTGTTTGGAAATATCTTCTCCCATTCTGCCAGTTGTCTTTTGGTTTTGTTGACTGTTTCCTTTGCTGTGCAAAAGCTTTTGATCTTGATGAAGTCTCAATAGTTCATTTTTGCCCTTGCTTCCCTTGCCTTTGGTGACATTTCTTGGAAGAAGTTGCTGCGGCCGAGGTCGAAGAGATTGCTGCCGGTGTTCTCCTCAAGGATTTTGGTGGATTCCTGTCTCACATTGAGGACTTTCATCCATTTTGAGTCTATTTTGTGTATGGTGTAAGGAAATGGTCCCGTTTCATTCTTCTGCATGTGGTTGTCCAATTTTCCCAACACCATTCATTGAAGAGACTGACATTCTTTCCTGCTTTGTCAAAGATTAGTTAACTGTAGAGTTGAGGGTCCATTTCTGGGCTCTTTGTTCCATTCCATTGATCTATGTGTCTGTTTTGTGCCAGTACCATACTGCCTCAATGATTATAGCTTTGTAATAGAGCCTGAAGTCTGGAACTGTGATGCTGCCAACTTTGGTTTTCTTTTTCAACATTCCTCTGGCTATTCAGGGTCTTTTCTGTTTCCATATAAATTTTAGGATTATTTATCTCATTTCTTTGAAAAAAAATTGATGGTAGTTTGATAAGGATTGCATTAAATGTGTAGATTGTTTTAGGTAGCATAGACATTTTCAAAATATTTGTTCTTCCAATTCATAAGCATGGAATGTTTTTCCATTTCCTCGTGTCTTCCTCAATTTCTTTTGTGAGTACTTTATAGTTTTCTGAGTACAGATTCTTTGCCTCTTTGGTTAGGTTTATTCCTAGGTATCTTATGGTTTTGGGTGCAATTGTAAATGGAATTGACTCCTTAATTTCTATTTCTTCTGTCTTGCTGTTGGTGTGTAGAAATGCAACTGATTTCAGTGCATTGATTTTATATCCTGACACTTTATATTCTTGCTTGAGTTCTAGCAGTTTTTGAGTGGATTCTTTTGGATTTTTCTCATAAAGTATCATATCATCTGCAAAGAGTGAGAGTTTGACTTCTTTGCTGATTCAGATGCCTTTTATTTCTTTTTGTTGTCTGATTGCATAGGCTAGAACTCCTAGTACTATGCTGAAGGGCAGTGGTGACAGGGAACAGCCCTGCCATGTTCCTAACCTTAGGGGAAAAGATCTCCACTTTTCCCCATTGAGAGTGATATTTGCTGTCAGCTTTTCATAAGTGGCTTTGATGATATTGAGGTATGTACCCTCTATCCCTACACTGTGAAGAGTTTTGATCAAGAAAGGATGCTGTATTTTGTCAAATGGTTTTCAGCACCTATTGAGAGTATCATATGGTTCTTATTTTTTCTTTTATTAATGTATTGCATCACATTGATTGATTTGTGGATTTTGAACCAACCTTGCAGCCCAGGAATAAATCCCACTTCTCCGTGGTGAATAATCCTTTAAATGTATTGTTGGATCCTATTGGCCAGTATTTTGGTGAGAATTTTCATATCTGTGTTCATCAAGGATATTGGTCTGTAATTCTCCTTTTTGATGGGGTCTTTGTCTGGTTTTGGGATCAAGGTAATGTTGATCTCATACAAAGAGTTTGGAAGTTTTCCTTCCATTTCTGTTTTTTGGAACAGCTTCAGGAGAATAGGTATTAATTCTTCTTTAAATGTTTGGTAGAATTCCCCTGGAAAGCCATCTGGCCCTGGGCTCTTGTTTGTTGGGAGATTTTTGATGACTGCTTCAATCTTTTTGCTGGTTATGGGTCTGTTCAGGTTTTTTATTTCTTTCTGGTTCAGTTTTGGTAGTTTATATGTTTCTAGGAATGCATCCATTTCTTCCAGATCATCAAATTTGCTGGTGTATAATTGCTCATAATGTGTTCTTATAATAGTTTGTGTATCTTTAGTGTTGGTTGTGCTCTCTCCTCTTTCATTCATGATTTATTAATTTGGGTCCTTTATCTTTTCTTTTTGATAAGTCTGGCTAGGGGTTTATCAATCTTATTAATTCTTTCAAAGAACAAGCTCCTAGTTTCATTGATTTGTTCTACTGTGATTTTGGTTTCTATTTCATTGATTTCTGCTTTGATCTTTATTATTTCTCTTCTCCTGCTGGGTTTAGGCTTTCTTTGTTGTTCTTTTTCCAGCTCCTTTAGGTTTAGGGTTAGGTTGTATACTTGAGACCTTTCTTGTCTCTTGAGAAAGGCTTGTATTGCTATATACTTTTCTCTCAGGACTGCCTTTGCTGTGTCCCAAAGATTTTGAACAGTTGTGTTTTCATTATCATTTGTTTCCATGATTTTTAAAAATTCTTTAATTTCCTGGTTGACCCATTCATTCTTAAGTAGGATGCTCTTTAGTCTCCATGTATTTGAGTTCTTTCCAACTTTTCTCTGTGGTTGAGTTCTAGTTTCAAAGCCTTCTGGTCTGAAAATATGCAGGGAATTATCCCAATCTTTTGGTACTGACTGAGACCTGATTTGTGACCCAGAATGTGATCTGTTCTGTTTCATGTGCACTAGAGAAGAATGTGTATTCTGTTGCTTTGGGATGTAATGTTCTGAATAGATTCTGTGATGTTCATCTGGTCCAGTGTATTGTTTAAAGCTTTAATTTCCTTGTTGATCTTTTGCTTAGATGATCTGTCCATTTCAGTGAGGGGGCATTAAAGTCCCCTACTGTTATTGTATTATTATCAATGTGTTTCTTTGATTTTATTATTAATTGGCTTATATAATTGCTTCTCCCATGTTAGGAGAATAGATATTTAAAATAGTTAGAGCTTCTTGTTGGACAAACACTTTATGTATGATACAGTGTCCTTCCTCATCTTTGGCTTAAAATCTATTTTATCTGATATAAGAATTATCACCCCAGGGTTTTTTTCTGATGTCCATTAGTATGGTAAATTGTTTTGCAACCCCTCACTTAAATCTGGAGGTGTCTTTGGGTATAAAATGAGTTTCTTGAAGACAGCATATCAATGGGTCTTGTTTTTTAATCCATTCTAATACCCTGTGTCTTTTGATTGGGAGCATTTAGCTCATTTACATTCAGGGTAACTATTGAAAGATGTGAATTTGGTGCCATTGTATTGTCTGTAAGGTGAGTGTTACTGTATACTGTCTGTTCTTTTCTGGTCTGTTACTTTTAGGGTCTCTCTTGTCTTAGAGAACCCCTTTTAATATTTCCTATAGGGTTGGTTTGGTGTTTGCAAATTCTTTTCGTTTCTGTTTGTCCTGGAAGCTTTTGATCTCTCCTTCTATTTTCAATGACAGCCTAGCTGGATATAGTATTCTTGGCTGCATATTTTTCTTGTTTAGTGCTCTGAATATATCATGCCTGTCCTTTCTGGCCTGCCAGGTCTCTGTGGATAGGTCTTCTACCAATGTTATATTCCTTCTGTTGTATGTTACAGACCTCTTGTCCTGAGCTGCTTCCAGGATTTTCTCTTTGTAATGGAGACTTGTAGGTTTTTCTACTAGATGACAGGGTGTGGACCTATTTTTATTGATTTTGAGGGGGGGTTCTTTGTGCCTCCTGGATTTTGATGCTTGTTCCCTTAGCCAAATTAGGGAAATTCCATTATAATTTGCTCTGCTCCAATATACCTTCTGCCCCCCTTTCTTTCTTCTTTTTCTGGGATCCCAATTATTCTAATATTGTCTCACTTATGGTACCTCTTATCTCTCAAATTCTCTCCTCTTTGTCCACTAGTTGTTTATTTCTCTTTTTCTCAGCTTCTTCATTCTCCATCATTTGGTCTCCTATATCACTAATTCTCTCATCTGCCACATTTTTCCTAGCTTTTTTGATTTCAACCTGGTTAGACTTTAGTTCTTGTATTTCTCCAGAAAGGGATTTTATTTCTCCAGAAAAGGATTCTCTAGTATTTTTTATGTTTTTGTTTGTTTGTTTGTTTTTGTTTTTTTTTTGAGCCCAGCTAGCACCTTGATAGTCGTCATTCTGAACTCTAGTTCTGACATATTACTAATGTCCTTATTGATTAGGTCCCTACCCACTGGTACTGCCTTTTTTTTTTTTTTTTGAGTTGAATTTTCCACCTTGTCATTTTTATCATTTTATCCAGATAAGAATAGATGAGTGAGAGAGAAAAATACTATAAGGGTAGCAATGACGCCAAAAAAATATACACTAACCAAATCAGAAGATACCCAGGGGGGTGGGGGTGGGGAGCAGGATATATATATATATATATATAGCCACATACTTGATTTTGGATGTATTTTGTTATGTTAGAAGAAACCGCCTTCCAAAATTTTAAAGACAGAATAACTTATATATATACAAAAATAAGGGTAAACATGAAGCGATGGGCTATGACTGTAAAGAAGAAAATTTTAAAAAATTCTGAAAAAAGAATTGATAAGAAGTTGATTGAAAAAAAAAGAGAGAAGAAAGAATGTGATCAGGCTGGAGACTAGAACGAAGACATACACTAGATATAGGGTATATTTTGATCTGTTAGAAGAAACTGTATGTCAAAATTTTAAAGAAAATAAAACTATAGGTATAAAAAATAAGACTAAATACAATGAAGCAATAGAATATGACCATAACAATAAAAAGTAAAAAAAAAGATTTTTTAAAAATGTATTGATAGGATAAAATAGTTAAAAAGTTAAAATAGGAAAGAGGAAAAATTGAAAAAAAAATAGAATAAAAAATAAATTAAAAAAATTTAACTTTGAAAAAATGAAAAATCATGGGGGAAAAAGCCACGAATTCTATATGCTGTATTCTCATAGCTCTGAAGTTTTGCAGTTTTCATTGATTGGTGAACTTGGTCTTGGCTGGATGTTCTTGCTGATCTTCTGGTGGAGAGGCCTGGTGCCGTGATTCTCAAATGTCTTTGCCCAAGGTGGAATTGCCCTGCCCTTGCCAGAGGCCAGGCCAAGTTATTTGCTCCATTCACTTTTGGGAGCTTTTGTTCCCTGAGTGCTTTCCAGAGAGCTCTGGAGGATGGGAATAAAGATGGCGGCCTCCCAATCTCCACCCAGAGGAGCTGAGAGCTCGGGGCCCACTCCTCGGTGCATCCTCAGAAAAAAGCAGTCAATTATTCCTGTCTCCCTGGTCTCCAGCCATGCTCTGTACTCACTCGATCTGTGACCAGGCATTTCTATCTTTGGTGCACAGCCCTTTTTGGAGTCTCCAAACCCAGCAGATTCCTGCTGCACCCTCCTGCGCCATTCCTCCCAGAGGAGGAAGGTGAGTCTCCCCAGATCTTCTGCTTGTGGGGTCCCTGCTCAAAGAGTAGTGGCCTGGCTATGCCTCAGATCACAGTTTAAGGTACCCCCAAGCTGAGAACCCCCTCCTCGGCTCCGTCTCTACAGCCGGCTTCCCTGCTCTGATACCTGGGAGCTCTGCCACACTCAGACACCCTGGTTCTTTCTGTAACCCCACGAGTCCTGAGACCACACTGTCCCTGTGAGGGCTCCATCCCCGCTTAGCCTCTGGAGCAATATCCCTCAGTGGAGCAGACTTCTAAAAGTTCAATTTTGTGCTCTGCTGCTCCACCACTTGCTGGGAGCCGGCCCCTCCTCTGTGGTCTATCTTCCCGTACACTACCTCAGATTCACTTCTCCGCAGGTACTGCCTTCTGAAAGTGGTCACTTTTCTGTTCATAGAATTGCTGCTCTTTCCTTTGCTCTCCTGTTGGGTTTGTAAATGTTCAGAATGGTTTGCTAACTATCTAGGTGAACTCCTGGGACCTGACAATATTTAGGTCTCCTACTCCTTCACCATCTTGCTCGTCTCCCTAAAAATTTTAGATAGAAGATTGGCATGATTTGTATCAGATGATTATTGGCAAAGATGTTGAGAAATGGCACAGTTCAGTGTATGCTTTGGAATTAATGGGACTTGCAGAAAGATTATATGGGGAAGGAAGGGATGGAAAGAGAGGAGTCAGAGTGACTCCAGTGTAAGGTTGTCAGATTTAGTGTATCATTTGGGGTTCAATCAGAGAATGAGACTTGGTAGGAAATTTATATTAAGCAATTTATTGCAAGGACTGTGTTTACACAATTGTGGGGACTGGCTATAAAAGTCCAAAATCCATAGGGGAGGTTGTTAGGCAAGGCAAGCTGGCCCCGTCTGTACTTAGCTGCAGAATTTCTCCCCTCAGGGAAGCCTTAGCTCAGCTTTTAAGGCCTTTCAAATAATTGAGTCAGGCCCACCAAGACTATCTATTACATCTAGAAGACAGATTTTCTAGGATCATCTCCCTTGCTTCAAGTGAACTGGTTATAGGCTTTAATCATATCTACAAAATACCTTCATGACAACACAGATTAGTGTTTAAATGAATAATTGAAGGCCATTGCCTAATCAAATTGATGCATAAAAAAGACCATCATAGTCCACCCTCTATCAACCTGGCATCCATACACATCTCTTTAAACCATACTTAAAACCCAAACTTTGGGTGCCTCGGTGGCTCAGTCAGTCAAGTGCTGACTCTTGGTTTTGGCACTGATCATGATCTTAGGGTCATGAGACTGGACCCAGCACTTTGGGGCTCCTCACTCAGTGGGGAGTCTGCTAGAGATTCTCTCCTTTTTCCCCTCCCCCAACTTGCATGCATTCCTCACTCTAAATAACTAACTAAATAAATAAAATCCAAACATTCATTCCTGAGGGATTTGTCCTATTAACAATCCCGCCTTATTTGGTTGTTGTAATTGTCCATTGACTTTAATCTTAGAAGATGGTAGTAATAAGAGATAACCCAAGGGATGTCTTATATTCCAGACATTCTTACATCCATTGGGTAGTAGCAGCTCACTTTAGTCAGGATCAGTCAAGAGCAATCCCTCTAGCCAGTACAGTGACTACCTTATTTGTCTATTGATTCTGAGGCCTGAATTGCCCAGAGTGACTAGGTGACAGATTGATTATACTGCACTGCTTATATCATGGATGGAACAGCACTCTGTTCTTACTGGACATAGACAATTAATTTTGAATATGGATCAGCCTTCCCTGTGTGCAGCACTCTTGCCAAACTACCATCTGTGGACTTGGAATACATATTGTCCTTTGTTTTACTTGAGCAAACTTACTCCTGGGATTAAGACCCAAGGAATGGTCACTTATCAAGACAGCCAAGTCTAGGATAGCAATACTTTGCTGTCAGTTGTTGGAGAAGTAAGTTGCATACGACTTGGACAGGTCAGGGTTGAAGATGAAGATGTACAGGTCGTCAATATGTAGATGATGTTTGAATCATGGGACTGGATAAAAGAAGAGAGAGGGGGGATAATAGAAATAGCTCCCATTGAAGGGAGATGTAACAGAGAGCAAAGAAAGAGCCAGAAAAAGTAAGAGGGAGTTACTACTGATGTGAGAGGATTAAAAAAAAAAAAAAAAAAGGACAACTATCTGTCTGAAGACTGAATGACTTTAAGTATTTTGAATTCTGTAGTCTTTCACAAAAAGAATCATGCCTTCTGCTGGTCTGTCCTGCAAACAAATGTGGGACTCATGGTCAAAAATTTTGTGCTACAGACCAAATATTTATTGATCTTTGTTTCAAAGAAGGAGAGAATAATGAAGTTTTGGGATAACTCATTCATTCATTCAATAAGAGGTTGTTTTTTAGAAAATAATATGTAGGTGGCATTAATTTAGGCATGGGGAACACACAATTTAGTAAAATTTGCTTCCTAACCTCAAATAGTTAAGAAAGGTTTTAATGAATATATAGGACATCACTCAGCATTTGATTTTGATGGGGATACAGGAGAAGACTGAGAATTGCAGGAGAAATCACAGATTTGAATTTGAACATCTTATCACAGGGCTTGATAATGCTCAGTGACTGTGAATTTGGGAGATTTGAAGGGGAAAAATGACCAGCGTGATTAACTCCTGAGATATTCTGAAACATTTAATTTCTCCTAGAATTGAGACACTTTTTATCACCATTTTGCACTTTCCCAGTGAGGTTATGAACCAGCTGCCTATTGAGCAAAAATATTACCATCCAATTAATATTTTGGAAGCAATGACAGACTCTTCTAACCTCCTGGCTCAGCAGTCTGTTCGGAGAGTCTGATCATACAGGAAGTGGGATAAACGAGGGGCCAGTCAGTTCATCAGGCCCTCACCACAAAGAGCAGAGGCCACTTACTGAAGTCTGTGAACCACAGAAGGCTGCAGCAGGGGATTTTGCATTTGAATTATGAATATTTAAATAGGCTTATTAAAACCATGTCCACAGAGAGCAAAAATGCATTTGCTTTTAAAACAATTAAAAATATAAAAGGCAGTGCAGAACAGTCCCGAACTCATAGAATTTGGAGTCGGAAGACAGAGAATGAATCCCTAGCCCCAGAACCTCTCAGCTATATTGCATGGGGAAATGAATTTGACCTCTCTAAGTTTTATCCAGCACCCCACTCCTTCACTTTTTCTCATTCATTTAGTTAAAAAAAAAAAAAAAAAAAGCCTGGTCTTTAGAACCACTGTCTGAATTTGAATCTTGGTTCCATCACTTAATAACTGTACATGTTACCAAACCTCTCCATGCCTCAGTTTACCCATCTATAAATGAGAATGATAACAGTAACTCTGTTAAGGTGTTGTGAGATTAAATACGTTAAATCATTCAAAGTATTTAGAAGAGTGTCCAGCACATAACAAGCACAAAACAAACAACCGCTCTGATATGAGATACTACATCATTACTGTGTACTAGAAACTGTGCTTGGTGTTCAGATGAAATAGGGAGCAGGATGGACAGTCTGTGCCCATATGGAGAGAAGAGACACACAATAACAACAGAGGTGTTATGAAAGTCTAGTATGGAGACTGCAATATGAAGCTGAGGCATGACAGGTGAATAGGAATTATCTAAAGACAAAGAAGGGAAGAAATTAGAGGTAAAGAATATATGGATATGGGTGGAAAGGATGGAGAATGGAGAGAGAGAGAGGAAGGGAGGGAGGAAGAGAGAGGAATGTAAGGAAGGAGGAAAGAAGGAAAGGAAGGAAAAGAGGGAAGAAAGGAAGATGGAAGGAAGGGAGGGAGGAAGAAAAGGAGGGGAGAAAGGGAAAAAAGGGGGGAAGAAAGAGAAAGAAAGAAGGAAAGAAAGAAAAGAAAAGAAAAGAAAAGAAAAGAAAAGAAAAGAAAAGAAAAAATCTCCTGTCAAGTTGGAATGGGGAAAGGCTAAGAAAGAAGTTCAAAAGGCCAGGTCACAATTGACTTTGCAAAACATATTAAAGAGTTTGAACTTTGTTTTACAGACATCAGAGAGCCCATGATATGATGATGATATTTCCATTTTCAAGGCAGTCTGGACTGACAGGAATTAGTGGTAAGCATGACTTGAAGGGGGCAAGCAAAAGCAGGGATACCACTACTGTGATTGTTACAGCAAACCAGTGAGGAGATGATAGTATCTTGAGGTATAACAATTCAGAGAAGATGTATCTGAATCATTTTCAAGAAATTGAAACAGAAGGGTTTGGTGGTAGGACTGGATATGGGGAATAAGGGAGGGAAGGCTCAAGGCTGGCCCCAGATTGATGGTTTTTGCTATGGGTGTATAATGATGACTTTCACTGTCATGGAGACATCAAATATAGGGTAGGTTTGGGGTGGATGTCATGAGAAAAGACAATGAGTTTAATTTTGAATCTATTGATTAAGGGTGTTAAGGGCAACAACCAACTAGAACTCTCCAGTGGGCAAGGGAAAGGTCTGGGCTCAAGACACAATGTAGAGGTGAGGTCTCTGATTGGTGACAGAGAGAATGAGATAAGAAGGCCTTCCTGGAGAGGAACTCTGGAGAATACCACCCTCAGGGATGGTTCTGCAGAGAAATTAAAGTATTATTGCAGAGAAGTAGGTAGAAAAGTGAGAATATTGAATGCCATCTAAGTCAAGAGTTGAAAGTGTTTCTTGAAGTTGGGAGGAGGAGGAGTGAAGAATGAAGGAGTCTGCAAAAAAATCAAGTAGGAAGAAAATTCTATAACTTGGATGTCATTGACAACTCAGAGCAGGACTGTAGTAGTGAGGTGAGCAGGCAGCTGAGAGGATTAGTAAGAATAAGAATATGGGGTCAGAAAATGTGGCCAACTCTTCAAGTGCTTTGAGAAAGAGAGTTGAAAAATGGAGGGCGCCTGCAGCAAGGATGAGGTCAAGGGGCCCCACCTCCTAATACCATCACTTGGGGGGTAAGATTTCAACATATGTATTTGGCAGGGGTGGGGTATGGTCGGGATGCAAAACATTTAATCTATAGCATATATTCTTTTTAAAATTTTTTTACAATTTAAATTCAATTAGCCAACATATAGTACATCATTAATATTTCATGTAGTGTTCAATGAGTCCTTAGTTGTGTATAACACCCAGTGCTCATGCCCTCCTTAATGCCCATCCCCCAGCTACTCCCCCCATATTACTTAGCCATTAGAAAGGATGAATACCTACCAAAAATTTTTTAACACCAAAGTGTTAAATATACTTACTATATTTTGGTGTCCATGAAGATTGCCCTGTATTTCTTAGCTCTTAAACAACCTTCACTGGAAAACAAAACAAAACAAAACAATACAGGAGGGTAAGAAGGCAAATGCGATTTTATGATTCTCCCATCACTATAGAACTGTTTGGAGTGTTGCATCTATGGACTTAAAAGCTGGCTAGGAGAGCTGATGGTGGAAGAAATCAACTCCATTTACAATCATCACTTCAAAGCTTGATGGAGTCTCATTGTGGTTCTAATTTGCATTTCCCTAATGATTCGTGATGCTGAGCATTTTTTCATGTACCTTTTGGCCCTTCATATATGTTCTTTGGAAAAGTGTCCATTCAGATTTCTGTCCATTTTCTGTTTGGGGTATTATTAGTAATTATTATTACTTTGCTGTTGACTTGTATGAGTTCTTTATATATTTTGAACATTAATTTCTTATCAGATATATGGTTTGAAAAATTTTTTTTTCCCATTTCATAGGTTGCCTTTTCATTTTGTTGATGGTCTCTTTGGGTGAGCAGTGGCTTGTAGTTTGGTGTAGCCCTAAAGGATTATTATTATATTTTTTGTTTTATTGCTTGTGCTTTGCACATCATATCCAAAAAATCATTACCAAGATCCACGTCAAGTTGCTTTATTCCTATGTTTACTTCTAGCAGTTTCATGCCTTCAGGTCTTACATTTGAGCCTATAATACATTTTGAGTTAATTTTTGTGAGTGGTTTAGGACATGGCTCCAGTTTCATTCTTTTAAATGTGAATAATCAATTATCACAGCACCATTTGTCACAGACTGTCCTTTCTCCATTGAGTATTCTCGGCTCCCTTGCCAAACACTAGTTGACTGTGTATGCTTAGGTTTGTTTCTGGGCTCCTAATTCTGTTCCACTGGTCTATTTTCCTGTTTTTACCAGTACAGTATTGTTTTCAGTGACCATACCTTGGAATTGGAAAGTGTGATGCGTCTTGCTTTGTTCTTTTTTTCTCAGGATTGCTTTGGCTATTTGGAGTCTCTTGTGGTTTCATATAAATTTTAGGAATGTTTTCTCTACTTCTGTAAAAAATGCCATTAGAATCTTGGTAGAGATTGCTTTGGATCTTTTGGAATATTGGAAATTTTGGAATATTGATATTTTAACAATGTTAATTCTTCCAATTCATGAATGTGCAAAACCTTTCCATGTATATGTGTCTTTGATTTCTTTTATCAGTGTTTTCAGATTTAAGATCTTTGACTTCCTTTGTTAAATTTATTCCTAAGTATTCTATTGTTTTTGATGTTTTTATAAGTGATATCATTTTAAATTTATTTTTCAAAAAATTTATTGTTGCTATACAGAGAAACTACCTAGTTTTGTATATGGACTCTGCATCCTAAATCTTTATTGGATTTATTGATTATATTTAATAGTTTTTTTGGGGGGGAGGATTGAGTCTTTAGGATTTTCTCCATTTAAAATCATGTCATCTTCATGACAGGTAATTTTCATTCTTTCTTCCCAATTCTAATATCTTTTATTTCTTTTTCTTGCCTGCCTGCTCTAGTTAAAACTTCTAGGACTAAATAGGAGTGATGACAGTGGGCATCCTTGTCTTATTCCTGATCTTAGAGACATCTTTCAACCCTTTCACCAATGAGTATATTAGCTCTAGGCTTGTCATACATGGCCTTTATGATGTCGAGATATGTTTTATTCCTAATCATTAATAATTTTTAACACGAATGGATGTTGAATTTTGTCAAATACTTTTTCTGTATCTATTGGGATAATCACATGATTCTTCTCTTTCATTTTGTTAATCCGATGTATTACACTGATTGATTTGCATATGTTGAAGCATCCTTTCATCCCAAGAATAAATCTCACTTGATCACAGTGAATGATTCTTTTAATGTACTGCTGAATTTGGTTTGCTACTGTTTTATTATGAGTTCTTACAATTATATTCATCAGGGATACCGGCCTTTAGTTTTCTTTTATAGTAGTGTCCTTTTCTGGTTTTGGTATCAGGATAATGCAGGAGTTTCCCTCTCAATTTTTTGGAAGAGTTTGAGAAGACCAATGTTAATTTTTCTTTAAATATTTGGTAAAATTTATCACTGAAGCCATCTGGTCCTGGACTTTTCTGTTTTGGGTGATTTTTGATTGCTGATTCAATCTCATTACCAGTAATTGTTCTCTACAGCTTTTCTCTTTCTCCCTGATTCAGTCTTCATAACTTGTATGTTTTTAAGAATCCCTCCATTTCTTCTAGGTTGTTCAATTTATTGGTCTGCAGTTGTTCATAGTAACCTCTTAGGATCCTTGACTTTCTGTGGTATCCATTGTAATGTTTCTTCTTTTTTAATTTATAATTTTACTGATTTTGATTTTTTTTCCCCCTTGGTTAATCTAGCTAAGGGTTTGTCAATTTTGTTTCTGTTTTCAAAGAACCAACTTTTAGTTGGCTAATATTGTTCGGCTGATCTTGTTTCTTTGGGATAATTAGACGTTCCCCAGCAAACTAAAGCTGAGGGAGTTTATTTCAAGAAACCAAAGGAGTTTTCTTACAAGAAATGCTGAAAGGATTTTTTTTTTTGAGTGGAAGTAAAAGAATGTTAATTAACGTCATAAAAACATGGAAAGGTAGTGTTAATTTTACTGATAATGGTAAAATATATAGCCATGGTTAGATTCTGCAATATGAGGATAGTGGTAAAAAGTTTTTGTTTCAGAAAGTCTAAATCTAATTTTAGTTTGGCTATTCTTGTTTATTTGGGATGACTGCTTTTAATGTAAGCATTTATGAATAATTGCTATATACTTCTCTCTTAGGACTGCCTTTGCTGCATCTCACAAGTTCTGATATGTTGTAATTCCATTTTGTCTCAAGTAATTTGTTTATCCTCACCCCCCCCCCCCCCCCCGCTTTTCTTTCCTCCATTGCTTGTTTAGGAGAGTGTTGTTTAGGAGCACCTGGGTGGTTCAGTTGGTTAAACATCTGCCTTTGGCTCAGGTCATGATCCTGGAGTCCCAGGATTGAGCCCCACATTGGGCTCCCTGCTCGTGGGAGTCTACTTCTCTCTCTCTCTGATCCTCCTCCTTCTCGTGCTCTCACTCTCTCTCTCTCTCTCTCTCAAATAAACAAATAAAATCTTTCTTTTTTTTTTTAAAGGAGAGTGTTGTTTAATTTCCTTGCATTTGTAAATTTTCCAGTTTTCCTCTTGTTACTGATTTCTAATTTCATGCCATTATGGTCAGAGAAGATATTGGTATGATTTTAATCTCCTTGAATTTGCTAAGGTTTGTTTTGTGACCTAACATATGGTTTATCCTAGAACATGTTCCATCTATACTTGAGAAGAATGTGTATTCTGCTGTTCCATAGAAATTTTGCATATATGTGTTAGGTTTACCTGATCTATAGTATATTCAAAAGTACTGTTTTCGTATTGATTTTCTGTCTGGATGATCTGTCTATTTTTGACAGTAGGGTGTTAAATCCTCAAGTAGTTTTGTATTGCTATTTGTTTCTCCTTTTAGCTCTTAGTTTTTGCCTTATATATTAGATGCTCTAATGTCAGGCACAAAATGTTTTTTTTTAAAGATTTTATTTATTTATTTGACAGACAGAGATCGCAAATAGGCAGAGAAGCAGGCAGAGAGAGAGGAGGAAGCAGGCTCCCCGCTGAGCAGAGAGCCCAATGTGGGGCTCGATCCCACGACCCTGAGATCATGACCTGAGCCGAAGGCAGAGGCTTTAACCCACTGAGCCACCCAGGTGCCCCAGGCACAAAATATTTTTAATTGTTATAACTGCTTGATGTATTGATCACTTTATCATAATATAATGACCTTCTTTGTCTCTTTTTACCATTTTTAGTTTAAAATTTACTTTCTTGATATAAGCGTATCTACCCCTGCATATTTTTGGTTACCATTTGCTTAAATTTTTCCACCATGTTTTCACTCTCAGTCTATTGTTCTTATTAAGGTTAAAGTGGGTCTCTTAAAGGTAGCATATTTTTGGGTCTTCAAAAAAAAAAAAGCTATTCAGCCATTTTATATATTTTAATTGGAGAATTTAATCCATTTATGTTTAAAGTAATTATTGATAGGTAAAGACTTACTATTGTCATTTTATTAATTGTTTTCTGGTTGTTTTGTATGTTCATTGTTCTGTCTCTTATCCTGCGCTCCTTCTTTGTGTTTTGCTGTATTTTGATCTCAGTATGGTTTGACTTCTTTATCATGTTCTTTTGTGTAATCACTACAGGATTTTTCCTTGTGATTATGGTGAAGTTTACATAAAATATGTTAAACTTATAATCCTATTTTAAACTGGTAAGAACTTAACTTTAATAGAATTTGTAAAATTTATACTTTCACGTCTCCTCCCCTCTCACATTTTTGGTTATTGTTGTTGTAATATACATTTTTTAAAAATATTTTGTAACTAATAACAGATTGTAATTGTTATGGTTATTTTAACTACTTACAGTATTTTTTAAGTGGAATTATAAGTGAATTATGCACCACTATCATCATTTGGCAGAACCTAACGATGACTATATATTTACCAATACCAGTGAAATTTACACTACCTTTGTAGTGTTTTTATGATGTTAATTAACATTCTTTTACTTCTACTCAAAGAATTCCTTTCAGAGTTTCTTATAAAGAAATTCCTTTAGTTTCTTGTAATAAACTCCCTCAGCTCTAGTTTGCTTGCGAAAGTCTTTATCTTTCCTTTATTTCTGAAGGATAGCCTCACTCAGAATTCTTGAAATTTTTTCTTTCAATATTTGAACATATTACTCCATTCCCTCCTGCCTAAAAAGTTTCTGTTGCGAAATCTGTCATTAATCTTTTGGGGGCTTTTCTGAATATAATTCCTCTTTTTTCCTTGCTGTTCTTATTGTTTGTCTTTGAGTCTTACCTTTTTAATTATAATGTGTCTTGATGTGGTCTTATGCAGGTTCAGCTTAATCTGGTGGTTTTGGGGACTCACCGATCTGGATGTCCATTTTTCTTCTCGGGTTTGGGAAGTTTTCAGCCATTATTGCTTTAAATATACTTTCTGTTTGTTTTCCTTCCTTCTTTCCTTTCTTCCTTCCTTCCATCCTTCCTTTCTTCTTTCCTTCCTCCTGGAATTCCTATAATGTGACTATTGTTTCTTCTCATTGTATCCTATAATGCCCATAGGTTTTCTTCACTCTTCTCATTATCTTTTATTTTTTCTCCTGTGACTGGGTAATTTCCAATGTCCTATCCTTCAGGTCTCTGATTCTTCTACATGGTTACTTGAAATTCTCAATTAAATTCTTCAGTTCAGCTATTGTATTTTTAAACTTTAGGAATTTTTCATGGTTGCTCCTGTTTTTTGTTTTTTTTTTTTTCTGGTCAAACCTCTTTTGTTCATGCATTGCTTTCCTGAGTAAGTTTAGTTAACTTTCTCTGTGTGTGTGTGTGCGTGTGTGTGTGTGTGTGTGTGTGTGTTTGTTTTGTTTTGTTTTTTACTAAACTTCTTTAAGAGGATTATTCAGAATTCTTTGTCTGACAGTTCATAGATGTCCATTTATTTAGACTCAGTTTTTGGAGATTTATTAGTTTTTTGCAGTAACATCATCTTTACCTGATTTTTTTTTTAAAAATGATTTTTGATTCCTTACATTGTTTTCAATGCATTTGAGGAACTGGGCCCCTTTTCTAAACTTAACAGTCTTGCTTTAACAGAGACAATTTTTAACCAGTCAGCTCAGTTTGGGTTTCTGGATGTGTCTTCTGGTAATGTCCTTGGGCAGGTGGGACTTGCTATTATGGTCTGTTTTTGGGTGAAGTAGTCACTTTGAGCTCTGAGGATAGGGATGAGAAGGGTATGCTACTGGCTGAGAACGGTTGGCTAGAACTACTGGCTTTGTGTCATACCCAAGTAAGGGTGAGTTTGCATTTGTCTGGATTATTGGTCAGGCTTGCTAGATAGTTGACACTGGGTACTATACTCAGTATTTGATGGAGCTGTGAATTTACTTCCCTGCTCTGGCAAGACAGCAGGTCAGAACCCATGCAGGGCCTTTATAGGTCTTTTCTGGAGATCCAAATCAGGCCAGAGTGTGCACTGAATTTCCTGGCCAGGTGAGGTCACTGTTTTTTCTCTGCAGATGGGTAAGCTACAAGCTGTGCTCTCTGTTCTGGTGCTACTGTAAAACAGGGCTGTTGAATGGGTTATGTGGCTTCCTATGTGCTCTGGTTATGTTCCCTGGTTGGACAGGCTGAAGGCTGTATTTAGTGAGGAGTGGAGCTGCAAATTAGATTTCTTGCCCACATATAACAGAAGCAGCTGTAACACTGGTTAAGCTTTTTGTTTTCTTAACTCAAGCCAATCCACACCCAAATTCCCTGACTGAAGAGGGCTGCTGGCTTTTCTCTGCAAACTATTGGCTCTGTCCTTTGCTTCTCAGTTTGACTGCTTTTGAGCTATATGGCTTCCATGAGTTGTCAGCATTGCTGGTCAGATGGGTTTGAAAGATATTCTCCACAGCAGGTGGGCTATATAGCAGCTCCCTTGCCTGCTTGGGGTGGGGGCTGGTCAAGTCTCCTCTCAATTTCCCAAAAAGGTTTTCTGACTACGAGGGCCTGGAAGCTACCCTCAGCCTTGGCTAGGAAGGAATCCTCCTGCCTGTGTGTACCACAGGAATGCTCCATGCCAGGTACTGGCTTTGCTCTGGAGGTGATCTGCTCTGCCCACCTGCCTCTTGGTTCAAGTGCCATAGAACTTTGCAGTTTCCAGGAGTTTTCACCAACCTTCTGGTCAAATGGAGCTAGAAGACATGCTCCCTAGTGAGTGGGGCTGTAAGTCAGCTCCTTGCCTGGTCGTGGGTAAACTAGGGTCTCAGGCCACAAAATTCCTCATCTGAGGATCTGAATTAGGTAGTTTAGCATCCCTTTGTGTTCTCTGGTCAGATTATACCCTTGTCTTGGTTCTGTCACTGAGCAAAATCACTGGTTGAGATTAATACTTAGGCTCTAAAGATATGAACTTGGTACTAAGATCTGTGTGCTGGGGCGCCTGGGTCGCTCAGTGGGTTAAGCCTCTGCCTTTGGCTCGGGTTGTGATCTCAGGGTCCTGGGATCAAGCCCCTCATTGGGCTCTCTGCTCAGCAGGGAACCTGCTTCCCCTTCTCTCTCTGTCTGCCTCTCTACCTACTTGTGATCTCTGTCAAATAAATAAATAAAATCTTAAAAAAAAAAAAAAGATCTGTGTGCTGGTTGCTCAAGCCCTCCCAACCTTCTGAGTCACAGTCAGGTTCTCAGTGGTTGAGCCCCACCCCTGTAGTCCCTGGGGTGTGAGATCAGAAACAAAACAACCCATAATGCTAGGGGTGGTTTTTTGTCATTCTCTTTTCCCATTGGAGGAGCTGGAGTCTTAGGGGAGACCTCTCTGCCTGGTGGTGCCCTGGCCTGGAGGAGGGCAGTGTTGTCCATGTGTAGCCTTCTAATGCAGCCTATTTGGGTCTCAAAGGTCCTGAGGTCTCTTTAGCCTCACCCCTGCAATTTTAGGATTCTCTTGGTAGTAGACTCTGTTTTGAATGGTTGGTAGTTGTTCTTCTTGTGAGGGGGGAGTAAAGTCAGGAGCAACCTGGGTCACCATCTTGGTGACCCCCCTTTTTAAAAATAAATTTGATTTTTGTCTTACATCCTCTGTCCCATTTCCCTTTTAGGACTACTGGCAAGGATGAACAGAAATAATTACTGTTTAATAGTAGGTGCTCAAATGGAAAATGGATTCCATCACATGGTTTCAGGCATGAAGCTGAAATTTGCTTTGTGAGAACTACAATAAGAACTGAAAATTGAAGACAGTTGAAAATTACAATTATGAATGTTATTTTTAAAACTGTGAGACAATTAGATATGATGAGATGTGGATGTTCTCTGATGTGTTATAAACCTCAAAATATTAGCACTGTAGCATTAGCAAAATATTAGCTAGCATAACTTTTGAAAATGTTTTCCAGAGACAGTTTTTTATCGAGAAATACAAACTGCACTGATCAATTTTCACTGTTTAAATTCATTGAGCCCTTCTACCCTAAAGCAACAAAGACCATGTTAGTATGAGAGTTAGAGGAAAATTTGAAAAAGAGTTTGATGTTGACATTAAAGTGCCCTATTCGCTAAAACCCATCAAGTGGCAGAGTTATCAGACACAGTCCAGTTCTGTTCTTAATATGTGCTTTTGGTGAAGGGAAGGATTAGAGACTTGGGCAAGCAGATTCAGTTTTCCTTTATTAAATTGCTCAACTTTTTTGGAAGGGAACTCAAAGGTCAATGGTAAGTAAACAATTATCTTTGCTTCAACACCAACTTGTAGTCAGGGAGTTAACAAAGTTTGAGGAGGAAGAGCATCTTTCTATCTCTGTCTTAGGGAAATTATTTAGTAAGGTACTTCAACTATGTATTTGCATAGTGGCCTGAGTAATAACCTGTCTTTGTACCTTTCCAAGGAAAGAAGAAGCCATAGTGGCTTACGGGCCCTGAGACCAGTGTCTGTCCCTAATGTTGGATGCCAGTCCCATCTAAGGAGCAATTATATGATTAAGCATAGAACTAGAGAAAACAGACTAACTGCTCAATACTCTATAGGTTTTAGGTAAGTTTATATATCTGGGGGGGGTTATTAATGAGATTCTTTGCTTTTAACATAAGATTAGATGTCCTTCACTCCCTGAGTTCTAATTTACTCTGCATCAAATTTAGCAGGCACCTTGCTTTCTGTGGAATCCACCCACCCAACAAATATTACTGAGTTCTCTTCAATGCTAGGGTCTGGTGTTACAACCATGAGGGTTTTTTTTCTTTATGGACTTTTAAATGGAAATGAGTAAAAACATAAATGGTATGGTGTGATGCAAGAGAGGGAGAGGGAGGGAGGAATCAAGGAATGATATGCAAACCCACTAGGTTCAAAGCACTTACACGTATTTTTCTAGTGATCCTCTTCACTTCTGTTCAGGATTCTTACTGTGGGCCAGAGCAGATCTGGGTGTGGAAGTCCTCTGACATGAACATCCACATCTGAGCTCCTTTCTCACCAAACTGATAGGAAGTCTGGTCTTCACCTTGACACCACCCCCAATCCCCACCGGGTTTCAACTCAGCTCTCTCTGCTTTCCCAGCCATTGCTACTGTCCTGAGACCTTACCTTCCTGCTTGTTTCCAGCTCTCATTTTCCTCATTGATAATCATTACCCAGAGGTAACAACTAATCAATATATTCAGACCTTGGAATCTTTTATTGTTCAACCCAAGAGCAAGAGGGAAGTGAAAACTAGTAGTGACTTTTCAAAGATACTTGTATGGGTAGTCCTAAAATGCAGTGTCACCCACATATTTTGGTTCACCCAAGAAAGTCCCTCAATAGAACATTCTCATTATCTCAGTAAAAGAGTTTTGCCTGTTTAACTCTCTGACAAACTTGTTGCTCAGGAAATGATCATGCATTTCCTTTTGTCCTGCGGAATTAATATAAATCATTAGTTTTTCAAATGTGAATTGCCTCCAAATGAAGAGAACACTTGTCATCAAAGATACTAGGAATATGGTAGAGAATGAGAGAGACCCAGTTGTTCTCTAAGGGAACCTGTATTTTGATGAGAAAGATAAACATGGTAGACAAACTTCATTAATAACTAATTACAGTGCTACAAGGAAAAAGCACCAGGATTTGTAGATAATTCCAAATGACAATCTGAGATACTGGCAACCCGATATTTTTCACCCAACTAATAAATATTGCCTCTCCTTGCTTTAACTTACTGTCTCTGGAATCATAGGGTACTTGTAATGTACATTTTCTAAGGTCTTTGAATTTCTTATTTTAAAAAAAGAGAAGGTTATTTTCTTCCCTCCAGAAATTAAAGCAGGGAGAAATTATTAGTAAATTTTGGAAGTAGGAGAAAGATACAGAAGTTTGGGCTACTTAAAGTTCATTTTCTCAGTAAGACCCTCAAGTCTACCAGGTATTTGATGAATCGAGGTTGTACTTTCTGTGCACACAGAAGGGCCCACTGCCCAGTGATTTCAGGTCCAGGATAATCCTCAATTCTAATTAAGGTGCTTTGTAAGCCCACTTATCTGACGGAAGCATACAGCAAACAGTAAGTGAGGGTGCATGCCTCAGCACTGTGGGATGAGACCTCGGTCTTGAAATCCAGTCTTTTACCTCCTCCCTGTTTAAACTCCAATTGCCTTGAGCACAAAATGAGCAGTGACAGTCCTATCTCTGGTTTCATGCAACATTGGGGATGGCTCAGATTGCTTCTTCTCCCCCGTCTATCCTGCTGGACACACAAGGGAAACCAGTCCAAGGAGGAGGGACCAATTCAGCCATTATACTGACACGACTGCATGTACTCCAATGAATGGCATTTCCATTTTTTTGCAGTCCCCTGGCAGTTGACTGACCCTCGTTCATTTGACAATAAATGGGCAAACACTCACATTTGAAAAGTTGCAGTTTGCAAATGTTCTTCTATGAAAAGCATGGCTTTTCTTGCTTTCTTTTTCCAGAATAGCAGTCTCTTTGAGGAGAGAGGGCTTATGAAGTGTTTATATAATTTCCTTTTTAAAGAAATACATAAAAGTGTGATGGCATGGAATTAGGGTTAATGGACTCAAAGTGTATGGTTTTGGTGATGGAAAGACTCTTGGGGGATTTTATGTGTCTACACCAACTTTTTAGAAGAGAATATTAAGGAACAGAAAGATGAAGTGACTTAATAGGGTCATATGGGCAATTAAAGGCTTATTGAGCAGAGAAACTCTGACCCTCCATTTAATCCTGCAATGCAGTGCTCTCTGTGTAAGCAATGACTTTAAGGAGCAAAACAAACAAAAACACAGTACAGAGCTGTTAAGTAAACATTGGACACACATTCAATAATCACACTATTTTACAAGCAATGAAATGGAATAAACATCAAATGTAAAATGGTTGAGAAATTTTAGGGAAAAAATCAGTAAGATGAGTCTCACAAGCATAATAATAGCTTATAAAAACCCCCAAACACAAAGGGCACATGCTATAACCACTTGGAGAACGAGGGGATTTGAAAGCAGTGAGGGGTGCTGGTGAAGGTCTATTTCTTTCTTTCTTTCCTTTTTTTTTTTTAAGGAAAGAGTGAGAGCATGAGTGCAAGGTTGAGGAGGAGGGGCAGAGGGAAAGGGAGAAAAAGAATCTTAAAGCAGGCTCCACACCTGGTATAGAGCCTGAAAGGGGTTCCATCTCATAACCCTGAGATCATGCAAGTTCTGTTTCTATGAGCACTAGCTACATGTCTGTGTTCACTGTGCAAAAAAAAAAAAAAAAAAAAAAAACCAAAACCAAAACCAAAACCAAAACCAACCAAACAAACAAACAAAAAAAACACCAGAAAACTGTTTACTTATGATTTGGGCCTGTTCCCATACCACAATTAAAAATTTACAGTTTTTTGGCTTTTTTCCCCCTAAACTTAGAAGGTTAGTCTTTTCTAAATTTTGCATTTCACAAGTAATGAGGCTGAATCCGAACTTGTATTTTTTGAACTGTAGGAATATGGGAGGAAGTGGTCTTGCAAGAACCTTGGAAAGTCAGGTTAATGGCCTGAATTCAGGGGTGGTCTTCAGATCCTATCATATGCCACTTAACTCACCTGCTGGTTTTTGTCTATAAAAGGGTGGTCATAAGATATTTACGTCCTTGAAAATGAGGCGTCATGTGGGAGGGCTATTGAAATCCTTTCCATTAAAAATCAATGATGGCATAGTGGTGAATAAATGTGTCCAGGTTGGAGTAAGCAGGACCCCCTCACTCTCCCTCGGCCCCATGTACCTGTACAAGCACTACCTCATCTGTTCTATAATTAAGTTGTGTAATTCTTCCTTCAGAAACCATTCTTCTTTTGTCAGAAGCAAATGTAAATATCTTTTGTATCCAATCTTTAGTCTAATTATTCAAAGTTTCTTAGCTTGAATTTCTCTTAGGCATTTTTGTAGACTCACATATCCAAAGATGAGGTAGTAACTTTTGGTTAGGAGCTGGGGTGGTTGTGAAACATGGTTGCAAAATACCTCAACATTTCCTCCCACTGAGAAAATGTCTCTTGTGCCACCCCTTGAAAACAAATGGGTTGTGGTCCTCAGCCCAACAGAGTGGGAGTTCCTCGGCTGGGTCACAAATGGAGATGTAGCTTCTGCTTCGTTGGGATTCTTGGACTTAGAGCCCGGGGCTGCCAAGCAGAAAGACTAAACTACTCTGAAACTGCCATGTTGTGAGGAAACTAAACCACATGGAGATGCCACGGGGAGGCGCTACAGTCTTTGAGTCTTCCCAGCTAAACATTTGTCCCAGAGGACGAGTGAAGGAGACCTTCAGATGGTTCCAGGTCTCAACCATTAAGTCACCTCCCTCCACCCCAGCCTTTAAGTTATCCCAGCGAAGGCCCCAGATGTGGAGGCACAAGTCATCCCCACTGAGCCTTCACTGCATTCCTAGCCCATGGAATCCCTGAGCATAATAAAGTGGTTATTTCAAGCCAGGAAGTTTGGGGGGTAGTTATGTAGCAACAGAACTAAGGAACTCTACAAGTCGAGTGACGTTTAGCCAATATCACTCTGCTAGAGGGACTGGACTCTGTATGTACAAGGGTGAGCCAGGCCACTTGAGATGTGAAATAAGTCTTGTGGGGTGATATCGGCAGGACATTGTCCCAATGCCACCTGGGGTTATTGACTGAGCTATAGTTGTATCATTGACCAGGAGAGGAATTCCAGTGTCTTCCTTAACATTGTTGCTATTCTTAAGAGGTATGTTTGCTCCTTGGTGAAGATTCTTTCCTACTGATCCTATCAACAATTTCTTGTCTTTTGGCCAAGGTGAGAGAGTATCTGGAATATTTAGAAGAGCCATCATATCGGCCATTGAAAGCTAAAGCATGGCTCACGGTCAGTTTTGAAACTGTTTTTTGTGAACGTTGATGACCTGAAAAATGAGCCCAAGTTCTAGTTAGAACAAGTAGTAGGCTGCGGAACAGGAAAGTACAATGGACATTTGTGGCCAAAGCACATCTCACCTACTACATTTTTTCACTCAGAGGAAAATGTTATCTGAAGAGTGTCAAATGGAGAGATGGTTTTTATTATTGTTGGATCCTATTTCTTTTCTCACCAACATTTTAAAACTGGGATCTTTGAGCTATTGAAAGACAGCCTTAAACTCTTCTAACCACAGAAGACTCCAGGATGAAATATTGATAATTATTTGGACATCATTGTCTCATTTGGTTCTACTGTAAAATGGGTATAATATTCCTCAGGAGGAAAACTTTTAATTAATAGAAATATTTGGTGCTCATGGTGCAAGGAAAGGATCAGGCAATTGCTTAATACTGTATCAGCTTTGGCAGGGGTGGGGTGCTAACCTCAATTAAATATAGGGAACTAATTCTGAATATTAGATTACATTTGCTCTTGTACATCCTATTTTTTTTTTTTTCATCGAACAGTATTGGATTTCATCCATCCTGTTGAAGTCCCCTCCCTGCGTGGATGCTGGATGACATCCCCCACCCTGTATCTCTTAACAAGCTCCTTGGTGCAGCTGGAATTAATGCTTCCTGTCGTTTTAAATAATATGACATTGAAATACAATTTTTTAATGTGCTGGCATTTAACATGCCACAATATTTCAGTTATTTTACATTCATTTGGGTGCTCTAGTGTTATTACAGCTGTTATGAAATTCTGACAAAGAGGTGCATTTCTTTCTTCTGTTCCACCATAATTGCTTTTTGCCGCATCTCTGAAGCGTAACCATGGCGATCTGCAACATTCATCAGAGGACCTCTTGTTATTTCCCTCGTGTGAATGAAAAACAAAGTGGTATAAATACTCAGAGAAGTTTTTAAAAAGCAGCTTTCTTTTTTCTTTCTTTCTTTTTTTCTTTTCTTTCTTTCTTTCTTTTCTTTCTTTCTCTCCTTTCCCCATTCTTCTTTTTTCCTTTTCTTTTCTTTTTTCATTTTCTTTCTTTCTCCCTCCTTCCTTCTTCCCTCTCTCCTTCCTTTCTCCCTCCCTCCCGCCCTCTCTCTCTTTTCTTTCATTCTCCCTTTCTTTCCTTCCTTCCCTTCCTTCCTTTTCTTCCTCCCTCCCTCTCTCCTTTCCTCCCTCTCTCCCTCCCTCTTCTTTTCTTTCTTTCTTTTTTTCTTTCTTTCTCTCTTTCTCCCTCTCTCTTTCTTTCTTTCCTTCCTTTCTTTCCTCTTCAAATGTGAAGGGACTCTTGAGGGGAAATTAAGTTCCATGGCTAGAGATTTTTTATTTATGTATTTACTTTTAATGAGAAATCTTCCATACAAGGCCTTTCTGTGGCAAGCACAGATAGAAAATGAGAACTTTAGACAGTGCCTTCAAGAAGAAGGAACTGCTGTCATCAAGAATGAAAAAGGAAATGAAAGGTTTAGTCTTTTCTAAATTTGACTTGTTACAAATGAGTCCTTGTTTGAGCTGCTTAATGTGGAATATCATTACCATATTTGAACCATTTTGTTGATGTTTTGACTTATTCTTCCTTTTTATGGGGGGGTGGTGGTTGAAATTATCGTGTGTTGGTTGCACTTTAAATTGCCATCTTTCTGACAATTTAGAAAAGGTTGCGAGGTCAACCCTGTCCCATTTATCTGTACTCTTCTCATCACTTTAGTAATTCTGTTCGGGCTTATCAGGGATGACAAAGATTCAGGTAAAACTGGTACAGAATTCCCATCAGATATCATCTGTGAAATGGTAGTGCTGGTAAACTGAAGGGGCCTTGCTCTATTGGGATGCCAATACCAGGATAAATCTGAGAGTCAGCATCTGTTATTTCCCAATGGTGCTTCTATTTCAATGATGTGAGTGTAAGGAGGTGGAGATCTCTCTTAATTTTATTTTCCTAGAACTAACTTCAAAAAATTTACCTCATATATATATTTTTTTCATAGTTTCCCCAACATCTCCTTTTAGGTACCTAAGATATTAAATACTTAGCCTTTTTTATTAAGTAATAAATTTACAAGAAAGAATCTAGTTTTTGGTGGTATCTAAAGCTAATGGAATTAGTTCTGCCAACTCTTAAATATTCTATTATACAATTTTACCGTTGTGTTTGCTGTGATCTACTCTTGGGTCCTTATGGCAAGATCTATCAATAACAGCAATATATTTCTGAGGCGCAATCGTTGCAAAAACACCTGACTATGAATAAGAAGTGTCCATGCAATGGCTTGTACCAAAGTTTCAACATTTGTCGAAGAGAATTATTTTTATGGGAATTCAATATCGTTCCAGAACTGCCTACTTAAAGTGATTTGAGTTTGAACTGTGGTCACAGTAAGTTCCCCTCTCCTCTAAAACTTTCAGTCATCACAACAGACTAAATCTGCTGGGCCATAGTGATAATGTATCTGTAGAAACTTTAAGTTATTGTGGTAGCCATGAGGCTGTGCTTTCTGATGCCCAACTTCATGGAGTTTAAGTAGCCAGGACTTCCAGCTGCTATGCTTTGAAAACCATTGCCCTATTTGCACTCAGGCCACATTTCCCATGAATGACATGACTGAGCTTACATCAAGTAAATATTCTACAAACAACTCCTCTTTCTATACCACTAGATACAGAACATCTCAATTTTTCACCCGAGTATGTCATCACCTCCAACAATAATTCCATATGTTGCTTAGAGAAGCCATTATTGTCCTTATTTTTCAGATACAGACTCTAGAGCTCTTAAGTAATATGACTTGACATTTAAGGCAACTTATTCCAGGTATTCTAGACCCAACACCTCTTCTACTTGAGCAAATCTTCATCCACTCATACATTTATGTATCCAACAAATATTTGGTGAGTATCCAGGAGGGCAGACACTCTATTAACTGATGACAATAAATCACCAATAATATTTGTTAATGAGGAATATCTGTTGCTGTTAATGATCTGTGAGCCCAGAGACAGCTGCTGATGTGATTCATTCAACCCCAAAAGGGCTGAAGGGTGAGGTATATTCTCTTCTATATCAGGGCAGAGGACACAGATTCTGCAAGATAGTATTTTGAGATGACAAACACAGTTTGAGTGTTTGTCTGATTGCCTAAACCTATCTCTTGCTTCTCTGCGTTCCCTTCAAGTGGGCTTAGATAAAAGAGTCTCCAATCAGAGTTGAGTCATAAACAGACAAGCCACCTACCTGCTCTAAAAATAGAAGGAAATTCATATGAAGGGTCAGAAGGGCTTTAAACTTTATTTCAGAAAGAGAATTCTCTGAGGAAACAGAAAAAAAAAAAACAAAACCAAAACTGAAACATAATTAAATGTGAAAGTCAAATGGAAAAACACAGGAAAAGTATGTATGAAACATAACAATAAAACCAACACACACATATTAGAAGTAACTACAAGTGGGATAGATGCTTCTGAGAACGGAAACCATATTTGAACTAGAAGAGGCAAAAAAAAAAAAAGAAAGAAAGAAAGAAAGAAAGAAGAGAAGCAGAAGTAAAAATAATTGGTTCATACATTTAAGGAAAGTTTGAATAGCAGGTAGACTCAGGAATACCTCTAACAATAGATCACAGTGCCAAGAATCCTTTGCCATGCACCTTTCTGCTACTGGGCATGTTAAATTAATACTCTCTCACCATGGACTTGCTTTCTTCATACGGCCATTGATGGCTCCAACATCTTTGTGAAAATTTGCACCCACAAATAGGGAATGAATACGTTTCTCAGTTTCAGTTAGAAAAATTCCACAGAAACATTCTGAAGGAACCCCTTCTTGACTGATTAACTATAGCTGGGGAAGGGCACGACCAGTGACAGGAAGGTCCCCAGTGAAGGGGTAGCAGGTGCTGGACAAAACCCGGAAGATGTCCACTACAGAACAGTGACTGGAAAACATGTCAGATCCTGACAGCATGCCATTATCAAAATAAATTCCTGATTGGATAACATAAAATGTAAAAGAAAATGTGTTAATGATGAAATAAGGAAAAAAAGGCAGTTTAAAAAAATATATACCTTAAGATGGAGAAAGGTGATTTAAAAAGAATAAAAAGAGAAAAGTATCATGTCAAGCATATGAATTTCCATGTTCTTTTTGAAAAATATAAGAAAAAGCAAAAGGCAAATAGAAAACAAAAGTATTTCACAAGTTATTACAGAGTCAATACCCATAATAATGTGTCAATTATTTTTTTTCAATTAGTGAGGAAAACACTACAATATTAAAGGAAATTATGGGCAAGGGACATAGACCATACACAGAAAGATATATATATTAAAAAAGTATTATAAATATATCAACGTCATTAGTAATCAAAGTATTGCAAAGCAGGAAATTAAATGTCATTTTTGTTCATTGAAATGGTGAAAACTTAAAACCCTTAATTCTGGTGAACCTCTAGTGAGCTAAGCACAACCAAAAAAAAAGCATAAGGCAGGGTACCTGGGTGGCTCAGTAGATTAAGCATCTGCCTTTGGATCAGGTTATGATCCCAGGGTCCTGGGATAGAGCCCCACGTTGGGTTCCCTGCTCAGCTAGAAGGCTGCTTCTCCCTCTCCTTCTGTCCCCTGCTCTGCTTGTGCTCTCTAACTTGTTCTCTTTCTCAAATAAATAAGAAAAATCAAGAAGAAAAACCACCCCCCCAAAAAAACAAAGCACAGGGTGAAATTAATACTATTTCTACTGGGGCAACACAGCAGCACGTTTGCAATCTTGACAATGTCTATGGGATTTGATTATTTAATTCTATTTTGAGAAATCCACCTTAAGAAGGAAATGAGAAATGTAGTATTTCTATATAAGGATATTCATTGCAGTATGAGTAAGTGGTACAACCCAAGAGTCTGACAATAAGGGATTAGTTTTCTCTGTCTTCAGCCCTCTTATCATTTCCATTAAAGTGCAAGTCTCACTGTTTTGATGGGTTTTTGTCGTTACTTTAAAGTGTCTTGTTCTCTGGATTTTCATCAGTCCCATGTCTGACAACTCTTCAATCCTAGATGATTCTGTCCACCACTGTCTAGTTAGTTCCAAGACACTCTTATGAGCCATCACAGATACCAGTCTCTTTAATGAACCCCTGAAATGGGCTTCTAACTGACCCTCTTACCTCCACTTATGTTCCCACCCATTTTCTCCAGTACAGTCAGAATGATCTTTCTATAACTCAGACCTGCTAGTTCTCACCTGCGCCCCTCCTGGCTGCCTTCAGCAATTTAAAACACTCCACAGAACGACAAGAGATTCTTCTTAGGATCTATGATTCCTAATCGGTATGAAGCCCACCTATCTCTCCAGCCTTGTTATTTACTTCTAGCCTTTGGGTTTTAGTTACATTCTCCTTACAGTTCCTCAGATATACCAAGATCTCCCTTGTCAATTGGCTTTGCATATGCTGTTCCCCTCGCTTGGAACAGTCTTTCTCACTTTTATCCATATATGTATTTTTCAACCTGTTTCACTTCAATTGTTCCTTCAGATCTCCATTCAGTAGTCATTTTCTCATTCCCTAACCTCCCTAGCAAGGTCAATTCCTCCATCATGAACTTTTCTATTTCAGTGTACCTTTAGTCTACAGGACCTCTTAGTTATAAATGCATGTTGATGTGCCTGAGTCGTTGATGAATGTACACCTCCTTTACTACAGTTTAATGAAGATCTTTAGATATAAGAGCCATATGTGAGGGGCATCGGAGTGGCTCAGTCAGTTAAGCACCAGCCTTTGGCTCATGTCATGATCTCAGGGTCCTGGGATTGAGCCCAACGTTGGGCTCCCTGCTTCTTTCTCTCCCTCTGCTGCTCCCCTGCTTGTGCCCTCTCTCATGCTTTCTCTCTCTCTCTGTCAAATAAATAAATAAAATCTTAAAAAAAAAAAGATCCATATATGCCCCTACCCATGCCTCTGACAACTACTGATCTGTACTCTATTTCCACGAGGCCCTTTTCATTTCTTGAGATTCCATACACACGTGAGATCATATGGCATTCATCTTTCTCTGTCTGACTTATTTCACTTAACATAAATGCCCTTAACATTCATCCACGTTGTTACAGGTGGCAGGATTTCCTTCTTTTAGGGGATGTGACGGACAGCACAATGACTGTAATTAATGGTACTATATTGTATATTAGAAAGTTGCCAAGAGAGAAGATCTTCAGAGTTGTCATGGCAAGAAAAAAATTGTAACTCTATGAGATAATGGATGTTAATGAAACTTACAGTAGTAATCCTCGCACAACATGTACATAGATCAAATCACTTTGTTGTACAGCTTAAACAATGTTATATGTTAATGAGAGCTCAATGAAACTGGAAAAGAAGAGATCGGTGTAGGCAGATTTGCAAACTGCCATGTTCCCAGGAAATAGCACACATCCTGGGATGCAATAATACTTGACACATTTATTGAGAATGAAGGACTGAATTATACTATATCCTTACGAGGAAAAATTATGCATCTTCACAGTTGAAGACTTTTTGTAAAAACATGGAAACATTTTAACACAAAGACACAAAACATTTTAATACAAATACAATAATATTTTAAAACAAAACATAAAACTGTATCTAGAGTATGATCACATGATTATATAGTTAGTTATGAATGCAAAAAAATGCTTAAAATCTCTGATATAACTCTGGATTTCTATGCTGATGCTTTATGTGCTTATTTCTCATTACCTTGTCATTTGAAAAGTTTTTACAATGAGTTTATTAGGGTTTTATTTTCAGAAAAAAAATTGTAATTGATATGACCTATAGCTACCACAACTTAGGAGATTTTTTGTTTCAGTAATTGGTCACCTCTTCAACTTCCTCTGTCTTATATTGTGGAACTACTGGCAAATAGATTTCTCCTGTTGGTCCACATTGGACCCTCAGACAAACCTGATGTTTGGGCTTGGAATTCAGTAGCCTCCTTCATGAGATGGTTAAAGAATCTTGCCCTTTATGCCCTGATTATTCTGGGCCTCCTGTCCTCATCGGGAGTATTGGCCCACACTGTTCACAACTTTGGAGTCTTTGAGCCATATAAATAAGGCAGGTGGACTGTCTTTTAAAACTTTAGGTGACCATTTAGAATGGTTGTCTTTGAAAACCAAGTGAGAACTCTAAGCAATAAATTAAAAAAAAATGTATGTATATACAGATGATCGGTAGATGGATAAAGGTGTAGATTTTAGGGAACGGAAAACCTCACCTCAAAAGGATTCACCTTGTTCTTAGTTTATATCCTAAGGAAAGGTAGTTAATTCTCTGCTTCACAATTCTAAATCACAATTTTAAATCCTCAGGATCCCAGCTTCCTTCCTCACTAAAAATAACCCTCTAGACAAAGAATGGCAAATGCATTTTATCATAGTTGAAAATTCTGATCAACTATTAATAGCTACTGGAGGATACTTCTGAGAGTATTAAGGTCATGTCTGGGCTCAGGGGAAAAGTATGTTTTGGTTAAGAATGGAAGAATGGAAGATCCTATGAATTTCCCACACTTCTCCCTGTTCTTACAAACAACCTTCCTCTGAATGAGGTTGACAACACGATGTTTGCCAGTCTGTCTGAATTTACTGATTCCTTCTTTCTCTCTCTTCCCTCCTTCCTTCCTTCCTTCCTCTTTTCCTTTCTTTATTCTGTCTTTCTTTCTTTTATTCCTGATTCCTTATTTCTTAGAGGCAACAGAGAAAGCATGTGAAACTTCCTTCTACCATTTTAAAAAACGCAATCTCATTTTCTGGCCCGGACAATTTTGAAATCCATACAGGGCATCTAGTGTTTTATTTTAATTTAATTTCCCTTTCTCTGGTTTCTGGCAACACAAGGCAGATCAAGGTCACTGAGTGAGGCATATGCCATCGAAAACTGCCCTGGCTTCTCCCTTCACAGTACACTGGGAGACACCATGTGGTGTGAGGCATTCATTTGCAGGTATAGAGTCTGTAAAACTGTATTCGAAAATTAAAAAAAAAATTAATTAGAAGGCAGCATCTGTGAACCTTTTGCTGAAAGCCACTTTTTTTTTTTTTTTGATAAATGATTCCAGCTCTGTGGCCCCTTACCCCCTCCCCACCCCTATGTCAGTGATTGTAAAACTGGCCATTCCTTTTGTCGTATTACTGAGGAACAGTCAGATGGAGATTTCTCTGATTAATATTTAATAAACTATTGATGCCTCCCAGAAAACTTTGAAAAACATTTAATCTAGAGCCACCTCTTTCTTGACAGATTCTCTAGGTTGTCCTGTTTTCCTCTCAATCCCTTACTTCCAGAAACTGTGCGAATTGTAGCTTCTGAGGAGTGTATCAGCTCCATAATTCCTACCTGATGCCATCCTCTGCAGTTTGAGACAACATAATCCACTTCAGCTGCCAACGCAAGGAGCCATGGGTAAAGAAATTTTTATTTCAAGTGGGAGCTATTTAATCAGGTGTGAAAAAAAAATCCTCCTAACAACCATGGTGTTATGTTCTCTTTCTCTGAGCTGAGATGGGCAGGTGTTGACAAGGGCAGCTGTGAGCCACCACTACAGACAATAGTGCTGGGAGGCTAGAGGTATCTGTGGGTGTTGAGGGTCTGGGCAATCAGAGTTCGTGGCCAGGTTTGTTGACAATAGAGAGCTAATACTTGCAGGTGGGCTGTCATGGTCTTAGACCCAGTGGTGTGTTGAAGCAGAAAGAAGCAGGACAAGAGTGAGATATAAAGGCCAGCTCGGTGTGACTCCCTGAAATGAATATAGAGGGACAAGAGGTGGTTGCTGAGAGTCAAATTTCCAGGACAAGGAATCAGGTAGGATAAATCAGCAGAGATGAAAGTTGTAGAAATAGATTAGAAGTAGCCTAACGCAAAGAGTAGAGAATATAGATTGGAGAGGCTGGGTAGCAGGGCTCTGTGAACCTTACGAAGTAGATGTGATGGGCTGAATGCTGTCCCTGCCAAAGATGGGGAAAAAAAAAAAGTCCTAACACTCAGTACCTGTTTTGGAAATAGATTCTGCTGGTCATCAAGTCAAGATGATGTCAATAGGATGGGCTCTAATCCAATAGAACTGTGTCCCTTATAAAAATAGGAAATTTGGACATGGAGGCAGGCACAGGGAAAACACCATATCAAGATAAAGGCGTAGATTGGGTGCTGGATCTACTAGTCAAGGGATGCCAAAAATTGCTAGCAAAACATCAAAAGCTGGGAGAGAATCACAAAGATATTCCCTTAGAATATCTTTTTCAGATATTCTGAAAAATTCTTGGTTTCAGAAGGAACCAAGCATATGGACACCTGATCTTTGACTTCCAGCCCTCAGAATTGTGAGACAATAAATTTCTGTTGCTTGAACCAATCAATTCATGGTACTTTGCTACAGGAGCCCTAGGAAACATACGGTAGGATTCACATCCACTAAGCAGATGTTGGCTAGTCTCCCAATATCCAGCCCTATTCTTTTTTAGTAAAAGAGTCTTGGTGTTTTACCAGTTCCATTGCCATCTGAAATAACACCTATATTTCCCATTCATTGAGAGTGCTGGTTAAAAATACCAAGCTATGTCTGTGCTTAGCCCTTCTGAATTTCAGCCTGTGGATTTGGACCCTGGAAATTTACAGTTTAATCAGCAACTATGTTGATTTTTTAAATTAATTGATGACTTTTTTTAGAGGGGGAGAGAGAGGGGGAAATGGCGCAGAGAGAGAGAGAGAGAGAATCTTAAGCAGACACCATGTCCAGCATGGAGCCTGTGCGGGGCTTGATCTCACAACTCTGAGATCATGACCCAAGCCAAAATCGAGAGTCAGACACTTAATCAACTGAACAACCCCAACCACTGAGTTGATTCTTAAGCACACTGAAGATTGAGAACCTCTCCCAATTCAAACCACTTCATACTCGGGTATTAAATCTGGGAAGCATAGTTGGGGATCTGGAGACATTATTCTCCATTCCTAGTTTTATATTTCACTGATCTGAGGACACTATCAGGGTGATCTCTTCAGTAGTGAGTGAACAAGAAGCACCCATATTTGCCCTAGTACAGGATGGCATGTTAGGGGACTCCCACATTTCCTTGGGTAGGTGGGAAGTAGTAGAGAAAAGTCATGGTCACAGCAGGTCCCCGGGCATTCTTCCACACTCCACAGCAAGGTGAATATGACTCATCCTGGCTCCCTATTGCTGCTTCTATGTGATTGCCTTTCCTTTCCCCCAGAAGCTCTGATTCTTTGTCTCCATCTGTTTATCTGCCCCTTCTTTCCTTCTTCCCTGTCTCAAACACTTACCATCCTCTTCACGCTTCTTTAATCATCAAAAACTTCAACTTGGTATATAGGCTCCCTTTCCATCTCAACTCAAAATCCTGGCCTCTTGCCCTTGAACTTCTCTTTTCCAATGTTCTCCTCCTTTCCACTTCAGCCACCCACTTCCATTCTCCTGCTCTGAAACTTATTAGCACAGGCTGCACCCTTTCCAAAATTACCAATCCAAACAGCTAATTCTCCCAAGGTGACCCTTTATTCTCCTAGCTCCTCTACTCAAGTACCTCTATGGCGATGCTTCATCAAACCTGAGTTTCCATCTTGATCCATCTCTATTCTTTCCATCAATTAACCTATCTTTTACTCAATTTGTGTGTATCTGGCTGAGAGTGCCTGCTCCATTGAGGCTTGCAATCTTTTGCAGATATACATACCTCCCTTGCCTTTTTGTCCATTCTTTTTGTTCATTTTTGCATGAACAAAATCCCAATCCAGAGCAGAACCAATCACGCTCGTTCTCCAGCTCATATCCATCCTAAAAATTAAGCCCCACTTGGGGGGGGGGATCACACAATTAGGCAGATTAGAATCATTATGAATTCATAATCTTTTAATCACTTGCCTCAGCTGGGCTCTCATTAAAGTCTAGCAAACAATCTATTTCTCTCATCAGCTTGTACCTCACTGTCCTATCAAAGGAAGATCCATCTGCCCGTGTACTGGCTCCCAGAGATTGCACTGCCTTATTATTTCCTTTTCACCCACTATCTTAAGCATCATTCCCACTTCTGCATCCCTCCCGTCAGCATAGAAGCTTGCTTGAGACTCTCTCATCTTTAAAAAACAAAAAAAGGTGTGAAAACCAGAATATTTTCTTGGACCCTACATCACTCCAGCTACCACCATTTCACTTTACTCACCTTCAAAGAGTTTTTTAGATATGCTCCCTTCACATCTGTACTTTTCAATCAATTTGTAATCTGCTAAAGTCAGCTTCTACTCCTGCTACCTAAACTGTTGCTATGCTCCTTAGGACTCTTCCCATCCTTTGATCCAATCATAGGAGAGTGGAACGGTCCTCATTTTAGGCAGGACATAGGTTTCTGTGACTCTTTTTCCCGTCTCATTCCAGGGCCCAGGCTGTTGGCAGCTTGTCCCTGCATTATGCCTTGGGACATTCCATTCTCATCACTGAGGGAAAAAGGCAAGGGTGAGCTGAGCAAAGGCTTTTACGTCTTCTATCGGAATATGGCAAAGGTTAAGTCAGCTGACTTCGTCTTGGCCAAATTAAGTCATTTGCAATACCAGGTCCAACGTCAATGGAGTGAGTGGGACTGTACCCTTCTCAAGGGTGGGGGCAGGTTGTATGGCAACAAGTGTACACAGGTATAGCATGTACAGCAACAGGCAAGAAGATATAATTCTCTTACAGGGAAAGGGTGGGCAGATATGTGAGACAGTGCTACAATCTGCCACAACGATTTGAACCCCTTGATTTCTCCCTGTTCTCTTATTCCATCATGAATATCTGTCTTACTCACCTCTGTATTTTCCTGAACCTCATGTTAGCACATTCACAGTAATTTGCCTATTCCTACTGACTTGACTCTCTGCCATTTCTATATTGCAGATTAATTCCCTCTATGCTCCTTCCTTCCTTCCTTCCTTCCTCTCTCTTTCTCTCTCTCTCTCTTTCTCTCTTTCTTGGCCCTATTGTTCTTGTGCATTTGTAAATAAAGGGGAAGAGAAGAAGATTGAGTCTACCGTGTGGTTATAACTTTGGGCCTCTCGCTGCTATAGTATTTCTTCCATTTGTTATTGACCTCGTAGCTCATATGTTAGAGTGGCTATTTAAATAACCCCCACCTTCTCTGTCTCAGCGTCTCTCCCACTGTGAATGTCATCATTTCAGTGCATAAATAGGTCTTTGGTTATGCAAAGATGTGTGGAACCATGGGATTTGAGTTCCATCAATTGTTTTCCTTGTTAATTCCAAATATTATTGCATTTTCTCCCTCTTATTCTCCTTCATCCTTCACAGCACAAGGAGTGTTTCTCTCTCTGGAAACATCCACTTCTCTCCTTGTGCACACTTGTGACAATATTACAACCTTATCTTATTCCACTTAACACTATTTACTGAGAATGCCTTAATGACTGGTATATGGAAAATGCGAATAAATAATGGGACTTTATTTTCCCAAAGACAACTGGGGTTACATATGTGTCAAATAAAACATAATAGATAGGGATTTATTTCTCCATTAGCTTTTTAGGTTTGCTTATCTTTCGGAGTAATTTAAATTGAAATGGAAGACAAATCCTTATTTGATTGTTAGGCAATTCAGTTCTATTTATATTGTGTGAGTTGGTGTGGGATCTAAGTGCACTGTTGTTAAAAGGCTATTTAATGTCACATAGAGGGCCTATTAATTTTTTCGATAAATTGCTGGCATGTCCAGCCAATTGCATACATTTAATGGGGAGAGTCCATTCTTCTACAGTCTGTCTCTATACTTTGTGGTAATGGTGCTATAGTTTATGTGCTGTTCGACATGCTAAGGCACTGCCTTTGTTATCAAAAGTCTGAAGATAAATCTCAAAGTAAATATGTGATTCTGGAGGAAGAGGGTCAAGAGAATGATAGAGCTTTGCAGTTCAACTTAGAGTCACCAGGCTTAGAATGGTGGGGCTTTAAAAATAACTTCTGGATAATCGGCTTTGTATTAATAATGAAACCGATGATCATTAATGTTGAATTTTAACATAATGTTGGTAAGGAAACATACTTATTTAGGCTTGGAAATAAGACCTTGTCAAGTGTATTACGTTTTTACTTGATCTGAAAGACTGGGACTCACAAGGTTGTTTTCCTTTTCTTGTGTACAATTGTTGTATAATGCTAATTAGCTGATGCTTATTTCAAGTATATATGAAATGGTTGTGGAGAACAGAGAGAATAGGAAGGACAGGGGACCAGATTATCATAAATTTCAAATATAATCATATATTTACAACAGACTACTTTTATTTGTCATATAAATTTTTGGCAAACAATGTAAGATAGAATAGAGAGTCCAGCAATCAAGAGTCTTCTCTGTTTTGTTTGTTATTATTTCCCTAGAACCTAGCATAATACCTAGCACACAGTATAGTCAATAAATATTTACAAATAAATGAATGGGTAAAGATATGATAAAGAAATACAAATGGAACTTACGGTTTTAAAATGACAAAGATGCAATCTTCTTTTCTTCCTAAATGTCAGGACAGTCACCAGAATAATGCCACCACAAAGCCAATGAAAATTTTAACAAAATATATTGCAACAACAATAGAAGTAATACAAACGTGGTTAAAAATTAATAATGATGTTGTGGTTTTTAATTTTTTTAAAAAAAGCATATTAAGAAAGAATATAAATATTCAGAGAAGATAGAGAAAGGCAAACAGAAGAGATAAATCATTGAGCTGATAAACCCTGGGGTGGCATAAAGAAAGAAAAAGAAAATTATCACAGAAACAAGGGCCATATTGCCAAGAGCATGGAGTAAAATGGCCTTGTTGAAAATACAGCAAGAAAGATGCGACAGATCAAAATACACAGCCAGAATAAAAAAGAAGTGTACAGAGTTAAAAGGACTATAATAAACAAAAGAATAAAAGAAGATCCAGGGTGCCTGGGTGGCTCAGTTGGTTAAGCAACTGACTCTTGATTTTGGCTCAGGTCATGATTTCAGGGTTGTGAGACTGAGCCCTGCATCAGGCTTTGTGCTCAGTGCCAAGTCTGCTTGAGATTCTCTTTCTCTCCCTCAGCTCCTCCCCCATTGGCGCACATGCTCTCTCTCTCTAAAATAAATAAATAAGTGAATAAATAAAATCTTAAAAAAAAAAGAAGATCCAGCCCACATATTATTGGAGCTTCCAAAAAAGAAGCTGAATTAATGGAACAAGCAAATCATATAACTAAATGATATTTACTTATTTATTTATTTTAAAGATTTTTACTTATTTGACAGATAGAGATCACAAGTAGGCAGAGATAGAGGAGGAAGCAGACTCCCTGTGAGCAGAAAGCCCGATGTGGGGCTCGATCCCAGGACTCTGGGATCATGACCTGAGCTGAAAGTAGAGGCTTTAACCCACTGAGCCACCCAGGTGCCCCGATTTTTATTTTTTTAACTTGTTTTTTAAAGATTTTACTTTTAAATAATCTCCACACCCAACATAGGGCTTGAACTTACAATCCCAAGATCAAGAGTCAGCATGCTCTACTGACTGAGCCAGCCAGGTTCCCCTAAATAAATCATTTTTTAAATTTTCATAAGTAAAATAACACTTGAATATGTAGAGTCATAGTGCCTAAGGGGGAAAAAAATTAACACAGAATAACCCAACAATAAGATTTAGATAAATAAAGTTATTGAACTTTAAAGATAAAGAAATATTTTTTGGAAAAAAATTTTTTTTCAATAAAAATATATAATCCATCCATAAAAAGGAGAAAAACAGGCCTAAGTGTTCTTGTTCTCTTTCCATCTTTCTCTGTCTCCTCCCATCCCTCATACTGTGTAATACTAAAGACTGTACCATAAATTTTATATATATATATGTGTGTGTGTGTATATATATGTATATATATAACGCATATATGTATATAGATATGCACACATATATTCATATTAAATATTTATACGTATTTATTATATAAATATATATATTAGAGTAGTGGTTATAATATCATCAAGGAAAAAAAAAAGGTGACCTCTGAATTTTATACCCAGCAAAACTATGTCCATATAAATGCAACACACATTTTCAGACATGCAAGAATTTAGGAAATAGAGTTATCATGAGACTGCATTTAAAAAAAAATCTAGTTTTATGCAGGAAAAAACAAACAAACAAACCAGAATTTCCAGGAAAAATTACAAAAGAAAATAATGAAAGAGAACTAGCCATACTAGATGTTACACTTGTTACAAAGAATCAATAATTAAAACACTGTGCAGAAGAGAATGTCCAAGTATAGCTGAAAGCTATATAAGACTTCTGTATATAACGGAACATATACTGGTGAGCAAAATCTGAATTACTGAATGGTGGGTCTATACTGATCTGAATTAAAAGGAAAATGCTGGGTTTCTATCTCACACTTTATACCAAAATAAATGCTAGATCTGTAAGTCAAAAAAGCTAATGTTAAAACTATAAAATACTATAAACAGTATGGGAGAATTTAGATTTATGATGGTATAGCAGGGAAGGCTTTTCTAAGAATGAGTAAATCCCCAAACTCAGAAAAAGTAGATAATTTAAATAGATAAAAGTTAAAAATTGCTACATGACAAAAAACAAAAGGCCAGAAGGTAAAAATACAAACCACAACATTGGAAGATAAATATTTGCAACTCATATACTAGGCCCCACACTATTTTCCCTAACATGTAAAGAGCTCCTGGTAATCAACAATGAAAGACTAAGGACACAAGATTCAAAGGTCAAGCATTAGACAACTAAAAGAAAGTAATTAGAGGAGATTACATTGAGTGAAGTAGGTCAAGCAGAGACAGTCAATTATTGTATGGTTTCATTTAATAGTGGAGCACAAGGAATAACACGGAAGACATTGGGAGAAGGAGAGGAGAAGGAAGTTGGGGGAAATTGGAGGGGGAGACGAACCATGAGAGACTGTGGACTCTGAGAAACAAACTGAAGGTTTTGGAGGGGAGGAGAGTGGGGGGGTTGGGTAAGCCTGGTGGTGGGTTTTAAGGAGGGCATATATTGCATGGAGCACTGTGTGTGATGCATAAACAATGAATCTTGGAACACTGAAAAAATGAAATAAAGTAAAAAAAAAAAAAGAAAGTAAAAGGAGCAGGGCTATTAAATCTATGAAGAGTGGCTCAAACAATAATTCTTACCAAAAGGTAAATGTGAATTAAAGCTATAGCAGAACTATTACTATGTATGATACTGGCTATAAAAAAAATTTGAAGTTGAAGACAGCCAAGTAAAATACACACTTTTGTGTTTTGTTATTGGAAATAAAAATTGGGATGCTTCCAAGAGAGAAATTGAGTTAAATCTATCAAATTTTAAATTTGTACATACTCCTTGACCTGGGAAATTTTACTTCCAAGAATTTATACCACTGACAAAATATACAAAAAAGTTATATACATACAAAGATATTTATGGTTTAATAGTATAAGTTTGTAAAAATCCAAAATGTCCATAAATAGGGGGCATTAAATAAATTACAACAGACATACAATCAAATATTAGAAAATAAAAGAAAAAAGCAGTTCTATATAAAGTGGTATGGAAGGAACTCCAAGAGTTATCATTAAATGAGAAAAGAGAGGAACTGGAAAAATGTGTAACATGTACTGTCATTTTTCTTTTTCTTTTTAAGGAACATCCACATATGGCTATATACCCAGAGACATCTGTAAAATTTAAACAAGAAACCAGTAATAGCTTCTGGTGTGAAGAATAAGTTAACCGGGGAAGAGTGTGAGAACATCTTAGACGTCTTTGATTCCATCTTGTTCTAAAATAATGACTTAAGAAACACATCTAGGTGCATTTCAATTCTTTTGGAACTCATCAACAAAAGTTTTGATCATAACTCTTTTATTAGTGATTTCAAATGAAAGCATTTAACTCCTACTCTCATAGCAAAACTCATTGGATTTTTACACAGCTTGGCAACACTTGGTTAGGATCCTACTGCTTCCCTGGCACATGAGATATTTATTCTGGTAGCTTTTCTCTCCTTGGTGCAAGAAGGAACTGGCTTTGGGGGGGGGGCACCAGGGATTGGGGATCAGCATTCCAGTTCTTGGCTCTCCATGAGAGCCTACTACTTCCTTAATTTCCCAGATGGAACAATACATTTTTCTTTGGCTGCCCTTTTTCCCATTTCATTTGGAACTTCCTCAACCTCAAGACTGGGAACTTAAGGATGTAATGTTCATGTATGTTTGCTCTACATTTCCTAGTGAAGAAACTGATTATCTTTTTTTTTTTTCTGCAAAGTGCATTTATTAGCCCCCTGATGCACTCCAAAACCCCTTCCTCTCTCATTAAGAGAAAACCCCCCAAAACAAAAAACATCATTGGATTGTAGAAGTTCAGTTTAATCATTAAGGCTTGCGTTAGCAATGTTGTGCCTTCCTGATGGTGGAGCTTGATTCATCGAAGTTGTTGATGGAACATTTGGAATTAACAAGGGAATTTTCAGGAGGCCCCCAGCAAATTGTTGCTTGGTTATTTGCAAATTAATAATGTTCTTCGTTCACACCCATGCCAGTCTTATTCTGATATTGTAAATTCCTACCCTAGAGTGGAGGACGCCAAGGGGAGGGGCATGATTATTTCTATACCTAGGACCTCCCCTGTGCTGCTAGCTTCCTTAGCTGTCTGACATCCTTGTCTCTACCACCTTCATAGATATCTTTTTTTTTTTTTTTTTTTGAGAGAGAGAGAGAGAGAGAAAGCAAGTAGGGGAGAGGCGCAGAGGTACAAGAAGAGAGAGAATCTTAAGCAGGCTCCATGGCCAGCACAGAGCCCAACACAGAGCCTAGTGCAGAGCCCAGTGCAGGGCTCGATCTCAGGACCCTGAGATCATGACCTGACCTGAAATCAAGAGTCAGATGCTTAATGGACTGAGCCACAGTGGCGCCCCCCAGATATCTATTTTGAACACATTTTCTCAGAAGCATTTTCAGAAACAACTTTGTCCGTTGGAGTCTTGACCTGAGGAGACTGGCCGCTGGACTGTGAAATTTCTGATTTAGTTGTTCAAGTTAGGCAGGTGATATAAGCTTTCTGTAAATCAAGTTGGCTGGAAACAGCCACACTTATGTATTGGCTGTGACTGCTCTCATCCTACAATGGCGCACCAACTGGTTGCGACAGAGGCCATATGGCTTTCCAAGCCTAAGATACTTACTAACTGGCCTTTCACAGGTGAAGTGTGTTGGCCTCTGCTCTAGATCATTTGGAGTCTCTAACTGTGTAGTTTCAGTATAGTTGAAGACACTTTTTTTCTGAATACCAGCCACATCCTAAGCCCCCTTCTGAGGGCAACTCTCTTATGGCCAGTTTCCTCTTGTGCTCTCCAGAGATAAATAACCCTCAGTAAGAAAGGGATCCCCTGATGCAGGGAAGAGAAAGGTACAGAGTGGATGGGGTGGTCTCCAGGGGTTGGGCATTATCCAGATTCCATCACCTCCTATCTGAATGGTCTTGCACAAATTATATAGCTTCTAAAAGAAATGAACACACATGTACTTCATAAAGTTGGTACGAAGTTTAAATGAGAGTTTATGCTTACAGCATTTGGCTCACTGGCACAGGGTAATGGTCACTTAATGTTACTTATTACTGTTATTTCTCAGATCCCAATAACCATGTTTTTTACTATTTGGCTGCAACATCTTGGCCAGCCTCTTTGGACCAAAAGAAGAACCTTTAATCTAAAAACCAGTAGGTCCACTCTGTTGACTGCAAACAGTCAATGAAGTGGTCAGGAGCCAGGTGTTTGTCCATCCACTGTTACTTATCCTTGGGGAGAATATATAGACCCCAGTTTATCCAGGACAGTCCCCATGAATGTATGTTGTCTTTGCATAATTATTAATAATTTACTTTAATAATCAATAATTATTAATAATTTGCTTTTTTATTTTTAGAGTGTTCCGATTTGGACAACAAATTTGTGGTCTCCGTATCCTTACTGAATGGTGACTGTCTACAGCGGGTAACTTCAGGGATGAGTTAATATTGGGAGAAGGCATGGATGCATGTCAGTAAGGAGGGGCTTGTAGACCACCAAAGACTCCAAGGGTAAGCAGGCAGCGTGAGGACCCCTGTGATAGAGCAGCTGAGAGAGAGTCTGCCATGATATCTAAATCTAACTTCTGAGATAAAACTTTTACATGTGTGGTGGTGGTTTGACACACAGCAACAGAATGAGGCTTGTCAAATCCAAGTAGAGAGAGAGGAGAATTGCAAGGCTGTGGGTTGGTCTGAGGTCAAAGTTTCCTGGAGTTAATGAGGACCTGAGGGGACTTAGATCAAGGATGGGCTTATCAAAATGGCTCACAAGGATGGTGACTCTTTGTATCAGGGCTGTTGGGACTCTTGGCATGGGGCTTTCCCTCCTCAGTGAACTCCCATCTTTTCTTGAAGTGTCAATCCTCAGATACTTTTGACTGCAAATGAACCAACTTGATAATAGCTTTTTGTGGGGGGTGGGAATAGATGTGTAGAAATGAGTGGATTTAAAAAAAGCAAAAACACAGATAAAACCCATGAAATGTACTCACTTATAAGAGAAATCCTGATTTCCGAAATATTAAATTATAAAAATATATTTGTGATTTATAGAAATGTGATCTTCAGACTGAGGCAATATGACTCTGAACCCCAGGCTAGCTATTTGGAAGGGGGTTGTGGGATGAGGCCTCACGCTTGTGCCAGGGTGGGGAGATCTGAGGGGATGGACCCATTTGTAAGTACTGGCTCTCAGGATCCAACTGAGGAGGACAGTGTCTACTTGTATGCCCTAATCCCAAACAAGTAGGTACAGCACTAGAGACTTCACTAGGGGAAGTCCAGCAAGGGTGACCCAGATAATGGTCACCCAGGACATCTGCCACCTTCAGCATGACCCTTGGGACCAGGCAGAGCATCAGGGAGTGGATCTTGTCCTTTAAGGGTGAGGTCACCTTGGGAATTATAAGAAATTTTCTGTCCCATTTTCTTGCAAACCTGGACAAAGAAAGGGCTGGATTGACACTGACTTTTTTGGGTGAATTACATTGTGAGATCACATAAAGCTCTAGACAGCTATGGAAGGACCTCAACTAGTGATGAGCTGGGGACAACCTCTGGCAAAGGGTTGGTACAGTGAACTTTCTAGATTGTTCCATCTAGTTTAATGAAGAGCGTCCTTTGGGACCAGAAAGGAACATACCCTGCTATTCAGGCATTACTCTTCTACAAGCTCAAAGACGGAAGAGAGAGAGGAGGAGGAAGAGGAAGTGGGGGGAGGGGAGGAAAGAAAGGGGAAGAGGTGAATGGGGAGAAGGGAGAGAAGGGGGAAGAGGGTGAGGAGGAAATGAGAGAAGGGGGAGAAGACAGAGGGAAGAAGCCAGGGAGGAAGGAAGAAAAAAGAAAATGACATTGAATTATACAAAAAATGCAATAATACAATATGGTGTTACAATAAAGTTGATTTGATGCATATTGTATCAGTGAAAGTTGTGTCAGAGAAGCAGAACCAATATGATATATACATATATAAAGAAATTTATTAGAAAGAATTGCTTATATTATTATCAGGGCTGTCTAGACTAGTCTGAAATCCAAAGGGAAGACTGGTAAAGCAGGCTGGAAGGTATCCAGCCGGGGCTGACTGTAAGCCACTGGCTAACTTTCTTCTCCCTGATCCTTAGATCAGGCCCACCCACATTATCCATGATAAACTCCTTTGTTAGATATTGTGTGTGTGGGTGTGTGTGTATACATACATACATACACACATATATACACACATATATATTTATACATATTTTATATGTATAAAATTTTATATGTATGTATTTTAAATACATATATTTATACATTTAAATACATATATTTATATATATAATACATATATACATGTATTTTAAATACATATATTTATACATATATGTATAAATACATATATTTATACACATATATACATATATGTGTATATATACATTTATACATTATATATAATATATAATATATATATTTATACATATATTTATACATATATATGTATAAATCACATCTACAAAAATGTCTTCACAGCAACATCTAGATTCACATTTGATTGAGTAACTAGGACTGTAGCTTAGTCAAACCGACACAGAAAACTGACCATCGCCATGTATCTAGTGATTTCTATAATTATATCTGTTGTACTTAAAAAATTACAATAAGTGTTTCTCAGGTGTAGACCAATCAATTTGCTCTTGCTCAGAGTCAAACCAAACTTTTATAATTTTAATACATTGTGTTGACAGGAGAGTACCACGTTTAGGCTTTTTTCTGGACTAGGGGTATTCCACAATCCTTAGTGGTACTTTGTTGTCTCCAAATGTGCCCCACCCAGTCCCAGTCTATCATTCCCAATCGTGTCTTTACACCATGCTTCCTCATTTCACCTGCTCTGACATTTTACCATTGTTTCTTGAGAGCGCCATGTTTCTCCATGGCACATCTGGTGATGCTCTTGTATGAGCCTAGAATGGAGGGGAAATACCCAAATGAGTGAGTGAGAGAAATATATATATATATATATATATATATATATATATATATATATATATAGAGAGAGAGAGAGAGAGAGAGAGAGAGAACAAGTGCCCGCTCACAGGGGTAAATAAACAAAAGTACAGACATACAAGATGTCATGGCCAGAGGCTTGAGAATTCAAAAGCACATGAATGCTGGAGTCCTTAGGTGAGCACAATCATGCTGACACTCCTCATCATTCATCCTGAGTCAGGACCCTGGATCCTAATGATTTACGTAGCAAGTTGTTGCCCCAAACCTACAGAACTCCTATCTGGGACCCAAGTGTTCTGCACGGTCCCTGGGAAAGATCATATGAGGGCTCCTGGTTCTAGAAGTACAAGAGCCCTCACCCGGTGGGTTCAGTAGAAAATGGGAGGCAATGGAAGCCCTTGTAAACATTTTTCTTCCAGAGAAGGGTATGGAGAGCTCTGTCATTCTTCCCACAGTCTCTGTGGTCTGAGCCTAGAAAGTTCTAAAGACATCCTCTGAGTTCTCTGTCCCCAAACCACAGGGAGGTGTGCCCAAGCTTCCTCTTTTGGGGATAGGGGAGTTTTTTATGGCAAGATAAATAGTGCCTGCTCTTTTCTTAAGATATCAAATAGAGCTGAGTATTTTTTTTTTTTTTTTACTCTTGGAACTCGAGTTTGGATAAGATTAGTTAAGATGTTTGAAATGGCATTAAGTAAGATTCAGAATTAAGCAATCTTACTGAAATGTTAACTCATCTAGTGATTAAATGACTTTAAATATCAGTTTTACTGGATGTCTGAGTTCAGGGAAAGGGTCCATGAGCGGACCATTGAATCTTTAAATGAAGGCCAAAGATAAACTATTTCCCCTGGCAATCAAGTTGAGGCCCACCTAACTGATTCTTATGCTTGTGGCCATTAGAAATTTCCCTGGAGCAGCATTTCTGATAGGTTGAGGCCATCCTCAGCTTAGAGAAAACCTCATAGACAAGAAAAAAAGGAGAATGCCTTGCAGCTCTGGTCATGGGGTCATCTTTTCTGCAGGATCCCAATGTGGACAGCTTGGACAAGTTCACATTTTTGTTCCTTATCTATGATGGAGACTTTTGTGGGCTTCCAATGGATTGTTCCTCAAGTAGATGAAAAATATGCATGCACCAGACAGCGAATTCAAACCTGAGAACCTTCTAGTTCCTGAAGGCTTGACTATTCTACTGAAGAGTTGTTAAGAGGAATGGTTAAGAACCAGGCTTCAGAAGTTCAAATCCCAGCCCAGCCACCCAGCTAGCCTCAACTTGGTCACCCATAGAAAGGATCTGGTGATGATATTTTATTTTGTGTTTCTAAGATAAATTTACTATTAATCCAGGCTCCACACACCGAGATGTGAGACGTTTGACTATATGCTAGACGTGGGGTGTCTCCCCTTTCTAGGGTGATGCAAGATAAATGCAGGAGTGAGGGCTGGTGAACCCATGTCTGCTTCACAGGAAATGCACCTCTTGACTAGTAGCCTGACTGAAGTGCTCATTGTCCAGATCCATTGTCTGACCTATTGCTCTATCCTCTAAGCCAGTATTAGAGTTGATTCCCCCCCCCCCCATTTCGGGTCACCCCATCTGGAGTCCTGATACTCGTCCGGCCTCTGGAGCTACATTTGAGTTCTCTCAAAAAAAATGGGAAATAATTGAAAAGATAATTTTTAATGACACATCTGAAAAGACTTCAGGCAAGGGCAATGTCTTGAACATGATAGCATTGTCTAGGAGAGATTGGGGGTGCAGAAATCAATCCAGTCTTGACATGCTAGTTGGTGTCCAGTCAGGGAGAAGCCCTTCGACCATCTCTGCAGAACACAGTGATGTTTGGCAACCAAGGGCTGGAATCTTCCAGAGCATCTGGCATCCTCTATTTAGTTCCCATGACGAGCAGTAATAATCAGGCTGAGGCCTCATGGACAGCAGGTGCGGACAGGTGGGAGAGGCGCGGGGAGCAAGCCCAGTGTGGTATGGAGACTGTGGCACAGAGAGCGGTTGAAGAAGCTCCCAGAAATAAGGGGAGGGCACTTGGAGGTATATTAATTTTTAGCAGTCAGGCCTGCAGGGGCTCAAATGCCATAATGAGGTCATTAAAAGTAAATGGAATAGAATTTTATATTGAACCAAATGCTTACTCAAAAGGGACGGTGGAATAAAAATATTTTCAGAAATTAAAATGGAGTTGTAAAACTTCATTTTATGCATAGACAGATAGGGTTCAGATAGTACACCCATCTTTATATTTATAAATAAGTCCATGTTTCAAGCCGATGGTATGGTACCCTGTCTCGAGATCTGATGCCAGCTACTCCCTGGTCCAAAGCTGGGTCCTGTGTCACCTAATGTCAGATTTCTAAAGAAGGCAGGTGGGCACCAACTCAGGGACCATAACTGATCACACACTGGACCCTCCTGGACAGGAGAGGTTCAGTCTAGCTGTCCTGGGAGTCTCCAGCCAGGTGAAAAGGTGAAGATTTTCTGGAGAATTTGACATGTAGGCCTGGACCTTCAGTTGTCTGATTCCAGTGAAAGAAACATCTCAAGGATGTGAGTCTGGCCATGGTAGCTAGGGCAGACACATGGGGAACCTGGGGAGATGCTTGTGTTCCAACAGGCAGCAGACAGTGTGGACCCCATGAGTTGGGGACATTACCTGAGAGCAGGTGCAGAAATGGGAATCTAGTCAGTAAGGGGCTGGGAGGTGAACTTCCAAACATCCACACAGAAGACAGGCAGTCATTCTATAACACAGCTGTGGCTAAGGGACCCCTGGTAATGCCAGGGAGAGACATGTCTGAAAGTGCCAGAAAAGTAACCAGCAGCTGCCTCCGTGGATGGAAGAAAGTAGAGCTAAGCTGGTGGGAATCAGATAAAGCCTTTCCTGTCTCTTGCTTCTTGTCCCCTCTTGCTCACCTCTCAGTTGAGATTAACCAAGCAAAAATTCTCCGAAACTCAAACAACAACATAACTGTTGCAATCAGAAACCTTATCAAGAAAGGCAGACAGAGGACGTGGCACAGGGATGCAGAGAAGAGGCCAACCACACACCACTTTCTTGATGGACAGTTGTTTGGTGGAGTGGGGAAAATAATGGTTGTATTGCACAGTGTAATCCTTAGTGTTAGTCACAGCCACCCACAGACACATCCCTTATGCTCATCAGCTTCAGCCCCTACATCACTTTTCTTGTCTCTGTCTTGCTCAGTTTCTCAAAATGACAACAGCATCTCCCTTGTTCCTTTGCCTAACTCTGTCCCACGTACATGAACTCCCATACATAGCCCTCCAGGCGCTTGGGCACAACCCTGTACCCCACCTCCCTTGGCTGGGACCCTGAGATGCCACTTAACAGTCAGGAGCTCTGTGACTGGGAAGTTAGGTGATGCCCAACATAGACCAGCTCCTGGCTGAGGTCCAGAGAAGGTGGAGCTTCCCTCTCCCTCTTTCTCTCCTTCTTCTTCCTCTCTCTCTTCCTCCTTCTTCTAAGCCCTACATTACTGCCAGACTTTCGTAAGTCCTATCTGAGCCTTTCTGTAATGACACTTGAAAATACACCTGGCTTCTGGCTATTCTGGTTTGGGAATTTCTTTTAGAGCCTGTGCTATGGATTTTTTTTTCTTTTATTGCACCCTCTTCCCTTGAAAAACCTTGCTCAGTGCACCTATGTGAGTGTGGAAAAGAAAGAAAGAAAGAAAGAAAGAAAGAAAGAGCAAGCAAGAAAGAAAGATCTTGCCCATTACAACAGGCAGTGATATGGGGAACAAAGGCAGAAGAAAAATTATTAAATTTCCTTACTACTTACAGCCCATTGACAAGTCCTTGAAATAGACAGTGTGATACTTCTCTAAGGACTCAGATGCTTTGATATTAATACTTTGCTAAGGCCCCAGGTAAGCTTAGCCCAGGATCCTGTAAGTCTACTTTAACATATAAAAATTCCTTTGGAAACTTCCTTTATCTCTAGTTCCCCAGATACATGTTGGAAATCATCTCCCAAGCATATGATCCACCGATATACATCTAAAGAGTCTCATGACTCAGGTTATATTAGATGGTAATGAATGACCTTTTCCCAATAATAGCTAACCCCCTCAAGGTCTTGGAAACCTTGCTTCCAAAATTCCTTAGAGAATTACACTATCCCTAACCACCCCCAATTTGAAAGTATATAATTTATTTATTTCCCCAAACGCAGCTCCTTCTGCCCATGGGACTTGTCCCTGTGCTTTAATAAAATCACCTTTTTGCACCAAAGATGTCTTCAAAATTCCTTCTTTGCCATTGTCTTCGAACCCTAACGTCTTTTCCTACATCAGGTAACACCTCTTTAAAATGCATCATGTATTTCTTGTGTCATAACTGAACTCCATTATATTATTAGCTTCCATTCCAATTCACTTAAAGTGACTATCTTAGAAAGAAGCAATAGTTTAGTTGACAGAATATAGACTGTGTTGACTTGAACCTGAAGTTAAGATGGGAGAGAAACAGACAAAACCCCCTCATACTTTAAATTCAAATTAAAAATTTTTGTGTTTAAAATGATAAAAAAAGGGAGGGGCTATAATTACTGTGAGTTCCAGTAGAGTTGCAAAGGTATAGGTGGTCAGAATCTTTCAATATTCCTGTCTCTTTGGTCACCCTGACAGCTAAATTATTAGTAAGTATGATGAGGACATGCTTTATGGTCGAGAAGGTGAATTTCTTAAGAAATAGACTAATATTGAGGTTAAACCTGGAATAAACACTTTCTTAATTTCCTCATGATTAGCCCTAACCTCTGGGAATAAAAACAATTTTTTTATATCCTCCCTAAATCATGTTTGGTAGTAGAGGTGCTTTTGTTCCTCATAATTTTTTTTTTTCAAAAGAAATGTTGAGCTTGTTTTTGGTTCTTTTCTTGTTTTATTTCCTAATAAATATTCAAATTATGGACACTAGTTTAAAGGAATTTCTATTAGGTTAACAAATGAGATCGCCAATATGATTCCTGAATTATTAAAAAGAAAGTAATTTCATGTGGTTCAATTGAATATATAGGTCTTAAGGTTGGCTACTGGCCTAAAGGTGAGATTAAATCTCCTTTTGTAGATAATACCATATATGCTTTGATTCCTACAGATTTTCTCTATGGTGTACTGCTTTAATGATGATTTGAACTCAGTAAAGTGTATATACTTCAAACAGTAGACATAGTAGGGAATTGAGAGCATGACTTGTAAGGTGGAAAATACAACATTTGAAACGATCAGCTGAACGTCTTGTTTTAAAATTGTATTGAGCTGACTACATCCCTGAAGAGACCATTCATGTTGAAACTGGTGGTTGAAGGAATGAGAAAACCAACTCATTCAAAAGCAGTCTGTTCAGTGGTTAGCAATAAATCTGTTCAATATGGTTGTGAAATTTGTTGGCATGAGCATGGAAACTCCTTATTGTTTCCATGAGACAACACTGAGAGAAAAAGGACAAACTTGCTGAAGTAGCTAGAGATTCTTATTACTTCCATATTATTATCACCAGGGGAAACTGGAAAAACATTAACTCATTAACTGGAAGTTATCCATTATCCTACTTGTTGGAAATCATCATGTGTATTAAACCATTATTGCTGTTTGTATTAACACACAGCCTTATGGCTAGAAATGGTGGGATTCAAAGAACCAGGTAGTCTGGAAGGATGTAGAACTTGGCTAACAATAGCCACCTCCTCCTGATGCATGAAGGAAACCTTTTTGCCAGTGCTCTGGAAACAGAGAGGAAATGGGTCCTGAGTTATAACTGAGACTCATTTCACTGTGAACAGCAAATAGGTTAATAGGGCCCAGATAATCAAGGACATTTAGATTGCAGAAGCCAGCATTTCATCCTGGAGTTGAAGTACAGCTGATCAAAGACAATTAGCTAGAAAATAGTCAGAATGGGAAAGAGTATCAATTAGAGTTCGATCAGAGGAGTAGAATCACTGAGATAGATATGAAACTAGATATAGATACATAGCTGTAGATACATCACAGGGATCTGACTTTACACAACTGTGGTCTCTATAAGGCTATAGTCCTCATGTCTGCTACTAGAACTTAGAGACCATGTAGTGGGCAGGAAGAGAAGATGGACAGGTGTATGTAAGGTGGTCAAGAGCCCAACAAAGCAGAAACCCACAGCCATGAGCTGCGACCCACGAGGATGGACTAAACCCTGATCTGTTCTTGTTGCCTTTCCCCTAGTTGTGGGCATTGATATAAGCATCCTACAGAAGATGGGTCCTTCATCCTGGAGCAAAACTTGCATCTGGCCCAGGAGTCAGAGAAGCTCTCAGAAGGTCCAGGAGAAAGGTGACCATGTTGCAGAACAGCCTTGCACTCAATGAGGGGAGTCAGCAGTCAGCAGCAATGTGTCTGGGCTACAAAATGGCAGCTGTTTCACTTCCACCCACCAAATCTTACACAGGAGACTCTCCTGTGGCCTGTTCAAGAAGGAAGCATACAAGTAATGAAATCGAGGGAAAAATGGATCAACCTATGCAAAATGACATATTACAAAGCCATTACAAAACAAATTTTGGGGGAGTCTGATCTCCATGTATTTTCCAAATTTTATCTGCTGGTAGGCTATAAAGTGCTGGCCGCTGGATACAGTAAAGGAAAGGAGAAAGAGTAAAGGGTCAGGGACTGGCTAGTCTTCTTCATCCACCAAAACATGATGTTTTACATTGTTTTGAGACACAAGCCATGAAGGATGTCAGTAAGATCAAGAACAGCAGAATGGGCAGAACACCCAACTGGTTGCTAAGAGACAAGTGTACAAAGGTGGGCTCCTTATGCAAGAATCAGGATTCAGCAAGATTTTTGGTGTTAGTTATCAGAACAGACTCCAGAAATGAAGCAACGTGTTTTCAGAGCAAGTCCGAGTCTGGCAGACAGGGACCTGGGATTGCTCTACTTCTAGTTATTTCCTTGTCCTTGGAACCTATGTCCAAGTTGTTCTCCCCAAAAGAAGATGGGGCCCTCTCACCCTTTTCATGTGTGGCCATGGAGGGAGATGGATAAGTGGGATGCTCCTGGTGACCTAGGTGTAACTGATTGCCTGACGTAGGATATCACCCTCAGGCCCCAGGAGTAAGCCTTTGCAAACTCTCCAACACTGCTGTCCTACCCACAAATTATAATATGAGACTGTTTCCTTTTCTCCAAATTTGGATATTATTTGTCATTATCCCAGTTACTGGACTCAAGGCCTCCCCGTTTGGACCTAAGAAGAATGTACGCATGTCACCTATGGAGCCTAGACTTTGAGCCCGATGAAGCACGGAGACGTGGTTTTGTGAAGTCTCCCTTTGGAAAGGAGGTGAGTGGCTTGCCATTCTTTATGTCAGGCAAGACAATTATTTTAATTGATTGATTGATTGATTAGAAAGGTACAGAGGCAGAGGGAGAGAGAAAATCTTAAGCAGACTTCATGCCCAACGTAGAACCTGGTGCAGGGCTCAATCCCATGACCCTAAGATCACAACCTGAGCTGAAACCAATAGTTGGGACACTTAACCAACTGAGCCACCCAGGTGCCCCAAGAAAATTATTTTAAATAAATATAAACTAAAATGGCAGGAACATGGATGCTGAATTGTCATAAGGGAAATTGGTGGATATGTATTATTTTTATCTGATCAATATCCCTTTCTCTTTAAAAAAAAAAAAGACTCTTCTCCCAACCTGGGATTTAATGAAACTTCAGTCATAGCCTTCAGCCCATTTCCAGGTCAAAGCCATGACGTGGGATCCAAAGTTTCCTTCCTTCCTTCCTTCCTTCCTTCCTTCCTTCATTCCATTATCTATCATCTATATCTATCTATCACAGCACAAGGAGAATCAGACAGAGATGACAATGGCCTGATGATGTGCATGGAGCTACATTCAAACTTGTACCTCCAAGTTATTTGAGGCAACAAATGCCCTTGAGCCAGCTTGAATTTGGTTTCTGAGACTTTATGTCTATGGCTCTTGACCAGTACTAAATGTCTCTTTGCCCTGGTTCTTGCTTACGTCAGTAATCCCTTAAATTAAGCAATGAGTAGCATTCTCTTCCTTTCTTTTCGAGTTGATAGACACACTTAGAGTGTAAGTAGAGTATCCAAGGTCACATAGCATGTCAGTGGCTGAGCTGGGACTTTAGCTCAGGCCTGTAGGACAAACACATTCCTTGTGTCCCACTAAACATTTTGTTGTTCTAATAAGCAAGACAGTGCCTACCGTCCTAGACCACGACAGCCAGTTGCATACATGGAAGGGAAGACATGCACGGACAAAAGGAGAAATGAAAATATTTGGACCTGCTACTGATTTTTAAAAAGAGAATAAGAAGTAAATGTATACAGAATTATGTTAATAAGCATAGTTATATATTAATAGCACCTTCTATGTGTGGTTCTTTGTGGTTTACAGACCACTAAGATGCACACTGTTTTCTCAATAAATCATCTTAGTAATTTGGGGAAGCTGGCACTCTAAGCATTATGATTGCGCGAGGCCATTTTAAAGGCTCAGAGAGGCGCTGGTCCTTGCCTTATGTATCTCAGCCACAAAGTGATAATGATAAGATGGGAGCCCAAATGTTCTGACTTCAAGCCACAGCTCTCCAATTAACAAAAAACACGGCATTTCTAATGCAGTGATCACTGTCAGTTCTTTCCTGTGTGATGTTTTCAACTCTGACACGTCATTTAAGTAAAAACAGTTCTTTCCTTTCACATTCCTACCCTCTACCTCTGAACCCCCTTACTTAACTGCAGTAACCACTGATCCAGTGAGCCTGGTCACAATAAATTGATACGGTGATGCCCGTGTTTCTGACTTAAACGTATGTTGAATGAAACCACTGCCACGTGGTTGAAAGATCGTTGCTCTAATTCCTACCCCTTTCCTCTTCTGCTTGTAGAGTCCTAAAGCAATTTTTATCATGTGGGTCCTGTGTTTTTTTTTTTTTTTAAGATTTTATTTATTTATTGGACAGCGAGTAAGAGAGAGCATGAGTGGGGGGAGAGGCAGAGGGACAGAGAGAAGCAGGACCCCCCCCCCCCCCCGCCAGAGCGGGGAGCCCAACGCGCCTCCCTGAGATCAGGACCTGAGCCTGAAAGCAGATGCCACTCAGGCGCCCTGTAGTTCCCTGTTTGAAATTCACACTCTGATTTCTATCAGGTGCCTCCCCTCACCCGGTGTGGACCTGAAGTTCAGTGGGAATGGGTTTCTGGCCCAGGGAGGGCTTCGGCGAGTGGCAGAGGTGTTCTGGAATGTGTGCTCTGAGACGCAAGGTAGACTAGCTGCAGAGGGAGAGGGAAAGAGCAGAGCAGGCCCTTGCTGGCAGGCCGAGGACAAAGGGCCGATGTGTAAACATAGGCTCCCTGAATGGGAGTGGTGGGGACAATTGGAGAGGAAACAGCTAGAAGAAAGCATGTTCTAAGTTCCCGCACCAGAAGCCTTGAGGCTTTTGTAGCTTCCCAGTTTTGGTCTCCACGTATCTAACTCCGTTTGCGAGATCAAGGTTAAAAGAAAGAGGGGAAATGCTCTTAAGTAAATAACCATGAAAGCATGTGATTTTGCTTTAAAAATATCCATAGAAAAGAAAACATTTTAAAATGTGCTTTCTCAATAACCCCAAAATTAATATTAGGGGAAAAATGATAATGTGCAAATAGTCTGAGTTTTAGCATTAATAAAATTAAATGGGAATTTGATTATGCTGTGTTACAGCTACACATAATGTTCTCAAGCATAACTTTCGCAAATCTGTTAATTCCACTGGTGATTATATATGTGCATTTCAACACATCTTGTTGCCCTTTGAAATCTAGTACAATCAAGATGTTAGATTGTAAGTTATTTTCTGGTTATTAAGAGGCATTTCAATCCTCATCTTTAATCAACTGAAGATTCGCACGATGGCTTAGATACCCACACTGCTGTGTGTGCGTGTGTGTGTGTCGCACACCCCAACTGATGTGCTGTCCCTCTCATCTCTAGTGACTCAGGATGTACCCTCTAGGATAGATTACTAATAAAGAATCTGCGTTGAGTTTCATTCATTTAAAAATGGGGGGGTTGTTGGAATGGTTCTTTGTGCCTAAATCCTAGCGGGGGAGCCCTGCGGCATGGCCCCTCCTGTCGGAGTCTATACGGGAAGGCGGAACTCAGTGAGGCGGAGGCAAGGCAGCCCGTTGGTCGATAACGCCTGGCTGCCCTCTGACCCTCGGGTTAAACTGCTGTCTGGGCTGCTCAGTCTGGGAAGTGGAGTTCCAGGCAGGGAGAGCTGTCAGTTATCTGTGAGCGTGCCACGGCATGGACTTCATCACGGGCAAGCACAAAGATGAAATCTTCCTAATGGCTCTCTCCTTCGAGGCCCCCTCTGTCTGTGGCCCCAAGGCTGCCCTGGTGCACAGGATTTGGGGAGTTTCCAAATTACAGAGGAACTGATGACTTCTCTGGACATTCCAGGGCATGTGAATGAAGAGACGTGTTTGCATAACATTGGATTTCGGGCCTTTGTGTGGTTAGCTAAGTTAAGATGGAAATGCATATTCCCCCAAACTGTGGCTGTCACGGTGAAGAACTCCTCAGTCATGGGATTTAAATCCATGGCAGAGAGAGCCTTGACGAGGGATCTTAGTGGGGACGAGAGGAGGATGAGTGGGAAGCCGTTTTATATGCTCGAGGCCGGGAGGGTACACGTGAAGAGGAGGCAGTTTGGCAGAGAGTAGCAGGGACAGAGATAGGGAGAGACAGAGAGAAAGAGACACACACAAAGGGAATGAGAGAGACATACTGACAAGGAGAGAGAAAGACAGCCAGACAGAGAGAGATACAGAAACACAGATCCAGAGACAGAGGGGGACAAAGAGAGGGCCAGAGAGAGGGATATACAGAGAGAGACCCATACAAAGACAGAAAGAAAGAAGACAGAAGAGATACAGACACAGGAACAGGTGCAGACAAAGACAGAGACAATAGAAAGAGAGAGAGAGAGCAAAAGAGAGACAGAGTGACATAAAACAGATACTTACACATGCAGAGTGACAGACAGAGACACAGAAGGAGGCAAAGTCACAGAGAGACCACAGAGAGAGAGGAAAGCAGATAAAGGGCAAGAGGCAGACTGCCAGACAGACAGAAGAGACAGAAAGACACAGGCAGAGGCCATAGAGCTTGTTACTGGACACAACTTTAGGGCGATGAGGTACGGGGGGCCTGTGGCTATCTGGAAAGTGGGGGTCTTAGCCGAAGGCGGGCAGCCAGAGGGAACACAGTAGAGGCCTGCTGTGCTGGGGTGTCCCCTAAGGATGGAAATCCCCCCCACCCCCCATGCTTGGGGAAGGCACCACTGGGTGGTAAGGCTTGCAGGGCAGAAGAGTTTGTAGAGACGAGCTGGAGGGGTGGACGTCAGCTCTGGTTCTTTTTCTCATCAGCTGTTCACCCTTCTCCTGGGTGGCCCGCCCCCCTCTTCCTCTTCTTTTCATCCTCCCCTCCATCTCTCTGCTCCTTTCTTTTCATTGTTCTTCCTTCTGCGATGGTGCTCCTAGCTAGTATTTCCATTCGTCCATCCACCCACCCACCCACCCATCCACACATTCTACAAACATTTATTGAGAACCCACTGTACTCTAAGCCTTTTCCTCAACACTGGAAATCAATCAGTGACATGAACCCAGGCAGGTCTCTCCGTAACGAAGGGTTTTGCTGTTTGGGTCCCCAGTCAACATGGATGCTAGTCACTGGGCTCATGATTCTGTGGGGGCAGGAAAGTGGAACCAGGAGCTGATGTAATGGAAGAAGAAGGATCCTCGAGGTGTTTGCAATGTGGGGCGTCAGGGAAGGAAAAAACCACCTCCCACTTCCAGGCCAGAAGCCCTGTGTGTTTCGGTCATCCACGCAGTGGGCATTTATTAAGCACCTACTGTGTACACCAGGCTCTGGGTCAGATGGCTTGGTGGGTGATGCGGAGGAAACAAGTCCAACACGAGTGGACCTTAAGTAAGAGGTTCTTCAGCTCTTCCCCTCAGCGAATGGTGCGCTCGCAAACGTGCTGATGCTGAAGAGAAGCGCAGATCAGCTCAGCTGAAACCGAATGTTGTTTGCCTGTGACGCACTGAGGAGAGGCCGGCGTCCAAGCAGTGATGACCTTGTCCTTGTATCCAAGGTCGGTGGGCTGTTGAATGTTTTGGCACAATGCCCACGCAACTCAGAAAGGCCTCTCTGACCCCATCAGCCCTGGTACAATGTTACACTCCTCAGAGACGTGCCGCCGAATTAAGCGGAAAATGAGCCCTGGGGAACTCCAGGGCTGGGATCAGCGCCCCGGGGCTGCCTGCCGCCCCAGCCACAGACACATTCCAGCCGCGGCTCAGCAGAGGATGGAAGTCAGAGGAAAAAAAAAAATAAGCCCAGCTTCCTGGACACATTGTCTTCACAATCATGCGGCTTTCACTTCTGCTCCGTTGGGATTGGAGTTAAGCGCGGTGGCGTGGCCTTGAACTAGCTCGCGCCGTGGCCTCCCTCTGGACCGTGGAAATCTACGGGGCAGTAGGTGGAGCTCTTTGCCTTCCAGTCAACCTCCCATCGGCCCAGGCCTTGAACGAGGGTGTCCACGCGGGTGGAGAGATCGCTTGTTATGTTCAGGGAAACCCTAACCATCACTCCAACATAAGAGAATGTGTGCCGTTTTATTAATAAGGTTTTTAGGGACAGACCGCCCAGTGTGACCATTTTCCATGTTCTTCTAGAGCTATTGGCTTACATCACACAGGTGACATTTATTCATACATTCAGTTAATCAGGTCGTAAGTGTATACTGAGTTGTTCTTCTGTGCAAGGGGTTACGTAGGATTCTTTCTGAGGTTCTGTGAAGAGGAACAAAGAAAATGTGTAAAATAGAATTTCTGCTACCTGAGAGTCTTCCAGCATATTCATAAATTATATTAGTTGAGAACCTGCCATATGGTGGGTACTAATTTGATACACATTGTCCCTAATCTTTTTTTTTAAATTTTATTTATTTATTTGACAGACAGAGAGATCACAAGTAGGTAGAGAGGCAGACAGAGAGAGGAGGAGAAGCAGACTCCCCGCTGAGCAGAGAGCCCAATGCAGGGCTCGATCCCAGGACCCTGAGATCATGACCTGAGCCAAAGGCAGAGGCTTAACCCACTGAGCCACCCAGGCGCCCCCATTGTCCCTAATCTTTGATGAATTTTCACTTTCTATGCGCAAATGGAGACTTTGAAATATTAAATGACATAGCCCAAGCTCACACAGCAATGGAGGGTCTAGACAAGCTGGAGTTCAAGACCACGTCTGTGACTTTGGTTCTATTTCCTTTCCAATAAGGGTATAGAAGGTATATGAGACAAGGGACATGGCTGGTGCCCTCACTCTCACCCTGAGAAGGTATAAGCCGGGATGAGGAAGTCAGCTAAGGACAGAGGCCCTATTGTCTCCTTGCTGGCTTTGAATCCAGGTGTCACCTTGAAATGGCCAGGCAACCTTGGGCACACGACTTCATCTTACTGTATCTCAGTTTCTTCATCTGTAAAATGGGGATAATAATAGCACGAGGCTCACTGAGCTATTGTGGGGAGTGAGATCATGCCTAGAAGGTTCTTGGGATAGTAATTAATACATACATAAGCACTAGCTATTTTTATCACTACCCTGAAACAATTACACCAAGAGGCTCTGTGTGCCAAATCACTAAAACTACAATTTAAGTCTTTAGGATTTCACAGGGGAGAGAGATTGCTTCCAACTGGGGTAATCTTGGAGGACGCATTTAGGTCTTGATAGGATTGCAGCATTTTGACAAACTTAGGTAATAATATTTGTAGTAACAACGACAACCACCTTGCTGTATTCAGTCCTTACTTTTTACCAAAGGCTCTGCTAAATTCTTTGTATTAATTTGCTCATTAAAACTCTTGCAAGAATTTTATTGGGTCAATACTCTTATTCTCATTTTGAACCGAGTCAGGCTTTCTCTGTCCAAAGTCACCTTGTTGATAAGGAGCAAGATAAAGATTTCGGTTCTAGGTTTGCTTGATCTCCAAATTCATGCCCTTAGCCCGTGGGCAACACCACAGGATAGAGAGTTGGACACAGAAGAGGCAAAGCTCCCTTATTAAGAGCACAAGAGAAATCCACATTAGCTCCTGTGGCCTGCTTGTTCAGGAAAGGACTTGAAAGCTAGAAGGGGCAGAACTTGAACTTGAAGGGTCTTCAAGGACAGACTAACAAAGCTTGGATATGATTCGGTCCTGAGTGGGGAACAACAGTGATTTGGAGATTTGGACTAAGGAGTGTGTTTGCCAGATACATTTATATGATAATGGCGAAAGAGCTTGAATGACCTATAGTTTGGTCAGACTTACATTTGAGAAATAGCCAATTTAGGATTAAATCCTCCTATAATCTTGTAGTGTTGAAATTACAGGGTTATTTGTATCTAGCCTTCAAGAGGCTGTTTGGAATTTTAGATGAGTGAAGGACAAAGGTGCTGGACAAGTGGGGAATTTTAAAGTGCTGGTTGGTTATATTGAATTACCTGCTTTGGCTCCTCATTTCTGCTTCTTTCATTAATTCAAATGCAGGTACCACCCAGGGAAGCATTTTTGAAAATGCAACCAGGCATTCTCTGATGATAGCACGGGCTAGGACATTTTCTATAGAGCCCAGAGAAAATTGCACTCTGAGCATGAAATGTAACTTTACATTGAGGATCCATTATTATCCAGAAAGTTCCAACTGCAGTCCTTTTTACTGAGTCCTTAAGTGACAGCCCTTCCCTCTTCACCCTCATCCTGCACAACATAAGCGTGTAAGCGATCTCTGCTCTTCTTTGCTGTTTTAAATTAATCGTGCCATCTACAAAGAGCACTGCTGGTAGTAAATGGCAGGAGACAGGGGACCCAGCCTCCCTGTCTTTCAGCAAAGCAGGCTAGGAAAGAGAACTCCTAGTTATAGTGGTTGTGGTTTATTTATTGTTTTAATGAGCTTTTGCCGTGTAACCACAACACCATTATGACCGGACCACACCACCAGAAAAGGAAGTTCCCGTAATTCTCCTCCTCACTGTCTTTTCATGTTGCTGGAATCCAGCTCCTCTTGGCGGCCTCCTCCGTGGGCTTCCGGAGTTCGCTGGGCCTTTGTTCTTATCAGTGATGCCCTCCTGTCTCCCATCCCTCCCTCTCCCCCTTCCTTCTTCCTCCAGACAGCCGGGCCTCAAGTATCAAGCCGAGAAGGTGAAGGGGAGCACAATGAGTAACGTTTTTTGGACCTGAACCATTGTGGAAAGAAATGCCAGCCAGGAAAAGGAGGCAAGCCCCTGGAATGACACGGTCCCGCTTTCTCCTCCTGCCTTTGTCAGTCTTAAATAGCAACCGAAGCAGTTCACGTGCTACCCCCAGGGGGACCGCAGTTATTAAGAAAGTGCTGATGGTCTATTTCAGAGGAATAGCACTGAGCGAGGAAGTGTGTGCCTGTGTGCGCCTGTGTCTCTGTGTGTGCGAATTGGTATGAAATTGTACGGTGGGATTTCGTGCAGTTTGGGGGAAACCTGTTCTTTGAATTAGGAGGATAAGGGAGGGTGCCCCCAAATAGAGTCCAGGAATCCCAGAGTCCCAACACTTCCATCACTGTTGCGGGGTCCCTGGCTGACTTCTAATAGCTCCTTCCCTGTTGCTTTCTTCTCGTCATCCCACATGAGCACAGCGCTCTGTGGGGCCCATTGGCTCCATCCATCCACTTTGCTGGGGCACCTTGGCCCAGTGGTGAAGAAAACAGCGTCAGAGTTGTATGACCTTGAATCTGGATCTCAGTCTCGTGGTTCTCTAGTGTATGTTTTAGGGACAATGCTCGAATTCCTCTGGAACTCAGCTTTGTCTGTTGTACGACAAGGAGAGTAATATCCATGGCATAGTTATTTTGTACTGATTAAATAAACATAGGTGAACAATCAGCTAGATAGAAGGGTTTAAATTAATGGTAACTGATCTCTTCCCCCCATTCCTTCTCCTCTTCCTCCTCCTCCTACTACCTACATCCTCTTTTTGGTTTAATTATTATCATCTCCCCGTCCCCCAACCTCTCTCTGGAACTGTGAAGCATAAGGGTCCATTCCTAAGTCCCACCATGATGAGATTTCAGGCAAAGGTGATCCTACTTGGTGTTGTCACAGGCACCGAGGGGTAGTTTTGCCATCAGAGCTTCTCAAACGCACGCAGAAGTTCCTGTGTGTCACTCATGGGAGATGAAGCTGGAAATACAGTGCTAGTCTGATTCTGTGACAGTTTTGCAATCCCTAGAGCCTCAGTCAAACTCCAGGTCCCCTTCTCTATACATACACACAGTAACTGAGGGCTCAGAGGAGGAAGGGTCAGAAATTTCTTTGCGTTCTTTTAGAAGGCAGAAGTGAAGCAGGTACCACTGATCACCATTGTACCATTTTGTCTTCTTACTAAAAATGAGGAGTTTCTCCACAAAGGATTGTGATGCCAAGAAGGGTAGTTTCAAGTCAGTTTAAGTCCAAATAACAAACACAACAGTGAACTTTTATTCATTTTATTTATTTCAAAAAATATTTATTGTATGCCACGCCTGTACCAGGCACTGATAAAGCAGTGGACGACAAGAGAGTGACAGTCTCTGCTTTAAAATCTGTGGCTTCGGGGCGCCTGGGTGGCTCAGTGGGTTAAGCCGCTGCCTTCGGCTCAGGTCATGATCTCAGGGTCCTGGGATCGAGCCCCGCGTTGGGCTCTCTGCTCGGTGGGGAGCCTGCTTCCCTTCCTCTCTCTCTGCCTGCCTCTCTGCCTACTTGTGATCTCTCTCTGTCAAATAAATAAATAAAATCTTTAAAAAAAAAAAATCTGTGGCTTCATGATGACCATGACTTCTTCGACACTCCACCTGGGATTTCTTTTCAATCTGGGCTGGCTCCGTGACTGGCTTCTTTGGCCAACAGGGATGCTATGCCCGCATATTCATTTCCTGGAGCTGCTGTACCAAAGTTGGTTAGCTTCAACAATCGACACGTGTTCCGTCACTTCCGGAGATGAGAAGTCCAAGGTGAGTGTTGGCTGGGTTGGTTCCTTCTCAGAACTCTGGAAGCGAATCCATTTCAAGCCTCTACCCCGACCTCTGGTGGTTTGCGACCAACCTTTGGCTTGTAGATGTGTCATCCCAATCTCTGACTTTCCAGTCACAAGACGGTTTCCCTGTGTGTCTTCACATTGTCTCTTCATGGTTCATGTCCATGTCTATGTCCAATTTCCCCTTTTGATAAGGATGGCGGCCATATTGGATTAGAGGCCACCCTAATTTGACTTGACAATATTTGCAGAGTCTCTTTCTAAATAAGGTCACGTTCTGAGGTCCTGGTGGTTAGGACGTTAACACATCTTTTTATTTATTTATTTTTAAATAGAGCACCCATAAAATTCAACTCATTACAGTCAGTATTTGGACCTACATTTTAAGAGATTGATAACTTCTACCTCCTCTCTATTGGGACACTACTTTTGGAAACCAGCTGCCACGTCATGGGAAATCCAAATGGCCTAGTGGAGAGGCCCACTTGGAGAGGACATCGGGATCCCTAGCCAGCAGTGCTGACTTGACTCCCCAGTACCAACTTACCAGCTGTGCATGAGCCATCTTGGATGTGGGCCCTTCAGAACCTCCAGTGGAGCTGACGTGTGCCACTGCTGATGACCCTGACCCCCTGCTGAATATTTGTGAGCAAAATAAGTAACTTGTTTCTGTTTGAAGCTACCAGTTACGCTGAGGAAATGTAACCATAACGATCTCTGGGAAAGTTGACATTAAACAAGTAGTTATTTGTGAGAAGTGTAGAAAGGAGAAGCCCAAGTCCCCAGGGGAGTGTAAACAAGACAGCTAGCTAACTTGGTCTTGTACTGGTCTGTTTGTTACTAAGTAAACGCTTTTGTCTGTACGGGTCAGTTGTCAATTTTAGGGGTTTTACTAGTTTGGCCTTCCCAGCGAAAGGCGTCCGTTCCTGCCTACCTGACTTTCTGAGATGCATTTAATTTGAAAACACCTTCACTCTCTTTGCACCTGCATTTCCCTCCTGGGAAGTGGCAGGGGGTGGGATGGGGGGAAAACACATCCGTGGGTGATAGCTGTGCCCACCCAAAGTGAACTCCACTTGCTTTCTTCTCCTTCATACCGGTACAGAAAATGGAGCATAAAAATATCCCATGGAAGGTTAAGTGGTCCGAAGTAGATGTGGAGGATACACAGGAGACGATGAAGCGAGGGTCAGAGTGAACAGGGAGGGGTGAGTTCAGATGCAGGGCTTTGGGATTTTCTTCTCTTTTACTACCCCCAAGTGAAGCTACGTCATGAAATAATTAATCCTAACGTGAGACCGGGAGCAGATAGGCAAGGGTCACCTGCTCTGACAGGAGACCGTATGGATTTATGATCCGGGGAGGGAAGCTGCGAGCAGCAGACCAGAACAAGGCCATCTTGGCTACTGAGAAAACCTGAGGCCAGGCTACATGTATGTCGAGGCTGGGGTGAGAGATGGAGAGAACTCGATGGACCCACCAGGAGCCCATTTGGATCCATGCCGTATGGCAGAGCTGGGTTGGGAGCTTGGAGTGTGTTTTGTTCAAGGAATCCAGATGATCCAGGCATGGGGTAGCAATGGGAACTCCAACCTTGCTGTCTCTGGTTCATCTATTCTATATAGTAATTGCCTTATATGTGCCAGACCTTGCTGTAGCCATTGAGGATGGGTCCTCAGAGACCTATTTTTTCTTTAAAGGACTTTATTTATTTGACAGAGAGAGAGAGAGACAGTGAGAGAGGGAACACAAGCAAGGAGAATGGGAGAGGGAGAAGCAAGCTTCCTGCTAAGCAGGGAGCCTGACGTGGGGCTCGATCCCTGGACCAAGGGATCGTGACCTGAATGGGAGGCAGGCGCTTAACCGACTGAGCCACCCAGGCACCCCGAGAGACCTATTCTTGTGACAAATTCATTCCAGCAAAGGAAGAGGCAGGATATGCAAATGACAGAGCATACATACATATAACTTTTGATAGTAATCAACGAAGAGGAGGATTAAAGCTATCGGTCCCTTTATTCAAAGATTTCTCCTTCAAACCCTGGTATCTCCTTATGACCCACAGAATAAAGTCCAGGTGACACCTAGCAGCATGCAACATCACACACAACCTAGCTCTTGTGACATTTCCCAAATTACTTTTCTTTCTCTTTCCCTTGTTCCCCAGGACATACCCAAACACTCCAGATGTGTGAGGAAGTTAAGAGTACAGTCTCTGGAGTCAGGCTGCCTGGGTTCAAACCTCAGCTTGGCACTCACAAGCTGTGTGACATTAGGCAAGTAACTCAACCTCTCTGAGCTGTAGCTTTGATGTCTATAAAATGACCAGAATGTGACAGCTGTCTTCCAGCATCGAATGAGATCATGTCCTTTAGAGAGAAAGCAGCACCATAAGAACACAAGATATGACTCGTCTCCTGGTAATAATGACTGTATTATCTATGTGTATGTGTGTATACACACCTGCATATATGAGATTTAGTCATGACCCTACTCTAAGTCAGAATATATCCATCTTCGTGCCACCCAGTACAGTAAGACTTGGATGGAGCCTCGTTTTACTCGTCATGCACAGTCGATAGATGCTAAATAAAATATACTCAACTCACTAGTGTGTCTTGCAGCGGATGGTAGAGATCTTTAAGTAGGAAGAATGCCATTTCACGGGTCTTGGAATGGGTAATTAGGAGACTGTTGGTTCCAAGCGAGAAGAATTGCCCTCTTTAGCTTTCAGAACTGCGGCTTGGGGGGACACATTATGAGAATCCGTGCATGCCACTTGGCAACATTAGGATTCCAAGACAGAGCCCTCTTTAAAGATTGCCTTCCCTTGCAGCTGGATGGCGAGGTGGCCTGGGCTGCTCTAGGAACAGTGGTGAGCCTTTTATCATTTATATATCATTCCAGCAGGGGCAGAAAAAAGGGACAAAATACTGAAAATAAAAGTTAATTAAAAAATAAAATCAAGAGAAATGTCTCTCAGAGGCCACCTCTGTTACAGAGACCACCTGTCATTAAGCATTTTCCTGTCTATAAACCCGAGATTGGAAGCCGGTCGACTCTTCTGTTGTTTAATTTTTAATGCCTCCTGTCTGGTCTCCGAGGTAGCTGTTCGAGTCGGAGGCTGTCGCGCAGACATGTACCTTGCCCAGAGAAAAAGTGAGCAGTGAGCGTTCCCTTTGCCGGAATTAGTGTCCTCTGGGTCCTCTGGGAGTAACCTGCTGTGGGAGAGATTGCTCCCTCCCCACCCCGGGAATTTGCTCTTATAATGATGCTAATCTGTTCCCTCATTGCTGGTGAATGAGTGTGAAATGACGGATGGAATATTCTTGGGGGAAAGGGACTGAATTGGTGACTCCTTGGCAAAGAAATTCTTCTAAATTAATTCTCTCCATTTTTCCGGGTCCTCGGGTCACTCATGAATTTATGAATGAATGAACTTATGGAGCATCTACTATGAGCCATGCATTGTGGAAGGTATGGAGGTTGAAGTCATGAGGAGGTCAGAGGAAAAAAACTCTATTCTCATGACCCAGACATTTTATTGATGGGAAGGGAGAGAATGAACACTGTGACAAAGAAGGATGCTGGGTCATTTTAGATGATGATGGCGCTGAGAATGGTGGTGCTCCGGGAATGAAGGCCTCCTGAGAAAGTCATAGTCCAGCAGCCAGCTGAATGGTGGGAAAGAGCCACTGATGCCGGATTCACAGGGAACAGTGTTCAAAACAGAGGGAACAGCAAATTGTAAACTGATTTGGAGATGAGCTTGGCTTTTCTGAGAAACAGAGACATGTCACTCTGGCAAGAGAAGGGACAGAAGACAAATGAAGGATCGTCAGGCAATTAAAGGCATCTAAGGCCTTTAGGGCATGGGTGAAAAGAGGAAGGATTTGGTCTATGGATTAGGCTTCATATATGGGGCCGGAATATCCAGAAACAGTCTCATCCTGGCCCAAGGTTGAAAGACATGTGAACAAGGCCGTGAATTCATCTTCGGTGAGCGGACGTGCTCAGCTGTGCTTCCTAGAGGGGGAATGACCCGCTACGGGCCTGCCACCTGAGTCTCTGCTCAGTGTCCCCCCCCCCCCCCCCCGCCTTTTCTGTGTGGGTGTGCCTCTCTCCACTGGAAACCCTTCCTTCACTCTGGGCCCCGACGTTCTGTTCTCTGCTTCACTGTCACCTTCTGAAAAGGCACCGGTGATGCCTCTCTCTTGCTCAGTCTTCTCCTTCAGATTTCAGCATGAAGCCCCAGCGCCTTAGTTGGGTACACAAGACGCCCACGTTCTGACCCCTGCCAGCCCCGAGGCCACATGGCCGCGTTCTCCTGCCTCAGGAACGCGCATGCTCACACCGCCCCTCCACGCTAGTGCACCCCCAGAGCCTTCCCTTGGGCCCTTCTCTCGGCCTGGACCACCCACCATCTTCTCAGCGTCTGGAAGGTGCTTTCTTACTCCTCACATGCCACCCCAAGTTGCCCTCCGGTCCTCTTGAAAACCTCCCGCATCTCCCAGTCTGACTTGAATATCTTTCCTCTTCCAGGAGGACAACCAGTTCAGATGAAATGCTAGACGGGAGAGAAGACGGGGGGCAGGCAGACCCCCAAGGGGAAAGCGTTTCAGCAGAGAAAATGACAAGCAAAGGCCTGCTTTGGAAGTGAACTTGGTTGGGTGGATTCCCAGTTTGCCTTTATGCCTTCCGAACTTAGGCTCCTGGGAGCTGGGAGTGTCTGTAGCTTTTCGAACTCTGTCCGTCCCCTCACCGTATTTTTGAGCTGGTATCTTGAAGCCCATTGAAATAATTTAGAGGGGGAAAAAAAAAACCCTGCAGTACATTTATTAAGTGACAAGATTAAAATGAATTCTACTGTAAGCTTCTATCATGAGAGTCATAAGTAGCATTTAGTGTTTATAATCTCATTTTTGGAGGACTTTAATTTTCTTGTTCCAGGAATGTTTATAAAGTAAAAAGGAACTCCTGGTTGCATCAGCGAGGAAAACTATTTCAGAGGGACCCTGAGAGATTTACACCACTCCCTGTTCCTGCCCTAATTAAGACATTTGTTGTTGTGTTTTAATAGCTCCAAGTGTGTTGTGCTCACAGTAGCTGGGTTTATAAACAGCTTTTCCTCAAGAGGACAGGGGAAACCTTCTTCCACAGGTTATAAATTGTAATTTCTTGAGGGCAAGATGGTGGCATATCTTCCTCATTTACTATCCTTAGAGCGTCCTGGTCCTGTCCCAGACCTGCTGAGTCCCAACGTCCAGGCTGAGGGGACCAGCAAGCCTCACTGTGACACAGGGGAAGGTGCTCGTAATGGCTGCTCAGGTGTGAGAAACACTGAGGTAAAGTAAGTCTAAAGACTCTCACCCCAAGGCAGGTTTTTCCATGAGGAAAATTTCAGCTTATGGATTCTGCCACACCCAGAGGCTATCCATGCCTAATTTAAAAGTCGCCACCACAGAAGCCTCTTCCTAGGCCTCACCTTTTTTGCCCACCACGCTCCACCGTTAGTGGGGTCCTAAGCAGCAAAGAGCAAGTGGTGGAGTGAGTTGCTGAGGGAAACATTTATTTATTTAAGAGAGAGAGAGAGAGAAGGGAAGAGAGAGAGAATCCCAGACTCCCGGCTGCACAAGGAGCCTGGCCTGACATGGGGATCGATCCCATGACCCTGAGGCCATGACCTGAGCCCAAATCAGAAGTTGGCTGCTTAACTGACTGAGCCACCCAGGCACCCCTCTTGCTTCCTTTGCTACACAGGTTTCCTGGTCTACGGATTGAATCCTGAGCTGGAGAGCAGAGAGGTTTTCCACTGACTGAGAGCTTGGAAGTTTGATGTGGACCTGGGCTAGATTATTTTATTACTCAGAAGGGACCAGGCCGTTTTACTCACTGAGGAGTGATAACTAGAAGGACTTTAGATTCTGCTCAGGACTTGAGGCAGGTGGAGGTTTGGGGCTATACCAGGGCTGCTGGAAGAAAGAGCGATTGCTTCTTCCTTATACCCACTGAGTCCAGTCCTCCAAGAGAACAAAAACCAAAAAGTAAAAAAAAACAACAACAAAACAAAAAACCCAGCCAACAAACGCAACACACACAAAAAACACTGGATAACTTCAGTTTTCTGCGTTCTCCCAGTAAAAGTGAAACAGTGTTTCTGGCTGGGCCTGACTCCGAAAGCAATGGTTGGTAAAGATTTTACAAGCCCCCCCAACTTAAATTTCCTGCCCTAATTTCCTCTGAGCCTACTGCCGCGCTGAGCCATTCTGAATCCTAAGGCAAGAGAAACAGTCAGGACGCTGATACTGTGCTTATTTAAAATTTTGAAATTTTGCTCATCATGTGTTTTCGCCTTAGTTTTGATTTTTTTAACTACTGCATTCAAGTATGACTTATCTTGCTTCCTGAGTTTTTGTTTGTTGGTTTTGTTTTGTTTTGTTCGGAAATCTCTCACATGTTGTGCCCAAAGCAGGCGCCTTACTTATCTCCCTGAAGTCCCAGCCCTGTCTCCACCTCACGACCCCTGAGTCCAACACCATCACCACCCACTTCGGTTCCGCAGGGGAGGAGGAAATTGGGAAAAAAAAAAAAAAAAGTCTTCAGGATGAGGAATAGTTTCCCGCAAGAACCCCTGTGCCCTGGGGGTCTTATACCTCAAATTGGGGATGTCTGCAGTCAGTGCCCCAGACCACACTACTATCTTGAGATTATGTGTTTGCCACTGGGGAGCATTTATGATTCCCATTTTCTGTCTAGACCACTGTTTAGAGAGAGCTAGAACCGTCCCCAGGGCCCCAGTGTGCTGGGATAAAGGAAGTCTTCGTAGACAGCCATTATGCACAACTCCAGTCCTTCAAAGCCTTTCTGCTTTGAAGATGCCCTTTCCTGGCATTTGGGAAATGGAGAAATGTGGAAAGATTTTTTTTTTCTTAGTATAATTTAGAAGCTAAGAGCAATGGTTTAGGTATAAGTTAGGCTTTGATCTCCAGTCCTGCCGCTTTCTTACTGTACAATCTTACTTCCCATTCCAAACCTCGGTTGGCCCATCTGTAAAATAACACCTCATAGGGCTTGGAGTGCCTGGATGGCTCAGTCGGTTAAGCATCTGCCTTTGGTTCAGGTCATGATCCCAGGGTCCTGGAATCGAGCCCTGCATCAGGCTCCCTGCTCAGCGCTCCCTCTGTCCCTTCCCCCGAACTCATGTTCCCTCTCAAATAAATAAATAAAAATAAATTAAATAAATAAATATCTTTAAAAAAATATAAAGTAGCACCTTATAGGACACATGTAAAGCATGAAAGAGTCTATTTACCTCAGAATAACTGAAAAATATGGTTCAAGGACTGAATCCACAGAAGTAAGCGGGGTCCTGTGGTAAACTATGTTTCGTTTGATTCAGTGTCCAGAGGGATAATCCCTGCACGACGTGCAGCTGTGCATAGAAGATGCATGCACTAAACGCTAGTTATTGCCATTATTAGACTCTTAACCGATCGGCAATTGTTCTACTGCTGAATCTGGTTAAGAGCACGCATGGCAGAAGCGTCTTCCTTGGGTGTGTCATTCTTTATTTAGCTATTTTAGCTACTTGGCCGAAATTGGGTAGAGTGGCTGGAAAGTCATGCAGCGTCCTTAGTGATGAGGAAGAAAGGTACAAAGGAGGACTTCAGGCTTGGGTGGGTAAAGGGACCCTAACCTGGCTTGAGAAGACGAGTGTGGGTCTATAGGGGGAGGGAAGGAAACCGTGGTGGTTTGGGTGGGCATCGTGGTTAAAGTCGGACACAGTTACAGGTGTCCCAGCAGTGAGGGATCCTCAGTGTCAGGTGGGCAGGCTGTGAGAGCAAACCTGGGGGCCAAGGGTGAAGGACAGGCTTTGCAGAGACGTGTCAACTCCAACCCTGGAGAAGTTTCCAGGCACAATATTTTGAAGAGGGTCCTGAGACCATGTCCAGCTCAGGGGGCAGAGTGCCCTGATGGACTGGTGAGACCATCCTGTGGCTCCACCAATTCCCAAGCTGGGATTCTCTGATGCATTATTTCAGACTATTCGTAATGAGTCCCAGGAATAAATCTAGAGGTGTCCGGCTTCCTCAGGGAAGGGGCTCACGCAGATTTGCAGCAGAGGGAATAGAAGCAGAAAACAGTGTGTCTCTCTCTGCCATTCCTGCTCCCACTTAGGGAATAGCATTAGTAAGACCTAGAAACACGAGGCCAGAATTGGGGGCCCCTGCCCCAGTGGGTAAATGGGTAACAGGGCAACAAGGTCTTGCAGCCATGTTGGATTAAACAGGACTACCAGTAGGAGAGGTTGTGATTCATGGGGGTCCCCAAGTGCCCAGGGACCCCTTGTACTTAGCTTACACACTTATCCATAGCTGTGTCTGCCTGTACTTTATATTAAGCTATTTCAAACAAAGTCTCTTCCATTTGGGTATCTGGCCTCACTATGACAGGATGTGAGAAATTCTTTCTCTGTACAGTCTCTCTCTCATTATGCCATTTCATCATTCATATCCTTGCTTTGATCTTTGTAGAGATAAAGAATAGGTCATTATCCATGTACAATGATTTCTGGGCTTTGGGCAAAGAACACTAACATCTCAGTATCTTTGTTCCTCCATATCTTCCATGGTGTATGGTCATTGTTTGCGTAGGGTGGATATAAGGATGGATTGAGTTAACACATAAGAAACGCTCTTAACAGTTTCCGTGCAATTCAGTAAAAGTTAACCTACCCTGTCACTGCTATTATTGATCCATTCCTGAACCAAAGACAACTATAGAATAATCTGCAAAACAAAAAGACAAGATCAAAAGAAATGGTTGATGCAAGCAACTTTGGAAAATAAAAGTCACTAGTGAGAAGTAAAAGCATATTAGTCAAATTGTGATTGGGTCTTGTGGAAGGAAACAAACAAAAAAAAAACCAGCAACAAAATTAGATGCATTTTCTTACTTATCCAGATTTCTTGACTTCATACAATCAAGGCAAAACAAATCTCTTTGTTTATTTTTATTTTACTCAGGTAAGTATAAATCTAGAAAAACTTGACAGGTTATGTTACCTATCTCCATAATTTATCTATCAATCTATCTATTTATCTATCATCTATCTATCCATCCATCCATCCATTCATCCATCCAGTCCATTTGTCTGTCTATCCATCCATCCATCCATCCATCCAGTCCGTTTGTCTGTTTATCTATCTATCCAACTATCATCTATCTATCTATCCATCAATCCAGACACCCATCCTATCATCCATCTATCTATCTATCATCTATCCATCCATCCATCCAGTCTATTTATCATCTAACTATCCATCCATCCATCCATCCATCCAACCATCCATCCAGTCTGTCTATCTATCTCTCTCTCTCTCTCTCTCTCTCTCTATCCATCCATCCAGTCTATCTGTCTATCTGGTCAAATATTATCTCCAGTATTTATTTGAACTCTTACTATGTGTCAGGCACTGGGTTAGACATATGAGATGCATTATCTCTTTTGTCTAAGAGATTTCTTTCTAGTGGATCTGGCAGCAATGGACAAATTAGTAAGTGCAATAACAAAAAAAAGTTATATGTGCCTAGCAAGAAAGATGTCCTTAAGTCTTTGAGGGCCCAAGAGAGAAGAAGAAGTGTTCCGAAAAGATTGCACAGAACATAGCAATGCCTTGACAGATGGAGAACAGGTCAGTCTTGGCAGAGAGAGCAACGCAAAGGAAGACATGGAGGCCTGGAAGAGTCTGGAGAACACTGCTGGGGAGCTCATTGCTTTCAAAGTATAGTTCAGACTGACAAGACCAGGCTCATCTAGGAGTTTGGTTAGAAAAGCAGCATCTGGGACTCCACTCCCATGGGGCGAGATGGACCCCAGGGCTGGGAGCCGACATGAACCCTGCGTGGAGTAGCATGAAGACAAGATCTTTATTAACTGACCAACCCCAGTTGGTCACCTGACCTCTCCATCTACTTTATAAAGCAGGAGTCATATCTCATATCTCAGAACAAAGGGAACTGAGTGGTATCTTGTCTGTTTTTAAGAACAGCTCACCACTCTGATGGAAAATATGGGGGAACAAACAGATCCTGGTGCGCGCAAGTTCTGCTTCCCTTTGCCTCGCAGTCTCCCGGGTCGAGGACCTGGCCCTTCTGTTTCAATGGCAGATATAGCAAAGGCTGGTTATTCTTGGTATCATTTCTAATGTGCTTGAAGGTCACCGGAGATTAAGACAGGAGCAGCCCGAACATAGCCGCTGCTAGTTTAATTAGAAAAGACATGATGAATAAAGGGAAGCCCCTGGAAAGAAGAGAAGAAAATTCTAGCCACAGCCCAACAGGTGAAGAGGCTTTCTCTGGAGCCTGGGGCTCAGGCTCAGACTTCCCAGGGCCTGTGACCAAAGAGGAGACCCGGCGGAGCCAGAAGCCACGTGCAGCTTATCTCCTTGACAGTGTGATTTTAGGGATTTTATGAATCCATTTCCCTCCACGTCCGAGCAGGACGGAGATTGCAGATAAGTCCCCATGTCTCCATCTCTCTCACTCTCCACAAAATATGTCTGTGGCTATGAAATCATACTCAACTCTTTCTTGCAGGACATGGTGATTTGCTTCACGGAGCGGCACGTGTTAGCTCTGGCCGATGCTTTCGGAGGTGATCCTTTCTCCTGGTAGCAGGCAGAGCCGGTGTGTGTGCACGAGTCCCCAGAAGCTCCGACGCTGTGCTTCCTCGGGAGGAGGTGGTGCTGTTAGGCTCTGTAATTTTTCGACTTTGTTGCACACACGATGTCTCAGAAGAGGGATCTGTCTTTTCTAACAACCATCATTTTTATATAAAATGGAAGGTATTCACATTATATCTTCATCTTCTCGATCTCAACTAGTAACAATATCAGAACTACTCCCTCCTGACAGCTATATTCATTTCTCATTAAAGATATTTCATGTTTTATTCAGGAATTTAAATGAAGCTATCAGAGCCCGGAATGGCATCCGTTTGGTATAATTGTATCTCAGTGATGCCAGCCCCAAGAGTTCTAATTAATATATATTTAGCTCCCTGACTGTCTTTAGACCAAACGGTTGAGCATAGAAGACAGGAAGAAAACACACACACACACACACACACACACACACACACACACACACACACATTGAGATTGGAACAGGAAAGACTTGTTTTAAAAAAGAGAGGATTTTTGGTAATTGTGCATTTCAAGTGCTCTGCCTCCCATATCCATGTCAGAAATTACTCTCAGGCCATGGAGTGCTTTATGAAAAAATGTGCTGCCTGATGGTAATTATTTTTATTGATCACACATTCAAGTTATTAATTTTTTAATCTCCTTTTTTTTTTTGGTTGCAAAAATGCTCATGTCCAGGGAATTACTATGTGCATTCACAATCCTCCTTAGGTTTGCTTTCCCCTTTCCTCCTTCTGCCCTTTTTCCCTCCGACCTCACACTATTAAAAAGAGATATTGTTCCTCTTTGCCAACGTGAAAATGACTGGAGCCATCTTGGGATTACTTGGCCTCCCTAAACCCATAATATGAAAAGAAGCTAATTGGGTACCAACCTCATTCCTTATGGGGTTTGCCATTCCCCCGAATCCCCTCCAACCACATCCCCATTCTCACTTGCAGGAAATGAGTTTAGGGACATTGCTTGTGCTGGTCTAACATTGGAATTCATAGCACTTGTGTTCACTTAGAAGCCACAATTCACTCCCGGTCTTGGGATGCTCTGGGATTGTGGTTTATAAATCACTCCTGTGGTGTACCGTGTACAGAGATCAAGACCCCTGTGAGCTCCAGTCATATTGAATTGTGCCGGGCAATGGAGTGTCCTTAAGAGTTTACAGTAAGGAAAAACAAAGACCTTATAAATAGAACAATTCATCTGACACTTACAACATTTACAAGGCACTGTTGAAAAGAGAGAGGACGCTACTTTCCTTTGTTCTCAATCTTGGTCTCATTCACCGAGGAGGGTAGCTCTCCAATAGGATATAAATTGGGGTTTAGAAATAGCCTGGACCAAAACTTAAGTTGTTATTTAAACAACTGGTAGGGGTCATTTAGTGGTTTATTAGCCTGCCATAAACCTCCATGAGTCTGGTTTACAATACAAAGATTTGTGCTCCTCCCTGGCCCTCCGTAGGGCAAAGACACCACTGCTGGTTCCCATTAGAAGGGGAGAGGTGACCTTCCTTCCATGTACTGGATGTGTGGTGGGGGTGAGGCACGTCATTTGGTCCCCACGAGCAAGTGTGAACCGAGGGTATCATAATATGTTTATGTCACTGGGGGGATTGTTAGACTTAGGGAGATGACAACAAACATTTTGTGTATCGAATGCTTACCATATCCAGGTGTGGTACTCAGTACTCGGTAGCTAAACAGCTACTTGCACACTCAGTAACAAAGAAAGATATATTGTAAATTGTCGAAAGTTACGTTCTTCTACCAATGGGAATAGTATTTTAAAATCTGTATTTATCCAGGTTAGTATTTTCTCCTCTGAAGAATCAGGCCGGGTATTCTAAGGGAATGGAGACTTGGAAAAGTCTTTCTTGTTGGAATGCCGGTCCAGTCCATTTTCCTCTCCATCCCAAGATAGCATCTTTCTAAGTGAAAACAATCCTCCCCAAATAGGGGCTTGGGGGGGGGGCGCCCTCGAGTGCTCAGTTGATTCCCAGGTACATTAGCACACCGCCTTATTGACTACCACGTCCATTTGGCCGGGCTCGGAGGGGTTTTTATTATCTGACACGCCTCACTGCGTGGGCACGATGACAGGTGTGTCATGAGGAGAACAATAACCAGAAACAGATGCATGGAATATTCACTCATATGTCAGCAGCTACAGTGCCTGTCAGCAGTGCGCATCCTCACCAGGAAAAAAAAAATAGGAAAAAGAAAGAACATTTATTTCCATGAAGCCAATGTCCATGCCAAACTGAGCATCTGTCTGGCTTTTGTATTTCGTATAAACAGGACTCACACACACTCAAAAATAATGTCAAAAGTTCAAAGGGTGGAGAGTGGAGAATTCTCACGTGGGCAAATAGATCAGGTCTGCGGATTGGCTGGCCTTCACTCGGCTTTACGTGAAGTGTCTCCTTGGGGCTGGGGTGATGTGTGGCTTTGATTCTCTGCCCTTGTCCTTCCGTAACCTGGTTTGGAATGTAGCCCAGTCCTAAGAGATTGGGGGTCACTCCGGCTTGATAGCGTAAGGTCAGAAAATGGAATGAAGCTCGGATATCTCAATTGAGATTTGAGTGTATAAAAGTATAAATCAAAAAAGCAAAATCCTTGAAGGGACACCTTGCAGCTGTCGCTACAAATGAAAGGTTTCAAAATAAGTAGATACAAGAACAGGAAGGCTGGTGCAACTCATAATTCCCTTGCAATCCTAGCTGGAGAAAACGGGAGTACAGCTGAACACTTGGAAGTAAGGAATACGCATTATTCCAAGCAAGGATGCTGGCCTGAGTTCTTTAATGAAATGGTGTCACTTCAGGGACAATATTTAGAGGGTTGTGAAAAAGAAAACAAAACCCCTCTTTCACGTGCTTTTTCACAGGATGCAAATTAGAAACTGTACCGAGTGATAAATAAGCATCAGCGTCTTGAGATTATTGGTTCTTTGTTCTTGGGAAAGTCTCTATAGTCTCAAAGTTGAGTCATTCATTCAGGAAGAGGAAAAAAAGTAAGTGGATTTTGCCCGCCTTTTCTCCTAAATGCCACTGTCTTATTTGGCTGTAGGATATTTATGATTTTATGTTTATTTAAACAGACATATTTCTAGTTTATGGGCATATTCCAGAATAGAACTGCACATTGCTTGGAGTGTAATTCGTATGGGCAAACACCTGATCCCCTTTAATAAAAGATAAAAGAGAAACAATCCCCTTGCCGTTCCAAGACCTTACTGTGCCTAGCTCATAGACACAACCTTGTTACTTGACCTGTCTAATCAGTACAAGGATCCCAGATACCGAACTCCAGGTACAGTGATTATAAATGACTCTTCCAGCAGCTAGTTGAAATCCACCGTAGCAGAACTTGTGTGAGTCCAGGAGTGTTCCAGGATTATGATTACAAAGCACGTGTTAGGAGCTGCAGAGGCACATGTGATGGGTGTTGAGAATTGTCACTAAATTATGTCAGTTTCACTCTGCTCCAAATTATTTTTAAGGCAAAGTTTTCTAAGAGCCCAGGTTTAAAGCTAGAATTTTCTTGTGTTCATCTAGTCAAAAAAGGCATGTTGTTGTTCAGAACACTGGCCCATAGTGTGTTTCTTTTTCAAGTTATTTTCTTAAAAATTTAATTTATTTATTTGAGAGAGGTTGGGGGAGAGAGAGTTTGAGAGTGAACACAAGCAGGGGGAGCAGCAGAAGGAGAAGCAGACACCCCAACGCAGGTAGCCCAGGGCAGGACTTGATCCCAGGACCCCGGGATCATGACTGAGCTGAAGGCAGGCGCTTAACTGACTGAGCCTCCCGGATGCCCCACGTATTATTTTTGCTCATTTGGAGTAAAACAGTGGATCATAGTTATACAATTGAATTTGTGTACTTATCAGCTAAACCAAAATTTCCCAACATGCTTCCTGTGGAGCATGGATCCCAAAGAATGTTAGTACATTTTAGGGGGAAAAGGAGATCCTGGCAACAATAAATTGGATTGAAATGGAAGGAAATGTAGTCAAAGAGTTGTACTTAATGTAGAACTTCCCAGAACCTCGAATATGCAAAATAGCATGCAATTTCTCAGTAGAAGGTGTACTTGTTCTTGTTTTTCCATTTTGTTTAAACTATGTATCTCTTTATCTGAGATTACCTTTACTGGTCTAATGCTCCAAAGAAAGTATTTTAAGGAATACAGAGTTAAGTGCAATGACACATGGCATGGGCTACTTGACCCAAAATTTAAAAAGAAAAAAGAAAACAAATTTTTTAAGATGGCTAATGTCCAGAGCAAGTAACATTGGATCTTTAAATTAGCTTAACCGGTCTATGAGTAGATCTAAACCAAACTGAAAGTGGAAAAAAAAAAAAAAACCCACAAACTGATGTACTGGAGATGGAAAGGAATAAGAAAGAAAGGGCTTTAAAATATGTTAAGTAACCTTCAATAGACACCCACATATAACTTTATAAATCATTTAAAATGTGACAAGGAAGAGAAAACCTGATTAAATGACTGTCCAAATAATAGTTTATTCTCCCACTTTTTTCATTGAAATCACATTATCATTTGAGTAGTCATCTTGCCACAACTAATTATTGCTATCCACGGAAAGGAAAAAAAAAAAAAGAAAACCTGAAAATGTAGTTTTGTAGGAAAAAGAGTAGATAACCTAAGTGCAAATATTTCTCTCTCACACCCTTCTGCTCAGGCTGTATTACATACGTCTCCCGACAGCTCTCCTGACTCTCTTCCCTTTTCCCTCTACCCTCTCCTGCCCACCTTCATCTGTCTCCCTGGCCCACGATGTTAGATTTGGTCTCATCTAGGAGAACCTACATGCACAAAATTGATTGAAAAAGGCACCTGAGCCATAGCAAAGGCTCCTGGGTCATATGGGTCCTGCCTGGTGCTGCCACCCAGGGCTGAGAGCCTGACCAGACACTCAATTTTCCATGGCTCTGTTTCTTTCTCTGTGAGATGTCACGGTTGGACCACATGGCATCTAGAGTTCTGCACTTATTATTATCATTATTATCATTTTGGTCTTCATGTAAAGACAGGTCAGGAGGCGAATCTGCTTGTTGACCTTGCGGCAACAACAGAGTTACCAGTCATTAGCTAACTATGGTCAGCCTTGCCTCTAAAAGAAATGACACTTAATAGAAGAGGGGAGTAGAGTCAAATCCACCTGTGAGAAATGAGATAGCTTCCTGAATGTGCGTGTTCTTGACTTCTGATCCGTGCTGGGAAGCCAATAGGAACTTGTTCTGGGACTCTGTCATGGACAGCTCCAAACCAAATGGCCTGCATTCATCATTCTCAAGATGGTAGTTGAGGAACTAATTTGAATAGCTGCCTGGGTTTCTTTGCAGTGAGGGTAGTGCAAGAATGGGTCTTGTCACCATTCCCAAGTTGCCCAGGAGACGGGTATTCACTCAATCCTGTAATGGGAACCTTTGATCTAGTCTGTTGCTTTTCTCCTCAGTTGTTTCTCAAACAGAACCTCCAATTACATGGAAGCCCCTATCCCAGAAGGTGAAGAAGATGTGGTCCACATACACTATGGAGTATTATGCCTCCATCAGAAAGGATGTAGCAACATGGACGGGACTGGAGGAGATTCTGCTGAGTGAAATAAGTCAAGCAGAGAGAGTCAATTATCATATGGTTTCACTTATTTGTGGAGCATAAGGAATAACACGGAGGACATGGGGAGATGGAGAGGAGAAGGGAGTTGAGGGAAATTGGAGGGGGAGACGAACTATGAAAGTCTGTGGACTTTGAGAAACAATCTGAGGGTTTTGAAGGGGCGGGGGTTGGGAAGTTGGATGAGCCTGGTGGTGGGTATTATGGAGGGCACATATAGCACGGAACACTGGGTGTGGTGCATAAACAATGAATTCTGGTACACTGAAAAGAAAAAAAAAAAAGCACCTCCCTGAAAGTAAAATCACCCAGGTATTCTGACCCAAGCACAATTTGCTTTTTCCTGAATTCAGGGCTGTATCCCTGTTCTGGCCGGTCATGAGATTGTTCCAGGGAGCATGTTTCAGAGGATGAGAATGAGGCCAGTGGCTGCTGATGTTAAAAGGACATGGCATTTGCACAAGTCCTGAGAGGGGGCTGGTTGCACAAATTAAAGTCAAACACATCACAACCCGATTAGCAGACATGGACTTGAGTGTGTTTTCTAGCTTTTTTTTTTTTCCCCCTCCAAGTAACAGGGAGACAATTAAAAGAAAAAAAAAAAGGAAAGATAGAAAGAAAAGAAAAAGAAAAAAGAAAGGTACCTCCTTCTGTTTTCTATCATTGTCTCCTCTCACTTCCCCTAGTTCTGATTTCTCACTCTATTTATCAGGGAACCCAAATTACAATTGAATATAATAAATACATTTAAATGTGAGTAGCTATTTAATCTTGCTCTGACTTGTTCTGGTCAATGGAAATTTCCCCCCAAGTGTAGCTGGGATATATAAAGCCACTAAGGGAAAAGAAAATGCATGCATATTGTGTTGGAACAAAATTAGTTCTCTTACTGGCAAAAATCAGAAAAATAATATGTTGTGGTTGTGCTTTTTTTTAAACAGATTTAGAATGCGATGGAGACACCTTTTCATACATAGAGGATTCCTCTCAATGGGTGAGCTCACCCATGAAGAGCTTTAATTACTTGATATTTTAAAAGAAATCTTTATTATATTAAGAAAGAGAGTGAGAAGGCGAGCACAAGGAAGGGAGAGACATTTGTGTAGGAGAAATCTCAAGCCGTAGGTGGGAGGCAGAGAGTTTAAAACGCAGGATCTTTCTTGAACAAAAATTCATTCCCACAGTGGGGAGCGCTTTTGAAAACATTTCATGGCCTGCTACCAGGGTGGGGGTGGGGGGTATAATTCCATGAGGTGGAACCCTTATGAGTTGAGCTTGCGAAATCAGTAAGCCCTAGTTTAAACCGAGCCAAAGGACGAATCCAATAAAAATTTGTTTGTTGTTTTATTTTTTTTTGTTTTTGTCTTCACGTTAATTTGTCTCTGGGAACATCGAGTGAAGGCCTCACAGGCCTGGTATGAAGAGTACTAACAACAGACACTCGGAGGAACTAAAGCGACTTCCTGCACTCCTTCCGGACTCAAACTTCCTTTGTTCCTATAATCTCCAAACAGCTGTTTCCTCTGGAATCCCAAATCCCAGCTGGCAGGGAGTCGCTACCTCCCAGATCCTGCTGCACATAATGTACATCAAATCTGAATGTTGATGACATGTTCTTCTTTTTTCCCATCCCCCCTCCCCCCACCTCCACCCCCAGCCTCAGCCCTGTATTCACTTTGACCTTGACAGGGACAGCACTAAGAAACCAAGTCACAGAAGCATTTCAGATCCAGACCTTCCACCTGGCAAAGCAAATCCTTGAAAATATTTGGAATCTCAGATATGGAGTTTGGAAACCTGTCCAGAAACCTTTAAAAGACAGAAATTGATAGTTGGCATCATTTTCCCAGCGTGCTTTTAGAAATCAGTACATTTTAACAAACATTAGTGTGTTGGCTCTTCTTTGATGGAAACTGGGGTATAACTCGGCTCAATGTAGGAGAAAAAATGAAGAGTAGGCAGGAGTCCTTCCTTAATCAATATGCAATTATATTGATTGATACCTTCGTTGCGACTTCTGGGGTTATAATAAGAAAAAGGCTGTGTTCCACTCATGGAAGAATTTACTACTAAGTTTGGAAGAAAAGACACATGGATGAAAAGAACTGGAGAAAATCATGAAGCCGTATTTGAATCATTGCAAATAATGGAGCTTTTCTCCTGTGCCCTTTATGTATTGGTGGAATGCAGGGTAAGGAAACGTGTTCAGTGTCAGTGTGTTGAAGAAGGACGGTGGAAAGTTGGAGTCAAGGAAAGCCCATGGCTGAAGGTGTTCTGAGTGAGTTGGGAGGGAGGTCTAGACAGTGGGAGCTGACATCAAGAAAAACCCAGAAGGGGAGGTGCAAACGAGGGCTTGGGCTAGGCATTGGAAATCATGGGCTGCTGGCCTCATTAACCACAGAGCACAGTGAATTCCAGAGAAGGCTGAGGCTCATTTCAAGTCACAGAGGGGTCAGGAGCCAGAGAGGCTGTGAGCAGAACCAGTGCCATGTCTCTCTTGCACAACCCTGCTCTGCACCTGGCATTTGCCTTTCTGAAATCTATGTGGGTGATTCTCATGTGGTGTAAGGGTGAGAGCCTTGCCCCTCTGAGTCAAAAGACAGGATGGGTTCAGATCTTAGCTCATAGTTCTGCCACTTATGAGCCAGATGCTCTCAGGCAAGTTGTTCTGAACTCTAAAAGCCTTGGATTCCGACCATCCATAAACTGGAAAGAGGTTGCATCTCCCGCCTTGGGCTCTGGTGACGATTAATAAAGGGATCCACCTAATAGCTGTGTGATTCAATAAATGTTTGCTCTATTATAATAATACACATCATCATCATTATTAGGGAAGAAGATAGAGTAAGTTGGTGGGAGATTGCCTTAGCTAGAGTCAATGTGTTCTCTGAAAAATTCAAAGAAATTAAGCTAGGCAGATGAAATCATCCAAGCGCTATTAAAGAGAGATCGATTACAGATAATGTTGACTAGGAATAGGAGAACTTCTTGGATATTGTTTCAAGTGCAAATTTTCTTAAGGATTATTAAGCAAAAAGTAATACGTACTGAATAATTAATTGATGCTTACATGCATTTGCTACCATTTTTTGAGTATGATGGTCATCAAGAACATGGACAGTTGAGCCCCACTACCTGGTGTTGCAACCCAGCTCTGTCACTTAGGAGCTGTGAGCCCTTAAGGCAAATCACTTAACCTGAGACTTGGTTTCCCTTATCTGCAAAGCAGTGATAAGGTTGTGGAGAGGACAGAATAGAATAAGTTAATAGATACAATTGTCTGAACAATAAATGACACATGGGTGTCGGACGGTGTGATTAGTCATCCTTTGATTATAAAATAATAACACAGTAGTAAATGATAAATATAATAATATATATAAATAATACATCATATATATTATTATACATATATTAATAAGCCAATACAATACCAAATAAAAATAATACAAGCTAAGTAATAAAATAATAAATAATGACTACCAAATATATAATAACTAATGCACATAGTTGGAGTTTTTGTGATAAAAGCATGACTAATCTATGAAGTTTTGAACTATTATTTCTACTATTTATGCTGGGGAATGCCAATATCTAGATTTCACTATGCCCCAGGTGGCAGCAGTCACAGCAACAGGCTCAGTGCTCAGGATGAAATAATCAGTCTTATAGAGGTTGAAATTGACCTTAAAAGTCTGCAAACACGTCACATTTTATAGGACCTGCTATTACTTTTGTGTTTGACTTATTTCCATTCTCATGCTTTTGGTATCCATTGTGTTTGGGAAGGGGATTGCTTTTAACCTCTCTGAAACCATATGTAGTGGGCAGCTTCTCTGCTGAAACCTTGGCATTCTAACTCCTCCCCACCCCCCACCCCAGAAGACTGCCACTGATTATAAAACCCATTTGAAGAAGACCACACTCTTTTTTTTTTTTTAAGATTTTATTTATTCATTTGACAGACAGAGATCACAAGTAGGCAGAGAGGCAGGCAGAGAGAGAGGAAGGGAAGCAGGCTCCCTGCTGAGCAGAGAGCCCGATGCGGGGCTCGATCCCAGGACCCTGAGATCATGACCTGAGCTGAAGGCAGGTGCCCCGAAGAAGACCACACTCTTAATGGGTGTTTTGGTAGTGATTAGTTTAGTCCTTGGACTGGTTTAATAGGGACAGTGTGTTTAACTAAAATGCAGACTGCTGTGTTCTTCTTGTTTAAACGGTATCCGCTATTAGAGGAGCTCTGGATGTCCTGGAAAAGGGAGTAGACAGGGAGTTAGAGGAATAAGTGAAAGAAGCAAACCTGGAAAAAGGTTTTCAAGTGGGCTGGAACTCTGGAGCAGAAATGAAATTTACAGGCTGATAGACATCTGAGGACATGACAATGGCAATCAATCATGGACAAATTTCAGATGTTCTGTACTACTTTTGTTATGTTAATTGAGAGTAGGAATAGACAGCTATATTTATCCATCTACCATCCATCCATACATCTATCCATCCGTCGTCCATCCATCCATCCATCCATCCACCCAACAGGCCTCTGTTGAGTATTTACCATACACCAGACAGTGGTATAGCAGTAGACAGAGAAATATCTGTGCTCATGAAGCTTCCCTTCTAGTCAGGGACACAGATTAAAAAAGCAAAATTGAAATGTTTAATAATGATTTTTTTAAAAAGATTTTTATTTTTTATTTGACAGAGAGAGAGAGAGAGAGAGAAAGCAGGGGGAGAGGCAGAGGGAGAAGCAGGCTCTCTGCCAGGCAGTGAGCCCGAGGTGGGACTTGATCCTAGCACCCTGGGATCATGACCTGATCTGAAGACCACCATTTAACCAACTGAGCCACCCAGGCGCCCCTAATGGTGATACTTTTAGTGGAGAAAACTAAAGCAAGAAAGGGAGATCACTGGAGTCTGAACAGGAGGGGCTCAATTTTAAATCAGGTGCTCAGCGAAGGTCTTCTTGAGAATAGGACATTTGGGAAAAGACCCTGGAGGAAGATCTCTCCCCCCAAAAACGAACAGCAAGTGTAAGTTCCCAGAGGGGAGGGTGTGTCTGATGTGTTCAAGTTCAGCATGAAGTCTGGTTCTGCCAGAGTGGAGTGATCCAGGGAGTGTAGCAGCAGCTGAGGTCAGAGGACAGAAGATGCCCAGGTCTCATGGAGCCTTGATGACCCTGGGGGAGTTTTGCCTTCACTCTAAGAGATCTAATGCATGCAGTCTGACAAGGCAGCGAGTTGTCCCTCCCAGAGAAGGGATGATATGATAAGAAAGTCCCTGGGAGCCAGTGGACTCACTGGGAAAGATTCTCTGCTGGAATCGCAAAAAAGAGGGGAGAGGAAATGGCCAATGGCAAAAAGAAGAAAATGGTCACTCAGAGAGCCAGTGAATTAGTCCTTTTTCCCTTCACAAAGGCTCTGAACATTGAATGTGGGGTGTAAAGATTTCAGAGTATCCAACCAGGCTAGCTATACCTAGTGACCACTGAAGGTAGGGAGGCGGCCATTTCCCACCACCTGGGTCCTGGAGGGTGGGATGACAGACATGCACAAACCGTAAAATATGGTAACAGTGGAGAAACAAGACCCCCCTAGCTTCACACACCACTCCCTGAACTGGTAAGAATTGGACAGAATTGCTGCTCAGGGCCCTACCCTCTTCTCAATACCTGTGACAGTCCGGAGCTCTGGAAGGAGGTAACATGGCGGTCAGAGCTGTAGTAGTAAACAGTCATATTCTAGGATAGGCTTGGATATAAGTGTGTCTGAGAAACACACAGGTGCTATATATCCAACTAACTTGATTCTGGGCAGTCATAGGACAAAGTATTTCAGGATCAGAGAAGATAAATGATCAACTGGCTCACGCATCTAGGAGGGTTTCCAAGAAGAGGTGACACTGGGCTTGGATGGCCTTGAAGGAGCTCAAAAATGTTGGCAGGTTGTACAGGTGGAATTGATATGCCACGTTTTCTAGAATAGTCCTGGGCAAAGGATGCTTCCTTTGGATTTTGTCCTTCCTTCATAAGAACATGCCACTGATGAGGACAGCATCCTGGGTGGATCAGGAGCCCCATCACGTCCCATTTCCATTTGCTGTCATTACTCTGTTCTCCAGTCTTTTTGAGCATCCCATCTCAGGTGGCAGCACAGAGTGGCCCAGATATGGCACCTTCTGCCCTCCCTGGTTGGCTGGGAGTGATGTTGGGCTGAGCATGGTGAGACACCTCCTGTAATGGAGGAGAAGAGACTTGGTAGTAACTAATGTTGTCTACCTGCCATGGAAAGTCTCTATGAAGGACAGGATCCTCATGTCATGCTCAGGGCTGTGTCTCTTCTGGAACAAGGCCCCACCCACAGCTGGAAACCTATGAGTTTCCATAGGTGGGATGATCTGGGAGACACGTGCTATGTAGGTGTCATACTTGGAGTCATGAGTGGAGCTTGGTTTAAAGTCAAGCCTTCCTGGGTTTGAATCTGGGCTTCGCCATCACACAGGGTACTTATTCAATGCTGCCACTTCCTGTCTGTGGGATGACGAAGAGAGCCTCACAGGTGCTCCTGGAGGAGGTGTGGGCTGGCGAGGTGGGCTTCAACGCAATCTGCAAAAGGACAGTTCTTGACAATATCCCAACTCTTGTAGTTCCAGAAGAGACTGATAGAATTAAACTACAAAATGGTAGTTAGAGCAGTTTTGTAAAGGTGAGGCCATTAATCATGGGATTTTTTTAATGAGTTTTTTTTGTTTGTTTGTTTGTTTGTCTTCCCAGTAGCTCTACAGAAATAGGACGATGTCTATACCTTGCCTAGAGAGTTAAGTTAGAGTAATAAATGCTCATGTTCTTTCTATAGGTCTCCTTTGGAATTTTTAATAGTCTATACAATACAGGAGGGGGAAACCCAAACTGACATAGTTGCTACATTTTACATTTCTTATGCAATATGGATTTTTTATAAACATAGGCAGTATTTTATTGTGTCATACTGGTAGCATTAGGAAGGGGACATACATTTTAATGTGTGTGCAATTAGAATTGAATGGAAATACTTGCATATTTTTTTCGTAGGGTTGCCACCATGTGATTTCGGTGCAGTTAAGGATGTTATTTAAGGTCTCATTAAGATAACGTGGCTTCTGGAGCCAGCAGTGGACCAGCATAGCCACGGCTGGTGTAAACTTGCCACATAAACTCGAGATTACCCATTCTTCCTCACTGTGTTTCTGCCTTTCTCAATTTTTTTCCGCTACAATTCTCAAGATGCTCAACTTCATCACTTAGAAGAATATAGCGATTATTGCATGCAATTCCATAACTTCCCCTATGGGGAAAACCAGGCCACTTTGAAGTTCTTTTTATTTTCAACCTTCATTAAGTTTATGCCAGTGGTTGTCTCAAATTAGGTTTATAGAGAGAGGCATTTTGCAAATTTGTCATGTATAGATTGCATTAAACTGACCTGATTTAGCTGTGTTGTTTGGTGAAATGATATAATGTGTATTTACTCCCAACTATTAGATAGTAAATATATAGCAATTACTACAAGTATGCAGACGGGCAAGAAATCCCATAAGTAAGTGATATATCTGTTTTATCTTTTATCTAGCAGCCCAAATGCTTTCGAATTCACTTACTTATTAAGAAAAATTTACTAAGCACCCATTTTATTGCAGCAACATTGTGCTAGACATTGAGACCTTCAAGACCCATAAGCTTGGAGTGGGGAGTGAAGAACCCAGACAAATCTGTATGACCCCACGAAGGGACACGTGCTATACTATGGGACCCATAGACAGGCTGGAGGAGAGAAGAGGGCAGAAACTCTACTAGGAGAAGTCAGGGAGATGCCACAGAAAGACCGAATTCTCAGAAGGACAAGAAAGGAGTAGGAATGTGCTGGAGGGTGGGGGAAGGACCTTGTAACAAGAGGGGCTATTGCAAAGCCCACCTGTTCTTGGTGAAAGTGGTGCAGTCCTGAGTGAGGGGAACAGAGCACTGTTCAAGAAGAGCTAGCAATGAGAATCAGGGACGGATCATAAATGTCAGGCTGACCTTCATTTAGAGCCTGATTGCTGAGCAGGTTATTAAGCAGAAGAGAGACCTGTTTGCATTTGCATTTTAGAGAGTTCACAATGAAAACAATTGTGCAAAAAGGCTAGAAAGTTGGAAGGTGAGGCTGAAGGAGGGACAAATTAGCCTCCAAGTGTGTGCGAGAGTCCAGAAAAGAAAGACGGATTTGCTCTGAGGCGGACATAGAGAAGGGTGAAGGGCGGAAGGAGGGGAGAAATATTTCCAAAGGTTCAGTGAACTGCTGAGATCCTCTCTTCCCCTGAACCCCATCCTGGTCTGAGAGCAGGTCTGAGCTGAAGCATAGATGGGGAAACCTTTGTTTTCTGTGGGCTGACTGACACGTGCCATAGGCTCTGTTCTCATCACAAATCAAAGGGTCAAGGAGGCAGCAGACTGTCTTTTGTTCAGGATGGTGTCCGTGGATAAACCACCCCCCGCCCATTGTTCTGAAATGATAGACTACCCTCCCCCTTCTTCCTTCTCCCTTTCTGGTTGCTGCCCAAATAGTAGCGTCTTAAACCTGGCCCCCTTTCTCAGTCGGCAGGGTCAAAGCACCGACAGTGCAGAGTCCATCCCAGAAAATCACTGCAGCAGCTACATCTCCAGTCATGGAAAAGAAGGATGGCAAGGAGGCTCAAGGGTTTCTGGGTTGTGACTGCCTTTGGGGCACCTGAAGATTTGACTGGAGGCTGTTGGGTGGGTTCACAATGATGTCATGGTTTTGGCTGCTCTGGCCTTTCTCTTACAGAGGCATTGCTAAAAACAGGGCATGAGGGGAATAAGACCTATTTAGGAATCTTATGGATCTGGTTTGCAAAATGATATGTGGCAGGCTCTCTTATCTCAGGCAACTTACTTGACTTGTATGTGCTTCATTTCTTTATCAGGAAGTGGGAATCATAACCTAATTTGTTTGTTGCTGTGAGGGTTGAATGTCATAAAAAATACCAAGTCCCTGATATAGCATACTATCCTCATTCTTGTCTTACCTTTCACAGGGGAAGGAAATTCCCCAACTAGACTATGCAGCTGGATGCACGGATGGATGTTCCATGGATCCTAATACAACCCAACTTTCTCTGATCTGCTGAACTTTTCCAGAGGCATATTCCTTTCTTGGATTACTGGCATTTTGAAGATGGGCTATTCAAAGATGCATTTCCCTTTCCTGTACTTGAAGTCCTAATCCATATAGAGGTGGTTCTGATCTAAGTCGTCCTCCATCTTAAATATGAACCTGCCCAAATATGAAACCACGCTCCATCTTCCCTTCCCCCATACTTATACCACTAAGTTTTCAGAAGTTTAGGTAGTTTGAGAAAGTTTAGAATCCATTATTGTAGGTAATAGCATATTAGGGATGTGGGAAGAAGACGGGAGGGAACGGCATTTGTTGAATATGAGGCGTATCATTCTTCTATAAATTTTCTGTTTTCTGTTTGACCTCATCAACTCCATGAGGTAGGTGCAGCCATTAGTATTAGGTGTGCTTACCTATGCTAGACTCCTTCTCACCCAAATATCAATGGCTGAAACAAGATGAAAGTTGATTTCCTTTTCATGTAAAAGAATTCAGAAGGGCAGTAAATAAGAGAGCTCCATAGGTGTCCTTCCATCTCGATGTTCCATCATTCTTAGTATGTCTCCTCGTGGTTCAAAATGGCTGCTTGAACTCCAGCTATCACATCCATATTCTAAGAAAGAAGCAAGAGAAAAATAAATAAATAAAGGCTGCATCCTCTCTCTTTTAAAATTATCGCCCAGCTGTTTGGCCTCTGGCATTCACATCTATCTCTTTTGCCAGAACTTAGTCTCATAGACTTCTTTAGCTGTAAGGGATGCTGACCACTGTAGTTTTTTGGCTAGGCAACATGTGCCCAAATGGATGGGAAATAAAGGACATCATGAGCAGCTGCAAGTGCCTGCTGCAATAGGTTCCTTACTTTTCAGAGGAGAAGGAACTCAGGCTCCGTGAGTTGTGTGTTCTGATTATGTATTGGCTATCTATTTCCTGTGTATCCTGCTTGTCTACTACTTAGTGACTTAAAACAACAAACATTTTATTATGCTCAAGATTTTGTCGGTCAGGAATTTGGGGGGGATTTTATGGAGAAGGCTCCTCTCTGGACCCCAGTGATAATGGCCTCATCTAGAGTGGCTTGAAGAGGGAGAAATGGCTGGGATGAATTGACTGGGACCAAATGTCTGAGCCTTCACTATCAGTTGGGTCCTTTGGCTCTTTTTAAAATTGTGCCCAAGGTGGTTATTTGCCCTCTTGTCTGGCTGGGGTGGCTGGAGCAGCCGGGAGTCACCTGTCATCATCAGTCTTTCTTCATAGGGTTTTCCCACATGGCTAGCTTGGACTTCCTCACAGCATGGTGGCCTTTGAGAGTTGGATTTCTTCCAATGGTGACTGGCTTCTTCCAGAAAGAATGTTTCAAGAGACCAAGGTGGAAATCTTCTTACAACTAACTTGGAAGTCATACTCATGCCACAACTCACTAAAGCCACCTAGATTTCGGGGATGGGTGGCTAAAATCCACTTCTCCCTGTGAGGGGTAGCAAAAGGTTGGCAGACATCTTTAACCTACCACAAAGTGACTGCTTAAGATCACAGCTAGGGAGCCAATTGGCAGTGCCTGGAACATAGACTTTCCTTTACACTGTGTGAGTCCAAGTATCATGTCTTAGTACTTTTAAAGAGTCAATTAAACAAGTTGATTTTTTTTTTTTTGAAGCATGAAAAATTACGGCTGGTTATAGAATAGCAGGAAGTAGTAAGAATTCGTGGCAATAATGTCTTTGTTGGGTGCACAGACTTCAGCCCTCAATGGAGCGTGCCCTGGGGGTTTGCACTCAGCTTTTTATGCTGAGTCTTCCACTAAGTGTAGCTGATATTACTTTTTTTAATCTCTTCCCTCAAGCCCCTTCCCCCCACCTCCTTCCAGCTGAACAACTGGGCTGCTGCTTCCGTGTTTCTTTCATATTTGTGAATATTCTCTCAGGTCTCGAAAATCAGATTGTCTCATTTAAATTTAATTTGAATTTCTGTTTGAAGAATCAACCTGAGACATCAAAGAGAATCCCAAAAATGCACTACAAAATAAATGATCAAATGACTTCTGAAAACATTGCACTTTTATATCTGGAAATATTGGATCAAAACTCCAATTTCTTTTATTGTTAAAATTAAAGAGAGACTTAAAAGAAACCGCTATGTAAGTTTGACACCGCATTTAACCAATCGACAAATTGTTCTAACCTGGTAGGGTTAGAACCATCGATGTACGCCTTCTCTCTCTCATTCTAAATGAGTCAGATTCTCCCAATCACTAAGCTTCTACTTGGTTTCCCGTCAGTTTTCTTCAAGTCATAAAGATATCATTTAGCATATAGGTCGTAGAAGCCTAATTCACAAAATGGGAATGGTGAAGTTGTCAGTTTATCTGCTCAAAACAGACTGAGTTTTGTGCTGAAATGCAGCCTTCACAAACAATAACTTTATCTTAATCAGTTGTGACCTAATTTTTGAAGATCTGAAGCCCCTTTCCCCTATTTTAATATATTTAGAGGTGGACTTAGAAAGTTCAGCGCCCGAGTGAGTTAGCCTTTCTTGCAGGTCCTGGCAGGTGCTTGGGAAAACAGAGAAGAAAAGGGCATGCAGTTTACCCTCCAGGTGCAAACATACTCTGCCAAGAGGAAGTGAAAAGAGCACCTGGTAAATGAATGAGTGATCATGGCTTGTCCCATGAAGAATTCGATGGGTGATTAGACACTTGAATGAGTGATGCTTTAGCTTATCAAGAACTAACAGCCCAAGCTAATGGTAGAGAAGTCCTGGGTCCTAGAGACAAAAAGTTTCAGCCAAAGGTCACGGTCCAGAGAAAATACCACCCTTCCCAGCTGGGGTGGTTAGAGATGACTTGTTTGTTTTCTGTTGACCAATAGGACTGGGTTGGAAGAATCAATAATGAAGAATTAAAATCAAGAAGTAATTTTTTAAAGAGATTTTACTTATTTATTTGAGAGAGAGACCTAGAGAGCATGGGAAGGGGGGAGTGGGGCTGGAGTGGGAAGAAGAAACAGACTCCTGGCTGAGCAGCGATCCTGACCCAGCACTTGATCCCAGGACTCTGAGATCATGACCTGAGCCAGAGGCAGATGCTTGGCAGACTGAGACACCCAGGCACTCCAAGAATTCATTTTTTTTAAAAGAAGGAAATATCTATGGCATTCTAGGAGAAGATAGCATTCTTCCCAGGTACCTGGGAGCTTGGCTTTTGTATATTTAGGAAAATATAAAAATATATATTTTTGCCAGTTCCAACTTCCCTTTCTCTCTCCTGTGAAGGAGTAGAAGAAGAGGATTCTAACAAGGACGATTGAATTTGTCTGTTTGGTACAATTATACCAATGTGAAATCTGTCCCTTGACAACAGGGTTTGGATTTCAGAATGACTAGAGAGAGACAAGAGAGTGACAAAGGGAAAGACTCCTGGTGGGAGAGTAGACCCTCCAACAAAGCAGCAAGTGGCACTTCAAGAGATAGCAAAACTAGAGAAGCTTCCAGAGACAGGCAGGTTTGGGAGATCTAAGACTTAATACTCTCAGACTGATTCCCATTGTGAGAGGTGCTGATGGCCCCCTGCCTCATGCCAAGCCCTCATCAGGTCACACAGATACACCAGTAATGGTGCTGTTTGGGGAGACTGGGAAAAAGGGGACTTTCTGTGCTCGGGGCGAGGAAGAGGGAGTCCCTGGGGGCAGAGAGCACAGGAGGTAAGATGCTGATTATTAACTAGGTTATAGCAGCTAATCACGTTGGAGTGTGGACCTACACAGAAAGATGTGAGCCAAATATCCATCCCACCCCTGCCGCCAATACCAGGTTCACCCCTCAAGGGCAGGCATCTATGTTGGTAGGTGTTGAAAGAGCCTCGGGGAGGAGAGCCAGCCCTGCATTTGCATGGATAGGAGCTAGTCATGATTCCGAACCTCAGACCGCATGTGTACACATTTTCGAGAAGACAGCAGTGTTCAAGTGGATACCAGAATGGTTATAATCATCTTTCCCCTGAAATGTGTCCATGCCTCTCTGGCAGGTATCACTCTACATCAAAAAGCCCCGTGTGCGCCCCTCCTCCAGCGCTGGCCTGGTCCCTGCAGGATACAGCGAAGGATTTGTATGGTCCTCTTTTTAATAAGTCCAGTAATAGGAGTTTCTACCAATTCTCTTGGGATTTTTTTTTTTTCTATTTCTGTGTTATGAACTCACTGTATGGATTTGGGAAGTTGTTATTTTAATTGAGCACTCAGGCAACAGAGAGTTCTCTGCCAGCCCTGACTCAGTAAAATCTGAGATTCCTTCGAAATGAGGAAAAAAATTTCAGCTGGAAGAGGGGGTGGAGGAAGTGGGGGTCAGGGTGGGAGGACCCCAGATCTCCATATAGCCACGATGTCCTTTATCCTTGAAACATATCCCCACTAGATTTCAAAAACCCCACGCAGCCTAGGCATGTTTTCTTCTGAAAGACCAGGAATAACGGAGTACTTTTTTTTCTTACTGAAAGACAGGAATTGCAGTTCATCAAAATCTATTGATCTTGATATACTGAGTCAACATGGCTCAACTCTGGCCCCTGCCTCCATCCCCTTGGCCTCTGCCTCAGATAAAACCCTCATCGTCCAGCTTCCCCAGGTCCCAATCTGCCACGCTGCTGCCAAAGCTATTTTTCTAACACACAGATCATCATATCATGCAATTTCCTTGCTAGAAATGCCACAATGGCCATCTACTGCCCTCCAGAATCTGGCGACCCTACACTTTCCCCCAACCCTACTAAGCAGGTTAACCATGTAGAAACCTTCAAGAAGGAACTGGTTATCCCTCTCCACCCATGACTGGCTTTTTATTCTACCATGACTTTGAACCCCATTCCTCCTGTCCTGTCCTGCTTTCCCCCACTACTTAGCTTTCAATTCCAGGACAAAATCTCGCCTTTTCTATTCTTTTATCAAAACATTTGGTAAGCAAATTATTAGTATTTCCTATGAGCTATACACTGGTATACACTTTTTAAAACCATATTTAATTGTTATCAAAAGAGCATAAAGAATATCCTGTCTTCAAAGGCTTGCATGGTAAAAGAGAGAAGGGAACTAACAAGTATTTTCATAAATACTGTATCATTCTTATGATGTTGATTTGAGGAAAATAAGCTACGACACAAAGTCCAGCCCTTAGCATGCCTAAAATGAAAGGATGAGCCCAAAGGGATAAACAAAGCAAAAATATTTAGTTCTCTGAGGTTATAGTTTCACAGAATTTCAACAAATTACATAATTATAATACAATAAATTATAATTTTTATATTATTATTTGCTCTACATACTACTGTATAAGTATTGATAATTAATTTTAATGAAAAGAATAACTACAGTGGCTTAGGTTGCTGTATTGAAGTCCTATGGTCTTTACGTGCTAAATAGCTAGCTAATGTGGAAACAGATTATAAAATATTCTGTAGACTATTAGAACATTGAATTTTGTAGAAAAATATATTCTAAGTCATGGGATATTATTTCAACAAAGAAGCTTGATAATGAAATTTTTGAGCAACCAAGCATTATAGTAATGAGCTAACATCAAGGATAAGCAGGAACATTATTGGAATGCAGGGGGCAGAGTGATAATATGGAGATCAGAGAGAGGGGGACAAGACAGAGGGAGGAGGAACAAAAAGAGGAGTGGGGACGAGTATATCTGTGTAGCATTTACAGAATGGAAGGGAGAGGAGATTGGGCTGCTCGAAAGCAGACTGAAAAGACAAGACAGAGAAGGGAAATAGGAAAAGAGAATCACCAATTTTAACTTGTATAAAGATCAACTTCTCATGGATCTCTAAGCTGAAACTTTGTGAATATTCATGACATCTTTTGAACTTTGCTAGGGATATATAATTAACCAGGAAATAACTCCCTTCTAGTCAATTGTGTTAGCCAAAATTCAGGATCGACTTACCTGCTCTCACCATATAGAGTTTTATGGACACAAGCAAAGCTATATTCCGGAGCAAAAATAAATCAACACTGACCACACTGAAGATGATTCTAAAAATAATTTGTCATTTAAGTCTAGGCCATTAACGACATATTAATTACACCTGGAACAAGTTTGAGAGGTTTTAAAATCATACTAATTCTATTAAATCTGGTCAGAATGAATATAAATGAAAAGGTATAATCATAATTAGTAGAGATGATTAAAGACATTGAAAATGATGAAAAACATGACAGATACATTGCACTAGGGATGAATTACTTGATAATAAGAATTTTTTAAAGGACAAAGAACCCATCTTACAACATGTGAAAGTTAGTAACAAAAAGGCAAGTGGAAAAATAACTGATTTAATTGTTTACAAACAATTAGCAAGTAATCCACATCCCTAGAGCATGTGACTAGAAAACTGTACTTTACGTTGGTATCTGGTAGCTTAATAGTTATTTAAGTACAGGTGGAGAGTTTGTGAATCCTTATTAGCTCCACATGCTAATGCTTACACCGTAAAACAAAGATTCAGGACCCTTTGCATTGTGTGTGATATCCAGAGGTTAGGGGATAGTAAATGAGTGCACCATTTGGAAAACAAAACAAAACAAAACAAAACAAAACAAAACACCCCACCAAAGTCCTTTTCCTCAGAGAATTTATGAAGTAGTGAGGGAGAAAAATAAACATCTAATAAAAAAACCAGTAAACAAGGAATTTCAAATTAAGAAGTACCATAAAAGAAATAACTAACTAGGTGGCTGAGATAGAGTGTAATGGGGAGAGCTGGCTGTACTGGGTGGTTAGGAGGTGATCTCAAGGAAACCGACTGAAGGATGATAAAGAATCAGGCATGTAAAAACCCAAGAGAAAGATCCTTTGAAGGAGAGCCAGAATGCTCTTGTTTTTCTAAATTGGAAAGAACTTGGCCTAAGTGAGGGACTAGAAGAAGGCCCAGAGCAGTCAGGTGTGTAGGACAGCACAAAAATGTGGTCAGAGCAGTAGACAGGGCCAGATGTTGTTCCATGTGCTAATGTATGAAGTTTGAATTTGGTTTTGAGTGCATTGGGAAGCATGCACTTAATCATGTTGGGGATAGGGCCTTATTTGTATTTTTTTTTTTTAAAGATTTTATTTATTTATTTGTCAGAGAGAGAAAGAGGGAGAGAGAGCGAACGAGCACAGGCAGGCAGAGTGGCAGGCAGAGGCAGAGGGAGAAGCAGGCTTCCTGCTGAGCAAGGAGCCCGATGCGGGACTCGATCCCAGGACGCTGGGATCATGACCCGAGCCGAAGGCAGCTGCCCAACCAACTGAGCCACCCAGGCGTCCCCCTTATTTGTATTTTTAAAAGATCATCCTGTTTACTGTGGAAGAAGACAATAGAGAAACAGACGTAATCATTTAGGAGGCGCCTGCTGTAGTCCAGTCAAGGAATGATGGCGACTGGAACTGTGAGAGTGAAAGAAAACAGAAATGGGTGGACCAAAGCTATAGTATGGAGCAAAACTGATACTATTTTGTAATCATTAGGTAGCAGTGGAGGGAGAGGGAGACGGGGTCATCTAGAATGGCTCCCAGGTGCTTGCCTTGCTCATCTGAACAGGCTGTAGAAACATCGGAGTTGAAGAAATCTGGGATAGAGATAAGGGATGTGTTTCAGACGGGACATGAAGCGTTGTTTTATTATATACGGTATTATAGATGCTGTGAGACCATGAATGCGAAGCTAGTAGGCAACTGAGTGTAACAGGTAGAAGCCTCTGAAGTGGATGGGTGAATTGGGGAGTTACTAACATGCATATGGTGTTAAGTCCTTGGGAATGGATGGGATTACCAAAGAAAATGGAAAAGAGAAACTGAAAGGGGATAAGCAAGAATGAGAGTTGGGCTCTAAGGCTGGGTATGAAGACGAATAATGAAAGAAGGGGACTCAACTCATCTAGCAGAATGGCTAAAACAAAAACAAAACAAAAACAAAAATGTGACTATTTCAAGTCTCCGGGAAGATATGGAGAAACTAGAACTCTTATACATTGCAGGTGGGAATATAAAATGGTGCAACTACATTGGAAAAAAATTTGCTTGTTTTTAAAAATATTAAACATGCATCTACTATAGGATCCAGCCATTTCTCTTCTAGGACTTATTTTTTGAAGATTTTATTTATTTATTTATTTGTGGGGGGGGGGAGCAGCAGAGGGACAGAATCCAATACTGAGTACAGAATCCAATATGGGGCTGGATCTCTTGACCCTGAGATTATTACTGTGAGATCATGACCTGAGTCGTAATCAAGAGTTGGATGCTTAACTACTGAGCCAGCCAGGTGCCCCTTTCTAGGACTTGTACATGAATATTCATTGTAACTTTATTTGTAATTTATCAAGTTATATACATTAAATATATGTCAATTACACCTCATTAAAAAAATTCTCAATTCCCATGGTAAACGAAAAAAAAAAAAGGAGGATGCAAGTACCATAGTGAGAAAGCAATGAGATCAACATTCAGACATGTTATTGTAGTTTAAAAATTGATTTCATGGGAGAATTCGAACAACTGAACTCAAAGGATAGAAGTTATGTTTGGAGGATGATATATAGAAATTATTTGTTTTTCAGATGGGGCCATTTCCTGTGATGACAAGGTATAGCATGGGAGCGGCAGATTAAACTGGAATGAGAGAAGAATATCATTTGGGAGGATGACATCAAAGAACTGGGAGGTCTTTATGTTGTCTGATTTATCTATGTCCATATTAAAATGATGTCAGAGTCAACTTAGAGAAATATGAGCCAGTTTGGTAAATGGTAGCAACAAAGAAGATTCATGAATGGTAAGCCAGATGGTGCAGATTTAAGAAAAGAGTATTACAAGCTGGTTTTTAGAAGCATAATGGTATGAAAATGGCAGTGGAACTCACGAAGACATCCCAGGCCCAGCATCTGAAGGAACAGTTCTAGGAAACAGTGGAAAAGTTCCTTTTCCCAGAGAGCATTATGGCAGAGGGTTAAGAGGAGGGCTTTGGGAAGGAGCTGAACAGAGCAGAGGAGGCTGATTAATCAAGGGTTAGTGTCTGGCCATCACTGGTCTAAAGTATGAGGCATGATTATTCCTTTTCTTTTCTTTTTTTCTTTCTTTCTTTCTTCTTTTTTTTTTTTTGCTTGCTTTATTTTAAGTAGTTTCACCAACTGTTAATGAATTTTTTTTTTTTAGATTTTATTTATTTATTTGACAGAGAGAGATCACAAGTAGGCAGAGAGGCAGGCAGAGAGAGAGGAAGGGAAGCAGGCTCCCCACTGAGCAGAGAGCCTGACGCGGGGCTCGATTCCAGGACCCCGAGATCATGACCTGAGCCGAAGGCAGTGGCTTAACCCACTGAGCCACCCAGGCGCCCCAACTGTTAATGAATTTTTAAATCCAATTGTTTAGCTCTTCCTGGTTTTAAATTTTATACAAATGGAATAGTCCTGTGTGCATTCTACTGTTATGTTTTATTTCTCTCGACTTTATGTGTTAAAGACATCTTCATGTTAATGTGTAGACCTGTCGTTTATTGATTTTTTTTGTTGTTTAGTTTCTGTTCCATGGATGGGTCCTCTTTTATTCTTCCACTTCTACTGTTGATGGACATTTGTGTTGCTTTTACATTTTGCTGTAAGAAACAACACTGCTATGAGAATTTGTTACATGTTTTATAATACAAATATGAAGGTATCTCTCTAGATTATAGTCCCACTAATAGAACGACTGGATCATAGTCTATGTACAAGTTCAACTTTTTAATTCGATGCTACATTGTTGTCAGAAGTAGTTGGCCCCATTTATGCTGTCATTCCACATACCTACTAACACTTACAGTGTGTGATTTTTAAGTTTGGTTATTTTGTTGGATTTTTTTTTTTAATTGGTAGAATCTATTGAGTTTATTTATTTATTTTTTTACTGTAATAAAATTTTTTTTTTTGGATGCTGTGTTCCATAAGTCATCGTTTGTGTTTAACAGCCAGTGTTCCATGCAACACATACCCTCCTTAATACCCATCACTGGGCTCACCCATTCCTCCACCCTCTTTCCTCTGAGACCTTCAGTTTGTTTCCCATAGTCCAGAGTCTTTCATGGTTTGTTTTCCCCTCCGATTTTCCCCCCTTCATTTTCCCCTTCTTTCTCCTAATGTTTTCCGTGTTATTCCTTATGCTCCACAAGTAAGTAAAACCATAGGATAACTGACTTTCTCTGCTTGGCTTATTTCACTCAGCATAATCTCCAGTTCCATCCATGTTGATGCAAATATTGGGTATTCATCCTTTCTGACGGCTGAGTAATATTCCATTGTATATATGGACCACATCTTCTGTATCTATTAATCTGTTGAGGAGCATCTCAGCTCCTTCCATAGTTTGGCTATTGTGGCCATTGCTGCTATGAACATTGGGGATCTTATGACCCTTCTTTTCACTACATCTGTATCTTTGGGGTACATACCCTGTGGTGTCATTCTAGGGTCATAGGGTAGCTCTATTTTTAACTTTTTACAGAATCTCCACACTATTTTCCAAAGTAGCTGTACCAACTTGCATTCCCATCAACAGTGTAAGAGGGTTCCCCTTTCTCCACAACCTCTCCAACATTTGTTGTTTCTTGTCAATTTTTGCCATTCTAACTGGTATGAGGTGTATCTCAATGTGGTTTTGATTTGAATTTCCCTGTTGGATTTAAAGTATATCTTGGGACTGTAAGTTTCATTTCTCTGTTGCCAGTTAAGTTGTCATATGTTTATTGGCCAATCAGGCCCACCATGTCTTTTTACTAGCCGTGAGAATTTGGGTGAGTTGCTTTACTTCCTGGATCTCTTTTTCTTCATCCGTAGAAGGAGGATAATATTATACACCATGCAAGATACCGCCTTTTAGAGAGAAGGTAGTACTCTGAGAAGCCTGGGAGAAAAGAGAGGACTAAATCAGCTGGTAAAACAAACAAAGAGACAAAAAGTAAATGAGGTTTCCATTTTTGTTTGCATAAAGATATTTTTTGATTTCCTTTTTTTATTTCTATTTTGATCCATTGATTGTTTCAGAGTGTGTTATTTCATTTCCATATATTTGTGAATTTTCCAGATTTCCTCCTGTTACTGATTTCTTGTTTCATACCATTGTGGTGAAAAAAGATACTTGATATGATTTCAGTTTTTTAAAATTTTCTGAGACTCATTTTGTGACCCATCATATGATCTACCCTGAGTTATGATCCATGTGTGCGTGAGAAGAACATTCTTCTAGTGCTGTTGAACAGAGTATTGTGCATATGTCTTTGAGGTCCATTTGGTCGTAAGTATAGTTCAAGTCCATTTCCTTATTGATTTTATGTCTGGATGGTCTATCTATTGTTGAATGTGGGGTACTGATGTTCTCTATTATTATGATATTGTTGTCTATTTCTACTTCAGATGTTAGTATTTGTTTAATATGTTTAGACACTCTGATGTTGCCATGTATGTGTATTTATGATTGTTATATCTTGTTGATGAATTGATCCTCTTATCATTGTATAACGATCTTCTTTATCTCATTGTTGTTTGTTATTGTTATTGTTGTTGTTTGTCTTCAGATCTCTTTTGTCTGATATAGGTCTAGCTCTCAGTGCTTTATTTTGGTTTTCACTTGCATGACATGTCTTCTATTCTTGATTTTGAACTTACATGTTTCTTTAAAGCTGACGCGAGTCTTTTCTGGGTAGCACAGAGTTGGGCCTGGATTTTCACCCATCCAACCACTTTGGCACGATTATCACTGAGCCCTGTGTTTTCTGGTGGTGGCTTTATGGTATAGCACTGGAGATTTCTACTGCAGTCCAGCAGAGGAGAGCACTGTGGAAATCCTGCCCTGTTGCTTGGTTGGTGCAAGAAACTTCTAACAGGCTCTGTAGAGCTCTAAGGTCTGTTGTGTATGGCTACTTCAGCAAATCCATGAAGGAAGGATGACAAAACCTGAAAACAGGTGTGGAAGTGGTAAGAAAAGAGGGTGTACTACTGCCTGGGCAAGAACTACCTTGTTTGGTGAAGTGAAGGCTGGTTAGGGGACGGCCATCATGTGTATGTTCTGTCTGGCCTTCACGATTGGGGCCAGCTGTAAACTATAGGGTGGAGGACAGGTCCAAGAGGTAAGAGGGTAAGAATCTTGGGAACAACCCAATACCTCAGTGTACAGGCTTTAGTGAGGCGTGTTTCATCTCCCTCATGGAATTGATTGTTATTTTTTTCTGAGCCCAGAGAGCACTTTTCACACACTTCTATTATGGGATTATGGCATTGCCTTGGAATTATTTTGGGCCCCCTCACCCCTATAGTGCTCATTTTTCAATGATGAGGGCAGCACAATTGCATCTCTGAGACTGACCTTTCTCTGTACCACCTTTTACTCTACCCCCTATCCCAAACCTAGGAACTGCTGTATCATGGATCTTACATAAAAATCTGTGGGGGGGGGGCACCTGGGTGGCTCAGTGGGTTAAGTCACTGCCTTCAGCTCAGGTCATGATCTCAGGGTCCTGGGATCGAGCCCCGCATCAGGCTCTCTGCTCAGCAGGGAGCCTGCTTCCCTCCCTCTCTCTCTCTCTGCCTGCCTCTCTGCTACTTGTGATCTCTCTCTGTCAAATAAACAAATAAAATCTTTAAAAAAAATAATCTGTAGGGTGGATGAGTGGATGAATGAACTGCTCATATCACGTTTAAATAACCGAAAACGACTGGTCTGCATTTTTTGACCCAAGTCACCGATTTCTTTTCTGTAAGCACCTTTTCAGAATTCATTTCACTTGAGACTTGTTTGGGAAATGCAAAAGTTAGGACCCTAGAAATGTGTACTTCTTTAGGGTTTCAAGCAAAGAGGTTTTAATCTTTTCCCTTTGAACAAGCTCCTTTTGGTATCAGACAGCGCTAGACGAGGTCCTGGCTTTGAGAGGAGAGAGAAAATCAAATCCTCTCCTATTCAGCCACTAGCATTTTTTTAACTTGCTCAGGAGAGAGCTATGAACATAGCATCTCCCGAAGAGAAGGCAGCTGTGGAGGTTGGGACAAATTATTGAAAATGGAAATAGTTAGCAGAAGTCTTGATGGAGAACGACAGCGTCTCTGCATCTGTTAGTGAGTGCGTGGGGCAGTGTGCTGTGAGGTGGGCGATTTGCACTAACAGGAGTGCTAATATGATGTATTAAATGTCAGCCCAGCATCGCTGGGTGTGTGTATCTCTCCTTGGTACTGCCTGTTTATGCTTATTCAGCCCTTTGAATAATTTAACACATTTCATACTCTAAATTACTCTCAGCAATTTGATGGGGGTTCTGGCAGTTTACTTGAAACACTCAGTGTTAGGTCAACATAGGGTCCCAGTTTCTGCTAAATAGAAGTACTCTGCCTCCTTAGGAAAACATAATTAGTTTTCTCCATGGATCTCCTGGAGATTGGGGTGGGGTGGAAGAGGAGGTGGGGGGGAGCCAGGAGGTAGACACTGCTTGGGTTCATTCCATTGTCAGTCCAGAAAATGCCAGGGATCCAAAGGTTAAAAATTTAATGGGGCAGGAAGCTGGCCTTCAGGAGAAGGAAAAGTTGAAGGGCATGGGGAAACAGTTTGCGTGTGCTGTGCAAATGGGTGTGCATGATAAATTGCCCTCATTGAGTCAATCTTGACAGTGGCTGGATTCCCCCCGCACACTTAATCCTGATATGGAGGTGGCTGGTCCTAAGCAAGGCTGGCCACAGTGGTACGGGCAAGTGCTGTGAGATGCAGTGATTTGTACAAGGAACAGTGTGCCTCTCTCCGATGGGGATCCTCTTCATTACCTACTGCTATCCTCAGTTTACCTGTGTGTAAGCTGCGGAGTTGACGCAAAATCCCTACAAGTCTTATTTTCCCTGTTCCCCGTGGAACCACAATTTCCATGCATGTAAAGAATTAAACTTGGCTCAGTGCTGGAGGGACACGGGTTTCTTTAATGTTCTAAGAGTGTGGTTTTAAGAAGTGTCCTTCCCTTCACCATTTTCTCCCTCTCTCTTCTGCGACATCCAGGATGGAAAGGGCATGGACTTTGTGAGAGGTGAGCATTTTCAATTAGGACTTAAAATCTTACCTTTGATGATGCATCACCTTAAGTGAAATCCTGAGTATTCTAATGACCCCAGCCAGCCAATGTGGCAGGAAGATGATGATGCAAGAGACCAGGGGCTCAGCTCTTTGTTATGTGACAGCAGGACTCTGATTGACTGTACCCTCTGGGTTTGAACTCCTCCACCACTCTCGGGATATGCTGAAAAATCTTCTTGGGGATTTGAAGAGTCTTACACATACCGAGATTCCAGAATGAAGTGTTTGCTTATCATCCATTTTTACCCCCTTTGAAATAGTCTGAGCCTGCATTGTAACCTTAGGTCAAAACTATTTGGGGTGGTGGAAACTCATGATAAACACATGCTTTTGAAGGTTAGAATGCCATCAGTTTAAGAACATCAGATTAACCTTTTTATTTAAAAATTAAAAAAAAAATTCCAAAGTGGTAGGCGGACCAAGTATGGGTCTATACGTACATGCATGCATTAAAAATACTTAGATATGAAAATAGAAATGTTTTCACACCAAAATATATACATCTAGTTAAACTATTTTAAGACAGTAATGATATTTTGAATTCACTAGCAGTCTCTTAAAAAAACCTGTATATTTGTCATCGTTCACTACAAAAGGAAACATTCCATCCTTTATCTGAAAGTCTGTTTTATTTCTAACTAGAAAGGGAACAACTATACTTTCTTAGAAACAAAGTCACTGAAGAGTACAGTTTCATGGAGTCAGCCTTTTAAACAACCATCACTACATGTAAGCATAGAATATCTTCAAAACGTAAGAAACACTCCCTTTGCTTGTATGATTACTTTGTCCTTTCATGAATGCTTTATGCTTTTCTTCCCCTTTTTGGGCAAAGAGGTACATTGGATGTATAATATTCATTTGTTCTATTAACTTTAGAATGACAGCCACGTTTTTTTCCTCAATCAATACACTACACCCATTAGAAAAGTTATACCTATAGGGGGCGCTCGGGTGGCTCAGTCGGTTAAAGCGTCTGCCTTCAGCTCAGGTCCTGATCCCAGGGTCCTAGGATCAAGCCCTGCTTTGGGTTCCCCGCTCCGTGGTGAGTCTGCTTCTCTCTCTCCCCCTGCAGCCCGACTGGCTCGTTCTCTCTCTCTAAAATCAATAAATAAAAATCACTAAAAAAAAAAAAAATTCTATCTGTAGTGTAATGTTCATTTGGGGTATTTTTCTTCCCAAGCAGAAGAAAAGTTGCTTGAGTAGGACTATCATCAAAGAGAACACATTTAAATTCCCCCTTCAGATTTCTATGAAACCATTGTTTAATGGACGCATGGCAAGATATTTTATCAGCTGCCTCTAATACAAGGGGGCCCTCCCCTCAGCCCAGCGCTGGAAAAATGTGGTTATGATCAAGCTGAGTTTTCCCCCATTGGTTGCTGGTAATAGTGGTGGTGTCATCGGCAGGGGTGTGACTAGCTTGCTGCTGTGTGTAATGCTCAAGGGATCCTGGGACCTCCACTCCGTGAAGATGGTGCGTTTGCAAGATTTATTCTGCAGGGAAACTGAACAAACACCCAGAGGACAGACGCACGAAGTCTGAAGGTGGCACTTCCCAGCACCCATAATCCCACTTGAATGCACAAGTACATTTTGTTTGTAGCATTTGGGGAGCGAGCAGGTATTAGTGTCCTTAACTTTTAGCTCATTCTCTCCAAGATTATTTTTCACCCAGGGTCAAGGTGTCCATTCACACGGATGTGCAGGTTTTATACCTTTTGCCTGTAAACAATAGATTTTCCACATGGAAAGAAAGGGCAAATACAATTTGCTGTCAATTTTGACTCCGTGGAGAGATGCAGCATGTTATCTGTATTATTTTTCCTGCAGTTTGTGGGTGACCGTTGCTAGGTAATGCCTTTTCCACCAAGCATCAGGGATCTAATGGGAGGGTTTGGAGACTAGGTTCTGTTATATAACTAGCCCTCGATGTGTTCCAGAATCTCACCTGTCCCAGTGCAGGTGAGAGAAAAATGTCCTGGGCCAGTCCCCGGGAACAGTTGTGCTAGGAACTTGTAGTGATCATGCAGAATTAAAAAGGAGCTGATTCCTGGTAACTCAGCCCCTGGGAGTTTAACGCTAACATCCATTGGAGTTATTTTCCTGAGAAGTTGCAGCTGGAGTAAAATACAGACGTGTCAGAAGCCCCTGTAGAGATGGTTGAGCTCCGTGGCATCCTCATTCCATGAGTATATTGTCCTTGGAAAGTATAGATTTCACAGAAGACAAACAAACAGACCACCCATGACCTCAGGGAACCCAGGTTGTACGAGGGCATGTGTGCACAAAGGAGAAGCTGAGTGGAGAAGTAGCACCCACTACCCTCTGTTGTTTCTAGGGGTGTCCTGAGGGGCTAGAAGGAAGAATGAGGTCTTTCTAAAATTTTTATCCCCGCAAAGATGCTCAAAAGATTTTTTTCTGGTGAGTTGGTATTAGATCTAAACTTCTGACCCATGGCTGGAGATTTGGGGTGTAAGTGGTTCTTGGTAGCAGGATGTTTGATGCAATGTTATTTCCCATCTTTTATTAGCCCGAGCATAATGGGCTGGTTTGGTGCTTACCTGGTATGATATAAAAGAAAAACATAACATCCACATATGATAGAACATCTTGGTCGTTCATCTTATCTGGCAAGGATGGATAAGATTATCAAGATTAATTGAATTTACTCCAACCCCCAAGGTCTGAAGAGTGAATTAAGTTGCCCAGAATCGCCAGAGTTATTGGCCATGAGCTGTTGCCTACAATAAGCAACAGATCAATAGTGTGAGGTATCGTTGGAGGGCTGCTGCCTTCACCTATGTTTCTAATGATTTCACCGGGTTCAGAGGTCCTGCGTAAACATGGTCTGTGAGGAGGAATGATTCCACGTGGTGTTATCAAAGCAGGACGTTATTTTTTGTTCAGCTAACAAGTATGTAAATTCACCTCTCTGAACCACTTATGGAGGGTGGAGAGTATTAGCAAATCTATCCTGGCTGAAGCATAAATTGAGGGAAGGACCAAGATAAAGCTTAAGGGAAATTTACGTGCGCTAAGTGGAACTCGGGAGAGGTTGAAAGCAGGGAGTCCCATTCTGGGACCTTGGCTTTAAGTTTTTATTTATCAATGTCCCACCTCTCCGCTACACCCAAAGGAGTAGATGTCCACAACCTCAGGAAAGTCCCACTCAACTGAAGTAGCCCCCGGGGTAATTTTCACCATAGGGCCCGTTGGGAATGACTTGGATGGATTCTCTGAGAGCCCCCCGCTTGCCTTTTGCCAGCACTCAGCACAAGAGCCCCACATGGTTGTTTTTGATTCCTACATATTTCTGATTTTCTCTATTTTTTTTTTTTGTTTGTTTGTTCTTTGAATAGAAGGAGCTCCTTTCATAGCCACCAAAAATGCTTTAAGGTATTTTGGAGAGCATGTGCCCCTGCCTTTGTCTACCCTCAGCTAAATAGGCTGAGCCCTAGGGCTGGCGCCATACCTACTTGCTTATGTCCTTCCTGCCTGGGTTGCCCCAAGATGACCACATGACACAGTTACAGCCAATGAGATGTAGGTGGAAGTCCCAGAGGACTGTGTCTCTTCCCAAATTGTAAAGACGGTATCTGTTAAGATAAAGCCGTTAGACCTGGAAATGCAGCAGCCATCTTGCCATCTGGAGTGTCAAGCATGATAATGCAGCACAAGGTTCCAAGGAGCAGGGCAGAGTGGTGGGAAGAATCTGTGAGTCTAATAGGTTATTGAGTTACCATTTTAGGCCTATACTCAACCTTCTTGAGTGTGAGATAAATACATCTCTGCCTTTAATTAATTTTTCCTCTCATGTTTAGTAAATGTTCTTACTCTCATTTAATACAGTGGTTTTTCAAAATTAGCGTGCATCAGAATCATTTAGAGAGTTGGAAAAATAGAGATCTCTGGGTTCAGGATTTCTGGTTCAGTAGGTTGGTCTGGATAGGGATGCAAATCTGCATCTTTAACGAGTTCCCAGGCAGAACTAATATGTCCTAGAACCACAGTTGAAGAACTATTGGTTTAGGCTAATGATTCTATTCTTTAAAAAAAAAAAAAAAAGAAAGATTATTTTTATATATTTGAGAGAGAGAGAGTAAGAGAGAATAAGCAGTGGAGAGGGGCAGAGAGAAAGAGAGAGAGAGAGAGAAGCAGTCTCCCCATTGAGCAGGGATCCCCAACTGGATGGATGCAGGACTCCGTCCCTGGACCTGGAGACCATGACCTGAGCTGAAGGCAGACGCTTAACCAACTGAGCCACCCAGGCGCCCCTCATGATTCTATTCCTTTCCTGAGCCACTGTGCATGGCAATGGCCCATCGGAATCATGAACTCTTAGTGACAGAAAGTGCAAAGCATTCAATCCAGGGATTTCCAAAGTGTGGAATCCTGATGGATATCCCATGTTGAAGGTAGACGGGAGACTGTGTAGGGCTTGGCCCATCCATCCCCACTTTCAATGAGAATCGTTCTGATTTGTTTTATGTGTTTCACTCAACATTTGAAAGTCCCCTCAATTTCTTTATAAGACAAGAGCCGTCACTGTGTCCTCCTCCTCTGACTACTGTCTCCTCGCACCCAACTAGATCCGCTTCTGGCACTCCACACTGACGGCCTATCATGGTAGCACCACCTCTAGCCTCTGTCAGTCTCTGTGGTCATATGTGCTATAAAGAGGCTTCACGACAATTATGGGGATTTTTGGATGACACAGAATAGATGAGGAATACCTAAACGTCATAGATGCATAAAACTTTACCTCCCATTTGATAGACAGAGATATGTTCATTAAGACTGGAAGGCATTGCCTCATTCACAAGAACAGACCTGGAGCTGCTCTGAAGGGGCTGAAAATTCTGATTTGGGGGAGGGTTCATGAGGCAGTTTAAAAAACATCGAGCAGGTTTATGGAAGTGACCTGGGCGAGGCATTGTGAAGCTTCAAGTACAGGCTGAATCGATTTATTTTTAACTCTAAAGTCACATTGGGCACTTTTCTTTAAGATAGGGTGTGGTCTCTGGGATACTTAAACACATTTAACAGGAGGCATGACCGAAAATGCCAATCATCCCAGAGGCAGATCAGCATTTGTGTCTGTACAGGCTGTATAAGCAGAACGTGAATCTGGTTATTCTGGAGAGTAATATAAGAGGTGCCAAACAACTTCAGTGCCGGTTCTAGAACACTCAACACATTTGCTGTGTGACTTTGGACACACCACTTTCCCTCTCTGAGCTTCAGCATCTTTATTTAAGAGGGGGGAATTGCTTTGGACAATTTAAGCTTTGTCAGCTCTCTAGTGTCTGATTTTAGAGTTCCCTCCAAAGATAACGGGAAATAAGACTGAGTTTTGAGTAGGAGACTGGTATTAAAACCAGTAAATGCACAATTTCCTGGCGTGTAGGGAATTGGTTGTGAACTTTTGAGAATTCCTAATGAACCTAAATATGTCATCTTTCTGTTTGCCCCACAGGAGGCTTTGTGTGTGGCTCCCCTTCAGTCCCCATCCACAAAGCTTTCTGGAAGAAGATCTCATCCCACCATTGAACAAGATGCTAACAGAAAAAAGATACCCCATTAGTTAACATTTGTAATTATCCCTACTGTTAATCAACATCTTAATATGTATTGAAAAACAGCATTTCATAAATATCAGATGTTCTGTTGCCTCAATTCAGCATGTGCTGGGTGAATAGAGACATTTAAGCGATCGTTAAAACTGTTGCTATTTTAAAGCCAGCAACAGCAAATTGGGATGTTATTTATTTGTTAAAAATCCCAAATAAATCAAATCCCTCTTTCTTCATTATCCCCCCGCTAAATGTGTCTGGGCACCCATCACTGGCACAAAGTCTGATGCAGCGTTTGCAGAAACTTCCAGCAAATATTGACAAATATTTCAAGAACTAAGTTTATAAAATCCTAGTCTCCCACTTACATTGTGTATGCTTCATTAATTTAAATCCAAACCATTAGCTCTATTAGATCCCTACTTACAGTGGTAGAGAAAGATTGCTGCATATAAATGAACATTTTTCATAGCAATGGGACATATATTATAGCTGTAATTCATTAAACAACTAGTATCCAATAACACGATCCCTCCTCTCTATTGCGTGTATCCCAACAATCCAAGAGCCCTTGGCATTTCGTGAACACGGTGTTTATCTTTGAGGTTAACCACAAGATGCAAAGTCTAAGGAGGTTTAAGAGCCTATGCAAAGCCCACTCTATCTCTTGCAATACCGCATGTGAAGTAGACTTTTCCTTTTTGGCATCCTTCACGGATAAGCTGAAATATCAACGGAGCATTTGTCACGTGCATGAATTGTGAAATCAAACAAAGGTACAAGAGTCCTTGAAGATTCCATGAGATCTTAATGCATTTTTGTGTCGGAAAACATCTAAAATAAGCAAGAGTAAAGGAGAAGCCATACCAGGCACTTAGAGATATGATTGAATTTGTAGCAGGCTGGTTAAAATTGTGAACTCTTGAACCAGATGATTTGAAATCAGGTTACACTGCCTGTTACTTAGGTAATTGTGGTCACATTGACTTTTCTGAGTCTTGATTCCTCATGTAGAAAATGGAAAAGAAATAACAGTTCTTACCTAATGATAACTACGAGGATTAAACACGATAATACATGTAATGCATTTAGAAGAATTCCTGGTGTGTAGGAAGTGAGTGGTAAGTGTTGCCAATCATTATTTACTGTTTCAGCAGACACTAAAAGCCTCACTGTAATTAGATGGATTTTATAAAATTTTTGAAAGTTAAAAAAAGTTATCAAAGGAATTGAGGACTAAGCTAAAAGCCATGATAATTACAAAAGAAAAAAAAAACAGAGAAAAAAATTTAATGGCATATTTGATAAATTCCAGAGTTGATTCTGGACACATTCCTAAGCTGTTTAGGCACATGCAATAAGAGACACACTTCTGCCCAATTTAATCTAGAGTAAAAGCCGTAAGTTACAATATCAACAGAAAGAAAGGGATCACAACTATACTACGAAAGAGATGAAGAAAATTAAGAAGAATCCCACACACAGTCTCATAAAATGGATGATTATTAGGGAAAATAAAAACAGCCAGAATTGATTCTGAGCAAGAAAAATGTATCAACTTCTTCAAGCAATATTTATTTATTCGAAACGAATAAGGTAGGGAGCACAGGTGGTTTGTTAAGTGAATCCAGAAAACCTTCAAAGAGCAAAGAATTCCTGTTCTTTGGGTGAGAGGCACCTGGGTAAGCATCAGAATCTTGATTTTGGCCCTCTCCCTCTGCCCCTACCGACTCATGCTCTGTCTCTCAAGTAAATAAATAAATAAATAAATAAATCTTTAAAAAATAAATAAATGAAATATTTGGGTGAGAAAAATGAAGGGCAAGTCTCAAAATTCATTTTGTTATATTAGCATAACATTGCGGTTAAAAAAGCAAAAAACCCAACATTGCATACTCTTCTATTTCACCATCAGTACAGTTGTAAATGTTCTAGATTAAATTCTAACAAGATTAAGTTGAAACAAGGATGTTTCAACATTATGAAAGCTATTAAAATAATTTATCACATGAATAGGTCAAAAGAGAAAAGCATGTTTATTGCAATATATTCTGCAATCCATTTGAAATCCAACATTGATTCCTCATAAAAAATTCTCAAGCTGATTCTAGAAAAGTCTCTTCTAAATATGACTAAGAAAAAAAGAACAAACCTAAAACCAACAATGAACATGACCAATGTTGAAGAAAACTTGTATATATTCCCATTAAAGTTAAGGGAAAACATTTTATCTTGTGACATCTAGGGAATTCATACAAAATCAAAAATACATAAAGATAAATATTTTGCATACCGAGGAATAAACACAACAACTGAATGAAAAGTATTTTAAGAGTTACTTTATATAATCACTTAAAATACTTCTAAATTATTTTAGAAATTGCTTCATATTATGTCCTCTAAGGAAGTTATACATGGCTTCAAATTTAAGATTATTAGAGGACCGTTAAACATAAAGTCAGTATTTGAACCAAGAATTGTGCTTGTAGGCATGTATCCAAGAGAACTGGAAACATGTTCCCATGGAATCTTGTAGGCGAATATCTATAACCACGTTATTCTGAATAACAGAAAGGTAACACACTGAGTGCCCATCAGGTGATGAATGTATAAACAAAATGTGGTACAATCCTGCAATAGAATGTTATTCAGCCATAAACAGGATGAAGTTCTTCTGATGTGTGCTACAAATCAGATGAATCGTAGAAACAATATGGTAAGTTAAAAAAGCCAATCACAAATGATTACATATTGTGTGATTCCATTTGTGCAAAATGTCCAGAATAGGTAAATTTATAGGGGCAAAAAGTAATCATAATAATTGCCAGACCTTCAAGTTTGGGGGAAAATGTAGAGGTGGTTGGGAGATAAAAGCTAAAGGGTATGAGGTTTCTTTTTAGGCTAATAAAAATGTGAGGTTGTTTCCAATGATGGTCTCACAATTCTGGGAATATGTTAAAAACCATTAAATTGTGTGATTTATATTTTTTGTTTTTTAAATTAACATTTAAATTACATAGTTTATATTTATATTATATAGGCGGTCAATAACATTGTTATAGGATAAAATGTTAAAAAAGTTTAAAAGGCAAAATAGGGGCACCTGGGTGGTGCAATCAGTTAAGCATCTAACTCTTGGTTTTGGCTCAGGTCATGAAATTAGGTTGTGAGAGGGAGCCCCATGTTGGGCTCTGCACTCACCACAGAGTCTTGAGATTCTCTCTCTCCTTCTCCCCCTGCCCCTCCCCCTACTCTCTCTCTCTCTCTCAAATAAATAAATAAATCTTAAAAAAAAAAAAAAAGTATGGGCAAGTCTGAAAAAGGATCAAAAGGAACATTCATAAATCAGAAAGGAAGAAAAACAGTATTAACACCTAAGAATTATAGTTAAAAATTAAGGTCAACACAAATAAAGCTTAAAAAAGGGAAATAAGGAAGATAATGGCAGAAATAAATGATATAAGAAACTAAAGAATAGTAACAACAAAGTGAAAACACACACACACACACACACACACATTAGCATAATTGAATTATCATAATGAACTTCAGAAAGAGAACACCTGTGTGGACCTGTATCCATTGTAGAAATTCCACCAGTTTTATTTATTTATTTATTTTAGGGGTGAGGGAAGAGGGAGACGGAGAGAGAATCTTAAGCACAAGCTGACTCCTGCTGAGTGCAGAGCTCAATGAGGGGCTCAATTCCATGGCCCTGTGATCATGACCTGGGACGAAATCAAGAGTCAAACACTTAACTAACTGAGCCAGCCAGGTCCCCCAAGAAACTTGCCCGGTTTTCAATGCTCTCCCTACAAAATACTAAAAGCCAAATATTTCACTGGTAAGTTCTACTAAACCAATCCTTGTCATTTTTTTTTTAAAGATTTTATTTATTTATTTGACAGAGAGAGATCACAAGTAGGCAGAGAGGCAGGCAGAGAGAGAGGAGGAAGCAGGCTCCCCGCCGAGCAGAAAGCCCGATGTGGGACTCGATCCCAGGACCCCGAGACCATGACCCGAGCGGAAGGCAAAGGCTTAACCCACTGAGCCATCCAGGCACCCCAGTGGGGGAGGGGCAGATGCTAAGAGAGAAGCAGACTCCCTGCTGAGCAGGGAGTTATTTGGGACTTGATCCTAGGACTCTGGGATGATGACCTGAGTGGAAGATACATGCTTAACTGACTGAGCCACCCTGGTGCCCTAAAGCAATCCTTATCTTATGCAAACTGTTTAGAGTAGAAAAGAGAAAGTTCTCCAACTCATTTTATAAAGGTGGTATAATCTTGATACCAAACTGGATAGGGAATATATGAGAGAGAAAATTGATGGGTTAATTTCACATCTGTATTAGCATCTCATTTCCAAAATCATCATTAAAAAATGCAACATAATAAAGTTTTATCCAGAACGCAGATATACAATAATATTAAAGAACTCACTGTTGGAATTTACTTCCTTGATAGATAAAGGAGAACAATTTTGTTATCATTTCAATAGATGTATAAACAACATATTTAAAGTTCAACACCTATTCATGATTTATTGGAAATAAAACTTTGAGAAGGTAGGAATAGAAGATATCTTCTTTTGCCTCATAAAGGATATCTCTCAAAGATCTATAGCAAACATCACAACTGATGAAACATTAGAAGCATTTACTCTAAAGTTAAGAACAAATCAAAGATAGTTGTTCTTACAGTCTGTTTTTTTTGTTTTGTTTTTGTTTTTGTTTTTGTTTTTACGTATTATAATGGATGTTTCAGACACTCATAAAATTAGAAAAGGAAATAAAAATTATAAATCTTGGCAGATAAGATGTTCATATATGATGATTGTCAACTTAGAAGATCCAAGAGAAACTGTATGTAAAATATTATCGCTCAAAAGAGAATTCAGCAAGTTTACTGAATATGCTGTCAACATACAACAGCCACTAGTGTGAATTTTGCATGACCTACTCAAAAATAAGATTGTTTAAAAAGTAACATTTATGACACCATTAAAAGCCATAAATTCCAAAACATAAAACTAACAAAATGTATAGTTGAGGCCTTTATGAGGTCTTAATAAATTGCGTAATTTATTGAACGTGAATAGAATACCTAAAGAAATAGATGTACCATGAGTAGGGATGGGCACACTCTCTGTGGTAACAATGGCAATTCTCCACAAATTAATATCAAGTGATTCCATTCAATATGCCAGCAGAGTTTTATAACATCGGGCAAGCTGATGCTGAAATGTTTATGGAAGAATAATAAAAAGGCAAGTTTAACAGGAACATTTTGGAAATTTTGAGGAAGAATAACATAAGGGAACTCCTACAATCAAATAACAGGACTCTTTGTAAAACTGTTGGGGGGTATTGGTACAAGCCAGGCCATGAGATTAGTAGAACAGAAGAGAGAACCTAGAACCAATACATGTTTGTTTATCGATGTTGTATTTCACAAATATTAACTTGGTATACAGCAGCGATGGGATGCACTGGCAAAGAAAGAATGGGCTCTTCCCAGCGTGTGCGTGGAGATATCAATGTGCGTAATAACCTCTGTGGAGAAGCAAATCAGCAAGGTCAAGTGAAGTTTAAGATGCACACAACCTGTGACCCAGCCGTTCTGCTGTAGGTATCTGTGACAGAGGGGTGGAGATACTTGCTAAAAAGCATGATTTCAAATAGCAACTTATCAGCCCCTTAAGATTTTTATTATTATTATTATTTATTTATTTGACAGAGAGAGAGATCACAAGTAGGCAGAGAGAGAAGAGGAAGCAGGCTCCCCGCTGAGCAGAGAGCCCGATGTGGGGCTCGATCCCAGGACCCTGGGATCATGACCTGAGCCGAAGGCAGAGACCCTAACCCACTGAGCCACCCAGGTGCTCCTTATCTGCCCTTTAATAAAGAAGGGACTAAACTATGAGATGCAGTTCATTTATAAAATGGAATATTTCAAACATGTAGGGGATTTAATGATTTATTATTTTGAAACCTCTTTTGTGGACACCCGCAGCTGAATAAAATATAGAGGGCTCTAAAAGTTTAACAGTAATGATGTACAATTGGTGTCATCATGGTTAATTAGATCTTGTTCTTTTTATGTATGTGCATTCACTGAATTTGGAAGGTGCATGGCCCTGCAGAGATCTTGGTTTCAGACGGAAGGCCTTCAGAAGCAGGAGAGAAGAAATTTCTGTTGTGAGAAGCCACCCGGTTTGTGGTAATGCATACGTTAGCCATAGAAATGAGCATACTGGCCGAAGAGGCAGCAGCTTAGTCTTGAATATGCCCTTAGAGAGTGGTGTCTGAGATCTAAATGGTGGAAATTAAGCCAAAGAGGGAGCAGCTTAGGTCTTTGTCTCACTAGCATTGACTTTGGGAAGAAATAAACCAGTTTGGGAATATGCCCTACATGACTGGTTGAAATCACATCATCAAGAGACAGGCAACTCCACAAAACCAGAGAGGGCAGGGAGCAGCCCCCTCTCCCAAACTGGAATGCTCCCAACTTGACAAGATCTGTGTGCGCACATGGAAATTTCTAGAAGGAAATAAATCTTACATAAGACGATGGTTGTGGATGGACTCTGAGGAATTGGTAAAGAAGGTGGTTTTTATATCTCTGTGATTTCTAAGACATAGAACTTCTGCTTACCTCTGTCCCCCTGTTTCACATTTCTGTTCTTACACACATCCTGGCTAGTGTGGCCATTAGATTGTTCAGAGGGAAGTTTTGCCCTTGATTCTGAGGGTGTGTGTGTGTGTGTGTGTGTGTGTGAAGAGAGTGATCATTACAATAAAGGAACATTCCAACCACTAACAACCATGAATTAGTGCAATGGATAGCAACCTCAGTCCATAAATCACAATTTGCCAGATAAAGTACATCTAATTTTTTTGCATAAACCAACTTTATTTCAACCATAATCTCCCATTCCTCTGGACTGTGAGGTAGCTAATGTCAGTCATTCCTGGAGGGCTTTCTCTCCTCCCTCTCATCTGTAGTACTAAAATAGGGAGAGGCTTCCAGACTCTTCTGTGATGTCACATGTCAGGGATGCTCATCCATTAGCGATGGGCCCCAGACACTCTGCTGTTGCCAACAACCTCCTTACCCTAGCTGAAACGACACCTTCAGGTTTGCGAATCCTTTCATGTGTGGTTCACAGCACCAGACTCCTTGGTGAGGGTAAGACATACACCACCATTCTCCCTGAGGTACGCCCAGGGCACTGACATTCATTCTCCGGGACCCACAGACTTTTATTTTTTTTTTCTCCCCATCTTTGTGAGACTCTTTTCAGTAATTAAAATCTTTCCCCGGAGCTACAACCCCTATGCCTCTCTTTCTTAGATACTTAATAAAACCATACTCTGTGGCTGAGACTTTTGGAAAGGAAATGCAAGAATGCTTTCTGTTCCATCTCACACTTCTGTCGAGACAAAGAAACCCAGAGCCTGTGGCCTGCTTGAACCAAACACACAAGAGAGAAAATGCAGGAAGAAAAAAAAAAAAACATTCACTCAACATCCCAGACACAGTGTTACTATGGACCTCAATTCCCCCCTTCCCGCCCCCCAACACACCTGATTTCTTTTATTGCCTTGCAGTGGTCATTCAAAGTCAGGGAGGAGGGAAGGGAAGATAAAGGTCTTTTAAAAACTTAGGAATTTGGGGCGCCTGGGTGGCTCAGTGGGTTAAGCCTCTGCCTTAGGCTCCAGTCATGATCCCAGAGACCTGGGATCGAGCCCGGGATTGAGCCCCGCATCGGGCTCTCTGCTTAGCGGGGAGCCTGCTTCCCCCTCCCTCTCTCTGCCTGCTTCTCTGCCTACTTGTGATTTCTTTCAAATAAATAAAAAAATCTTAAAAAACAAAACAAAACTTAGGAATTTGCTTTTAATACTGCAGATCCAAGTTAACATCCTCAACTTCCCAGCCGTCTTGGTCTCCACTCTCAGACACAATCGAGTGTGTACATTTCATCCTCAGTAGCACAGAGGGCCTTCCGGTGAGCAGAAAGACAATGGAAATACGTCTGCATGGCACTGCTCGTCCCCTATTAAGAGGACGTTTGTGAATGCCAGGGAGTCTCAATGTAGCTTGTCTTTCACTGATCTGGAGAGAGTTTTCCTTAGGTAAAGTTGCTAGGATCGTTTAGCTTCCAAGGGGAATGTGTGTTCTGTGACAATGACATTTCTAAAGCTCCGTGCTTAGCCGAACCTGACAGCCTCACTCCACACGCACGCGTTCAATGACATAATCAATGATAAAAACCTGGGAGACGTCGGGATGCTGCAGGAATGCAAAGAAAAGGTCCCCTTCTCTAGTTTAGCCCTTGTGCTGCACAAGTGCACTGGAGAGAATGGGGTGAGAATCTGGGGTGGCCCCATTTCCATTTCCTTTGTGGTCTTTGCAAGTAGTTGTGCAAAGGAACTGACCCAATGTGACATTTTTCATGAGCTAATATCTTGTCTGGGAAACTTGTTTCATTTTCTTCAACTTTCTTAAACATTCAGAGAAATATTGGGTAGCCTTAATCAAAGATTTAGCCTTAGCATTTTTTTTTTTACCTCTATCTTCCAAATTTATGTCTCTCGGGAACACCTCATTCCTGAGGGTCAGCAGTTTACTGGAAATGCCCACCTCAAGTCAATAAGGTGTCTCTGTGCAATGTATCATAAACTTCCTTCGTGAATTAATTTCTCCCCAAATGTCTTACTCGTCTTGTTTTCTTCAGTTTGGCTAATGTAGCACAGTCCACCTGATCACTCAAAATGGAAATTAGGCTGCAAGCTTCCATTCCGTACTCACTTTCCTCTACCTATTTTTTGGTTAGGTTTGTGTGTATCTTAGAGTTTTGGGGGGTTATTTGCTCAACAATGTATAGTAAGAATTCTATTGCCCGTCATATTACATCCACACACATATCTGAAATGAAAGTTCCACAAAATAATAATCGCCCCCACTTTGTGTAGTACCCATGAATAATTGACCATTCTATTCTGCTCTATTCGATTTCACTTCTTTTTCAAAAAACTGGCTGTGCCCCACTAAATTGACTTCACAAGGCGTTAACGTGCTGCAACCTGCAGTTTGGAAAACAAAGTCAGATGAAACCACAGAACAGGAACTTTATAAGGAAATAAATGTAAACCTTTACTAAAATAATAGGATGCCTGGTAGAGCCTAGATTACTATTAATTGAACTTTTAATGACTTTTTTTTTAACCCATTGATTTTCTTTATGTTAGTAAAATGCTTCCTGGACTAGCCTTCCCCATTTCTGATTGTTCATCTCATATACATATTTCCAGGCATAAATGCCATCTCTCCCATGACTACAGTCGTTTGTTGAATTGGAAATGATCAGGAAGAAATTGTGTCCTCATGGGAAATCCTCATGACTTTCTGCAACCCCTCCATCCACACGGCCTCCTCCATAGCCTGAAAGGTTCATGGGCAGAAGTAGGATGTGTTCCTCTGTGTGTCCTTGATAGCTTCTAGTCAGGTCCTTTGCAAGAAACAATGCTTAAGAAAGACACTTCAGGGGCGCCCGGGTGGCTCAGTCGGTTACGTGTCCAGCTCCTGATTCTGGCTCAGGTCATGATCTCAGGGTTATAAGATCAAGCCCTAAGTTAGGCTCTGAGCTCGGTGCTGAGCTTCCTTGAAATTCTCTCTCTTCCTCTGCCCTTTCCCTTGCTCGTGTACTCTTTTTCTCTCTAAATAAATCAATAAATAAAATCTTAAAAATATCAAAAAGGAAGGCACTCGAAAGAAAGTATTAATAAGATTGGCAAAATAATCATACTAGCTTCCAATAGGGCAAGATAAGGCAGTAAGACTGTTTTAAACTTGTTTGATCACAAAATCTTAACTCTTAAGAGCACTAACTTTCCAAATTAGGGTCACCCATGAGTAGGATCAGCACAAGTCAATTGCCCTTATCGGCAAAATTCCAAGACAAATTAGAAAGATTCCCTCAAAACATTGCCTTTAAATTCATTCTTCATGTGATAAGCCATGCTAAAAGGGAAAAGAAAAAAAAAAAAACAGAAAAAGAGGACATGACAATAAAATCAAGATAGCTGAGTTACATACACATAAATGTATGTATGATTGTAAATAATTATATAATAGAATATATATTATGTCACATATATATGTAATTTCAGTTGCTTCTATTATTAGCGTTATGTTTGTCACATATTGAATCATAATCAAGAATACCGATTTTTAGAAATCTTTTTTTGCATCGCCCCTGAAATAATTTGGTAAAACAATGCAGTTTCTGACTCAGTACAAATATGAGCATATGAAACTTTTCATCTTCAGTTTATTTAATTTTTTCAAAGATTTTATTTATTTGTCAGGGAAACATTGAGAGAGCACAAGCAGGGGGAGCAGCAGGCAGAGAGAGAAGCAGGCTCCCTGTTGAGCAAGGAGACCAAGGCAGGACTCGATCCCAGGACCCTGGGATCATGACCTGAGCTGAAGGCAGACTCTTAACTGACTGATAACACCCAAGCGTCCCATCATTATAAGTTTAAATGGTTTCAGACAATAGAATTCTGCAGATCTTTACAAATAAGTGGTTATGTCACACTTTTAAATACATCAAACGGGGCTCTTGGGTGGCTCAGTTGTTTAAGCCTCTGCCTTCGGCTCAGGTCATGATCTCAGGGTCCTGGGATCAAGCTCTGTGTTGGGCTTTATACTGAGCAGGGGGTCTGCTTCTCCCTCTCTCTCTCTTTCTCTCTCTCTCTGTCTCTGCCCCTGTTCATACTCTCTCTCTCTTAAATAGATAAAATCTTAAAAAAAAAACCTCAAACAAAATCTAAATATCATAATAACATGAAAGTTACTAACACAGGGCACCTGGGTGGCTCAGTGGGTTAAGCCCCTGCCTTCAGCTCAGGTCATGATCTCAAGGTCCTGGGATCAAGTCCCGCATCAGGCTCTCTGCTCAGCATGGAGCCTGCTTCTCCCCCCGCTTCTCTCTGCCTGCCTCCCTGCCTACTTGTGATCTCTCTGTCAAATAAATAAATAAAATCTTAAAAAAAAAAAAAGAAACTTACTAACACAAAAAGTATGCAAACATACTTCTGTAAAAAAAAATTTAAATTTTATTTTATTTTATTATTATTTATTTTATTTTATTTTATTTTTTTTTACAGAGAGCCGGCATGTACTTGTGGGGGTGGTGGGGGATGTTGGGGGAGAGGGAGAGAGAAAATCTAAAGCGGGCTCCTCCCTCAGCCTGCCCCGGGGATTGATCTAGAGACCCTGGGATCATGCCTGAGCAGATGTCAAGAGTCAGACACTTAACCAACAGCCACCAGGCGCCCCGACATTTAATGATTTTTATGTCTTTCTTTTTCCTTCTTGAACTCCTGTTTTTATTCTTGCTTCACAGCATTAGCTTAATGGATTACAATTATATATTTGAAAATTCTTTATTAGTCACTCTGTCACACATATCTGCAATAAAACATGCATATATCGTATGCATATATATGCGTGTGCGTGTGTGTGTGTGTGTGTGTGTATAAACATTTAATATGTTTTGTTTCCTGTGGATGTAACAACTGAAAACATTTTTTTTTTCTGGTTTGGGATATTACATTATTGTTAGTACTCAATTAATCTATAAACAGCATAAATCAATTATAAAGCCTGACAATTATCAAGCATAAATGAAATTTTATTGGAATTCTATTTCTTAATAAGGCAGATCATACCCAGACTCTTTGTAGACGTTAATGAAAGAGAAAGGGGGGGGGGTGTGCGCTGGCAAGAATTAGTCTATCTGGAGCTAGCATATTATTTTTTTTAAAATACGAAGTAGAAATTATTAAACCTTTAATAGGATGAAATAAAATGACAATTGACTGTAGTTCCTATAAATATTTAATGATAATTGTTAAAAATTAGGTTTTAATAACTCCTTGAATAACACAAAGAATATGAAATACATCACATGAAATTTTTATCTGCGATTTTATCCAGTGTCTTTTGAAAATTTGGTAGTCTCATAAAATATTTCAGTGACTGTTAAAAGTCTCAGTTACTTACTCTGCTTATGCTGTTTGGAAGGAACTTGTTCTCCTTGCTCTTGAGTCGCCCTAAGGATAAGTACTGAGCATAGCTGGGGAAAACTGCTTGCATTTAGATACACGAAAGGTAAAAAACAATTCTTAGCATTCCACTTTTCCTGTAGGTTTATGGGTTTATGGTAGCTTGATTATAATCATTACACGAGGTTTCCCTTTGCTTGACACTTAAAAGATTTTCATTGCACAGGACGCTGAGCCACACTAAGTTTGGAAGTGGTTGAAGTGGATTCCTTTCTTTTATAAAGCAGAAGAGCTAACAGACATTCAAGAGTTCTCAAACAAATTATTTTTTCTAAAGAGGCTACATGGAAGATGATTACTTCAAAACCGATTTCCTTACGTCTATCCGTAGTCCTAGGCTTGCTATAAATCCTTCATGTTCTCCATGAGTACCCAGGGAATGTGACTCAACCCAAACTTTAAGACAAAGGATTCTTCTTAAGGGATAAAGAATTGGTTTTGTGTAATTCCTCCTTTACCATTGTAGGGAGTGGGGGACAGTTCTAAAAATGTCTAGGTGTGTCCTAGATGAATAGTCCTTAACCTAACGTACTTTCCCGTAGCTCCAAGAAGATCTGTGAACCCTTACAATGATGTTTGTGTGTGTGTATATCTGCTTTTTGTGGGGCATGGGATTATAGCTTTTATCAGATTACAAAGTAACATGTGACCCCAGGAGAGTTTAAGAGTCACTGCCTTAGAATTTTCTTCCTTGAGTCCTATGGAGTCTCCAAAACTACATTACAAAAAAGATTTTCTTAAGTAAAATGAAAAAGAATAGTAGACCTGTATATCAATATTTAAAAAATAAATGTGTGTCCAGTGGGAGAAACAAAATGTTAACCAAGTAAAGTTACATGTTAGAGTCTAAATCTGAAAATCTTTACCAAAGAAGAGGATGTTAGGTTTCACAAGGGGACTTTCAAGCAGAAACATGCCTTAAAGGGTGCATATGTACCTACAACATTTAAATATTTTTCTTCAAGCCAACTTCCTGGTTTCTTCTTTAAAAAACAAAACAAAGCAAAGTGAAAAACAAAAAAACCCTTTGCAGAAGACTTTATAATGAAAATGCTAGCTATGTTTAGTGATCAACTACTATGCTTCATGCACTTTACAAATCTTCCCCTCCCAGACAGCTGCTGCTTTTTAAGGGATGGGACAAATATGGTTCAAAGACTTAGAGCGAGTTGCCCAAGGTCACACAGCCGGGGAAGCGACAAGCTGGAGCTCAGAGCCCGGGTATGCATGATCCTTTTCTCCATCCCATCGTATTTTGGTGGGACGACCGCTGGGCACAACAGTGAGCAGTTCCAGGGACGACGGCCATAAATACTGTTCCAGCCTTTCAAATGTCTCTTGAAAAACCTGGAGACCCAGAGAAAAGGACCAAGGAGTCACAGGGAGTATCCACTGTGACCCACCTTTGTCTGAGCGGGGTTGTGCTTTCCCTGTGTTCTTATTGTTAGGTTTCACTGTCCCTCTATATTTCCTTGGCTTCTTGTACCTGTCAAGGATCCTCCAAATCAAAGGGGCTTTCTTGCATTGACTGCCTTATTTCAGCATGACGGCCAAGTCTCTAAAGAAGATATATTCGACAAGAATGAGATTTTTTTCCTCCTCAGGTCTCTCTCCCACATTGAGTTATGTCTCACATTCATTTCTCCCTCTGCTGCAGTATATTATGTCTCCCAAATTCTCATTTGTTTTTTAGACATCTCTACCTGGAGTATCCAGTCTCTTAAACTTGTCATCTTGTTTGTGTTCTACTTGTCTTAAAGCTTTGAGGGATTTTACCTCTTAAAAGCTCAGTCCATCGGCTCACGGGGTCCTAACAGCATGTCTGATCAAAGCACTTGGCATTCAAATGATTCTAGAAACTTCCTAACCTCTCCTCCTCTGAAGTTAAAATAATGAGTGGAAATCATTTAGAAGCAGATGTTTTATTTGCATTTTCATTTGTAGCAGCTTAAACTAGTTTGTCTGGGTCATCCATTCAAATGGGAATTATTCTTAATGAAAGCAAATTTGACTTTGATAAGGTAAGCAGTACTCAACGTACTATCAGGTGGGTATCCTCAGAGGTCCCCGTTCATGTTCTCAAGTGTCAAAATTTGGCCACAAAGTAATGGCTAAAACCTGTTCTAAATATCCCAACTGGGCTTTAGTCATAGTAGTTTTCACATTAGGGACCAGGCCTTGTATTTATTTGGAGGCTGCGTGTCACACGCTTAGGGATTTAAAATGTTAATCAAAAGCTTAACTATTTACACAGATTACACAGTTGCTATTTGAGGCGAGTGGTGACGATCTCCTGCGGGACGTGGTGCTTCCTATCTAAATGCTCAGCTCCCTGAGGACAGGAGCCACGCCTGCCTCGTATTTATTTCTATTGTACTTAGCCCAGTGCCTGGTCTATATCAGAGCAGAGATGCTCATGGGCTGAGCGAATGGATACGATAGTCTTGACATACTGTCCGCAAGGCATGTTCTTTTCCCGTAATGCAGGTTTTTCCTGTCGTGGAGACTGCTTCCCCGCTCTTAGTGGTATCTCATTGACTGGCCCAGAGTCTGGCTGATCTCGTCACTAGGAAATGGCTATCATCCGTCTGACATGTACAGGGAAGTAGTTACAGACGCCCATGTTTCCCAAAACCAAGCCTCCCCTCCTAGATAATTGAATCCTCAGAGCTCTGATCTGGGCTGGCGTCTTTGGAAGATGACAGGTACAGGAAGGCTGCCAAGAGCGCGGCGGCTGGGCAGCTACCACTGTAGGCCCGTCGCCATCTTCATAAAGGTAGACTCAAGGAGCTGAGGTGATCCCAAGCAGTGGCCCTAGGGAGACCAGGAAGAGGGAGAAAGAAATTCTCGGTGAAGGTTTACCTCAGGGAACCAGAAAGGCAAAGCCTGTTGCTCCAGAGGCCCACATGGGGACCACCCCGGAAGAGAGGAGACACAGGGAGGCTGTCTCTCTTGGTGAGGACTGGAGATAGTCAAGTCAGGCGGAGGGCTGAGGCCTGATCCTGAATCTCAGCTTTATGGGCTTCAAAGACCTGGCGGCCAAAGATGAAGGACCCAACCTTCGCTCCAAAGCAGGGAGCGATTTCTGTTCCTCGAGACGCGGACCCTTGAGTCTACCGCTGGGGAGACCTCTCTCCTTTAAAAACCACCTCCGCGAGCTATTTATTTATATGGACACAAACCCAAACTCCTTCCCTGAGATAAAGACGTGGCTCAAACGGGGGAAACAACAACAACAACGGCATCTTCAGGGCCAAAAAGGGCCGGGGTCACCCAGAGGCCAAACAGCTGCTTCCGGAAGACGGTGGGGAGGGCACAGAAGGGCGGGGTAGGCTTTGTCTTCCATGTACCCCTGTACGGGTGGGGAGCGAGCAGGCAGCTGTCGGCCCGACCGAGGCTTTGGCAGCGTGTTCTAGAGGAACTACTTTGGATCTTGTAACAAAATATGGTGGAGGCTTGGTGAGGCGAGGCGGAGGCCCCTCACCCTGCCTGGGTCCCCAAAGTGCTTTGGCTCTGCCACCCTCCAGGACTGTCCCCCTTGTGAGAGCTGTGCTCTCAGCGTAAACACTACGCTTGGTGCTCTTGCTGGCATTAGCTGGGGTGAGTCTCTTTCAAGCAGCCTCTTGGGTAATGGATGGCGACACCTGGGTGCCCATGCAGGGGAAAAAAAAAAAACAACACAGCATGGACTCTGTGAGAACAGCTGACAGGCATGTGTGGGCTGGTGTGAGGCACTCCTCTGGGGGCTCCAAGACCTTATGAAGGGACTGAAACGCAGATAAAAATAACCATGCAAGACAATAATACTAACACTAGCATTAAACAGTCACGCAAGCAGGGAACTGAGCATGCTTAAATAAATGTTAGCTCTTATTAATAACCTTGGGCTTCTAGGGAAATTTAAAATGTTATAAACAGAAGCTAAGAACTGCTAGAAAGTTACAAGCCAAGGTTCCACTGAGCACGTTTGCTAAAAAATGTGCTGGTGTCAACCCAGCTACTGTGAAGAGTGGCCTGAGTTGAAAAGATCCAGAGAAAGAAGTTTGTAGTTTGCCCGTAAAAATCATAGGCAATGGTGAGATGCAATGTTTGAGATAAAAAGTTCAGATCTTTGGGGACCTACTGTGAATGGCCTGACCGGGTCCAGTCCTCCTCCTTGCTCTGAAGAGCTCACTTACCTTGCGTGTGGCCCCCACTCTTGGGATCCACCTCAATGTTTTTTGGCTGGTGTCCTCAAAGTCATCCTTCTTCCGACGTGATTTTGAGGGCGGAGAATGCCTCTGATTCCAATTTTATGGGTCCCTCGTTCCCCAAATAACCTCTGTAGCCCTATAGTTAGCAAATTATTAATCTTATGTCTTCTAGATGTTTTTGTTTGCCTCTTACTTTTCCCTCCTATGGTGCTTTTTATGAAAAGTAACCCATTGTACCTGCATTCTTTTAGGTATATTATTGTTTCTACGAATACTTCTAGTATGACTCCTACCAGCACTGGTATCATTGTATCCTTCCTGAGAGGGCCACTCTAGGCAAAATTAGACCAAAATGTGCCTTTGCCTGGGTTCCTTTCTCACCTCTGACCTCTTTTTATTAGAACCTTGTCTGCTGCTGAGACACATGTGAAGGGCAGACCACAAGCCTGTCCAGATACTGAAAAGATGGCAGGAAAGATACCTTTAAGAGACGATGTAGAAGACAGGTGCACACAATGAGGGTCAAATGTATGTACAGTTTTGTTCTTTTTTTTTTTTTTCTCTGAAATGTGTGTCATGACTATTTCCAAATGGGAGTAGATATTCCTGGATATGACGGTTTTAATGCCTGCATAGTATTCCACTGTCTGGATTGACCAGAAGTTCTTTTATTCTTGATTTTGATGGTTAACTCCTTCACATTACCACTGTATTATTAGCTTTATTTCTTGCATTCTGCTTTCCTTTACAAAAGAGCATGTGAGAACTGCAATAATGTGTTCCACTAATCGCACAAATATCACTTCACCTATATGGATGGCAATATTGTTCAGATTGAGTTGTCAGTCCGGCGAGTAAACATGCATGTTAATGAGGTTATATCTGAAAGTCTAACTAGGCATAGCAAATGGGGCTTAGAGTGCCGTTGATTTATGCATTAAAGTGCATAGTTTTAGAAAGATGCATGCACAAAATTTGAAGAATGTCTGAATGCCAGTAACAATCAATTAGAATAATGGGGAATATATATTAAAAAAATCAGACCTCTTTTTCAACAATAAAATCGGTCCCCTGGAATTCCGGATATTATTTCAAATAAATGAACAAACATAATTTTGGGTAAAAATTACTTCTGAAAATTGATTTTGTTTTACTACCTGGATAAATGTCAAACTGTTGTGGAATTTAAAGCAATAATGGATACATTCTAGAACATTCGTGGCTATATATTACTTTATATAATCTAAATTAGCTTAATTTAAATTAATTTTTAAAACTGTAAGCTCTCTTGGAATCAAACAACCTCTAGAAGATGTAAATCAATTGTTTAACTTTCATACAGACATATTTTTAGGAACTTAATTATAAAAGAAAGTAGGAGGCAGATCGTTATGATTCTTTTGATCTGGCCATCATTTTAGTTTTGTGAACGTACGATTGTATCACCTAAAAATAGCTTAAAATATTTTCCTATAGCATTGCTTCATGCTAAGAAGTTAATGCTCAGTAATACTGGAGTTAGCCATCATCTCTGGTTTGATTTAATATTTTATGGAGATGTTGGCTTTTGGCTGGAAATAAATCTTCACTTTGTCGGAGACTACTTTTTCTGTGCATTATATTAAAGAATTCTGTTAATCAAGGGAGTTGTATTTTTTCAGATGATGTGCTTCTTCTTCTTCTTCTTCTTCTTTTTTTTTTAGGATTTACCTATTTACTTATTTGACAGACAGAGATCACAAGTAGGCAGAGAGGCAGGCAGAGAGAGAGGAGGAAGCAGGCTCCCTGCTGAGCAGAGAGCCGGACTTGGGGCTCAACCTCATGACCCTGGGATCATGACCTGAGCTGAAGACAGAGGCTTTAACCCACTGAGCCACCCAGGCGCCCCAGAGGATGGACTTCTTAATAACACAGTTGCATAGCTCCTGCTTAGTTCTGTTTAGAGTACATTTGGTTTTTGTTTCCAGAATTCTGACAGAGCTCCCAGACAGTCAAGCTCAGGCCCTTTTCTCGAAGCAGTGTACAGACTCCCAGAGAGAAAAAGGCTAGGTTTACTCAAGAAGTTTACAGCCTCATGGTACCACGGGGCTCCCAAGGGCTCACGTGATGCCCCACCACAGCCCATGCTCCTCCCTAGGGCATGGGGAAGGGTGTTTTCCTGCTTGCCTTCACCACTTCTGGTCCTGTCCTGAGTCTTCTCTTTCTCTATTCAACAAGAGCCTCTTGAGAGACCTGGTGTGCTCTGCATAAGCAGGAGCCTCAGCCAGAGTCAAACAACACAGGGAGAAGGTGTTTGAGAAGACACAAGAGAGTCTCACAGTGTGTTCTGGTAGTGTAATACTTCTCCTAAACTGTGTGGCAGAGATGGTACCAGGAGGAGTTCAGAGGAGTGTAGCTTGGGCCAAGGAAAACCAATTAGGTGGGCTCTAGCTTGGGAGAGAGGCTTTGGTAAACGTTCTGGCGATAGGACCCTGTGGGGAACACTGGTAGTCTGGGGGCTCTTTGACATCTGATCCCTCTTGTTATTAGTGCCCTGATATTGCCTTGGTGGCCTCCCTCCCCCTCCCTGAGCGTTCCCTTCTGTTAGAAAGCTAAATCCAGATCTCCCTTCTCTTCGCTGAACTCCACTGCTAGAGCCAAAGGATCTTCTCTCATCACACCCAGATGGGGTGCAACCAGGGACCAGCATATGGCTTAGGTCTCTCCAAATACACGTGTGATCTGAAGGCTCTGGCTGTGGAGTTGATACCCCCAAATGGGTCACTTGGTGGTCAGACAAGTAGCAGCAGTGATGGGGGTGTGCGGACCAGATGGTTTCTGCAGTGTGAGCCTGGGTCCTCTGGAGATCCCTGGGATCTCATTGTCCACAATTAGTTTTTCAGGTCTTCATTCTTAGGAGAGGCCCTTGTAACCTTTCTCATTCGCTCCTTTTACTTGCAACTAAAAACCTTTACTGGACACAAACTGGATTTGGTTGAACAGAGATGGGGTCGGGGGAGGGGAGGAGAATCTTCCAGACGGAGGAAACAACACAACAAGGGCTTGAAGACAATGTGGCTTCTACCTGGTTCAGTGGAGAGAGACAGTAAGGGCCAACACCTGCTTGGGGAGGAGGCTCAGTGCCGCAGGAAGGAAGGGAAGACCAACTCATGTTTGTTGGTTGATCGTTGTCTGCCAGTCACATTTCCATAAATTTTCTTAGTTAATGCTCACTATCCTGTAAGGCTCAGCGAGTGAAGAAAGATAAGGAGTTTAGGATTTACCTTTAATCCCCAAGAAACCATGGCAGGAATCATGGGACAGTGGGAGAGATTCTTTTGGCCAGAGGGATCGTTCATTCCTTTTCCTCAGTCTCTGAAGCTACCTCTTTGACACACGCATCTGCTTTCCCCAGGATGTGGCCGGTGGACTGAACAGCATATGATCTTAACACGCCTGCTCCTATAAGCCTGGTCCTAGTTTATTTGGTAGAAACAGACAAATAGCTTTAAGCACTTTACCCAGGTATGAAGCACATGAATTTGACTGGAGTTTACTTTTACCCCAAGGCAGATAATTTATGACGTCCTGTCTATTGTCTTGAACTGGGTTTCTCAAAAAGAACGTTATGTTCTAAGTCATCATTTTCATAGATCATCACATATGATTACAGCACCGGTCTCAGAATCATCTTAGGGCAGGATCACAGCCCCTTGTGACTAGTGAGAAACCCAATTCTATCCCTTCCTCTTAGAAAATAGGACATGGAGACCACAGATGTGATTTGCCAGGGGTACAGGGATGCTTAGTGACAGAATGGGAAAAAGGCATATCGCGAATCCTAACTTCTGATCCGCTTGTCTTACCACTCGACTGCATTAAGTTCAACATAGATTTTATGAGTACAGTAAAATTTTATATCCGACTGGGGCTCCTTGGGATCACCTTCTTCGACAGCCTAAGTAATCACAGACTCAAATACATCTTCTGTGAGCCTTGTTCATAGTAGTCGCAAAGATCGGAACATTAATCATATTTTCATTTTACATAGATCAGTTAACGTGAGCCTTGTACATTATATTATGCCTAGGATAATATCCTATTAAATATTATCACATTGAAAGGATAGAATATCCATTTCTCAAATAGCTCACTGCTCCATGGAGGCCCCAGGCCCTCCCACAATAAGGCCACTAACACACGCAGAGCTCTCAGTTTATTCTTAATTTTTCTGGAAAGCTGCCCATGAGTGAGTCTCTTCCCAGGACTCACCAGGGGACTCTCCCACACAATGTTATACTGTCTTAAAACCACCTGTTACTTTTTTGTTTTTTTATTTGCATTTTTTGTCTCTTCTTCCGGCCTGGAAACTCCATTAGGACAAGAGATAGGCTTCCTACCCCCATGGTTCCTCTGGCATTTAGGACAGTGTGGGACACATAATAGTATTCAACCAATGTTTTCTGCAGAAAGGAGCTGTGCTTACCAAAAGCCAAAGAAAATGGAGAATATGAACATTGGCTCTGTAATGAAAACTATAGGCTGATGGTAGTAAATATCTTTTTTAAATTTTTTTATTTTTTAAAACATTTTATTTATTTATTTGACAGACAGAGATCACAAGTAGGCAGAGAGGCAGAGGGAGAGAGGGGGAAGCAGGCTCCCCGCTGAGCAGAGAGCCCGATGCGGGGCTCTAACCCAGGACCCTGAGATCATGACCTGAGCCGAAGGCAGAGGCTTTAACCCACTGAGCCACCCAGGCGCCCCAGTAAATATCTTTCTTTTAAACAGTGAAAGATGTTCTCATCCAATGTAACTCAAGATGGATCCAGAGGCTAAAGAGGATTCTGACTTTTTAAGAAGAAAGAGTGCTTAGTTGGTAACTGGTAGAGAGGTTTTTGATAACTTGTGCAGAGCCCAGGGTAAATCCAAGGAAAGTTAGGTCTGTTGGACTCTTCCCACCTTGTCCGTGCTCTCTGTGACCATGAAATTGGCACCAACAAGCTCCGCCTCCCCCTCGCTCCCGGACCCGTCTTCACCTGTGGGAGGGAATGTTGAAGTGGTTCCATGATCCTGCCTCCACCATCCCTACCACTTATGCACACAGGCACGCTGTGTGGTGCGCCATCCATTTCCTGGATCTCCCCGTTGGGACCACCACACAGTTCTGTCCTCCCAGTGCCCTACCCTGACCACTGGCTGCCTTTTTCAGCCCTGAGGTTAGCTTTCCTCTCCCAGCTCTTTGGTGGTCCACTTGGACAATGGGCATTTCTTTGTTGGTTCCTGGGCTCACCCGGTTCTCCCTCACCTCTTCCCTATTGCGAGTCTTGCTTCCTATGATGGCAAAAGCCCTTCTCTAAGTCTGAATCTACTGATGTGTCTACTTCCAAATATCCCTCCTTAAACTTTTGTCACTTTCTTTAGCTTTTCTTGTCTTTCTCTCTAATATTGGACCTGGCTCCTGAACTCGTTTGCTAGTTGAGAGTCTATTATCCCCCTGAGAGACCTGCCCAAGATGATGTGTCTACTTGCCTAATCTTCACCGAGGATCACCTCTTCGTAGCTCCATTGGCCTCCGTGGTGGCATATCACACATCTCTCAACTCCTGTCCTATCCTCCTATGCAGGTCAGGCTCTATGGTTTTATGGCTCGGTTTTCCCTGCCCCCACCCCCGGCTGCCTGCCATCCTGTTGTATATAACTGTGCATGGTCTGTTTAACCAGGCGGACAATAATCTTGGTGGGGGTGGAGTGAAATTCGAGAGCAAAGCTCACATGAGATATTGTAAACTATCTCTAAAAGGAGTCCTTAAAGGACCCTATTACAGTAATATAAATGTAATGGAAAGTGACCCGGTTTGTCATGAACTTTCAGTGCTTTCTGGCTGGATCTCCTCATTTGATCTGTCAGGGCATGGTAATGTGAACTTGCACGTAATACTTCCCCTAAAAGAGGTTAGGAAGCAGTGGATTGGAAATGCCTTTTGACCAAATGGGACATGATGTTGATAGGGGTTGTATAAGATGCTGTGATGAGAGAGCCCCTAGGAAAACATATGGAAACAAAGAGAAACTAGCTTGTGGCATTAGTACTAGGCTTGCTTCATGGAAACCAGGAGATGGTATGTGGCAGGGTCTAGACCCTGCCTCCACGAGGGGGGCTCTGAAGGACAGGTTAGCTGAGCTGACCTTTCATGGGTTGTTGGGAAAACCCAAGCGGAAAGTTTTATTCTAACAAATTATGATCATTCTCAAATCATCAGTGCTCCATTTTGGAATGAACACATTTCCTTCTGGAGTTTCAAGGCCAGGAGGGAGTGTGCATGGTGACCTTATTCTCCATGGCACCACTTATGTGACCTGGCACCAAGCAGGGCCTAGCATTCGATGGAGGATGAAGGAGCAGGTGCTAGCAGATCCACATCCATGCACTGTGGCTTCCATGGGACTTTTTTTGTGAAACTTTTTCATGTGTGCTTTCCAGTTCCTCAGGCTTTCACTTGGAAAAGTAGTCTGGGTTAACACAAAGCTCAGTATTTTGCATACACTCCATTCTATTCAACCATTCTTCTGAAATTTCACATTAAATCAAAAGTGTTCAAATGAGGCTATAAAGGAATAATGTAAGTAAGCATAATTTTTCTTCTTATTGAAGTTTCTCTGGCTCCCCTCTTTGTTAATCCCATTGCTATCTCCAATAGCAAAGATTTTGTATGTAATTTTTATGACAGCTCATTATCAGTGCCCGTTTTTCCAAATTTCTGCAGCAATATAGAAAACTCAATGTCTTCCCAGTGATTTGGCCACGTATAGCTATTCTCCTGGCTTTAAAAATCTTCCCTGGTAGGTCATCCCATGGTCCCTGACATTTCCTGATCCTTCTCATTCTTTCCAAAGCTCTTGTCTTTCCTTGCTACACATATAAAGAGAGTTGGGGTCTTTTGTATTCACTTCTCTAGCAATTTTAGGATCTAAACTTCATTACTCATTCCAATTGCTCCCATTTAAAAAATAGCAATAATAATAATTAGAAAAATACTATGGTAAAGATGACAAAAAATTGTATTTATAGACTACTTCATCCCTGATATGGAGTCAAGAATCCAATGAAGTTCATAGATTTAAAAAATAAAAAAAAATAAAAAATAAAAAATAAAAAATAAAAAAAAAGAAAAAGACCAGCAATGAAATCCCCACCCCACCTACATCTGCCCAACTGAAGAGCTGGTTCTCAGCACCCTGTCTGTCTGTTTGTCTTTCTTTTTTTCTTCTCTATTTCTTTCTTTCTTTCTCTCTTCTCTGTACCCCAAACTTCATCCCCAGTTGTCTTTACCAAGGACTCTACCATCTTGATTCCTTCTCATGCTCTCCCAGCTCACATCATCTTGTTGATTTCAAGACTTTGGGTCAATGAAAAGTAGCTGGTCATCTTGAAAGGGGTTTCTGTCCCTGCTGTGTGGTAGGCATAATTGGACATGATGCACTTTCCTGTCCCTTATTATCTGGTCCCTTATAGACATCTAGGTCTGCTGTTTCCTCTCCATTAAAACAAAACAAAACAAAAGAAAAATTTAAAGTTCTATTATTGTGTCTATTGACATCAATAGTAGAGGGCTTCTTGGATGCCCTTGAATGCCTTTGGGATAGTTCTGGCCTCTCCGAAGTACCATTTATTAGTGACTCTTGAATTCAGAGCCCTCCCTGCATAGCTTTGAGAACTCAGGCAAACAAGGGGCTGCGTCACATATTCCTGGTGTCCTTCTGGCGTCCAAATATTTATTCAGACCCATATGCCTAGAAAATGTTAAAACACATGAGTATCTTCCATGGTAAATGGCTACCTCTTAACAAGGCATGTATTTGAAGCCTTTCTGCTAATTTCTATGGTACCTTTACAGGTGGCACCAAGGACTACAGCTTCAGGGATGCATCAGACCCTCCACAAGCACCACTACCACCAAGCACACAAATAAAATGCTCCAAACAACAAGAATACCCTTCCTGAGCAAATGCAAATTTAAGCAAGTCTTCTAGCAGCCTCCAGACCCCTCCAGAGCCAACCATGAGTGGGCAGAAATTAACTGCCCTCCCCTACTCTCTACTGAATTTCCTAAGTCTCAGTAGGTGTTTCTTGTCTCTTAAGCACCTGGTGGATTTATGTTTCCTTCCAGGACACACAGTTGTATTTTGTGATCAGAGAAACAGTTGTCACTTGGTCTTTCAGTATTCACTTATTTTTCTCATAAGTTCCCATCATTTTGGGTGATGTGCTAGCATCGATACAGTTTGCCATCCCATACCGTTCGGTGGAAAAGGAAAAGAATTATCCTTGATGCTGTGGCATCTCCATTGTAGGTCAGATGTGTTCTCAGTTATTGCATAGGCAGTGGCAGAGGATGGGCATGTGGACATGATTCCATAGAGTCAGGCACACTGGGACAGGAACATGCCCAGATGCCAAAGGGGCACCATGGAGGGGCACTCTGGCTGGATGAGGGAAGGAGAGATAGCGGGCCTGGGTGAAGTCTTCAAAAAGATGAAAGGAAGATCAAGTTTCAAAGGATGGAATTTGGGGCGCCTGGGTGGCTCAGTGGGTTAAAGCCTCTGCCTTTGGCTCAGGTCATGATCTCAGGGTCCTGGGATCGAGCCCCACATCGGGCTCTCTGGTCAGCAGGGAGCCTGCTTCCTCCTCTATCCCTGCCTGCCTCTCTGCTTACTTGTGATCTCTGTCTCTGTCAAATAAATAAATAAAATCTTAAAAAAAAAAAAAAGAATATCAAAGGATGGAATTTGAATGATGGGCTTAAAGTGGTTCTTTAAGGGATTTCAAAGAATAAAGATTCTCCAGGAAGAGAAAAGAGTGAGGGATAAAGAGAAGGGTGGGTAAAAATTGTGGAATGGTGTCATAGATTTATGGAACAACACACGGAGAATAGGCTGATTGGATTAGGCCCCCAAGGGGATTAGGTCAGAGAAGAGACCGGTGGGGATGGAGTGCTCTCATGGCTTGGGCAGGGTTTTAGCCCATTGTACCTGGGGAGCCCCTCAAGGTTTTAAGGAGAGACTTGAATTAATTAGATTTGGTTGTTGAACTTCTCCAACAGAGTTCCCACATGATCCGAACCTTGCAGTGAGGGTCCTCAGTCAATGACAAGCCATGGGTAATGGTTTTCAAGTAGGACCAGCTCTGGCTTGGAAGTCTTAGGGAGATGAGGGGCCTGAGGCTTCCAAGGTAGGGGAGGTCCTTTCAGGAATTCAAACTTGCATAAGAAGATAATGGGGATTGTTTGGCTCTCATAATTAAAGATGAATTCATCCTCTATAGACTTACTGAAAGCAGAAACTCAAGCTGCCTCATGGGGAATTCTGCCATACTAGCTCCAGTGTGGAGCTTCTTTAAGCCATTTGCTTCCTGTGGGAAGTCTTTGCAGTCCATAGTGGCCATGGCAACACTGTCATCTCCTTCTATCTTCACCTCTACCACTATGTCCAGCTCCCTCACCTCCACCACTCTCCCCTCCATCTCTACCACCTCTAGCACCATCACAACCTCCATCACCACCTCCAATTTCATTTCCTCTCCACTACCAATACTTCCATCATAAATTTGTTCCACATTCCAACCAGACACCAAATGTTACTCTAGCTATGGTGAGTACAATGAATAAAGCAGACGGAAATATCTGCCCTCATGGAACTTATATTCTAGGAGATTCTAGGACATGTTCCAGTAACTCCTGTTGGGAAGTCACAATGGATTTAAGTGGATTAGTGCAAATATTTTAAATGTTGATGTGAGTTTACTTTGAAATGAAGGCAGGCATGGTAATTTGGTTTACACGATCTTTTAACTTTATTGATGCTCTACTTTCTCGGCTTCTCTAGATCTGGCCAGCAGCTGTCGTTGCTCTGGGAGTTTCCATTGGCACAAGACAGCTAGCACCCGAGTCTACAGACTCTGTGGTCACAATACTCTGGCCAGACGAACTGGAGAAACCCGTACCTGAGAAGACTCCTTCCAAAAGATTTGGCGTGAGTCCCACCCGAGCATCCCTCCAGACTAGAGGGCCACATACCCCTGCTGTGTCGTTAACGTCATCCCTACAAGTGCTGTCGGGTTTCTCAATTTCTCTCCCAAAGCCTTGGACCACAATGACTTGATGTTTCTCCTGATTCTGGACAGAAGTGGTTTTCTGTGGGAATACAAACCACTGACCTTATGAACTTGAAAAAAAAAAAGAGAAGGAGAGATTCAGGTCATTTCAGATTTATTACATAAGTGAGCAAGTTATAAAATCTAATGGTTTGCTGTCATTTGGTTCAATCTAGTATCCAAGGGGAAAAATTCATATAAAAATTTTCATAACTCTTTATGAAAATAGTTACCCTACAACCCAGCAATCGCACTACTGGGTATTTACCCTAAAGATACAAATATAGTGATCCGAAGGGGCACATGCACCTGAATGTTTATAGCAACTATGTCCACAATAGCCAAACCATGGAGAGAACCTAGATGTCCATCAACAGATGAATGGATAAAGAAGAGGTGGTATATATATATTTAATGTAATACTATGCAGCCATCAAAAGAAATGAAATCTTGCCATTTGCAATGATGTGGATGGAACTAGAGGGTATTATTCAAAGCGAGATAAGTCAATCAGAGAAAGACAATTATCATATGATCTCCCTGAAATGAGGAATTTGAGAGGCAATGTGGGAGGCTTGGGGGTAGGAAAGGAATAAATAGACAAGATGGGATCGGGAGGGAGACAAACCATAAGAGACTCTTAATTTCACAAAACAAACTGAGGGTTGCTGGGGGGTGGGGGGTAGGGAGAGGGTGGTTGGGTTGTGGATGTCGGGGAGGGTATGTGCTATGGTGAATGTTGTGAAGTGTGTAAACCCGGCGATTCACAGACCTGTATCCCTGGGGCTAATAATACATTATATGTTAATAAAAAATAAAAAAATTTTCATAACTCTTTAGATTTCTCACACAAATAATTAGTGTCCTTTGTTCTTGGAGATAGTCAGGTTCCCCATTTAGTGATGTAGTGTCATGGAAATGACAAGTGACTAAATAAGAATGTTTGGATTTCGAACCAGGAAGCGGACTTAGGAAGCACTGGATACGTGTCCCTCATTTTATAGATGAGTAAACTGAGGTAGAGAGGAAGTAGTCCCATGGTGGAAATCGTGCTCACAAGATGGCAAAGCTTGGGAAGAAGTTGATTTCTAATCCAGTGTTCGTCCATTAATACAGCCAGGCGACTTGATCCTGATTGGCCAAACGTGACCTTGGGATCCTCTTCCAGGTTGCATGGAAAACAAGCTAGCTGAAGGCAGGGGTGCCTCTTCACCCAAAAGGATGGGGCTCTTACTCCCAGCAGGGGGCAGCAATGTCCTTCTGCCTACATTCCTGTGGGCACAGCTGGCATTCCCTGACAACCGCCAAGTTTGGGGTGCCTAGAGCCACCCTACCAGGGCGTGGACAGCCCACTTCACTTTCCACAAGGGCTTCTTATACTTGTCTTATCAAAAGGACCCACAAGAGGGAATGGTCCCTCCACCGGAGCACAGAACCCCGCTGCAGGCCCAGTAGCCTCTCTGGAGGAAAATCAGACAATCAGGGGACCCTGTTTTCTCTTCTGCTAACAGTGACCTACGTAAGCTTTGCCCAATTATGTGGATACTTAGCCCGCTTTATGTGATCTTTTGGAATTTGCCCTCAGCTCTGGTGCCTGACAGACAGGTGGAGAACCAGCTGAGGCCTACCTGGTAAGACACATACTTAACCTCTGACCTTTAATTTTCTAGCTGCAGACTAGAATTATATCTGCTCCTAACTACTTAATAGGTCTCTAGAGAAAAATACAATGAAATCAGCATGTGCTTTACTTATGGGCGAGGCCCTTGAAATGAAAGCATTTTATAATTTGGAGTGTTCAGGTTTTGCTCCTTCATACAAGAAGCTCGCTTGGTGAAAAAGTATCGCCTCATTCTCTTGTTAATTCTGGGCTTATTGCACATTCAGTGTTCCATAAAGGTTGACTTGAAAGCTTTCATTTAAAACCCAATTCATATGAATTAGTGTACTACTCAAAATGTCAGGCTGCTAATAGGACATACATAGCAACTGGAAATTGAAATAAGTGCATTTTAATAGAGCTCAGAATTAGGATTTCCTCTATCTGTTTGACGTAGTATCACAATTATAATTGAGGGTAAATTTTTTTTCCGTTGGCATTTAATGACTCTCTACCCAGAATTATCAATCATCTTGAATTTGTTATACCATTTTTCAGACGTAAAATGGCAGAAAAGAAAGAAACCCAAAGCTCTTTAATTATACTGATATGTAAGATTGTATGGCCTATGACAGAAAAAGGGGGAAATATGGATGGATCTAAGACTATCCTATTGATAATTCTACCAAATACCAAGTAAGATGCCACTGAATTATGGAATTGCATTATAGTTATTTTTTATGTTTTTATTTTATTTGAGAATAGTTTCATTTTACTTTTTATCTGTAAAATATGATCTAGTTAATCACTGACAACCTACTTTGAGAGGTTTTAATAATGGTGAGTCCCTCCTGCAAACTGCATGCAAGGTTTATAAATGCTTGGCTCACTTCATATCAGCTTTTCCTAATGTTGTGGAAATATCAAAGTCATTCTTTTTCCTCATCCTGGCTTTGTATGAATTCTCGGGTCTCACACGAGGGTCTCAAATATAAAAGAAAATAGTACAAAAGCCAGAAATGCTGTCGAAAAAAAATTAGGAAGCTCATCATTTCGGATTCGGGGAAAGTCAGGTTACTTAGTTTGTGATTATAATTCTCAGTTTATAACATACAAATGGAAATGTCTTCATCATTATAGATTTTCTAGCTGTAAACTTATAATCGGAGCTAGAATAATGAGCATCTTGTAGAGGTCTCTCAAATCTTTCAGACTGTTACCATTTCATTTTCTATCCAGAAGAGGGCAGTCGGGTTACATGATTCAGAAACAATCACCATTACCCCCAGAAAGTAAGATTTTTTTTTCAATAAATTGCAGTGATTCGAATGAAGTTTTTCCTTTAACGGTGTTTAAGGGCATTTAAAATTACCTGAAGATTTTTCGCTTTTTACTAAGAATGTTACAACCTTCGGGACATGGATACTTTTCACAAAAGGGTTGCAAGGAGGGTGTATTCATGTGTACGTTTTACATATGCCTTATTTTTGTTCCCATAAAGCCTTCTTCCCCAACTGACTAGCTCATGGGGGAGGGGGCAGATCTGACTACACGGTCCTCCTCCTTTATAACTTTGTGACATTTTATAGGTAAAAAGAAACATGTTATACAAAGCAAAGAGCACCCTGAGCACTTCAGTTTGAAATCAAGGAGCGAGAGACTCAGACTGAAAAAGCAAATTCACAGCAATTGAAAAACAGGTCTATCTACCAGAGGGACTTAAAATCCAAAACACTTCCAGCAATGCTCACTTGCTTTGAGAAAAGAGAAATTTCACTTCTAAACTGGAACTTCGAGTGAAACGACATTAGGTGAATGTGACACTTTCTGCCCCTGAGATACCTTCTGGAAGATTCCAAGTGAAAATAAGCATAGAGCTGAACACAAAACATCGCAAATATTTCTGCCTTCTTTTTCTGTTCTTCCTTAACAATAATGCCAGAGACTAGGAATGCCAGAGACTAGGAAACCGCTCATTTTAGGGGCGACAGAAAACTAGATATATTTGTGAAGGAAACTTGAATATTTACTCAGTTGTTGTTGTTGCTGTTGTTTGGAAAGAATTTATTTTAAAGGGCCAGCTTTAATTTAAACATATAGGAAAAGATTTGATTTCAGGGAACTAGTTTTATCGGAAATACAGCCGCAAGAGTTATCTATAACGCAGGGTATTTATTTTTGTCTGTATTTTTCATATTCCCTTTGTACTAATAGTGCTTCTAATGCTATTTTTAGATGAGGATACATGTAGCCAATGGTATTATCTGATGCGGACAATGCATGTTTATGTGTGCACATATATCTGTATACATAGATACATCTCGACAAATATACACATACATAGTATTGCTATGTTAGTTTCTATCAGCTATCTGCCTATCAAATAGCTTTCTCAGTGGTTGCAAAATTCACCAATCCTGCACCCACTCCTCTTGAGGCGTCTGGATTAACTAGGAATCCAGGTGATTTTCTCCCTGACCCACACCCTGACTCCCTCTCCCACTATTCCTGGAGAGGCTGCCTTCAGACGGAGCTAGGTCTGAAAGTGACCTTGCTCAGCAAATGCCGATTGGCTTATGCAGAAATCCTTTCCCAGAAGAGATGCTGTACCATGCCAAGTTGTGCTGTTGCAATGATGGGTACAGGAGCAGGGTGGAAAGAGGAGAGAGGGGAGCGATGCAGCTTGCCAAGTCGCCGGGGCTACTTATAAACAAACTCTGGCATTGTTTCTCAAGCCCTTTATGGTGGAGGGGGAGGCTGGACACACACTGTGTCCGGGACTGCATTTATGTTCTGTGTAAACCTGGGGGAGACTGCTTTTAAGAGACTGATTTGGTTTAGAAGACGATTTCCATCAGCCACTTTTAAAAGATACGTACTATTTCAGCACAAAGCTGAAACCCCTTAGAGCTGCACTAGGGATTAAGAAATGGCATGTATTTTAATGCCTTATGAATAGGAGTAGCTGATAAAAGAGGCTCTTGTTACCCCTGCTACATTTAAATGTGAAAAGCAGCTGCTTCTAGTGGGGAGGGGGGTGGGGGAGTGGGGAAGAGATATATTATTTTCATAGGGATTTAATCTTCAGACTACGCTGAAATCATAGAATACCATTGGCCATTCACTTATCGGCAGCTCTCTAATCGCGCTGAGATCTGTAAGATCCTGGAGAGGGAAGGAGAGGAACCGGGAGGCAGAGAAAGGAATTGTGTGTAGCGATGAGGCTGGCCATTTTCATCTGGTTGTATGTTTTGAACCTCAGATCAAAATGCATGCGCAGTAGCATATTTTCCCTCTCCCATATAAGCATTAACCCCTTAAACTTTTTAAATGCCAGCCAATTAAAGAGTTTGATGCAACTAAGTTGTCTTCAGAAGCTGGGTTTAGCAATGGCCCCAGAGAGTAAAATGACCACTTGGACCTCATTAGAAATATGGACCACGAACTTGTGTGTGTGTAAGGGGGGGAGCTGGGGGAGTGGATGTATGTGTGCAGCATGAAAGAGACTTTCTTCCCACATTTCAGGGAAAGCCTATGTCAGGTAGGATCCAAGAGATGTCATGAACATAGCAGAAGAGACACTTTCTGTGAGTTCTAATACCACAGGAAGCTGATGATATCAGTGAGTTTAAGATTATTAAACTAGCAGGTCTTTGCCAAATGCTGTCAGTGTTTCGAGAACTGTGACTAAAGGGTGTCCACCCTCTGAACGAATGAATGAATGAGCAAATGAATGAATCTGGGCACCGTTTTCTCCCTTCCAGGTTTACGACTTTGTACGCTGGTTTCCTTTATTTCCGATGTTGTGCCTATGGAAATTGATCACTGATAGTTTTCCCTGTTCGTTTGACCCCTGAGATTTCTAAAGAACTTTTGGAAAAACCTAGGATTGGGAAGAAACCTCTTTGGTAAGAATTAGTCCCACTTCTGACATCCAGTCTCATTCTTTACAATTTTTCTTTATGTTACCACTGTCAAGAAGCTAAAGGATTAAGAACAAGTCTGGTAGTGATAAACCGGTAGCTCTTGCCTAGCTTATAATTAAAGGTAATTCACATATAGAGGAAGATTTGACAGCTCTAGCCCACATGCTTAGAAACTTACATCAAAATGAAACCGATGACTCATCTGAAGCCAAAATGCCATCTCACTGCCTTTCACATGCTCTGCAGGTGGATGGATGGCGTGGGCTCCTGTACCCAGCAAGAGAGAGAGAGAAAAGAGAAAAGAAGGGCAAATCTCCAGCTGCCCCACCACGCATCAGAAAGCCAGAAATGGGCGGCAAGCTGCTTCCAAGCCCCCAGGCATGACCAAGCCTGCTTCCCAGAGGCCTGCTTCCCCGCCGGGCACACCTCTCCCACTTGCCCAACCTGCGCGTTTAATCAGATGAGAGGCATCCTGGCCTGGGTGGTCCCGCTGTCCAGGCTCTGAGTGGTCCTGTTCCTGGCAGCGTGGCCGGGCAGCGTGGCCGAGCAGCCTGCCCGGCTCCCGACATCCACTTCAACATATTAATCACAGCCAATGAATGTGCCCTGCCGCCTCTTGCGTGGGGTGCGTGGCTAATAATAATGGGTTGCCCAACCGCTAACGGGTTCAATCAATATTCTGATTTTCTGACCCACGTTGCCTGCACATAAAAATAAAATATAAAATAAAATAAAAGCCCACCGTCCAGCCGCACCAGGTACCACCGCCAAGCAAGCGCCAAGGGGAGCTAGAACCAGAACCATGGGGCCTGTGCAGGTCGGAAGAAGCAAGAGAGCAGCGACTGTGAGCCCAGGGACAGTTGTGGGGCGTGGGCTGGCCGCCCTCTGCCGCCCCCGTGGTCTGTCCCAGCCGCAGGGGCCCGTCAGCCCCGCATCTCTGCTTCTAAGACCTCTCGCTTGCTTCCTTCCTCACCACCCCGTTCCTTTCTTTCTTTCCCCTCTTTTTTTTTTTTTTTTTTTTTAAACTTGGCTACGGAACATTAGGTTTGACGAAGGGAAAGCGATTTAACATCTTTTAACTGAGGGAGGTTGATTTTCATTTGAGACCAAATGGCTCATTTTTACCTTTTTAGCTCCTGGAAGAGTAAAATGTGAGAGGTCAGCCCTGCGTCACCATGGCAACCCACAGAGCGCTGGCCGGGAGCAGATGAAGGTGGGGGGGGGGGCGATGATAATGGCCCCGAGAAGTTTCTCCCCCTTCCTGGGCATTTCCTCCCCATTCGGGAGAGGAGTCGGGATGTATGAAAACAATTATGTCTTTTAAAAACATATAACGATTTGAAAATATGGCTCTTAAATTGTCCCACCTTAGGCAACTGTCCGACGGTTTCCTCCAGCCACCTGCAGATTGGTGTGGGTGTGGGTTTTTGTTCATTTGGGACTGAGACCATCTCCACACTCATCAGTGTCCACGGGGCCTTGGATTACACCAGCAAGTCCTAGTGGGACGACCCTGGGGGACCTCGTCCTTTCATCAGAGTCCAACCATGGGTGTTCTAATAGCCTGAAGCCTTCATGGAGGCGGAATCTGGCCTCCTTGTTGGAGGCCCCAAACCTCAACCCGGGACACCTTACTGGAGCCTTCTTGATCCCATTCCTGTTCATGGACATTAAAGAGGAAAGAGGAAAAGAGAAATCAAAATGACAAATGTGCCAGAAAGGCCAAATTAAAACCTGCAGGGGTAGCCTGGACCAGGGCAGGAAGGAATTTCTATGTCCTTGGAGCGCGTGGACTCAAATGTCCGACACATATGTCCCACGGCCCTTTATCCCACATGCTCCCCGGTAAGTGGGGGGAAATGACAAACATGCCTTGAAAGCTGTGGGTGTCAGGCACTGGGTTAGGTGCCGTCTTACCTTCTAGCCCTGATCCTCCCAGTGACCTGAGGAAGTGAGTAGTTGGGTCTCTGTTTTATAAATTAAAATAAATAAATAAATAAATACAGCTCAGGAGGGTTCAGCAATGTGCCCAGGGTCACAGATAATGACGCCGGCTCTGCCCAGGCCCCAAGTGGACTCTCTTTCCAGACTTGTTAATATCATCTAGATGCATTACTAACAACTGCAAGCTGGAAGTCGGGAGTTCGTGCTTTCGCTCACTAGTCACATCCTTTTGATGCAGGGAAACCATCAACGCCCTGTTCCATTTTCTGTGCAATTCTAGATGCCTGGGGAACATCGATAGGGAGATGCTGATGCTGATCTCCCCAGAGGTCAGGAGGAACGGATTGAACATCGGTGGAGTGAACTTGGACAAGACATGCAGGAAGACTGAGTTTCCACTTTCTCATCTGTGATGGGAGGGTATTAATATTTATCTCAAGGGCTGTGGTGGGCATTCTAAGAGAGGACATTGTCAGCTGCCTGATGGAGTGCCGGGTTCATGCAATTAGATGCTCAGTTAATATCAACCTCCGTCCTCTTTGCTCTCCTTGCCTGCTACCTCTCCCTTCAGCTCTGTGCCTGGGGCCCGGCAGGCAGCTTCTCTGCTCCCCGGGCCGCTGTGCTCCTTTTGAAGATGCACCTGGCTTCTCTGGAGGTCCGGTGGCCTTGGCAATGCTTCAGTCCTTCCCACAGGATCAGAGCAGGGACTGGAACAAAACAAGGAGACCACTTTACTATTTCTAGTCTGTAGGGAGGCCATCCGAGAAGAGGAGGTTGCCTCACCCCCTGTGCTCTCTCTGTCTCTCCTGTCATCGGCCCTCCATAGCAGCTCCAAGTCCAGGGTGGTCCCTCTGCTCGCCATCTGCGTGGGCTCGGAGGGCCTGGCATAGCTTGGAGATCTTCCATGCTCCCCCATGCAGACAGGGTTCAAAGCTAGTTCTGACTTCACTGGGCTTTCTAAATCTAAATCAGAGCTGGCCCCAGGGACTTGACAAGCTTGTATCTGGTAAATGGCAATTTTTGGAAGGAAAAAGCAGGATGGGTCCCTAGGCCATCCTTTTGCTGTAATATAGGGTGTAAAGTTATGGGAACCGAGAATAAAAAAAAAAAAAAAAAAAGTCATTGGCCTGAGCCAATGCTAGTCTTTGACAAGTGTAACTGACATCAGTACAATGATGCATTGTGGTGGCAATCAAATCCTTGTTTCAAGCCCACTGGTGAGCAATGTTCAAATTCTCAGTGGCCAGCACCCAACCTGAAAGATCTCTCTCCTCTCCCCTTCCCTTCCTTCCTTGGATCCCTCTCTACTCCCTTCTGCTCCCCTGCTCCTCTCCTTCTCCTGCCCTCCTTCTATCCACCCCTGACCCCTACCTCCTCTCTCTGCCTCCCCTCCTTCCGATACAGGGATGTGTGCTGTACATAAATGCTGTGAATCAGACAGGACATTAGCCCTTTGGCAGCTTAAAAACTAAGAGGAAAGATAGAACTGGCATCTAAGTATGATAAACAGGGCATATGACAGATAGCATGGGAGAAGTAAAAATTAGGTGTAATGATAGTTTATTTTCAGGCGTCCACTCCAACAGTCACTTTTCAAAGATGCGTTCCTTCTTCTGTCACCACACCTACATTGTGTTGCTGTGTCTTTATTCCGATGATTTGCTTACTGTCTGTCCATGTCACTAGGATATAAGTTCCCCGAGGCCAGGCGCTATTTCTATCTTGTATCACTTAATATCACTGCAAGATTTCCCCAGGAAGAGAGGGAAGCCTGGGACTAGACCGATGGGAAAATGGGTGTTCAGAGCAAAGAGAGCAGCCCATGAATGTATCTAGGGATGAGGAAAGTGGGGTGTCTGTCCGCCCAGCAGGGGAGGGAACACAAAGGAGATGCTCCAGCTACGGCCAGGGAAGACCCCGTGGGCTCAAATCCTGAAGATCCATCCATGGGGGTCTGCAGGGAGGACAGTGGGTGGGGATGGGTCCCAGAGGAATAATGCTATCAGATTATGTCAATGTTGTTTGATGCCAGAGGAATGTATTGAGCAGATAAATGTTTTCACACTAAAGGATGGACAAAACAGTTTGCCGTGGAATATTATTCATCCATTTAACAAATGCTGGTTGAATGCCAGCAGTATGCCGCCCCCTGAAGGCTGGACAGATACAGCATAAAGAGACAGGTGCAGGCAGGAGGTAGAGCTTATAATCTGGTGGGGGAGAAATGGGCCATAAACAGACAAATAAGCAAATGGGCAACAAATCGACAAATGGTATGATCATTTCAGAGAAGGGGATGACGGAGAGTTGTAGGGGATGGGCAGAACCACAGTCAGGCACAGAGATGGGAGGGGCTCATCGTCCATGGTGAGGAACACGGATTTTAGTCCACAGGCAACGGGTAGAGGCTGGAGGGTGTCAAACAGGAGAGGGGCATTATCTGATTTATATAAAGCTCTTGTGGCTTGGTCTGTGGAGGATGGGCTTCGGAGGGGTCAAGGTGAAAGACAGGAGGAAAGACCAGCTGACGGCATGGTGTCGTCTAGGACAGAGATGACGGGAGCGGTTATGTAGGAAGGCACAGGGTATGCAGGAAGAGGTATAGAGCTGGAGAGCACAGGTTTCTCACTTGGGATATAAGGAAGGCAAAGAATCACTGAGACCTCAGGTGGGAGCAAGCATTATTGAGTGGGTTTTGGTACCACTTTCCTGGATGGATGGACTTGAGAAGTATGTTTTTAGGGGAGAATCCCAAGACTTCTGGCTGACTGTGAAGTCTGGGTATTGAAAAGTGTACTTACAAAGACTTTATCACAGGATGCATGGCAAATGTTTCTGTTAAAATAGGATGTAAAAATGTAGGAAGCAAAATTGCACATAAAGTATTCCTTCAACAATTTTACATATCAATAGAAAAAATAGTCTCCTAGAGGATATTGGTAATGCTTATTTTTGTGGATGAGGATTATAGTAAATGCTTCATTGTACTTTCTGTATTCTCCATTTTTTTTTTACAATAAGCAGTATTACTTATAGCCAAAAAAAAAAAAAAAAAAGTTTAAGTCTCACATAAGATCTTTTAGCTTCCATATCCTGACTCTAAATAAATCCTTACTTATTTTAATTTGGCTTTGGATCTTTTTCGAAGAAATTTATAGAAAAAGGAAATCTATCAAGTAAAGGAATAGAGAGTGAGTAGAGGCATGAACGTATGTAATGAAGGAGCCACGTATATATAAAAGAAGAAAAAAAAATACCCTCTGGAAAATACCAAAGCAACAGCCCCAAAGTCAGGTTCACACCCTAGGGGAGAACAGGAGCGTAAGTTCGTCAGCCTTTATAAATGTGCCACTCAATAGGGAAGTCCTGAGTGAGGCACAATCAGGATCTCTAGAGAGGGAACCCGGACACCCCAGGCCTATGTAGCCATCATGACCTGACACCACACCCTCAATGCTGACCCAGTTGGCTTCTTAATGTTGCTCCAGGTAGCCATTATTATGGCCCCATAAGATGGTGCTCATCTCTCACGTGTCATGGTCAGTCTCTGTTTTTGGTCTCGTTCCAGCTTGGATGAAGGAGTCCCACTATGAAAATGTTCTTACCTGTCCCGTTTCCTTCGAGAGCTAATGTAGCCTGTTCTGGCATTTCAGTTCTTACGGACTTTGTTCTTTCTGACACAAAACCCTTGTTTTCCAGATGGAAACGGGGGGGGGGGGACAAAACAAAGCAAAACAAACAAACAAAAAAACCCCCACCTCAACAGTGCTCTGCCAATGACCTAGCCTGAGGGTAAGAAGAAAGCAAGGGAGGCCAATTTTGGCTGACTGAAAATAGAATTTGTCGTGTGTTTTTTATAGGATGTAGCGGTTTCACGGAAGATTCCACAATTATTTTTACTAAAGTAAGTCTGGCCGAAGAAATTTTTAAAACCCTATGGGAAATAGCAGTATGACGATGAGGGAGCTGGACGACAAGAGTGAGAAACCCGGTTCCCTCCTTCTAAGTTGTTGAGGAACCCCAGAAGAGGAGACTTGCTGAGCTCCAGAGTTTGTGAAATAAGCTTGGGGCTGCAACCACCTGTGTTATTTGTCTGTTAGTGTTATGAGGAGAATTAAATGAAACCGGAGGTAGTAAAGGGTTCTGGAAACCCTGAGTAAATGCACAGATGTAAATGTGACATGCTTTCAGAACTTGAGAAACTAATGGCTATTTTTTTTAAAAGATTCATTTATTTACTTGCAAGTGGAGGAGGGGAAGGGCAGAGGCAGAAAGGGAGAATCTTCCAGCCGACTCCCCACTGAGCTCAGAATCCAACAGGGGCTCCACCTACGCACCCTGAGATCATGACCTGAAAGAAAACCAAGTGTAGGACATTTAACAGACTGAGCCACCCAGGCACCCTAGAGACCAAATGGCCTTTATTAGAAATCCCTGTAATGCTGATAAAGGAATGATGGGTTGTGAAGGAATAAATCTGCTGATAAGTTGTTTCTTCTCTCCCTTCCTCTGGTCCTCATCCTTATCCTTTCTTATTTTAATTTCCAGTTTCGATGGTGGCATACACTGTTGTTGGGACAGCACCAACGTTTACAACATAGGAAAGCATTTTGTAAAGCAATGCGCAAGAAATGTTTAACCCTAAACCTAGCTCAGGAAAACCAATGGTCCTCAAATTCCACTTTCCCTTTGAAGCCCTTCCTAATGAATTTCTTTTTAGATGTAATCTCTCCCTTTTCAGAATTTTCATAATTTCCACAGCAGTTTCTTTGTAGATGTATTTATTATATTATGTTCTTATTTTACTTTCTCCCATGCTTTCTTCCCACTAAATTTTTAATTCTCTAAAGAGGGAGATTCAATCGAACTTATGTTTCTATGCCAGCAGTGTCAAACACAAATGGGAACTAAATATACAATCATTCAGTTGAATCCATTAAAAAAAAACAAACATTTATCAGGAGTCTACTCTCTTCTCAGCTCTGTGCAAGTACAGTGGACACGTGTCTCTGTTTGAGGTCACACCCAAATGTTTCCAGAAAGACAGCATTTATAAGAAAGGGTTAAAAACTTCTGAAATTCCCATGTAATCGAGGTTTTAGTTTTCAAAAATAAAAATCAAAGTTAATGGATCAATTGCCTCTTTCAAATACATAGCAACATCCAGTGAAAACCTGCTCAAAAGGAAAGACGCTACCTTCTGTCTCCACCAAGCCCCTATCAAGAGTTGGAGGCTTGGGATGGCTTTTCAGATAGATTTTAAGGTTTGGACTGATCCTCCCTGCTCTTCTGTGCTAGGGGACTTTGGGGACATTTGGTTTGGGGCCAGTCTTCTCTTGGGAGTTTGGACTTTCTGGTTCTTTCTCAGAGCCCTCAATATCCTGGTATCTATTGTTTGAGTGACTGCCTTGGGGCCAGGAGGCAACAGTCAGGGTAAGAGTGACTGTTGTAGATTTCTCATCAAGACTGTTGAAGGGACTCCCAAGCTAGTCGTTACAACGTTCTTCCTCCAGTGGCCAGGTAGTGCTGGTCCACCGTTCACAGCATGGTTACACTTTAGAACCATCTCTGCTTGTCCTCCCACTCCCAAACCCCTCTCTTCTCCCAACTCCCAGGCCGACTCTGGAGCTGTGTCTAGGATCCCATAGGGCCCAGTGCTACCTTTATCATCCCCCTTGCAATGGCCTGTGCTTCTGCTAAGGCCCTGAGCTTTTGAAATCCTGTGAGTCCTATCTCTCTTCTCTTACTACTACATGCCACACTAAAACTAAGTGCTCAATACTTATTCATTGAATAGACAAATCATTGCAACCAGAAGACACCTCTCCCTCTTCTCTTACACCCATGCTTCTCTTGAATGCCTCCTCCTTAAATCTCAACATTTTTTAACCGATATAGGACTTTCACGTCCCTGATATCAGTGTGCTGTCTTACATATCCAAGGGGAAAGAAAATGGCCTGAAAACAGATTCCAAGTGTGCTTACTTTTTAACGTTTTGAAAAACTTAATCTTTTCTTCAACAAATCATTGTTGAGCTTTTCCCACATGCCGGAAATATACAGAAGCTTGAGAGAGCGGAAGATAAATAGACACAGCATTCCTACCCTCAAAGTCTATTAGGAGAGACGAGCCATGAAAATATAACACAGAAGGTCGGAGAATGAGATGCAGACGGGATTCCACATTAAGTCGCATTCATTCTACTTTACCTCAGTGTTGCCAGTCATGGCGTCCGATGGCAACTGGGCAACATGTTTGACATAGTCGCCACCCTCAAGGTGTGCCAAATAGAGTAGCAGAGATGTTAATGGTTCTTTTATAGCATGTAAAATATTTTAGTGCTAAAGCATTGTACCCATTGTGAGGGAATGTCAAAGGAAGAATGAGAGAAGTTAGGAGAGGCGAAGTTTTTAAAGAAAAGGATCGATTTGCCAGGGAGAGCTGCTGGACTAGATCATAAACGCCGGTGAATCTTCCTAAAGGGTTTAAGACATTATCCCTTGAGCAATGGGCAGGCACTGATGGTTTGTAAGAGGGGAAGTGACATGATCAGATTTGTGTTTTAGATGGATGTCTCTGGTAGTAGAGGAAGATGGATGGGATGAAGGCAGAGAAACTCACAGCAATGACAGCGGTTAGAAGGTGGTGGGAACAGTGCAGCCTTTCCCAAAATGTTTGTTGTTAAAGAGGCAAATATCAGAAGATCCCCTTGGGCATCCAGACCCTCGAGGGAGTAGTCATTCATATTGGGGTGCTGTGGGTTAAGTGCTTCTTTGCTCTGGCTGCCCCTTTGTGCCTGGTGTCCTACAGAGAGAGTCGTTGCAAGCTAGCAAGCTCCATGCCCAGAAGGCACTTTATTGATGTCCCTTTCCAAAGATAAAATGTAGTCCAACATTCCAGAATGATGAGATAAATTTGTAAATATAATCAAAACATGTTTTTCTTTGGTTTCCAGGATGGAATCAGAAAAATAATGCTCAAGGGGAAAAAAGAAATACATCTGTTCTTTTTTCTGCCTCTTTTTTTTTTTTTTTTTTTTAATTTCTGATCCTGGGCCAATCAACTCAGAACCAGAAACTCTCAAGGCTGGGTTGTGCAGCCACTTTTGATCCTAGAGGTCTTGGGCTGTGCAAGAAACCACGGACGTTGGACTAGAGTAGCCCCAAAGCTTATAACTAGGGTACCCTCGGCTGTTCGGAAGATGGGATGATTTTCTTCCAATTTGGAATCTAGAAAAACAATCTGGAGGGGACTTGACAGTTCGGATATCTAGAGACTTAGGCTACTTTTCAAGGTGAGGCTGGTTCTGACCTGTCAGAACCGTTCCCGGCCCACCTCTGAGGCAGGCCAGAGCCCTTGGAATGAGGTTTCAGGACACCAGAGGTCAAAGAAGTCATGGGTGTGATCCTAACACCTGGAGGCTGGCACATTTACATCGAAAGACCTAATACCATATGAGAAGCTGGCAGGATGAACTGATCGGAATGCTGAAAGCGAAACAGACGAAAAGCCAATGCTCTGCTGGGGACAACAGCTCTGCCATATGCTTTTCGTGGATGATTGTATTGCTTTTCCACAACAATCTACCAGCCCCCTCTTTACAGAGAAGCACACCGAGGATTAGAAAGAGGCCTGATTTTTCCCAGGGTTGAACAGCCAGTCATTTATGGAAGGAGCCGGGCTTCGAACAGGCGATCTGCTTACACAAGGGCAAGACCTGTAAGAACAAATTACCATCTGCAGTTTAGGGTACGGTTAGGTCAGTTGGGTTCTAGTACACTAGAGCTTGTCTCAGGAGATGAGATTTTAGGGATAGAAGCAGGAAGACCGTGGATATGGAGGTTCCCACTCTTCATTAAACATTGTCATACTAACACATGGATAGAAGGCTGTGTTCAAAGAGCAGTGCTGGGCCCAGACACAGAGCCCAGAACATTTTCGTAAGAGCTTAAATGACTACACACTAACATGCTAATGATAAGGCTTATGTTCTGCTTTGGCAAAGTATCCTTTGGGCAAGATTTCTGAAAGTTAAAAAAAAAATCATTTAGGATCCCGCAGAACCCAATGAGCTTCTAGCAGCAGCTTTGACCTTGGAATGGGGGAAGGAGTATCTCACTGGGGCTGAGTATTTCCCATATCATGACTCCGAAGTTCCTTAGATAGTGTTTTAGAAACATGGAAACTTAGCTTTTATTTTTAAGCTCTAGGACGGGGGTCAGCAGGCCTTATATGTAAATGACCAGGTGGTGAATATTTTTAGGTTTTCAGGCCATGGAGTCTCCCTTATAACCACTCAGCTGTGTCTGTGGTTGTAATATGAAAGCAGACATAGGTAATAAATGATGGGGCATGGCCCTATTCCAACCATACTTTGTACAAACCGGTGGTGAGCTGGATTTAGCCTGTAGGCAGACTGTAGTCCTTTGCCAAACTGCTGTAGAACCACCATGATCATTTGGAATCAGAAAAGAATGAGAAGTCATTCAACAAGGATTTAGCAAGTGTCCCTTGTATAGTCCATGTCCTGCAGAAGTTCATGGTCTAATGTAGGAGACGGATACTCCAGGAGCTATACTACAGGGACTATAAAGGGCGGGTGGGGAGAGAAAAGTTTAAGATGTTACAGGAACACAAAGGAGTCAGTCGATAAACCCTTCTGGGGGAGTTGGAGAAGGTTGCATAGAGGGAGTAACATTTCAACCCTCCTCCTTCCCTCACCGTTGGAAGGCATTGCTAATCTACTTCTACTCCTCTCACCAACCCCAGACAGAGCATCGGAATCCTGCTGAACACAGTAGCTCAAGAATCAACGGGGCCCAAGAGCGGTAGTTTACCATGGGAAATGTCACCCATTTCTGCTCCTCTTAAAGGATAAACAGGAGTTCCCCAGGGAGGAAGCAAGGCATTGGATACAATGAGGACCCGAGGGGAGGGATAGAAGGCAGAGACCAGCCCAATGCTCACAGAATAGCCGAGCTTCACTGAGATTGGAGCCAGGGATTCTGAGCAGAGACGGGGCTGGAGGTAAAAATGGACTCGCCGGCTACAGTCAAGTCACGAGGAATCCCGAAAGGCACGGTGGGAGTTCAGGCTTCTTATTTCTGACTTATGTTTTAGAAAACCCTTTGTGGTAAACAATTTGAATGCTGGATGAAAAGGCAAGAGGGGGCGGGCATGGAATGGGGAACAAGGAGAGACTGTTGAAAGGCTGTTGACAAAATCTGTGAGAAATAGCAAATATCTATCCTAAGACACGGGTGGTAGGGATGAAACGGTTAAGGACAGAATAGAGCTGATGTAAAGGCGCATAATTTGCAGTTCGTGGCTATCGAATTGGATACGGAATTAAGAGAAGAGATCAGGACAATGGGTGGCTTCCGCTCCAATGACTAGGGAGACATCAAAGAGAAGCGTAATCAAGCCAAAATGCCTGATGTCCTGATTTGAATAAAACCCTGAAAATCTGTGCAAAGCAGGGAAGTTTCGGAAGAGGGGAACATCAGCCTTGCACGTTGGGGGAAAACCTCAGCTGATTCTAATTTTTAATTCCCGCCGCTTCATCCTTGCGAGCCATCGAATCAAATACGACATTGCATGCTTCCCGTGAGCTCATTAGCAATGACGGGGCTGATGTATACAAGAGAAATTGAGAAATTTCACCACAGATGGGAATGCCTTGATTGCTTGGTGAGGCTGTGACTGCTATAGTCAGCAACAGGTGTTTCAAAAGACAAGCTGAGACGCCAAAATGTTTGGTGAATAACAATTTACACTGATTGCAAAACCCTGATCTTGTTTTCCTTTTATTTCCCTCTTCTACGGAGCCAGTGAAGGTACCATTCCCCATTCCACCTATTTGAAACAGGCACTTAGGGATTTTTTTACCCTACTGTGAAAGTCCTAGCTTCCACCTCCATACCTTTTCACTCCCTTCCCATCTCAGGGGCCTTGGAACATGTGCCGATCTCCTAACAACGACAGAAAAAGTGTATTTTTTCCTAAGAAACACTGGTAACTTGGGATGGCCGTGTTTAATAGTCTGGAAGTGTCCAATCTTCCCCTTTGGGGGGAAAAACTGATAGAAATCTTCATTTTTTTACTCGTGGGAAATTAATGACAAATTCAGAGAGTGTAAACAGACGGAGAGGCCAGTGCCAGCCCATCTTGTATATATGAATGTGTGTACTGAGGGCATTTCAAGCCTTAAAAACATGAATAGAAGTGAGAGTCACATGAACTGAGTACAGAAGGTGGTAGGCCGATTAAAGAGACATTGTAGGTCTTTCTTGGTTTATAGGGGCAACTCTTAAACTGGGGAATATTCTTCCTTTCCCTTGAAGAATACAGATGGCACAAAATAGCCCTGATGAGTGACCACTTCTCTTGGGTTTGTGGGGAAAGGAGAATTCATTTGTAATACATTTTTAATAGTCTTTTTTTTTTAAAGATTTTATTATTTATTAGAAAGATGGAGAGAGACCACAAGTAGGCAGAGCAGGAGGCAGAGGGAGAGGGAGAAGCAGTCTCTCTGCGGAGCAGGGAGCCCGATGTGGGGCTCGATCCCAGGACCCTGGGATCATGACCTGAGCCAAAGGCAGCCGCTCAACTGACTGAGCCACCCAGGCGCCCCTACATTTTTAATAGTCTTAATCAAGATGTGCCTGTCTCATATGCATATAGTTTGTATGTTTATTTTTAGAAGGACTTGATGCCCATATTCCCTTAAGCTCTGAAAGTCTATATTGTTCATAAAACTTGCCCCCCCAATTTTAAGCTCTTTTAAAATCAACCTTCAACTGTGATCATTGATAAGCAGCCCAATATACTTTGTTAATTCTTTCAAAAATGGCTCATCTCTTTTTTTTTTTTTTTTTTAAATTTTGGTGCAGGACTGACAAAGTGATCTGGGGGAAGTTTCTTAATCTCTCCTTAAGTCAATGTCTCGTCTACAAACGGGGGATGACTTTAACATCTGCCTTGTGAAATTTTCAGAAGGAGAGAACAAATATTTTTAAAGGCAACACAGAACTGGGTCTAAAATGAGCAAACAAGAAACAGCAGCTGTGTGGTTGCTCATGGTGACCGTGATCTCAACAATAGTGGAATTAATTGTATATATACACCTTCCTAGGCCTGGTGAGCTTCTGTAGTTTACTACTAGCTTGTGGAAGCACATATGTTTTTGGAGGCTACAGAGCTCAATAGTCAATGAGCACTTAAAAAAAAAAAGTATAATGTTATAATGTTCTCGTTCTTAGCTGCTGACCTTTTTTCCAATGACCTCTTTACCTCCCCATTTTCCACTTAGACCCATTAGCAGGATATGCTGCAATATGCCGCTTGTCATCTGTTTCAAAGACACAGTGATAGGACGCAGGTACACCAGATGGATAAACCTAGTGTGACTAATTATTGTGTATTTGCCTTTAATTATTATCATTTATTACCAGAGGAAAGACAATAGAGGTTCTTTGACTTAGAAGAAACTGTTGGCAGCAGGGAAGTTTTTTTGGAGCGTTACTGAGTGCAGCTAAAGTTTTCATTGTTGGTGAAAAGAAAAGAAGAATGAACAAGGAGGGAAAAAAAAAAGAAAAAGAAAAGTGTACACATACAATACATTGATGGACAGATAGATAGGTACAGATACACATAGTAGATAGATGGAATTTAATTTGTTGTAACAACTCATTTCAGTGGTTTCAATAAATACCTAACTTCAATTTTTAAGACTTTTCCAGAGTATTTGAATATTGACCCCAGGGTACATTATCTAAGTTTTTTTGCATAAATAATTAGCCTGACAAGTGTGTGAGGATGAGCTTTAGGAGAAGGATTTGAACTTAGAACATCATCTCCAGATTAAAAAAAAATAGATATTTTCATAAGCATCATCAGTTCTATTCTGATTTTTCTTTCATTAGGAAGAATTATTTTTTTTTAATTTAACTTTTTTTTTTTTTTTTTTTTTTTACTCATTACTAGGCTCTAATCATGATAATTTTAAAAGCATGGGGGGTTTTACCCTAAAGTTAACTGAGTAACTTTATGGGAAATGTCTAGGGGAAAAGTTTGTACTTGAATTTCTTGTTTAGACAAGCGGGTGCATTACAACAGAGTTGAAGATCAGTGTAAGTGGTTTGACATATTGACACGCCCAAACCCCACAAAATCTCTGACACCTCTGTTAGGGAATAATGAATTAGAAAGACATCTACATGAGAAGAAAAATGTTCTGTAATACCAGAGAACTTGGCTTTTGTGAAGCGTTTCTTCTTAATTTCATAAAAAGTTCTGTCTTAGAGAAGCATCTGTATAGTAGAGTTTTATCTTGCAAAGTAAGGACAGAAATTAATTATAGCAGGGTTGATCCTTCAAAAGATCTTTGAGTCGGTATGTTTCTCCTTGTCTAGATTCCAGGATCATATGGCTGTGAGTATGAAAGTAGCAATTTGGAGATTTGCAAAAGGAAAGTTTTTTGTTGTTGTTGTTGGTGGTGTGGTTTTTTTTTTTTTTTTTTTTTTTTTTTTTTTTGCAATGGGAGATATTGTAAATGGTTTGCCACAGGAGATGAAAAGTTGATGGCGAAGCTGAAGTAGCTGCTTTTGAAATGAAATCATAAGAGTGGAACCAGGAGTTGAGATGACATGCAGTCCAGCCATGGAACCACGCAATCTCTCTGCCGGGTCAGAGGGACATGAGTCCAATCCCAAGGAGGCCCCTGGACACACCAGTGCATCTTTTCCTAGCTATGTGTGACCAACATTTACTGTTCTGGGGGCTTCCCAATATCATTGTCCACTTCTTAAGAACCCTTATTTCCTCCTCTTCCTCTATGGAAAGTCTTCTCTTATTCAAAGGGCATAACTAGAATGACTGGAAGCTCTCACCATAGATTATGATTCTTGAATAGAGGAAGAACGACTGAAATAGTTGGGTTTCACTGCATTCTGGGTCTGATCATACTGTTCGAACTTCACAACTGACTGGGCCTCCTGCTTCCTGGCCTCTGACATTGCCTAGGTCACAATATCTTGTGTGTAATTTTAGAGCAGCAGTCACATCTGAGGTCTGCTTGCCCGGTTAACCTTTCTTTGAATCCCTGACAGCCTTTCAGAAAACTCCCTTTCCTTAGGTTAGTCAGAATCAACTTCTCTTCCTCGCAGTGAAAACAATCTTACTGTTAGCATTGTGCAATTGTGCATAGATTTGGAGGAACAAAAAGTTGTCTGTTATACTTTTCCCCATATGAGTCATCCAGGTTATTCTGTCCCCCTGGGACTCAACAAATTGGACTCTACAGAGTTTTTCCAGTTAATTTGGAAATCAGATGTGGCTATTATTATAAGACGGATATATAACTCTATACTTGTCATGATCCAACTGTGCTTAAAATATTTTTTATATTTTAATACTATTATATGAAGCTTTAATGTAATTAATTATAAACTGGTTTTAGAATATAAAATTAAAAGAAAAGACATAAATAATCAGTGACTACAGCAGAAGTGTCTGCAGTTCCGTTTTTATTTCCTCCGGGATCGTACTTTCCCACTTGCTTGTATTAAGATGTCCCCATTGACTTGCTTTGACCAATGACATATGGGGGAAGAGATGTGTGCCATTTTTGTGTGAAAGCATCTGATTGCTAGTGTTCAGCTCTCCAACACTTTCTCCCCTTGCCATAATAATGGGAGAGTCCCAGTGACAGAGCCTCTATCAGCCTGAGTCTTTGCCACAGGATATTGTAGAGAAGAGCCCCTCACTAATCTAAAACACGTGTTATATGTGTGAGCAATAAATCATAGATTTAGGCTACTATACTGGGTTTCTCTTATTGGGGCAAAACTTAGCCTACCCTGATTAATACAGTACGCCATGATTGAAAGAGTGCCAGATCCTTAGTTAGGAGGACTGAGTTATTTCCTAATCGTCAACCAATAAACTAAGTAGCCTTAGGCAAAGTCACTTGAGTCCACTTGAATCAATTACCTACTCTCAAAACTTACTGATGGTAGGGTAGAGGAGATAACAGATCACATTGCGTGAGTTAAAGACTTCGGGTGGTTCTCAGTGCTTGAAGGCTCTGTGGAGGAGCTTCTTGGACTGGTGGGCAGGCTGAGTGCTGCCTGGACAAGCCCAGAGCCTGGCTCCCATCACACAAGTTCCACTTCTGATGTGAGCTTACACACAAGATCAAATATCTTATTTAAATAAATGTTCTCTTTGTTAACCTATTTGAAAACCCCTGGACTTGATGACCTCTAGATGGTCCATCTCAGTCTCTAATTATCCTTCTACTTGGTCCTTTCAGAACATAGAGCTGCGCCGCTTTATTCATCTATCAAAACATTTCAGGCAGGCTTTTTTCAAAATGGTTCCTTTCTTCCAATGGGAGAGTGGCGGCTAACCCTGTTCCAGGATTCACAGAGATGTATTCATTCTTGACCCACTCAATAACCTTACTGAATGGTCGGTGACTTCATTTCATGACGAAGAAAGTGAAACTCAGCACAGTAAAATTTCTTCCTCTTGGAAGATGCTGAACTAGGAATTTCAGCAAGCTCGTGATGCCTCCCAGACCTATCCTCCCTTGATTATACCATACCTTTATTGTGCATTGTATGAATCCGATTCCTTTTCCAAATAATGGAAAGTTTCTACAGAATCACATAAACCTCGTGCTGGAGTTAATTTTTCTTTTGTGTAAAAATACAGACAATCCCCATTATTCTCTTTTATAAACAGAGATTTTTTCTGAGCAATGATTTGATGGAGTGACATGCTTTCCCCCATGTCCTCTATACCACGAATGAAAGCACGGAAATCCTGATTATTGATTATATTTCTTCCTAGTAACAGTTGCTTGTGCCTGAGACAGAGCCGTGATTAAAGGAATATATTAGCATGCAGACTCATTGGAGAAGCTGAGACTCAACTCAGTGACTGCATCTGATGCTCACTTTCCTATGATTAGATAAGTGTCTGCCCCCTGGGAAAGGATGGTTTTTAAAAACTTTCTTAGTAGTCTATTAATAACTCTCATGAGAAGGAAGCAGTGAATTCCATGCCATTCTTCAACTCAAATCTACTCATAGAAGTGAAAATAGAGGTGGGGCGGACTCAATGAATGACAGTGGAATAGCAAAAGTCACTGTGAACAGGAGGTGCTGGACAACAAGAACATGACCTTTCACGTAGGCCGGAGAAATGGAAGACCAATATATTACTGAAACCCCAGTCCTTTCCGAGCACTCATTCATTCATGCAGCAGATAGTGACTGAGGACCTACTGTGGGCCAAGCCCTATTTTTGGATCAGACCAAATACTCTTTATCCCATGTCTCTATGGAGCCTTCTGTAGATCTAAATGGCTTTGGGTGATTATGATGTGTCAATGTAGGTTCATCAACTCTAGCATATATCCACTCTGGTGAGGGTGTAGGTGATGGGGGAGGCTATGCTTGTGTGAGGGCAGGAGTATACGGAAAATCTCTATTTTCCTCTCAATTTTCCTGTGAACCTAAAACTGCTCTAAAAAAGTGAAGCCTTAAAATTAAAAATAAAAATAAAGAATATGGAATTCAAAAGCCATCAATATTTCCAACAGCTGCTCCCCCCAAATGAATCTCTAGGACTTTCTATCTTCAGACAGTGGGAAAAAACCCCTAGATATCTCTTACTCCCAAGGGTGGCCTTCTACAAGATCGCTGACCATTGGGTAGTATTAATGATATTGAAGTTGCTTGCTTGCTTTCTGATTTCCTATTTCATTCAGTAAACATTTATTGAGCACCTGCTATGTAATGACATCAGCATCAGAGGTTTAGAAGTATAACCCCAACCAGATATAGTCCTGGCATCACTGGCCAGATATTTTGGTAGGATAATCAATAATAAACATGTAAAATGAGAAAGTATTTGAATTTTTTGGTCAGTGCTATCTCATTGTGAATTTCAGAGGCCTGGTACTTTGCGTTACATGTGGTCAATGTTCAAAGAAGGAATGAGTCTTGAAAAAAAATAGCAATAAATAACAATCATAAATAATAAATAAATAATTTTAAAAGGGACACAATAAAAACAACAAATCCACAAAAAAGAAGGAATGAACCTTGACATAATTCCTCACCAGAGTAGACTTTTCATCTACAGATGGATTAATAAAGGCACTCGGTTATTCACCAAAGATTTATTGAGTTTCTACTGTTGAGAATTGTACCTATAATCGTGAGTAAGGCTCTGCCTCTGCCCACGAGGTCACTCACATTCTGGTAGAAGACACACACGTAGCAAAAAAGGAAAGAATCACAAAATCGTATCAGAAATGTTCTAGAAGCTCTGGGCACAAAGTGCTTTTGATGCAGAGAGAGAAAGAAGGTACCCGTTCAGGTGAAGCTGGGAAAGAATCCCGGGGCAGTGACTTTGTAGTTGGCTTTGATACATATTGAATCCCAAAGTACTGATTAGGTCATTTTATTCCTGAGATGGGCAAAAGGACCATCCAAGAAAGAAGAAAAATCAACTAGCTTCTTTTCAAGCTCTCCAATCCTGGATGACGAGGACTGAGCCTCTCGGCAACACTGGGAATGAACATCAGAGCTCATCTTTTCTTCTCAATGGAAACACATCCTTTCTTGTTGACCACATGTGGATCAAGCATGATGTTAGATGATCCTAAAAGTTCACAGATATTCTGACCAGAATATCTGTCAGCGAAGACAAAGGTTGGTGTCAGTCTCAGGTACTGTTTAGTCCTAAAATAATATCTGTCAGAGAAGACAAAGGTTGGTGTCAGTCTCAGGTACTGTTTAGTCCTAAAATAAAAAGTAACCCCATAAGTTTCTGAAACAAGGAGACTGGGACGCCAAAAGGCAGAGACAGAACTGTCCTATGCTACTCCATGTCTCACTAGTGATAGACAAGAAAGATCATGCTACGTGTCCACTCTCATGCTGCTCCGAGACATACTAATGGTGGGCAGTTCATCATTTCCCCCCACTTAACCATAGCTTTCTTTGATGTTAAACATTTGGGTTCTCTGTCATTCCCAAAATAAAACCAAGCTCTGATTTTTTTTTTCTAGAAGACGTGCCTACATAGAGATTCTGCTGTCATTTAGGATCAAAGATAACCATGATCTTAAACCCATAGCACCCTTTCCCTTCTTCCCCTATATAAGCTTTGAGGCTTCTTTATCATATATTCTCCAGAGTAGTTCTTTCTAGTTAGAGGAACATACTTTGCAGGGAGACCCCAGAAAGCTACATGGGGAAATGCACTTCTCAGAAATGCTGCCTTTCTTGCTCAGGGAAGATAATATAATTCTGAAGCAATGGTTTCTAAGTCTTGGCATCCATAGAACTGTATCTTCTTCGGACAGTGGAAGCTGGTGGACAAGCGCTGTTAACTTTCCCCGTAGACTGCACTTAGATCTGGCACCAGATGGCATGGCTTTGTGCCCTTTAAAATTCCTAAATCCCTCCTCTGTGATTCCTGTCAGAAAGTAAGCCTTTAGTTTCAGAATTAAAGCCCGGAATCACAATCAACTTATTTATGAGATAGCTAAAATGCATGAAATTTGGGTCTCTAACATTCAGATTCCATTAATTTTTACGTTTTAGTTGTGCTTTCTATAGCAAGGATTAAAATTTCATCATAGACCTCAGAGATCAGATGCCTGTTGGCTCCAAGTGTGTCTATATAATGGAGAATCCTTTCCTCTATGAAGGAAAAGCCTTTTAACATAAGAATAATTCTGTCTTCCTCTGCACTGACACCACGTGGGCACCGGGGTGTTGCTGACATTTTTTTTTCTTTGTTTTTTGTTATCAGTAGAGAATATGTGTCATTTATTTATAATGCAATAATTTTTTGAAAATTATTTTTATTGGGGGGCGCCTGGGTGGCTCAGTGGGTTAAAGCCTCAGGTCATGATCCCAGAGTCCTGGGATCGATCCTCACATCGGGCTCTCTGCTCGGCAAGAAGCCTGCTTCCTCCCTTCTCACTGCCTGCCTCTCTGTCTACTTGTGATTTCTGCCAAATAAATAAATAAAATCTTTAAAAATATTATTTTTATTATTGTGTGCACTGATTAGTCCTCAAATTCTCTGAAATGCTTTAGTGGATATGTTTTTTTTTGTTGTTGTTGTTTTGTTTTGTTTTGTTTTGTTTTCCAAACGAGGCTGAACTACTGACAAGTTCAGGCTCTGCAACCAGACTTCACTTCAAAGTTTGTATCTGCTATTTTCAAGCCATGTCACTCACGGAAGCTATTTGACTTCACAAGCCCCTAAGTTCGTCTGTTAAATGGGCATGATCATAATATCTGTTTCTGGAGAAATGTCAAAAGGAAGACGGAAATGAAACAAATGCACAAGGCACAGTTTTTCGCCTATGGTAAGTGTTCGTACATGTTAACTGGTATTTTGATCTTCCCACAGCTCCATGAAGAGGCAGGAGTGGGAAGACAACTTCATCCTCCAGCAGAGGACATGGAAGGTTGGAGACACCACAGAGTCACTGTGTCACTGCCAAGGGCGGAACTAAGATCAGGTGTTCTTTTTTTTTTTTTTTAAGATTTTATTTATTTATTTGACAGACAGAGATCACAAGTAGGCAGAGAAGCAGGCAGAGAGAAAGGAGGAAGCAGGCTCCCCGCTGAGCAGAGAGCCCGATGCGGGGCTCGATCCCAGGACCCTGAGGTCATGACCTGAGCCGAAGGCAGAGGCTTAACCCACTGAGCCACCCAGGCACCCAAGATCAGGTGTTCTGCTTTAAGCCAGGGCAAGTGCATTTTCTGTAACTCTTAGGATTTGTCTTTAGGAAAAATGTTTATTAATTTATCAAAATGATTTTGTTTCTTTCAGAGAGAGAGAGAGAGAGCGAGCCCAAGTGAGGGGGGTGGGGCAGAGGGAGGGGAAGAAGCAGGCTTCCCGTTGAGCAGGGAGCCCCATGTGGGGCTGGATTCCAAGACACTGAGATCATGACCTGAGCCGAAGGCAGACGCTTAACCCACCGAGCCACCCAGGCGCCCCACCAGGAAAATTATTTAAATAAACTATTATTTATAATATACTCTTCTAAATAGAATATATATGTTATTGTGTATGTAAGAGAAAATAACCATAAATAAAATTATATATATCATTATGCAATAATATATATTGTTATATTTTATATATTATTATACATCTAATATATATAAATATATATACATAGTATAAAGTGTTCTTTTTAGGGACTTGTATAAAATGTATCACAGAAAATTTAAGGGTTGGAGTAGGTAAAATTCCAGTTTTTGACTATTTGAATTTCAGTGTGTATATATTATACATATTCATGTACAATCAACTTCTTTATAAAACAATATCATTGCTAAAAATAACGTACACATTCAGGAGTGCTAGGAAAATGGAATAAGTTACCTCATGGCTTATTGAGAGCTTTATATTCACTGTATCCTCTTAAAAGCTTTTAAACGCAATTGACAAGAGCATTCAAATTCTACCGTGGTTTGGAGGTATATATTAATATGAATGTGTGTATGTAAGTATACGGGTGTAAGTATGTTTACTGTGTATACATGTATGCTTATATGCATGTGTATATTACACACACACACAAAGACTTTTTCTCCTTTTCTTATCTTCCATATTTTTTCCCTTGAATTTCCAACACGGTTATTGACTCTAAATGAAAAAGAATTTCTCAGTTGTTCCTTTAATCAAAATAAGCTTATGTTTCTTACTTGATCCAATTTAGATGGAATTTCCTTTGTCTAAGTGGGACTGCCATTTTGCACCATAATATCCAGACTTCATGAAATTAGCATATAGAATTGAACAAATATACCAACAGTGGCCTCATATTGTCAATAAGAAGGGAAAAAACCTCTGTGATTAATTTTTTTTAAGCTAAAAGAGAAAGATGTGTATTGTTGGCTTGTTTGCTTTTATCGAAGCCTTTCCTTTGAGGATGGCTGAAATCTCTATGAACATTTTCAACTCAGTGGCAAGGCAGTTTGGAGTCTGAATAGAAGCTTCCTAAAAATATTATTTTTGGAAAACTGACACTAATTGAAAGTCAACACTAATAATGTAAGGCCATCAGCAGCAGAGCAGAATGATAGGAGTGAGCAGAGTTTATAAAATGAGTGAAAGCATCTGGAACCTTTCTTTGTGTGTGAGACCTCACCTCTCAGTCAGAGAGACTCAGTACTGGCTCCCGAGAAGACTCGGACATAATCTGTGTCCCAGCCAATTCTTTCAAACTTATTGTTCATCATCTTGCTAATGAATTACCTTTCTTAAATTCAAGATGAGACTTTGCTTCTTTACCTTGGTGTTCTAGATTTAAAGAAAAAAATTAATTCAACAGACCTTTATCGAACATTGTGCCAAGTACAAAAGAACAGCACTGAATCAAGCATGATTTGGGGTCATGAGCGCCCACTGGGTCCTATGGATATAGGAGTGAATATAAATAGCTTTAATTTGATGTGGTGTGATCCATTTTTTATTAAGAGATCGAGCAGGGAAGGGGCAGAGAGAGAGAGAATCTTAAGCGGACTCCACGCCCAGTATGGAGCCCAACTTGGAGCTGGATCTCAGGACCCTGAGATTACAACCTGAGCTGTAATCAAGAGTCTGATGCTTAACTGACTGAGCCACATAAGTGCCTCTGGCGTGCTGTGATCCAAATATTACAATGGCAGGAGGGAAGGAAAAGGATAGCATGGGGGACTACAGTTTCCGTAAGAATGAGAGTCATAGCTTTCTGCTAACTACTATAGTCCATGGCCAGCACTATGCCTGGCTCATGACAGTTGCTCAGTACATATTGTGGGAGAGAGGGAATGAGGATAGGAGGCAGGTGGCTGTAACTCAAAAGTTCATGGTATCTTGAAGTTTCTTTACGGATAGCTTGGATGTCTCCTAGTATGTGAGGAGCAGAAGAGAATGGTCATTCCAAAGAAAGCAACACTGTCCCAAGAAATAAACAGTAGACAGATCCCAGCAATTGCCAAGGAAGGAATTTACTATGCCCAGAGGGTGGAGTTGGTGACCAATGTCCGTAGGAGCAATGCTAATGATACCAAGACATTAACGTATAGGAAATAGGAATAAAGCCTAACGTTGAGCTTGAAGTATGGATACCCAGTAAGAAGGCCATTCTAATCAACTCTCTCATCTGCCAGAGCTGCTGATTCTTTTACTTGTTGGGCTCAGTTCTTCTCCTTATTTTATTTTATTTTTAAAGATTTTATTTATTTACTTATTTGACAGAGGGAGATCACAAGTAGGCAGAGAGGCAGGCAGAGAGAGAGAAGGAAACAGGCTCCCCACTGAGCAGAGAGCCCGATGTGGGGCTCGATCCCAGGACCCTGAGACCATGACCTGAGCCGAAAGCAGAGGCTTTAACCCACTGAGCCACCCAGGCGCCCCTTATTTTATTTTTTTGAGAGTGAGAGAGAGCATGCACTCAGGTATGAGAGAGAGCAGGGGTGAGGTGGGGGTGGTGGCAGAGGGAGAAGAAGAGAGAGAATCTTAAGCAGGCTCCATGCTCCGTGCAGGGGCCGATGTGGGGCTCAAAGCCACCATCCTGACCTCACGACTTGAGCCAAAACTAAGAGCAGACACCTAACCGACTGAGCCACTGGTGTGCCCCTGGGCTAAATTCTCATTAAACTGAGAGAGGAAGGTTTTATGCGGCCAAGGATTCGGTGGGTAGAATTTGGATCGGCCTTAGAGCTAGGTAGTAACGTTGGCAATGCACGAGGCAGGACCAGAGCTACGAATCAGATTTAAAAAGAAAAAAAAAAATACAGAAAGAATTTTTTTTTTTTTTTTAATGAACGCTCTTCACTCAGAGTGGATGACCTTCGAGTCATGACCATGTAAGTGCTGCTCATGGTGAATCCCCCTTACTCCTCCTGTTTCAGACAATGCACACACATGTCAGTAACATCAGGCTCTCTAAATTGTTGTAAGGTAGGGCTGCTGGTGGGGGTAATTTGAAATTGGAGTTTGATTGCAAATACGTCATTTAAAAACACTCTAGTAGCAATTACCCTAGTCATTTACGGCAGAAAGGATGCCCTCCCAAAGCATTTGTTTTCCTGAAAGGATCTGAAATTCTAGATGGAGGATGCCGAGTTGCTCTCAGCAAGGGGATGGGACATAGACACCATATGAATAGGAATTCTGATGTGGACTCTACTGTTTTATATCAACAATATTTAGGCAGCTTACTGTCATGATACTGGAAAAGGAAGGGCTTGCATTTGAAATAAGGTAAAATGACATGTTCGGCTGATGGAGAAAAGGCTTATATCCCCTCCCCACAAGGACGCAAAAACAACTCTCGAACACTGTTGATTAGATCTCCGTTTTTCACAGGTAATGTTTGAGCCCGTGACTTTCCAGAGGAAAGAAGAACGTGCTGTGATAGTTGCTGTTAACGCTTCTTGGCTCAGATGCCAACTCCAAATGATCACGTCTTCTTTGAAAACAACCCTGAGGCACAGCGTGCTCACGTGCCTGCCACAGAATGACTGGCCACAGCTGTGTGATCCGGGGCCGGCTGTCATGGGAATTTTTTGTTTTCCATCTCCAGGAGCTACCCAAGGAGTCCTCTTGGAACAGAGGCGTGTGTGTTGACTGCTTTGAAACTGGTTCTGCATATCTTGCACGCTAGTTTGACACACTTCATGACTGTCGCTCAAGAGTTATTAAAAACCAAATAAAACCAAACAAGAACCTCCTTCGCACACAGAACTCACAGTGAGACTTGATGAATCCATCCTTAGTAAATCAATAAAAAACTGTCAGTAAGCTTTATGACACCTGCAAGGACCAGTGCCAGAGAGGCAAAGAGGAGACCACCAATGACATACTGGTGACACCAAGGACAGTGGCAGCAGTTGAACACACCAATGACCGTGGAAGCAGTTGAAGGCTACCTTCTGCTCCTCCTGGGGCCCAGTCCACCTTCCTTCATTCTCTTTCCACCTGCAAAGGAGAGTGGAGGAGGTTTGTTGAAGGAAATAAACCACCTAGTGGCCTGTGAGGCAATTTCTTTCTGCACAATTCAGGGTGTGCAACCTCTCCTCCCAAACCAAAGAATTCTAACATCTTCCAAGTTCATTAGATGTCCATGCTCCCCTTTGTAGCTTTCCATAGGTATTGCTTAAATGCGTAATTCCATTTCCTTTGGCTTCTGTCATCTCCTGTAGCGTTGTTTTTGGAGAGTAAAGGAGTTGCCAGATTGAAACTGTTATTGCCTGATGCGCTGGTACTAGTTGTAGGGGGAGCTGGGTTGTATGTTTAGTTGAGATGGTTGGTAGAAGTTAATGCCACTCCTGATGCCACAGGGTAGAAAAAGCAGTGGACCAAGGGCCCCAGTTCACTGTGTTCTAACCACAGTTTTGACACTGATTTGAACCAGAGACAATCTCACTGGAGTTCATTGTCAATGACACAAAACAAAGGACCTGTCTGTGTTTGCTCTGGTGACCATCAGGCTACATTCAATGGTGGCTTTCAGCTAGGTTGTCTCTAGTCAATGGCTGTGGGCCGCATGTCACTGCACAGAACTCTGGGAAGGCTGCCTTGTTTTTTGAGTGGTCCCTCTTTATTTTCCTTTCAATTAGTTTTATGTTGTCTATTTATTTTCCTCAACAAGTTCATAATTTCATTTCTTTTTTCTGTTTATATTCCCTCTCTGTTTCTACCCAAACCCTGCCGTGCTCTGCACTCTGAAAATCTGCTTGCTTTTAAAATCCATCTGCATTGAATTATTTATAGTTTTGATAAAGTCCTGTTTTGTCTGATGTTTATTTTCTTTAATAACAAGAAACCTGGGCGAACTTTTCCAAAAGACCAAAAAAGGATTCTAGTTTTCAAAGATACCAGGCAACCATGGCCAAAATGCACAAAACAAGCCTTGGGTGCTCTTTCTTTTGTAATCTGGGTTTTTTCCCCTCTATTAAACATCCTTTCATCTGAATGTGTTGTGGGGAGGGGAAAAGTAAATAAATCCCTTCAGCATGGCCTGTATCCAGAACACAATTATGTGCCTCTCTTCACTAGCCAATCCCTTTGCTTCAGCCACTTCTAGACCAATAATGATACTTTGAGTCCATGAGGGAAACTCCGGATTGTGATTGGCAGGCATGGTCACATGATAGAGATGCTCAATTATACTACCAACTTTTTGTTCCTTCTCATTGTACACGAAAACAACTTCACTCCTAACTTTTTGCTATCCCAATTTTCATTTACTTGTGTGGATTTTTCCACTGTCATCTCTGTGGCTAGTTGTTCATGGCCCTTGTATCACTGATTACTAGGAGCCTTTGTAGGCAACCAGTGCTCAGACTCATATCCCCTTCCTCCCACATCCTCTCCTCCTCCCCTTTGCCGTATATCATTTCATCCAGCATTTCCTGCATTCAACTAATGAGCTTAGGTGTTGGAGGTGTGTCAGTAGGGGATGGGTGAGAGAGGGAGGTTTTCGGTCATTAGCGCTAGATAAACACAGCATGCACACATACTCACACGCATCTCACGTGCATCACACACAGAATGCAAAAGCAGAACGGAGAGCTAGCGGTGTCAGGATGACCAAGGATGAGAATAAAGATCAGAGCACATGTACAAACTGAAGGGTGTAACGTAGCTATGCCAATCAAAGTAATTTGGAATGCCGCATGAGGGGAAAACAAATAGGAGACTTCTATCTTGGATAGTTTTCAGGGGATGCTTTTTTATTCAGTTAGGTAAGAAAGAGAAAGTTCTGTTTCTTCACTTGGCCTATTATTTCCTCCTCTCCTCCTTTTGTGCATTTCTTATTATATGCACACACACACACACACACACACACATATACACACATATATATATGTATGTATATAAAAGCACCCTGCCCCACCCCCACCCTTCTTTCCAATCCTTCCTTTAAGGTTTAATTTAACAATAACATTTGCGATCGGGGTCCTGAGCATCTCAAGGGCATTGCGCTTGAAATTGCACACACTCTGCACCATTTATCATAGGCTGACATGTGTCATGTTCCAGACTGCAGCTCCAAGAGGTTACAGCTCACGACTGCTTCTTTGTTGATCAGCTGCCGAGACAACTAAGGCACCTTTCTTCCCTTCTCCTTTCATTTTTTTTCCTCATTATTAAAGCTGCCTCATCCCCTTTTTGAAGGCCTAACTCACCCCTTCGCAGGAGGAGAAACACAAAAGAATCTGTATTGAGTTGGAGGCTCTGTCCCTCATTTCCTGAAATTTCTGATGGTGGGGGCCACTTGGTGTTTAATAAGATCGGAATGCACCACTATAAACTTTAATCTTTGTCGAGAGAGAAACGGAAAAGGCCATTAAAGTCAGCACCGACCTGGCTTTGTTTCCAAGCGGGCAGAGTCCTGCACAGGATGGGAACGTTTGGAACCCTACCTGGATGCCAGCCACACTGACAGCAGCCAACCGAGTCCTGTTTTCGGAGTGTGCTTCTCTGTGGTTTGGTTCTCGTTTCCTGCCATCTTCTAAGCCAGTTGGGGTTTGATCTGCATTCTGAAAGTTCCTTTTTTTTTTTTTTCTTTTTTGAAAATTAAAGTACCCAAGTCAAAGATATGAGACTATCACATTCCAGTGTAAGGCTTCTGTGGGCCTCGCCCACCAAAACCTCAATGAGGGTCCAACATTTCACGGACGCTGGGGCCAGCATGATTGCCGGGAAAGTTTTAAGAACAGGAACCCTACAAGAAATGCTTGTCTCCCACCTGGCCAGTTTTGTCCTGAGGTATTTTAGAGCTACTCTCTCTGATTGTAGAGCTCTTCCTGCGGAAGAGCGGAGGTTCAGAGTTGAGTTGTAATTATGGTTTTCTGAGTAGAGTTCTCACATCTTCTCCCCCATTTTCCCAACCTCCCTCACTACAGGATCACCTCTGATCTCTCCGGGCTGCCTTCCTTTACTCTCTGGGACAAAACAGGGCAGTCACTCTGACCCCCACCCCCACCCCCACTGGGAACTCCTTTCCATCTGTGGTCCTCCCTCAAACATGTCTTTCTCAGGGCCACTCAGACTCTCCTGCCCTCACCCGTCATCTTGCATCCTTGCCTTTTTCCTACAGGGCTCACCGGGTTTTATTATTACATATTACTTATTATGTATTACACCCCAAGACTGTACTCTCTCTGTGTTGCCCATCCCTGTGGTCTCAGCATGCCTGTAGGCCTTCAAATCCTGTGTTGAATGAATGAATAAAAGACCTTGTTGGAACACTTCCTTGGGAATTCTGAAAACGGGTTGTTAGATCTGCAGCTCTGAGAGAACTCCTTAACCACCACCAGCAGCTACACCACCAACTGGATTGCCCCCTCCCTCCCCACGCATCCAGCCATTTTAGATGAACCCTTACCTCAAAGAGGTAAGTCACTCCTTATGGAGCTCAGGACTGGGCCAGAACACACAGAGACCGTGCTGGCGCGTTTATAATATACAGAAGCACATATGCACACAATTTGTCATCTATCACTAAAATTTGCCCGTGAAAGAAATACACTGGTTTAGGGAAAAGGAAACGCTTTGAGAGATGGCACTTACCAAGACTCACTAGCTGTCAAGCCCTGGCGAAGTTTTCGGAATGACAAAGATGGTAAGACATAACCTCTGGCCACAAAGAGCTCACAGTCTGGGATGGGCAATAGTGAATCTAAAACAGCACGGGTGTGGCAGAGAGTGATGGACAAGCAAAGGCGACCTAGCCACATGGGGACAGATTTTGAGGTTTCACAGAAACACTAAGGCTGTGTCTTTAGGGAGGACATGAAGACTTAGCCAGGTGGATAAAGGTAAAGGCTCTCCCTGGACAAGGGTACTGCCTAGATAAAAGTCCAAGGCAGTGTGAAGGCAGAGTGACTGCCTTTTTGCAGTGACTTTGCCATTGACATCTCCTATAACACTGAGAAAAAAACCATTTGATCTTCTTTGGGATCCTGCAGAACATAACTACTAAGTGGGCTGGGCTTAGCCAACCCACAACAGCAGATAACGCTCTCCTGAGACGTCTATCTGAGTTATCTAAGGAATCTACCAGTCAGTGGGTTCCTGAGCCCTGAAACTAGCTAATAATGGCTGCTTCCCCAAGTAAGAGTTAGGTAGAAACTGAATGTGATGACTTCTGTATATATATGTGTGTGTGTCTGTGAGAGAGAGAGAAAGAGAGGGAAATATACCCAAGAGCTAGTGAGATTGGCATTATCTAAGGAAAAGAGCATGTGTGCTGTTACCAGACTTCTGAGGTGTGCCCACCCAAAGAGATCCCTGGCTTTGCAAACTTCCTGAGGTTGATCTGAAACATAATTGAGAGTTGAAATCACAGCTCTAGACCCCCTAGAGAAAAAGGTGATTTGAGAAGGATCCTTGTGTTGCCAAAACACCCCATTGAAAGGTGAACAATTCAATGGTCAACTGACTGTTTTGTTTCTATGACACCAAACATCAGGGTTGTTTCCAACCATTTTTGTGTTTGGCATCACTTAGACAATGCACTGGGATGATTCACGTTTCATCCAGATATCTTAACATCCTGAAAGATATATCCTAATTGTCACTTAATTTGAAGTCATCGCGATAGCACAGTGATGAAAGCACAATGATGAACGAGAAAGTTGTATACTGGCAGTTCTCGGGAAAGAGGTTCAGGTGTAAAATCCAAAAGGCTAAGTAAACAAAAACAACTGAATCTCATTTTTTTTCTGCCATGGTTTTAGTATTTTCCGTATTTGCAAAGCAGTATTATTATTCTTACTACCCTCAAAGAGTGTCATGTCACCCAGTTATGATTTACCTGCTTAAACAATGCATTTAGGAATTAGTGAAAGACCATGTAATCACTAATTCTAAAGTGTCACTAGTATCAAGTTGGCATTTTTGTTATTATTATTGGTTTCTTGATTTTCATTAAAACCATAAAAAACAATCTATAACCAATTCATGTTTTACTCTTATTAGAAAAGGATCTTCGTCGGGCTGTTAGGTAATAAGAGGGAGGTGACTGACTCACTAAGTCAAATGACTTCTGGAAGGAGAAGTGGCAACAAACAAAACAAGAAAAAACAAAACAAAACAAAAAAACAGATAAGACATAATAATAAGCTGAAAGGTATTTAAAAGCAATCAAATGAAGATGTTGAGAATATTATACAAAAGAATAATGATATTTGTACGGTAGGTAAAATATAGATTACAATTTATAACAGGATACAGGAAGGAGACAGGAATTGTTTATGGGACCTTGTGACAGAATTTCAACAAATCTCTTTTAAAAGCTTTCTCTTTGCCTTGGCATCGAGTCCTGGGCAGCTCTGGCGGGCACGTGACCTCAAATAAAATGACCGGACATTATAAGGTCTGAGAACAGAACCTGATCTGAACTCCAGATTCAGCTATGATCCTATCTTGCCTCCAGTTCATGTACTGTCTGAAGCCTGATCACCTCTCTGTCTGAGAACGTTAATCGGGGAGAGGTTTGCTTGTGGAAACTTTCCTAGTAGTTTCTGTAATATCCCATGGTTTACGAGAACTTTAAGTTAGCCTCCCTTCCAAGGTGATTATTTCCTTGAAGATACTGGTTTAAAGGTATTTGTCTAAAAGAAGATAAGGTGTCTAAATGAAGTTGGAGACAATTCTCACAGAAGCCTTCCTCCTGTATGATGGTTCTTTAACTGGAGTTTGAATGAATGACATTGTTGTTGTGAGGATTAAATGTATTAATATATGTGAAGTGCTACGAACAGTAGCACTTGGCACACACTGAAGGCAATAAAGTAATTGCTCTTCTCTTGTTATCATTTTTATTCTAGCAAGTTAGCTGGATGGCTAAATTAGGCCGCCATGTGCATTGCCATGGTGTTTGATGCAATTGCTAGTTTCCCTTGCTTTATCTTGCCCCACTTTTCTTTTTTAAGAGAGAGAGAGTGTGTATCCATGCGAGCTTGTGGAGGGGTTTAGGGGGTGAGTGGGCAGAGGGAAAGGGAGAGAGAGAATTTGAAGTGGGCTCCATGCTCCATGTGGAGCCCAATGCGGGGCTCAATTTCACAGCCCCTGAGATCATAACCTCAGCCAAAATCAAGAGTCAGATGCTTAACTGACTGTGCCACCCAGGCACCACCATTTCTGGTCCCATTTATGAATTGAAATCATTAATATTTACCATGAACTCTCAGTGTGCTGGATATGGTGCTAAACACCATATGTATACCATCTCATTTAATCTTTCCCCCAAAACATGTCAGTTAGGCACTATTATTTTCCTCGTATCATAGGCGAGGAAACTGAGGCTAAGAAGATGAAGAGATTTGAACAAAGTGGTACCACTGGTGTGAACTGATCTGGGATCTGACAGGCAGTTGAGTGTCAGAGCTGGGTTCTCACTCTCACTCATTTCTGTTCCCATTTTTTTCCTTATGAATGTTGCCAGATTCAGTGGTTGAACTGTGTACCTGATGTTTCCCCTCTGTTTTCCTTCTGGTTAGACATAAACCCAGTGCCACCCAGCCTCACCAACATCCCAACCTGATCATCCCCAATGCCATCATTCTGTATTTTTCTAAGTTGAATAGTAAATCTCCATAGCTCTGAGGAATAGCTTTCTATCAGACATTTAGAATAAGGGAGTTTTCACGCTGAGACAGAAAACAGCAGTCAAACCCACCTCATAAAATTCACATGTAATTAAGCAGATAGATATAATTTTTACCAGTCCTTACTAGAAATCATTTTGCATCTTATATACAGTGGGAAAACATCAATTCACCAATGTTTAGAAAATGGGGCTTTCTAGGTAAGTTGGCATTTTTTCTGTTAGTCAATAATCAAGAAAATCTCAAACACTTTGTTCCCATTGCCATGATTATCAAAATTATTTTCTGAAATGGATAAACCCACTTCCCTGCCTCGGCAGTCATAGTAAACTGAACTTGCCTGGTTCTTTCTTTGGTAATTTAGATTCTTATAGCTCTGGAGAGTCCATTTTATGGCTATGAATTGTTGGTATTGATTACCATAAACACAGACTAGGGAGGAGATTAGGAACAGAGAGGGATTTTTTTCTGTCTTGTTTTCCATGTGCTTAAGTCTGTAGTATTTTTTCTCCATTGGAGGTGACTTTTCTCCTCCATGTGAATCAAAGCATAAAAGGAAAAGTGGGCACGGATGATGGTTGGTTTTGCTCCTATTAGTCTCTTTATTATTTTATTTCACTTATTCCTTTCCCCTTGGCCCAGTAGGATGACACTGCTTAATTATTTTCTCCCCTCTCTAGTTCTGTTGGTTTTCCTCCCCTCCATTCCCAGGGAAGAACTATTTCCCCTTCTCTTGTCCCTCTAAGCCATAGATAACATTTACAATCTTGTCTCATATTTACTGGTCTACAACCTACTTCCCTGCCTTCCTCTTTCCTCTTCATTCCTTCTTCTGCCCTGACTCTCCGAAGACACCTTTAAGCCTTCAACAACAGCAGGTACCACCACATGTGGTGTTAAGTTACCCCACCTTGATCTTAATAATATGGTCTGGTGTGCCAAGATTGAGTACTAGGAATGAGGACACCAGAGTTCTGAGGGGGACTCTGCCAATCCTTGGTTACATGACCTCAAGTAAGAGTAGAAAGTCTCTCCTCTGAATGCAACTTGATAACTGAATATGAGAAGGAAGCCTGCGTAGGTCAAGTTTCTTGTCCACGGTCACCCAATCATGGTTTGAACTCAGGACTTCTAGTTTGGACTCAATCATTCTCTCTACGTCGTCTGTCATACAAGGCCCGCCTTACTGAGATGTATATTGACTCTGGGACTAAAAATAAGACAGAATTAGAGTTGTGAAGTTACTTTTAAAAATATTAAATGTTAAATATATAAGTACTGATCCCTCATATGTGCACAATACAAATAGGTCTACTCGAAGATGCCACCCCTGATTCACATCTGGGCTGAGAACCACAACAAAGGATAACCTACTCTAAACTCTTTTGTGGACTCTCCCAGAAGAGTAAAGTTCTGGTCTTATTTCCATAGCACAACTTAGCAGACTTCTTTATTGGCCCTAAGGCAAACCAAAGGAATGAAGTTTGCTGATACTAACCTAAAGACCGATCACGTTTCCTTCCTACTATTACAATATAAATGAAAAGAAAAGATGCCAAAACTGGAGCAAAATAAACATAAAAGCACAGACTGATAAGTAATCTTTCATCTAGTATATCTGTTAATCAGTTTAAGAGAAACAGCAGCCGTATTTCAAATAAGTATGTTGTTCAAAATCAAACAAAGCAAAAATAAATTAAAACAGGCGGTCACCCGCATCAGGTATGCCAAGAAGGCCAATGGGATTTTCCAGCGGCAGACAAGTGATAAGATCAGAATATGGAGGTTGGGGCCTTCCAGAATCATCTGAAAAGCACAGAAGGAGTTAAAATGTGAGTACTAAGCAGAGTCTGCTAAGTAAGAGGGTGAGTGCAAACAGAACAAGCCAACTCTGTCCTCACATCTAAGGGATTACCATGAAAGAACCACAGGCATCAAGTAAAAATGAAATCAGGTTGGGAAAAGAGTTATTGCCTCTGGAAACACTACGATGCCCACGACTCCCTCTTCCTTGGTGCAAGGCATGTGGCCTGGGAGAGAGAGAGTCATATTAAAAATTATAAGGTGGTATGCAAATTCCCAAATACTCATTTTGCTCAGAACTCAGAAACTCATGAGCTGTCGCAGATTTCTGTGATGTCTAAATGGAGTATAAACTATATGAACTAAAGATGTTTGTTGCTTTTCATGTTTGCTCTACAAAGGGCAAGAGGACAGACACTCACTCCCAAAATCTCTAGGATAAAAATACTTATAAAAAAATAAAATCCAATGACATTATTAGACACAAACCAGGTTCTTGGTAGGAGTCTTCTGTCATCAGGGAAAAATCAGTTACCCATTAATATTGTCATTTTTTTTTAATCTAAAATATGCTCCAATGGACTATAGAGGAAGATATCCTTAATTTGCTTCCCTAGTTGGTGGTCGCCTGAAGAAGGGACGTGAAACTGCTGGTCCCAGGAAATTAAGAGAAGCTGTGTCAGGGAGCTCAGCAGGAAGCTGATTTGAGACTAGAGTAATTGCCAAGATGATTAATTATTCCTTTGAGTTGTACACAAGTGTTCTTTCTCCCCTCTTCACCAGCATGCTGACTTCAGAAGAGGAGCGAGCCCACACTGGCGGGTCCAGCTGCCCAGACACAACCAGTTCCATGGCCCCATTCTGCCCCACAGAGCAGCTGCCAGGGGATGGGAGGCCTTTTTTTTTCCCACTGGAGAACTGCCCGAGGTGTCACCTTGTCACTGCTCACACCCTCTGTCGTCAAGAGACTACTACGCATTCCTCCATGTTTCCCAGGCCGTCTGAGAGTATTTTTATTCAGGGCTTGTCTTTTGTTATTAGGGAGGAGACAGGAAGGGGATCAACTTCAACTGGAGCGCCTGCTGTCCGCTAAGGGTTTTACCAGTGTGACTGCGTGTGATCCCCCCAAAGCCCCATCAGATCAGTATCATTTCCTGTATCGTACAAATAAAAGGGACTGAAGTCAGCATGGTGAAGAGCCGAGCCTGTAGAGCAGGGATAGGACCAGAACTCAAGTCTCTCCCACCCCAGATCCCATTACCGTTGTGTTCTATGAGATTCCCCTCCCCAACGGAGCACCCAGTTCAACATAGGACTGCCTTGTCCTTACACGGGAACCCACATGCGTAATTCTCCCCCCGGAAAAGCCAATAGAAGAGGAGTGAGATAGGAAAACAAGGGTACGTTTGGAAAATGTTTATCAGTTTCTCGACTGAGGAAACTCAAGGTACTTGGCAGCCAATAGGATTCCATTGACTACAAAGCCTGTTCAAGAGGAGAGATGAATCAAGAAGTGGTAGAGTGTGTAGTGCTTAAGGGTCCTGTCCCTGGAACCATCTTGGCTGGGATTGTATCCCACATCTACCAGTTGTTATATTATACACTTGCTTCAGTTTTCTCAGCTGAGAAATGGGTATGTTAAATTGTACTTACCTCACAAAACTGTTTGGAGGATTAACTGATGCGTGGACACTGCGTTGAGCTGTTCTTGGTGCCTGGTTATCAGCAGTTATCATGATAGGAGTAGCAGGGTATATCCAACCAAGCAGCTACCGATGAACTGAAAAAAACACAAACTTTGGAGTAAAAATCAGTGGCAAGAGAAGAAAAAAAAAAAGAAACCAGGCAAAGCAGGACAGGAAAGAAAAAGAATTGGTTTGGCAACAATTCACATAAAGATGAGCTGGAAACTTGGGCAGACCATGAGCTAAATATGAGCTGAAAGTCTGAAGGAATTATTTTAAGAAGGTAGGTGAATGCTTTACACTAACATAAAGCAAAGTGTCCTGAGACTCTCCCTCCTCCTGCTCTGGTGAATCGGTTCTGAGTTAAATTGTTTCCATTGCTGAGCAAGTCCGCTAAGGGGGAAATTAATACCCCCAAACTAGGGTGTATCTAGAAAAGAAAGAGCAAAAGCAGGAGGGGTCTGGCAACTTCTCCATTTAAGGAGGTTGAATTTAGAAACCACAAAGGGGAGACTCTTGACTCACTATTTAAGGGAATGTTGTAACTATGACAACTGCCCAGTATGAAATGGGCTCATTTGCAGCTCATGAGCCCCCTGTCTCTGAAAACAAACTTGCCATGGGTTTGCTAAGAAGCTGGTTGATGGAAATCTGAATTACATACACTGTTGGAAGACTTTTTACTCTGATGGTTCCTGATGCTATGATAGAAAAAGACAAATCTGCCCATAGCCACTTGCCTCTGAACCAGCCTCTACATTTACGACTCACCACACTCACCGGTGACCATCCCCTCCGGTTTCCATGGTGGGTGGAGTTCTCCCCACCAGGGGGGCTGGTAGGCTGCTCAGTAGGACACCCACGGACTTATGCTTCTTGCCATTGAGCTGGATGCGTCCCAAAAACCAGGTGTATTTGTCCCCATTTCTATTTAAACTAGTTGCATCTGTTACTGTAATTGCTTAGTTTCATTAAACATTATGTAAACTGGTGAAATATTACTGTTAGAAGACAGCAAGATGTTGTGTCTATGAGAACGAAGTTGAATGCTTTGGAAAGATTTGATGAAGGCTATTTGCTAAAAAGTAATTGCTGTTAAATTAGGTGTGAGTTAGACAAATGTATAAGATTGGGAAAGATCATTAAAATTTAGATGGATTCTCTTCTGAGATTGCTTTGCAAGTTTTTAAGTTCTGGCTCCTCTTTGTAGACACTGAAAAATCAGGGATGCTGCTTAATAAGTGTGATTTAGGCAAAATGGCGATACGGCACTCTGACAGGCAGGCCCGTGTGCAGAAACAAGGCCTTGACCCTATATCCAGAGGTTGACAAATTATAGATACATTTTAAGTTAAAAAGTTCAATATTTGGTGGGGCACCTGGGTGGCTCAGTTGGTTGAGGGTCTGCCTTCAGCTCAGATCATGACCCCAGGGTCCTGGGATCGAGTCCCACATTGGGCTTCCTGCTCAGCGGGGAGTCTGCTTCTCCCTCTACCTCTCCCCACTGCTTGTGCTCTCTCTCATGCTCTCTCTCTAAGAAATAAATAAAATTTTTTTAAGAAATAAAAAAAAATATTTAAAAAAATTTAATATATGATGTTTCTTTTTTATGATTCTCTGATGACTGGTATTTTAAATTTCTCACCGAGTTTCCAGCACCCATAACTGCACGGTCCTTTTAGTTATTGTTCAGACAGGGACATCCGAGTAACTAAAAAGGGTGGTTTCTACTGTGACTGTTAGAGTGACTGGCATGATAGAGTGTCACCTTCAAATTCAATGGCAGGCAAAGGGTAGAAAAGGCAATCTGGATGGGGAGATATCCAGTGTGGTGAGCATCGCCAAGCAAGGGGGAAGGAGGCAACTGGGAGGGCTGGTGGGTCTGGGTGAGAGAAGTAGCTTTAGGATCCAAGCCCTGAGGCACGGGGTGGGTGTAGGAGAGGTCACTGCCAAATATTGAGCATTCCCATTACAAGAGGAGAGGAACAAGCATCTAGAGATGTAGCCAAGAAACAAAAGCCAACCATCAGGACTTCGGCCAAGGGGGGAGAGTGGAGAGAGGGGTACAGGAGACAGGCACTGGGTGCCTTGCCTTAGTCAGATGGCACAGCCCGGCCCTCACTGCTCCAAATGGCCTCATATCATGTTGGTGTCTCAGAAGTTCCACCAAACACCTGTCAGTAGGTCCTTTTTTTTTTGTTTTGAGCTACAGAGGTCATTTGATAAGAGGCAACAGAACTGGTCTCTGTGGTCTGGCGTTGCCACAATCTTAGGTAGATCCTGAGCTAAGACCCTTGATGGTACTTCCTCTCCATGGTCTTATCTGTCAAGAGACATTTTCATCGTCCTTAGGGTGAAGTCTGAAGAAATGGCAAGATAGTATACGTAAAAACATTTTGACAGCAGTTAATGAATGTAAGCCTTTAGTATGGTTTGCAAAGATTGGGTGATGGGACCAATGTTTTGCATTTTTTTTTTCTAATAGGATTGGCTTCCTGGTATAGAAAATATGGACTTAGGTAGGGAAGAAGTTGGTATAACTGCAACAATGAAGAGATTCCAAATAACTTATTTGTTTAATTATTGATATGATGGGGGAATCTGGGTGGCTTAGTTGGTTAAGCATCCAACTCTTCTTGATTTGGGTTCCTGTTTGAGATGAGTCCAGGGTGCAGCCCACTTTAAAAAAATATTGATATTATTTATTTATTAAAAATAGTTAAACACAATATATAAATATATATATAAATTTTATATAAATATATATTTAATATTTTATTTCATTTCATTTATGTTATGTATTTACGTATTTATTTATTTTACTTATGGCGATGAGGAGCAGAAGGAGAGGGACAAGCAGAATTTGCACTGAGCATGGAGCCTGATGTGGGTTTCCATCTCAGGACCCTGAGATCATGACCTGAACCAACACCAAAAGTTAGATACTTAACCAACTGAGCCACTCAGATGCCCCAATAAACGTATATTCAATGCATCCAAACCACAGAGTTGGATTTTAGACTTTTTTTCTTGAATGTTCCTTTACCAGTTCTTTTGAATTAATTAAAATATTTCTGTTTTGTCACAGGGATAAATATAATGGAAAATGTACTACAAAGTGATGAAATGGATGGAATTATAAGACAAATCTGGGGTCCCAATCTCAGATTCAGCATTATTAGCTGTGAGATCTGGAACAGCCTCAAGTAAATTCTCAACTACATGATCCTTGGTTTCTAAACCTCTAAAAGAGGAGATAACAAAGCTGACTTCAATGGGTTCTATGCGGATTAAATAGGTTCATGATAATGCATGCATTTTGCCTAGTTTGATAGTGGATACTAAAGAAGCGGACATCGAAATTAGTTTACATGCATATTATACAGTTGACAAAAGAAATTTTTATATACTCAGCATTAGATAGCAGGATTATCCTCCAAAAGTTAAATGTTGAGTTTATTTGTCACTGTACAAAATGTATTATCATTTTCTGTGGGACTTCGCAATCAGGCTGGTTTCAACATATAACTCTTCTAAAGTGCTTCAAATATCATTTAACTAACAATTATCAAATACCAATTATGTGCAGTGGTGCTTAGTGGGACTGTTTGAAGAAGGGAGATACAAACACTGACATGGTTTGTCTGTTTCAACATTCTACTGTATCCCGTAAGACAAGAAAACTTAGAAGGCAAGCATCACTACTCAAAAAGTTCATGATCCAGGGGAAAGGAATTAAGAAGAACACTGAAAATATGAACAACTCCCCCTGTAAGATAGTCTTGAAGTAATGGCCAAATGGTGTGAGGCTGATAATGAAGGATTTATTCAATCATCCACACATAGTTACTTAGCACCTGCTCTGTGTCAGGCACTGTTCTAGGCACTGGGATGGAAGCAAAGAATGGAACACAGAAAGTGCAACCGTGTAAGTACACACCTAAGAAGAGTGTGAGTGCATGGCACTTACAAATGCCATGAAAATAAAATTGGGCATTAGGAGAGTGACTTGGGGCTTATGGAATGGGAGGTCCACACCAGCATTTCCTAGGAGGTGACATGTGAGTTGAGGTCTGAATGAAGGAACCAGCTATGACAGATTTTGGGGGAAAGCTGTTCCAAGTAGCGAAGGGGGGGATAATTGCAAAGAACTCACAACAGCAAAAAATTGTGACGGAAGAAAGGCTAGTGTAGCTTGAGCAGAGAGTGGAGGAGACATGGTAGGAACTGAGGTTAGAGAGATAGACTGGGAATTCTGGGCTGTGGTACCCAATGAGACATGAGGGAAAGAGGTGGACTCTGAGCTGGTTTGGGCAAGAAATCAAGGATAAGGATGAGCAACATAATCAAAGGCCCCCAAATGGTGAGATGATGGCCATTTTATGGCAAAGTAGGCAGCCTGATTTGACTGGCCTGTGGGGCAGAAAAATGTTAGACAGACAGAGCTTAGGGGAGAAGTCATGGGAACCCTGAATGGACAGGAATCTGGTTTTAAGAAAGAGGGAAGGAAGACTGACTCCAGGTTTCTGATAAGAAAGAGAGGTGATGGAAATTCTATCCATGAAAGGAGAGCCTGGCAGGGCTGAGTCAGGCAAAGGACAAGAGAAAGACTGAAGTCAGGAAGGTCAGCTGAGATGAGCTGAAGTCCAGTGTCCTCAAACTTGAGTGGACATCTGAACCGTCCAAAGGGCTTATTAAACCTCAGCATCCTTTGCTCTGTCCACAGAGCTGCTGAGTCAGTAGATCTGAAGTGAGGTGTTTGAGGGTCTACATTTCTAATAAGGTCCCAGGTGATGCTGATGCAGCTGTTCTGAACACTATATTCAAAGGACCATTGCCCAAAGGAACCCTAATAGGCATGGGATCCATGGTTAGGGGACCAGGCTTTTGAGTCTGATATAGTGACAAGAGGCCTTGTGGACTTGGGCCAGTCATGTCACTGTTCTGAACGTCTGTGTTCTCATCAGGAAAGGAAAAAAAAATTGTATTCAAACATTCCATGATGTTTAGCTAAAATGATGTATTTATAACACCTAGCCGAATGTCTGCCATAGTCATTGCTTCTTAGTTGAGTTGAATCTGAAATGATGAGGATTTGGACTCTAAGAAATGGAGAGGAAGGGATATATTTAAGAAAAAAGGAACATTTAAAAAAATTTGTTTTATTTGTTTATTAAAGCAAATGGCCTCATTCTGTGTGGTCTATACCAGCTGGAGTACATCAGAGTGTGTTCTCAAGTTAATGTTGCCCTTACCTCCTGAGTGGAAACTGGGTCATGAAAACAGCTAGTGATTTTATAAATAACAGCAAAATTCTCTAGTTAATCATAAAAAATTGTTCTGAAATATTCTGAATTCATTGGTGAGAAGACCATGCATTACTTGTTTAAAAGACATTTAAAAGTAATCTGGACATTTCATGGTGATGGAATATTTGAATCAGAGGGTATATCTCAGGATTCTGAGGTAGGTTACCTGTTCGGTAAATAGAGAAATTCAGCTTTGTATCTTGTGCCTGTTTCTCATGAGCATTCCTGAAAAAAGGAAGGACTTCATTATAATTCTGAAAGTCTTCATATAACACTCTCCAGGTACCAGATTCTTTTCTAAGCACATTCAGGCCTTAACCCTCTGCATGACTTAAAGACTATTATCATTCCCATTTAACAGATGCGGAAACTGAGCATTAAATGGTGTGCCAAGATTACAAAGCATGCAAGAATCGGAGCTCAGGTTTGAACCCGTGCTGTCCAGCTCCAACATCTGTTCCCCCCAAGTTAGGCTGCCTTTCGCTCTACTGCTGTGACCTTTGATGTAGAAACTCATAGTGCCTAAGTCTCTTTAGATGGAACTTTACAAACTTAGCGGTTAGAAGATGGTACAAATGTTGTGTAAATTTGTGAAGGAAACTCCAGGAAAGCAGCAGTAAAGGTTATAAAGAAGTGGGAAAAAAGTGGTCATCTACATGGGGAGACTGCCATTTTATTTATTTATTTATTTATTTATTTATTTATTTATTTATTGTTTTTTTCTCCCGGGTAGACACCTCCTAGAACAGAAGCTTTGAAGACAGAGACTTTTGGTTTGCAGTTGTTTGCCCCACTGAGTTATGCCTAGCCCCTAAACAGTATACCTGGCAAACAGTAGGTGCTCAAGAAACATTTGTTGAACAATTAAATGTAGAATGCAAGAATGACATCCAAGTATAACTAGGTTCTTTATTTTTCTTAAAGGAAAGGCAGATATCCAAAATATATATGCAATTTCCACACTCATATGTCACTCTATTAAAAAAAAAAAAAAGCTGTGTGGGCAAATGGTAATGTTTGCAGGCTGGGTTTGGCCAGTGAGGATGATGTGGCCCTTGGGTAGCTAATTTAAGACCCTGATCCTGTAGTAAAAAACCATTAACTGTGTGCAAGTGGTAGACATTTAGAATGGTAGTAATCTTTGAGCTTTGTTCCAGAACTATATTTAGCTTTTGAGAAAAACTAGATTAAAAAAAAAAAAGGAAGAAAGAAAGAAGAAAGAAAAGGGAAGAAAGAAAAGAGAAAATCCATACAATGCAAAGCTCATGATTGGGTAGAACAGAAATTCTAAGTTGTGTAGAGACATTTCCAAGTTGTAATTCCAGTTATTGTACAGCTCTGCTAAACTTTAATTTGTCTGAAAAAAAAAACACTTTAATTTGTTTGGCAGAGAAAAATATTTCCATGCCTTTGATTATATAAAGTAGTTCAGAAGATACATGTAAGAAGTACTAATATGCCTTGAGCTATATCATCCTCTTTTTAATTTTAAATGCCAGTGGCGAGGGAAGGAAGCCAGTTTCTGCCTGAAACACCAAGTCCTAGAAGCAAAACAAGCCTGCTTGGTGCAATTTATCACCCTGGTCCAAGCAGCAGGATCGTGCCTTGCCTTGACTATTTTTCTAGGTCAAGTATTTTGACAATGTCCACAGCCTTGAACTCTAGAGCTGCACAGGAACAAAAGAAAAATGTACACTAGAAGCAGTGGTTCCACTCCTTATAAATGTTACATGAATTGACTAATAAACTAAATTTAGCATGAAGGGGACAAAAGAACACCTGACTTCAGATGAATGTCTAGGAGAGCAGCGAGAAGATTTTTCTTAGTCATATTCATAACTTGAGTTGAAATATATGCAAAATAAACAAGAGAGGCAGGGCACGCCAAAGACTGGGAGTCCTGTCAAGGAGAAGTCAGCGAGAGAAACTTTTGCAGGTGTCTGGAGGTGAATCTTTGTCAGCTGAGCCAAGTCCTTGTTTGACCTGATGATTTCACACGTTGCTGAGAGCTTGGTTCATAGATACCAAACTTTTTCCTCTGCAATATTGGTTTTGGCTCTTGATGACCTCTTCTAGCAGAACAGCCTCTAACATCCTGGAAGCCTCATCATCATCACTCACTTTGGGATGAGATTTTTTTTTTTTTCCAACGGAGTGGAACACAAAGCAAAGAGGCTGCTCCTAGCAACTCCTCCAATGCATCCTGAGCGAAAAACTCAAGCAATCCGAGAAACGCATAAAGAAAAATGAATGTCAGGAAGAATTATAGGAACCAGATTAACTTTCATGCCCGATTATTTGAAATCTGTATATTGGGGCTTGGAATTCAAATGCAAGTAAAGAAGCTGGTGCACAATGTTCACTCATTCAAGTTGATGTATCATTGTTATTATATTATCAAATGAGGAAATGGAGCAGAAAAGTCATGCAGGCTTAAAAAGAAGACACCTTTGAGAATTCCTATCTTTTATCCAGGGCCACCATGTTGAATGTTGTCCAGGTTGAACATCCTGTTACTTCCTGCTGCATCATCCATATAAACTAAGATTTAAATGGTGCCTCTCCTGGAGTTGTGCATCATGGCAGGATACCATCCATTGCGATTAAGAACACAGAAAAGCATATGGATGTGTTGGGGGCGCCTGGGTGGCTCAGTGGGTTAGGCCTCTGCCTTCAGCTCAGGTTATGATCTCAGGGTCCTGGGATTGAGCCCGGCATCAGGCTCTCTGCTCAGTGGGAGCCTGCTTCCCCACTCTGCCTCTCTGCCTACTTGTGATCTCTGTCTGTCAAATAAATAAATAAAATCTTAAAAAAAAAAGCAAGCATATGGATGTCCTGAACAACCAGAGAACAGTGATAACCAGTCTATGACTGTAGGTACAATGAAAGGATTTGTGGAAACAATGGATCTTTGTCTAGAATTGAAAGTTGCTTTGAATTTTTAATATGGGTTTTGCCCTGAAGATAAATCACTGTTTTGATGCCATTTATAGAGAACATTTGGTTATTTCAGGAAAAGGAGGTAGAGAGGGAAAGAGAAGCCAAGTGAGCTCTTCCTCATAGGGCTGTTGTGAAGACTGGATCTTTGGTACAGAGCTCCACTCACGATGTGTTATCATAAGTATTAGCTAGTGAAGTTTGTATTAGCATGATCTTGGCTTATTACGGATATTAAAGAGAAGGAACTGGATGTGATTCTAATATCAAACTCAAATAGGTAGACAGGTGTTTTTTTGAGTTTAACAAATTGTTTCTCCATTTTCCTCTCAATAAATATGGCACCTCCTCCTTTTCCTTCTTCTTTTGCCTTCTTGCTACGTCTGTCTTTCTACTTTTGTGATCTCTGTCTAATACATGCTACATTACATATACAGATGAATATATATCAGTATTAAAAAAATGTAAAGCTCATCATGTCTCAGTGACAAGCAGTGTGCTCGCACAATGTTGGGTTTTATGTCTCGTGGGTAGGTTATGTGAGTCAGTTGACATATGCATTCACTCAATTATTCATCCATTTGACAAATATCTTTAAGTGGGTTCTATATGTCATGACAGACTCTGAGGATGGGATGACAAATAAGATTTAGTCCTTAAGGAGACTCTATTAAATGAATCAGTTTACATAAAAACTCTGTATTTTCTGAATGGAGATACATCAATATCATTCTAAGAAAGGGGCAGTATGTCTTCACAGTGGGATCCCCTCCCCCGAAAAAACCTCTTGATATATATATCAAAGTGAAAAGCCATTGATCAGTATTTTAGTTGTTTATTATATAGGCACATGCATTACTTCTCTCTCATATTCTCTGAATAGAATCACAAGGCATAAAGCCCACAGACTCCAGGTGACTCTCCTCCTCCTCTGTTTGCTTGACTCTGTTCTATCTGTTGCATAGAGTTGATATTTCCCAGGAGGTCATTTAGCCCAAACTCCTGTTTAAAAGAATGCCTCCCCAAAAGCTAGCATCTCAGTAACTTTAAGCTAGGGATTCTTTAAGACTAGAGAGTTCTATAAGAATGAAGTTTTGGTTTGAGGGTGAAAGGTGAACAGTTACAGAACACGGGCATCGCAAGGTAGCATGCATTGATTGTAGCCTATCCTATGCAAGGAGCCATATTGATATATGTATGGGAAATAAAGTGGCTAGAGCCTACCCTTCCAGCACGGGGGCTCATCAACTCACTGACATAAGGGTAAATACACTCACAGTTTTTAAGGAAGTCAGGTGGGTGCTAGTGAAGAGGATGACCATGGTACTGATTAAGGGGAGGTTAAGTTTAACACAGATTAATGTATATATTCTGACTTATGTAAATAATTAGGGAGTGCCCCCAACCCTCGATCCTTCGTGTGCTTTCTCTAAAGTGGGCTTTACTCCTTAAAATTTTAACTAATAAATTGAAAAAGAAGTGACAAGGCTTGATAAACATGCACAGTTGTATAATCACCATCACAAACATGATAAGGAACAGCTTTTTTTTACCCCAAAATATTCCCATGTGCCTGTTGGAAGTCAATACATTTTCTGCTCTCTGCCTCTGACACTCACTTTCTATCACTACAGTTTTGCCATTTCCAGAATTTGAAATAAATTGAACCATAAGTAGATTTTGTTTCTGGGGTTTTTTGTTTGTTCATTTTTTGTTTTTCAGTTAACATGATGCTTTTGACATTCATTCATATTGTAAGTATCAGTAGTTTGGACCTTTTCAGGGATGACTTCTGCTGTATGGGCACACAATTCATTGATCCAATTAGAAGATGATGGACATTTAAGTGCCTTCTACTTTAGGCTATTGTGTATAAATTGATATACATATTTATTTTATTTTTTTGAAAGATTTATTTATTTTTATTTTGAGAGAGAAAGAGGGAGGGGCAGAGGGTGATGGAGAGAATCCTGGAGCATACTCCCCAAATAACGTGGAGCCGGACATGGGGCTCAATCCCAGGACTCTGAGATCTTGACCTGAGCTGAAATCAAGAGCAGGACACTTAAATGACTGAGACATTTAAACATCCCAGTTGCTATACCCCTTAAGTTCATGTACATATCTTTACAGGGTCATATTTTTTCATTACTTTGGTAAATGTCTAGGACTGAGATTATTAGGTCCTGGGGTAAGTGCTCATTTAGCTCTTTGAGGAACTCACCCACTGTTTCACAAAGTCACTAGAACATTTTGCTTTCCCCCCAGCAATATGTGAGTGTCCCCACTGTTGTCCATCTTCCACAATGCTTCATAGTGTCAATCTCTCATTTTAGCCATTTTGTTACATATATAATAGTAATTTATTGTGTTTTTAACTTGCAGTTTCCTAAAATAATGATGTTGGGTGTCTTTTCATGGGCTAATTTGCCACCTAGTCTTTGTTGAAGTGTCTATTTAGATCTTTTCTTCATTTTTTAAACTGGTTTTTTTTTTTTTTGTGGCTCAGTTTTACATGTTCTAGAAATAAGATCTTTATAAGATATGCTTTCCAAATATTTTCTTATGGGGCGACTTTAACAGAAATATGGGGATTGGAGAATAATGGGTCTTGGGTATTCATGGAAGCAATTCCTGTGAGCTCACTTAGTGTCTTTCTCTTTTCTTGTCAAATATTCTCCATGTGGGGAGAAACATCTGCATTATTCACTGCTGGGTGTTCAACGTGTAGCACACTCTTTAGCACATTAGTAACACTCAATAAATACTTATTCAGTAAATGAGTAGGTGAACAAACAAATGGTTAGCAAGACACCTGGTGCAAGTTATATTAAGGAGAATAAAAAGACCTTTATAAGGGAGAGATAGAAGTTGGAAAGGGAACCCAGGACCTGACAGTGGGAGACAATGAGTGCCAGTCAGATGGGTTTGGGGTGTATGTGTTCATCAAATGAATGATTTTCAGCTGTGGACTGCGAGAGACTCACCTGGGCTGTCTGCACTGGGGTTGTTTGATGGATGCATTTGAGAAGATGAAGCCTGGCAGCTCAGCCCTGTTAGCATGTTTCATAGCACTCAGAGGGAGAGCTGATGAAGGTCTGGTCTAAGGATATATAATAATGTGATAAATGATATGGAGAGATTATCTGTAAAATTTAAAACTCACGGCATTGGGAAAAAGAAGGGGACTATCTGAGGCAGAACAGAGGAGAGTCTCAAAACAAATATATAACGGGGTGCCTGGGTGGCTCAGTCAGTTAAGTGTCTGACTCTTGGTTTCAGCTCTGGTCATGATCTCAGGGTCCTGAATTGAGCCCCTTGTTGGACTCTGAGCTCAGCAGGGAGTCTGCTGGAGGATCCTCTCTCCCTCTTCCTCTGCCCCTCCCCCAGCTCGCTCTCTCTCTCTCTCTCTCTCTCTCACACACACACACACACAGACACACACACACTCTCTCTCTGGGTCAAATAAACAAATCCTTACAAAACAAAAAACAACCAAATATATAACATACAAATTCAGGCAAAATACTTGCCACAGATGCATTATGTTCCCCCCATAATTCATATGATGAAGTCCCAACTTCTGATGTAACTGTATTTGGAGATGGGGCCCATAATGAAATAATTAAGGTTAAATAAAGTCAGAAGGGTGGGACCCTCATATGATAGGTTTGGTGTCCTTAGAAGAGACACCAGAGAGGTCTCTTTCTCTCTGAGTCATGTGAGAACACAGTGAGTAGGCAATCACCTGAAATCCAGAAAGAGATCTCTCACGAGAAATTCCATTAGTTGGTACCTTGATCCTAGATTACCCAGCTTCCAGACAGTGAACAAATAGATTTCACTCAGTCTATGGTATTTTGTTATAGTAGCCTGAACTCACTAACACAACCCTAGGGAAACATTACAGTATGACTCCCATGGAAACCCTTAAGATACTGGAATAAATTTTGAGTTAAATTGAAGAAGATCCAGATAGAAATCCTCATTCTTAAACTTATAAGATGTGTAAATTTGAGCAAGCTACATAATTTGTCAGAGCCTCAATTTCCTTATCTGTACCAATGCAAATATTATGTCTGTTCCCTAGGGTGGCTCAGTGGGTTAAAGCCTCTGCCTTCGGCTCACGTCATGATCCCAATGTCCTGGGATCGAGTCCCGCATCGGGTTCTCTGCTCAGCTGGGAGCCTGCTTCCCCTCACCCCCCGCCTGCCTCTCTGCCTACTTCTGATCTCTGTCTGTCAAATAAATAAATAAACTCTTTAAAAAATTTAAATTAAGTCAGAATCTGCTTGATTGTAAAGCTCCCATTCCTTCCCCAACATGCGTCTATTGGAAAGCTTGAAGGCTGCTTTTGGATGTAGCTTGGGAAGGAGAGGATGTTTCCATGCGGCAGGGCCATAATTGTGTCCAGCATGTTTCCTAGGGTGGATTTTTCTGCTCTATCCCTGCCTTTCCTTCAGCAGGATGTTGTGAAACAGCCTCAATTTAGCTCCAGGTGCTCTTGGCTGAGAATGAGTTCTTAGAAAGCTGGCATGGATGTTTTTTCTTTGTCCCACACTTAAAGTAATTACAAATAAGGGTTACTCTCTGTGGTTGCTCCTACCCTATAATTTTGTTTTCAGTTGCCAAGATTAGCAAATTTGAGGTACGATCACAGGGTTGGATTGCAAGCCTTGAGTTATTTTTTCTGTAATGTCTCTGAGGTTAAAAAGTAAATTTTAAAATATTTATTGTTGCTGTAAATCAGTTTCAGAATTTGCTAGCCTAATTTCAACTTTTTTTCTTCCATTTCTCTTAGGATACTTTGGAGGTCTTTATAGTCAAGATTTTCGGGTTGCTTTTTCTTTGTGTCTGGAAGGTAGCCCAGATTTATTGGATGTTATAGTACAATAAGATATAAGTTATTTTGTGAGGACTTTGAAAGAAACTTGGAAAATATTTTAAAAAGAATCAAACAAAAATTTAACTATAACCTAGAGGTAATCACTACAATTATTTGGCATAAGTGCTTCTAATTAAAAATGTGTGCTCACATACACAAATAAAATAACGTATGTAATGTATGTATACATATGTATAAGCATATGTTTATATAATATAATTAGGATCATAGCACCATTTATATATGTTTATATTACATAATTAAGATCAAGGTTTATATACATTTATATACATTTTTGGTACCACTTTTACGCTTCATATTATATCTAGGCATTTTCCTGATTCATTGATAATTCTTCTAAAATCATCTTTGACTCAAATTACATAATCTTTAGAATGAAAGAAGTAGAGAGAATAAGAGATGCAAAGAAAAATTAGGGCATTTTCATGGGATATTAAATAAGCTTGTGGAAGAAATTATAATTTGGTATGATAGATTAAATCCTAAAGTCAGGCAAAAAGATAAAGTGGGTTTTTGAAAATCAAGTAGAGAAGTTGAGATCTGATATTGTAGGAAAAGAAAAGTCTCCAAAGTTTTTTCTTCAGAGGTTATCATGATTTGAGGTAAGCCAACAGAAAGTTAATCATCCAGAATTATTCAGGACAGACTTGAGATTAGGAAGAGAAGGGAATTAAGAAAAACGGTTTTTCCAATGTGTGCCAGGCACCACACTAGATGACTTATGGAAAGAAAATATATGAAATTATGAAATTATGGAATCGAGGAATACTGTGTTCAAATCCCCTTTTCGCCACATCTGGTGTGACCTATAGTGTAGAACTTAACCTCTCTGAGCATAAGTCTCCTCCCTTGAAAAGGAAGATAAGAGTGCTTGGGTGACTGGGACACCTGGGTGGCTCAGTTGGTTAAGCAGCTGCCTTCGGCTCAGGTCATGATCCCAGGGTCCTGGGATTGAGTCCCACATCGGGCTCCTTGCTCAGCAGGGAGCCTGCTTCTCCCTCTGCCTCTGCCTGCCTCTCTGTCTGCCTGTGCTCACTCTCTCTGACAAATAAATAAATAAAAAATCTTAAAAAAAAAAAAAAAAAAGAGTGCTTGGGTGACTCAGTTCTGTTAAGCGTCTGACTCCTGATTTCAGCTTGGATCATGATCTCTGGGACCTGGGATGGAGCCCCACATTGAGCTCTGCACTCGGTAGGGGGTCTGTTTGAGATTCTCTCTCTTCCTCTCCCCCCACTCTCCCTCTGTCTCTCTCTCTTTCTCAAATAAATAAATACACAAATCTTTAAAAAGAAAGAATGATAAAGCTTTCATTACAGAAGTGTGGTGCATTCTGAACAACATATGTAAAATCCTTCATATAAGTACATACAAAAAATAATGCCTATTTGCCTTTCTTTTTCTTCCATAGATTATGGTTCTTAACCTTGGCTTTACAATGGGATTTGCTTGGGTCCTTTAAAGCTCACTGATGTCTGGGCCCCACACGAGAGAACTGTGGGGGCATGAAAAATTTCAAAATCTTCCCAGAGGATTCTCATATGCATCCAAAATCCAGAACCTCCGAACTAGAAGCTCAAGGACAGAAGAAGTCCCACACGATTTAAATGGGGAGTGGGTAAAATGTCAGAATAAAAAGTTACAGAATGAAGTGTTACTACCAGATGGCTAAGACATTCAGAGGTAAAATTGCCCATAAGAGGTGCACAGGCAACTCTCTGTGACGTCTCTTGGTGGTGCACACTGACCAAGGAGAAAGAGGACAAAAGCCAAGTGACACAAGTATTCCCTGTCTGGGAATGCCACAGAAGGTCACAGCCTGACCATTTTGGATCCTGAGGTATCATTATTTACTTATCTGGACAGCAACTTCATGATAGGCATATAATTGGGCAGCAGTTACCCAGGAAGAATACCTAATAAATTAACCAAGAGCAAAATTGCATTAGCCTCAGATGGATAATATAACCAATGTGCCCAATGAAAGTCTTGAACTTTTGGAGGGCCTCTCCCTGGAGCTCCACGTGTCCCATAGCCTTCACTCCCCAACAAGTCTTCCTCAGAGCCACCATGACATTCACCAAGGATGTTGTGTGAATAGTGAGGTAGAAAGGCCGATGATTCCCCAGCCTTCTAGAAAACTGGAGTCAATCTTGGCAATCAAAAAAGTGGCAGAATCCATTGCTAAAAGGCCTCAGAACCAAGAGCATCAAGGCATCCAGAACTCAGATATTAGCTTCAACTTCTTTACTATCTATATCACCCTGAAAAAGTCACTTCATTTATTGGGCCCTCAATTTCCTCAACCACAAGGCAAGGGAGGGGAGTACCTGACTCAAGCAGGCGCTCACTGGCTTTTAAAAATGAAAAGCAGGTGAAATTAGGCATGTAGTCCAGGCCCCTAAAAGGGAAAACTCCCCGAACATTAGAGATCCTTAATACCTAGGAGGAATCTTCGATGTCTTTATTCTCAGGTCAGTCTCCCTGTCTCTGCTCTCACATAGGTACGTCTGTGAGCCGGCCAGGTACTGTGGCCTCACAGCCTGGGTGAAAATTCTGGCTCTCTCATTGGTGAGCTGTGGGACTCTCAGGAAGGTAGTCACGTTTCTTGAGCCTCTGTTTCCTCCTTGGTGATAGGGACACTGTCACCTCCCCACCGCTTCTCAGAGGCACTGTGAAGCTGAGTGAGTCAAAGTATATAGACTTCTCCTAGCGATGGACACATAAGTCTTAAACCCTCTATCACTCATGCTCTCAAACTCCCTTTTCTGTGTGTGGTGTGTGTGTTTCCAACATTACAGAACTGCATCACAACCTGCTTGTTACTCTTTTTTTTTTTTTTTTTAAATATTTTATTTATTTATTTGACAGAGAGAGTTCACAAGTAGGCAGAGAGGCAGGCAGAGGAGGTGGGGAAGCAGGCTCCCCAATGAGCAGAGAGCCCGATGTGGGGCTCGATCCCAGGACCCTGGGATCATGACCCGAGCCGAAGGCAGCGGCTTTAACCCACTGAGCCAACCAGGCGCCCCTGCTTGTTACTCTTATCACAAAATGTTTTGTCCTTCCTGGAAACTATTTCTTTCCTAGCGCCTAGGAGAAAAGTCAGACAGTGCAAGTACATTAATGCCAATCAATAGCAATGATATGACTGGAAAGGCTAGGGTTTCTGCCTTGCAGAGAGAACAGAATCTAGACACAGTTGTGCAGGAGGTCTGCTCCGGACCCACGGCAAGACGTTGAGGAGTCATCAAACAACCTCAGTATTCCAGAACACCAATGTTGGAATAGGATGACTTGAGTTTTGAGGAGTAATATTAATGAAAAGTGCTGTTTCTCACAGAGCTACAAACTCAGAAGTACAAATTATCAACACATTTTATAAAGATTTCTTAAGAGATCGAACTCTAAGTCCTTCTCCCCATTAAGGCTTTAGAGCCTTTTTTGTTCTCAGGGATTTTCCACTCGTGCTGGCGAGTCCTCAAGGTGATTGGAGACAGGCGTCTCACAGACTGGGAGGCGGAGAAGTCTGCTTTGCCCCCATCAGCCCTGAGCTGTGACTTCATACACACACATACACACATGCACACACACACACACAATCCTTCAAGAAAATAAATTACTGAGCATGAAGCTCACATGTGTCTTTGAAGGCACCACGCTAGTGACCCCCAGATCCTGCTCAAGCCACAGCCACATGCAGAAAGGAGTTTGTCGGGGGCTTTCCAGCAGGTGTGGAGGAGGGTATCTCACACTCGGCATCCGGAGTCTTGTCTCCCTTCCATTTATTTCCGTGGCACTGACTGTGTGTGCAGCCAGCCGTGCCACTGCGGAGATACCCCAGAGAAAGAGGAAACCCGTTGAGCTATTTTTCACCATTACATACTTCACTTCCTAATAAATGAGATCCAGAGCACGCAAACAGCCAGTCTTGTAGATCATCATCTTAGCGAAGAATCACAGACCTAGCGCAGCACAAAGGAAAAAAAAAATGAACCTAGAGGAGAGTCATTCTGGTGAAATTTGATACCATCACTCTCTTCTCCTAGTATCCTATCTTTCTCTGGAAGTGTTGGGGCCTCTGAGATGTATCAGGGCTCTCATGGTGGTTGGAGAAAAAAAAAAAAATAGTAAGTGTTAGATCTTTCTCTGCCCTCATTCCCGCTGATTTCCACCAGCAGAGAGAGATATCTGTACGTAAGAGTAGAGAAGAACTTAGTTGAGACCAAGTCATGTTTCATCTGATTCAATGTCTATGAGCACTGATTGGTAAGCGGCGTGAATTATGAGGGTTTCATCAGCTGCCTGGGCCAAGCCGCCCATTCGCCCATGGGTTTCAGACTGAAACAGTTCTCGAGCAAGTGCACACATGATGTGCCCATCCCTGCCCCGGGGAGCTCACCATCTCTCTAGTGACTTGGCTTTCCCTGGCCCCTTCCAGTCTCTGGGCTTTTCCTTGTTCCTTCATCAGAAAAGTTCCCCATTTGGATGCAGCTCTGAATGTGGAATTCACGAACCGTGCTCGCTGTGTCGGCTCAGGGTATCAGTGGACGGGAATCCGACCTCCCCGTGGCCACCAGGGAATATACTGTTTCACATAGACCATAAAAAAAATCCTCCCACGGCCCTGGGGTAATATCCTGAAGTTATCTGAGGTGAAAGAAAATGACTGCGTTTTGGGCAAAAGAATTTAGACTCTCAGGCAGTAAACTTCTAGTACCTTTCGTCTTGCACCACCGAAATGTTCATCCAGATCAGTTCTAGGTGAGAAAAGGGAAGGGATGTCCCTCACCATCTTGTGAGATTTCTCTGCCCACTTTTTATTTGTTGGTCTTAAAGCCATATGAGATGAGAAATGGGGGCATTTCTGGCAAAGGCTTGCCATTTCCCAGTATATTTAAGAAAAGTTTTTTTTTAAGATTTTATTTATTTATTTGAGAGAAAGAGAAATCACAAGTAGGCAGAGAGGCAGGCAGAGAGAAAGAGGGGGAAGCAGGCTCCCCGCTGAGCAGAGACCCCAACGTGGGGCTCGATCCCAGGACCCTGAGATCATGACCTGAGCCGAAGGCAGAGGCTTAACCCACTGAGCCACACAGGTGCCCCTCCCAATACATTTTAAAATGATACCAAGCCTCTCGAAAAGTCACTGGGCACTCTATCCATTATATCCGGACAGTTCTGGGGGAAAAGAGAGTAGAACAAGCTGGGTCTGAACATCTAAGTATCATTCTTTTGTGGATTCTAATACTCAGAAAAATGACACTGACAAGGACACTGATAAAGGAGGGCCCGCTGCCTAAGCCTGTTCTTTTTACTGGGTAGAACTCTGTCCCTTCCAGATGATGAAGCTTCCGCTACACTTCAACAGAATACAACTGTTAGAGGGGCGTTGTAAGACTTAAGTTCCTTAAAGATGTCACATCCTTTTCCTCCCCGGCTGAAGTGACCCAGGGAGCTTGAGGGTGGGAGGGAACAGTGAAAAGGAAACACACCCAGAGAGAGTGGACCACCATTTCTCTTTCAAGCCATCTTGGTATTTGCTGTGATGCTGAGGAATCTAGAAGCAAAATCAATGCCCTGCGATTCAAGAGATGAGATCCAAATCTTTTAGGAGTTTTCAGAAGTCATCGTACTGTTCTCATTTCTACTCTTACATATGAGATAAGGAGATCATCTTTACTCTGGGTAGGTCTTGGGTTTATCAGGGGGAAGATGTGGGCAGAGACTGTTCCCCTGCTCTTGGGCACGGATTCCTGGGACAGTTTCCAATCTTCTCTTTGGTTCACTGGGGCTGTGTGGCTTCTAGCCAATGGAGTCTCAATGGAAGGGTGTGGTTGAAAAAAAGCTCACATGAGTGACGGACCATACCCATCTCCCAAAATGCCAACCGAACGTAAGAATTTCCAAACCCCAAGAGGAAGAGAGAATCACATGAGAGGTACCTGATTCCCTGAGTCACTGGGAAGGATATCGTGTCCCAGTGAAGATCACCTGTCTTGGACTTCTACAAGAGTAATAATAAAGTTTTTTATATGTTACATCACGAAATTTTCATGGTTTATTTGTTATACCAACTAGTATTATGCTAATCAATACAAAGATCAAACAGATGAAAAAGGGTGTGAAAAATCATGCAAATTCTAAAATACTACACGGATTTAAGGATTCCTAAAAGGCTTGGTTGCATAAAGCATTGAAAGTAACAGCTGAAGTTATACTAAAATAACATACCATTGGCTGATATCTATTAAATTTTTACTACAGAATGCAAATCTTCTATAGTTTATCTAACTTTGTCCATCCCACCACTTTGGAGTAGATTTTTTTTTTCTTTTTTTTTTCTTCTCATTTTTACAGATGAAGAAACCGAGCTTTAAAGAAATCAATTCACTTGCCTAAAGTCATAAAACTGCCAAGGGCTGAGGGCTTTCATTAAAGTTCATTTTTTTTTTCCAAATCTGCTTTTACACTCTATTATAGTGTTCAAAATCTTAAACTCCTTTTAGAGGAAAATCAAATTGTTTACTACCTCTGTCTCAGAGGAATAGCAGATAGGTGTTCACATAGAACATTATGTTCATTCCAACAGGTCTTAAAATCTTGATGTTGAAGATGACATTCTGTGAAGTGATTCTCCAAGTGTGGGCAACTACTCTCTCACTTAAAACTCTAGAGTTCAAGTAATTGTGTTCTCCATCTTTTTTCTCTTTTTTCATACAAAGAAACCCAGGATAGCCAAAAGCTTGAGTGGATGATGAAGGGTTTTGTTTTGTTCTCCCCGTTCTGTTTTCCTCTAAGCCTCAAAAGTGCACTTGCCAAAATAGTGTGATTTGAGCCATTCTTTAAATATTTTTGCCAGGTGAAGAATTGCTGGTACACTCCATTTTGTCAGTAATGATTTTGCATTTGTCACTCTTAGCAGGTAGACTGTCCATGGACGGCATACCATTTTCACATTCAGTCTGGATACATTTGGGGGTATTATTTTCATTCAAGGAGCAGGCATTGGAACCAAGCAGATTACTTCATACACATTGAAACTCTTTGAGGCTGCAGAGAATGGTAGCCTTGACGTAGGTCATTTCCGATGCAAGTCTCCTCTAACAAAAATCTACTCGTTAAGTAGGAAACAGTAAGAGGACTTAACCATTTTCATCTGGATCGGAGACCCAAGCCCCATCCCTTCGTCCACAGGTAGTTGCTCATGCCTTCCGCAGATTTGAGAATGCTGGTTTGGTTAAACTTTCTGCTGTTCAGATAAAAAACAGCAGCAATTTTCTGCTTGAATTTCTCTGTGACTAAATCCATTGATCATCCTTTCTCTCTGTGAGTGAGAAGTGTGTTTTCTCCTTAATAACTCCTATCCTTCTCCCTGGATTTTTTTTTTCCCCTTCGCTTGTTTGTGTTGTGTTGGTCAGTCCTACGCGCTATTCCTCCGAGAGACAGAGGGAGCGCAAAATTGAAGTTATTTTATGCTTGGGCTCCCTCGGTCCCAATTTTCAAATCTTCATGTCAATTTTCACACATCAGTGTCATGTGGTGAATGTTATGGAAATTTCAGTGGGGTCCTTGGGAGGCAATTTATACATGAATCCCTCCCCCCGACCACCGTCCTGCTGCAATTCCTGTCTTTTCTAAGAATAAGTGGATCTATAATTAATGTGGATTTTAAAATATAACGGCATTCAGAATTCTCATAGCAGGGTTTTCGAAGCCATGTCTTCTTTGCAGTATAAACACAAAAGCATAAATGCGCACTCGCTCTCTCTCCTAATAAATGGGCTTGTATAAAAGGAATAAAAATTACAGTTTGTTGGCGGTAAAGAGCAACTAATTACTCAGGAAGAAGCATGTTTTTATTTTTCAAAACTGCACTGAAAATGGTTTATCATGCAATAAATTTGCTAATCACCAGTTAGGAAACACAGTGCCATCACCACTTACCCACAGCAGCTTCCTTTGAAAGTTGGTATGTTACAGTTTGGATAGGAAATTATATCCTTTTGAAAACGACCATGACAGAAGACGTTCACTGAATAGCTTAAAACTCCTCAGCAGTCAGAATTCAAACTGCATAAACAAGAGTGTGGTTAATGGTGCCAAAAGACAGCAACCGTTGACCTTGGCTTTGCTTGGTGGGCAGACCACGCCTGACCCCTTCTCACGAAGATAATTTTTCATTTCCTTTTGCCTGTTCCCTTTTAACAATCAAAGTGGAAGACTTCCAGTTGAAGAACACAAGGTCAGACCTAATTTTTTCACTCTCCTCCAAAACGCTGTTTTCCTCAGCCCCTTGACATCCATCTGATAAATGTTGATCTCGGACAGATTTGCATTCGGTGTTTTCCAAAGAACTGAAGAATCATGTATGACTCAGAATTGTAGGAATCCAGCTTGATGAGCTTGAACCCACACAAACTAATAACAGGTCCAGCTTATCTTTGCTACTGGCTCACTGTCTTGCATTGAAGGTCCTAGGCGACATCTTTTGCATGGCCCTCCTGAGAGAGGGCTTACATAACCATCCTCATCAATGATGTTTACTGTCCCTCTTGACCTCTGACAGAAACCCTTCCCCATTACTGTCAAATTTTCTTCTTAGGCTTCTTAATATAAAAAATAATCTAATTTGTGTTTATTGGTGTATTATCTGGTTCCCCACTGGAAGGTAAGTTCTATGGAAGAGGAAACTTTCTGTTTTGATTATCTCTGTGTCACCAGTTCTTGAAAGAACATCTGGTACAGGGTAGGAATGAATGAATGGATGAACATTTTGGTTTTTATCTCTACCTCACAGTGCAAAGCATTCATTAACTATGACTTAGCTCCCCACAACCTCTCAAACATATGGTTATCTAGAGGTAATGAAGCTTTAGGTGTGAAAGTCTGGAGGAGGCATTTGTTTAAGCTTTACTTTTGAATCGCTGGTAGGAGCAGACAATCTAGTGGTCAATCTATCCTTCCTTCCTTCCTTCCTTCCTTCCTTCCTTCCTTCCTATTTTTCTTTAGAATTTACTTTTTTCATTTCTTTTTTTTCTTAAAAGATTTTATTTATTTATTTGGCACACACACACACAGAGAGAGAGAGAGAGAGTGAGTACACAAGCAGAGTGAATGGCAGGGGGAGGACAGAAGCAGGTTCCCCGCTGAACAGGGAGCCAAACGTGGGGTTTGATCCCAGAACCTGGGATTATGACCTGAGCTGAAGGCAGATGCTTAACTGACTGAGCTACCCAGGCACCCCAATTTTCCTTTCTTTAGAGAGAATGAATTCTTGGGAAACTTGTAACTGGGCCCTGATTTGCAGACCAGGTCACCAGGTCACCAGCCCTGGTTCCCGTGACCTTATGTCCAAGAAGACACTTGCAGGTCAACAGATTCCATGAATGGCTCTCCCAGCCCGGCCTCACTCAGTGACACCTCCAGTCAGCATCTTTCTTACCAGCTGGGCAACTTCGACCGACTCAATTTCTTGGAAGCACAATTGTCTCATCTAGAATCACCATGGTAATCCATACCTCACCTAGTTGTTAGAATTAAATGAAAACAGGATTACTAACACCATTTTGTAAACTATTGAGAGCCATACAAATATTTTGACCAACTTGATACAGAAGAAAAGGACAAGGACAAATTAAAAATTGAAAGACTATGCTTTTGTGTAGCAATTTATTGTCCCTTCTGTGCTGTAAGAAAGTCACCATCTTATAAACTAATAAAGTGAGGACTAGAAAAGCTGTGTTGTGTGTAGTGTCATAGATAATGCCATCTGTTTATGCATCCAGAGCAGGCTCCAGATATCAGTGCCAGGATTTTGTTTCCAGATCGGTGCAGTGATTTTTGATTCTCCTTCAAGAAGAGTAATCGTTGGGGACAATGAGTTGTGAAAGCCATGCTGAGGTTGGGTTTGGGATATGAGTATTATTTATTTTTTCTTTAAGGTTTCATTTATTTATTTGAGAGAGAAAGAGCAGAGGGAGGGGCAGAGAGAATCTCAAGCAGTCTCTGAGATGAGTGCAGAACCTGACACAAGGCTTGATCTCAAGACCTTGAGATCATGACCTGAGCTGAAACCAAGAGTCAGACACCTAACTGACTGAGCCACACAGGTTCCCCTGAGATTTTATTGGGCAATTTACCAGGTATAACCTGACATGGCCAGATCTGAGGATAAACACAAATTCTAGGTCCAGAAGAAAGGCATCAGGAATAAAGCTAAGTTCAAGGGGGAATTTGGATCAAGGATGGCAAATCACCCAAAAGACCAGAATATGGGAAAAGACATTTCTGGAAAAAGAGGCAGAGAGTATTGTAGGATCAAAGCAAGAGGATCCAGAACTTGATACAGCCCTAAGATGCTCAAATATTGAGATTGGGGAATGGTAAGGTGTATATTGAATAAGTGGCGAAGGCTGATCCAAAGACACATGGGGCAACAATGCAAACTATGCTTTCCCATAGGTTCTTCTATAAAGACAGGAGTCTTTTATGAGCTTGAGCGGTTTCTCACAGTAAACAATTATGGAAGGGGAAGTAGCAACGACACACTCTTTGACCTCAGTCTTGCCCAGCCCAAAGTGAAGACTTTCCCAAAGTGGATATGATGTCTATGGACATAACCTACAGAAGATAAATCATTTGAGAAAACATTGCTTTTAGGAAAGGTAGGAAGTTTCCTTACTGAAGGACTTCTCAGAACCTTTACCAGTTATTTAACACTAATTTAATAATCATTAAGTGGCTCTTGAACAGGCTATTTGAACTTTGACAAGTAGTTCACAATGGATTCCAGTAAGAGTATGTGATATTTCCTAATGTGCTTCAACATGGAACACACATAGTTTTCTGGAACATTTCAACGGAGCTGAGTATAGTTTGCTCACATTGGTTTTGGTAACCAGTGACACTGATATAGGTCTTGTTTTGTATACAGCTAATGAATGAAATGGAGCTGAGTTTTATTTTAGTTTTTTCTTCCTAACTAATTTTGTCATTACTGTCACCAGGCTATAGACCATTTAACCCTTTGATTCATCATCACTCTGTGAAATGCAGGCAGGTTTACAGTGACAAGTAAAAGCAGGGTAGTGAGAGAATCATGTCTCCAAGTGAAAGCAGATGTATTGATCTACCTAGAGTCATTCTGGAATATTTCTCTTTCTTGTTCACTTGTATACTTAGAGACGTCTTTATGGCTCAATGATTGAAACCTCATTAGACTGTGATAGATTCTTTTGATTTTATGGGATCAAAGAGGCTTCCTACTCATTAAAGTTCTCATAGTAACATTCTTCTTTAAGTCTGTTTTCAAATTTAGAAGCCCAGGGGAATTGAGTTTACCCAAAGTCTAGCATTTAGAGAATATTTAAGCCACATTACATTATGCCAGCTTGAGCCTTCTCATTGCTTCCACTCTGACTCCCATCCTATGTAATTATTGCTTTGAGAACAGGAGCTGGCTTTTTCCTTTCTTCCCAATTCAGTGGGAAAAGATGGAATTCACTGTTTTGCATGATATCTGAACTGTACATTATGAACCCCTAATCCAGAATGCCCCTGCCTTGATTACAGGATCGTCTCCAGTTTCTCACAGAAGTGTTCTCACTTGTAAAATAATGGCCATGACTCTTACCTACAATATGGATAAAATGAACAATGAAAATAAATGAACAAAATGTGTGCTTCCATTTAGACGTGGCTTTAAGTAGTCTGCAAAACCAATGGAGGCTTCAAATGAGAATTTACGTGTATCAGTGATAAGTAAATATGATGGGACACACAATAGTGTGAGATTTAAGTGGAACAGAGACTCAAGTCTGATTTCCTGGGTTTACCTTTCACCCCCATGAGATTTTGCACATGCCCGTTAGGCTTCCTGTGCCTCAGTTTCCTCTTCTATAAAACAAAGTTAAAGTCATAATTCCAGGCGCCTGGGTGGCTCAGTGGGTTAAAGCCTATGCCTTCGGCTCAGGTCATGATCCCAGGGTCCTGGGATCGAGCCCCGCATCAGGCTCTCTGCTCAGCAGGGAGCCTGCTTCCTCCTCTCTCTCTCTGCCTGCCTCTCTGTCTACTTGTGATCTCTGTCTGTCAAATAAATAAATAAAATATTAAAAAAAGTCATAATTCCTATCTCCTAAAGTGATTGTAAGGTTTAAAGATGATCCATGCAAAGCTATTAGGGACACTTAAACACTCACTGATATAACCTAATATCTCGACCACTTTTACTGGTAAGTTTCACCTCCTATTTTTTTCTGCCAGAAGTTTATAAAATCCAAACATGTAGAAATATGTGCGTAGTCCCCTCAAACAATTAAACATTTATGTCGTTCTTGTTGTTAGAGAACAGATGTACAGATACAACATTTTTTTTTTTTGCTCTAACCTAAGTGTGAATTAACTCAATAAATGGATTCATTAATTCAACTTCTTTGCAAACAAGTAGAATATCTTGTGACTGTGACCTATTCATCTTTTTCCTTTCTTTCTTTTTTTTTTTTTCTTTTCCTTTGTTTTTCTATGATGGGTTACAAATCAGGACAAATGTAGTAAGTGTCAGAAATAATTTACCTCCATGGGTGTAATCGATTTGGACAAACGTATGAGAAACATATCTCTTTTTTCCACGTGGAAGGACCACCACCAGGTCCTACCTCTTTCCAGCTGGAAAGGCTCATGGACTGCTAGCTTTGTAAGCTCAGCTTGACATCTCCACTTCCAGGCCAGCTAGTAGTCACTGACGATAACCCTAATGAGAGGAAGAGGTGGAGTACAGAGGAAAGAGGCCAGTGTGGGCAATGAGGAAGGAGAGACAGGACCAAAGGAAGCAAAGAAAACAATGATCCTTAATGCCCTTGACATTGAAGTGCCCGCTAAAGGCACAGTGCGGTGCAGCTGACGACCCCTTTTCCAGAGGCAACACATGTCACTTTCCTTGCCCTGAATCTAAGCAGCTTCCGGCTACCCAATAAACCAGGGAGGCTGATGTGTACCTTCAGGGCCCTGCAGAATTCTGCATATCACAGAAAGCCACAAAGCAGGATTTCATTTTGAAGGAATCAACCAGGGAACTTAAATATCTCTGATTATGTAAAATTGGGGTCTATGTCTGAGTTGGTGAGCCTCAAGCATGTCTATGCCTGTAAGAAGAGAGAAAGTTATAGGTACAGATGTGTTTATACAAGTATAACTGTAGACCCAAATATTTATCTATCTTCTTTCTGTTCATGCACCCATCCAACCATCCACCCACCTGTCCATTTATCCAACGATCTACCCATCTGTCCATCCATCCACCCACCTATCCATCCATCCATCCATCCATGCATCCATCCATGCATCCATGCATCCATCCATCCATCCATCCATCCATCCATCTATCTTCCCTTTTCTTTGCACCACCTTCTCACTGAGCTTTTTTTAGTTCCTGCAATAAAGGACTCAGGTGTGTCTGAACACAAGCAGCTTGCTTGGCCAACCCACCCAAGTTGGATGCTTGCTTTAATGTTGTTCTTAGTGCTCTCTTCTCTGTGCAGTGTTGGATCTTTAAATAAGAGTATTTTCCTGGGCTTTGCTTTTCATGTGTTCAGTGAGTGCAGGAGAAAGGGCTGGCATGACAACCCCTTGAGGCTGAGTCCTGTTGATTAGTGGATGGATTTTGAGCAAGCAGCTGTACTTGCACGCCCCCCTCTGTGACCCTTGCCAGTATCCCTCACCCACGACCTGGAGGGATTGTCTCCTGGGGAAGCAAGGTCAGGCTCTGTGTCCATCAGGCTGTGCTTCTACTAGCTGTGTGATGGAGCATTTTCTGATGTTGACACCCATGCAGTGGGAGTCAGATGGAAGCTAGTTTCTTGTTTCACATTAAGCTGTCATCCAAAAGGGCCTGCTGCTTATCCTGGGCTTCACAGTCCTTCCAGGCCATGTTGACATTCTCAGCCTGCTGCTCTGGCCGCCACATCTGCTGCCATAAATTGTGAACTTGGGGCACTTTCATCTGAGCTGAAGTCTGGAGAATATTATTTTCTGAACTAAGAATCTAGGTCCATGAGCATTTTCTTGCTTAATGCATAGTTTTCCGGAAGAGTTGCATGTATTTCTTTCCTTGCTCCTTGTGCTCCCTTTGACATTAAAATAAAACATAATAATTAAATGGACTGGAACACTTCAAATGATTTGATTGACAGGCACAATGACTGTTGACAGATGCAACGTGGAAAACTTTACTTTATCTTTAAACTGTACTCAACTGGTTTTGCCTCATAGCCTCAGTCATGTGGATTTCTGTATTGGCAGATGGTCCAGATAATTCCACTCCAAGGTGACTAGTACCAGAGGGTGTGACAGATTCATTAACACTTAAAGTTCAAATGCAAGTGTTGGTGGTCTTTTCAGTAACTAGATATGTTTTCAAACACTAATTCGTTCACAAGAATCTTTTGTAACATGTGCCTACTTCTCAGTGTAATTCTAGAATGACTAATCTAATCAGAATGTACATAAGTTTGGGAATTCCCAAGTTACCTTGATGGTTCATGGGGCCAAAATAATACTGCATTTGAAATTAGTATTATTCTAAAAAATCCATGTAACGCAGTTACTCTTAATGGCAAAGTATTAATGAGAAATGCTCAGCTCAGTGTTTTGAAAGCAGAGAAACAACATGTGGAAATTTAGCAGATAATTAATTGCATTAGGCAGAAAAATTATATGCCTATAGACTAAGTACAAGGTCCAGTTTGGTCAGCTAAGAAATTAAAGCTAACAAAGGATTTTCTTTAGTTCCATAATGCTCTGTTCAGTCATCTGAGACCAACCAGACTCTTGCCTTCAGCGACCCCTATGTAGTCACAAAGAACCTGGACTTGTCCTGCCTAGTCGGACCAATGTCAGCTTTGTTCAAATTCCCCTAAACAATCCTGATTACCCGGAAGCAGGAGGGTCCTGGACTCCCAGCCCCCAGTGTTCTTTGTGAAGGTTAGAGCTATAAATCCTACACAGTCATTGTGATTTTGTTCCTTTTTTCCTTATCTTTTCACTGCTTCCGATTAGCTCCAGAGCCAATCATTACCTCTTTCAACCTTTGTTCATGTTCCTAAATTTCTTTCCTTCCCTCATAATTACTTGCCAATTACCCATTAAAATATGAACTTATATAAGTTCCTCAAGAAGACTTTGCAAGAGTAACTTTGCTGCAAGGGGGGTTGTTGGCGGGATGGAGATGAGGTATGGCTCGGCTTCCCTGCACAGTCCCCCAGCCTATTACTCACCATGGGGTTGGACATTTCACATGATGTACATCTATTACTTTGGCTTATTTATTAAAAATTAAAAAGTGTTTGACTTTCAGTTGCAATGTATGAATATGCTTTCACATGCACTTGAGATTTAAAATTCTGTGAGATAATGCAATTACTATTACTATTTTGCCAATTTAAAAACAAAACAAAGCAAAACAAAACAAAAAAACCAACTGAAAGCAGACAAAATGAGCCACTTTTCCAAAAATGTGTTGAAGGTTAAGTGCTTAAATCTGAGGTGGAGCCCAAGAGCGAAAATCTATGGGTCTGTTAAAATAATTTAAATTACCAGAGCAGCTTAGCACTACCTAGACATTAACCTTGGTAAATAGAAAGCATACAAAAAGCAAATAATTAAAAGACCTCTTTGGGGCACCTGGCTGGCTCAATTGGGGGAGCATCAGACTCTTGATCTCATGGTTGTTAGTTTGAGCACCAAGGTTGGGTATAGGGATTACTTAAGAAATAGATAAATAAACTAAAAAAAAAAAAAAAAAAAAAGAATGTGTGGGGGGGATTAAGAGCTGAACTTGAAATAAGACTCTTAACTATAGAGAACAAACTGAACTTTGCTGGAGGGGAGGTGGGTGGGGTGTGGGCTAAGTGGTTGATGGGCATTAAAGAGGGCATTTAGGATGAGCACTGGGTGCTGTGTGTAAGTGACAAATCACTAAATTCTACACCTGAAACTAATATTACACAATGTTAACTAACTGGAATTTAAATAAAATTTGGGACCAAAAAAGAAATTTAAAAAATAATAAAAGTGGGGGTGCCTGGCTGACTCAGTCATTAAGCATCTGCCTTCGGTTCAGGTCATGATACCAGGGTCCTGGAATCGAGCCCCGCATCGCACTCTCTGCTCCACAGGAAGCCTGCTTCTCCCTCTCCCACTCCCCTGCTTGTGTTCCCTTTCTTGCTGTGTGTCTCTCTGTCAAATAAATAAATAAAATCTTTAAAAATAAAATAAAATAAAATAAAATTAGGGACACCTTGGTGGTGCAGTCAGATAAGTGTCCGATTCTCAGTTTCGGCCCAGGTCATGGCCTCAGGATTGTGCAATTGAGACCCACGTCAGGCCCCACGCTCAGCAGGGAAGCTGCTTGAGATTCTCTCTCTTCCTCTCCCTCTGCCCCTGCCCCTGCTCATGCTATCTTTCTAGTTCTAAATTAAATTAAATTAAAGACCTTTTCTTCTTGGATATAACAATAAAATTGAACAATTGTATGTCCACAGATGTATTGTAACTGCATTACCTCATTTAATGCTCTCATCATCAACAAAGGGGATATTTTCCTTTAACTTTTCCATGTAATAAGTCTCAGAGAGGTTAAGTTGCTGAAGATCGCACAGCTAGTGAGCTGGTGGATGAAGCTGGACTTTGCAGTTAGAACAAAACACTCACTCTCCTTTGTTCTACTCTGTTGCCATAGGGCACAGACAAGGCCAGCCTTAAGCTTAGTTCAACAGCACAAGTGATGACCTAACCTGCCCATTTTGTTCTGTTTCAGTATTGCTTGTGGGGCCTCTTTATTACTGAGAGGCTGTCCCAAAGTATGCAAAGCGACATCCGTCACCAGGGACACAGGGTGAGGGTATGGATGTTCAAGTTCATTCTGCCTTTCTGAATAACACATTCAAGATTAGGCTGTATGCATCATGGCCAACCATGTATGCATTCTTTATATTTCATTGGTTATATATTTTTTCAAAGATTTTATTATTTATTTGACAGACAGAGATCACAAGTAGGCAGAGAGGCAGGCAGAGAGAGAGAGGAAGGGAAGCAGGCTCCCCGCTAAACAGAGAGTCTGATGTGGGGCTCGATCCCAGGACCCTGGGATCATGACCTGAGCTGAAGGCAGAGGCTTTAACTCACTGAGCCATCTAGGCACCCCTCATTGGTTATATTTTTACATTTTCTGATCCTTTAAACATTTATGCAATAGTAAGGACAGAATTCAAAACTCGAAGACAACTACCACTCTCCAACACTCTCCAGAGGGAACCAGTGCCATCAGTTCATGGTGTATTATTCCAGAAATATCGCATATATATGGGGACATACAGGAATAAATACATTGTTTCATACCGATGACTGTCTACTTGGAGATCATCTGCAGCAATTCATGAATGAGCTGCCTCATTCATTTTAGCAGCTGCTTTATATTATATTATTTCCCTCTACCATGACTTATTGAACTACATCCATTTTGATAGGCATTTAAGTTGTTTCCAATAATTTGCTCTATCACAATCTGCTGCAGTGAACATTCTCATACATACTTCTTTGCACACAAATGTCACAACATCTGCATGACGGATTGCCAAAAGTAGAATCACTGAGTCACAGAGCCTGAAAATTTAAATTTTTAACAGATATTGCTAAAACCATCCCTCTCCCCACCCCAGCTCCAACATGGAGTGACTTTGACTTTGACTTTTTTTGGTTTTGATAATCTGAAAGATAGAAAATAACATCTCGTTGTAGTTTTAATTTGTACTTATTTTAATGTGAGTGAGATCAAGCATGTTTTCTTCTTAAGTACTGTGTGTGTATTTAAGACTCTTGTGTTTCCTTTTCTGTGAACTCTGATTATACCCTTTTCCATTCTTCTATAGGCTTAATGGTTTTTTTCTTATCAATTTGTGGAAATATCTTCTATAGTAATAAAGTGATTTCTTCGCCAAATGTGGTTCAAATACTTTTTCCCAGTGTGTAATTTGGCTTTGCTTTTGGTGTTGTGTTATGCGTCAGATTTTTATATGCATTATTACTAATCCTCAAGAACTCTGCGGGGGTGGGGGGTTTATCATTCTCATGGATGGTTGGGGAAACTGCAGATCAGAAAGGGTTAAAGACCTACTCAATACCTTCTTATGAGTTAGTAAGTGGGGGCTGGAGAGACTGAGTACAGATCTCTGTGACCCGAAAGCTGATATTCTTCAAGCCATATCATACCATTCTCTGGAGGACATCGTCATCCTCACCGTAACATAAAGCTAAGCAAATCCTCTAGGTTCATGTCACTTCGCTGGTGTAAATTGTGTGGTTTGGCCTTCAGTGACTGATTTGTAGATTTCAATCTCATTGGAGGGACAGGTGCACAGTTAAGAGCATGGTCTAAAAGTGTATTTGTCTGACCCCTTCTCCAAATGTGATCTCACTTCTAGGCCTTTGCACATGCTTTTTCTATGGCTTGGTTTGCATTCCCCTGTCCCCTTCTTGTCACTACTCAGTCCAGGTTCCTTTCTGGAAGCCTTCCATAACTGTATCGGAAGAAGCAAGTCTATGTGCTTCCTCCATTAGGGCACTAACTGGACCATGTTCTATTGCTCAGGATGGGGGGACCTTTCTACCCTGCTAGCCTCTAGGCTTCAGAGACAGGGACTGTGTCATGAAGATCACTGTGTCCCCATCTCCTGAAGTAAGACCTGGCAGATTATGGACCTTCTGTGCCTCCTTGTAAAACAAATGAAGAGATGACTATATCACATGATAATTAAAACTGTAGGTCCTAGAGCTGAAGACCCTGAGTTTGAATCCTGTTCCCCCACTGATGGGGAGGGCGACCACAGGTCCAGTTACCAAGTCCCTCAACTTCAAATTCCTTATTTCCAAAATGACTTTAAAAAATACACTGCCGGCTTCATATACTGAGCTCGAGGAATATGTTAGATAATCCTTGCTAGAGATCTGTGATGACAATGAGTAGAATGATTATTTTATTAGCTTGAAACTCGTTATCAGGAAGGAAAGTCAGAAGACCAAAGGTCTAATAACAGCTCTGCCCTAAACTGGCTTGTATGACTTCACTTCTCAGAGTCCCCTCTGTAACTTGGAGATGTTCAACCCACTGGCAAAAATCCCCAAGTCTGTGACCTAACTGCAAAGTGGCCTGACCCATGTTGAGCCCAGTCTGCTCTGCTTCCTTAGCCAATTTTTCCTAAAGGGCCAGACCACATTAGAGCCTCAGTCATAGCCCAAGTTCACTGTGTGGTAAAAGTAGTCCATGACTAAAATATATGTATAGCTATATAATTATTAACCTGATACCTGATAATAGTATTAAGTTAGTAAATTAAAAAATAAATTAATTAAATTTTAATGTCTGTAATACCCTATCAATACTCATAATCATAGCTGTACTATAGTGAAAAGTCCATGTCCGATGTGCAGATATCCAAGTCCTATTTCAAGCTAAATGATTTTGCTTATGTGGAGTGTAGGCTCAAGAATCTGCCATTTGAACCAGCCCCCTACCTGTTCCTCTGCGTTAGTGAGGACCACTGCTTTAGTTAGAATGCTTCTCCATACTTCCGATGCCTGGGTAATTTCCTCCTACATTTAGCAATTCTATAGAAAACATAACACTTTGGACTATTCAGGGGTTCTACAGTCCGAGGGAAGAGCCAGCAGGAAATTGCACCATTCTGCATGATCTCTTACCCCTGCAGACCTGGGAAGATGCACTCCATGGGATGGGGCGGGCGAGTGGGAAAGACAGCTCCTCTTCATCCAATCCGAACGGCTAGGTCATGTCAAACTAAGCTAATATAAATGTCAGTGTGCAGCTTTCACTGGGGAAATCTGAGTTCGTTGTAATGCAGTTCATTTTCCTTCTTCCAGCTCCGTGGATGCTATCAGCTGATGTGTCTGACAAGCATTTCCTATGCCAAAAGAAAAGCCATCTCAGCAGTTCTGAGCGAGTCTCCTTGCGTGTGTGCGCACGTGTGCCGGTGGAAGTCACGTCACAGTCTCACAGCCGCGATGAGCCGGTCTCTGTGGGCCTTCCCAAACACCAAGCCAGAAACCCCGGAGCTACCTCCAGGAGCCATCACCCTGGTTCGTAATGACCACTAGAGTACGGCGTTATATAGACATCCAGTGGAGGAATTAATTAGGGGGAACGTGAAGTCCCTCTAGGAACAGACTGAAGACTTAACACCTCCCAGGTGAATTCTCTGCCATTAGAGCAAGGAGGCAGCTCCGTGGGCTCAGTACAGCAGGAGCCTGCTTTACATAACAATGGCCCCCCAGTTACACCTGGTGAAGTCCCTGGGCTCCTGGGATGCCCTTGTCAGCCGTGGGTTATCTTCCACTGGAGAGGAACCAGACTGCAGGGCAGGCTGAGCTTTGGCTGATTTCTCTTTTCATTTGTCACTTGTTTTACTATTTCTTTTCTTTTCTTTTTTTTTTTTTTTTCCTATTTTATGCCTTTAACCTTATCTTGGTGGCTTCCCAGAAAAAATAAGTGCCCGAGTCCGTCTCAGTGGTGAGTTACCGTGATTCCTCAGACACCCCTCACGGGAGTCAGGCCACACACTCAGCTTGGCTTGTCAGATCCCCGTCTAAATACTTCCAATCAGTGGCAACCAGGAGTGATTCAGGAGAGCATTCCTGAATCTGCCATCTTGCTCTTATTTCGAATATGGCCGCTTGCATTCAGCCCAAAGCTTGACCCTTTCCATGGGAAGCGGAGGCAATTCTCTGGGCCTTTTGTGTCACTAAGGTCAACCCATTCACACGCTTTAGGATCCTATGTCATACATGGTGTCATCTAAATGTGCATTATTCGGCATCTTCCTACTGAGAGGAAGCAAGACAAGCAGATGGAATATAACTCAAGGGGAAAGGAAGGAAGGATGAAGAGAGGGAAGACAGAAAGACCAAATCATGATGGAAATCCTACAACGTGTAAATTGTGGCAGGGTTACCACTGAGATTTGTGACTGTGTAAAAAATTACAGGGGTGGTTACTTTTGAATAAAAACACCAGCAATGTCTACTGGAGAAAAATCTCGGTGGTATTAACCTGGTTAAATTCAAAGGTGCTTGGGATCAAAATCTGGGTAAGTTTGACAACCAACTTATCGCTTACCTGTCTGACTTGGTGAAGGCAAAGTAGGTCTGCATGTGGGGATAAACACACACATACACACGCACACACAGAGACCTTTCGCTTGTTGCCAGCAGTGTGTCTCCAGCATCTCTCGTGCCAACATGAACCTTCAGCACCTCCCCAAAATCAGATGCTAGGGATTGAACATGGTGATAGTCGGGGGGGTGGGGGCGCCATGCATGTTATTGATGGTTTATATCAAGCTGCAGAACCAAAAGGTCTAAGTGCCCCGTTCACAGACCTCCCACACCCCAAAGGTGCCAGAAAAGCACACTTCTCTCATTGTTCAAGGTGGTATTTCCAAAATCGCAATGCATACCAACTGCCCAGCATAGGCACATGGGGAAATCTTGGGACTCAGTCATTGACAGAAGGAAGAACATGAGACTTCTTCGGTTGTGACACAGAAGAAAGGATGGAAGATGGCAGGAGGGGTCGGCAGGCAGGTGTGTGGTGTTCATGCCCATGTGTGTGGCTGGTTCCAGTGCGGCGGCTCAACAAAGATTTCTGGCTCTGTTCCTCACAATCACACTGAAAGTTCTACCAGAAGTTTTGACCGCCCCTCCTGTTCTACCCACTGGCTTCTCTCTCCACTCTAAATCTACCAATTATTTCCTTTAAGTGTCAGCGGTACGGCAGACACACCGAGATATAACCTTTCCTCAAGTTGATGCTGTTAAACCATTACTTGAAACTGAAGTCACAGTTGACAACTGTGACTTCAGTCACTAATAACTACTTCAGAAGTGCAAGCGGTGTCTGGGCTCTTAATGCTGTGGCCCAGGGCTCCGGGAATGTCTTTACAGGTCATTTAGAACCATCCATCTGATCTGTAGCAAGATCAGTCAATCTTCCAGCCAAGTGCTTTCCTCTCTCTCGCCTTACCGCCAGGTCCTTTATTAGTCCTCTCAGGGCCATATTGGGGGATGATCTTAGGCAGCTGTATCGACCACTTAGCTTATAGAGATTTTGAGTTTAGGGCATCACCGCGTGCTTGGGTCCTGAATTCTGTCACTTGCCCGGGAGGAATTCCTCCCCCCACCAACCCTGTCTTTTTCTCTTCTGCAGTTTTGCTGGGCTCTTATTTAAAAAGCCTTTTAACCAGCCCTGCATGCATGACATAGCAAATCTAAAACATAGACCCGGCTGTCATAACTCGTCTTGGTTTGGGAATGTTTATGGTCTTACTGGGAACGTGGTTTTAGAGAGCTCTCATCCCATGCCTGTTGGCTTTAGGGGCATTTTGGAAGTTGAAATAGGCTTTGTTGTTTAGACTGATCTTGGTTTCTATTTTGGAGTGCAATGAGTACTGATAATCCCAGCTCACAGTTATCATCTATTGCTTTACCATTATTATCTCACTGAACGCACACATGAGTTAAGTCCCATCATTGCCCATTTCACAGATGAAGTAATAGAGTGTTTGAGTGACCTGCCCAGCATCACCAGTTAGGAACCGGACCCAGGCACTTGACCCAGCCCGAGTCACAACCCAGTGCAGCTCTTCTCTCCCAATTAAGAGCAATCACCATTACTGTCCGAGCTGAAATACATATGATTATACACCGAATCATTACTGAAAAGTGACTGCCATTCTAAGAAATATGTAAGCCCGTCCTTTGCGTGTCTATCAGCACCACCCTGCCATCCAGTGCAAATTCAAAGATAATACGTTAGAATCAGAGGATGCATTTTTAATGTGATACGGGTGCCTGCCAAAAAGTAAGTGAATTAGAGAAGCAGACAGTGAGGCCAAGAGTATTGATATAGAAAGGTGCCCTTATGTCTGTCTGTCTAATTTCCTCCTTCTGTCTTCTCACCTTCTCGAAAGGCTTCCTGCCTCCACTGCCCTCGATAGAATGGCTCGCATCGAAGGGCAAAGCTCTGATTGTATTTAGGGAAAAATCCTCTTCTCTTAATGTAAGAGTAATGATGTTAGCGTCAGGGCTCAGGCTCCATTCCAAAGCAGGTAATTATGCTCTGCCTTTTCCAATTCCCTCTGCAGTTCTTGTTGAATCTATTTTTTCTCGACTTCCTGTCTTAAACTGTTGTACGGGGTTGCCAGGCTGCTAGTCAACATCTGCTTCCCCAAAGAACCACACTTTAGGCGTGAGTAAAATTATTTCTCTCTTTCATGCTACTCTGCTGAAAGGAACCTGATGAATGGCAGGTGCTGGAGTGCTCCTTTGATTTGGGTCAGGGGACGGCTTGCAGTTAGTCTGGGGTCACTTGAGTTTCTTGCCTGGAACAAAGTACACAAACGTTCTTTAAAGGAAAATGAGGCTTTATATTGGACAGGATGATTGACTGGGACCCCCTGGTGGGGGTCAAGGCAGGCACTGACCTCCTCAGTTGATGGGCTTGTCCCAAATGCCTTTACGGGACATCCAGAGCCCCTCGTGCAGACAGCCTTCCCGAAACCACTGGGGCCCCAGGCCCACTGCTGGCCTTACTGACTTTTTGTGGCTCAGGCCTTGACCTCTTGACTTGGTTTCCCAAGTTTTCCTCTCGTGTGCTTTCCCCTTTCTCGGCAGAGTCATGCAAAGAAGAGAGAATCATGTCCAATTCCCCTTGCATATTCACTTCTTACTGTTCCTTTGAGATACAGGCTTCTACAACAGAAGCTTGCTCAGCCCATTCCCTAAACATCCTCTTTGAATCTTCTCATTTCCAGGGGTCCTAAATGACACCAACCTCCCTCCCATCCAACATTTCCAATGTGTCCTTCTTATGCACCCTTCCCAGATCCCTAGCATTTATCTATTTTGATCTCGACACACTTATTTTTAATTAATCAAAATAAAAATTGGCAAATAAGGGTGGTCCTTGCCTTAACCATGACTGATAGGCCAAATGATCTATGATAGAGTATCTTGGATTAAAAACCAGGTCACTTCTACAGGGAAACTCATTACCTAGTTCAGAAAAAAAAGCAAAGAGTGAAGAAAAAAGAAGGAACAACAACAAAAACAACAACAACAACAACAAAATCAAAAAAACTTCTGCAGTAGGAGATAAAAAAGCCAGCAAAATGAAATTATTTCATTTGCTATATAAAGAAAAAAAGAGCTCAGTTATAACATTTAAAAATTTTGTAATATACCTGTCGACATTTTTTTTCAGCATAAGACTAGACATCTCTGGGCAACAGGTGATTTTCTAATAATTGCAATCTGGGGCGGATCCTTTACAAATGTACCTTCCAGGTGTATCTTAGATCTAAAACAAAGAAAAATGAAAAAAAAAAAAAACTGCAAATACCGAAACAAGTCACTGGAAAGCCTCTAAAACAATTTGGTCTGTGGAATGACAATCTTTAGTACCAGCCATTTGTCTGGTAGATATTTGACAATTACCAGTTACTGGCTCAAAAGGGGAAAAATGACTTTAACATATTAATAACCGGAGATACCTGGGGTACAAGCTGTCTATCGCATTAGGGAACAAAATTGAGCACCTTGCCTGGCACCAATATCAACAGAATAGATAGTAATTGGCAAAGGAACTGCCCAGCCACCTTCGTGGCGAGGGGGTCAAGGTAAAAATGTATCATCCCAGGGATTTAAGTCAGGGCTGCTGACTACTAAAAAGGGGGAGATGGGATAAATCGGTGCATTTTTTGAAAGACACATTGGAAGACGGAATGCTCATCCCCTTGGGGGGATAAACAAACAAACAAACAAAAAAAAACACCAAAAAACCCAGAAGCAAACAAACACAACCAAAACTTCAGGCCTTGCATGTTTGGAAGTTGTTCTTCCCTCACGTGGAGGGATTGGTGGAGGCCAGACCAGTTGCAAAGCCACACTCTTGCCTCTGCCTCATTTTGTCTATTTTGTCTTCACAGTTCTTTTACATGCCTAAATCCGGGTTTAAAGGACGATGATTTTGTTTTCCGATGGTGTTCAGCAGTTGCTGCAGTTCTGAGGAGAAGCCCATTTTCCATTTTATATCTGCGAGATGCTGGCTGTTTTGGGCCCAGCCACGAAGGCAGCTGAGAAACATCTTGCAGCCGCAAGCAGGGAATAGAGGACAAGCGGCCATTCCCAGATGAGGCTCTTTCTTCAAATGGGGTCTGGAGATGGGGCCACCACAGAGCCAAGCGCAGCTCCTGCCCTCAAGGCCCATCAAATTGCCTTTGTCATTGAGAGCAGAGCCCAGAGCCCCCAGGGAGGAGGGATTAGCTGTGAACTTCACAATCCATGGGGATTGTTGGTCTTTGTGTAGAGAGAAAGAATAATCCACCTGGAAAAAGTCTGGCCTTGGCTCATCCTGGAAGGAAGGACATCACACTTTGTGCTCCCATGCGGCTTTCTGGCAAGCACAGAGTCCTGACCGAGGCCTTCCAGTGTGGGCCTGCGTTGGGTTCAAAACTAGAAACTCTTGACTTTCTCACTTCTTTCTAGGATCCAGGTGAGGCGACCTGAACCTTCACGTCTGTGAGCCTGGGGCTGAGGTGAAGCTAATGCCTTTGAGAAGAAAGTGCTTTCCAGCTCTCCACGGTTCCCATCTGACCTGCCCCATCCCTGGACAACCACGGCCTGGTGTTGTCACGCCAGAAATAACGGGAATCAACCCGGGACAGGGCTCGCTCGTGGGCATTGTCTCACCCTTTGCTCTCAGAGAATGCTTTCTCTAGACCTTTGAACTCGGCCTTGTTGGGACATCGTTCTAGCAACCATCCATGAAAGTATGGAAGGGAAGGCCTAAGGAAGAAGGAGAAAAGTGTGAAGGGCACACGAATCACTCAGCAGGTAGGCAGCGATGTTGTTGCCTGGCGGCCGCAGACTGCCCTCTTTCCACCCCAGCTGGCAAACTGTCATTGCCTTGAACTCTGAGAATCCCTACCCACCTCCAACCCACTCTGGCAGCCTTGGCCAGACCCCTGGGGACTGGTCATTGCCTGACACAGCAGAGCCCTGCTCCAATATGGTAGCCAGGATCAGTTCCGGTTATCTGGAGGGTGAAAACTACTAGCTGCGAAATCTTTTGAGTGTCACCCCTAGGGAGACATTAACGAAATCTCCTGTTACCTGGAACACGGAGGAGGTCTGAATGCTTCTACCTGCTTCTTCTCTCCTATTCCTGAGAGTCTGCCACCCACTCCCTCCCTCCCGCCCTGTGCTTTCCTGGGACATTTTCCTTCCCAGAAGTTGCAGGCAGTTGCACAGCAGTGGGCTAAATTATTATGGAGATCTTAAGCTGCTGGATCATTACAAGCTCAAATTGATTACATCTGAGCTGGGGAATTTCAGGATGGGAGAAGACGGCGCTTCAGCATGGTTCAAGAATGCTGTGTTCAATACATGCATGGCTTCTGTTGGCTACTTCATATTGTGATTCCTGGTTTGTTCCTTTTGTTCCAATACCATTAATTGCATCCGAAGTAATGCAGACCCCAGTTATTATTTACTTTCCTCCTTCTTTTAGGCCATTAAACACTTTTTGGGGGGCCATTTCATAAAGCTCTTCTAAGAATCATTTGTTTTCTTTTCCACTAACTAATTGCAGTTGTGTTTTCATGGTGAAAAAACAATGCATTTAAAATGATCTGACAGAAATGAGCTAATTTGACTCGGAATGCAGGCATCTTTTCTCAATATACGTTAGCCTCTCCTTCTTGTTCTTTTAATCATCATGTGTGTGCTTCAGATCACACTTTGCTCCCAGCAGTTGCCATTTTAATCATTGTCACATTGACGGTGTGGGTGTGCATTCACGCAAACAAAAGTGTGGGGTTTGGAGTCAATAGATGCTAGATTAATTTTTGCCACTGATGAAACGGAGTGGCCTAAGGAAAATCACTTTATTTTTGCCTGAAGCTGCTCATTTAAGAATGAACAGGGTGGGACTAAAGGATCATCTCAGCACCCTGCCTGTTTTGTGGTTCTAGGACCCACTGATGTCATTTTCTTCTTCTAATAGTCATAATAATTAGGGTGCGCTGAGTGTTTTATATACATCATCCCACTCGAACCTCATGGCCATTCTAACAGGTAAGCAAAAATGGATACAGGATCCCCAACCAGTTTTGAGCTGGAAAATTAAAAAAAAAAATAAGGAATTCATGAATTATCCTTCTGAATTACCCACTCCAATTTCAAAAATTAAACGTTGGTTTATGGGAGTCATTCTTTCTGCCTCCGTCACAGGTGTTCGCATCTGAATGTGTTGGCTGAGCTCGGCATCCTGGTGTGAAATGATAGTCACGCAGCTAGTTGTTAAACATATGTGTTTGTGTGTACACATAAATATGTACATAAACACAGTGGGAGATGGGGGGCACTCAAGCAGGAGGATGACTAGGAGGAGAAACAGAATCACCCATCAGCTTCCGGAAGAAGAGAAAGACATCTCACATTTATTAACTACCCAAGTGTGTGCTGTTCCTGCCACCTTAATTAATCTCACATCAATTCTCTGTGATGCACATATCAATTTACCCATTCTACAGATGCAGAAACCTGACCTGAGAGGTCAGTTGGAAGGATCAAGTTCTTATTGATTAGAGTCAATATCCACACCCCAGTTTGTCTTCCCCGTGTTCCCCGTGTATCCTTCAAGTGAGTCAGTCATCAATTTACCCATTCATTAACACATTTTTAAAATGATGCTCTTGATGCTTTTTTTAAAAAAAATTATTTATTTTAATTAATTAAGTATATTTTGAGAGAGAGAGAGAGAGACAGACAGAGTGTGAGCAGGGAAAGGACTGAAGGAGATGGAGATGTGGGACTTGAGCCTGATGTAGCTCTTGAGCTCATGACCCTGAGATCATGACCTGAGCCAAAATCAAGAGTCAGATGCTTAACTGACTGAGCCACCGAGACTCCCCTCATTCAACATTTTTACTGAACACTTAGCATGTGTCAGGCTCTGTGTTAGTGAACACAACTTCACATCAGAAAGGTCTCTCCCCTCCAGGGTTTACAAATCCGACATCCTGGAAATCTGTGGATTCTATGAAGATGGAAGGTGGGAGGGATTAGAGATTAGGGAAGGGATGGGGCCAGAAACATGCTGGTAAATGTTTAACAACAGATGGGGGGTGGAGAAGCCCTGATTGTAGTGCTTGGCAATTTCTGTGTATGGATACTTCCTCCCGACAATGCCTATAGGAATGACCACTTTGACATTACTGAATGCAAGGAGGAGATGCAGACAGTCTCCTGAGCCAGCTGAGCCAGCCTCCAGAATGCCCGTGGGTGGAGGGGGAAGTCAAACAACTGAAAGACTCTTCTGATAACTAAAAAAAAAAAAAAAAAAAAAAAGACTCTCTCAGGGACAGTAATATCTAACATTTGCAGAGTGCATTATGATTAACAACATACTTTTCTTGGTTCATTTGCCTTTTGTGATCCTCACGACCCCATGAAGAAGACATTTACAAGATGGGGTAACTAAGCCACACTGGGAATGAATGAATACCTCATCCAACATTATCCAGCTCAGAAGTGGTGGAACCACAATCCAAAAACCACGTTCTTTGCAACAACATGGATGGATCCAGAGGGTATTATACTAAGTGAAATACGTCAGACAGAAAAAGACAAATATTGTATGATTTCGCCTGCCTGTAGCATTGAAGAAAACAAAAACAAATGAACAATCAAACAAACAAAACCGAAACAGACTTGTAAATGCAGAGGACAGATTGGTGGTTGCCAGAGGGGAGGTGGGGGGGAGATGGGCAAAGTAGGTGAAGGGGATTAGGAGGTAGACACTTCCATTTATAATTCAATTATGAGTCATGGGGATGGAAAGTATAGCATAGGGAATACAGTCAGTAATATTGCAATAACGTTGCAGGTTGATAGATGCTAACTATACTTGGTGTAGTGTACACTTACCATCATGGCATGCCATGTGTAATGAATAGAATCATGAAAACACTATGTTGTACACCTGAAATGAATATAACATTGCATGTCAATTATACTTCAATTAAAAAAATCCTTTACTGAACAACATTGGCTCAAAAAGAGATAGGTTACTACTTCCTAGGAGCAGATTTTATGTCTCTTTAAATTCACTGGATTAGAGCATAATAATGAGACCAGTCCTAGACTCCTCTCCCAGTTTCTTCCACCCAGAGTCAATGCATGCATCTGAAGACTAGTGTATGCCCTTGGTTGTGTGGATGAGGGCAAAGGATGGTGAATATTACAGGACGAGCCCAGCTGCGCAACCCGCCAGAGACGTCGATGCATGAATCACTCCTGTCATGTCCATATTCTGAAGCCTGTACTCCTCTTACACAAGTGGTGCTCATCCTTAGGGAAACAAAGCAATACCCCACAGTCATTAAAAAATGATGCCATTGGGGCGCCTGGGTGGCTCAGTGGGTTAAAGCCTCTGCCTTCGGCTCAGGTCATGATCTCAGTGTCCTGGGATCGAGCCCCGCATCGGGCTCTCTGCTCAGCGGGGAGCTTGCTTCCTCCTCTCTCTCTCTGCCTGCCTCTCTGCCTACTTGTAATCACTATCTGTCAAATAAATAAATAAAATCTTAAAAAAAAAAAAAGCCATTAAAGCAACTTAGCACAAGGCTGGAGGCCAGTGAACAATCAACTCCTTATGCCCCTACTGGCAAAGTGATGACAGTGGCCCTGCCCGGAGTTCAAAGGGGACTTTTTGTGAAATTAACATCTCCATACAGGCTTTTAATTTGGTGTTGCTGGCTGTCTCCATTGAGCAGGACGAAGTCTGAGTGAACATAGAGTGCAAGCAGAGATTATTCATATCACAAATGAGGGAAAAGAGCAGCTTGTTCTCAGGTCACATGACAGAAAGTAGGTGCTGGTAGATGTCATCCATCAAGTAAGGGCAGCCAACATGTTTTAGATATTCACCATGGGCTGAGCAAGCTAGAGACTATGTGGGAGGCAAAGATGTATGAGTCCTGATTCTTCTCCCTCAAAGAAAAGGTCTAGAAAACTCAGCAATTCACTAGGCTCTTTAAGATCTGGACAGCTACCAATAGAAGAGTTCACTGTTATGGTAGACTCTCAACTCTAGCCCTGTGAATCACCATCTGATACCCATCCAGTGCCATCATCTAGCCCTTGTGATCCTGGAGAAACCACTTACAGTCCCTGGAGCTCCAGCCGCTCAACTGTGATGACTAATTTGAAGATAGGTACTCTATGTGGCAGACAATTCAATGAATGGTGATCTTCTTATTGCCATTGTCATTCAGGAATGGCGATGGTGGGGAAGGACTGATGAAATGCTATCAAACTGGGGGCAAGGATTTTTTTTTTTTTTTTTTTGGAAGCAAGGGTTAAAAACAAACAAACAAACAAAAAACAAAACAGAAAAAACACATCAGTTTGTCCAGGCACCTTCCCTATTGAAATTCCATTCTTTTGTTTGGACAAGATCTTCAGTCCTGGAGTCAGCTTACCTGTGTCAGCAAATGGGCCATGCACCAAGAGCTGGGTTTGAAGAAGCCATGGCTCAGTTCTCTTAACTTGGCACATCTAAAAATATGCAGGAAAAATATAGCAAGTGAAGTTGCTCTGAATCAGAGACACATGAGATTGGATAATTTCTCTTTTGAAAAAAATAAAATGCATGGTATCTTCTTTAGGATCTCTTACTTTCCTATAAAGCAAATTTTTAATTTTCCAAATAATTTTTTCCTCTATATTAACCCAGTCAACACTCACAGCATCTTTGTGAGGTGAGTTTGGCAGGTAGCGATTCATGTTCCTGTGTCACAGATAATAAAACAGAGATTAGGCAAGTATGGGTTTAACCATATATCTTGAGATTGAGTCTATAGCATCATTGTGTTTCATGATTCGATTCGCATATTTCCTCCAGAAAACTGGGTCTGCATGTTATTATTATTGTTACTTTATGCAGTTTATTTATTTATTTATTTATTTATTTTAGAGAGAGAGAGAACACGCATGCATGAGCATGAGCAAGGGTGAGGGTCAAAGGAAGAGGAAGACAAAGAATCCTCAGGGGTCTCCCCACTGAGTGCAGAGTCCCACACAGGGCTCTATCTCAGGACCCTGAGATCAGGGCCTGCACCGAAATCAAGTGTTAAACACTTAACTGACAGAGCCACCCAGGTGCCCCTACTTTATGCAATTCTTAACATATCTTGGCAAATATGCTAGTACTAAAAATATGTTTTTCCATTAAAATAATTACATAATATATTAAATATTGACCTGGTTTTTTTAAAAAGAGAATCTGATACATCTAGTACTTCCTTCTTAAAATTCCTATGATTTCTAAAATTGAAACACTTCCACAGCAGCAAGGAATATAGCTGTAGTTTCTGATACTCGTTTGACATTAAATAGACATAGTCTTGTTTAGCGAAAGAATAAAGATGTGGTTAAATATAAATAGAGTTATTAAATAGATTTCAGAACATTTACTCTTTTGCTTTTCAGTATATATTTGAGTTAATATGAGCATTCGTCAATTGCACCACTTTTTAAATGAAATTGGTATCTGTTGCCCACATGGGAGCAGAATTTCTAGGTCAATAGGCCTTTAAATGTCATGAATTGTAATATATACGGCCGATGACACTTGTCAAAGGCTCGGTGATCAATTCAGATACAAATCTGACTTGAGGACTGAAAGAATCCGAATCAAATCGATGTACGAGATAAAGTCCAGGTTTAGCGCGGTGACATGGTTAGCGACACCTTTCATGGGATAATGCCTCACGCCACCCCCTGGGGTTGATATTCCCAGGCCTCGTCATTTCTCATGAAGACTGTGGTTGGATCACGTCTGTCTTCCTAGTACTGTGTTCATTAGGCTTTCAATTAGGGAGCAAGGCCGAGTAAAAGGAAGAGGAAACAGACAACATAATCTGCTTCCTTTAAATTTCTGTGATTTATGTTTTATGATACAATTTTTCACACAAAGGGGCATCAGATGCCAGTGGAGACCTAGCAGTGAGTAAGCTACAAAAGCAAATCCCTAGCACATTCATGAGCAAAATGAGTCAAGGAAGATACAGAGAAGCAATTCTCATGAGGCTACAATCCCTGAGACCACCTTTGTAAGTGATATTTTAGGTGACGGAAGAAGAACCTTCTAGAATGGTGTGAGCCTCTGTAACACAGGGCCATCTTTTCAAAATGATGATAACTATCTTCAGGGAGTATTTGCTATCATATACTGAATGATACTTGTATTCATTATCCCAAAGAACACTCAAACAGATTCTCTCCTTTAGGTGTTAGTATTTCTATTTTAAAAATTAAGAAAGCAAAGCCTGAGGTCGCATGACCAGGAAAGCTGTGTTGTGAAAGCAGGGCTGTCTGACTTCACACTTATAACCATGGCACCCTCTCTTTTGATCCACTGCTGTACACTCCAGAGCCCTTCACACAGTAAAACTCAGAGGATTGGATTGGGTACTAATGAATGAGGTTGGAAAAGTTTCCTCTGTCATCAGAATCTAACAAGGCCACAAGGTTAATCAGCAGGAAGAACTTCCAAGGAAATATCTTAAATCTATAGGCCTTAGGCTTGAAGAATAGCTCTCCTCTCTCATTCATCCATTTACTGATGAATTTAGAAAGAAGCATTTGATGCCTCCTCTGTGCCAGATCTGCTCACATGTCTGGGCATCACAGTGACAAATGCAACAGTCAGGGTCTCTGTTTTCATATTGTTAAATGTCAGTGGGGAAGACGGCAGTTGGTACTAAGAGCTCTAAAGGAAATAATCAGAGCTCTGAAATAGAGATTCAGCCGGTGAGGTGTTTTTAGGTAGGATGTTCAAGGAAGACTTCTTTGAGGTGACATCGGAGTTGAGGCCCAAACAAGAAAGGACCAGGCATGAGAAGAGCTGAGAAAAGCTTTCCAAATAGAGGGGAAAACAGTACGTGAAAATGTCCTGAGGCAGAAACAACTTGGGTGTGATCCAAGAATAGAAAAATTGAAGTGGCTGACATGAACCCAGAGAGGAATTATGCAATACATAGAGACTCTGAGAGATAGGAGGGACGAAATCAAGCAGGACCTCCTGCGTCAGGAGTCCAGAGTGTACTCTGAGTGTAGTGAAAACCTCTGAAAGATTTTAAGGAAGAAAATGACGAGATCAGATATGTAGGTTCTTGACAGAGATGTGATCCCCTAAGGAGACAACATAGATTTAAATAAACAAATAGTTGCCTGTCTACTAACTGTAGCCATCAAGAAATCATCAGTCAATCAGTTAATCAGTCAGTCAAACCAAGGACACAGCACTAGGCATCACCCAAAAATAAAGACATTTTCAGATATTACATTTGTTTGTAAGGTACACAAACAAAAAAGGGGGAAATGTTGGCCAATGAAGAAAGAGTATCCTGAATAGAGCCGCCAAGTGACTTTCTCAAAAAGGACACTGGAGAAATAAGCAAAGATCAGTGTCAGAAATGAAGAGGCACACTCCGTGAAGGAATTTTCTAGAATGTCTGCACAATGTAGACTGCTCTTTATGGGGAAGCAGGTAATCAGAGAAATTCAACGTCTGTGAAAGTTCTGTAAAAGAAAGGGACATAAGATTGTCCCGAAAAGCAATTTTATCACTTTTCAGGGCCTCTTATGGACAGACAGTCATATGAATTTTATTTGTATTTCCAGCTTACTTCAGTTCCTCTGCAAACAAATTGTTAAGCTTTTGCATTGCTCTGGGTGTTATGCATCATCTTTTGCCTCAGTGGGGGAAGATATGACACACCATTATTAATTAGATCCCTAGTGTTCCTGAACAAGTCTTCCCTTCATCTGTACAGTTTGTCTGCAGGCTCTCTGCATCTCCCTGGAATGGTCTCTGCACATTGACTGTGGTTCACGTGGCCCAAACTCTGGGCCAATCAACGTGCAGTTGCCCTTAGGAGGATATAGCGTCGCGTTGCTATGGGGCTCCACCAGGAAGGGCTCCTGCCGGAGGAACATGGGTTTAGGTTGCCTCTTGGAAGGCCCCCCAACAATGTCAGGGGAAGTGGATGTGGTGATAATGGGATGAGGGTGGGAGTGGAGGAGGGGGTTCTCGGATGACAGGTTGCTGAATCCGGAACCCTGACACTTGTGAAGTACTCTGTCAGGAACATTAAGTATCCAAAAGTGATAAAGCTTCAATTTGCTAGTCCATTAGACTAATTACTGCAATAATTAAGTAACTACTTGATTAGAACTAATGGGTACCTAATTATCCAGGAGAAAAGTATCAGGTGGCAATTATCAGGTGGCAATTAATAGACTAGAGTTAATGTCTTAGCACTGTCTTTGTATGAATTCATAAGCAAGGTAAAGAAAACAAACAATAACTTATTAATATTTATTGGTGCCACAGTGTTTTTCAGCTTGTTTCATTTACACAGAACCAATTAGTGGAAAGACCATTAGAGTAGCAGGATATAAAGGGACTGAAGCGGAGTTAGCTTTTTAAAGGTACAGGATCTCATTAGCAATAACGACTAACATTTAACCAGAATCAACCTGTGATTTTTAGCTCCGTTGCCGTAAATCTATCGAAAGGGGATCACAGGTGAAAAATCAAGAGTCCTGATAAAATCTGTGGGAAATCGGCTAATATATTGAACTCACGGGCCTTATTAAAGATTTTTTCTTGGTTCACTGGAAACCTCTCATCTGTTTTTCCCCCTGGTACTTTTAAATGACTGCGGAGAGAGATGGACGGGAAGAGATGTAACTTATCACAAAATAAACTTCTCTTGTGAACACATATCACACCGAAGCCTTGGGTGTCTCACGGAAGGAAAGGTTCTCTCTCCAGCCCAGTGGTGGTTGAGCTCTGATGAAGAAGGCCCGCTGCTAATATCGGGAAAGATTTGTTATAAAAATAAGATGTTAGAGCAAGACTTCCAGCCATGGCTGTGTTGTTCTAGGAGGGGGAGAGCTCGGCCTGTGCAAAACCACTTCGCTAGAAAGCATCAAGCACGGTTTGAAATGCATCACTCAAGTTTAGAGGAGAAACACAGGTCAGCTATTTATTTATTTATTCTTTAATTCAGGAAAACACATGCTACAAGGTTGTAAGGCTCCTGGGCAAACACGGGAACAGGAACAGAACCGCATTATCACGAGAGTGAAAAACGTTCTCCCCCTGAACATTCTGAATCAAACATTCCCACTGCGTAATGAAAATACGAGCTGCCTGCTCATTACTTCTCTTTCCTTAGTTCAGTGAAGTCTTTTTTCGAGACAACTACTTTTAAAAATTCAGGAGAGGTTCGGACCTGTGTTAAATTTATTAACATTTTAAAAGTCACATAATTAACCCTACTGTAGAGGAAAATCCCATCTACTTTTATTTTATTTCCCTGCCCAGTATAAATAATTGAAATGGGTTTTAATCATATTTTCGGGGAAAAAAATAACAATCACCTTACATTAGAATATGTACAATGACAAATGGAGATAAATCTAAAATTTATAGAAAGGGGGCATTTGCATAAACTGCAGAATCCAAACATATAGGACATTAAGAGTAACAATTGTTGGAAAGGGCATGAAAAATTCAACTTCGGTTTCACGAGGGGAGCCTGGATTCCTAACATGATTAAGATAATACATCACATGGCCCTCTCTTATTAAAGGCATAATTGTTGTTAGAACCAGAAGTGGCGTTAATGCTGGTCCCGTTTTATATTCGGGCAAACATGAGGAGAAGGGAACTTGGAGACGCTTTGCTTGTGGTGATCCATAGGCATTTTATTAATGTTTGAATAATAACCGCCTAGAGGGCCCGTTATAAATTAAAGGGACGGATTGAGATATAAATTTTTATGAGGACTAGTTATACATTTCCATTATGTGTTTAAAAATGAAGGAATTACTGTGAGCACTGCAGTACTCACATTTATTTGAGGTGATTTGCACGGGAGGGCTGGCGGATGAGAGCCGCTGCGTGGCAGCAGTAAGAAAGATGTATCTGTCCCTTTGAACAGATACATCATATGTCATGCATGAACTCTGTTCTACCAGAGACGCTCCTCCGCTGCCGAATCTGCATGATTATTTCTGTGACAATAACGAGTGATGATCTAGTGCGAGGTTTAGGCCACTTAAGCCAATCCTGGAGGACGTGGCTATGATCTCCCTGCTAATGCAATACAAGAAGTCAGTGATGGCTGGGAAGCAATTCTGATTCCTCTCTGTGCTCCTGATTCCTCTCCTTGCTGTCTTGGGTGGTACAAGCGACCCAAATGCCTTTGGAGAAGAAGATCCAACAGAGTGACCATCATCCTTCTTTCTGCACCTCTTCTGATCGGGCCTCTCCACATCGTCCTCAGTGTTATAGATCTGTTGGGTCTCCAGATCTCCACTGATTATGAGTTATAACCCCAAAGGGTTCAGGAAGACCCCTGGCAAGCTTGCTCCCATACCTATGAGCTCATATATATGTATAGATAGATAGATAGAGAGAGAGAGAGTCTTATGGGTGTAACCCAAGCCCTAACAATGTGAATGTACAGTGTAAAATACTGTTCTCCTTGTCACCTGTAGCTGCACACAAACTCTGAGGTCAGGCAGGTTCAAGGTGGCACCCCAGCCAGAATGCTCACCAGATGGTGATTTCAACAAGCTATTTAATGGGTAATTCTTAGTTCCCTCATGTGGAGAATAAAAAGCTTATAGAGTTATTTGGTATGATTAAATGTCATTTAATGTAAGGTCCCTGGTACACAATAGAATGTTAATCATTGGGTATTAGTTTGTTAGGGCTGCCATAATAAAGTACCATAGTCACCTATGACTTAGCAGAAATGTATTATCTCGAGTCCCGGGAGCTAGAGTTCCAAGATGGAGGTGTCTGTAGGGCTGATTCCTTCCGAGGCTGTGGGGAAGAATCTGTTCTAGGTCTTTCTCCTTGGTTTGGAGCTAGTTGGTTTCTCCTTGTGTCTCTTCCCATCATCTTCCTTGTAGGTATATCTCTCTGTCCAATTTTCCTTTTTTGTAAGGATGCAGGTCATTTTGCATTAAGACCCATCTGAAGGACTTCATTTTAACTGGGTTATCTCTATAAAGATCCAGTCTCCAAATAAGGTCAGATTCTGAGGTACTGAGCGTTAGGATTTTTAATATATGAATTTGGCTGGGGACCCAAGTTTTGATGAACAAAGATAAGAGTCAATGTATACAGAAGAAAGCAATCACAATGATGTTATGGTGATGGTTTGCTTTCAAACATACAGTTCATTCTCAAGTTGCCATGCCCCTTGTCCGCAGCCTCATGTAGCAATCCAGATAAGATGGTCAAACTTTCCACATTGCTTAAGGTCACCCACTTCCTCTAGCGATATGACAAGAATATTGTGATTTTTTTTTTCATTGCAAATTGACATGAACCAAACCCAGGTGTGTGAAGCGATTCCAGGCTGATGACTCCAGGTGCTGGGTGATCCAGCACCTTCCACCAGTATTTGTGTCCAGTTCATCTGTGGGAGTCCCCAGTGAAAACGATCATTGCTTGGATGATTATAATGATGACCAAATAAAAGAAGCATGTAGAAGAAAATCAGAGCTCTTGTTGTGCTGATTTTAAAATAGACTTCAAATGCATCTTTTCAAAACCCAGAAAACTCCCTAATGATAGGGCTATTTGAATTTAAATTCCAGACCACCGGCTCTTCTCCAGCATGCTGCTATTTACCAATTTTAGCAATAATGTTAAATGACTGCATGAAGGTCTTCCTTTCCTTTCGTCGCGGAACGTGTTAGATGAAGGCTTGACAAGCTGTGGCGTGTCCTCTAAGTGTGTGTTTCCCAGCCGTCCCCTCCCAGGGGTAATCAATAGCTCAGGTACTCTTTCCTCTAACGCCTGTGACCTTATCTCTAGATGGTTCTTATGAAGATACAATATGAAAAGTTCCTCACTTCCCATATTATGATTATATTATGATTCCAGTTATGATTATGTTAGGATTATTTTCATATCCAGAGTTGAAAAGAAGAGGCCTCACAGGAACCCAGGTCCCTTCAACCCTCCTTCTCTCATCGCAAACTTCAGGTTTTAATTCACAGGAGAGCTGAGTGACAACAGCCATGAGTCGACTTTAACATGGCGTGATGACCAGGGCTCCTTGGAATTATGCCTTTGACAGCGTCCGTAGTGATTTTCACTTGTGGGGTGAGTGCAGAGAGAGAAGTCTGAGGGTCAAACACACCTCCACGTTCCACACCTGAAGTTCGTGGGCTGCGGTTGCTGGTCTCAAAGGGGACATTGGGGCTTCTGTGGTTTCATAGTGCGGGTTACCTACGAGGAATAGGGATAGGAACTGCCTGGACAGAGAGGCCATTATTTCTGAAATGTCAGTGCCGAATCATATCACACACACAGTGGTCCCATGCTAACCATGCTGTGTGACAAAGGAGAAGAAAGCCATTGTCAGCTGACATGCGGTGGCTGGACCTTTGGATGGCTATAGATCGGGAGCAGGGCCCATTCACCAGACCTCTGACACAGATTACCTTAGGACAGTCTCATAAACCAAGGGCTCTGGCACCACAGATAGGAGAGTGAGGGGCCGGAGTATATTATCTGCCAAAGTTTGTGTGTAGAGATGATTGAGAGCTCAGAAGAAGGGGAGATGAGAGTTTGAGCATGGGTGTGATTGAAGGCACTTAACCTCCTGGCTGCTGGAATTTGCATGAATATAGCTGTGTCTACAGGCTCTCTATCCATCCGGGGTATCACATATACACGTGTATCTCTATCACCTACGCATATATATTTGGGCTTCGGCGATATATCTTGCAGCACTGGGTTTCTTTGTTCTTGTCTGGAAATGACGCCAGAGGAGGTCTTGTCATTCCTCCATCCTCTCATCTTCTCATATTGCTGGGATTTTCTAGATGTCAAAGGGGGCAAAAATGAAACATAATGTGATGAGAAAAGAAATGATATAATGTTCAGGATTTTTTTTTTTTTCTTAAAAGAGTTTGATTTCGCTTCAGCTGGGGTGAGAGTTCAGTTTGGTTCTTATTTTATCCACACCATTTGTCCATCCCTCCTGAGAATCTCTACTCCCCAATTCCCTCTATCATTCTGTTTGCGTTCAGTTCCATCTTTCTCATTCCCGTATAATGCAGCTGTATTATGAAGTGGCCTGGACCTGGCCCAGCATTTAAAACATGGCCTGTCTCATATTCTGTGCCCTGCTGGAACAAATCCATTTGGTTCTTTCTTGTTCAATACTTCCAAATCCATTGCCCAAATTCCAAGCTTTGCTCTTTTATTCTTGCTGTAGCAAGAGACGAAAGCACATTTTTTAAAGCCGAGTTCTCTGGTCCCATCGATATTTTTCTCCCCTCTTCGGCTTAGTTACCCATTATTTTAATCATCCACCTAAGGAGAGGAATGGCCTCTGTAGCAAGGTTAGGGAGAGGTTAGAGTTAAAATGGATATGAAATAAAAGGTTAATTCCCCTATGGTTCTCCATAGTTTGAATGAATAGCCGAAAATTTTATAGAAAATAAAAAGAACACTATTATTAGCCTAAAAATGAGACCTAAAATACCTCAAATTCAGGAATCAGGCTTCTTTTCATCTATGAAAATAATAAAAAAAAAGAAAAGAAATTTATTTGACATATTTTTCCAACTGTGGTACTATGTATGGGTGTATCCGGGTGTATCCCAGAGTCTTGCTTCCCTTTGTGAATGAGAGATTCGGTGATGTGTGTGTGAGATAAGAAAGTACAGGTAACCATTTGACCTCATTGGTCCTCTCCCCTTAACCAAAAGACCCAGCCAGGAACCAAGTTGGGGGAAAGAGGTCAAGAATCATGTACTTACTGTATTTAACAAGTCATGCTGTTAACTCAGAAAGTTTAATCCAACACCACCCTTGTCTACACATCATTCTAGCACTTAACTTCCTTTTGGGGAGTGAATGGGGCCCCGGGGAAAGAACCAACCTCAGTATTTCTTCTATGCCCTCCATAGAAGCTCAAAAGCATTTTTCCCTGAATAGATCACTTAATCTCCTTGTTCCACAGCATCCTCTCTTGTGAGATAGAGGTCATCATACCAGCATATTTCAAGGGGTTATTGAGAAAAACTATCTGGCTCACCATTATAAAGCATTTTACAAATACAAAGTGCTTTGTATAGTCTAAATAATTCGTGAAAGCATATAATTTTATACAGTTATCAAGTATAATCATTTTGGCCTTTCTATTTCTCTGGATATTTATTGTCCCACCCCCCTCCTAGCTTTTCCTTCTACCTTATTATGTAGAGAAATATAATTTCTCTCCTCCCTCATGACTAAGGGTTTAAGAGAGTCTTCAGGGCAGGAGAGGAAACTCTTTGATTACTTGTCAGTTCAAGTGCAAAAGTTTTCAACTAGAGAATTGTCACCCACATGTGAATCTGAATGGTTTCTAGAGATATAGGATATTGAAATAAGAAATTAGGTTTTTAAAAGATGCAGAAAGTATACTTCTTAGAAACTAAAACAGCTGGCAAGGAGAGTCTGTTATTGTTGTCAGGTAAGGCCAAGGTGTAAATATTTGCTTATCTATACCAACTGGTTGTTGAGAACTTATGATATGCCACATGCAATATGAACTTTAAAAAAAAATATTTGGCAACAACATTGAGGACTCTATACCTTCATTTCATAGATAATGGACCTGCCCAAAGTCCCAGAGTGAAGGGGAGAAAATGCAGTCTCTCTGAATGCAAAGCCTATGTTCTATTTTCCACACATGCTTCTTTCCGTTATCCACTCCCTATGGAGTAATACAGACAAAGTAGCATGACCCCAGTGGTCTACACAGACTTCAGATTTCAATTTTGCACTGTGGGGGCATGTGTCAGCTCACCGACTTGTTGACCTCTGCTCAGATGACCATCCTTTGCATAAGGACACAGAGCATTGAAAGCAGATATTCTTACTTGTAACCATTCAAAGTATGACCTCCAGACCCCCTTGGCAGTAGTAATTGTTGGCTCTGTGAACTCCCTTTTAGAAGATGACCAAGAACAGAGCACTGTAGAGGGAAAGCATGCTTGCTGAGCGACTGACATAACTCCTCTTGTTGCGATAGTTACAGAAACAGAAGGAATTTTACTAGATAGAATCATAACATTTTTATAATTGGGATGAGTTTGGCTAAGGGCCCTGGTGGGACTGATAAGCTAAAAGAGATATTTATTTAGGGATTCGGTGATCTCTAAAAGCACTGTAAACCTTTCTGCCTGTTCCAGCTAATGTGGACTCATTGCATAGGGAAAAGGAAAGTTGAGCTACTGGAAGAGAAAAAGCTGTTTAGAAGTCTCAGCTTTAAAACCACATAATCAGAATATGTACATATGCATAAACATGGAATGGAGAGTCTAGAGAAGAATGCCCACGGTTAGGATATTTTATTTATTCCAACATGTTGAAATTTGCACTAAATCTCCAGTTATTTGAAGATCTTTTATATATATATATATAATATTTATTATATATAATTTTATATTTATAAATATTATAAATATATGTATATGTATACTTACATATACATATATTTGTATACATATATATGTGTATATATGCACATATGTATACATGTATATATATATACATACATATATAGTATATAAGTACATATTATATTTACCCAACTGAAGTCTCAGCTGCTTTGTGTTAAGCAAATATAACATGCACTACCTGGGATAATTTTCATGTCATTAGAGGAAACTATTTATTGGTAAGCTTTCATTTCTTAAGATATCAAATAACCTTGGGAAATCGATCCTATTTCTTTTATCAGTAAATATCACCAGCGGTCTATGAAGTGATGGCTGAACCTGGATGTCTGCTATGGAAATCCAAGGTTTCCAATTTCTTATGGTCCCTAATAGCATTAATCAAGGCAGCACAACTTACTTAAAAGGGACACATGATTAATCTCGACAATAGTAATGTAAACAGAACTCTAATTCATGAATTGGCGATTACCACCCCCCCCAACCCCACCACCATTAGGGTATTTGCTCTTTGTTTGGGATTTACCCTGTGCCATGTACATATTATAAGAACAAAAGAGAGTTTTTTATCTTTAAAAATATCCATTCAGTTCAGCTTACAGAACAGGGGAAAAATTGCTATATTTATCAAGGTTGATTTTGTTTTCCAAGTCTCTAATTCGAAACTGAAGAATGCAAGACTACATACATCAGGTGTTTCTAGCAAAATAGCAGCAGCAGCAGCAAATCATAGACATTTGTCATTCCTTAGAGCTGTCTGACAGTTCTGACAATTCATTAGGCTGAGCTGCAAAGAGGTTTAGAAAGCAAAGAAGGGATCGCAGGTAGGAGAGTTGCTTTTGCATGATCCAGTAATGGCTGATTTGTATCATTCTGGGTGATGGATACACTGTTCAGATTAAACTCAGCAGGGTTTTCTCTTCTCTCTCTCTTTCCATGATTTCTCACTACCCCCAGCTTCCTTCCTCTGGAAACCCCCTGGGACCCTGAGCACAGGTTGTACCCTCAGTAGCATTTCATCCTTAAAGGTGTGTTCACACATATATCAAGGAAATGCTCCTTTCCAAAAGAAGTTGCTTAGGAGGTGGAGGGAACCAGCAAGACACAGGATGATAAAACCATGCCTTGCTTCCCAATATCTACCTGCCCTATGAGTCTTCCTCCTCCTCACCCTGTGTCTATCAAAGTATCTATGCATCCAAAGTCCTCGTCCCTAACACATGCCTCTCTAACTTGTGAGAAATTGATCCTGCCCCCAGCCCACCAAAACGGAAACACGCTTCTTTATAAATGGGTATGAAATATCCTAATCGTGTGTTCATCTCTTGGGGTAGTATTGACAATTCATCTCAGGCCTTATCTTTTCTGTAACCCTTTGCATACCCAAGTTAAGAACTTCTCATGTTTAATTTTGACAAACAGAAGCTGTGGTGAATAAGCATTTATATGACTCACTCCTCCTACTTGAGGTCTGCATCATAGTATATCAAAATACTTCTGGACTTTTGTTACTGGTAGCTGCAACGTGGATTACCCAACTGAGAAGGTAAAGTCTGTTAATCAAAATTGGCACTTATTAAGGTCAACTCTTTGTGCAATGCCTTGAGGGATATAAAGGGAATAAAGATGCAGGCTGTATCACTAATATTGACACTTATATCAAAATTTAAGCTAATTGAAATAAAAAGGAAAAAAAAAGAAACATATCCAAACTACACGTTAGACTACATTCTTTAATGAAGATGGTTATTTTCAAACATTAATCACTTTCTAAGCACGCCGAAATCTCCCAGTAACTAAAGTTATCCTAGGGAAAAACGGACTCAAGGTGGCTGTTCTTTCAGAGCTAATAGATAACATGGAGGCCATCCATTGGTAAGTAAAACGATAATTACATAAAAATTGTACATTGAGATTATTGTGGTTAAGTTAATCAACTAATAGTAAATATATAAAATACAAAAAGAAAAACAAAAACAAAAAAATAAAATGGTGTTTTGGACTAAATATTTGTGTCCCTCCAAAATTCATTTGAAGCCTTATCTCCAAAGTGACAGTCCTTGAAGTGAGGCCTTCGGGAGGTACTTCGGTTTAGATGAAGTCATGAGAGTGGGAACTTCATGATAAATTCAGTGTCCTTAGAATAGGGAAAAGAAAAAAAAAAAAAAAAGGAGGACAAGAAAGGCCATGTGAACACCCAGGAAGAAGGTGGTCAGCAAGCCAGGAGGAAAGTTCTTGATAGAACTGAATTAGAGGATCCAAACCTCAATCGTGGAACTTTCCAGCTTCCAGAACTTTGAAAAATAAATGTCTGCTATTTAAAACACCCACCCTGTGATATTTTGCTATAGCAACCAAAGTTGACTAAGATAGGTTGGGTTTCTGGCTTACATAAGGTCAGGGAAGGTCTTCTTTGAGGAAATAATGCCTGAGATGAGAATAGGAATGAGTCTACCATGACATAACCAGGGAGAGTTAACTTCCAGTTCGTTGTGTTTTCTGAGAAAAAAATAAAATGGAGGCATGCATGACTTGAATGAGATGAGCTAAAAGACTAGAGAAGCTTTCTGACTGTAGGAGTTTTGTTTTGTTCACAACTGCATTCTCCATGCTAGAAAAGTACATGGCACAAAGTATGTCCATAATGAAGATGTTTTGCTAGAAAAATAAATGAAAGTAAGAATGGTACAAGATGGGGGGCACCTGGGTGGCTCAGTGGGTTGAGCCTCTGCCTTCGGCTCAGGTCATGATCTCAGGGTCCTGGGATCGAGCCCCACATTGGGCTCTCTGCTCAGCAGGGAGCCTGCTTCTCCCTCTTTCTCTACCTGCTGCTCTGCTTACTTGTGATTCTATCTCTCTGTCTGTCAAATAAATAAAAATAAAATCTTTAAAAAAAATGAATGGTATAAGATGGCATTTGAGAAGTTGATGGGAGTCACATTACATAGGGTATAGTAGGGAGGAATCTTTGTAAGGAATTTCTGTTTTATTCTGAATAGGAAGGCCTCAGGGAGAGGAGTGACACAGTTTAATTTATATTTGTATAGGCCAACAGGTTAGAGTCTAGGTGTCCTGCCAGCTGCCATGACTGTTGGCTGTGAAAGGTCCATCGTGATCTGCCTCTTCACAGAATTTCCCTCAGCCGACTGGCACTGCCTCCTTGGAAAGTTATGCAACCCTCTCCAGAGTGTCCCAAAGACAATGACTGAGTGGTAATAGGCACACAAGTCCAGTCCTCTTACCTTAAGGGGTACAACTCTACATTGAAATTTATACTCCAGAGAACCCAGGTAAGACATTATTCAAGACCATGTTCTTGCATGGTTCTTTGCCTTTCACCAACTTGCTTCATCCTCTACTTTGTAGATTTTTTTTTCTTTTATATAAAGAGTTATTTCCTCAGTCGATTACCTGCGTCCAAATCCCTATCTCAGGCTCTGAGTCTGAAGCCTGACCTAAGTTAATTCATGTGGGAAAAACAAATCCCAGGACAAAGATAGCTCCAAAGACACCGTCTGCCATGTAAAGCCAAACCAGAATTCAAGAAGGTGATAAAGGACTTCAAGATAAGGAAACCGTCAGTCTAGGTAAGCTTAATCAAGGGTGAATTTTATGATTAGAAATTAAGTAGGAAGGATTTTGAGTACCAACAAACACTATTCATCTATAATTTTTTAAAAAAGAAATTCAATCATTATTTCACCTTAACTCACTATTTGGAAAAGGGGAAGCAAAAGGAAGAGGAAAAGAGAAGCAGCAGAAACACATGTGTGCACGTGCATGTGTGTGTGTGTGTGTGTGTGTGTGTTTGGAAAATGGAAGCTGTTAGGCAAATATGATGCTTAAGGGGTCCAGGATGCAGAAAAATCCTCTTCAAAAAGAAGGGTTTCCCAGGGTTACATTTGGAAATATTTTTAATGAATATTTGTTTTGACTCTGAAATTAAATAAAAGAAATAAATTCTAATTAAATAACTAAGAATGTGACCTTGTAAAGTCAGAGTTGCTATTAGAGAAAAAAAATGGCAAGACAGAGTAGGATACCAACAGTAGAACATGTCATTCTGTTATCAACTTAATTGAAGTTATTCTGTCATAAATGACAATCCATCAGATATTCTGCCAGTCAGTATGTCATGACATTATATGTAATGAGAGGTCTTCCAAAACCCAAAGGGAAATTTTACTTATTTTTTATGACTTTACTTTTTGTTTATTGAATTATCTTGGTAACGGTGTAAAATGTGTGCAGTTTTACTAAATCTGTGAAAAAGTGGTCAACTCAGAACACAAAATATTGATATGTATTTGCCTATGAGATTTTTTTTATTTTGTATATGTGCAAAATTCAATTCATATTATTGACAGTTTTATCCTCACTGATATGTTATTGGATGATCCATTAGATATCTGTTTCTTGCATAATTTAAGAAACAAAGACATCATCGTCCATAAGTAGTATTTGTGGGGAGAAAGTTGGTGAAAAATAAAAATGAAATATTTCATAATTTAAAAGTGAAATCTTTGACAGTTTCTGCTTCTAGCTATGGTGCTGTAGCTTGAGGAAGATCATAAATCCCATTAAGAACAACTAGTACATCCATATAAAATAATAAAAATATTGTGTTTGAAGGAATCAGAGAGCTTCCAAGCTAGCTAGTACTTGAGGAACTAAGATTTTGGAAAAGTTCGTTATAATGAGCTCAATGTTGTGCATCATAATTTTCATTCAGGGCATTTGTTGACTTGTAAGCCATGCAAAAGAAGTTGAGAGGTCAGATAGTAGGCCACTGCTAAAGTGAGCCAGCAGAGCTAGCAACAATCTCACAGAGTTGAAGACAGAATGTCAAGTTTGGGCTTGCCAGGGCAGCCAGGACTTAAGAGCCTGTTATTCCAGAAGAAAGTGAGATATAATGAAATGAGTTTAATATTTTGCATCAATTTTCCCCATGAAAACTTTCAAATTCTAAAATTGTGCAAGGCAAGATGCTAAGAAGCTAGGCAAAAAGTGGTTAAAAATCTGAATAGAACTTCCACAGTACTAAGGAGACAAAGAAGTCCAGGACTCAGCAAGGACCTGAAAAATAACTTCAGCCTCTTAATCAAATCATCTGAGAACTATGCCCATGCAGTAGGACGGCACCAAGGGTGGCTCAAGTCCTACAAAATCTTAAAATTTGACTTAATACAGCTTATTAGAATATGGTATGCCCCTCTGGTAGCTGTGTTCTGGAAATAGAATGGATTCTCACTAGGAAAGAGAAAAATAATCTATAGTTTCCAAAGTTTTTGTATGTACAGGCCTAGAATATAATAACTATTTACCATGCATATCAAGAAATAGTACCAAGAATAAAAACTGACGATAGGAATAGGTCTAAATGATACAAAAATCAGAATTATCAATTATAGGCTGTAGACTAACCAAAAATAATGTGTTCAGTAAGATGGATAATAAATGAGAAATTGAAAAAATCAAAATCTATTTAAAAAATAAATGGAAATTCTGGACTTACAAAATAGTTTTTCTGAACTTAAGAACTTAGATGGGTTTAAGAGCAGATTGGGCACCACTGAAAAGAGAATAAGTATTCACATTTGTGGGGCATGTCCATAATGAAGCCTGGAGAGAAAATGGAATGGAAAGGGATAGGGATTAAGGAATAACTGTAAGGGGTATATTGAATCTAGGAAAAGTTGTAACCTACTTATACTTAAAATTTCCATAAGGAAAAGAGAGAAAATGGGAAAGAAGCAATATCTGAATAGATTATTGCCATGGATCCCCCCAAATGATGAAGGACACCAAGCCATAAATATGAGAAGGACAGATTGCCAGTATCTAGAACTTCACAGTCTAGGAACAGAAATGAATCAAGGGTTGATTAACATTAACAAAATTCCAACCTAGTATCAACCAAACCCAGTTTTTGTTTTAACTGAAGTGGTCAAGTCCCCATCCTCTCTAACTAGAAAAGAAAAATATTGAAGCCTCTCTAGAAAAAAAGACAGCATCTAGGGCCTCTTTGTGTGTGTGGGTGAGTCTTTCAGAAAGAACTAAGGCTAAAAATGCATGATCTAAGTATCCATCTTAAAAATTTAGAATTCAAACCATAAACTGTAGCAAAAGAAATAAAAGAACAAAAATAAAAAAGATAATAATTAAAAATCGCTAAGTCAAATGCTAGTTCTTTGAGAAGATTTCAAAAAGTAATAAACTTCTAGGAAGACTGATTAAAAACAAAAGAGATAGAATACCAGTTACCAATATCAGAAAATACAAAGTGTAAAACACTACAGATCCTACAGACATAATTAAGACAATAAAATGGTATTACATTAAGCTTCATGCCAATTAATTCGGAAATATAGATAAAATATACAAATTGCTGGAAAACACAGCTCCCTTAAACTAACACAGAAACAAAATAGAAAATCTCAATGGTCCTGTATCTTTATTTAAATTAAAATTATAATTAAAAATCTTTCAAAAAGAAAAATCTAGGCCCAGATAATTTTTCTGGTAAATTCTCTAGAGAGGTAAAAATAAGGTCATTCTTATAAAAATTCTTAAAGATAATAGAAAAAAGGGAGCATTTCTCAATTTGTTTTATTAGGTCCGTGTAATTTTGGCAACCAAACATGACACAGGCATTACAAGAAAGAAAAATTGTAGATGAATTACCTACCTAAACAGAGATGCAAAATCCTAAATGAAATATTATTAAATTGAACCCATTCATGTATAAAAAAGATGATATAGCACAGCATGTTGGTTTTACTGCAGAAATGCAGGGTTATTTTAATTAAGAAAGCAATCAGTGGAATTCTGCATATTAACATAAGATTATAGAATGAACATCTCATATTTGATTAAATTATGCATTTGAAATAATTCAATACCCATTCATAATCAAAACTGTTAATTACATATAAGATCTAGGATTATAAGAAAACTTAGTTTATTTGAAAAAGAGTGTCAATAAAAATCTGTAGCAAATTTCATACTTAATAGTGAAACATTGAAAGCTATTTCCCTGAGATCCTGAGATTGCAAAAGTTATGTCTACTATAGATTTTTGTATTCAACACTGTTCTATGAGTACTGGACAGTGCAATCAATGCAATTGTCAAGGATTTATAATTTAAAAAATATGTATAATGTGCATAGAAAACCCACGATACCTATACAAAATAGAACTAAGTCATTTCAGCAATGTCATTAGAAATGGGGTCAATATTCAAAAATTAATTGTATTTCTATGTTAGCAAAAATAATTTGAAAATGAGGTTTAAGAATATTATTTACAATGATAACATCAAAAAATAAAATACCCAGGAATAAATTTAACAAAAGATATGAGACGTTTCTATAAAGTTTTACAAAAACTGAAAGAAATTAAAAAACTATAAAAAATGGAGTTATATACCAAACTAATAGATGGAAATTTCTATATTATACAGATATCAACTTTTCTCAACTGATCTGTAGATTCAAGGCCATCCAATTCAAATCAAGAAGGGGTCTTTGTGAAAATTGACGTTTTTTTAATATATATGATAATTCAAAAGGTAGAGAATAACAAAGGCAACCTTAAAAAAAGGATAAAGTTGGGATAATAACACTATTTGGCATTAAAATATTATCAACTTCCAGTGATTTATGAAGAAAATGTATTTTTATGAGAATGGGCAAAAAGCCAATGGAACAAAATAAAAAAACAGAAACAGATCAATACATGTATGTTGACTTTATTTACACTGAAGTTAACACTGCAGTATGGTGGGAGTCAAGATGGCCCATTTAGCAAATAGTGTCAGGTCAAATGGATATTCTTAGAGAAAAAAATGAACCCAATCCCTATCTTACACCAATTCTTGACGAATTGAAGATCTAACAATAAAAACTAGAATAATGGAAGAATAATGATAGAATATCATAATGGTAGAATATCATAATATCAAAATAATAGTAGAATATAATCACGACTTTGAAGTAGGCAAAGATATATTAAGTAAAACATAAGATGCACTAAACAAATAGAACAATATTGAAAAAATAAACTACAACAAACAATGGGACAGGAAAATGGGAAAACACTTGGCAGATACTTCACAAAAGAGGATATCCAAGTGTCAGAAAATAAAACAAAGGAACCGCAACACATCAGTCAAAGGGTAAGTACGAAAAGAACCACATTGAGATAGCAATATACCTCCATCAAAATGGCTGAGTTAAAAAGATTAATCATGCCAAGTGTTGGCAAGTATGTAGAACAGCTGGCATGCTTGTGAATGGGGAGTGCAAATATATGACAGCATTTCAGCAACCTATTTAACACAACCTATTAAAGTGGAACATATCTGTGCCCTGGGTCACAGGGATTTCGCTCTAGGTATATTCCTAACAGGTACATACTAATATATATTAAAAAAAAACCCACAAAAAACAAAACAACAAAACAAAACAAACAACAAAAACAGCAACAAAAAAAAAAACAAGAGAAAAGATGATTAGAACAGTACTATATGCAGTAAATTTTTAAAAAAATTCCATCAACCAAAGATCATATAGACGAATGGTGATCTAATTGACCAGTGGAATACTATACAGCAATGGAATGAACCAAGGCTAAACACAGCAGCCTGGATACATTTCACAAACATAATGCTGAATGAAAGAAAACAAACACACACAAAAAAAATAGACTGTAGGTTTCCATATCATACACACACACACACACACACACACACACACATATCCCCCCCACATATATAGTTCATAACTAATACACACACATATATAGTTCATAACATATATATATATATATATATATATATATATATATATGTATTTCTAAGTAAGAACACTACCTAATAGTCATATATATGAGGCTAGTGATCAGAAGAAGGGGATGATAGGGACTATGAGGGGATGACATTCTGGTTCTTCAACAGTGTGGTGTTTCTACAAGTATGTTGGCTATGGAAATTCATCCAACTTTACCCTAATGATCTGTGCACCCTCTCTCTATTTTTATAATCTGGTTAAAAAGATTAAAAATTAAGGACTTTAAAAAATGGAAATCATTTTTAGACTTACATTCGTGTTTTCAGAGCAATTTCTCACAGATGGGGAAACTGTCATGCTCTAGCTATGCAAGATTATTTTTCTCTCCCTGTGAAATGTGAAAAAATTTCAAGTGAGGACAAGAAAAAATTTAGTTTTGCCTAGGGCAAATATATGAAAATTCTTAGGATAGAATCACGGAAAGTGGAGTATATAGTTTCACCATGTAAATCACAACGGAAAGAGGGGTTTTATTTCTTCTCTAAGCTGGCTAAAATTTTATTTTTACTAACTCAAGGACACAACAACACTATGATATCACCACTCATACAGTGCAATGTAAGAATCCTTTCAAGAAAAAAAAAGACCCATCTCTATGATCGTATTCACTCCACCCCATTCCTGAAAATACGTAGACATGCAGACACACACACATATATATTACATGGAGCTTCTTTTTCTTGCTCAGAAGATAAAAATTCATGTTTTCTCCTTTGATTTATTTATAATTTTTAAATTCTTAAGTGGATACACCGATATTTGGGGGCCGTGGAGTTTTCATGAGTTATGCAACCCCAACTCAGCAAATATTGATCAGCTTCTTTGAAACACATAGCATTATGGAATTCTAATAAACTGAAGACAGGCTAATTTAATTTCTCCATCTCTGTCCACATATGTGTAGACAGAAGCAAATATATGCATATTACACACATGCTTCAGTAAAACTGGGCAGTTTATCTTGAATAATTCATTGTTTGTGGAACTGGTAATTGGAATTAAATTTAAGCTCTGTCTTAGCAGCACTGAATAGTATTTGAAAATAGAAAATTGAGCACATGAATCTGTTGTTTCCTCTCCAGCATGTCATCAGGCATGTCCATTGGCAAGCGGCATAAGCAATGGTGTCACGGCAGAGGACAACTGAAGCGCTGACAGGTACTCGCAGGCACAGCCCTGATGAGGTCAAATACCCCTAAACCTGCCTTGTTTGCTGATCTTTTAATCGGATTCAACTCGACTGTGGCCACAGCACAAGGCTTTCTGACAGTATGTGACAGCATATGACAGCAAAATATTTTGATTTTTCACCACTTGATGATATTTCAGATCTCTTGAAGTCCTTCAGAAACTAGCAACGGTGTTTTAGAGAAAAATGATACAGGCAGTTAATTGTCTTGGAAGCTCTGTCTCTTTTGGTTTTTAGCTGAATTTTGTTAGTAAATGAGTCTTGCATTTTGAGAGTAACGGGCCGTATAGATCATCAGCGACTTCAAGGACTCTGCTTAGAACAGGGGAAAAAAAAAAATGTATGAACTCATAGCCCAAGTCCCAGAGTTTTCAGAGGCTCCAAGGAAATGTAAACATCTTCTCCTCACTTTTCCCGAGTTTCTTCTCAACCATTACAAGTGACTTCTTGGATAGGAAAGAAAAACAGAGTGCAATTTCTTTTTTTTTTTTTAAAGGTTTTATTTATTTATTTGACAGACAGAGATCACAAGTAGGCAGAGAGGCAGGCAGAGAGAGAGGGGGAAGCAGGCTCCCTGCTGAGCAGAGAGCTTGATGCGGGGCTCGATCCCAGGACCCTGGAATCATGACCTGAGCCGAAGGCAGAGGCTTTAACTCACTGAGCCACCCAGGCACCCCCAGAGTGCAATTTCTTAATATTTTACTTAAAACTTAAAATACATTTTGAAACTCTTCTTATTTTCATTTCTTTACAAATTCTTGGGGCACACAACTAACAATACTTTGGGGGATGGGGAGGAAAAAACCACTGGAAAACTATTTTATAGGCTCACCATAAGCCCCTCCACATCACAACCCAGTCTTTTCCCATCAGCTATTCACAGGACTTGAAACCTAAACAAAACAAAATTAAAATTGCATTAAACTTTCATTATCGTGGAAATTATTTTCTAATTTAAATTCATGTCCTTTTGATGTTGATTTTTTAATTGTTGTGAAATAAAACAGATGTATCCTCTGTGGCTTCCCATCAAGCTTAGAAAGAAGCCCGTTAGTTCACCCTGGGTGTCTTTTTATTCTTCTCAGGTCAAGCCATGCTGGCTTCTTTGCCTGAACGCATCAAACTCCTTTTTTGCTGAAGGACTCTGCATGTGCCTTTTCCTCTGCCTTGAACGACCCCTCTCAATCTGTATCTTGGCACACCTTGACTCTTTGCATCTATTCTGTCCTCCCTGATTACCCTGACTAAGGTCCTTGGCTCTTCCCGGGACCAGCCACTTGTGTTATACCCTTGCACCATCTCATGCTACTTTTCTGTATGTTACCTGCTCTCCTCAGTAGGATGTCAACTCTTTGGCATCAAGGGCCTTACCTGTCTGTCTTCTTCTCTCCTCTAAAAACATAGTAAATGTTCAGTACTCTTGTTCATTGTAATTAACATCAAAAGAGTCACCACCAAAGAAAGACCCAAGAATGTATTGTAAAAATGAGACAAAATGGGAGGATGTGATTTGTACTGACCCAGACTGACATGTTCACCAGCTATAGATAGAGGTTTTGGGTAAACAGTTTCGGTGGCAGTTTAGGTGGACATAACCATGGAGGTTGTTGCTAAATTCATACTTGGTGCTGTTTTCAGCCAGATTTCTGAAGCATCAGAAGATAGATATCAGACCTCATTTCATTCACATCCTAAAATAAAGACACTTCCAAGTACTAGAGAATAAACAATAAATGATAATTTTGGAGTTTGTGGGATGAATTTACATCACTAAGAATTCAGGAGGGAAGGGAAAAAAAAGCAGAATATAATTATCTAGTTTAGAAATAGACTATTTAAATCTATTGCCATGACCCCTATGAAGAGGCCTTAATGGCCCTGGGTCTCATGACCTCGGTTGTATTTTTCACATCCCATGTGGTCTCCTAATTGGCCTTTGTCCTACCTCCCCGGATGCAAGAAGCTTTTTCAAAAGTACTCTCTCTAAAGCTCCATAAAAATGTAAAATAGAATTATTGAAATAGAAGCAATAGAACAGAAAATGACCTTTATGGCCCAGTTTTTGGAACACATAAGGCCCTTGGCTAAAGAAGATAGAAATTGGTAATTCTGTGCATGCTGCAAAGTGTCAGGTCATGGTATACAAGGACCAATTCAAGAGCTCCTGGTTCAGGGGATGAGAAGATCATTTCTTCTCTTCCTTTGTCTCGTGCTTTCCTCCATATATATGAGAGCAGTAGTGCTAGCCTGGTTAAAAAAAAATGATATAAGGGTTGTTTTAGCATGAAATGCTTCTTACCACCTTGGGGTGTCAGCAGGTATGAGAATTGAAAAATGAGTACAAAACAGTCCAATTGTATAAGAGCTTACCTACAAGGGCTTCCAATGGACTAATGTATTTTTTGAACTGACAGTGTTGTTAAATGCCTGGAGTCACCCTGCATGAGTGAGATCATGGTCCTATGACTTCTTGGTTGTAGGACTTTGGCCAGGAATCAAAACTCTCTGTGCTTTGATTTCTTATTCTATGAGGCAAGAATCATTGTGCCCATCTTATGAAGTAGACATGGTTGGCATATTTAATGCAACCATAAGTAAAGCTCCCAGAAGAGGGACTGCCATGTAGTAAGTATTCAGTAAATATTAGCTGTTATGATACTTGCTGAGATAAGTCAAAATCATAAGCACTACTTGATCTTGTTCTCCATCTGTACCAACCGGAGCAACATGACTATATGTTAATATGGTTGGTGTAGATTTCTTTTAAGATTCTATTCATTTATTTTTCAGAGAGAGAGAGTGAGGAAGCACAAGCAGGGGGAGTGGCAGGAAGAGGGAGAAGCAGGCTCCCCATTCAGCAAGCAGCCCCATGGGACACTCGATCCCAGGACCCTGGGATCATGCCTTGAGCTGAAGGCAGACGCTTCAGCGACTATACCACCCAGGAGTTACTGGTGTAGATTTCTAATATGATTAATAACCCATAGCAAACCTGAAAGAATATCATTCTTTGGTCAAGCTGATACAAATTCAAGTCTCAGCTCAGCTTGAGTGTTTGCGGTAGCTTGTTGAACTTGAAAGTTGTTGTCTTCTTCTTTTTTTTTTTTTTAAAGATTTTATTTATTTATTTGACAGAGAGAGAGAGAGATCACAAGTAGGCAGAGAAGCAGGCAGAGAGAGAGAGGAGGAAGCAGGCTCTCTACTGAGCAGAGAGCCCAATGCGGGGCTTGATCCCAGGACCCTGGGATCATGACCCGAGCCAAAGGTAGAGGCTTTAACCCACTGAGCCACCCAAAAGTTGTTGTCTTCTAAGTCTCAATGTTTTCTACCTGTAATGGTCACTTTGTACTCTGTACATTTGAAATAATGCATACTAGTACCAGTGTGATGTCTGGTACCTGGAAAAACAAACTATTGATGTTACCTATTATTCTCTAAATGGCAGTTATATGAACAGAATTATATTTCCCTTCTAAGTGCCTACTTAAACAAAATGTGGGAAATGATGTCCTGATAGTTTTACAAATGATTCTTTATGACAGTATAGATCTTATGAGACTCTACTGGTTTTTAAACTTTTTTTTTTCCCCGAAGGTATTAATCCTTGCTCATCACATATTTCCTGAGCAACAGTATGTGATGATACTCCAGTTAATTTGTTTTGGCACAGACGAGCATAGCATGCTGTTCTGTGCTTCATCAGTATTTAATGAGCACCGTGTCCGTGCTATAAGGAAAATAAATATATGGAAACATAAGAACTTACAATCTTATTAGAGAAATATGGCATAAATAGCTAACAAGTTGAATGATACATGGGGAGGAAAAAAATATTCACTCAAAAGCAACAGAACGAGAGCTGTCCAAGGTCAGGACAGGAGCCGAAGTCAAAAGTGAGAGGAAGGAGTGAGAATTCGGGTGAGGAGTGGCCCCCGAGTGAACTGGACAAGAACTCACTGGGAGGAATTGAACTGAGCTCTAGGCATGAAGTCTGAATTCATGGATTGAGAAATTTGAAGTTTTAGTAATCAATACTAAATTAATTGGTAATTAGGAATTTAGTAGATAAAGGAGTAGCTGGAGAATTAAAAAAGCAAAGGAAAAACAAGACAAATGATGGGGTAAGTTGGAGAACCATGCCAGCCTTAATATAGGAATAAAGCGTTGGATGGTTGGCTGGTTCAGAAGGAAGGCCTGTATGTTCCTTGGAGGACTTTTTCACTCTCCACATGCTAATATCCATGTTTGTGCATCTATTTTTCCTTTCCTGATTTCAAACACTTGGAGGGACAGAACTTTTCCTCCATATGAATCCACAAGCACTGTTTCTTATGTAGAGTAGGCATTGATTTTTTTTTTTTTTCTTTTAATGGATTGGGAGAAAGGAAAGAGGAAAAAGTTGAGTTTCAACAAGGAAGCGCTAGTTTTCCAGGAAGCTTCCCCATGAAAACTAGGCTTAAGAATTGGGATTGAAGATCTCGATTAATATGGAAATAGTGACTTTCGTTAGTCCTGTATCAGGGGTGAAATGTTTGAGAGACATTGCAGAGGGAGTTTGTAATAGAGTCAGAGAGAGGAACAGGCTACAGAGGTACAGATGAGTTATTTAAGAATTCTACCAGGGAAAAGAAGACTAAAGTGAAGGGGAAATGAGAAAAGCTCAAGGAGGAAAATTGCAATTTTCTTCTCCTTTCCTTTTTCCTCAGTAAAAAGGGAAAAGTGGATGTGATTAATGATAAAAATCTGGAAAAAAAAGAATACTTCAGAAAGAAAGTGTGATGGGCAATTCCATGCTACAGACAGTTTTTGAAAAAAAAAAAGAGAGAGAGAGAGAGAGAGAATCACCAATTTCTGTATGACAGAAAAAAATGAATAAAGAATAGATCCGGAGAAATGGAGGTTACAGAAAGGGGAGATTCATTAAATGTAATCTCTGATACATTTAATAATGAATTATGTGATAATAATGGTTCATTGATGCTCATTACTTTAATGAGTAATCCTAGGTTACTTAGGATTAACCTAAGTAGAAGTTACGAATTAACTGAGGTCTACGCTGTGGCTGTTACTTGGAAGCAGTGCCAACTCAGGTCTCTGAAGCTCAGCGTGAAACACGCTGGTGCATCGAGAAGAGCAGCCCCATGCATTTACCTTGATTGAGCATTGCTTAGCAAAACATTAACCAGCCAATAGTGGTCATGATCCTGGACTATGATTTCAATGAAAGGTAACAGTAACTTTGGGGAACGAAAGCAATGTGAGCTGCATTGGTGGTAGTTGTAATAAGGAAGACACTATTCAACATGGTTTTGGTTAAATGGTAGTGAAGATAACCAAGTCTTACAGTCTCTAGTTGTTTGGCAAAGTGTAATTTGCCAGAGGTCCTTCATCTCATATTGATTCTGAATATATATTTTATGCAAACGTCACTCTAGAACTAGGGTAGTAACAGGTCAAAATATTCAGAGAAACAAGACAACGAGGGAGGCTGGCTGGTTCCACATGGTCAAATGCCAGGATGGCAGCAGAGAGAGGATAAGGAAAGTGCGGTAAGGCCAGAGTTAAACCCAAGGAAATCAGTCAGGTCAACAGACAGAGGGAAGGTGCCATTTTGTAAGATGTTTTGAAATCAGGACCTCAGGTTGGCAAGCTGAGGAAAAGGCTTGGGGCTCTCTGCAAAATATCTGTGGACTAGAAGACTTCTAAAGATTTATTTATTCTAGAGAGAGAGAGAGAAATTGGGAGGGTGGGGGGAAGAATCCTCAAATAGATGCCCCGCTGAACTTGGAACCCCACACCTAAGTCCGTCCCAGGACCCTGAGATCGTGACCTGAGTCAAGATCAAGAATCAGCTGTTTCACCAACTGAGCCACTCAGGACCCCTAGAAGTCAGACTTCTAAAGCATGAAGCCACAGTCACAGGCATCAGGAGTCCTGCAAAGCACCTGCATAACAAGCACAGGCCTGAACAGTAGTACCAACAAAAATCGTGTTCCATGAAGTAAGGTGCTTCATGCTTGTAAATGTCTGTCATTTATGTTAGATCCTTTGATGACTCTCATATCAAAGGCAGAGGGTTGAAAAACTCACTGACACAAAGCGAATTTGGGCAGATAAAGTCAGGACCTGGGGCTTCGAATTTATTCATTCATTAATTCATTGATTCAGTCAATTGAATTGTGTTCAACCTAGTATAAGGGCGTTGTGAGGCTGGGGCTGCTGTGTGAGTCCTGGCTGAGTTCCTAGCTAAGGAGCACTTGGGTACACTTGGCTAGGGAGAGCAGGGAACATTAGGTTGTAAGGCCTAAGGCCAGCCCTGGTATGTTTCTTACCCTACTTCTTTTATTCATTTTTTTTTTTTTTTCTTAAGAGTAACTTTCTTAAGATGTTGTGAGTCTCACAACTGGACAATGATCTTGAGTATAGCAATATATAATTTGGATTATCTTTAACTTTGTAAGTAGATTAGGTATCTTAGAAATACAGAAGAGAGAAAAAAAAAAAACAATAGAATGAATCCCCCCCCCCCTTTTCTGTAAAACCACTTAAAACGGAAAGGACTGTCCACTGATTTTCTGTAAGTTACATAAAATTGTCTGTTGTTGTTATAATTCTGTAGGCATCACAGTCCTCTAGTAAAATGATGTATGGAGCAATCGTCTGGTAGGGGCTGATGGGATGTAAATGAAACTAATTAAGGAAATGTCAAACATAATTAATAAAACAGGTTTAAGTTGCAAAAGCCCTGTCAGTGCAATGAATGGAGAAGAACATCGCTGGCCCATTGTTGGGTGCACTTTTTCCCCTCTCCACTCTCCTCTCCAGGCTTTATTTAGCACCGTTCAATTAGATCCTGGAAAGCTACTTGAAGCTCACTTTTCTACCTCACCTTCTCTTAGCTTGATCCCATGGAGAGGGAGGAATATAAATTTGCCTGTCGGCCGGCAGCTTGGAAAAAATTAATTGCCATTGCCTCATCTTTTCCAAGTACTACAGGACATTAACATAACCAATTTGCTCCAACTCCTCACTGGCTGCCTAATAGAGCATCTGATCAGCTGGTAAAACCAGGATGTTGCTGACGCTACCTTATTATTATTAGCATTTTCATAATATCCAAATATTACAGTGGCGTGATTCATGGGCTCTATTTATTATTGATAAGAACAAAAAATTGGGGGGGGGGTGATGTTGGAAATAACAAAGCGGGTGACCGACCTATAATTATGGCAAGCAAATTAGGAATCGCAGTAGAGTCAGTTACATTTGCCTAGGAGTAATGATGCCTGAGACCTTTTCCTTCCCCAGGGACCAGAAAAATAATGGATTCCCTTGCAGCTGCAGATGGGGTAGGAGAATGCTGTCATCGGGACAGTGTTTACATAAGTGAGGCCGAGCGTGTGGCTCTGAGGCCTGCCTGTAGTGTTCCAGTCAGCTCCAATCACTTCAGCCACTGAAGCATAAGTCACTCAAAAGCCCCCTGGTTTTGGGGAGGGGCGGATAACCGGAGTGGGGACCAGGGAGAAGGTTCTGGTTTGAAAGTCAACAATCACATTTGTGAGGACCGTTTCGAACCTCTTCAGTTCCCAGACAAGGGTGATAACCTTGAAAAACAGAGGCCGATCAGCTTTTAAGTGGAGAGATAAAGATGAAATGTGGTTTCTGTTCTTACAGACTGCTGCCCAGCCTCGTTCCGGGTTATTTCAATTCAGTTCATGTGTGCTCATATATGCGTGCATGTGCGCGGGGACACACACACACACACACACGCGCGAACACACACAGCTGCCTGGTATTTAATGCCATTTGACAAATATTAATTGAACATCTATATTTGCCAGACTCAGGAGGAGGAAGAAGAGAGGAAGACCTAGTTCACATACTCAGGAAGATTAAGGGGTCAATTTTCAGTTCAAATTCGTTAAAATAAACACACACAGATTTTATTTGTAAGCAAACGTCTCTAGGAAAAAACCATTTGTGATAGATACTTTGAGGCTTGATTGAGCAAACACTGATCATAACATCAAAGATGTATGCTTGGTTTCGATGAAAAGTTAATAGTCAAAATTTGTCCCACTGGGCAGAGAAAGTGCACTGAGCCCAGGATGTCACATATTGCTGCCAAACAAGGATGTGCTCAAATGCTAATGGTTACAGTTTAAAAGAACCCAACAGCCAGCTTTGGAGAAGATGCCACTGGCCATATTTGAGACTATAATGCATTAAAAAGTATTAAACATAAGAGGCTATAATAAAAACCAAAAATGAGATGAGAGAGGAAGAGAGAAAGAGGGAGAGAAGAAAAGAGAAAATATCAACAAATGTTTTTAAGGTGGCAGTTAAACATCCTTGCTTTATTATTCTTTCAACTTTTCTCGGTGCTTGAAATTCTCTAAAATAAGAAGTCTGAGGGAGAAGTTTCCATTACTTCTGAATTATGCAAGGAACTAATCATGTGAGTTGGTAATAATTACATCATAGACTAATTATACAAGGTCTGTTTTGATTTAATATGTTATATCTATTGGCCTAGACTTTGGAGCTAAGAATTGAGATAATTTTTTTCTTAACATTGAATGATTTTTCAAAAAAAAAAAAATAGGTTCAAGATAGGGGTACCTGGGTGGCTCAGTGGGTTGAGACGCCAACTCTTGGTCTCAGCTCAGATCTTGATATCAGAGTTGTCATTTTGAGCCCCATGGAGTCTACTTAAAAATATAGGTAAATGATTTAAGAAATAATGTTAAGCACAACTCAGCTCAAGAAATCAAGCATTAGAACATTATCATTACCCTTGGAGTCTCTTAGATGCCTCTACTTAATCGTACCCTTTTGTACTCCCTTCAGAGGTAAATGCTATTCTGAATTTTTAATTTTGTTGCTCTCTTGCCATTAGATATAGCATTATATTTATGGTCTTACCAAAATTGTTCATTTGGGTATTGTTGAATTTCCTATCAATGGAATTAGATATGCGATTTATTGTTATTGGGGGGTTTTGCTCAGTATTATAATTTTAGATAATTCATATTGTTCCATATATAGAACATATTTGTGGGGCACCCGGGTGGTTCAGTCGGTTAGGCATCTGCCTTCTGGTCAGATCATAATCTCAGGGCCCTGGGATCAAGCCCCATGTTGGGCTCAAAACTCAGCGGGGAGTCTGCTTTTCATTCTCCCTCTGTCCCTTCCCCCACTTATGCTCTCTTTCTCTCAAATAAATAATAAAATCTTTAAAAAAAGAGAACAGGGGCGCCTGGGTGGCTCAGTGGGTTAAGCCGCTGCCTTCAGCTCGGGTCATGATCTCAGGGTCCTGGGATCGAGTCCCACATCGGGCTCTCTGCTCAGCAGGGAGTCTGCTTCCTCCTCTCTCTCTGCCTGCATCTCTGCCTACTTGTGATCTCTGTCAAATAAATAAATAAAATCTTTAAAAAAAAAAAAAAAAAAAAAAAGAGAACATATTTGTAATTCATTTATTTTCATGGTTGTATAATATTCCTTTGCATGACTACAACATAAATTGTTTACTCATTTTTCTGATAGATATTTAGGTTATTTTCAGTTTATCACACATATATAGGACTGTTTGGGCTATGTATGTAGGGGAGCAACTGAAGATATGCTTTCAAATTTATCAGCACAAACTTGTTCATAATAATTTCACATGTTTAAATGACTGCCACAAAAAGAATATGGTCTTTCTGATAGCAATCCTTTGCAATTCATTGAGACTTCCTTTATGGTTCAATATGAATTCAATTTCCATAAATGTTCAGTGTGTCCTTGAAAAGATAGCTTATTTTACAGTTATTGGATATAATTTTTTATATAAGTCCACTGGATGAAGATTCTTAGTTGTGCTATTCAATTTGTCTTTATTCTTAGCAATTTTTTTTATCTGACATCAAATCTCCTAATAGAAAGGTGAATTTGTGGTTCTGTCCATCTTAGTTACATGGCACATTTGTTATAAAATTATTTCTTTTGGGAAATGTCCAGATTTATCAATATCTAAATTTTAAAATAACATATGCCAGCTTGGTTTTTATTATTTTACTTCTATCCTTTCCATATTTTGATATTTAAATATTTCCTTTATTAACAGCATGAAGTTTGGATTAGAAAACACTTTGTCAGTCTTTGTATTTTAAATAAGCCATTAAATCATTTGTAATTTTTCTGATTGCTAATATATTTGGATTTGTTTGTACTTTTATATTTTGCATTTATTTTTTATCCTGCCTTTGTTATTTATTTTTTCTCTCATTTCTTGTCCTCTTTTGTATTGATACAGTATTTTTTTCCACTTTCTCTACAAGACAAAAAAAAATTACATGCACAATATATGTTTGTTATTGGTTGTCTTAAAAGCATTACCATCCATATTTAAACATCAAAGTGTAAATTCATCAATGTATTTAACTTTTTTTTTTTAAGATTTTATTTATTTGACAGAGATCACAAGCAGGCAGAGAGGCAGGCAGAGAGAGAGGAAGGGAAGCAGGCTTCCCGCTGACCAGAGAGCCCGACTCGGGGCTGGATCCCAGGACCCTGAGACCATGACCTGAGCCAAAGGCAGAGGCTTTAACCCACTGAGCCACGCAGGCACCCCATATTTAACTTTTTAATGAACAAGTCAGAAATTCTTAAATAGTTTAACTTAGATCACTCTCAAGTTCTATTTTGTCCAGTAATATTTTTAATCTTGTCTTTTAACTCCACAAGTTATGATCATTATTTTTGTCTTATATGTCTAATATGTATTTGGTTTATAATACAATATGCATATTAGAAGCACTTTATTTCAGGACTTTTTCTCTCTCTTCCTGCTTCCCTCCCTCCCTCCCTCCCTCCTTCTGTCTTTCTTTCTGAATACATTTATCCTTTAGCCCTTTTTTTGGATTTCTGGCCTCCAGTTTGACTGTTAAGAAGTATCAGGCTCTAAAAAAAAACAATGATGAAGGCAACAAAACAAAACAGGTAAACAATTTAACCTCCAAAGTGTAGTTTATTTGGGAATAGCAGAGAAATTGTCATTTGGGACAAGCAAACTATGGTGACTCATAAGAAAGTCTGGAAAACTTTATTTTTGTAGAGGAAAGAAGGAAGTCAGGAGAGCCTGCTTTGAACAAAGGGTCATTGGAAGAAAACGAGTTTGAAGCAGTGGTAGCCTCTCATTGGCTGCAGGTGAGGGCAGCTTGCTGTTGCCAGGTGCCCGTAGCTTGTAGCTGAGCTAAAAAGAAGCTTTGCTTCTTTCTGCTGGTCTATGTATGCTTCAGCAAGTGGTATGTGCAGGAGATCCCTCCCTGATGGTTTCCCCACTCATTAAGGTTTCCTTAACTAATTTTCACATTTCCCCCTTCTGATCAAGGTCTTTCTTTGATCGGGAGTTGGGTCATCTGTTTCTTTTCTTTTTTTTTTTTTTTTTAAAGATTTTATTTATTTATTTGACAGAGAGAGATCACAAGTAGGCAGAGAGTCAGGCAGAGAGAGAGGGAGAAGCAGGCTCTCCGCTAAGCAGAAAGCCCGATGTGGGACCCGATCCCAGGACCCTGAGATCATGACCTGAGCCGAAGGCAGAGGCCTAACCCACTGAGCCACCCAGGGGCCCCGGGTCATCTGTTTCTTATTAGAATCATTTTTGTCCCTCAGTACCAGGAAGGACCCTTCTGGGGTTTCACATCCCACATCCGAGGGAAGTGCACAGACTGGAAACAGTTGAAGCCACATTTGAGTAAGAAGGAAAGCAGAAGCTGGAAATTTCAGGTATTTTCTATCCAAAATGGGTGGCTCAGGCTGGTAAGTGGCTGATTCTCAGTTTTGGTTCGGGTCATGATCTAGCAGTTGCACGATTGAACCCTGGATGGGGCTCTGTGCTCAGTGTGGAGTCAGCTTCATATTCTCTCTCCCTCTCTTACTCATTCTTTCTCAAATAAATAAATAAATAAATAAAATCTTTAAAAAAAAATGGAGAGAGATTGGAAGCATTGGAGATCATCTTGAAATCTTGAGCCTGCATTACCCCATTGTGTATGACTTTTCTACAAAAGTTTGACAGGCAATAAGTAGATATCTTAAAAAGGATTATATATGGACATTGAGGTGGCTCAGTCGGTTAAATGACAGGCTCTTGATTTTGGTTCAGGTCATGATCTCAGGGTTCTGGGATCAAGCCCTGTGTTGGGCTCCTCAGCACTCAGCAGGGATACTGCTCAAGGATTTTTTTCTCCCCCTTTCTCCCTTCCTCCCCCACTCGTGTGCAAACTCTCTCTCTAAAATAAATAAATATTAAAAAATGTAAAAATGATATATGAAATAAAATAAGGAGCAGCCTTATGACCCTAGTTTGTAACTAGCTCTAAATCAGGAGCCCAAACATGAAGGTAACCAGCTAAAGAGATCAAAGGACCATTGCTCATCAGATAGAATTTGAAGTCAAAGTGCTTATTCTCTAATATTATATAATTAGGTTTCTAGTTCTCCGTAGAAATTTAGCCTTGTCCAACAGATGGCATTTGCTATCACACAAATACGTCCTTGTTCAGCAAGTAGGTAATTGAGGGCTATGCAATTGCTCAAAGCTGCTTAAGCCAACAAGTCCAGTGATCATTGTTGGGTTGCTAATTCCTCAGTGGTGGAATCAGCAAGTGTTCCCAATTCTAGAGAGAGACTTCTAATCATTTCTTCATTAGCATGAATTGCCACAGAAAGGACAAGGACCCTTCTGATGGAGGTACATCCAGAGCCATGTATACCTCCTGGGAGTTCCTGTTTAAGGTGATGATGAAGGTGTAATGGGGAAGACCAATGACAGGACCAATGAAGGGCTCAGATTTATGGTGGATATCCAAAGGGACAGTTAGAAATCCTAGTCAGCATTGGCCTCCAATCTACTGCCAGGTGTCTAAACACCCACAGATTCACTAAGAGGCTCATTCACCACAGGCCAAGATAAAACCAAGTGGTGCACCTAAGACTTTTATTAAGGTTTTATTATTAATAGTGCCATTAATAAAGATTATTTGACTAGCTCTTTCAAGCCAAATCTCAGCAGTGTTTGGAGAAAAATTAGGGAGAAGCCATCCTGTTTTGTGGACTTTATTCTCAAAGGCAGTACGGGGGGAAGTATTTTGTTACAGCAGATAGACCTAAGGTAGTAGTGAGAATGGGGAACCATATAGGTGGAATAGGTATGATCAGTTGCTGTGAGAGTTATGACAGAGGACAGGTCAAAGCAAGGTATAGGAAAACCTGACTGTAGTAGTTTGACTTGGTAAGAAATACCCAGAGAGGTGCAGAAATAGTTAGTAGTCTCATTGGAGATGAAAGAAAAGCTTGATATGGGGAAGGTTAAAAGGTCGCAGCTGTTGAGAACAGATCCAACAGTCAGAAATGTTCCCTCCTTTTGCAAGGGTTTGGGAAATTTGAACAAGAACTTTACCTCTTCAGGACAGAGAAGGAGAAAACAAGGTGAAGAAAGGCAATAAGAAGAGAATATACAGGCCCGAGCCTGTCATCTTGAGAAAGCTATCTCTTCAGGTGTCGTCTGTATCAATTTCTTGGAAATATGAATTTGAGATCACCAGTTGATATGCAGGTCCAGTCAGGGACTTTCTTTTGATAAGTCACATGGATCCAGAAGTCAGCGCTTTGGAGTTTGGTGGCACAAGGATTGGCCAGTAACACTTGATAAGGGCTTTTTCAGCATGGTCAGGTGAGGTGTTTGAAGTCTGTGTCTCCTGGGAGCATGCTGTGAAAAGACTGCTCCACTAGAGCCTGATTATTTTCAAGGGATAGAATTAGACTCTTACAAATCTGAAGTATATCTCCTTTCACTAGGTATGGGACAAAAAAGAGGGGGAAACTAGAAGCTAGATGCGTGGGGTGCCCAGCAATTATCTCAAAACAAAAGCTTGTGAGTTCCAAGGCAGGTGAAACTGAGATTTAGAAGAACCAATGGCTATACTTTTGACCAAAATATTTCAAAGTCTTCTGCAAGTTTTGCCAATTGAGTTTATATGCCATTAGTTTGTTAACTAGTCCTGAAGACTGAGGAGGGTTGTTAGCACATTAAAAATGCTGTATATTCCCAAACAGCATGGACCTGCATAATACTTGATCAGTAAAATGGGTTCCCTGGTTCCTATGGCGCTCGAGAGGGATTCCCCAGCTAGGGATGATTTTTTAAATAGGATTTTAGTTACTCAAGAGGGATAACTTTTTTACATGGAAAGTCTTCCAGTGGGAAAAAATGCTAATCATTACCAAGAAATTTGCAACTATAAGGGGTTAGCCTGAGTAAAGTCCATTTGCCAAACCTCAAATTGTCTATTAGTCAATTTAAAATGCCCAGGAGCTGTGCAAACAGGTTTCCAGGAATTGGATTTGGGGTACATGGGACAAGCAAAGTAGGCACTTTTCATGACCTTCTTAATATATCCCCACCAGTACTGATTTATAAATGTTATCATTTTATCCATGGGCCAATGGTTTCATGCATGTGTAGTGTTCAATAGTGGAGATATTAGAATTTCTGGTAGGACTGGCTTTTCATTTGGTCCAACCAGAGGTGCCTCTTCTTACCTTATGAACAACCATCTGAGTGTTGATGTTGTCTTTCCTTTTCTGGTGCTGAATGTTGAGTGTCTCTAATCAACATCTCTGAATTATCATCTTGAGATGAGTTCCTTTGGACCATAACAGAAGTGTGACTTTTGGACCCTTCGAGGATAACGCTTTTTTTTTTTTTTTTGGCAGAAATGTCAGTGAGATATTCTCCTTTAGCTTCTATAGAGTCAAGTTTAGAATGCCCCAGACCTTTAATAACAGACAAAGCAGCAGGTAAGAGTATGCTATCCAATAATTCTTGAATGTCAAGGCCATTTTTAATTTTTTCTATGCTGGCAGTAAGGAAGCCATCTTGTTTCCACAACATTCCAAAATCATGAGCCACTCCAAAGACATATATGGTGTCAGTGTAAATATTGGCGGTTTTGCCCTTGGCTAGGATACAGTCTCATGTGAGAGCAAATAGTTTAGTTTGTTGGGCTGAGGTAGCCAAAGGCAAAGGTGCCACTTCGATTACTTTAAAAGGACTTGATATTGCAAATCCAGGCAATATTTACCATTTTCATCTTTTAAATAAGAACCATCAGTGAACCATGAAGAGTCAGCATTATCCAAAGGAGTTTTCTGAAAGTCATCGCAGGGGGTCAGAAGGTGACCTGTCAGTATTAAACAGTTATGGAGGGGGTTGTAGGTACAAGAGTGGGGAAGAGTAACAGGGTTAAGGTTATTACAGTGAGCAAGACGGATATAGAGGCAGTTAACAGGACAATTTCATAGGAAGTGAGACAGCTTACTGAAAGATATTGAGTATGATCAGAGTTAAGAAGAGCTTTGACAGCATGTAACACAAAGATGGTCAAATAGGATCCCATGACTATTTCTTCAGTGGCTTTTACAAGAGCAGAAGCAGCAGGGATAGTTCTGAACAATGGCAAGTATTCCTTGGCTACAGAATCTAGTTGTTGGCTGTAACATCTTATGGATTGATGATCTTCATGCTTTCAACTAAATATCCTAAATTCCCTCCCCCCCCCCATATATAAAAAGGAAGAAAAGGAGTTGATAACTGAGGTGTCCAAGATGGGGTATAATTAAGCTTTCCTTTAATATTTGAAAAGTCACATCATCTAAATCTTTCCAGATGATAGGGTCAGGTTTAGTTTTTAACAGGGCCTATGAAAGCCAGGTCATAAAAAAATAAGTTTGGAATCTAGGTGTGGCAATGATCTGCCAATCTGAGAAAACCTCGCAGTTGATGTTTGGTTTTGGACTTTGGTAAGTTCAGGATGCCATGACACCTGTCTAGATCTAGATGCAGGCTTTATTGTGAGATTAGATGTCCTAAATATTGAACTTGAGGTTGGATAAATTGTAATTTTTCCTTAGAGATTTTATGTCCCCTTTTTGGCTAGGAGTTTGGGCAAATTAATGCTATCTTTTTGGAAGGAGGCTTGGGAAGGGGAATGGAGAGGTAAGTCATCTACATTTTGTATTAAAATGGAGCCTACAGGAACATGATATCAGCTAGGTTGGTCTTAAAATTTTGTGATAAATAAAAAGGGCTTTCAGTGAAACTCTGGGACATTGCTTTCCAGGTGTATTGCTGTCCTTCCCAAGTAAGGGCAAAGATATATCAACTAGCCTTAAATAATGGCATTTTAAAGAAACTACTACATAAGCCAACCATGGAAAAAAATTGCTCTTATAGGAATGGAGGCTAATAAAATTTTGGAATTGGGGACAACAGGATGACAAAGGATGAAAATATTATTACGGCTCAGAGGTCCTGGACAAGCCTCCACCCATAAGCATTTGACTCCTTCACAGGTAAAATAGAAATGTTGCAGGATTGATACAGGGCAAAATGAGACCCTGGGCATTATACTTTTCTATTATTAATTCCTAATACTTAATTATCAAGTATTAATCAAGAAATTAATACTTAATTCCTTGAAGTACCTTTTTATTTATAAGGTATTGATTAAGCCTGGGGAGAAGTTTTGAGGAATCTATTTGAGTCCTATTGGGGGTTAATGATGGGTTCTGCCAAGATCAGTTGAAGATTTTGTCCATAAAACAGGTGGTAGTTGATCCAATGAGGACAAATGAGTAGTGTCTTTGGAATTAGCTCTAGTGTATTCAGAGAAGTAGCAAATAAAAGGTAGTGAGAGGTCATTTAATTCATCAGGTTTGCTATATTGGTTGCTGCTGTCAAATTTTAGAATTATTTCCCTGCTTTCAGGAGAAATTCCAGCATTTTTCCCCTAAGACATCTCAGCCTAGTAATGAACAGGGACATAAGAACTAAGGAGAAAAGGGTGGGTATCACTTAGAAGGTCTAAGCAAAAGGGGATAGGTTTAGAGATAGAAACTTTTTGAGGTTTATTAGACACTCCCACTATTTGAACCATTTTAGTTACTCTGAGGCAGTGGCTGTTTCACGGTGATGGGGTTAAGCACCAAGAGTGTAGCTCTAGTGTTGATAAAGACAAAGAGAGATTCGTTCTCAATCTGAAGAATGATTTGTCTGAGTCAATTAAGGGGGAACCCCTGCTGATCCTTGGCATGTTGATAATAGGGTTTGGGAGGACACTAAAAAGGCTGGTTAGAGGGCTAATTTGAAGAGCTCAAGCAGTCTTTCTCCCTATGCCCTGGCCCTCTGCAATAATTGTAGTGACCATGAGGGGTTTAGTTTCTTTTAGGAGTTTAGTTTCTTTTTTGGAGTTGAAAATTAAGGATTTTAGAAATATTCCTTTTATTTGAATCAGCTAGGGTGCAGGTGATCTGATTTGCTAGATTTACTAAATCTGGAACGGACATACTTTCTCATTCCCTCCTGGTCCTTATAACTAGAAGAGATCCCAGTTCAGACAATTAACAAACAGTTAAAAATTATCTGTGTGGACTCAACACCCAAATGAAGACCAGAATTTTCTTTAAAAAAGTTAGGAGACAACTATAGTAATTATGCATAGGTTCATTGGGCTTCTGGGTTCAAACCTAAATCTTATTCCAGTTGGTTGTCTCTGGGAAAGTCCTAGCAATGGCCAAGTGTAGTCACTTGTCAATTTCCTGAGCCTGGTCATTTAATAAGGCACAAGGGTTTCTCTGTCCCCAGGTTGTAATTCCAGAGTCTTCTCAGTGTCATTCCCATTGGTAGTTTTCATACAGTCACCAATAAGCATGTGGACTAGCTGATATAATTCAGAGAAGCCACGTTGATAAGTTTGAGTAACTATATCAAATTCCTCAACAAATCTGTGATTACTTTGAGAAAGTCTCCTCAGATCCTTTGGGGAAATCTTCCACTGTGGCTTGTAGTTAAGCTTTAGTCCAGGGAACATATTAAATCAGGAATTTAGCATTTGTCTCCTCAGAAGACCTGATTCTTGGGGCACTTGGGTGGCTCAGTGGGTTAAAGCCTCTACCATCAGCTCAGGTCATGATCCCAGGGTCCTGGGATCAAGCCCCACATCGAGCTCTCTGCTCAGCAGGGGGCCTGCTTCCTCCTCTCTCTCTGCCTACCTCTTTGCCTACTGGTGATCTCTGTCTGTCAAATAAGTAAATAAAATCTTAAAAAAAAAAAAGTCTGATTCTCATGCAGCAGGTTTCTATAGGTTTGGGGAAGGAGGAAATAGGAAGAAGTTCAGAATAAAAGGGAAGTACAGTGAGGAGATTGGAATGAGGAGGTGGAGGGGGTGGAAGAGGTGAATGGTGCAGAGGAAAAGAGGAATCTCTGCCAAAGGCAGAGAACAGGGGAAGAGAAAAAAGAGACCTCAGAAGTTTTTTTATTATTATTATTATTTTGCTTTCGATATGTTAGAATTGGTATTTTGTAAATGATTTTAGAATCTTGGATGCATTTGAAAGCCTCCAGGTACCAATTAAGAAGGCATTTCATTCAGTTTAATTTTAAAGCCATGGTCTTCTACTCTGGCTCTGCAAAAAAAGAGACAACAACAAATAAAACTTTAGGGAGGTTGAAATCTCTTTATAAAACCAACTGGGATCTCAGAAGAAGACACAGATATAGATATAGATATAGATATAGATATTATATATTGATATATATTGATTATGTTATATAATATATCAATACATAATATATCTATAAATATATTATATTAGCATCCCATACCTCAAAATCAGAGGTTCAGAAAACAAATGAGAATTCACCTAAAGGATGATGCCTTCAAGAAAACAGATCCTAGATAAAGTCAGAGAGCTCAACCAAAAGGAGGGAGCTCAAATCTAAGAGGAGAGTCACTGTACCTAAAGGAAGAGAAAGAGTCACAGAAATGGAGAGCACAAGTAGGTACCACAGGTGGTTGTGGGGTTGTCAATTCCTTGGTGGGGAGTGGGGATTAGCCTTCTTGGATCCCACTTCTGACACCATGAAATGTCAATCTTTTGAAGGAAAATGGTTAAGAATTCAGCCAGTAAAATCAAATTTATTCAGCAATAGCAGAGAAATGAGGATAGGAAAGTCTAGAGAACAAAGAAAGGGAGCATCCTTTTATAGAGTAAGGGAGGAGATTTGGGTGGGGTTAGTTTGGGAAAAGCTCATTAGAGGAAAATGAGAGTTTGAAGTACCAGTGGTTTCTGATTGGCTGCAGGTGATCAAAGTGGTAGTGGTCTCTCAATGTTGGCTTGTGAGAATAACTTGCTATTGCCTGGCCTAGAAGAAATCTTCCCTCTTGCTGCTGGACTATGTAAGACATGATAAGAGGTGTGTGCTTGGCATCCCTCCCTTCATAGATTTCTGAATCAGGTTTGGGTAAAGATTCCTTCACAAATTTTTGACAGAAGTTAATTGCCAGCCTTATTTTTCCCCTCTTGAAAATAATCACTCTTTTCTTTCTAGATTCATTTATGATTTTTTTAAGGTTTTATTTATTTGACAGAGATCACAAGTAGGCAGAGAGGCAGGCAGAGAAAGAGGAGGAAGCAGACTCCCTGCTGAGCAGAGAGCCTGATGTGGGGCTGGATCCCAGGACCCTGAGACCATGACCTGAGCCAAAGGCAGAGGCTTTAACCCACTGAGCCACCCAGGCGCCCCTCATTTATGATTTTGAATTTGTCTTTGATGTTCAGCAATTTCACTCTGATGTGTATACACAAGGATTTCATTTTTGGTTTGTCTCACCTTAGGCTTTCTGAATCTGAATTGATCTTCCACCAGTTCTAAAAAAAGTGTCAGACTTGTTTCTTCAAACATTAACTCTACTGTATTCTTTCCCTCCTTTCCTTCTCTTCCCTCATTTAGCAAATTAGATTTTTGGTAGAACTGCTTACTTTTTCTTCCATGTTTTTAAGTCTCTTTCTCATGGATCTCCGTGCTTAAAAATGCTTTCTTTTACTTTTTCTTCTCTTCAGTAATTCTCATTTTAGCTGTGTCTTATCTAATGTTAAGCTGGTCCATCGTATTTTAGTTTATTATATTTTTCATCTGTATAAGAAAAATTTCATTATTTTAAAAAAACATGCATGGTTCTATTACCTTTCTCTTATCTCATATTTTAAGTATTTTATTTCTTTAAACATATTATACAAATTTATTTTGTAGTTTGTGGATGATAATTCTGAAATCAGAGGACTTTCGCAGTTTAATTCTACTCTTTAGCTCATGGTGCCTTGGTTTCTCTGTGTTATTTGTGGTTTTGACTGTCATCTCTCTTTTTTTTTTTTTTTTTTGGAACTTCATAGCAGAAATTCTTTGAGTCCTGGTTTGACTGTGAGGTCTTCTTTAGCAAGGTTTTATCGTTTTATTTTATTTTGGTTCGACTTTGTTTCCATAAGATGTTTAAAGGCATTACAGAGTCAGAAGCATGTTAAAATGAATTCTCAGCCTGAGATTTTTCAGATTATTTGTGTATCACAAATTTAAGCTTCAAATCCACAGGAAGGCCAATTTACCAGGAAAAATCTATGATGGATTTATTTACTTCTTCAGTGCTAAGATTTGACAAGCAAGTTTTCATGCTAACTACTGAGTGAGGCCTCTTTATGTGCAATTTTATTTCTTATTTACTCTGATAGTGAAATGTAGGACACTAGAGTACCAGTTTATATGTGGGTGTCCTATTCGATGCTCCTCCTTGGTTAGACTCTAGGATTTGCCTTTTGTTTCCCAGATCCAATAAATCCCTGTAATTTTTAATTCAGATTTACCTGGTTTTGCATACACTCTCAAAGTTTTAGGCCAGGGGGACTGAAATCTACTTCTTAGATTTTAGTTTCTGAATAGTTTTTATTTTATTTTCAGTTCATAAAAATAATTAAAAAGATTACATGAATAAGTATTTCTGTGTGAGCAATATTGCATATACATTTTAGACCTTCTATGTGTTAGAATAACAAAACCATATATTTTATGTACTATACAATATAAGACTTAATGTAAAATAATTTTAGTTTTTGGCAATATTGGCAAAAATCTCTCTCAATGAGATTTTATTGGTTTGATTTCAATCCTCTATGAAGTTCTGGTTTCTAAAAGTGAGGAGAAGAGATGTCTGAATAAGTATTCCAAATAGCTCTTAATAAAAGTGAGGCAATTCTAATAATGGTTAATTTCTTAAAACACTATTTAGCTATAGTAGCTAAATAAGCTAATATTTATAATGGCCTACTACAAATCATAACCTGAAAAATCAGGAAACGATAGCTGTAACCATCATCATGATCATCTACATTTCATTGTTTTCTCTCCTGATGTCCCAGCCTATTTAATAAGCTCAAGAAAGAAATTGTCTGAATGAGAAAGTTTCAGTATCCAATGTGCAACTAAGAGGCATTCAAAGAGACATTTTATTTTTTGCTAAACAAGGGAATGCACATCATACACTGGCACTACATCTTTGGGGGGAAAAATGTCTCTAATGGGATTGTGGCACCTTGGGTTAGCACTAAGTATGTCCTATGTTTTACTGTCAATGTGTACTATTCTCCAGTGGAGTTTTATGGAGTAGAATTGCAGTTTAATAAGAACCTCATTTGCAGGTACACTTCCCACCCACTGAACAGCTGCCTTAGTTATATAATAGTCTGATTGGAGTCCTGTGGAGGTGCAGTCCTCTGTTAGCAACTTATCTTAATGGAAATGAATTGCATCCATTGCAAACCTCTTACAACACATTACCATGTTAGTGTAAGCCAGGTAAGAGACTTCTACCACTTGCAGAAGCTTGTTTGGTTCTTTGAGCTAATGTATAAATTGCCTCATTTGGAGGCTTTACTTAGTTTTCTAATATATACATATCGGAGTAGTGCTGTAAGTAACCTCTAAGTTAACCTTTTATTTTGTCTTTGGCCTGAAATAAACCTTGAAAAAAAATGAGGCATATATCATTCCTCTTCACTTTCTCCCCCTCAGCCTTGTCTCACAAGGATTATAAAAGCTGAAATATTTAAACATTCCACTGAATATTTAACGTGGCTCTAATCAAAGTCACTTAAAAAAAAAAAAGAGGGCAACCATAGGTCTTTGAGGTCTAGCTTCGTCATTTGAAAGACGTTAAACTATTAGGTAGCATCTCAACTTTTGAAATTATATCAATTATTAAACTGTCAATATTAAGAATTATCAGTGTATGGCCATTGAAACTTTCACTTATTGCTTAAAATTAAGCAATGCGTACATGATTGGCTATTGCAATTGAAGAAATTTTCCATTTTTTTGTATTTTCTCTTAAATCCAATATACCAATTGTAAAGTGTCCCCCCCATTTAGAAAGAATATCTAATCTTTGAAATTATACTCAGGTTTTGTAAAATGTTCTCATGTTATCCTTTATTTCAAATTATTTATTATTTATTTCTAACCTCAAAATGTCAGGGCCAATTGGTGGGCTGAATTACAAAATGCAGCTGTTTTATAGAAGTGACAAATATCAATCTTCTGTGTTAGACTTGTTGCCAGAGAAGGTGTCTTTGAAAAGAGTGAAATTTAGAGGTTTTTCAGTGTTACTCACTTTTGTGAATATCTGTGTCTTCTCTCTTATAATCTTTATGGGAGCAAAAGTACTCAAAGAATTGTATGAAAACTCAAGAGCTGTGGACATGACCTAGTATTTCAAAGATCTCATCTGCTTTCAGCATAATTTACATGCACACGTAATACTTCGAGTTCTGCTCCCCCCAAAATTGGTGAAGCAGATACTTGTGTGGACAAGTTAGTACACCACACAACTAGATTTGTGGAGGGGAACTGACATTGACTGATTACCTACAGCCAATGTGCTTATCCTTATAGTCAGCACTTAATATGGCAACTTACTAGATGGATCCCACTTTCTATTTCTTCTTTATCTATCTGTCTATCTATCTATCATCTATCTATCATCTATCTATGCACCTATCTGCCTATCATCTATACATCTGAATTTAAGTCCATTTTGAGTCAGCTGAACCTCAGAGACATTGAGCCCTACCATAGATTACACAACCAGTGAGTAAGAAGAACCAGAAATTTAAACTTTTATTTTTCATATGCTAAAGATAACACTTTTCTACATTCAGCACATTGTCACTCTTTCACAATCATGATATAATATTTTTCCAAGCACATGGAACTGGTAGGGGAATAAAGATGGAAATTAAAACCATCTGTAAATTACATAGGAAAATCAAATTTAGAGCAGTACCTGGGAGTAGCTTTGAGCAAACCTGAAATTTAGACCAACCAAGTCTACCTCCTGTGCTTTCTGTCTTTTCCTTAGGCTTTTATTCCACATCTTCTTCTTACCTTCACTGTTTTTCTTCTCTTTCTCCCCTTATCTCCAATCATTCTTTTTTTCTGTTTAGTCATTAATATTGGCAGGAACACTTTTTCAAACAACTTTTTCTACTTTCTACTTTTCTGACTGATTATGTGAATTAGCCCTATTCTGAATTTAATCCAGTATTTGTGTTACCTCTATGTCAGTTTAACATTTAACTTTGATTTTGCACTGAAAAGTTGTTCTTGGGGCCTGGAGCAACTTTTACTAACAGAAAGTAAGGAAGTTCTCCAAAAAAATTAAAAATCCATATTGATACAGATTTGTTCAAGAGACACCAGTACCAGATGAAAAAGCTCTCAGTGACCAACGCTGGAACAATTTGGGTGACAAAATAGTGTTGGATTATAGACTGTAGTATGGAATGAATAACCATAAGTTCGTATGGATATAAGTAAACAAGTGAATTAATAAATAAATGGGAGAGAATAGAAGCTCTCCCATGCAGAAAAATTCTAAGTAATTTATGTATCTTCGAGGAAGTAAAGTGTAACTCTTTATTTCTTATGTATCATCTTCATATGGTGGCTTCCTTCCAAAGAGTACAGTATGGAAATGTGGAATTTATGAGGGAGGTAACTTTACAGTAGAGACACCTAAACAGCACTACTTTAACCCAGGGATCAAGGTCAATATCAGTAGTAATTAATTATGTGGATAGTATCTGCCCTTGATATCATACAATGAGAATGCTACTTTACTTCTGCGGTCTTCTTCCCCAGAATCCATGACCACCATCTAATCATGAAGGAAAAATCAGACAAATCCCAGTTGACGGGCATCATTACAAAGTAGCTGATGTGTTGTACGGTATGTGCTGGATGGCTAGTTTGTGCAAGCATACACAGAGTGTCCCTGTTAATCACAATCTCGAATATAGAGGTCCTGTCCTTCTATATTTCCATCAAGCAGAATGTGAGAAGAATGTGTTGTTCAATGTTGAAGTTCAGGAGCTCCACAGGTGGCCAATAGCCAATGTCTCTCTGGTAACAAAGTGTCCAAGTGGCAGGTCTTAATCCTCTTGGAAACACTGGGCAAGGAAGAGAAGAACCAATGATAGTTGCTAGGATAAGTTACTATTACATAAAAACTTGCAGCATGTAGTTCCTAGAAGTAGATGCTTTGTCCAGTTTGCTCCCGGACTCCCTGTATGCATGTTCCTCCAATAAACTTATGTCTCAATTACTGTCTCCTGGTATTTTCTTTGGCCTCACTGGGTCATCACCATCCCAGGTTTACAGTCTGCTGGGATGCAGCTACAAACCTGCAATCTTCAAATTGTCCGGGTCATCAAAAACAAGGAAGGTCTGAGAAACTGTCACAACCAAGAGGAGCCTAAGTATATTATAACTATACATAATGTAACATCATGAATGGCATCCTGGAACAGAAAAAGGGCATCAAATAAAAACTAAGAAAATCTGGATGAAGTGTGGACTTTAATTAGTAATAACATATCACTATTAGATCCCTAATGGTAAGACATATACCATAATAATATTAAAATGTTAATAATTGGGAAAACTAAGTGTGAGATGTATGGGAACTCTATAAACTATATTTATAATTTTTCTGTAAATATAAAAATATCATAAAATAAAGTTTATTATATATAAAAATGGAAGAGATAATAAATTTAAAAAAAAAAGTTGCCCTTGGGTAAAGGAATGATTAAGGCGCTTGACAGAGCCAGTGGTGGAGAGATTTTAAAAGGAGTTTTTGGAGACAGAAAATGCATTAACAGTATACGTTGACATTATTTCCCTATCATGTGAATGATGCCCTTCGGAGCCCCAGATTAACCTTGATTTTACACCCACTTTATTTCTATAACTCCAGATTTTAATGACTTTATAAGAAGAAAAATAGAAAAGTGTAGTTCTATAGAGTATTGTAAAGTGTTGATGTGTCCACATTGAGTACAGTAGAATCAAGATACAGATGAGGTGATGACTGGGGATGTATTTATGGTGATCCCGCATCCCGCAGAGCTAATGTCTCTAGCTAGCCTCTTCAGATTGGCTAGGACTCACAATGCTGAAACCCTTAGTGGTCTTACAGTCTAAGATAACTGGTAGCAGATGACGAATGTAGAAGGATGCTCCATGAAGGCTGTTTGTGGTTCACATTAGTTTACTCACAGGAAAAGAAGAAGATGAAGAGGAGGAAGAAGGGGGAGGATGAGAAAAAGAAAAAAAAAAGTAACAAATTGACCCACCATTGAGAGTTATGTTTTCTCATTTTCTTGAGGGGAAAAAAGAAGAAAGAAAAAAAGTAGGAAGGAAGAAGGAGGGTGGGAAGGGAAAAGGAGGAAGGAAAGGAGGAAAGGAAGGAAGGAAAAGCCAAATCTGTATTTATAAAAAAAACACATAAAATTTGCGTTTTGGACATTAAAAACGTGAGCTGTGGCAGCCAGTTTTTATGGCTGAACTATTCTACAATCTGGTTTTGTTGTCAGTCATGGATATGACCAGAGAACCATAATCAAAGAGGAGCTTAGAATGGAGGAAACAAAAGACAGCATTGTCTTTTAACAGTATTTTGTACCTTCGTGAACAGTAGAATGCTATGGAGAGCCAGACAGGGGAAATGCAGCTCACTAGTCGAAAGCTAAGTGTTGCAGAGAAAAAAGTAGACTGCAGTCTAGCCTCATAAATTCCACTGTGTTTGGAAATACAAAAATGTCCTCTTTTGTTAACTACCTATATAGAGAGAAAGGAGAGCGGGGTGATGAGATCATGCCTAATCTCTCAGCATCTCTCCGTCTCTGTCTCTGTCTCTCTCATTGACCTTCATTCTAATTAACCTGCTCCCCTATCATTTCCCTCCTTTTCATTTCTGTCATTTCCATTTCACAGTATCACTGGTGTAGTGAAAAGAAACTCAGACACATTCTATTTAGAAAGTGCGTGTCTCACTAGGGGTGACAAGTCTTTCTTTGAGGTCATTTATCTAATTGCTCTTTGCAGATAAGAATTAATTAGCCCGATTATTTTTCTTAGTTTTTGGATGGGTTCCCCACCTGAAGAGAAGAAATTCCTTGGTGTCAGTGATTAATTGCTCAGCCAGAAGCTTACTGCCTCGCATTTGTAATAAATGCCGACCAACTCTTTAGGTCACATTAAGAACCTGACAGGTTGTGGTATAATGTACAGGATAATAAAGCACGTGAATAAATAGGGGCACAGCATTTGATTTTGATTAAATATTTTAATACATGAAAGGGTAAAGGAGTTTCAAGATGCTGAAGGTAAGAGCCCATTTAGGGCAGCTTTCCTCTTCACTTTATGAGGCACAAAACATCTCCAGATCAATGATAGCAAGGGCCATTTTAGTGGAGGGTTTGTCTAACATGATCCCAGTGATCTGTGGTGCTTTGCTTTCTGTTTTTACTCTCTTTTTTTATTTTTTCTGTCAGAGAACACCTAAACGTACACGCATATTCAGAACCTAGATCCCTTTTATTTCTAGAATAGAAAGAAATGAGGTTCTTCTTAGTTTACTTCCAAATTAAATTTTTTTTTCCTTTTAAATTGGTGGTGTTGCTGGATGTATATGGAAGGTCCCTAGACCTCAAAACTCAATGAACAGGGGACCAAACCAAGACGTGATAAAGGCTGGCAATGTGAAGTAAATCTGTAAAGAAGGAACTCAAATCCGTGGGTGAATTTAGAAGCTGTCTTAGTTTGTTTTCTAGGACAAACTATCAAAGTCTAGGGGGCTTAAGTAAGCAACACTTAATTTCTTACAGGTCTGGAGGCTGGGAAGTACACGATCAAGGCTATAGAAGATTCAGTGTCTGGTGAGAACCACTTCCTGGTCCACAGACTTGCCCTCTTGCTGTGTCCTCACATGCTAGACGTGGAGAGCAAGCTGTATGAGGTCTTTTTTTAAATAAGCGCACTAATCTCATTCTTGGGGGCTCCACCCTCATGAACTAATTATCTCTCAAAGGACCCATATCCTAATACCATTACATTGGGGATTAGAGTTTCAACATATGGATTCGGGAAAGACACAAATATTCAGTCCATCACAGAAAGCCAGGTTTGCATTCTGTGAGCATTTCAGTTTAAGGACATAGGGGTTTCAAATAATCTATGAGTATTGCTTCCTTTTCCATGTTTGCAGTAGGATTCTATAGATACAGACATCTTAATTTTTGTGGCTATTTTAGAAAAAAAGATAACAAGCCCTGGAGAAATTATGTACTTTATGAAAAGGTCATGCTCATTGAGCAAGTCAAGCAGAGCCAGATCTACAACAGACAGCTTTGGATTCCCAGGCCAATTTGCTGTATTTTTTTTTTTTTTTTTTTTTACAAAATATATAATGACCTATAGTATTCATTAAGATAGAAGTGTTGAATGAAAACTATTTTTGAATAAAAATACTGTCCAAATAAAGCGACATTTCCTTTAAAAAGAACCTCTCTATGAACTGGATAATTTGATTAGTAAAAAGGATGTTTTCTTTTTCCCCCCAAGAGGATAAATAACAGAACATTTACTCTCATTAAGCAATGCTCCTGAAAATAATCAAATCCAACATGTTTTCTTTCCTTTAGGGAGGCCCAACATGTAATTAAGAAACTTGTGTGATGACCTATTTAATCATTGTTATCCTATATTCCATTTTTTCCAAGGCTTACATCTACAAAAGGACCTGCACATAGTAGATCCTTAATCAGCACATACTGAGTAAACAAGTGAAGGAAGCCATTAAATGAGACTATTGGTGAAGGTAGGCATCTATGGCATTCTATCTTCTCTTATCTCTTATTTCCAACTTGTCTTAAGTTACATAGAACAGGAAATAATGTTTCAGAAGGCTTCTAGTTCACCAATTTTAAATAAAATATTTTGGGTGCAATGGTATGAATCTGTGATATCTACCCTGTGTGATTCAATAACACAACTGGGTGATCTCTTTTATGTCAAAGGAGGAAGTTATCTTGTCACTCCTTTAATAAGCCTGGTTTATCTACCTACAATTTCAGATTTTTCAGACCACCGTAAGGAGATTTTTAGATCTCATTTATTGGTTATGCTTATTGTCAAGAGCCTGTTCTTATATGCTGTTTTGTATATCTTCCCATAATCTCTGATTTCTAGTTAATTGTAAAGAAGGGAGTTTTCTTCTTCAAACACCTGTCAAGATTTCTACGGCTATTCGACATGAGTGAATGCTTCTGTTTCCTTCCACTCTCTTTTCACAAAAATGATGAAATTAGCTACCAAGCTGTTGAGCATAGATATTTAATGCTCCAGTCTCTTCCTCTCAGGCTGTTGTGAAAGGATTATGGGCAAGGGTGACATTGTTTACAGTTTACATCAACATGTTTCAAATTTCCTTATCTCATGAGAGAACTAATTGTTCTGCAATGATTCAAAATGGACATTTGTTCCCTTTGGGGGGGGTGGGTTTAAATTGATAATTTATTCAGAAGACAGTAGTCGAAATGCCTGAATTCAAAATACAGGCAAATCTGTTGTGGGTCTAAAAACACAAAAATAATATGATGCAAAGAAATTTCAGTAGCCTTTAGTGATCAAAAAAAATGTGAAACAGCTAATTTATCAAGCTGAGTTTCTATCTAAAGTTCAAAGAAAAGCTATATCAACAAGGGCCATGTTTCTCTACCTGTGACCCTTTTCTCAATCCATTGTCTTTCTTCATTAAACATTAAACAAGTTTTCAAGAAAAAAAATAGAAAATCATATTGGGTGAAACACTGTGGATCTTCAAATAAAGAGGAATTTATAAAATGCTTTGAAAAGGCTTGGCATTTAGCAAACATTGTATATGCATGTGTTATGTAAAAGTCAAGGTTCCTGCAGACTCCTCTTTTGTTTATGTCTTGAACCTATAGGACAAACTTGGAAATTAGGTTTAATATGTACACTAGAACACTCCAAATTTATATTTCACAATAGTAATTACCTATGCAAATCTCATTCAACTTAAATACATACTTGAAGATCTGTTCAATAAAAATAAGCTATGCAAAAAAAGTGATATTCATCAAACCAAACCACACAATGTGTCTGACATACCTATGTCATGAAGCTACCATATGACACTCTTTTGGGTGATTTGAGGCCTCATCCAAAAATTTGGCAAATCACAGAATGTGGAATACTTCCTTTTTGCAGAAATGTAAGGTCTAAAATCTTCTTTGAATAGAAAATTTGGAAACACATTTTCCTAATATGATAAGCTTCTTAAAATACAACTTAAAAACAAAACATAGTTCATTAGTATAGAAGCAGAATAATCATTTTCCCTCTACCCTTCTGAGTTTTTAGCTGAGACCCCTGCAATAAAAGCCCGATTAACAAGAGAAAATCAAATAGGAGTTTATTAACAGACATATCTTGTTTATACAGGAGACATAACCAGGGAAAAATGAGTAACTCTCAGAGATAGCTTAGAACTCTGGTTTTGGTTAGATAGTTGACTATCATCTAACTAAAGACAGAAGGAAAAAGATATGGAAAGACCGGTAATGTAGAGGTTACCTGGAAAAGCAAGGTAAGCAAGAATATTTTATGCATGTTTAAGTGATTATGTTTTCCATTGATAAGAGCCCAAAGTTGTCTCCAGGAATTAACCTTTGTCCTTCCTGGTTGTAGAAAGGAGAGACACCTTTATAAATTTATGTCCTGCTTTGGGGCAAAGAAGAAAAGACAGGAGCTTTTCTTGTAACTGCTTCATCTCAATTGCCTTCAGCTCAAAAATAATCCTTATGCTGAATCAGCATGTTTTGGAGTGGTATATTCTGCTATCCTTCCTTAAAATAAACTTTTTTTTTTTTTTTAAATCTGTTAATTTTCAAATGGTGGCCTGTGTTCTGGTCAGGGATGTTTCTCTTTCTCTAGAACTGAGAGGCCCAGAGGGGAAAGAGTTTTTCAGGAGGTAGAATGGTGTATTTCTCATCCAGAAATCCCATCCAGGCAGAGTTCACAGATAGGGTAAGAGCCTGTTCAGAGGAGAAAGCTCATGGATATATCATAGATATCTAACCTATAGTGGTGAGCAAGGTCTGGACAAATAAGTCTCGAATACTTTCAAAAAACCTTTCCCAGGAACAGAACCTAACAGCAAACTCTGAGTAAGAAGCATAAATATCTTTAAAGATTTTCAACTCTTCTCATCAAATCAAGCTTTCTGAACCTCTCCTTTGCTCTCTGCCACAGTTCATTTTTGTCTCATCTGCTTTGAAGCATCCTAACTTAATGCTATCTGATGATTTTCTTCTGCTATGAAATTGCTTCCTTGAGTCTATCTGACACAATATCTTGTTTCTCTTCTGAGGCCATGTGATGCAAGGTTGACCCATTTAGTACAGAGCAAGTAAAAACGCTACTGGCAGCCAGCAAGAGAGCTGAGAAGGGTTAGATAGACATTTAATGAGGGACAGAGGATGCACAGCAAAAGTTTAAAACCCCAAATCTTGAATCTCCAATTATAGGAGGTTTTCTATAGCCCCACTTCACACAATGGCAGGCCCTAATGACTGAGGAATGGGTCCATCACCCAGAGCATACCTCAGCCTTCTTATTGGTAGTGTCTTCATTTAAATAAACTCAGACCTGGCGAATTTTGGTCCGTCAAGTATTGTCATTGTCTCCTGCCCTTCCTGCTTCTACTTGTAGTTTCTGGTTCTCTAGTCCTGTTTTCAAAGATCCTTCTTTGTAAACGTCCCTACCTTTGCCTTCTTCAAATTTCCTAATCAGATTAGGCCTCCAGGCAAAAAGTGAATGAGTATCCACAGGGCTCCAGAGACCCTGTTTCAGTATCTTGTTCTCAGCCACTCACTGTGAGAATCTCCATCAGTTAAAGAGATCTTTTAGCATTATTTTCCAGACTGAAAAGTTTGAGCTGGTCAGCTCACTGATATCTGGACAGTGAACAGTATTAGGAAATATTATATATATATATATATATAAAATATATATTGCCAAGGTTGTAAATAACTTCTCTGTCAATGAGAAACTTGTCTCCATGATCTTCAATATATTTACTGTTTTGCTTAATCACTGTACTTACTTGTTTAGTGGAACCACTCTAACAAATATCCTGGCCATTTTCTCCACTCACCACCAGCATCCCTACCCACATCCACCTCTTCCTAGCCCCTACATACCTGTGCCCCGCCTCACCTTTCCTTGTACACATCAACCCTGCTGTTTCCTGCATTTGGGAAAGGCAAGGGGAGGGATGGGGAAATTAGAAGTTCATGAAAGAGAAGACGTGAAGGGAAGATGTAAGGCAAAAGGGGAAGGAAGGGAAAACAGAAAGAAAGGAGTCTAACAGTTTTGTAAAATATTGTAAAAATGTATTACTAAAAAGTGAAATAAAGGGGCATCTGGGTGGCTCAGTAAGTTAAAGCCTCTGCCTTCGGCTCAGGTCACGATCCCAGGGTCCTGGGATCGAGCCCCGCATCGGGCTCTCTGCTCTGCGGGGAGCCTGCTTCCTCCTCTCTCTCTGCCTGCCTCTCTGCCTACTTGTGATCTCTGTCTATCAAATAAATAAATAAAATCTTTAAAAAAATTGAAATAAAAAATACAATCTGTGTTTTTGATTACTAGGTTCAGTAGACAAGAAATTACTCTGCCAATTTGCTATAAATACTTCTAAATGTTTTCTCTCAATTTCAGTATGTCATTGCAAACAGTTCAGGGACAAGCTCATGGAAAGTTATAAACTTCAAAATAATTTCTATGTGTCTAAGCCCAAATTAAGCTTCTATCATCATTATATTACTTTATGCATGTATGTTAAATTAACTCATTTTTTTTTGAGTGGGTGTGTGGATTACTCAAAAGCAAGTAGCTGGTGAGTAATTATAGCAGAGGAAAGTCATACAATGTTAGGTATCAAGTGACATACAGATCAAATGACGTACCTGATTTTTTTTTTAAAATTTATTTATGAGAGAGAGAGAGAAAGAGAGAGAGAGCGAGCACAGGCAGACAGAGTGGCAGGTAGAGGCAGAGGGCGAAGCAGGTTCCCTGCTGAGCAAGGGGCCCAATGTGGGACTCGATCCCAGGATGCTGGGATCATGACCTGAGCCGAAGGCAACCCCTTAACCAACTGAGCCACCCAGGCGTCCCAGATTTTTTTTTTTAATCCACTTACAGCCTCACTCTTTGTAAGTTGCTTGCTAATATGATGGGAAATCTTACATGAGCTTTCAAAAATTTTCATTTCTTTGCTGATGACAGGTTATCTTATATTTATAATTACATTACTATCTTGTAGAGTGCTCTTTGCTACTTTTTTTTTTTTTTTTTTTTTTTTTTTTTTTTTTTTAAGGATAGATTAAAAGCCGGTTGGTAGGGCTTTCTTCTATATGATGTATCAAATTTCTCTGCAATTTTCTTTGCAAAAGTTTTCCTAGTTTATTGTTTGTCTTAAAATAGAAGTTAAACATTTGTATTTGGCCCAAGTCTACCGTGTTATTTGTTGTTGCTTCCTACCTTCCTAACATGTTTTAACAAGTTTTTTCTGTATCTAAATTATAAAAGATATTCTCCAAGGGCTTTTGTTATTGGTTTTCTCCCCCAGTTTGCACAACTACTCTAGCAGGTGTATTTTTGTGTTTTATTTTACTTAAGAGGTTGTGGGTTATTCCTAATTTTATTTCCAAATGCCAAGCCAGTTGTTGAATAATCCATCTTTCTCTCCTGGGTTGGAAGTTCAACCTTTATAAAATACATAATGTACACAAGCATGGATAAATCTTGGGAACTTCTAATTTTCTAATGATCTATCTGCTGATTCTCTGTCTGTAACATGCTACTTAAATTGCTGTAGCTTTACAGTAAATTTTGATTCCTGACAGAGCAAATCCTCTCTAATTATTCTTATTCACAATTTTCTTGCCTACCTTCATGTATTTATTCTTTCAGTTAAAAGTTATTATCAAGTTGTCAAGGTTTAAAAAAATACATTAAGATTTTGATGTGAATGGCACCATGTTTATAAGATGATTTGGGGGAAATTGACATCTTTACAATTTTTAGTTATCCCATCCAGGAAGGCAATATCTCATCAACAATTCAGGTCCTATTTTATGTCCTTCAGGAAAATTTTATTTTTTATGAGCCTTGTATATTCCTTATTTAATTATTTCTAGGTATTTCATAACTTTGGTTGCTATTCTAAATATGCTTTTAAAATGACATAACTGGTTGTTTATTATTAAAAAAGGAAGCTAACTTGTTTTATATCTGGCTACCCATGATACTCCTTTGGTAGTGATAGTTCTAATAATTTTTCAGTTAATCCTTTTGATAATTGAGGTATGTGAATATAATAGCATTGATTTCTAATCACTTTATTGTTTCTTGTCCAATATATTCCTCATTTTTTTCCTTATTACAATGTTCAAAAACTTCAGAGTAATGTTGAATGGTACAATAAGGGAGTTTAAGTCAAATAAAAATGAAATCTCAAAAATATGTATGATGCTCCACCAATGCATTATAACAAAAAATATTCTGTGGTTTAATGAGATGAGGGAGTGCTGGACTAGTTCATCCAAATGCATTCAGGTGGCACCACACACTGCTTGAGTGGGAGTTCTTTCCCTGCACTAAGATTGTAAGTATTAAGGGTTAAGTGTCCAAAGTTTAAAGAAGACGTAAAGATGATCAGGGTATTTTCTGCCCAAGTCTAAAATTGCATGAGGTGGAGGACAGCATGTATGTTAATAAATCAGCCTAGGTCCTTGTGTCCTTGAGTAATAATCTACTACACACAAACACCTTTTATGCCTCTTTTACAGTAATTTTTCTATTATAAAGTCAACACTAATAGCTTTCTCATGGTTCCCACAGACTAATTCTGGTGCCACTTCCTCAGAGTTAAATCCACTGATGACCTCCAATAGCAAATTCACTTCTTCCCAATCCCCACTAGTCCTATGTCCATCATTTTATAAGCAGGAAATATATAGAAACTATTATAGCCAACACTGACTAGATTTTTTAAAGTCACAGTATCACTCATATTTCTCAACGTCTACTTCGTAAGTGCCAGGTTTAAGGTTTGATTCCTGGAGAGTGAGGTTTTTGGTCACAGTAATCCAAAACCTCATATTCTCCATGTATCCCTCCATTTCTGTTCCCTTCCACGGGTGCTGTATCTATAGGAACATTGCTACAACATTTCTGCTGTTCTGATGTTCTCTTGCCTTTGTTTTAATCAGTTATCATATTATCACATTAGTAGCACTCATTCATAGTTTTCATGGTAGAGCCCGTTGCTGGTGGTATTATAAACTTTTTAGACACAATGGATGTTTGGCTTGGTTCCTCCTGTAAATTATCACTTTTATACATTATTTCTATTTTCTTTCTCTCTCTCTTCTTTATTTCTCACTTGTCTTCAATGACTATTTCATTTCATAGGATCAGCTAGAGTTTCCTTCCCTTTGGTCTTAAAATACTGAGGATACACCATGTCTATACCTTTATTAGCCAGATCTAAAAGGACCACCATAATTCTGGTTCTTCCAAATTTACAGCACACACACACATAGGCAGTATACATTATTGAAGAGGCACTGCTGCCATGTCGGAATTCTAAGTATAAGAAATTTCATTTGTTTATTAGTTAGAGTTTGCTGTGTACCACAAAGCCTTATAACTAAAGCAGTAATCACTTTTTTTAGCTCATAAGTCTGTGGGTCAATTGGATGGTTCTTCTGGTCTGCGCCAGGGCTGTGGTACTCTTGCAGATGGTTGTTATCAGTTCTTGAACTGACTGGAGGATGGGGTGCCTCTGTCCTCTTCCACATGGCCTCCCATCCTCCAACAGGTCATCTTGAATTCATTCATGAAGTGGTCTCATAGTTCTAAGTACAAGAGCACAGGTCTTGAAATGCAAGTGCTTTTTAAGCTTGCATCGTATTTTCTAATACTCACTGGTCAAAGAAAGTCCCATGGCCAATGCAGAATCAAGGGGTAGGAAAACAGAATCTCCTCTTGATGAAAGGATGCCCAGAATTACATCTCAATGGTATGGATCATAAGAGGGCATCTATAATTGATAATTGAGTTTCATTTTTTTCCCTGAAGAGATAGTCCAAATACAAGAAATGAGGAAAATTCGAAATTTATAAACAGTTTCAATGTGAATAATTACTTTGCTAGGCACTAAATTACATGCATTCAAGTGATTCTCATAAAGCTGACATTATTAACGCCACAATGAGAAGACTGAAGCTAGCCCTTATGTAGCTCTTCAGGAAATACTTAACTGAGCAAGGATTTATACATAGGTCTTACTGACTTCAAATTCCAGGCCTTTCCTGCAATGAATACAATGTTCTCTTGATATTAGGTAAAGGCAAGTTTTTTTTTTAAATGTCCCAGAGGATCCCAATCCTAGTTATGTTTATCTTACTCAAAGCTAGGAACTACTCTCTGGTTATTTTCCTTTTTGTAGTTCTAAGAGTAAGAGTGAAGATGAAAACTCACAAATTTCTACTGTGAATGGAACTACATTAAGGGCTTATTGTAAATTAGAGTGAGCAGACATATTTTGACCCAAATTATAGATATGTGTTCCCAGGACCAAGAATTACAGGCAATTTGCTCACATTATAGTAATAAAGCTATATGCTTGGTGAGCACATAAATCACTGATAATGATGTGTAGTGTTTACAAATAAAGGGGTGTTGTTGCATGACAGATTTTTGTTCTTGATATCCTTCTTTTGTTTGCTGATTTGGCCATCCTCTTTGGGCAACAGGCTTTGAGCAGGGAGGAAAAAAAAAAAAAGGGAGAATATCACATGCAAATATGATTCCACAGATAGAAGCCAATGTATGTAAATAGAGGGCATGACTTCAAAGCCTAAATATTGTGACAAGAGTGTGCCTTATGTCAGTCTTCTGGGATATTTAGAACATCTTCATATTATATATTATAATTCTGAAGCTTTTTTTATTGATATGATAACAAGTATTTATCTGACATCTTCCATGTGGTTATTCAAACTGCTGTAAGGTGCCATGACATTTTCACTCTAAACCAGAAAACTCATTTTTTACAATTATAATTTTAGTAAAATAAAAAATGGCCTGTTTTCTCAATTACCCAAGTGAAAAGGACAGATAACAAACTAACACATTATAATACATTAAGGAAAAAAAAAGACACATGGTGATATGAAATTGGTATTGAACTCCTAAAACAAAATATGTATTTATTACACAACCTGGGATTTTTTAAAAGGCCCCCTGTCTCTCCCCAAAGGCTGATACTTTAAGATCATGACTCATACATTGGTGGATGTTAGTCCCCATTTATCTGATCCATGTTAATGATCAGACAGGAAAACTGTGCGAAGTCCTGAACTAATCATTTCTATAGGAAAGAATGAGAAGTTACAGCTTCTGAGAGTAATGTATCTTCTGGTAAACTATGTCACTCATAAGTAATTAGTTTTTCCAAAGATATACATGAGGATTGTAGATTAAAGACCCTCCTTATAATGGGAGAATTGAGCTACAGTTACCACCTGGGTCTATATTTTGGGGGGATTAAATGCCAGAGGAAACTGATATCCAATGAAAGAAATACTACTGGACACTAAGAATCTAACAGCTAAAGAGATCAATATTTCTTCCTTCTAGAAACAATGTTTTGTTATTTGGTCAGCCAGGAAGACTTTGACATTTTAATGGGATAGGGAAAATTATTTTCCTATTGTGTTTGTCCCTACTGAATGGGAGCAGAGGCCCAGCTTGAATAAGAAGAACAAGCTAATCTTCAGTCATGAGTACAGCATTTAAATAAGATGTCCTTTACTAACCAAAGTAAAATGAGGTTTAATAGTATTGAGTTTGACAAAATAAAAGTTTGTCTCGAGTGAAATATTCTAGATGCACATGTTAAAAAAATTGATATAAATAAAATTGTTGTCTGAAATTAAAAAAAAGTAAGAAGAGAAAGTCTCATTTATTTAAGCAGTTTAACTCAAATAGCTGGAGGAAAATTCTCCAACTTAGAGGTAACCATGGTCACAGTGATAGACAGATCAGAGACTCAGATAGGATGACTTGTGGAGTTTGACACAGGTGGTATTCACTGAGGTATGAGTGGGACTTAAGGAACCTACAGAAGATAACAAATTGTTCTAGAACTAGTGATATTAAGCATTGCCATCCACAGGTTTAATGGGCCAGAAGATGGAACAGTTACTTGAGTAAAGACAAAGTAAGCGGCGTGGAGAGGGCTTTTTGTTTAGGGAGCAGTGGCATCGTGGGGACAGGAACATAAATATTCTGGTTTCTCATACTCCTCCTTCCCTCCAATCTGTCATGGAGCCTCCTATTGTCTGAACCCAGCTGGAAGCCAGGAAGGCAAGAAGCCAGGAAGCCAGGAACCTCATTGGTTTATCACATAGGAGTCAGTGTCTCAATCCCAAAAGATTTACAAGTGGAGGGTGGGTCTGGAGTGAGAAGTGCAAAGTATGCAGCATTCAGTTCTAATTCTGCCAGGACAGTCACAAGGCAGGTGTGATTGAGCTCAGTCAAGTCCTCTCACTTCTCCAGTCCCTCATACACTTCTTGGCTTCAGACAATGAATTCTAAGCACACTTTCCTTTTGCTTTCTTCATGTCTCTCACCACTTCATCATAAAAGACAAACTACACTTTGTATCTACCTGGGTGTCCTTTTATCTTCTTGACCCCCAGGTCCAGAACTACATTTTTAGCAAAAAGACCTTGACTTTTTGAAAGATGTTTGCTTTTCTCTGTCTTCAGGATCCCTTGGACCATGGCTCTAGAGGTCTATTCCATCGCAATCTGGTCTGTCAAGTGTATTGCCCTATTTTGGATATGGCTCTTTGCTCTCTACTTGTTTAAAATGAAGAGCCAGAATATTGCAGAGCCTGGGGAGACTGTGCCAGGAGACCCATCCTGAAGCTTTAGTAGGCCTATTATTAATTCCTTTGTGACAGTTATATTTATTACAACTCTGTGAATTTGATTTTTTAAATGTTGGAAATGGGCATGTTAATACTTACCTTATTTCACTTGCATTGAAAAAATACTTTGTGCTATGTTTCTTTAGAAGCCTTAGTTAAATGTAAAATACAAATAGGCATCTTTGATTATTTTTTACAGTAAGCAAGAATAATCATTGCAAGCCAATTAACCATGGATCATTCATAAAATCATAACATGTTGCTATTGAGTGGGTCAACTTTAATTGTCCTTTTCAGAATAACCATCTCCCCTCGTGTAACATGTCAAAGGACTCAACTCCATCTGTTCATTATTTATTTATAGCTAAGTACCCAATCACCAAAAAACTGGAGATTCTGAAATGAAAAATGACATTCAATTCATGTGTCACTTTTCTCTTTTGCTGACTCCCCTACAAATTGTAAACTTCCCAACAATCTTTGGTGTTCTACACAGCTTCTACGGCAAGTTCCAATATCAGTGATATGCACATGATTCCTATATTGACATATATTTCTCACATTTTGAACAGTGTACTCCACGTCTCTTTTTGGGTATCCTAGCACCTTGAACCTTCCAGTTTCTAAACACTCATCCTCCTGCCCTTATTTTCCAACTTGGTTTGTCTGGGTTCTTGTTCCAGTGGACGTTAACATCAGTTGCCAAGATAGAAAATTCCTTCTCCCTTACCCTCCACATCCAATCATTCATTGAATCTATTCTTTTTTTTAAGATTTTTTAAAAATTTAGGGCCCCTTCATAGCTCAGTCAGTTAAGCATCTGCCTTTGGCTCAGATCATGAGTCCAGATCCTGGGATCCAGCTCTGCATCGGGCTCCCTGCTCAGCGGGAAGCCTGCTTCTCCCTCTCCCACTCCCTCTGCTTATGTTCCCTCTCTCCTGTATGTCTTTCTCTGCCAAATAAATAAATAAAATCTTTAAAAAAATAGAAAAAAAAGATTTATTTATTTATTTGAGAGATAGTTCACGAGCAAGGAGGAGGGAGAGGATTTTATATATATTATATATATATTATATATATAATCATACAGGATGTAATCTTTTATGTGTATGTGACTTTTGCCCTGAAGAATGTTTTAAGATTCTTCCATGTTATTGTGTATATTAGTGGTTCATTTCTTTTAAATGCTGAGTGGTATTCCATTCAATGATTACATAACAACAGTTTATTTCTTGGCTGATGGACAATTTGAATGTTTCTAGTATGGATAATATAAATAAAACTGTTGCAAAAATTTACATCCAGATTTTTTGTAGACATATGTTTCCATTTTGCGGGGTAAATATCTAGAGGTGAAATTTCTGTGTCATATGTTAAGAATATATTTGCCTTTGTAAGAAACTATCAACATGTGTTTCAGAATAGATGAATTATTTACACTCCCACCAACAAATAAGGATTTCAGTTTTTCCACATCCTCGCCAATACTTGTTTTTATCATTTTTAAAAATTTTTAATTTTTAGTTTTAATTTTTAAATTTTAAATTTTTTAACAATTTCTATTCTTGTAGTTGCATAATGGTATCTCATTGTGATTTCAAATTTGAATTTCCTTGTCACTAACAAAGTCGATCATTTTGCTTTTATTTATTGACCATTCCTCTTGATTTTTTCTGGTGTCTGTTCAACTGTATGCCCAAATTTTGTCTTATAATTGAGTTTCAAGAGCAACTGAAACAATTTGGATACACACTGCAAATATTTTCTCTCAACCTATGGCTTGACTTTACATTTTCTTAATGGTGTTTTTTGAAGAACAGTTTTCTTTCCTCCTTCTTTGTCTCCTTTTTTCCCCTCCTTTCTTGCATTCTTTTTAAATACTTGGAATTTAAAAGCATAGAATAATGTCATCATCTAAAAAGATAGTTTGATTCTAATATACATATATTTTCTTTTTTTTTTAATTACCTTATTGCATTGGTTAGAACCTCTAGTAAAATGCTGATCGTAAATAGTAAGAACAGACAACCTTGCTTTGTTCTCAATTTAAAGGAAAATGTTCTCAGTTTTAGCATAAGTTAGGATGACCGCTATATATTTATCATGTATGTTCTTTACCAGGTTGAGGAAGTTTCTTATTATCCCTAGTATGTAGAAATTCTTTATCATGAATGAGCATTGAATTTTGTCAGGGAATTTTTCCTACACCTACTGAAATAAATGTTTTTATTTATTTTACTTAAAATAGAGAATTAGTGGTGCCTGGGTCACTCAGTCCATTTAGCTCTTCATTTCAGCTCAGGTCATGATCTCAAGGTTGTGAGATGGAGCCCAAAATCAGGCTTCATGCAGCGTGGAGCCTGCTTAAGATTCTTAAGATTCTCCCTCTTCTCCTCCCTTTCTCCCTCCCTGCTCATGCTCTCCCTAAAATAAAAAAATAAAAAATAAAACGGAGAATTACATTGGTTTATTCCAGACGATAAACCAATCTTGTGGCCCTGGAATAAACTGTAATTGATACTGATGGTACTTTTTATGTATTGCTTGATTGATTGGATTTGCAAATTTTTTCTTAAAGATTTTAAATCCATATTGATGAGTGATATTGATCTCTAATCATTTTGTTCGGTAATGTCATTGTCTTGTTGTAAAATCAGGATAGTTCTGGCTTCATACAAGGAGTTAGTCACTTCAATTTTACTTTTTCCTCTTCGAAGTGGAAATTAAGGAATCAAAACTAAGACCATTTTTAAGGCTTTTGATATATATTACCAAATTTCCCTCCAGAAAAACATACCAATTACCTTCCCACAGTAATCTATAACATCTCTTTTCCTGTATCTTCCGTAGCACCAGGAAATGTCATTAATTTTTTTAAATGAAAGATGAAAATGATCTCATATTAATTTGAATTTCTTTGATCACTAGTAAAGTAAAATATTATTTTATATATTTATTGTGGTCATTTACATTCTTTTGAGAATGGAGTGTGCACGTTCTTTATACTTTTTCTCATGGGTGGTCCTCCTTTTCTTTCTGATTTAAAAGAACTCTTTATAGATTAAGCATATTAATAGTATGTCACAAATATTTCCCCAGCTTGTTATTTTCTCAATTAGAACCACTAAGAACACAGATAGAAGTAGTCTAAAAATATGTAAAATTGTGATAGATGGTCTCTTCATACAGGGACCCTTTCAAAATTGGAACCTGAGCTTCAACATTTGCATCTGTAGATGCATAGGTTAATTTTTCCCTGTGAAAATAAAAGTAATGGGTATGCGTTTGGAGAAGAGATATAAAGTCAGAGGTCAAGTCAAGTCATAGGACTTGACCTCAGATAATTTAAGGAGATAGGGTTTATCTTTGATAGACCCACCCCAGCCCACCCTTACTCTTCCCAGTCCCTTTTTATCAATGTCTTCTGTCAGTGTCACCATCCACCCCAGCCAAGGCCCTCCACACCTGTCTTTTATGGCATAGAACCTCCAAATCACCACTCACCTACTCTCTCACCTCTGTGACTGCTGTGTGGACCAAGGACCGTGTACAATAAATGACTTCAGGTGAACATGCTAAACAAGTTTCCTTCCAGGTAGCACCCATACTTTCATAGTTGCCCCAGCAAAATGTCTCAGGAGCAGTCTGATACCACTGAAAGAGAGCTGGACTTAGCACAAGAGGGTTAGCGTTTCACAATCATGGCACCTCACTTACTCTTGAGATCTTACATAAATACTTTAGAAACTCCGGGTCTCAGTTTCCTTAACGTACAATAAGGAATGTTAAAGCCTGTCTTGTCTACTTTATAAGTTTGCTGGGAACATAAGATAATAGCATATAGACACAGTTTATAAAAAAAAAAAAAAGCAATGGGATTGTAATCACATCTTTGATGGATTGAACATCAATATACCTTCCTAATGCTCTAAGATTTGGAAAATTTATACAATGCCAAAACAAGACAAAAGGATTTAGAGTCACTTAGGTTTCAACTACTAATTTTTGATAATCTTAAAATCTGAGTTGAAGAAGTCAGTTATTACTAACTTTCTGAGGAATATTATTTCACCATAGCAAATTCTGACTAAATTTATATGCACAGTTTCCACCTGTACATTTCAATGAGAGTTTCTTACTCAGCCCAGGTTTCCGGCACAGTGGAAGCTGTCCTGTTAGACTTCTTTTGCTTTCCCAGATAATACTTATGAACACAGGGCAAGACAGGAAACCTCTGATATGGAATTCGAGAAGACTGTTAACTACCTAGAAGTACCACTGCACAAACAACTACATGGGTTAGTTGGCTAGAGGTCACTTTCTGGTTATTTAAAGAAAAGCACTGGTCTAGAAGCAGAACTCAAATCTCTCCATGTTACTTACCATATTGATATTTGAAATGTGTTCCTTCCTGGCTTGCCTGGATGACTCATGCTCAGAGCATGGGATCACTATGACTGGTTTCTAAAATACTCTGCCCATTCGGGGGTTAGTCCTCAACTGCCTGACCCAAACCACTTTGGGAGATACTCTGTAAGTGTTCCTTAGGGCATCTGGCTGGCTTAGTCAGTAGAGCATGGGACTCTTGATCTCAGGGTCACGAGTGCAAACCCCACATTGGGTAGAGAACTTATTTAAACAAATAAATAAGTAAGTAAATAAATCAATAGTGACATCACTATTTATCACCTCATTTATGGTCTTAGCCCAGCTTTCATCCCTGGTGAAGTCCGTTGCTCTTGCTCTTTGCTGCAATATTATGGTCCTTACCCCTGACTACAATGTCTCAAGCAGTCTCAGTCAGTTTTCAAATACCACCCGTTGTGGTTTTCTTTTAATTTCCCTGAATGCTAATGACATTGAGCATGTTTTTCCTATATTCACTGGTCTTGTGGATTTTCTATTCTGGAATGTGCCCACTGCAGTCTTTTTCTTGGGTTGACTGTCATTTTCCTATTGACTTGTAAAATTTTAAAAATATATATTCTAGATCATAGACTTTCTGGTTTTACGGATTGACAAGAACTTCTGCCTGCTCTCGGCTAGATTTCCTGCTGTTTATGGCATCTTTGGATAGGCAAAGTTTTCAATTATAATTTGGTTGAATAGAGTAAAATTTCCCTTTATGAACACTGCTTTGTGTGTGTGTGTGTGTTTTAAGTTAAGGACAGATGAGCTTTGAAAGTGTATACAGTTAAGAAGCTTGGGTCCGTGACCCATGTGAAAGAATCAGGGAAAATACCTTCCCTGCTTTTATCCTTTGTGTCTTTGTAGCCATGAACTTCCCTCGTGCTCACCATAGCAACACTCATAGAGTCCAAGGCTCGAGGATGCATGGCGGAGTCACTGTCTTCCTCAACTCGTGCTTCTTGAGGTGCTTTGCCCTCTGCTTCTCCTGTCTTAGAGCTTTCCCGTAGTGCTCCGCTAGTCGTCCGCCATACCTTCAAGGTCTTCCCTTGGAGCCTTCGGACTGGCCGATCATTTTCATCTTCTCTTTCCCTTTTTACATCCTGTTTCCTCAACCCCAAGGACTTGGCTGTTTTGTTGAGGTTGACATTGTTGATCAATAGTATATCTTTCTTCTCTCTTGGCTTTTAGTAGACCAGATTTTTCTCCTATCTTCTTATTCATTTTTTTTTCTTTTTCTCTGTAACTAACAATTTTAAAATCAATGGTATGTTATCATTTGGGAATTCCCAAACTTTAGAAATCTACTGATGTTCATCCCAAGAAAAATACAGATGTATAACTAAATAACACTTTATAGATGGTACACTTCTATTATCTCACTTGGTCCTCACAACTGCTTGTTAAACACTGACATCATACTCATCCTATAGATGAAATCAAGGTTCGGGGACTTTATTATTTATTTATTTATTTATTTATTTTTAAGATTTATTTATTTATTTATTTGACAGACAGAGATCACAAGTAGGCAGAGAGGCAGGCGGGGCGGAGGGTGGGGGGAAGCAGGCTCCCTGTTGAGCAGAGAGCTCAATGTGGGGCTCGATCCTAGGAACCTGAGATCATGACCTGAGCCAAAGGCAGAGGCTTTAACCCACTGAGCCACCCAGGTGCCCCAAGGTTCGGGGACTTTAAATGACACAGAGATGAAAACTGGGTTGGCAAATGGTATGGTATAAGGTACACCATGTTGCATCAAGAATTGAATCTTGTGGTTCTGTTGTTAATCACTGAAAGGCCGATGTGGCAAATTGGCGGAGGATAGATCACAGTGATAATGAACCTCACCAACAAACTATGTTTAGTTGTGCTCAAAAGACAACTGCATGTGATCTTGGAGCAGCAGCATCAACTTATGTCCCATATTTTAGCATCGATCTTTCTAATCATGGCCATTAATGATTTTTTTCCCTGGCATGAATGACATCGGGCTTTGTCTATTTGCACGTATTATTTTTAGCTTCTTTTACTGGTAAAACCAACCTGTCTCAGTGCTGTTCAAATATTATATTCTTAGGTTCATCAAAGAAGCGTGTTTTGTGGGGAAGGATTTGAATCAGTTGCAGTATTATCTTTCACTCAGAACCTCATTCATTTGCTGTTGGAGCAACTTGTCTACCTGGATTATTTATATATGATATACTCATTAATTAACTCACACAGAAAAGGTGTAAAAAACCTCTTTTGAGATTAAATGTATATTTTTGAAAAAGTGAAAGAACATTTAAAGGAAAACCAAAATATAATGCGTTTCCCGGGGAACATAAAATCTTGAGAACCAGTCAATGGAATTTCCCTGGGAAATCAGGGTTACAGCTTATACACTCGCTTCTAATCTAATTTACTTTTACTCTCATTTGAGATTTAAAATTGTGTTATAGACATGTTTCTCTTGGAGGACCATGATGAAGCAATAAGACAAGCCCTGGGAAGTTTCTGGCAGTGGTGCAGGGTTTAGATTATGAAAGTGAGGAAGGCTGGATGCTTTCTGTTGAAATAGACTGTTAAGAACTTTGTCAAAGAATGAACTCTTCCTGTAACCCACACCTCATTTGTCACCCTGATGGGCTGAGGAAAAGTGACATTTACAAACTGAGAATGAAAGCACATCCATTTCGCCAGTCTGACACCCTGATATAATAACTATTTACCTTGAGAAAGAGGCACAGAGATTTCCGATTCTTGTGAATCTTCTCACTTTGGCACTTATTTTCTCACTCTGTCAAACAGCCACAGATTAATGGAACAATTTGTTCAACAAATCATATTAGTAGAATGCGCAGAGGGTAAAGAGAAAGAGGCGGGGGAGCAGAAAATTTTTACTCATTCATAGCAGTAGTATCTCTGCAAATAAAAATGTAGTTATGCCTGACATTTACAGAGGGACAATGTGAAAGGGAAAGAATGTAATGACTTTGGGCAGTGGAGAGATCATTTTGTAAGAACAGTAGTGCTCAAAGGGGAATAAGATAAAGTTACACATAACATCTAGATTGAGCTTTCTTCTAGAACATATTTGTCACACACAGCAGGATCCGCCTCTGTCAAAAAGAAAAGAAAGAAGAGATTTCCCTTAAAATTAAGTATCTTATGCTTTCTATGCTACACAGATATGTTCCTTCCCAGCCTGTATTTAGGAAGTCTCAAAAAGTTCCCGGAGCATCATATTACAAAAAAGATGATTCGGTGCCTCAGAAAAGACCATAAGGACAGGGTTTCCCCAAGGGGCACGGGATTAGGATCGAGCTTGTTAATTCTGGTAGGCAGAAATTCACATTTCGAAGGCAAAACATAAAGACAGAATAATCAGTCAGGATTCTATAATTCATATGTTTCATGCCTTTGTGCCAGAAGTTTGAATGAATATTTAGAATCGAGAGCCAATGAATATTGGCTACAACAAATATGTTTATTGAAATATATGTTGCCTATTGCTTTTCTTTGCACACACACAAAATTATATAATGCCACATTTTTGCACTAACTTTCAAAGGACGTTCAAAGTTGGCTGTGATCTTCATTTATTTGCATTAAGGTTGTCACCCTGCTATTATATCTTGTATCTGCAATAGAAATTGACACTCACTTGTCCCCTGTTTCTGTACACTGTGGCCTTGGGCGTCAAGGGAAAATATAGCTCTTTATTTTTGTTCCTTTGATTTTGCTTTTCTTCCCCCCCCTTCCCTCTTCTCTCTCTCATCTCTCTCTTTTAAGGCTCTAGACATATTTTTGAGTCACAGGAGAGATCCCAAACTCTTCCTGACACAAAATTAGTTCCTGGGACGCCCTAACTTGGACGGAATATTTTCTCTTTCCGGGGTTGGAAGTTTTAATTGGCAAATGCCCCCCCTCCCCTGCTTTTTGAATACCGGCCTTAGCCTAGAAACATTTCAGTGTAACAGTGACCTGTTCAAATCATTAAGGAAGGATGCTAGCTCAACAAAATACTCATTTCCAGTCATGTTTCAGTAATAAGTAACAATAGGTAACCTCTCAACATATCATTGACATGACAGCCTCCAGGGAGAACAAGAACCCTAATCTTAGTTATTCATTTTATAGGAAAATATTTTGTTTCAGCAAATTCAGGCACTCCTTACTGCTTGTTTGCCCCCCTTCTCATATCGTAAATATTTTATCAAGAAGGATCAAGATATTGCATGTTACTTATCAGGAATGTTAGGGCCTCAATAAGTAAGAAAAGGCTCGCCACGCCAGATAGAGAGTGACTGTTTATTTTTGTACGGAAAGGCACATACCCATATTTGTTTTATAGAAAACATATGTTCATGTTAGAAAGGTATGTAAAAAACTGAAATGTATATGAAAAATAAAAATTATAAGTCTCTTAAGTGCGTAAGTGTGTGTGTGTGTGTGTGTGTGTGTATGGGTAGATCTATCTATCCATCTATTTCTCTATAAATAGAAGAGTCTGAGATGATTGTCTCAAGTCACCTCAAGTAAGTGGAGAAACAGTCCCAAGCAGGAATTCCTGTCAGTGAGTAGCTGTCCTCCCATCAGGACGTAGGCATCGGGCTCCTTCTGTCATGTGGGTTTTGAGTCCCTTAGAGTTCTGAGGTCTTCTGGGTCTAGCCAGTGTGAAAGAAGAAAGAGAGAAGAGTCCCTCTTTTATCCTTAAGATCACAACCCAGGGGCTACCACATATAATTTCTGTGGATACACAGAGGACTGGGCATTGTCCCTGGCTGGGCACCTGCCTTCTAGGGACAAGTGCCCATCCTGAAAAAGGAGGTGCATGGCCACTAATCTCGGCCACAGAACCCTCTGGGTTATACGTTTGCTTGGCTCTCTGTTCTCTACTAATAGAGCCACTTACTCACTGTTGATGCTAACTCACAATTTGGGTTCGGCCGGACATGTGAGGTTCCTGGGTCCCTCCTGCTGCCTCTCTACATTTCTGTAGAACTTTAGATTTTCACTCTCAATGGCTTGATGCTTCTGCTTTCTGACTTGAATTTCAGAAAGAGAATCTTGTTGATATCATCCCTGCTCGGCTGCTTCAGGGGTCCATCAATTGGTGTCTGTCGGTCTGGTGTATACCTTTAATCTAACTAGTTGTGCCTTTAGTTTATGGCGTGAGGTAGGGGTTTGCGGGTTGCGTAACTATTAAGTGGCTGCATCGGATGAAGCTTTTCTTAGATATGATTCTGACCACCCTTGATTTTACTTGTCTACTACGTGTTGTACTAAGTGTACTACATATGCTTCCACTCTCCCAGCCTCTGCTTATCAAATAGCAGACACAGGGTAGTGAAGACTTCATGTATGCTTGCCACGGACTGAAAACATTCCACATTCGATGTCACCGTAAGGAACCAGTAAACCATGTGGATAATTCTATTTTGCTCCTGAAGCTTCTGCTTCCTTATACCTCAATGGAGGCTGTGGTTACAGATGACAAGGAAACATCCCTTTTTCCGTGTAGAAACAGATTTGCTATTTGACTTTATTTTTTTTTTTTTAAGATTTTACTTATTTATTTGATAGAGAGTGAAAGAGAGATGGGAAAAGAGTACAAGCAGTCGGGAGGGGCCGAGGGATGAGGAAGAAACAGACTCCCCACTGAGCAGGGATCCAGGGATCCCGATGCGGGACTAGATCCTGGGACCCTGAGATCCTAATCTGAGCTAAAGGCAGATGCTTAACCAACAGAGCCACCCAGGTGCCCAATGTTTTATTTCTCAAAGTGTAGTTCCCTTCTTTGGTCTGCAGCCACTTCCGGAAATAGAGTGTGCCCAAGCTGAAAGGAAGACTTTTGATTCATTGCTGTTTTCTTTGAAAAGAAGGAACCACAGCATTTGGCTTGTCTGTGAAATATACTGCTGCCAATCAGGAATTATGGTCATCGTTAGAGAGATGTTGAGTTTAATTATTTGGATATGTCTTAGTGATAGGTACATTTTACTGAGTGTTCTTTCTGGAGGGCGTTGTCCCAAACTGGGCACTCCTGGTCTCACTTTGGACAACTATCCCAGGTAGGCATATTAATCTCTGTTCCATGAAAAAGCAGTGGTTCAGAGAGATCATTTTACTGGTTGAAGGTCTGCTGCTAAACACAGGACCTGACTGTTAAATTAAGATCTGCCTCTGGGGCACCTGGGTGGTCGGTGTGTTGAGTATCTGATTCTTGCTTTTGACTCAGGTCATGCTCTCAGGGTCCTGGGATGGAGCCCCTGAGTCCCTGCTTTGCGCTCTGTGCTCAGCAAGGACTCTGCCTGAGGTTTGTCTCTCTCCTTCTCCCTCTGCCCCTCCCCCCCAAATAATAAATAGATAAAATTTAAAAAAATATATAAAGAAAGAAGAGGGCTTAAAAAAAGTATTTTGACCTCTAAATCTTATTTCCACCTTATGTTGATATCTCCTCAATTTGAAGATCTTGTCCTATTCTGCTGTTTCCTGTCTCTGTACCCAAATTAACGAGCAGAATGCAACAGAATATGGATTCAACCAACATTTCGGGAACATCAGACCCAGTAGCAGCCCTGTCACAAAGACTACTTCATTTATTTCTTCAACAACCCTGGGGAGTAAATATTTGGCCCATTTTATGGACTAGAAAACTGAGGTTCGAAGTTTTAAGAAACTCGCTTGGACCACACGCTTTCAGTGGCAGCATCCAGGATTTAAATACAGATGTTTTGGCCCCAGTTCCGAGACTCTGTCTACATCTGTTCAACTTCTTCACTGATTAATAAAAACGATTCCGTGAGATAATAATTGCTTCACACTTGCCTCCCACTGTAATAAGCTCTCAGGTAGCGCTATATATATATATATATATGTATATACATATATATAGTGAAAAAATTAATGGATTTAGCTTCTGCCTCTCACCGTGAACTAAAGCAATCATTGTTTATTTATTTACTTATTTATTTTTGGCTCCTTTTCCTTCATATGTTCCTTTTGACTTGTGTCACTTTTTTTTTTTTTAAAGATTTTATTTATTTATTTGACAGACAGAGATCACAAGGAGGCAGAGAGGCAGGCAGAAAGAGGAAAGGAAGCAGGCTCCCCGTCGAGCAGAGAGCCCGACTCGGGGCTCGATCCCAGGACCCCAAAATCATGACCTGAGCCGAAGGCAGAGGCCCAACCCTCTGAACCATCCCGGTGCCCCTGACTTGTGTTACTCTTAATTGGGAGGCTTGATTAAAAGTAGTTTTTCGAAAGAGCTAAAGTCATGATCCTCATACAGATACAAATCTGAAAACATATGAAAGATCTATTGTTCTCCTATGATATGAAGGAATCGGGCAGATTTTTATCATCAGTTCAAAGGGGAAGTCCAAAGACCACAAAGGTATGCGGCATACACACAACGTAGACAGATCCACAAAATGATGTTGAGTTGGACTGGCAAAAGGAAACTAACCTGGTTTTTCCGCAAATGAGGTGGTAGTGAGGAGGGAGCAAAAGGCTAGTTGAGCACAAAGCATGGCCTGATACCCTGCAACCTCTTTCCAACCCTCACTCGGTGGGGGTGGGACGTGTGTGATATTCTTCTAGAAAAGCTCCCGGCTATCAGCTCTCTTAGTGCTATTGCTCTACTAGAGGGAAAAACCACTTTAACCTGACAATGACAAGGCCTCTGGTATCTCTCCTAGATCTATCTCTTCCTTAGCCTATGAAGGTTCTTTTGAAAACCTCCCTTCATCTTACCTCCCTGAACCCTATAGTGTATTATCGATTACTCCTCGCAACTCCAGGGAAGCTCTTCTGCCCAGGGGTCCATCCTGTCCCCCTGCTTGAATAAAACCACCTTTTTGCACTAAACACATCTCAAGATTTCTTTCTTGGCCAGGGGCTCTGGACCTCACCCCACCAAACCGCACCTATACTCTAAAACCACATCACTAGTGTTCAATGAAATCTTTACCAGATGGCACAGAATTTACACGACTGTCTGTAATCTACAATTCATAAAGAGGTTCCCGATAGCTCAAAGATGAACAGGGCTGGAGGGGTGGGCTATTTATGATGCATTTTTTTTTTTTTATTAAAGTACATTTTGTTTTCCGACTGGCTCTTGGTGTAGTAGTGAGTAGCTCATTTAGAGCATTATGTGTAGTCAAAGATAAGCAGGCAGTTTGAAAGAAACACAATGGGATAGTCTCATATGTAATAGTTTATGAATGAATGGCATGTCCTTTTCTATGGTATTCTCTGTTTCTGCACGCTGGCCTCTGTAATTAGCATCTCCATAGGTTTGGCAAAAGGCAAACACAGAGAAAATGGGCTTGAAACCAGCCTAGCTCCTAGATCCACTAGTGGCCTTCCCTTTGGCCTGGGAAAGAGAGGGTCTCACATTTACACTTCTGAAATCCCAGGGGTCTCCAAATGAGGTTGAACAACCACAGCTATACCCCAAATGGACTGAAGAAAGAAAAAATTTCATCATCCAACCTTAAACGTGAGGTTTCCTTTCCAACCACAATCTCTTAGAGTTAAAAAAAAAAAAAAAAGTTTGTTTTTTGAAATCCTGTAATTATCTTGTAAATAGCAACCTTCTATCGATGGTGCCCCTTATGCGTGTGTATATTAAACACGTTAATTTGTAGAAATTTACACTTTTGTATAAGTTGTATTGTTCGTTTTCCTTTCTTTTCTTTTTTTATGGACCAGGAGGCTTATCAGGGCAAGTGGCCTTGGCCCTCCCAGAGTTGAGAACTGATAGATCCGACGTTGGCCCCAAGCCAAGGGCATCTTCCCTGGCAAATCGCGGGACACGCGATCCGTCTGACGCGGCTCCCTTGAAAGCCCACTGGAGTGCACTGGCCGGCGACACTCGGGGTGCGGCCCCTCCACCCTCGCGGTTTGGCAGGGTCCGGGGTGGGGGGGGCGGGTGTCACCCTGGGCAGCGTCTCCTCCTCCTCCTCCTCCCCCCGCCCCCCCCCCCCCCCGCAGGGCGCGGCGTGCAGGTGCCGGCGGCGCTGCGCATCCCGCCGGGCCGGGAACTTTCACTGGGCGTCCGCAGCGCGCAGACAATGGGCCGAGGCAGGGCCTTATCGCGGCGCGCAGGCCTTCCCCGAGCGCGGCGGGCGGCGGCCGCACTTCCGCGGGCCCCGGGCCGCCAGCCCCCGGCCGCCCGCCGGCCCCCGGCCGCCCCCCGCCGCCGCCGCCCGCCGCCCGCCGCCCGCCGCCCTCCGCTTCCTCCCGCGCTTCCTCCCCGCGACCCCGCGCCCCCCGGGCGAGGCGCGGCCGGCGGAAAAGCTTGGTGGGGTGGCCGCGGCAGCGACACGCGCGGCCGGGCCCGGGAAAACAAAGGGGGGATGTGTGCGGCCGAAAGTCCGGAAACGGGGCGCCGGTGGGGGCCGGGGGCGCGGGGGCCGGGCGCAGGTCTCCCTCTCGGAGACTATTGTTCGCCGAGCGCACAACCACACGCGCTGAACAAGAAATTAACACATCCTGCGCGCTTATCAGCCCATCGGCCGCCAAACAAACAGCGCGGGGCTTCTGCGCCAGGAAGGGTTTCTAATGCGATGGCCAGGCCTCGGAATTGTATCCCAAGCCCATCCTAGAAGGGCCCCCTTTGTTTCAGCACCGCCTTTGATATCATTTATGATTCTCACGCTATGACGGAGCTCTTAAAAAATGTGTGATGATTATTTTCGGAGGGAGTAGCCTCCCAGTGTCATCAGAGGCAAAATTCTGATGATCCCTGGAGCAACTCGAGGATGATGACGATGATCATTTTGATACCAACATTCATTCGGTTTTAAAACGTGTCGGGCGTTATTCTAAGCACTTCGTGTGTGTTAAATCTTTACTCTCCATAACAACCCTGTGAGTTCGGTGGTATTTTTATCGTCATACTCTAGAGGAGGAGAGGAAGACACAGAGGAAACCCAAGAGGACACAGAACTAATAGTTAATCGTAACTTCTGAAATGACGTTGTGCAACTTTTCACCTTGGCGTTGCCATGGTTTTGATTTTAATTTTATGTTAATTCCTGAAATAAAGGACATGTCTCAAGCCCATGCTCTTCCCTAGTTGGAAGCTGGTTATCTAGGAAATCATGTAACAAAGCAAAAATTCACAAATCAGAGGAGCAAGGAACTTCAGTATGTTTTTCCTTATTAATGATTTCCTACACTTTTTAGGACTTTGGTTCTCCCTGGGTTTTTCATGAAGGGCTGTCAAATTGAAATGAATGTGTCCCTTCTATGAAAAGCACGTGTCATTTCTATGGGATGTGTTCAACTGGAAATCAAAGCAAACTGAGCATCAGTAAACTTGAAACCAATTTATTAATCAGCCTGGGTAATGAGGCTGGAGTTTCAATTTTCTGATTTATCCATTTTGGGTGAATGTAGTCTAAATTCCCCTTTGAAGAGTGGACTGAGTCTGTGTTGTATAAATCTGGCCAGGGTTGTGTTGTTATAGAGAAAGAGCAGCCCTGTCTTCTACATTGTTCGAGCCACAGAGGTCACCCCAATTACCTCGTGCTGAGTTCTCACTAAGGTCCAGTGCTCTTCGGGGACAGAGGATGCACAAATGAATAAGACACTCTTCATACCCAAAGCAATAAGTCACTGGCTTGCCAAGAAAGATAATAACCAATAACTAAAAATTGATGTGATGTAAGTGTTATATAGTATGAAAGAAGAACACAGATGAGGGATCAATACTTCCACCTTGGGGTCAGAATGCTACAGAGAGTTCAAACGTTTCAAAACGCTCTTATCTTCTATAAATGACCTAAAAAAAAATCATTCATTCAACAAATGCATATTGAATCTCATTGTGGCAGACACTGTGTTAAAATGAAACAGAGCAAAACAGGAACAGATCCTGAGTTCATGGAATTTACAATCTAGTGGAGGAAGACAGAAATGAGTTAAGTAATGACATGAATACAGGAATAGTACAATCACTGCTTTGTGTGATAGGAGGCACATGATGTTTTCGAGTATAAGATAAGAGAATTTGAACTGGTCAGGACAGGCAAGTATGGGAGAGGAGCGTATTCTAGGCAGAAGAAAAGACCTTTACAAAGTCCCCTACTGCTGCAGCAGGAGCATGGTGCATCTTAAGGGAGAATGGGAGGAGACCAGTGTGGCTGCAGGTCCTGGAGTGAGGGGGTCAGGAAGGGGGGAGATGAGGCTAGGGTGTGGGCAGGGCAATACTACGTGCACGTTATGGACCATGTTAGATGTTTGGGGCTTTTTTTTTTTTAGAGAAAGAGAGAGAGAGAAAACTTACATTGTGGTGGTGGGGGGAGGTTGGCAGTGGAGAGAGGAAGAGAGAGAATCTTAAGCAGCCTCCATGCTCAGCACAGAACCCACGGTGGGACTCGATCTCACAACTCTGAGATCATGATCTGAGCCAAAATGAAGAGTTGGCTGCTTAACCGACTGAGCCACTCAGGCGCCCCTAGACCTTTAGGTCTTTATCTCATGATAAATGAATGCCATTTAAATATTTAGAAAAAAGATCAAAAAAAGTATATATATGTGTGTGTGTGTGTGTGTGTGTGTGTGTGTATATATACCCTTCCCCATTAGGTGGCTTTGCTATATGGAGAACAGACTTGCAAGATGCTTTATTGTTAGAAAGCTGTTTTTTAGTTTAGTCCCAAGAGGAGAACTGATTCAAAGGCAATGGAAGGAAGTGTCAGGTTGGAGCCATAGGTACTCAGGAAATTAAGATGAGAACGTGGTGAGAGATGAAAGAGAAAGAGTGTGACAAAGAGGACCTCAACTGTCCCGCTTATGGAACTAGATGGAGGGTGGAACCATTCCTGAGCATAGGCAATATGGAGAACAGTCAAGAGTTGTGGAGGGAGGCACCCTGATGAGTTCAGTGTTAGGTATATTGAATTTCATGTGCCCTTGAGTCATCAAGATGTCATGATCCCACGTCATGATCCCAGGGTCCTGGGATTGAGTCCCACACTGGGCCCCTTGCTCAGCGGGAAGCCTACTTCGCTGTCTCCCTCTGCCTGCTTCTCCCCCTGCCTGTGTGTCTTCTCTTTCTCTTTCTTTCTCTCTCTCTCTATCAAGTAAACAAATAAAATCTTAAAAAAAAAAAAAAAAGATCCCAGTCTTTATGCCAAATGTTGCTTTTTGTGGAACATGTTTCATATTCCTGGTGGATATTTTAGGTACTTAATATCTTAAATAATAGTTAAAATAGATTTCAAGAGGCAGCTGGGTGGCTCATTTGGTTAAGCATCGAACACTTGATTTTGGTTTAAGTCATGATCTCAGGGTTGTGAGATTAAGCCCCTTGGGCTCCATGCTGGGTGTGGAGTCTGCTTGAGATTCTCTCTCTCTTTCTTCCTTGCCTCCCCCACTCTCACACTCTTTCTCTCTCTCAAAAAAAACACATATGTATATATATTTCAAGATAAATAAAAGGTAAGAAGTAAAGGCAGAGGGAAAGAGAGCAACAAAGATGGAGAAATTTTGCTGATGATTATAATTATCACTTACTGAGTTTACTACTGGACAGTCATTTTTATTTTTCTAATCCATCCCCATAGTCACAATAGCCCTTTGAAATTAAGAAATATAGATGCAGAATGCTAATACAGAAGTGAAGATCTATTCACCTTAAATTGCTTCTGTGCAGTATGTGTGTGATGTGTGTGAGTGTGTGTGTGTGTGTGGTGTGTTGATGGGGTCGGAGATCATACCTCTACTTAGGAAATTTCCTCTCTCAGCTAAGGATGTGCTGTTGTGGGTAGAAATAGCCTCCTTTCTTTATTCTTGTCTGTCATTGCTGTTCTGTTTCAACAGTAGAACTCCCACATGGGTGGACACGTGAGCAACCAATATTCCTTGAATTTTGCATCTCCTTTTATGCTTTCTGAGTAATATCAGTAGGAAGGTAAAGTGGGAAAAATCAGAATTCATAGTTTTCTGTTCATAACCCAAACACAAATTCACCAGTTTTGAAGCAATCTATTTCCTATTATTTCTTAAGGCCTGCAGCATACTAGACTTAAAACATGGTCACCAACATTAATTCATCACCCAGTGAAGACTTTCCTTTTTATAATGTGACGGTTAAATCCCATAAAGTTCTGGGTTGGTAGGAAACCTGAAGGTCATCAGGGTGAAACTTCCAACGGAGATTCCTAAGAATTCATGTGAAGAAGAGTTTACTATTTTGCAAGACACCCATCTCATTAATAGAACTTTAAGTCAAATTCAAGAATGTGAGGAATCTGAAGGGATTACAATAGGTTTCGAGTATTATTATCTGCCTTTTCATAAGATTTCTGATATTCATGGTGTATTCTCTGAACTCCTTCAAAAATGTGAGATAAGCCCCATTCTTTGTTTGTTTTATGAGTCTTTCAAATCACTGAAAACCATTCTTTGTACCTCCTCTCATACCTAAAATATCACTTCTCTATAGACTGTGTGTAACCAATTTCATTGTGTTACACATGTGATAGATTTCAAGATCTCTCACTATCAAAGTTGCCCTTCTCTGGATGATTCATGTAAGATACAGGGAAAGAAAAAAAAAAAAGACAGAGACACAATACTTCAGGTGTGACTGACAAATACCAAATAAGGACACAGAGCAGGGTCAGGGCTCATCTACTTATCAACTTTACATCTTTGAAAGCATTACTTAGTTACCCTCAAGTACAGATAGTTCCTTGGGAGTTAGATGAACAATTTGCTAGGACCCAATTAAGCTAAAATAAAAAGTTCTAGAAATTCACTAATAAATTTATTAATCTGGATACTCAAGTTTTTAAAACACAGACAAAACGCGTGTGGTTAGTTTGACTTGCTATTTTGTGTGTTTGTTTTTGTTCTGTATCCATGGAAACTGTAGACATACACATCTCTGGTTAACCAACAGTCTTGGATTTTTTTTTTAATTGAAGCATAATTGAATACATTATATTATAGTTTCAAGTATACAACATAATATAGATAACCTAGATATTGTATATATTGAGAAATGATCACTACAATAAATCCGGCCAACATCTATCACCATGCATGGTTACAGACTTTTCTTGTGATGAGAAATTTTAAGATCTACTCTCTTAGCAACTTCTAAATATGCGATACTTTATTTTAACTATAGTTGCCATGCTGTACATTCCATCCCATGATTTACCTATTTTATAACTGGAAGTTTGTACTTTATGACCTCCCCCACTCCCACCCCAGACTATGGCAACCACCAATCTATTCTCTGTATCTATGACCTTGTTGAACTTGGGATTTTTGGTTTTGTTTGTTTTAGATTCCACATGTACAGGCGATCATACGGTTCTTATCTTTTTCTCTCTGACTTATTTCACTTTGCATAATGCCCTCAAGCTCTTTTCTTTTGTTGTTGTTTTTGGTTTTTGTGTTTGTTTTGGATAACTTTCCTGAAAACGTGATTCAGCAAAGAATCCCCCACATGAATTAAACAGCTACATACATTATCTCTATGAGGCTTATGGATATACAGATATAAATTATAGATATATAGATACAAACACTATAGCAGTAATTTAGACTATTTCCTGAACTGCCTCTCTCCTTGTCGACTTGTGTTTTAACCGAAGTTCATACAGGAAAAAAAGAATGAAATCTTGGCCTTTGCAACAACATCAATAGAACTTGGATTTTTTTTTTTAATTCATTTTAAAAAATTGTTTACAGAAAATGTCCCTCTTTGATACACAGTTCCATGAGTTTTCATAAATGTACACAAGCAAGTAACTATCAATACAATGAAGATACAAAACAACCTACCATCACAAGCATTCCCTTGTGCCGTGTGGTAATGAACACCCCATCCCTCACCTCCATAGCTTCTGGCAAACTCTCTTGTAACTGTTCTTTTCCAGGATGTTGTATGAGCAGAGTCATGTCCAGTCTTAGCAGTTATGGATAAAGGGGCTATAAACATTGTGTATAGGGTTTGTGTGAACCAAAGTTTGCAGGTCTCTCTGGTAAATATTATAGAGCAGTGAGGGGTGGATGGGTCATATGGTAAATAGATGAATAGCTGATTAAGAAATTGCCAAACTCATTTCCAAAGTGACAGTATCGTTTTTCATTTCTACCAGCAACATATAGAAACATAGTCCATATCTTCTTTATTATCTTTTCAGTGTCCGTGGGATCAATTCTTATGACTCTCTTTATTCTGATGGTGGGGTAATTTATGTCTTCTCTCTCTTTGTGTGGTTAGCTTGGCTAGAAAGTGACACATTTGCTACTACTTTCAAGGAAATTGCTTTCAATTTTGTTGATTTCCCTTTTTGCTTTCTTGTTTTCAATTTCTTTGGTTTCTTTCCAAATGGGTATTTCCTTTCTGATTGGTTTAGGATTGGTTTGTTCTTTTTTCTCTAATTTCTTAAGAAGAAAGCTTACATTATTGATTTTAGGTCTTTCTTCTTGGAGAAATGACCACCTTATCATTATGCAATATCCCTCCTTTATTCTTGATCATCTTACTTGTTCTAGAGCCCTCTTTGCTTAAAATTAATACAGCTCCTCCTACTTTCTTTTGATTAGTATTAGCATGACATTACCTCTTATGCCCCTTTACATTTAAGCTGAGTCAATATATTTAAAATTGGGTTCTTATAGATAACACATATTTGGATCTTTTTTTTCATCCAATTGGACAATCTTTTTCTTTTAATTGGTATGTTTAGACAATTCAAATTTAAAGTGCTTATTGATTTAGTTAGATTAAAATTTACTATCTTTATAACTGTTTTCTATCCATTTCGTTTATGTATTTTGTTTCTTCCTCTCTCCTCTGTCTTTCTCTGCATATTCTGGTTTTACTTAAGTGGCATATATGATGATTCAAATTTATCTTTTCTCTCTCTCTCTCTCTTTTAAGATTTATTTATTTACTTAACAGAGAGATAGAGAGCCCAAGTAGGCAGAGCAGCAGGCAGAGGGAGAGAAAGAAGCAGGCACCCCACAGAGCAGGGTCAGTCCTATGTGGACTGGTTCCCAGGACCCCAGGATCATGACCTGAGCTGAAGGCAGCTACTTAACAGACTGAGCCACCCAGGTGCCCCATCTTCTTTCTTGACATATCATTTGTATTTAATTTTTTGAAGAATTACCTTCTACTTGTAAGATATATTTTTTAATTAATCTAGGTCTACCTTCAAATGACAATATATCACTTCACAGGGAGTAAAGGTAATTTATAAAAGACTCTTCAAAAATTCCTCTCTCCTATTCCTTCTGACATCAATGTTATTTATTTTACTTTTCCATATGATATGAATATCCAAATACATTGTTACTGCTACTGTATTAAATAGCAGTTACCTTTTAAATTAGTTAAAAAGAAGAAAAAAAGGAATATTCTTTTCGTGTCTGAAAAAAATATATTTTTTCACATTTCTTATGGGAGAGCTCTACTGATAAGGAATTCCCTGTTTTTGTTGCCTAAGAAAACCTTTAATTATCTTTCATTTTTGAAAGATACTTTTTTTTTTTTTTGATTTCTTTTTCTTTCTTTCCCCTTTCAATGCTTGATAGAATTTACTGAAATTTCTTTCTGCTTGCATGGTTTCTGATGAGCATTAGCTCTAAACTGTATCCTTATTGCTCTGCAGGTAATGTTCCCAGCACCGCCCCCCATCCCCCTTGGTCTGGCTTCCTTGGAGATTTTCACTTTATCTTTGGTTTTCTGAGTTTAATATCCTATGCCTAGGCTGTGGATTTTTTGTTGTTCTTCTTGGTGTTCTCTGAGCATCTTAGATCTGTGGTATGATGTCTGTCATTAATCTTTGAAAGTTCTTGGCTATGATTTCAAGCATTTTTTCTCACCTACTGCTTTCTTTCTTTTTGATATTCTAGTTGCATATATGTTACACTTTTTAATATTATTCCATAATTCTTAGATGTTCTGTAAAGTTTGTTTCATTCTTTAATTTTCTCTCTGTGTTTCAGTTGGGAAGTTTCTATCAACCTATTTGCAGGTTAGCTGGTTCTTTCTGTGGCTGTGTCAGTTGTATTCATGAGCCTCTTGATGGCATCTTCATTCCTGTTACTGTGGTTTTTTTTTTTTTTCTTCTTAATTTCCAGCATTGCTTTTGATTCTTTCTTAGAGTTGTTGTCTCAGTACTTGCGTTACCCATTTGATCTTACATTTTACCCAATTAGTTTCACTAAATCCTTTAACACACGAATTGTGCTCATGTTAAATTACTTGCCAGACAATACCAGTATCTGCATCATACCTGAGACTTGCTCTTCTGATTACTCTGTCTCTTCACACTGAGTTTTTCTTTCTTTTAGTGATTTTTTTGCAGCTATTGTTGAAATTTGGGGGTAACGGAAACTTAGGTTTGAAAAAAAGCCTTTAGAGTAAGCATTTATATTAATCTAGCTAAGGAGTAGACTGTGTTTAATGATTGTAGCTACAAGCACAAAAGCTTCTACTACTTTCAGTGTCCTTGCTTTTATCTGCTCTTTTATCTTATCCCTCTAAAAAGGCTTCCCTTTTCACTGTTTCTCAGAAACAGTCAGTCTTGAAGAATTTTTTGTCATAACTTACTACTCTTACTGGTGGTTTGGTAATGTGGTGGTAGAGTGTAGCAGAAAGAGTTAACATTTTTATCAAGTCTCAGTCTTTTAGTGGGCTCATTTCTTTTTTTAAAGATTTATTTATTTACTTTAGAGAGAGAGAGAGAGAGCGAGTATGCACAATGGGAGAAGGACAGAAGGGTTGAGAGAGAGAATCTTAAGCACACCACCCTGAGTGTGTGGAACCTGATGCAGGGCTTGATCTCACGACTTGAGCTAAAACCAAGAATTGGCTGCTTAACCAATTGTAACACCCAGGAGTCCCTACTGGATTCATTTTAGAAGTGTAGACTTCAAAGGAATTTTGTCCCTCCTCCAGGAATAGAGCTATTTCTCCATCTTTTGCCTCTTGTCCTTTTCCAAGCTACCCCAATCCCAATCTATTTCTATCGAAGCCTCCTCCTCTGTTAACTATGGTTCTTGTTTATTTATTGTTCCTGAGATATGACAGAACAGTTGGTGTGGGCTGGTGTAGGTCTCTTTCCCAAACTGGCCTAAAGTTTCAGAAGCACCCTTTGGAAATGTCCTACCCCATGGAGATCAGGCTTTTTTTAGGTAGAAAAGTCTGGAATGGTTTCATTATGGCTCCTCTTCCTCTTCATTGACAGGGCAGCTTGGGGAACTTTAACCTATATTCACCATGAAAATGTGGTGGGATTCCTGGAGTGATTGTCCATAAATGTTTGAGATTTCACCTGTGACTGTGACCCCCAAGATCTTCTCCCTTTCATACTTGTCTGCACTCAAACTCCTCATTTTATCCAGTCCAATTAAACACCCTTGAGATATTAATTACTGTCAGCTCTATTGAGTTCAAGGACAGAGATGTTAGAGCATACCCTAGCATGGAAATCTCTTTGCACAGAAAACTCCAGCTAATCCCTATTTCCCCTTGAACAACTCAAATGAAGTCTTACTGTCAGTCACTTCCAATAGTAGAGACTAACTCTACTGTAGTTAACCTATATTTTTTTTTAAAGATTTTATTTATTTATTTGACAGACAGATCACAAGTAGGCAGAGAGGCAGGCAGAGAGAGAAGGGTGGAAGCAGGCTCCCTGCTGAGCACAGAGCCCGATGTGGGGCTCGATCCCAGGACGCTGGGATCATGACCTGAGCCGAAGGCAGCGGCCTTGACCCACTGAGCCACCCAGGCGCCCCTGTAGTTAACCTATCTTATATGGCTTTGAAGGAGTGGGAGAGGGAAAGAGAGACTTTCCAAGGCTATTTAACCCAGAACTTTCTTACTTTGTTGCTCTCCTAAACAAGTTTATGGGTTGTCATATTTTATTTTTGAAGATACCTTCACCAGAATTTGGGGGACAGGCACTGGTTGTCTCTAGCAATGTGGGAATGAAGCAGAAGCTGACTCTCAATTTTTTCCCCCTGTATTTTCCCACCACAGCTTTCCATGTGCCTCATGTATCATCCTCTACACATAAAAGGTAAAGCAGAGTTGTTTCTTCTCTGGTTTTGCATAGTTTCCATTCTACTGTTTTGTCTCCATTTTTCCTCTGAGAGAAGGGAACCAACAATTTTAAGGACTATTTCGTTAAATAATAGTTGCCATGTTTACAGATGTATATCAAGAACTTTTGTGTGTTGGGCAGTCTTTTATGGTGTGAAGACAAAGGGAAAATGAAGATGTGATCCCCTCCAAACTCATAGAAAGTTTGCCACCTGTTGGAGAAAAGACATAGATAAATACATAATTGCTATAGTTACCAGCAAACTTTTTTGAAAACACAATACTGTCTTCTTCCAAGACAGCAGTATTGCCTGGGAAAATTTGCTTTTGTCAAATCTCAGTGACACCTGCTTACTTTGCTATGCTTATATTCTAAGTATCAATACATAAATATCCGAGGTTGTTCTCATCCTTAACTATAATTCAGTGGTTCTCAACTTTGGCTTCACATTATAACCACCAGGAAGTCTTTAAAAGAAGAAAGAAAAAGAAAAAAAAAAACACAACACTTTCCAATTTCAAATATTCTGCCTGGATAACTCATATTCTTAAAAGCTCCCCAGGTAAATTTCTTTCCAGTTAAGAAGCACAGTTACAGATCTTTTCATGTCTCACCTGTTATCTTTTCTAATATTAGATTCTTCTATTTTGTATAATGGCATTCTTTTTTTTTTTTCTCCAAATTTTATTGTAAAGCGTTCTTGTCCAACTTGGCAAATTACCTGCCAAACATCATCATTCTTGCTGTTTTTTTTTTTGTTTTTTTGTTTTTGTTTTTTTTTTTTGAGATATCCTCTATTTCCTTGTCAGAGGTACTATCTAAGGGTACAGAAAACAAATTTTTAACAAGCCCACCAAATTTCAGTACAGAACTTTCTGAAGTATTTGAGTATATCAGATTTCTGTCATCAAGAGATTGTTTTAGTTCATCTTTTCAGTACATTATCAAAAATATTATATGGGGAAATGTCTGGGTGGCTCAATTGGTTAAGCATCTGACTCTTGATTTCCACACAGGCCATGACCTCAGGGTGGTAAGACTGAGCCCTGCCTTGGGCTCCACGCTGGGGATGGATCTGCTTAAGATTCTCTGTCTCCAGGGTGCCTGGGTGACTCAGTTGGTTGGGCACCCAACTCTTGAATTTGGCTCAGGTCATGATTTCAGGGTCCTGGGATTGAGCCCTGTGCTAAGCTCTAGGCTCAGCAGGGTATCTGCTTAAGGATTTCTCTCACTCTCCCTTGGCCCCTCCCTTTTCTTGTGCCCTCTTTCTTTCAAATAAATAAATATATCTTTAAAAAAGTCTCTCTCTCTCTCTCTCCCTTTGCCCCTCCCCCCCCCCCCCACTTTGCGTGCTCTCTCTTTCTGAACAAAATTATATGGGAACCCAGTTGACCTCTTAAGTTCTGTAATTTATACAAAAATCTCACACTGAATATATGAGTGAGGAGAAATATTTAGTTTCTTGGGATTCTTAGAGAAAAAAGGTCACAGTTCTCTTCACAGATAGTACATCATGGATGACCAGAAGATGTATGGACATGGATATTGACCAAAGTGTTCAATGTAGCCAAGGATAAATTTTACAACAAATCTTAGACATCTGTGCCACCTTGCTAACGGCATAAAAGCTTCAGTGACTTTATATATGTCCATCTAATACTCTCACCTGTTATTATAATTGCAGCTGCATTTCATAATGAGCACGGATTGGTTATGCAAATCATTGCTAGAAAAATGTTATAGAGCAAATATGTGCTAAAGAATAAATAAGAATTCAAAAGTAATAAAAAATAATAATATATAAGTCATATATAAATAATAAAGAATAATAAAGAATTCAAAATGTGTAATAATATTATCACTATTATAATATCATATACATAATATAATAAAATCATATAATATTATAATGATATTATAATAAATAATATAGAAATAATAATATAATAATAATAAATAATAATAATTTTAAAAAATTAAAAATGTGTCCATAATGAATGGACAATGAATAATAATGAACAATGAACAATGAATCATAATGAACAATGAATAACAATATGATTATCTGTGTTGTACCAATATAGCTATTGAAGTGATAGATAGATTCAAGAATAACTTCTTTTTTAAAAAATATATATATGTCATGATTTTGTTTCTGTGGGGAGAGATATACCAAAGTTTCATCTTAGTATATTTTGAGCTAGGCAACTATAAGAGCTCATCTAGCAAAGAATACAACTCATATTAAATTTAGCAGCTTGTAAAATCTTCAATGTAACACTTCAAGTAATGTGTGAATATTTGTATATTTTGACTTCTGGATTTCTCACTTGTTTTTATTTAGTTAATAGTAATAGTAATGGGAAATATCTTCTTTGAATTTATGACAACTTATTTGACTTTTCTTTCTGGAACAGGAAAGACTTCTATGTTTTATGACTATTAAAAAAAAAGCAGTAGTCATTCAGATGATAAGCCCTCTTTTTGTGATACAACAGGTCTAAACTAGCCATATACAATAAGGCAACAATATATTGGAAGTTCATGTATTTCCTGATGAGGTGAAGCAAGGTTTATTTGCAAGCTCTTTGGGTTCAGTTACTTTCATTGCCTCTCCATCTGTTTCAGTTGGTTTGCCATCTCTAGCGCAATGGAATGGCAGCCTATCTAATTTAACCTGTGGTCCTCACTTCATTCAACTAGGTCAATGGCTGGTTATGAAAGATTTTATTCATTTCTTTTATCTTTTTTTTTTTAATGTTCACTGAGATACAACTGGTCAACTAGTAAGAAATAAATATGTCTCAGAGAAAAAGTGTTCTTTATAAATCCTTGGTAAGTTTCAAATGATTTAGTAGGGTTTAATTGGAAGCGTCTGTAGTATTAAGCTATGATGATGTTTTCCTAAGGCCAGCCTAGATCCAGACTCCAGACTATCACTTTTCACTAAAGGTAATTAAAAAAAAAAGAAAAAAAAAATCATGGATACCTGTTAACAGCAGTTGATTCTGAGGAGTGGAAATGAAGGAATACTGTTTTGTTTTTTTTTATTATTTTATGCTGTACTATATTGTTTGAACTCTTAAGCGATGAGACTTCTTATATTTGAATTATAAAATAAAGCAGAGGGGAACCTGGATGGCTCAGTTGGTTGTGTGACTGTCTTCTGCTCAGGTCATTATCTCAGGGTCCTGAATTTGAGCTCTGTATTGGGGGTCCAAGCTTAGTGGGGAGTCTGCTTCTCCTCCTCCTTTGGCCCCTCCCCCCATTTGTGCACACTCTCTCTCAAATAAATAAAATCTTAAAAAAATTAAATTCAACAGAAAAGGTAGTTCAGGATAGATATGGCTTTATAATGACTCTGTGTAATAAACAGGGAGCCAGTTCATGTGACAGTAGAACTGAAGGGGGCCACATACATATCACTTCCTTCATGTTCCACCATTTTTGAACAGTTGTGAGAAACCCGGAACCCTTCATTTCCTGCCTTTTACTTATTTGCCTTTCTCTCCTTTGTTACTCCTTCTACTCACTAAGGAAGGAAAAGCCACAGAGTTAATCATTTCAAAATGAGCAGTTTAGCACCATATAGTACATTCACAACGGTGGGCAACTAACACCTCGATCATGTTTCAAAACATTTTCATCACCTCAAAAGTAAATCTTGTCTCAAATAAACAGTTACTCTCCATTCCTCCTCCTCAACCCTTGGAAACCACCAATCTGCTTCCTGTCTTGATGGATTTCCCTCTTGCAGAAATTTTCTACAAATCAAATTACTCCACATATGGCCTTTTGTCACTGGCTTCTTTCACTTAAACTAATGTTTCCAAGGTTCATGCATGTTGTAACATGTATCAGTACTTCATTCTTTATATGGTGGAGTTATATTTCATTGTATGGATATACCACAATTTGTTTTATTGATTCTATCTTCCAACTATTATGAATAGTGCCCTATAAAAATTAATGTACAAGTATTTGATGTTGTTTTTTTTTTTTTTTTCCAGCTCCTTTGGGTATATACCAAAGAGTGAAATTGCAGGCTCAGATAGTAATTGTATATTTAACTTTTGAGAAATCACCAGGCTCTTTTCTTACAGGATATTACTTATTTTGAAATCTTCATGTTTTCTCTTCCATTCCCTTTTCCTTACCTGAGTAACACTGCTTTTGCTAAGGGAGGCAGTTGTAGAGAGGACACCTGACTTGTGCATCAGGACTGCCTCTTACTAATCATGAACTTGGGCAAGTCATATATTTCTCAAAGGCTCAGTTCCCTCACCTTATAATGAGGACACACTGTAATTTAGGATAAAGTTTCCTTCACAGGGTGTTAGAAAGAGTAAATGCTATAATGTAGGTAAAGCACTTGGACATTTAGGCATTCAGTACTTACCAAAACATGAGTAGACTCAATTCTATAAGGTGTGGGAGAGCATTCTGCAATCTTTGAACACCTCCCTCTCTACCCAACTCTTCACTGGAAGTCCACATCAGCTAACGCACAATCATGCAATTATAAGCATATTCAAATTTAGGTGAGAAAGATATAAATGAAGAAGAATGTCTACATCAGTTCAGTAGTGATGCTTTATTCAACGTTATTGCTTATAGGACTAAAACATCAGTCTGTTAGGAGAGGAAGCTCAATCTGGAGATTTTGCAAGTTCTGAATGATGCAAATTTACTTTCTAGGGATCCCACTCTGTATTCATATAAAATCATCATCACTCTCTGCTGACAATCCTCAAAGGGTACCCCATCTTTTGGGAGGAAAATAGGATCATAACAATGGTCTCAGCGGCTTCCATGATTTGGTTGACACCCAATCTCTGACTTCACCCTCAACCACTGGCCTCCAAGGTCATCCTGCTTTCATGGCACTGCCCTTCCTACCCCACCTTCATGTACCTGCGAATACAGCCTTTGCATTTCTTCCTTCTGGAATATTCCATCTGTAGACAACAATATAACTAGTTCTTAAGTTCTTTCAAATCAACAGTCAATTAGTACCTTAGAAAGAGTTTTCTCTGAACGTCTTATATAAAACCATTTCCTTACCCTACTGCTACTTTCTATTTTCTTGAATTTATTTTTTTCCTTTGTCATAGCAGTGGCTATTGTCTGCAGTTTTATGTGTCCGTTTTTTAATTTGTTTTATTGTGTATCTTTACTTCCTAGTATATAAGTTTATGAGGAAACGCCGCCCCCCACTTTTTCTTTTGTTCACTTCTTTTCACTCAGCGTCTGAAATAATGCCTGGTACAGAGTGGATGTCTCAATAAATATTGTGCAAAGTGACCATTTATATAATTAATAATACTGCAAAATCTTAAATTGCTTTCTCAGAAACCTTACCATCATTATGCAAAAATAAATTGCTCATTGATGCTAAATTAAAACTTTTGTCAAACTCTTCCCTTATTTTCAAGGAAATATGAAAGATTTAAATGCAGAATATGTTTATGTAAGTTATAAACTCCCACATGGCTGAGATTCTGTCTTTTTACATTTATTATAGGAAATAGCCTATTATGAGTGCTGAATTAATATAGATCATGATTGATTTAAAATGCATGGTGTTTTGCCCTGGTATTCAGCCAACATCTATATTCAATTAAATAATCATTACCATTGCCTGTGTTTGTGTATTACAGTAATGGTAAGAACTATACTTAGGCTGGATTGTATTCTGGGATGATGTAAATGCCACCCCAAGTTTGGGTAAGATGCAGAAATGTTCAATTCTGTCCTCAAATATTGGTCTGTGAAGAATAGAGGATCAACTCACATGAGCACCTACTTTTAAAATCTTAAAAACATAAAAGAAAACAAAGAGATCCTTCGTTTCTATCAAGTTTGGGGGGATGATTTGGAGATCTGGTTTGCATTAAATTTAACTGTAAAATGTGTCACTTCTCCTCATAGTTGAATCTGCAGGCAGCATATCGTTCTGTAGCTGACTCACCTGCTCTGCCAGGTGTCCTCACCCACCATATGTATAAATATTTGTCTAAATTCTTCCTTTTTTATCATTCTGTTTTTGTGTATATTAGAAGAACCAGAGCCAATTTGCTAGGGAAGAACAACTTTTCCAGTTTTCTTTGGCTGTTGATGACTTGGGTCTCTCTGAATAGTCCCTCTTGTACTTGGCTGATATGAGACAAATTTCTCTGAGCTAAAAGGAGGCTCAGCACATTAGAAAATAAAATAAAAAGATAGCCTATTTTCCTTCCAAGTGTCTTAAGTTGGGTAGATGTGTGAGCTTCTTTTCCACATGTTTATTTCTCTGAGAATCATTTCACACTTACCATTTTTATGTGGTGACAAGGTTATTGGCTTTGAAGTTGGATGGACTTGGATTTGAATTTCACCTTTTTCACTCCATACTTTTGAGACCTTGAACAAATTGCTTGATCTCTCTGGACCTCGACTTGCTCATCTATCAAATGTGAGAAAATGCAGTGCAGAGTTGCCGTGAAGCATTTCCTTCAGATCACAGGTTGGAGAGACCTTCCCTGATGACCCAGTGCAAAAGCATAGCCCTGCTCCAGTTCCTGGGAAACATGTGACATGGTGTCTGTTCCCCAATGGCGGCTGAGTTCATAAATCCAACTTTATCTTGAGAAGCTTACAAAAGGGGATGCTGAGACCCCAGAGCCTGATTGGTTAGTCATGTGTTTTACTAGATTAATTAATTCAGACAGCTGTAGGTCTAAAATGGACATCCATATTCTGGAAAATAAGATAGAGTTCTCCTTTTGGGCAGGGCTTAGTAAAAAAGTGGACCCCCCCAAAACTTAATAAGCAAGCAAATTAACAAAAAAACAAAACAAAATCAAAACACAAACATACACACAAAGCAATCCTCTAATAATCAAATAAAATCACTAAATAGTTCCTGATTTCTGGTTTATTTTTTTGCAAGGAAGAAAGAATCTCACCTACCACATTATTATTATTATTATTATTTTGTCAGCAAGTTGGTTTTCATATGGATTTTGTCTAGAAGCAGTTTGGCATGGTGAGCAGCCAAAAATGAGAAGTTCTGTTCCTTCTTCCACTAATTAGCTGAGTGAACTTAAGAGGATTTGTAAGTCATGTCCTTGAAAAATAACCTTGTCTCATTTAATTTTTAGTCATTATTATTATTTGAGAGAAACAGATGGATGTTTAGACTGTTTCATCTCGTAGGTCCCTAGCAATTTATGACTTCCCTGCTGATTTGGGTCTTACAAGTTGGGGGGAAAATTCCAAAAAGGGTATGATTGTTTCTCAGCCATTTTGACCTGTCCTGTGTAAAGAGGATGGAAAAGTTCAGGGTCTATTTTCTGAGGTCCTTATGGTAGCTCTTCTAAAAATGTAACTTATTAACATTGAATTACATCTGCAAGTTAAGTGAAAATGTCCTCAGAGGCAGAGGACATTTAAAAAATCATGGGTTTAGGGGTGCGTAGGTGGTTCAGTTGGTTAGGCGACCACCTTCCTCTGGTCATGATCCCAGAATCCCAGGATCGGGTCCTGCATCAGACTCCCACCTCCATGGGGAGTCTGCTTCTCCCTCTGACCTTCTCCCCTCTCATGCACGCTCTCTCTCTTTCAAGTAAATAAATAAAATCTTTAAAAAAAAAATCATGGGTTTATTTTTACAGACTTGGAAGTCACTTCATATTTCTGAGTTTTGCCTTTCTTATCTGTAAAATAGGCATAAAACGTCTAACTTTCAGATTACACATAGGATTAAGCTAACTAATGTATACAATGTATTCAGCTCAAGGTTCCTGGACTATTTCTACTTTATTCTTTCTTTTCTATTTTTTTTTAAAAAATTTATTAACATGTAATATATTATTTGCTTTAGGGGTACAGGTCTGTGACTCATCAGTCTTCCACAGTTCACAGCACTCACCATAGCACCTACCCTCCCCAATGTCCATCACCCTGCCACCCTCTCCCTCCCTCTCCATCCCTCAGTTTGTTTCTTGAGATTAAGAGTCTCTTATGGACAAACCACACCTTATCCTTTCTTAAAAGAAAGAAAGAAAATGCTATAACTATACATTACATTATATTGGAACTATAACCTAGTTACTTTGGTTTCCTGTAGACTTTTGGCTCTTGATTCATAACAAGACATTACTTGATTGCTGTATTTAACGTTTACCACAAAACGCCTAACTATGCACATGTGTTCAAGTCATAGAAACTTGATAGGAAAATAAGAAAAACATAATCTTGCAGGCAGACCAAACACCATGGTGGAACTCTTCCCATATCACCTAACTGTCAAAAGAGATTTGTTTGTATTTGCTAATATAAGGCGGATGATTTGATCACCTTTTTTTTTTTTTTTTTAAAGAGTTTATTTATTTGACAGTGAGAGAGAGAACACGATCGGGGAAGCAGCAGGCAGAGGGAGAGGGAGGGGCAGGCTTCCTGCCTAGCAGGGAGCCAGACGTGGGGCTCCATCCTGAAACTCCAGGATCATGACCTCAGGCGAAGGCAGATAGATGCCCAACCAACTGAGCAACCCGGGGGCCCCTGATTTGAACATCCTAATATTGCATATCGACTTGCCTTTTATTCCTTTGTGTAGTCTACTCAGTGTTCTCAAGCTTCATTGCATAAGAATGCTTCCTTAAATTGTATATAGGAGCTTTGTAAGACTCTCTCATCTGTGTTCTTTATAATAGCTGTTTTTCACCCTTTATGCAGATTTCAGAATTTAATGCAGTTCTAGGATGTAATGTTACATCCAAATAATGACAGCAAATAATTCCTAGTAAATTAGCTCTAATGCCATGGGAATAAGTGTTTAGCATTTGTTAAAGAGTCTCATGGCACAGGCTTCAGTTAGCATAAGTTCTTTTTGAGGTTAGGCCCAACTGACTTTTTTTTTTTTCCCCATTTGGCCGAGTTGACTCTTTCTGGCATTAAGCCATTCTTCAATCTTGGTTACCCTTTCTTCTCAGCTCTTGCAAAGGTTTCCTCTTCTTTTCTCCTCGAATTTAATTCCTTATCTTAATACCCTTCACATATTCCTGGAGATGTGTCTTGACTTCGCAGCTACTCACTGGTCCAAGGACTATGCCCTCCACTTGCTGTCCCTGCTGGTTCCTACCAGACAGGACTTACCTGCATCTTGACAGCGAGGTTTTCTGGAACTCTGCATATTCTTGTTTCTGGATTCCCTGTTGATCCCATTAGCTCTGTGGGAATGTCTTTGAGGCTCTGCCAACCTCCTGCCTGGCCTACACACATACTCACCTCTATATCCGATACTCAAGAGAGGAAGATAGATCCCAGAGAATGTTTTAATTCTCTTGTAAGCTCATCTTTCCAGTAATTCTACTTACAAGTAGAATAAGGGAACCCTACGAGAGAGCTTTGCAAAAGAGTAAACATCTGACAGCTTCAGTAATGCAGCTCTCTCTGTAACAGTAACATGAGTGACTAAAGCAGCCAAATTCCAAAAAGAAATATATTTGACTCTGATTCTCTTAAATCCATCTGTTCAAACTGGCTATAATACAGCTAGCTGCATGGAGTTTTAAATTGGAGCACATTAGGAAATGCAGCTTTATGGCTAGAGATAGGCCTGATACTAATGAGAAAAAATATTCCCTGTTTCCCATAGCCCCTCTGATACAGTAATCTGGGCTCCTGGGGTAGGAGAGTCACAGTCTAAAAGCTCCTTGGGAAATCGCTTCTGGTTAGAAATGGAACAACACCTAAATAGGTCCATTTCTCAAAAGTCTCAAACAAGGTCTATACAGGCTGTTACCTTTATGATGACTAACCAAGATGCATTGGTTACAATTCTTTAGTTACTCTCAGTTTTCACATTTAGATGTCTTCCTTTGCCAAGTTTAAAAAGGAGGAAAAAATAAATTAATCCTCTGGAGCTGAAACAGAAACATTTGGTCTTCTGTAATCCTCAGTTCTTAACCTAATGTGGCAGCTCATAGGGAAACTGTCAGATCTGCAATCCTAATTAAGCAAAGTTGCCTCCCATGTGTACACATGTAACCGTGAGGAGTGAATGTACATCGACAACTCATCTTCTCTGTTGCATGGTTCCAAACATCCTTACTGTGTACGGGGCTTTATCTCTGTGAGTCTCCAGTAGGCGCCATATGGATGCTTAAGCATGAATCAACGGGATTAAAATATTTTGTGAAACATGGGGTGTCATGAGCTTAGTTGACTGTTGTTTCTGCAAGGCCACATTCACTGAGATTATGAAAAGCAAAGGACCAAACAGCAAAGGACCCCACTATACACAGTGCACCAAAAAACTCTATGGACTTCTTAAAGAAAAAAACAACCAAGGAATGTTCACACTGACAACTCCCATAATAATTCAGTATGCTCTATTATTCTTACCTTGAAAAATTCATATGGTGCGTGTGTGTGTGTTTGTGTGTGTGTGTACAGGTGTATACACATACAGACACGTGTGCATATACACACAAACACACCACAGGTACTGCTACTAAGTCAGTGTGGGCAGATGGCAAGTCATCAATCAAAGCTTGCTGAACTGAAAATAATACCACATATAACTGACCTGCTAAAACAAATATTTTCTCATTTTACTCTAATTATAATTGGTGGAGGGATTTTAATAAAATTGATGCAGTCAATCACACTGGGGAAGAAAACCTTCTGAATCCAGAGTATGGGTAATAGGTAAGGAATTTAACATTTATTGCAGAAGAATTTGGACTTTTTGTTCATTATATCCTTGAAAAATTGTGGTTTAGAAGACAGGGACCTTTCATTTGCTAATCAAGAGCTGATTCCTTATTGTCCATAATAAACTTAGCAGGTGTCCTTCATAACGTGGCAAAGTACTAATAAGACTGCCAGCTCTGGAAGTGTTTAAAATCAGATGGAGGGGCGCCTGGGTGGCTCAGTGGGTTAAGCCTCTGCCTTCGGCTCAGGTCATGACCTCAGGGTCCTGGGATCGAGCCCCGCATCAGGTTTTCTGCTCAGCGGGGAACCTGCTATTCCCTCTGTCCCTGCTCTTGCTTGGTCTCTCTTGCTCTCTGTCAAATAAACAAAATCTTTCCTAAAAAATAAAAATAAAATCAAATGGAGAGGCAGCTTTTCCATCATTATTTCTGCTATTTTCTCCCCAGATCCCTCCTCAGTATTTACATACTCAATCCTTGCAGAAAGCAAATGTTCTTTCCAGGACCATCTCAATCTTTTCTACTAATTCTTCCAATAGCAGAGGAAACCAATCTTGCTCTCTAGCGGGCAGAGAGGGTGTGGGCATGTCCTGTACCCACCTTACCACAAAAATAAAATGTATCTCAAGTCTTAGGTATCATTTTAATCATATAATTCATGTAATTTTAAAATTCAACTTCCTTACATATGTGTATACTTTTCTATGAGCTCCCTCCTCCCAGCTGAAGGAAGTTGATTATTTATGGCAGTTATTTGGTGAATTTTAATATGTTTTGGCAGTGGAATTGATATATGCCAACCTTAAAAACCTCGAACTTTGCCTAATTCTAGCTTCTCATCTTGCTCGGCACTCACCACAAATCAGCTCTGTGATAAGCACTGGGCTGTGGGTCCATCACCAAATATCCTTTGCTAACCAACCCAGTTTGGGACTCAGTTCCTACTTTGCCTTACCACTGAACTCCAAGTTATGACAAAGAAAAAGTAGACTCTAAACTCTTGTTCAGATTCAAAGGAAGTGATACCCATTTGGCATGCTTTTTCTGTGGGTCAGCACCAAATGATCCTATACTATTGTCAGGCAAGAGCCTCTTGACAGTTTTGGTTCTATTTGATGAAAACTACCCCTGTGGATCCCCATGGGGCTTGCTGTAGCTGGAGCCCTTTCTGGTCCCATCAGAGGCAGTGCATACAGCCCGAGTCAGAAAACAGTAGGGCTGATCAACGCAGAATGAGTCTTTTCAGTTGTGATACCATGTATTTCATCTACACTAACCAGCCTGTTGAATTGAATTGCATTCACCAATTAGTTCTCACTTAATAAATAACATTGATTCACAGTGGGATTTATGTGGCTTCCCACTTACCGAAAATTCTGGAGGACCCACTTTTGAAGATGGCCTGTATTACCTGTGCTTGATGGCATGTATTTTGCACAGTGAAGATAGAGTTGTTCAGAACAGAATGTCTGAATCATCTCTTTCTCTCAGTCCCGTGGGTACAGGGTGTCCCAAACGAAGACCACCCTAGACATACAGCTGTGTTTCTGCATTTGATTCTATTTCTATGCCTCATACCCAGTCTAGCTGCTAACCTTAACTCCTCAAGTCGTTGCACTAAAAACCTACTTCACCAAGACTTACTGAAGTTTTGACCTGGGCAGAGGTCTACCATGGGCCTCATAGCTTTCTTGGGCAGGGGAAACAGAAAAGTTAAAAGTGCTGACTCTGGAACCAGAATTTGTAAACATTTTTTTAAAAAGATTTTATTTACTTATTTGAGAGAGAGAGAGAGAAGAAGAAGAGGGGCAGAGGGAGATGAAGAAGGAGATTCCACACTGAGCAGAGAGCCTGATGCAGGGCTCGATCCCATGATCTTGAGATCATGACCTGAGCTGAGAGAATCAGACACTTAACTGACTGAGCCACCCAGTTGCCCCTGGAATCCAAATTCTTGCACTCCCACTTCCTATGTGACCTTAGAAAATTACTTAATCTCTCCATGCCTCAGTTTTTTCCCTTTAAAGTGGGGACACAAGTAATTTCCATCTCAGAGTTGTTGTAAAAAATGAATTAATTATTACAAACGAGGCATATGGAACACTCCTGGTCCCAAATAAGGCTTCAGTGTCAGTCATTTTTATCATCTCATGGATTTCTCTTTCTCTTCCTTCCATTCTCTTATTTCGTCATCCTCCATAATCAGGCATATGTTTCTTTTTCTTCTGGGATACCTTCACACAAGGTTTTTCTTAAGTAACCGTATCCTGAGGATCTCACCAGTTACCCAAGAAATTTATGAAAGTATTTATTCAGGTCCCTCAGGAAACTATTCTGGAAAGTAAGGTTGCCCCTATGAAAAAGTAAGGAAGCTCCTATGTCTGCAGAGGCTTCAAAGGCATGGTCATATTGTTTCGGGGTGTCTCAATTTCAGCATATGATAGTTAATTTTTTTCTCAGACTCTTCCCTGGACATACCTTACATATTCTGGCCTCTCTCGCCACGCACATTCCATTATTCCTGTCCGAAAAGCCAATTCTGAAGTTTCCAAGTGGCCAAGTTATACACATCCTTTATGATCCCTTTCATATATTACCTCCCCACTCATAAATCATCCTCTACTCCACAATTCAGTGACATTGCATAAATCTCAAGCAGTGTTTACTTTGTTTTATAACCAAGTGTGTATATACTTATCATTCTTTTTGAACTCCAGGCACCTTAATGGCATGGACTTTGGGTGATCACCTTCATTTTACAATGTCGACTGTAGTGTACACACTCATTAAGTGTTTACTGAATGAATAAATACCTGTGTGTGAAAGGGAGAGTTTCAGTCAATTTCCCCTACTGGGCATTGGAAATACCCAGTAATAAACAGCAATTAGAAATCCACGGTTTGTGGTCAGTCTAACTTCTGCAGTCTTCTGTTAGAACCTAGGTGCTCAGATGGAGCAACCCTGCATGGCACACCAGTATACCGATCTCTCACTGTGCTTCCAACAAACCCACACTTCAGCTGAAGGAAACTTCCAGTGACCTGATTGCATCCAGTTATTTTGTGTCTCTGAGGAGTAAGTACCCGTCATCCTCTAGCTCAGTAGGAGACAAGGACTTTGCCTTTCTTCTCTATGGTCCCAGAATCTAACATTGTCTGCTTTTACTGGATACTCAATAACCACTTGTGGTTGGGAAAATGAATGGATCCACATTCCCCGTTGTTATATAAATACAAACTTGACGACACCGTGACTAAAAGGTAGAGGAAAAGAGTCTGGGAGTGTGTTGTGAAATGATTCTGCATTATAAATCAACTGACTACATCCGACTGAGGTGGGGAGGAGATGTTGAATACTTTGGTATAACTTGTAGACACATGACGTGGATGTACTTAGATGAATAACATAGCCTTTTTCTCTCCTTGCTGGAAGGATCTAGAGCTGAGGAGGCATCAGTATTCATATCTATTACTACCATTATTCTTAAATCATTTAACATGAATTTACAACTGAACTCACTAAACTTTATAAATATCAAAAAGAGAGAGAGAGAGAGAGAGAGAGAAAAGAAAGAAAGATAACTCTGGCTAAGAACAAGATTGATATCCAAAAAGACTTCAAGGTTGTGCTGTCATACGTAGACTTTAGGTTTATCTAAGATGTGCACAGAGCATGGAACATCATCTATCTCGTCTGAAAATATCTTAAATGCTATGACATTAGCCACTTGCTTATAATTAAAGTATGTTGCCATTTCACCAAGCTTTCATTTACAGAAGAAAGTGCAAATTCCATTCCCCTTGAACTTTAGCTACTTCCAACTTTTTTCTTTGTTCTTTTCTTTAAAGCTTTGCAACAAATGCATCCCCATATGCTTATATTAGTTCATCTAGTATAAAACATATTGGCTGTGCGAAATGTTGGCACCCATTAATAAATGTTTTCATTTTTTCATTCTCTCTCTTTTTTTAACTTTAGATTCTTCCTTTGACTACATAAGCAACAGCTGTCTAGCTGCCTGCACAAGACTGGATCTAATGCCTCTGCAGAAATCTAGGTCAAAACACTTGGAATGCATGAATATCAAACAGAGTTTTCAAAACAGCAAATGAATACATCTTTAACTGGTGACATTTTCCTGTAGCATATGGCTGCAAGCTCAGGGGACTGGATGCTTTTTTGATGAATACGTTCCATCAAAAACTAGGGGATGGCAGTAGGCTTTTGCCACCTTCTGTTTTGCCTTATGAAATGATAATACAAATGCGTAGATAGATACAATGATCGCAAGGCTATTACCTTCAGACCTATTCTCAAGATGTGTTTTCCCCATTTGGATGAGGATGCTTTGTCTTTGACTGGGCTTGGGTTTATCCATGACTGTCAAAGGTAACAACCAGTAGAAGCAGTTGTCTCTCTTGCACAGAATTTGATTGGTAGAAACCTTCAAAAAATTGAACTAAAAAGCAAATATTTACCGAAGTGAGGAATTGGGGAGCTTGGTCACATGAGTAACTTATATCTGCTGCGGCAAAAATGTTGATCTGAATCCCTTGTCAAATGTCAATATTGAGAGGCTGGTTAATCATTTACCAATGAGGCGCATAGAGAAAAACCCCAAGGAAATTGGAGGCTAGCTCCCTAATCCTGAATCTGCCACCAATAATTCCATGTGACCCTGGACATATCCTTTCATCTCTGTGACTTCCCTGTCCTTCTATTTTGAGAAATGACCTGTCTGGTCTCTCCCAGCCCTAAACTTCCAGGTTTGTAAGTTCATGAAGTTTATAAAGCTGTTTTATCGTTAAAGGCATCATGTTGATTGAAACAGCAGCCACAGAGAAGAATAGGCTTTGATTTCTTTCTTTAGTCGACTGACGATTTGTTTTTTAAAGAGAAAAATTGTTTAGAATCCTCCCTCATCCCTATGAGTAAAAGAAGACAACAGAGGGGCTATGCTGGCTAAGCAGGGGAGGGAGAAGAGATGCGCCTTTGGCTTCTCTGACCTCCTCCCCCCCTTTTCAAGGCAGCATCTGAAACCTGTATGGGGAAAGGTTGGCTCCCCACCAACCTCACTGTGAAAACCAGTGGCTGGGAAAATGAGCATGTGGGGATATTTAGTAAGTAATGGTGGCAATGGAAGAAGTGTTAGAAACTGAATTTTTCTCTTAATACATTCGGCAAATTTGTATTAAGCAAACAAAGCATTTCAGCTGCAGGTTAAACTTTAAGCCTGATGTTCTGCTCCTGGTTTGGCTTTTGTTTACAAAACAACCCATAGAACTTGTGAGTATCATAAGAATTTACAGATGGACCATTTTATTCACAAAGTTGACTGGTCGCTTCTCTTGATTTGATGGTGTCCCAATAATATTCTGGAAACCGCATTCAGAAAAATACGCATTACTTTCAAATAACTATAGGTGATTTCTTCCTCCCTCCAGGCTCATCCTGTCCCCTACCTAACCTCGTTACAAGCCTTCCTGAGCTGTCTATGCATATAAACTTGCATGTGTACCTATGTGTGTGTGTGTGTGTGTGTGTGTTTCTTTTCAGTGAGTTGATAGTGTATGGTATGTACTTAAAAGCATTTTGCTTTTTAAGTTTAATAATATTTCTTAAATACCATACTTCGACATTGATGTGTAATCTACACCTTTGTAAATGCTTCGCAGTCTTTAATTGTGGATGTATAAAAATTTCTATACCGATTCATCTTAAAGGGCATTTACAGGGTTGTACTTTTTCCCCCTATTTACTTACAAAGTAGCAATGTATGTCCATGTAGGTGGGTATGTATTAATATATGTGATGGCATCTAAAGGCTAATCTCCCAGAAATAATCTTGTTGAAGGATATGTGCACACTTAATTTAGGTGCAGAGTGCCAAATAATATTTAACTACAGTTGTTATTTTCAGTTTGTTAAATTATGACTATAGTTGAACATCTTTTCATATGCTTAAAAATTACTTGTATGTAAAACTCTGTTCATATTCTTTGTCCATAAATGGAGTTAGGACAACTTAGTAGCCATCTGGAAAAAAAAATAAAATTGTATTCCTACTTTATTTCCAACACCAAAATAAACTCCAGATGGACCAAAGATTTTACACTAAAAATAAATGCATTAAAGTACTATTAGAAAACATGAGAAGATGTTTTTTGTAAGTAATCCCGAACTAAGGAAGGTCTTTCTAAGCACAATAGAAAATCTCAAGGAACGGCTCTAGACATGTATAAATTAATAAGTCAATATATATTGAAAGAAATAAAAGATGAATGACAAAGTTAGGTAAATGACAATAACACATTGGACAAAAGTTGATTGTTTTCAATGACTTGTAGCTTTAAAATGTTCTACCATCCAGGCTCAGGATGGAGAAAGTTGAAAGAGACTCTTGCTTTCCCCACAACAAGCAAAATAAACTGGATAGGCTACAAAGTCTTGGCTTATTTTAAAAACATCAGAGGGATCAGAACACAAAGGAAGTTAAATTAATTCTAGAAAGCAAAGATCCCGTGATAGATTAAAATAGACCAACAGCGGCTGTCATCCCTGATGGAACTCTGGAGGAAGAGGGCAGGCCATAGATAAGAGTAAGGAGAAACCAGCCTAACTTTTAATGGTCTTTTAATGGCTCTATGTGGGCTGGCATGACAGATTAGAATTCCACGGTGCATCAGCCTCGTAGCGGGCCTGTCCCTATCCTACAATTCTTCCCACATCTTCACTGACCACTTACAGGTGCTTCACTGAAAGCTGGTGACATCTTAGGGGAGCTGAGAGTGATCTCTGCTGATCAGAAGAAATGAGAGACACCCCTGAAGACATACGGCCCTTCCCAGAGAGATCAAGGCAGCCACCCCACACACAGACCTACGTAGGTGTCAATGAATAACATATTGTGGGGTTTTGTTGGGCTCGAACTTTATAAAAGGAATATAGCATTCCATAGGTGGGCTTCTGGAATTTTCATTTAAATTATACCAAGAGTCATTCCTAGTATTAAGTGTGGCTGTGTTCCATTGCATTTCATTTCACTTCATTTATCCTCACTGCAATTCCTTTGTGCAACTATACCTCAGTGTTTTTATCCATTTGCCTGTTGATGAAGCCTTATATTGTTTCTGGATGACTAAAGTGACGCAGTAAGCATTCTTGTACTTGTGTGCAAAAGTTTCTCTTGTGTGTGTACCTAAGTGTGCAAATTCTGGGGTATGGAAGTATTCAACTTTATAAGATAATGCCAAATTATTTCCCAAATTTGTCATAGCGGTTTACAAGCGAAGTACAAGATTACATTGAGTCACTTCCTATCCAACTCTTGGTATTATCAAGAATTCTTAATTATTCCAAAATGAATAACTGTCAACAACTACCTTAATTAGTGTTGATTTATACCTCCCTCATGAGTGATGTTGATGTTGTGATGTTGAGGGTTTTATCATGTGTTTACTGGACACATAGGTTTCCTCTTCTGTGAAGTGTCTCTTATGGCTTTTGCTTATTTTTCTGCTAAGCTTTCCTTTCCCTAATGATTTGTAAGAGTTTTAACCTCTTAAAATACATGTATTGCAGGGGCACCTGGGAGGCTCCGTCTGTTATGTATCTGCGTTTTCTCATGATCTCTGGGTCCTGGGATGGAGAGCCCTATGAGGAGGGCTCCTTGCTCAGCGGGGAGTCTGGTTCTCTCTCTGCGTCTGCCTGCCCCTCCCCACTATGTGTGTGTGCGTGTGTGTGTGTGTGTGTGTGTGTGTGAGCTTAAGTGGGCTCCCTCTGTCAAATGAATAAGTAAAAACTTAAAAAAAAATATATATGTATTGCAAATATCTTTCAGTATGTTATTTTGTATATTTTTAAATTTTCCCTTTCTTGACTGGCAGCTTCTATTTTCAATGATCTTACATGCATTGCAGTTACATATCAAAGTTCTGTATATGCATGGGCTTTTATGGTTTAATATTTATTCCACTGGTCAATTTCTCTTAATTGCTATGGTTCTACAATATGTTTTACAGCTATACCATAGCTATAGAATATTTTTTATATGTTTTGATATCTGATAGGGAAAAATTTCTACCTTTCATCTTCCTCAGAAAATATTGGTGGTAGACAATCCCTTCTTCTTCATATAAACTTTGGAAGAAACATGTCAAATTTCTGAAGAAGTCTATTGGAAACTTGACTGGAACTGCGTTAAAAACAATGATCAATTTTAGGAGATCTGATCTCTGAAAGACATTTTCTCTATTCATGATTATGTGCAAATTCTCCATTTATTTAATGAATTTCACTGAAGTTTTAAAATGTTCTGTGAATAGGTCTTTCCCACTTTTGTTAGATTTATGACTTGATTTTTATAATTTTGGCTTCTATAGCAAATGCTGTATTTTTTAAAAAAATGCTTTGTAGTTACTTGTTAGTGTACAGAATGAGACTGGCAATAGATATCCAGCCATTTTGCTAAACTCAAATTATTTCTAATACTTTGTTGATATTTTAGGATTCTACATAGCCCATAACAACTGGAAAAGGATCCAATTTTTTCTTTCCAATATCAATACCTTTTTCTTTTCTTTTCTTATTGTGCTGGCTAATATCTCAAAACGATGTTGTGTAAAAGTGGTAATATTGAGCTGATATTTTCTTTTCAGCTGATATTATTTTCTTTTTCTTAATTTAGAAGCTATCCTTAATATTTCTCAAGGAGCTTCTCACTCTTTAGGTTAAGGAAGTACTCTTCTATGTATTTATCTTCATCTTTTTCAGTGGTTTTACCTCTATTTTATATTGCTTATAATATTGTATTAGCAAAATAATAATTATTCATAGTGGTGACACTGGGAATTCCCCTAATATTTTATTTTATTTTTTATTTTTTTCTGCTTAATATTTTAATTGTGATGATAGCTGTTGGTTGGGATAGAGATAAATTGTCTTCCTTTTTTGCAGAGGAGGTTTTGTAATATGCAAATAGTTAAGAACTCTGAAAAATAAATTAATTTTTCATATTATTTTGTGCTGTAAAAGTTTTTGTAGTGTACAACTTAGGTTTTTTTTATTTTAAGTTTCAAAAATTCACTTAGAATACTTTGTAGCCCAGCACCTCTTTTATGAGGTTATTTTTAGTAATTTTTAAATCTTATATCTTTAGTTTTCTTTTAGGCAATTTCATAATTCTACTTTCTAGTAAATAATTTTCTTTCACTGATAGTTTTAAGTATTTTGACATAAATTTATACGTATTTCCTTTTAATATCTTTTTTTGATAACTCATATTCTTTATGTATTTGTTAGGCTTTCTTTGTTCTACTTTTGAAATTATATTTCTCAACAATTGATTTTCCTTTTCAAAAAATCAACTATAGATTTTCTGGGGGGAATCAATATTCACTCTGCTTGTTCCATCAGTATTTTAATCTCTTTTACTGTATTATTTTCTTCTTCTTCTTCTTCTTCTTTTTTTTTTTTTATCTTAGGCTTATTTGGATCTTTGTTTTATTATGTTTTTATCATAATGTAAATGTTTTATCTTTGTTCTCCCTTATTTACTAATGAAAATACCTTCATAAGCATTTATAAACTTTGGATTGTGTCTGATATCAGTGGCTCTCAATGACTGGAGTCAATTTAAATCCCCCAGGGACTTTGGATTGTGTCTGATATCAGTGGCTCTCAATGACTGGAGTCAATTTAAATCCCCCAGGGACTTTTGGCCTCATCTGAAGACACTTTGAAATGTTATGACTTGTGCTGGAGTGGGAGAGGGTACTGTTGCCATCTAGTTGGTAGAGGCCAGAGATGCTGATGCATACAAATGTTCCTGATAACAAAGAATTAGCCAGATGGAAATGTCAATTATGCTGAGGTTGAGTAACCCTCCTACAGACCTTTGAGACATATTCAGTTATTTGTTGTTGTTGTTGTTGTCTATAATTGCTATCTTTATTTTTACTTTTATTAACATATAATGTATAATTTGCTTTAGGGGTACTGGTCTGTGAATCATCAGTCTTACACAATTCACAGCATTCACCATAGGACATACCCTCTCCAGTATCCATAATCCACGCACTTTATCCCTGCCAACCCACCCCCAGCAACCCTTAGTTTGTTTCCTGAGATTTAGAGTCTTTTATGGTTTGTCTCCCTCCCAAGTCCCATCTTGTTTCATTTTTTCCCTCCCTTTCCCTCAAGACCCCTCACCCTATCTCTCAAATTTCTCATATCAGAGAGATCATATGATAATTGTCTTTCTTTGATTGACTTCTTCTGCTTAGTATAATGCCCTGTAGTTCCATCCACATCATTGCAAATGGCAAATGGCAAGATTTCCTTCTTGATGGCTGCATAGTATTCCAATATGTGTGTGTGTGTGTGTGTGTGTGTGTGTGTGTGTGTGTGTGTGTAAACACACACACGCATACACCACATCTTCTTTATCCATTCATCTGTTGATGGACATCTAGGTTCTTTCCACAGTTTGGTTATTGTGGACATTGCTGCTATAAACATTCAGGTGCATGTGTCCCTTTGGATCACTACATTTGTATCTTTGGGGTAAATACCCAGTAGTGCGATTCCTGCATTGTAGGGTAGCTCTATTTTCAACTTTTTGAGGAACCTCTATGTTGTTTTCCAGAGTGGTTGCACCAGCTTGCATTCCCACCAACAGTGTAGGAGGGTTCCCCTTTCTCCGCATCCTTGCCAACACCTATCATTTCCTGACTTGTTAATATTAGCCATTCTGACTGGTGTGAGTTGGTATCTCACTGTGGTTTCGATTTGTATTTTCTTGTCATTGAGTGATGTTGAGCATTTTTTCATGTGTCCATTGGCCATTTGGATGTCTTCTTTGTAGAAATGTCTGTTCATGTCTTCTACCCATTTCTTGATTGGGTTATTTGTTCTTTGGGTGTTGAGTTTGATAAGTTCTTTATAGATTTTGGATACTAGCCCTTTATCTCATAAGTCATTTGTCAATATCTTCTCCCATTCTGTCAGTTGTCTTTTGGTTTTGTTGACTGTTTCCTTTGCTGGGCAAACACTTTTGATCTTGATAAAGTCCCAAAAATTCATTTTAGCCCTTGCTTCCCTTGCTTTTGGTGATGTTTCTAGGAAGAAATTGCTGTGGTTGGGTCAAAGCGGTTGTTGCCTATGTTTTCCTCAAGGACTTTGATGGATTCCTGTCTCACATTGAGGTCTTTCATCCATTTTGAGTCTATTTTTGTGTGTGTTGTAAGGAAATGGGCCAGTTTCATTCTTCTGCATGTGGCTATCCAATTTTCCTAACACCATTTGTTGAAGAGACTGTCTTTTTTCCACTGGACATTCTTCCCTCCTTTGTCAAAGATTAGTTGACCATAGAGTTGAGGGTCCGTTTCTGGGCTTTCTACTCTGTTCCACTGGTCTGTGTGTCTGTTCTTGTGCCAGTACCATACTGTCTTGATGATTACAGCTTTGTAATAAAGCTTGAAGTCCAGAATTGTGATGCTGCCAATTTGCTTTTCGTTTTTCAACATTCCTCTGGCTATTCGGGGTCTTTTCTGGTTTCATAAAAATTTTAGGATTATTTGTTCCATTTATTTGAAAAAAATTTGATAGTATTTTGATAGGGATTACATTAAATGTGTAGATTGCTTTAGCTAGTTTAGACATTTTCACAATATTTGTTCTTCCAATCCATGAGCATGGAACATTTTTCCATTTCTTTGTGTCTTCCTCAATTTCTTTCCTGAGTACTTTATAGTTTTCTGAGTACAGATTCTTTGTCTCTTTAGTTAGGTTTATTCCTAGGTATCTTATGGTTTTGGGTGCAATTGTAAATGGGATTGACTCCTTAATTTCTCTTTCTTCTGTCTTGTTGTTGGTGTATAGAAATGCAACTGTGCATTGATTTTATATCCTAACACTTAAGTGAATTCCTGTATGAGTTCTAGCAGTTTTGGAGTGGAGTCTTTAGGGTTTTCCACATAAAGTATCATATCATCTGCAAAAAGTGAGAGTTTGACTTCTTCTTTGCCAATTCAGATGCCTTTTATTTCTTTTTGTTGTATGATTGCTAAGGCTAGGACTTTTAGTACTATGTTGAATAGCAGTGGTAATAGTGGACATCCCTTCTGTGTTCCTGACAAGGGAAAAGCTCTGTTTTTTCTCATTGAGAATGATATTCGCTGTGGGATTTTCCATAGGTGGCTTTTATGATATTGAGGTATTTACCCTCTATCCCTACACTGTGAAGAGTTTTGATCAAGAAAGGATGCTGTACTTTATCAAATGCTTTTTCAGCATCTATTGAGAGTATCATATGGTTCTTGTTCTTTCTTTTATTAATGTATTTGTGGATGTTGAACCAACCTTGCAGCCCAGGAATAAATCCCACTTGGTCATGGTAAATAATACTTTTAATGTGCTGTTGTACCCTATTGGCTAGTATTTTGGTGAGAATTTTTGCATCTGTTCACCAAGGATCTTGGTCTGTAATTCTTCTTTTTGATGGGGTCTTTGTCTGGTTTTGGGATCAAGGAAATGCTGGCCTCATAAAATGAGTTTGGAAGTTTCCCTTCCATTTCTATTTTTTGGAACATTTTCAGGAGAATAGGTATTAATTCTTCTTTAAATGTTTGGTAGAATTCCCCTGGGAAGCCATCTGGTCCTGGGCTTTTGTTTGCTGGGAGATTTTTGATGACTGCTTCAATCTCCTTCCTGGTTATGGGTCTGTTCAGGTTTTTTATTTCTTCCTGGTTCAGTTTTAGTAGTTTATATGCCTCTGGGAAAGCATCCATTTCTTCCAGATTGTCAAATTTTCTGGTGTATAGTTGCTCATAATATGTTCTTATAATTGCTTGTATTTTTTTGGTGTTGGTTGTGATGGAAAGATATGAATTTAGTGTCATTTTATTGTCTATAAGGTGACTGCTACTGTATGTCATCTCTGTTCCTTTCTGGTCTGTTACTTTTAGGCTCTCTCTTGGCTTAGAGGACCTCTTTCCATATTCCCTGTAGGGTTGGCTTGGTGTTTGCAAATTCTTTTAGTTTTTGCTTGTCCTGGAAGCTTTTTATCTCTCCTACTATTTTCAATGACAGTGTAGCTGGACATAGTATTCTTGGGTGCATATTTTTCTCATTTAGTGCTCTGAATATATCATGCCAGTCCTTTTTGGCCATCTATGTCTCTTTGGATAGGTCTCAGGGTAATCTAATATTTCTGCCATTGTATGTTACAGACCTCTTGTCCTGAGCTGCTTTCAAGATTTTCTTTGTCACTGAGACTTGTAAGTTTTACTCTTAGATGACGGGGTATGGACCTATTTGTATTGATTTTGAGGGAAGGTTCTCTGTGTCTCCTGGATTTTGATGCTTGTTCCCTTTGCCATATTAGGGAAATTCTCTGCTATAATTTGCTCCAATATACTTTTTACTCCCTCTCTCTTTCTTCTTCTTCTGGGATCCCAATTATTCTAATATTGTCTCATCTTATGGTTTCATTTATCTCTCGAATTCTCCCCTCATAGTCCAGTGGTTGTTTATCTCTCCTTTTCTCAGCTTCTTTATTCTCCATCATTTGGTCTTCTATATCACTAATTCTCTCTCCTGCCTCATTTATCCTAACAGCAAGAGGCTCCATATTGTATTGCACTGCATTATTAGCTTTTTTGATTTCATCTTGGTTAGATTTCAGCTCTATTATTTCTCCAGAAAGGGATTTTATTTCTCCATAAAGGGATTCTCTAATATCTTCCATGCTTTATTTGAGCCCAGCTAGCACCTTGATAATCATCATTCTGAACTCTAGTTCTGACATCTTACTAATGCTTGTATTGATTAGGACCCTAGCCATCAGTACTGCCTCTTGTTCTTTTTTTTTTTTTTTTTTTGAGATGAGCTTTTCCACCTTGTCGTTTTATCCAGATAAGAATAGATGAATGAGAGAACAAAATACTAAAAGGGTAACAATGACCCCAGAAAAATACACACTAACCAAACTGGAAGAGACCCAAATGTGGGGGGAGATGAAAGGAGAAAAAAAAAAATATATATATATATATATAAAATATATGCTTTATATATTATACATAATAGACATATTATATATAATATATATTTAAGTTTGTTTATTTAAATTATATATATTTTAAAATTTAGTGATGCCTGGGTGACTCAGTTGTTAAGCATCTGCCTTCGGCTCAGGTCATGATCCCAGGGTCCTGGGATCAAGCCCTGCATTGGTCTCCCTGTTCAGTGGGAAGCCTGCTTCTCCATCTCCCACTCCCCCTGCTTATGCTCCCTCTCTTGCTGTGTCTCTCTCTGTGAAATAAATAACTAAAATCTTTAAAAAAACTTATATATTAAATTATATATATATATATATATATATATATATAGTCATATCTATATGACTGGTGAATAGAACAGAGCCATACATTTGATTTTGGGTGTATGTATTTTGGTCTGTTAGAAGAGACTGCCTCCCAAAATTTTAAAGAAAGAGTAACATATATATATATATATATATATATATATATATATATATTCAAAAAGAAGGGTAAACATGATGAAGGTATGGAATATGTCTGTAAAGATGAAAATTAAAAAAGATTCTAAAAGAGGAATTGATAAGAAGTTGGTTAAAAAAAAGAAAAAAAGAGAAAAAGAAAGAATGTGATCAACTTGGAGAACAAAACTATGCACTAGATTCAAGATATATTTTGATCTGTTAGAAGAAACTGTATCCCAAAAATTTAAAGAAATAAAAACGTATATGTATACAAAAAATAAGTTTAAATACAATGAAGGGACATAATATGAGTATAACAATGAAAATTAGCAAAGATTTTTTAAAAAGGTATTGATAAGATAAAATAGTTTAAAAAGGTTAAAATAAGAAAGAAGAAAAATTAAAAAAAATAGAATAAGAAAAAAATCAAATTAAAAAAAATTAACTTTGAGAGATTAAAGAACAATGGGAAAAAGCCATGTATTCTATGTGTTACATTCCCTTAGCTCTGGAGTTCTGCGTTTCTCATTGGTTGGTGAACTTGATCTTGGCTGGATGTTCTTGCTGATCTTCTGGAGGCGGGGCCTGTTGCCATGATTCTCAAATGTCTTTGCCTGAGTTGGAATTGCACGCCCTTGCCAGGGGCCAGGCTAAGCAATCTGCTCGGGTTTACTCTCAGGAGCTTTTGTTCCCTGAGCATTTTCTGTAGAGCTCCGGAGGACGGGAATGAAGATGGCGGCCTCCCAATCTCCGGCCTGGAGGAGCCGAGAGCTCGGGGCCTCACTCTTCAGCGCTTCTTCAGAGAAAAGCAGTCAATCCCTCCCATCTTTGTGGTCTCTGGCCGCGTTCCATGCTCACCCAGCCTGTGACCAAGTGTTTCTATCTCTGGTGTGTGGCCCCATTTGGAGTCTCCAAATGCAGCAGATTTCTGCCAGGTGCTCCCATGTCACTCCTCCCGGAGGAGGAAGGTGAGTCTCCCCAGATCATCTGCTTGTGGGGTCCCTGCTCAAAGAGTAGTATTCCGACTGTGCCTCGGATCATGGTTTAAGGTGACCCTGAGCTGACAGCCCCCTCCTCAGCTCTGTCTCTGCAGCTGGCTTCTCCTCTCCGATACCTGGGAAGTCTGCCACACTCAGACAACCAGTCTTTCTGTGACTCTGAGGGACCTGAGACCACACTGTTACACTAAGGGCTCCAACCCCCACTTAGCCTCTGGAGCGATATCCCTCATTGGAGAAGACTTCTAAAAGTTCTGATTTTGTGCTCGACTGCTCTCTCACTTGCTGGTAAGTGGCTAATGGATGCTCCCTCCTCCCGCAGTCTATTTTCCCATATATTACCTCATTTTCACTTCTCTGCATGTCTTACCTTCCAGAAAGTGGTCACTTTTTTGTTCCTAGAATTGCTGCTCTTCCTCTCTCCTTGAGCTCCTATTGGGTTTGTAGGTGTACAGAATGGTTTTATAACTATTTAGCTGAACTCCTGGGACCCGACAATATTTAGGTCTCCTACTCCTCTGCTATCTTGCCTATATCCATATTCAGTTATTTTGATCAATATTATAAGCCATTCCAAGTAATACAGGCTCCCTCTCACTTTGATTATTTGTTAAAGATCAAAATCCAGCAGCACTCACCTGTGCTTTATTTGGCTAGCTCCATATTTAAAAATAAGCAATGAAAACAATTGCATATTCTTACATAGGATATGTACTCTATAGATTTCCAGTCTCTGCCTGCTACTTAGTATTATACTACTTCCCCTGGAATAGTTACACTTTTATATTATCCATCTGACCATTGTAGAAATTGGAGTTTGCACTCCTGAATTCTATACTGAATGATCTTCAGTCTCTTCCCCTTTTATTAATTTTCCTTTCCCCAAGGGGAACAATACATTTCCATTGGTAATAGTAGCTCACTGAAGTATTGCAAGTGTTTCTCAAAGATAAGCCAGTCCTAGGGTGGGCTGATAACATCAAAACCATCAAAACGTGGATGGGTAATTTTTATAAAACCGCACCTCCATAGGGTGGCATGATGTCTATTCTACCATCTAACCAATAATATAATAATAATAATAATAATAATAATAATAAATTGCTAATGTGTTAAATTACATAACTAATGTCTACACCTTATTTTATGTTCCAGTATGTAGACAAAGCCTCAGTTTTTTCACGTTGAAGATGCTGATAATATAAACACATTTATTTCAAAACAGGATATGACATGCCCTTGTGTAGTGTCAGGTTTACTAATCTGACTACTATGGTGATTCAGGAGCCTTTGCATTATGGACTTTTTTTTTTTCCTGAACTTACTTAATACTCAATGGATATAAATGTTTGATATTTATTCAAATACAGTTATGTATCAAACATGATTAAAGTTTCCTTTTGTCGAAGCAGCATCAATATCAAGGTTTACTCTTCATGAGTCATGAGATATTGAGTTCTCTCTTTTTTTTTCCATTAACAAATTCTTCCATGTAAGTAGGTTAATGAGCTTAATATACAGATCATTCTAATTAACCACAAGTCAGGGAATAGAACTATTGAGAAGAAATGACACAGAACCAGGAATATTCTCAGACACGGAGAATCAATCTTGTAAATTTTTGTTTCATTTTTCTTGAATTGGCAAGCTGCATGGTCTAAAATGTCCAACATACAATAGAATACAATTCATATTTTTTTATATGGAGGGAAAATAGTATCATCAGTTTTTATAAGGTCTGAGAACTTCCTGAGCTTTAAGTTAAGGAAATACCTTACTCTTTTTTCCCCCAATTTCTTTGAGTTACAATTGGCATACATTACATGTAAGATTAAGGCATATAGCATGATAGTTTTATTTACATATATTGAGAAAAGATCACCACAATAATTTCAGCTAATATTCATCCTCTCATATAAATATAACAAAACAGAAAAAAAGGGAAAAAATCTATTGTAATAAGAAATCTTAGGATTTACTTGAGAGTAACAATATTCTTGTATATCATACAGCAGTGTTAACTACGGTCATCATGTATGTTATATCCTTAGTACTTATTTATCTTATAACTGGAAGTTTGGCTACCTATTTTTTTTTAAGATTTTATTTATTCCTTACAAAGAGAGAGAGAATACACAAACAGGGGGAGAGGCAGAGGGAGAGGGAGAAGCAGACCCTCCCCTGAGCTGGGAGCCTGATGCCGGACTCAATCCCTGGACATGGAGATCATGACCTGAGCTGAAGGCAGATGCGTAACCATCTGAGCCACATAGGCGCCCCTTTTAACTACTTTTATACACTTCTCTCTCCACCCCTGCCCACAACTTTCCACCTCTGGTAACAAGTCTAATCTCTTCTATAATGATTTTGTTTGTTGATCTAAATTTCACATAGAAGTGAGATAATACAGTATTTGTCTTTCTCTGCCTGTTTCATTTAGCATAATGCCCTCGAAGTCCAGCCATGTTTTTATAAATGGTCAGATTTTCTCATTTTTATTTTATGACCAAAGCCTCTTTAACCATTTATGCATCGATAGACAGACTATTTCCATGTCTTGGCTATTGCAAATAATGCTGCTATGAACATAGGGATACAGATTTTTTTTTTTTTTTGAGTCGATACTTTTGTTTTCTCTGGGTGTATTCCCAGAAGTGGATCATATGATCGTTCTATTTTTAATTTTAATCTTTTTCTAGATCCTCCACATTACTTTCCAATGTGGCAACACCAATTTACAATCCCACCAACAGTGTGCAAATGTTCCCTTTTCTCCACATCCACAGCAACACTGGCTACTTCTTGTGTTTTTGATGATGACCATTCTAAAGGGTGTGAAGTGTTACCTCATTGTGGTTTTAATTTACATTTCTCTACTGACTAACGATGTTGAGTATCTTTCCATGTACCTGTTGATCTTCTTATATCTTCTTTAGAGAAATGACTGACTAGGTCATTTATTCATTTTCTAATTAAGTTATTTGTTTTTTGCTTTTGAGTTGTATATATTCTTTATATATTTTGGATGTTAACCCTTCATTGGACACATAATTTATAAATATATTTTTTCCATTCCATTGGTTGTATTTTCTTTTGCTGGAAGGTTTCTTTCACTGTGCAGAAGCTTTTTGGTTTGATGCAGTCTCACTGTTTTATTTTTATTTTTTAAGATTTTATTTATTAATTTGTCAGAGAGAGAGCACAGCTGAGAGAATGGCAGGCAGAGGGAGAAGCAAGCTCCCCACTGAGTAAGGAGGCTGATGAGGGGACTCCCATCTTAGGACCCTGGGATCATGACCAGAGCCAAAGGCAGACATCCAACCAAATGAGCCATCCAGGCATCATCCCCTATTTTGTTTTTTGTGCTTTAAGTGTCATATCCAAAAAATTATTACCAAGGCCCATGTCCAGTCATTTTATTCTTATGTTAACTTCTAGGAGTTTCATGGCTTCAGGTCTTAGATGTAAGTCTCATCCATTCTGAGTTAAATTTTGTGAGAGGTGTAACACATGAATCCTATCTCATTCTTTTACATGGGAACATACAATTATCTCAGCACATTTACTGAAAAGACTGTCTTTTTTCCTTTGACTGTTCTTAGTTGCCTTATCAAATATTAGTTGACCACATATGCTTCAGTTTATTTATGGGCTCTTCATTCTGTTCCATTGGTCCTTTTGTCTGTTTTTCTTCCAGCACTAAACTGTTTTGATGACTATAACGTTATAGTATAGCTTGAAATTAGGAACTGTGATATCTCCTGCTTTGTTTTTCTCTCTTAGGATTTCATTAATTATTCAGAGTCTGTTGGGTCCCCTATAAGTTTCAGTAGTGTTCTTTTTTTTACTTCTGTAAAGAATGTCACATAAATCTTGGTGAGGATGCATTACATGTGTAGACAACTTTTGGTAGTGTTTGCCCCAGGGGCAATCAACTCTGCCCCCAACAGCCCTCTGCTGGAGCACCACTGTCCAGAACAGCTTTAGGAGTTTTCACCAGCCCTTCTGGTCAAGTGGAGCTAGAAGACATACTCCACAGAGGGTGGGGCTGTACATCAGCTCCTTGCCTGGTTGTGGGCAAGCCAAGTTCTAAGGCATCAAAACTCATTTGAAGATGTGAATTAGGCAGGTTTTCACCCCTTCAAATTCCCTGGTCAGAGTACATCTCCAGCTTGATTCTGTCAATGAGCAATGCTGCTGTTTGGGATTACTACTTGAGCACTGCCAATATGAAGCTGGTACCAAGATCTGGGTGCTGGTGTTGCAAGCCCTTCCACCTTTCTTGGTCACAGGCAGATTCCTAGTGGCCGAGCCCCACAGATTCCCCTTCAGTCCCTGTAGTGTGAGATCAGATCAGGGGCTCCCACAAATGCTGAGAGCAGTTGAATGTCACCCTTGAGTTTTCTTCTCCCACTGGAAGGAGCTAGAGGCTCAGGGGAGACCTCTCCACAAGGTACTGCACTGACCTGAGGAAAGGGCAGTTTGGTTAATGTGTCACCTCAACTCTTATCCTTCTAATGGAGCCTGTTTGGGTTTCTGTGGTTCCTACAGATCTTCAGCCTCACCCCTGAATTCTAGGATTCTCTCAGTGGTATTGTTGAATATTTGTTAGTTCTTGGGAGGGCAGTGAAGTCAGGAACAACTTACGTTGCCTTCTTAGTGACCTAACTTACTCTTCTGACACTGTTCTCCTTTCTGTAAAATGGATATAATTATTTCCACCCATGGACACGAAGAAGAACTTTTGAAAGATTATGATGTAATCCAGGAATCTCCACTTACCTCTTATCCTCCTTCCTTTATCATTGCAGCAAGCACCCTTATACATTTTGGCTCATTGAGAGTAAAAGAGATATTTGCAAAGAAATTGATTTCTCAAGAATAGTGGCAATAAAGGCCAAAATAGTAAATGCAAGATTTTTGAGATGGAAAATGAGTCAGCTGCCTAAAATTAATTATAAGTAACAGCCTGAATATTACACTCAAAAGCAAATGGAGGTTTCTCTTCTTTCCTTTTTCATTTTCTTTCTTTTCCTTTTCATTATTTCTTTTCTTTTCTTTTCTTTTCTTTCTTTCTTTCTTTCTTTCTTTCTTTCTTTCTTTCTTTCTTTCTTCCTTCCTTCCTTCCTTTCTTTTCTTTTCTCTTCTTTCTTTTATTTTTTTTTTCTGGCCATTTGTTGTTTAATGATTATAACAGTAAGTGTAGAACAGAAGGCAGATATGAGAACCTAATAGATCAAAATATCAAATTAGGAATTTTTTTCTTCTCAGCAAAGATGCCAGCAATGTGAACCTATAAATCACTAAATAGTTAAATAGTGGTCTCCTCTGGAAGGAACCTCAGAAGTCATTTGCACTCATTTTATAGATGAAGTTGTAACTTTTCAAGGTCATACAATCACTAACAAAGTTCCAAGTGGAGTCATAGTTCCTGAATCTCAGTTCTGTAGTCAAGTAACTCTCCAGCAGCAGAAGTCTAATTGTTGGCTTGTTGGTATTAATTTTTCAGTTATGATTGATGTCATTCACTTTTGACGTTAATAGATTTCTTTAGTATATTTGAGAATGTTGGTGACAAAGAGTCACCAAAATAAAGCCAATAAATATGTATAGATTGTGTGTGTGTGTGTGTGTGTGTGTGTGTGTGTGTTTCGAGGAGGTAGAAATAGGGGTATATTATTATTTCGTGTCTTAAAATTTGTTGTTTTTAGAAAATACTAAGCTAAATCCTCTTCTGAAATTCATAAATTAACAGCATGGCAAAGGTTTCCTGTTTATGTAAGAAAATACAGAACAAGAAAACAAGCAAAAGGCATGAGGCTTCAGTGAATTGATAGATGGGTAATAAGCCAACAATAAAGTGTAGTTATCAGAAAGATAAAGGGATACAATGGCATTCTCATTGTATAAGTGCTGGCTAAGGTAAAAAATGCAAATATCTGTCTATATATGCATTACATTAAACTGGGCATTTTGCACATACTATTTTAAATCCTTACTTTGAAAGATAACCATCCTCACAGATGAGGACATGTAAGGATCTAACACAAGGTCACTCAGCTCAATTTAGAGGCTAAGCTGGCATTTGTTCCCAGGTCTGCCTGGCTCCCAAACTCATATCCATTTCATTATGCCTCTCTGGGTTTAACTATTTATGTTGAGTCTCATGGGGAACATGAAGTAGACTAAAGTAGGTTCAGAGGAAGGATTCTAGGATGACAAAGCATCAAGAAACGATGCCACATGAAGAACAGTTGAAGCAGTGAGGAAATTTTGCCAGGTGAATACTAGCATTAAGGCAGTATAAGCAAAAATCTAGTGAGCACGTTGTCATATCGAAAAGTTCCAATATTGTGTTATTTGGTTAAAAGAGCAAAGTGTGGTAACATAGACTCACTGAGACAATAAAGTTAGAAAAACAGCTTGGTGGCAGATATACCAGAGGCCATACCACATTTCTTTCTTTTTTTCTTTTCTTTTTTTTTTTTTCTTTCTTTATTTGACATAGAGAGAGACAAACAAAGAGAGAGAGCACATAAGCAGGGGGAGAAGCAGATGGAGAGGGAGAAGCAGGCTTCCTGCTGAGCAGGAAACCCAATGAGGGGCTTGATCCAAGGACCCTGGGATCATGACCTGAGCTGAAGGCAGACGTTTAACTGACTGAGCCCTCCCAAGAGTCCACCCCCAAATTTCTTTACATTCAGTATCACATCTTAATTTTGAAAGACATGTAAATGCTGAAAGGAACTCAAAAGCACGTGAAGCCAAACAGTGACTGGAGGGAATGAAAATGCTCCAAAATACATGGTTAGGAAGAAATAGACACTGGGTGTGAGACTATAGGGTTGGTGATAGGTACCTGTGAAGAAGAACAGCTGTGCAAGGAGGCTAGTACCAAGGGACAGAGATGGGTTACAGGAGCTGAGAAGGTTATCAGAACTGAAGACAGAGAGGGTGAAAGAGAGAACTGGCTAATTTTGATTCCTGCTTCTTGATTTGGGTCACAGGAAGGGTGGCGGGTTTTACCACCCTTCTACTATGGTTCGAGCACCAACTCTTGGATTTCACAGATGCTATTGGTTTGATAGCAAGTAAGATGTGCTCCTAGAGTCCTTAGGAGGGTTCTCTGGTATGGCCTTTCAAAAAGTTGGAGAGAGACAGTGCTGCAAGAGGAGAAGAAAGTTCATCAGATTGCTCTGTTGTAAAAATAAAGCATGGCCTTTGTTCCTGGTTCCTGAGAGGACTCTAAGCCCTTGGAGTTTATTAAGTGATAGAGGTGTGTTTGTTCTTCTTGGTGAGCCCCTTAGATCATTACTGAATTGAGCTAATAAGTTGACACATGGTAGGGTCACAGATATGTCAGGTCGGGGGCTAGTGATACCAGAAAGAGCAACTATAAGCCTGGAGGGTTGACTATGAGCCATGTGATGTTGGCTTGACTTCCCAAAATCCAGAGAGAAGAGGGAGTTTGGTGATTGAGTTCAATGGTGTATCCATGGCAAGGTGCAGAATTCTAGGTTTCTGGGTTTTCCTCTCAATATTTTAAGTATTTCCCTCTACTTTTCTTGATTGCATGGTTTCTGAGAAGTTGGATGTAACTCTTATGTTTTTACCCTAAAGTAACAATTAGGTATGTCAATGCAACAAAATCTCTGGACACTGGAGTAAAGAGTCTGGGCACCAAAGCTTAGATGTACTTCCCTGGTTGGTAATTATAAATCTATGTGTTGGGAAAGCAACATGTCTTGAGGACACAGACTTAACATTTGGGACCATTTCAGGCCTCACACTATGCATTTTTTCATTTGTATCCATTATAATAAAATTATAATCTTAATGTAGTGCTTTTTTGACCTAAGTCATCCCAGGAGATTACCAAATGTGAAGGGATAGTGGGGATCTCGAAATTCTTAGCCACTTGGTCACCTGGGAACCCCTCTGTTTGTGGCTGGTTTCCGAAGTGAGAACAGTCTTATGGTGGACCATGCCCTTAACCAGAGACATTCACCCTAACTCCCAGTAGTTCGTGTTCAGAATTATATTGCACCAAGCGGTAAAACACTTGCTCTGATGTATAGCTGCAGGAGTGAGTCGATACTGTGGTGGGAATGGGGACCCTGGTTCAGGATTCAGGTTCTGAGGCTTTGGTGAAACACCACCGGTATTTGATCTTAGCTCTGCCACTTCCCAGCTTGGACAAACAGCTGCCCTTCTCTTAATGGTCTGAGCATCCATTAAAGAGAAACAGCAAATATAACACCCTTCTAAGGTTATAGTGAAACTTCAATGAATTAGTGTGTCTAAAGCATTTACAGCACTGTGTAGCACACATAAATAATCCTCTTCTGATATTTTAAAATAAATTTTATTATTCTTACCAAAATCATAGAACATGCAGAAAGTACAGCCTAGAGAATGATGTTTTAGTTTCTTAATTATCCTTCTCCAGTGGTGAAGACAGTTATAGTGGAGATAGTATATTAAATTGAAGGTGCCATATTTGTCCATTACTTATATAGTTGGAGTAGAAAAAATCTAATAATTAATAGATTTTATTATGTCACTAAAGTTTCAGTTGCCACCTCCACAATGATGTCAACTTTTGTCTGGTGTGTACCGTTCTCTCTTAGGTCCAAACAGTACTCCAAAACAGAAGAATGCACTCCAGAGAAAGTAGGATAAACAGGGGATGGGCAATCACATCTAATCTGGGATAGCTATGCTGATTTATGTTCTGTGCTTATTTAATTTTATTTTTTAAATCAACATTGAGAAGGAAAAGTTGAGATATTAATTACCCGTTTACTGTCAATGTAGCGGAAAATGTAATTTATAGCCTACTTGCAAAAAAAAAAAAATCAGCGTGCTTAATTTAAGAACTCAAATTATTCAAATAACATTTTGAATTTGATTATTCGTTTAATTGAAATGTTGCTCTTTCAGTCAGAATTGCTTTGGAGATTCCAATTTCAGCAACAGTTAACTAAGGGCTCTCTGTGGAAAGGATAGAAAGGGAATCCAGAGATAAAAATGCATGGAGAAATCACCGCACTTGGTGAATTACATTTACCTGAAGGAAATGGTCAAAGTCATCAACAGCGTTCAGTTTTTTTGTTTATTGTTTTTTGTTTTTGTTTTTTTTCTCCCCAACATGATTATTGCTTTGGTGTAGAAAGCAGTGATTGAGATAATCTAGGCTCACAGAATACCTGAAATTGTAAATTTAACACAGAGCTAAGAAGCAAAGCCTATCCAAGCAGTTGTGAGGGATCCATGGGCTATATTGATGGAAGTGGCCTTCACATTCAAATATAGGATAAAAGAAGTTAGTGCCCCACGGACCGGCCGCTCTGCCTCAGAAGGAAGGTCTCTCTCTTCTTCCTGCTAGGGTGATGTCTCACAGCTGTTGCTCCAGGCCAGAGAGAGTCTCAACTCTGCAGACCTTCCACACTAAGAAAAGGACTGCAGGGTATATACCCTGAAAGACATTAAGAGCTTTAATAATCTTCTAAAGGGCTGGAGAATTTATCAATTTTTATCATTATTAAGCTACAATTTGCATACAACAAAACATGCAGTTTTTAAGTATGTATTTGATGAAGTTTGGTAATTGTACACTATCAGGTGACTACCACCGCCATTAAGAAATAGGACGTTTCCAGGGCCCTAGAGTTTCCCCGTGGTTTTCGCAGTTGACTGTCTCCCCTGTGTTCAGGCGTGGGCAACCCCTGACCTCTTTCAGTCATTATAGTTCTGCTCTTCCTACACCTTCAGAGGAGACAATCATACAATATTTTGCCATGGGTTTGATTTCTTTGGCTTAGTGTAGTATTTTTGAGATTCACTCATGAATAATATTGCTTGGAGCCCACACATGAAAGTCATTCTCTGAAATTATGCTTTCACTCCCTTTGGGTACATACTTAGGAGTCAGATCGCTGGGTCCTATGAAAAGTGTTAAGTGTAACTTTATGAGAGACTTCAGTATAGTTTTCTGAAGTGGCTATTCCCATTTGGCATCCCCCTGACAACATGTGAGAACTCCAGCATTTTTTATATTGACAGACTTTTGGAATTTTAGCCATCCATGTGGATGTGCAATGGTATTTCGTTATGGTTTTAAGTTCCTTCAAGTTTGAGATATAATTGACATACTATCCTGCCTAAGGTGTACAGTATCATGGTTTGACTTACATGTATTGTGAAATAATTACCATGATAATTTTAGCTAGCATTCATTATCGCATAGAGATACAATAACAAGAAAAAGCAAACAAAAGAGAAAAATTTTCTTCTTGTGATGAGAACTCTTAGGATTGCTCTCTAAACAGCTTCCCTTTATATCCCACAGCAGTGTTAACTCTAGTCTCATGTTAGACTTCACATCCCCAGTTCTTACTTATCTTATAACTGGAAGTTTGTACCTTCTGGCCACCTGCCTCCAATTCTGCCTCTCCAACGACTCACCTCTAATAACCATAAATCTGGTCTATTTTTTTCCCCTAAATTTGGCTTTTTGTTTTTGTGGCTTTTTTTTTTTTTTGGTTCCACATAGAAGTAAGATCAGATAGTATTTATTTTCCACTGTCTGTTCTATTTCACTTAATATAATGCCTTGTTTTTATAAATGGTAGGACTTACTCATTTTTATGGCTTAATAATATTCCATTACACACACACACACACATATATATATATATAAACACACATATGTGTATACACACATATATATACACACACACACAATTTAACTGTATCACCCTGATGACTAGTGATGTTGCATGTATTTTCATGTTTATTGTCATTCTTGTATCTTCTATTGTAACTGTTTGAAACAACTATTTGCCCACTTTTTAATTGGGTTGCCTGCTTTATTACTTGGTTCTAAGAGTTCTTAATAAATTCTTGATTTCATAAGTCCTTTTTAGATATATGTTTTGCAAACATTTTCACCCATCTGGGGTTTTCCTTTTTTTTTTTTTTTAAGATTTTATTTATTTAATTGACAGAGAAAGACACAGCAAGAGAGGGAACACAAGCAGAGAGAGTGAGGGTTGGAGAAGCAGGCTTCCTACTGAGTGGGGAGCCTGATGCAGAGTTTGATCCCAGGACCCTGGGATCATGACCTGAGCTGAAGGCAGAGTCTTAAGGACTGAGCCACCTAGGCGCCCCTCCCTTTTGCTTTTTAACTGCATTTTTAAAAAAGCAAATGGTTTTAATTGTATTGTTGTTTTTATTATTATTATTATTATTATTATTGTCATTACTATTTTCACTTTTTGGAATTGTGTTTTTTTGTGTCTTATTTAAGAAATATGGCCTTACCCCCAAATCATAATTTTTTTCTGTATGTTTTGATTTATACTTAATAGTTTTATCATATCTGATCCATTTTATTTATAATGTGAAGAAATTGTCGGTTGACTTTTCCCATGCAGATAATTCATTTGTTCCATCATCATTTCTTGAAAAACAAAAAACAAAAAACAAAACAAAACAAAAAACCTCTTTTCACCATTGAATTACATGGACACTTTTGTCAAAAAATATTTCAATTCAAGTCTTATAACCCATGGATCTGGTATATTTCTCCATTCTCTTAGGTCTTTAAAAATTTCCTTTTGCTATGTTACACAGTTATCAGTGTAGATATCTTACTTATCTTTTGTTATTTCAAAGTACTTTTTCAATGCTATTGTAAATGGAGACAATTTTATTTTCTAATTTTCCATTATTAGCATGCAGACATACCATTGACTTTGTCTTTTTTAATATAGATCTTGTATCCTTCAAGCTAACTAAGTTTACCTTTATTTCTAGAAGGCTTTCCTTTACTCCTTAGGATTTTCCCCACAAGCTATTACGTTATCTGCAAATAAAGACACTTTCATTTCTTTCATTCCAAACTATATGCTTTTTCTTTTCCTTACCTTGGTGCTTTGGCTAAGAAGGTAGGATAATGTTGCAAATTAGTGGGGAGAAGAGACACCCTTGCCTATTGTTGATCCTAGATAGAAAGCCTTGATCAGCTTACTGTGGAGGATGATTCGACTGTAGGTTTCCCACATCTTTTTACTCAGATTGAAGAAATCTCCATCTGTGTTTCATTTGCTAAAAACTGGAAAAGTTCTCTTTTCTTCTCAGTTTGTTTCTTTGTTTCTTTTTTCTTTTTTTCTTCATGAATGGGTGTCAAATTATGTGAAACTGACGTGGTTTTGGGATATAGGTGAGGTTTGGTGGGTAGAGGTCCAGAGCCCATGATCAAGAAAGAATTCTTGAGATGTCTTTGGTTCAAAATGGTGGTTTTTATTAAAGCACCAGGACTGATAGAGCTGTAGCACCAGGGGTCTTGAGGAGTGGTGATTATATACTGTGGAGTTGGGGGAAGTAAAGAAAAGGGAAGTTTCAAAAGAACTTTTCTATGCTAAAAAGGACCAACCTACAAGATACCTACAAGATATTGGAGGCCATGTCATTGTCAAGTTACTAGCAAGGTACTAACATTTTCACTTCTAGCAAGGTACTAACATTAAGACAATTAGGAGATTCCTGGAAGAATGTCACACATGTCCCACCCAGGACTGAGGGGTGGGGGTAGTTTTCAGGGGATCAGTTTATGCTTTGTCTTCAGCTAGCCTTCTGCTCCTTCATCAAAATGATTTTTTTCTTCACCTACTTCAGTGATCATATGGCTTTCTCCTTTACTCTGTTCACTTGGGTAGTTATACTGTTTGGTTTTCCAAATGTGGAAACGACATTGAAATCCTGGGACAAACACTTCTTGGGTATGATGTCTATCCTATCATATCTTGATAGATTTCACTTGATAATACTTCATTAAGTAGTTTTGTGTCTATATTCAAAACTGATGCTTTTACCTGATTTTAAGATCACTGTTCTCCTGCCCTCAAAAAATGACATAATAAATATCTCCTTCTCCTCCATTTTCTGAAAGAGCTTTTGTAGCCTGAATGTTATTTCTTCCTTAAGTGTTTGATAGAATTTATTAAGGAGGAGAGCAGGATCTGGACTTTTCCTCATGGGTGTGTAGTAAAGAATTTGCCTCTCCAAAGGTCTAACCTTTCATCTGAGCTCCTGGGAAGTGATTTCTAACCCTTGGAATGTCCTGCCTGATAAGAGTGCCATTGTTTACCTGGAAGCCTTGGGGCACACCACGAAGTCTAACAATGTAATTTATGGTGGGGCTTTGGGTCCCATTGTAAGAACCCCACCTCCATTAGTGCTAGAGACGAAAGGTCAGCCACATGACCATTTATGTGGTCAATCATATCTGTAGGAGAGACTGAGCTCAATAAAACTAGATTATCAAGGCTCAGGTGAGCTTCTCTGGTGGGCAGTGCTCTATTTATATCAGTACATATCGTTGCTAGGAAAAATTAGCACTCCTTGTGACCCCACTGGCACAGGACAGTTTAAAATTTTGTTTTTCGAAATTTCCTGTACTATGTAACATAAGCCTCCCCCTTTGGCTGATTTTTTTTTTAAGATTTTATTTATTTATTTGACAGAGATCACAAGTAGGCAGACAGGCAGGTGGTGGGGGGGTGGGGAAGCAGGTTCCCCACCGAGCAGGGAGCCCGATGTAGGGCTCGATCCCTGGACTCTGAGATCATGACCTGAGCCGAAGGCAGAGGCTTAACCCACTGAGCCACCCTTGGCTAATTTTTAATTTGTCTCCTTTTACTGTAATAAAACATATCCTGATATATAACAGCTTTCATGAGTTTCATGAGTCCTTCTAGCAAATTATCAAATCTGAGGGTGAGAGCAGAGACCCCCCCAAAATTACAAGTAGTTTCAGAATCAGTTTTGTCATGGGGCCCTCTCTCTCTAAACTGCAGTGGGAAAGATTCTTCATTTAGAATTAATATATATTTATGATTGGAACTATTTAACTTTTATATCTTCCCTGGTTTAGTTGATAGTCTTTGTTTTTAAAGACATTTGCCTATTTCACAATCATTCTCACCTTTATTGGCACAAAAGTTTTCATGGTATTTCTTTGTAACATGTACATGATCTGTAGTGATGTCCCTTACTTCATTTCTGATTTTGATCATTCTATTCCTATTTTTACCTCTTTGGTCAATTTTTTTAAAAAATATATTTTTTAAAAATTTTTCAAAAAAATAACAACCTATTATTTTTTCACTTTCTCTTTCATTGATTTCTGCTTTCATAAATTCTTTTTTAATTCATTTGAGTTTAATTTGTTCTTCCTTTACTAATTTCTTAAGATGAAAACTTAGATGCCCGGATTTATGTCTTTCTTTCTAATATGAACATTTAAAGCTATAAAATTTCCCTAAGTACTGTGCTAATGGAAGCCCTGAAATTTTGATACACTGTATACTCATTCAAAATATTTTCTATCACCTCTTGTAATTTCTTCTCTAAATTACAGAGAATTGTGTAATTTTTTTGATTCATATATTCTTAGAATTGTGTTCTTTAATTTTAGTGCATGTTTTTTCTTGCTTTGTTATTACTGTTACTATTATTATTATAGTATGAATCCAGTTTGGTCAAAAATGTGTTCTGAATTATTTCAATCTTCTCTTGTTTATTAAGACTTGTTTTATGGTATAGCACATGGTCTTTCCTAGTAAACATACCATGTGCCCTTGAAAACAATGAATATTCTGTATGTTTTTGGTGTCTTATTAATATTATTCAAGTCAAACTGGTTGATAGCATTGTTCAGATCCCTTGATGTTTTGCAGAGTTGTTTCTTCAGTTTCTTTTCTTTAAAATTTTCTTTCTTTATTTTTTATTTCTTTAAAGACTTTATTTATTCATTTGACAGAGATAGAGATCACAAGTAAGCAAAAAGACAGGCAGAGAGAGGGTCAAGCAGGATCCCTGCTGAGCAGAGAGCCCAATGTGGGGCTTGATCCCAGGACACTGAGATCATGACCTGAGCTGAAAGCAGAGGCTTAACACACTGAGCCACCCAGGCACCCCTGTTTCCTCAGTTTCTAAGAGAATGATATTATCATCTTCAATTATGATGGAGGAATTCTCTATTTTTCTTTTTGGTTCTGTTAGTTTTTGCTAAATTATTCTTAGTTGTGTTATTTGATCCATGTACATTTATAATTGTTATGTCTTTTTGATTCATTGATACTTTCATCATTAGGAAGTGTCCCTCTGATCTCTGATCTCTGATAATAGTTTTTGTCTTAAAATCTATTATATCCGGTATTAGTAGAGTCATTTTTTTTTCTTTCTTATACATACTATTTTCATGGTCTATCTATTCATTTACTTTTAGCCTATCTATATCCTTATACTTGAAGTGTATCTCTTGTAGGCAGCTTCTATTTCTATCTTGGTTCTTTTATATCATTTGCTTTTTTTTTTTTAACTATTTCTTATTATTTTCTTTCTTTTTTTTTTTCATTCATAACAAGCATGTAGAAGTCTACTGAAGTGAGGAAACTTACACATGCTACTTCAAAATCCTTGCCTAGTGGTTCTAACATGTGGGCCATCTCTAGGCCAGTTTTGGCTGATTTTCTTTTGTCTTAGAGACAGGTTCTTGTTTCTGTGGTTCTTCATATGTCAGATAACTTTAGATTATGTTCTCAACACTGTGAGTGTTAAACTGTGGTGATTTTGTGTTCTTTACTATTCTCTGATGCATGTTTTGTTTTGTTTTGTTTTAGCAAGGAATTATCTTCGTGGGCTTAAACTACAAATACCATCTTGGGCATTAAATTTGGTCTCTTCTCACATCTTTGACTTCATCTTGCATTGCTTTCAGTCTCTTCCATGGATGCGTGGTGGAGGATCAGTTAGAAATGTTGGTAGACAGAATTTGGGGATCACATTTCTGGCCGTTTCCATTTCACGATTCTCCCAGTACCTTCAGAAATCATGGATTCACTGGTTTCAAATTTCTGGCTCACCACATAGCAACTTCTTTTGCTTTATTTCCCTGTAAGTTGAAAAAATGGGAACTAACTTCATTCATTGCCCCCTCCTCCTTGTGGATGCACCATTCACTAAGGTCTGTTTGCTGCCTTTTACCTTATATGAAGGGTTAACACTCATTTTCTGACTATGAGTCTGTCTGGTGGTCACTTACTCTGCTGTCACCAGAAGTGGAATACAATGGTAGTGATTTTCATTTAACATTTTCCTTATTGCCATCCAAAGTTGGAGACTGTCTAATGTCACTTTATCTACACATAAAGGATTATTCAATTCTTGCACTTGGGGGGGTGCACTGTTAATTTTTCCTTCCTCTGATGTCCCATAATACTTCATCCATCATGTCTATTATAGAATTCAGTGCATGATATCTTCTTACACACCTGTATCCTCCCTGAGACTATAAGCAATGACTTTGTTTTTCACTCTGTTCACCCAGAAGCTGAGACAGTCCTAGCATGCAACACTTGTCTGATGAAAGTTTTTTGAATGAAAGAAGAATGAATCCCCATACTAACTATGTAGAGTAATGTGACTGGTTCAGGAGTAGTCATTTCAAGGTTTTCTTAAATTTGTCTATGTTGGATATACTGCAAAAAAAGATCTCTTTATACAATAAGCAATGGCATTTCTCCTGCAAAAAAAAAAAAAAAAAAAAAAAAAGCAGGGGGGAAGCAGGATACCAAAAGGTTAGTTGAGTATTTACCATATTGCCTCTAGGTGCGATTGGTGTGATTTCACCTGGGTTCCCCTCTGCTTTGCTGTCCCCAACATCTAGCCCACCCCTTTCCTCTTGCTTCTGTCTGTTGCACTGTGGGTTGGTTTATTGTGGCAAAGATGTGAACTCTTAGAAATCAACATTTAATCTACTATAAATGCTGTTTAGGGGCTTCTATCCATTTTAATAGTGTAGAAATCTACAGTTAATCTACTATATTAAATGTAGAAACCTACATTTAATCTACTATAAATGCTGTTTAGGGACTTATATCTATGGAAATGTTCCCTATATGCATATATTGTTGATTTTGGAGAATAAACATCTTCTGTACATAAGACGAAAAGAGGCACGGTTATATTTGCTTTCATAAATGTATTTTCCCTTATAGAAGATGAAGCTTAATATATAAAACAAAATTTTTTCTTAAATTTAGGATGCTATTCTAAACAGTTGGGTAATATTTTTGTTTCCATCCTCCAATTTTATGTGTGTGTGTGTGTGTGTGTGTGTGTGTATTTTTTTTTCTTCTAAAGTTGAATTGAAGATCTTGGTTGTAAATTGAACACATGCATGCACAACAAATAACAAAATGTTCACAATTTATCTAATTCAACTTTTAAATCAAATTAAGTCACTATCTTTTTATATTTTTATGTCTACAGATATATACTTTATTTTTTTATTTTAAAATATATATTATAAAATTTTTACCTGTTACTTTAGCGTTTTAAATGGAATTATAGAAATCTCATATTTTTATCTTTTCATAAATTTTACTTCTTGAATGTCTGCATATTTTGCCCATGAGACCCATTGAACAACACTATAAGCTTAACATAAGCAAAGAGAACCAAAACTTCTTTTCTTATTCAAAACAAATGAATTCCCTTAAGATGAACCTAAAAGGGTCTTACTCTTTCTACTTATCTAAGATAACTCCAGCGAAAATCTTCATCCTTGGTTGCTGAAGACATCAAATGTTACCACGGCACTTGCCATAATAGTTTTACATTTTCTTCTCTTAAGGACCCTGACATTTTCGTATAGGGCTCACGCTATTGCCCATTCTATGTTCCCTTCTGTGCTGTAATTTCTTATCCTAATGTCCCTTTCAGTAGAGAAGGGTTAAAAAGGTCTGATTATGCTGTAAATGGCCAACATTTAGTGATGAAGTATGAACCTGCAGTTACGACATTGAAGCAGGCCAGTTTCAGTGTCTGCTTTTTTAATATGGAACATGCCTGGCTCTCCATTCCTCCACTTCTTCCACCTCAGCACTGATGGGTCTGTAATAATCAAAGGAGCGAAACTGATACAAAACGAAGGTCAAGCAAAACTTTATTTCATGCCAAGCATGGAGAATCAAACCGACCAGTCGGGGCCGCCTCTTACAGAGAGGGCGACCCCTCCCTGCCTTACAGATTAACATTTAAAGGGCAAAGGCCATGTGGTTGGGCCTGGCCACACACAGGTGGCCAATGAGATTGCAACACACAGAGAAAGCTGCACAGTCATGTTAGGTCACACATGGGTGGCCAACTGAATTACAATTCACCCCATAGTCGCTATTTGAACTAGCCTATCACCTTGGTTAGAATTGGTGCCCAAAAGGTGGGGACCACACTCCTTGGTAGCTAGGGAGACAGTATACGTGCCCCACTGATTGGATGTCTCCACCTGGCCTGACCCGCCCTTGTATCTGGGCTCAGTTACCTGGGACTGGTTTTCCGGACTTGCTTTTAAGTAAATCCCCTGGGTGGTGGGGGGACAGGGTCAGTTTAAGTTTTACTGCATAAACAACAAAATGGCTCTTCAACCAAGATGAAATTGCTCTGGCTAAATAGACTCTTACAAGCACTTCACAGTGCATGGGGATAAACTGCAGTCCTTCCTTTCCTGTCTGTTCAGATCCCACTGAGAACTAGGCTTTTAGGAGTGGTTCTCATTTTGATACTAAAACTCCCTGATATTTCACCTGACAAATTAAAGGTGGAATTAAAGAGAAGAGAATGGCTTATCTGTGAAGTGTTTCTACCTCATGTCTGTGCAGCCAGAGACAGAAAAGCCAGAGAGGCAGAGCCAGCCCAGCCTAGGGAACCCATTAACAATTCTAGAGTCTGAGAGGCAGCTGGAAACAAGGCGCTGCCTGTTTGCCTGCTGTCCATTCTGGCATTATTAGGTAAAATAGAAGTCTTGTTCTTTGAGAAACTTTTTACAATGGGACAATTCTCGGTCATTCACAAGTCAAAGGCAAAGAAGAAAGAGCCTCAGTGTAAAATGCTGTAAACTAGCACATTGTCTACAGTCATTTCCTCACTGTTCACAGCTGAGAGGGGAAGAAGGTGAGAAGAGAAGGAGCAAGTCAGGGCATCTTTCCCCAGGAGGGTCTGATCCATCCATTGAGGGCCCCAGTCCCCCATTCGTGTTCCACACTTGAACGGTACACTCTGTTCCCAACCTCTCCAGGGCCCTTCCTCCCGATCCAGTTCTACCCTCTGCCACCTCAGCAATTTTTCTGTTCCTCAACTCCTTTCGTAGTATCTGAGGAGACAGTGCAAATGTCTAGTCTGTTACCTTGTTTGAGGCATTCTAGCTAATTTGCAGTCTGGTTTTACAGACTATAATACATCTTGTGATTTGAGATGCTATTTTAAAAAGTCTAGCTTCATATGCTACCCTCCTAATTTCCATGAAGCATTATTTTGGTTTTGTAGATGGTGATGTTACATCTTGAAAAGTTAAGAAATTTGTGAAGTATCTAAAAACAGTGGTAAAAAGACCATAAATGTTTCCCTTCAGCTTATGGCTTTGTCTAAATTTCTGTCTTGGTCAATGCAAGTTGTATTTGTCCATAGCAATACATCCCCTTTTTCCAGGAGGGAGCCTGATTACAGAAGATGGCCACAATGATGAGGAGTCATAGGCTTTTCCCCAGGCTTCAGATCTGGGCTCCTCGTCTGACTTAGGCCTTGATCTTGGGCTGCTGCAGCCCTTTATCTTCAAGTCAGAGCATCAGGACTTACCTGGTATAGTGAGCTGGAGTTAGTTTATGACTGTGAGTTGGTTGTTAAACCAATGGTAGTTTGAAATCCACTAGGTATAAATATTTATACCACAGACATTGGGAAATGCTACAAATCAGGACATTTATTTATTTGCTTATTATTAATTACATCTTTTTTTTTCCCCCCCTCCCAGTGGGCTGGCTTACTAGCACATACCCTACTGCTTAAAATGTATCACACTTGGGACAGGGCCACAAAGAAGATACCTGAGGTTCTAAGGATGAGAAAATAGTTATTTATCTCTGATATAGTAAGCTTTCTAGAAATTCTTTCAAATGCTGTGCTCTGCTTAAGCTTTAAATGTCTTTGACCAAACGGTTAATCCTGGATTGGCATACAGCTATGGAATATTATGTGTAATTGTGTGTAGCCCGTGTGAGCCTGAATGCCGTCCCTAGCTGGCTGCCATCTTATAATATCACAAAGTTTTCAAGTCTACCAGGTGAACCACTCCCCTAAACAAGACTGGAAATCCAATAAGGACTTCCATTGAACAAAGGATATCATCAAAATATACTTCCCTATCATTGTTTTTAGGCTAAACACGACAGACTTAAAATTGAACTTTTCTCCACCGAATTAAATACCAAGAAGATTCAATTCAGCAAGTGGTTGAGTACCTATTATTTATAACATAGTAAATACATAAAAAAGAATTTTTAATTACCCAGGAACTCCACTGAAGAGTAATAGAGACGCTTAATGAATATTTATTAAGGATATGGATAGAGTTCATACCATAGTCTCAGAGTAAAGCACTTTTAAGATACATTTTCTAATTCTTTATTTATAGTCAAATACTCAACTTACTGTCACTTCCACACTTTTTTTTTTCTTTCTCCTTTTTTCAAGCATTCTTACTCCCTGGGTCTCTCAATTAATTATTCTTGTCTTCCTTTTGCTTCCTTACTCTTCCAACTAGTTGTCATTTGCTCTTCCTCATTCTTTCTCATTAAGTGACTTAACCTCTCTGGTTTCTCCAGTTGAACAGATGTTTCCATTGTACTACTCAGCTCAAAGTCAAAAACCCATCAATTCAGCTATAAGAGCTTTCTCTTCAGTAGCAGGAACATGAGTTATTATAAATTCTTATAATTTTGTTTTCAGAGATACAATTTTTTATCTGTGAGTTTCTTCTATGTTTACTATAATAATATGTGTTAACTTCTTCATGACAGGATTGTTAATTTATCAGGAGCGAATGGAATTAATATCTCATTTTACTGGCCTAGTAGATGACCTTTTGTGTGTCACATGCTTGATATATGTTTGTTAAGTAGAAAGGATGCAGAGGTATCCCCAAAGCCAGCCACCTTTGTTGGACCTATTAAATAAATTTCATAATATTTACACCATACTTAACTAAGAACAATTTCCCAAAGACACAGAGAACTACACTCTACAGAACAAAACAAAAATGAGGTCAGCTTTTTTACATTGAAAATGATGAAATTACCATATTGTCATAGTAAGGGTGATTGTGCATATATATGCCTAATATAATTAGCATAAGAAAGGAGAAAATGTGACTATAAAATGGTTTACTGCGGGAGAAGCTCACAGTAAAATGCAGTATTACTGTGGGACTGACTGGTTATGTGCGGGAGATTGTCCTAGTTAAGTGGCCATTGCTCAAGCCTACTGTTTACCGGTTGAGTTGCTGTGAGATTTTAATTCACTAGAGGGAGCTTATGGGTAAGAGTGATGCAGTTCCCACACAAGGAAGATTGATTGCATTCATTCAATCCCCCACAGCCTGAAAAATACTTCCTATTTATTTTATTCAGGAGCTTGTTGTAACATATCCCAGAGTTGCTTAGTCATTTTTTTCCACTAGTGAGAAGTCTAATTTCCTTTTCCATTTTTTATTCTTCTATGCAATTCGCTCAATCCCCATAATGGTCTAACATTCCACTGTATTTAACTCTCTTAGTTCTTATCTGGTTTCATCACCAATGCTCTTTTTATCCCAGAGAATGGCCAATAAGGGAGTTAATCCAGTTGTGGTGGCTCCCTGTTCCGCATTTGAGTGATACATATTTTTCCTGATTGTTGTACCACTATATGAACAGTAAAAAAATGGACTTACCTTCTGTTTTTTAACAAATCTGACATACCTGAGTTATGATTTCACTGGTATATATCAAGCATAGGGGACATTTCCCTGGCATCGTGTTTTTTACTTGATTTGTCTTCAGGTCAGATTCCAAATGAGAAGAAATATTTGCCACCTTACCAGTCAGCACAAACCAGAGTAGTAAGTAGTAATTCAGGTATCAATCATTAAAGGCTTCATTATGTATATGTGTTTTGTCAATTGGTGAAAAATGTGTGGAAAAAAATATCTGTTTGTAAGTGTAGGCCTATGTTGCATGGGCATATATGCCCATTCAAAGTCAGATATCTCTATCTTTTCCTTTAATGATTAGAATATCCACAGGCCCCATCAAAGTTACCCAAGACAGCTTGCTCATCCATACTGTCTGATAGTTGTCTTTTTTATTTCTTCTCCTAAATTTGCATCAGAGGGAACTCATTGTTACCATGATCATCAGTCTTTAAAAAAAAAAAATGTTTTCTATGGGGCGCCTGGGTGGCTCAGTGGGTTAAAGCCTCTGCCTTCAGCTCAGGTCATGATCTCAGGGTCCTGGGATCGAGCCCCGCATCAGGCTCTCTGCTCAACAGGGAGCCTGCTTCCCTTCCTCTCTCTCTGCCTGACTCTCTGCCTACTTATGATCTCTGTCTGTCAAATAAATTAATAAAATCTTTAAAAAAAAATGTTTTCTAAGTTCAGTTGGTGGCAAATAGTTCCAGCACTTTTCCCCCAAATTCCTTTCTGTTTGGTATTAATAAGTAGTTAAGTCGAAGTTCCTAAAGACCACACAGGGGCTTGACAAATTTCTGGAAGAACTCAGAGAACTAAGAAAACTTGCTATACCCATGGTGATAATTTATTACAGCAAAAGGATACAGGTCAAAATCAACAAAGGGAGAAGACACTATCTTCATCTATTCAGGTTGCTATAGCAAAATACCACAGACTAGGTGGCTAATAAAGAACAGAAACGTATTTCTCATGGTTGTGGAGACTGGAAGGCTAAGATCAAGATACCCAGCCTGGTGGGATAAAAGCCCTTTTCTGGGTGCAAAGTTCTCATTGTATCCCCATGTGGAAGAGGGATAAGGGATCTCACTAGGACCTTCTTTATAAGGGCTCTGCCCTCATGATTCACTCACTTCCCTCATCACATTGGGCATAGGATTTCAACATATAGATTTGTGAAAACTACAAACATTCAGCCTACAGCTGGAACATAGAACAGAGTCTAAGAGTCCAGGAGAAACCAAAGGCAAAGCTCCAGATGTTCTCTCCCAGAAGAGTCAAAGATATACTTTATTTTTTCAGCAATGATGCATGATGACATGTGAAGTGTTGCCAACCAGGGAAGCTCACTCAAGCCTTGATGTCCAGGGTTTTTTTTTGGGGGGGGGTGGGGAGGAATCCTTGGTATTCAGTCCATAGCCTCAACAGGGGAATATAGACTTTCATCATAAATCACATTGATAGGATAAATGTATGAGATCCAACTGGAACAGTATGGTCCAAGGCCTCAGGCACACACTTTTATCATGCAGAATATTCAAAGGACTAGAGCTTATCTCCCAGGAGCCAGCCAAGGGCAGGTCCTGAAGAAAGGTTTTTCTCAAGAATATTCAGGATTTGAGTAATCTTTTCCTGCCCAGTAAGTTTGCCTGAAAATTGGATTTCCTTGACCAAATATTTGGTATACACTGAGTTAAGAGATAGTAAGCAACTTCCACCGCTCTTAACATGCTAATAATCATTGCAATACTCTAAGGGTGGGAGAATATGTATTTACCATCACTTAATGGATTTCAAAATCTTTTCCTTCCTTAGAGAACTTATTTTAGGAAATGTCGTCCTAAATGACTCTTCGCATTTGAGCAAAGTGTCTCTGTCCAATCAAAGAAAATGTTAGTTAAAATGGCAAATGGAAAAACAACTTGAAGACTAAGAGTTATTAATAAAGAATCCATAGTCAAGTATTTGTCATAAAAAATTGTTCTTGTCTTTTATTACTATCTGGTATCTCAACCATGTTTTAATTAGTAACTTGCTTTCAAATATTTCACGGATCTTCATCTTTATCCTTATAAAGTGTTTCAGGAATAAAATCAATGTGCTTTCTTAACCTTTGTCACTTGTGTCATGAAAAGGGATATGAGGGGTTAATTTATTTATTGGAATAACTGTCCGGCTGTTAACACATGGAAGGCATTTAACTTTTGAAAATATAGCAAAATGTCCAAGAAAATCAGGAGTTCATGTTGATTGAATAATGAATACACATAATCTAGCTTCTGAATAAATGATTTCGCCCATTTTAACCTGCTGATTTTATTTATAATTGCCCACATACCTACCAGAATTGACTGAAGCTACTACTAGGTCATTAAAATTCTTCTTATTGTAGTTCTTTCTACTCTTCTTATTCTGTGAAATCTGCAACAAGCCACAAATGAGAAAAATGGACAATGTGAAAGGCAATTTGAAATTAGCAAGCACTCATTTGAAAACTTGGCTTAAAAAAAATCTTATGGTCTCATTAGTGCAACGTGGTGTGAAAAGAATCTCCCAAGCATTTTGTCTCAAATAAAACCATGCAGCACACACAGGGAATTTGCATAGACAAAAGGAGAAGTGAAATCTAGCCACTTATTCACAGAGAAATGTCTCAGGGTTCAAGGATGATGAATCATTTATTCATTTCTGAAACCTAATAAAATATCTTTATTAAAATGAATGCATGTTTCATTACCAAGGATAGTTTTGATCTGATAGAAAACATGTTTTCTCTTGTTTATTTAGCATATGTGTTACATATGCTTCTGACATAAATATCAATGTATAACAAAATAAATATTATCCAACCAAGCATATTTAATATTTGCTGTGTTGTATATCAGATGACTACGTTTTTAACACATAAGATGCCTATTGTAGTATATTTAGTATGAAGCACATTTGGAGCTCTGTCTTATAAAACTGGTATTCGTGACGTCACGTGTGAAGTGCGTAAGTATCTTGTGTTGGTGTCCTCTCATAACAGGTGGCATGACATGTTTAATCAACAGATAAGCTTTGAAATTCAGTAATTTCAGAGTTCTAGATATATATGTGATCAGCAAGAACAAAAATCTACGGTGCAGAACATTTCTTCCTGTAAAACAATAGGGGAAAGAAGTTTAAGCGTACCCGTGAACAAAGCATCACAGGGAGGAAAGTTGACAAGGCGTGTTTCTCGTAGTAGGCAAAAATGCAAGAGTTCATCAATGGTACTCAAGCTGCTGCAGGCTCGCTGGGACCTTCAGCAGCTCATACAGTCCTCCAAATATTTGAAGAGGCTCAAAGATTAGATCTCCTTTATCTTCAAACTCCAGCTTGCCGCAGGATTTAACCTCAAATTAAGTCTACTGCAGACAAGGGAGACCCAAGAGGTCTTCCGCAAATGGCGACCAATCAGGATCTCGGAATTTCATTAAACAACGGTACCTGCGGGAGGCTTGGACGAAGGTTTGCAAAGAGTCAGTCCTTGGCTGAAGCCAGTCGCCAAACTGATTTATTTTGTCTTTGCCTGTATAATGCAATTTAAAAAAAAAATAGAATACTTCACAAAACTATGATTTGAGACTTTAAAATTCCATACCTGTGGGAGCAGTTGGATGTACAGAGAAGCGAGTCAGTCTGAAAAGACATGCCTGCTCCGATTTCAACGTATTCAGATCTGTTACCTGCCCGATTCCTAGTAATATGTGTACTTGCAACTCCTGGATTAAGTTCACTCAGTTGCACCTTGAGAAAGAAAAAAAAAAAATGAAAAAAAAAAACACATTAAAATGTGTTGCATACATATTTTTGGAACAAATAAAATTGTGGTCTTATTTTGGGCAACTGAATATGGACTATAATCTATATTCTTTTAAAGGATACATGTCTGATTTGTCCCTTAATATGGCTTCATGTGCCCATCGGAGAACTGCCATTAATAAAAGCTCTTCTAATGGGAAGTTAAAAAAATGTAATATGAGAAAAATAAATTACTGAACTTGGTGTTTTGAAATATGCCTCGCCTGGCTTAAAGGTTGAGAGTTAAAACTGCTCTTGTATTAAGGCTAGAGAAATTCGGAGCATGACAGTAGCTACTTGAAGGTAGAACAAGAAAAGTTTCTACAGCCCAAGGACTCCAGGGTGGGAGACAAAAATCTAAGGAGGAAATTGATGCATTCGGAAAACCTGGAGAGATCTAGTATGCAAATTGAAATTGTTTCTCAGTCTGTATTCTGCCAAAATATTCCTCTGTCATTCCTTGTCCTTCAGTTAAGCATATTATACTTGATAGACTTTCGATAGTAGTGTGCTTTGCAGATGAATGGAAAGAGACTGAACCTTTTTAAAGAAAAGTGGGGACAGGAGGGAATAAGAGGCCAAAAATTGAGCCCAGAAACTGCTGATGTGTTCTTCTCACTTGGGTCGGAGCTTCTCAGTGCTTGGAGCTGGGTTCTCCAGGAGGCAGAAGCTTATGCGGCTCTCCTGCTTATTGGGGGAATATTATGTTTATAATATTGTGGGAGCACATTACATTCAAGATTAAGAGAGTTGACATACTTATTTTGTAAATGTGGAAAATGAGGTTAAAACATGTGAACTGACTTGCCCAAGATCAACAGGCTAGCAAGAGGCAGATATTAGATTATACCCAGATTCAACTATTCAGGTACCGGATATCCTTCATGTTTTATTCCTAGGGCTTGGTTTTTAATGATCACTATGTTATCTACATACATATAGAAATGATTGAACTTGATATCAGAGAGAGACTTGTATGTGGGGACCTACTGCTCAATTTCAACATTTTTATAAAATTTATCTTCAGGGCAGTGTTTAGAAGTTATCTCAATATATGTATATGGATGCATAAAATATAAAAACACAAATAAGTTATATAATTTTTTTTAATTTTTATTTTTAAAGTCATTTCTAACCCCAGTGTGGAGTTTAAACTCAGGACCCCAACATCAAAAGTCACATGAGCCAGCCAGCCAAGTGCCCTGTGTTAAGTTTGTTTTTTCTGTTGTTGTTATTGTTAATTTTTTTTAGATAGACATGTACTATTTTTAGTACTGACAGTGTGCACACACACACAACGTTGGAAAAAAAGTGATATTTGTTCTTTTGTCATTCATAGATGTATGACATCATTATTTCAGCCCCAAGTTTATTCATGGCTATGGACAAAGTTCTCATACTGCACCAAGTACATTTAACTCAAATCATGACCTAAAGGTTGTTTGATGTGTGGCAAATTCCTACTCTGCTTATATCTCTCAAATTCCTACTTCCTGACTGATTGCAGTGTCTTGAAATCAGAATTGACCTCAATATTGACCATTTCAGGGTTTTCAAGTTCTCTTCAAGGAGATTCTACAAGCTTACTGAACAGAGAGAATGCATCCAAAATATGTCTTGATATACACTTCCAAGATTTTTTTTTCTGTAGGCACTTTTTGATAGCTTGGCTGCCCTTTGTCATGCGTTCTAAACTCTACCCATTTGTTCTAAACTCAACTATGCAGTGGAACATTTGAAATATATTAATGCCCAATTCTGAAATTCCTCTAAAATCCCTCAGAAACAGAGAACTATAAGGATGACACACCTCATTACTGAGTCTGTCTGTACCTCCCCAGTGTTATATTTCTCTGTAAGCTTTTAATGAAATTCCCAGAATATGCTGTTCCTTTAGCTTGGAGAGAACTAGCCAGTTTCCTTACTGCCTAAGCAACTTAGACTTCAGCTCTGGCCAGCTTCACGTTGTACAAACACATTAAAAAGGAGCCTGTTTTCAGGGGCCCTTAATTCTTTACGTGCCTTTTTACTTGCAAAAGCTGAGGGGTTTTGTAATCACCCCAACTCTAGCACGAGGCAGAGAAACTTAGTGACATGTTGAGTGAAATGCTATGCTGTGTTAATAACGGTTTTGAAAGAAATCAGGAAAGTTAATCATGTGTGGACACAGGGTTAAGAAGCAATGTAACAGACTATTAAGCTTAATATAGATATGTGATATAAGCATATGCAGACAGCCATTAGCATAAATTCATGTTACAGAAGAGCAGCGTGCATGCCACTCGGTGGATTTATAATGTATGCAAGGGGCAGGATGGAGATCGATAGGAGAAGGGAGTGGGTCAGAGAATCCATATACAGGTCCTGGATCAGGTTGGTCAAACCACTGCAAATTATAACCACATTATTTTTGAATGGTGTTATTGCCTGGCACTTTATGACACAGACATGTGAAGTGAAGGGACGGGAAACAGGGAAAACTCCCATAGTTTCTAGTGGGTTTGGCATGAGAAATATCCATCTCTCTTGGCTTCCCTTAATGTGTGCAATCATTATGCTCCTGATGAATAACTTTTAAAGCTATTATAATAGAATATTTAGCTAATTATTTGGGGGAAATTTGCGTATCTCGGAAGGTCTAGAGATAGTTGTATCTCCCCGCTCTTTGCTTTCTCATGACACATCATGACATAAAAATTATATATGACCATCAAGGAAATCTATTTCCAACACTATTTAGAAATAACTCTTCTGGGGCTCTGCCGTTCAGCTTAAAATAAGCAAAGGCGTTCTTGCCTCTGTTTCAATCAAAAGCCCCCTAAACAACTTTCTGAATTATTTCTAGGAATTCCTATTTTACAGACATTTCGCTTTTCTAGTTTTCATCATATAATGGATAATTTTCTACTTTAGGGAGTTTTAGTAGACCTGGAAAATGAAAATATCTTCAAGAACAGAGAAAAAAAAAGCAGTTATCATTGATTATCATGGTAGAAAATTTTATACGGATTTGGTCATAACCTATCTTAACTGACACCTTTCTTTGGTGTTTCCCCTAATGTCTTGGAATTGGGAATCTTCTGAGAAACTCTTTTTAGCTGACATTTTCTTAGACTCAGATATTCAGAGTAAGAATAAACTGCTTGTAAAGTTTTTAAAAACCGTTATCTTACCAATTTTTCTAAGAGAAGAAAGCTTGCAGTAGGTTTATTTTCCTTCCTCCCTCCTTCCCTTTTTCTCCCTCCTTCCCTCTCTCTTTCTCTTTCCCTTTCTCCCTCCTTCCCCCATTTTCTATTCCCTCTCATTTCCTCTCCTTCTCCCTCTCTCCCTCCCACACCCTTCCTTCTTCCCTCCCCCCCTACCTTCCCCCCTCTCTCTATCCTTTTCTCTCCACCCCTTCCCCCCACCTCAGCATAAGACTCTCATGCTTATAACTAGTGTCATGGTATCCTGGAGAAGACCATCATCAGTTGCTTTCAGAGAAAGCTCCAAATACCCTGTAAGTTTCAACTCTTTCCTGGCCAGCGACTATTTCATATTCCACAGCCTAAACTCTATCCCTTTGTCTTATAGTTAATATCTTAGTAAACTAAATATTGCACTGAAAAAGCCATCACTGAAAGTTTTTGCCATTGTGTTATTTCTCAGGTTAAAATGGGAATGTGAGAGGAAATGATAATAAAAATGGAAAGCCAGTGAGGCCAAAGTCAAGTCCATGAGAAAAAACAGAGAATTGAAGGAAATCCATAGACACCAAAGAGAAAGAATCATGGAACTCCAGAAGGACTTAAGAGAAAGATTGCAACAGGAAAAAAATAGTAACAATGACACTGATATTCCTGATGATGACCATGATGATGGTTCTTGAGAGACAGCTAAGCACTTGGCCCTTGGCTATAGCCATGCTATACCACTCAGTCCTCAAAACAGTATTCCTCATCCCAAATTTACTGATGATGAAAACAAAGAAACAGAGTTTAAGAAATTTTCTTCACTAATACCTTATCTCGTTTCCTCAGTTTTACTTATTCCCAGGAATGTATAAAGAAGTCCAAAATCACAGTTCTAGATGCCATGTAAATCTCCACCTCTCCAGCTGCCAGCACAGAATGATAGCAGAGCAAAAAGGAGGGTAACGTGTCCTTTAAGATGACAGTGAGCTTCTAATGTAAAGGGTGGCTGGACAGAGAGAAGCTGGGACTGGCTTCAGGGTGAAGGGTAAGTTTCATTCATCTCTAGAGAGTCCTTAAGAAGTTTAAATATTCAATGTAAGTTTGTCTTTTGATTCTTCGCAAAAGAAGTCATATAAATGTAACAGTCTTTACCTAAAACCTAGACTGTAAAATATTTAAGATGTTCTCTGATTTTAAATAAACAGAAAATAAGTAGCATGGATTCAAGCTAGGCATTATATGATTCTTCAGCTGGAATTACAGTGTGTGCGTGCGTGCGTGTGTGTGTGTGTGAGTGTCAGTTGTGTAAAAGCAAGAGACTGAGCTAGAATGAATGTAATACTGTTGCTCATGCCTACCACTGTTAAAATTACAAATAGATTTATTTAAAGGTTTCAAGATTTTTCCAAAACCTTGGGGTTTCTGTGACAACTTTTACTCCCCCTAGATCTGGGAAGGGGAAGCATGGTTAAAAGAGAGAATGGTTGTTTCTTTCATTTCTAAGCTTCTATGAGAAATTTAAGTTCTGTAAGATTTGGACTACCATGTATTAGTGGTGACATTATGAATGCTTCATGGCTCCCCCTCTCCATCAGGCATTTTTAACTCTAAATTTTCAAATGGATCTTTTCCTAACTCAGTGATTGGCAGGGCTAGAAACTGTGTGGCTGAGCACCCCTGGCTTCATGGTGCTGGGAAAGGATGAATTGAAGGAAATTCTTCAGTGATTTTTGCCAGTGGGCAATGTGTGAGGAATTCACCTAGACTACCTTCTTTTAGATTATTTTTGAAATTCACTTTCTTTCACTTTTCTAGCTTTCTGCTAGGCATCCTGGATTTGCTTAATGCCTTTTACTGCTCCATGATGGTTTTCCTTTCCAAACAGTAGTTATATGGCACACCTCTGGCAACTGGTAAGCAACAGGACGAGGAAAAGCAATAAACATTGCCTTTAGCTTGTAATGTGAATCTATCTCTTAAGTGAGACCTCTTCACTCAAGTAAATGAGAAATACTACACATTGAGAAAACATTGAGAATTGTACAGTAATCTCCACTAACCCTCAGAACGAAAAATGTTGGTGAGTGACATCCAGTTACACTGGACCATGGGAAGAGGTGTGTGGCATCCCCTAAGGAGAGCAAAGAAATGTTCTGATCTCAGGTTTTAACATCTTTGCTTCAGAGCATTCGCCAGGATACTACAGGTGTTTTATGGGGAATTTAAGAACATGATATAGGAGGTCCAGAAGAAATTCTGTCCAGGCAGGATCATATCACAATTTTCCATCAGACCCCGTTTTCACTTTTAATCATCTCTTGAAAAGGAGATTCCTTAATTCTCTTTAAAGAGAAAGCCAAGGCCAGAATCATTAATTCACTAGTAAGAGCTGAAGCATCAACATTAACGTAGGCTAAACTAGAGAAGTGGCAATAAGTGTACCCTAAGTTCACAGCACTATAGTGTTATGATCAAATGGTATATTTCCCTACTTGATTATAAAAGTCACTCAGTTGGGATGGGAGGAAGAGAAGGAAGAGGGAGAGGAGACAGGGAGGCGGAAGAGAAAAAGAAAAATTTTCCCATATGAAAAATTGGCAATTATCTGTGGACTGAGTTGGGTTTTTGAAGATTTCACTGTGATGTCAAACAGCAATGTGTGTGATTTGCATTGATTTTGCATACAAGATCAATACCCAAGAGACTCTGGGGGCAGCCCCAGGTTGCCAGCTAGAATATAATATGCTCTAGACAGCCAAATGGCAAACTGAGGATTCTTCTTTGCCAGGAATACACTGAAATTCTTGAGAAAGTCGGGGGAGTAGAAGAGTAAGGTGTTGCTCAAATCAAAATCATGCATTCAGTGACCCTCTAATTATAGACTGCAACAAATCTTAGTTAACAGAGTAACTGTGTCCGTAGTTGGATGAAAACTAAGCCGGTCGTTTTATAGGACATACAGACATAAAGTAATACCAAAAAAGTACTACACCCAACCTACAACTGTCTTATTGACATCCCTTGGCCATTACTTATGGGAATCATTACTCTTTTTAAAAAAGAAAAAAGAAAAAAAAAGCAGTTTCTTTTCGTGCTGTTGGAAATTATTTGCATGCTACAGTTTAATCAAGTCCTGCCCTGGTCCTTTGTGGCCAGGCAATCAATGGGTTAAGTTAGATCACTAACGTGTGTTCCCTGACCCTGGAATGCTTCATCAAATGTACTCATTACTGATTGAGCAAGAGAATGAATAGTTGTGAGTTTCAGCTTAAGCGCTGATGGGATTGTGTGTAAGCCCTAATGTGGTCGAGGTATTTAAATTTTGATTTTTGTAATGGGCTCTGACATGTTTCATTTCCTCCGAGGGAACACTCGAGACCTCTGAAAGTAAATGTTGCTAAAAAGTCATCAAGGCAGAATATTAAAATGCCATCAAATGAAAATTTCACTAATGCAATCCGGCTAGAGCTCCAGGTACTGGAGCGAGAAGGGGAGTGTCAAAGGTCCCGGTTCTTTTAGCGAAACATGATTTGTTCCTCTTCACTGACTGTTTCTCCAAATAAATTATTTAAAGTCTTATTTCTTCTTTCTCCTGGGCCTCTTAAAGTTCAGCTGTACGGAGAGGTGGCAGGAGAAGCACTAGAAGGAGGAAGAAATGGCACAGCCAGAAAGCCAGAAGTGCTTGTACAGTGAACATCTTCACCTCTGCACCCAGTTTCCTCCATTCCAGGTGTGTGGTCAGATGAGAGGGTAAGAATCCTCAGTGATCACCTGCGGGCTGAAACTGCCCTTACAAAACATACTCAAAATTTTAATAGCAAGGTGTTTGGAGTGTATGATATCATCCAAAAATGTTCATTTAGTGATGCATGGAGAACATTAGTTTGGGCGAAGACATAATCATTTTCTCAATAGTTCTATCCAAACATCTCTGCTTTTTTTTTTTTTTTTTTTGTAATACCTGAGTTTCAGGTAAATTTTATATTTATGGATTTGTGACAGAAGGAAATCTAAATTAAACTCTCTTGATCTCTTCTATCCAAATGGCATTTAGTAAGAAATGACTGGCCTTGTGAGATCACGCATTCTTCTAGATTTATTTGGCAGTATTTTCTTTTTTTATGGTGAAAAAATTTATACTTAGATTTAGCAAGCTGGACTCAGTTTAGATGATCCCAATTTTGTTGGCAACATCCAAAGCATCATAGTCAGGAGCCAGTCGAACATATGTCTTCTTCTCTCCATCAGCCCTGTTCAAGGTGTTGACCTTGGCCATGTCAATATCATAGAGCTTCTTCACAGCCTGTTTGATCTGGTGACATCCACAGTGAACACAAGTGTGTTGTTGTCTTCTATTTTCTTCATGGCTGACTCAGTAGTCAGGGGAACTTGATGACAGCATAGTGGTCAAGCTCGTTTCTCCTGGGGTAACTCTTTTGAGGGTATTTAGGCTGCCTTCAGAAACACAGTGTCTTGGATCGTCAGAATGTAGGCAGTGTGGAACTTCTGCTCCCTTTTTTTTTTTTTTTTTTTGGTGACTGTGAATGCCTTTCAGAGCTGATTTCTTGGCCTTCGAAGTCTTTGCTTTGGTTTTGACTTTGGAAGGGGCAGGGGCTTTTTTCTCAGCCTTCGAGGCATCTTCATGAAATGGGTAATTGGCAGTATTTTCTTAATGAGGATTGTGTTAAAATATATATTTTTCCTTGATTGTTCATTTTCTGATATATATGTTTTTCATTCTGAGTTAACTACTTGAAATATTGGATATTTCCTGGAAATGAAAAAACATGGATTTCCCTAAACTTCATTTATGATGGAGATTTCCTCAAGTCTAAGAGATTCTGTTCACTTATTTTGAGACTAATGTTCCTATGGAACTTATAATTTCCTCATTTCTCCTGCTGGCTGGCAGGATTTGTGCCAACCAACATTTGGTCTTCTATTAACTCAGCTTGACACCATCAGTTCTGTCCGCCTAACCCATGAGGACAAATAAATTACTTTATTGAAGTAAAGTACACACAACAGGGCATGAAATAGCAGGTTGCCTTTGAGAATCAAATTTCTACTGTATATTGGTGAAACAGCATAGTTTTAAGTCTCCAGATTCAGAACTATCTGTATTCCGTAAGGCTAGAATCTTGAGTTGGGTTTTCCAGTCTTGTTGGAAAATAGGACTTTAAGCAATGTGTGTTAAACACTAAAAGGTAGTATATCTTCATAGTTAAGAATGTGATCTCTGTCCTCAGATTGTCTGGGATCATTTCTCAGTTCATCTGTTTGTAACTGTGAGGCCCTGAGCATGCTGATAAATCTCTAAGTGTCATGTTCTATAAAATAGTACAGTGTCATTTGCTTCATTGGCTTGTAGTGAGAATTAAATGAGATACATGTAATGCTTAGCACAGTAGTGGATAGATAGTAAGCCACTTAATAAATGTTATCTGTTTTTGAGTTCTTTTTATAATATCTGAAGACAAAATGCCATAAATGTGATTCACATATCTGAAAGTTCTTTTTTTTAATTCCAAGGAAAGACCTCAACTAAATTTTTGTGATCCTAGTGCAATGGTTTTCACTGGAGAAAAGAAAGTGTTTACTGGGGAGATCTCCAGACCTAAGTAGTCCACTTAAAATCACTTCAGATGCACCCCAGAAAAGGCAGGCGAATTGACAAGGCATTGTGGTTAATATTTTTGAGATGTCACATTGTCAAAGAGCTTCTGTACATAAGACAAAGATCTTCTGATATGCACCCCTCTCTGTGTTTTTAGATAAGAGAACTTTATCTCTGAGATAATTCCTCAAGCAACTAAAGCATACAAATGACCAGTCATAGCATAGCCAGAATATAGCACTTATCTACCAAACTTTATAGAAAACTCTCTGAAAACTTCAGTTCAGAGTAATTTACCAAATATGATATGATTTTAAGAATCTTTGAGAAACTCTAAGAATAGTATCATGGTGCAGAATCTACACATCTGCTACTTTAAAAATTGCTTTAACATAAAGTCAACTACTTACTATTATTTTTAAAGAAAACCAAACATTTATTTAACTTTGTGAGTCCAAATAATTGTGTTAGCTAGAAATCCTTTTAATGAACACTTACCCAACACCTACCCAGTTCAAACAACATTATGTCATCAAAGCTTAGGAAGAGTTCTACTTTGTGTCTTACTGTATAAGCCTGGGAGTAATTTGTGGGATTTCCTTTCAAATGACCTCACATGTCCATTCCTTGATTATTCTGACGGGTTTTTGCCCCTTAATGAGGATTTGTTACTTGTATAGACCAGTTTAGCACATAGGAGGTAGATTTATTATGAACAACATCTTAATTATCAGAAAACATGAAGATTTTTAATTATTTATTTGAATTTCATGGCAATCCATATGGCAATTTTTTTCCTGTATGACATCAAGGGAGCATTTTCATTTTTTAAGTTAGATTCAAAATGGAAGGGATAGAAGAGAATTAAAGCAATGGGTATAAATTTTCCAGAGACTTCTGGTATCTAGAAACAGAACATAAAATAGTCTATGCTGTCTCATTAGTCAGCTACTCAAAGTTCTCAAGGGCTCATTATATGAGGTGCCCTGGAAGAAAAGGAATTGAGGACTGAGATCTCTAAATTAGTTACTTTAAACAAAATCAGATGTTTCTCAGGTGGGATGGGGACGTGAGTCTTGTTATAAACATACCTAAAGGAAGTCTGTCATTGGAGATATTGGTAGCCGGGAAAGTCAAGAGAAAAAGTAAGTTAGAGAAGCAATCTTTGGCTTCTCCAATCTCAACAGGACAGAAGAGAGGGTATCCAGGCTCTTGAAACCAAGTGTCAATATAGAGGCACAAGAATATCAAATTGTGTGACACCAGCCATTACAATCAAATAGTTAACTCCTTCAGTTCTAATCTCATGATCTCCAGGCAATAAACCTCTTATTAAAGCTTCCTATGTAAATCTTTTCACTGAAAGAGAATATTCTAATTCTGTTTGGTAGTCGTGATTCTTCCTGGGAATTAACAAATTGGCTTTCTGATTTTTATCCATCAGTCTTCTTCTTTTTTTTTTTTTAAGATTTTATTTATTTATTTGATGGACAGAGAGAGACAGTGAGAGAGGGAATACAAGCAGGGTAAGCGGGAGAGGGAGAAGCAGGCTTCCTGCAGAGCAGGGAACCCAATGTGGGGCTTGATCCCAGATGACTAAGTTGAAGGCAGATGCTTAATGACTGAGCCACCCAGGCACCGCTATCCATCACTCTTTTATGCATTTGTTTACCATAACTCAGTACCCTGGAGTCCAGTCACTTCTCAGCCTACTAAGAAAATCGAATTGTCACAAATATAAAGCTGATAACTAAAGTTAAAGTGGGTAGCCATATTAAATACTACAACTGATTCCAACCCAACCACTGTCTCTCTGGACCAGCAATGAATGAATTCTCTGCTATACTTCATTTGTAGTATACAGTATCAGCATTGCCAAATACACAGCAATGTCCACTAATTATTAATTCTAATTAGTATATAAACAGATAAAGAATAAACTTTGGCCTTATTGGTTATATCAATGTTGTTCTTTTTATTGAACATGGAGTTGTGGGTAGTTAATTTATTTATATATATATATAAAATATAAACAAATATATAAAATATATTTATATATTTGTATATTTATATATAATGTAAAATTATATTTATATATATGTGTATATATGTATTTATGTGTGTGTGTGTGTGTGTGTGTGTATGGAGAGAAAGAAAGAGAGAGAGAGGTTTGAGGCAATGAATCCAATAACCTAAAAATTCATTTTGGTGTCCTGATATTCTGGTTCCTGCTAAGAACCAAAGGGAACTGTTTGCAGAACAGTATTTTCTAAAAATGCATCTCAGATGGATATAGAACATGTTAGAATTTTTCTCTAGTATGGTAGTTTTTCTTGTTGGGTTTAGCAGATTATTTTTCTTCCAATTTTATGATAACTGACTCCTCACCTCTAAGATAAAACTTCCAGGAAAAGATGGAATAAATGAAACTGAACCTTTAGCTTGTGAGAAATCATGTATTCTCTGACATGGAAATTTTGCAGTGCTGATTGTCTGTAACAATTTAGGATCTCATCACATTCCTTGGGGCAAAAGAAAGTTTACTGAATAAGATGCATTTGTTTGATTAAATATCAAAATGTATAGGCATCTAATATACTTTTCTGGGTAGCAAGAAGTACAGTCCTGAGTCAGCAGTGGTTGGCTAAATGAAATTGCTGAGGAGAAAAATCTTTCTGAATAGCAGGAAATAGAAACAGTGAAGTAGCAGGTGATCCTCAGTAGCTCACAGGTTCAAAATCTTATCTGAATTGCTTCAGTTAGGGGTCTGGGGTGGGGAATTTTGTATGATTTTCTGTATTTCTTTAGTCTGAGGGAAAAAACCCAAAAAACTAGAGCAGCACTTCTTATTATATGTGAATATTTCTGATCTCCTCAAACCCAGGCATGCAAAACTTAGTGTATCTGCTACACTTAAAGGAATATTTGTTTCAGATTCTTATTCACATTGAGCTTAACTGGGGACTCAGACTATGTCAGACAAAATTCTTTCCTCCAAACCAACTAATTTATTTATAAATTCACATCTTCCTTTTTTCCCTAATAGACAACCAATCCTTTAATCTCTTAGCAAATGTTTTAATGGACTTGATAAATTTCACATGTTTATCTATTTTTAGTAAGTTATTTATTTTTTAGATTTTTTTGAAAACTTGCTTATTGCAATATATTTTTCATAGCTTATATGTTGTGTTTCCATCAATGGTAGAGTTAAGTTGTGAACTTGAAGCAAAAGATCTATGTTGACCATAACAAGAGTTATGTCAGCCATTAATTTGATAACAGTTAAATATACTTCAATGATACTAAGTATAGAAATATTAATGCTTAGTGATATTGACATTTTTCTACATTACAGGAGTCTATCAATCTACTACTGCTTTCTTTTTCTACCATCTTATTACTGTTTCCCCTTCTTTTAACCTCACAAGGGCACTCTCTCAAACACACATATATGGTCCACAAGTGCTACTTACATCTTAGATTCCCAGTTCACAGGTAATCTAATTATATATAGTTACTTGTCAACATTAGGGACAGTTTTGTTAGTTTTCATCGGATTCTTCTGAAGATTTTCTAAAGACAGGTTTGATGAAGTATTATCTACATATAGCAAAATTTACCCTTTCCAGGTGTGCAGTTCAATGAACTTTGAAAAACAGATGCAGTCACGTAAGCACTGAAGCAATCCAAATAGAGACTCCATCAATCATTGCAAGAAGTTCTTTCATGGCTCATTGTAGCCAATCCCTTCCTTCTACCCTGAGTTTCGGGCAGCCATGAATCTGGTTTCTGGTCCTAGAGATTTTCCTTTAATTAACACAATGCCATGTAGATGGAATATTACAGTCATGTAGCCTTAGTAGAATGTTCTGGAGACATCCGTATTTTTGTATTCCTTATAATTGTTGAGTTCATCATGTAGATATGCCCCAATTTATTACACTATTTCTAAGCTCATGGATATTTGGGATGTTTACAGTTTGAGGTATTATGAATAAGCTGTCATGAACATTCATGTGCAAATCTTTGCATGGACATATATTTTCATTGCTCTAGTGAATACTGAAAAGCAAGATTTTTGGGACTGGGATACATACACATTTAACTTTATGCCAAACTGCCAAACTATTTTTCAAGGTGGGTATGTGACTTCTCATCCCACCTAGTCATGCATGAAAATTCTAGGTGTTTGGCATCCTTGTTGGCACTTGTTATTGTCAGTTTTTTTTAAAGTTATTTTCATAAGTATGTGGAAATATCATATGATTTTGATTTACATTTTCCTAATGACTAATGGTATGGAGAATCTGTCTATGTGTTTATTTGCCACTCACTTGGTGGAGTCTGACTAATCTTTTCTCCACTTAAAATTTTTTCTTATATTGAGTTGTGAAAATTCCTATCTCTAGTTCTATCTCTAGCTCTATCTACCTCTATTATCTATCTAATCTATCTACCTATCATCATCTATCATCTATCTATCTGTCTAATTTGTCTACATATCATCATCATCTATCTATCATCATCTATGTACCTATCTATTCTATCAATCTATCTATCAATCCATAGATTGATAGAATATCTATCATCTATCTCCTTAACAGGCTTTACCTTCAGGGATACCTTTAGGGATACCTTCAGGGATAACTTTAAGACTGAAGAAAGCTAGCCTGATGGACTTGGTATGGAGAAGTGAGAGTCATGATTATGAAATACACAAAGAATCTTCAGGAGAAAGACTATGCCAAAGCGTTATCTCAGCTGGGGAAGGGAGTTCCTCCCATGCCAATTCCCTCTTCATTATACAGATTAAGAAATTGAGGATCAGAGAACATAATCCAGTTTGGAATTTCATACTGATAATTCAAAAATGCATATAAATCTATAGCTAAGATTATAGTTATTATTACTGCTGTATTTTTAATAATTACAAAATTGTTCAGTGGCTAAATTCTATGTGTCCCTGAAATTGTCAGAAGATCATACTGTTGTCTACATTACCTCTAGGAATTTGGAATTTAGTTAATTTCACAAAACCCAACATGCAGAAAAGCAACTATTGATCAAACAAAACATAATCATTTTAATTCAGCTCAATTCAATAAGGGTAGGAATTAATATCCGATTTTTGGAGTTAAGTCACTTCTGATTTTGGCAAAAGAATAGTAAATATTTTTCTCCCCTGTCTAACAGAAATATTACCAGTTTTTTGTCCTGCTCTATGATTTTTCATTAGTTCACACCCATTAGTGTGAATCTGGACAATGCTACATTGTTTTATATATTTTATCAAATTAATCTTTCACAGAAATAAAAGAAAGCTTAATACCTATTGCAATCTAAAAAATAAAGTTTCAGGTTATAAATCTTATTTTTATAATCAAGTAGATATAATACTGGGATTGATCCACATTGTCTGCGTCGATTGAGATTAATTTATTTTGATTTTGAGATACAGAGATTCTCTTGCCAATGTTTCTTTAGTATTATAATTTTCCATTTCATCACCTTCAAAATAGGGATCATGATTACTTGTAACGCAAGCCTTTTTTTTTTATGATGATTTGAACTCTAATTCTGAGGTCCATGTTGTTTAGGTAATGCTCTGAAACCAATGGGGATAGAGGTCACCATATATACAAGCTTTATGCTGTCAAGGAAAGATAGAGGGTAAAGGAATGGGAAAATTTTATAGTGTTTTGTTACAGAGTTTAGAAATCTAATATTAAATATTTAAAGACAAACTGTACAGTGAAGAGGGTTTGGCCATTCAGTAATTTATGCTCATTATTGGTTCACTTTTGTTTATTGTGAAATACTTCACTGATACACAATAACTTGTATAAGAATATAAAAACTGTAATGAATAAAAGACACATTAACATATTTCCCAATCAACTCAAGAAATAGAGTATTTTAAATGTCTTTGATGATCCTTTATTTTTCCTAAGCCCTCCTCTATTTGATCTCCTCCCTCTTTGTGTCCCTCTCTATCTTTCTGTCTTTCTCTTCCCTCCCCACATTGTCTTATATTCTCGACCCCCTGCCAAAGAGGTTTTTATAAATATCATATTTACCATTCATTTGTTTTTTTAAAATTTTTATTTCATTTCTATAAGTTACTTTTATTTATAAATGATATATAATAAGCTGTACATTTAAAGTATAGAATTTGATAAGTTCTAGCATACACATGCATGCATATATTTGTGAAACTATACACAAACACACAAACTTACCACCACAGTCAAGAAAATAAACATATCCATCACACTTCAAATTTCCTCTGTACCTTTGCAATGCCACTTTCTTTCTTCTACTCTAACCCCCAGAAAAAAATGGATCTCTTTTCTGTCATTTTAGACTTGGTTGTATTTTCTAGAATTTTATATGAAAGGAATGATTTGGTATGTATTCTTGCATGTGTTTATTTTGTTTTGTTTTATCTCTTTCAGCAGAATAATTATTTTGAAGTTCATCTGTGTTTTTGCGTACATGCCTTTTAATTTCAAAGAAGCATTACCTTGTATGGATAGGACATATTTTTTTTTCTGGATGATGTATTGTTTCTTATTTTTTATTTATAAATATTATGAACAAAAGTGCTATGAGTATTTGTGTACAAGTCTTGGAGTACTTTTAAAAAATTATTTTTATTTATTTGAGAGAGAGAGTGCATGCACAGGAATGGGGGAGGGGCAGGTGGAGAGGGAGAGGCAGAGAATCTTGAGCAGTTTCCTCACAGAGTACACTGAGTGTGGAGCATTAGGAGGGACTCTATCTCACAACCTTGAGATCATAACCTAAGTCAAAACCAAGAGTTGGATGCTTAACCAAATGAGCCACCCAGGTGCCCCACATCTTAGAATACTTTTATGATATGTTTGATTTCATTGACAAATTAAATTTCATTGGCAAATATCTAGGAATAGAATCGATAGCTAGTATGGTAAGAAGCTGCTAATTTTCTGAGAGGTGATTGCGCTTGTATACATCCCCATTGGTACTGTATGAGAGTTGCAATTATTCCATAGACTAAACACAACTTCAGATGGTGTTTTTACATTTTATATTTAGATGTGGAGATATTTCATTGGGACTTCAATTCATATTTTCTGAAGACTAATGATTTGAGAATCTGTTAATGTGCTAATTTGCTATCCACATATCATCATTGGTGACATGCATGTTTGAATATTTTGTCTATTATTTATTGCACTTATTTTTTAAAGATTTTATTTATTTATTTGACAGACAGATCACAAGTAGGCAGAGAGGCAGGCAGAGAGAGGGGAGGAAGCAGGCTCCCCTGCACTTTTTTAAATTGAATTTTGAAGACCTTTAAAAATTATATTCTGGATAGAAGTAATTTTTTAGATATTACAAATATTATCCCTAGTTTGTGATTTTTTTAGGATTGCCTTTCAAAGATCAGAGACTCCTAATTTTTTTTATAATTTCTTTTTATTTTTTAATAAACATATAATGTATTATTAGCCCCAGGGGTACAGGTCTGTGAATCTCCAGGTTTACACACTTCACAGCACTCACCATAGCACATACTGTCCCCAATGTCCGTAACCCTACCACCCTCTCCCTCCCCCCCTCCCCCCAGTCACCCTCTGTTTGTTTGGTGAGATTAAGAGTGTTTTATGGTTTGCCTCCCTCCCAATACCATCTTGTTTCATTTATTCTTTTCCAACCCCCCAAACCCCCTACGTTGCATCTCCACTTCTTCATATCAGGGAGATCATACGATAGTTGTCTTTCTCTGATTGACTTATTTTGCTAAGCATAATACCCTCTAGTTCCATCCACGTCATCACAAATGGCAAGATTTCATTTCTTTTGATGGCTGCATAATATTCCATTGTATATATATACCACTTCTTCTTTATGCATTCATCTGTTGATGGACATCTAAGTTCTTTCCATAATTTGGCTATTGTGGACATTGCTGCTATACACATTTGGGTGCACGTGCCCCTTTGGATCACTACATTTGTATCTTTAGGGTAAATACCCAGTAGTGCAATTGCTGGGTCATAGGGTAGCTCTATTTTCAACTTTTTGAGGAACCTCCTTGCTGTTTTCCAGAGTGGTTGCACCAACTTGCATTCCTACCAACAGTGTGGGAGGGTTCCCCTTTCTCTGCATCCTTGCCAGCATCTCTCATTTCCTGACTTGTTAATTTTAGCCATTCTGACTGGTGTGAGGTGGTATCTCATTGTGGTTTTGATTTGTATTTTCCTGATGCTGAGTGATGTGGAGCACTTTTTCATGTGTCTGTTGGCCATCTGGATGTCTTCTTTGCAGTAATGTCTGTTCATGTCCTCTGCCCATTTCTTGACTGGATTATTTGTTCTTTGGGTATTGAGTTTGATAAGCTCTTTATAGATTTTGGATACTAGCCCTTTATCTGATATGTCGTTTGCAAATATCTTCTCCCATTCTGTCAGTGGTCTTTTGGTTTTGTTAACTGTTTCCTTTGCTATGTAAAAGCTTTTGATCTTGATGACGTCCCAATAGTTCATTTTTGCCCTTGCTTCCCTTGTCTTTGGCAATGTTCCTAGGAAGAAGTTGCTGCAGCTGAGGTCGAAGAGGTTGCTGCCTGCATTCTCCTCAAGGATTTTGATGGATTCCTTTCTTACATTGAGGTCCTTCATCCATTTTGAGTCTATTTTCATGGGTGGCGTAAGGAAATGGTCCAATTTCATTTTTCTGCATGTGGCTGTCCAATTTTCCCAACACCATTTGGCGTCTTTTTTCCATTGGGCATTCTTTCCTGCTTTGTCGAAGATTAGTTGACCATAGAGTTGAGGGTCTATTTCTGGGCTCTCTATTCTGTTCCATTGATCGATATGTCTGTTTTTGTGCCAGTACCATACTGTCTTGATGATGACAGCTTTGTAATAGAGCTTGAAGTCTGGAATTGTGATGCCACCAACTTTGGCTTTCTTTTTCAATATTCCTTTGGCTATTTGAAGTCTTTTCTGGTTCCATACAAATGTTAGGATTATTTGTTCCATTTCCTTGAAAAAAAAATGGATGGGATTTTGATAGGGATTGCATTAAATGTGTAGATTGCTTTAGATAGTTTAGACATTTTCACAATATTTGTTCTTCCAATCCATGAGCATGGAACATTCTTCCATTTCTTTGCATCTTCCTCAATTTCTTTCATGAGTACCTTATAGTTTTTTTAAGTATAGATTCTTTGCCTCTTTGGTTAGGTTTATTCCCATGTATCTTATGGTTTTGGGTGCAATTGTAAATGGGATTGACTCCTTAATTAAGAGATTCCTAATTTTTACAAACTCCACCTTACCAATTTTGGCTCTTATGGATTATACTTTCTCTGTTATATCTAAGAAATCTGTGCATAATCTATGGTTACAACAAATCCCTCTCTATTTTCTTTTATCAGTTTTATAGCTTTTAGATTTGGATCAATGAGCAATGTTAACTTACATTTTGATCAGCTTTTTTTCTTCCTATGAATATCCAACTTTTAAGCAATTAAAAAACAATTTTTCTTTTACTGCTGAATTTTCTTTACTCTTTTATCAAAAATAAAATAACCATAAATGTGTGGGTGCATTTCTAGACCTTCTTTCTTGTTCCACTTATTTAGATGTCTATATTTTTGCTAGTACCACACTGTCTTGATTGATACAGCAAAATAAATCTTGAGGTCAAGTAGTGTAGGCCCTCCAACTTTGCTCTTTTTCAAAGTTTTATCTATTTTAGATCATATTATTTTTATAATTAATTTATCAATAACTATGAAAAAAAGATTTCTAGGATTTTAATTGGGTGTGGATTAAATCTGTAAATCACTTTGTCTTGAGTCTTACAATTCATGAACATGGTATATCTCTCCAGTTATTTAAATCTTAATTTCTTTCAACAATGTCTTTGGCTTTCATTATTTGAGTTTTATCCATCGTTTGTCAGATGTATTCTTGAGTATTTAATTTTTTATGTTAGTGTAAGTAAAACTGTTGTTTTAATTTCAATTTTGAATTGTTTGTTACTAACATACAGAAATGCATTAGATTTTTGTATTTGCATCTTCTAGTCTACCAACTTGATAATATAATTTATTAGTTCTAGTTGCTTTTCTAAAGGTTCAGTGGATTTTCTAAGCAGGCAGTTATGCCATCTAAAAAAATAAAAAGAGTTGTACTTTTTTTCTTTACACTCTTATAGTTTTATTTCTTTTTTTGTTGTTGTTTGGCATACATTTCCAGTATAATGTAGAACAGAAATGAAGAGAGTAAACATATGTATCATAGGGAAAATATTCTGTTGCTTAACATTCAATATGGGATATTAACTGTAGATTTTTCATGGATATCTTTCACCGTCTTAAAAAAGATCCTTTTTTTCCATGTTTGTTGAAAGTTTCTTAACTGGACTGGAAAGAGAATTAGCTCTTTTATTGTTTTCTCTTAAAGAATCATCCTTTGGTTTCCTTTCTTTTCCCCTAATTTCCACTCTAAACTCTATTATTTCCTTTCATAGGCTTATGTTCATTTAAGTTTACTTTTCATTTTCCAATCTCTTATGGTGGAAAAAGAAGTCATTGATTTTGAGATATTTCTCCTTTTTTAATATATGTATTAGTTCTATAAAAATCCTTGAGTACTGCTGTTGGTACATCCCACAAATGATTGGTTGTGTTCAAATTTTATGCAGTTTAAATTCTTTCTTATTTCCCTTTTGATTTAGTCCTTGACTTATGTGCTTTTTATAAACGTGCGATTTAGTTTCAAAATATTTGGGATATAAGTGTCTATTTATCAGTTCTGTTTAAAAGCAATTGGGTTATTCCCAGTATATTGCTAGGAAGTAATGCTACTAAAATTGTTCTTATATACAGTTCATGGTGTGTAAATTTAAGACTTCTCCTGGGATATGTCAGCTCTTAAAATACACACACACACACACACACACACTCCACCTTACCAGATAAAGATAAATTGTTTACTAATTCCAGAATATACATTTATAACACCCAAGCAATGTCTATTGTTCTACATTATCATCAATATATTCCAATTATAACAATCTTTTTGGCATAAAAAATATTTCTTTTTCTCATAACACAATTGATTATCTATTTACATGTTTAGTCTCCTTCCATATGTTATTTACTTTTATTGTTCACTACAAAAATAAATTGCCTCTTTCCTTTTCTTCTTCCTCTTCCTCTTCTACCTCTTCTCTCTCATCTTCCTTTTTGTGAGTCTTATGCTACTTTATATTCTTTTAGGACACTAAGCCTATGTCATCTATACTTATTGCAAATATTGTCTCTAGTTTGCGGCTTGTTCTCTCCACTTTTTTAGTTTGTTTTAAACTTTGTTTTAGTTAGTCTTTTAAGAAATTTATGTTTTACATTCTTTTTTTTTTAAAGGATTTTATTTATTTCTTTTTTTTTTTTAAAGATTTTATTGATTTATTTGACAGACAGAGATCACAGGTAGGCAGAGAGGCAGGCAGAGAGAGAGGAGGAAGCAGGCTCCCTGCCGAGCAGTGAGCCCAATGCGGGGCTTGATCCCAGGACCCTGGGATCATGACCTGAGCCGAAGGCAGAGGCTTTAACCCACTGAGCCACCCAGGCGCCCCTATGTTTTACATTCTTATATAGTGAAATGTGTCAATAATTTTTTGTCATTAGTGCTTTTCGTGTGTTGTTTAAAAATTCTTTTCTTGGGGTTTGTGGGGGGCTCAGTCAATCAAGTGGCACATGTGGTGTGTAGTCTGTTGAAGATTCTCTCTCTCCCTCTCCCTCTGCCCTTCCCCCACCTATTTCCGCACATGCATGCTCTCTCTTTAAAAAAAAAAAAAAAATTATTTCCTTACCCCAAAGTCATAAAGATATTTTCTTATATTGTCTTCTAGATTTTTAATTTTGGATTTTTTGCAATTCACATTTTTAATCCATATGGGATTGAATTTTTATATATTAACATAAATATGAGATCCAATTTTATTTTTTCCAATTGCTTATGAATTTTCCAGAATTGTATATCTAATTGTCTTATTTATTTCCTGTGGATAGATAAAGTTCACTTTGTTATTTATCAGGTTTCCATTATGCATGACTCTGTTGTTAGCATAAACACTAGTCCAAATCTGCCTACTCTACCATTCTTGTAAGTCTTATTATTTTATATCTCCTCTTTATCATTATTTTTAACCTCAATATTTGCTTTATTGCAATGTTGCTCTAATTATATATGTGTAAAGAGTCAATAAGGCTTCATGCTTGATTTAGTATTTGTTTAGTATTTGTTTAATGAAGTATTTTCCTATTTGTCCTTTTTCTCAAAACTTCTTTCTAGAATAAATTTTATTTTTCCTGAAGTACATCTTTTAGGATATTCTTTAGGAACAATCTGGTGATGGCAAACTCCTTGTTTTATTTTAGCTTACAGTGAATTTATTTTAGAATAAAATACACTTTCTCTTAGAATACACTTTTATTGAAAGTTTTAAGTTGGCCATTATTATCTCTTAGTATTTTCAATGTCTTTATTTCTTTCATTGTTTACTGTTAAGAAGTCTGCTGTCAGTCTAAAGATGTAATAATTAGTCTTTTCTATTACTGCCTTTAAGATCTTTTCATGTTACTGTTCTACATTTTATTTTAATATCCTGGAAGTTTCTTACTCACTGCATTTCCCAAATTTTCTCTCCCATGTCCAATCCTTCAGAAACTGCTATGAAACATATGACACACGTCTTTGTATTCTTCATATGTTAACCTACCTTTCATAATTTTCATATCATTATTTTCTGAACTATATTTTGAGTTTATTTTTCATCTTTACCTTCCAGTTCACTAGTTTTTTTACCTGTGCCAAATATTGTTTGTTTCTTTTGTATTTTTGATTTTCAACACATACTTTTTATTTTCAAAAGTTATATTTGACTTCTATTTAATTCTTCCTGATCATTTTGATATTTTCTTAGGTATTTGTTCATGTTTTCAATAAAATATGTTATTCTGATATAATTTGACATATTTTTAACACCTGTGCTTGGAAATTTCAAATTCTGAAGTCTTTTTAGAAATCATAAATCTCTTGTTTTTCTAAATCCATAATTAAAAAGAAATCTTGCTAATTGTCATATATGATTGTTTGTTTCCTTGTGTATTTGCCAGTTTTGTTATATCTATTATTTCCTTATATTTTACTGAATTTAGTCTATGGGTATGACCAGGATTCTAGTTTGAAGATGTTTTTCCCTTTTCTGTAAAGAGGGTTGGCATTTTTTCCTCTGTTAGGTGCAATGTTGACATTAAAAGGAATCACTTTAACTTCTCAGCCTTGGGGTTTTCTGAAGCTTGGTGATAGTAAAACTAAGCTATACTTCCCAATATCTGTGTTTTCAGCTTACTCTCAATTTTTCAACTTTTCTTGTCAGTTCAGAAATACATTTAAAATTTTATCATTTAAACTCCGTTCACCATCTTCATGTTTTGCAGGGGTGGAGGACTAATCCCCATGTTGCAGGAGACATGGGTCCAATGGTTCATTTATTCATTTAAAACTGTATTCAAGGAACTCACACCTACTTTGTGCCTGCCCTGACAGAGGGCTAAAAATATAGTGGGTAAAAAGGGGTCCATGTTCCTACTTTCATGAAGCTTGGATTCCAATAGGCCCACAGAGAGAGATTTTGTGTGTATAAGTCATGCTTAATTTTATGAAAACAAATAGAGTTAAGAAGTGGAATTAGGAGGATATGATAATGATGATGATGATGGTAAATGCGTGTGTGTATTTGTGCAGTAAGAAGGGGAATATTTGGGGACTATTATAGTCAAAAAAGTCTTCTGGGGAAAACATTTAATCAGAGACTGCAATAAAGTAAGGAAAGAATCATGTGAAAATGATTTTTTTTAAAAATATGAAACAGGAAGTATAAAGGGCTAGAGATCCCATGGAGGGGAGAAGTTGGAATGTCCCAGGGACAGATATAAACCCAGTGTGGCTGAAGCACAGTGAAAAAGAGTCAACATGATAGAAAATGAGGATCTTGTTGACCATAGCACGTAGCTTGACTCCTGTTTTGATCATAGTGGGAGTTTTGCACAAATCCATGGCATTATGTGAATTTTCTCTCATAAAAAATACCATTCCAGCTGCTGAATTGTGATTAGTGGGGACCAATTAGGTGTTTTTTTTTTTGTTTTTTTTTGTTTTTTTAAATTTTTTATTTATTTTCAGCGTAACAGTATTCATTGTTTTTTCACCACACCCAGTGCTCCATGCAATCTGTGCCCTCCCTAATACCCACCACCTGGTTCCCCCACCCTCCCACCCCGCCCCTTCAAAACCCTCAGGTTGTTTTTCAGAGTCCATAGTCTCTCATGGTTCACCTCCCCTTCCAATTTCCCTCAACTCCCTTCTCCTCTCCATCTACCCTTGTCCTCTATATTATTTGTTATGCTCCACCAATAAGTGAAACCATATGATACTTGACTTTCTCTGTTTGACTTATTTCACTCAACATAATCTCTTCCAGTCCTGTCCATGTTGCTACAAAAGTTGGGTATTCGTCCTTTCTGATGGAGGCATAATACTCCATAGTGTATATGGACCACATCTTCCTTATCCATTCATCCGTTGAAGGGCATCTTGGTTCTTTCCACAGTTTGGCGACCGTGGCCATTGCTGCTATAAACATTGGGGTACAGATGGCCCTTCTTTTCACTACATCTGTATCTTTGGGGTAAATACCCAGCAGTGCAATTGCAGGGTCATAGGGAAGATCTATTTTTAATTTCCTGAGGAATCTCCACACTGTTCTCCAAAGTGGCTGCACCAGTTTGCATTCCCACCAACAGTGTAAGAGGGTTCCCCTTTCTCCACATCCTCTCCAACACACGTTGTTTCCTGTCTTGCTAATTTTGGCCATTCTAACTGGTGTAAGGTGGTATCTCAATGTGGTTTTGATTTGAATCTCCCTGATGGCTAGTGATGATGAACATTTTTTCATGTGTCTGGTAGCCATTTGTATGTCTTCATTGGAGAAGTGTCTGTTCATATCTTCTGCCCATTTTTTAATATGATTATCTGTTTTGTGTGTGTTGAGTTTGAGGAGTTCTTTATAGATCCTGGATATCAACCTTTTATCTGTACTGTCATTTGCAAATATCTTCTCCCATTCCGTGGGTTGCCTCTTTGTTTTGATGACTGTTTCTTTTGCTGTGCAGAAGCTTTTTATCTTGATGAAGTCCCAGAAGTTCATCTTTGCCTTTATTTCCTTCGCCTTTGGAGACATATCTTGAAAGAAGTTGCTATGGCTGATATCAAAGAGGTTACTCCCTATGTTCTCCTCGAGGATTCTGATGGATTCCTGTCTCACGTTGAGGTCTTTTATCCATTTCGAGTTTATCTTTGTGTACGGTGTAAGAGAATGGTCAAGTTTCATTCTTCTACATATAGCTGTCCATGGACCAGTGGAACAGAGTAGAGAGCCCAGATATGGACCCTCAACTCTATGGTCAAATAATCTTTGACAAAACAGGAAAAAATATCCAGTGGAAAAAAGACAGTCTCTTCAATAAATGGTGCTGGGAAAACTGGACAGCTATATGTAGAAGAATGAAACTTGACCATTCTCTTACACCGTACACAAAGATAAACTCGAAATGGATAAAAGACCTCAACGTGAGACAGGTGTTTTTTTTAATAATTCAGTCCAGGGGTAATGATGGCTTGGACAAGGGCAGAGTAGTGGAGTTAGGGAGGAGTAGATGGATTGGGGATGAGTCTTGAAACTACAGCTTCCAGGATTTATTTATTAGTTAGATATGGGTCAGAAGGAAAGAAGTGACTCAGTGATGACTTCTGAGTTTTGGGGCTGAGTAACTCCGTTTAGGGCAGGACATTTCTGAAGGCACAGAGCAGTTTTACGGTGGTAGAGTTTTTGACTTTTGTAGCCGTAGAATACCTGAGTTAGAAACAGTGCATTCAATAGATTTAGTGTGTCTAGTGGTGCTGCTGTGTCCACTGGATATTTAGGAAAACTCAACTCTAATGAAAGTAAAAGTATTTGGAAATCCACAAATACTAATACAACCAGCAGTCTCAAAACTGTAAACAGCACTTGACATTTTTTGCCTATGAAATTTAGTAGAGTCAAAAAGTACATTCAGTTGAGGTTAAGAAATTTAAAATATATTCAACAATGACCTGTGGGGAGTACAGCTTTCTCAAATTGCTTTAGTTACTGCATATCCAAAGCCTTAAAAACATACATGCCTAAAGACATGCTTATTTTCTATACAGACAGTTATCCTAAGAAAATAATTATGGAAAAGGTCAAATACTTAATTGTAAGATAAATGTGAGAACAGTTTCATAGCAAAACAAAGAGGGGATCAATCTATCAATCGTCTCTATATATAATGGAATACTACAAAATCATGAAAAAATGGTACTATAGATTTATGTATTTCCCATTCTTATTTTTTTTTAAAGATTTTATTTATTTATTTGTGAGAGAGAGAGAGTGAGAGAGAGCATGAGCGAGGATAAGGTCAGAGGGAGAAGCAGACTCCCCATGGATTTGGGATCCTGTTGCGGGACTTGATTCCAGGACTCCAGGATCATGACCTGAGCCGAAGGCAGTCGTCCAACCAACTGAGCCACCCAGGCATCCCGGTATTTCCCATTCTTAAACTCTGGGCACATGCAAAGATTATATTACCTGATTTTTTACTAATTGGATAGGCCTGTGTAATGAGTTCTGTCTAGTGAATGATGAGGGGCAGCAATGTATTTCATTTCTGGAATAGAAATTTAATTGCAAATGTAAGTCCCTATAGTGCTCTATTTTCTATCTGGTACAACCTTGAGCATTTGAATGGCTACAATGAGCTTTCCCTCTCAGAATAATCAGGTAGCATAAACCAGAAAGGAAGCTTTATTGTATTTTCTTAATATTTTGATTCTGATAGCTGCTATACATAATCCAGCTTAATTTAGTGGATACATGTATTTACTAATATGAAAAAGTGTTCATGGCATATTGTTCCATTGACGAACATTTTGGAAAAAAATGCACAGTGTGATCTTATTTCTGCACACCTGTGTGTGTGTGCATGTGTGTGTGTGTGTCTATGTTTAAGAAAGTTTGAAAGTATTGAAAGTAGCTAGAATGGATAAAATTGTGTTTTATATCTTTTTATGCTTATATGTATTGTTTCATGATTTTTTATAATGAGTTTAATTTTATAATAAGAAAACATGCATTTCAGAACAAGTACACCAAATATATCCATCAGACAAGTTTTTGCACATCAGAGCAAAGGGAGCCTATATTGGTCATTCATTGGTACCTCTGACTCATGGTGTTTCTTTTCATTACAAGGCCCTGGAAAAGTTTTTGGCAAAAGGAGTGGTAATAATCACTAATCCTGGCAATATTTGTGACACATTTTTTGTTGTTGTTCTCTCCTTCAGTAAATATTAGAGTCAGAGACACTTTTTATTTTCCCTTCTTTCTTTCTTTCTTTTTTTTTTTTTTTAATAATCAAATGTAGGTTCCTTTCATCAATTAACTTCAACTATTTTGCCCACACTTCTTCCACTAGGGTTAGTTTATAAATAAATACCCAGAGAGTGATCATGAGTAACTCTTGTAGTAGAAGGATCTGGCCCCAGGCAGAAAAGCTAATCTTGGTGGAGTTGTTGACACTCTGTGTGACCTTGAGCAAATCCTTTGATCTGTGTGTGTGTGTGTGTGTGTGTGTGTGTGTGTGTTCATCAATACTCTTAAAAACTGGGATGTATAAGCAGAAGTTGACTCAGTTACTAAGCTTGAGCAGGAAAAGTAATTTATGTTACCGTTAGCAAATGCAAATGAATAAACTCAAGAAACAGAAAAAAATGTGCTTTACCTTAGGACAATTATTTACAAATGAAAAGTTAGTAATTTTTACATTAACTTTACCTAGAAATTTTAGAGGTTTTGAGAAAAAATTAATGTGGCATGAGATAGTTATTTTAAATAGAATCTATTTTGAGGAAATTTATTCTATTCATACACAGAATAAAAACCTAGAGAAATCTTTTGATTGTTTTGATTAAATTATTCTCAAAAGACATTGAACACTGAGGTTTTTGTTCAATTTTTTAAACCTGTTTCTGATACTGAGATACCAATGAGAGGGAAATTTATTGCTTAACATTTACAGTGTGTCTGTCTGGCATTTTAGTCTATAAGCATCTTTGCCACAAGCATTTTTGTTACAATTTTGCCATATAAATAATTAGCTATAAGACAATTTTGTTGTAAAAAAAATCACATAAAATAACAAAGACATTCATTAAAAAGGACATAATGAAACGGAAAAATTAACAACAAAATTTAAAAGGCTTTATTGTGAAATACAAAATATTTGAATACATTTAAAATATGTGTGAATTCATTGCAGTACTGGGCAAGTAACTGATTTTATTTTGTGGATTGCTCATATGTACTTGTCTTCCAAGTCTTCTGTTCATATTGTCATACATTTATTTGACATTGCACTTTTTTTTTTTCTCAATAAAATGTTTTCCTTCAGGGGCATCAGGTGGTGCAGTCAGTTAAACGTCTGACTCTTAGTTTCAGATCAGGTCGTAATCTCAGGGTCATGAGATGGACCCCTGTGTTGGGCTCCATGCTCTACATGGATTCTGCTTAAGTCTCCCTCTCTCTCTGCCCCCCCCTCTGCTCATGCACACACACACTCTCTCTCTTGAATAAATAAATACATCTTTAAAAAAAAAAAGTCTTCCATTAATTAAGAGAGGTATCACTTTTCAAATACTAAGATGCATATTTGTAACTAAGCTTTTATTGTGTTGTGAAAACCTTATACACTGTTGGTTTTTTTTTTTTTTGGCATATTGTCACATGTGCATTGATGAATGTCCCAAGGTTCTATGGGAAATGTGGATTTAACATTCTGTGCCACTGTATAGATCATTATGAGGGCTGAAATAATATAATATAAATATGGGAGTACTGTGCCGATAGGAAAATGGAACCAAACTGTCAAACGGTTGATGGAAACAAAAAACTGTCAAAATAAGCTATTGGTAGTTTTTTTTTTTTATTTTATATGTCAAAATTGCTTTAATTCCAATTAGTTATACAGTAAAAATGCTTGCTGCAAAGATGCTCACAGAGAAACTTACCTGGAACCAATAGAGTGATCACTATGTGTCATGGACTGTGGTAGATGCATTTATTTAATAATCTGGCAAATAGTTGCTGGGTGCCAACTATGTGTCATCCACTATGCTTTGGTGGGGTTATCCCTGTTCTGAAAACCTATCTGTGTTGTGATATGGTGATGGTCGTTATGCTGAAGGGATTCCCTATCTAAGTAAGGGGAGGAGACATGAGAAAAGAAGCCGTTAAAATTCAGGGCTAAGATCGAAGTTTCTTTGGTGTATTGTGAGGGATAGAAGAGGAACATCTAAGAGAATGAAAAGCCTGGGACTGCATCAAATTCATTTTCAAGGAAAAAGATTCCTGATGGGGAATGTAAAAACCACAATGCACGCTCAGATAACAGTGGGTTGTTGAAAGTAGGGTGTGTATACTGGAGGGTGTCAGGTGATCTAAGAAAAGGAATCCTACAGATTATGAGCCTCTGTGTTTCTATAAGGTTAAAATATTTGAAAGTCACCTTAGAAGTGGTGAACAAAGTTTTAGAAGAATGATTTGAACATGACTCAAACGAATTAATGTTTTTAGAGTACTTTCTCCAGGAAAAGAAAACATGTAAAAGTGGGTAAGATGAGAACCAGGGTGATGCAGGTTAACTGTGAGATTCAGAAAAGGGTGTAAATTCACATCACTTTTAGATGTTGGAACTCTCTAGAGTGGGTGATCAAAGGGAATTTGAGGGGAGGGAAGAACAGAAACTGTCTGTCCTGGATATTCTTGATTCATGAAGATTATGAATGAAAATATCAGGAGGTTGAGGAGATGATAAAATTATTTTGGGTTACTTTAAGCCTGAGACACATATCAAATACTCTAAGAGGCAATGTCTATGAAGCCAAGTATGGGATTCTGAAGGCACAAAGTTATGCCCTTTCCTAGATAAACATGTACTTGAATATGAATACATGCTGGAAATTTCTATAATTTATTTTCCATATTTGGCTGTGCAGGGTTGCTTGCTTAGGAATGCAGAGGCAAAGCAGAGAGTCATAGGTGACATTCTATTGCCAATTTTTAATGTTTTCACACTGTTTAGGTAGGATGAGCCACGGGTTTGGAGTAGCAAGGTTAAATTCAAATGAACCTTCACCTAAGAGTCGAATGACCTTGAGGAAATACATTTCTCAGAGGTTCAGATTCTGTGTTGATGAAATGCACTTAAGACTCTCCAATATCCTTTCTATAGCTCATCTTTCTTACTTAGAATGAAATCTTAATCAAGAATTTGTTTTTCGGGGTGCCTGGGTGGCTCTGTGGGTTAAGCCTCTGCCTTTGGCTCAGGTCGTGATCTCAGGGTCCTGGGATTGAGCCCCGCATTGGGCTCCCTTCTCAGCAGGAAGCCTGCTTCCCCCTCTCTCTCGGCCTGCCTCTTTGTCTACTTGTGACCTCTCTCTCTCTGTCAAATAAATAAATAAAATCTTAAAAAAAATTTTTTTTTTAATTCATAACCTACAATGGTCTTGGCTTTTGGTTAGCAGTTTTGTAATCTGCATATGTAATTTAAAGTAAAAGGGAGAATCAACATTATTATTTATATACTGAAATCCACTATTATACACTTCACTGTGGAGCCCAATTGTCCTGTGATCCGAGGTGTCTAGAGTTTATTTACTCAATCTGAATCTGCCTTAATTTTCTTGAATGTCACAAAGATAGCCTTGGTGTATTCCATTGTGTAAGACAGAAAAGGCGATCACTCAAGGAAACAAGGTCTAGAACCACATCCTGGAGCAGGTGTAGTTCCACAGAATTCCCTTCAGTTTAGAGGTCAAAGGGGAACCCTCAGTTCACCAGTTAAAGTCATTTACATCAAGTACTGCAACAGTGATCTCCGAGTCCTTTTTGTTATTTATAGAATCTTTTAATATTTTCTTGTTCTTAACCTTTTCTCCTGATTTTTTTTTCCTTCTCTGATCCTACCCATTTACAAAGTAATGGGAAAATGTCACTTTTTCCCCATTCTAACATTTTTTAACTCCTCCAGTATTTTATTAGTCTTGTCCTAACAGTAAAGCTGCCATCTCTTTATATATTCTCATTAACTCATTTCTTCAACAAGTATTTATTATTTATTAAGTAGTTATTAAGTATTATTTATCGACAGTGCCAACACACTGTGGTGGTATTGAAGATTTAATGATGATAGAGAATGACATAGCTCTGTTTCTCCACCCCCATGACATTTGTACTTCTAAAAAGTCCAAAAGTGTAGTTTAAATTGTGATTTACATAGCTGAATGATCAATACTCAGGACAAGGAAGAAAAGCTACTTGGACCATCTGTTCTGAATACCGCAGGGGAATTTTGGAGAAGTCAATTGTAATCTCACATTATATTTGGGATAAGATTTAGAGAATGTTAATTTAAGGTCATCCTATACGTTGCAGGCATTTCTTTCCTGTCATGATATGACTTTATTAAAATATTTGTAACAGAATGACAGACAACATGAAGAGTTGGCCTTATAAGCTTAGAAATTAAGTAGAAAAAACATGTAAAGTGGCCTGGTATTTCTAGGTAAGAATTTCTGATAGTTTTCATTTTAAGAGGATACATCAAATAAAGGGAAAGGTTTTAGCCGAAATAGTGGTACAATATTCCAGACATTTTGAATAAATACTGAAATCTAATAAATATTAATAAAATGACAAATGTCTAAATTAAAAAGATTTGGAATCGTTCTTATTCAGTCTAATACAATGAAATACAGGCCAATAATATAATAATACATTTTTAACCATTAAAAAATAACACTTTGCCATATCTCTAATAACACTTTGCCATATCTCTAATTTCTAATTCAGGGTGGTGGTATTTGACATGGGAAGTTAGATAAAAATAAAATTTTTAGAACAAATTAAAGTGGTTAGGTCCGCTAACAGCGAACAAGGCAACTTGATTGGTGAAGTAATCATTTTTTTAATGAGCAAATTACAATGTGCAAACAATCAATTTTAGATTTGGGAAGGGGAGGAAGCTGGACCTCATGGGCTGCCCGGTTCCCTTTTCTTATGGAAGGTTCTGGGGAAGCTTGCAGATGTGGTCTTTATTATTAATTCTAATATTTTATTTTATACCTAAATTTATAATTAGGTCTTAAAATCAAATAAGCTGCCTATTACATCACATCTGTTGTTTCAGAAATAAGAGGCACACCTTGATGGTATGGATGGCCATTTTCAGAAGATGAATCCCCATAGCATCAAAAGCCGTTTTGCAGAATTCACAGATTATTTTGCATTTCAATAGAAAGAAAAATTAGGGATATACATAGAAAAGTTCCCAATAACCTGTATTTATTGCTCATAATAAATAAATGAGAAGATATGTTTCATTTCCTAATGTTCTTTTCAATGCCCCTTCGTGATGCCCATGTGGATTGAGTTTTTAGAAGGGAGAAGGTGGGGGCACCCAGGAGGCTCATTTGATTAAGCATCTGTCTTTGGCTCAGGTCATGATCCCAGGGTTCTGGGATGAGGCTCCCTGCTCAGCGGGGATCCTGCTTCTCCTTCTCCCCCTGCTTGTGCTCTCTCTCTTTCTCTGTGAAATAAATACATAAAATCTTGGAAAAAAAAAAAGAAAGAAAGAAAAAGAAAAAAGGAAAAAAAGAAAAAAGAAAAGAAAAGAAAGAAGGGAGAAGGCATACAGCCTGCAGCAATCAGGCGATCAGGTCTGGCCTAGGAGGGGACATCATGGCAGAGAGAAGGTGACCATTTTGTCCCCAGAGGTGGACTTTTTAGGTGCTAACATGACAGATCCAGCGGGGAGTTGGTGAGACTTTCGCATCAGATATGCACTGTGAGATAGGCGAGATGTCTAGCAAAATTTAGACAGTCTCTTTTTCCAGATGTGCCAACGTGACATCTCATTAGAGCATGAGAAGACAGCGACAAGGATGTTTTCAAGGATATGTTTGATTTTCTTAACGTAAAGCAAACAATTTTATAACACTCTTTTTAGAGTCTTTTGAAAAGTATTCCAACATTTCTGAGTTCTATATTGAACCATACAGACATGTGTGCACGTAAGTATTTTTGTGGTTATGGCTTATAAAAGTTATGCATGTATATATATATATATATATATATATATTATATGTGTGTGTATTATTACCTGTGTACATATAATCATGCACACATACAATTTGTTCAATATCATGGGAGCAAGAATCCCAAATAAAAAACACATTCCTGGAGTGTGAGGGTCATTTTTTTTTTTTTAAGATTTTATTTATTTATTTGACAAACAGAGACCACAAGTAGGTAGAGAGGCAGGCAGAGAGAGAGAGAAGGAAGCAGGCTCCCTGCTGAGCAGAGAGCCTGATTCGGGGCTCGATCCCAGGACCCTGGGACCATGACCTGAAGGCAGAGGCTTTAATCCACTGAGCCACCCAGGTGCCCCGGGAGGGTCATTTTTTATTCATTTGCAGTAACTCAAGTTTGAACCCAGGTTTCTAAAATCAAAAGGCTCAGTGCACAAACCCAGTGGATCATGGGTAGAGTAGGGGGCAGGTTGGCAATGTTCTGATCATCCTGACCTGGGCGGTGGTAGGGTGGGGGGCGGCGCAGCATGGGTCAGAGAGATCAGTTTCAATGCAGCTGAAATCCACCTCAAGCAAGCCCGAGCCTTCGAATCCCAAAAAGCCTGTATGTTCCTAAATCACAACTTGAAATTCCCTGGGAAAGCTCGCTCACCCACCCCTCATCTCAGGATAGGCCATTTTAAAGCTGAAATGTCTGAACAAGTGCAGAGGAAGAACATTTGAAGAAATAAAAAACAAGGGTAGTAATTCTCGCAGTTTTTCACGGAATTTTAATGTATGTCTGTGAAGAAGTAATAAACGGGCTATAGTCCATTAGGCAAGAACAAATTTCCCCCCATAATTTTATCTTTGTTTAATTGAATATTTAATTAGTATAAATATGAAACTAATTTTTTAATGTGTTCAGTACATTTAGCAGGAAGCGCTGGTGCCGGGCTCCGTCTTGAGAAGCACTTGTACAGATGGGGACAGCCACCGTGCCCTCCTTGTCCTCCTCAGTGTGCTGATAGAAGTGAGTGGGTCATTTGGCATTAGCAAAGGAGTAAGTTAGCATTTGCACTGAGCTGGATCTTGCCAGGCTGTGCATATTGGAAGCCGCAGACAGAGGCTCCTTTCACGTTGATGAATGGGTTTTTTCAAGCGTTCTGCTCCCTAGTTATGAGAAGGGTGACCCGGTCAGGAGACGACTTTATGAAGCTATAAAAAATGTATGTCACTTCGGACTCTCTAATGTCACAGGGAAGGAAGAAAAAAAAAAAAAAACCTGTGCAAAAATGGCACAGTAATAAGGCTGTTTTCTATGCTTGAAATAGCTTTCTGTCCACAGTCATATGTGGTTCTGAAACTGGGGCAGCCAAGAGTGCCCACCAAGCACCAGAATTGGGTAAATCAGAAAAAAAAAATTTTTTTTTTTTTTTTTTTTTTTTTGCTTTGTTTGGCTTTGCTGGTCTTTACAGAAATAGTTACGGTGACGACAAGAAGACATTTCTGAATGCAGGTCTGGTAGCTCTGAGTCAGAACTGGGGAAGGTGCAAATGTCTGTTTAAAAGCCAGCAATGTACTCAAGGTGATGAAGACTTTTAAGTATGCAGAAGGGACAGAAAAGGAGTCACTACAAAGCAAACACATTTTAAAAGGGGTCTTTTCATCTAATATTTTATAAAGTCCTTCTTCTGTATCACAAAGAATTAAAAAAAAAAAAAAAAGGTTTGCCAGGTACATTGGCCCCTCTGCTTTCTGGTGAATACTCTGGAGTTTACAGATAGTGACATGTAGATTTTAACAAAGGCCGTCCCCTGTAGACCCATAATTTAGCATTCATTGAATTCTCTCAATTCTCTCATCAATATGCATATTTCACAGTATCAGGTGCTTTCCTTTTTGATATGTCACACTTTTCATAATTCATGTTCAAATGTTAATTTGCACAAGGAAGGGAACCTCGAGGACCAAGGTCAGAGGTTTTTGCCTTTATTAGGGCTTCAATTAGTCATAGGTGAACTTTGGAGCATCTCCACTGGATTCATACCCTGGCTTTGTCGTGGTTGAGTGGTGCAACCCTGGAGCATCCTGTTCTAAACCCAAGTACCCTTTGTCATTTCTTTTCTGGGGCCTATAAACCTCTTCCATCAACATGCCTGGAGGAGGATAAAACATTATGTAAAAAGCTGTGAGTTCAATACTCTAGGTATAATGAGTAGCAAACTCATCTGTTGTTTTGAAGAAGAAGGCAGAGAACTGTGGTTTTCACACATAGAACACTGGTTTGGCACTCCTCCCTCCCTTCCTCTCCTTCTTTCCTTCCTTCCTTCCTTCTTTCCTTCCTTCCTTCCTTCTTTCCTTCCTTTCTTCCTTTTTGCTTGCTTGCTTTCTTTCTTTCTTTCTTTCTTTCTTTCTTTCTTTCCTTCTTCTTTTTAAGATTCTATTTATTTATTTGAGAAAGAGTGATTGAGAGAACGAGTCGGGGGAGGGGTAGAGGGAGAAGCAGGCTCCCTGATGAACAGGGAGCCAGGGGAGAGACTCAGTCCTAGGACCCTGGAACCATGACCTGATTCGAAGGCAGATGCTTAACCGACTAAGCCACCCAGGCTCTCGTGGTTTAGCCTCTCTCACCTCTTCTTCATGAAGATGTCTACACAAATCAGGCTGGCTTCCTGGGTCCATTCTGAAGAAAGTTGTCTATGGTTGGTTCTCTGTGTACTGCTCATTAGACTTTGTACCATGCGGACTTTCCAGTCCAGCCACAAGCAGCCAAAAGCCCATGGAACATCTAGACCTAAGTTTCCTCTCCAGCAGATAGACTATTTTCTAGAGTCACTGAACCACTCAATCAAGTGTAGACTTTTGAAGGAATTTGGATGTTAGACACACAGAAAGAGTTGGTAGTAACAGAAGGAGATAAGGTGCGGGAGAGACAGGAAGATCTGAACCACAGGAAGGACAGAGACTACTGACGTGGTTGCCGTGACCACAAATCTGTGCCCTCAGACATGTTCAGGAACCCCCTGGAGACCTGATCAGTTGACTTGTTGCAGTTCTAAAACCCCATGACCTGGAAAGTCTTGAGCTGATTTCTCTTTGTAGCCTGAGCAAGGCAGCCCTCACACGACAGCATCCATTCATTTCAAAAAGAGGCCTCCTCTTACTAAGAAGTGTTTTTAAACTTTACATAAGAAGTTCCTGAGGAATAACAGAGAAATAAATGATTGCCTTTAAAGCATTAGAAAGAACAGAGTGAGGGGCACCTGGGTGGCTCAGTGGTTTAAGCCGCTGCCTTCGGCTCAGGTCATGATCTCAGGGTCCTGGGATCGAGTCCTGCATCGGGCTCTCTGCTCGGCAGGGAGCCTGCTTCACTCTCACTCTCTCTGCCTGCCTCTCTGCCTACTTGTGATCTCTCTCTGTCAAATAAATAAATAAAATCTTTAAAAAAAATTAAAAAAAAATTAAAAAAAAAAAAAAAAGAAAGAACAGAGTGAGGCAGATTCATGAAAAGCGTAATGAGCACCGGACATAAGAGGGAGAATCAGGGCAGCTCGTAGGCCCCGATCTCTGGGTAGTTCTTCATACTCCCATCATGGAATCTCTATGAAGGACGAGAGGGCAGGGAGCACACTTTAACCCCAGAACAGGCAAAAAGGGGTGCACAGGCTATAAATAATCTCAAAACAATAATAGAACTGATAAAAAGTACATCTGGTTGTTTGTTTGTTTGTTTGTTTTCATTATCACCACCATTTTCTCCTCACCCCCAACCCTTAGAATGCCAGTGCCATCTTGACACTAGAGAATACAGATCTTCACAAGACAAAACTAAGAAGTTCTTGAGCAGAAAACATAAGCCACTTTCCCGCATCAAGGGATCAGAACCCTGATTTGTGACAAGGGCTGGGCACTGAAGACAGCTCCGAAGACAGATATTTACACCTAAGTTTTCATGATTTCTGAGTAACCATGCTCTCCAAGTATTGGAGCCCAGTAGCATAAAACTCATATTTTTTCAAGAAAAATTCCACATCACTTAAGAATTTATTAACAATTTACATAATTGCTTAAGTAATCTGCATAATTGACAGAAAGTTTAATTTGACCCTGGTTCAACTGTAACACTTATGGTTTTAAATTGAAATTGATATAATTCATTTATGAGAGTAATTAAGCCATGGTGTCTAACAAATACAGCGTATGCTGCCTGAGGCCTCCAAGGCCAGAACATGCTATTAGAATGTTTTATTTAAATGTGTCAAATCTGTTCATCTCTACAGTCACCCATGTTAAACTAGAGCAAATGGCTTATTTGACCTTGAGTGCTGTGCTTCTGAGAGCGGGTATCTGAAGCCCACTATTCAACTATCTTTCATAGGTTCAAGTGTTTAAAGAAAACCTAAACTTTGCCTCATTTTTACCTTGAGAATATGAGTATATCTGAGTATATGATGATCACAAAGGTTATTAAACAGATTTTCAGAATAGCAGGACTGAAAAAAATGCCCCCAGAATAATGGAATGTTCGCTTATGACAATATGACTAATATTCATGAGTGAGGAAAATGGGGAATCCATCCACCCTCCTCGAAATGCATGCTATTTTTATTTAAATGCAAAGCTTTGCAACTATCTGAAAGGCAGTTATCCCAAACAGAACATAATTATGCTGAAAAGAGACCCTGCACACACCTAGGGAAGAGCAGAGATTAACCAGGCCAAGAGCTCATGGCAAGCCACATCTCCTCACTTAGACAACTTCAAATCTCATGGCTTTACTTTGTCACTGCCACCTGGGCAGCCTTGGGCACCCCGGGAATATGGATGAGGGTCAGATACAAGTGATGTGGTTACATAAACAAAGTCTCTCTTGGGCACAATCAAGATCCATCCTTTTGCAACGCTACCATGAAAAATTCCAAAGAAAATCCTATAATGCATCAACAGGCATAACACCAGAATCCAGCTCTCCAGGTACCTCTGTTCTCCCCCTTGGTTGGCTCTTAAGAAGTTTTTTTTTTTTTTTCTATTCATTTTTCTCATTGATCTTTCTCTTTCTTGATCAATTTCCTTATTGGTCTCAATTGTCATTTTCTCTGACATTATTTGCTTTTTCCCGAATCCAGAGTCCCCACACTGCCCTTGAGTTTTGCACCAATGAGCTGATAGTAGTAGTTACTGTTCAGGAACCCTGCAGTGCCAAACACCAGGCCAGGTTATGACACACTTTATCTCATTCATCATTGTCATCGTGAGAGTTGTCTTCCTTATGCAGGTGACAGTATGGTGACTTTAGAGGAGTTAAATGACATGCCCAAGGTCCCAAAACGGCCTGGTTTGCACTCATGACACTGTGACCATGTACATGCACACCTGGAGAGTTCCACTCTGTAAAATAACCTCTGGGATTTTGACATTTACTTTCTTTTTAGTTATTTAATAATAAGAACAACAATAACACAAAGGAGAGGGAAAACCACATCAAAGAAACTTATAGCTTAATAACTTATTATAGGATCTACAGCCTTATCACCACCAACCTGGTCAAGTTCTATGTGTCTATGCCACATTTGAATCCGTCATGTAAATCCAAACCCCTGCACCCTCTTCCCCCATCACAGTCCTCCTTCTACCACCATATCATCCCTGCTAACTGATAATCATCACTTCCTGGCATTTCGAGTTTTATCATCCAAGTGGGCATTTCCAGAGGTTATTGTTCAATCCATTTTAAATCTGATTTATTTTAGTTGATAGGTTCTCTTTGTCCCTTTCCTATTTTTTATGGTATAAATATTAAAGGCTTAGAGAATGTCCCACAGTCTGGATTTTGCAGCTGCACACCTACAGTGCAGGTTTTCTGTTTTGTTTTGTTTTTTCTTTCTTGGTTTGGGGATGTTTGTTTTTTGTTTTGTTTTGTTTTGTTTCTTTACGCTCACAAATCCTCTATGTTTCCTGAAATTTGGCAAGAGGAAACAGGCTTGATGAGACTCAGGTTGATTCCTCTGCCAAGGGTAAGATTGAAACTATTCTTTCAACAAAGGTGCATAGTCCCTGCTTATCTTTGTGTGGAGTTACCAATCATTGATGCTTCATTAGATTCATTGATTGATTAGAGGGTTACAAATATGGGAGCTATTCTAATTCTTTTATTTCTTTTTCATGTATTATCTGGAATACATTTATAAAGAGATGCTTTTCCTCTTTGGTCATGTAATAGAACTCTTAATATAGAAAAGCATGATGTATACTTGATTCTTTCTCTTTAGTCATGAGTTTCATGATAATGAATATGGTCCTACCATTCTCTGAAGATGACAAGTTATGGAGTTTTTTTTTTTTTTAAGATTTTATTTATTTGTCAGAGAGAGAGAGAGAGAGAGCACGCGGAGCACAGGCAGACAAAATGGCAGGCAGAGGCTGAGGGAGAAGCAGGCTCCCCGCTGAGCAAAGAGCCCGATGTGGGACTCAATCCCAGGACGCTGGAATCATGACCTGAGCTGAAGGCAGCTGTTTAATCAACTGAGCCACCCAGGCTTCCCTGGAGTTTTTAATATAGATATGAACTAATTGATTTTTCAAAAGGTTTATTTATTTATTTTAGAGAGAGTGAGCATTTGCACACATGTAAATGGAAGTAGGGGCAGAGGGAAAAAACCTTAAGCAGACTCCCTGCTTAATGTGGAGCCCAAAGCCAGGATTAATTTCATGATCCATGAGGTCATGAGTCGAGCTGACAGCAAAAGATTTGGTTGTTTAACTGACTGAGACAGCCAGATGTCCCTGAACGAACTTATTTTTTAACAAATATTGATGGGTTTCAAACCATTGTAGTTATTATCCTTGCTGATGTTCATATTGTCACATCTTTAGCAATGAAAGGCTCACAAGTTGACTTCTGAGTCCCTTTGACACAATTCTAATTCTTTGTAATTTTTAGTAATTCCAGTGACACAATTCTAGTCATCTTTGCTAGCTTCCTTGTTGTTTTAGTATAGCACAATCTCTAAGGCTTATCTTCTATATTCTCTGCCTTAAATCTAGAATCAGCCATCTCTCCTTTAGTGGGTATTACGGGCTGAATTATATCTTTCCAAAATTTATATGTGGAAGCCCTAAACCCTCAATGTGTCTGTATTTGGAAGCATGGCCTTTGGGAATGTAATTAAGGTTAAATGAGATCATAAAGGCAAGGCTCTAATCTGGTAAGACTAGTGCCCTTATCAGAAGAGGAAGAAACACCAGCATTCCCTTTTCTCTCTGTGTGCACAGAGAGGAAAATTCATCATGTGGACACTGTGAAGGTGGCTATCAGCAAGCCAAGAAGAGTCCTCACCAGGAACTGAATTGCTGGCACATTGATCCGGGACTTCCAGCTTTGAGAACGATGAGAAAATAAATTTCTGTTGTTTAAACCACCCAGTCTGTAGTATTTATTTTTTTTTTTAGTGGTTTTTTGGTTTTTTGTTTGTTTGTTTGTTTTTTGGTGGCAGCCCTAGCTGACTAATATAGTAGGTAAAGGCATTTCAAATTTGATCCTTGCATTAGAGATAATTATTGTTACTGAGATGATCACTGTTTCTATACCTTTTCAGTGGACAGAATTAGGCTAGATAGATAGATGATAGATAGATAGATAGATAGATAGACACCTAATATTTTTTCTGCATTCTGTCACAGCAATTTTTTAGTTTTTTTTTAATCTGACTCCTATTTTTTCCTACTATCAAACATCATTTAAAATATTTTTGTTTTCCTTTGAGATGGTTGGCTAGAAATGGAATCTCTCTTGTGAGCATGTCTTTCCGGTATGCTTTCACTGTCTCTAGGAATATTATTCTGTTTCTTATTACTCTTTTTCCCTGGAACTTTGTGTGGCATTTGAACTACATACTTCTGTGTTATTATTTATTTTTATGTGAAATTTATTTTCCTGAGCTTTCAAAAGGAATCATGGAAACGTACCTCTGTTAAGAGTCTGGTATGGAAAATATATCCCTTACAACTCAACACAAAAACAAACAATTCAATTTAAAAATGAACAATGGAGTTGAAGAACCTTTCCTTTTTTCCTCCATAGAAGATGTACAAATGGCCAGCAAGCACATGGGAAGGTGTTCAACATCATTAGTCATTAGCGAAATGCAAATCGAACTACAATTCGATACTTCTTCATACCCACTGGGATTGCTAAAAATAGAGAACAAGTGGTGGCCAGGATGTCTGGACGTTCTTCAAAATTTTTCTGGTACATGTTCTTCATAAGTTTTGCTTTTGCTATGTAGTTGTCCTATTTTTTCTATTTGCTATCTAGTTGTTCTAGTGGTTCTATTCTTTCTATGAAGGAATTTGGGGCATTCAAAAACCATGTATCTTAAAAATAAGTTAAACTCTCTTTAGTCTTGGGATTCAGTAGCATCTTTTCTTCCCAAGGTTTTTCTCACTTCAAGCATTTTCACCGACTGCTCTTTTCCACCCGTCTTAATTATCGGTGTTCACCAACACACATTAAGCATTTGGAAATGTTCAGCATCTGTATCATTCCTTCCCCTCTGCAGATTCTCACATCCACCTTCCCAGTCTACTTCTTCCTCTCTCACATCCACCTTCCTGCCACACTTGTAATTTTCTGACTGTAACATGCTCTTTAATTACACATGAAACCATTGAGCTATGACCTGCAGTTTAATACTTTAGTCCTCAAAACGTTTTGAAAAAAAAGTAAAAGTTAGCTGCAAATTGAAACATTGATTTTCACCTCTAATTCAAAGTTCTGACACTTCTTTCTGGTATCCTTGGGCTAGCTACTTAATCTTTGTCTCTATTTAATCTTGCAAAATGAGAGGAATTTCCCATAAACAAAATCTATATAAATACTTGATGTGATAGAGCAGAATTTCCTTTCCCTTTCACTTGACTTTAAATTTTAAATTGTTGTTGCTTTAAAACCAGCTGTGTCAGATTATCTAATGACAATTTTCCACCACTTTTTACCTTCTATACTGTCCTGTGTATTATTGGGGTTAAAAACACAAGAACTACATTTCCCAGAATCCCTGAAAGCAGTTCTGCTTTTAGATTCTGTCATCTATATTTATATCTGTATCTTTCCAAAAAGATTTGAAATGAATACGTGAAACAGAGATCTAAACAGAAATCTTACGGAGTTATTTAACAGCCGCTGGTAGGTAAGGGGCATTTGTAAGAAGCAGCAAATGTTAAGAATTGGTGGTTTCCAGAAATTCTCCTACTAATTACCCACTTTAGTGCAGCAGGGAGCTGAAATCAGTGGTGACTGTCTCTTATAATTCCCACTAACTAGTAGTCCTAAAACCCAGCAGAGCTTTCCTTAAAATTTGTTGCCTCAGATTTTCTAATGGGTTTGTAAGTAACTACTTCCGTCTATTTAATCCCCTCCTGTTCGGAATACATCGGGCACTTTGTGTTTTTGACAGAACTCTGACTGCTTCACTGGGGTATGTTGTTTTCCTTCTGCTGCTACATTTCTATGAGCCTGTGTTTTTCCAAAAAGAACACTGGAAAATCCACTGGAACATGCATCCCCCTCCTTGTGTGAATCCCACAGTCGTTATCAGGAATGCTTTAATAGCTACAGTTTCCCCAGTTGGCACTTTTATCAAAGCACTTTCCTATTTAAAAGGGCTTTGAACCTGTAAAACTTTTACTGTTGTTAATCTTTACCTCCTCAAATAAAGTTTAAGCCTTCTCCAAAATTATCATCAGACCAACAGACATCCAGTGTTTGAGACAATATTCTCCTCCTACACTTTGAAGGTTTTCTTTTTACATTTTAACAATCCATTATTTGTTTCATCTGGGTTGTCATCAACGGCACAAACGAACAGTTTTTATGTGTTTTATGGATGGTTTTGTGTCTGTCAGGATTTCTTTCACTACTTTTCAGTTTCAAGTTATATCCTGAAAGATTTCCACTGAAGATGGACTAGATGTACATTTTTTTCTAGTTCTCCCACTAAGTACAGATAAAAGCCCTAGGTATTATGGATGAAACGAAAGTAAGAAGACTCCAAAAAATAAAAGAAAAAGATGGGCTAGGGAACGTAAGACTTAAGGAACAGGACAACGACCAGTTTTCTGAGTTTGCTTTTTGCCTTGCAGTTATAGAAGGCAGCAACACAGAAATACCAAAAGCCCAGGGGAAAAAAAAAAAAATCCCCATAAAAGACTTATCTCTCTCTAGCCAAAGAACCACAAAACGGGACAGCCTAGAAAGACAGAAAAATCATGTAGACAATAACCATTTTACTTTAGCCAAACACACACACACACACACACACACACACACACACACACACACACACAATCTATGACTTCATACCTACTCATATTAGCAAAGGCCAACTGTGTACTCCTAAGACTTCAAAGAGGTGGTCAACGTTCTTGCAAAAGGGATGTCAAAGAAGGCTGAATGTGGAGCTAGGACTTTCATCCCCATCAGTTGGTAACAATGTTTCCTCTTACCGCAATAGCGAGAATACTTAAGGATCCTGGCATTCTATCCCCATTCAGCAACCGTGAGGCACCCTTTTTCCTCCCTACTGTGGTGGTATCAGAGGAGGTCTAGCAGAGAGCCAGGATTTTCATAATTATCCAGAGATAACAAGGCTGTCATTACTCTGTGTCAGTGGAGACCTTCTGGACAGCCAGACCTCCCAACTCTGCTAAACAGTAACAAAGACGTCTGCCTTAGGATATCAATGGAAGCTGGGAGGTGAATCTGGAATTCTACCTCCGTCTATCAATAATAAGACAGTGCCCCCCTTTTCCCTGCTGGAGCAGCGCCAGAGACAGCCACTCAAAGCAGATATTTAAGAAAGATCCAGTCTTTTATAATGTAATACAGATGTCAAGTTTTGTGCTATGATGTAAAGGGTTGCCCTTGCCCTGAGAAAGTTTTGGCTTTTGCTTCTTGCTCCTGGGAGATAGCCTCTAAGCCCTTGGACTGTCCTGTTTAATTAGAGTGTCTTTATCTCGTAGAAGATTTGGATGGTGCAGGATAGTCTACAATAACAATGTGATTTATCGTGGGGCCTTGAGCTATGGGGTATCATCTTCATCTCTTAAAGGGCTGAAGACTGACATCAGCCATGTGGGCAGTCAGCATATCTATGTGATCAATACCCAGTGAAAACTCTGACTCAGGTCGAAGTTTTATAAAACTCCATGCATTATCACTCATGATTGCTGGGAGACGAGGACTGTATACACAACTCCACTGGGGAAAAGACAATTAGAAGCTTCGTGACTTGTGTCTCCTGGCTCTGCCCCATACACATTTTCCTATTACTGATTTTAATCTATATTCTTTCTCTATACTAAATCATAACCGTGAGTTATTGTGAGACCATGAAAAACGTCCTTGCTCAGTTCTGTGAATCTCTCCAGTGAATTGTTGAAGCTGGGGGTGGTTTGCAGGACCTCCTGAATTTACATATTTGATAATCTCTCATTCTGTAAACAAGGAGGTCGCAAACTGAATTTAAAAAAAAAAAAAGACAACTGATAGATGCCAGCAATGAAATTACAGAGATCTTTGAACTATCTAACACAGGTTTTCACACAGCCATAATAAAAATGCTTCAAAAAGCAAGTGCACAAACGTGCTTGAGACAAATGAGAAAATAGAAAACCTTAGCAAAGAAATAAGAAGTTCCAACAAAGATATAGAAGACACAAAGAAGAACCAAGTCTTGAAAACTTTAGGTTTTAAAATTTTAAAACTGAAAAATATAGTAACCTACATAAAAAAATTTAGTGGATAGACTCAACTACAGATTATAGAGGACAGAGGAAAGAACGTGAATTAAAAGACAAAACAACAGAAATTACCTTATCTGAACAAAAGACAGAAAATATGAATTTCTTAAAAGATTTAATTATTTCTTTTAGAGAGAAAAAGAGCATGCATGTGAGTGAGGGAGAGGCGCAGAGAGAGAGGAAGAGAGAGAAACACAAGCAGACTCCATGCTGAGCATGGAGCCTAACTCAGACCTTGATCTCAAGACTCCAAAATCAGTACCTGAGCCAAAATCAACAGTCAGATGCTTAATCAACTACACCAACCAGGCACCCCAGAAATTATGAATTAAAACAAAAATAAACAAAATGTCAAAGACCTCTATGTCCCTGATAAAAGATCAAACATTTGTGTCACTAGAATTTCAGAAGAGGAGGAAAAAAAAAGCAAAAGTGAAAAAAAATTGTCAAAGAAATATTGGTTAAAAACTTTCCAGATTTGACAATACAGAAACCTACTGATTCAAGAAACTGAGAGATTCACAAATAAGATTAACTCTAACAACAACAACAACAACAACAACAGCAAACCCATGCTAAGACTGATCATAATTAAATTTCTGAAACAGAAGAAAAAACAAATAGCAAGGAAAAAAAAACACTTTATTTATAGGGAAATAATTGAGTAATAGTGGATTTCTCATCAGAAATGACAGAAGCCAGAAGGAAGTGGTGCAGTGTTTTTTTAAGCATTGAAAGAAAAGAAGAGCAACTTAGAATCATATACCTAAGAAAATTATCCTTTAGTAATGAAGAGGAAATTAAGACATTCTCAGAAAAAAGAAAACTAAGAGAATTTGTTGCCAGCAGACCCATTATAAAAAGATTAGCTACAAACATAAGGGAAACAATAAAAAAGGAATCTTAAAGTATTAGGAAAGAAAGAACATAAGAAAGAATATGGGTAAGTTCAATAGGCTTTTATTTTCTGTTTGAATTTTTTTAATTATTATTATTAATATTTTTAAGTTAGTACTATGCTCAACATGGGGCTTGAACTCATCACCCCAAGATCAAGAACCACGTGTTCCACCAACTGAGCCAGAGAGGTGCCCCAGTTTTTTGAATTATTTTTAACTCCTTAATGTGTTCTAAATGTATGTGGAGAAGTATTTAAGATAATTGTATTATAAATGAGGGAAGGTAAAAAAGTCAAAAAAGGTAAGATTTCTTTTTTTAATCTTTTTTTTAAGTTTTATTATTTATTTGAGAGAGGGAGAGGGAGTGCATGCGTATGTGAGTCGGGGGAGGGAAAAAGGAAAAGAAGAAAGAGAGAAGCAGATACCCCATTGAGTGTGGAGCCCATCTCAGGGCTCCATCTCAGGACCCTGAGATCATGACTTTAGCAGAAATCAAGAGTTGCTCACAGAACTGAATGAACACCCAGGAGCCCTAAGGTAGGTAAGATTTCTATATTTCACTCAAACTGGTAAAATGACTACACTAGTACATTGTGATAAGTTACATATATATAATGTAATACCTAGAGAAAATAGTAAAATCATTGTCAAAGAGATACACTCAAAACACTATATTTAAATCAAAATGGAATTCTAAATATGTTCAAGTCACTCACCAGAATACAAGAAAAACAAAACAGACAAAAAACAAAGAATGGAAAACAAAAAACAAAATGTTAGAGCTAACTTTAAGATGTCAACAATTACATTAGATGTAAATGGTCCAGTTAAGAGATTGGCAAAAAGGATAAAAAAATATGACTCAACTAGATGCTATTGCTGTGTACAGAAGACTCACTTTATATATAACAGTATTGACAGGTTGAAATAAATGGGAGGAAAAAATATATTAATTAGGGTGAAGCAGTAGTGGTTATATTAATATAATATAGATTTCAGAATGAAGAAATTTAGATACAGAGAGAGACAGTATATCATAATAAAAGGATCAATAAAATAAAGAAGATATAATAATCCTAAATGGCAATGCTATGAAATATATGAAGCAAAAAAAAAAAAGATAGATTTAAAAAGACAAATAAATTCACAGTAATAGAAAATTCAACACCTCTATTTTAACAACTGATGGACTACCTACACATCAAATCCATAGTGATATAGAAGTCAATAACACCATAAACCAACAGAATCCAAGTAACATTTATAGATCACTCCATGAAACAGCATATCAGACATTCTTTTCAAGCGTCCACAGAATATGTAACAAGATAAACCATATCCTTTGCTGTAAACAAGCCTCAGGAAATTTAAAAGTACTGAAATCATGTAAGTGTGATGTCATCACACCATAGTGAATTCAAGCTAGAAATCAATAAAAGAAAGATAATAGGAAAATCTTCAAATACTTGAAAGCTACTTCTAAATAATGCATGAATCAAAGAAGTCTCAAAGGAATTAAAACTACAATGAACTTGAAAGAAAATGAAAATACCACATATCAAAATCAGTGGGATGCAAATAATGCAGCACTGAGAAGAAAATTATAGCTCTTAATGCATATATTAGAAAACAAGAAAAATCTCAAAGTAATACTCTCATTTCCCACCTAAAGAACTTTAGAAAAGTAGGGAGAAAAAAAAAGGAAATAGAAAGAAGAAAGTAATAAATGCAAAAAAGCAGAAATCAATGAAACTGAAAACAGAAAAATAACTAAGAAGATCAACATAATGAAGAACAAGTTCTTTGGGATATACAATAAAATTGGCAAACCTCTAATACAACGACAGAAGATGCAAATTCGTGATATTACTAATATCACAAATGAACCAAGAGATATCACTACAGATCCTGCAGACAGGAATATTAAGAGATAAAAATAATAAGAATAATAAAAGGAGTGCCTGGGTGGGTCAGTCAGTTAGGTGGTAACTCTTGATCCCAGCTCAGGTCATGATCTCAGGGTCTTGACATAGAGCCCCACCTTTGCATCCATACCTGCACTCAATTGGGAGTCTACTTAATTCTCTCCCTCTCCCTCTTCCCCTCCCCCTGCTCATGTGCTCTCTCTCTAAAATAAATAAATGAATGCATAAATAAGCAAATAAACAAAATCTTAAAACAAAAGTAAAATGTAAGCCTATAAAACTTTTAGAAAAAAATGAAGAGAGAAAATATTTGAAATCTAGGTTTTCAGAGCGCTCTTAGATTTGATATCAAATGCATGATCCATTAAAGAAAAAAAATGATTTCACCAAAAATTGGATTTCACCAAAATTAAAAACTTTTACTCTGCAAAACACCTTGTTATGAGAATGAAAAGATAAGCTTCAGACTAGGAGAAAATATTTACCAATGAACAAATGTTTTGTATCTACAATATATAAAGTATTCTCCAAACACAAAAAATTAATAATAGCAATTATCATCATTAAAAAATGGGAAAATGTGAAGAAACATTTCATTAAAGAGGTTACATAGAAAACAAATAAGCATATGAAAAAAAAATTAATGCCATTAGTCCTTAGGGAAATTCAAATCTAAACACAAAGGAATACACTGTATATATATGTATATAGTACACACTATACACATACATATGTATGTATATGCATATATATCTATCTCAGAATGACTAAATTAACAAAAAGGACAACATTAAATACTGGCAATAATGCAGAGAAATTGGATTACTTATATATTACTGGTGACCATGTAGAATGCTATGAATACTTTGGGAATACAGTTTGGCAGTTTCTTAAACAAATCAAAATGCAATTAACATATAACCCAACAGTTGTAACCCTAAGTATTTGTGCCAGACATATGAAGACATACATTCCTGCATAAACCTGTACACAAATATTTGTGGCAGCTTTATTTGCAATAGCCAAAAACTGGAAACAACCCAGATTGTTTTTCAATGACCGAATGGTTAAACTAACTGTGGTATATCCACACAGTGGAATATCACAATAAACACATAAAAAAGAAGGAAATAGGGGAACCTGGGTGGCTCAGTGGTTTAAGCCTCTGCCTTCAGCCCAGGTCATGATCTCAGGGTCCTGGGATCGAGCCCCACATTGGGTTCTCTGCTCAGGGGGAAGCCTGTTTCCCTTCCTCTCTCTGCCTGCCTCTCTGCCTACCTGTGATCTCCTCCCTCTGTCAAATAAATAAATAAAATCTATTTTTTAAAAAAGAAGCAAATTATTGATACAGTCAAGAACCTGGATGAATCTTCAGAAAATTACACTGAATAAAAAAATTCCAGTCCCCAGAATTTACATAATATATGATTCTATTCATGAAACATTCTTGAAAGGACAAAATTATAGAAAAGGAGAGCAGATTAGAGGTTGCCAGAAGATAAGAGGAGGAGACAGCTAAGCGTGGTCATAAAAGGAAATATTAGAGATCTTGTGTTGATGGTGATGGGATGTTCTGTATCTTGATTGCATCAATGTTGATACTCTAGTTGTGATATTTTGTTACAGTTTTGCAATATGTTACCATTAAGGGAGATCAGGTAAAGTGTTCAAGGGACCTCCAGGTCTTATTTCTTACAACAGCATGTGAACCCATATTTATCTCAAAATAAAAAAGCTTAATTAAAAAATTAGAGAGTTCTATTTTTGCTTCCATCATAGTAGTATGGTTTTTCTTACCCTTGGGGATTTTGCACTTATCACACGTGATCAGCTTAGTAATGATGATAAAATGCTTCAGATCGAAGCACAAATAGGATAGGCATGCTATAAACTTGAGGACACAATGGCTCCGAATAAAATAGTTGATGTTACATGTGAATGGCAGCCAGATGTGACAAGCCATTGTTCTGCAGTAGAGTTTGATTTACATAATGTTCTGTTTCATTTTTTAAGGGCCTACTGGCCTCTTGGGCCCTTTGGTAGAGCAATTTCTTGTTTCCTTGGCAGATCTTTCAAGTCTTAGGCCGGTGTCCTTTTCAATTCTCTTTTCTTTGCTGAACTTTGGTTTTCTGTGGTGTTGTGTTCTCTTCCTTAATTTTTCTGCTTAGAACATCACCCAACACTCTTAACCACCACCACCACCACCAATAAACACACACACACACACACACCCCAAACTACCAAACCCCTGTAAGTGACTAGCTCTCACTTGTATTTCAGAGCCGAGTATCTACCTTCAAAACGTGTCCCCATTCTCTACCAGACTAGTGTTCCTGTTATTGTTTTAACTATTGGTTTAATTGTCTATCTCTTCTGCTGGATTATAAACTCTGAGAGGGTAGGTTCCATGGTTTTCTCCTCCACTGCTATGTTCCAAGTTCCTAAGTCAATGCCTGTCATTGAAAATGCAGTCAATGAGAGAGTACCAAGTGGCTTATCACACCGGGGGGGCAGACAATAAGGTTTGTGTGATGCAGTGGTGCTAGGGGTTGAGAGGTAGTCCGTGGATAATTTGAAGTTTTCAAGGGAAGAAACAAACAATAAAATAATCTTGTTCATACATGTTTTGCATTTGAAATGTACACTTTATTGTGATTTTTATAGAAATCATGTTGCTTTATTGATACTGATCAGTTGCTTCAAGATAATCCATATTACACAAGACTGAGCAATCAGATGGTTTTTAGTAACGTTAACTTTATAGGGTATAAGTAATCCCTACTGGCATTTCTCAGATCATCAGGGGTTTTATTGATTTATTTTTACATTTGGTAGTTCTTAACTTTTGCCATCCCTATTATGTGACCTCATACCTTCAACTCACCAAAACAGAGAGCTGGCTAGCCCCTCGAGATGTATAATCCATAAGCTGCTACAACCTGGAGTGTCACTGTAAATGGAAATAATGCCCAGGGATCCAGTGTGAGCACAAAAGGTGTATCTGTAAGGTCTGTGGCAAGTGAATTTGGTCTGGTGGCCAAAAAGGAGACGTGCAATCAGAGGTATTACAGCAAATATCTGAAATTGAATCTTATTGCACAAATTAACCTTTATTAGTCCTTAGTGTGTTGACTAGTATGACATGGTGTCAAAGTGTGACAAGAAACAGAAACTTAGGGGCACCTGGGTGGCTCAGTTGTTTAAGCAACCTGCTCTTGATTTTGGCTCCGGTCAGGATCCCAGGGACCTGGGATCCAGCCCTGTGTCAGGCTCCCCACTCAGCAGCAAGTCAGCGTCAGGATTCTTTCTGTCTCTCTCTGCCCTTCCCCCTGCTCACACTTGCTCACATTCTCTCTCTATAAAATAAACACATAAATCTTAAAAAAAAATAAAGAAAGAAAGAAAGAAAGAAACACAGGAACTTGTGTGCTCTTGTAAAAAAGAATGCAGTCTCCTTTCTGATAATCCAATTTAAATGTGCATATTTTCCTTCCCCACATAAGCAAAAACTAATGCTTTCTTAAAAACAAAACAAAACAAACAAACAAACGAATGAACGAACAAAACAAAAGTCCTGGAGCAGACTGGGACTGTTGATTACACAACTTTTACCTCCAGTAGCTACTGATCAGGCAAAAGATTTGTGGAAATAATCTCAAATAAAAGAATATTATTGGAGAAAAAGTGTAATATTACCAATTGACTGAATTCTTCTGCCAAATGATAGTGTTGTGTGTTAGGTAATATCGGTTGCAATGTGAGAGCTGCATTTCTAACCCAAGAGTGCCCTTGTAGGTCTGGCACACACATCTAATTTACAGGGGACTGATAAGAAAATACTTTATTCTCCTCCACTCTCCCCCAATCCCTCATCACCCATCCAAACCCATTTAGTGACGTTGTTACAACTTACTCTATGAATTGAAAAATCTTTAAATCAGGGTGCCGGGTGGCTCAGTGGGTTAAAACCTCTGCCTTCGGCTCAGGTCACGATCTCAGGGTCGTGGGATTGAGCCCTGCATTGGGCTCTATGCTCGGCGGGGATCCTGCTTCCCTCTCACTCTCTACCTGGCTCTCTGCCTACTTGTGAACTCTCTCTCTCTCTGTGTCAAATAAATAAATAAATAAAATCTTTAAAAAAAAAAAAAGAAAAAGAAAATCTTTAAATCTTTAATATTCAAATAATCTTTGTTGAGGAATTAATGTGGCTAATCTAGCTAATAAAACCACATTTCAGATGTAAGCTTCTCGGTCCCTCAGTTCAAGATATCTTTGGCAATCTGAAGTGGAAGTGACAATGTGGTCACCACCTTCTTTATTCCTTTGTTTTGAATTTTTCTTTCTTGTTCTCATATTTGAGAGCCAAGTGGTGGTGTTTTTTTAGTGACAGGTACTGGTGTGATTTGGCTTTGGTTTTCTTTGGCCATAATGGATAATTTGAGCTAACTCTCCCTGGTGTTTGAGAGTGGACAAAGCTGACTTTTGTTTTAGAAACTAGTTTGGATTCTAATATTACCTCCCACTAGACATTAGACTCTGCTTCATGATAGGAACAATTCATTTTCACTTAAATAGTCACTTAGGTATCTGTTGGCTATCCTGAGTTTCAGCCTATGTTGGTTCACTACTTTGTACAGGCACTTCTGGGAGTATTAAAAAACCACTGGGCTTACTCTCTTCCAACTTGGTGCTTATCTAGTCTATGAGAAATCCTCCTTCATCCTTGTCCTCTCATGAGTGTAAAAGTAGTCAACTCCTAACTTGTACTATCCTCCTCTGCCTAGTAACCACAACCTTTCCCCTTCAGATTGGCTGCTTGATTAATACTCTACAGAGGTTCATACTTTTATATCTAATGCACTGTGGTCTGTCTTTTCCCCTAAACTTGAAGAATCACACATCAAACTCTCCAAAGTGATTTTCTCTGAAGGTCGTCTCACTGGGCTTGAGATAAGGGAAAAGCCTATCCCAACCTCCTGTCCTTTAGGAAAAGAGGTGAGCAAAAGGCTTTGATGTTTTAAGAAATTCTCCAAAGATATTCTCCAATTTTCAACACATTTAGCTGACTTCCTAGACTCGGTTTTATAACCTGGAGGTAGGTGATGGCGGAAGATTGCAAAACCAGTTTTTATACATATCCTTTGCAAATCCTGAAAGGTAGATGGATGTCTTTTTTTCTTTTTTCCTTTCCTTTTCTTTCTTTCTTTCTTTCTTTCTTCCTTTTTTTTTTTCCCCTTAATGTAGGTTTGGTGGATGCTGTTATGGTAGAAGAGGGGCTCAGCAAAAACAGAGACACAAAGAACCTCATTTTAATACACAATTACCAATAGTACATGCATGAAGGAGGGGTATTTGATAAAATTGTGTTTATCATTGAAAACCTCTGCTCCAGAAGATGTGAGTATTTAATTAATTATTGATCATTTTGTAAGAAGTGAAGATTAGAAAAGTCACATTGGAACTAAAATCACACACCACCTTCTTAGTGTGCAGCAGTAAAGATCCTTGCTATGAGAGTAATGTAAGTTGTGTGACAATAGAGAAAAGTTGGTCAAGAACGATTTTACTTCCATCTGGATTCAGTGGTAAAGGTGCTACAAAAAAAATTCTATTATGGTAATACAGAGGCTACTACAGGCCTCTTCAACACCCTGAAGGAAGATATTTTCAATGAGACTAAGAATGATTTTCCAAAGAAGAAAATATTATATCTGTGCAAATGAAAATTTTTTACTTGGCTTTATGAATTGAGAAATTGAAAAATTACATGAAAAATGCTTTTTCATGACATTGATAAAGCCAGAAAAGACTCTTTATATGATATCAAGTGATATGTTCAAGGCAGATATCTTAGTTATTCGTTATTTTGAAAGATATTAATAACATGATTATTAATTTTAAAAAATACGTTTTACTTAAGCAAAGATATCCAGATTATTGTCATTTCAACATATAATCAGTATAAAATAATTGCTATCCTTTTTATTGAGGTATGATCAACACATAGCCTATTAGTTTCATGTGTACAGCATAATGATTCAATATTTGTATATACTGCAAAGTGACCACCATAATAAATCTAGTTAATGTCTATCATCATACATAGTTACAAAGTTTTTTGACCATGATTTTGCAAATAGAAATCACTTTGCAAATAAAAATAAAATATAAGAATTACTTCAAGGAACCTGATACCTTTTGCTTTGAGAAAAATGAACTGAAGATGTATTATGGGGATTTTGAAAGAAAATATCTTCAAATCCTATAAGACATATGAAGGCATTTTCCAGAGCTGAGTGCAGCTTATTCCAGGTTTTGAATGTCAGGCAAGATTGAATATGGTGTCTGACGTCATTCTGAAGGGAGCAGTGAGTGAGGAATACCTTCATAATTTGGAACACATATTAGATTGGAATATCCAGAATTATCTGATTGAAACTATCGAACATTTGCTGCCATTACTGAAAACCTGTAATTATGACATAATGTTTTCTAATTTAGTACAAAGAAAGAGAAAGGAAAACAAAATTCAAAGCAAACAAATGATAGTTGAGGCAACCGTATAGTTTTTCAAGAAAAAGCTTCTCCAGAGCTGATTCCTCACTTCCCCCTTTTTTTTTGTTATATGTGAGATCACTATTTTTTTTAATTGTTCTTGAGAATTAGATCATCATACCATTTATTTTATACAGTTGCCTAAAATTTGTGATTAATACCAAATATCTATTATATGACATGGACCCTTGGTGCTTTTTGAAGTCTTTGTACATGTGCCACTTAGCACTCTGTGTAACAGGGAATTACTACAAAAAGTGTGTCAGATCAGTGAGAAGCAGAATGAAAAACTGGTAAGCACTATGGACTGAATTGTGTCTCCTTCCAGTTCATATGATGAAGCCCTAACCCCCAGTGTGACTGTATTTGGAAATAGGGTTTTTAGAAATAATTAAGTTAAATGAGCTCATGAGGGTAGGCCCAAACCCAATAGGATTGCAAGTTATATAAGAGGAGGGAGATCTCCCTACTACCATTCTCTCTTTTTTTTTTTCCCTCTCTCTCTCATCCTCTCTCTCTCTCTTCTTCTCTACCTTCAATATGAAGACACAGAGAGAGGGTAGCCATCTACAAGCTGGAAAGAGAGCTCTCAGCAGAAATGAGGTGAGCTAGCACGCTTATCTTGGAATTCCCAGCCTTCAGAACAGTGAGAAAATAAATTTCTATTGTTCAAACCACCTAATCAGTGGTATTTGTTAGAGCAGTCCTAGCTGACAAACGTAGTGAGAATACAAAATGGGGCAGCCACTATGAAAAAATGGTACGGCAGTTCCTCAAAGAGTTAAAAATAGAATTACCATATGACCTAATAATTCCACTTTTGTATATATACCCCGAAGAATTGAATATCGGGTCCCAAAGAGATATTCATACATCCATGTTCTTAGGAGCATTATTCACAATACTCAAGAGGTGAAAGTCACCCCAGCATCCATCAATGAATAAATGGATAAAGAAAACAAATACTCTATCTAGAGTAGTTGAATTCATAGAAATAGAAAGTAGAATGGTGGTTGCTGGAGGCTGAGGGGAAGGGAGATGGGGAGTTGTTTAACAGATACAGAGTTTCAGTTTTGTAAGATGAAAAAAATTCTGGAGATCGCACAACAGTATGAACGTACTTACAACTTCTTGAGCTGTACCCTTAAAAAATTGTTAAAATGGAAATTTTATGTTATGGGTATTTTACCAAAATCTAAGAAAAAAAAATAAAAACTTAAAAAAAATTTTTGACAAGATTTACTATGAGAATCTGCCATGAGCTTGGTCCTTGACTATACCAAGTTATTTTTCTAATAGTCAGAAACATCAACTGTTAACCACAGTTCCCCATTATTCCAAAGGTCTTATGAGTTTATATATTTATCTACATTGCGATTCCAAATGGTCTAGAATAATGGCTTTGGCTCTCTATATTTTGCTTGTCTAGGAAAATTGTGTTTATTCTTTACCTTGACAGAACTGGGAGTTTGAGAAAGAAAATAATGGAAAGTCTTTCCACCAGGAAATTAAATGCTGCCTTGTGCATTATTTGTGGGTCTGAGATATTTAGGTTTATAGCATGGCCATATGTTTTCAATATGTGTACATCAGCAGACACTTTGCTCTTTGTATCCTGTTGTGCCGAAGATTTCAAAGCACTTTGTGAATAACAATTTCCTGAGATATAAGCTTCTGGAAGCCACAGTCAGTTTTTCTGAGAAGGGAGCATAAGCTTCATCTTTAAAGGTGCAGGGCAATGTGGGGAAAGGGCCTTATTCATGTGCAGAGGCAAGATTAGAGAGCAGGGTGTGAAGCACCAGGAGAAGAATGCCTGTGTTTGGCCTCTTAGAGTTTATAAAAAACAATATAATAATAATGATAATGCTATTTATAATGACATTTAAAATGATGAATCAGTATTACCTTCCTTGAATAAATAAATGAGTCAAAGGAAGGACAAAGGGCTAAGCACTGAGCACTTTAAAAGGTGTTGGGGATGGTGAAGAAAACTTGGGGACAAAAATGACAAAAATTTAGATCCTGACATTGAAGAGCTTCTCATGTCTGTTATGTCTGTTGGTTTTCTATCACTGTGTAAAAAAAAAAAAAAAAGAATACCATAAAGATGGCAGCTTACACTGGTACAGGTCATAAATTCAGGGGGGAGGTTGAAAGAATCCTCTGCTCAGGGTCACATAAAGCCACCATCACAGGGACGGTTGGAGCTGCCATTCACGTCCAGGGCTGGGGGCCTTGTCCCAGCTCACTGGATGCTGGTAGAATTCATCTCCTGGGGCTGTGGGGCTGAGGTCCTGTGTTTTGCTGACTGTTGACCAGGGACAGTTCCCACCTTCTTTAAGTCACTCGCAAGCCTTTGCCTTGAGAATGTCCAATACTGGTCTTCTGCTGGAAGGCTGGGGCCAGGGCTGGCTACCTACCTAATTTGCAGTCCATGGTACAAAGTGAAAATATGGAACCCCATGTTCAAATACCAGGAAAAGTGTTTCCCTTTTTTCCACAGCCTCTCTCCTTTCCTCTCATAGTACTTTTCCTTGGCTATTTAATGTCACGGTGCTCCCTCTGGCTCCAGGATATCTGTGGGGTGAAAGCAGGTGTTCATGGGCCCTCAGGGCCCCACACCAGGACTTGAGGTACAGGGAGCATGTGCCAATCCCCTTCCCTATCCACTATCCAGGACCCTCTGGGGAGAAGGGCGGCAGTAGTTGCTGGGCAGGGGTTGGGAAACAGGCAGGTAAGAGATTATATACGGGCGAAGTGAGGAGGTAGGTATAGGTGGGTCCACACGGGAGCAGAGCCTCCAAACACCTGACACGTGCTTCATTGTCCCGTTGGACTTCACCCACAAAACACAAATGCCAAGGTTGACTATTAGCTTTTCAAGATGGCGACTGGAGAACAATAAAACCCAAGTGAAGGACCACTTTCTGAGCATATAGTCTTGTGTAACTGCACCGGTCCCGCACCCAGGAAACCTGCCACAGCTGTATCAGAAAGTGAAGAGGGTGCAGCAGTGGACAATGTTGGTTCAATGATATTCTGGGGAAGAATATCCATAGAATTCTAGGTTGAGTGTGGGAAGAAGAGATGCAGGAAGGTTCTGATGGACAGAGTTAGTGCAGGAATCAGGTATTAGAAGTCTCGGTAAAGATGAAAAAATAGGTGGGGGTCTAGAGGAAGAAAGAGCTGAAAAGATAGGAAACTGTGATCTAAGAGTGAGAAGTGAGAGTCTGACCTTTTTGAGGCCAGGGTAGAGGAGGGAAATGAAACAAAAAGCATTCTGTCTGTGGCAGTGAAGATGCCATGAGGACGAGTGTTAATATGGAGGCCTGTCTTCTTCCTCCTTCCTTGTTCTCCTCCCAGTCCCCATCCTTTTCGCACGTCCTGAGATCTCTGGAAAGTCAGAGGGAAAATTGAGTCAAGGGGTTCTAACTTAAGAGCATTACTATTTCTAACCATTTCATAAGGCTCCCAAAACGTACATACACAAATCATCAATTTGTATGAGTGGGACACGTGAAGACCTCCCCTGGAGCTAAGATATCACAGAAACTGCTTTATCTTCTTCTAAAAAGAAACCACGAATGTGATATCGGAGACACATAAATATAACAATTTGTTATTTATGTGACCTTTTTTGTATCTCTAAAGGCAAAAATGGAAATTTAAACATGCATAGTCAATGTAGCCTGTGTATTTAAGAAAACAGAAAAAAATGCCTTAAAATATTTAAACTGTGTAGTAGAATATCATGCATTCCTATAAACACCTTTTGTATTGAAAGGGAGGTGAGAGCATAAGGTAGTATTATTTTCTCCCATGATGTTTTGCATTAAATTTATTTTAGGCATATTTGATTGATATCACATAACAAATGGCTCTAACTAGGGATGAGGCCACTGAGTAAAAGTTGTTTACAATCCTTGAAGGATGTTTTCTTATTGTCAAGGTTCATAAAATCAGCAAAGTGCTGGAAAAAAGTATCCGAGAAAGAATATGAAATGCAGGGCGTATCAACACACAACTATAAGAAAGACATGAATATTAAGGAACTAGAATTCCCTTATAGTTTTGCATTTGAAAAAAATAGTGCCCACTATCAATTCCCAATTGAAACCTACATTTTACAGTCCATCTTGACCTGGAGATGAAAATATGTAAAGAAAAGCCGGGAGACCAATTGGAAATTCCAGGATATAGAAGCTAAAGGTTGAAGCAGATCCGTTAAAAGAAGTCCCGAGATTCTACTTTTTTCTCAGCCCATGTAGGCTGAAAGTGCCCTATTGGAAGACCAAGTAACTGAAAGACCAAAGAAAGTAAGTAAGTAAGGCCCAGGAAAAACACTGAAAAGGTCTGTAAGAACGTTTCATTTTATTGCCATAAACATGTGAGTTGCATCTGGCTGGACTCTCTCCCCTCCACTTCCTGTGAAGTAGAGTTAGATATTTCAAGAAGGCATTTTGATGATAGGAAGAAGAAAGAGGAGAGTAGCAAATGATGACAGAGTTCCTGGGCCATTTGAAAGCCATCTGGATTTGTAAGTGACCTTGTGGGTATGCTTCTCTGATGATATAAGAAACCAATGGAGACCCACTAGCAATCTCTGGTCTAGAAGAGGATTAATTTCACAACCTCTCCTAATGCTCTGGCTGAATTCCTGGTAAATTTTAATCATTAAATTGCGCCTGGTATTTCAAAATAGGTGTAGTAATGCACAACTCGGATATAGGGGAAAAAAAAAAAAGGACCCTGTTTCATGGAAGATTCTCAATGCCAAAGTTTTGTGGATCTCTGTTTTGCTGAATGATAAGGTTCTTATACAGGAAAAGAAAATCCCATTAGAATTTTATTTTTGTTAAAGATTTATTCATTTATTAGAGAGAGAGAGAGAGAGAGAGAAAGAGAAAGGGGGGGGCAGAGGGAAAGGGCTCACAACCCTGAGATCCTGCTTTGAGCCAAACCAAGAGTCAGTCACTTAACTGACTGAGCCACCCAGGCGCCCCTCCAATTTTAAATCAAAGTGCCGTTCTCATTGTATTTGGGTGATATAAAACTTTGACTCAGGGAAAATGTGCATTGATGGATTTGTATAATTAAAACAGAATTTAGAAACACGTTTAAAAAAGGATGTGTCCCAAAGAGTTGGTATCTTCTTAAAAGAAGTTCAGGCTTCTGTAACATTTCTATATCATTTCAGCTTCCAGCAATATGCCTGCTGCTCACCTAACAGGAGAGGGAAAGATCCATCAAATCGCTGGACATCAGGGGTATAAGTGCAAGTGAATTCCTTTCAGCTCATTCTGGTGGCTCCAACCGGGCATCGGATTTGCATCTCGGCACCATTAGATGGCCTGGAGTTCTTAATTACCAAACAAATGGAAACTTGCTGCCTGATGCTGTCAGCTCCTTTGTGTATCATTCTTCACAGAACATGAATGATTAATGGAATTTTCCCAACACAGTCAAAGTTGTTTGCTGATGGAATTAAAGCTGAAATTGGCAAGGTCCTAGTGGGAAGACTTTTGCTATAGTGTCACGAACCTGCCAAGCTCTCCAGATGAAAAATAGGACCAATTAGTGATAGCTCTGAGTAGTTCTGGATATTCTTAGGTTCTGGTCCTACATGAAAGTCATCTTTATTTGAATGTTGCATTGGGGGGAAGATAGTGACATCCTGTCTTTTCTGTGGATTATAAACATCAGTGACAAGGTCTGTGTCCTGATGTAAGGACTGTGCCCAGGTAGGTAGTAAGAAAGCGGCATCTTTCCAAAGTCTGAGCCAAAGGGAATGAACAAGGTCCGGTTCTGTTCATTTCAGCCCTATCATGCCCCGAGTCCTAACGCATTTCTGCTTACACTCAAGGAAGGTGGACCGGGCATCAGGGGATGATGTTACCCTGGAAAGGGATGATTGTTAATGTCTAGCTTTATGAAGAGTTGTGGCTGTGGGAACAGAATCCTCTTAATGATTTAGATAAGGAAAACAAAGGGTTAACTGAAAGCATAACTAACCAGGCATAATTAAGAACCCTCCATCTATTCCAGGGTTTTCTCTCAAACTCTGCCTGGCCATACAGAGTTACATACTTTAAATTCTGCCTCTTGTAATACCCTGCCAAAATTCTGCAAAACCAACATTCAGTTTAACCCAACCCTGTTACCCGCGCCCCCCCTTGCCCGTGTTATCTATTCTACCTCCCTAACAAATATCACTGCAGCACGCTTTTTCTCTGCCAAGAGTAGCTTGCAAATAATCTTCCCTGTTTAATTATTTCCAAAATTGACAGTGACCTCTGTATCATGGTGATAAATATGGAATCAAGAGTCCAACATTCCAGGCACTTGGCTGTGACGATGCAGATGGCATTGATGCCTGAGCATTAGGGCCAGGAATCTGCCTCCCTCATTATTAGAAAGTGGCTTGTGAACTCTTGGACATTATTTCTATGACACTGATCACACCAAATACACCTACAGCTGACATACTTACACAGTTTTTGGTGATTAATCAATGCCGCCTTGTTACAATGAAGGCAAAATAGGTTTGGCAAAGCATGTAACTTCTTAATCCCCATGCCAATGAAAATTTCAGATGTCCCTGTTACTGGGTTTGACTGGGTGTTATTGGCCCTCTGACTTGTAAATTTTAGCTTCCCTCAGCCAAATCAATATGTAGTGTTAGGTTTAGAATTTACAGGTTGGAGTGAAGTCCGTGGTTATTCTCCTCAATGATGCATAGTTGAAACTGTACCTTTTGAAGGTGACTTTTCTCACTAGCTTCTGGAGTGAATACTGGTTTCTGAAACTTACATATGAGCCATCATGTAAAATGCTGAATCATTATGGATTCAGGTCTCTGGGGGTAGTCAAGTTGCTTAGATTTTCCAGGCACTGTTGGAAATCAGCGTCTTTGTAGCACTTAAGCTTGGAAGATGGAACAAGCTCATTTGCAAACATAAATAATATATTGGTATCCACATACTAAGGGATTTGGCATCCCTGTGTTGAGTATGGGAAAGAAAGTGAAAAACTCTCAGAAGATAATAGTTCCTTTGTATGTGGTGACACCAACCATGTGCCAGGTAAGATTCCGGCTTGGTAAATGTTACTGATGCCGGTGTTAGTGTAACAACAGGATGTCAAAGACTGTTTTGTTAATTTCAATTGGCAACAAGCCCTGCCGGTTATACTGGGGATGCGTTCTGTGTTGTTTCCCCATTGCCTCTTGAAATCAGCTCCACGTGCTGATTTCAGGACACATTTTGATCTTTTGAAGAGCTCACTATGGAAGTCCTAGAGTCTGTGCTTTGAAGATCTTTCTACCTCTCAGTGAGATGGCAGATTTTCACAGCTTCATCGATTCCACCAAAAGCACTGAAGCCATGCAAGCAGGCAAATGCAAGGTGATTAGCTAAAGAGCTACATAGATTAATCTGTTCTATTAACATGTGGTTCCAGTTTGGAAAAGGATGTGTGATTTCTCTCAGTTTGTTTCCAACACCATCAGGGATATACAGTCATCCCCCTGGGAGAGCAGAAGGAACAACAGATCGCCAGTGTCTTTACTCACCAGGGGGGTAGTTATTTTATAATACCCACATCCTTCCTTTGCACTATCCTGCTATTGGTTTATAACAAATGACTTGAGCAAAACAGGGAGCAAATATTTCAGAGAGAAAACACTCTACATTCTTTCGTAACACAAAATTCAGTTGGATTTTTGTATAGCCTTTAAAATCTGGCTCTTAGGGATGTGTGGGTGGCTTAGTCAGTTATGCATCTGCCTTTGGCTCAGGTCATGATCCTAGGGTCCTGGGATTGAGCCCTGCATTGGGCTCCCCACTCAGAGGGAGCCTGCTTCTCCCTCTGTCTGCTGCTCTCCCTGCTTGTGCACGTGCACTCTCTCTCTGACAAATACATAAAATATTCAAAAAAGAAAAATAAAATAAATAAATAAAACCTGGCTCCTGACTGAAATGAGGTGAATATACACAATCAGGCAGAAACTGGGTGAGCAGGAGAAGTGATTTCTTTACCTTGGATTTGTAGCTTCTAGTGAGTAATAATTTTTAAAGATGAAGGTAAGAGTCGGAGAATATCTAACAGAGCACAAATTGAGGTCCTCAGATAACATGCCTATCCTCCCTTTGAGGTACACGTGATATCAAGGCATACTAATGTCTAAAGACCTTGATACGGTACATACCAGTCTGGTCTCTGACAGAACCAAACACAGCTCTGTCCCTTGTTAGCTCTGTGACTTGAGCAAGTTCATTTACCACTTTGGGCTTTGAGTTCCTCATTAGTGAAAGGCAGTCAAAATACACGATATACAAGGATGGTAGTAACTCAAAGAGGTAAGCTAAGTAACTGGAAAGCACAGTGCCTGAAACCTCATAAGCGATCACTTGGCAATACTACTGCCATTTGGATTGCTGTGTCGATCATTTTCATTATTATGGGATGAAAATTCTGGTTCTTCAATAATGTTCCATACGGGATGGCCTGAAGCTTTTTGGTGTACAAATAGCTGAGTTGACTTACTATTACAATCAGAAGGTGTATGTGCGGGTATGTGAATGAGTGAGAGCGCCACGTCTGAGACCAGAGTTCAGCACTCTCCATGGTTCGGTTAACTTGATGATAGAGAGTGGAGGCCTCCGGAATAAAAAGCCAATGGGTTATTGCGTCCAGTGATTCCATAAAACTTATGAGTCAGAAAGAGATGGGAATGAGCCTTTCTTTAAACTTGTCCTCCCTGAGATAATTGCTTACAATTAACTCCCATGTTTTACTTTTCTCGTCCTGCCACAACCAAGTTTTTTTCCAGATATTCTGTAACTGTGAGTTTTCCGTCTTGTTTGATTGCTTGTTTGTGAGCAAATCTAGAAAATTCATAGAATATCTACAATAAGAAGACTATTGGGGAGCCTGGCTGCCTCAGTTGGTTAAGTGTCTTACTTTGGCTCAGGTCATGATCTTGTGGTCCTGGGATTGAGCCCTGCCTCCGGCTCCCTGCTCACAGGTAGTCTGCTTATCCTTCTCCCTCTGCCCCTCCCCCTGCTTGTGTTCTTTCTCTCTCTTGCTAACACTCAAATAAATAAAATCTTTGACAAAAAAAAAGAAAGAAAGAAAAACTAGCCATCCAGCAGGACAAAGGTAGCTTGATAGGAAGGGCTACCTTCTACCCCAGGCCCAGAGGAAGGGGGCTGACAGAAGACATCGAGTTTGTAGATGTGATTAGATAAAGAGAAGGGGTTGAACAATTTTCTTGTGTATCACATTTGGAGAAGACGCTCTTCAAAACACAAATATTACTAGCTCTGTGGACTTGGATAAGTTATATAACATCTCTGTGACTCAGCCTTTCTCACGCCTAAAACAGAGACAAGAATTGTATCCAATATATCAAGTCATTGTGAGGATTATGAGCCCATTTCTGCAACACACTTAGGACCATGCCTGGCACAAGGTAAAAGCCATGTAAGCATGTGCTTAACAAATGATAGATTAATGGATAAAGCAGGAGATGTTATGTTACTGTTTTTCTTCTTAAAAAATACATACATTTAATGTGTGTATATATATGTATATATACATATATACATGCATTTAATATGTATACATACACATTAAATATACACATTAAATGCATGTATTTATATATATAAATATATATCTTATAAATATATTTCTTATACCTATAAATATATATAAATATATACATATAAATGAGGATTCTCAAGGAATATACATTAAAAAGGAGTGAAATGATTTTTATCAGAAATATGAACCATAGTTTAACTGACTTTGTTTTTATCAAAATGTTTCAATGTTCTGAATTTGGTAAACATTTCCAAAATTCTCTTTAGAATCTTAAGACAGTTCTGTCTCCTCTCTGAGCTAATTTTACTCCTCTTTGAAGCTCTCCAGGCCTCCTAGAATTCTGTGGGTGAAAGGTTGTAACAACATTTTCTACCATACAGATTAATTTGGGGGTAGTATGTCCTATGAAGTGATTGGTTATGACTCTCTTCACTAGGGTCTATGATGGCAATAATCCTTACTCTCACACAAAGGCCCTCATGCTTTATTTGTTTCTATTATTATGTTCTATGAAGGGATTGGTAACGACTCCTGTCTGGTTAGTGAGCATCATATTCTCATTTTGACTCTTCACTTCATCAGAAATTGGGCTGGTGGTTTCCCAAACCCAAATGACATGAGAATTTTTCTTTTATTCTTTACAGTGAAACTAATCAACAAAAAGTCGAGGAGTCGAGGCTAGTCTCATCTTTCTTTGTTTCCTGTTTCTCAGACAATTTCATCATAGGCCTGAAGAGCTGCACCCCAGGTTGATGTATCGTTGTCAAATTCTGATAAAAAGCATTCAGGACTCCATCTGCATGGATTTCAGAAAAGAGCCAGATAGAACATCTGAGGCCTTTGATTTGAACCACCAGCCATTAGGGACTCACTTTGGTTGTTAAAAGTCAGAGGAAGGATCAGGAGGTGGAGAAAGAAGGAACAAAGGCAGAGGGTACTCTCAATCTTACCATTTTTGAGATTGTTCTGTGACTCATCAAAATATCTTTTCAACCTGAGAGCGTTTATAATAGCTATGTGATCCTACTCCCAGAACATTGCCACATTGTATTAAACATTTAGAAAGTGCATCACAAATACAACCATGAAAATAAGCCAACGGCACATTCAAGTGATGTTCACTGCGAACCTGACCGCCTCATTCTTTGTTTGTTTGTTTGTTGTTGTTGTTTGGTTTCTTTTAGATGAAAAATTGAAAGAAAAGGGAGACCATTGGTTATAAGAAAAACACAAAGAAAGACAATCCCATCAAGACCAGCCTTTCTACCAGGGCAGGAAAGCCTTTCAAAGGAGAAAGAATCACTGGCCAAGCAAATAATCCAAAACTGAGCCAATGGTTTCATTCCACCATAACGCTTGACCTGATAATCATTTCCAGCTCCCAGTGTTACAACGAAAGCACACTCACAACAGCTGTCACATTCTTGATTCTGTTCTCCCAGCAACGGCTTTCCTACCACTCTGAAGATGTAAGACGCCATATCAATGAGCCACATGTATGACTGCCCTGTTAACACTTGCTCCTGGGACTCTGGGGAGTGAGGCTGAGTGGTCGGAAACCTCCTCTTAAGTACTTAGAAGAGAGACCTCCTGCTGTACCCCTAGACAACATAATGCACACATTCTGCAGCAGTACAAAAATGTGTTTCTTTCCAAATTATGGCAGCCTAGCCCTTTAGAGCCATGCTCTTGGGAGTGTATCCTAGCTTGGCTCTATTTTTAAAATGTAGCTACTATGCCTTCTGTTGGTTCTGTGCTTTCTAACAACTCATTGTACTGAAGTTCTTTGCTGGCGATGAATACATAGATATTCCATCAGAGGATTTTTCTGCACTCTTCGGAAAGTAGTCAAATGTTTGCTGCTGAAATGGTGAGAAGAAGATTGTGATAATATTTGGGATGATTAGATTCACTGCTCAAGGGCTTAACACAAAACACATTGGTACCCAGTTTTCTTGAGCTCTGCATTATTGTGGAATTTAGCTCTATGTGGCTGCCCATGTTTGACCAATCAAAACTTGTATTATAGTAAAAAAACAACTTTAGGTTAGTACTTAGGAGATTAAAGCTAATAGTGCTTGGCACTAATTATTTGACATTGGATTAGTGTTTTTCACCTCTGTGTTCAACTGTCTTATCCCATGAGAAGGAAATGTTGGGCTGAGTTATTTCAAAGTTCCCTTCTAACTCTGAAAATCAATGGTTATCATTCTAATACACGTGCTAATAAAATAATCAGACCACATTCATGAACTTCTAATAATTAGGCATTTCAGATTCAATTTTTTAAAGATGTATTTATTTTATTTTGAGAGGGGAGGTGGAGCAAAGGGAGAGGATCTTCAAGCAGACTCCCTCCTGAGCATGGGGCCCCATGTGGGGCTTGACCCCACGACCCATGAGATCACGACCTAAGCTGAAACCGAAAGTCAGACATCTAACTGACTGAACCACTCAGGCGCTCCCAGACTAAATTTTTTAAATTCAAGAAACACACACACACACACACACACACACACACACACACACACGAAAGAAGAAAGGGAAGAAAAAAGAAAAGGAAAGGAAAGGAAGAAAAGAGAAGAAAAGAAGAAATCTTAGCAGTAGCATGACAGGGGAGGATAAAAGATCAAAGGATGCATACCTGGGCCAGATGCTTATAGAGTGGGGCTAAAAGATTGGATTCAGAAAGAAGAGTGCTTAGGTCCACATCTAACCTCAACTACCTACATGCTGAGTGACTTTCATCAAACTGCACATTTACCTGTGAGCTTCAGTTTTCTCATCTACAAAATACTAACAGTAATCGTAACTAACTTGGGAGGGGGTTAGATCATCTGTGTATGTTCAAGACAAAATAATCCACTCTGCTATTTCAAAAAATATTCTTATTTATTTTATTTTATTTTAAAGATTTTATTTATTTATTTGTCAGAGAAAGAGAGAGGGAGAGAGAGAGAGAGAGAGTAAGTACAAGCAGGGAGAGTGGTAGGGCAGAGGGAGAAGCAGGTTCCTTGCTCATTAAGAAGGCCAATGTGGGACATGATCCCAGGACCCTAGGATCATGATCTGAGCCAAAAGGCAGACACTTAACTGACTGAGCCACCCAGGCATCCCTCAGGAAATATTTTTAGATGGAAAAGCGAAAACAAACTATACTCTTAAAAAATATTTATTTATTTATTTATTTATTCATCTGAGAGAAAGCACCTATGAACAGAGGGTAGGGGAAGAGAGAAACAGAGGAAGAAAATCTCAGGCAGACTCCATACTAATATGGAGCCCGATGTGGGGCTCAGTCCCAGGATCCTGAGATCATGACCTGAGCTGAAATCAAGAGTCAGACGCTTAACTGACTGAGCCACCCAGTGCCCTCAAAGTATACTCCTAACAAGAAATAACAAGAGGCATAGGTGTTTGCTTATTTTTCCAAAGAGAAGTATTTGAAGGATAATTAGAAACAACTCGAGAAGGTTCTCAGAAGGCAGTGTGTGGGGAATAGGGTGGAGAAGATATGAATGAGAGAGTTGACGCTTACATCTTTTAGGTTTGACTTGCAGTGATGCAAATATTTACATATTTAAAGAATGACACCAAGTTCAAAGGAAAAAAAATTCAACTGAACATGGAATAAAATAGAAAGAAACAACTTTTTTTTTTTTTTTTTTTTTTTTATTTATTTGACAGAGAGAAATCAGAGCTAGGCAGAGAGGCAGACAGAGAGAGGGGGAAGCAGGCTCCTGCTGAGCAGAGAGCCCGACGCGGGGCTCGATCCCAGGACCCTGAGACCATGACCTGAGCCGAAGGCAGAGGCTTAAACCACTGAGCCACCCAGGTGCCCCGAAAGAAACAACTTTTAATGAAGATGAAACTAGAACATGGAGAAAATACTTATTTCAAGTAAATTTGGATATTACTCTGATACACCTTTTGTTCATGTGTGAAATGTGTTCTAGGAGCAGAAGACACTGCAAACAAATTTTAAATTCATACAGAAGGAATATTGCTGCTGGTAATCTTTATTGTAATTTTGAATCTCTATTTTTTCTATATTGTAGGAGTGGGATCCAAGAATTTCACTGTAAGGAAAATGTTAGAATTAAAAACAAAATTTAAGTAAAAGTCTATAGTGTTAAGTTTGTATTGGAAATATCAAAACAAACTCACAATTTATATATGACTGTGTTTTTATTTTTATCTATGTATGTATCCATATGTGTATCTATCTGTCTATCATGCCTATCATTATATCCTAGAAACAAGATGTTCCACTAGCAGGGAAGACATATAGCACTCAGATCTTGGTTTCTATGTACCACTGCTATCTTTGAATAAAGTGATGAGGGAGAGTCCTCTTAGAGAAATAGCTATTTTCAGTTTTTGTTCAGAAAAAGTACAAGGTAAGACTATATGCTGCACGTGGCTATGAAAGAAAATAAAGAAATACGTTAAAAAGACATAAAATCTGGAGTCAAGGAACTCCCACTGGCCAAATTTGGTACATCAAAAAGAAGAATGATGATTTTTATACTTTATTATAATACATTAAAAACCTGAACCCGTAGGAGCATTAAAAATGAATAGCAAATATATAAGGGAGAAAGTATGCAGTTCGTCTTTAGAGAACAATGTTAGCTAATAATGGTAGAAAGAATAATATAACTAGGAGATCACTAATTTGCATCCCTCAATGTTTGCATCCCCAGTTACTGATATCCCCAAGGATTATCAATGGAGGTTAAAATCATAAAATAAAAGGCTGTTTGAGAATAAGTTATTTTAACAAAACCAAAGTATTACTATTGTAGAATAATGGCTACTTCAAGGATGTCTATGTCCAAATCCCTGCAGTGTGTAAACACGTTAGGTTATACAGCAAAAGCAAATAATGGTTGCAGGTAGAATTAAAGTGGCTATTCATCTGGCTTTACAGTATCAGAATTACATTGGGCTATGTGAATAACACCAGTTTTATCCTAGGTCCTTAAAAATAGAACAGGGAGGGTCATCTGGGTGGCTCAGTGGGTTAAGCCCCTGCCTTCGGGTCAGGTCATGATCTCAGGGTCCTGGGATCCAACCCCGCGTCAGGCTCTCTGCTTACTGGGGAGCCTACTTCCCCCCTCTCTCTCCACCTGCCTCTCTGCCTACTTGTGATCTCACTCTCTCTGTCAAATAAATAAATAAAATCTTAAAAAAAAAAATAGAACAGGGAGGTAGAGGGAAGGTAGGAGAAATGTGACTTGAGAAGAGCTTGACCCGCTCTTGCTGGCTATGAAGATGGGGGGAGAGGGTGATGAGCCAGGAAATGTGAGTGCCTTCTGGATGATGGAAGATTCGAGGACAGAGGCTCTCCCTGGAAACCTCCAGAGAGGAAGCCCTATCCACACACTGATTTTTGTCCAGTGAGATCCATGTTGGACTTCTAACTACAGAACTGTAAATTACAATTTGTGTTGTTTTTTGGGGACTAAACTTGTGATAAATTGTTACCATAGGCACCATAGAAACAAATACAATTATCCTAGAGAGTACTTATTAATTATAAAAGGAAAAACATACTGCCAGGATGGATACCCAGCAGTTACCACATTAACAAAATTAACACATGAAACACCTTCCCCGGTAAAATGACCACTTGACATTATGTGGTTCCTATGTGATCTATAACAAAATAGCCATTATCTATGGAGTGATCTTGCAAAAACTCTTAACATAAACCTAATCAGTCTGTATCTCATTTCTAGCTTTAAAAAAATACAGGGGATAGGAGAGAAAGTTAAACAATACCTTGTGAAAGCAATAAAGCATATTTAAAACAAAGCACAATCTATAATCAGCTGGCCTACTGTCTTTTATAAAGTCAATTTTTAAAAAGATTTTATTTATTTGATAGAGAGAGAGCACAAGCAGGGGGAGCAGCAGGCAGAGGAAGAGGGAGAAGCAGGCTTCCAGCTGAGCAGGGAGCCCAGTGTGGGGCTGGATCTCACGACCCTGGGATCACGACCTGAGCCGAAGGCAGATGCTTAACCAACTGAGCCCCCCAGGTGCCCTATCATGAAACTTTATTATTCTTAGATGTCATGATGGCACTGTGGCTATGTTTTCTTCCTAGAAGTTACATAGGGAAGGATTTTATAGTAAAGTTTCATTCCGTCGGACATTTACCCTTAAACGATTCATCAAATCACACATGCACAAATGAAATATATCAAAATGTTTACAACTGTTTAAGTAATTACTATATGTAGGTTTACTGTGCTATTTCATTAACTTATATTCAATTCTGTTCAAAACAAATGTAGGGGGAGAAAATAAGTAAACCTTTTCAAGTTATAGAATGTTTTAAATGGACAGTTGATCTAAAAGGATCAGATGGGTCGGAGGAACAAAAATACGAACGTCTAGAATTTAAAGCGCTTAGAAGATTTTCCGGGTATGAGTGAGTCTTAATAAATCTTAGCTTGTGCCTCCACCCTTCACCTGTGGGCCTGTGCTTTGTCAAGGCAGCAAGGGGTTCCCAAGATACGTGGGCAAACAGCACCCCAGTAATAGCAGTCAAAATAGTCAAGCAAAGCAATTATGCACGAAGGTAGCAATCAACAAAAGTAAAATATTAATACAAACTTAATAGCAATTAAAAACCAAGGACAACTCAATAAGACACTAATGATACACGGATAACTAAGCTTACTTCCTGGAAACTCTGGGAATTCTAACCATCTGCTTGCAGACCTAAATGGTAGGGGCTTCACAGCCTTGCAAAGCTTTTTGTAGCAGCCAGACTTCCTGGCACCATACTGGATTAAAGTCTAAGAGGAAGCTCCCTTAGTGTGCTAATTTTAGTTTATCAATATCACATAGTAGTGGCTCTTCGTAACTCATTTAATAGCTAGCTACCCACATCCAGTGGGATTTCATGTCATCTGCATATAAACAGCACGCAATAAATTCCGACATCCTGAGGGAGTTCTTGGACCTTCTGGAAGACCCTAGACTTTATAGCCCACCAGCGGACCAAAAACTTCACTTTGAGAACTCCTTCTTTAGAGCCCCAACACTGCAACAAAATCCAGGTGACTCTGTGCATTTAAAACATAGAGGTGCCTGGATTGGAGTGAGGCATATATACCCTGTAAGGGGCCTCACTCCTCTTTTCCAAAAGGTTCGTTGTTTGAGACATTTTTTCTCACTTTTGCTAATTTTCTCTTTTTCTCTTTCACATGGATTCCAACATTAAACAGATTGAATGTCATCCAATCAGTGCTGACATGGATATCATCAACATTGGGGAATTCATCTGCCTAGAAACAAAGGCCCACCCTTATTTTAGCTTTACTTCCTGTAGAGGGCAACTGGGCAAAACTGGTATCAACTTTCTTGAGTTTTAATAACTATGTGTAGTTGTGGTAAGGATCTTAACGAGCCTTGCCTCTCTTGATCCCCCTCCCCCCAACAGGCTTTCCAAGGTTGGAAGTTCCATCTTGAAGAAAAGAACCTCCCACCAAGTGACTACCACATCCTTTCCCTTTTATTTTTTATTTTCTTTTTAAGGATTTTATTTATTTATTTGACAGACAGAGATCACAAGTAGGCAGAGAGGCAGGCAGAGAGAGAGAGAGAGAGGAGGAAACAGGCTCCCTGCAGAGCCGAGAGCCTGATGTGGGGCTTGATCCCAGGACCCTGAGATCATGACCTGAGACGAAGGCAGAGGCTTTAACCCACTGAGCCACCCAGGCGCCCCTCCTTTCCCTTTTAAAGCATAGCATTGCTACACTTGAGGGATCATAACAGACTCAAGCCTCTGAGAGTCATGGGATTGCTCTAACATCAACGTTCACTGGCTAGCCTCATTTTGGAAAATTCATCTTTCTTAATGTTGTCACAATAAGGTGAGGCAGGCCTAGCTTATGAGAAGTGAGTTCTGATATTCTGCAAGAGAGAGAGGCTTAGGGTAGCCCAAGAAAATACGTGTGAATGAGCTTGGAGAAGCAGCCAAGTAAAAGAATCTGAGATTTCCCGGTAGACCCAGAGGAGTCAGATCTTTCAGTTATGTGTCATCGTCACTGAAAACAAGTAAGAAACTGTGATGCTGAGAGAAAAAGAGCCTGGTGACAGTGTGCATTGTGGGAGTTGCAGACATTCACACCTGCTCACCTCTAGGGCCGGGTCATTGGGGAGATGAGGACATCCTTTACCTCAGAGCCGGTTGGTTCAGTAGCCATTCACTTTGCATCTACTTTGAAGCAATTGCTGCAGCAAATCAAGGAATGCATTGTAGACTACAATGGTTCATTGACTGCTAGGAAAGGAAATTCAAGGAAATGTCCAGAAATTGTTAACTAAGTGTAGCGTCACGGCAACTTTGTACAGAGCAAGGGTTTGGGGAGGAGGAAGGGAAAGAGACATATAATCCTGTAGGGGGCAGATATCAGGTAAAATTTCTGTGAAAATGTGATGCTTAAGTGGGGTTTTGAGGAATAGGTATCCAGGCAAAGGGAACTGGGTGAGCAGGTGTGGTGCTGTCTGCAAATGCTGTGGGATTTGAGGTGGCCTGGGGAAGCGGGTGGTGAGAACTGACGTTAAGTTCCTGAAGAGCTGTGTAGAAGGTAGCACCATGCTGGCCAGGGCAAATTGGCATTTTAGACACATCCCCGGGGCAGCAGTGTGGTAGCAAATGGGCAGAAGGATGGTACTGGAGGCCAGGGATATTAATTAGTTGGCTATTATGGTAACCCAAGAGAAGCCTCAAGAAGGACCGAATTAAAACAGGAGTTGTGCTAAAGACGTGGAGATGCTGGTAGAAACAAGTTGGAAGAAGAAAATTAAAGCACGTACTCATGGGGCCCCTGGGTGGCTCAGTCGGTTAAGCGGCTGCCTTCGGCTCGGGTCATGATCCCAGGGTCCTGGGATCGAGCCCCACACCAGGCTCTCCACTGAATGGGGAGACTGCTTCTCCCTCTCCCTCTGCCTGTCGCTCTGCCTACTTGGGCTCTTTATCTCTCTGTTGAATAAATAATAAAAATCTTAAAAAAAAAAAAAAAAAAAAGCACATACTCATGAGAGTCTTTTGTCCTGAACAGGATGGAGGGAGTCTGGGATGGGGCTGTGCACATTTGCTGTGCTAGTATGTAACAGCCACAATGAAGGAAGTAGATGTCTCCAATTTGTATGTTTATTAAGACAATATTCAGTAAGATATTGTTTTTCAAACACCAGTGTGTATACAATTTTCTGCTAGAAAAAATTGATTCAGAGAAGGGTGCCTTTTAAAATTTGTATAAGGATCATATGGGTTGGGGTTCCCAAAGGATGGGGGATTTTAGGTAACCAATAAACTCCTGAGCTGTTAGGTAAGTGCTGTCGAGGGACATGAGTTCCACACCCATCTTGAAGATGGTGCTGTGATATTTGAGGGTATGATTTGATTCTCAGTGCAATCAAATGTATACTAACCAAGGCCAGGCCAAAGCTTGGTTGTACTAAGTAACTGCAAATAAACTTGTGGGTCTATAACATGGATACACTTGCGGTTCTCACTGAAGGTCAAGAGCGGTGCTCACGGCACGTGTCCAAGAAAGGATGATAGATATCCTTAGGGTCCTGATTCTATGATCAAGAGCACAAACACGATACACAAGGGAGAAAGGGGAAGGGCCAATTTGGGCATTAAAAAGAGCCTAGCTTATAAGACCATTTTCCACAGAAAATGTACATGTCACAGATATCTGAACAAGGCTGTTCATTTCATCAATGGTAAAGTAATGAAAAATTGAAAGCATGCTAGATATTCATCCAGGCAAAAAATGTTTAAATAAAGCATGGTACCATGTGGTGCAGAATACTATGAAGCTGTTTAAAGAATGTCATAAATCCACAGGAACTTCTGAAACTAATGATGTACTGTGTGTTGGTTAATTGAATTTAAATTTAAGAAAATGTCCAGTACAAAACAAACAAAAACAAAATAAAACATAAAACGTGTAATGGAAAGACATCTGAAAGATATTTTTTTAAGAAAAGGACAGGCTACTGATTAGAATGTAAAGCATGATAAAATAGGGTATTTTTGTAAATGCACAGGAAAACATCTGGAGTATCTACACCAAACCTTAACTGATACATTCAGTGGGGAATGGCATTGAGAGCTGTGGGCTACAGGTAAAAGGGGATTTCCATGTAGACCAATGCTATCTAAGAGAACCATCCATGATGATGAACATTTGAAATGCAGCCAGTACCATGAAGGAACTGAATATTTCTTTACTTTATGGAATGTTGATTAATTTAAGGACCAAATGCATTTCTTTTGTAATTAAAAAAAAAATCACAGCAATAAAATAAAGGAACAGGGCAGGAAGACACAACACAATTTTTTTGTTTTGTTTTTTTATATTTTTATCTTTATTTGTTTACATTTTTTTATTACGTTAAGTTAGCCACCATACAGTACATCATTGGTTTTTGATGTAGTGTTCAATGATTCATCAGTTGTGTATAACTCCCAGGGCTCATCACAACACGTGCCCTCCTCAATACCCATCCCCCGCCTACCCCATCCCCCTCAACCTCTACCCTTCTGAAACCCTCAGTTTGTTTCCTGTGGGCCACAGAAATGGACACAAACCATGAGAGACTATGGACTCTGATTTTTAAATTTCTGAGTTCAGATTCCTTTATTTTTGCTTCTAGAAAACATAGGTCATATTGCTTAGAAAATTCATGAATAGGTTAAGATGTTGAGAATACATATAAATGAGTCAGAGAAACATACAAATGCTCCTACAGAGAAAGAAAAGAAAAGATGCAAGTTCCAGAGTTTATTTTCTTAATTACTATCCCTGAGTCACAATGTTTTTCTGGGGTCACAGCCTCACATCCCTGATTTCTCCCTAACCAGCTAATGAGGTTGACGGATGGATAGAGCCAGGACTGGAGCCATGTTGGTCGGAGTAGGAGGATAGAATTTCTCTGGTGACAAATAAGGCTACGTTAACCCCCAGGTGCTGGAAAGCTGACTTTCTCAGGTGGGAATTTCAGATGGAAGTTAAATGTCAGAGAGACGGGGAGAGGCATTCTGAAGGTTCACTGTTTCTGAACATTATGTTACGCTCAATGGCATCAATATCCATGTGCAGCTCTTTGAGGGGGGCAAGCTATTTATCTTCTGACGTAGTTTCCAAAAGTGAGCAGCTCACCACTGCTTTCTTAGTGACCAGTGGACTGATTAGAAAGGAAAGGAGAAGAATCACCAGGATGCCTTTATCAGGTGCTTGCGAGAAGCAGTGCTACAGCTCAGACTGTGCTAAGTGGGTTCCCATGAAGCCCTGAGTCAGCAAAGTGGACCATTTGTTTAATTTAGAGATGCTTCCTTAGAGCCATTGGATATCTCACCAGTTGCTAGAAACATCGCAAAAACAGATACACCTCACAGGTTACTGTAAGAAGGAATACTTGAATATTGAAACACGACGTAATTTAAAAGTTCATCAGCTGAAATGAAAAAATCAAGTTGTGTTTTCATCTGGAAAGAGCTACGCAGGGTTGATCTCAAGCCAGCGTTTCTAGAAGCTGGGTGTGCCCACATTACTTACAAACTCAAAAGAGACACAAGTCTGATTTTATAGCATAACCGTTGCACTCCATGCTTTCCTTACTTCTAAGTACAATAATTCAGCAGGAAACCATTAGCCTTTTAAGGAGCTAGTCATAGTCTACATTTTCAGAACCGAATAATGTCACCTAAGTAAGTCTAATTGTGATAATAAAATTCAGATTTGTTTGGCATATTGCACTGTGCTATTTGAAATTGCTAATACGCCTCTAAAGCTGCTTTATACAGGAAAACAGATTAAAGCTGCCAATTGTAAAGAAATTGCATCAATATATGAGATGTTAAAACATACGATGTTTCTTTTTAAGTACTTTCTTAAGGCAGGCCTTAAGGAATAGATGATAAAGAATGTGAAGTTTGTTGCTTATTTTAGCCTTCTCAAAGCCATTTATATTTACAAATGCCATCCTGAGTGGGCTCTGGAGTAGAAGCGATATCCTCATCGTGTGTTTAAACACCAGCCTGCATCGATGGCTCGGAACAGGGCATAATGTTGAGAGTTTCTGATCTAACATAGTAGTTTCTGGGGAAAACAAACCTTTTTCCATATTAGGCCTCAGAGAACATAGCCATTAAAAATTCCATTCGACGGAAGTCACCATTTGTATAATTGATCAATTTAGCCCATTTGAAACGTTTGTCATCTTAAAAGGGAAAATCCTTATAAACCTGGAATTGTAAATGTTTTTGAAAAATTCCCAGGTTTCATCAGTCATTGAAATGATGCATTGAATTTGAATCTCCTTTAACGGCTGTGACATCATGGCCCACGGGAGAGAGCTGAAATTAATCAAGGTAATTCTGTTGTATGACCTACTTTGGCATTTTCATCTGATGGAGCCAGGAAATGGGCTGGCTAATAGTCCATTTTGGAGTATTCTAAGATCTTAGCAATTCCATATTTAAGGAGGTTAATAGGATACTAATTGGGGCCTAGGTGAAAAGTTCACAAGAAAAATGAACTCACCTGGATATGAGGACTCTGCGCAGCCCAGTGGCCTCCCCTTTACACGGACTCTTCCCAACGGCTTCACCTTGGAGCTCAGAGGGGAGGAAAGCTCACACCTTGGGGAGATTTGCACAGCCAGCATTCTGTCTCCTGGCCCCTGGGTAACAATGGCTGGCCAAATGCCAGGGTCACAGGCCACCAGCAAGATCAGCATTCTGCTCCTTATGAAACGGAAGTAAAGGAAAAATTCCAAAGGAGGAAAATTCATATCGAAAATAAGGCCTATCTAGGGGCTATTAGGAACTTTTAGAAAAAGCACATGTTTTGTTAAGACTTAAGAAGTCCCCATTTAAAGAAAAAATCAACTGATATTTATCACCTCTGCAGAAGTAAAATTAAACATTTGTTTTAAACAAACATGAAAATCCTAGGCTTAGGTCATTATTTGTTGTCTAGCTAGTGGCTCTATTCATCGAGACTAGTATGGAAGGCGTGATAGTATTCTTTCTCAATTTTCTCCCCTGTAAATATTTGCAATAACTTCTGGGTGACTTGGGAAATTTGTCAATAGAAAAGGCAGGTCTCTGAAATATTTCAGCCTCTCCCTATTGCCTTGTGGCCCCTCCGACATTGCTAGACGATCCCAACGCTGCCTCAAAAATGTTATCACTTCTCACTTTGTTTTCATTATAGTTTCTCCCCAGTAACATGAGGTGCTTTCCTTAATATTTCCTTAGCTTTTGATGTACAGAAAGAGTTAATAATTTTTCTACCATAAAGGCTTATGACATATCTCTCTGTCTCCCTCTCAACGTGCAATTCATCTTCCAAGTTTCCAGGAGTGCCTGAGATTTTTAAAAACAGCTGTAATCTGCGGTCATTGATGGTGGAGTGGATTGTTTGCCAAACTATTACCATAACTGTCAACCGAAATCAGAAAAATAATCTCATTGTGCTGGACAGATGCGTTTCCTGCATTATTGATATAGTCACTCCAGAGTAATAGAGAAATATAAAGCATTGTTCTATTTACAAAAGGAGATTGGCCAAGTCCTTGAAAGTGAGCATGAGGGACAGGCACTTACAGGAAGTGAGACGTAGTCAACTCGGTGAAAGTTCTGTGTCAGGGCCACGTGAGCTCCAGAGTCAGCTTCCCCTCCCCTCACCTTCAGGCCACTTCTGTGGTTTGCCCTCGAAATTGTTAGGTAGAGCCCTGTGGAATTCGTGGGGCACTCTTTACCCCAATGGTTTTCTTGACTATGCACACCATCCTAACGTGTTCACAACATGTCTCCGGGCATCGAACGAGTCGCTCCAGAACACTACATTATAGAGTGATTGGATTTACTTCAAGCGATGATCCCAACATTCCATGGGAGCAATGAGTTAAATATACCTTATGCCTGCTGGCTCTGCGGGAAGGGTCATTCGTCTTAGATGTTCATCAACTGCTCCACCATCGTCTGAGCTATGAATAATGCTGAGTGGTTCTATTTGTTGAGCACACAAACTGTGAAGTACCAGGTACCTCACATTTATTATCTCTAATCCACAGAACACAATGACCAAAATAGGGATATCTCTCTCAATCTCCATTTTACTGTGCGAGAAATCAGTGGGCAAAGAGGTTCTGGAGGTTGCCCAAGGTCACACAGTTCTTAAATAACTGATCTGGAATTTGAATCCAGGCCTACCTTCCGAACACAGCCCCATGCCATCATGCTCCCTATCATTTTATTGAGATACAAGCAAAAAATATATTAGGCTTTGGAGTATTTGTCTCTGTCCAATTCACCCTCCTCAAATATTTATAATCACACACACACACACACACACACGTGCATGTGTATGCGTGCATACACACACACACACACAGCCATTTTCCTTACAGGAGAAAAAAAAAAGTGTCAACACTCCCCTGTTAGGCACTAACAAGCATTTGACAGGATGGGACTTTCAAGTCCATAAACAAGGCCAGCACAAGCCCCTAGACTCTTCTGAGTAACACATTTCTAGATATTTCTTGGCACAAGTTTATGATTGCTGACAGTTCCATCCAGAGTCCAAGGCAGATAGCCCAGAAGTCTGAACTCTAACCTGGTCCACTCAAAGGCTCTATGGCTTAGTTTCCTCTCTTTTTATGAAAAGGTATAAACCTGACATACATTTTAGAAACAACGTGAGAGTGTATTTATTAACAACCCAAACTATATTGTAAGGAGAAATTCCTGTGAAAATGTTGTATAGCGTCCTTCATAGAAACTTAAATTAAGATTAAAATTAAAGGCTGTATGATAAATTAATTCACAGCCTTCCCCCAAAGTTCACTATTATTGCTGTGTTTCCTTTCGTTGATTATTATTTCCAGGGAAATGTGTCTGTGTTTTGAGATTCTGAGAGAAAAGTGGGCATGGGTATTGAAGTGAGTGGGAAAGGTCTGTTAAATGACTAACTCAAATTATTTATTTAGCTTCAACCAGGATGTGATGGCTTTAACCCAAATACATTCTTGCCTTACTTGAACCCTTGTCTTGTCATGGGAAGACACTGGGGAGTAGAGCACATGGACTGGCCCTCTGACCTGCGGTCTCAATCTTGTGGCCAGAAGCAGCTGACTGAATTAGCCACTGCAATGCAGTGGGGCCTCCGGCATCATTTGGGAATGAATCAACCACAGAAACAGGAGCACAGGCCATAGGTCTCTGGGAAAATGTTTAACAGGTTAAACTCTGTCTGATCTGGCTGTCTTTGCTCATCCAGTGTCCCTCAAGTTGAGTACTGGTTCTCTTGAGATAAGACAGGAAAGCAGATCCCGCAAGTTTGAAAGGCAAAGAATGGTGACAGGCCGTAAGTAGGGAAGGAAATGAAATGGAGCAAAAAAAAAAAAAAACAGTCTTGTTTTTGTAAAAAAATAATATTCTACACATACCACACATACAGATACTTTCCTCACATTCACATGACGATATCTTGCCCTCCCCAAAACATCTTCTTAAAACAACATATGCAAGAAGGACCTATTATTTGACTTAGCCCATTTCTAAAAGGTGATGTTTCTCCTTGGATACACAAGAAAAATGAAAATATTATACAAGTAGGCAATGAGATGATGGTCTGCTATTTTTTCCCCTATTTGTTGTATCAGTTATGTGGAGAGTATTTGACAATTATGTTAAAACCTCCAAATGTTTGTTTATTTTTCCTTTTGGGTGTGTTAATGTTTGTTTCATATATTTTGAAGTTGTTCTTCTGTGGATATACATTTAAGACTCAGGTTTCCTTGGTTATTTCACCTTTATGAAATATCTGTATCTCTAGTAATGTGCTCTGTCTTAAAGTCCATTTTGTCTGATACTGATATAGTTGCATTAATTTTCTTAAGCTTATTGATTGAATGGTATATGTTATTTTTTCTTTTTTTTTCCCATCTGCAAGTGTTTTTATATTTTAAGTTCTTCCTGTAAGCAGCACAAATGGGTCTTGCCTTTTTTTAAACCAGTTGACAATCTCTACCTTTAATTGAAGTGGTTAGTCTATTTGCATTTACTATAATAATTGATACTTTTTGTTTTGTTTTGTTTTGTTTTGTTTTGAGCCACCCTTCTTTGTATTTGTTCCTTTATCCCACATGGTCTTGGTCCTTTGTCTTTTCGTGACTTCTTTGGGTAGGTCCCACATTTCTTAATATTTCATTTATTTTATTGGCTCTTTAGCTATTCTAGTGTTTGCTCTAGAGATTACAGGATTAGCTATACGTCATTATGGTCTGCATTCAAATTGCATTACGCTCTCTTATGTACAGTGTATGTTACGAGAGTATCATTTAGCCTAGCTTTTTCTTTCTTTCTTTCTTTTTTTTTTCACATTTTTCTTGGGTTTCAGGTACAAATCATATAGATTAGCAGTTCTCAGCCTTCATTTTGGATCATGAAAACCTTTGGAGAAGTGGAGGAAAGCTCTGGGTGCCCACCCATATATGTGCACACACATCATTTTGCCGGCAACTGAAGGAAGTTTACAGCCACATGGAAGCCCAGGTTAACAGCCTGCTTTCTAGATGACATTTACCTTTCCACCAGCCTTTGTCTGGAATCTGAAGTAGAAGTTCCTTGATCATACTTGAGAAACAAGTCAGAAAGAATGGGAATATTATCAGAGGATGAAGGTTCACAAGGGATGGGTGTCAGGAGGAAAGAGAAGGAAAATTTAAGTTCTGAACCATTCCAGAATTTATTTATTGTTTTCTTTTTTTTAACTCCCAATTATCATGTTCCTACCATGGGTCATAGAGGGTGCTAGCATCTTAACTGGGTTCTTTATAAAAAGTTATCTTGAAATCTAACAATCCATGAAATTTTGAAATTATAAATTTTTATAAATTATACATTTTGGGAAGTTAAAAGTTGAACAAATTGGCTTCCAGATAGTTGAACTAACCTGCCTGCAATTACTTGCACATATGCAGATCCAGAATCCATAGTGACCTCTTCCCATCCCAAACCACTGATCCTTCCTATACACCAGATGGTCTGATAAATTTTCTCTCGTCCTGTTGCCTAAAACACTCACTTTAGTTCAGAACAAATAGACTATAGTGGTAAAAATATAATTCAGAACACCTTTGGGATGGTATAAGTGGTGAAGTGATTTCTCTTAAAGCAAGACTGGGAGGTATATTTTCCAATAAGCTGGTCTTCAAAACTTTTTCCTTATCCTGAGTACTTGGTGCCCAGAGAGTACGCAAGTAATCTTAGTAGAGTGATTGCTAAATGGAATTAACACAGATTGACTCATCCTCTAGGTGAGGAAAGAGTTAATTGTTCTGCTTATGGGTGCCATATATCATTGTTTAGTGCATTTTCTGATATGTAATGGTCAAGAAAAAGATGTCCATCTCACTCACAAAATGTGGCTTGTTCACCCAGAAACATGATCTCCTGCTGATATGCATACATAACCTCACTGGGGTTTGGGTGTTTTCTATTGACTAACCGGATGGACTTGAGGAAAACAAAACAAAACAAAACAAGACTGCATGTCAAAATGTCTTCTTCACATAAACTGGAAATATCATCTCTCAAAAGATACCTAATGTCTACAAAATAGCTAAAAATCTCCTTGAAATGATTGTGACAGAAAGACCTATTTGTCCCTAGACAACTATTTTTGAAACATGTACCAAGCCTCAAGGAAGTTACTGAAACAATTAAGAATTGATGCAATTAACCTTTGTATTTTAGTTTTGACCCAGGCTTTATAACTGCCTCTTAAACTCTGGAACGCCCTGAGCTCAGGGTGTAGGCATGTTTGTTTGTACACACAGACACAGATACACACACACACACACACACACATACACCCAGACACATATACTCTTGCACAGAGACACCAACTGCAATAGCATTTTTAATTGAAAAGCATAAATTTGGACTGCTAAATCTATTAACGATTTGTTTTAATTAGGAACCCAGCTGCTTCCTGAGATTTTGCAGTCTGGGTTTCAGAACTTTTGCCATACTGAAAACGAGTCTCAAGTGGGTTGCTTCAGTCTTTCAGATCAGCATTTTTAAAGACTTGTTGGAAGGGGGAACTGCAAATGCTTCTCTGCTGTAAAACTACAGCTGCCTTTGTCCTTGGGTGAGGACGGGGCTGCTTTGTTAGTGTAGCCAGCGCCCTGCCCCTGACCTCTTGCTTGGGCATGTTAAGTCTAGCAGGCTGCCTGATCCCTGGATCACCTTGCTTTTAGACCTTGCCAACTTGGCTCACAGAGATGCAGCATCATGGTTGATTCTGAGGTCCCTACTTATCCCTCTATCGGTAGGGGGAGCTGTTACTTAATTGAAATCCAAAACATCAAAAATACCTTAAAAAAATACTATCTAAAAAGATAGCTCCTATGTAAGTCAGTTCAGTGAAGTAGGGTCTGAGGAGGAACAGCATTTTCTTTTAACCTTTTTTCTGATGTTCAGCTAATGCCAGTGACATAACTTGTTATTTGGGTAACGTTAAATGGAGTATAACACATTCTGTTCATCCATGAGTATGGGAGGCATTCATTAATCTATTCATACACTCGCTCATTTACTCATTTATTCATTTAATCCATATTGATTGCCTACTATGTAAACATGCATAGGGCTAGGAATATGAAGATTATGAAAACATGGCTTCTGCCTTCTAGGAGTTTAGAGTCCAAAGAATGGAACACGGAAGCAGAAAAAAATACTGGAGAGTGTGGCAAATGCTAATGCAAGTGTATACAACGTGCACTGGGAACATGGGACAAGAATTAGCATGACTGGGATGGAGGGAAAAAGGTCAGGTCAGGAGGGACTTTGTGTTCATGGCACGGGAAGGTGCTTATGAAATATTTGTTGCATACCTCCTGATATGATGATGAATGAATGAATAAAAAGAATGAATGGATAGAGAGAAAGATGAGTTGGTTGTAAAGTGAGGTGGAGAAGATCAGTCTAGGGAAAGTGGTGTGAAGAAAAGCTTAATAAAAAGACCTGGTGCAATTGAAAACTACGAGAAGCTTGATATGGTTAGAATAGTGTACCATGGCAAGAAGCTTACATGGTGCCAAGAGGTGAAGCTTTCAAGAGAAAAAGAAAACTTCATGGAGGGCTCTCTTGCCAAGATAAGGAGCTTCAAGTTGGTTATCAAGAAGCTGCTAGATCAGAGGAGAGATGAAGTCAGATCTATATTATAAAAAAAATGTGTTTGGGACAATGATTTACATGGTGGTGTAGAAATGTAAGAGTAGAGGCAGAGCCAAAAAGCACAACTGAAAATACGTGCAATAATACAGCAATTATGTAGAGGTCTGAACTAAAGATTGTGACAGATTGGAAAGATATTTAGAAACAAATCAGCAGGACCTAGCAGCTCCCTGAATGTGGGGTCATGAACAGTGTTTAAGGGGAAAATAATCCGTTCCTTGTGTTCCTTGGTAAGTACAGATCCACTCTTCCGCAGAGAAGCATTTTCTAAAACATTGATGGATATACACCAATGCAGTGGATTGCTTGCTAGCTATTTGAAGAAGCCACCTCAAGAAGTCACACAGTAATTAAAAACAACAAGCCAACAACAACAACAACAACAACAACAACAAAAAACCAAAAAGCAATTGGAGTATAAAGCATGGGCTAGCCAGTGTCAGCATTTGTATACATTTAATTCTGGATGGAATATTTAGAAATACTGTGTATGAATATAAAGAGACATTTATCAACTGATTCATAAATTAGTCTACCATTGATAAAATAAGGGATAAGTATAGAATAGGAGTTGGTAAATCACAACTTGTGGAACATATCCTATGCCCACGCTTTCCCACCTGTTTTGTAAATAAAGTTCAACTTCACTCAAAGTTTTATTGGAACACAGCAAAGCTCATTAACCTATTGTCTTTCCCTGCTTTTATCCTACAATGGCAGATTTGAGTAGTTGCTACAGAGAATGTATGGTCCTCAAAACTAATAATTATAATAGTAAGAGTTTGTCTTTTCATAGTAAGAGTTTGCCAATTCCTGAAATCGAATAAGAGATAACACTTACTCTGGAAAGAATTGAAACCAAGAAAATCAAAGGAAGAATGCATCACTTACTTGGAAAGCTGAAGTGTTATTGTCCCATTGCTTCTGGGCTCTTGGGTGAAATAGGAAACAAAATACTCAGAAGTCCTTGGTAGAATGTTGATTCATTCAGTTGACTTGTGGTTGTGAGATGAGAAGTATTTCATGCTTGTGACACCAAGAACAACCAGTAGGAATGTGGAGGTGACCTAGTTAAAGGGTCACTGAATTCCTATAGGCATAAACCAAGAGCTGGGCACCCCAACAAGTAGCCACAGGAGGGCAGCAAAGTCACATGACATTAAAAATATCTGCTTGAGAGCAATAGTCATCATTAGTGTGTACATTAGTGTGATGGGCACCAAGCTCCAATGGAAATTTCCTTAGCATAAATATGTATGACCAATATTCTCTGGTGGATCCAAATTAAGAAATATTCAGCAATAATGCCAAATATGTAAAAGTAAGAAAGAACTTTGATTAGGATGTGTCAACATAAGAGAATGAGAATGTTTACTTCATGAACAGCATTGATACATTTCCATTTCAATAATCACTATGCACATTTTGACTTCCACAGAAAACCAAGATGAACTCATTGTAGCACCTAGCCCTTCCATGGAAAAACATAGGTCTATTTTTTTTTTTTTTTTATAGTGAGGATTGAGGAATTGATTCCATTCTCTTTTTCTTTTCTTTTTTCCTTCCAACATTTATTTTTTTCAGTAGTATATTTGTGTCAAATATTGTGCTAGAGAAAGGCGATATAACATAAGAATAAAAAGAGAGTGGTGTACTTATTTTATGACTTTAAAAGCATACCCACACAAAGAATAATAAATATCCCTGGGAAAAAAGCATGATTTAAAATTTTAATTAAATTCTTCTTTCCCTTTGCTTCTCCTAATTTTGACCAAATATGAAGCCATTTCTCAATTTTGAAGTGTAGACAAATGTCTTCCAAATCTTTGGTTTGGAGAATAGAAGTTCTTAATTTTAATGGAGACAAATGTGCCTATTTCTTCTGTTCTGGTTTGTAGCTCTTACTTAAGAATTTTTTTAAAAAATTGATTTTAAAACAAATTTGTATTAAATGTTTCATTAAACTTTGAAGTCATTAGAATACTAACATCTATATTACAGCTTAACGAGTTCTTTCTTGACTGGGACCTGGCTACTGCTGACCTTTTTCTAATTAACTCTTGTCACTGGTAGGTGTTTCTTGTTTGCGTGTGGTACATCTATAATAAATGTTCGCTGAAATGACTGTTTTTTATATCCCTGATATTTTGAGAGAAAAGTTAATAATTATTTGCACCTTCTTGATCGGGGTCAACTCTAACCAGTTCTTCCCAACTGAAGAGAAATGATTGCTTGACAATTATAACATTTATAAATGTGAACACTTTTTTCTTTGATTATTCCAATAGTTAAAACCTTAGGTTTGGGGAACTAGCAGGAATTTGAGTAAAAATAATTGACTTAGTAAAATCATGGATGTGTGTGAGAAAGAGAAAGAGAGAGAGAGAGAGAGAGAGAGATGGTGGTTGGGTGGGAATCTCAGCTTTGGAGTAGTCATAAAAAGATGTAGGTATGTATTTTTATTTATAGCTCTTGTTTGTTGACCATAATCCATGTAATCTCTAAGAAAAAAAAGTTTATGAGAAAATAGGAATTTCAATTCTAAATACAACTCCCTCTTACCCTGTTTCACTTTAAATAATTTCTCCAGTGTAGCATGACTTTTTCATTACAAATTCTCCGGGATCTGCTTACAGGATGTTCTGTCAGCCTGGCAGGGGGAAGGATATTCGATTTAGGCATGATCTCCTACCAACCTACAGCGTGTAGATGAAAAACACCATTTGGCATTTGGTGAGGTTAAAATGGGATCTTTGCATTACTCCCAACCAAGTCATGAGTAGAAGAGTCCCTAAATGTGGACAAGCAGATAGCCTCAGTAAACAAGTAGAAAATACAGAATTTTAGCCCAGCATCCCCAGGTTTCCAAAAGACATTTCATAGCAGAGAACACACTACTGAGTGATCCCTACAAAAGATAGTTTATCGACATGCAGGAAAATGTATGTAATTTTCCTAATTCACTGAAATCACAGTTTTCCCAAATTCATTCCTCTGTGAAAGACACATATTAGAATTACAGTCATAACTTTTTCTCATTAAAAACAGAAACAGGGCACCTGGGTAGCTCATTTGGTTAAGCAACTGACTTCAGCTCAGGTCATGATCCTGGAGTCCCGGGATTGAGTCCTGCATCAGGCTCCCTGCTTGACAGGGAGTCTGCTTCTCTCACTGCCCTCTCTCCTCCCATGCTCTCTCTCTCTCTCATTCTCTCTCTCTCTCTCTCTCAAATAAATAAATAAATAAATAAAATCTTAAAAAAAAAAAAAAAAACAACCCAGAAATGAAAATCAGGGGTGGCTGGGTGACTCAGTCAATTAAGCATCTGACTCTTGATTTCAGCTCAGATCATGATCTTGGGGTCCTGAGATCTAACCTCATGTGGGACTCTGCACTGGGCATGGAGCCTGCTTAAGATTCTCTCTCCCTCTCCTTCTGCACCTCCCCACCTTATGTTCTCACTTTCTCTCCCTCTATGAATAAATAAACAAATACAGAAACAAATATTAGATGGAGAAGTGAAAAAAGAAAAGAGAGAAGGAAAGTATTTCCCATTTCCTCTCCAAATGGGAATGTGTTTTAGAATAAAAGCAAAGGCTCTTGCTTTTGAGAGGCTTACACTTTAAATAAAACTATATAGTGTCATTTCATTGCATGGTGATATGTGGCCTTTGGACTTAAAATATATCCTGGGGCTTTAAATTAATGAAATAAGATATATGGGTATTAAGAAGGAGAGGATTCTATTTTTTTTAGCAGCTGGTCAGCATGTATTTGCATTTACATTGAAGGTAAAGATACAATCTCTATGTCTCTATATAACTGGAAGAAAAAAAACACACCACTAAAAACTGGGACGCAAACGGACCTTATTTAAGAAATTAATTAGGCCCTTAATTCAATAGTTTTAGCCAGTTATTTATGTCGCCAAGGAAACAATTAATAAGAAGCATACAGCTTTTAAAAATGAATTTTAGTTGCATTATGTTAAATTGAAAAGGAAACTTCTGTTAGTATTTTGATTAGGATTAAATTGCAATTTTATAGTATATGGAGATTTGACAAATTTACAATGTTTTCTGCCCAGTTGAAGACAAACTATTTCTTCTCATTTATTTATGTTTTCTTTTGTGGGCCTTAGAAGTGTAAAACTTTCTTAAAAAGCTTATATATGTATGTGTGTGTATATATATGTATAAACATATATATACACATAACATATACATATATACACATGTATATATGTATATATACATATATATACTGTACATACATAAAATAAATGTAATACATATTATTACATGTCTATTATATACTATAGTATATATTACATTTATTTTATGTATATAATATATAATTAATAACATGTCACACATCTATCATAACTTTCAGTTCCATAGGTGTTAACATTATCTATGGTTTAATGTAATCACCATCATAATCAGGATACATAACAGTTGACGTATAAAACAATTCCATCATTCCAGAAATAAATTGTTTATTCATTTCCAATTAGATTATTTTTATTATTTTGTTTGGGTTTTTTTGTTTGTTTGTTTGTTTCTTCCATTGTATTTTTTACCTGGTTATTTTTATAAAGTTCATAAAAATGCGTTTGAGAATTATTGAGAAATTTTTCAAAAGAGAATAGCATGAGGCTTGACTAATTAAAGATGTAATAAAGTATTTTACACCTGTACAATAAATAAAGCAATTTGGCAGTGGGGCCAAAGAGTACGCTGTTTAAAAGAAGAGAATGGAGAGTCCAGAAATGTATCTAACTGCACCTGGGAATTTAGTAGTTCATAAAACTAAAATTTTAAATTAGTGTGAGAAAGTGTATTTATCTTTAAAAACCTTCTTTTTCAAACATGACACATGATCCAAAAAAGAAGCACATAAAATTTAGAAATTTTTGATGGTGAATATCACAAATAAGGTAAAAATACAAATAGGAAACTGAAAAAAAAGATATAAGGAAGAGTAATTTCAGCAGTATGAAGAGTTTCTACACACCAGTGTAAAGGCAAAAAATAAAATAAAATCTAAAACTGGGCAAAAGATTCAAAAAAGCAATTCTCAGCAAAATAAAAACAAATGGCTAAACAAAGGGAAAAATGCCAACCCTATTCATTTGAAAAAATACTAAATACAACAAAATTATATAGCATTTTTTTCTCCATAAGAATGTCAATCTTAAACAGTATTTATTGGGGCGCCTGGGTGGCTCAGTGGGTTAAAGCCTCTGCCTTCAGCTCAGGTCATGATCTCAGAGTCCTGGGATCTAGCCCCACATCAGGCTCTCTGCTCCGCAGGGAGCCTGCTTCCTCCTCTCTCTATGCCTGCCTCTCTGCCTACTTATGATCTCTGTCTGTCAAATAAATAAATAAAATCTTTAAAAACAACAACAACAACAACAACAAAAAAAAAACAGTATTTATTATACTCATGTTAATGGAGGTATGGAGGGACAGGCATTTTACTCTTGCAAGAGTACAAGTGCAAGTACAAGTGCAGTAAAATTTGGACAACTCAGAAATATCTATTAAGATTATAAATTTACATACACTTTGATACAGAAATTCGAATTATCTTACAGATGCATTAGCACAAGTATTAAATGAGTTATACATAAACAGATTTATTACAATACTGTTTTAAACATTTAGTGAAAGAAGTTTGTTTTGTACATAGATATGGTGCCACTTAAAAGAATGATAATAGAAATCTGTCCTCATTGAAGCATTAAATAAGTGTATACATGCACTGATTTAGAATGCTATCCGATATATACCGATAAGAGAAAAAAGCAAGCTGCAGAGTATTAGATGTGTTATGATTCTATTTGTGTTTGATGTATATATCTGTGTAGTTGCCACGGTCTAGTATGAGATGGAGAGTATGATTATGAAAGGATAGCATGAATGAGTTTTCTGGAGTGTCAAAATTGTTTTGTATGTCAACTGTTATGTATCCTGATTAGGGTGATGATTGTGTAAGTCTATAGATATGCTAAAACCCATAGACCTGAAAATTATGTCAGAAAAATGACAAAGAAGATATAGGCTCTTTTTCCTTCATAAATACACTAACAAAACAACTAGAAATGAACTGAAATAACTTTATAGAAACAAGTGGAAATTATTAAAGATCTATGGCAACCAAATAAACACCCAATGTGGGGAGGAGCCCCAAAGTTGTAGGAAATTTCATGGTTTTTTTTTTTTTTTTAACTTCTTCTTGCCCCTTCCCCAAACTGGCATGTTATGGCATAGTTTGAGAGGAGCAGCAGCTTATTCCCGAGTTACTTCTGCAAATCAGAAAGAGTAGACTAAATTTGCAATGTTCTACACTAACATAACATAATAAAAAACAACAATAAAAACAAACAAAAACCAAATAAACTATCTGTTGGTTGCCTGAGGGATTGATCTCTATATCAACTAACTAGAAGCCCAGATGATTGAAAGCACTTTAGAGCTCAGGCTAGAAAATGATGTTAGAAAGAGCAGGCATGACTCATAAAAACTGTAAGGAGATTACAGACCTACAAATGCCTGAAAGCCAGAGATTATGAGCAGAATTCAACAGAACTACTAAGTCTCTAAGAAGTAAGAGTGAGAATCTAAAGAAAATTGAAATACTTAAAAATAGTCATGTATACTGGGCAATTAGGAAGGGAAGGCACTACACACAAGGCCAAGGAAGACACATATCCAGAAAAGGCATTAGAATAATGTAAGCTTTTAATATGGCTGATTAATAAACTCTTCCCTGCACAGAAGCAGTCTGTAAAGATGGAAAATGGTGGTTGTTTTTCCAAATGTCCAATTAAAAAAATATTTATTATTATTTTATTTTTTAAAAATATTTTATTTATTTACATGAGAAAGAGAGCACAAGCAGGGGAGGGGTGGAGGGAGAAGAAGAAACACTCTTTGTTGAGCAGGGAGCCCAATGTGGGGCTTCATCCCAGGACCTTGAGATCATGACCTGAGCCAAAGGCTGACACTTAGCTGACTGAGCCACTCAGGTGCTCCTCCAAATGCCCAATTTTTAAGAAAAGATCACGAGGCATAAAGAGAAACAGGAAAACATGACCTATTCAAAAGATCAAAATAAATCTCCAAAAACTGTCCCTGAAGAGAACAGCTGTCAGACTTATTAGACAAAGACTTTAAAACAACTATCTTATGTATACTTAAAAAGCTAAAAAAAAAAAAAAAAAAAAAAGCATGGACAAAGAACTAAACAAAATGAACTAAATGAGAATAACATCACAAAATAGAAATTATTTAAAAAACGAATTAAATCTTGGAGATGAGAAATATAATAATTAAATTGAGAAATTTACTAAAGAGGTCCAAGAAACAAGGCAGGAAAAAAATCAGAAAACTTAAAGAAATGTGAGATTATTAAGTCAAAGAAGCAAAAAGATAAAAGAATGAAGAAAAGTGAACAAAACCAAGGGACTTATGGAATATCATCAAAAGACCAATATATGAATTATGGGAGACCCAGAAGGAGAAGAGAGAGAGAGATAAAGTGACAGAGAGCTTTTCTGAAGAAATAGTGGCCAAAAGCTTTCTATATTTGATGAATGGCATGGAGATGTGCAAATGCAATAAGCTCAACTAACTTCAAGTAGGAAAAATCCAAAGAGGCTCACACTGAGACACATTAAAATCAAACTGTCAGAAGACAAAGACAAAGGGAGACTCTTCAAAGCAGCAAGAGAAAAGCAACTTTTCATGTACAGGAGATCATCAATAAGATTTTCAGCAGATTTCTCAACAGACCAGAGAACAATGAAATAATGTATTTAAAGAACTAAAATAAAAAACAATAAACTGCCAACAAAGAATTCTTCATTGGAAAAACTGTCCTTCAAAAATGAAGGAGAAATTGAAACGTCCCCAAATAAATAAAACTTAAAGAGTTTATTACCACTAGAATGACCCCTCAAGAAATGCTTCAAGGAATCGTTCAACTTGAAATGAAATGATGCTTGACAATAATTCAAAACCATATGAAAATATGGTTCTTCAGTAAAAAAAAAAAAAAATACATAGACAAATATAAAAATCCATATTATAGGGGTGCCTGGGTGGCTCAGTGGGTTAAAGCCTCTGCCTTCAGCTCAGGTCATGATCCCAGGGTTCTGGGATCAAGCCCCGCATCAGGCTCTCTGCTCAGCAGGGAGCCTGCTTCCTCCTCTCTCTCTGCCTACTTGTGATCTCTGTCTGTCAAATAAATAAATAAAATCTTTAAAAAAAAATCCATATTATAATATTGGTTTAAACTCCATTTTTTACTCTTTTACAGGATTTAAAAGACAACAACATAAAGTTATTCATGTCTATGTTAATGGATGTGAAATATATAAAGATGAAACTTGTGACCTCAGTTAAGACAACACAAAGTTGGATGGAGTGAAGCTATGTCAGAGTAGAGTTTTTGCATGCAACTGAAGTTAAGTTGTTAGTTTAAAACAGACTTAAAAATTTAAGAAAAAATATATAAAATATATATAATATATATACATAAAAATTAAGAAAATATATATACATATATATGTATAATCTTTATAGTAACCACAGATAAAATATTTATAGAATTTGCACAAAAGGAAATGAGAAAAGAATCATAATGTTTAACTAAAAGAAGTCAACTAAGCACATAGAAAGCCAGCAAGGGAGAAAATAAGGGACAAATGAAGCTATAAGACATTACAGGAAACAAATAACAAAATGGCAATAGCAAGTCCTTCTCTATCAATCTTTACTTTAAATATGAATGGATCAAATTCTCCAATCAAAAGACATAGATTGGTAGCATAAAAAAGAGGATCCAACAACAGGCTGTCTGCAGGAGACTCACTTGAGGTCTAAAGAGATGCATCAGTTGAAAGTGAAAGTATGAAAAAAGAAATTCCGTGCAAATAGTAATCAAAAGGGAACAAGAGCATCTATACTAATTTGAGACAAAATAGACTTTACATCAAAAACTTTTACAAGAATCAAAGAAAGAGGTTATGTGATGATGAAAGGATCAATTCACGAGAAGACATAACAATTATAAAGATCAAACATCAGAGTTTCTAAATATATGGAGTGAACAGTTACAGAATTGAAGGAAAAAATAGCTCTACAATAGTGGCAGGAGATGTCAATACCCTATTTTCAATAATGGATGATATGACTAGACAGAAGATCGATAAGGAAATGATGATTTGAACAACACTATAGACAACTGGACCTAACATGTATTACAGATTTCTTCTTGCAACAGCAGCAAAATATACATTCTTCACAAGTGCACAGGGCAAGGATGTGGAGAAACTGAAAGTCATATGCATGGTTGGTGGGAAGTAAATTGGTGTTGCTGTTATGGAAAGTATTATGGTGCTTTCTCAAAAAAATTAAAAAATAGAATTACCATATTATCAAACAATTCTGTTTTAGGGTATATACCAAGAAAAATGGAAGGGAAAATATCAAAAATATAATTTGTACATCCATGTTTGTTTATACCAACATTATTCACAATAGTCAAAAGGATGGAAACAACCCAGGTGTCCAACAGTAGATGAGTGGATAAACAATTTATGTTAGACACATACAATGGAATATTATGCAGCTTTAAGTAGAAAGGAAATTTTGACATATATTTCAACATGGATGAACCTTGAAGACATTATGCTAAGTGAAATTTGTCAATCACAAAAAGACAGATTGTATGATTTCCCTTATATGAGGTATATGGAATAGTCAGATTCATAGACAGTAAATAACATGGTGGTTACCAGGGTCTAGGGTGGGAAGGGAATGGGGAATTAATATTTAATGGATGTAGAGTTTCAGTTTAGGAAGAAGAAAAATGTTCTCAAGATGGATGGTGGTGATGGTTGTACAAGCTTGTGAATATACTTAACCCCACAGATCTGTACACTTAAAAATGCTTAAAATGATAAATTTCAGGTTATATATTCTACCACAATAAATAAAGCAAAACAGCCTCTTAGGTCTACATAGCAAAAAAGGGCAATTTTACTGTATAATCATTAAAAATAAAAAAAAAGTATTCTTATATACACACTCAAAAATTAAAAAGAAAATAATAAACCTTCATTAGTGGTTGTATCTTTGGAATAGAAAAATACACTTGGAGAAGGCTTGCATATTGTCAGTGTTTAATATTGTTTCTTTATTTTTAAAATCATAAACATATTTTCTTTCATAATAAAAAAAATCCTTATGAAAATGTCCCCTTCTTCACTTAAAAAATGTGGTCTATGTCTTAGCAGTGCATCTTATTCTTATATGCATTGGGCTCAAAGAGAGTTCAATTTGAACTTTACTATTTACAATTTGAACTACACTATGTACATCCTTACAAATGATTCTTTTCCTCTCACTTAGAAAAATATTTCTTCTCTTTCTTTTGAGTTTAGATTGGACATTATGTTTGCCTTGGAAGATGTAGGAGGTATATGGAATTGGTGTGTGTGTGTGTGTGTGTGTGTCTGTGCAGGTGTGAGTGGGCATGTACATTTATATGCCTCAATGAAAGCCAAGAGTGACTGACTAGAAATTGGAATATTAAAGGGGTATGTCTGCCACTGACTTTAGAACACTTCAAAGAGAACAGGACATAAATTGCAACTCTAGTGACTTCGGTAGAACTTAAAATAAATCCCAAAGATTCGTAACTTTTCTCCACGCTGTTGAGTTCTAACAACAGTGTGTTCTGTCACAACCCTCAAGGTAGTCTTCTTGACTAAAAACCTCAGACTTGAGTAGAAGTATAGATGGGGAAAATGTAGTAGACCTTGGGGTGACACTAGCTGCTGGATGGGATTTCAGGAAAGCCAAATTGAGATTTGCTTTACAGTATATATAATAGAAGCTCCCAGGACAATTTGTTCAGGCATGCATGTAATACACATCAAGAATAGTGTAGTAGTTTGAATTTAGGTGTGTAGTGTACATTGGAGAGCTAAGTAAGAAGCATTTGCTCTTTAGCAATATCATTTGAAAGTATTGGTAATTTTTCGTGCATGGGTGGATCAGCTGTTGACAGGTTGGCCAAGTTAATAAGAAACAAAGCTGTATCCATTAAAAATAAGGGAGGGGGGGCTCATGATCATTTAGGACAAAAGGACATGCCTTTTCTGCCAGGCTTTTTCTATTAACACCTGCTAGACTGCAGAATCCCTGTTCGCTACAGTCCCAACAAAGAGGGCAGACCTAGTTCCTTGGGGGGAATACAGACTATCTGGAGAAACCTGCCGTCATGGCATTCACCACCCATGGGCCATATACTCTGGCCATAGTGGTGAAAGTTATAATTCCTTCTTCTTCTCTAAGTTTGTATTCCTGTCTCCTTTTCCTCCCTACTGGGTCTAAAAGTAGCTAAGATGTGTTATGAAAGCTTTCTTTTGTTTTACTCATACTATGTGAGTCTTTTTCTATGCAACTAGGAGCTGGGGCTACTTCTCTCAATTCTACGTTTGGAATAAGAAAATCAACCTTTCACCAGTATAAAGCTCAGAAGTAAAATTTCACCACATTATCACAGAAGCCAAGATGGTGGTGATCAGAACTGAGATGTGGTATATATCTCTGTTTTCTGTTGTTTTTTCACTTTTGAGGATTTCCTTTCCCCTGACTGCTAACCACTGTACTCCACACCCATTTTCATGCCAGGAGTGGATGCATAGCCCAGCCTGGATAATCATACAAACCTAATACTTTGAATAGAGTGTCATGATTACATGCAGTCGTTTTTAAAAACAAACATAAAAAGCACTTCATATGTGCCAGGTACTCTCGTAAACATTTTATAAATATGAAATAATTTGATATTAAAAACAACAAAGAATGAAATCTGACCCAGGCAGTACAGGATACTCTGCTGAATGGCCTGCTCACTGCTTGTGCACAGGACTGAAAGGACAAATGAGGTACCCAGAGATCAGCAAGAGCTGGTAGCCTTGGAGGGGCAAGAAAGGAAATAAGGCTTGCCCAGCACAGTGATACCTGGGGCTATGGAGATGGACCCACCCTTCTTTGGAAACTGTTCTGGAAAGACACAACCACAGCAGGAAGGATGTAAGAAAGAAAGATCACAAACTCTGCATCCTCTTGCTTGCCAGTCTTCTTTCAGGGCTTTCCATTGGGTAAGCCCAATGGGAAGCCAGTGGCTAAGTAACCAGGGTAATGCCATCCATAGGAATCAGCTTCCCTGTACATAAAACTAGGCAGAAAATGGATGTAGGATGAATGGAAAATGGAAAATTATCACACAACTCAAATCATTTTAGGAATTAAGCAGAGAAAAATTAACAAAACAATAAAGTGAATATTAATGGTTTTATTCTCTCCCTGACTTCACAAACCCACTTTCTCTGTGGGTTTTGAACTACTGAGATTAAAAAGTGTCTATAAATATGAGGGTTCTAGCTGCAAGGATTCAACAGAGCATCCTAACACCAAGGCTGCCAGCTGACTGGGCAAAGATTTTACATTTGCTACTTCTCTTTGCCAGATAATTCTATGGTTAATCTCCCACCCTCACTCACCTCAATCCAGCTTGTGAAATTGACTCTTAAAAAACACAGTGTTGTTTATATTACGGTGGAGAGCTCATACTAGCAATTTGCACATTAGTGAGATCAGTTACCGCTTTCTTCTATCAGCATCTATTGGGTAGCCACTGGACAGATATCCACTACTAAGGAAGAAAAGAAAAAAAGGAAGGAAGGAAGGAAGGAAGGAATGAACATAGGGAGGGAGGAAGGAAGGGAGGAAGGAAAAGGGAAAGGGAAGGAAAGGGAGGAAGGAATAAAGGAAAGGAGGGAAGGAAAAAAGGAAGGAAGAAAGGAAGGAAAAGGGAAGGAAAGGGAAGGAAAAAGGGTACTTAACTGTCTGATCAAATGTTTTAAATGCATAAGGTTCACCTTAAGGTTGGCCCCTGTTCAGATTTTATCCACTAATAACACACAGGGCTGCCTCTGTCCTTGCCAGGGTTGATAGGAAAAATAGTACTACTTACAGGTCCTTGTTTTGCCTGAGGGAGAATATTCCAAATGCAGGTTGTTCGTTCCTGCACACATGCATGTACATATGTATGCACACCTAGTTCACATGCATGCAGTGGTACTTCCTGAAAGAAGTGTTTTTAATTAAATGACACAGAAGAGGATTTTTGCTTTATAGAATATTTTCTTTTGATAGAATAAATTTTAAGGAAGAAGGTGATGCCTGTGTCAATGTTTGCCTAAGCCCGTGCTTTACCCTGACATTCAGAGCTGTATTAGCATCTTCACTCATTCCAAGTTATTTGATATGATGTTAGAAATGGACTGAATTGAAATACTAAAACTGTGTTTTTTTTTTTTTTCAGTTTCTGCCCCACTAAACCTTAAGATGACATTTGACTCTACAAGCGAAAAATTAGAATTGCTACCAGAAGCCAATATAAATGTATTGCTTTGAGCTGTTGGTTAACATTTATGTTCTTAACAAACTGCTCCAATTATTTCCTTTCACTCTTTTGGGGAAATACTTTAGGAAAGATGTTTTCTAATAAAGCCCCTAACTGATTAGTATTCTACCAAAGGTCTTAGATGCAGCTTATGAAGAATTTGGCATCATTTTTTAAAGGAAGGATTCTAGGAACAATTCCGTAAACATTGAGGATGGAGTTACCTGAATTGCGGTGTATTGCTTTCTCTCTTGCAAAGTACACTGAACAGCCATTTGCTATGGAGAAGAGTTATTTAAATGTTATTTCAGATGATGAGTCTTTAACGTATGAAAGCACGTAAAGGATGGGGAATACTTATAAAGGAGAGAGATGATCAGTGAATTATTTCCCAAAGAGTTTTGCTAAGCAATTACATTTAACGCAAGAAAGGAATGACTTTAGCACTTAGCAAGTGAGAGGTTGATTTGCAAATTTCTCTTCATCTTCCAGGATTCAACTGTTTCAAGTTGATGAAAAACTGTTCAATCAAGTCACTCTGTGCTGAATATTTATCTAAACCAACCTATTGGCTCTAATGGTGTCCAGGGCTCAAGTTAAGGAAAGAGTTGCCCCTCCCCCCATCTTTGGAAATGGAATTGATCATCTCAGAGATGTTATATCAGATACTAAAGAAATTGTCACCCTTGGAATATCTGTGTTGGATTAAACATTTTATTTTATAATTTATAATTATAATTCATTTATAATTCTACTCTGAAAGGTTAGTCTCAAGCTGAATTGTCCCTTTCTTTTTCTTTTTTTTTCTTTTTTAACCAAGGATTGCTAGCTGAATTAGCATAGGCTACAAAAAGTTGAATCTGCAGCCAAAATTTCTGTTGAGTCAAGGCTTAATACCACTTATTCACTAATTAACTAAACCCTGTAAATATACTAAAAGACCATGATGGCTTAGAAATGTTTCTACACATATGGCATGTTTATTTTTAGATGTTTGTTGTATTTTTTCCTTATAACTTGCCATAGAAGTGACATTGAATTCTTGGCTTTGACACTTACTACATGACCTTGGGCAAAACACTTCGCCTTTTTAGGTATCAGGTTTTAAAATCTGTACAGTGGAGATAGTAAACACTTTGCAGTGCTTATGTGAGGATTGAGAGAGCTAAAATATATTTATTCTTTTTTAAAAGCTTTTGGTAAAATGTCATAGAAGAATATGTTTATGGTGCAAAAGAAAATGATCACACTGAGAAGGAAATAGACTGAGGGCAAAATTTTATTTCTTCAGCCAGTCTTCTTTCTATTTAATTATTAATTTCCACCATCTGAAAGGTCACAAAAGGCATAACCGCAACAAAAATATCATTAAAATCATGATATAAGGACAGGAGCCAAGTGGAGAAATGATGAAAATTCAACTTAAATCAAAGAAAGTCAGAGTTATGGGTACTGGAAGATGATGTCCACAGCCCAGTGACAGTGTCCTTATTATAGCACAAAATAAGACAGCAGGAAGAAAAATAGGCTCTAGGTGGAAATTACATGCTCAGCATAACTTGAAGAAAGATGATGCTTAACCTCCAAAATTACTCTAACTAAAAAGAAAGCAAGGAAAGAAGGAAGATAGAAAAAGAAATCAACAAATCCTAGCTGACACTCTCTCACCCTCCCACTACAACCCATCCCAGTGTAATATCCCAAAGAGAAGGCTCCATGGATTTTTCAGGGTACCCCAAAAAAGGTGAAGAAATACAGAAGACAAAATTTGGTGAAGAAGACCAAGTTTGTTCTTAAACTACTCCAGAAAAAGCAAGTCTATCTTAAATCTAAAAAAGTATCCAAGTGCATCTCAGCATGGAACAAAGGGAAGGATTTTTCAATGCATGTGTAATTTAAAGTGGCAGGCCCAATTTAACAGGGCAGGTGTAATTTACTAGGACAGGTATGAAGGAAAGGGGGCATCTTTGAAACACACAGATCGTAGGAGAAAAAAGACAAAATGAAAAGAGAAGCACTCTTTAGCAAGTAAAAAGAAAAAGTATGGGGGTTCATGAGGGATGGTTAATTCAGGGTCCCTGAAAGTCGAAAGAGAATTTTAAATGAGAAGATTACAACTCCCCTCCTGCTCCAAAACAGAATGCAAAAAAACAAAAAGACTGGCCAACATATCTGGACTTTGCTATGTTGATAGATGAAAATTCTATTAAACTAGGAATCACATAAAACACCTCCATACCAGAAAATTAAACAAATGGAAAGCCAAACCCATACACAGCTATGATTATAGAAAATCAAGAAACAAAATCTCATACATATTAAATGATGAGTTGTCCCCCTAGAAACAAACAATCCATGAAAGAAAAGACAAGTGTAAGTTAATATTGCCAGCAGAATTAAATAGACCCAAACAAGCAATAAATACATGAAAAACCAACTGGAGTTAGGAATCTTAAAAGTAAAAAAAAAAAAAAAAAAAAAAAAAAAAAGTCCCCGTAACTGGAAGAAATGAAAAGAAAGTTGAAAGTTGATTAATGCAGGAAAAAAAAAAACGGAAAAGAAAGAATTGTCTCCCAAATGAATAAAACACTGCAAGATGCCTGAAGAATAGACACAAATGGTAAGTTAATAAAGGTCATTAAAGAAAGGCAGGAAAACAGGTAAAAGAATGGAAAATGAAGAGCCAGAGAGAAAACGGAAAATGTGAGAGTAGCACAAAAGGAATAGAATTTATTAAATCAGAATCTCTGAAGAAGAAAAATGAAACAATGGAATGGATCTAATATTTAATCCAAGAAAACTTTCCAAAAGCAGAGAAAAGACTTGAGAATTATTTCAAGAGTTCAATTGATATAGTAAAAAAACTAAATTTTCTTAATTAATCTAAGAAAAATCCTTTTTATAGCTTTGACATTTGAAGGACCAATTGATTATACATAAAATCATTCATTATTTTTTGAGTTGTTTTTTTTTTTTTAAACTGAGGATTTTGTATGTTTGTGTGTGTGTTTTAATGTTGTTCTATGATTGTCTTTTTGTGTGTTCATATGGAAAAGTCTAACGACTGTCTTATTTTCTTGCCTGGGTTAGTTATTTGATCTTTTTTTGCCTGGAATCCTTGAAGATGTTTTATTTGCCTTTAAAATTTAATAATTCTAGAAGGATGTTCTTGGAACTGATTATTTTGGGATTTGATAATCCTATTAATCTCCAGTGAAAGGATAGATATTAACTGAATTTATGCATCTAAAAATAATGGCACATTAAAAAAATAAGTATACTACATTTCAGAATCCATGGAATACATTTAAAGCAGCAATTAGGGGAAAATTTATGATGCTAATTAACATCTCTATTAGAAAAATGAGGGAGTGAAAACAAATGAATTAAATTCTCAGCTCAAAAGCTAGAAGAAAAACAAAATAAATTTTCAAAAAAAAAAAGACAGAAAACAAAAATATAGCAGAAATGGATGATATAAAGAACTGAAAAATGATAGATATAATTGACAAGTTTAAATTTTGAATTTAAAAAAAAAATTAACAAAATAGACAAACCAATAGCTAAATTCATCACCAGAAAAGGGACCTTCAAAATAAGAAATAACAAGGGTTCTTTTGAACCACAAGAACAGAATAAAATTTAAAAGTCCTAAGAGAGTACCTTGTAGATTTCTATGTAAAGTTCTATGAAAACCTAGGTAACAATCATTTCTTAAGGAAATACATTTGACTGAAATTGGCCACATTCTGAACAGAAAGCTCAAAAAGACCAGTTTCCATTGAAGGAATAGAAAATGCTATTAAGGAAATGTGCTGCCAATAGCACCAGGGCCAGAGAGCTTCACAGGGATCCAACGATAACTTCGAAGACCAGAGATAGTCCTCTAAGTTACTTTAGAGCACAGAAAAGGAAGGAAAACTTCCTAATTTCTTTTATAAAGCAACAGAAAACCAAGATCAGTATTTCCTCTGTGTACCAAAGCAAAAACAGAACACAGTGAAAATGAAGAAAATAATACACCATGACCAAATGAGATCTGTTCTAGAGAACTGGTCAGTTCCCCTCCCTGCTTCCTCACATCCTGTGATCATCTCCCCCTCTTTTGGATGGGGCTCCCAGCTGCCTACACTTGCTTAACATAGTTTTCAGGCACTTTGGTGAAGAGTCCTTGACTTTATATGTCACATGACTTTGTAAGGTCACCAAAGGGAAAAAATGGATGTTCCGAGCACTTTGAGTGAGAGCAAGGCTCAGGTGGACTCAACTTGATATTTATTTATTGTTTTAATTTTTTAAAAGATTTTATTTATTTGACAGAGAGACAGAGGTCACAAGTAGGCCGAGAGGAAGGCAGAGAGAGAGGGAGAAACAAGCTCCCTGCTGAGCAGAGAGCCTGATGCGGGGCTCGATCCCAGGACCCTGAGATCATGACCTGAGCCGAAGGCAGAGGCTTAACCCGCTGAGCAACCCAGGCACCCCTCAACTTGATATTTAAAATGCAGTCCCAAATCACATTTGGAATGGTTCACTCTGCAAAGCTGTGAAATCTTGAGTGTTCTGAAATGATTGGTTAACGTGATAATTTTGCTGTGGATATGCAGACTCGAGAATTTGATGTGGAGATTAAAAATGCTACAGACAACATGCTGGAAACATTCCTAGAGTAGGCATTTGTCTCCTGCTCCCCTGTGGAGACCTTCACCCCTCTCCTAGCTATGATTTCTCAGAAACATTTTTTGATGCTGTATGTATCTTAGATCATTTAAATGTAAAATGACTTGTGACTGATGAATAGTGAGTTCTTCTCTTATGTTGTTTTCCCCTTAAGCTTGTTTAGTTCAATGAGCTCAATTATTGAGCACCAACTTTGTGCAATCCATTGAACTAGACACTAAGCCACTTCCATTTTCCCCTTGATTAAGTCATTAACAAAGTTCTATTTCCTTTCTTTGACTTTTTGTTTAAACTTCAAAAGGGTATTACATTTATATGTAAACAATAATTATGATGATGGCTATATAATATATAATCATAATATATAATAATCATAAATATTTATATTATATAATAAAAATTATTTTTCAAACAAAAAATCTCTATTTAATTTCATAATTCTTCTTTAGGTTTTCTCTTCCTCCACTGGGAGTATAACATTTGATTAAAAGGCCCAGATTCTGTGATGGGATGATTTTTGCTCCTCTTTATTTATAGCAGGTCTGAAGTGAGAAATTTCTTTGAGAATTTCTTGCCAGGAAAATCTTTGTTTCCCTAAGGATTTCAGTGTGCCTTTTTTTTTTTTTTTCATTCTGATGGTGAGAGCTATGTAAATTACTGTGTCACACATTTTTTTCCTCACTCCTGAGAAAAATCAGACTCTTATTTGGTATTTATTTACAACAGAAATATTAATCCACATGGTGGGAATGTGTCTTAGCTTTCTATTTTTCGTCTTGTTTTATTTATATTATTCAATTGGGCATGGGTTTTCATGTAAGCTGCTTTATGGGAAAAAGTTAATCAATTGTATTCAAATTATATTAAAAGTTAATCAATTATATTCAAAATTAAGATATTTAATATCTTAAGTGATATTTGAATATCACTTAGAATTTTCAAGGGATAAGAAGACACTTTTTAGTCCTGCTCATCTATTCTTCTTTAATGTCTTGTGCACTTTTATATACTTCAATGCCTGTGTTTTATACTTAATATGATCTGGAAGCAATATCTTCCTCAGTCAGAATCTTGCACTTAGGAGTAGAGGAAGACAACGAGGTGACGTTCTAGTGCGTATGGGAGGCTGTGGCCACAGAAGACATGGCACCGATGGAATAATTTCCACTTTTTCTTTAAAACTCCAACAGGGTGTTGGCAAAAACAGATGTGCAGACCCCAGGGTCTTCTGAGACCCCAGGCTCTTTCTTTATTATTGAAGTAGAGTTTTTCATTTGTTTTTCATTTATTATTTGTTGCAGTGTGGTCAGAGTACAACGGCATCTCTGGGGCTCCTGAAGCAGGGAGCTGTGATGCTGGTGGGTGTGGCTGTGTTGCCTAGAGAGGGAAGAAACAGAGTTAGCATCGCATGTGTTCTGGTTAATTTCCCAGATGCTGATGGATGGAGAGAACCAGGGTGCCAGCACATGGATTCTTTCCCTCATGTAAAGGAGCTTGGAGAATGAGGCAGGTTCTCTTGCTTTGAAATATTAAAGAGAATATCCAGAAATCTTGGTAGCATTTCCTGGGTCTAAAGGTATAAAAATTAGGGGGGAAATGTGAATGGTATTCACTGCTATCACTAAAATCTTTGTCTCATCCTATACTTTTTTTTTTTTTAAGATTTTACTTATTTATTAAAGAGAGAGAGAGAATGAAGAGGGGGAGGGCAAAAGGAGAGGGAGAAGCAGACTGCCTGCTGAGCAGGAACCCAATTCAGGGCTTGATCCCAGGACCCTGTCTCAGCCTATTCTTGAGGAGGACATACCTGCCCTACTGAATGGGAAGAGGCAGAGATAGAAGAAATCACGGAAGAAAGGTGCCACTTGAGTTAAAAACTCATCATGAAGCTATTTAGGCAGAAGTATCACTAGACATTTTTCTGAAGGCCAATGTGTTATAAAACCAGACCTAAAAGATATTAGTGATGACAGTCAAGAGTATTTTGGGGACATCTGGGTAGCTCCATTGTTAAGTGTCTACCTTGAGCTCAGGTCATGATCCCAGGGTCCTGGGATTGAGCCCATTGTTATGTCCCTGCTCAGCAGGGAGCCTTCTCCCTCTCCCCTTGCTCATTCTCTCTCTTATGCTATGACTCTCTCTGAAGTGAAAAAATATAATCTTAAAAAAAAAAAAGGCTTTCACATGTTTATTTGTGTGTTAATTTACTTACTGAGCACCTACTATATCCCTGGCACTGTACTAGATGCTGGAATACATAAATACCAAATACAGTGTTTCCGCTTTTAGGAAGCTTTCTCTTATGGGAGAATCAGCTACTCTAAAAAGTAATTGTATCTCTATGTGAAAACTATTAAAAGGAAGCATTTTTTCAATTGTAATGAGTGTTTTTTTAAATCTAATACTATTAAAGTCATTGTCAAATGACATCTCAATTCTAAATATTGAACCCATTAAAATCAAATGAGAACATTTTTATTTGATGTCATGGTAGTGTTTGCATATCAGAAATATTAAGGATATCATAGTTCCTATTACCCATCATTCAAAACTTACAAGTTCAATGATATGTCTATGAAACAAATACCATTCTATTAGTAGAATATCACTTTCCCCATAAAAATTCATGAACAGACTCACTTACACAAACATAGGCATCGTTATATTGTCCTAAATAGAAAACGTCCCAGCCTAATCTGTTAATCCTAATCTGTTTACTCGGGAATTCTAACCCACTAGGGTGAGTTTCAGGGAGTTATCCTCCTTAGTGTCCTCCATGGCCTTCCCGAGAAGAGTGGCTTGGTGACAGATTATAACAGGTAGCTGGGCCCTGGCACCAAGACTTCAACCAGGGAGCAACTTTCAATACCAGAAGGCCTGGCGGAGACCTGGGCTGGCTGGTGTGCCCACTGTGAAGATGCCTGGACTCCATCATGGTATCCTGTGTGGTGGGCGATGGGCACTGTGGAGTGTGAAGATCCTCGAGAAGATCTTCAAGGGTCTTCCTACTTGGCTTCTGATCTAGGTTCCCCTGAAGTTCTGATGAAGCACAGGGCCCAAAGACTGCCAGGAACACAAAATCTTATTTTTATTAATTTGTTGCAGTTCAGGAGAATGCACTGGAGGAAACTATGAAGTTTCCCAGAAAAATAGAATCGGGGGGTGCCTGAGTGGCTCAGTCAGTTAAGTGTCTGCCTTGATCTCAAGCCCACATCGGGCTCTTCTCCCTCTGCCCCTCACTCAACTCTTGTGTTCTCTCTTTCTCTCTCAAATAAATAAATAAATAAATAAATAAATAAATAAATATCTAATTAGGAAAGATTGAAGTTAGGACTTGGGTTTGTATAGGGGATTTGAGGAAAATCTAAGAAAGCAGGGATCTGTTCTGAATTGGGCATTGTCAGGAAGCAGGGGCAGTTTGATCAGGCATGATTTTTATCTGGAAGGAGTAAAGTGAGGTGTTGCTATTGCTAAAGGAGCAGCAGGGAGGGGAAAGTTTGCTCATTTTTGTGGTGGCATAGTGGCCTTTTTATGTCTGTGTTGACACTTGATTACAGAGTGGTCTTGAATGTGTGTCATTCCATCAAGGTCAAGAAAGGATGCACCTAATGGCTCTTTTCTGAAAGTATGTTCAGTGGGGAACACCAGTCTGGCTCAATGAAGACTCAATGGGCAACTCAGAGAGAGGGGACCCAAGTTTAAAGCATTGTTACATTAAAGGGAATGAGTAAGGCCAAAGCTTGTCAGTCTTGTGTTCCAGAAAGTGCTAGTGGGAAGCCTGTCCTCGATTACTCTGGTGGACCTGCAGTTAATAGTGGCATTGGCAGTACTTCATTCATTCATTCTTTTTCATTCTTTCATTCATGCTTTCATTTAGATATTTAAATATTTGTTGCCAACCTGTCAGATGGGGATTTACAAACACGAGTATGAGTTACAAACAGACACTGAAGTCAGAGACCAGAGATATGGTATAAAAGCACCCAGAGGGAATGGGTCAGTCATTCAGAACCACGGACCAGAGCTACCTAGGACTCCCTTGGGTGGGAGCTGGAAGCCCAGTATGGTGTTGTTACCATAATGGTTACACACTTGGTATTCCCAGTTGGGAAGGCCCCTGGTTGACTGGTGGAAAAAGATTCATGGTGGTGGGAATAGAGATCTTTGGAGAAACTAGAATAGACTGAAAGGAAAGGACATGAATGACAGGGCATGGTTTCTCTCAGCGAATAAGCCAGATAAAGAGAGAAAACCAACCATTGAACAGCATGACAAAGACGACAAGAAGCACAGACTCTCTCTTCTAATCCTCATTCACATTTGATGACTTTGCATATTCACTAAAAATGCTAGCTAGTTTAATAACTGTTTTATTGAGAAAAAATATTAACATTTTATGGGACAAGAGAATTCTGATTCAGCCCATAGTACCATCATGAAAACTTGAGCAAAGCAAGTATCGACAAATTCAGAATGGCCATAACCATGTCTTCATTAGCTGTGCATGGTGTTTAGAATGTCTATAAAGTGTTCTTTTTAGAAAAAAATAGAAAACTGAATTTCTTTGGCAGGAAAGTAATTGTGAAGTTTTTAAGTAAATGAAACGGGCTCTCTTTGCACTGAAATATAAAGCTCCTATTTCCTCTCTTTAAATGTTTAAAGGATTTTTTGTCAGTTTCAGCATGAAGAAACATTAAAATTCATCTCAGCCGAAACCCATAGTGGATTTAAAAAAAAAAAAAGATGTTAAATATCAGCAAATGGATCTGATAATCTGCAGAGTATTTCTGCTGTCAAAGAAGGACCATGGGATAAAAAACACATGTTCTGGATTTGACATCCCTTGGCATCTTGTAAATAGCCTACACGAATCCATACCTTAAAACTGCCAACACCAGCAAAATTGTGCCCAAGTTTCTAGTAAGTTAAGCAAGCAAAGCAGAGAGAGGAAATGTGGCTAGATTGCATATAAAAACCCAAGGACCCCGAAAACTGACCTCAAACTCATTTTACCAAAAGATATTCTCTTCACTTTTGCAGAATTGTCTGTTTATTTATAAATCAAAGAGCATTTTGTGGTATGTATGTATGTATGAGTAAATAAGAAGAGAGAGAATGAACATGTGAGGTGGGGTGAAGGGTTGTTAGGGTAGGTGGGAAGAATTTTCCATGGGAAGTCATACCTGCTGAATAATACAAAATAGACTTTTTCCATTATTAAAGGTTTCTGCTTCAAGAAATATTGAAGTGACCTTTTGGCCTGGATTTCTGATATTTTAACTCTACCTTCCTCAACAGGAAAAAATATGCATTTATCAGTGTGTGTTTTCTGACTCAAAACTCAGAAAGCTGAGCTTTTATAATGTGTTCTGTTGAGTGAAACTTTTGGTAACTATCACCATACATCTAATTGATAGTGTCCCCCCCCAAGCTCAATGTTTTGAAAAGTTATTATTCCCATCAAATCAAACAAACAACAACAAAAACAAACAAACAAAAAAACCCTTACTTTTTTTTTCTCTTTGAAATTTTATTAGGGTAAATGTGCATCTCAATACATGAAAAATGATGAGGACATTTTTTGAGAATATACTGTACAAGAGATAATTTATAAACATTATTCTATTGTAATGCTTGTGAGTCTGCAAGCTGGGAATTGGAGGAGGTTGAGATCTGTAAAGGTATACAAATCTCCTATGAGTGCAAAGCTGAATTTTGAACACTGATCTGCGTAATGCTAAAATTCTTGTTGTTGTGGCTTTTTGTTTTTGTTTTTATTTATTTATTTATTTATTTATTTTAACCTACCATGCCCTGATGCCTTTTTGATGAATAGCTTTAGCCGCCCATAGTTTATGGGCCACAAAGTTTCTGGGGACTTCAGCTAGCACACATCTGCTTCCCTGACCCTTCTCTCACCCTTCCACACTCTGACAAAAGCAGAGGTAGACATATCCCACCACTACTTCCAGTGACACAAAGAAACACACAGTGTTCAAAAATAAAATGACAACAGAACCACTTTCAAACTTGTGTTTTCTGCTTATCCATAGAGCTCACCTTTTTGGATGGCTGTTTATTATAACATTGAAGCATGATTTACTAAATATTTCTCTATGGACCAACTTTTAGATAAATTTCTATTTCTTTCATTATTAGAAATGATTCGGCAATAAACACAAACATTTGTTTTTTGGATTTGCACAAATATTTCTGACCCCCAGTATTCAGAATTTGGGGCATGTTAATCTGCATATCTTAAAATTTGAAAGTCATTGCTAAATGGCACTTCAAAAAGTCACATTGATTTTTTTAAGATTTTATTTATTTATTTGAGAAGAAGAGAGAGAGAGAGAGAGAGAAAGCATGTATTAGCAGGGGGAGGGGAAGAAGGAGAGGGAGACACAGAGAATCTCAAGTATAGGCCACCCTGAGTGCAGAGGCCAACACGGGATCCATTGCAGGACCCCAAGATCATGACCTGAGCTGAAATCAAGAGTTGGATGCTTAACTGACTGAGCAATCCAGACACCCTGAATTACAGTGATTTTTATGCTGGCCTATACTGTTGAGGACAGTCTGTTTCCAAGTTTTCTGGCCAACCTTGGTATTATCAAATTTTTTATGAACATCGTAGGAAAAAGTGCAATTATGTTTTTATAGTGTTTCTATTTTTTTGTTTACATTTAGTGCTATTCTGCAGATTTTTTGATTACTTTTTTTTTCTTTAGCATTGTCTGTGTACACCCTTTCTTTTTTTCTTTTTTTATTTGTAGGGACCAATGATGTGATATAGATCCAAATGCTTTGTTAATCTGTCTTTGTCTCTAAACTCCATTTAAATGCCTTTTGCTACGTAACTAGACAAAAAAATGTACAGTCAGATTGGAGGTGCGGCATCTGGGTGGCTTAGTAGGATAAGCATCTGTCTTTAACTCAGGTCACAATCTCAGGGCCCTGGGATCAAGTCCTGCATCGGGGTCCTTGCTCAGTGGGGAGTCTGCTTCTCCCTCTGCCTGTCCCTCACCTTGCTTGTGCTCACTCTCTCTCTGACAAATAAATAAATAAATATTTTTTAAAAATTAGAGGTGATGCTCTTCTAAGCACTATGACATATGTTCTATTATTCCTGATGTCTTGTGGTTGACCAAACTGAAGAACCCGGAGACCTCCCACTTAGCAAGTTGCTGGGATAGGAACTAGAGTAGTCTGACTCTGGGGCCACTAAACATGTGGCCTTTCTGTGGATTTTCCCCCATTAATAACTTCTGAATCAGAGACATTTCAGAGATGGGTTCGTAGAATTATTAAATTCCAAGCTTCCCACACTAAGTGAGAAGGCTTTGGAATGCTTCTCATTTCCCACAGAGGTTTACGGAAAATGGCTGTAGAGTTTATTGGCTTTGACTGTAGCTCTGGTTTGGCCTTCCCATGACAAAGGCCAAATAGCCAAAGCAGGCATGGATGAGTGAGTTAGAAGCTATCTTGAGAGCCTACACCTGGCAATGAGCAATATATTTAAAAGATCCACATACACAAATGTGTTCCCCTCCACACATAGTTATATACTCCCCTGTGACAAGCTGGCCAAGGTGAACATGGCCAGGTGGATTTGGCTGCCATGCTTCAGCCTGTAGCATGGAGAGGCATTTTAAGCATCTTTGCCTGCCCTGGGAGCACTTCCTCAAGAGCCTGAGAATGAACTCTCTGACTTGGACCCTGCTTGTTCCTCGAGTTGCCTGACCCCACCTACCCTTAGCATCTTCCTCGGATCTCTGAGGGCCAATGAACTCTGCTTGGGTGGCAACCTCCTGCGTCCCCCACCTCTGCTCCTTCAATTCAAGGCTCATCTCATCCTACCAGTCACTGTGCCTGACCCTCCCACCCACTTCCCCTCTGTTTTGACAATGTCTCCAACCAGAGCTCAGAGGGTCCTGCCAGCATGAGCCCCCAGACCGTGCCCCAGGTTGTGCTCCTATCTGGTTAGTCAGAGGACTCTGACTCCTTCTTCCCTTCCAGATCCCTCTTTGGAAATCTCTTCCAGAGTGCCGGAACCACCTGTGTCCTTGTCTTGCTCTCTAATTGCAGAGAAGTTTCTGCTCAGGAGTAAACAACGACTTTCTTTCTCCAATGACACCTGGTTTCACAAATATTCCCCAATCCTGTGTGATTTCATTCAAGCATATCTATCTCCTATATCTAATCAGCCAGTCTTCACAAATATGATAATTGGGGACAATGGTTTAATGCTGTTCTGTCCTTCAAAGGGACAGATAGGGACTCAATAAGACCCTTCATCAGATAATACCTTAAACCCAAAATGACTCAAATGATGGGAACAGGAACTTCCACTGCAGGTGGGCCCCTCAACGTTCATGAAGTTATCTTGACTCTTTGGGGGGCTAGGTCTAAACCTAATATTCCTGTAGGTAAAAAAAAAAAATTTTGTTAAATCCTTTTCTCATTTCACAAATTCGAATTGCTCTTCTTTTTTGTGTTTAAGGTGTCTACGCCAGAAAAATGTCCATAACTCTCTGCTCTGCAGAGCTTGTTACACAACTCCCAACACAAAATTTGATATGTGAAAATTGGTTCTTTTTAAATTTTTATTTGTATTTTTTTGGCAGGCTTTTTGAAAGGCCTGTTTCCTGGCACTAAAAGTAGCCAGTCTTGGCGTGAACAGCCCCTGACAATTTCCAGCATATGGTAAGAGAAGACGCTTCTGCCTACCCATCAGGTAAGTGCCATCTTTCTGACTGGAGCAATGATAGATGTCGTGCTTGGAGAGCAATGACTGCTGGGAAAGATGCCAAGCAGCCAACTGGCCGATATCACTGAGCAGGTCAGAATGTACCAGGCCTCTGGGTGAGACAGACCTGCTCCCTCCCAACCATACTGAGACCACGCACTGGAAAAACATACACAGAGAAGCCCTGATTGGGCTGCAGAGCTGATATTATTATTTGTTTTGCTAATGTAGCCGTAGAGTTTAAGATGGGAATGGTAGTATTTCAGGTGAAATATCCATGCAGAGAGCTTTGCTTCAAGTTTTTAGGCGAGAACCATGTAAGTGGTCCCACTCATGTGTGAAGTGGACTTAGCCATCTCAAAGAAAGGGGACCTAAGAATCAAAATTTCTACAACCCAATTTATCAAGGCTTTTACTTTCAGTATTGGCTATCAGCATCAGTCATGTGGTCATTTTGATTATTCTGGAAACTGTTTTGAAGTTGCATCAGAAAAAAAAAATATATCCATCTATATATGTAGAAAAGTGAAATGATCTAAAAAGTATGAACTACATAAAGACCATTCCAAATACCACTATCTAGAAATAATCATAGGTAATGCTTTGACAAATAGTCTTGCAGAAATCTCTTTACATACACAGTATTTTATGAATGAGCTCACGCCATGCATGCTCAACTCATAACCTGCATTTTTGATTCAATGAGATATCATGAATTTTTTTTTTTAATGTGGCATCAGAGACCGTTGCATATGTGCACAAATATTTACTTAAGCAGCCCTCTAGGGACGGCATTTAGATTGTTTCCAATTTTCTACTATAGCAGTGCTGCTGGGAATGTCTCGTTGCACTTATGCAATTATTACATTGGGAAAAATTCCTAGAAACCGGGTTGTTGAGTCAAGGGTAGAAACATTTTGCCCTTTGATGTACATTGCTAAGATTTCCAAAATAAGTCATGATTTGTATATTCAGAATGTGTATAAAACACTGAATTTTATAAAACGTGATAATATTTAGGAATTAGTTTTTATTTGCAATCTGGCGAAAGATAGCAGCTGGCAGCTTTCAGGTAACTGGAATGAAAGTGTATGCTAGGAGATGGATTAGGGGCTCCTTGGGTGATGCTGGTGAGGCCATTCATAAAAGTCTTGCAGAAATCTCTGCTGAGATTTTTAGGAAGTAAAACTATGAAATTATCAGGATCAGCAACCTCAGTCAGGGCTCATAAGACACAACCCCACTGTTTTTTCTTGTTAGCGTGCTCTCCCCCTCTTCCTAAAACCTATCTCGTATTCTCTCTCCTCAGACTTCCCATTCTTGTCTCTCTTTCTTCCATTTCTTCTGTGGATGAGTTCTCTTAAAACTTTACCAAGACAAAATAGAAACCATCAGGAAAAGACTTTTTAAATTTTTTTGCCAACACATTTAAGCACAGAAATAGTGATGGATTTGTATGTTTTACATGATGTTTTCCCTCTTTTATTGCATTGACTGGGACATCTACAGCAACAGTGAATTATGTGAGTCGGAATGCATAGACATTAATGGGGATAGATTTAATATTCCACCTAAGTGTAATACTTGCTTGAAGATTCTGGTGAGCACTTAGGTCCCGTGATCCTTGCCAGAGGCAATATTGACAACCCCACCCTAGAGGCATGTGGCAAAAGATCTGGAAAGGACAGCCACCAGAATCTAGTTGGTACAGGATGGTAACACTGCTGAACATTTTATAGTTCACAAAACAAATGCTCCACAACAATTATCTGGCCCAAAATGTCAATAGTCCCAAGGTTGAGAAACCCTGTCCTGGTCCATAATATGGTTCAGTTTTAAGGGAGGAGACTTGGGAGCTGCCTGGGTTGAATCCTGGGCCTACAACTTAGAAGTAGAAGGGTTTGACCAAATGAGGTTCAGATTTTAATAAGGCCTGAACTGTGTGTATGCGACCTATCATGGCTTTTGAAGATCCCACTGCATGCTACTGACAGTGTAAGTAGAAAATAGCATATGTAGGGGCGCCTGGTTGACTCAGTTGGTGAGCATCTGACTCTTGATTCCGGCTCAGGTCATGATCTCAGAGTTGTGAGATCCAGCCCTGCATCAGGCTCTGCACTCAGTGGGGAGTATGCTTGGGAATCTCTCTCCTTCTCCCTCTGCCTCCCACCCCTTCTCGTTCACAGGCATTTGCCCCCCACCTCTCTCAAGTAAATAAATAAATAAATAAATCTTTAAAAAACAGAAAATAACATATGCAAAATAAGTAATAATAAGTCGGAGCCATTTGTTGTCTGTCTTGCTGCATTTTGGGAAACACTTTTGGAAAGAGTGTGAAATGGATTTATTCTGTAGGCAGAAAACAAAGTCAGGAGGAAATAATTTGAGTCAGGCATGAAATGATCAAATTGAACCTGAGTGGAGAATTTCCAGGTAAATACCACCTGTACTTTTTCTCCTCTTCACTTTAGTCACATCCAAAGTAGATAAGTAATCCTGTGGTTCCATATGCTTCTTGTCAGACTTCTATGCATTAGCAGCTCTGCCTGGCTGGTACTCTGAAATGACAAAAAAGGAGAAGCTCATTTTCTCATGGTGCAGGTTGAGTTGGTGTGGGATAAGAGCCTCTATATCAGCTCTCTGCATAACATACTTTCCCTACATATATGTATATGTATGTATGTGTATATATATATATATTTTTTTTTAAACAAGAGAGAGAATGTGAGTTGAGGAGGGGGAGGGGCATAAGTAGAGAGAGAATTTTTTTTAAAGATTTTATTTATTAATTTGTCAGAGAGAGAGAGAGAGAGAGAACAAGCAGGCAGAGTGGCAAGCAGAAGCAGAGAGAGAAGCAGCCTCCCCACTGAGCAAGGAGCCAGATGCAGGACTCGATTCCAGGACCCCAAGATCATGATCTGAGCCGAAGGCAGTGGCTTAACCCACTGAGCTACCCAGGCATCCCAGAGAGAGAGAATCTTAAGCAGTCTCCCTGCTGAGCCGGGAGCTGGACGCGGGTCTTTTTTTTTTTTTTTTTTAATAATTTTTTTAAAGATTTTATTTATTTATTTGACAGACAGAGATCACAAGTAGGCAGAGAGGCAGGCAGAGATAGAGAGGAGGAAGCAGGCTCCCTGCTGAGCAGAGAGCCCGATACGGGGCTCGATCCCAGGACCCTGGGATCACAACCTGAGCTGAAGGCAGAGGCTTTAACCCACTGAGCCACCCAGGCTCCCCTGGACATGGGTCTTGATCTCATGACCCTGAGATCATCACAACCCTGAGATCATAACCTGAACCAAAACCAAGAGTCAGACTCATACACTTAACCAGCTGAGTCACCCAGGCACCCCTCCCCCCATACTTAATATAACCTGGAAGGGTTAGAATGATTTCTCCAAGATGTGAGGTGGGGAGAAGAAGAGTGTCATAGCATCTCTTGTATTGCTTCCTTTTCTCATATATCTCTCATCCTTTGAGCTGTGTTCTGGAAGAGTTCCTTTGCTCAACGAAAATTACTCTTCAGCTATGTGCAGCCTTTTTATGCCATCTATTAACTTCTCATTGATTAGACTTAATTTCTTTATTTTGACAATCATATTTTTCCTGTTACTTCTTTTTTATCCAGTTCTGTTGAGAAATAATTGGCATACATCACTGTATCCATTTAAGGTATAAAGCGTGGTGGTCTGATTTGCATACATATTGTGAAATGCTTGCCACAATAGGTCCAACTAACATCTCTCTTCTCATTTACATATAATAAAAAGACAAGAAAGAATAAGAAAAAAAGTAGAAAATGGTTTTTTCTTGTGATGATAGCTCATACAGTTTACTCTCATCAACTTTTCTATATATCATATAATAGTGTTAGCTATAGTCATCCGGTTGTACATCACACCCCAAGTACTAATTTGTCTTATGACCTGGAAGTTTGTACCTTTTGATCACCTTCATCCAATTCCCTTGTCCCTCACCTCTGCCTTTGGTAAACATAAGTCTAATCATCTTTTCTATGAATTTGATATTTTTTTAAATTCCAAATATAAGTAAGATTTTATAATACTTGTCTTTCTATGTCTGGCTTATTTTACATAGCATGTTGCCTGCAAGATCCATCGTTGTTGCCATAAATGGTAGGATTTCCTCATTTTTTATAGCTCAGTAATATTTGTGTGTGTGTGTGTGTGTGTGTGTGTGTGTGTTTATCCATTCATCCATCAATGGATATTTAGGTTGTTTCCATGTCCTCGCTATTATAAATAATGCTTGAATAAACATGCAGATGCAGATATCTTTCTGTTTTTGTTTCCCTTAGATATATTTCCAGAAGTGGATTTGCTGGATTATATGGAAGTCGTATTTTTAATTTTGAGTATCCTACATATTGTTTTCCATACGGGTGTACCAATTTACAATCCCACCAACAGCACATAAGGGCTCCCTTTTCTCCACCTCCATGCCAGTCTATTCAGTCTAGTTTGATGTAGACCCACTTGTTAATTTTATTTTTAATTTTGTCCTGCTTGTTTATTTTTAATTTTGTTGCTTATGATTTAGTCATCATTTCCAAACAATCATTGCCAAGACCCATGTCAAGGAACTTTATTCCTATGTTTTGTTTTGTTTTTTCTTCCCCCAGAGTTTCATGATTTCAAGTATTACATTTAAGTCTCTAATTTATTTTTGTGAGTGGTATAAGATATGGGTCCAATTTCCTTCTTTTACATATGGACATCTGACATTCCCAGCACAACTTATTGAAGAGTGCTCTTCTTTTCATTGAGTATTCTTGAATTCCTTGTCAAATATCAGTCGACTGTATATGTCTGGATTTATTTGTATGCTCCTAATTCTGTTTTATTCATTTATTCATCTGTTTTTATACCTGTATTATACTGTTTTGATGACTACTGTGTTACAGTAAAGCTCAAAATCAGATAGTGTGATGTTTTCTGTTTTGTTTTTCTTTCTCAGGATTTATTTAGCTATATGGGGTCTTTTGTGATTCCTTATAAATTTTAGGAGGTTTTTTTTTTCCCTATTCTATGAAAAAAATGCCATTGGATTTTCAAAAGATCTTGCAATGAATATACAAATGGCTTTTGATAGTATTGACATTTTAATAATAGTAATTCTTCTAATCCATGAACATGGGATACCTTTGTCCTAATTTATGTCTTTGATTTCTTTCGTCAATATCTTGCAGTTTTCAGACAGTTTGCAGCTCAGTTAGTATTTCTGGGTATATCTACCGGTAATGTCCTTGGGCAGGTAGAACCTGTTATTATGGCCTATTTTGGGGTGAGGCAACTGTTTGAGTTCTGAGGACAGGGATAAAGGAGTATGCTATTTGCTATGAACTGTTAGAGGACTACTGGCTTGGTTCCCTACCCTAATGAGGCTATAAGATGCACTCTGTATTTGGATGGGTTTTCTAGTCAGGCTTACTAGGTGGGACCAGGTATTATATGCAGCAATAGATGGGGCTACAAATTAGTTTTCTTACAAGGCAGGACAGAAGGATCTGGCCCGGAGCCTATACAACTTTTGTTGCTTGGGGACACAAACCAGTACAGAGTGTACACTGAATTCCCCAGTCTGGTGAGACCACCAGTTTTGCTCTGCAGATGAGGAAAGCCATGGGCTGCTTCATTGTTTAGGTGCCACTATGCATACAGCTGTTGAATGGGCTATGTAACTTGTTGTGTGCTCTGGTTACGTCCCCTAGTTCAAAAGGCTGGAAGCTGTGTTCAGTGAGGAGCAGGACTATGAATTGGAATTCTTATCTAGGTCCAGCAGGAGATGGTGAAGCAGCTGGCAAAGCTCTTTGTTTGTTGTCTTAACACAAGCTTACCTGCACCTCAAGTTCCCTGATTAAGCAGGGTCACTGGCTTTATTCTCCAAATTATAGGCTATGCCCATTTGCCTCCTGGCTCAAGTTTCACTGAAGCATAACTTGCCAACACTGCTGGTCAGATGGGGCCAAAAGACACTCCCCACAGTGGATGGAGCTATTTCAGCCCTTATGCTTAGGTGGAAAGAGAAGAGTCTGCTTTAGGCTGCTTTTAATTTCCCAAACAGTCTATCTGGATAGGAGTGGATGAGAGCTACCCTTAGCCTTGACTGTGAATTAATCCACCAGCCTGTCCCTAGCACAGAAATGTTCTACACCTGATACTGGCTTTGCCCAGGGCACTCTCAGCTCTGCCTGCCCACCTCTTAGCTCAAGTATCACTGAGCCAGCATAGTTTCCAGGAATTTTCACCAGCCCTTCTGGCTAGATGGGACTGGAAGACAGGCTCCACAGTCGGTGAGTGATTGAGCTTTTGCCCGAGTATGGACAAACTGGGCTCTGGGGCTAGGAAAAGTTGTTTGAGGATTTCAGTCAGGCAGAAGGTACTCCACCAAGTTCCCTGGTCAGAGTGCATTGACTTGGTTCTGCAGTGAGCCAAACCACTGTTTGGTATTATTACTTGGGCACTGCAGATATCATGTCAGTGCCAAGATCTATGTGCTCATTGTTGTAAGCCCTTTCTTCCTTCTCAGTCACACTCAGATTCCCTGTGGTTGAGCTCAACAGATAACCCTGTAGTCTCCACGGGGTGAGATCAGAGTAGGAGCTCCCACAAAGCAACTCATTATTGGGGGTGGCTGGTTGTACACTCTGGGTGTTCTCTTTTCCCAGTGGAGGGACTGGAAGCTCAACAGAGACTTTTCTGCATGGTGCCACACTGGCCTGGGGAGGAGCAATATGGTCAACCTGTAGTGGCTCCTCTTACCCTATTAATATAGTCTGTCTCAGTCTCTGTGGTGCAAGGGGATGCCTCAACCTCATGCTTGCATTCTAGGGTTGTATTTTTTTTTAAGATTTTATTTATTTATTTGACAGAGAGAGAGAGAGAGATATCACAAGTAGGCGGAGAGGCAGGCAGAGAGATAGGAGGAAGCAGGCTCCCTGCTGAGCAGAGAGCCAGATGCGGGGCTCGATCCTAGGAACCTGGGATGGTGACCTGAGCTGAAGGCAGAGTCTTTAACCCACTGAGCCACCTAGGCACCCCCTAGGATTGTTTTGTACTTAAATAGTTGTTGTCCTTGTGAGGCCTAGTGAACAACCAATGTCACCATCTTGGTGACATCCCTCCCTATTTTTCCTCCTTAAGATTAATAACTATACATAACTATATATAATATATATATAACTAATATTGTATATATATTAAAAAATGCAGGGATTAAGGACAACCGACACCCTGCACAGTCGAGAAACCCTGTAAAACTTTTGTCTCTCCAAATATTTAACTATTAACTGTTGACCAGAAGACTTATCCATAGTATGAATAGTCAATTAACACATATTTTGTGTATTACATGTACTATATACTCTATTCATGCAATAAAGCAACTTAGAGAAAATAAAATGTTATTAAAAATCATAAGGAGGAAAAATATATTTATAGACTGTATTTATTGAAAAAATCTGCATATAAGTGGACCTGTGCAGTTCAAACCTGTGCTGTTGGGGCACCTGGGTGGCTCAAATGGTTAGGCATCTGCCTTCAGCTCAGGTCATGATCCCAGGGTCCTGGGATCAGGCCCCACATCGGGCTCCCTTCTCATCGGGGAATCTGTTTCTCCCTCTCTCTTCCTACTGTCCACCCTGCTTGTATTCTCTCTCTCTCTCTGTCAAATAAATAAATAAAATCTTAAAAAACAAACAAACAAACAAAAACCTGTGCTGTTCAAGGTGTATATTTTATTAATACAATATGAATTATATACATTACATAATTAATATTATGTATGTGTTATTTAATACATATCACATACATAAATATATAATATATGTTAGATACATATTAATTAATGATATACACATATGTACATATACATAATTATATAATCATATATAATATATTATAAACTAAAATACACATTATATACATTACATAATAAAGAATAAATATTATTATTAATATTATTATATAATATATACTATATTATATATAGTATATATATTTATGTATGTTATATTATATATAGCATATATAGCTATATGTAATACATAATTATGATCATATATTTATATATAATATTAATATATAAACATAATATAAATATTTTATATATAAGCATTTATATATTTATATATAGCTATATATACTATATGTACAATTATATATTTAATTATATATATACAATTATATATATAATTAAGGATCTTGAAATACATATTCTATGATCTTGAAATATATATAGCCTACTGTTTTTCAAAGTATGCAATACTCTCTTTTCTCTATCTAAAGATATTGTTATATTTTCATCTGGATCCACATAGGGGAGGTAAGGTATGAATATGTGTGTGTTGTGTTGCATATACATCCTATACCCTTAGCCTCATCATCTTGATTATGTCAATAGCCTCATCCTATTCAATTCCCTTTTCTGTGTTTTGGCAGCCTTTAATCTCCAGAGTGGCCAGGGGTTTTTTGTTTTGTTTTGTTTTTGTTTTTGTTTTTGTTTTTTTATTAATGTAAATTGGTTCATATCACCAAACTGCTTTGAATACATCGGTGGCTTCTTGCTGCACATTGAACAAAACCTTCGCTCTTTGCTTGATGAAGACCAGCACTCTCACCGTTTTTTTCCCTCCTCTGGACATCCCAGCCACAGTGGATTTTCCTCAGCTTTTCAGATTCACTGAGCTCTTTTTTTTTTTTAAGATTTTATTTATTTATTTGACAGACAGAGATCACAAATAGGCAGAGAGGCAGGCAGATAGAGAGAGAGGAGGAAGCAGGCTCCCTGCTGAGCAGAGAGCCCGATGCGGGGCTTGATCCCAGGACCCTGGGATCATGACCTGAGCCAAAGGCAGAGGCTTTAACCCACTGAGCCACCCAGGTGCCCCCACTGAGCTCTTTTTTGCTGCGAGGACTTTAAATATTCTGTTCCCTGGGGTACCTGGGTGGTTCAGTCTGTTAAGCGTCTGTGCCGGACTCTTGGGTTCTGTTCAGGTCGTGATCTCATGGGTCCTGAGATTGAGTCCCACGACAGGCTCTGTGCTCCGTGGGGAATCTGCCGGAGCTTCTCTCCCTCTGCCCTTCCTCCTCTTTGATGCTCTCTCTAAAAAGAAATAAATAAAATATTTTAGAAATAAATACTCTGTTCCCTTCTCTCCTTCCCATTCTACCTCTTATTTCCTCTTCATGACTAAGGTTTTAATGTCTCTTCCTCTGATGAAACTTCCTGAAATCTTTGCTTTAAGTCATTCTCTCATTGTTATATTATTAGGATGCTTGGTTTTTCCTGCTAATAATTTACAGTAAGTGGAAAAAAATCATACACAGTGAGTAACACCTGTCTTGTCCTTGCAGGTAGCTCTGTTAGAGGGCAGTTGAGCCTCACCTTGTGCCTCTCACTCAGGTCTGATCCCATTTCATTCAATCCCGCTTCATTCAATCTCCCTAGAAATGCATTCTTGGCTTTTTTCTTCTCCAGATCTTGCAGAAAGGAGTTTTTCTATTGTGCAGAGTATGTCCCCTTGCATTTGGCTACCAAACCCAATCAGATTAAGAAGGAAGAGTTCCCTATTGCTCTCTGCCATCTTCAGAAAAGGGATCTTTTAGGAAAACCCTTTAGGACAACACAGGACACTGTAAATGTTGTCTGGGGGCGCCAGCATGGCCAGGGAACAGGACCGCAAGCCATCCCCAGTTTCTAACACTTACTGCCACCTCGGGGGCCTGCAGTTAGCAGGAAATAGGAGTCTGTTTTTGAAGACCCCTTCCCTGCTTGGCCTTTCTGCAGATCTCATCTGCAGACACACCAATTAGTGCTCATTAGAAGGGTGTTTGGGGGTTTTCATTTATTTCATTTTGCTGATGTGGATACCAGGCTTGGAAAGAGTGGACTGAAAAAGTAATGTGTTTCAGGAAAAGACACGTGGCAGGGGACACAGCTGCTTTCCAGACACCACAGAGCGAGACTACCGTGAGCCTTAATGAGGACTCTACCAAGCAGACCCTTTCCACAGAGGAAGGAGTGTTGAGTGGGTGGAGCTGCAAAGTGCCATTGAACCCTCAAGTCCTGGTGCATGCCGGGAGGCGGGCCACCCTGCCACAGATTCCTGGCACTTCATGGGGATTCCAGGTTCCTCCATAGCCTCTGGTAAGAAGCGGTTGACACATTATAAAGCTGGGGTGGTTACAGATTGTTAAACTACTTACCCTTTTTGGATACGGTAGGGTAGACTGGTCTGAGTGGCCTTCCTGAAAGGCGTTCCATCTGCCTTATGGGTCTTGTGGGAAAGTAGGTGAGAACAATGAGTATTTGTACTTTCTTTAATGGATACCTGCTCCCCTTGGTCTTCCATCTGGAGTCTTTTAAAGGATAAGTCCCTTTTCTTACATGATTTCTGTTGCCTGAAATAGCACCATGGGGGTGCAGACGGAAAATCAAGGATATCCAAGAACATGTGGTTTGGAGTCAGAAGATGTGAGTCCCAGTCCCAACCATCTCAATTCCTAGCTAGGTGACCCTGGGCTCATCACTAACCAGAGTGAGCCTCCATTATGCCTGTCCTGCTTATTCCATACCAGCCGTGTCTAGGCACTGAACATCTGTGCCCCTCCCCCACAATCCATATGTTGTAATCCTAACCCCCACTGTGATAGTGTTAGGAGGTGGGGTCTTTGGAGGAGCTTAGGTCATGAATGGCATTGGTGCCCTTATGAAAGTGACCTCAGATCTCCCTTGCCCTTTCTGTCACATAAGCACATAGCAGAAGATGGGGGTGTATAAACCAAGAAGATCTCCCCAAATACTGAATCTGCTGGTGCCTGAATCTTGGACTTGCCAGCCTTCAGAAGAGTGAAAAATAAGTTTCTGATTGTGTTCAAGCCATCCAGTCTATGGTATTTTTGTCACAGCAACCTAAACACACTAAGAAATAGGATATTATACATGAAAGCTCTCTATGAATCTAAAAATGCTATGGATATAAGGCTTCGTAAACGGATGGTCAGTTACTTTTACTACCAAATCTTTATTTAAAGCAGTTCAAAAAAGAGAGACAGAGGGAGAGAGAAAATATAAACCATATCCTTCATGAATATAGATGCAAAAATTCTTTTTTAGATGCAAAAATTCCTAATGAAATGTTAGTAAGTATATGTACCCTCGAGAGACATAATAACTGAGTTACACTGAATTGTAAAAAACTGATGGCAAATTAAGACTATCGCTGTCGGGGCACCTGGGTGGCTCAGTGGGTTAAAGCCTCTGCCTTCGGCTCAGGTCATGATCCCAGGGTCCTGGGATCGAGCCCCGCATCGGGCTCTCTGTTCAGCAGGGAGCCTGCTTCCTCCTCTCTCTGCCTGCTTCTCTGTGATCTCTGTCTGTCAAATAAATAAATAAAATCTTAAAAAAAAAAAAAAAGACTATCGCTGTCATGCACCTAGAAGAGAGGCCCACAGGTGTGGCTGATAGGAGGCAGATAGGTACCAGGGAGTAGAATATAGTCCTGGAAAAGAAAATGCAGCTAAAGAACATGGATTACCCAGAGGGTGGTTTTGCCTCTGAAGGGTCCTGATGTTAAGTTTTAGCGCTCAATTTGGAATTATTACCTACATTTGAATTACTGCTTGGCTTCATTCATTTATTCACTCATTCACCAGCAAGTTTTATGAAGTAAGTTTTATATTGGTACAAATATATATGGCTGTTAATTTAGGAGACCTAGAAATATGTAAACCAACCTTTTGACTTTGAGGAGTTTATGATCTAACAGGGAAGAAGAGCAAAGTTAGAAAAAAGGGTGTAATTCACCAACATGGTGAGATGGATAAGAACATCCTTCACATTGTAGATTTCAGGCAACATAGCTTCCAAACCATACCTCGAAGGTAGGTCTGGTTTTGGGACATGAGGATGGACGGTTAAGGGTTTTCCAGGCAGAGGGAACAGCGTGAGTATGACCTTAATGATCTGGCTTACAAACAGGCCTTTGATTGAGCCATTTACCTTCTCCCTTCATCAGGTCCTCTGAGCTCATCTGAGAAAACCTACCTCCTGGCTGCCTCAGAGGATCTTCTCCTTCTCCAGGAGCAGCTGGGACGACAACCAAGGGCAGCTCCTCTGGCCTGTGCTTATGAGAATAAGATTGTCCCCCTGCTTCTCTCTTTTCACTAGTAAGGGGTAACCTAAGCCCAGGTGTTTTCACTTCAGAGACTCCAATAGCCACCATACGCTCAGCACTTGGAAGGTAACAAATTTGCTATGTCACAATTGATAATCAACTCTAGTAAAAGAATGTCCAAATCAATTGAGCTTTAGCAAGGGCAAACCTGCTGGACGCAGGCGGGCTCCCAGTTAGAGCCGACTGGGCTTGATAAATTTGCCCTTATTATGGCTATTGATGTTTAAATTTCTTCAGGGATGTTGTTACATGGGTGCCTGGTGGTGACAGAGGTACAGTGACCTCCTTCGATCCTTAATCTACACCTGTTAGTTGGCTCCCTGGTTGCCTCGGAGTATACTCAGGCTTAAAGGTTAACAAAAGAAAAACAGGCCAAGTTTACGTGATGGCAGCAGTGGATCAATGCAAGTAAATAACCTTCTCTGTCTTATTTCCCCAAGCATTATTGATCCAAGTTCTTTGTTCTTTGTCATGTTTCTGTCTTCTTTTCCCGGGGGACACTCAACGATCAGCTCGTATTGGACATGTTAACTGGTGCATTATGACAGCTACCATTTTGTCACTCAGTGTCGTGATATATATTTATATATCTACATATATAGATATATAGATTACATAAAATTATTTTCCTTTGGTGTTTTCTAAGCTGTAGACTGATAAGCAAGCGAATCTCCAACATACAGTTTCTTTGCTCTAGTTTCTTTCCTTCTGTAGCAAGCAGGTACGTTCTGTGACTCCTTATCATGTGGGCAGGTGTATTCATTTGTTTCAAATACCAATTAAAATGCAGAATGATCTGACCATTTAAAACTGAAGGCACTAATCTGCTGAGGCTTGCAACATTTTGCAATGTGCAGGTGAGTCCTGCACATTGAGGTCTGGTCTGACCCCCAGGACTTATGTTTCTTTAGAAACTGCATCCTTTTCTTTCATCTTCCTGGTGGTTTATAAAGGCGATTTGTCATCTTTCCTTCTGTATCTCTGTGGAGCACTCAGGGATGTTACAGTGATAGCTCTGGCCATCCTGAAATCTGTCTTTTCTCCAGTAGGATTCTACTGGTATCCAACTAAGATTTGTACTCAATGTGGTGAGTGCTAATTTGAACATGTATAGCTTTCCTACCAAATTTGTTGGCTTCTATTTATACAATATAATGGATGGATATCAATTGCAAAATAGAATTTTCCACATAATTAAAAGAAAAAGTTCTATGGAGGCAGGAGAGCTTTTTGCTGAAACCCATTATACTTTAAGGCACATTTGGCTAGTTAAAAAAACAAAAAACCAAAAAACAAAAAACAAAAAACAACTTTCACTTTCAGTTACCAAATAAATAAAGCTAGGTGAATTATAAAATCATGAAAGTCAGTGTTGTGCTCCTTTCTGTGGGTCCCCTCAGTGGTGACATATGGCTTAATTCTGAAAAAAAAAAAATACTGGAAAGAACTTAAGACATTTTCATGCTTGACATCCTGGGAGGTAAGACCACTACTTCTAAGTTAAAAACTAATTTGAATGGAATGAAAAATAGAACCTCGTGTTTATAATTCTTGCCCTTGAACTGAGCATTTATTATATCAAACAGAACAAAACCAATACTAGTTATTTTCAAGGAAAAAGTAATTTGTAAATAACTAGATATTGCCAATATTTTCTCTATAGGAACTTAAAAAATTAAGTCCATATGATTATCCAAAGTCTCTGGGGTCAAATGGCATAAAATCTTGTTCCTTAAATGATTTGACCAAACTTCACTCAGAGATATATGTAAATTGTGTGCTTCTCTCTTGCACTTGCCAATCATTAAAATGCCCCGTGTATATAATTAATACCATTGTAAACTCCCATGTTGCCCAGTTTCCAATTTGGTATTCTGTTTAATCCACTGAAGAGTCACCTTTTAAGTGATGTGTTAATGCAATGTGAAAACTCATTTCTCTCATTTCCCTACATGCAGAAATCACTGCAGGCATTGCTGGAGAATGTGAAATTGGTTATCATTAGTGTTTAGAGCTTTTCATCCTTGGTGTGCTTTGCAAACACTAATTAATGAATCCTCTTATGACACTCACACCAAATGGAGTTGTAAATGTTCTCGTCAACAGATAAGAATCCTTGGCTCTTGGTCACTTACTTAACCTGCTTCACTTTCAGAGACAGGAGGACAGGTAATAAACCCAGGAGCCTAGGCTCTTGCTTATGTGTATGGTGTACCAGGATGCTCTCTGAAATGGCAAATGTGTATTTCTCTTGGATACTCTCATCTCAGAGCATACCCTCTAATCTTTGTTATCGTTAAGTGTGCCATCTTGTAACCATGGCACCAATGTGCCATGATGAGCATTTGGTTCGCATATGCTATTCAGAAGATTATACCATATATTCTGGCAATAATTTTGAAATTAGTCCTTATGTTTTATTTTGTAGTTTTTTTTTTTTCCCGACTTCTGTCCTTCCTACAAAGGTCAATGTAATTTTCAGAAAATGTGGCCAAACTTTGAAAGAAATAAAAATGCATTCAACTAAAAATATTTCAATCTTTGGACTTCTGCCAAATAACCTCTTCTTTTCTATCCCCCAAGCTGTTGTTGGAAGTTAAAGGAGACAAAAGGACTATTTTCAAAGCTTTGAAGTATTTGGTTTTATAGGAAAAGTCTGTTTGGGAATTGTTTCTCCCCCAAAATGAGAATTTTTTCAGTTCACGCCATAGTCTGAAAGAACCAAAAATTTTCTAAAGATGGCATTGAAAGACACCTTTACTGTAAAGAATGAGAACATTACCATTCACCATTTTTATAATTTATTATAAATTTATGTTTTGCTACAGGCTTCTAATTTATATGTTTTCTATCCCTTTCAAGATAATCTTTCTCTTTTTTTTCCCTTGGACATTCATTTTATTTATTTTATTTTTTCAATTCAATTAGCCAACATATAGAACATCATCACTTTCAGATGTAAAGTTCAGTTGTATATAATATCCAGTGTTCATCACATCACGTGCCCTTATTGCTTGTCACCCAATTACCCCATCCTCCCACCAGCCTCTGCCCTAGTAGCCCTGTTTCTTTCCCCTAGTCAAGAGTCTCTCATGGTTTGTCTCCCTCTCTGACTTCCCATTCCATTTTCCCTCCCTTCCCCTCTGATCCTCTGCTCTGTTTCTTATATACCTCATATGGGTGAAACCATATGATAATTGTCTTTCTCTGATTGACTTACTTTGCTTAGCATAATTCCCTCCAGTTCCATCCATATTGATGTAAATGGTAAGATTTCATCCATTCTGAGTAATATTTCTTTGTATATATATACCACATCTTCTTTATCAATTCATCTATTGATGGACATCTCAGCTCTTTCCATAGTTTGCCTATTATGGACATGGCTGCTATAAACATTGGGATGCAGGTGCCCCTCAGATCACTACATTTGTATCTTTGGGGTAAAAACCTAGTAGTCCAATTGCTGGCCTGTAGGGTAGCTCATTTTTAGCTTTTTTGAGGTATACCTTTCTTATAGGAATTTCAGTGTTAAAATAAACCCCATAAAATTGTTAGATATTCCCAGGGTTTACCCCAGTCAAGAAAGAGATCTACAGAAGCTTTGCTTGGGGATCATATCAGTGTCATACATTATAGGCACTTACATAACATCATTTAAACAGAGAAATTGAAATATTCATAATACACAAAATGTTTAATTTCCCCCAAGACATTTCAGTACATTTGTTATGTACTTACACAAGCCACAATAAGGGATGCATGCTAAATAAATGTTTCCAACACATGCAACACAGGTCAGCACCTCTGGGTCCTCTCTACCAGTTTTCTAATGGAAGGTCAGGCCAAGGTATCCCATAATGATAAGGTGCTCTGCTTTATGCAAGTTAGAGTGCATACAACTGTTAAAACTGTACTCCCATAGAAAGGGTCCACAAAAACCAGAAGGGTTTTTGAATTATGGTACCATAATTCACAGGATGCATATTAGATGATAACTATCATGAACATTGCCACCTTATTATCAGTGTATATCATTTAGTGCCCTTCGTTTCTGCACATTAAAGGCCACTGTGAGTCGACTTACTATTTGTTTATATCAGGGAGTGTCTCTGAAATGATTGTGAACTGCACGGCAAGGGAGGCTCTGTCTTGATCAGTTTAATATTTCCTGCTCCTAGCCATAGCTGCACATAGAAGATGTTTCCTAAAAATGTGCATGAAGACTGATACAGATACCAATATTAAATAATTAAACCACTTTATCATTTATTGACAGTTACTACTAATGGAATCTGGAATATCAGGAACATACTAGGCCACTGGGGCCACATTACAAAAGGCTTAGAACCACGTACTCAAGTGGTTGTGGTGGCTTCAAGCATGAGTAAAGCACTGGACAGATTTGTATGCCGCTGCTAAAATTTACCTTGCTCCTTGGAGAGATTTCAGGTTGGGCATGCCCAAGACTGAAAACCAATCTTCAATTTTGCCTTATTTTGTGTTGAATTTTGTTATGCAGTTGGGGAATGGATATGATTAAGTAAAATTGAAGACATTTGGTTATACCTTAAGACCCTATTCTTTGTTTCTGGATGGTGGTCATGGTACGTTAATTTCACTGTTGTCAACTCAGACTTAAACAGCAAACATGATCAGTCAGAACAAGTTAGTTAGTGCTTCCATAACAAATAACCCTGAAATATCCATGGTTTAAAGGATAACAGCGTTTAATTTCTCACTTTTATGCTACCTGCCCAACTTAAGTCAGGAGAGTAGGGTGACAGGATGCTGTTTATCACAGTCATGAAGGACCCCTAGCTGCTGGGGAGTCACCATGAAAGACAGAACTCGGAAGGATCTTGCATTGGCTATTAGATATTATAGCAATACTTATCTCTTCTCACAACTCATCGGTCTGAACTAGACCCATGGCCCCATCCCACCAACACAATTGCTAAGAGCTATACCCCCACCATGTCCCTGGAAGAGAAATAACTAGAAGTATTTGGTAAATAGTTCAAGTGACCACCAGACTTACTTTATCAGACACACATCTGTATGTTTCCCATATTCCATGAGCCATCTCCACCATGGGACTAACCACTTGCTTGTTCTGGGAGTAGCAGGCCCTCCTCCCTGATCTCAACACAGCAGTGAAACACCCACATGTTGGGACACCTAGACTGTCCTGCCATGGTCGGACTTTGAATGCAGAGTGGGGAGTCAGGCATCTCTAAAAGCCACAGAAGGGGGATTGTGTTGCCACTCAGAAATGTGCTGGTGGGTTAAGTCCCACCATGGAGTCAATTTAGGTCAATGACAGAGAGAAATTTCCCTCTTTCCTATCTCGCAAAAACTACTCAGATTTTACCTTGGAGTGCTACACGCCTGCTGAGTCAACTGCTGTCCCTCACAGTGGCTCGTCACCAAGCAACAGCTGGCATCAGAAAGTCTCACTTTGAATCCCCTCACATTTGTTCTTGCTTTACGTTTCTTCTCCTCATCTTCATCAACTTGGGCTTGCACCTCGCAAATAAAGTATTAAAACCTTAAGCTTCACATTAGGTTCTGTTTTCTCAAAAATGTGGGTTGGGCCATCTAATACATTGGTTTCAGGTTCTGCTCGTGTACAGTGTCATAATGAAAGCCTGATCTAATCAACATGGAACTAACCAGCTCATATGTATTTTGTAGGGGACTTCTAGCAGACCTCAGTATTGCCAGCATAATATTTTTTGTCTTTTTCACATTTGACAGCTCGAGGAGTGGGTTTATTTAATTGTATTAATAACAGATTCAATCATGAGTAAAATGTTAAAAATTGCCTTGGCACTAGTGACATTTTGGGGTGAATGATTCTTTGTTGTGGGATACTGTTGTGTACATTGTGAACTGTTTAGAGGAGTCCCTGGGCTCTACCCACTAAATACCAGTAGCAGCTCCTGTTGTGATAACCAAAACTGTCTCTAGACCTTGTCAAATACTCCCTGAGGGGTAAAATGAGTCCTAGATGAGAACCATGAATATAAACCATTTGGTAACTGAAACTTTCAAAGGTGATACTTTTTAAGCCATGATGTAAAGATACTGAGTTGATCTTTCATACTGTTACACCTAATACAAGAATACTATTATATAAATATGGATTGTCTAACAACTTCTATAGCATATTTCCCACAAACAACTTAGATACTAGTAACATGAAAACAAGAAGCAATATCATTCTAAAGTAGGGAAAATGGGAACTCTAAGAGTTACATAGAGGGATTAAAAGATGATAGATGATAGATAGATACATAGATAGATAATAGATGGAAAGAAAGAAAAGAAAGGAAGGAGGGAAGGAATACTTATAATACACTAAGTATTTCTACTTTTTTAAAAGATTTTATTTATTTATTTGTCAGACAGAGATCACAAGGAGGCAGAGAGGCAGGCAGAGAGGGAGGAAGGGAAACAGGCTCCCTGCTAGCAGGGAGCCCAATGCAGGGCTCGATCCCAGGACCCTGGAACCATGACCTGAGCCAAAGGCAGAGGCTTTAACCCACTGAGCCACCCAGGCACCCATACACTAAGTGTTTCTAAACAGATGTTATATTAAATATACTTTAAGAACAGATGATATCCTTTCAGTGCATAGTCACTATATTTTTATGCATATGAGTAATACTAAATTTTTGAAAATTATTTGTTCTATTCAGTACTTTATAGTGTAGCCCTGAGATCTTGTTTGAGTAATGTTTTCTTTCCCTGTTGGGAACTTTTTTTCCTAGGTAATGAAGAACAGCATAACTTGCTCAAATTGTCATGAAATTCAAATGAAGAAGTCTAAATTAATGAGGTTTTACTATGCTTGAACATATGCTGGAGACTGATATCAGATCATCTGCAGACTCTGAACCAATAGCAATTATACTTGTATCTTCAGTGGTGTCAACCTGAATTAAAAATTGGCCAGGTTTATTAAGAATGCCCCAACAGACTTTTTAATTAATTTAGAGATACAATCAAATAATGTAGTTCACTGCAGCCTCTAAAATGATAATGTAGAAATACCATTCTACCTTTTTTTACTTTATCATAAATTCAAGCTTTCCTAAAGTAGAATATAATAATTGCTCAATATAAGTTAGATCCGGTGGGAAAAACTCATGGTATAGTTTCTTTGTTTAAATGTATTGCTAATTCCTATATCCCATAATAATCCTTTCTTTACTGTTAAATTTAATTACACTAATCAATTACATAGTCTGCGTGTTCTACAATTGCATAGTCCACATAGTTGTATGTGTTCTTCTTCCATAGTCAGACGTTATGGGTTTCATTAAATTGATTCACTTCCTTGAGTCACTTTTTCCATGTACATGATCCCTAGCTAAAAATAGCTTTAGTTAAAGATACATAAGTGCATAGAAATATAGATGTATATAAGATGGAAAAATGTATGTAAGATGTCTGAAAGGATGTTTTCTACATGATTAATAGTGTCTCTGGATGGTGGGATTGGAGATTTTTTTAACTTATTCTTTTTATTTTATTGCTCAAGTTATTTACATCTATTATTTTCCACCAAAATTTGTAAAATGTTCTTCAAAATATTGTTTAGTGATTATCAGAACATTTTCAATAAATACTTTTTTAAAAATGCTATTAATTTTGGGGGCACCTGGGTGGCTCAGTGGGTTAAAGCTTCTGCCTTCAGCTCAGGTCATGATCCCAGGGTCCTGGGATCGAGCCCCTCATCAGGCTCTCTACTCCGCGGGGAGCCTGCTTCCTCCTCTCTCTCTCTCTGCCTGGCTCTCTGCCTGCTTGTGATCTCTGTCTGTCAAATAAATAAATAAAATCTTTTTAAAAAATGCTATTAATTTTCAATATACATTAAATTTTTCAAAACATCCTTTCGGAGGTGAAAGATGGTGCCCTCTATTTGAAAATCTACCGGGTGCCTGGGTGGTGCAGTTGGTTAAGCGTCCAACTCCTGGTTTCAGCTCAGGTCATGATCTCAAGGTGGGGAGATCGAACCCCTCATCAGGCTCAATGCAATCAGTGGGGAGTCTGCTTGGAATTCTTTCTGCCTCTTCCTTTTCCCCTCTGCCCATTCTCTTTCTCTCCCTTTCTCTCAAATAAATAAATAAATCATTTTTTAAAAAAGGAAAATACTATGCAAGAGTAATATTTTTTTTCTCATGCTTTTATTTAAATTTGAAATTTTGCAGTTAAATCAAAAGAAAATCTAGGACTTAAAAAAATGTAGTACTGTTGTTTTCCAATAGTTTTAATTTGGCATTCTAATCTTCATATTTTTATTTTGTTGCAAATGTATTATTTCATTTCAGTGAGATTAAGCTGTTATATATACGTACATATACAAACACATTTTTTGAACAACAGCAATGATGTCATGAATTCTTTACAGATATTTTGTAACTATATAATTATAATTCACTTTAAAATAAACATTGTATATATGAAATACATAATATATGATTATAACATAAAATATATACTTATATAAAATACAAATATATAAATAAAATACACATATACACTATAATTACATATAACATAAAATATATAAAATAATCATTTCTTTAATGAATTATTCTCTCTTGTATGTATATATACATACACAGATGAGAATACATTAAGGAAGTCAATCATCAAAGGGCATAGTATCAATTTAACCCATCTTTTTTCATAATATTACTTAGATACATACAAATATAAAACTAAGTACAAAATCACTATCCTTGTAATTGCCTTATAACTAAAAATTCTAATCAATTCCAAGGGCATTAAATGAATGCAAAACCACAAGGCCGATAAAATCCAATTCAGTATGATTTTAAACATGCTGGATGATTTTATTTTGCTAAAACTAAAAAGTTGAGGTACATAGTAGAAGTATGTAATCTCTGGTAGTGTTCTGCATTAAATTTGTGTCTGTATTTCAACTTCAGTATTACCATTACTGGTCTTGTATGTCATATAATGATACATGTACTGTATATAAAACACTTGTTCTAAGACTCTGTTTGCTACTCTCGGATTATTGAAACTCAAACTTCATCAAAATGCCGCACAGAAGCAATGCCCAAACACCAATTTTAATGAATCATTTGCTATATATGTAAGGGTTTCTTGTTCACTTAAAGATAATATTGGTAGTACTGCCTTATCGATAACTGCATTAAATAGACATCAATTCAATTGTTGCTGCCACTGAGAATAGAAAAATTCTGCACTGTCTTTTTAGCACCACACCTACTTCTAATGAAATGGAGCATGCTGTCTTCCATAAAATCATGATCCCTTCACTATGTCAGTCGCCAACATAAATGTGGCATTCATCCTTAACACACTTTTGTCTAAACAATAAACTGAGATACAATTTAGCTTTTATTTCCATTTAATACATCCAAAACAAAAAATGCAAGTAACAGCACTGAATTTGAGTGACAGAACTTATTTTACAGATGGTCCAGAACATGTTCATGTTGCTTTGTTTCTAGAACCATTAAAAAATTAGAAAGTTAATGTAGAGGATTATAGATCCCAGAACATGGGTTGCAGAATGTGTCCCAGGTTGAGAAATTTTGGTTTAATGGGAGACATGAGTTTAAGACTCAACTTTCCATTCATTACTTCAGAATTTTTACTGAGTGCCTCTTGGGTCCTAAGCAAGTGTTAGGTGCTGGTTGAGTGGAAAAGACTTGTTCCAAGTCTTCTTGGATCATGAAATGAAATAGGAATTAATGTAACGGGAGGAAAGTTAGACTCTTTCCCTTGACTTGTGACTCGAACAAGCTATTACGTAAACTCTCTAGCCTCAGCTTGGTTGGCTAAACAATGGGGGCAGTACCTACTCTTCCCATCAGATGATAGTCCTTTAAAGTTTTAAGGTACTGAACAAAAGGAAAACATGATCCGTCGCACTGACTTAGGCCAAGTTTAATCAAATTCAGGATCACTACTGGTAAAGTCATTTGCGAACTAGTTCAACCTCCTTCACAGTACAACCATTACAGTCGCACTATGAGTAAGTTGAACGTTTTTGTTCCCATTGAAGCTAGCCTGTTTGAACTCTCACTCCCAAATAATGGTCGCGATGACATCGGCAGGCTCATTATTGAAATCTGTCCTGTCTGGAGGGTGACATGGCAGTGAGCTAGCAGCTGTCTGAGTGGGGCATTACAAAAGGATGGAGATGGTAACAGAAGAGCAACTTCTTTAGCTGACATTCCAAGAAACTTTTCAAGAGAGGTAGCACATGGTTTCCTAGCTTGGAGCGCCGCCAGGATTAGAATTGCCAACCATCCTGTTCTGGTGGAACAGAGCCTGACTGCTGTAATGATCATCTTGACTTCCATCTGAAAGACATCATGTCTCACAAGCCAAGGGTCAAACACTTGCATCACAACACACGAGGAATTAGCGAGGTAGTAAATCATTGCAACACTTTCTGCAAGACAGGGTTTGCTTTGGTTTGCTTTTGGTGTAGAAAAGAAAGCATTTGCAGAGCTTGAACTGCTAATGCCCTGAGCTTACTTTCATCCCAAATCCACTTTCCTTACCGTTAATAGTATTGTGCTTAAAGAGCACTAATTTTAATATTAGCCTAAGAAAAACATACTTACAAAGGTAAATCTGCTGATGGGATAAATTATATCTTTCGTGTGTATGTGTGTGTGGGGGGGAGGTGGGTGTTTAACCAGAAACTCCAAATGATGACCATTGTTCTAGTGCAATGTTCAGCACATAGTAGGTTCACAATAAGTATGTGATGACTCTATGAAATAAACTCTTCTAATATTCAAAATAATCAAAAGATGAATTTTATGGCTCCCCATGTCTCACATGGCCTACAATCAGTTTTTGGATCAAGGTAATGTTTACATAAACAATTTTAAATTATATCTATTTTGAATTTTTAAATCCATATGTATTACTTCCTGAGTTTGAAAGTAAAATAAGCTTTCTCTGGAAAGAAATTTAAAAATATGCAAGAGTCAGAACTGGATTAGTAACTATCAGAATTTGGCTTACCCATTAATAACACAATAGGATTAACACTCAGATGCACTTCCCAATTTTAATGCATGTATATAATTTAAATTGTACATACGTGTCCAGTAGTAGTACAATGTTGCCATTGGTTGCACTAGGCTGTTCTGTCCTTGTTGCTTCCTGATGTTACCAAGATTGCAATCTACTCTGAGAAATAGGGGAAATATTGTCCACAATAAGTCCAGATATAGCATCAAGCAAATATATCAAATTAAATTAAATGTTTAATATAAAAGCACATTAGCATGTTATGTCTTTAAGAAAAGTCTACTAAGCCAATTTAGTCTTGGGTCAACCCAATTCATCAAGAAAGGGCATACAGGACTAAGAATGCTGTAAAATGGTTTCTCTCCCTTCCCCCTGCCCCTTAGTATAAGATATTGCTCACTTATGTCCTTTTTATTCAATCTTGTTCTTCTGGCCTTGCAGCATAAGGCAGAGATGCCTGGAAACCTTATTTAAAAATTTGGGAAAAGAAGTGCAGGAAAGTGTAAAGATATTAATGTGTTTCATTAATTGTAGAGAGTATAACCTCATTTACTCAACTGCCCTGGGGACATTGTTGCTGCTTTAAATGGAGAGCAACTGGCAAATTGGGAACCAAGAGTCTTAATGCTTAAAACAGAGCTTCTAGTTCAGAGACAGAAAGCCATGTTCCAAAGAAAGCAGTCTCTGCTTTGCCCATTTAAAGCTGAACAAAATGCAGTACAGCTGAAAAATGCAAGGGAACAAGAAACAGCTGTGAAATCCTGGGGAAAAAAAAAAAGAAAAGTTTGAGTAAAAGTGGAATTTTCAATAACTGCATCAGCATTATCTTTCCCAGTGGTGATTGCCAAAACTGTGTTTGTTTATAGTTACTTGAAGATAAAGAACTAACTTTGAGCTGAGGGAGAAATATTATATTTCCCTGAGAAATAAAAGTGTTTGAGATTCTCTTGCAAAGTCTGGAAATCGTGCCAGACGGGCCTGCTGTGGGGTATTTCCTGCCTCATTTCGCAGCCTTGAGGGTTCGTGGTAGGCTCCAGAAAAACAGCACTATTAAATTGTGCTATTAATTTGGGAAAAGTTCAGGGGTGGGGATGAGATCCCCAAATGCAGTTTGCCGAACTAAACTTGAACCTGAAAAGTGGAGCGTCGCTCAGGCTGAGTTTCTTCCCGATCGGCCTCATGGTTTGGGGGGAATATTGATGACCCATGGTTTGTGAGCCTGTAATCCATTCCCTCATGAATCATGACGTTCCCACCAGGTTCTGTCAAATTATTTTATAGAGCTGTAAATAAAGACAAAGTCAAACTCTTTCAGGCCGTGTACGAGATCCTCCTTGCTTCAGCATTGGCTCTGAAAATCTTCTTTGCCTTCCTCAGCATCTTTCTCATGAGCCGGTCCTTCTGACGGGGTGGTTTACTTCTGGCTCTAACTGAACCATGCTGTCTGGATGCACAGATGGTTAGAGCTCTGGGACTCCTGCCCCTAGCACAGAGCTTTGCATTTGGCTGGCGCCGATGCATGTTTCTCCCCTGAACATCCAGGCCACCACAGGCAACCGTGGGATGCTCATTGTCGAACACATATGCAGCCCCTGTGGATAAAAATGGTCCCTCGCCCCCTTTTGGAAATGCTTCGTAGTCCCTAATTTGCTTTCATAGAGCATATGTGTAATAAGATTTTTTCCTTCCCTGTAATCTTCAAACGAGACAGTCTAACAATATGGAAAAAACACCTAGAGTGTGCAATCAAGTTTCAGATGAAAGAGATTCAAGCGCTTCTTGTGATCTCCTGTTAAAGGCCCTGTACAGTGTTTGATAACAATGAGTAGGAAATAATTCCCTTCTCTAAGGAGCTTACAAGAGATGGCGAGAGATAGACATGCCCACTACAGTTGATTTTTATCAGCTAGATTGTGGTAGTTAGTGTGGAACCCTGAGGAAGGGTGATTGGTTCTGACCGGTTCCGCAGAGACGTGGCAGTGAATGGTGACCTTGAAGAACAGGTGGCTTTGATAGGAGGCGTCAAAGGACTGGGAGTAGCAGGAGGAAGAGAAAAAGTAGGCAAAGATGCAGAATTGCCAGAGGCTATTTGTAGCTAAGCCCAAGGAGAGCTAGGGAGGTACAGAATGTCAGGGAAAATGTGCTGAAAGAGAAGACAACGATCCTTCATTTTGCGGGGGGGACGTTTTTGGGATATCTCAAGGATGTGGCAGCTTCTAGTGATTCCCAGGAGGTGAAGCTGGCAGAACCCGCTGTTGTGTGATGCTGTCTGGGCCAGAAGTGGGAGGGTTGCGGCAGCTACTGAACGAGAACCCAGGACCACAGAGCTCCATGGGACTGCTGGGCAGTCAGCCTGGGCCTGGTGTCCATCCTCTCCTGGGAAAGCAGAGCGATTGCCCTGTCTTCATGCACAACCTAACACAAGTCTCTGGACAGTTGGTTCAACCAGAGGACAATTGGATGCCACAGGGAAAGGAAAACAAGGTAAACAAGAAATGTGCAAATTAATAAGCTTACGTTCTAGATAGGGGAGATGTAACACCAACATAAATAACAGCTCTTTTGTTTCATGGGCACAGGATGAGTAAACTTACTGAGCACAGGTACAGAGCCAGGAAGCAGAAACTCCAAGTTTGATAGAACACTTTCCTTGAAGGATCTCCAGGTGGAAAGATATGTACAGAAACAAATTGCAAGGGGCACCTGGGTGGCTCAGTTAAGCATCTGCCTTCAGCTCAGGTCATGATCCCAGGGTCCTGGGATGTAACCCCAAGTCTGGCTCCTGGCTCAGCAGGGAGCCTGCTTCTCCCTCTCTCTCTGTCCCCTCCTACACTTGTGAACATGTGGGACAGCTTTGTCTCTTCCTCTCAAATAAATAATACACCCCCCCCACACACACATATTAAAGAAACAAATTGCAATTTAATAGGAGAAGGGTTTTCAAGGACTTTTGTTTCAGGACACCTCTACACCCTTAAAAATTATTTAGGATCCTCAAAGATATTTTATTTATATGGATTATATCTATCACTATTTCTCCTATTAAGAATTAGAAGGAAAAACATTTAAAATATTTACTTAATGAAATTTATTTTTAAATGACAAAGCTTATCACATCTTACTTTCAGATTGGTGATACCATCCCATCTCATGTAGACGCTGGAAACTTCACTCTATACCTGTGAGGAAATTAGAATGAAAAAGGCAAATCTTATTTTAGTGTTTTCAAGAAAATAGTACTGACCTCACAGATACCCCAAAGCATGTGGGGAATATTGTCAGCTTCTTGGACCACAACTTGAGAATCGTCATAACAGGACAAGAGCTCTAATAGGGAAAAAAAAAATGGGTATACTGTCACTGGATCCCAAATTATGGAACTGTTTATACAGTTTATACAGTTTGAAATACACGAATTAATAAGAAATGGTACAGGTTTCAGCCACACATCATCTCATTTAGCATTAAAACAACCATATCAGATATAATTTAATACCTGTATTTTACAGATGGGAAGCCTCTGAAGGGTTATAAATACATTAGTCAGAGATAAACAGCAAGTTAGTGGCAAATCTGGAATCCAAACCAGGCCCGTCTTACCCCCAATTCACAACCATGATTCCATCTAGCAGGTCAGTATATAATTAAATAGCAACATCCAATCCTTAATTAGTCCTTACTATTCACAAGTCCCTGAGCTAAGCTTTTTACGTCCACTACTTGTCCTGTTTAATTCTTACACCCTTAGAAGGTAAGTGCTCTTATTTTCCCTATTTTATATATGGGTGGTCCTTGGATCATGGTCAAGTCACAGGTCTGAAGTTATAAAATTAGAGAGTAGTTGAGCTAGCATAAGTATCTAGATCTTTCTGATGACAAAACTAAATTCTTGCACTAAAACTCTGCCTCCTAGAAGAGTAACTATCCTTTCTTTCTTTTTTTTTTTTTAAGATTTTATTTATTTATTTATTTTGAGGGGGTGGGGAGCAGAGGAGGGAGAGGGAGGGGAAAGATTCTCACGCAGACTCCCAGCCCAGCATGGAGCCAAGTGGGGCTTGATCCCACAACCCTGAGATCATGACCTGAGCCCAAAACCATGAGTCAAATACTTAACTGACTGAGCCGAACAGATCCCTAAGAAGAGTGACTATTCTAATAAAATAATCGTAAAATAATAGCTAAGATGCATCATGTGCAACACCCTTTCTATGTTAAAAAAAGAAAAACAACTCATTCTCATAAACACACACCAGTTTTCTATGTTTATTCTGATTTTGTATGTGTGTCGTTGTTGAAGATTCAAAATGCCAGAGAATCAAAGCAGTGAGGGACCCGAATGGCATATAAGCACAGAAAAGAAAAGGAAAAAAAATGATGGAGAAGCCATGGGTCGGGAAGAGAGCAGACATAAGCCATGTATATGGTAAGGGTTGGGTTGGAAATGGGATCCATAGGACTGATCTGTGTACTGGAGGAAATAGTTAGCTGGGGGTTTGAAAAGAACTATGCCTCTAATATTAAAAAAAAAAAAATCAATATTCTTTGTGTCATTCAAAAAGGAGACTGGTCCAATTTCTTCCCACCTTATTCTTTCCTTTCTTCTGCGCTCAATTTGACTACAAAGTGGATTTCTCCGCCCATAGCTCTAACCAAGGAGGATGCCTCAGTTTCTGCTCCCAGTGGCAAAATGTCACGAGGGTCGGCCATCTGCAATGCAAATTGCCAAGCTTTGGCATCCAAGATTGATGTCCCCGTAAGAATGTACTTAGTCGCTGGGCTGGAGCTGAGTGGAAGCGACACAGCTCTCTTCTCAGCCTCGAGTACTTGTCAGGGGTAACAAAGCAGGGCGGAGGGAGATATGAGCCATGTGCCCTTTTGGCATCATCCATTAACAGCACGTGGTATTAATGCATCTAAATTTGGTTGGGGCCACCAAGTCTGGGCTGAGGGCAGATGGCATACCCGAGCTGGGGCAGAGGGCAAGGGGACTTTCCACAAACTATTCTGGAGACTCGTGAGAAGATGCAGAGAGCCGTGACAGGCAGAGCACCTGTCTGGGTCAGACTCTGATTTACATTCCCGGCGTTTCTGGGCAGCTCAGGGCGGTGTCCGGTGGTCTTCAGGCAAGGACCAGAGTCCCCCAGAGAAGCCAATCCTGACTGCTGAGAACCAGCCGTGTGCTCGCAGCGCAAGAAGGCATGGAACTTGAAACTGAGCCAGACCCCTTAGGTGCAAGAAATTCACAAGAATGCCTGGAAATGATCTGGGGGAAAAAAAATTAAAAATCCATCTGAAACTCATCTTTTCCTTTATATGGTAGTTGTTGCAATTTGGGGGGAAAAAACACAACACAATACTTTCATTCAATCCATTGCTGTCTGTGGAGAGTTTGATTTGCTGGCAGTGTTGTGCGAGGAGGAAACTCTCTTCTGCCAGGGACCCGGAGATCACAGTTGTGCAACCATGTCTTGGCTCATTTGTTAGTGAATCTTTCCTTAGAGGACTGTTTCTAAGTACCCCAGGAGAAAGAAAACATACAGCAGTGTGAAATAAACTATAACCATGTATCTCCTTTGGTGATTATAAATCATAGGATTGATACAGAAAATAAGGTATTGGTAGGGGAAAAATAACTTCTTTGGGGAGTTACCAAATATCTAAATATCTAGAAGTAATGGCTGTGAAAATTTTATGTATAACTTCCTAAATACATACACGGGCACAGAGCTTATAACATAGAAGGGACACGCTGTAATTGCAAAAACCAGGATATAGCGATTTTCTTTTTTTTGAAGATTTTATTTATCTGAGAGAGAGAGAGAGAGAAAGCAAACGAGTGGGTGAGGGGTAGAGGGAGAAGCAAACTCCCTGGGGAGCAGGGAGCCTGATGCGGGGCTCGATCCCAGGAATCCAGGATCATGACCTGAGCCAAAGGCAGATGCTTAATCGACTGAGCCACCCAAGTGCCCCATAACAATTTTCTATCATCACTTTTATCAGCTGCTGCACATTGGATTGTACCCATGCACCATGATCAGCCCCCTTCCCCCAGAGCTGTGCACTTGGATTTGTCTTGCTATTAAAAAACACCATTAATATCATTGTGCTTTTATCTTTAGCTATTTTTCTGGTTAAATGGTTCTATTTGTAAATAGAGTTATTTGGGGATAATTTTTTACTCATTTTCTTTCGGCCTTTCTCCTTTGTCCTCCTAACCCCCAGATCCCTTAAATAAAATGACTTGGAAGAACTGTTCTTTTTTGGTCAACTCAAAGTTACAACATTTCTACCAAAATTCAAATTCCGGCCACCTCGGGAGCATGCAGAAGTAAAAGGATGTGGTTAATAATGAGATCCTGGCATTGCTTTTTTTTCTCCTACCATTTGCAGGTTGAGTTTCCATATCCATTAGTGCATGTACTACTGTGTGTGAACGTGTTATCCCAGAAACTCATTAATAAATTGGCCACTTGGACTTGGAAAAGTGTTTTTCCATATAAATAATGTAAAAAAATATATGTAAGGCTCCCAGAAGAGTGAAACAAGGCTTACAGAACCCTAGAAATAATGATATTTAACATTATTGAGCACCTTCTATATGGCAAACAATTTATATACATCATCTCCCATCTGGTATAGCCCTTAAATTATTTATAGTTGTAATTTTTCACTGTAGACAGTATGGAGTTTTTTTTTTTAATTTTATCATCATAAGTTTATTTACTTTCTCAATTTCATAATGTATTAGAAGAAATAAAATATTTCAAAATTTGCTATGTTGTTAATCTCTGTTATTTTATACTCCTATAGCACTAAAAATAAAAGGTAGTGAGATTGTATGGGCAAGAGTGTTTATTTACCAAGAAAGTTAGTATTTGAGGTAGAAGGTGGTCCTATGAAGACTCTAAGGAGGTCCCCTGAAGTACTTACAGGGACATTACTGAGAGCCAAGACCAAGGGTGACCCTAACTGTTCACTATGTTGAATTTTTTTTATAATTTATGAAATTTCATTCCTTCATTGAACAATTAACGTAAGGTCTACTTATGTTTGTTTATTGTCTGCCTGTGATAGTGAGTGGGCTTTCAGAAACTCATGGATTAAAAACAGACTCTTTTCTTTCAATCAAGAAAAATATTCTGGGGGCACCTGGGTGGCTCAGTCAGTTTAGCCTCTGACAGTTTGCGTCAACTCCAGTCACGATCTCATGGGTCGTGGAATAGAGCCTCTCACTGGACTCCGCACTCAGCTCAGAATCTGCTTGAAGATTCTCTCCCTCTGCCCCTCCCCCACTCACATGCACTCTCTCACTCTCTTTCTCTCTCTAAAATAAATGAATAAATAAATAAATAAAATATTTTTAAAAAGAAAAGAAAAAAGATTCTTATGTAATAAGACTCTACAGTGGTAGTTAGCTTACAGTAAACTCCCATTCATGTTTCATACATGTTTGTGAATTTATAAACACAAGTGTATTTAATTGATAGTGGCTCCCCCTCCACTAAAAAAATGCTTCTCTTGTTCTCTTGACTTCTTTTATTTCTGTTTCTCCTATCCCCTCCCAGTGCTCCCTCCCACCTCCTTCTTTGCCTCCTTACTTTGGTTTCATGTCTTCATGGTCTCCTCCATCTCTCTTCTGATGTGGCCTCTTGCCTCAGTGGTAGAATAGACGAGAGAGGACAGGGGCAAACATCCTGTTGGTGGCCTAACTCCATGCTCTTTAATGTCCCGGGACTTCTAAATAAGTTCTAAGTTTTGTAGAAGCCTCTTTTCTGATTATGCAGAGTTAATATTGTTTTTAAGTGATTTTAAAAAATAATAATAAAAATATGCATATCTGCATAAAACACTTTATTTCATCTTAAACCATGGAAATTACCCAATGAACAAAAGATGTAAACTACATCTAAATATATTATCAAAGATTTTCAGTTTCATGTTTTTTAAAATGGTGCAATGACCTACAGAGCTTGCCAAGGATAAGGGCAGAGTCTTCTTTGATTTTACTATTATTTCCCAATAGTTTCATCACCCATACTGAGTTCCCAAGAAATAGTTTTGATAATTATTATAAACTGTATGTTTGTGTTCCTCCCCATACATATGTTGAACCCCTAATGGGATGGTGTGTGGTGGTCAGGCCTTTGGGAGATGCTTAGGTTTAGATGAGGTCATGAGAATCCAACCTTGGTGATGAGATCCGTGTCCTTGTAAGAGAAGGAAAGACGAAGAACTTCTTCTCTCCTGGCCACGCATGGTCACTGTGAGAAGGAAGCCATCTGCAAACCAGGAAAAGGGCTCTCACCTGGAGCCGAATCGGTCAGCAACTCAACCTTGAGCTTCTCAGCCTCCACGTCGGTGAAGAAAAAATATTTGTTGTTTACGTCTTCCAGTCTGTGGTGCTTTTGCCAGGGCAGCCTTAGATAACTAAGACAATGGTTGTCCTTCATCTATTTTTTCCCCAAAGCTATCAACTTAGTTTTCATAGTAGCAGCAACTCATTCTCATATTTCATCCTTTTATATATTCATTACAATATGGGCTTGCAATGACAATTCACCTGAAATACACAGATTTCAAGCAAACACAACTGATTTTTGGTCAGCATAATATTCAAGAAAGATACTCTTCCAAATTTTGCTGTTGAGCAGAAGCATGCTGGCTCACTAAGTAGTCTTTTCTGTCCAGAAACATATGTGCATAGGGAGAAGTGTTTGATATCCTGCGACTCACATGGAGTCTGGTTCAAATCTTCTACTCCTTCTTTGACTTTGGAGGTGCCAGAGAAGGGAAGGTTATGTTCTCAGAGGAGGAACAATTGAGAAAGGAATTACTAAATCCTTCCATATGAGGTAGCATACATCCTCACCCTATTCTTAGTAGAAGCAGGTGTGTATCCAATGGGAGATGAAATAGTGTAGGGAGGATCTATGAGACAGGAGGATGGAAGGACCAGGGATAAGAGGTGGATGTGTCAATCTCCAATGGCTGTCCAGGTGGAACATAAACCTTCAGTAAAGGGGGATAAGGGGAACCACCAATAGAAGGAGGTATTGACAAGTAACCCTCATAAGGAATGGGTTGGGTGGAGCCTGTCCTGCCATGATGGAGGTCAGAGAACTCCTATAATAAAATCTTTATCACAAAGTGAGAGATGAACTCAAGAGGGCCTAGGAAATGCCCAACGACTAGAGGAGAATGAGAGCAGCGAAGAAAATGCTGACTTTATAAAGACCACAGAATGAATGACTGTGATGAGTTAGCATGGGTATCCTGACTTTGAAGCCCATTCATTTCCTTTAATACTCAATAATAATGTGATAATACTCAAATTGCTTATAACTTGTCAGTTAGGAGTCTTTAATTCAAGATGGTATTTAATAATTTTAATAATTCTATGAAGGCAATACAGTTACCATTCCTGTTATTAACTGATGAATCTGAGATTTGCAGACTTTTAATAACCCAACACAAATAGCCTGAAATACCATCCAAGGTCCCTGACCCCAGACCCCTTGCTAGGAACTGCTCTTATACTTAGTACTGTCAGGATGAGCATATACATTGAAGATTCTGATTTTTTTTTAACTCTTAATTTGGATGGTAAGAGGAATAGAGGCATTTTGGGGGACAGAAAAATTGAGGGAGGTGCCCCTGGTTGTCCCTTGGTATATAGCCAAAAGGCATTCCCCTTTTGCCTGGCAGAGAGAGTAGATTCTAAATGCCTCTCCTCTCTCTCTATGGTCTCTATTAGAGATTCCGACAGTTACTAGATAAAGTTAAAGACTCATGTAGTGATCTTCACACTAATTGGACTGTAATGTATAGCCTCGGTCAAGCACATCTTTCCCAGCACTTCTCTCCGCAGACGGCAATCAAGCCATTTACAGAAGATGCATTGGCTGCCAAGACCCTAGAGCAACCTTAAGCTGCACTGGCCTTTTAGTGGAAAACACAATTAATTTTTATACTGAAGGGCAATTAAGACCAGGGTTAAAATAAAAATCTTTTGGAACATAGAATGTCAAAGATTAGATAGGAAAGTTTTTCCCACCTATATATCAGAAGCCCAGGAGCGTACCAACTTCTGGATACTCCCAGTCAAGTTGCCAAATTTCTGTTTCATTTCGGTACATGTGAATTGAAATGAATAGCTGTGTTAGCCATGTTGCTATTCTGAAAGGAGATCACTTACATCAACTCCTTTACCAGCAGTAGCTCTGAAAACCACATGTGGGCCTGGACACCTGTTACATTGATACATTTGTAGAAACAACTACACAGATTTTTTGAACACATGCACACATCCATGGATAACACACCATGTGTTACAAGTTGCTCTAGCTAATTTCAGCTCAGAGAAAATCTTCCTAGAAAAAAAAATGTTTTTGTTTAAATAAAAGGACACACCAAAAGCAGGGGGAAGACACTTCTTTTCCACATCATTTAGAGAAGCAGAGATGTAGTAATTGCATGATTAATTGGGAGGGGAAAAAATGTAGTAGTGGAGATAGCCTAGGGGTGGATTTGGGGAAGTGCATTAAAGCTACATCTGGTCACTTATTTTACAAGTCTTTTAATACCAGTCATTCAGTTAGACTCTCTGACTCTGCTCGTTCTGGGATTTCCTTTTCAGTGAATTTTCTGTTCACATTTATTTTCACATTTTTAAAATGGGTATATGTTTTCTTATTTATAGAAGATTTTATAAAATATATATTCTGGACACTAATTTTTATTGAGTTCATTCATGGTAACTAGTTTTTCCCAGGCTGGTTGTCTCATTACAGCAATATATGATTAGAATATGTATAATCTTGATAGAAATGTACCTTGGTCCCATCCATTTGGGCTGTAATGCTATAATGCATATTGTATCGTATATGTATTGTATATATATATCACAGCATACTGTAATGCTATAATGTAATGCTATAATGCAGAAATGTTATGAGATACACATGAGGGTGTTCCCTACAGCATTGTTTGTAATAAGAGCTAATTCTGCCAAGGACTTATTATCTCCCAAGAACACTTTTAAGCATTTTATTTGTATTATGTAATTTAATCTTCAAAATGACTCTGTGTGGCTTGTACTATTGTTATATCCATATAAGTAAACCAAGGCACAGCAGTTAAATACTTTTCCCAAAATAACAGAGGAAATAGAAGTAACCCAATATGGATCAGAGCCCAGGAATTCTGGCTTTAGAGCCCACATTCAAAGCCAATATGCCAAACTGTCATCAGTATAGGACTGAATACATAGATTGTATTTGATTATTCAATGAAATATCCATTCTGTTAAATGGTAGATTTGCATAGATCAGCATAGGTAGATGTCAAAATGATAATACAAAAGCAAAGTAAAGCTAGTTTTAAAAAGAAATATATAAAAGGAAAATATCATTCAAAGAAAATATAAAACTATCATATAGATATATTCACATACATATTTTGTTTATAAATTCGTATGCAAAAATATGCAAATATGACTAGCATTAACACATGTCAACCACAAAAGAGAAGCAACCTCTTTAGAAGAGGAAAATGAAAGACAATAAATATATTTCTTTCCTTAAAAAAGTAATAAAGCTGAAGCAAATATGGCAAAATATTATATCTGTTAAATCTGGGAAGTGGGTACAAAAATAACCAATATATTATTTTCTCCACTTTCATGTTTAAAATGTTTCATAAATCAAAATTTTAGAGGACACAAAGAGGTAATATGTGAGGGTCCTTTGTAAAAGGTATCCTGATCTACAAATGGAACTAATTTATGTTATAATCGTCAAAAGTGAAGTGAAAGAGTTTGATTTACAAATGGGTGAGTAAAGACTTCTGAAAATTCACTTCCCTATACAAGCAATATTAACTTAATTAATTAATTAAAGGCTTACAACAATTTAAGAAAATATTTATTCAAGAAAAACCACTGTATTTTAATTAAAAAATTGAACTTGTCATAATCCCATCACTTTCCACAACAAGATAGCTTTGAAAAACAATAGTCTCCCAACTGTAATAGCTGTGAAATCAAAAAGTCCAACAGGCACCGGAGTATCCAAAACATTTTGGAAGTCCCTAAAAGCCATGGAGAACTATCTGCAGCCTGCTGAAAAGTCCACTTTCAGTGCTTGTCTACTTAACTTGGAAACCACTCTCTGAGAATAGCCCTAGTCTGCCGAGTATTTGATGAAAAGAACCAGTAGCAATTGTTTAACATCACAGTTCCTGGAGGGAGTGATGCTAGTCAGAGGTAAAAGCCCAGGCTGCACAATTAGGAAGGCAAGGCTAAGGCAGGGTGGTAGACGGCCAACCAGATCACTGAAGACATGCCCAGCAGAGCGTCTCGCCACAAACTGAGAGACTTACTGGTTCAAAGCACTGAAGTAAATCTCCGTCTAATCATTAACTTACCACTCAGATAAGTGAGCAGACATCAGTTACCACAAATGACAGAGAATGCAAACTTTAAAGAAATAGTCAAGGAAAAGCACTAAAAAAACAACAATAAAACAAATAGCAACAACAACGAACGCTGGTAGGAGAGGGACTCTGGCTTCTAGAAGTGACATATTACATTTTTTTTAAATGCTCACTTGCCAATAAAATTTACAAAAATAAATGAAGAAATGGAAAGTATAACTCATACACAGGAAATAGGAGGAAAATTCAATATACTGACTCTATGGAAACTCAGATGTTGGACTTACTAAATTTTAACTCAGCTATCATAAATGTGTTCAAAGAGCTAAAGGAAAACACACAATGAATTCAGGGAGAGAATGAGAACTATGTGTCACCAAATAAAAATATCAGTGAAGAGATAAGAAGTATAAAAAAGAACCAAATAGAAATTCTATAGTGGCAGGATGCCTGGGTGACTTAGTTGGTTAAGCTGCTGACTTGATTCTGGCTCAGGTCATAATCTTGGTGTCCTGGAAACAAGCCCTGTGTTGGGCTCTGTGCTCAGTGTGGAGACTGCTTCAGGTTTCTCTCTCTCTCGCTCTGACCCTTCTCTCAAATAAATAAGTAAATATTTTTTTTGTTGTTTTTTTTTTAATGAAATTCTGTAGTGGGAAAGTACAATAACTAATATAACATATTCACTAGATGGGCTCCTCAGGGGATTAGAATGACCTAAGGAAGAATCAGCGAACACAAAGACAGGTCAATTAGTATCATACAATACGAGGAATAAAGTGAAAAATAACAGGCATTGGAGAATTATGGGACACCACTAAGCATGCCAACAAATGAAAAATGGGAGGTCCAGAAGGAGGGAGAAAGAGAAAAGGGTAGAAAGAATATCCGAAGCTATAATGGCCCCAAACTTCCCAAATTTGGAAAAAAAAAATTCTTCAATCCAAGAAGCTCAATGAATTCTAAATGGAATAAGAACAAAGAGATCCACACATAGAAATATCTTAGTCAAATTGTTGAAGGCAGAGACAAGGGAATGATCTTGAAGTAATGAGAAAGACAACATATCCTCTGCAAAAGATCTCAGTAAGATAACAGTTGACATTTCATTGGGAATAGGAAGGCCAGAAAGTGACAGAATGGTATACTAAAAGAGCTGAAATAAAAGACTTCCAACTAAGAATTCTATATCCAGCAAAATTACCCTTGAAAAATGAAGAGGAAATTAAGACATTCCCAAATAAAATAAAAAAAGATAATTCATAAGTATATCCACTCCACAAGAAAAAATAAAGAGATTTTTACAGACAGAAATGAAAGGATATTAAACAGTTTCAAATCCATATGAGGAAATAAAAAAGAGTACTGGTAGAGGTAAATACATAGGTAAATATAAAAGACATTACTAATGTATTTTCAATTGTAACACTTTCCTTATACCATCTTATTAAAGATGCATAAAGGAATTACTAAAAACCAAGTTGACAGGCTTATTATGTATATGCATAAATGGGAGATATTGTAGCTTTGGTTTCAGACCACCCCAATAAAACAAATATTACAATAACCTGACTCAAATGAATTTTTTGCTTTACCAGTGCATATAAAGTTATGTTGTTTATTAAGTGTGCAAAAGAATTATGTCTAACAAAGGGTACATACCTGAATTTAAAAATCTTTTCTTGTTGAAAAATGCTAGCCATCAACTGAGCTTTCAGCAAATCATAATCTTTTGACTGTTGGAGGTTATGCTCTATATTGATGATTGCTGACTGATCAATGTCCTGGTGGCTGAAGATTGGGGTGGTTGTGACAATTTCTTAACATGAAATGGCAGTGGAGTTGGCTGCATTGATTGACTCTTCTTTTCATGAATATGACTGATTTCTCTATAGCATGGGGTGCTGTTTGATAACATTTTATCTACTGTAAATATATTTTAGTGAGGAATGCCCTTTAAAAGTTAAGATAGCAGCCTAGGACTCTTGTGACAGTTAGCCAAGTTGTGAATGGAAAAGAAAAGTTCTTGAAGGAAATTCACAGTGCTCCTCCAGTGAACACACCAATAATAAGGAAATGAAACAGTCTTATTGCTAATATGGAGAAAGTCTAAGCAGTCTGGATAGAAGATCAAACAGCCATAACATTCTCTTAAGCCAAAGGCTAATCCAGAGCAAGGCCCTCCTCACTCTTTTCAGTTCTTAGAGAACTGAGTTCAGTTCTTAGAGAACAGGCTTAGAGAAGTATAAAAGCTCCATAAGAAAAGCTTGAAGCTAGCAGAGGTTGGCTCACAAAGTTTAAAAAAAAAGAAGCCAACTTCAGCGGCACCTGGGTAGCTCAGTTGGTCAAGCATCTGCATTCAGCTCAGGACAAGATCCCAAGGTCCTGGGAACAAGCTCTGAATCAGGCTCCCTGCCTGCTGCTTCCTCTCCTTCTCTGCTCGCTGCCCCCACTTGTACTCTCTTTCTCAAATAAATAAATAAAATCTTAGAAAAAGAAAAAAAAAATCTTCAGAACATCAAAGTGCAAGGATGAAGCAGCAAGTTCTTATATAGAAGCTGCAGTAAGTTCTCCAGAAGATCTAGCGGAGATCATTCATGAAGAGGGCGCCACTAAACAACAGATTTTCAGTGTAGAAGAAATAGCCTTACATCAGAAAAAGATACCATCTACAGCTTTCATAGCTGGAGAGGAGAAGTCAGTGCCTGGCTTCAAGGCTTCAAAGGACAGGCTGACTCTCTTATCAGGGGTTAATGCAGCTGCTGACTTTAAGTTGAAGTCAGTGTTCATTTAGCATTCTGAAAATCCTCAACTCTTAAAAATTATGCTAAATCTACTGTGCCTGTGCTCTATAAATAAAACTACAAAGCCTGGATGACAACCCATCTGTTTACAACATGGTTTACTGGCTATTTTAAGCCCACTGTTGAGATCTATTGCTCAGAAACAAAGATTCCTTTCAAAATATTACTGTTCACTGACAATACACCTGGTCACCTAAGAACTCTGGTGGGGATGTACAGTGAGATTAATTATTGTTTTGTTTCATTTTATTTTTTGCCTACAAACACAGCATCCATTCTGCAGCCAACGGATCAAGGAGTAATTCTGACTTTCAAGGTTTGTTTTTCAAGAAACACATTTTGTAAGGCTATCACTGCATAGATAGTGATTCCTTTAATGTATTCGGACAAGTTGAAAAGCTGGAAGAATTAACCATTCTAAATGCCATTGAGAACTTTGGTTCATGGGAAGAGGACTTTAATTATTGCCACGAATTTCTTATTATTTTGTCATTTTTCCAAACTTTTTATTTAAGATATTGTTTGTTATTTGACATTTCTAAATTTTATTTGGGTAAAATAAAAGTTTTCCGTTAATGGCAAACTCTCACACACACATACACGCACACACACACCCACACCCTACAATGCAGATACAAGACACTTACAGTTGGTATGTCAGTAACAGATAATAATATAAAAATAAGGAAAACTGCAAAATTTTAAAAACATTTTTAACAAGAAATAGCTTGCTCAATTTGCATATACACAAAAGATACCTAACTCATATACATACAACAGGAGAGTTGACTGATGTATCAGAGAAGACTCCAAAAGACATTAATCTACAAATTTAGGGTTAATCTAATAAAAATATCATGAAGTTTGAATGATGTGTTATTGTTGTTTAGGGTATTTTGCAATTGTTTTTAAAAAGTAGTCAAAATTCATTTAAATAAATATTAAATTATTTGTGTAAACTTCTAATATGTGCTTGTATGTTTCAAAATGATATACCAAAATGCTCAAGTCAAACAAAAATGGCCTTATTATTTTAAATGTTTGTATCCAAAGGCACATGGGTGGTGCAGTGAGTTAAGCGTCCAACTGCACTCAGCAGGGAGTCTACTTGAGATTCTCTCTCTCCCTCTGCCCCTCCCTCCTGTGCTCTCCCCCTCTCTCTAAATTAATAAAGCTTTAAAGAAATTATGAAAAAAAAATGCTTGTATCCATGCCAAATTTCAGTGTTTGAAGTAATAGTGGACCTTCTATTTAAATAAAAATACAATACTTGTATCATCCAATTCTATATGGTTTGGTGATGTGAAAATAATATATTCATAAGAATTATCTTTAACAACTATTAGAAAAATGCTATCTGAAAATTGTAATGCTATGTCTACTTGAATAAAAGCAATTCCCACATCAATTAAATAACAGTATCTAAACCAAAAAAAGTTAAGTCAAAAAAACAATGAACACTGCACAAAATAAAATTAAATAAAATTTTTAAAAATTACATTAGGGACGCCTGGGTGGCTCAGTGGGTTAAAGCCTCTGCCTTCAGCCCAGGTCATGATCCCGGGGTCCTGGGATCATGCTCCACATTGGCTCTCTGCTCGGTGGGGAGCCTGCTTCCCCTTCTCTCTCTCTGCCTGCCTCTCTGCCTACTTGTGATCTCTGTCTGTCAAATGAATAAATAAAATCTTTTAAAAAATCACATTAAAGACAGACAGAAACACATGCAGATGTTATGCTGTGGTTGTGGGAGTTCAGGACCGGGCTGTGGTGAGTTCAGTCAAACCATGAATGCTTGGGCCCTTGTAGCCTGGCTCTTCTCCTTCCTGGGGCTGCTGGTGATCCAGGGGGTTCCATGACATTTCTGGGCCTCTGTGGGCTGCTGGGGGAGAAGCAGGAAGAAAAGGGCCACTTGGGAAAGCCTGGAAGTTGGACTCTGCTTTGGCCAACATTTGCCTGTTGTGATCATTTTCTTTCCGTAACTCCTTGAGGTTTCTCTCCATCAGCACAGCTGCCATCCAGCTTTCTTGAGCTGTTTTCTCATGGAAGAGGATCCCCTTTCAATAGTAGGAGGTATTTCTCTCCAATGTTCCGCCCAAATTTTACATCATCTTGTAGAAGTTGCAAAACTGATACAGGGGTTTCATGTTTCTACACGTGTTGGGAAGTTTCTTCTCAATTTCTAAGCAGTGCATTTCCTCCTCAAACAATTTTCTCTGAAGTTGAATGATGTATTCTTGATATAATTCAGGCAGAATTTGAAGCTTCAGCTTCAGCTGCTGAATTTTACTTTCAAGCTGTGAATTTTTGGGCTGCAAAGATGCTTCCTCTATTTGGGGACTTGATGTTTGTCCTATAAGCTCTTCATTCATTTGCTTTTTTCCCACAATTGTCTGGCTAGTTCCTGGTTTTTCTCTTCAGCACTTTGAAAGGACACATTGGAATCAACATCATCAGTGACACCCTTCAGATCACCCTCTGACAGATGGATGGGGTGATTGTCGTTTTCTGTTCCCTCTTTTGTTCAACTTTGCAGTTGACACAACCCAAATGATCTCGAAGGAGCTCAAGCCAGGGGATGATCCTTAGCAGGTTTTCACCCACCGGTATTAACTGGTTGACTTTATCTTTCAGGAGCCTGTTGTAATCCTGGTTTGACTGTTCTAGCTTTTCTTTCTCTTGCTCCTTTTCCTGGAGTCTCTGCTTCCATTTCACAGTTTCTTGGGCAAGCAGTTCTGGACTTTCTAGAAAATGAGTATTTTCATACAAATCATCCATTATTTTCTTCAGACGTTGTTCTCCATCCTTCTCTGATGTATTTAAGATGGGTCTGTCACCAGTCACTTGGGAAAGTTTAGGAAGTTGGCTCTTCTGTGAATTTTTCAGAAAGTCAACAGTGTTCTGAAGTGACAGCTTGCTCTCTGGTTTGGTTTCATTGCTGATAAGCACAAGGTTTCTAATGTGGGAAGATCGGCCTCCATTTCAGGCAGCCCTAGAGTTTCATCAGCTTGTGTCATTGACCCCATATTTTCACTACCTTCTCCCAGACTTCAGCATGGGCAAAAGACATTTGCCTAGCACCTTCACGCCTCTTAAAATGTGTCTTCTCTTCACTGTCAAAACCAATAAGATTGTACATACCAGGATCTCCCAGTGAAACTCATAGATATCTGGGAAGTGTCTCCAGCTTTTGGAAATCAACCCATGGGTGCTCTAGGACCAACTGGAAAGTGGATCAGGTGGCAGGCAGGAGGCCATCCATGGCTGTGTAGGGCTCCACAGCTCTACCTCAAGGCCAGTGTTCTGTGGTTCTCAACTGAAGGCTCAGAACCTTGGGGGGTTCCCTGTCTCTGAGGTAAACAGGTACCTGACCACCAGCAGAGAAAAAAATTGAGCTGGGGGAGGAGGAGGCCAGCTAACTTCCAGAAAACAGTTCCCCATAACTTCGTCTTGAAATAGAACGTTATATCACTTATAAGGGCAGTGGGGAAGGTGCAAAGGACTGATTGCAGCCTGGAGCCCAGCCACTTTAGACCCACATGGCCCTAAGGCAAACCTAGGGGGTCAAAGAAGGGCCAGGGCATGTCCCTTTCTGTGCACAAGAGTAGGTCAGGGCAGGGTGGTAGGGGATCCATCCCTGAGTGGGACTACTTCTCCTGGAAGCAAGGCGTAACTCACAAAGATCCCAGGGATATATCTCCTCTGATGCTCCCTTTTCTTTGTGTGAGATCACATTGGACAGGCAGATGCCCAGGAGTGAAAGGTCTCCCCAAAGGTACTAACAAACCTGGATTCCAAACTTAATAAGTTGGGAGAAATGAGTTAGAACTGGCAGAGTCATATAACTTCAAGGATTTTCTGTGGAACCAATATGTCCCTGTTCATTTGAAGTGTTCCTGAAAGTAGGTGACTCTGCTCCAAGGGTGACACAGTGCCTCAGGCTCCTTCACTCATGTGGCCCTCTGTCTTCAGCCCCTATGCCCAGGATGGGTCCCAGGAGGGTCTCTGGCCCATCTTCAGTTGAGGGGCATCTTCAGGAGCGGGCCTCTGGGGAGGAAGCAGGTCTTTCTTTGGGCTCAGTTTGCCACTTTTTATTTCATTAAACCCTGTCTCACTGTCCTGGCACCTCTCTGGCAGATCCAGCTCAAAGCCTTCTTGTCCACTCCCATCATAAACAACTCGCCCTCAGTTTCTCAGAGAGAGACAAGAGAACAGTCAGCTGAGGCCAGCCTGGGGTCCCTGAGGACTGCCAATGTTCAGACCACAGGGGCTCCATGGGAGGAGTGGACAGCGGCTCTGACCAGGCTGATGGTGCTGGGAGGAGACAGCCAAATGCCCACAGAGAGAGACGATGTTTTTTTCCCTCTTTTTTTAATTGGATGATTTTTTTTTTTTTTTTAGGAGCAGTTTAAGGTTTAAAGACAAAAGTGAGCAGAAAGCACAGAGAGTACACATATAAGCCTCCTATGTTTTATCATGCTTCACTTTATTATGCTTTGCTGATTTTTAGTATTTTACAAATCAAAGTTTTGTGGCAATGCTGTTTCAAGCAAGTATGCAGGCACTATTTTTCCAACAACATTTGGAGACAACATTTGTCTCACTGTCACTTTTTGGTAATTCTTGCAATATTTAAAACATTTTTATTCTTATTTGTTATGGGGATCCGTGGTCAGTGATCTTTGATGATACTATTGTAATTGTTTTGGGGTGCCACTAACCATGCTTGCAGAAGATGGTGAGCTTAGTCCTAAATGTCGTGTGTGGTCTGATTGCTTCACCAACCAGCTATTCCCCAACTCACTTCCTCTCCTCAGGCGTTCTGTTCCCCTGGAACACAACAATATTGAAATTAGGCCAGTTAATAACCCTCCAGTGACCTCTAAGTTGTTCTAAGGAAAGGAAGAATCACACATTTCTTACTTTACAGCAGAAGCTAGAAATGATCAAGCTTAGTAAGGAAGGCATGTCAAAAACCAAGATGAGCCAAAAACTAGGCCTCTTTCACTAAACTGTTGGCCAAGTTGTGAATACAAAGGAAAAGTTCTTAAAGGACATTCAAAGTGCTCCTCCAGTGAACACATGAATGGTAAAAAAGCAAAACAGCCTTCTTGCTGATATGGAGAAAGTTTTATTAGTCTGGATCGAAGATCATGCCAGCCACAACATTCCCTTAAGCCAAACCCTAATCCAGTGCAAGGCCCACACTCTTTTCAATTCTGTGAAGGCCAAGAGAGATGGAGAAGCTGCAGGATAAAAGTCTGAAGCTGGCAGAGGTGGGCTTGTGAGGTTTAAGGAGAGTAGCCATTCCCACAACATCAAAGTGCAAGGTGAAGCAGCACATTCTCATGTAGAAGCTGCAGTAAGTTCTCTAGAAGATCTAGCTGAGATCACTCATGAATGTGGCTCCGCTAAACAACAGATTTTCAGTGTAGAATAAGCAGCCTTATATCATAGAAAGATGCCATCTACGGCTTTCATAGCTGGAGAGGAGAAGTCAGTGCCTGACTTCAAAGCTTCAAAGGATAGGATGACTCTCTTGTTAGGGGCTAATGCTGCTGCTGGCTTTAAGTTAAAGCCAGTGCTCATTTAGCATCCTGAAAATACTTAAGACTCTTAAGAATTATGCTAAATCTACTGCTCCTGTGCTCTATAAATAAAACAGCAAAACCTGGATGATAGCACCTCTGTTTGTAACACAGTTTACCAAATGTTTTAAGACCACTGTCAAGACCTATTGCCTGGTGGCAAAACACCTGGTCACTCAAGAGCTCTGATAGAGATTGACAATGAAACCCATGTTGTTTTCATATCTGCCAACACAACATTAATTCTACAGCCCATGGATCAAAAAGTAATTTTGACTTTCAAGTATTGTTCTTGAAGAAATACATTTCATAAGGCTATAGCTGCCATAGATAGTGATTCTTCTGATGGATCTGAGCAAGTAAACTGAAAATATTCTGAAAAGGATTCACCATTCTAGGAGACAGTAAGAACATTGGTGATTCCTGGGAAGAGGTCAGAGTATCAACATGAACAGGAGTTTGGAAGAAGTTGATTCCAGTCTTCATGGGCCAAGGAGTTTAAGACTTCAGTGAAGGAAGTAACTGCAGATACGGTAGAAATAGCAAGAGAACTAGAATCAGAAATGGAACCTGAAAATGGAGTTGAATAGCCTCAATCTAATGATAAAGTTTTAACCTTTTTTTTTTTTTAAGCAAAAATCACTTCTTAGAGACAAGCAAAGAAAGTGGTTTCATGAGACGAAGTCTACTCCTCATGAAGATGCTATGAAGATTATTGAAATGACAACAAAGCATTTAGAATATTATGTAAACTTAATTGATAAATCAGGGGTAGGTTTGAAAGCATTAGCTTCCATTTGGCAAGAAGATCTATTATGGGTCAAACAGCACTCCCTGCTTCAGAAAATCATCTGTGAAATGAAAACTCAATCAATGTGGAGAATTTTACTGTTGCCTTAGTTTAAGAAATTGGTATATCCACTCCCATCTCCAGCGACTAACACCCTAATCAGTCAGCAGTCATCACCACTGACACAAGACCCTCTACCAACACAAGGATTATGACTCACTGAAAGTTTAGATAATGGGTAGGATTTTTTAGCAAGAAAGTACTTTTAAGTTGAGGTATGTGCATTATTTTTTAGACATAATGCTCTTGTATGTTCAATAGACTATAGTATAAATATAACCTTCATATGCACTAGGAAGCAAAAAAATCATTTGACTGGCTTTATTGCAATATTTGCTTCACTAAAGTGCTTCTGGAACCAAACCCACAATATCTCTGAGGTATGCCTGTAGACACATAATGGAATGTTACTCAGTCATTAAAAAGAATAGAGTTATGATGATATTTGTACGACATAGATGAACCTTGAAATTTCCATGCTATGTGAAAGAAGCCAGACAAAAAAGGCCACATATTATGTGATTCCATATAAACGAAATGTGGCAAATCCATAGTGATGGAAACTATATTGGCAGTTGTCCAGGGCTGGGAACAGGAAGGATAAGGAGTGACTGCTAATGTTTATAAAGTTTCTTTTAGGGGTGGTAAAAATGTTCTGAAATACTAAACATGTGAGTAGGCTAAAAAACACTGTATGGTGTGCAGTAAGCTGGTAAACTGGATGATATGGAATTACATGTCAATAAACCTGTTATTTAAAGGAAAATGTGAAGCTGACTCCTCTCACCTTGGGATGGGTTGTCTGTGTTGTCAGTATCAAATTAACTGGACAATCACCAACCCTCAGCAACTTCATGCCATGGAGTCACAGCTACAGATACCTCATTTTTAAGTACCGATTCATGCTACTTTGCAGAGCTTCCAAATGCAGAGAGATGAGACAAGCATCTTAAAGAGCCATGCTGTTGCAATCTTCTTGATAGGACAAATTTTCACATCAGAGTTGAAAGTAAAGTCTCCAACATTCTGGGGAAATTGCATAACAGCCATGATGAGTCAGAGATAGGGGATTACAGTAATTGTTGAGGTGGAATGGAAATGGTACATGTCTGAAGCCCCAGGCTTGCTTAGACCTCTGATAAACTCCCTGTTGTTGACTAAAGTAACAGTCAGAGATTCAAGGTCCCTTCTTTCACGTGCTATAAGGTCTGCATCTTGGGCTGTGCATCATCAGAAAGCCATTGAGATTCATCACTAAGCAGTCCCCGTGAATCTCTGTTCTTATCATCTGATGGCCATCTTTCTCCAATGTTTTTGATGTTAGAATTGCTGCTCAGTAGCCCTTAGGACAGAGACATATACGGACTCCTACCTCTAAGTTTGTCTTTGCATATTCAAATTAGATCCCCATGGTAATCTTCTACCCTTACTGACTTACAAGATAAAATTAATATATCTTTATCAAGATAACTGGAAGTGAGGTTAACTAAAAATGTCCTTATAGTAGAAGTCCTCAATCTTTAGTGTATGGAGCCATTACTTTTTGGTATCTTAAATCATTGACATTACAAGACACAGATCATGAGAGAAGAGTACTTATCCAGATAGTTTATGAAATTGTGCTTGAATATGATGCATGAGTGAGCAATAGACATTATTATTACTTATCTTATGGCCTCTCTCTCTGTCCTCTCTGCCCCAATATACAGTAGTTTCTGCTAAGTACATGGCAGAGTACATGTGCGCAGAGTAACTTGGACAACTCTGACCAGTCTTTTCTTTTTTGAAATAAACAAAGACAACATCTACATGACTGCCAGTCTCCATTTAGGATCTCAGGAAGAAAGTCAGTGTTACTTCACTCCTATCATTTGATTCCAGTCAAAAGCAGAAGAGCTTGAAATTTTGGTTATCCTATACCTCTTGTGTCTAGGAAAATGGACAGTTTCAGTTAGTCTCTTGGAAATGTAGGAAATACCTTCTGGATTCTTCTTGTTGCCTTCTCAGACCTTTAGGGATCTCCACATTGTGGGTCAGAATCTGCTGCTGAGGTAGAAAGAATAAGAGCTCTGCATTCTAGTTACAACCATGAGCAAAATTTCTAGCTTGAATTTAATGTAAAGTATGGCAAAGTCATTCAAAATTATGACCAATATCCCAGTACACAATGCAATCACGAGTAGGGCAGTGTCTAGAGCATTAATGGCGGTATTTATTGCCACAAGGTATGAAGAGGGCAGATGCTTTTTCCAGCAATCCTGCTTTTATTTATTTTTTAAAATATTTTATCTATTTATTTACTTAGAGAGAGTGAAGGGAGAGGTACAGGTGGAGAGAAAGAGAGAGAGAGAATCTCAAGTAGATTCCATGTTGAGCGTAGAGCCCAACATGGCTCAATATCACGACCCTAAGATCATGACAAGCCAAAATCAAGAGTGAGGTGCTTCACCAACTGAGGCACCCAGGGACCCTTCAATCCTGCTTTTTAAAAGTAAAATTGGAATTCAAAGAATCATGAAATCTTGGATGAATTTTTTGGTTGAATTAGTTTAAATGATGATCCCAAAACGATATGTCCTAATTCTGGGAATCCATGAATTTCACCTTATTTGGAAAAAGAGTATTTTCAGATGCAATTAAGTTAAGGACCTGGAGATGAACTCATCCTGGGTCATTAAGGTGGACCCTACTTCGAGTGACTAGAGTCCTAATAAGAGACACATCAAGGATACAGAGAGAAAACGATAAGACCATATGAAAATGGAAGCAAAGATTAGGATTTTTCAGTCCCAAGGCACCTGGTGCCATTTAAATCTAGAAGAGGCAAGGAAAGAATGTCCTCTGGAACCTTCAGTAGAAGTGCAGCCTGACCAATATCATGATTTTGGATTTTTTGACTTCCAAGTTTCAGAGATAAATTTCCATTTCTTGAAGCCATCATTTTTGTGGTGATTTGTGCCCGCAGCCACAGGAAACTAATGCACTTGCTTCAATACCTAAGAAGTAGCTTTTTTACACATAGGTGCTTTCCAATTCTGTGGTAATGTAAGCAACACTGAGATAAACTTGAACCATCTGTCAATCCAGAGCGCCATTTTTTCAAAATCTTCTAAGTGGTTGGTAGAGTCTCAGCTCTGCCTCCTAGATTAGACACGTTTCCTTTTCACAAGTCCATGTGGGTTCCTTAGCCCTTAATGAAAATCCTTAAAGCAAAAGTAGTATTAAACCATCTCTTACTTAAACAAGAGAGTATTGTTTTATTCATGATACTTATTATGGTGATGATAGTACCAAGTTGTATCAAGGTTTAAATTCTTACTCATAGGCCTTGGACTAGTAACATAATTTGTCTGCATCTCTGTTTACTTATCTGTAAAATGGGGATAGTAACGGTCATGACTGGTATTTACAGTATAAACTTCATGCCAAGTTCCTTAGAACAGCTCTCGAAACAGAAAGCCTTTGCTCTCAATATCATTACCACACCATGAATTAATTAAAAGAAAAAAAAAGGAAAAACATTTAGAACAAATTGATTTTGATCTAACTTCTTCTGGGACCTCTCTCAGTCAATGTAAAAAATGGTTCAGCCTAGAAGTTAGATTTAAATAGTTAAAAACAGATTAATGTTACAAATATTACCCCATTACAAAAACAAATATAGGAAACCCCTACTATCAGTTTTACTGCCCCCTAATAATTATCTCTGGTTCTAATCTGGTCACCACTTCTCAGATATAAGATATAATTTTAATCATGTTTACCCCACCCCACTTTAAAATCTTCCATCTTTCTCCCTCCCTGTAGCAAGAAGTAAAATGGAATATGCTGTCGTTATGCCTTTGTCCATGCTGTTCATTCTAGCTGGAATTTGTGTGCTTTTCTTATTTCTGGTAAATCTTGCTTATGTTTGGTTTGTTTATCTATCTATTTATTTATTTATTTATTTGTTGATTGCAATTAACACTCCAGTTGTGCTGGCTGGTATCTGTTTTTTATTTATTTTTTTAAAGATTTTATTTATTTATTTGAGAGAGAGAGAGAGCCCAAGTGGTAGGTAGGGGCAGAGAGAGAGGAAGAAGCAGACTTCCCTCAGTCTGGAGCCCAACTTGGGGCTCAGTCCCAGGACCCTGGGATCATGACCTGAACCGAAGCAGAAACTTAACCAACTGAGCCACCCAGGCATATATTTTTAGAACACTTGTATATTTACAGAAAAGTTAGGCAGGTAGTACAGAGTGTTTCAATATATCTCACACCCAAATTTCCCCATTATTAAGAATTTACAGTAATTATGATAGTTTTATCACTATTAATGATATTAGTATATCATTATTAACAAAAGTTCATACTTTATTCAGATTTCCTTACTTTTCACGGAATGTCCTTTTTCTCTCCCAGGATCCCATATATGACACCACATTACATTTTGTTGTCATGTCCTCCCAGACTTTTCATCATAGTGACAGTTTCTCAGATTTTCTTGGTTTTGATAACCTTGACACTTTAAGGGGTACTGGTCAGATATTTTATAGGATTTTCCTCTGTTGGAATTTACCTATGATTTTTCCATGATAAGACACAAGTTATGAGTTATTGGGAGGGAAAAGAGGGATCAAACACTATTTTCATCAGGTCACTTCAAGAATATGCATTATCGACATGATTTATGGTTCCTGGTGCTAACCTTGATCACCTGGCTGAAAATGGTCTTCAGATTTCTCCACTGTACTCCTAGCTACTTGTAATACTCATTTTAAATGTCACCACCTCTTGAAAGTCTTCTTGGATTCCATCAGCCCCTGGCCAACCATGAAATCCGTTTATTACTCATTAAACATTTGTTAATCACTTACTATGTGCCCATCAAATTGCAAAGGTGAGGATGGAGCCATTTAAACAGGTGATAAATGTTTCAAGAACAAATAAATAGGGGTGCCTGGGTGGCTCAGTGAGTTAAGCCTCTGCCTTCAGCTCAGGTCATGATCTCAGGGTCCTGGGATCGAGCCCCACATGGGGTTCTCTGCTCAGCAGGGAGCCTGCTTCCCCCCTCTCTCTCTGCCTGGCTCTCTGCCTACATGTGATCTCTCTCTCTCTGTCAAATAAATAAATAAAATCTTTAAAAAAAAACAAATAAATGCATGAACTGATGGTTTTAAAAAATGGTATTTTCTCCTCAAATTTAGTAAATATTTACATACTGAGCATGTATGATTAATGCATTACCATATTAGAAGTGTTACAGACAAAATAAATCAAAATGTAGACCCTAGTTTAAAGTAGAGGTAGACAAAATATAGCCCTGAGAGGCAAGTCCTGCTAGCTGTATGCTGCTTGTTTTTATAAATAAAGTTTTATAGGAACTCAGACAAGCAATTCATTTCTATATTGTCTGTGGCTGCTTTTGCTCAATTGCAGCATTTGAGTAGTTACCCATGGAGCCTCTATAACTAACAAAGTTTAAAAGATTTACTATCTAGGGGCACCTGGATGGCTCAGTGGGTTAAGCCTCTGCCTTCGGCTCAGGTCATGATCTCAGGGTCCTGGGATGGAGTCCCGCATAGGGCTCTCTGCTCAGCAGGGAGCCTGCTTCCCTCTCCCCCAACCCACCTGCTTCTCTGCCTACTTGTGATCTCTCATCAAATAAATAAATAAAAATCTTTAAAAAAAAATTTACTATCTGGCCTTTTACACAAGAAGTTGGTTGATTTCTGTTCTAAAGCATTTCCTGGATAATGTCCATGGAAACTCATAACACTTGTTAGGTACAGGCAGTCCCCAACATATGATGGTCCTACTTATCTTTTTGTTGTTATTGTTTTTGTTTATTTTTGTTTTGTTGTTTTTTTTTTTTGGACCCTACAGTGGTGTGAAAGCTATATGCATCCAGTTAGAAACAGTACTGCAAATTTTGAAATTTGATCTTTTCCTGGGCTAGCAGTGTGCTGTATGATCTTTTCTCATGATGCTAAGCAGGGGCGGAGAGCCACAGCTCCCGTCAGCCACAATGCCATGAGGATAAACAACCTGTATACTTATAACCGTTCTGTATCCGTATAGTCATTTTGTTTTTCACTTTCAGTACAGCACTCAATAAATCATGAGATATTCAACACTTTGTTACACATAGGCTTTGTGTTAGATGATTTTGCCCAACTCTAGGCTAATGCAAATATTCTAAGCATGTTTAAGGTAGGCTATGCTAAACTATGGTGCTCAGTTGGTTAGATGTAGGAAGTACATTTCCCTCTTGGAATGGTATTTTCAGCTTAAAATGGGTGTGTTGGGATGGAACAGCATCGTAAGTCAAGGAAGACCTGTACTAGTAAAAATGAAATAGATTTAACCCTAAATGGGAGAGCTAGTATAAGACCTTACCGTATTTTTGTAAGCAGTCTGGTTTACCTGTGAATTCAGAGAATTGATCACTATGAATAGGAGTCAATAAACACATACTTCTTAAAGACATATTATAGGCCAGCAGTATTGAGAGCAAGGGATTTATTGATGAACAAGACAGACCTGTACCACTAAAGAGTATAATTTTAATGAGATAGGACTGCCCTATTCTGGTGGCTACTAGCCAAATGGGTCTGGTGAGTGCTTGAAGTCCAACTAGTGTGAGTTGTGATGTATTGAAATTATAAAATATCCAAGAGATTTCCAAAGACTCAGTATGAAAAAAAAGTTAGTCATCTCATTAGTGAAATAGTAATATTAGCCATGTGTTTATTTTATTTTACAAGCGTATGTGATGACATGATAAAAATATATCATTAAAATTTTGCCCTCATCTCTCTCTCTCTCTTTCTCTCTCTCTTTGACTTTTTAAATGTGGGTATTAGAACATTTTCAAGTACATATGCGGCTCATGTTATATTTCTATTGGACAGTGTGCATCTAAATTTTAGAAACATCCTGTTAATACAATAGCCACTAGCTACATGTCATTTAAATTACAATTAATTAAAATTAAATATTTTATAATTATAAATTCAGTTCCTTCATCACACAAGCCACATTTCAAGTATTCAAGACCCATGTGTGACTGGTAGCTACAATATTAGTCAACACAGATTAAAAAATACTTCCATCTCTGTAGCAAGTTCTATTCGATAGGGCTGTCCTAGAAAAATATGAGGACTTACTGATTTTTTCTAACTGATAATGATAAGCATTATGTTAAGAATGGAAAGAACTAAACATAAAATGGGAAACTGTTATCAGGCAAATATATCTGTATTTTTAGAAATGAATTCCTTAAGATATGCAGGTCTTAACATAGCCACTTTGGTTTGGTTGAAGGGAGAAAAAAAAAAAAACAACAAAGAGCAACTAACAGATGGTTACTTAGGAATAGAGAGAAGTAACCTCAGAACAAGAAAACAAAGAGAAAATACTGCTGTGCATCTAGCTCTAATGTACAGTAGGGAAAAGTATGACATCTTAACTATTTTTTTAAAAATATGCATTTTGCAGTATTTTGACTGGAGGACCTATATAACTGCATTGTGCATTAAAGGGATGAAACATCTTTCCCTGGATGCAGAGAAAAGTCATTCTAATGGCAAGAAGCTGTATTTCTTTACGACCACTGTTAGTTTCAGTGGCAGATGTAATATCAAGCCAATGGCCTCACAAGATACACCAGAATTAGAGCATCCCTGGGTGTGGAAAGAAGGGAAATACACACTCTAAAGGCATGAAACTAGCAGCACAAAAGAGAATGATATCTGGGCACCAGAGCTTGCTCCCTGGTGACAAGATTATGAGTTTTTGAGGTTTAGAGAATTGAGCCTGAATCTTTTCTCAACCACTTACTGGCCCTGGAATATAGATCTGAGCACTTACCACACTCTTACTATATTCCAGGCACTTTAGATGTATTATCTCATTTAATCATCCCCAAACCCTGTAAGACAGGTTTGGTCATTACCCCATTTTGTGGAAGAAGGAAATGATGCTTTGCAAGATTAAAGATCCTATTCTAATGAATGGTAGGTATAGTCAGACTTTGACAAAATACTGAAGATTCCACTCCTCCCCACGACATTTTTCCACGCCATTTATGTCTCTTGCATAACCTGGGTCAAGTCAGATAACCCCTCCTGAGAATATTTTCTTCATCTATAATATAAGAATAGTCACATTTACCTTGCAATATTCAACCAGAAATCAAAGCATCTTATTGGTGTAGGCATATGATGTAAATGTTGGTGATTTCTTACATTCATTGAGACAAGACAAAGTTGCTAAAATTCTTTAAAAAATATAGTATCTTAGGAAATAAAGTGATACATTTCTCTTGCTGATGACTAGGTGAGTCTTACAGCTGCCAGGAAGACTACTCCTTCTTGGTCATCCTTCCCTAATATTTGTGCAGTTCCATGATGCCGGGATTTCAACCTGTGCGAAAGGAAAGTGGGGAGAAGCCACATCCTCAATGATAAGGCTTACTCCTGAAGACACACACATCATGTATGCTCACGCACTTCATTAGGGAGATCTTACATTTTGACTCTCACCCCTGAGAAGGTGGCTGGGAAATGTGGTCTTCCAAGTGTCCACTGTCAACTCAATTATCAGGGAAGGATGAATAGATTGTGGTGACTAACTTGTGAACTGTATGTTTGTATCTCCTCAAAACTCATATGTTGAAACCATAGCCCTAATATGATAGCATTGGGAGGCAGGGACTTTAGGAGGTATTCAAGATGTGACAATGGCCATTCCCTAACCAGGAACGGAAGTTGACCCTCACCAGCACATTGATACTGGACTTCCAGCCACCAGAACTGTGAGAAACAAAGGTTTGCTGTTCAATCACCCAGTCTGTGGCGATTTGTTATAGCAGCCTGAATGAACTAAGACAAGACCCAAATTAAACTGTCAACAAGTCATCCTCTCTCTTGAGTGTTCCGTGATCATCTCCTTTAATTTTCACTCCCTGCTCACCTCTACTTTCATTCCTGCTGGTTTCCAGACCTGCCGATTTAGGACAGGAGTCCCTATGAGGTCTTCTTGCATCTATTTCCTTTACCCCATTCTAGATAAATAACCCACTGGTTGCCTAACATTTATGAAATGCCGTGATGCACATTCCTCTACCCCTTCCCCACGCTTCCTTGTCAACGAACTTTTCTGGATCCATAAGTGCTTTCCAAGTTATTTCCATTTCCCTGGGAATAACCAGAAGTAGAGTCTGCAAATTCCACCTCTAACTTTTCGTGATGTTGGCCAAGTTACTTAATTTCTGAGCTGAATTTTCTGCATCTAAAAAATTGGAATAAGTTCCCCCCACCTCAGGGGACTTTTATATGGGAAAATTGAGGTGAAGAATGAAAAACTATTCTGCAACTCATAACATGCAATACAGTGTTAACAATGTTTGTTTGACACTACCATGAATTATCAGATACAAAAAAACATTACTTGTTCTTTTTTTGCTGGACATTAAGGCAGACTCGAATCGTCCCAATTATAAAAGTATCCTATATAAATACTATATTGTAAATAAATGAAATAAAGTGTCTCTGTGTTTAGCTCATCTATTTGGTAGAGGATAAAAATGTACTAGTGTATTTCTGGATCAATGCATCAATTGATCAAATTGATCAATTGCATCAAATTGCATAAGATGCAGCAATTGATCAAAGCATCAATTATGAATGCTTCTAAGTTTTTCTCAATATATTGGTAGCTTGCTTTCCAAAGTACTGATAGAAGTACATACTAACTCAAACCAATGAATTAGGGCTCTGATTTAACTGCACTCTGTGGAAATGATCATTAATTTTTAATGTACTTATTTTCACTTAATATGTATAATATGGTCCAATATTATTACATTGCTTTGCATCTATTTAAAAATGCTTCAACACATTTCTTTATTATTTGTTTTGTTCCTCTCATTTGAATATGTTCATATTTCCTTTACGTGCTTATTAGATACCTAAAATATCTTGAAAGATAAGATTCCAAGGATACTTAGAATCTTGCCACGTGGACTGATTTCTCCTAGCAGAGGAAAGAGGAGGCCAAGGAAGAATCATGAGAACCCCAGGACTCTTGTCTCCAGCAGACAGCAGTCTCCAGGTTTTCTTATTGATTGCTCAGAGCCCTATTTCCCTTAGCAGGTCTCTTTAGGGGACAGTCACTGCTTTCTCTTCATAGGATTGCGCCATGCTCTTACAAGTCATATGAAAACCAGTAACTGATGTTAGATTTGCACAGTGGGTAGTTTTTATAAATGTTTCTCTTAAAAAGCAATGTCCCGGGGAAATCCCTGGGAGGCATGTACAGCATAAGCCTCGCTAGCAGCTGCCAGAATATGCTGGAGGTTCCCAGGGTTTGAATCTATTGCTCCCAGGGATTGATTCAATTTCTGTTCTGTCAGCAGGCTTAACTGCATGCTGTAGTGTGCTCCATGATTTCATAAACAAAAGGGATATGGCAAGAACAGAAGGCAGGATCCCAGAGAAAATGTGAGCCAGTGCAACCTCATGCAAATGCAACACATTGCTTGACCCCAAAATCTGGTGTGTGGGTTCCTAAACAGACAAAAGGAAGCAGGGCTTGAGGCTAATGTCTGCATGTTAAAGTGAAAATATTCCTGGTCCCAAATATTCAGAGTTGGAGCAAAATTGAGGCAGTTTGCTTTTGCTGATAAAACAGAAAATTATTCATTTGCCTCAGTTCCCACTACATTTTTATTTTCATGCAGACCAAGTGCTGGGCAATGGGAGAAAGTTGGTAGTACGACACACAGAGCTCTTGGCTGGGACTTGGGGTTTGAGGTCACTGTCAGCACGGCTAATGGACAGCTGGGTGGACTGGGACTACACTACTTTTTTTGATCTTCCTTTAGCATAGGGGAAAGTACCAGGCAATCTCTGATGTCTTGTCCATCCCTAAAAGTCTGCCCCTCTTCTAGGGACATTTTGGCCATCATCTTCTTTTTTCTAACATACTATTAGTCTTTTGCTAAATAAGAATGGTAAAGAACCATGACATGTTCCTGTTTAATCTTACAGGTGTGCCAGAGGGGTGCATGGACACAGTAGCTGGAATTGTGTTTTACTGAAACTAATACCAACAACAAACCCTACCACAGAGGCTTCAATATGTTGGAAAACATCGCTACAATGCTTCTGAGAACTCAGTCAACGTATATATGAAAGAAGCCTACATATAGGTTTTTCATTTTGTTTTTCTTTCTAATTCACAAAAGGTAAACAGATTCTGAGAAGAAAACTAGCAACCAGAGGGTCTCACAAGGAGCTCTACAGATCCCAAGAGCACCCTTGGGGGGCTTTGAGCTATTGAAACATTTTTAAGGAGACACACAGAAACCGTACCTTCATCTCTGTAAAGCTGCAAAAATGTTGAGATGACCTGGTTTTGACATGGATGATAGATAATCAGCCTATCTGGTCTTATCTCATCCTGACCTCAAGCTCTAACAGGCAGCCTTATAAGCTTCTGGTTAAGTAAGAACAAAGGTAAAAATTGGTTGCTACACAAAAAATTTCAAATGGTGGGGCAGTTCAGTTCAGCGTCTACTACGAGGATGGGCATTAAGAAAGATCTATGAAAAGATCACATCCCCACATCATGGAATGTTCTACAATTGCCACTTACACCTGTTCATCTTCTTGGCTGGTGTGATGCTTCAGCAGAATCATAAAAGGCAACTGAGGAGTTACAAAGGAGGTGGTAAAGAACTTTCCTGGAATGCAGTGTCATCTGTGTACGCACAAGAGGTGCTCACAGACTTTGATGCATTTGGAGAGCTCCAAGCATGAAATTTGAGGAAGAGTGGGCAAAAGATGAATCTGCAGAGGCAGCAGGGATGTGCAGGAGGGTCTAATGTGCACCACTGGAAGGATGAGGCATTTTTCGTGTGGACAATGAGGTCCCGTTGCAAGGTCTTAGATGAGACTTCGGCAAGGCTAGTTGTCTGTGGTTCCCACAGGGAAAAGGAGAAAGCATCCTTGTAGTTGAAAATTCAGAAAGAATCGTCCTAATTATTTAGGCATTTTTCCATGTTTTATTCTTCTTTTCTAGCACATTATCATCCACTCCATTTTAGTTGCCCAACATGGGCTGCCACCTGAGCCTCTTTGGAGAGCTACACACAACATGGCACCTGGCTACTTCCAGAGCAAAACTCTAAGAGCAAGCTTGTCTGAGAGAGAGTCAGAGAAAATGAAAGAGAAGTCACCGACTAAATTCATGTTTTCTGCCCTCATCTGTAAAGTGGGAATAACTATTAGCTCCTCAAAGGGCAGAAATGAATGAAAGAAACTATATATTAAATAAGAGATAGTGGGGATGCCTGGGTGGCTCAGTTGGTTGAGCGGCTGCCTGCAGCTCAGGTCATGGTCCCGGCATCTTGGGATCGAGTCCCACATCAGGCTCCTTGCTCGGCGGGGAGCCTGCTTCTCCCTCTGCCTCTGCCTGCCACTCTGTCTGCCTGTGCTTGCTCTCTCTCTCTCTCGCTAACAAATAAATAAATTTAAAAAAAAAAAAAGAGATAGTGATATATTGAAAGGGGTGCTTGTGGATTTCAATGCTCATCTCCCAATTCAGTGACATTTCCTCCTCAGCATATAACCCCATGAGTGAGCAAAGCTGTAGAACTCAATGACTGCTCTAAGCTGGAATGCCTACAGCACTCCTCACTAAGGATCAGTAGATCTACCTCTATAAGGCTCTTCGCAACCAAGGTCTTTTATTGACTAGGGTCTACCTTCCTCTCTGAATCTACATTGTTGACTTCTCAAAGCCCAACTTAGAGCCCTTGTAATCAGAAGACCTGGATCTGTATAACAGAGAACATTCAGCTGGCCTAGAGAAGCCACTTTAGCTCTCTGTGATTGTGTTGCTATGGGAAATGATAGCACCAAACAATACCATGTCCAGAGATCCCCTCCTTTAACTCTTGCCTTGCATTTTCTTTTATCTTCTTCTTACATCTAATATTGAACTCTTCAATCAGATTGAAACCTCTTTAAAATATGTGGCAAGTTTTACATTTGTTGTACAGTTCCCTACTTTTCGGGGAATGCAAAATATATTACTGGTAGAGATTCAATCAAGTATCCTGGAAATTTACAGCTGGAAAACAAATAAAGGGACATTGAGGGAGTCCCTCTTCTCACATAGGAAGGAAGTTGTTCTTACTACATTCACAAAAGCTCAAACAGCAACTTAGTGTATCTTTGGGTTGCTCTAGTTTTGGGAAACTTTGTATGTGTAGAGAACTGTTGGTTTTCGAAGTTCTACATGAGTGCAGGTTACTGATTATTTTTGAGCTGAAACCTGTTCCCTTTCCTTGACTGGAATGAATGAACAAGGTCATGTTCTTTTCTAAATGACACAACAGATTTTTCAGATAGTGCAGAGCCACAGGGATTTTGAAAAAGGAAAACCAATAAAGTAATTATGGAAGACAAAAATCCTTGCCCTCACCAGGCTTATAATTGAAAATACAGACTGTTGAACTAAATAGTCAATGCAATCCAATAAAATAAAAATTCAAAGCAATGCAATAAAATAAAAGTTAAAGAGCAATTAAAAATTTGAAATCCTTTTGCAAAACTCTATGATGTTTTATTTAGTACAAATACACTTTGTTTTCTTGATGATCAGGGCATTTGCATAAAAATAATCTACTGTAAACAATGACACCATTTTTTATTTGTTCAATACATATTTGTTGATCACTTGCTGTGTAATAAGCACTAATTCAAGCACTGAAGATGTTATAGGGATTGAGAAAGTTAAATCACTGCTCTCTCATGAAGGTCTTTCTATTGGAGTGAACACAGAAAACAAAGAAATGGAAAAGAAAGCACAGTGAGGGGGAGGTCCTTTCTCAATTCTGTTCTCCTAGGCAATAGGTGATTTCTGATAAGGAATGGGGAGAGATGAGGCTAGGTTTCATGAGGGACTTAGAAACTTATCAGATACTTTTGTAGGAGCTCAAAATCTAATTGAATTAGGGATGAACCCCCCATCATGTTTGCAGTTGCCTCAGAGCTTTGAGATTGATATCATCAACACTTAGTATTTGGAAGACTGGGAAGTTCAGGCTCCCCATCTCCCAAACTAAGCAAGGATTTGCAAGTCAGAGTGAGAATTGACATCTGTCTTGGGTCTGGATCATAATATGGGAAAACAAAAAATATTCGAGCTCAGAGGAACTATACCTGTGCTTCAGGTACCACACCTGCTAAGACAGTGGCTTTGTGCTCTGAAAAGGCATTGAAAGCTACCTAGGTTTGACATAACCCAGAAGGGTATAGTCTCTCCTCCCACCCTGTTTTCACCCAGACTGCACTGACTTTTCCAACTCTTACTTCTTATTTTTTTCTCTTAAGTACTTTCCTTTTTCTCCTAAGTACTTCCCTTTACCTGAAAAAAACTTTTGTTTCCTGTCTTTCTGGAATAGTCTTCCTTCAAATAATAAAACCCAGTATAAACATTTTCTTAAACAAAAGTTGAAAAATTTAGGATAAGACATATTTTCCAACCCAATAATTACATTTTTTAGCATGCTTTTCCCCTTTCATTTAAGAGTAATTGAGCAGCACAAAAAGCAGGGGGAAAAATCAATCTAAGTATAAAATTTAATTTAAATATAAAATAAATCTAAAGGTTATTTGGCATGTTCTATGTTCTGCTCCATGACTCTTGGGGTTTTATTTATGTTTTTTTCTTAATCATATCTAGTATCTTCCCTATTTAACATATAATTACTCTAGGTTCATTTTTTTTTAAAGATTTTATTTATTTATTTGACAGAGAGTGCACAAGCAGGGGGAGCCAGAAAGGGAGAAGGAGGCTCCCTGCTGAACAGAGAGCCTGACATGGGGCTGGATCCCAGGACTCCCAACCAACTGAGATACCTAGGTGCCCCCGGGTTCACACTTCTGATTTGAGGTTTATCTTGCAACTGACTTCTGAGAATGGCCATCTTACCTAGTCTATCAGACCAGGCCTGATTATAGCAGGTATGGGAGTAAAGAATAATTTTTAATGTGAAAATAGAGAGAAAAAAGAGGATTTGTTATTTCTTTATTGAAAATATGGATAATTTAAAATAGTTTAAGAAGCTAGTGGATTTATTTATAGTGTAGATCTTGGAAAGGAAAAAGAAGGTTGGGATTGTGAATGTGAATAGCCAGTCAAGGAATACAGTCCCATCAAAGGAAAAGAAACTAGTGAAATACACTCTTTTCCATAATTTCTGGGTCCTTTATTTCTGGTGTTTACTTATCCATGCTTCAAGACAGAGACATATAAAAACTGGAGAAATGAAAGACTCTGACCAATTCCCTACATGTTTAAAGTGATGATAATAATTCTACAACCATTTCCTTCAAGCTCACCCTTCTCCTAAATTTAGTGACAGAAGTCAGACTATAGGAAGACTGAAGTGGTGTTGAGACAGTACAGAGTAATTATCAAGAATATAGTGGGTAAAAGTTTAAATAGAATATTTACCTCCCTATCTGGAATTTGTATTTTTAGGTAGGAAGGTCCATATTAGAGGGGTAGAGAAAAAAAAAAAAAACTAAAGTGATTTATAAGTGATTATTAAACATGTTATTTAAAAAAAAAATAAAGATAAGTAAACCACAGATTTAAATGAATCATGAAAAAAAATGAACAGAACCTAAAAGATGAAAGCAGAAATTCATGAAGTAGCAAAGTAGGAAAAATTGGTTAATCTGAAATAGGTCTTTCAAAATATCAATAAAGTCTGGGAATAGTTTCTTGAAAAGATCTCTGTAATTTAGAAGAAAGATGGAAAATCTATATAGAAATAAAAAATCATATCAATGAGAGAAACCAAGAAACCACTGATAAGAAAACAGTGGTTACAAATTTAAACATTTTGTTAAACTATTTTCTACAAAGAAACTAAAGCGCACAAATTGATTTGAGAATACATAGGAAGATTTTTGACCTATAACTCAGGAAGAAATTCTAAAATTTGTCAAAATGCAGCATCTAATGTTCAACCAAAGGCACAAAGCCTAGTTGATATTATATATGCCTTATATACCTCAAGAAATAAATACTTCTTCTGCTACTTTCCAGAGATTAGAAAAATATAGAAAGTTTTACAATTGTTATCATGAGATGACAATTCCCACTACCAAAACAGGTTGTGTGTAGATGGAAATCAATGTTATGTCATTAAAGAATATCAGATCAATAGCATATTAGTAGTATCTAATGTTCCATGATATAGTTTGTTCTATGAATATGAAGATCATTCAATGTAAAGTAATCAATTAATATGCCATATCATCAGTATCTCTAGGAAGGAGCACCATCTATTCATCTCAAAATATTTGGTGTAAATGTTCAAAGATATGTTAATTGAACATTTCTTTAGCTTGATAATAATATATATTGATAAAATAAGTAGCCAATATCATCCCTAACTCTAAGACACTAGAGACATTCCTGGTAATGTCAGGAAGAGGAATTCTAACAATTGCTGTTATTTTGTAACATTGTTTTTGAAATGCTAACAAATGCAATGTGACAAGAAAATACATATATTCACATATATGTGAAAGAAGAAAACATAATTATTATATTTGTGATAACTATCTAGCTGGAATGTATGAGAATTAACTGAAAAAAGTCTCACTGGAATTACTAAGATAAATCTCTAAAATGGCTGGCTCTAAAATCCTGTCATAAAAAACATTTTCCTATTGAGCAACAATACCAGTTGGACTGTAACATCAAAAATCTACCATTTACATAAAATCAAAATTGTGAAATGTCTCAGAATAAGCCTTCTCAGGATCCATTTTAAAAATTACAAAATTTTTCCTGGAGAACATTTTAAAAGACTTTAATATATGGTGGAACATGGAGTGCTCCGATATGGAGATCAAGTATTATATAAATGTCAATAGTCCACAAGTTAATTCACAAAGACAAGGCAATTCCAATTAAAATCCCAGAGTGGTATTTGGAGATTGGGGATTTGACAAAATATTCCGAATTTCATCTGAAATACTTATTATTAGAATAGCCAGGGTTTTTATTTCTTTTTCTTCTTTTTTACCTAGTGAAACATTTGAGAGTCATAAAACCTCAATTACTTTATTAATAAAAAATTAAAATGAAAAGCACATAAAATATGTGTGTGTATAAGCAAATATATACTGTTCACTGGCTTATAGACTGATATATTTGTGTGTGTGTGTGTGTGTGTGTGTGTGTTTTATACCTATATATGATAGTAGGCTATTTCTAGGTAGCAATGACCCTTGGCATGATTTTTTGAAAGGTATCTCATGTACTCACTGCGTCAGCATTTCTCTCCCAGGAATTTGTCCTCAGGAAATAATCATAAGTATTCATAATATTATATCTAGAATTATATCCACCACAGGTTGTTTATAACAAACCAAAATTAGAGGGGCACCTGGGTGGCTCAGTTGGTTCAGCGTCTGCCTTCAGCTCAGGTCATGATCCCAGGGTCCTGGGATCGAGCCCCACGACAGGTCCTTGCTCGGCAGGGAGCCTGCTTCTCCTTCTGCCTGCCGCTCCCCCTGCTTGTGCTCTATCTCTCTCTCTGACAAATAAATAAAATCTTTAAAACAAACAAACAAACAAACAAAACCAAAATTAGAAAAAAACGTCTAAGGTTTCAAATATGTGTGAACTTAGAATAAATCATGATACAATCCTTGAATCAAATATTTTGCAAACATTCAAACCAACGTGTAAGAATATTTAATGAAATGGAGTTTTTTCATCAGGAAATGTACAGGGATACGTATAAGTAAGGGCATCAACAGAAGGCCAGTTTTGGGAACTGTCCTTATTCCAAATGACTTAAAAGCATCTGCTTTTTTCATCTGCTGAAAAACACTAAACACATGATTTAAGGAATGTTATTCCAGTTAACCAGGACTTTAAGTGATCTCTTTGATAAACCATTTCAGTCTCTTGACAGGAAGTCGCGATCTTACACTCAAGTCAGATTCCTGCTGCTCATTGTTCTTCAGCTGAGTGAGTTTGCCTTCTAAATGTTGTCAGGGGGTGCCTGGGTGGCTCAGTGGGTTAGGGCCTCTGCCTTCGGCACGGGTCATGATCCTGGGATCCTGGGATCGAGCCCCGCATCGGGCTCTCTGCTCGGTGGGGAGCCTGCTTCCTCCTCTCTCTCTGCCTGCCTCTCTGCCTACCTGTGATCTCTCTCTGTCAAATAAATAAATAAAATCTTTAAAAAAAATAAATAAATGTTGTCAGGATAATGGGTCTAAGCTACAACTTAATTATGGGATGTGGTGCGACCAAAGATTTGAGGAAGATATTTGAAGGTAGAAACCAAAACCAAATTGACAAAATCCGTGAAACAAGGCAGAGGGAGGGGTTAAAGATAACTTTCATGGTTCTTTTTCTTTTCTTTCTTTCTTTCTTTCTTTCTTTCTTTCTTTCTTTCTTTCTTTCTTTTTTTTTTTTTAAGATTTTATTTATTTATTTGACAGAGAGAGACACAGCGAGAGAGGGAACACAAGTAGGGGGAGTGGGAGAGGGAGAAGCAGGCTTCCTGTCCAGCAGGGATCCCAAAGTGGGGCTCCATCCCAAGATGCTGGGATCAAGACCTGAGCCAAAGGCAGGTGCTTAAGGACTGAGCCACCCAGGTGCCCCTCCCACAACTCTTAAAGTGATTTGCACGATTTACAACACAGACCACCTCTCACCCTCCTCTCCAGTCTCCTTTACAATTCACAGCCAGCCCTCATCCTGCCTTCTGGAAGGCCTACGGAAACTAGTCCGGTAAATACATATCTCTGGTATCTGGGCATGGGAAACTTTATTGTTGCTATCTGGTGAGCAGGTGAGCAGGTGAACTTTGAGGAAACAAAGGCTGGGTCCCACGTGGAATTTCAAATAATCTCTTTGTAGTAGTTTTTTACTCATATTTAGTTTCTGAGAACATTGGGAAATACTTCTGTTAAAAAATGTTATGTGTTAAGTGAGCTTTTCTGGACTTAATTACTGTGATTATGCAAAATGCACTCACTGACTTACCTAGGTAAATTGGGGGTTGCTTGCTTTGGACTATTTAACAATATAAGGGCTGGGAGTAGAGTTCTAAAGTTCTCTTCAGTCTAGTTCTGTACTAAGAAAGAAAAATGATCAAGCCCACAATGTGGAAAATAATTCTTTAATATGAAACGTATACCTTAAATCTCTACCTAAGTGTTGATCAAAGTAATTTTATTCTAAGTAAGGGAAAATCTAAAATGCCCTATATATTGATAAATAAAAGTGTTATTTTAAGTATTATTAATAAATAAATATATATATAAGTCCAATAATTGAGGATTACTAAAGCAAACTATACTCGATTATTATTATTATTATTATTTAAGATTTTATTTATTTGACAGAGAGAGACACAGCGAGAGATGGAAAATAAGCAGGAGGAGTGGGAGAGGGAGAAGCAGTCCTCCTGCCGAACAGGGAGCCTGATGCGGGAAAGAACCCAGGACCCTGGGATCATGACCAGAGCCAAAGGCAGACGCCTAAGAACTGAGCCACCCAGGCGCCCCTATACTGAAGTATTATACAACTACCACAGATATTTGAGTGTTTATATAGGAAGATTAGTATGACAATACTCTATTAAAATATGAAAAATTATACATATACTGTGATCTCAAATTTGAGATTTTGTCTCTAGGAAAAGTACTGGCAAAAAACATAGAAATATGTATTTTCTTTTGGTTCTAGGTGGGGTATCAAATCTCAGCTCCCTTGTTCATAACTGGAGAGTCTGCGGATGAAACTGAACCCACCCTCTGGCAGGTTAGTGCTCAATGAAACCTGCTGAGCGGCTATGCCAGCAGATGACACACATCTATCGATCCCCTCCTGCAATTCTACAAGGCAGGCACTCTTAATAACTCCCCTTTGTAATGGAGATCGAGAAGCATGAAGGAACTAAGCCATTCTGAGGGACACCCCAAGAAGGAGAGCCAGGGTTGGGATGAGGCATGACCTGTCCAAATCCAGCCCCCAGTGCTTCTCGTTGACCCCAAGCACACTCAAACACCCCGAAGTATGGGTATGTTTGCATCCTTAGGTGGCTTTTTGTTTTATTCTGGATAAGCTGGTGTATTTTCCAAATTTTCTAACGTGGGCATATATTGCCAGTAAAGGAAGAAGGAAACCGTTTTGCTTTTGGTTTCCCAGTAAGAAAAACAGTGAAGGGTGTAACATAAGAAGCAAGTTAAGGGTGGCAGATATAAATGATGGCGGTAATCATAAAAGCCTCAGCTACCCTTCCAATTTAGCTTTGGAGAGAGCAAGGCATTCTGCGTTTCGTGTATCAACCGACTTTAAAAATGTTTCTCTTTTCCTTTGTATAAGAACCCGGAACTGGATCAGTTTGTGTTTTGTGATATTCTTTGATTTGAACGTATGGCCTTCAGGCGATAATCTGATTAATGTCACTGAAGTTTCCCCCTTAGTTGCTTGGATGAAGGTTGCAGAAAAGGTTTGCATGTCTTGTTTGGTTTTGCTTTATTCAGATGCCTGGTGGGCTTTTTGTGGTCTCAGGCGTGGCCCCTGCTAAGGAGAAAGGCACCCTGGGCAGGACCAGAAGCCGGAAAGCCTGGATGCTCCTCCCAGCTGCACTTAACCTCTAGCTGTCTCATTATTTTCGGCCATAAAATGCATCGACTATATGCCCTTGAATCGGGCAACAGAGAAGACAACTTTGTACATATAAAGTGAATGCACAAGCTTTATTTCTGTGTCCACACTGCCTTCTCCATTCGTCTGACTCATACTCCTTTTCTTCTCTTTTCTTTCTTTTCTTATTATCTCTGGTTCCAGGCTTGGGCTTGCCCACAGGAGTGCTGAGTGAGGAATTGCTTCTTCTGACCTGGAACAGGTGCTGGGTTGTTAGGACACCTCTTACCAGTGTCTCATTTCTTGCTCTCCAATATCCCTGTTTACAGAGCCCTCCCTCCTTAAGGGAAATACTACCTTGGATGTGTTCTTCCATTAGTTCTGACACTTAAGGAGTGATAGTCATAAATCAAAGGCATTTGTGTATTCATTTATAGGCTCCTGTGTTTTCCAAAGCATCCTCTCAATTGTCTTGAAAAGCTCAAACTCGCTAGCTTGGCTGCTGTGTTAAATGTGCCTCGTTCCCAAACCCTGCCAGGCACCGAGCTCCTGAATCCCGAGTCCCACTCCGAGCAGGGGTCCCGCCAGCTATGTGACTCTGAGGCCTCATTTGTAATCACCATAAACCGGAAGGAAGAGGCACCGAGCTACCATCAGTCCTGCAGAGACAGCGGAGCAGAGGAGCCTAATTACGGAAATTAAGGTCTGGAAGAGATACGGTTTGCGAGTGCGAGATCTGTCGGCACCTTGAGAGCCATCGTCCAAGCGTCTCTGGGTCGGAAGAACGGAAATACACTCACATTAATTAGCCTGCTGCACCAGAAGAGAATAATTTAAATGCAAAAGATAATCTCACTGCCCTTTTGATGGGGAAAAGTTGTCCTAGATTGGAAGTTTGATTTCCGTGTGGGCAGCGGCGTGTGCGCTGGTCCGTTACAGCAGCGCGGACGACTGGGAAGAGCAAGGAGGGGGACAAACAATTTGAACGATGCCTCAGCCGCTTGGTGTGTGATCTTAGGCAGCTGACCACACCTCCCTCAGTCTCAGGTTTCAGTTTTCTCACTTATAAAGTGGCAAAAATAGTACTCAGTTGAATGAGATACTGTAAGGATTAAATACGCTAAAGTTGATACTGTTCATGATGGATGAAAAAGTCACAAGCACATTATATCCTCCAGAAACAGCTGGGTATTTGCTATGTATATACTCAGGCATCTGTGCACATATAATTTTTTTTTTTTTACCAGCTCCTTTTCATCTTGGTATTGCCATTTAGTCGATTCTGCTGGCTGTTATTAAAAGGCTTCCCAACACAATAGCGAGGGGCGGTCAACAAAGGAAAGCACACAGTGCAGTGAAAGCTATTGAGAAATGTACATTCACCCTCCCCACACCCTTGACCTCCAGAATCAGATCAGTAACTTTTCTCCTCCTCATTTCCCCTTCCTGTGTCCACAGTGAAGGGAAGTTGGTTGCAACCTTTTGCAGATAATGTGACACGGGGCACACAAGAGCGGAAGGGAGAAAGGCATTTCAACAAAAGCCTGGAACTTCGGTTTAGGTAAATTCAGGAAGGAGAGTGATAGGAAATGGCAACAACCTTGCCAGGAACTAAAGGAAAAGGATTCTGGCTTCAGCCCCAGAGCAAAATGTTAGGTCATCTATAATAAGGGCTGGGTGAAAAACCTTCAACTCCAAATGAAAGATACAATGACACAAAGAAACTTATCAGGGCAACTTTCAAAGCAGTTAAGAAACCAATTCTTCTTTTCTAAAGAAAGTCCTCGGATATGAGGTTCCCTGATCGGTGTGCTCTGAGTTCCACACAGGATGAACTCTTCTCAAGCTCGGCAGCCAAGTGACTGAGCCAAATTCTTATTTATGAGGAAAAGGAAAGGAAACAGAAACTTAACAGCAAAATGGAGTAAATTAAGCTCGTTTTTCCTCAATTAAATCCCTTTTCGATAGGGAGTTTCTATTTTTGGCCAAATTTCTTGTCATTTAAATTGTCCCAATTATTACAAATGGCACTGACGGAAAACAGTTGGTAGGAACAAGTGAGACAGTTTAAAATCAAAAGAAGCACGTCCCATCCCTGAATTATACTCAGTTCAGAACTTGAAGATGAGAAAGAGCGAGAGACAGAGACACGGAGAGAGAAAGAAAGAGGAAGGCAGGACAGAGAGAAGAGAGGAGACACACATAGAGAGGTATTCGAATAGAGGGATATATCTTTCTAAACGGTACACATTTTGCTTTTTCTGACACTAAAACTGCTTCCGAGAGAGATGTTTATCTGAAGATCGGAGCTGAATCATTGGCAGGAAAGGACAGGCTAATTTCAGAAATCCCAGGTCTGACATGATTGACTTTCTTTGCTTCTAAAAGTTGACTCCAATCAAACCTGAATAGACTCACAATTCTACACTAATTTCAGATTGTTTTCCCATCGATCCTTTACAAGTGGACCAGTCATCTTGCATAAATGTTATTTATGACCTAGTGTCTTAGAAGTCGTCCCTTCTCGGTAGGAATAGAGTTCCGATTTCCGCCCTCACTGCTGAAGTACAGCCTTTCAGTGATTCAAATTCTTTTTGTGACAGTGTCTGAAAGTAAGATGTTATAAATCCACAGCAGGAAAATCCTGGGGTTAACATGCTAGAGGAGAGAGGAAAAAAAATTAAAAAACACCTTTTTGTCTCCTTAATAATCTTCCCAGTTTTGTGGTGAGGTAAATGGAAAAGTTCTGTTCTTGGTTGTGCTAAATTGCTACCCACCCACTATTCCCTGGGGTTGATAAGGAGAATCATTAAATATTAGCAAGATTGCTAACAGTCTGGGAACACAGCACATACTGGGTGGACAGACACTCAAATGCACACTGGAACCTTCTTTCTGGGCAGCAGGCAGTGCTGACGGAGGGTTTGAAGCTCACATCAGAAACCGCCCATTAGACAACCATGGGTTCAGCATTTCTTCGTTTTTTTGTTTTTTTTCTGGATATTATTTAAGCCGTAAATGTGAATTTTACACATGCTGCTTGGGTACATTTTAAGTTGGGAAAAAATTGAGTTGGGTAAAAATCCACCTAGCCATTTTTCCATGATGCAGTAAAAGATAAATTTTTAAAAATGCTTCATTTATATAGACAATGATAGCTATCACCTACAACTCACCCAACTATATTCTACATTGGTTTTCATTTGGACTTTAGGTTAACACTGCCAGATAGAGATTGTTATCTTCATTTTATGGAAGAGAAAAATTTTGACTCAGGAGAACTTAAGAAACTTGCCCAACTTTGCTCTGTAAGTGACCGCTGAAACTTGAACATAACAATTTTCTGTTTCCAACATCTGTACTCTTCTGTGTTTATAGTCTATGGCCTTGTGTTTTATAAACTTGTCCCTCAGTCATAAAAATCTCTTCCCTTAAAGCAATAACTATGTATTATTAAGGTTGATGGCTGTCTCAATAATTCGGAAGATACTTTTGCATAATTTGTTTTTGAATTTGTTTCAAACAAGATTGACACACCTGTGTCTCTTCCAGTGTAGGGCAAACATCCTACCTGCTATTCGGGTCCCCAAGCCTCCCTCTGTCACTGCCCTGGGACCCACTCCTACTCCTTTTTCCTTCTTTGAGTCACTCAATTCATGCCAAACATGCTACTCACCTCCCATACCAGCTGCGCATTCCCTTGCAATGACATAAACTCTAGAAATTTATATAGAAAGAGGACTTTGTGAGGGACTTTTGGTTTTTTCTTTCTGTCACTGTAAACACTGTCACTAGAGAACTAGAAAGAAAAGCAGGAGCCCAAAAAGGGTCGAGACATAAGTCACTTGATTAAAATTATTTAGCCATTTAATTAGAGATTGGAAAAAAATCCATGCGGATTTCTCTCCATTGGTAGTCAACCCTATCTATAGCTCCCCAGATTTCTTTGTAAAATCAATTTAATTATATGCATGAATCTCATCTCTATGCCCCAAACTTAAGCCGTTGGAATACAGATTTCCCATTTCTCCCCACCCGCTGACTTCGCTTTAAATTCTTCTCAGCTGATGTGGTTTTAAAGCTAAGTATGTTTTCTTTCTTTTCTAGGTTAATGTCATCCAAGGATTTCTCTGGTTCTTCCAACTTCATGCCACACACGACATTCTGCCTCCATCAAAAATCAGATCATTTCTCTCAAAGAGAATTGGCATCAAGGCAATCCTTAGACGTAAAAGGAAGGGTTAAGTTTACTTCTAATATCAGGGGATGATTCGGAAATAAATGTCGAGGTTAAAAAGTCCAGATGGTAATTCCACTGTATCCTTCCTATAAACATGATTTGATTTATGAGAACTACTAATGGTATCTCAGTTTGGATCTGGATGGCTTTGCTTTCTCTCATCTGAGTTTTAAATTCATCAGATTCTTTTACTCCCACTATCAATCCTTCACTACAAAGAGACACTCCTAATCAAGAATTTGGGAGTATTTTAAAATGCAGAAATTGATAAATGTTAACAACCCTAATCCATGCAAATTACTGTCTGTTGTCATTATTTATAACCTGGCGGATGTGTTTATTCAAAAGACCCCCAGAGAGCTCCGACAATTCATACTTCCAGTTGTGAATCATCTTTCGCTCTTTTTCCCTCTTTCATAAAGGATCACGCTGAATTAGTTTTCACTTTTTTTTTTTTTTTTTTCTTTGCCTGACATGGCAATTATTAGCTTTCTTGGCTTTGTCAGGGGGAAAAAAAAAGTCCATCGGAAATGTTTCTCTCCTGGGGCAAATCTCAGGGAAACAGCATGTTTATCCCTTCAAGGGTCTGTAATCCAAAGGCAGCCCCAGGCCCACCAGTTTTATAACAGGAGAACTGGAGGAGAAACAGCCACATGATTGAGCAGCTATGGTAAAATAATCCTCTGTTGTGAGTCTCACGGTCTCCCCAGCCCGTCTTTGTTCTCTGACCTCTGATGATTAAATGTACAAGCTGAAATCATACTAATTTCAACTCTTATTTGCATCTGAGTCTGTCAGCTAACAAAGTAGTGTTCAATGGATACCCTACACTATTAGCTTTCTTTCTTTCTTCCATAGTGAGAACCCATGTGTTTTATATGGTGGCTAATGCTGCCTGGTATTTAATTGGAAAATCATACCAGGAAAGAAGGTCATTTGAATTAGAAGGAAGGCTAGAATGATCAGATTGGCTGCAGTTTACTTTATTACCTGTGAGGATACACACAACCGTGGTGTCTATTCTGTGATAGACACAAAATTTTGCATGGTTCTCTTTCAAGGTTCAGTTCCAATAATATTTCCATTACGAAACCTCTAGGTTTCCATTTACGAAACCAAGGCTGGAAAAAATCCTCCATCCCCCGTACTCCCAGTGATATTGTGGACATACCTTGATTTGTTCAACATTCAACACGGTTCTTAAACGTTCTAGGCACTTTTAGAACTTGAAATATAATCAAGACCAAGATACAGTTTAAACACTCCCAAGAGAGAAGAATGGGCAGTTGCAATAAATCAAATTGAAGCTCGAGATATGATAAGGCTTGTAAGAAGTACACCTGCTTTGTTGGGTTAAGGACATGACCCTCTAGAGTTCACCAAGACTGTCCAGTCTCAGTGTGTAGGAATAGGCAGAAGCAGAAGAAGTCTTAGTATGAGGAAAAGATGAACAATGCTTTGTCTTTCCAGAAGTGAAAGAACATATTTGTGGGAGAACTGCAAATAAAAAGACAATTGTTTGTGGATAGAATTCTATATTGAGAATTGATTAAAACACAGATCGAACAATTAGGTAGAGATCAGTTCATAAAGGTTAAGTTAAGGATTTACATTTTATTATGAGGACAATGGACACCGGGCTTTACAGATATTGATGATGGAGATCTGAATACAGTAAATGGTTATGGGAATGGAGAAAAGTAGAAGTTGGCATTTATTACAAAATAAAATCAAGACATTGTTGGCTATTTGGGTATGGGGGGAAGAAAGAGAGGTAGGCACAAAGAAAGATACACAGGTTTCAGTCCTGGGAAACAAGGAGGTAGTGATAACTTTGTTGAGATAAGGGAGATAAATACCTTTATTACAGATCAGTAGTTCCTTTTAAGACACAGAGTCTCCCCACTTCTCACTGCCCCAATCCACAACACTAGATTGAGTTTTTGTAGTCAGTCGAGTTGTTGTTGTTGTTGTTGCTGTTGTTTTATTCAGGGATTCTCAGTGACTAGCCTAGTGCCTGTTGTTCCATAAATATTGTTAAATAAGTGAGTGACTGGAGCAGAAGTGATGAATTTTTTTTCCACCACCATTTTCCAGGGGAAACTCCCAATTACTCGGATGGAAATTATTTTGGGGGACTGGAGTACAAATCTATTTGAAGCGAATTAAGTCTTCATAAGGCCAAGATAGCACGTATTTAATTATGCTTTCAGTGAAACTCAATGATACCCTTCTCTCTGATGGAAAACTGACTTTCTAAATAATTAAATGAATTAAAACTTGTGTATGACAGGATTATTATACCGGCAACAGTCCCACTGCAAATACATGAGACTGTCATTGCAATAACTGAAGGACTGAAATAGATGTCTACGCAGACAGCTACACATTTACTGCCTGAGGCTCAGAACCAATCAGAACTCTAGGTGAACTCAATTCCTCAAAGCACCAGGGGAAGCTGGAGCCTTCCAGGTGACCTCTGGTTGACTGGCTTCTGGGATATATATAGCACAGGCTGAAGTGTGCTGTCAAGACTCACCATTTAAGTCTTCTCAACTCCATTAAAATATTCTGTTCAAAGAGAGAGAACTGCAGGATGAATTCAGGAAGGATCTGTCTTACGACTTTTTGGAATTTGGAACTCCAGTGGGGCAGTGGTGTTGGGATATGTGGATTTGGATGTGATCAAAATGGAGATGGAGACCCGAGCAGAGAGAGCATTGTATCTTTGGAGGGGGAAAGGGTTGTCCTTGAGATCCTCTTCAAATACTATCTCTTTCCTTTAAAATACTTCCTATTGTATTGCATTTATTGCCTGTGGACTTGGTTATGAATACTCAACCGGGATTTATTCAGCACCTATAACACCCCCTACATTCCAACAACAGCTAGACACTTAAACTTGCATTATCTCTTGGAATGCCCACCAACCTGCACAGTGAGGAATTAAGGCCACTGGAGAAAATGGTCCTGGATTACACACCAGTAGGGGGCAGGGCCAAAATCTGGATCCATATTTTCTGAATCCTGTGATTTTTTTTTCCCATGATGATTGTTATCGGTATTTGATGCATATATTACCCACAGAAGACACATGTTCATATCTTTCTCAAAATTTTAAGATTCTAAGTCCTGGAGAACCAGTTTCAGCATTATACACCATGAATGTTATAAAAGGCATCAGTTTTATCACCCTCCCCACAGATGTCTCTATTGCTTCTACAGAGTTTGTATGACAACAGACCAGTGGTATAGAGGTGGATGATTATCTTCTGAACTTGGCTTTCCCCAGATTCCAGTATCTAGAAATACATAGAAAAATGTCTATATTAAGCTTGCCTACTATTAAACATATGGAATCACAGTTCACATGTGACAATAAAAATACAGATTTATGTATTTTAGAAAGTATGTCGGGCCTATTTTGCCCTAAGGCATAATCTCTGACAATTGGAAGTTCAAGTCCAAGATTTGGTCATTTTCCGTCTGTAGGGGGCAGCTCAATGACACTTTGCCGTTTAAACAAGGTTTTGACATCTCCTACAAGAAAAAAAGGAGTTTTAAGTGGCACCCCATGTTCATAGAACATTAGATAGCTAAGTCAGATTTCAGGAAGAAAAGAGAGGGGGAAAGTTAGTTGTTATCAGGTTTCTGAAAGATCAAAGAAGAACCCTTTTTTTCCTCCAGGAAAACGTGGGTGGAGAAGACTGTAGATGCTGCTCTGTGATCCTTAGGCAACCTGATGAGTAGCTGGAAACCCTTCAAGTGGTTTGACAGCCTCAGCTACTCATTCTTATTTTAAAGCATTATTTATTGTGGTTGTAGAAACACACATACGAGAAAGTATCAATGACACATACAGAAGAAATCAATGAGTTTTTATAAATGCATGCATGTGTAATCAGCATTCACAATCCAAAATTAGAATGTACCTCATCCCTGGCAAATTCCTTTCCAATCACAGCACCCTTCCTTCCCCTCAAAATCACTACTCTCTTGACTTTTGAAGGAATTATCACTTGTTCTCTTTATACATTATTAACCTCATACAAATACATCTCTAACATGAGAGTTGAGGTTTGCCTGCTTTTAACTTTTTTGTATATGTACCTTGTCTTACTGTTTAGACTTCAAATAAATGTATTTTGCATATTTTAGGAAACATATTATAGAAATAAACTTTGTGTTTTTTTGGGTCTGGCTTGTTATTCATACCATGCTTGGGAAAGTCATAAGGCTTTTCATGGGTAGCTGTAATTCTTTAATCTTTTTGTATATCCCACTATTATATGATCATAAGTTATGTGCCCATTCTACTACTGGTGGGCATTTGGGATATTTTTATTTGGGGTTATTATTATTATTGTGTCTGTGAATTTCCCTGTTATTTGTCTCCTAGTGCATATTTGAGTGTTAGTTTATTCAAATACTGTGTATCTTCAATGTTAGAAAAAATGCTAAATAGTTCTCCAAAGTTGTTATGACCCATTTATAAATGTCTTACATTTATAAATGTAAGTTTATAAAGTTTATAATGTTTTAGTTTATAGTTTATAGGCAGAAGTTTATAAACATTTTAAAGACAGTTTTTGTTTAATTTGCTTTTAATTTTTAGCTTTCTGATGGTTATCTAGTGGTATCAGGTTGTGATTTTAATTTTGTTTCTGATATAAGTGATGATGTTGAGCATTCTTTTGTATATTTATCAGTCATATGGATACAGCCTTCCTAAGTCTTATTTCCATTGTTCTGTGTGGTTGTCTTTTTCTTCTTATTGATTTATAGAAGTTCTTTATATATGACAGACACCAACCATTTGATATTTTTCTGAATATAATAATATTTATATTTTATATATAATATATATATTATATTATTATAATTTTCTGAATTTTGTTCATAGGTAGCAATTAAAATAGTTTTTTTTTATTGATTTGTATCAAACTGTCCTGACAAACTCATTTATTGATTCTGAGAATGTATTTGTTGATTCTCCTGAATTTTATACATCTGTCATCTGTAATAATGACAGTTTGATTTACTTTTATTTAATCCTTAGGACTTTGATTTAATTTTCTTGTTAATTTCATGGCTAGTACACATAGTAAGCATATTTTTACTGCTATTGCTTTCCTCAGTTTCAAAAGGACAACTTGAAATATTCTGCCATTAATGTGATGTTTGATGTGTGTTCTAACACTTACTCTCTAGTAAAGATATTTTTTCTATTCATATCATGCTGATATTTTAAAAAATATTATGAAAGATGTTGATCTTTAACAGATTTATTTTTTCATTTATTAAAATACTATCATTTTAAAAATCAATTTTACAAATGCAGCATATAACAATAATTTTATATTTCAAATGCCAAACTAACCTTGCATTCTTGGAGTAACTCCAAATTAGTCACATTGAATTTACTAGTTTTTATTTAGTGAATTTTTAAATCCATATTAAGCAGTGACATAATTTGATGATAATTTAAGATTACTTCCAGGCATCCTTATTTGTAGCCATCCCTATAGATGTGTATGTAAAAGGCTATAAATTTTACTTTAAACATGGCTTTTAGCTGTCTTCCAAAAGTTTTGAGATATCATACTTTTTATTATCACCCAGTTCTAGATACTTTCTGAATTCTCATTTTGATTTTTTTCCTTACCCTCCAAGATTTTTTTCTTCCATCTCCTAGAATATAGTAAACATGCTTGGTTTGAATTTTATGTTTGATAGCTCTACTATCTCAAGCCCTTATGAGGCTTTTTGAAATATTTGGAGTTTCTTTTGGATTTTCTTTAAATTGCCTTATTTTCTTATAAATTATTTTTTATCATATGCTACAAACTATATTTTCAAAATTGTTTGTAAAAATAACACAAAGCCTAAAATTATGTATCTCCCTGTAGATATGATTTATAGTTGCTTCTCCCAGGTATCCGAGAGAGTAGCAACCTGGAATTTTCTCCAACCAGTTTGTTAACTGAGAAGATTCAAAGCCGAGCTGCATTCTCTATGAGGCCCTGTCTGCTTCTACTTCACTCTTCTTCTTAAACTGGAATACTTCTGTGGCACAGCTTACATGAGGATTTTCATCTGGATTATCTATCCTGAGGTCCAGACTGTAATCCATGATTCCCTGGTCCCCGTGGATGGTCAGAATCACTGGTGATTCCCTCATCCTCAGGATGACAACTTCCCCCTGCAGAAAAGTGATGCCAAATCCTAGACTTGTTCTCATTAGATCTCTGTTCTCTCTTGTATCCCAGCCCAGTCATTCTTCAGAGTCCCCTATGTAATTTCAAGCCTTCAGAGAGAATATAGAACTGGCTTTTCTGGTTATCTGTACCAGTCCAAATTGCCTAGTTCATCATTACTAGAAGTAGAAGCCCAGCCAGAGATATTTTTCTTCCTTAATCTAAACAAAAGACAACAAGAGTCTCCTTGCTTTTGATACATCAATTTAACCAGGCGACATAAGTTATCAGGCTTAACTTAATCACTGTCTTAACTTTTGTCCTGATGCAATTGAATCTTTACTCAATTATATCCTTGTAGCATATTGCTCTGAGTGACTTTTCCTGTTATAAGCATATGGTGTTTTTAGTTCTACTGTTAATTCCCTTCCACTGGACTTGTTTAAAACATGCTCATTTTCAATTGAGAGCCTGGGTGATACACGCATTACATTCTAAAATGCCTGGCTAGCTTTTGCAGGATATGAAATTATGAACCAGTCATTTAGATTTGCATAGATTTTCTGGACTTATTTACAGATTTATCAAGGATCAGCTATATAAGCTTTGGAAAAAGAGGGGCACCCTGCTCACTCAATTGGGAGCATTACCCTCCTTATTTCATGGGGAATGTCTCTATTAAGGCAAAAGAAAAATGAAAGCATGGGGGCCCTCACTCAAGAGAAGGTATGACTCATTGTTTGAAACGATTCCAAAATTACTTCCGGATTTTTAATGAAGAATATGGAGCCATGCACTTACGTATATGTCAGAGCGGTATAGACCACCCAGACTTCCATAAATCTGCCAATCAGAATGAGGGTAAAGAGGTCAATTCAAGAATGCTGGAATAAAAATCCTTTGCTTATATTTCTGCTTATAATGAATATTTATTATCTTCTCCTCTTTGGATTTTTTCCTTCGGTTTAGAAATCTCTTCCTCCTCACTTTGGATAAGTGAATATTTATTATCTTCTTCTCTTTGGATTTTTTTTTTTCTTTCGTTGGTTTGGAAATCTCCTCCTCCCTACTTTGAATAAATGACTTCTCCTTCCCTTTCAAAATGTGTTATCTGAAATGGTGCATTGATCAGCATATTCTCATGGTCATTATATTTGATACAGGTGTGGACACATTTCATAATCTAAGGACTCTATTTTCCTCTCCCCAGACATTGCTTGACAGGTGAGCCTGGACCTGGCCAATCAATCTAGACCCTGCCTAGGATTATGCAATTTAAACTAATTTTCAAAGGCTTTTTCTGTGATGGCAGGTCTAAGAAGATGTGAGCCCAAAGTGTCTGGCAGAATGAGACCATCAAAGGTAATGAAGCTCACACAGAGAAAAGCAAAGGTGAATAGTGGCGGAACTTCTGATGATGCTAGAGCACCACACCCCACTGATCAGGAGGTCCAGTGGTATTCCTTGCCCTTCCATCAGAGGACAAATGGTCCATTAAATTCCTCTTTTTTGGCCTAAACTACTTTGACTGGGATTCTTTCCATTTGCGACTTAAATTTATAAGGTTACCAAATAAAATAGAGGGTGCCCAGTTAAATTTGGATTTCAGATAAACAATAAATAATTTCCAGCTTTGTTCCCATGCAATATTTGAATTTGAATTATTTTCCAGTGTAATGTGAGGTTGGATAAACAGAAAAAAAAACTGTCATAGTATAAGTATGACCCAAATATTGCAGGAAGCTTAATACTAAACATTATTTTTGGTTTATCTAAAGTTTCTATTTGGCATTCTGTAAGTTTATTTGCTAAATCTGACAACCTTGACTTAAAAGAATCTTGACCAAAATGTGAATCACATTCTGATTGTACATTTTGATTTTTCATGGGTAAAATTGTTTCACTAATTCTGTGTTCAAAACAAATAAGTAAATAAATAAAACTGCTCATTTTTACCAACTGATTTCTTCTTACAGTGACTTGTTTTCACTTAAACTCAATTCAACAATTTTACTTTTATTGAATTTCTACTGTGTGCAAGGCACTGTGCAGGTTGCAGTAGGAATAAAAATAGATGTGGAATCTATGCTTTTAAAGACCTTAAAACCCACTTAACAGAGAAAAACTCAATTTGTTGCTATAACTTGTGAAAAAAAGTCAAACAGGATGATAGACCCTCCCAGTTATTCAACACTTTGTAATTTATAAACTATTTCTCAGATAACTGTTCTCATTGAATTCTTACAACTTTGGAAATAAGATTATTATATTTGTTCCCTTAAAAAAATAAATTGAAGTTCAAATACATTAAGCGAGTTACCTAGATCTCCCAGGTAACGTGTAACATAGCTAAATTTAATTCCAGTTATTTTTACTTCAAAGTTTTCCACTCTATTACTCTGCCATTAATTATCAGTAAAATTTTGGAAGGTAGTGTATAGAGCTAGGACAAAGTAAGGAAATGTTTAGTGAAGTCAGTAGACAACTCTAAGAGGGAGGTGGGAAGGGCTTAAAAATGCATATTATTTAAATAGCAGAGCTCATCAGATATAAAGGGTATCTCAGAAGGAGGAATACAAGGGATAGAAGGAAAGAGGGAGAGAGCACTGAAAAGAGGCCACTGGAGTGAGTGGTCCTCCTGGGATAGAAATCTAGGGAAGTTATTAAATTAAAACTTATTAAACTCTGTCTCCTCTGTGTCTGTCCTTACATGGATGAAAGAGAAAGCATGACACCAACTCAAGCCACTGATGGGAAATCCCAGGACACACCATACCATTAGCCCACTCACTTGGTCACACTACTGGTCAACCATTTCATGATTTTTTCCTTCTTCTGCAAACTTCCCACCCACCCTTCTTCATTCTCACTCTCAGATGATGCCCTTTATTTTTAGTTCAGTAGAAAAATGGAAACCAGGGGCGCCTGGGTGGTTCAGTGGTTTAAAGCCTCTGCCTTCGGCTCAGGTCATGATCTCAGGGTCCTGGGATCGAGCCCCGCATCGGGCTCTCTGCTCAGCGGGGAGCCTGCTTCCTTCTCTCTCCCTCTCTGCCTGCCTCTCTGCCTACTTGTGATCTCTGTCTGTCAAATAAATAAATAAAATCTTAAAAAAAAAAAAAGAAAAAGAAAAATGGAAACCAGTAGAAAAGACTTGTTGATGACTATCAAATGTAAATCTTGAGAATACTGCCTCAACTCCCTACTGGTATATCCAGTTGTACTCATCACATTCATTTGGCTAGCTGGTCTGTTATCCCAGCTTCCCATAACCACAGCCAAATTACTGATTTTCTTCCCCCAAACTTGCCTTCAGCAAATGGAAATGCCATCATTCCACACATTTAGGTCATTTTTCTCAACTCTCCTTCTGACACTTGGCATTTAATCCAAGAAACCCTTTTGGTGCAACACTTAAATACACTTAGAAATTAATTGCTTTTCATCAGCTACTATTTTCTTCTTTGCACCAGGCATTATTATCATCACCCAGTCATTGCCCTTGTCTCCTAACTGGACTGTCTTCTTGGTTTGGCTCTATTCAATCCACTGTCAGCAGAGCACCTTAGTGACCCATGTTATGTTTTTGCTCAGAACTGCCAGTGGCACCTTCCCATCTCTCTTCCTTCCAATCTTTCCACTGGCCTACACAATCCAAGCCCTTCCACTGGCCTACAAGGCTCTATGAGACCTGGTCTTCTGTTATCATTCCAATGACACTTACTCTTGTCACTTTCTTAACCTGCCCTCCAGCGACCCCAGTCTTGCCATATATCAAAAACATGTCACCTGCTTCTGCATCAGGGTGTGTGCTACATGTTTTCTCTGGATACATTTTCCTCCCCCAAATGCCTTACTCGCTTTCTTTCATTCCCTTATATCTCATTCAATTCTCTCACTCTCCTTTTAAAAATAGCAACTCCACACCAACACTTGGATTTCTCTACTTGTTTTCCCTGTTCTATTCACCTCGACTGCATTTATTATAATCCAATATACTGGAATGTATTTTACCTACTCATTGTCTATCTCCTTGACTGGAACATAAGATCCATGGGGGCAAGGACATTGTTTGGTCCATTGCTGGATTCCCAGTGTTGAGCATAATGCCTTTACAGAGCGGGCTGAATAAAAGTGTGTTCAATAAATAAATGGCTTTGGCCATATTGGTCAGATCTGTGACAGTTTTTGAAACCAGGCAGCAAAATATAGGAACCCTGAGCCACCAAGGTCCTCAGCAAGATGAAAGGATATAATGATATAATGTGGTAGAAACAGCAAGGATATTTATATATCAGAGAAACTAAGATAATAATGTCTGAGGGAGTGGTAGTGGTGACAGCGTCCCCTAGGACCTACATGGGGTCAAAAAGGGGGAGTTTCTTAAACTATACTCACAGTTACAGGGTGATTTAGACATAAGACAAAGAGACCAGATGGGAGGCTGTCACAGTATTCCAGGTTTGAAAAGATGTGGTTATGAATTAAGAGTGTGACTCGCAATGAGAAAGAAAGGCACACATTTGAGAGATGGTTACAGAAAGATCCAGAAGGTTGAGGGGCAAAATAGAAACAGAATGGATGTTAAGGGTCATCAACGAGCTTGAGCATTCCCAATTAAGGTACCGGAAAACTAATTGCATGCCTGATTTCAAGGAGCTGTCTGGCCAGGTCAAGTGGTTCCTTTTGCTGTTTTTGACTAATCTTATACTTCTAGGCGGGGAGAAAGAGCAATGGTAGGCAAAAGATGAAAGCTGAATCCATAGTCTCCAGTGCCTTGCTACCTCTCCAAATTTGTGAAAATTCTTTTGGAGAGGAGGCAAATACTTGAACGCTGTCCAGGTTGCCCCAGAGCCATTTGGACGGTGTCAGTTTGTACTCCTTCTCTACATGGCATCACAGGGCCAAAAGTTTCCAGCAGACTTTTTCTTAAAAGCACTTTTTTATTGTGGTTATCCCATGATGCTACTGGTAAAGAGGTTGTTCAGTGGTGGCGCTATCGCAAAGTGAAGTCAAGGTCACCGGGGAAGTTTTTGGCTTTGCTGGGAATTCTCACTCACTAAACTCCCTGTAGTTGTGTATCAGAGCAGGTCACTGTTACGGTTTGTCAGCCATGCTCAGTGGTAGAAGCTTGCACACCATCTGTTCTCAGATGCCTGGTTTTGCCCAGAGCTATTTGTTCCTCTCTCTCTCTCTCTCTTTTTTTTCTCCCCACCAATTTCCACAAATACCAAGCAGGAAAATCTTAACACATTTTGCTGGTATTGGAGTGATTGAGTGTTAAATGAATTAAACTTGGGAGACCAGCTCATTGAGGGACTGTGCTGACGTTCATACATGTAGAAAAATACCAATTCCCCCGCCAGCAGATGAGTTTTCTCTCTGCTGCCTGTACAGACTTGTCTGAAAAGGTTAGAAGAAAGTGAGAAGCCATTCCCTCTTCCCCGTGTCGCTCCTTTTGCCTGCCATGAAAAGCCGAGGCAAGGAGGGGAAGTAGCATTTACACTGCATTACTGAGAGTCCTTACAGTCTGATCTCTACACCAGGCATTTCACATAAAAGATCACAGTTAAGAAGGTATTCAGTTGGTCCAGTCAAATTGTTCTTTTCAAGATGAACCTTGTCTTTAAAAATTAAAGAACATAGCTGCCCTCATCCTCTGCTGATAAATTTACTCCAGACGAGAAGCTGATGAACCTGTTTGTTCAACAAGTACTCAGTGATTTTCAGGGTCAGTCAAGTGTGGAAATTAATGAAGGAGGGAATCGCTAACGTAACAAGCCCAGGAAACTGGCCTGAGGTCCAGCTCAACACTCCCCAACGAACTCACCTTGATCCAACCAACTTCCACAAATCCTGGTTTCCTTACTCCCGAAATAAGGAAAATGGTATAAATCTCTTTTATTAAAAAGGAACATTTCGATTGCATAAGTATCTGGTACTTGATCAATAGAGAAGAAATTAAACTCATTATTAAACATTAGACAAAATAAATACTTTTATACATTTGAATTAAAAGGCTGTTCAACGATTCATAAAGTTGTGGGTGATCTTATGCTGCTTAATATTTAGTAACCAATGAAGAAATGAAAGCCTATAGGCATTTAAAATCACTGAGGTCCTCCTGTTGAACCTGCCACGGTAAACCACATAATTAACTAAAGCAAATCGAGATGATCTGTGCCAAGGTCAGAGAGTACAGACATGCAGAAAATTCAAAATACAAAGATAAGCCATCTGGGGCTTGGGATACACGATTAGACATTTTATAACATTTTTACCACTTGTTCAGTTTAGCTTGGGGAGCTATTTCATGTATTATATAATCCATTATAGGCAGTTTGGAGTGAAATTTTAGACAAATGTTAACTAAAATTTTAATGGAAGTAAAGTTTACCGTACTAATAATTGATTTTCTCTGTAGTCTTTCACTTAGCGAGTGTTTATTTAGTTCTTCAACACATAATGTATAGCACTGACCCCTGGGGAAGGGTACAATAACAGTCAAAATATGGAATCTATAATTTAGTGGCAACAGGAGGGAACAAGTCTGAAAAGGCCATATCAGTGAAGGACAGCAAAACTGACAGTTTCCTCCCTCGGAGATACTAATCTTTGCCCACATATATCATGCGTATAAATGTGTTGTATGCATTCAGCGCATATTCATACGTCTCCCAAGGTCCCAGTTCTACATACACAGAGCCTGTCCAATATTATTGAAGCTTTAGTGTTGGTTTTGGCCCTCTCTATGCTGGTGCTTCTTCTCTAAGTTTAAGGCTGCATCCTGAGAGCTCAGAAATTAGGGGACGAAGCATGTTAGTCAATGCAACCTACTTGGGTGGCAAAGGTTTGGGGTGGAGACCCTTGCTTTCCATGCCATTTTGGGAAATAAATTTATATTTCCAAGGCCTCATTTCTTCATCTGTAAAATCGGATAGTCTCCAGTGAACCATCCAGAGAGGTCTTATAGAGCAGGAAAAGTGCTTACTTAGTAGGTAAATACAACATTTTATTACTCTATAAACAGAGTGAATATTTAATGATTAAGAATTACTGATAACAAATTTTAGAGTGATGATATCAAGTTATTTTTTTAAAGAGGTCTTACCTTTTGAAGATATATACTGACACAGATATTGTATTATCTTCACATCTACTGAAATATCAATTGAAAAGCATATACACTGACAAATTGACATTTTCTGTAACAAAAAGTTTTTAAAAAAAAAAGCAAGCTCTTTGAAGAGTGGTGCGAAGAAAATGCCTTTTCCCCAAACCAAAACATTTTTTTTTCCTCCCTATCTTTCTCATAGGCTTTTTGTTATATATTCAGGGATCCATTGGGTAAACATAGGCAATCAAAAGGAAGAACTATGGAAATAATTCCCCAGCATTCTTAAACTAAAAAGGGAAATCATTGTACACTGCCAAAATCTGGGAAGGCCCTCTAGCTTCCCCACCCCGGGTCCCCCTTTGATGGCTCCTACTACAATGTGGATTTATGTTCACCAGAATATCGCCTACTGTATAGCAAGTAGAGTATAAAGTGCCATATTGGACTACCATATGGCTACTAACCTCAGAGGTTGGTAGCAACTATCAATGTAGAAATTTGAGAGCAGAATGAGCCTCAGGATAGAACCAGTTCTCACTCAAGCATGCTATATAATTGGCTGTAGTGAGAAACTAAAAAATGTTTCAGAAACCAGATGGATTTGAAATGTTCCATTATTCATAAACACTTTTTTTTTTTTTTTTGCATTTGTACTTGTTCCCATTCCCAAATATTCTGCCACAGAAATTTGCTGAAGAAGGTGTGAAAAGGGACAAAAATCTTTGCTTGCTTTTCTGGAAGGTGTCCCTGCAGCCACATTACCCAAGGAGCTAGAAGAAATGGCTGCGGCAGTTTGCTTCGGAACTTCTCTGGGCCTGTTTGGGCCTGTTTGTATTAACCATGAATGTGTGTGCATAAGGAGAGGGGTCCCTTGGGGGTTGAAGGGGCTTGTTACATACATGACCACGGGTGATCGTGGACTTTCTGAGCTTAAAGCTCTGGAAACTCATCTTCTCCAAACTCAGCTGTTCTTTCCTCTTTTTTGATCATCCAAATGACAGACATTGGTGTCCTTCTGCTAGGAAGTGGCTTCCTAGGGGAGAAAGTTGCTCAGTTTACTTCCTGCTTTTCATCCTCCCCCATCCCCCATCCCTTTCCTCCAGCTGAAGAGAGAAGGCGGCCCAGGTACTTCAGTTGGAGGTGGAGATTATTTTTTTTCCCCCAAATAAATAATGTGCTGAGCAACAAAGGAGAAACTCATCAGTGACAGGCATAAACAATGAAGGGTTATAAAACCCTCCCAGACAAGCAGCTTGGCAGTTTGGTAATTTACATACCAGATGAAATGCAAGAAGGAGAGCACCTTTCAAAAGAATATTTGCGAAAGAAGGAAATCCAGGCCCCTCTGCTCTGTATCTTGGTAATGGAGAATGCAAGATTGTGCAACTACCTTGGGACAGCAAAGCCATAGCATTTCAGCAGACATTTGCACTCTCCTTAGAAAGAAAGCCTCTTACCCTGGAGAGGTTGAGAAAATGTCTATCCGAGGCATTAGTGTAACTATTGGCTGGGGAGGGCAGTTTGTTTTGTGTAATTTATATCAAGAATTAAATAATGGATGCATTTGAGGTTGGTAATATACAATTAGTATGAAAGATTAATCCTAACCATGCTTTCATACCTAAACCTTACTCATCTCAACTTCAGTTGGTTATGTCAAAACTGCCAGTGTATATAACGGGACAAAATCCACCACTAGGAATTTCAATTTAAATGCAGTGAGATACAACTGTTGCAGTGATGAAATAGAGTATTTTGTTGGTCGCTAATGAGTTTACTACGGTTACCTAGAATTTTTAAATGTCTGGGTCTCGGTTATGGAGAGGAATGTGCCTTTAGATGACTCGGCTAGAACAGAACCTGTGAATAACTTAGCTATAACTTAAGAATATATTTAATTGTTTACACATAATTACTCCCTCATGATACTCATTCATAAATATATATTAAAGTTTTCTGCATGCCTATTACTTGACAATAGCAATCCTTTCCCCCAGACTTTTAGGCTAGGGGCATTTCCCGTTCTCTCAATTCCTTTTTGAAACCCTTCTCAGGGGCTAATGTCACTCCTATGTTCTTAGGTATTTGCTTTCCATGATATGCATGATCTCTGCCATAAGTAATGTCTTTAAAAACCCCCACTCTTTTGGGGCGCCTGGGTGGCTCAGTTGGCTAAGTGTCTGATTCCTGATTTCACTCAGGTTATGATCTCAGCTTCCTAGGATCAAGCCCTGTGTCGGGCTCTGTGGTCAGCATGGAGTCTACTTGTTCCTCTCCTTCTGTTTCTCCCCTTTACCCTTCATATGCTATCAGATAAAATAAATATAAATAAAGTGCTTAAAAAAATCTTTTCGGCCTGGGAGAAATCTTAAAAACCATCTCATCCAGTTTTCTTTTTCTGTAAACTAAGGGACATCAAATGACTTGCCCAGGGTTAGAAGCTATCTACAAAACTAGGACAAGAAACAAAGCAAGCATAGATTTCTCACATGACAATGGTACCATCTTAGAGTCTGTTTCCTGTCATCATCCAAGTGCTTTGATTATGACTTACTTCCCCAACAGTTTACAAAAGCTTTGAGGGCTGGGAAACTGTTTTATCTATTTGCTTTTTTCCCACAGTGTTGAAAACATACTAGAAGAGCAATGATTGTATTGAATATGTTGTATAGTGACGAAGAATGTATTTTTTAAATTGATGTGAAATTCACACAACACAAAATTAACCATTTTAAAGTTCAAATTCCAGTGGCATTTATCACAGTGTGGTGCCATCACCACCTCTGTCTAATTCCAAAATGGTTTTATCAACCCAAAAGGATATCTGGTACCCACCAAGAAGTTATTCTTCATTCTTCTCCATCCAAGTCCTGGCAACTACCCATCTGCTTTTGGTCTCAATGGATTTACCAATTCTGGATATTTTGTACAAATGGAATCATACACTATGTGACCTTTTGTGTCTGGTTTCTTTCACTTAGCATAACTGAAGTTTCATCTGCATTGTGGCGTGGATCAAGTACATCATTTATTTTTATGACTAAATAGTATTCTGTTGTATGTATATTGGTGTATCCATTGTTGGTTGTATCCATTCATCCACTGGGCATTTAAGTTGTTCCTACATTTTAGCTCTTGTGAATAGTGCTGTTATGAAGATAAGTGCATATGAATTTGTTTGAATACCTATTTTCAATTCTTTTGAGTACATACCTAGGAGTAGAATTGTTGGTCCATATGGTAATGCTATGTTTAACTTTTTGAGGAACCGCCAAAATCTTTTTCATAATGGCTGAACCATTTTACATGAAGAATACAATTTTGGGTTACAAAATATAAAATATAGTATGATTTTAGTATACTAAAAGTACTCCTTGACAATTTGGTAAGAACTGCTGTGCAGTTTTTCATTTATATGCACTCTATTTATAGGTGGGAGCTCTGACATATCCATATTTTATAAGAGGCATACAATAAATATTCCTGGGATGTGTTCAATTCATGGCCCTCACAAGCCTGTATCAATGCATTAGTTCTAATCTCTTGGATAAATAGTAGTGTCACTGTGTAGTTGTTCAGCTTGTGCACAACCTACACTGTCCTATGTTACCCTGATTAAGGAATATTTGATTCTTTAGATTCCAAAATTGGTTCTTTATAAAGTGAGGAATTGTCAATCTACCCTAATGTTCTTAGTTATCCTTTGGAGTCTAAATGCCTACTTTACGGTACCTAACTGACAATTATAACATCTCTAAAACCATGCACAAGTCTTTGTGCCAGATCCTCAAAGGGGTTCCACAGGATATGAGATATGGTCTTACCTTTAAGGAAATTAGAGATTATATGGAGAAATGAGACTGACATGTTTGAAAAATCTGCTAACAGTATAGAGAGAAAATGCTAATATATATATATATAGGAAGATAAAAATCTGGCTAAATGATTAGACAAAAGATAAAATTTGACTTCAGTTCTAGAAAAAAGATAGTAGTTAAAAGGCAGAAAGGTAAGGGTCTGGCATTTTTAGTGTTTATGTATAAAGTATGCAAAGACATAAAGCAGGTCTAGGTGTGAGTTTAAATAGGAGACAAAATTTGTTCATCACAGTAGTGGGACCTGAGTTCGAAGTAGTCTGGAACCACTGGTCAAAGATTCTGAATGTCAATCTAGTATTTTTTGTGATATAAGGTCTTCAAAAGGACAAAGATGATGATTGATTACTCCTACAGGATGGATTGGAAGAGAGTTATGCAACTATTTACTTTCCAGGCATAACATGACAAGAAGGGATCCAAATTAAGCTAGAGATAAAATGATGAAGGTATGTAAGAGAATTTCAATGACCACCTTAAGAAGACTAGAGGAAAGAAAAGGAGTTGTCAATGGTGTCTGTAAGGCTTCAAGCCTGGATGACTGAAAAAATCATCGCATTTTTCAAATAGTTGGTTTACCTAGAAGAAGGAGCGGAGGAAGATGTTGGATCAGCAAAGACAGTAGGATGGTAAAGATGAAAATGTGCTAGATCATCATTGTAGAAAAGAGCCTGTGACTTGATAAACATCTCACCTTTCCAGAAAAAAAAAAAAGTTTTAGGATATTATTTTAATAAAGTGATATTTGAAGACATTTGAAGGCAAACGAGATCTTTGAGGATGCATGCTGAATCTACCAATTTTGGGACACCCCTTCTATCTAACCCAGACAATTTTTTTTAACATTTTATTACAATAAGAGGTATCCCTCAAAGAGGCAAAACCAATGGGTCTCATACCCAACTCCTCGCACCCTCATTAAAAGCAATGTGGATAAGGGCTCATCTGACTCTTTAATATGACTTTCTCCAGGGTGTTCTTTGAGGTTCAACAGAGAAAAATATAATCAATAAGATATCACTTTGATTTATTTGACATAAAGAAGAAATAGCTTTATTCTTCCTGATCTGTCTCAGGAGATGGATGACAAAAAAGAACAAGTAGCTATGATCTATAAGCAAAGGAAAATTAATTAGAAAGTTTTAGATCTTAATCCTTCCACCATAGTATTTCTGAGACAACGTTGCAAATACTGTCTATGAGAAAAAAATCATAATCAACTTATTGGGTCCCCAAAACAGGTAAAAATTGCTACATGGTAATACCAAGGGTTCCTGATTCCAAGCAGAGTCTTTCATTAAAAAAAAAATAATAAAAATAAATAAATAACAGCAACACAAATAATAATATTTTTAGACAGTGTCTCTGTGTAAAAACCTGTGATGGACATTATTTTATTTAATCGTCACCACTGTGTATGTGAAAAATAACTCAATTTTATAGATGGAAAGCTCAATCTTAGAGAAATCCATACTTCTAGGTTGAAGGAAGGACAAATAAAATGATTTCGGCTATAGCATATTTTCTTAACCATACACCCATTGGGAAATATTCAACTGAGGTAAAGAGACTGGAGAAGAAAATGCTGGCAAACGTAGTATTAACTCTGAAGGAAAAAGTTTGAGAAGATGGTTGCATTAAATGTGTTCCACATCAAAGAGGTACATAAATAGACATAACAATAGACATAAACCTAGAGAAAAGGAAGTCACTGGGTAGAACTTTGAGAGAGTACATTTTTAGATCAGTCATGAGGATAGAAATCAGATGCAGCAAATTCAGGGATGACTGGGTAATGAACATGTGGTGGAGCTGGGGGAAAAAAAAGTAGGCAATCTGTAAGTCTCACAGTGGAAAAAACATGGAAGCCATCACCGAAGCGCAAATGGCCACGGTCATTGAAGAACCAAGGGAGCTTTCCTCAATACAGGGACCTTGCATGTGAATGAAGGCAAGCATAGAGGCTGTCAGCTGAAGACCATCCCCTCACAAATCTCAACATTTTATTTGTTTAGTTAGTTAGTTCATTGTTTTTGTTGTTTTTCTTCAATAGCAAGAATATCCTTCTCCTACCGCTGAAGTATGAAAAGTTTTGACACCTTTAACCCCATCCACTGTCTCTGTTCAGCTCCTGGTTGTCAACGGTTGCTTTCCTATTTGACAACCCCTCACCATCTCCACCAGGACTTGTGGCCCCACCACTAGTTTGTAGTGTTTTGAAAATAATGCTATTAATAGAAGGCTTTCTATGTGCCAGACACAGCAATTAAGTCTTAGAACAACATGGCAGAACACAGGCATTATTACATGATTTTGTGAGAGGACATGAAGGTTTCAGTGGAAAGGAACTTACTTGAGTCCACATGGCTGTGGATGAAGAAACAGAAATCAAACTCAGGTCTAACTGAAAAACTGCAAAACCATACTCTTGAAGGCATGTGCCATTTATTTTACAGGACAAAGAAAGCACTTACAAGAGTTATGCCACCATCTAGCAAACTAGAAAATCAACAGAGATCGCAATGGGTACTGACAGCCCCGTTAGATTTGGACAGTGTGAGTCTCTAGCGGACACTCACACCCAATCCAGTGACTTCCTCTGGCAAGGTACTACAGCTGGGAGGTGAGGTAAAACAGGTAATGGGGATCATCACAGGGAAGAACTGACATGGCAAGGAGAACAAGGAAACTGGAGTCCAAAAGCCAAATCATAGCCTTGGGATTCAAGATAAACATGATTGAGCACAGACAGAAGTGAATGACTTCCACCTGAAGGCCCCCTCTGCCAAGTCCAGTTGAGGGTAGAGGCTTCCCTTCATCTTCAACTTTGAACATATAGTTTTTGTCTTTTGGTTCTCAGGTTCTGCCCTCCTGCAATGTGGCCTATCTATTTCCCTCATCTGAAGATTTTTAATTTCACACTAAGATAAAATGAAAATGTATTTATATATTTATATATAAAGTGAACATAAAATTGTGCTACTAGAACTAATTTACTGTTCTCACTCCCTCTCCCAGTCCTTGTACAGAATCACATATTAATTTTAAGGAGTTCTTGGGGTGCCTGGGTGACTCAGTCTGTTAAGACTCCAGCCCACAGATTTGGCTCAGGTCATGATCTCAGGCTCCTAAGATCAAGCCTCACGTTGGGCCCCATGCTCAGCAGAGTCTGCTTGTCCCTCTTCCTCTGCTCCTTCCCCAATTCACTCACACTCTCTCTCTCTCATAAACAAATTTTCAAAAAATTAAAAAGAATTAAGTAATCCCAATAAGGAAAGAAATTCCATATCTTACTGTGCATGTTTCACTGTTCTTTATTTGTCATAATTTTCCATTTTAAGGGAGGCTAAGACAACATTAAGTTGCCCTCATTTTTCCATAATTTGTCCCCTCTGTTGAACATTTATGTTGTTCTCAAAGTTTTATTATTATTATTTTTTAAATTTAATTTATTTTTGTCAGTGTTCCAAAATTCATTGTTTATGCACCATACCAGTGCTCCATGCAATACGTGCTCTCCATAATACCCACCACCAGCCTCACTCAACCTCCCCACCCCCCTTCCCTCCAAACCCTCAGTTTGTTTCTCAGAGTCCACAGTGTCATGGTTTGTCTCCCCATCCGATTTCCCCCCCCGACTCACTTCTCCTCTTCATCTCCCAATATCTTCCATGTTATTCCTTATGCTCCACAAGTAAGTGAAACCACAAGATAATTGACACTCTCTGCTTGACTTATTTCACTCAGCATAATCTCCTCCAGCCCTGTCCATATTGATACAAAAGTTAGATATTCATTCTTTCTGATGGAAGCATAATAGTCCATAGTATATATGGACCATATCTTCTTTATCCATTCATCCACTGAAGGGCATCTTGGTTCTTTCCACAGTTTGGCAACTATGAACATTGGGATAGAGATGGCCCTTCTTTTCACTACATCTGTGTCTTTGGGATAAATACCCAGTAGTGCAATTGCAGGGTCATAGGGTAGCTCTATTTTTAATTTCTTAAGGAATCTCCACAGTGTTTTCCAAAGTGCTGCACCAACTTGCATTCCCACCAACAAGGTAAGAGGGTTCCCCTTCCTCTACATCCTCTCCAACACTTGTTGTTTACTATCTTGTTGATTTTGGCCATTCTAACTGGTGTAAGGTGGTATCTCAATGCAGTTTTGATTTGAATATCCCTGATGACTAACGATGATGAACATTTTTTTCATGTGTCTGTTAGCCATTTGTATGTCTTCTTTGGAGAAGTGTCTGTTCATGTCTTCTGTCCATTTTTTGATGTGATTATCTGTTTTGTGTGTGTTGAGTTTGAGGAGCTCTTTATAGATCTTGGATATCAGCCCTTTGTCTGTAGTGTCATTTGCGAATATCTTCTCCCATTCCATGGGTTGCCTCTTTGTTTTGTTGACTGTTTAGTTTGCTGTACAGAAACTTTGATCTTGAAGTCCTAAAAGTTCATTTTCGCTTTTGTTTCCTTTGCCTTTGGAGACATATCTTGAAAGAAGTTGCTGTGGCTAATGTCGAAGAGGTTACTGCCTGTGTTCTCCTCTAGGATTTTGATAGGTTCTTGCCTCATGTTGAGGTCTTTTATCCATTTCGAGTTTATCTTTGTGTATGGTGTAAGAGAATGGTAGAGTTTTTTTCTTCTACACATAGCTGTCCAATTTTCCCAGCACCATTTATTGAAGAGACTGTCTTTTTTTCCCACTATATATTTTTTCCTGCTTTGTCAAAGATTATTTGACCATAGAGTTGAGGGTCCATATCTGGGGTCCCTACTCTGTTCCACTGGTCTATGTGTCTGTTTTTGTGCCAGTAGCATGCTGTCTTGGTGATCACAGCTTTGTAGTAAAGCTTGAAATCAGGCAACGCGATGCCCCTAGTTTTGTTTTTCTTTTTCAAAATTTCCTTAGCAATTTTGGGTCTCTTCTGGTTCCATACAAATTTTAGGATTGTTTTTTCCAGGCCTTTGAAAAATGCTGGTGGAATTTTGATCGGGATGGCATTGAAAGTATACGTGGCTCTATGCAGTATAAACACTTTAATAATATTTATTCTTCCAATCCATGAGCATGGAATGCTCTTCCATTTTTTTGTGTCTTCTTCAATTTCTGTAGTTCTTAGAGTACAGATCCTTCACCTCTTTGGTTAGGTTTATTCCCAGGTATCTTAATGGTTCTTGGTGCTATAGTAAATGGAATTGATTCTCTAATTTCTCTAATCCTTTCTATATTTTCACTGTTAGTTTATAAGAAAGCAACTGATTTCTGTACATTGATTTTGTATCCTGCCACATTACTGAATTGCTGTATGAGTTCTAGTAGTTTGAGGATGGAGTCTTTTGGGTTTCCCATATAAAGTGTCATGTCATCTGCGAAGAGAGAGAGTTTGACTTCTTCTTTGCCAATTTGAATACCTTTTATTTATTTTTTGTTGTCTGATTGCTGTTGCTAGGACTTTCTGTTACAGAAGAAAGCCCCGCTAGGACTTTCTGTTATGTTGAATAACAGTGATGAGAGTAGGCATCCTTGTCGTGTTCCTGATCTCAAAAGGAAAGATGTCAGCTTATCCCTATTGAGGATGATATTCCCTGTGGGTTTTTCATAGATAGATTTTATGAAGTTGAGGGATGTTCCCTCTATCCCTATACTTTGAATTGTTTTAATCAGGAACAGATGTTGTATCTTGTCAAATGCTTTTTCTGCATTTGAGAGGACCATGTGGTTCTTCTCTCCTCTCTTATTGATTTGTTCTATCACATTGATTGATTTGTGAATGTTGAGCCACCCTTGCATCCCATGGATAAATCCCACCTGGTCATGGTGGATAATCTTTTTAATATACTGTTAGATCCTATTAGCTAGGATCTTGTTGAGAATCTTGGCATCCATATTCATCAGGGATATTGGTCTGAAATTCTCCTTTTTGGTGGGGTCTTTGCCTGGTTTGGGGATAAGGGCAATGCTGGCTTCATAAAAAGAGTCTGGAAGTTTTCCTTCTGTTTCTATTTTTTTGAAACAGCTTCAGGAGAATAGGTCTTATTTCTTCTTTGAATGTTTGGTAGAATTCTCCAGGGAATCCGTCAGGTCCTGGGCTTTTGATTTTTGGGAGGTTTTTGATCATTGCTTCTTTTGATCATTGTTACTAGATATTGGTCTATTCAGGTTGTCAATTTCTTCCTGATTCAGTTTTAGAAGTTTCTAGGTTTCCAGGAATGCATCCTTTTCATCTAGTTTGCTTAATTTACTGGCATATAACTGTTGATATTACTTTCTGATGATTGTTTCTGTTTCTTTGGTGTTAGTCATGACCTCTCCCTTTTCATTCATAATTTTATTAATTTGGGTCCTCTCTCTTTTCTTTTGGATTAGTTTGGCCCGTTGTTTATCGATCTTATTGATTCTTTCAAAAAACCAGCTTCTAGTTTTGTTGATGTGTTCTACTGTATCTCTAGTTTCTATCTCATTGATCTCTGCTCCAATCTTGATTATTTCCCTTCTTGTGTGTGGGGTTGGCTTAATTTTTCATTGATTCTCCAGTTCTTTAAGGTGTAAAGAGAGCTGATCTATTCTGGATTTTTCAGTTTTTTTGAGGGAGGTTTGGATGGCTATGTATTTCCCCTTTAGGACCACCTTTGCTGTATCCTATAGGTTTTGGACCGAAGTGTCTTCATTCTCATTGGTTTCCATGAATTGTTTAAGTTCTTCTTTGATTTCCTGGTTGATCCAAGCATTCTTAAGCAGGGTGGTCTTTAGCTTCCAAGTGTTTGACATTAATACTGCCAGACAATTTTTATGAAGGAAGTCATCTCTTTCTTTTGAATTGTATCCTTCATTGAAAATTTCAGAAGCAGAGCTACTGGGAACAGAGATTCTTATTCGTAAATAAGTATTTTTGTCCCTATCAGTTAATGTTTTGTTGTTCTTTGTCACCATTCCATGTACAAGTTAATTATTTCCCCAAATGTAGATTTTCAAAGACACAGTAGTATCTTTGACATTCATATCATTCCTATCATTGCTAAATAGCAATTTTTGTAGAATGCATATATAATTGAGGTATTACCTATAACTGGAGTATAGCACTTAAAATATCAAAATCAATCTTCTATACATTTCTTAATAATTGGTGCATTGGGTAACTTTATTTCCTTTGAAGATCATTTATACATTCAAGGCACATTGTATTTTCTGAGCACTACAAACCCTTACCATCATAGCTAGATTGTTCTAAGTGAGTAATCAGCGACAAGAGCAATGATGTCAGTGAGCCCAAATTGGCAATTCAAGCACCAAGAAGAGTCCCCCTACTCAAAGGTCATAAAGAAAATGATTTTTTTTTTTCAATTGACAAACTACATCACAAGCAATCTACATATGAGCTTTTTATTTGGAGGGTTTAATTTGGGTTTTAGGATTCATTGTGTTGGATTTTTTGTGAAGGAGTGTATCACCCTAATTGTTATAGTATGATGCCTCTTTACCCCGATGTTAGCACTTGCTTTTTAAAAGGGAGTAATTGAAAGTACATATCGTAGAATTGTGGGAAGTCATAAGTCTTCCCTTTTGACCTGATTATTGGATGATAAGAAATGTTCTTCACGGACATATGAAGAGTTGAAACCACTTAATGGTTTGTACTTGACAATGACTTCCTTCCTTCTTACTTTGGTTCTTACAGACTTTATTTGGGGGTATTTTTCTTGCAATTAAAAAAAATGACAATATAATCTAAAGTACCCCTCCTTTTGGAAAACGTAACATATGGATTCATTGTATCTGTCATACTATTGGCTTGCCTCTGCAGTCTTAAAAATATCATGAGGACATGCATTCATTTTCATGTGTTGGATATTTAGGCTGCTTTTCAGCATGTGAAAGGAAGTGTAGGACTGAAAAATACTAATATCACTTTGCAACCAAAATGCAAATTTCAGGTTTATTTTCCCCTAACTCTTTATATATAGAAGAGACTTAACGAAATCCATTTCTGTGTTAGACATGTGTTCTTGCTTTTTCATAATCATCCAGTTGGTGAGCATGTGTGTGTGTGTGTGTGTGTTTTCTATTACATGCAATGGTTCCTGCCATTTCTATTCTTTGGCTACCTTAAACAACCTGATCATCACTAATATTTTGAACATCTTTTGAAGCTCCACCAACCACTGCCACCAAAGAATGGACACATATGCTATATGGATCAGCGTTTCCTCCTGACTATGTAACAAAAACCTCCCTGTGAGGTTGATAAGCAAACAGACATCAACAAGAGAATGGCAGCTAATTCCCCGGAGAGACTGTCGGAAGTCATACTTCCCAAGTCAGGAAAAGAAAAGCAGGACGCGGGTGATTCAGAGAAAGGTGCAGTGTTCCAAGACAGGCAGGAAATGCTGACATATGGCAACTGAATCAAAGGGGAACCCAGAGTCTCTGTTCAATTGTTTGAGTCCCAAAATCCACAATCCTTAAGCAATGTGTTCCTTTTGACCATAGCTTGAGTGAAATTAGAAGCCCTGGTTAATGGCAATGTTCGTAAATGAAAGCACACAGCAGAAAGAACGAGGATTCATTGTTGAATGAAAAAGAGTGAGAACTGTGGCTTTGATTTTAGTTGAGAGTCATCTATAGATATCTTGTCCAAGAGTTGTGACTGGGATTTTTTCTTTGAAAGATTAATTTTCGTGAGGATTCTGAATATTTACAGATCATGTACTAATTTAGAGTAGAACTGAGTTGAATTCCAATAAGGGGCTAGAGAAGTCATACTCTAAGGAACAAAAAAAGTGGGTGAAACAATGTTAAGTGAACTTTAAAATCATGATATAGACAGTCATAGTAACTATCTTGCTGAAAAGTTTCAGAGTCATGGTCACAAAGTTCTGGGTTTGGTATTTTTTATATTGTGGCAAAATTTTTGATAGGGTAAGTGGATGGATGCCATTAAGTGGAGAGAGATAAGGGCAAGAATGCGGGACCCAGAAAAGCCAGTTTCTGGAGGCATATTCTCTCCAGCTTGCTTCCCTTTTTTAGGTTTTGGCCACCATACAGGAACTGCCAATCTCTTCCCCCTCTCCTGAAGTTACTCAGATATACCCTCTGTTCCTTTGAACCAAAAAGAGGCCCCATTCTTCCTACTCCTATCCCAACACTTGTTCCATTATGTTGACCTTATGTCAAAGAAACACTTTGAGGGCATCTGGGTGGCTCAGTGGGTTAAGCCTCTGCCTTCGGCTCAGGTCATGATCTCAGGGTCCTGGGATCAAGTCCCGCATCGGGCTCTCTGCTCCACAGGGAACCTGCTTCCTCCTCTCTCTCTCTCTCTGCCTGCCCCTCTGCCTACTTGTGATCTCTCTGTCAAATAAATAAATAAAATCAGTTTAAAAAAAAAAGAAGAAGAAAAGAAACACTTTGAGATCTTGGAAACTCCATATCCATATTCTCACAATCCTGAAAGGGGAAAGAAAGAGGTAGGAAAAGGACTAACTAGGATGTGTGTTAGAATACGTAATAATATTGAGGTTATGGGGAAATGGAAAACATGCCAATCCTCTACATTCTCATTAAAAAATAAATAATAAATAAAAATAAGAAAAATCTAGAAGCTCAGAGTGCTGCCCCAAAGAGGGTTTTCCTTTCCCTAGCATTTTTATTCCTCTTTGAAGTTGAGTTTCATTTTCAGTGATTTCCTGAGCAAGTAAAACAACATTTCACTCAAGAGTTAAAAGGGGTCAGTTTGGGTCTTGTCAGGGTGCTTTGGATCTTTCTTGCTGACCTGAAATTAGTGCATGTGCATCTAAGTGCTACTTCAACCACCCAGCACACCATGAAATATGTTTTCCGCTACAATGAGATTGCTGGCAGTGCATAAAACAAATGGACTGGGTCAGAAATAGTCTGACTACACCTTTAAATGGAATCTTCTGGATATATGTTACTTCGGAGAGCACTTCCAAAACTTTCTTCTATTAAGACTTAATCATAATTTTAAATTCTGGCTATAGAAGCCATTTAGAACTCAGTTCATCTTCGTAACAGCCTCATGGGGGTGAGTTCTGTATTGTAAGCCCCAATGCACAGATGAGAAAAGAAAGCGTTAGAAGTTTGGTCTCTTGCCCTAGGTCTCAAACTAGTAGCTGGAGAACTTGGAATACAATTGAAGCCTAGAAACCTCAGATCTTTGTTGTTGTTTTTCCCTTACCTTCTGACTCATCTATTCAAAACTGCATCGGTTAGGTTTTGGGTTCAGCTGCAGATAACAGATAACTCAAGTAGACAAGATAGACATTTGTGTTCTTCCTATATGACAATAAATTTAAAGGTAAGCAATCCGGAGCTCATACACGGAAATTATTTCAGCTTCTCCAATGTAATCAGGCACATGAAGGCAATTGTAATTCCAGCCATCACAACTGTAATCCAGACCAGCTTAAGGAGTTAAAATCAAGAGGAAGAGTGACACCTGTATTAGGAGAACAAAACGTTTCCAGAAATACACAGAAATGGCTTGAGATTGTTTCCCGTGATCACTACTAGTGGTCTAGCATCCTCAGAAAAGTAATTTTTGTCTCATTACATTGTTGCCCCTCCCCCACTCCAAAAAGCAGAGATACTATCAGAAGAAAGAAAACGAGAATGGATTTTATATAAGCATCCAGAAGTATCTGTCTTCCAAGATATCTATATATCCACTTCAAAAATAATCAAAAGTTTCCTTTGGGACATTTTTGTCCCAGTGGTATACTCCTACTCCCTATTTTATGTTTATCAATTGAGGACATGCACACATGTTGACCAAGGGTCAGTGTGGCTGAATCTCCACCAGTTACATAAAAATTATCCAGGTGAAGTCCACACCAGATACAGGCTTAAACCCAAGGTTTAACTGTAAAGGGGTTTTTTTTGTTGGGTTTTTTTGTTTTGTTTTGTTTTGTTTTGTTTTTAAAGATTTTATTTATTTATTTGACAGACAGAAATCACAAGTAGGCAGAGAGGCAGGCAGAGAGGGAGAGGAGGAAGCAGGCTCCCTGCGGAACAGAGAGCCCGATGGGGGGCTCCATCCCAGGACCCTGGGATCATGACCCGAGTGGAAGGCAGAGGCTTAACCCACTGAGCCACCCAGGAGCCCTGACTGTAAAGGTTTTGATATCCTTCTAGTTTATACAGAATCTTAAAAGAAAAAAAAAATCCTAGAGAAATAAAAAAGAAGAGTTTGGAATATACAATTTAACTATTTTTAGGTAATAGAGAAAGGCAACATAAAAGGGTAATATTACAGGGCATCAAAAATTTTAACGAATCAAGAAACATCGTTAAAGTTGGAAGCCGACTATCACCATGGGTATTTGTTTCCCTTGACTGTTGACTGTTAAGACGACTGTTACTCATCTTAACAGCTGATTCACACTGTTCACCCTCCCACTTGGCAGGAGAAACTAGGTGGCTGGTGATTCACAATCTCAGCCTTGGAGAAAAGATTCGCAATGAAAGAGGTTTACAACATGTTCCTAATCTCCGTGGGCTCCTCTTGCTCCCCATGAAAGCCCTTCTAAACTGTGGGATTTTACAAGGAACTTGGTGTCCTCAGGTCTTGTCCATCCAATGAAGACGTTTACGAGGGACTGGACTGCACAATTCCCAGTCATCAAATTGGCTTAATTAATCCCAGATTATGGTGAATGTACACGAGGGAACATGAACTATCTAGAAAAATGTGTCCATTTTCTAACATAAGGGTGAGATAAGGCAGGGCAGGGAGAGGATCTAAAAGAGGAGATGACCATAATGACTGAAAAGAAATGGCCAGTGGAATTGGAGGACAGCCAGGACAGTACGATGGCTCTAAGACCAGACTAGGCACTTCAAGAAAAATGGAGGTTTCTACAACACTGGATACTTGAACATGTGAGTAAGATTGTAAAACAAGATGATCTTGTCTATTATTATCTTTTCTATTATTTAGATGTAACTGCGGAGCTGGTGGTGAAAAAACAAATTTGTTTCTTTATGTACAGACTTAGGGGTGCCTGGGTGGTTCAGTGGGTTAAAGCCTCTGCCTTCGGCTCAGGTCATGATCCTAGGGTCCCGAGATTGAGCCCCACATCAGGATCTCTGCTCAGCGGGGAGCCTGCTTCCCCCTCTCTCTCTGCCTGCCTCTCTGCCTACTTGTGATCTCTGCCTGTCAAATAAATAAATAAAATCTTAAAAAAAAATAAGCACAGACTTAAAGAAAAGGGAAATTTGAACTGGGGATCTTGGGTACTTGGGTGGCTCAATTGGTTAAGCCTTTGGCTCAGGTCATGCTCCCAGGGTTCTGGGATCAAGCCCCACACACCCCCCCACCCCCCACCCCCCGGCCTCAGTAGGGTATCCATTTCTCCTTCTCCCTCTGCTTCTTCCTCCTGCTTATCCTTGTTTGCGCTGTCAAATAAATAAATAAATAATCTTTTAAAAAACTGTAAAAAATATTTTATTTATTTATTGTTTTTTTGACAGCAAGGCAGAGAAAGCAAACACATAAGCAGGGGGAGAAGCAGAGGGAGAGGGGGAAGCAGACCCCCCAACCGCCTGCTAAGCAGGGAGCCAAATGCTGGGCTCCATCCCAGAATCCTGGGATCACGACCTGAGCTGAAGGCAGACGCTTAACCGACTGAGCCACCCAGGTGCCCCAAATAAATAAATAAAATCTTTAAAAACAAAAAAACAAAACAAAACAAAACAAAAAAACAAAAAAAACAACTATGGACCTCAATACCTGACTGGTCATTTTTCTAAAGCCTTATTGGCGATGAGGAGAGAGTGATGGTGGGAAACAGCAATAAATATAATGTTAGTAGGGTTGATTATCGATATAGTAAAATCTTAGGTGCAGTTTTAGCCTGTGGGAAGATGGTTAGTAAAAGAAGGAGAGAATTGAGCTTGCAAAAAGGTGGAACACGGGCTGGAAGAGATGATGTTATAGTGTATCAAATTAATATTTAATTAATGTCATTGCTTTTCTATGACAGTACCATTAAATACAGAACATTCAGCCCCCCAAATTAATAGGATACATAAAAATGTGTACACGTGTACCCATTTATGGAAACCATAGGGGTGCGGTGTTACAATTCTCATAGGGGTGCAGTGTTATAATTTCCAAAAATGGAAAACATAACATGAGTAATTTAGACAGGTGATTATTTAGATAACAAATAAGGTAATAATAATGTATTTTAGGATCCCTTTAAATGTTTACCCATCCTTCCACACATTAAAATAATATGGCCTTTGGAAATTTGATTCACTTACACTTTTCAGCTGTACAGACCATGAAAGATAATCTATAGCTATTTCGAGCTACACAAATAGAAAAAAGAATGAGAATATATAGCCTAATTTTATTTTTTTTAATATTTTATTTATTTATTTGACACAGAGAGAGAGAGAGAGAGATCACAAGTAGGCAGAGAGGCAGGCAGAGAGAGAGGAAGGGAAGCAGGCTCCCCGGTGAGCAGAGAGCCCAATGTGGGGCTCAATCCCAGGACCCTGGGATCATGACCTGAGCCGAAGGCAGAGGCTTAACCCACTGAGCCACCCAGGCGCCCCAGTATATAGCCTAATTTTAATATGACACATTAAAATCAGCAATGATTAGATTTATAGGATAATCATTAATATTTTTTATATCATCAATGTCATTGTATAGCTCCAGAATGTTTTCATACCCTCCTCATATTAGTCATAATTATTACTGTCATTTTTTGGTGCTGACTTTCTTCTTTGAACAGCTTTTGTAAGTGGAAAACTCACTTAGATTTCAGGCAAAATGACTTCCTTTCACCCTCACCCTCACTGATAAGTTAACTGAAAACAGAATTGTAGGTTGCTCATTATTTTTGACTCATACTTTGAAATGATCATTTCTTTCCTTCTTTCTTTTTTCTTTTATTTCTTTTTTACAGGAGCCTGGGGTGTGTTTGTTTCGTTTCTGATATGGGATGTGGTAAATATGCCAAGAGAAGTTTAAAACACCATCGGCAAAGTTCTTCCCCATACCTCCTTTGCTTAGAGATAGCAGGAAAGGTGGCATTTTCCCCTCACCACCCACTTCCTGCCTTCTGAGATTATCACCACATTGTCTTATTTCCACCATTAGCCTTGTGAAGTTTAGGGTTGCTATGATGTATGGGTGTGCGGTTGTCGGTAATTTGCTTAATCTCACTGGTTGCTTTACGAGTTTCCTTTCCTTTTCCCTTGGTGTCCTGAAGTTTTACTCTGTGTAGTCTGATGTAACTTCTAATTATGTTTCTCTCTCATGCTTCTTAAATATGAAAAGCAAGTCCTTTATAAAATGGCAAAGTATTACATTTTCAGATTTGCCTTTCCCCCATTCTCCTCTTTGGCTCCCCCATTCTCTCTTCCGTATCATTTGATCTTATCTTCATATTTGCCATCTCTTTATTTTTATGCTGGATTTTTGGCCTCTACCAATAAAATCACTAATGCATTTTTTACAAATGTCTAACTTGCTATTTAACCCTATTTTCTGCTATTAAAAGTTTTAAAGACAATGTTTTAAAAGTACAGTTCTATTTCATTCTTTTTTTCGCTTGTTTTTTCCATTAGTCTTGCTTTTTTGGTGGGATGATTTATTCTTACATATTTTGAACCTATTTGAGCTCTAAAATCTATTTGTTGTGTTTCCTGTTTAATGATTTTGGTACAATTTTTTCCCCCTCTATTTTGTTCTCTTTTTAAATTGTGGACTCAACCTCAATAAAGATTGATTTTTCGGGCACCTGGGTGGCTCAGTGGGTTAAAGCCTCTGCCTTTGGCTCAGGTCATGATCCCAGGGTCCTGGGATCAAGCCCCGCATCCGGGTCTCTGCTCAGCAGGGAGCCTGCTTCCCCCTCTCTCTCTGCCTGCCTCTCTGCCTACTTGTGATCTCTGTCTGTCAAATAAATAAATAAAATCTTAAAAAAAAATTTGTTTTTCCTTTGTGGGATTTCCAAGCAAAGTTAACTATAAGTTTCAGATGGGACATAAGACTAAGTTGTTAGCCTAAAAGAAAAAGAAGAAGAAGAAGAAGAAGAAGAAGAAGAAGAAGAAGAAGAAGAAGAAGAAGAAGAAGAAGAAGGAGAAGAAGAAGGAGAAGAAGAAAGAAAAGATGTCTACTCCACTGGTTTATTCAGAGGCCAGATGAAGCACATCTCCATTCTTGACACTCATATTAGAACAAGTACATAGATGTGTCTGGGTGGCTCAGTCAGTTAAGCATCTGCCTTCGGCTCAGGTCATGATCTCAGGGTCCTGGGATTGGGCCCCGCACCAGGCTCCCTGCTCAGCAGAGCATCTGCTTGACCCTCTTTCCTTGCCCCTCTCCCTTCTCATGCTTTCTCTATCTCAAATAAATAAGTAAAATCTTTAAAAAAATAGAATAAGCACATAAGAATTAAAATTGGAATATTCTAGGGGCACCTGGGTGGCTCAGTGGGTTAAAGCTTCTGCCTTTGGCTCAGGTCATGATCCCAGGGTCCTGGGATCGAGCCCCATATTGGGCTCTATGCTCAGCGGGAAGCCTGCTTCTCCCTCTCTCTCTGCCTGCATCTCTGCCTACTTGTGATCTCTTTCTGTCAAATAAATAAATAAAAATTTAAAAAAAAGTTTAAAATTGGAATATTCTATGACCCTATTGAATAACCTTTAAGATCAAGTGTATAAAGTGTCTTCCCTTACACATTATTCTCAGTAGAGACTGGATAGAGCCTTGTACAATGTCTTCCTTCCCTAGCCTGTATTCTCTGTATGTGCAAGGAAAGGGTTTATTTTTGTTCATTAACTCTTTACATGACACAAGATAGTGGCTCGATACACATATTTATCAATTAATATTTGTTTGTTGTTGAATGAATGAACTGCTCATTTCAAACTTTTGCATTTGCTAAGCCCCTTGATGAGGAACATCTGTTGTGTATTTTTCTGTGATATATGAGAAAGGAAATATTATACAATGCATAATTTGAATGAGATGGTGTAGGAGAAAGTCTCCTGAAACTTTCCTTATCATATTCAAATTCTAATTATGATATTAATTAAACTATCCAAACCTATATAAATGACTGGTAGTATTCGACCAATACAAGCATGGATGATGATAATTCCTCACATAATACAATTTTCCCTGAAAATAGAAAATCAAATATACAGTGACCTAACACATTACTATATAATATACAAATATCATGTAGCTATGAAATGTATTTTGTTGTTGATTATATAGTAATTATTTTATCTCTCTTGAGGAATTTGAGGACAGAATGTTTTTTAATTGTTTCCACATCCCTGGGAATTTGCAGCATCATGTTTATCACATAGTAGATGCTCAATCTGTTTTATGAAAAATAAATGAATGGCTAAGTGCATAATTTCTATCTGAGTAATAATAATTAGAATAGTAAGTGGTGACCGCCATAGAAATCAAAGATAAATAATGACAAGAATTTAATCTTAGAACTCATTTTATTATTATTATTATTTTTTTTTTAAAGAAGAGGCTTATCCACAGGTTCTTGGTAGAATGAGATGATTTAATAGGTAAGGCCATCCTGAGAGTGACAGATTTCAGAGACTCTGAATCAAGTCTGGGCAAACATAAATAACAATGAAATGATAATACAGTGCATGACCTGTTTGATATTCTTATTACTGCTCTGAGAAATCCCATGACTGGATTTATACTGTAGTGATTCCGAGCCAAACAGAGACATCTTGACAATTGGTTTCAGTTTCGAGTATAATTACATTGTTCATTTAAACAGGCAAGATAAAGCTGTTTAATCAGAAACACGATTGCTTGTTCAAAATAGATGTAAGAGCTATTTTTTTTCCAGGGCCAGATCAGTTGTTTTTTTGCTAATATGGACAAAAAGGACTCGATGAGATCATTCTGATGTAAAATTGAAGAGCTGATTAGGAAAGGTGTCCAACATGAGTTCATTCTGGTTTCTGGTCCCTTGTAAACAAAGGAAAAAGTGGTGCATGTTGAACAAAAGAAAAAAATGAATTGAAAAGGTGATCGTGAAAAATAAATAAAATCTTAAAAGAAAAGGTGATCGTGAGAGAGAATGAGAGAGAGAGAGAGAGAGAGAGAGAGAGAGCATGAGAGAGTGCTTTTGAAATAAATGTGTAATTAACACATACAGGTCCCATGTTAATAAAACCCAAAGCTTCAAATTCTCAAGACATTAAAAGAGAGCTTCTCCTATGTGCGTGTGTGTGTGTGTGTGTGTGTGTGTGTGTGTGTGTGTGTGAGATAATGGTTTACAGGTTAAACACAGCAAACTCCATCTCTCCCAGAGAAGGTGAACCCTCACACCCAAGTTTACACCCTGGGGCTGAAACTGATGGATGTATGTCGCCATGAAGAGGTAAAATGATTTCTCATTGTCAACTTCATTCCTGTCAAGTTTTGGACGTATGAAAGGTGCAGAATTGAAGGGACTCTGAAAACAGAGTCCCAAACAGCTTGGGAGGAATCAAATATATTGAACAGAGAGAAGAGCTGGGGTACTTCGCTGTCAGGCTGATTAGCTCATTGTAAACAAAACAGCTTTAAACTCCCACTTCACACTGTTAACTAATCTGGTCTCTGACCTTGTTCCCATTTCTGGGGTTGGGTGAGGCCCCGTCTGGAGACAATCTCACCACCAGTCATAACAGGGACTTGCCTCCCCTTAGGGGGGCCACTTTCTTCAGGGTGATTGCTTCCTTGTGCTTTAAACCCTTGACCCATTCCAGCTTTTAATTCATTATTCATCAAATTTCTTAGTCCACTTAAAAAAAAAAAAAAGTGGTAGGGTTGCTGCTCAAATATGGGGGGGGCTAGGGGGTAGAGAAAGTGGCATTCTGGAAAAAAAGGACAACCCTGTCAAAACATGACAGCTGATCCAATGCCTGTTTTATACTATTCATAGAAAATGCCAAATTCTGCAAATAGTAACCACATGTACATTGGCTTCACAGACTCAATGTTCTGCTGCAAAACGAGACGGTCTTTATTTTAGTGTGTCATCAAAGAGGCAAAAATATCATTCTAGCCTTCTAGGCTTAACCCTGTGGGCTCTCAATTGCTAGAAGTTCAACACGAGCAGCGTGCGCACACGCGCACACGCGCACACGCACACACGCGCGCGCGCGCGCATGCCCAGCCTCCAGGAGCAGTAGCCCCGACCCACGCAGCCCACCCCCCAGAAAGACGATTCAATTCATAAATCTGTTCCTGGGCCATTTTTATTCATAGCCACAGGATCATTACAGCGACAAGCTCACATCTGACGTTTATGATCTTGCTTGCTTTGCCAAAGTGGAGGAGGGGAGCGCAAACAGCGTGGGGGATCTGGTGCAGGAGGGAGGGGGGCCCCCCGCTGCGACTCCCACAATGCAGTCCCAATGCGGGGACTCGGAAGAGCGTTTCTTGCCCTGACTCCCTTGGCTGGTGCCTTCCACATTTTGTTTGGATACATCAGGACTGGTGTCTTCGTTTCAATCTGTCGTACAATTGTCCTTTTTGGGGGCCTGGCTGGTATTCCCTCGCACTAACACTGAAAAGAGCTCGTGCACAGAACTGAACGGGGATGGAAGTTTTGGGTGCACCGAGGACCGAACTCAAAGGCAACCAGCTGGCCTGGCGTGGCGGCTGGGCCCTGTTCTTGCCCAGGAATGTTTCTAGCACCTTCCACATGACCACTAAAAGGGCCTCCTGTTTATCTTCTCTTCCATAACAAGTAGTCTGGGTAGCGGCTGCGGTAAATCTCTGTCCGTCTGCAAGCCTCAGCCCTGGCTGTTTGTCCTCTTTACTCCCAGGGCGAGCTGGCTTCTACCCCCTCAGGCATGCATGGGTTCTGTCTTTGACAATTATTTCAAAATGTCTGTCCTTGGCCTCTTGATGAAAAACAAAAGATGCCATAAAGTGCTAGGAAACTTCTCTGTCTTCCCATTCAGTCTTCAGTCCAGGGGCAGGGCCGCAGATCCTGGGGAAATTGCATCCGCCTGCTCTGTTTCCCAACTGAAGGGGAGATAATAAATGGCAGAGGCTTCTGCCTACAGCCTTCATGACACAGGACCCGGCGGATCCTTTCTAATGGCAATAAATAAATGACGGAAGTTTTAGGCACCAGACGAGTGAATTGGTGGTTAAGCCTAAGGCTTTTATCTCCCTGACCCCTGTTTGAACTCAACCTTGGTTCCTAAGTGCAGGGCAGACAAAGTGGGGTGGGAGGAAGGTTTCTTATCGACATGAACACCCCGTCCAGCTCAACATAAAGAAATATGATCCCATGTATGTGCCTGTGACTTGGGGGTGAAGGTGGGGGGTGAGGGGAGGAATTTGTGGGAACAACCGGAGAATAGAGCAGAACACCAGCCATTATTTCTTGATGCTTAGTCCATGGTTGCGGAGTTTAATAGGGAGCATATTAATTAATTGGACGAGCATTTACTGGGCTGGGGGTTGGGAGGTCGGTTGTGTGCCAAACACTGTGCTTATGGATGGAGATATAAGACAAGCTGTTTCAGGAACTAGGAAAGGAATGATCCCAACGCTGACACCATCCACGGCAAACATTTATTGTCATAAATAGGCCGATCGCTGTGTTAATACACTTGATGCCTGTGATTTCTTTGAGTCCCCACAACAATGTTATGAAGTGGGTACTCTTCTATTCTCTAATTTTACAGATGAGGAAACTGCTTTTTAAAGAGGTCACGTGATTTATCTGGGTTCACCTGCCTGGAAAATGGGAGAGCCAGGACAAAAAGGCCCTTCTAACTCCATAGAATATTATTTCCTGGAAAAATGGGTTAGCACATAAGGTTCACTGGTTTGATAGATCGTGATGGCATTTTCCAGCCAAAATCCTGCCTGTGTATCCCGTCTGCCAATGCCAGAAGTCTCTGTGAGAAGTATTGATCTGGCTGTTTGAGATTAGGATTGCACTATCCCTTTGTTTTTTATTAACATATAACGTATTACTTGTTTCAGGGGTACAGGTCTGTGAATCATCAGCCTTACACAATTCACAGCACTCACCATAGCCCATACCCTCCCCAATGTCTATCACCCGCCCACCCCATCCCTCCTCCTCCCCTCCCTTCCAGCAACCCTCAGTTTGTTTCCTGAGATTAAGAGTCTCTTACCGTATGTCTCCCTCTCTGGTTTCATCTTGTTTCATTTTTCCTCCAGAGGATCATAGGGGAAGGGAGGGGGGAAAAGAAGGGTCATACTCTCTCTATGCAGTCCATTTCTTCATCTGAAAAATGAACATGATAACAATGATCTCCAATATCTTGTGTAGAGATGATTTCAAAATGGTGTGTCAACGGAAAGACTCAGGAAAGAAGATTCCTTTAGATGTCCTTTGAAGGCAGCTGTTCACCACAACCTCCAGCAAGATTTCCAAACTCATCATCAGAATAGGGCTTTCCATATTATCTGTAACATGTTGCTTCAGAGAAGTTCTATTCTTACTGGGAATTTGTCACTGATAGGAATAAGGCCAAGTGGGCTTGAATGTAGTTTTATAGCGGTTACTAGGCAGGATGACAAGAAACATTGGTCGTGCGCAGTAGTGCATAAATATGGCAGAAGAATTACAGGGTACTCAGATCGATTTCTGGTTTAATGGTAAAGAGCAAGTAGGCATTTTAGGGGTGGGGATGTTTGTTTTGTTACATCAAGGAAAAGTTTGGATACTGCGATTTCAGGGGACTTTGTCTCCTGTTCCTGGTTTCTCTTCGAAAAGCTGATCCATTTTCTCCAACAAGATAGACCTCTGGATACATGAATAATGATTCCCTGAAGCAGCTTGTCACAGGAGTTAGCAAGATAACCTCTAGGCACAAAGACCCACATTTTAGGGAGTCTTTGAAAGGGAATAAAAATGGCTTAGGCATTGGAACATATCCAGATATTTCATTGTTTAGTGGAAAAGTTGACCCCCTATATGTCCCACCCTCATTTCACCTACACTCCTCCACCCCAACAAATCATCCCACTCATGATCTCCATTCTAACATCCTAGGTTCTGCCTTTTTTTTTTTTTCCTCTTTCTCTTTTACCTGAAGGTCCATGTCTGATTTTCCTCTAGATATGAGTCAACACACATGTCATCTCTTTACCTGGCCGAGTCTATCTATAAAAAGGCAGCACACGGTGGTGGGAAGTACTTGGGCTTAATGTCAACTACACTTCAATTTAAATCCCGAAATCCTGACCCTAAGCTTCTATGCCAGATTCGCTTACCTTACAAAATCTCAATCCCCTCGCCTCACAATGGTATGGAAAAGTTGCAAATATGAGAAAGAACATGTATAGATTTACTTCTAGTAGGTGTTCTTTAATTGTGTCTTTTTAAAAACTATTTATTTCCAGAGGTTATAGATTTGTTTTACTTTTTTTTTTTTTTTTCTCTATAGCCTCTGTGAAGGAGATACAAAATCTTTACCTTCATACCATTTGGTACACACATCATCATTTTATGAAAACGTTGCTAATAAATCCCTTTACAGACACAATAAATCCCTTTACAGACACAAGCAGTTTTAAATAATGCATCAACACACAACTTCTTTGGCAGGCAAGGTAAAAGAAGTTTCTTTCATTTGAGGGAAGTTTCTTCACACTTCTGCTTCCTGTAGTAACAATAATATGATTAATTTATATGGAAACTTTTACAAGCATCAATGCAAAATTACAAGTTTACTTGAAATAAGTTTACTGGGAATGAAGCAAGGTCCAGAAATGCGACGGTATTTGCTTTGAATATCTCCTTTCAATATTCAATATTTAACTCCTTACTCCACCCCAAGATTGGTACTTGTCCTGAGGGACGGGTCTGGGTAAGTAAGCAAAGGGTTCAAAGCGAATCCAAATGCAAACCCAGGCTTGTCACCTAGAGAGGCTCAGAGGACTTCAATTCTGGGTCTTTTTCTAGACTCTAGAAGACCAAAGGTCACTGTAATGCATTATTGGCAAAGCTATAAATGTCTAATAAAAGTAACTTGATTATGAGCATTTTTATTTCAAGTTTTAAACAAATGTCTAGGCAGAGATTTTTAGATTCTTTACTTTGAACACACTCCCCCGTTTTCCTGGCAATGTATTCCCATATTTCCTTGAGAAGTCATTCAAGAGTATTTTAAGTAACATTTTAAACCTTGCCTCTGTTTTAAAGAAAGAAAAAAGAAATCATAAAGTTGCCAAGGAGAAGTGAGGTTGCTTTCTGGCTCCTGTAAAAATTGGAGATTATGTTTAACAACAGAAACCAAATGGGAATGCTCCGTCTAAGTTCCGCACAGCCATGTCCATGGCCAAATTCTTGGGAGAGTCTCTCACACTGCACCAATAAGGTAGCAGCGTGTCCAGCTACTGAAGGGTTTTTTGGAATCCTGGGAGATTTGCAGCTAGTAAAAAAAGAGCTATGGAGTGAGTGACAACCGGGCCCATGCCAACACTGTCACACAGCAAAGAACATTTTCTCCAGTTCTGACTAGGTTTCGGCTAAGAGGACAGGAGTGGGGTTACAGAGCATGCTAGGGCTCCAAATCCTTCTCCCCTGGGTCACATTCTCACCTTTCGCTTGTGCCAAAGTCCTTCCCAGAATGCCCATGTGTGGAGAGTAAAATTTATACTCACACCGCCTTAAAATGCTGACATTCCGTGTTTACACGGATTGTTTACACAGAAAATTAATCAGTTACGGTTTTAAATTTTAATTAAAGCATGTTTTCCGGTGTTATTGCAAAACAGACAAAAGCCCATAAAATGTATATTTGACTGCTGTTGTGTGTTGTCTTTGGATCAAGCCACAGTCTTGAGATCAATCATGCGTGATATTTTTGTGAACTTTTCTTTTAACAGAACAACCTTCACATAAATTAGGTTCATTAAAAAATATCCATCAAAATAAAAGTCATTCTGAGAAACTGCTGGCTGGAATTTCCTTTCTAATCAGCAGCAAACTACTTTGTGCTTGTTCTATAAATAATAATATGGGAAGGAAATAAGTAAATACTCAATTGTGCAAGAGGTTGCTTTTTCCCAATGAACCAGAAGTAACTTTATAGGAAGTTACACATCTTATTCACATTTTTGTCAAGAGAAAATGATTTTTTTTTTTTTTTAGTAAAGATTTTATTTATTTATTTGAGAGATAGAGTGAGTGAGAGAGAGAGCACGTGAGTAGGGGCAGAAGGAGAGGGAGAAGCAGGCTTCCCTGCTGAGGGGGGAGCCCCAGGGAACCTGACGAGGGCTCTCGCTCAAGACCTGGGATCGTGACCTGAGCTGAAGGTAGACCCTTAACCCACTGAGCCACCCAGGTGCCCCAGAAAATGGTTTTAATGAACTTTGGCATGGCAGAGATATTGTGGTTTCAGATGGTGCGAGGGCAACACATATTTTTAAGATTTCTCTAGTCTTTTTTCTATTTCAATGTTTCCTTACCTTGTTTTAGTCCTCTGATTATAAACAAATATGAATCTCATATAAAGAGGAAGAAAAGTATAGAAAATCCCAGTGCTTTAATAATCTCTTCATAAATGCAATTGTTAACACTTTTCTGTATCTTTTCAATGTGTGTACAAAAATTATTTGTATATTTTTTGCATAAATACCTTATAAAGTGCCAAATGGCACATCAAATGTGTATAATCCTTGCCCACTGAAAGCTTAAAATCTAATACTAAACCACAGGTAACAATAGTTACTATAATATCATCTTAAATTCAAAGTATATATACTAAAAAATAAAATTTGCAGTATCTTCAAAGTAAATAGATTTATTCCAGAATGTTACCACTGTAAGAAACAAAAATGGAATATTATATGTTGATATCAGTTACATATTATTTTAAATTATTTAATGACTTTTATTAATTTACTTACTTATTTATTTATTTTTAAAGATTTATTTATTTATTTATTTATTTGACAGACAGAGATCACAAATGGGCAGAGAGGCAGGCAGAGAGAGAGGGGGAAGCAGGCTCCCCGCTGAGCAGAGAGCCTGATGCGGGGCTCGATCCCAGGACCCTGAGATCATGACCTGAACCGAAGGCAGAGGCTTTAACCCACTGAGCCACCCAGGTACCCCTTTAATGACTTTTATTAACAGTGTATAATGGAGCTTTTCTCCAGTTCAGTCACATATTAGTGAAATCTCATTCTTTTTAACTACATTCCAAATACATTCCAAATATCTATAAACTTCAGATATTTCACTGAATTATACTACTAGTAGAAAGTCTTCTGCTAGATAAATCATTAGAAGTAGTATTGGTAAAACAAACAAAAACACATTTTAATTTTTACTTTATTTATTTCCATTTTTGAGAAAGTAATAAATGCACATTATTTTGTAAGTCAAAAGAACACCGAACAGGTAATCATAAAAAAATTAACATTTTCTTAGCTTACCACTTCTCAGAACCCCCTTTTCTTTTCTCAGAAGCATATATATATACATATATATATACACAGACACATACATACATATATATCTCTCTTAAAGATATATATTCCTTCCTGTGTATGTGTGTGTGTGTGTGTATATATATATATATACATATACCTACATGTAGTACATGTATTCCCTCCTACACACACACACACATCTTCCCTCTTGATATTTTAATTTCATTTTTTTAAAAGATTTTATTTATTTGTTTGAGAGAGAGAATGGGAGAGCAAGAGAGAGCATGAGAAGGCAGAGGGTCAGAGGGAGAAGCAGACTCCCTGCTGAGCAGGGAGCCTGATGCTGTACTTAATCCCAGGACTCCAGGATCATGACCTGAGCTGAAGGCAGTGGCTTAACCCACTGAGCCACCCACACACCCTTCTTCTTGATATTTTTAAATAATATGTTTATACTGCTTTTTTTTTTTCCAAACAAAAACCATGGAAGAAATACTAAAACTATAATAAACTGCCGGATTCGTATAACTCAGTTTTACAAATCACCAACCAATGTCCTCTGACAGGTTCTCACTTCCACCCACCTTACCCTTCCCATACTATTTTGAAGCAAATCCTAGGCATTTTATTATTTCAGCAAGAAGTATTTCAGTACGTATCTTTAATAGCTAAGGATGATTTTAACGTAACCATTACACAATTATCACATCTAAATATTTTTGAAATAATACCTTAATATCATCAAATATTTAGGTAGTGTACACATTTATAATTACTTCATAAATACCATAATGTCAATAATTTTTAACTATTTTTTAAAAAAATAAGGATCAGGTGCGCCTGGGTGGCTCAGTGGGTTAAAGCCTCTGCCTTCGGCTCAGGTCATGATCTCAGGGTCCTAGGATCGAGCCCCTCATCGGGCTCTCTGCTCAGCGGGGAGCCTGCTTCCTTCTCTCTCCCTCTCTGCCTGCCTCTCTGCCTACTTGTGATCTCTGTCTGTCAAATAAATAAATAAAATCTTAAAAAAAAATAAAGGATCAATGTAAGGTTAATACATGAGGGTAGCTGCCGTCCGCTGCTCATCTCTCTCTGCCTCTTTGTTTGCTCATGAAATCTGAGGAAGAAATTGTTGCTATATTTTCCAAAAATCTGGATTTTTCTGATTCCATAGTTGCCAGTGAAGTTAGCATGTTGCTTTGTACTCTGCATATCTGTAAATTAGAGAATTCGAGTTTGGAGCTGGAGTCTTGATCAAACTCAATGGATTTCCTTCCTTCATTCCTTCTCTCCTCTCTTTCCCTCCACCTCTCTCTCTGCCCCCCACTTTCTTTCATTTCTGGTCAAATTCTTTCATAATAGATTTTCCATTCTGCCATCAGAAGCCACAAACTATCTGATTATCTATCTTAATTTGTGTTAAAGCCAAAAATGCTTAAAATCTAGAACCACTGGGGCGCCTGGGTGGCTCAGTGGGTTAAGCCTCTGCCTTCGGCTCAGGTCATGATCTCGGGGTCCTGGGATCGAGCCCCACGTCAGCCCCTCTCTCTCTCTGCCTGCCTCTCTGCCGACTTGTGATCTTTATCAACTAAATAGGTGAAATCTTTAAAAACAAAACAAAACAAAACCCAAAAAAACCGTAAGTTCCTATGAATTGCAAAATGGAGATATTCTGTCATTTTCTTTTTCATTTATTATCTGGAATACCTCCAGAAATAATTATTTTCCCTAATCTAATACTGGATTATTTGGAGCTATAGTTCTTGTAAGAAAGGCAATCTAAATGCCTGATTCTTTCCCTTCACTAACATTTTCAAATAATGTGATGAATCTCTAGCATGTTGTAATGATGACTGCCCACAGCATCCTTTTTTAGCATAAACTCAAAGATCAAACATTTTATGTGTTTAAATTTATTGTAGTTATTCTTAATGATTCTCACATTTCTTCTTCTTTTGCAAGAGGACTATTTTCACACCGAAGTCACTTTAGTTATTTGGATATGAACCTGGTTGCCTTTGACAGTTTTCTTGTTATCTGGTATGACAGGATGTTCTAAGACCATCTTGTCTGTTTCCTGACCGTGTCATGGAACTATGAGTTTCTGCAAGAACAGATTCCTTTGAGTGGATAATTGTGCTGAGAGAATACCATCTGGGAGCTAAAAGTTATTGTTACTGGTTAATTATTATTTCTAGATCTATTCAGTGGACAAAACTAAGAATATGTTTTGTCTTAAAGATAAAAAATACATTGAGTTCATAAAAATACTTTCTATTCAAATTCAGGACTATAGCATTTTTAATTAACCTCTTGTGTTTCTTTTTTCTTATATTGAGAACTTTGATTTTCAAAGTCACTAAGGATGATGGAATTAGAATATCATATACTTACTTACTTATCTGCTCTAGCCCACATTACCCCCAGACTGGTCTCACAATAGCAATACCAGCATGGCCATCCAAAATATGATTAGTAGCAACAGCGAACACATTTTTAATTGGGCCTTAATGCAGTTTATGTCCTTAAGTTATATCCCACTGGTATGTACAAAATTATTGTATTTTTAAAAATCTATATTCTTTCTGGAAAACTACATAATCTAGCAATATATACTGTGTTTCTTTTAAAAAAGATCTTCATATTTATTAATCTAATAATTGTACCTCTAGAACTTTAAAGAAATAATAAAAAATCCAGAGGAAAGAAAAATTCAACGCAAATTTCCCATTTAGGAAAAGAAAAATTAGAACCAACATAATTGGCCAAAATATGAAAGCAGTTAATAAAATTGTGATCATTTATCTCTTAGAATAGTATGCATCCGTTAAAAATATGTGGAGACAAATCACCAGTAGAATCAATGGTATCAGCATCTTTGCAGAAGGAAGATGAGGGAAGGCAGAAGCTGACATAACTAATAGGAAAACCCCAAATTACCACTGGGAAGCCCTGAGAGCAATCTAAGACGAATCTTAGATGAAAGGGGGTCAGGGCTACTAGAGTCTCTAACTCAATTCTGCTGGGATAAGGTATGAGACCGTTAAGAGTGTCCGAAGGATAAACTCTTTTTTTTTTTTTTCAATTTTAAATTTTTTATTGAGAAATCATTTCGAATGTAATGACAAGTTAAAGAAAAAAAGCACAAAGAACATTATTTACTCCCATTCATCTGTCCTTAGCATTTCATCGTATGTTGACCACATTTGCTTTTTCTCTGTCCTCCATATTTGTTTTTATTGTGGAGCAGTGTATGTCTCTACTGAAATAAACACACACAATATGTCTTTTCCTGACCTCACTGAGAGTAAATCACATATTCCTGGCCAATTACTTTTAAATTATTTGGTGTGTACTGTCTCAATAATAATGGTATTATAAAACTACAGTATAGTTATTAAATGCAGTAAATTTTACATTGGTATTTTTTTTTCATTTAACCAATCATCCATATTCCTTTTTTTTTTTTTTTTTCCCAGTTGATGCCATTACTATCCTTGGTGGCATATTTTCCTTTGCACTAGAGAATCCAGACAAGTCACGTAGTGCATTTGTTTGTTAAAGTTCTTCATATTCCTTTAATCTGTAAATTCCAGAATCACGCATTCCCTTGTACGCTATTAACATTTTTGAAAAGTACAATCCCTGCCTCTTTTTTTTTTTAACACAACATACTTCATTTTGGGTTTTTCTGATGCTTCCTTATAATTATATTCATGTTATATATTCTAGGGAAGAGTCACACAAAAGAGATGCTGTGGTTTTTTATATCTGAGGTATATAATATTCATTTGCTTCTCATTTGCAATATTAATTTTGATGACCTGCTCAAAATGCTGCCTGATTTCTTTTCTTCATAATTGTTACTTTTTTTTTTTTTTGGTACACCCTTCAACAGCTCAGCTGAGAGTGGAAGACTGTATAATTATTACATTTTTCCTTAAAACACATAGGTAGTCTATGGGGAGAAATGTTGAGACTGTGTAAGCATCCCAATCCTTGTCAAAATTTCCCCTTTGTTGTAACATCAGTTTTAATACTTGCCTGATTTAATCTTTACCATGATAATTGCAAAATACTGATGCACTAACTCTAGCTCTCTCTATATACTTATGAATCAACTTTCAATCTTCATGTATAAGAAAAACCCTCTTTTATGTACTATTTAGTTGCCATTTACTATTATCTATATGAACTCATAAATTTCTATTTTTCAATGGTTTGCCATTTATTCCTATACTTAATTATTTTAGATGCTCGAAGTGTCCCATATTTGACTAGGCAAACCTATCACGTTGGCCCCTTGGGTCTTTCTGAAGCCTCTCCATTTTTTTTGTTAATGCTTCTTTATTTTCAGACATAACAAAACATTTTAGCCTTATTTTATACCTATTTTTCCTTATTTTTAGAATCACCCATATCTTCAAAGATGTCTGGTCTCTTAGTGGAACATTAGATATCAAGATCTGTGAAGTGGATATGCCCTTTGCTGCTAGAATGTCTTTATTGGGTGTGGGCTATGACCTTAACGATACTGAGAAACTGATAATCCTTACCAAGATGAACAGCCACATTAAGGAGAAACTTTTAGGAATATAATACTAGTTGAAGAGGACAGGGATGGTAGAGACAAAAGAGAAATAAATGTCTAGATAAATGGAAGGGAAGAATAGGGGAGACAGGTTTTAGAATGAGGCATATATTCTTATTTCTTTGTAAAAGCAATAAAATAAAAGATGATACCCTAGAACCGTGAAACTCAGTAAGCCTCTCCCATCCTACCATCCAAATGTAGGAAAACTAAATTGTCTAAAAAATCAAATAATAGAAAAGGATGGCTGTCAAATTCCACATGCAGTTATTATACATTAAAAGACAACCAGGAAAAGAGAATATTGGATGCTCTAAAAACATTCTATTAAGATATATTCATAGAGCAGATGCAAATCAGTAGTTCATATTAGATAAATTAAGAAAATGTTAGATGTTGTGAATGAAAGTACAAATCAGAATTCGATACACTCAGAGATGATGTGACCTGAGAAAAAGAAGATTGGAAAAGATGATAGAATTTAGAAGAAAGTCAAAAGGAAAGAAAAAAAAAATAAAGTTCAAAGGGAGAGTGAATTTTAAAACACAAGAACCCATAAACACAATAGATAATGCCTTAGAAGAAGTATAACACGGAAATTAAGAAAATTTTAAAGTCAGAATAATGTAAAGAGAGAGATTAAAAAATCTGAAAACATGATAGCAATAGCAAACAGGCAAGGAAAATCTAAAATACATATATCAGTAGTCCTGGAAGAAGGAAACCAAGAAATGAAATGAATGAAAAAGTTGTAAACTATACATAATTCAAGAAAGCTTCCTAAAATTAAAAAAAAATTAAAAACAAAACAAAACAAAAACTACTCGAAACTAATTTTCTGCCTGCTGGATTTGTCCACTTCTATTAAGGAAGTCACCAAATGTGTTAGTGGATTCATCAGTTTCTCCTTGTAATTCTATTAGTTTTTGCTTCATAGAGTTTGACAACTTGCCGTTAGGTACATACACCGTTAGGACTGTCATGTCTTCTTGGAGAATTGACCCCTTTATCATTATGCAATGTCTCTATTCCTAATAAGTTTCCTTGCTTTGGAGTTTGTTCTGTTTAATATAACTATGTGTGCTACTTTTGATCAGTTTTAGCATGGTCCATTTTTCTCCAACCATTTGCTTTTATTCTAAATGTCTTATATTTAAAGTGGGTTTCTTAAAGACAGCGTATAGTTTGGTCATGTTTTTTGATGCACTGCATTTAAACCATTGACATTCAAAGTGACTATCAATATAATCATATTAATATCTACCATATTTGTTACTGTTTTCTATTTGTTGCCCTTTTATTTGTTTTTATTTTTGTTTTTCACTCTTTGTCTGCCTTTCATGGTTTTAATTAAGCATTATCTATTATTCCATTTTATCTCTTTTCTTAATGTATCAATGCTAAGCATATATATACCTTCTTTTAGGGTTCACCCTCCAGTTTGCTCTACATATTTTCAGCTATCCAGGTCCACTTTCAAATGACACTATAACATTCACAGGAAGTGTAAAAACCTTATAATAATAAAATAATCCCAATTCCTCCTCCTCATCCCTTGTATCATTATCATTGCTGCCATTCATTTAATTTATATATAAGCATTCACAAGCATATATGTATATTTGTATATATATGTACATACACATAATTGACTACATTTACTTTATTACATAGAATATTATCATTTATATTTACATTATTGATGTTGATGTTGTTATTTTGAACAGACTCTTACCTTTACCTCAATTGAGAATAAGAAAAAATATTTATTTTACCTTCATATATTGCTTCTTCTATGCTCTTCTTTAATACAGACCCAGGTTTCTGACTGTATTATTTTCCTCTTCTTTAAAGAATTCCTCCCAACATTTCTTTCAAGGCAACAGACTCCCTCAAATTTTATCTGAGAAAGTCTTTATTTTTCCTTCACTTTGAAGGCATCTTCCACAAGATACAAAATTCTAGTTTGGTGTTTTATTTTTACTCAACACTTTAAATATTTCATCCCACTCTTTTCCTGCTCTCATGGTTTCTCAGAAATCAAGTGTAATTCTTAACCTTGTTTCTCTAAGGTGAGGTGTTCTTTGCCATTAGTTTCTTTCAGGTTTATTTTCCCCCCTTTATCTTTGATTTTCTCTAGTTTGAAAAGTGTATGCATAGGTAGTGTTTTAGTTTGGTTTGGTTTTCTCTTTTTCGACATTTATCCCGTTTGGTATTCTCTGAGCTTCCTGGATCTGTGGTGTGATGTCTGACATTATTTTGGAGGAAATCCTTATTCATTATTTTTCAACTATTTCTTTTGTTCCTTTCTATTTTTCTGGTATTCCAGAAAATAAATGTTCAACCTTTTTTTTGGCCCACAATCCTTGAACATTCTGTTATAAACTTTTTGTTTTTCTTTTCTGTTAGTCTTTGTTCTCTTTGCTTTTCAGTTTTCAAGGATTCTTTTGATATATCATCTAGCTCTGAAATTCTTTTTTTGGCCATGTCCAACCTATTGATGAGCCCATCAAAGACATTCTTCATCTCTTTTATAGTTTTTCTCCTTCTCCTCCTCCTCCTCCTCCTCCTCCTCCTCCTCCTCCTCCTCCTCCTCCTTCTTCTTCTTCTTCTTCTTCTTCTTCTTCTTCTTCTTCTTCTTCATCTCTAGCATTTCCTTTTGGTTCTTTCCTAGGATTTCCACTTTTTGTTTACATTGTCCGTTGTTCTCATATGCTATTTACTTTATCCCCATTAGAGCCCTTAACATATTAATCATAATTGTATTAAATTCTTGGTCTGATAATTCTTGCCATGCCTGGTTCTGATGCTTACTCTTACTCTTCAAATTGTGGGGTTTTTTGCCTTTTGATATACCTTGTAATTTTTAAATTGATAGACAGTCTGATGTACTGGGTAAAATGAACTGCTATAAATAGGTCTTTAGTAATATGGTGGTGAGGTGTTGAGGAAGGGGAAGCATTCTACAATCCTATGTTTCGGTCCCAGTCTTTTAATGAGCCTGTGTCTTTGGACTGTAAACTTCACAAATGTTTCTTGGGTTTTTGTTTTTGTTTTTTATTCCCTCTCCACTTAGGTAAGACAATGGCTAAGGTGAGGTGAGGTTGGCTACTAACCTCCCCCCAGGTCAGTAAAGCTCTGATAATACACTAGCAGATTAGGCTTTGGTTAACCAGCTTCCCTTTAGGGTAGGCCTTGTTAAGAAAAATAGAATGCCCTGGTGTATTTCAAAACGGTTCCTTTCCCCCTCCCTGTGATAGAAGCATGAGAAAATTTTTCTCTATTACTTACAGTGGGAACCTGATCAAGTTCTTGGAGCTCAATCTCACAAAACTGGGGGGTTTTCTATGACTATGTCACCCTGGAATTTTAACTCCCAGACTTGTCCTTACTGAGCCTCCAGCAGTTCATCAATTACGATTGAAGCTTTCCTGCCCTGGTATCAGTTCTCATGCTCCTGATTCTCTGCTCTGGTACACAATGACTCCCTGTGTTCACCTGACCCTCTTTCTAAAGTCGGAGCCAACAGTTTGCTCCATGCTCTTCCTTCCTCTGAATTCAGTAAGAGTTACTGATTTTTCAGTCCATTCAGCTTACTGGTTAAGACTGAGTGGTGACTTCCAAGTTTTTTACATGCAGAACCAATGTAAATCCACATTTTAAAAATATTAAAATAAAATGAAATAAAAACTAGAACCTTGGGCTGTATCTTTCTGAGATGTATAAAGTTCAAATTCTTACCATGAAGTACTTACTTTCTTTAATTACTTTAAATGGAAAGATCCCAATATCAGATAAAAATAAGATTATTGGGGGACCTGGGTGTCTCAGTTGGTTAAACATCCAACTTTTGATTTCTGCTCAGGTCATGATCTCAGGGTTGGGAGACTGAGTTCCAACTTAAGATTGTCTCCCTCTCTCCCTCTTACCTTACCCCCTTTTCCCTCTCTAAGAAAAAAAAAAAAAATATATATATATATATATACACACACACACTTAGAAGTCATGGGGAGAATGACAAGGATTTTGTGAATATTTGGGGGATAAACATCAGAGTTTCTATCAATGAGAAAAATGTTTTTTGATGAAGAAGTCATTAGTAATGAATAACTAAGTATAAGATTTGGGGCAAATCATTTAGCCTTTTTTTTTTTTTTTTAAGATTTTATTTATTTGTTTGACAGAGAGAGAGAAAGAGACAGCTGAAGAGGGAACACAAACAAGGGGAGGGGGAGAGAGAGAAGCAGTCTTCCTGCTGAGTGGGTAGCCAGATGCGGGGCTTCATCCTAGGTCCCCGGGATCATGACCTGAGCCAAAGGCAGACACTTAAGGCCTGAGCCACCCAGACGCCCCTCATTAAGCCTTTTTAAACCTCTTTTTTTTTTTTATCTGTACAACAAGAATATTGATAATTTACCTATTTTATAGGACTGGTATGATTATCAGTTAATAAATGTAATGTTGCCATAAGTATAGAAAGTCAAATATTGCATGTTAATTGCTGCTGTTTTCAAAACTCAAAACAATGATGTTTTTAAGATGTGTGGAGGTTTTTTCCTACATATAGAACAGAAATAACTATTGACTCTCTTCTCCAAGATTACAAATACAAATTTTTGAGCAAAAATACTTTCAAGGAGAGAAAAAGTGAGAAAAAAAAATCCCCAGGTAACAAAAGACTGTTTTGACATAGCGTGAGTGAGGTGATTGTTTTGGCCTCAAGAGATATTCTGTATGAGATATGGAAACAGGAAAGGCAACTTTGGAATTCTGATATTGTTCTGTCATTGCCTTGGGACAATTAAATATCTGTCCCCACATTTACGTTTCCTCTTGTCCAGATTTCTTCAAGAGTAGTGTCAGGTCAGCCTTGTGCATAGCTGGGGGAAATAGTGCAGAGGGGAAAACTAACTTAGTTTAGTTACTGTGTTAGACTTCCATATCACCCATCAATTATCTCAGGGCTGGCATAAATAGAATCTAAGAAGTGTTTTCTTTTAATGAATCTCTTCTTTTCCCAGGAAAGGATAAATAAAGCTTTACCTAAGCAGTTACTTTGTGGGGAGTGGTGGGTTTTTCTGGTTTCTGGAGCAATTTACTCTTCATTCTGCATTTCTTCTACTATCTTCCCTCCCCCCTCATTTCCTTATGGGAGTTCAGTTGTATTTGAAGCAGTTATTCTCTTTCTACATTATCTGATAGAATAATTAATGCTTCTAGGGGAAAATAGGGTCATATACTAAATTAAGATGCTTGAGGATCTAAGTTTTGTCAAGTAAACATTAACAGGATTATGTATTCTATAAAAAGTATAAGTAGTAGGCACAATAATTTGAAAAAAGACTAATGAACATAATAAAAAGATAGGAAAATATTAACCATATGAAACTAGAACAAAATAACATTAAAATAATAAAGCAGAAATATTAAGAATCAAAAAGTAATGAAATTCAATAGATGGGATAAAGAGAAGAAAATATTTGGTCAAGGAATGAGTTTGTGTAAAACTAGAATGTGGAAACTTCTAGAAGAAAAATTTAAAATAAGAGTTTATAAAAATAGAAGCTAAAAAATATGAAGGATGAAACCAGAAGAAATAATATCAGAAAATGGAGTTCAGAAGGAGCAAAATATAAAGAAAAGTGTTTAAAAAACAGCAGACAAGTTTTCCAGAATATGCTTTAAAGAACAAACTTACAGCATAAAGTGCTTAGAGTGTCATAGCTGACATTTATGAATATCAAAGAAAAATTAAAAAATCTAAAATTGAACAGATAGAAAGAGAATATCATATACAAAATAAATGACATTTAAGGGGAAAAATAGGCTTACATCATATGTTTTAGACAACAAAAGAGTTCAAGAAGACAACTGATGTTTTCAAAGTGGAAAAGAAATATAACCTAGAATCTAAAATGTTATATCAGCCAAACCGTTATTCATATATGAGGGTATGCGCAAGAGTTCCCTTTCTCAACACCCTCACCAATACTTGCTATTTTTTGTTTTGTTTTCTTCTTTTTATTTTTTAAAGATTTTATTTATTTATTTATTTATTTATTTGACAGAGAGATAGAAAGAGCACAAGTAGGCAGAGTGGCAGACAGAGGGAGAGGGAGAAGCAGTCTCTCCACCGAGCAGGGAGTCGAATGTGGGGCTCAATCCCAGGACCCTGGAATCATGACCTGAGTCAAGGTAGGCACTTAACCAATTGAGCTACCTAGGTGTCCCTGTTTTCTTATTTTTAATAATAGCTTTCCTAAACAAACTGAAGGTTGCTGGAAGGAAGTGGGTGGGGGGCTGGGATAATTGGGTGATGGGCATTTAGGAAGGCACATAATGCAACAGGCACTGGGTGTTATATACAACTGATGAATCACTGAACTCTATCTCTGAAACTAATAATACACTATATGTTAATTAATTGAATTTAAATGAATAAAAAGAAAAGGAAAAACAATAACAACAAAAACCCTACAGTATAGCTTCAGTAAAATCTATTTTTAAAATAAAAATATAACAATAATAGCCTTTCTAACAAATGTTAGGTGATCATCGTGGCTCTGATTTGCATTTCCTTGACAATTTGTGATGTTGAGCACCTTTTCATGTACCTGTTAGTCATTTGCCTGTCTTCTTTGAAAAAAAAAAAAAAAAATAGTAACTGTTCAGTTTCTTTGCCCATTTTTAAAGAGGCCTTTTTTTTTTTTCCTGTTGAATTGTAGGATTTTCTCATATATTTCAGATATTAACCCTTTAACAGATTCATGGTTTTGTAAATATTTTCTCCCATTCTATGGTTGCTTTTTCATTTTGTTCATTGCTTCCTTTTCTCTGCAGATTTTTAGTTTGAGATTGTCTCACTTGTCAATTTTTACTTCTGTTGCTTGAGATTTTTGGTGTTATATCCAAGAAACCATTACCAAGACCAATGTCAAAAAGGTTTTCTCCCTGTTTCCTTCGAGATTTGTTATTGTTTTGGGTCTTATGCTTACTCAACTCTGTAATCCATTTGGAATTAGATTATGTATATGGGATAAGGTGATGATATAATTTCATTGTTTTTCATGTGGATATCTCGTTTTCCCAACAAGTCAATGAAGAGTCTATTTCTCAATTGAGTTTTTTTTGCATCTTAGTTGAAGATTGACTGACTATATATGTGTGAATTTATTTCTAGGTTCTCCATTCAGTTTTAGTTACTGTATCTTTTTAATATATTTTAAAATTAAAAAGTGTGATGTCATCAGCTTTGTTCTCTTTGCTCACAATTCCATTCCCTTTCAAGATCCTTTATCCATGTAAATCTTAGGATTATATATTTTCTATTCAGGAAAAAAAAATGCCATTGGCATTTTTGTAGGGATTAAATTGAATCTGTAAATCACTGTAAATAATACGAACATTTTAACAGTATTAATTCTTTCAAGCATAAACATGGGAGGTCTTTCCACTTATTTGTGTCTGCTTTAATTTCTTCCATGTGCATTGTAGTCTGCAGTATACAAGACTTCACCTCCTGGGTTAGGTTTATTCTTACATATACAAAGGAATTGAAATCAAGGGACACCTGGGTGGTTCAGTAGGTTAAGTCTCAGGTCATGATCCCAGGGTCCTGGGATAGAGCCCTATGTTGTGTTCCCTGCTCAGCAGGGAGCCTGTGTCCCCTTCTCCTCTCCACTCATCCTCTCTCTCGTTATTTCTGTCTCTCTCAAATAAATAAAGTCTTTAGAAAAAATAAAAAGGAAATCAGGATCTCAAAAATATATTTGTCCTTTTATATTTATTGCAGCATTAATCACAATAACTAAAACATAAGTGCAATCTAAATGTCTGACACACAAATGGATAAAGAGAATGTGGTACATACTTACAGTGGAATATTTTTAACCTTAAAAAAGAAAGAAATCCTGTCATTTGCAACAACATGAGTGAACCTATAGGACATTATGCTAAGTAAATAAGCTGGATATAGGATGAATAATACATAATAGTACTTATATGAAGAATGTAAAATAGTCAAAATCACAGAAGTAGACAGTAAAATGATGATTGTCTGGGGTTGAATGCAGGGATAATGGAAGGTATTGGTCAAAGGGTACTAAGTTTCAATTATGCAAGATGAATAATTTCTAGAAATCTACTATACAGCATAATGCCTATAGTTAGCAATAACTTGTTCTAGATCACAATGGCGTCATGTAAGTTTTCTGCCATTTTCCTCTCAAAGCACATTGATTTAGAAAATCACCCACAGACAAGAGAGTCTTTGTGGAAGCCCAGGTGTCCAGTGAAGAAGTTCCAACTGAATCAAAAATTCTGAGGTCATATTCATTGAAGAAGGTAAAAGGAACGGTTTCACTCTATCCATATCACTCCCCCTCTTCCTCAAGCTGGCACTGCTGAATGCCAACAGAAACCATCTTGGGCTGTGGTTTCTCCCATATAGGAAGTAAAAACACGTGAATGAATGTTCAGATTCCCCAGCTGTGCAGGCTGCTACCAAAGATATCCATTTCTTTCTTATACTATCTTCTTATGCTATCCTGAATAATAAGTTACAAACTGCACAACCAGGGGGAGGTGTACATCTCGGAAAATGACAGCCAAGCTCAGAGTGAAACTTTCAAAAGAACACAGGTCATGCTAACTTAGTCTCCATCAGCAAGCCCACTCATGAGCCTCAGAATATTTCTCACCTGAACCTCATGTGTGCCTCAATTCTGGCCCATGGACACTCCTAATTTTTCATAACTTACCCCCCCCCACACACACACACACTCTATGGCTAACTCCTGTATATATCTCGCAGTGGCAATGAGAGGGAGCCCCTGCAGATGGTTAGTGAGCACACACAGAAAATCAGCCCAACTCTGCAGGACTGAGAGAAAGTACACAAACTTGAGCACTTAGAATTGTCCTAGGGAAAGCAAACAGAAGATTGTCAACATCTAGCTTGGTTTTGCAGGAACACAGTCTTAAGAATTCTCCCTCAAGAAGGAATAGGTTGTGTGGAGCAACTTGGTCCATAGAAAACATCTGAGAAAGCCTCAGAACCCCTAACAGGGCTGATGGATGGTATTTCTCTCCCAAAGCCAGTCATTAAAGACTGAAGGAGGTGACTCCTTCTTCAAATGCATAGACAGCAAAACAAGGCTACAAGGAACTTAAAACAGCAAAAACAACAATAACAACAAACAAGGAAACACAATACCACTGAAGGAACAAAATGACTTTCCAGTAACCAACACCATTGAAATGAAAATGAAAAAGAAATAAAATGTAAATCCTCAATATCTCCAATAAAGAATTCAAAATAATTATTTTCCAGGAGCCTTGAATTTCTATGAGACCCAGAAAGACAATTCAATGAAAGCAGGAAAATAATGCATGAATAAAACAAGAAAAGAAGCTTGATAGAGAAAGAGAGAGAGAGAGAGAGAAATCGTTAAAAAAGAACCAAACAGGGACGCCTGGGTGGCTCAGTTGGTTAAGCAGCTGCCTTCCGCTCAGGTCATGATCCCAGCGTCCTGGGATCGAGTCCCACATCAGGCTTCTTGCTCAGCGGGGAGCCTGCTTCTCCCTCTGCCTCTGCCTGACACTCTGCCTGTGCTTGCTTGCTCTCTCTAGCAAATAAATAAGTTAAAAAAAAAAAAAAAGAACCAAACAGAAAATCTAGGGTTGAAGAACACAATGTGTGAAATTAAAAAAAAAAAAAAGAAAAAAAAGGACAGAAAGAAAAAGAAAAACAATGGAAATCATCAACAGCAAACCCAAACATACAGACGAAAAAAATTAATGAAATAGCATAGAGATCAATTGAAACTATCCAAGCAGACGATAACAAAGACAAAATAAAGAAAGGAGTGAAGAAAACCTATATGAACATAAGTGAAACTATTGATACATTATTGGAGTACCAGAAGGAAAAGAGGGAGAAAGGGGCAGAAAGATTACTCAAAGAAATAATGTTTGAGATTCTTCCAAATCTGGAGAGAAATGTAGACATCCAAATTCATGAAGCTCATAAATCCCCCCAAATTTTTATCCAAAACAGTCTTCTCCAAGACACATTGTACTAACACTGTCGAAAATCAAAGATAAAGACAGAATTTTAAAGGCAGCAAGAGAAAAGCCACACATAAAAGGAAACCATCAAAAAGGCTTTCAGTCTATTTCTGAGTAATAATTTTGCAGACCAGGAGAGAGTAGAATGAAGTTTCCAAAGTACTGCAAGAAAAACAAAAACAAACAACTGCCAACCAAGAACACTTTACCCAGCAAAGTTGCCTTTCATAATTTAAGTAGAGAAATATTTTTTCCAAACAAACAAACAAAAAACTAAGGAAGGTCATCATCCCTAGACTGGCCTTACAAAAAGCACTGAAAAAAGTTGTTCAAGTTAAAATGAAAGCAGGCTGATTAGTAATATGAAAACTAATGAAAATATAAAACAGACTTACAAAAGTAAGTATATAGTCAAATCACAAGACTCTTATGTTGTAATACAGTGGTGTATTATTTACCTAAGTATAAAGGTTAAAGGACAAAAGTATTAAAACAAAAAGAGCTATAATAATGTATTGGACATAGTATAAAAAGAGGTAAATTGTGACAACAAAAGCAAAAGAAAAAAAGTGGAGGAGAAGGAAAAAGGTGTTATTAGTTTTAAAATAGACTTATGTATATAAGATATTTTAGGTCAGCCTCATGGTAACCACAAAACAAAACCCACAATAGATACCTAAAAACTTTTTTTTTTTTTTGAGTTGTGTTCAATTAGCCAACCAACATCATTAGTTTTTGATGTAGAGTTCAACGACTCATTAGCTGCAGATAACATCTAGTGCTAATCAGCACATTTCAAAAAGGGAATCAAAAGCTGCCACTACAGAAATCACCAATTCACAAAAGTAAACAGCAAGACAGAAAGAAAGTAATGAGGGAACTAGAAGTGGCCAGAAAACAACTAAAAAGAGGGCATTAGTAACCCCTTATCTATGAATAATTACTTTAAATATAGTGGATTAAATTCTTCACTCAAAAGCATACAGAATGACTAAGTGGATTTTTAAAAAGCACATCTCAACTACATGTTGTCTATAGGAGACTCCCTTCTGTATAAAAACACGCATACCCTCAAAGATAAGAAATGGAAATTGTATTCCCTGAAAATAAAAACTTCAAACAAAGCAAAAAACAAAACAAAACAAAATCAAAACTATGGATAGATATACTTCTACCAGACAAAATAGACTTTAAGTTAAAAGCTTAAATAAGGGACAAAACAAAGATATTACAAAATGATAAAGGGGTAAAGTCACCCTGGAGTTTTGCAACAATAAACATACATGCAACCAAGACAGTGCTTAGAAGGAAATTTATAGGTGTAAACACCTACATTAAAGAATAAGAAAGCTCTCAGGACTCCTGGGTGGTCAGTTAAGCATCTGCCTTGGCCTCAGGTCATGATCCCAGTGTCCTGGGATCCAACCACATGTTGGGCTTCCTGCTCAGAGAGAAGCCTGCTTCTCCTCTTTCTTTGTCCCTCCCCACCACTCACCCCCAACTTGGGCTCTTACTCTCACACTCTTCCTCTCTGTCAAATAAATAAATAAAATCTTTAAAAGAATAAGAGAGATCTCAAATCAATAACTTAACTTTACAACTTAAGGACACTGTAGAAAGAAGAGCAAACTAAATCTAAAGCAAGCTGAAAGAAATATATAATAAAATAATATAATAAAAGAGAAAAAAATTGAATGAAAGAATAGAAAAATTGTAAGGAACATTTATAAAACCAAAATTAGTTCTTTGAAAAGATCAGCAAACTTTTAATCAGGCTCAGCAAGAAGAAAAGAAATAAGAGAGAAGACATTACTATAAAAATAAAAAAAATAAAAATCTTGAGGCAATACTATGAGCAAATGTATGCCAATAAATTAGGTAACTTAGATAAAATGGAAAATTCCTAGGAAGACACAATCTACTGAAAATGACTCAAAGAATCATAGGATATGTGGGAATATCTACAAAAATTAAGGAACTTGAATCCAGTTAAGAAAAGTTCAAGCCCAGATGGCTTTGCTGGTAAATTATACGAAATATTTATTAAGAAGTGATAACAATTTGTCACAAACCCTTACCAAAAATTGAAAAAGAGAGATTAATTTTTAAGTCAGTCTATGAGCCCAATACTATCCTCACAGGTCAAACAATGATCACAAATAAATTACAAGAAAGGAAATCTAGAGACCAATATTTATCATGAGTATAGTTGTAAAAATTCTCAACAAAATATTAACAAATGAATCTAGCAACAGATAAGGGAGTTACATAACATTATCAAGGGGGTTTATTTTAGGAATGCGAAGTTAGGATTTAACATCCCCAAATCAATTATTATAAATACACCATGTCAAAAGAATTATTTTTAAAGATATTTCAATAGATTTAGAGAACACACTTAACAAAACCCAATACACTTTCATGATAAAACAAAGAAACAAACAAAAAATTTTAGCAAAGAATAGAGGGGAAATTTCTCAATCTGATAAAGCTCAGGTGTAAAAATCTCACAGCCAACATCATACTTAATGACAAAAAACTGACTACTGCTCCTTGAAAGAAAAGGAAAAAGGTAGGGATACTCACTTTTACTACTTCTATTCAAATTGTACTAGAGGTTCTTGCAAATGCAATTAGGCAAGAAAATTCAATAAAATACAGCTAGAATGAAAAGGGAGTATTAAAACTACTTATTTGCAGGTGACATGGTCTTGTATATAGAAAATTAAATACATACACAAGACTAAAACTATTAGAAATGTACAGCATGGTAATTATAGTTAATTAAAATGAATTGTATATTGAAAGTTGCTAAGAAAGTACATATTAAAAGTTCTCATCACATGAAAAAATTATAATTGTGTGGTGATGGATGTTAACTAGATTTATAATGGTGATCACTTCAAGTATAAAAATCATTGTGTAGTATATTTGAAACTAATGTTAAATGTCAATTGTATCTCAATTTAAGAAAAAAAACTATTAGAACTAATAAACAAGTTCAGCAAGTTTATAAGACAAAAGGTCAACTCACAAAAATTAATTGTATTTTTACTCACTTGTAATGCACTATCCAAGAAATAAAGTGAAGCAAACAGTCTCATTTAAAATAGAATTTGAAAAAATACTTAGAAATAAATTTAACAAAATAAGTACACACTTTTCACTACAGAAAATGCAAAACATTATCAAAAGAAATTTTAAAAGATCCAAATAAATCAAAAGACATCTCATGGCAATGGGTCAGGTAATTCAATATTGTTAAAATAGCACTACTCCTATAATTTGACTTTTGTAGATAGTGCTGCTCTAAACATGAGGGTACATGAATACCTTCTAATTAGTAATTTTGTATTCTCTGGGTAAGTACCTGGTAGTGCAATGGCTGGGCTAGTTCTATTTTTAACTTTTTGAGGAAACTCCATATTGTGTTCCAGAGTGGCTGTACCATGCTGCATTCCCACCAGTAGTGTAAGAGGGTCCCCCTTTCTTCACATCTTTGTCAACACCTTTTTTTTTTTCTTGTGTTGTTAATTTTAGCCATTCTGACTGCTATGAAGTGATAGCTCATTGTAGTTTTGATTTGCATTTCCCTGATGATGAATGATGTTGTGCATCTTTTCATGTATCTATTGGCCATCTGCATGTCCTCTTTGTAAAAATATCTATTCATGTCTTCTCATTTTTTAATTGGATTATTTGATTTTTGGATGTTGAGTTTTGCAAGTTCTTTATATATTTGGATGCTAACCCTTTATCAGATATGCCATTTGCAAATATAGTCTCCCTTTCTGTAGGTTGCTTTTTAGTTTTGATGATTTTTTTTCCTTCGCTGTGCAAAAGATTTTTATTTTGATGAGCTTGCAATAGTTTATTTTTGCCTTTGTTTTCTTTGCCACAGAAGACACAGCTAGTAAGAAGTTACTATTTCTTTCAAAGATTTCAAAGAGGTTACTGGCTGTGTTCTCTTCTGGATTTCAGTGATTTCCACTCTCACATTTAGGTGTTTAATCCACTTTTAATTTGTTTTTGTATATGGTGTAATACAGTGGTCCAGTTTCATTCTTCTGCATGTAACTGTCCAGTTTTCCCAGCACCATTTGTTGAAAAGACTCTCTTTTTTCCACTGGATATTCTGTTCTGCTTTGTCAAAGATTAATTGACCATATAGTTGTGGGTTTATTTCTGGGTTTTCATTTCTATTCCATTGGTTTGTTTTTGTGCCAGTACCATACTGTCTTGATTGCAACAGCTTTGTAATATAACTTCAAGTCTAGTGGATTTGGGGAGTGGGGAGTTTAAATAGGTGATGGGGATTAAAGAGTACACTTGTTGTGATGAGCACCAAGCATTATATATAAGTGTTAAATCACTAAATTGTACACCTGAAATGAATATTACACTGTATGTTAACAAACTGAAATTTGAATAAAAACTAAAAAAAAAAAAATGATAGCACTACTTCCTGAATTGATCTACAGATTCAGCGCAGTCCCAATAAGAATTCCACCTAGTCTTTTACCAGAAATCAACAAAATGATGCTAAAATTCATAAGGAAACTTAAGAGACCCAGAAGAGCCAAATAATCTTGATAAAGAATAATGTTATAAGAGTCATATTTCCTGATTCCAATAATTACTGCAAAGCAAGAGTAATCACATCTGTGTGATCATGGCATAAGAAGAGATCTATGAACCCAGAAATGAAAGTTCACATTTACAGTCAAGTGATATTTGGCAAGGCTTCTAAGACAATTCATTATGTAAGGGACAGTTTGGGGATTTATTTATTTATTTACTTATTTTCAACAAATGGTGCTGTGACAACCGCATAGTCATATATGGAAGAAAATGAAACTGGATCCCTATCTCACACCATATACAGAAGTTCAGTTCAAATGTATCAAAAGACCTGAATGTGACAGCTAGAACTATAAAACTTTTAGAAGAAAGCATTGGTGTAAATCTTCATGACCTTGGATTTGGCAATATATGATTTCTTAGATATGACATTAAAAACACAAATATAAAAAAAGATAAATTCTATTTCATCAAATTAACAACTCGAGACTCAAAAGACATCATAAAGTGAAGATGCAATCGAATGAATGTGAGGATATATTTGCAAAACATATATCAAAGCATTTATATCTAGAATAAATAAAGAACATTTACATTTCAATAGTTTTGTCTAAGAAAACAAAAAATATTGAGCAAAGGATCTAAATTGATATTTCTCTTTAAGAACATAGAAATTGCCAACCAACATATGAAAAAAAAAAAAGTTAGTTGTAAGGTAGCTCTCTTTACAAATTTTTGAGGAAACTTCATACTGTTTCTCGGAGTGGTTGCACCAGCTTGCATTCCCACCAAGAGTGCAAGAGGGTTCCCCTTTCTCTGCATCCTTTCCAAAATGTTGTTTCTTGATGTTAATTTTAACCATTCTGACAGGTGTGAGGTAGTATCTCATTGCAGTTTTTATTTGTATTTCCCTGATGCTGAGTGATGTTGAGCATTTTTTTCTTGTGTCTGTTGGCCATTTGTATGTCTTCTTTGGATAAATATTTGTTTATGTATTTTGCCAACTTATTGATTGGATTATTTGTTCTTTGGGTGTTAAGTTTGATAAATTCTTTATAGACTTTAGATACTGACCCTTATCTAATAAGACATTTACAAATATCTTCTCCCACTCTGTCCATTGTCTTTTGGTTTTGTCAACTGTTTCCTTTGTTCTGCAAAAGCTTTTAATCTTGATGAAGTCTCAGTAATTCATTTTTGCCTTTGTTTCCCTTGCCTTTAGAGACTTGTCTAGCAAGAATTTACTGCAGCTGAGGTCAAAGAGATTGCTGTCTATGTTCTCCCCTAGGATTTTGATTCCTTTCTCACATTTAAGTCTTTCATACCTTTCAGGTCTATTTTTGTGTATGGTGTAAAAGAAATGGCCCAGTTTCACTCTTCCACATGTGGCTGTCCAATTTGCCCAAAATCTTTTGTTGAAGAGACTGTCTTTTTGCCATTGGACATTCTTTCCTGCTTTGTCAAAGATTAGTTGACCATAGAGTTGAGGGTCCATTTCTGGCTTCTTTATTCTGTTTCATTGATCTATGTGTCTGTTTTTGTGCCAGTAGCATACTGCTTTGATGGTAACGGCTTTGTAATATAGCTTGCACTCTGGAATTATGACGACATCAGCTTTGGTTTTCTTTTTCAATATTCCTTTGGCTACTCAGGGTCTCTTCTGGCTCCTTACAAATTTTAGGATTACTTGTTCCAGCTCTCTGAAAAAAGGTGATGGTATTTTGATAGGGATTGCGCTGAATGTGTAGATTGCTTTAGGTAGCTTAGATTTGAACAATATTTGTTCTATGACCCAGCAATTGCACTACTAGTTATTTACACCAAAGATACAAATGTAGTGATTTGAAAGAGTACCTACACCCCAATGTTTATAGCAGCAATGTCCACAATAACCAAACTATGGAAAGAACCCAGATATCCATCGACAGGTGAATGGATAAAGAAGATGTGGTATATAAATACAATGGAACATGACTCAGCCATCAAAAAGAATGAAATCTTGTCAAGTACAAAGATGTGGATGGAACTAGAGGGTATTATGCTAAGTGAAATAAATCAATTAGAGAAAGACTATTACCATATGATCTCACTCATATGTGGAATATAAGAAACAAAACAGGATCATAGGGGAAGGAAGAGAAAATTAAAACAAGATGAAATCAGAGAGGGAGACAAATTATAAGAGACTCTTAGAAACAAACTGAGGGTTGCTAGAGGGAAGAGGGGTGAAGACAATGGGGTAACTGGGTGATGGCCATTAAGGAGGACAAGTGATATAATGAGCACTGGGTATTATATAAGACTGATGAATCATAACTCTATCTCTGAAACTAATAATACACTGTATGTTGATTAATAAAAGGAAACATTTTGATCATTCTGGTAGGTGCAGAAGAAATATTCAATAAAAATCAATATCCATTACTGATTTCTAAAAAAAAAAGATGGATAGACAAATAAATAAACATTAGTATAAATAAAAATAAATTTATAGTTGTATAAAAAAGAAAAAAAGTTTAACATCATCAAGGAAATGCAAATTAAAACCACAATGAGATATCACTGTATATATACAGAATGGGTATAATAAAAAAGGCAGGTAATAGCAAGTATTAGTGAGGATGTGGAAAAATCAAAACTCTCAAACACTGTTGATGGAAATGTAAAATGATATAGTTGGTTTGGGAAATTGTCTGTCAGTTCTATAAAAAGTTAAATATAGAATTACCATATGTCCCATCAATTCCATTTCTAATTACATACATAAGACAAATTAAAATATATATCCATACAAAATCTTATACATGAATATTCATAGCAGCTTTATACATTATAGCCAAAGGTGGAAACAACCTTATGTCCATCAATGAACCGATTAGTAAAATGTGGTATACTCAAACAATGTAGTATCATTCAGTTATAAAAAGAAATGAAGTATTGATAAATGTTACAGTATGAATGAATCTAAAAAAAATGTACTAAGCAAAAGAAGCCAGTCATGAAAGATTACATACGGTATGATTCTATTTATATGAAATGTCCAGAATTGGATTTTCTGGAGATATATAGTATATTCATGGTTCCCTAGTGTCAGGGGATGGGGAAGAATGGGGATTGACAGCTAATGTATTTAAGGTTTCTCTTGAGGGGTGATGAAAATGTTCTAGAATTATATTACGGTACTGGTTACACAACTCTAAATATACTAAAAAAATGAACTGTACACTTTAAATGGGTGAATTCTATGATGTGTGTATAATATCTCAGTAAATCTATTACCAAAAAATTTGTACTATCAACCATCAATATGCTAATACTTTTGGGAATTTAGACAAAATGGACATATCCCTAGAAAAATGCAGCTACTAATCATGAAACAATGGAAAAATTAGTGATATATATTTTTTTAAAGGAATGATAGTTTAAAATTCTTCTCACAAGGAAATTCCAGGCCTTGTTTATTTCACAAGTGAGTTTTATGAAATATTCAATGGACAGTTTATCCTAATATTTTATAAAATGTCTAAGCAACAGGAAAACAAAACAAATTATTACACACTAATTCATTCTCAGTAACACTACATGTCTATTACCAAACCCAAAAATGTTAAAGAAAAGGGAAAAAAAAATATAAAACTACTTCATGTAATGAATGCAGATATCAAAATCCTAAATAAAACATTTTAAATTGATCCAACTCTGAATAAAAAGACAATATATCACAACCAATTTGAATTGATCATATATACGTGACTCTTTCAACATTAGAAAATTCATTAGTACATTTCACCATAGTAACATATTAAAAGTAAAAGATTTCTGTAATTGACTAAATTTTAAACAGCATTTAAAAAATTAACATCTATTCATGATTAAAGAGTCTTAGTCAATTAATTATAGAAAGGGATTTTCTTAGCCTGGTAAATTAGTTATTTTTAAAAAATAAAATACTTAAAGTATACAGCTTTCTAAATAAGAATATTTGAGACTCATTATTCTAAAACAAGAAAAAGAAAAATATGCTCACAAACTTTGATTCTAATGAACCTACTATTGAAGGTCCTAGCAAACGAAATAACACAAGAAAAATATGTGATCGGTGAAATTATTGAAACAGACAAAATAAAATGGTTGTCATTGCAAATTATATACTCATTTAAATGTAGGAGCCAAAAATAATTGAAAGATAAATTATTAGAAATAATAAAGAGTTTAATGAGGTTGTCGAGGTCTTAGATTGTTCTTATGAGTGGTGGGCTCAATGGTGGTTATTACGTTATTAAAAAATACCTAAATAAATGTAGTCTATTCATTGATTGATGATTCAAATGTGCCACAATCCAAGAATCAAAATTAATTTATTTTTGTGCACTTGAGTCCCAAAATGGATTGAGGGATCAAACCGCTTCCTAATATGTTGTCATAGAACAGTAAGTGTCATGGTGTATCTTGGTGATATCCCATAAATCAACTTTGCTTATAAACCCGAGACTATGAGGTAGGAGAGTTTTGTGAGATGACCAAGAATCAAGCACATTTGTTGTATACAGGATATCAAAGTATCTATTGAGTCCATTATTCAGTGAAAAACAATAAAACAATTATCCTGCATAAAGGAGACAAAAAGAAATTGTCTTGAACTGGCTACACAAGTATCCATTGTGAACAATAATAATTATGAAAAACTTTAAACTGGAAAATACGCTGTAAAACTTGAATGACTCCATTGTGGGAAAAAAATTATAATTAACCTCTATTCAAGTTCATTGTTGAAGAGATATTTACTGCTCCATCACCAACTCAACTCCAATAAATTCTCCAGGGAGGTTTTCCTCACTTTTCTCTTTGTAGATTTTAAACCTCCTTTATGCTAATACAGTGTCTGATACAAACATTTATCTTAGCGTCAATAACACTTTCTTGTAATACGATTTGCATATTTATTCATAAGACTAAACTAAACTTTTTGATGACCAGATTCATTCTTATACCTCCAGAAGCCAGTAGAGTGTATATTAAGCAATCAGTAATGATCATTTACTCAATTAATAAATGAATGATTAGATAAACAAATTCTCAGGTTGATGGCATATTCTTTGAGAAACAATCCATTGTCAATAGATGATAGAACAACATCTGGGACAAGGCCACCTTATAGATAGAACTTTCCTTTTTGCAGCCACCAGACTCTTACTGACATTATGTTCATTTTAGGACAGAGAATTTATTTTTTTTAAGATTATTTATTTATTTATTTGACAGACAGAGATCACAAGTAGGCAGAGGCAGGCAGAGATAGAGGAACGGAAGCAGGCTCCCTGCTGAGCAGAGAGCCCGATGTGGGGCTCGATCCCAGGACCCTGAGACCATGACCCAAGCCAAAGGCAGAGGCTTTAACCCACTGAGCCACCCAGGTGCCCCTAGTACAGAAAATTTAAGCATGCATCTATGCCCTTCTATACCAGGCCCTATTTCCAGATTTTTGTTCTGGGTACAAGCTACAATAGTTGGAGGGAGGCCCTGATGGAACAGTAAGAGCAGTGTATAAAGAAGTGGTTTTCTGACTTCATAACCCATAACCAAATTAACATTTCACCTGTTTCTCACACCCATGTGGGCCAGGATCTGGATGTCAGGACTGCTTAGTTGAGGAAATCTGGATGATGGAATTTTGTAAAACACTTAACCACACTTTCACATTCTCTAAAACATTGAACCTAATTGGAAGACCCAGTATTTGTTTATTGCCTAATTACCAAAAGAAATTATTTAGTCCAGAAAAGGAATGAGGCAACCAATGTTAAAGTCCTCCCCCTTCAAATCATCACTTGTTTTCCTATTAAATAAAATGAGAGTGATACTGAGTCAGGTCTTACAAAAGTAAGTCGAATGTCCCTGTGTTCCCTTACTTAGAGCATCTGGTCCCTCCTTCTCCCTTCGTCCTCTTTCTTACTACCACCCCTCCATTGTAGTCTTCCTCCAAGCTGTTTGCTTTTGTGCTGATGGACCAACTCGGAAGAATTTTTTTTTTTTATCATGATTATTATTTGTAGGATTATGCTTTTCTTGTTTCTTCTCCATGTTTTATTGGTCTTTTGGCCAATGTAAATAATATGTAGAAACAATACTGATGAGTACACCAGAGGATATGCTTCCTTTCTCTAGCCTAGAGGTTTTTGTAGTCTTCTAGTTACTTTCATATAATGTTAACCTTAAGGATAGAAATGTCACCTTTAAAAATATCTCAAGGATCTAAACTGAATTCACTTTCAAACTTTATTACTGGACATGGACAAGCATGTCAAGTTCTCAATTAATAGATGAAATATTATCTCCTTTCTCAGTCTTAAATGTCTTCCAAAGCATTTCATGGCCATGCAAAATAGTTGGTTGATATTTTGGGGAGTATCCATGGAAGTAATTGAGCGCACTGCTTAAGAGTATTTTTTGCACTAATTAAATATTCCAAACTTCTATCAAGATTATTGTCACCTATTTAATGGCTCATTGAGTTTACGGGCTATGCAAGTCTCTTTCATCAGTAGAGTTAGGACATCCATTCTTGAAATGATAAATTAAGGCACTGGCTAAAAAGATAAAAGAACATCTGAAGATTATTCACATTTCAAATTTCTGACATGGACAATTCTGCTCATTGATGAGATTAAGAATCTGATGAGCTTGGAGGATTCCTTTTCTTCAAAGAATCTACTCCCACTTTTTCACCCAACTTAGGGCATTGAAAAGTTATGTTGTGGGGATATTTTGTGCACTTAAATGAGGTATATGCAGAAAAATACCTTTAATATAGTTGCTAAAGATAATCTTTAAGAGAAGTCCTTATCATGTATATAAAATGGTTGAAACATGGAATCCTAAATAACTTCCAGCATTTCTGGCACAGAGGAGGAACAGAAAGTAGGCATTAGAGGTTGAGCATTATAAAGAATTCATCCATTAATCCATTCTTTAAACAAATAATGATAAAACAATGGCTATTTGCTAAGGATTGTGCTGTGCCCTAAGGGTGTACTGGATAATAAAATGGGTATAAAAGATGACTTCTTATTGCTTACTATCTAGTTGGGAATAAAGTAAATAAGCACACAAATAAAAAGATGTTTTGGCTTTGATAAGTGCTATGAAGAAATAGGGACACAGACTATAAAGAAAGGGCAGAGGTACAATCATAGGTGGAATAGTAAAGACATTTAAGCTGACACCCAATGGAGATAAGATTGAATCAGGCAAAAATTAAAGGGAAATGTGCTTGAGACATAGGGAATAGCTTAAACAAAGGACCTAAGTGAGAAAGACCTTGGGAAACCTAAGTGGCTCAGTCAGTTAACTGTCTGCCTTCAGCCCTGGTCATGATCCCTGCTTCCTGGGATCCAGTCCCGCATCTGGCTTCTTACTCAGTGGGGAGCCTACTTCTCCCTCTGCCTGCTGCTCCCCCTGCTTGTGCTCTCTCTCTCTCTGACAAATAAATGAATTTTTTTTTTTTAAAGAAAGAATCTGGTGCCCTCGAGGGTCTGAAAAGTCTTTATTGCTGGAGTATGAAGGGCCAAAGATGGAATGGTCAAAGATAGGGGGCAGAGACCAAGATCTTGCCAGGTTAATTAGAACTTTGTATACCATGGTAGGTAAATTATTCAGATTTTATTCTAAGCCCAGGAAGAAGTGGTAAAATATCACTCGAGTTGCTGTTTAAAGAATAGATTAGAAGAAGTCAATATTTGGAACTTGCAGAGAAGCAGGTTGATTGTTATTTGTAATAATCTAAGGATGAAATGCTGGTGGCTTAGATAGAGTGGATGTAAGGGAGATGAAGACGCATGACAAACTTGTGGTCTGTTTTTGAAGGAGAAAGAATGGGAACTGATCATATGTGGAGTAGGAGAGAGTTTGTCAGAAGTGGTAAATGGGGCATTTTTACTGAGGTAGAGAAACAGATTTGGGGTGTGTGTGTATGTTCGTGTTGGGGGCCATTCTGGATGTCAAGGAGGCAATTGAGTCTATAGTTTTGAAGCTTGCATGAGTTTACTACCTTGAAAGTTATCAGAATCTAGGTAATCTTTGATACCACAAGAAGAGCAGACATCATTCTGACAGAAAATCTAGAGAAGGAAAGGAACAAAACTTGAGGAATGCCAGCATTTCGGGAGTAAAGGAAATGAGCCTACAAAGAAAAGAGAGAAAGCATGGACACAGAGGTTGGAAAGAGAGTCATCATTGGGCAGGGAATAGTCAAAGGGACAATTACCATCTAAAGGCAAGATGGGATGGGAGCCATAGCACAAGCCAAAACTTTGGCCTTTCACAGATGGAAGATTTTTTCATTTGTAATAGGAAATAAAGAGGTATTGAAGAGTACAGATGAAAAAAAAAAGATTTTAAATTGGTGGAATGGTATGCCAGGTTATACTTTCTCAATCTAGTATGAGTCAAGGCCCTCAGGTTTGGAAAATGGGGGACAACGATACATAAAGGGGAAAGGGGAACGTATGGCAGAGGAGAGAATATCAGTCTTGAGAAGAGGGAAACAAATTACTAGAAAAATATAATAGGATTGATGGATAGTATGCTTTGATATAATTTGTATAGTGCCTTCCAGTTTACAAAACACATTCATGCCCAATGTTTATTTGTTCTGTAAACACCAATGAGAACCAGTTCCAATTAATGCTCATTATGGTTGGTGGGGTACATAAGCCAAGCGCTATTGTCTACAAAAAAAAACCTGGCTCAGAGAATATCTACTTCACTGGAAGTGGTTTTGCTATCATGTGACAGGCTAGAGGTTCCAATCTGGATTTTCAGACTCAGAATTAATGTCTTACTCTCCACTCTCCATGCTACTCAAATTATGTTTAACCTTCAATGGTAATCATAGTAAAGCCCAGATACTTTAGTCTCCTATTTAATGTTCAGTTGTTATGATTAAAGATCGAAAGACACAAATGAGTTATTCAAAAAATACTAGTGCTATCATTTCTTATGTAATCTGTGCAGATTCGATGCTGGGATACAGCTCTACACAGCTGTGACCGAATTTTTGCATGGGATCATATTTTTAGACTGACGTGAATGGTCAAGGCAGCTGAACAACCAATTTAGTTGATTTTGTTCCACCAACTTGACTGGTCATTGGGCTGAACTGACCAGAAGGCACTATCATGCAAACACAGCGAGCTATGTTTTTCTAGAAGATTCAAGCTATGCATCAGAAGCTTGAGTAGTACTCTGCCATTGAAGTGACAATACATTTTGAGTCAGCTTTGTATAAAGAATACAATGATTTTAGAGAGATAAACTTAATATTTGCATTTTCTCATCTGCATCGGTGGTGCCCCTTCAGTTGAAAATAACAGAAACTGACCCTTACTGAAGAAAGAAAGAAAGAAATTAACCCTGATTAAATTACACAGAAAAGCGATTCATGTTAAGAGTGTTAAATAGGTCATATCAGGAAAGATATGAGAACTGGGCATGGGTTAAAGACACAGGACACTTAGTAACTAACCAGTGCTATAGCCTGAATTGCTACGACTGGATTGGACCTGGCTAGTTCTTTAGCAGGTCATTTTCAGTGTTTCTGAGTGCATGAGTGTAAGGCTGATTATCTCTATGACTACTATTGCTACTATTATTACTACTAATAACAATATTGGCATAGGACACATAATGCGGTAAGTGCTTTATGTGGTCTTACAAACCTAGAAATTAGGAGTAAGCATATCTCCATTTAACACAAGGAAACTGCGGCTTGGGGAAATTGACCTTCTGCAAATCACGTGATTAGCAGGTAGCAAAATTGGAAACTCAGTCTATATAAAGGCCAAGCTGTGTTCTTTTTTTTTTTTTTTAAGATTTTATTTATTTATTTGAGAGAGAGAGCAAGAGTGAGAGAAGAAGGGTGGAGCAAGGGAGAGGGACAAGCAGACTCCCCATTGAGCAGGGAGTTGGACTCAGCTTTGGGCTTGGGCCTGGGCTTGATCCCAGGACCCTGAGATCATGACCTGAGCCCAAGTCAGACACTTAACCGACTGAGCCATTAAGGTGCCCCATGTGTTCTTAACTTCTGTTCTAAATGGTCCATTGTGTCAACTTAAAATAATGATCTCTGTGGTCAGTTAATACCATTTAAGGAAGCACAGCTTATAGAATAAACTTATTTATTTATTTTTCTCTTGGTCATTTTACTGTTTCCTTTAGGTCTCCTGTAAGCCCGTGTGAATAGACGCTTATGATTAAAAATCCAATGCATTGGATTTTCAACTCCCACTTAAATTATACTACACACATACCACCAAATAAAATAAGAAACTTGCCTATAAGGAAAAGAGGAAACGTTTTCTAAGATATGCTACCAAAGCATGAGTAAAACTCAGCTAAGACTGTGTAGTATACTAGTTATGTTCTGAAAGGAACAGAATGCTTCTTTTACTACATGACAATTACAAATAGCATTTTAGAAGTAAAAGACTTCTGGGGCTCCTGGACGGCTCAGTCATTAAAGAGTCTGCCTTTAGCTCAGGTCATGATGCCAGGATCCTGGGATGAGCCCCGCATCAGGCTCCCTGCTCTGTGGAAAGCCTGCTTCTCCCTCTCCCACTCCTCCCACTCCTCTCGTTTGTATTCCCTCTCTCACTGTCTCTCTCTCTGTCAAACAAATAAATTGTTAGGTCGCCCAATAATGGGTCCGTGATTAAAGGAGCGAGACTGATACAAAGCGAAGGTCAAGCAAAGCTTTATTTCGCGCCAAGCATCAAGAAGCAAACCTAACGTTTGGGGCCACGCCTCTTACAGAGAGGGCGACCTCTCTCTGCTTCACGGACTAGCTTTTAAGGGCAAAGGCCACGTGGTTGGGCCTGGCCATGCACAGGTGGCCAATGAAATTGTAACACACAGAGAAAGCTGCACAGTCATGCTAGGTCACACATAAGTGACCAATTGAATTACAATTTACCCTATAGTAGACATTTGAACTAGCCTATCACCTTGGTCAGAATTGGTACCAAAAGGCGGGGCCCATACTCCTTGGTAGCTGGGGAGACAGTATACATCCCCACTGATTGGATGTCTCCACCTGGCCTGACCCACCCTTGTATTTGGGCTTTGTTACCTGGGACTGGTTTCCTGGGCTTGTTTTTAAGTAAGTCCCATGGGGGGAAGGGGGACAGGGACAGTTTAAGTTTTACTGTATAAACAACAAAATGAATGTTTAATCCAAGATGGAATCGCTCTGGCTAAATAGGCCCTTACAAAATAAATAAATAAAATCTTAAAAGAAGATACAGAAGAAGAAGAAGAAGAAGAAGAAGTAGTAGTAGTAGCAGTAGTAGTAGTAAAAGACCTCTGAAAGGCATCTTCATTGTCACAAAGATACCAACTCCAACATGGAGCCCTTGAAATGAGAAGAACAGATTCTGCAGTGACTCTGAATTCTGGAAACAAAAAGAGTAGAAGGGAAGGAAGGAAGGGAGGGAGAAAGGAAGGAAGGAAAGAGGGAAGCTGACGGGGGTATACTTAACCATCAGACTCATGATCAAAATTAAGTAAAGAAAATCTCAGCCAAAAGAATTCTGACATTGGTAGACACTGTTGGAAGCTCTCAGAAGCCCCGGGGCTTCTTCACCGTACTCCTTGTAAACCAATCTTCCACTGTTCATACTTAGCTTCCGGTACAGATAGAAAGTGAGGATGCAGAATGTTTCTCACTGTAAATTAATTTTTTTCTATTTCTAGGAAAAAAAACCAAACAAACCCCGGAGTTCAGATTTTCAGGTAAGCAGAAACACAGTATATTAATTTCCTCTAAGGTAAGAGATACAGAAAGACCTCCCTGTGTTTTGCTTTGGGTTGTTGTTTTGTTTGTTTTCAAAATAGACTATTCAGTGGAATGAGACACAACTGATAGGAAGAGTATATGCAGTTATAGTCACTGCATTTGGTTAAAAATATTGTTTCCGTTTGTCACCAACGGATGGCCCAAATTCAGATGAAAGAGGCTTACCTCCAAAATAAAAGTTATTTACATTTCTATCTCCCACTTAAAATAAATACATACCTTCTGTCTGGATAATATGCAAACTAGAATCATTTAAATGAGGGGGGGGAAAAAGTAGACCTGCTGAAAACAATGTTTTGCAAAGTTTTCAGGGAAGTGGTCACAGCCTTTGGGGAACACTTTGAACCTGAACTCCAATAAATGAGAACATTGTCACCTCATAGGGACTCCTAATCAGGCCTTCTTTGTTCTGCCGGCTCCTATTTTCATAAGAAGTTCCTTCCTGATACCTGCACACATTCTTCTATTCATATGTAAATTGAATTAAAGCTGTTATTCTTTCTTCCCCACAATCTGTTTTTAAAGTAATAAAAAAAAAATGTAGGCGAGGGTGCGGGGAGGGGTGGAGACTAATGGACGCAGGCCGGTTCTGACTTTGCACCAAACCCATGGTGGTCATCTTGAAGGAGAAGCTGTGCCTCTCCTTCCCCGTTATTGGCTTTGGACATTTCCCCTGATAGGACATTTGGATTCCAATGGCAGTTTTGTGGTTCGCTAGACCTCTGTGATCAGGGAGGGGGTATGTAGTTGTATGTAGTTGTATGTAGTTCTGGCCAACAGTCCGTTGGCCAGAAGAGAACAGGGAACCACACACCCAGGGATCAACTCCTGGCTTTGCTGGTCACCTGCTAGAGGCCTGGAAAAAGCCATATGAGATTACTGGGGCCTCCCTTTCTTCTGTGTGCAGATTAATTGCCTGTGGCAAATGCTGTGTGCAAATTTCAAGGGCAATTGAGTCCTGTGTGCTTTCCTAGTGCTCCTCTTACGTTTGTTTTCCTCCCTCTCTCCTTCTCTCTCTCTCTCCCTCTCTCTCTCTCCCTCTCTGTTTTGTTTTTAAGGTCATGAGATGCCAATTTTATGTGCAGTTAAGTTGTGCATGTCCCAAGGTGACTAGGGCACCCCGATTGCACTTTAAAACCCTCAATTATAAACATATCCATGATATCTAATGTCTTAAGGGAGTAACCTAATTCTCCTTTGGCAGAGTCATTTTATGTGGATGCTTCTTATTTCTACAAGAATGTTGTAGTTATTAGCTTAAACCAAATAGGACATTCCACTCTTAGGTGCCTTCCTTTCTCAATCTGTTAAGAGATGTTCACAGATAAGGAAATGAAACACATCTACAGAATGTCTCGATTTTAAAAGAAAGGAAAGCGTTAATAACGCAGTTTCTATAAATACAGAATTTCTATAAATTCTATAAATAAATATAAGTAACTACAGCTCCTGTTCATAATGTGCCCCAGGTTGTGTTCCCTATTTAAAATGATAGCTTGTAAGTATAATTTATTAAAGAACTTGAATTTTAAAAAAGAGTATAAAAAGATTTTTAACAAGAATACAAAAAGAAAAAAAAAAGAAAAAACTTGAATAGACTGTTTTCTCTCAGAGAGCTTTGGGTCAAGAGGGATGTCTGGGATCAGACAATTGCTGTTAAATTCCTTTTGTCAACTAACAACTGTGATTTTTGAGAAAGGTAGTTACTCTCCTCTAAGCCTTGGCTCCCTCCTCCCTCAAATGAGGTGGGGTGGGGTGGGGCTTCACTAGTAAGATGGCTATCCAGATTAAATTAGATAATACGTGAAAAATCCAACCTCCATCAGGAGCTCAGAGAACAGTGACAGCCACCACTCACCACAGAAGTTCCTTTCATTTCGGGAAGACCCTGTGCCCAGAACGATTTAGAATTACACTGAACGCGCTGAAATTGTTCAGGGAAATTAACCAGGTTCTCGGACAACAGGTTGCGGAAGTCAATAGACGTATATTTCAACGTTTCAACCATATTGCTTCAGTCCTGTGGGAGGAAGGGTGGTGGTGGTCGTCAAGCTTTTGCCCCTGCCACCAGCCCGCTTGCCCCGTTACAAACCCCAGAGGTGGCGCCACCAACGCTCCTTCCGCTGATGGGGGCCAAGATCCGTCCATCACCGCTGGGTGCAGACCAGATGCCCATGTCCTTACCGGTGTCCCCCTTCCCACGTCTTCAAAAGCTTCCCCTTCAGGATCATACGTGTAGTTATGATCAATATACCTATATTTATATACATAATTTGCATAGTGGAAAATTGAACAAGCGATGCTAGAGATAATAAATCCCACAACTGTTATTTCTGTTTGAAAACCATGACACAGTGTGGCGAAAGCGCCGGAGTCTGGGGTTTGTTCCTGTTGGCAAGGGCTTTTGCTTCGCATATTTTACTGTCAGTTTCTTGACATTTTTGTCAGCTTAGAACTGGAGGGCATAGGTGCTGGCGTCAGGTCTCACCACATTTTTATTCTCCATTGCATCTGCAGAGACTAGGGAAAAAAAAATACAATAAAACCGGGGGGCAGGCAGGGATGGGGGGCGCTGAGGAAGCACCAGGAAGAGAGAGGTGATGGTGTCAAAGGCAGAGCAGCGTGAGGGGCCGACTGTGAAAGTCAGAACGGGCAGGTTTTCCACTGGCAGCTGGCACTCCCCACCCAAGGTGAGCCCCCCACACCCCTGCCCCTCACCCCCTCCAAAGAATCCTGACACAGAAGTGCTGAGATTTGCTATGAAAGACAAGACATTTTCTCATTTCCTCCTTAACGCAAGGGATGCAGAGGGAAATATTTGAATCTGTTGGCAAAAGAAATCTTTTTTCTTTCTTTTCCAACCCTGACCCCCTCCAGGACACATTCCCCCTCCTCCATCCCCAGAAAACTGTACGTTTCAGGACAGTGGAGGTGTCTGCACAAAACCACTATTGTTTTCCTAGTAATATCAGCCCTGGCTCAAATCAAGCCTTAAGGTTTTCTGCCTTTTAGAACAAGAAGCTTTTTTTTTTTTTTTTTCCTAATTCGTGTCAAAAATGTGCAGAACAACATTCAAGATGTGATAATGTGGGAACACCTTTTCTGCCCATCCCACAGCTTTTATAAACAAAGGGGGAAAGAAAGAAATGAACAGACCACCCTGGCATCAGCTCAGAACCATCTTCCCAAGGACCCCCCCCTAAATTTTATTTTAATATCTCTACATTTTATTTTTTATTTACTTTATTCTCTTTTCTCTTATTTCTCTCTACAGGAAGATATTTCGCAAAGTGCCCATGAAGGGGGGAATATGTGTTTTCTTATTAAGTAAATTTGGATAATGCATATTCCCAAAGTTTACCTAAAACGGAGTCCATTTTATTCACCAGAACATTTATTAATATGGAAGGGGGACACAGAGCTCTTGGGTCAAGGGCCTATAATTCCAACAACATGGTTCTAACAGTCACCTTTTTGAGCATATTGATTGTAGGTTTTATTTAGTGTATCTGATTGTTTGCTTTCACTGCTAAGGAAGTTCAAGTACTCGTCAATTTCAGTGAAAGCCAAAAGTTACTTCACAAACCATTACCAGAGTATGCTGATGTTCTCTCTTGGATATTGGAAGAGAGCGCTGATTAAGGCTTTTAAAAAATAGGGAGACAAGTGTGAAGATAAATAAAATAGCTTTTAATAACCTGCCTGGGTGACCCTGTTGACATTAACAGTATCAACAAAGTAAGTTGGGGAACCTAGTTAGGAGAATCACAGTATGAGCGTCTTGGGGAACATCTGCACACACCTCAGTAGGGTGACCTCCTATCAGCACAATTATTGAGTCAAAGGATTGCATTTTCACAAATTTGACAGATGTCACAAACGGCCCTCCAAGGTCACATTGATTTATACTTCCCCAAGATCTTTCTTTATGGCTATGATTCTTTTCTGTTAATTTTTCCCTTTTATATTACTTCATTTCTCTATTGGGCTCCAAATGAACTTTAGCTGATATTTGGAAAGGATTATATCCAATCTATAGAATAATTTGGGGAAACCGACATCATTATAGCATTGAATCTTACTCCAAAGGAGCACAAGATCACTTTTTTGCCTTTCATAGAATTTAGTGTTCTGTAAGTGGGTTATGGATGATTCTTGAGGTGCTTTGCCATTTTAGATATTGCCTTGTTATTTTAGATCGGGGGTTGCCCTTTGTTCTAAAGAAAGCTTATTGGAACCCAGCTATACCCATCATTTACATACAGTTTACCCTGTTTAAAGTTATGTCCTTGCAACAGAGACCATATGACCTGCAAAGATTTAAATAGTTACCCTCTGGCCCTTTTCTGAAAAGTTTGTTGACTCCTGCTTTAGATCATTTGTTTTCTTCCATTATATTTTCAGTATTTACTTTTACATAGAAAAATTTTTATTTGTAACTGCTCATTACTAAAGTCCCTTGTTTGTAGTAATTTCTGATGATTCCCCTGAGGTTTCTAGAAATACAAGCTGTCATACAAAAATGATTACAATTTTATTTTCATATTCCCGCTGTATTTATCTATTACTTTCATTTGTCTAGTTCTACTGACTTATATATATACTATTGTATGTGCTTCTTTTATTTATATGTAGAGTTATGCTTTTTTTCTCTATATTACAGTTTGTTCCTATTTTATTGAAATACGCTTTAATCAAAAATGGATGTTGAATGTAGTCATGTGTTTTCCCACAATCCTTGAGATATTCATAAATAATGTTCTCCTTTGACCTTTGGATATGATGCATTTTATGAACAGATTTTTCATTTTGAAGCCATTGGGGATGAATTCCATCCACTTGGCTGGAATACGTTCTTTTTTAATGACCAAGCTGAATTTTCCTTGCTAATAATGTATCAAGACTCTGCATCAGGGACACCTGGGTGGCTCAGTCAGTTGAGCTTCTGACTCTTGATTTCAGCTCAGGTCAATGATCTCAGGGTCATGAGATTGAGCCCCAGATGGGGCCCCATGCTCAAGAAGAAGTCTACTTGCGACTCCTCTCCCTCTCCCTCTGCCTCGACCCTGCTCACACTCTTTCTCTTTCAAAAATAAATAGATAAATCTTTAAGAAAAAGACTGCACCAATATTCAAAAGTAAAATATACCTGTCTTTTTGTAGTTTTGTGGTTTGTAATTTTAAGATGTTAATATCATGTTGGGTCTATAAAAATCAGTTGACTATTTCCTCTTTATCCATGCCTTGGATTAGTTAAGAGCCTCAGAACTGTTTCTTCCTTGAATAGTTAAAAGAATGTATCTATGAAATCATTTGGACAGTGGGGTTTCCTGAGCAATATTGCTGTAGCACATCTGCCAGTTTTCTACATTGCTACTGGACAAAATGCTCTGTATTTGTAGGAAGGAATTTAGTATCTTGTATTTTTATTAAAAACTATCCATTTCATTTAGACTCTCAAATGCTTTGGGACAGAATATATTTAGATAATGTATTTTTGCCAGATCTGTAAGGATTTTAAAAATTTACTTTTTATGCATCCTTCATGATATTATTTATATCATTTAGGAAAATGAGGGTGAAATCAATCAGAGAAGGACGTGTGATGAGAGATAGGGTAGCAATAGCCCAGGATGATTCACCAAATATATTTCCTTGGGTCAGAATTGCCTAAACAAGCAATCAGCAAAAAATAAAATCTGTGGGCTCCTGGACAAAGGAAAGCATGAATTCTAAGTAATAGAAAGAATACAAAAATGGAAGTTCTAAATGAGAAGGTGAAGAGGCATATTTCAAAAATAAATGTAATTAGATATTTAATGATAACAAACAAGTTTGTACAAAGAATCTCTTTGGACAGTTCTGAGTCAAACCATAAGCACTGGCATGGTTACAAGCTTGTTGTACAGAAGGAGTTTAAGCAAAGAGAATATGTACAGCCTGGAGATGAGGGGCATCCTTCACTGACATGGGAGATATAAAAGTGAGTCACTAGAAAAGAAAACGTAACTAGAATACCCTGTTGGTTATCCAGGGTCAGCATTTCTACAGTCAAAATTTCTTAGGTATTTTCAAATTTAGAATCAACCTGTAGAGAACACTTGAAAAGTTTTGATATGGTCTGAAAGTGATTTATATTTGCTGAACTGTGGAAGGAAAGAGGGGTGAGGCTGGTGGGGAGGAAAACAGAAAAGAAAGTTAAGGGCTTTAAATCCCCATCTTGCACAGAGGGGAGAAAAGAGATGTCTTAGCAAATAATAAAACATAGAATAGATTTTGAAGAACATTATTTAAAATTATAAAATAACCAATAAAAACCAAAAAATAGTAATTTGATCTACCTGCCCAAGTTGTGGAGGTAGATAAGCAGGCTATATCTTCTTTCTTAGTGAGAATCAATCATTGATGTCTAACATTGACAAGTGAAACATTCCTTTTCTTTTCTTTTAAAGATTTATGTATTTATTTTAGAAATGAGGGGAGGGCTAGAAGGTCGGGGAGAGAAAGACCCCTCAAGCAGACTCCCTGCTAAGCATGGAGTCCCGCTTGGGGCTCGATCCCAGGATCCTGAGATCTGTGATGTGAGCAGAAACCAAGAGTCAGATTCTTAACCAACTGAGCCACCCAGGTACCCCTTATTTCATTTTATTTATTTATTTTAAGTAGGCTTCACACCTACTGGAATGGAACCCAGCATGGGGCTTGAACTCACAACCCTGAGATCAAAACCTAAGCTTAGATCAAGAGTGGGTGGCTCAGTGGGTTGAGCCACCTGGGTGCCCTGACAAGCCAACTATTCCGTGAATGTTTACTAGAGTTATGGTGATAGTTCTAGAAGGCCTAAGAACAGAAATAAATAAGCGTGGTTGCCTTTGGAAAGGAAGACTCTTGGGTGGGAGAAATTTATTTTGGAATAGAGAAGATATCCTTTCCATTTTAGCTGATAATTTTTTTTCTTGTTGTGTTCATGTATCACTGCTGTAATAGTGTAATAGTGTGTATAAGTATGGAATTTGTTTTCAGATAACTGATCTTTTTTACATTTTTTCCCCAAGACCAGCAAATATACAAATGGGGACAATTCTTTGAAATCTAAAAAATATTCAGGTTATCTTACAGTCAATCTTCCTTCAGAAAATTTGCATACTAATGCAGACTTCTAAATCTTATTGCTGTTACCACTGTAAAGCTAGTTTTCTCATTTATTTTTTGGCTTCATGAGCCCAACTTTATCCAAAGGATCCAAAAACATATTTTTTAAAAGATTTTATTTATTTTGTTTGAGAGAAAACAAGAGAGAGAGAATGAGTGGTGAGAAAGGGCAGACTGAGAGAAGGAGAGAGAAGCTGACTCCCTGCTGAGCAGGGACCCCCCCCCCCCCAATGCCTGGTTTGATCCCAGGACCCTGAGGTCATGACCTGAGCCAAAGGCAGATGATTAACTAACTGAGCCACCCAGGTGCCCCCTGAAAACATATTTTATGAAACTTAACATGGCGTGTAAACATTGTTGAACATATTTTGCCCTTTATCACTTTGTGTTGTATTGAAATGAGTCAGGTAAGTTAGATTAATCATCATTAAGGAGATTTAACTTCTGGAACATTCTAATTCTCTGGAGGAACTGATATTATATTTCTTATTGGGAAAGAAGAAGAAGAAGAAGAAGAAGAAGAAGAAGAAGAAGAAGAAGAAAAAGAAAAAGAAAAGAAAGAAAAAGAAAAAGAAATGCTAGTCATTTAGCCCAGTAATTTCCATAGCTGAACATCAGATTCACTTGGGTGGCTTAGAAAAAGCACAGATATTTTGGGTTTCCTCTTGGAAATGGCTGAGTACGTCTGTGGGGACCACAGGAATCTCATTATTTTAAAAAGGATTTTGAGGCATATTCAGGCTGGGAACCACTACCTATATAGCTCTGGTTTCCTTTCTCCTGGCCAATAGGAAACACCAAGAGAAATTAACTCCTCAATTTTAAAAAACATATGAGCCTCCATAACACCAGTATCTTTTCCCCTTGACCTTGGTTTGGTTTTTGTTTTTTAATTTCACTTGGCTGTATCCTAGCCTTGATTTGATAAAAGTGAATGGACTTTCTCAACAGTTGAATGGACTTTCTCAACAGGTGGCTTAAATGGAGTTTGTTTTTATTGCTACTTTTGTAATCCAAGAAAATCTGCTCGGCTAAAATCTATAGCTGCCTGGGAAGCTGGGCCTTAGCTGCCCACTTAGCATGTTTCCCCCAGGGCTGTTGAAAGGACTGTGGTATGGATATGGCAAGTTGGCTATCTGCCCAAGTACAGTGGTATGTGAGTGTGAGCTCATCCAGGAAGAACTATATATTTGCACTGCGTACAACTTGCAAAGAACAAAACTCTTGAATAATGTGGAAGAGAGGAAAAGTAGTCCTCAGGTAACGCTCAGTGAGAATTCCCTTGTGGGTCAGGGAAAGATAGCACTTGGAGTTTTGTGGCTAGTATGGTGCTTAAATGTTCTGGGTGGGGAGGAAAAGTCCTGCTCTGGGTTTTTCTGTGACACAGATAGCTCTCTGTGGTGTCTGCTTTTGCTATTTCAAGCAATTTTTAAAACCTGGACATTGAAAAGTTATGCGTCAGGAGGCTCTCCCTTCAGCGGGGTCTTAGAAGTAAATTAGCAAAAACTTCCAGAAGCGACTGGAAAGTGTGATGGCCACCACTGCTTTTTCTGGTTTCAGAAACTCTTTCTCCCTTGATCTTCAAAACCAAACTCCTTCTGATTAGCATGTGTACAAGATATAAGGGAGAACAGAGCTGGTTATCAAGAATTTACCTTGATGTTGGATTGTCTAACCCACATGGGTCACTCTTTCTTTCTATCTTAAAAGACACTGAAGGTGGAAGGCAGTGAGGGGGTGGGAAGGAGCCTTTCAAGTCCTGAAAACTGTGGGGTAAGCAGACTCAGTCACGTGAACTACTCTGGAATCACTGATCTTCGACTGGACATCACATGGGAGCTACTGAGTTTGAGCAATGACCTAAGCCTTCTGCAGCCCATTAGCCACAAGCCCTCAGGCAGGTGTCTCCAGAACTCTGAAGAAAAAAATAAGCATGAAAAGTGTGTTGTATGTCTTGCTTGTGTTATAGTTCTAGCTGAGACAAAGTGATTTTTGTGGAGTCCTTTTCTCTCTTCCCTAGTGAGCTTGGAATTGGATATTAAAGAAAAAAAACAAAGAGATATTTGTCTTAAAGCTTAGAGCACTGAACAAAACAGAATGTGGGAGGCCCGTTAACCCTTTTCATGTGCTTCCAGAAAGCTGTTGCTTTGCTCTTTACATTTACATACAAGTTCATAGAAAACAACAACAAAAACACATAATATCATGCTCTTGTGTACAAGGAAATACTGACTTGATGTTTATGTGACACTTCAGTGTAGTTAGGGAAAAAAATGTTGATGTTCATGGATTGGCTACTTCATTAAGAGATGTTTGCTTTCTGCAAAGATCAAGGTAATGCAATCCAGATTGGGGGATGGGGGGGAATGTGACACTACTTAGAACAAAATAGTATTGATTTCTCACTGTCCCTAGTGCATGCTGGTGAGAGGGGAGATGCCCTTTCTCTAAGTTATATAATTAGCAAAAGTACTAGTGGTGGGAGAATTCTGGACAGGTGTGTACATTTAGGAATATTTCTAAAATTTCTAAATATTTGAAATAAAAACAGAATCATGATAGAAGGTAAAGTAAGTTCTTACTCTACCGAACCATCTTCCCTATGCGCCTTTCCTTTCCATATGTGCCCAGAGAGAAAAAAAAAATAAAAGTAATCCAAAGACTTCTCTAAAGTTTGAAATACTGGAGGCTAAGAAATTCCAAGAGAATTTAAATAAGTCAAATATTCTCTTCCATTCATCTCCTGGAGTATGAAGTCTCCAGCAGTGGCACAAGGGGGACCCAAGTGTGAAACGCACTGTGGACCCTCCTTATCCTCATTCAGTTGTGGGGATCAATGTTTTCAGAAACCAACAATTCTTGCAAAAGAACAAGCCAGAGGCTATGTGTTATTTCTTTTACAATTATGGGCTAAACCCGCTTTCCACAACAACAACAATAACAACAAAATGCAATGCTATTGCCTTGAGTTGCCTTAGGTAGACATCTTCTCTTTTCTCCTCCCCCAAGGAGAAATTTTTAGCCACTTGTCGAGAGCAATAAATGCCGTTTTCCTATCACTGTAATTTTCCCACTCTTCACTTGAGAAGCCTAAACTTGTGCATTTCCAGGAGTGTCCTCCTCTCCACCCCTTCAAAATGTTGCCCTTTCCCTTACCGCAGTTGGCCATGGAAACATTACAGACAATTAAATGAAGTTTATATGTGATGGCAAGATATTATGTTTATAGCCTTTTGAACTTTCTTCTACAGCACCCTTAGGTCATATGACAACATCCAAGTAGGGGCTCTAACGACCAATAACGGAAGCCCTCTCTCCTCTTTGTTCCACCACTTTCCCAACAAAGAGAAGTTCAGGGTTATGATGAATGAGGTTCCACCACATGTCAGCTGCAGGTTTCAGCAGCCATTACCAAAGCAGGTTGCTTGCTCCTCATCAGGTCGATGAAGAACTGAGAGCTCCCCTACATTTTCTATGGAATCTTTTCAACAACAAGCAAAGTAAGGTGGTTATTCACATTTGCCAGTTAAGAACCACTGATTTCTCTCTGTAGGTAAGAAGTGGTAGATAAATGCGGGTGGCTGAGCACCTACTTTGTACATTGATGAAAAGATTATACAAAAAATGTGAGAGAGTTATGAACACAGGATGCTTAGGTGTGCAATTTTGTTATAATATGCATTAAGGCTATATACATTTTCTTCCTGCTATAAACCACCACAAAGTTAGTGACTTAGGACAATGCCCATTTATTACCTCAGTTCTGTCGGTCAGAAATCTGGCTGGAGTTCACCTGGGTCCTCTGCTCAAGGTCAAACAAGGTCAAAATCAACATATCAGCTACAGCTTAATTCTCATCTGGAGCTCATGGTCTTTTTTTTTTTTTTTTTTTTTTTTTTTTTTAGGGTTATTTATTTATTTATTTTAGACAGAGAGAAAGAGAGAGAGCACTGGAGTGAATGAGCATTGGGAAGAGGGGCAGAGGAAGAGGGAGAGAGAATCTCAAGAAGACTCTCCGCTGACTTTGGAGTTGGACACGGGGTTCAATCTCATGACTGAGATCAAGACCTGAGCCAAAATCAATGGTCAGACATTTAAGCTACTGAGCCACCCAAGCATCCCTGGAACTCTTCTAAGCTTATTCAGGTGATTGACAGAATTCAGTTCATTGTGGCAACAGGACTTATGGTGACTTGTTTCTTTATAGCCAGCAGGAGACTGTCTGCTGCTCCTCCTTGTTTCCATGAGAGCTCATCTAACTAGGTCAACCTTGCTCTGTATAGGCTCCATTTGAAGGGACTCAAAGTCAGCTGATTAGGGACCTTAATTACATCTGTAAAATCTCTTTTGCTTTATATCAGAGCATACTCATGGGAATGATATTCCATTATATTCCGTGGTCTTGCTCATAATTAAGTGGATGGAGATTTTAGAGAACACATACTCCAGGGCCAGAATCTTGGCATCCATTTTAGTATCCTGCCTACTACAAAAGGTGTTAGCAATTTTTATCCCCATTGGTCACAAGGTAGACATCAACTGGCAGAATTGTAGATTGTTTTATTTTCAAAATATTTAATAAGATGTTGTTAAATTGTCCAAAAGCAAATTCAAGATATTCAGCTTCGTGAAAAAGGTGTTATTTATATCTCATTTTCATAGGTATCTTATCTTTTAATTTTATAGATAGTTTAAATATTTTGAAAAATAACTTTTTTAAAGTATAGATAAAGAATAATTTTCATTGGCTGAGGTTTTTTTTTTTTTTTAATACTTTCTTGATTCATATTTGTGGGGTGAGACAGTCTGCTTTGGGCCCTCAATGTCTCTGCAAGTCCTTGCTGGGTGAACTAAAACCACAAAGCCTAAATGTTCTCACCCTGAGGTGGTTTTGCAGCTGGTCATGTAACTAATTAAATAGGTTAAGTTGACCACAACATGACTCCCCTGAGTCTGTCCACTTCTTGGTGGTATTAAGTGAAGCTACTGAGTACCTCTTGATATATTGTTTGCCATTTGAATATCCTTTAAATCAATAAAAGGAAAACTTGTCCAATTTAAGAAATGGGCAAAAGAGTTGAATAGCCCCTTGACAAATGAGCCATAGTCCTTCACCTGGGGATATGCTAGGGTTAATTAAGAAAACTAACTTCACAACACCAAATCCCACTGAATTGGGATCCATCAAAATGCAGGTTTGGAATTTCAGGGGACAAGAGTGTGGACACCCAACCAACATGGCTTCAGTCTTCTGAGGAGAGGATGAATCCACAGAGAAGTTGGAGAGAAGATGGAGATACTAGTGTCACTTGAAGATGGACCACTTTGTCTAGTCAAAGAGTTCTCTTTAAAAAAAAAAAAAAGTGACACTAGTTAGCAAAATGTATAGATAAATTCAAAGAAAAATAAGACCATCTAAAAAAGATTTTATTTATTTATCTGAGAGAAAAAGAGAGCAAGCATGAGTGGGGAAGGGGCAGAAGGAAAAAAAATCTCTAGCAGACTCCCTGCTGAGCAAGGAGCCTGAGGTAGGGCTTAGTCGCAGGGCCCCAGGATCGTGACCTGAGCTTAAGGCAGATGCTTAACTGACTTAGCCACCCAGGTGCCCCAAAACCATTTTATACTATATTTATGTCATATTCTACCAACCTAATGAAATAACTTGGCCTTATTTTGAACTAAGTACACCAGTGAAATTATTACCACAAAGCAAAGAAGAAAAAGAATGTGACAAAATAAGCTAAATAGTAAATCTAAAGATCAAACCAAGCAAAAATATATAAACAAGCAAACATTTAAAAAAAAATGGTTCCAAAAATCAGTTTTTCCTCTTTTCCAGTGGAATTTCAGATACTTTTCAAATATGTCCCTTAAATATTTTTGCATTTATGGCCGTAATTTTCCCTGGGTAATAAAGTGCTGATGACTTTGGTGTCTGATGAGTAGATATGTTTGTAACAATTTACACAAACCATAGTTTGAGGAAGATAAAAGAAAGTCAATTTCAAATGAAAATTACACTGCTCAAACTTCTTCCACACCACATACAATCACATGGGGTTAAACAATACAAACAAACAAAAAAAAAGCTCTCCTTTCCCACAAAGGCAGCCACTTTCCCAATGTCCCTTTCTCAATCAAGTTAAGAAACAAAGCCCTCTTGGGTAAATCATTGCAATGCTAATGAAATCCAGACAGGCAACTTGAAACTTGAAACAGAAAAAATAAAATTATCCAATGGAAATCATTTATTAGCTGTCTCTGGTTCATTGGAACTAACAAAATGTGGAAGAAACATGACCTGAATGTGTCATGGATGATAATGATCTTATGTCTATGCTGTGTTTTCTACCCAGATGGATCCAAAACACTTTTCTGAGTTTCCTAAGGGGTGGGAAATAGGCAGTTGACTATTAGTCCAAATTAATAACTTCTGGGATAGCTAACAGCATAGGTTAACAACCAGATTCATTGTTACCCAAGAGTTATGAGAAACTCAGCAGAACTCTAGCCTCAACCTGCTTCCTCAAGAGGTATCGAAGAAAGAAAATGACCCGCTAGCAATCCGTGTTCACCCCAGACCTGACACTTGCCTTTGGGACCAATCTTAAAAATAATGAAAAATTCTTATTGCCTCTCGTATAGGTATTGTTTACTTGTTTTTATCTCTTAAGCTCTTTCCAGAATGGCTCTTGCAAGTATTAAACCATCCCAGAGTGAACCAAGGAAGCAGTAGCAACCCCGTGGATTTTACTGTTCTGTATAAATGTTGGCCTGTGGCTGCTCCAGCCCTGCCATCTCACACACGCATGTGCACACACACACACACACACACAGAATTGGGCTCAAAAAAAGGAGTAAGCTTGGAAACGTTATTGGAGCAATGAGAAAGAAGAGGAAAAAAAAAAAAAAAAAGACTCCCTGTAGACTTAGAAGCCAACCTCCAGAGAAAAGGCTGTCTGCCCTCTCAACAACTGTCCAATCAGCTTCCGAGAACTTGGGCCAAATGCTTTCTGGGAAATACTTCACCCACTTTCCACGGAGACTGATGAGACTATGTTAATCAGACACTCCGCTCACCTTTAGAGGAAGGGCAGGTACATGTAATTTTGGCCAACGGAGCACGTTTATCCTCAGAATTTGAACTGTGAGTAGAGGGGCAGAAAGATTCAAAGTGTTTGAGGTCATTTATTCCAGCAGTAGTGTATGGACAAGTCTGCTGATTCCTATCTCCATCACTTACAAAAATGCGCCTAAACATTTCACTTTGCGTCTCCATTCCAAGAGGCATTTATTTTGAGTAGACCTTTTAATTGAAGTATAATAAATATACAGAAAAATGCACAAAATGTAAACACAGTTTCATGAAACTTTACTAGTAAAGCTGTGTATTCATCATTCAAAAGATATCAAACTTAGTTATAAGGAGTTTGATCTACATACGAGCAGCCTTGGCATTATCTAAAACTTGTTAGAAATGCAGACTCTTGGGTCACACCTAGACTAATTCAAACATAATCTGCATTTCAACAAGATTTCCAAAGAGATCCATATGCACAATGAAGTTTAAGAAGCATAGGTATAGAACATGACCAGCTCTCTAGAAATCTCCCTTTTTAATTTACTCAGTCATTAGACCCTCAAAAGTAACCACTTTTCTGACTAACTCTGGATTAGTTCTTAAGCTTTCTGTAAATTGATTCATGGTATGTATTTGGAGGGATCTGTCTTCATTTCGCCAACATAATGTTTGGAAATCCTTCTATGTCATCATATGCAGGAATTTGTTCTTATTTTTAATTGCTGAATGAACCTACCACATCTAATGTATTCCTTTGCTGATAGTCATTTTGATTGTTTTCAATGTGAGAGCTATTATGAATAATTCTGGTATGACCATGGCCTTTGGAGAAAGTATTCATATATCTGTTGGGTGAATTTTTAAGATTAGAATGGCAAGGTTATGGAAGATGTGTATGTCCAGTCATGGTAAATACGGACAAAGTGTTTCCCAAAGTGGTGGTCCCAGTTAACACTCCCACTATTAGGGTATGAGAATTCTGCTTGTCCTACCATCCACTAACCAAGCTCTCCATCCTTTGGCACTGTCGTATGTTTGCCAGTTGTCTGGTGGTTGGATGGTTGATTTAACAATTCTAATGGTTGTGTGGTGATCTCACACTGTCATTTGAATTTGCATTTACCTGTTGATTGGAGTTATGGAGCACATGTTCATATTTTTTGGTCATTTGGATATCTCTTTTGTGAAGTGACTGTTAGAGTCTTCTGTCCAATTATTGAACAATGTTCATCCATCATTTTCCTTTTAAATTGTAGAATTTCTAAAAAATTTTTTGTCTCTAAATGAGTTTCTTATCAGATATGTTTTTCTATATCTTCCTCTACTTTGTGACTTGGCTTGATAAACTTTTTTTCCTAATTTTAATAAAATCCATTTATCAATCATTTTCTATTTGGTTAGTTCACAAAATAATTCCGTTTACAAAATAGTGGCTGATGCAACTCTAATCTGATCTCCCATTTTGGTAGTGGAAGATAGAGAAAGAAAAAACAAAACTGGAAGATGATAATCCATCCAATTTGGGAAGATGGCATGTTGCCCGGAAAAGTATGTCTTTTGCTTACACTGACATTATTTGTAGGAATAAGACATTACTTCTGTTGTAATCTAATGACACAATGGATAATTTTTACTCAGATACCTCTAATCCAAGAAGTAATACACAGTCAACCTATCTAAATTACGGAACCGTAAGTCAAATCTGCTGTGTTTATGTCACCGATTGCTAACCAGACCATGGTTTCATCAGCCCAGGGCAACTCTTGTCCCTCGGAAGTTAATGCTCATGGATTTCTAACCAGGAATTTCCCTCCCCCAACATCATACTTTAAAAAATAAAATTGAACAATTGCTAATACAAAATAATCTATGGCCAGTTTTTCCTGTCAAGTATACACTGGTGTAATTACCTAGATAATCTAAACAAACACATCATTTTACCTGTATTTCTTTGATAACGATTCTTCTTATCAAATGTTTATTATGCACCTGTGGTATGTTTGATATGAAGAAAGCCACCAAGGTAAGTATGTTTCCCTATGGGATCATATGACGTTAGAAGGACATCTATGACATGGAAGAGAAAAAATCACACCATCTCTCTTCTAAGAAAGGATGTAATATTAAAAACCAAAAAATGTGGCCATGTCATCCTCAATTGCTGTAAGGAGAAGAATTAAAATGGCATGCTTTCTTTTTCCCTGTGAATATTGATTTAGAAAAGACATAATTTACTGTGTTTGTTATTCTACACTGTGGCCAGCAGTGTAGAAAACAGGAACTGTGTATTAAGAACTGTGTATTTCATGCAGGACACTTGAGAGAATATTATTTTATTTAATTTGACATCAAAACTGACAGGATGAATCGTGTTCGTCCCGTTTTACAAGTGAAACAATGGGGATTCAGAGAAAGTTAAAGGAACACTGTGGCCCCAGTTCCACAGCAGGTAGAGATGCACCTGACCTGAAGGGTGTGACGTTCCAGTTTCATCACTTCCATTTGGGATATTTCCTCAACTCGACTGAGTCCCTTTCCCAGAGAGGCTGGTCATTCCACACCCACGACTGCCCCCTCTCCGAGCAGGGCATTCAACTCAGCCCATTCATCACAGCCCCCAAAAGCCATGGAGGAATCATAAGTGTCAGCAGAATTCCGAGCACGTCTGGTGTGACTGAGGAACTACAAAGAAAGTTCTTATGCCGTAGACCTTCCCTGAGCAGTTTGGTGTGCCTCTGGACATATTTCTTGGGATTTCTCGCTCCACTTTCAAGGCTCCAGCCTTCTTTCCAGGCTTCCTCCTTTGGTTTGCTTATGGAAAAATTTTCCATCTCATTAGCTGTATTCAACTGGAATCTTGAGGACAAAACATCCTTTGTTCGATCAGGAATTAAGTAAAGACCTTAAGAGCTTTAAACTTTCGATGGTCCTGGAACACTGGTTTTAATAATTATGTCCTGTGTGAATAATGAACACACCTGGACTACACCAGACCGTACTTCATAAAGAGTTCTATTGTAGTTTGCGCTGTCTTTGTATAGAAATGAATCATAATCTGGAGTGTGAAATAGCGGGACGAGGGGATTATAGTGGAAACAACATGGGCTTTGCCATCAGATCACCACCCAACTCCAGGCCTGTCTTCACTCATTGTGGGACCAAAGGCATCTGACTCTGTTTCTGAACCTCTGTGTCATGAGAGGATGCCAAAAGGATGTGTGGTGAGCCTTCAAGAGGATAAGACTATAAAAATACTATGCTGGAGGGTATTTCTGTTGTTGTCTGGGTTTTTTAAAAAAATTTTTTTAAGATTTTATTTATTTATTTGACAGAGAGACACAGTGAGAGAGGGAACACAAGCAGGGGGAGTAGGAGAGGGAGAAACGGGCTCCCCACTGAGCAGGGAGCCTGATCCAGGGGTCCATCCCAGGACCCTGGGATCATGGCCTGAGCTGAAGGCAGACGCTTAATGATTGAGACACCCAGGTGTCCCCTTTTTAAAATTTTATAACCAAAATTCTCTCAAATAAGCACTCCTCATGTCAAGACACCATACAAACATGTTAAATCTTGCCCAGGAATCGGGCCATCTCCAGATATTAATGAAAGAAATTTGACAGCAGAGAATCAGTCGCTGGGTGAGAAATGGTCAGGGGAGCCTGAGATGAATGTTATTTGGAAGGCCAGGCATTGAGGTAAGCATGAGGTTGTGAAATAAAGCCAGTCCTGGGAGAGGATGGAAGGCCACAAGTTACCAAATCCAAAATTCAGGAATCAGGGCCGAAGTCAAAGCCTGACTTAGGAAGGAATTTATTGTATTGTATTTTATTTTATTTTTTTAGATTTTATTTATTTATTTGACAGAGAGAGGGAGAGATCACAAGTAGGCAGAGAGGCAGGCAGAGAGAGAGGAAGGGAAGCAGGCTCCCTGCCGAGCAGAGGGCCCGACGTGGGGCTAGATCCCAGGACCCTGAGATCATGACCTGAGCCAAAGGCAGAGGCTTTAACCCACTGAGCCACCCAGGTGACCCTGGGAAGGAATTTAAATAGAACTTCTGTATGTTTGCTAGTCAGCAAGAAGCAGCCTCCTCTCTCAGACTGTATTTAGAAGACCCAGCAGCAGAGCCAGGGTTAGGACTGGGGTGTTATCCCAGGAGCGGAGCCAAGACATGGAACAGTGTGCGCAGGTACAAGCTGCATCTCTAGGTGCATTCTCCAGGGTCATTCAGAAGGAGTCTAGTTCTTTTAAGTATTTTGAGAAATCTATTCCATCTGCCAGGAAGTGGTCTTCCCCAAGTCAACATTCCTAGTTTTCTTTTACCTGGGTTTCATTTTATGATTTGGAGTAGTCATTATGGGGTCCCTTTCTTCTGAACACATCACAATTTATCAGTTGCTATCTTTAAACAAAAGGACATGACCACAGTAATATTATTCTGTGTTCCTGACGGCCATACTTCCAGAAACTCAAAACTGCTTTGCCAAGGGGAGACAACTTAAATGACAAGGTCTGTCCTGTCCCCCACCATCTGCTGCTAAGCTCTATCTCTAACCGGAATCTGTGCCCTGGCGTGTTTGTGGGTCTCAGTGTCAGATTTCATTTACGTCTGAAAAACAGAGTCTACACCATTTTACAAGATCTTCCTCTAAAGAGGGGAAGAAACACTCCCTCCTGCTAATACTTCTTGTATCTAATCCTTACGTGCAGGTTGCCAGATCTTTGAGTAGGCTCATTAATTTACTTAATTATTAGATTTTAGAAATAATTGAACCCTCAATTTAAAAAGCCTCGGGGCATAGCTCAATAAAAACTTGCATTAAAATATCAAAGAGCATCCATCATAATAACAAAAATAAAATCCATCTGCATAAAACTGCATCCCTTGCTCATGATTTTGGACAGGCCAGTTGATGAGATTAGTTGAGCCTCCTGCTGTAAAATGACTTCGTCAGAGCTCCCTCAGGCCTGGCAGATATGGGCTTAAAAGACATGTTTTCCATTGATTCGGGCAACCCTGATACCTTCAGAAAGATGCAGGATATTGTTGGGTCTGTCAGTGGGGAAGCACTGATTTAAGCATCATGGGCTCGGGGACTACAGCGGACAGTATCACAAGTCCTAGGTGGGTCACATGACTTATCTGGGCCCCAGTTGCCAAATTTTAAGATAAAGTCATTGGCATAGATGACCTCCATGTTTCTTTCCAGCTCAAACATTCTTTGAGTCTGTAAGAAGAGGAGCGGATGAGTTAACAACATTACCAACCACACAGAATTCTGTTGATGCTTTATATCTCGGATATTATACACTGCGGCCGGCTATCTGATGTGTTTTCCAAACTTCAGAATCGTGTTGCCATTAGCAGTTCACATTCATTTAGAATCCATGGGCCCGAAGTGATTTAGAGAAGTTTTTAAAACACAGAGACGATGTGATCCCTGCCCTTGATATGCTTACAGCACAACTTTTGTTTCACAGTTCACTCAATTATAATAACGGACTCCTTCTCCATATGCAGAAGTATCTCCCAGAAATAATTAGCTGCAGACACAAAACAATTAGGTGGTTGCAACCTCATAAAATGCGGTTGTTAGTTAATTGGCTCATATTCACATTGTGATATTTGCAGTTACCCACCTAAGCACCTGCGAATTTTAGCTCGCAAAAATAGAAGCGAGGTTTCAAAAGCATAGCCTGGCAAGTACAGTCGAAGCAGTCGCAGCAGTCGCGGTGACCCGCGTTTTCTGTGGGCATCCTTAATAGCACTCGAAAATATTCAAGCATATGGAAACATAAAATGTTAATCTCTGGACTACAAACTCTTTACGAGAATAATGAATACCGGGGTCTTTGGAGTAATACCCAGACCTCACCTCTGTTTTCTGTCCATACCTGTTTTCCTCTGTAGGTTCATCCCCACAGGCTTCTTACACCTGCGGGCATCGGGTCGTATTTTGGAGTTTTGTGACAAATGAGAATGCCTCTCTGGGGGAAGAGTCTTGTGGATGGTAAGCAGACAACATACCAGCAAAGCATATTTGCTTCCAGGGGAGTTTTCCCGTTTCCTTCATGGTTTGAACTGAATATTTCACTCACCCGAGTTCTCCCTAGTGACCAACTGTATATTGACCATGCCAAGCTTTTGAACCCCAAACACACGGTTGCTTGTTGTTGTTGTTGCTGTTGCTTTATTTATCTGTGGCCTCGAATTTGGAGCCAGAATCCCACCACTCTAACTCAGCTCTAACTGAGTAAGGTAACCAGACCTGACGCTCAATACACTGGCAATGACTCTCTCCTTGACCGACCCTTAGCCAGGCTCCTCTCAGTGAGTGCCGTCTCCACTAGGCTTACATCTTGGTTTATAAAAAATGGAACAAAACACCAAATGTACCTTCTACCAACTCAAAGCCACGTCCCTAGGATGACCTTAGTCCCCTTAAAGCGCCTGCCTGAGAAGACTCAGGACTGCCAGGGGAAAGTACTGTGTGTTCCAGCCAGCACCCAAGGATAGGGCCGCTGTCTCACAGCACCTCTGGTGGTGCGTGTGGGGAGGGTGCCGCGTGACTTTGATAAGCGCCAGTGAGCAAACCCGAGTCGGTTTTGCAGGGACCAACCCCACTTCCTGCTTTTTGTAATCTTTCATTTCCCCAATCTGAGGCCCCCTTTCTATTTCCTATCCTCCCTTTAAAACACCCATTATCTCTGCACAAATTATGGTTAAATTCAGTTCATAGTGGACTTCCTTACCTATCACAATTGTGTGTTAGTGATTAAAACCTGCCCTTACCCCTTCTGCTAGTGTCAGGCCATGTTTCTCCTTAACAAGACCTACTTAAATGCCCCAGGGCACATGATGTCCAATCAGTTGAAACAGTTACCAAAGAGATGTCTTGGCCAAGCAACTCTTAGACCGGCATTACCGCAACCATGTCTGGCTTTGGAGTTACTGACCGCACCTCTCAAATCCACAGGGACCCAGTATGAGAGGGCCCACATCAGGAAGACAAAATCCTCCATGTTTCCAGAAAGATTTTTCAGCCTGGAATCAGTGTGCGCCCAAGGAGGGGAGCTTGGTCTCTTTCAGAAACCCAGGGATTTCCCAGCTCCTTGCCTGTTTCCTCTGTGGAGCTGCCTAGTACTGGTTCCAAACGCCTCTGGTTTGTTTAAACTGCTGAGGTGGGTGTTTTCAACACCTACGTGTTCTGTAAATCGTTGGCTCCTCGCCATCAACTTTTGCTGGCCCTGATAACATCAGATTACAGCTGCGCCGGGTTGAGGAGTCAAGGTACTGATCAGAAACCTGGCAGCTTTTGTGAGGTCTTGATACACGACGAAGTTCATTTCAGAGGAGGAAGGAGAAGGGAAGACGAAAGGAGGGGGGTGTTCAGAAGAAAGCGAGCAGGAAGAGGTGGGGAAAAGAGAAGAAGGAAGGAAAGAAGAGAAAAAATTGAATCTGGTTTTGTAGTAGTAGATCTCCCTATTCAGCAAGCCTCGGCAGGTTTTTTGTTTGTTTGTTTTGTTTTGTGTGGTTTTTTTTGTTTGTTTGTTTTTTCGTTTTTTTTGTTTTTTTGGATTCACAAAGCAATGTGTTGGGGGAAAGAGGAAAAGAAAAGAAAAGGAAGAAGAAAGAAAAGGAACAAGAAAGCACTTTGAATATCAGCAAATGCCAGTACGGGCCAAGCCAGATGCACAGGGAATAGACGAAAGCGCAGTGCAGAGCAGAATGCCACAGCTGGTGTCAAAACTGAATTCCGAAGAGGACACCTGGACAGCTGTCCTGTCACTCCAACACAGGTTCTGTTTACCCTTTACTGACCAGAGAACACTCACTGTTGACATAGAACACATCTGCTTTGAGATACTCGCAGATGTATGCCATACTCATTTCTTCTTTGCACGACCAGGATTGCTCTAAATATATTATGGAAAAGATCAAAATTCGATAGACTCTTAAAGACGATAATGGAAACATCTTTTGGAGTAGACAAAAAAGAGGATTGAGGGATGCATACAGGGTTAGAGAAGAAAAAAGCTGAAATGCCTTATCTCAATAGCTATTTCTAGAAAAGAAAATGGTGGAAACGCATTTGCGAAAGGGAGAGGTGAGTGTTGTAAGGATCAAGGTTAACGCAGCTCAACTTTTAAAAGAGGTGAGCTCTGGTACCTATTCCCTTTATTTCTAGTATGATAACTTGGTAACTTATTGTTCATGGAGAGGGAATAATTGGGAAATAAAGTGATACCTGAATGTTTGTAAAATGAAAGTTGAATTCTAGTTTCAGGTAGGTTACTGACCATATGAACTTTCTTCTTCTGTCTCCCAAACACCCAGTAAATGATAGTCAAAGATGATAGGGAGTAAAAATAGATATAAATCTACAAAACCATGAGCCATCAGAGAACCAGAGATTTTGTTCGTTTCTGGAAACAGAAAGTTCATGGGAGATGCTGTGTAATAAAGCCAGCAGGGAAGACACAGCCCAGAATGGGTGTAGAGGGAGATAATGCTAGGGAGCTTCTAGGCTGCCGGGCGGCCTCCAGAGGGCTTCTGGTGTTCGATTGGGAGGAAGAAAGGAGCCTGAATGGGATGGACTGTGTAATGATCAAGAGTGAGTTTCCTAACCACCCCAGCACACATACCTACTAACAATGTGATGTTTACTCCAAGCAAAAAACAAATAACAACAACAACAACCAAAACCCCCAAAACCAAAAAACGAAGAAACAAACAAAAAACCTGTCTAGAGAACACTCAGTGGCTGGTGAAGGTTTAGTTCTGTAGAAGAAAGCTATCCTTGTAGCCTTTATAACTCTTTGTCTATGATCCTACATTAGAAATCGAAGTCAAACCTGCATGCTCAGAGATGCAAATCAAACTCCTTCCTTCCTCATTCTTTGAACAGGGACGGATTGGCATCTTCAGAAAGTTAAGGGATATTTCAGCAGGGAGAAAAAAGATTTTAAAAAGAAAAGAAAAAAAAAACGCAAATAAATTAGAAATGAGGTCCAATGGGGGTGTAGGGAAGAATCAGAGAGAAAATCTCTAATAAGTAGCCTCAGAGAAATGTGGGAAGATATCATATTCATTCAACAAGAACAGGCTACCATGGAGAATGAACTATTGTTGAATCAGAAGGGTTTCTAGGAATTTAAGGTATAATTGCAGAGGAAAAAAGAAAGAAAGAAAGAGTTGAGAAATAAAGATAAATGCATCTCTCAGAATGTCGCGCAAAGGAAAAGAGGCAAAATGTTGGAGAAAAGATAACAGGAGAGCTAACTACCAAAGTGTGATGTCTGATGCGACTGTTGAATCGCATCAGAGAGAAGACAGCGGATGAGGTGGGGGAGGAAATCATTGAATCCATAGAAACAGAGACCTCACAGACGTCAGGGAGACGTCAGGGAGATGTGCAGTTCCAAAATGAAAGGGCTTGTTAAGTGCCAAGCCCAAGGAATGAAAATGAAGAAAACCTACAGGCATGAATGTGAAATTATAGAACACCAAAGATAAAACTGCCTGATCTTAAATGTTTCTTCCACCCTGAGGAAAGTACGCCATCTAAAAAGATAGAAGGACTTGAAGGGAGTAGGGAAGAGGAGGAGAGGAAGAAAGAGAACTATTACACTATTATTATTATTATTATTATATGAACTATCTTATTAGCAATCGTAGGTGCAAAGAAATTTCACATAGATGTGGTCCCTATTCCTAGACCTCACACCTGTAAGTGATGAAAATTGCACCAAATGTACATTTTGAAGATCATTTTAGGGGCGCCTGGGTGGGTTCCGTTGGCTATGTATTTAACTTTTGATTTCGGCTCAGGTCATGATCTCAGGACCCTGAGAATGAATCCCACACATCCAGCTCTGCCCTAAGCATGGAGCTCGCTTAAGATCCTCTTCTCTCTCATCCAACTGCTCCTGAATGTGCCTGGTTCTCTCTAAAAAACAGACAAAAACAAAAACAAAAAGCTTTAAAAATAAACAAATAAAAATTATTTTAAAAAACAATAAAGCAATTGGTTGTGTTGTGGAGATCAAGAATTTCTCTTCTAGATTAAACCGAAAAATGGAGTCGATAATTTGAAGTTGGGTATAAAATTACAGAAACAGCATGTACGGATTCAAAAAATATATACATCTGAAACAAGATGGAAGCAAAGATGATTCTGGAACAGCCTTTGGGGGAAAAAAATTGCTCCACAGAAACATAAAAGTAGGAAAAATTTTCTAAATTAATAAGATGTCTATGTAATATACTTTCAGAGATTCTTCTATCACTAATTTACTAAATTAAATATACTAAGTAACCAGTTGACTATTTTTTGACATATAAATGTACATAATCAAGTTAGGTCATACCCTCTGAAAAAGCTTTTCACTTGGAAAGATAAGTAAGAAATGATTTCAGAATATAATAGAATTACATTATTAATATTAATAAATTAGAAATAATATTAGATCTGACAGATATTGAAAAGTAAAAGGAGGAAATAGATAGAAAAAGATACAGAGGTTGAATTATATTAAATAGAACTATAGAAAGATAAACTAAGTTGGATACATGAAATCCTCATCTATCATAATGGGAATTCAATAGCTAAATTTCAAGCAGCTAAATGAAGAAATAGAAATAGAAATAGCATATTATTTAATAATTTGAAGGCAAAAACTTCTAGACTTTTAACAAAAATGGGCAGAAGTGATTGCCTCTGGGAAAGAAAGAATGTATTTGGGGGAAATGTGGGATTAATACATTTGAGTGTTCTTCATTAAAAGTAAGACTCCTTAAATATCTAGATTGTATTCAAATGTGCCAGGGCATACTTGTAGCCCTTATGGTTATCTGAGAAGTAGGTGTTATTGAAATTTCAGGTTTACAAAGAGAAAATGGAGACTCGGGGAAGGTAAATGATTACCTAGATATAGCAGCCTTGTAGGTGGTAGAAATGAAGTTTTATTTTTGTTTTTGTTTTAAGACTTTATTTGTCAGAGAGAGAGAGAGAGAGAGCAGGTGGTGCAGCAGGCAGAGGGAGAAGCAGGCTCCTGGCGGAACAATGAGACCGATGTGGGACTCGATCCCAGCACCCTGGGATCATGACCTGAGTGGAAAGCAGATGTAGACGTTTAACTGACTGAGCCACCTAAGCATCCCAGAAATGAAGTTTTTATAACCAGATTTTCCAAATGCTATTCTCTTTGGAAATCTCAAAATAGGGATGGATACTACATAGCATCATTTCCAGATTTTTCCGATTTCCTTTCAACAATGTATAGAATGTAGTTAAACCCAGGTTTTGGCAAACTTTTTCTAAAGGCCTGGTAGTAAACATTTTTGATTTCCAGCCCTTTGTTCTCTGTCACACCATCACTCAGTTCCACCAGGGTAGTGCCAAACCACCATAGACAAAACATAAGAGGAGGGTGTGGATGGATTTGGCCCTTGGGTTATAGTTTGCCAATCCTTCCATCAATACATTAACTTGTTCTTTTTCATTTTTCTTTCTGTTTCACTTCTGGGGTCAAGCGTAGGAATGTGTTTTCATTGAACATAATCTGCAAACTTCCGCTAATGCCTGCCATTATTATATACACACGTTACTTCAAGTATCCCTGCCATTTCATGGCTGATGTCCTTCTCCATAATTTAGCTTCGTATCCCATAAACTGACAGTTACACAGCATTTTTTGTTGGAGGGGGTTCTATTGACATTTTCGTATTGATCAGAGAAAATCTCAGTAAAAAGATGAAATCATTGTTTTCAATGGTCAAGAGTAACATGGAAATGGCAAAATTTCATCAGTTAGAGACGCCTTGAGGTATTTAGTAATTATCATGTAGGGTAGGGCCCGGCCAGGTTGTGTTTATAAGACTGAATAGGCACAAGCTGAAGCAGAGCCAGGAAGGGGCTGTTCATTTGATTGGTTGATGCAGTCATGATTCATTTGAGATGACAGAACTGGGGCATATGAATGACCCAATAGATTCTCTAACTAGATTCTTGAAATACCATCAAAGTAGAGTAGGGAAGGTCATCTACAATGTGTCAATCAATGGCCTGAGAATGACAAACAGTCTCTTGATGGTACTTCTCACAAGAACAATCAGCTCTTGCTTTCTATGCAGGTTTTCTATGCTAAAATTCAAATTCCTGGGACAGAGAGTCTTATTAGTATAGCCACTGTCCACTCTTTGGGAAAGGAAGAACAGACACTATCCCTCGCTACTCTTGGACTGTGTGCAGTACAGCTGGGCATCTCTTCATAGAAAAATCAAGGAGCTGCTACCAGACGAATTAGGAATAAATAGATGGTGAACAGACAAAAACAAATGATGTCTACTACAGTTTAGAATACTCAGTATGAAATTTTTGGAGAGGTAAACCCATTGCTCATTTTAATAATCTGTGTCTGTAGCTAAAAAGGAGCAATTCATAGCTTTGATATCATGGAACAGTCCCTTACTCCAAATAGTGCTGATTTTTCTCCCTGCCTCCTTTCCTTTCTCCCTTCTTTTTCTTCTCTTTCTTTCTTCTTCCTTCCTTCCTTCTCTTCCTTCTCTTCTCTTCCCTTTCCTTCCCTTTCCCTTTCTTCCTGACTTCCTTCCAACCTCCCTCCCTTCCTTCCTTCTTTCTTTCCTCCGTTCCTTCCCTCTCTCTGAAACTTGCTTGCAATTATTCTTTTTTAGTTTCTCTGATCTGATTGGGAAGGTTTCTCAATGCTATGGAATTTGGGGCTTTTAGATCAAGCAAATACAGACCCTACAGTGTCCTATAATCCAATCTCCTTTTTGATATATTTGCTTTAATTTAAAGTAGAAAGATGGCTGACCTATGTTTGTCTTGCTTCCCAACAGAGTTAAAGACATGTGCACATTAAATTGAACATACAACTTAGAATTTTTAGATAAAATTGTAGACTTGTCACAACACATATTACTGAATTTTTTGAAGTTTACTGTAGAAGTAACAATACGCTGATAGCACAACATTCAAATAAATTTTGATTTGTGTAAGTCAGTGGAATGCATGTCATTGCACATAGTCACCCCATTGGGAATGGTTCAGTTCCAGAGCTATGGCCATATAGTTTCAGGAAATGATGGAAAATACATTTCCTGGATTTTTTTCCCTTTGAATGGTGTTTGGAATCCAATTTGTCTGATTTGATTTGGACATAGTGGCTACATGAGAAGACAAATTGAAGATCTGTTGCACAGCCCAAAGAAAGAAGTGCTGAACCCTCTCTTAAAAAAAGAAAAAATAAAAAACAAACAAACAAACAAAAAGACAAGGGGAAAAAAAAAAAGAAACAGCCTCTATAATTTACTTTAAAGCCTTATTGGTTTGAATCTTGGGAGCAATTAACACATATTGTGTAGGAACATGTGTGGATTTACCATTATTATTAACTTGGACAATGGAAAGTAACTTCCCAGTCCAACCCAAATCTTAATGAAGTGCTTCAAATGGCTTTTTATAATTTGTTTCTCTAAACACGTTCTACTAAATTGACTTTAGATGGGCACCTGGGTGACTCATTTGGTTAAATGGCTGCCTTCAGCTCAGGTCATGATCTCAGGGTCCTGGGATCGAACCCCATATCAGGCTCCATGCTCAGTGGGGAGTCTGCTTCTCCCTCTCCCTCTGATCTCTCTCTCAAATAAATGAATAAAATCTTAAAATAAGTAAATAAATAAATGAATAAACAAACTGACTTTAGAACTCTACTTATGTGTCAGGGGATAATGCTTGAGGTTTGCACACTCATTTGTATATCCAGGATTTCCCCAAGTGTTTTCTTTAGAGTAAGAGCTCCATGTGAATCTCCACCAAAAAAAGAGTTTTGTGGACTAACAGTTCAGGGGATGCATTTTCCCCCAAAATCTGCCTGAAGTTTATTTATCCTATCATGTTTGCAGACTTATTTATCATAACATGTTTCTTCCCAACACATACTGCTATGCTAGTATACTAACAATTGCTTACTAATTAACACATAACTGTACTAACTAACTAACTGCTATACTACTTTCTCAGAAACCAAAAATGTAAACACCTAAACTATATGTTTGGTGATATGTAGATGAGTAATGTTAATAATTGATCAAATTTTGTTTTATTTACTGAAAAGCTTGAAAATGTGTAAATAAAATCTTAGACACTTGGTTTACAGGCAAAAGGAAAAAAATAGTAAAAAAATGAAAACATGAAGCAAAGACACGCAATGGTTTTGTAGCCATGCATTTTCCCACTTAAAAGGGCAGGAGTGAGTGATAAAGAAAATGTTTTACAAGGTTATATGTAAAAATATGTGACATAGAAAATTTGGAGAGAGACTTTAGCATTTCTGGAGTTCTTATCCCGGCATTCCAGGTTGGGCTTAGAAGGTCAGAATGAAACAGTGGAGAAAGAAAGGGGATGCCTGGGTGGCTCAGTTGGTTAGCAACTGCCTTCGGCTCGGATCATGATCCCAGAGTCCCAGAATGAGTACCGCATCAGGCTCCCAGCTCCACGGGGAGTCTGCTTCTCCCTCTGACCTTCTCCTCTCTCATGCTCTCTCTGGCTGTCTCTCTTTCAAATAAATAAATAAAATCTTTAGAAAAAAAACAGTGGAGAAAGGAAAGAGATAGTAGTCTAGTCCACTACCTCTGTTCACTTCGTAGTAGTCCTTATCACCAGATCAAAAGCCCACATCCAGATTACCTAACTACAAACAAAATTCAGTTATCTGGGGACCCACAAGTATATGGAGAAATTCCAAGTCTTGAAATAAAAAGTATGTATCCGTGTCTGGGAGTGGTGGAGGTTTTGAGTGAGGGTACAGCAGAAGTATCCTTGGTGGTCACAAAGATCCTTCGAGAAGTCAGTGAGGACACAAACCCAAAAAGAAATGGTCAAGTCACCGTGCCAATTAATCAGTTCACTGGTCAGAAGGAGCAGAACATTCCAAATGGCTGCTACTTTCGATGGAAAAGATCTTTGGAGGGTGAAAGGAAGCAAAAATCTACAGGAAAAGGAAAAAAGATAAAAGAAAGTCAGTGTGAAGAAAGAGGACAGTGGAATGAGGACAGAAACGGAGAAGAAATGGAGCTCCCAAAGATGAACAACAATTGTTCTGACATCAGAAAAGAGAAGGACAAAGAATTTATTAATTGAACATTTACTGAAACTAATGCTCAGTGGGGAGTTTAACACTGGATCTTTTCCTTCATGGGCATTTACTATTATGGACAACTTTGTTGAGTGTTTATTTTAAATTTACATATGAATTGGGGCTCTTAAGGGATTATTAATTTGCCCAAATGTCCTACATAGCAAGTGAATTGGCCACTCAGGCCTTGTGACCTAAGTGTCCACATTTCAAGCTACTGCACACACACCCCACCTCACTTCCAACCAAGAGGCACTGGAACATCTGGTCTCAACATTAAATGGTTTTGCCTGATTGTGCTAGTGTAAGGCAGTCCATTGGAGTTCAAGTGGGATTTGCCCAAGTGGGTATCTGTACCTCAATGGTTCTGAAGCAGACCGTCACTTAACATTTTGAAAGGACATCAATCAATATAATCTATAGATTTTAGGTACAAAGTGAGGAAGAATTATTTTACCTATGCTCATAAGGAAGATAACCTTCAATACAAGGTGAGTTGACTCTATTATGTAAATTCAGGCAAATGTGTTCTCAGTTTTCAAATACTTTGCATAAACAGTTACAGGAAAAAAAAAGAAAGAAAAGAAATGTGAATCATTTAAGTAACCAGATGCATTTATTCAAAATGGCATGTTCTCTTTGGATGTCAAGTAAGAAAATTTATTTTCTTATATTTTTTTCTCTGTAAATATTATATCTTGTAGCTCATGGACAATTTATAATAGGATCATCCATATAAAGACACTTAAGTTTATCTTCCCACTAATGCTATTTGTGTATAGGGCTTTGGAGCCTCCCCCATCTATCCACAGTATCTCTATCAATAAATACCTCTTACAGGATAGGAAAACAGACAAGGAACAAAGTTCATCTGCCATTGTGTTTTTGTTAAGGAAAACATGTTAGATGCACAAGGACCAGTAATTTTTAGAGCCCAGTAAAACCAAAGTCTGATTTACCTGTGATACAGACATGTAGACAGATAGAGGGACAGAAAAGGAAGGGAGGAAGGAAGGAAGGAAGGAAGGAGAAAGAAAAGAAAGAAAGAACGAAAAAGAGAAGGAAAGAGGAAAGGAGAAGAAAGGAAAGGAACAGAAAAGAAAAATAATAATAAAAAGAGAAAAAGGAGATAGGAGATGGAGGGAGAGAAGGAAGGAAGAAAGGAAGGAAAGAAGGAGAAGAAAGAAAGAAAAGAAAGAAAGAAAGAAAAAGAAGAAAAAGAGAGAGGAAGAAAAGGAAGGAAGAAAAAAAAGTAATGCTATGGTCTGGAAGAAGAAAACATTCTTTTGAACAACTAGCATTTGCGGGTCAGTGAGGGTTTGCTTAAGCGGCACTGTGGTGTATGTAGCACACAGAGTAGTGAGTGACCAGAAGTCTGGAGAGATAAGTTTTACTCTTTGCCACAGACTTCACAGCCTTAAAGAAATCTCTTAACCTTATGCACTTCCTTTTCCAACTCAAAAATCTTAATCTAGAGGAAAGCAAGCTAACATGGTCTAAGCATGAGAGAATGTAGACATTTGAGAAGACCCGAAATAGTTAAAGGCATGGCCGGACTTGGGAAAGGCTTGTTGGGGCCACATGTTTTCCCAGTGTGTGACCTGCAGGCACACACCTGGGCTCGGTCAGGTTACACCTCGCTCCTTCCCACCCGCAGGTCAGGCCCTGGTTGATGATAGACCCAGGCCCCTCCTTAATTAAGTATACCAATCACCTAAAGCAACAAGAGGGTATTAGGGAATATTGGATGTCACTCAGTCTCTCTTTGGACTTCCTTTCCCTTTAATTATTTCAAAAGAAAAACACTAACTTAAAAAAAAAAAAAGGCAGAAATAACACAAGCCAAACCCCTTAAAGGAATAGTTACCTGTAAAGATGAAATGACGGTTTGGAGTGTTCACTGCACTGTATTTCTCATTCTGAGAACATTAACGACCAGTCACCATGTAGTTTCCTAAAACGAAAGTTTGAAAATTTCATTTAATTTTTTTCTTACAATCATTTTATTGTTGTTGTTATTGTCCCTTAAATCTAAGGAGCCAGAACATGCTACAAAACATTACTGATGCTTTCCTACCCAAGGAGCTCTTTTCCTCAGAAAGGTCCCACAATCACTGATGGTTTGGGGAATTAAGCACATCAAAGAGAAAGAAAGGGGGCTTTCACTTGTCCAATGGGAAATGCAGGCAGGTGGGGCAAACTCTCTCTCCAGCTAAAAATTTGATAAGACAATTAAAAATTTACAATCTATCTCATGCCAAATAGAACAGAGGCTTTGCCTTCCCCCATTTTGGAAAATAAAACCGAGAGGATAAACTAATGGAATGTTCTTTTAAGTTGGCCACTATGTATCTACACAAATTCCTTTTGTTCTGTCTTGTTTAATTTCATAGATGAATATTCCCTCAAAAGATTACTGAATGGTATTTACAATATCAGGTCTGGAATATCACTTAACACATTTCCTTATCTGAATTTCTTCTCAACCCCTAGATAGCTCTACTATTATTAATATCCCCACGAGGAAACAAATACTCACAGAAGTTTTGACTTGCTGAAGCCCACACAGTGAAACCCACTCTAATCTCAAAAGGTCCATTTTCTTGCTGGTACAAAATCCACAAAAGTGAAGTCTGACCTCAGTAACTTCTAGAGCAATCCACTTAGTGCTTTGTCTTTTCCAATCACCTGCTTCTAGGCGTCCAGTAACTTTCTATTTCCCTAGTCACTGCCAGCTCAGCCCTATTGGCTAATGTATTTACCTCTGAATTTTTACCACAATGTGACAGTCATTTCCCATTCTCTATTCTTCCTCGCACTTCAATGTGATAATTACCTAATCTAAGTGACTACACAAATATCACTACATGATAATAGAGTATTTACCCTAGTCATGTTTTATATTTTTGAAGCTCAGCAGCGTTCTCTTAAACAAAAATATTAACCTATTGAATTGACTGATTATGAGAATTCAAAACACAGTGGTTTGATAATTTAGAAAAATTAAACCGATCCCTTGAAAAACACCTTCTGCCAAAATTCACTCAAGAAGAAATAGATTATCTGAATAGACCTAAACTTATTTAAAAAATTGAATCAAAAATTTAAAACCTTCCCAAACAGAAAACACAATGTCCAGATGGGCTCACTGGTGAATTCTACCAAATATTTAAGGAAGATATTACACAATTCTTTACAATCTTTTCAGAGAACAGAAGAGGTAAGACTTCTTGACTCATCTATGAGGTCAGTTTTGTCCTAATACCAAAATCAGAAAAAGAAATTACAAGAAGACTAATGACCAATATCTCCTATGAGTATAGATGCAAAAATCCTTTTTAAAATTGAAATTTTAAAAAGTATAAAAGTGGTATACACCACAACCAAGTAAGGTTTATCTCAGATATACAAAACTAGTTTAAATTAGAAAATCAATTTTGTAATCCATTCCCATCAACAGATTAAAAAGAAAATCACATGATTATATCAACAGATGCAGAAGGAGCATTCGACAAAATGTAACACTCATTCATGACAAAAAGTTTAAGTAAAACAGAAATAGAAAGGAACATTCTCAATTTGATAATTATCTACAAAACAAACAAACAAACAAACAAACAAAAACCTACAGCTAACATCTTACTTAATGGCCAAGAAACTCAAAGCTTTCTTGTAGATGAAAAAAAAACTACAAAACTTTAGTGAATTAAAAAAAAAGAAACTTAAAAATTGTGACATATTCTATGTAAGAAGATTAGATTTAGAATTTAGAATAGACTAGTCTAGAATTTAGAATACCTCAACTGTGGTATTGTCAAGATTATAATTCCTCCCAAATGGATCAATAGATTCATTTTGATCCCAATTAAAATCCCAGCAAGTTATTCATGGATATTAACAAATTGATTTTAAACTTTATATGGTGGGATAAAGACTCAAAATAACCAAAACAATATTGAAGGAGAAGAATAACATTCAAGAATTAATATTACGACCTGACACGCTGTAAGGCTTACTTACTAGAAAGACTTACTATAAAGCTATAGTAATAATGAAGAGAGTACTCAAGACATAGGCAGTAATCCCTCAGCATCAGCCTCAGCAACATTTTTTTGGATAAGTTTCCTCAGGTGAAGGAAACAAAAGTGAAAATGTACTAATGGGGCTACACCAAACTAAAAAGGTTTTTCATGACAAAGAAAACCATCAACGATACTAAAAAAAAAAAAAAAAAAAAACAAACCTATTAAGTAGGAGAAGATATTAGATCTGATGTTAGCTCTGACAAGGGGTTAATATCCAAAATATATAAAAAAAAACTCAAGTCAAAACCAAAAATACATATATTATCTGATTAACAAATAGATGGCTCGAATAGGCATTTTTCCAAGAAGACCCTTCTTGGCCAATAGATACTTGAAAAGATGCTCAACATCATTAGTCATCAAGGAAATAATGAGATATCACCTTACACCTGTCGGAATGACTAGTGTCAAAAATGTAAGGAATGACAGGTGCTGGTGAGGATGTGGAGAAAAGGGAACTCTCATGCTCTGTTGGTGGGTCTGTAAATGGTGCAACCACTGTCAGACACATTATGGAGTTTCCTCGAAAAATTAAAAATGGAGATACCATATGATTCAATAATTCCACAACGGGGCCTTTACCCAAAGAAAACAAAAACACTAAAGCGAAAAGATATAGCCAACCCTATGTTTATTGCAGTAGTATTTATAATAGCCAAGATATGGAAGCAACCTAAGTGTCCCATGATAGATGAATGTATAAAGAAGATGCGGTGTATGTGTATACAGTGGAATATTAGTCATAGAACAGGAATGAAATCTTGCCGTTTGTGACAACACGCATGGAACGATAGGGTACGACGCTAAGTGAAACAAGTTAGAGAAAGACAAATACCATATGACTTCACTTATATATGAAATCTAAATAAATGCACACAGAGAACAAACTGGTGGTTGCTGGATGCATAGTAGGTGGGTGAAATGGGTGAAATGGGTGAAGGCATTAAGAGGTACAAACTTTTGGTTATAAAATAAGTCACTGGGATGAAAAGTATAGCATGGGGAACATAGTCAATGGTGTTGTAATCATGTTGTATGGGTACAGTTAATAACCACACCTACTATGGTAATCACTGTGTAAAATATAGAATTGTTAAATCACTATGTTGCACACCTGAAACCAATACAATGTTGTATGTCAACTGTATTTCAATACCATTTTTTTAAGTTGGTGATTTCCAGTCATAGAAAAAAAAAAACAATAATTTACAAGGTTGCTAAGTTGTATATCCTCCACAAAAAGACCATATTTGAAAAAAATGAGTACAGGAACTGAATACACAAAGTTCAGAAAATCAGAGCCTAATATCTTCTTGATATGGAAGACCTGGGTTTTCCCTGGGGTGAGTATTTTCACAGACAGGAAATGCCAATGAACCAATCACTCTGCAAGAGGGATATGGGATTTTTTGCCTCAACAATTAATATTGTAGCTTCAAATTAAGTTCACAACTTTCATTAACGTGAACTTGATTTTACATCTTTCTTAGTCCTCACGATAAAAGTTACAGTTTCAGTGAACCAGTTCTATCTATTAAACCCTAAACTTCACTGGCGTAATTAAGACTCGCTTGAAGTAGAATTGACTTGGACATGTGGCAGGAGAGGCTATAGTTAATTCCTATTTCCTACTACTTCTTAACTTCAAATGTGTCAAGATGTGTCCCGGGGATGGAGCAAGGTGGCAGGTGTTTCTCCACACGCTTCGTATTGTAAACACATCTTTTCCCAGATTTAGGTTTCCACTCAAGAGTGAGCCCTGGAGCTGCTGCCCGCTTCATACCTTCTCTTGGCCAACTTCAGCACTGGATGGATCCTCAGAAGCCGTAGATCCCAAATTTCCTTCAAGTATAGAAGCTCTCTGTGTGTCTACAGAAAACCTCTCTAGAACGGTCATAGGAATATTAACATAAATTTATTTCTCTAATCAAGGAGTAGAACTCCTTCTAGGCAGCTACTTGTAGTCCTGCCTCATGTTTTGAAAGATATTGGGAATTATCTAAACTTAAGGTAAAAAATCAACTTCACTTCTAAGAATGACAGTGACATAACTGGGAAATGACTCTCCAGAGAAAGAGGAAAGGAAATTTTAATATAAATATATTTTTATTTATTTATTTATATTATTTATATATATATTTATATATATATAATTTATATATAATAAATAACATTTATATTATTTATTATATATTTATATTATTTATTTATTATTTATTTAATATAAATATATTTATACATTATATAAATATATTTATATTAAAATTTCCTTTCCTCTTAGCCCATATATATATATATACACACATATATATGGGCATATATATACATATATATACATTTTATGTATATTTATTATATATATTTTATATAATATATATATATAGAATTTTTCTTTCATCTTCCTACATGTGTTTATGGATATGCATTATATATACACACATATATGTGTGTATATATACACACACATATATGTGTGTATATATATGTGTGTGTATATATACACACACATATATATTTTTTATATGTATATATACACATATATATGTATATATATACATTTTGTGTATATTTATTATATATATACATATATATACATTTTAGCCCATATATATATGTGTGTGTGTGTGTGTGTGTGTGTGTGTATATGTGTGTATATATATATACACTTAGCCCTTAGCCCATATATATATATATGGGCTAAGAGGAAAGGAAATTTTAATATAAATATATTTATATTAAATAAATGATAAATAAATAATATGAATATATATACATATATACACATATATATACATATGTATGTATATATATACTATATATGTGTATACATATATATACACACACACACACATATATATGGGCTAAAATGTATATATGGGCTAAGGGCAGCTGAATGAAATTTCCTGTGGTCATTTTTTAAAAAAATCAACAAATGATTTTTTCTTTCTTCTAAAGCACGGACAAATAAATGTGAACTTCTAGTTAATAGAAGTTTTCAAGGTATTGGAGTCTTGTTTTAGCATTTTTTAAAAAAAATTCTTAAATGGTTTTCTTTCTGATTATAGCAGCATTATATGTCTACTGTAGATAATTTGGAAAACATAGAAAACAGTGAAAAAGAAATAAAAAGTACCCATTATCTTTGTATCCACTCAGAATTACATGACAGTAATATTTTGAATTTTTCTTTCATCTTCCTACATGTGTTTATGGATATGCATTGATTTTGTAGAATTAAGGGCATAGGACACAGGGACATATTGTGCCACATACATTACCTGCTTTTTTCACTGAAAGTAATTTCATACATAATTCTTAATATCATTTCATATCATCAAGGAGAGATATTACTGGCTAGATGTTATACAACAATAAAAATGCAGGTCACCTAATTCCTGTTACATAGAGAGTAGCAACATTTCACATCCACTAGGGAATGCTGAATTCACTAAACATTGTTAATGGAAATTTTTGGCAGGGTTGGGGTAGAGTTAATATCTCCCTTGCATTATATACCAAAATAAATCACTGGCAATTAAGGTTAAAGGTAAAAAACGAAATGCAAAAATTTTCTAAATATGCGGCAAAGCACAGAACAAAAGACTGTTACGTTACAACTTAAGGAATTTCTATTTAACAAAATATGAAATCTTAATCCAATTAGGAAAAATATTTGCAACATTTATAATAGCCAATATATGTAAATATTTAATACATAAATATAAGTGACACATAAAAATACTTATAAATTAGAGAAAGATGAATACTCTAAAGAAAAATTCAAAAATCACATTGAGCCAGATTTGAGGAAGGAAATTACAAAATAGTCAACTTTATTAGCAATCAAAGATGTACCTCTCACATGCCATTTTCTATTCTTTATTGATTTTCTTTTCATCAAATCAAAAGAATCAGCGGATATTATATATATTAATAATATTGTTTATATTATATATTTTTCTGCCAATGCACTATGAACATTTGTGTTACGTTCTTGGTTATGGTTGTATATGCCCAGTTACAGGCTCATGTTATATCCATGTAGCAGTTATCTCAAACTTGCAGTGGTACACAGCAATAAGAATTTGTTTTTTGTTCCTGGCTTTCTGAGTCAGCTAGGATGGTTTGGCTTCAGGTCACAAGTTTGCTGCGGTAGCCTTACCCGACTTGTGAACCATCCTCCTCCTGGGACAGGCCAGGTGGGCCATTTGCCTCTTCTGAGGATGGTATAATTAAAAGGAAGCAAAACGAGCCCCCAAATTCCATTTCAAGTCTTTCTTGCCTCATATCTTCTAACCTCACATTGACCAAAGGAAGTCACACGGCGAAGTCCAAAGCCAAAGGAAAAGAAGTGTAGTCTACCCTTTGTGAAAGTGTATTGCAAAGGCATATACCAGACTAGAGGGGTAGGTAGGCTCAAGAATGGAGGATAATAATCCTCCCCAGAATTGTATGTATATGTGTGTGTATATATATATATACACACACATATATATGTATATATATAATATAAATATAAAACATTTATATGTGTAATATATGTATTTATATATAACATAAAACAAAATGGAGGTATTACATTCATCTATCAATTATCAATATGCTTGATTACGATCGACAATGTTAATAAGAATATGGAAAAGTAAGACTTACATTCATTGGCCATGAAATTAACATTATAGATATAACCCAAGATGCACTCAAATATTTATTTCCATGGGTGTTCATTACAGTATTATTTTATATTAGAGAAAAATTGAAATCAAGCTACTCTTACCTTGACATAACTGTTTCTTTTCTTCCTATATTTAATTTTACCGACAAAGCTAACATTTCTCATTATTACAGGTAATGGCTTGCAACAGTGGCCAAAGAAAGAGAAACGCACTTTCCCTATTAAATCTTCTATAACTATTTGAGTTCATTAAAATAATCACTTATTGAGTATCTACCAAATTTTAGGAATTAGTTAGTCATATTCCTCCTGCCCATGAATTGCTCAGATCAACAGCAGAGGGCTTTGGAGAGAGTGTGAATGGATTTTAAAAAACCCCGATGTTATATAAATGTCCACACTGCGTCTTAATATATCCAGATGGAAGACAATTAACTCAGCTGGAAGAATCAGTGTTGATCCCATAAGGAGGAAAAGTAAAAATTTAGGCTTTGGATCTAAGTCTGATAAGAATGGGAAAACTTGGGGCACCTGGGTGGCTCATTGGGTTAAGCCTCTGCCTTCGGGTCAGGTCATGATCCCAGGGTCCTGGGATCGAGCCCCACATCAGGCTCTCTGCTCAGCAGGGAGCCTGCTTTCCCCTCTCTCTCTGCTTGCCTCTCTGCCCACTTGTGATCTCTGTCTGTCAAATAAATAAAATCTAAAAAAAAAAAAAAAAGGAAATCTTACCAGGAGTTCATCAGTATCAGTACCCTCTGAAAATTCCCAAATTACTTTAGCATCTGTGTCTATGGCTCTTGATTGATGTCTCTACCCAACTTCTACAGAGAGAAGTGGGTACCTTTTTCTCGGTCCAAAACCTCAAGAAAAAAATGGAACTCTGGCTTTGATAAGCAACCCAAAAGGGAACAGTGATAGATTTCAGGCTACCTGATAAGCTATGGAAAGCCTATTTTTTGTGGTGCTTATTCTGACTTCTGATTTTACGTCACTGTTTTAGTTTCTATTCTAGGATCCCAAATAAAGTTCTACAGGAGGGAGAGGGAAGAGCTGGGAAGGTTTATTCACTTACTAAGGGTGGTTGGAAAAGAAACTAATTGTAATTTAATAGTCTTCCTTTACTGCATAATATCCAAAATGTAAACTCAAGGAAAACATTGTCTCGCAAAGGCCACTGTTACAGGCAGAAGGCTGTCAAGTAGGTGTCATGGCAAAAGGCCCCGGGAGACTTGTATGCCTTGTATTTATTTTGGTCATCCACATATTAATTTGTTTAAGAAATATTGCAGCAGATATTAGACAGCTTGACTCCTTAGTTTCTTTTAAATGGTTTAGGATCATAAACAAATTGCTAACACCAGAGAAACATTGACAGGGAGAGTGGTAAGCCATCTTCAAATCAAAGCCCACCCGTGCCCTTGCTTAATTGGTTAGAAACATGGCATCTGAGACATAGAAATCTGCCCTTCAGCCTCAACCACGAAGGACTCAAAAGACCAGGTCAGGAATTGAGTGCATCAGAAATTGTTCTTCTGCCCTAAACATATAAACAAATGAAGACTCACTGAAATCAAACAACCCACCATTTCTTTTGATCACTTTTGAGTAAAAAGGAGCTCCGCGGGGGGGGGGGGGGGGGGGGGGGGCTGGGACCCCTGATTTGAACAGCATCAGCAAAAAGCAACTCATCTTTATCTGGAATTAACTACAAATTCAATTAGAATAAAAACCTTCGCCCACCTCGTGGAAAGGATTTTACACAAAGAAAACCAGATGTTTCAACAACATTGAGAGTGCTTTGCCTAGCGGCCCAAGGAATTTTCCATCTTGTAAGCCCAATCGCTAGTGAAAGTTACACAGATCCAGGGTCCTTAACTCTCAAAACGGCTTCCATTTCCCGGGCTCCTTTAATTAGATTTACTTCTTTAACCAACTAAGATTGGGTTGAAAGAATGGTGGGGAGGAAGGGAGGGACTCTAATGAACTTGGTGGGGCAAGTTTAGAGAAGGTGGAAGGGTAAGGGGCAAGGTCTCTTTGGGAGTTATTTCACAGATGAACCTTTTCTTACTGATTGTGAGCTCATTCTGTTGGGGGGAAAAATAGTAATAACATTAATCACTAGAGATTGGGCTAAGATCATACCTTAGTTCTATTTTCAGCTTTGAACAGATTATAGGACAATGGAGCATAAATGGAAAATGGAAGAGATTTAGAACAGACACAGATGTTATGTGACCTTTTTTTTCCACATGAGGGTAATACATGTGGGGGACAGTCTGTGCGGAAAGGTTGTGAAAGAAGAGACACTGGGGGATCGCTCATACCACAGGCAGGAATTAGAACACTAGCGACAAAGGGGCTCCTGAAGGCTTAAGTGACCTCTGCTTGGTTTATGGAGGTGTCTTAAATTTGTATATTTTAAGCCTGTCTTAATTTGTATTGAACCAGAATAGAAAGTGAGCCTGGGTGTCAAAGGTAAGTTTTTACAAAAGAGAAACAGTGAATCATAAGGGCTAATATATAAGTGACCACACTTTCGTAGCTTTGTCACTATATTAGACAAAACAAGCCCATGTGGGGTTCAGTTTCCACTTCTTTCCATAGTGTGGTGTTAAATGTGTCCTATCTTTGTTCAGACTTCTCACATTATGATTACAAGAGTTTCCTAACAGCTATTTCTAGTCCTTTTAGCCCTATTGTAGAGTAATTCATCCCCCAAATATAGTAATGAGTTCCCTAAAGTACAAATCTGGTGAGGAGAGCCTCTTGTATAAAATGATTAAAGTTAGGGCACCTGGGTGGCTCAGTCGGTTAAGTGTCAGCCTTCAACTCAGGTCATGATCTCAGGGTCCTGAGATCAAGCCTCATACCAGGCTCCCTGCTCAGTGCAACTCCCCCTGCTTGTGCTTTCCCTCTCTCTCTCTTTCTGACAAATAAATAAATAAAATCATAAAAAAATAATGGTTAAGGTTCCCCATCTTCTTAAGGAAAACTATGCTAGCTCCTTACTCTTTACAAAGTCTCCTCTGATTTTCTGGATCATTTCCTGTTTCCTGTTGCCACTCTCAATCCACTTCCTTAAAGGTGTTATGCCCTTCGAACTCACCATTGCCATTCTATCTGTATTCAAGCTTACTGACTTCATGCCTCCTATGTACCCGGGTACTGGTATAGGCACCGGGAACAGACTGATACACAAAAGAAGCAAAATCTCGGACACCATAGGCTGATCTTCTAGAGGGGGAAGACGGACGATAAGCACACGAGCCAGTAAGTATGTATGTGTGTTACAAAGAACACCATGAAGAAAACCAAAGATGCTAAAGAGCAGAAGAGGGTGCTCAGTCCCGGTGTCAAGGAAGGTCTGTCCACAAAGCTAATGACTTGACCTGAGGAGAAATAAAACTGGACCATAAGACATATGGTCAAGTGTGAGCTCTACATTGTACATGGTGCCCATAGGATATCACCATCACTATAAATAACATTCCTGGTTTCCAGAACGCTAGGTCCACTTCAGTGTATTGGTTCCATCAAATTCGACCAGAACATTCCTTCACCCCACACCACGGGAGCTGGTTACATGCTTGGCCCCTGCAGGCATCTGAGTACACCACTTTCTCTAGGTACCCTGAAGGCTCCACGTGAAGTGCTTCCTCCTCTGTCCCCATGCTCCCTTCATGCCCCTTTTGTCATGTACCATTTTCTCATTCTTCTTCTCAGGTGTGGCTCTTCAGAATACATTTGACTCATCTTCCTATCCCCAGGGTTTAGCACAGGTCCTTACAATTAGCGGATGTTAGGTCATTGTTGAATGAGTGATGAAATGAATTAATGAATGAACACAAGGAAATAAACAAATAAATGGAACTTTAGTAATGTAGTCTAAGGGCAGAAACCTGGAAACAGGAAAGCTCCATGCACAGTGTGGAGGGTTCATCCCTTTGTTAATTAAATATTTCAGAAGTATCCTAAATTAACACTGCTGTATGTTCTCAGTAGATCATTAATGTTCTCTCAACTGTAAAAGGGTGATCATAAATGAAATGGAGAAAGGATCACCCAGACATCCACAAACTCTTTTGTCTTTCTTCAGTCTACAGGTACAGTATTGTGGGGGAGGGGGTGGTTTCCAGAAGGGGAAAAGGACCACGCCCCTGGGATTAACTGTCTAATGCAGGGGCAAAAACGCAAAGCAGGGAGGCCGTGGGCTGCTGGTAGCTAATCCTGTCGGGCTAGGTGCAACGAGAAAGAGAAAGGGGGTGAGGGGCGACATGGAAACTTCGGTTTGGTGTGTTTAAGGAGAGCAGAGGGAAACAATCCCTAGAGTTGCAGCATGTTGAAGAAATCAGAGATAAGGGTTAGCGCAGACTCTAGACTTGGAAACTCTTGAATGCCTGAGACAGATATGATGAAAGATCAGGAATTTCTCCTTAGTGGTGCTGCTTTAAATGTCACAGACTCTTGTCACTGAGCTAAGGGAGCCACGCTTTGAAAGTTCCACACAAGAGGCTACCATAGAGATACAAAGGAAGGACCACATTTAACTTAGATCACAGCAGGGTGTACTGTTTGTGTCCAACAAACCAACAAACACTCTTCTTCTTGTGGTACTTGAAGAGTTGGGAAACACTTTTAAAATTGTTATCATGTTGTCATTTTATCCTGACTACAGCTAGTGAAATAAATAGGCGGGTATCATCACTCCTATATACCTGAAGGGAAATAGGCTCAGAGTGACTGACACGCTTGTCCGGGGCTATGGAAGATTCAAGCGTCATAGTCGTCTTCTTTTTTTTTTTTTTTTTTCTTAACTGTAAGTTCAGACTAATTGAACTGTCGATTATAAGTCGTGCAGGACTTTTTAAATTAATTTTTTACTTGAAGATAATCTTGGATTTACATGCAATTATGGGAAATAATACAGAGTGACACTTTATCCAGCTTCCCCCAAGGGTAGTATCTTGCAAAATAATAGTACAATGTAACAAGCAGGATATTTATCTTGCTTTTATTTATTTATTTATTTATTTATTTATTTATTTATTTTGGGTCGGGGAGGGGTGGAGGGAGAGGAAGAGAGAAAATCTTAAGCAGGCTCCATGCCCAGTGCAGAGCCTGACATAGGGCTCTATCTCAAGACCCTGAATCATGACCTGAAATCAGGAGTCAGATGCTTAACTGACTGAGCCACCCAGGAGCTCCAACAAACAAGATAGTGATGTTGATACAATCAAGATACAGAACATTTCTACCATCACAAAGATCCTTCATATTGGCCTTTTATAGCCACACCTACTTCCCTCCATCCTTCCCTCCTCCTTGACACCTGCTCCTTTCTCCATTTCTGTAATTTTGTCATTTCAGTAATGTTCTATAAACAGAATTAAACAGTATGTAACATTTTGAGGTTGACTTTTGCCACTCATTATAGTTTTCTGGAGATTTATACAGGCTATTGTCACATGTATTAACAATTGGTTCCTTTTTATTATTATGCATGTACCATAGTCTCTCTAACCATTTGCCTGTTGAAGGATAGCTGAATTGTATCCAGTTGCTGGTTATGGAACATAAGGATGTTATAAGCACGCGTGTGCAAGTTTCTGTATGAACATACATTTTTATTTATCTTATACAAATGCCCAGGAGTACAACTGCTAGATCATATGGTAGTTGAATATTAAGTTTTTTAAGAAAATGTCAAACTGTTTTCCAGAGTTGGTTTACCATTTTACTTTGCCTTAAGCACTATATGAACAATCCAGTTTCCTTGCATGCTTGTCAACATTTGGTATTTTCACCATTGTTCACTTTAGCCATTCAGATGTGCAGAATGTGGTTATATCTCACTGTGATTTTAATTTATATCTCTCTAATGGCTAATGATGGAAAACATCATTTCTTGGGCTAATTTTTTAACTGTTGAGTTTTGATGGTTCTTTATATATTCTAGATACCAATCATTTGTTGGATATGTGCTTTGCAAAATTTTTTCCCAGTGTGTAGCTTCTTTTTTAATCCTCTTAGTAAGTTGTTGCTGAGCAAATATTTTTCTCATCGCTGTTTTACTCTGTCCCACAATTTGTTGAGGTTTGTTTTATGGCCAGAATATGGTCTATCTTAGTACATGCCCTGTGAGCACTTGGAAAGAACATGCATTATGCTGATGTTACATGAAGGGTTTTATACATGTCAATTGGCTGATAGTATTTTTCTATACCCTGAGTGATTTCCTGCCCAGGTATTCTATTAATCATCAAGAAAGGGAAGAAACTCTCCTATTATAATTGTGAATTTATCTATTTGTCTTCCAAGTTTTATCAGTTGATGCTTCATATATACTTTTTAACTCTCTCATTTGGTGAATATTTATTTAGGATTCCAAGTCTACCTTATGTATTGGCCCTTTTACCACTATATAGCCTAATGTTTATATGATATATCTTTTTTCTCCCTTTTACTTCAACGTATCTATATTCTTATATTTAAAGGGAGTTTCTTGTAGACAGCATATAGTTGGGTTATGCTTTTTTAATCTATCCTACGAATCTCTGATTTTAATTGGTATATTTAGACTTTTTACATTTAATGTAAGCAGAGACCTTTTAGAGCTAAAGTTTGACATCAATTCATTTTTTGCTTTCTGGGTTTTTTCTCTTGTTTTATTTGTTCTGCTTTCCTCTGTTATTGACATTTTTGTAATCTTATTTTTATTTATTATGCATTTTTGAGTGTATCTATTTGCATAACTTTTTCTGTGGTTGCCCTACATAATACATTTTATATACATACGTTATCACAATCTACCCTTACCACCTTTTTACCCATCTGAGTGAAGTGTAGAAGACTGACCTCTAAGTCATCATTTATTAAAATGGTTGTCTTAAATAATTCTTCTGTATATATTTAGAACCACATGAGACAGTTATAGTTTTTGTTTCAACTCTCAAACATAACTTAGAAAAATCAAGAGAAGAAAAACCAATTATATTTACCCATATTTTGTTCACTGTATTTTTCTTCATTTGTGATGATCCCAAATTTCTTTTTTTATCATTTCCTCAATGCTTAGAGAATTTTTCCAGCCATTCCTTAAGGGTACATCCACTGGTAACATATCTTTTTAGTTTTCTTTTAAATGAGACTATCTTGAGATATTTCACTGAATATTGGATTTGAGGTTGACCGTTTTTTCCTTGAAAAATGTTGTGCCATTTTCTCATGACCTCTCTGATTTCTGATTTGAAATCCAGTCATTTGAATTATTTTGCTCCTATAAATAAAGCTTTTTTTTTTCCCCCCACTATCTTTTGAGGTTGCATTTGTTTTTGCTCTTGTTTTGTCTTTAGTTGTCAGAAATTTGACTATGCTGTGTCTTGGTAAGGTATTCTTTGAGTTTATCCTTTTTAGAATTTACTCAGCTTCTTAAATCTGTAAGTTTATGTCTTTAGGGAGTTTTCAGTCATTATTTCTTAGAGGACATTTTTAGGCCTACCCTATTCTTTCCTTCCAGGATTCTGGTAATGCAAATATTAGAGCTTTTGTAATTGTCCCACAGGTCCTTGAGGTTCTGTTCATTTTTCTTCTTAATCTATATTCTCTTGGCTGTTCATTTTAGGCAGTTTATAGAGTGCAATCATGCAGTTCACTGACATTTCCCACTGTCTTCTCCATTCAGTGGTTGAGCCCATACATGAGGTTTTTTTTTGTTGTTGTTTTTGTTTTTGTATATTTTTTCAGCTCAAAAATTTTCCATTCAGTTCATTTTTTTTTTTTTTTTTTTTTTTTTTTTTTTTTTTTTTTTAAAGATTTTTATTTATTTATTAGAGAGAGAGAGAGAGTGCACAGGCAGACACAGTGGCAGGCACAGTGGCAGAGGGAGAAGCAGGCTCCCTGCCGAGCAGAGAGCTGGATGTGGGACTCGATCCCAGTACGCTGGAATCATGACCTGAGCCGAAGGCAGTTGCCCAACCAACTGAGCCACCCAGGCGTCCCAATTCAGTTCATTTTTATATCTTTTAATTTCTGCTGTGACTTCCTATTTCTTTGTTGAAGCTCAATATATTTTTCATTAGTTTCAAGAATGTTTGTAATTGCTCACTGGAGCATTTTTATAATAGCTACTTTAAAATCTTTGTCAGATAATGCTAACATCTGTGTTATTTTGATCTTAGCATATAGTTATTGTCTTTTTCTTCATTCAATTTGGGTTCTTCCTTGTTCTCGGTGTGATGAGTGATTTTTGATTGAATCCTGAACATTTGGGTAGCATGTTATGAGACTCTGGATCTTATTTAAACCTTCTCTTTTAACTGGCTTCCTCTGACACCATTCTGCTAGAAAAAGGGTGATGTGCTCCCTCATTACTGCCAGATGGGGGTAGAAATTCAGCTTTCCCATTTGGCTTCTGTTGACATCTGAGAGGGAGAATGTTCCTCATTACTGTTGGGGGGGGGTGGCTGTTCTAGCTTCCCACTAGACCTCCAATGATATTTCCCTCTACTGGGTGGGGAGGAGTGCCTTATTACTCCACCAGCACCACAGAGGTGGGGCTCTTGACTGTGGCGGGGATGAAAATCCTAGCTCCCTACTTAGCTTTGTCTGACGTTACCCAGTTACTTTTTGTGGTGTTTGCTCTAATAGGGTGGTTATTGTCCAAATGTTTTATGTCTTGCTAGGTTGCCCTTTTCCTGGTCCTTTGGCTAGAGAAAACAGGCTTTTGTTGGGTCATCTTGTCAGTGCCTATTACTATTTTTGAGTTGTTGGCATTTTTAACTCCAGGCCTAATATATATATGAGGAAAAACAAAAACTGAAAACTAACCATTGTGTCATTTCTTGGGTCCTGAGATCCCTGGCTGGTCAGCCTTCCTCTATTCACCTTCTTATATTTGTTTTATACATAATTTCCAGAGGTTTCTCTGTACATAGCAGGAAGAAAAAAAGAAAAAAAAAAAAAGCGGGTGTACTCCACATTACACAGGATTTTGTAAAAGAACTCAGGGTAAAAAAGAACAGAAGTAATAATCATAATACTATTTAACGAGAAAACAATCTGATTATTGTATTGCTACTATTTATCCTCAGAAGAAAATTCTTTTTCCATACTGACATGGAAGCTTAATCTGCATTTTCATTTTTAAAAATTAATATATTAGGGGCGCCTAGGTGGCTCAGTGGGTTAAAGCCTCTGCTTTCGGCTCAGGTCATGATCCCAGGGTCCTGGGATCGAGCCCCGCATCAGGCTCTCTGCTCAGCAGGGAGCCGGCTTCCTCCCTTCTCTCTCTGCCTGCCTCTCTGCCTACTTGTGATCTGTCTGTCAAATAAATAAATAAAATCTTTAAAAAAATTAATATATTAGTTAGGGCAAATCTAATACCAAATCCTAAAGAAGTAGTTCTGAGTCCTGTTTTTGCACTAAGGTAATTATTGCCCCTGACACCTAGTGAAGCTATAGAGAAAATCTGGAAGATGGTGGATCAGCAGTTTTTTTTTTCTTCTTATTTTTAACCTTTATTTGATTTTTAACCTTTAACTTCCCCCTTCACATAACTGCATAGCAGCACTTAGTTCAGAAACTGTTAACACTAATTTACATCTTCCTGGACCTATGAACTTCAAAAAGGGAGCTTATTCCAAGTACCAAAATAATACCATAAGTGAAGGGATCTAAGAACGCATGTGATCATCATCCCAACCACAAAATTCATTCTATTTTGTTGTTGCTGGTACTTATTTTTTCACAGACTTAATGTAATGCTTCTTCCCAATGCAGAATGGCAAAAGGATCTAATGCAAATTTAATACAGAATGTTTTAACATGTGGCAGGACAACGGGGTGATGGTGAAAAGGTCAGTTAACCAATGGGTTGGTTTGTCACGATGGCACGAACGAATTATTTTAAATGATTCTCACACTAAATTTTCCAGATGTTTTGGCCATGGGCCAAGATAATTAATATTGCTAATCCACTGGCTGGAATTAAGTTGGCAAGCTAATTCACAGCATTAGAAATCCGAACTCTGGGTTGGGTTGTTGGTAAGCCACGTGCATTATGTTTAAATGAAACGTGATTGTCTCATCGCTGACCCAGACCAAAAATTTGCTGAGGTACTTGAGATGATTATTCATTTTTCAGCCTCAGAAAGTAAATCTAAGAAGAGGAGATGCCATGTTTTTGTTTAATTTTTATTCCCAGGAGACATCTCTTGATATTCATGACGAATTTTAGGTTTGACGCTTCTGTCCCTTAGAGATTTTCAGTGGAAAAGTTTAAAAGATAGACATTTATTTTCAGTGGAGGAAAAAAAAATACATATGTCTATATAATACATATATTTTCTTCTCAAAAAATTAAAAATAGATTCGCAGACTTTGCCGAGGCATTAAAAAGATTCAAATCGTCGACTACCGACAAATTACCCAATTTATTGATACGTGTGTTGTTCTTGCTTCTAAATATAGTGGTGCTGCTTGAAATGCTCACGATATGCACTTACTTTAGGTGACCCTACCCTATAAAATGAATAGATGACACTGCGTATGCTTTCTGAGTTTGTTTTAAGCTAGAAGATGTGCACCCCACGCCCACCTACGTGGCACACAGAAAAAGTGGAGATATCAGGATCAAGAAACTAAATTGGGATTAAAAAAAACTTGCCTTCGGACACAGTTTAGCACACCACCGCCCCAGATTTTATACAGTCTTATTTCCCCTTGCACAGACCCACTGACAAGAGGGTATTACAATTTTTGCTGACATCAGTGACCTGGCATCGCTGATTTATTCCCTGCTTGGGTTTACAGAGGAATAAACCGGTAATTAATTATATATCAGAACATGAGAATCGACCCGGCAATAATGCACAGGCTAAGAACGCTCTATTTACATATGTAGGTTATTTAAAATATGTCTTGTTAAATAAATATTTAAAATACCTCCTTATTTAGCTTATAAACTGTTTGGACTGAGGCTGCAATGTGGTTCGTTGCAGAGTGTTCGAAAGAGTACAAGAGTTGCCATAGATTCTCATCTCTGCCTGACCTGCAGAATCATCTACCCGTGCCTGCCAGGGAATACAGCAAGTCTCCTTCAGGAGAACAACAACATCAACTCTCTACCTTGCCCCTGAAATATATAATATTGGTAGAAAGAGGAGCCTCGAAAAATCATAAAACTTACCTTTCTCGTGAGAGCAGGTATGGAGAACAGAGATCTAGACATAAATTAACCACCATCCCCAGGACCACCTCAGAGACAGGAGGGAAACACACAGAGGAAGGAAAGGAAACAGACGATTTTTAGAACCAAATATTCTCCTGACTGTGGGTCATCTTCCCTGTGCAAACGTCCAGAGTTATTTTTTAAGGACAGTACAGTAAAAGAGAGCACGAGAGTTTTCCCCATCTGGCACATCGGGACAGGGTCGCCGTTTCACAACCACCGGAGTAATAAGCACGCACGTGTGACAAGGCCAACAGTGTGGAAGGACAGACCCTTTGTACCTTGCGGGAGGACCGTGATCAGGATCGGGGTGGGGTGGGGTGGGGAGGGGGGGGCGAGGTCACCCTACAATTTGGTTTTCCGCTTTCTTCCTGCAGGATCTCTCCGTGTACCTGCAAGTGCCTGATTCTCTGCAGAGCACGTTCGTCCCCGGCCGAGGGGAACCGCCAACAGATCAACGCCGGGCCCACCAGGGGGCGCAGTTCACCAGCACAAAACAGCCCTTCCCCAAAGGAAGCCGCTGAAGGCGCCTCTTCCTCTCCGTTTACACAGCTGACAACGACCCTGATTTTTATCGGTTCTACTAGATGTGGCACTCACATACCTAATCCTGATTTCATATTGCCTAATCTCATGCTGGGGTGGGAGGGGGATCCGTGCGGCTCAGTCATGGACGCGTGTGCGCGCCGCAGATTGTGCAGTGGGACTTGGAAATTACTCCTTGTGATTTACAGAAATGCTTTGGTTTAATTTTATTTATGAAATTAAATGAAATAATGTCGTCCCTGCTTCCACACTAGCTTTTTTTTTTCTTTTTTTTTCGTGGCCAAAACGGATAGATGTATCAAGCTACTTATTCTATATTCTATCTCCAGGATGGAATTAGGAACCTGATCTTTTCACGTGGCGTGGGCATGTGTGTTTGTGAGGGAGAGAGGGGGAAAGACAGACTCCCACAGGTCTTGAAGCCAGGCATCTACCACAGTTTGCTGATACCCCCACTCCTTTCTTCAGCCAGCCCTTTGACGGGAGCCCTGTGGCTGGGAAAGAAAACAGCTGTCAGAGCAAAGGCCGGTGTTGATGATAAGCCCTTTGTGTGCCAGCTCAGACTTCACCACCAGCCTGTCCAAACAAGACAGCTGTGGAACTTAGTGGACCTGGGTATGGATACGAAACCCCGAGCCTGCTGGGGAGGAAAGACAACCCGGAGGGCTTTCTAGTGGACGTTGATGGGCTTTGCAAATGGCTTCAGAATCCATGGAAGGAGTTGCCCCAGGGGAACCAAGTTTAACTTTTCCTAAGGGTCTGTTGCTTGGGTTCCGTACCCTAAACCTTCCAGGCACTTCGGTTTCTACCCCTGCCCCTGAAGAGGTAAGCTCTGGGTCAACAGGGTTGGTATCACTTGGGAACTTGTTAGAAACGCAGAACCCCAGGCCTCATCCCCGACCCCCTGAGTCAGAGTCTGCCTTTAACGAAACCCCTTGGTGTTTGGAGGGAGCATGGGGGATTGAAACTCTACTCACAGAGACACACCCCCCCCCCCCCGGTCTTTGGATTGCTCTGCTTTTATTAGAATGCTGATAAGGTTCATAGATGCTTCCTTCTAAGTAGGAGGCCTTGGTGTAAAGATTATGACACATCCCCTAGGGGCGCCTGGGTGGCTCAGTGGGTTAAGCCTCTGCCTTCAGCTCAGGTCATGATCTCAGGGTCCTGGGATCGAGCCCCGCGTTCGGCTCTCTGCTCAGCGGGGAGCCTGCTTCCCCCTCTCTCTCTGCCTGCCTCTCTGCCTACTTGTGATCTCTGCCTGTCAAATACATAAATAAAATCTTTAAAAAAAAAAAAAAAGATTATGACACATCCAACCCTGGAGGCAGCAAGAAAAGAGAAAGTTCAGTCTTTAAGGTAAAAACCAACTAAACGATATCCTTCAGCTTCCCGTCTTAGCTCTGGCGCTTAGAGCTCTTACTTTCCTCATCATACCTCAGAGGTATTAACTCCACCGTGAAGGGTAAACAGACTCCCAACACTTGGAAGATCTTTCCCTTCTGAAGTGAGTTTCCAATCTACGACTGTTACCCAGTGATTTAGTTACTAAGTTTTTCCCTTCTTACTACTCTTCTTTGCCTTTTTCTGCTGATTTTTTGCTTGATTTATGACTTCTGAATAAAACCCAGGGAAAGAAATAGCGAATCTCAAGTCAACCTACATATTTACTCATTAGTTGCTTTGTTGAATGATTTTGGGGAGGGGGAAAATTCAAGGAACTAAAACAATCGTTTGGGATTTTTTAGTGAAGTCCCGAGACCTGTCCTTTACACTGTCACATCAAGGATATCAAGGGTAATCGAAGGAGGGGAATCGTTCTAGAGAACGGAATAGAAAATACCCATTAAAAATACCTAGACGTGAGGAAGGAACAATCACATCTGTTCTGACTATCACAGAACTGTCACAGCTGGACGGATTTAGTGACAGGTATTTGTGTTGTCCTATTCCGACATATTGTCTATATTTCTTTGAAGGACGGGACTTCAGGACTAGCATTCTACCTTGCTCATTTTCTTTCTGGTCCTTTATATTATTCCTTTTCAAATTCTGTAATGTGATATACCGAATTTTGGCACAAATTCATTAGAAGGTAAAACCCACCTGGGTACCAACTGCTTGGTCACCAAATTGGAGGTCGTTTCTTCTGAAGAAAAATATCAAGTTATTGAAGGATCGCAACAAGGGGGGTTATTTTCTGTCAGAGTGGAGGTTTCACACGGCAGACTGAGAGGAGGAGTGGTCTGAATCCGATGTCTCAGTTTTGCTCAGGTCTGAAAAACCAGGATATCCAGATCCTTCCTCCAAGGAAGAGCTCCTACGGCCCCTCAGGAAGGCCTCTCGTAAGGGTGGGAGGGACGGAGGGAGGGAGGGACACCACTGCCCTGCAGAATGTGAACATAAACACTTTGGGAGGTGGGGTGTGGGGGAGGCCGAGTTTGACTTGCAGCAAGGGAACCTGTCTCTGGAGAGTTTTTGACAGCTTCCCCCAAGATGTTCTGTCCTACCCTTCCAGATGGACTTCCTCATACTGTTTTCTTCTTTAGAATCTCCTGCTCAGTCTTCAAAGGAAATAGCTACATTCCAAAGAATGAATTAAAGAGCAGTATACACTTCTTACTCCAGACTCCCACCAAAGGAATCTATAGATTTAATGAAATATAGACGACATGGTTATTTACTCCCTTTCCCTAAACGAACCTCATTGTTTAATTGTATAGGCCACATAATTTCGTTAATATTCTACTTACACGCCAGGACATCACATTTAATCTATTTGAACTTCTAGACATCCAATGGCATGTTCAAAGAGAGTCAGTGAGATGTTCCCCTCACTCTAATTTCTACTGCAAGCTTCTGTGACAGCTAGCAGTGGGAATGCTGAATTATCCTAAGAATGTCTGATTTAGTAGAATTTCACGTTGGCCAAGAATGAAGATCATGGGCAGAGAGAGGGAGATGGGTCCTCACCCCTCATCCAATGTTAGACTCGCGGCCAACAACAACAACAAAAAAAGGAACCACCCCCACGCCCACCCCAGGCCTGGTAGGAGAATGGGGTCTGCCAGACTCCTCGTCTGACCTGGCTTTCACAGGCTGGAAATCCTAAAGGATGGGCCCCTGTGTTGCAGGGTGCTCGTGATGATTTAGATGCACGAACTCTGTGATCTGGAGCTTTTTGCTCTCAAGAACGTAGATCTTTCGGTACCTCCTGGGTTTCTTAATTTTTACAACCATCATCAAGGAAGAAAAAGTTCCTTTCTTTCTTGTCAAGCATTAATATACAAGCTGAATAATTAGTATGAGTTATCACCGCTCTTGTTTTAAGCCATGTAGCCACATTCACAAATATCAAAGTACTTTGCAAGATGAAAACAACCTCAGACATGTAGGAGTGAAGTACTGCCAACATCTAGGAGAGAAATAAAATGTCTTTCATTCTTTCATTCCGTCTCTGGACCAAATTTCTTTGGAGAGGAACTTTTACTGGAATGGGGTAAAAATATGAAAAGTCTGAATATAGTCCTTAACTGGCTTTAATTGCTGTCCTTTTTGACCTTCTGAAAAAAAAAATCAAAACACTAAAAGGGTTTGGGGGACTAAGTTCTCTTATCCCTGCAAGTGCTTCTAGTCTGCAAAGGAAAGAGATGAATTAGGAAAAAAGAATGATTCTCATGATCAATCTCACAGTAAAGAAGTGGCTTTCTATGGCTCAGGTTCTAGTGCATTTCATTCCAGACTTACTTACAAAACATCAGCAATAAGAAGGTGGAGAAAGTTTAGAAGAAGGAAGACTCCTTGGGAAGAAATAAAACTGGCGTTCTGAGGAAGTTTATTATCAGAGCAGAATTTTCTGATACAGGATACATATTTCCATGTCAATTTCACTCTGAAATCTTCAAGTAAGAAATCCAAGAAGTGTCCCGTGCTGAATTACAATAAACAATTAACTGCTTCTAAAATAGTCTTCAAATGAGGTGTCCTGGGTACGAGTTAGGTAAAATATTTTAAATTTAAATAAGTAAAAGTATCTCACAGGAATGGTTGCCTTATAGATAGATAGATAGATGATAGATACTACTTTTCAGTTTTTGGTTTTTCTATTTTTTTAATGCAAAAATACCACTGAAATAGACCAGCACAGGGTCTGCCAACCCTGACACAGTTGATATTTGGGACCAGATAACTATTCTTTATTGTGGGGGTCTGTTCTGTATATGGTAAGATGTTTACCAGCATCCCTAACCTCTGCTCCCAGGACCCCTGCTGGAGCAGCCTCTCCATCCCCAGCTGTGACCACTGAAACTATCTACAGATGTTGCCAAATGTCCCAGCGGCCAAAAATCCACCTGGGGCTGAGGACCAGGGCATTTCTACTTTGCTACACTAAACGCCAAAACTTCTGTGGCAAAATGTCATTCTGTAGAAGAGTGTATAACAGTTCTTGTGTTTTAATTATTTTGTTGTTCAGCATCATTGAGACTAAGTTTGTGATACATCTTTAAAAGAACACGTTTAGGGGCACCTGGGTGGCTCAGTGGGTTAAAAAGACTCTGCCTTCGGCTCAGGTCATGATCCCAGGGTCCTGGGATCGAGCCCCGCATCAGGCTCTTTGCTCAACAGGGAGCCTGCTTCCCCCTCTCTCTCTGCCTGCCTCTCTGCCTACTTGTAATCTCTGTCTGTCAAATAAATAAATAAAATCTCTAAAAATTAAAACAAACAAACAAACAAAAAAGAACACATGTTTTGGTTTTAGTGGGTGCAGTCAGCTCCTCAAACACATATCCCTATGGCTTCTAATGTGATCTGCTGTCAGATTTCGGACAGGTTATGTGGCCCTCTAGCTCTGTTGTCTCACTGAGAAAACAATGATACCACCAGCTTGCCTTACAAATCAATTAACCCAAAGAACAGGCTAAAGGTTCTGACTGTGTGAAGTAGGGGGGAGAAGCAACGTCACACTAAATAATAATACAACATGTATATAAGAGGTGACACAATTCTTAACTATTAAGCATCACTGGCATAATGTACTTCCACTCTTCTGAAAGGGTGAAGGCAAGCCCTGAGCCATTTTCAAGAATGAACTTAAAACTCTCTGCACCGGAACAGTATAAAACTCATCTCAAGAAATACCTTTTTTCCCAAGGTGCACTTCTTTTTTAAGTCGGTTTCCAAAAGCAAACTACCCTCTCTTTTCTAACTTGATCAGTACACAGCTATGCAATCTTGTTGGAAGGGTGTTTTGGAAATGACTTTGCACTAGAAGATGGGTCACAGGACAAGTGTAGTGTACCTGGAGGAGGATCCATTTTCGCAGGCTCCCCCGTCTTCTGAGAAACAGTGAAATCAGGTAATGAAGGGAAGGAGCGGGTAACATAGAGATTGACTTTACAGAAACAGCAGTAGCCGATTAGCAGCTGGTCTACCTACTGCCCCTAACTCATTCGACTGTGCGTGGGCTGTAGCCGTACCCAGAGAAGGGTGCGCTGTGTGTGTACTATGGGACAGAGCAAGTAGGCCAGGAGTTGGGAACAGAACACCAACCTTACATCTCTGTGTTCATTAAGCCATATCGTTTGACGCTCACCTCCCTAAACGGTGTGCCTGGTGTGTCATGGGATACTGTGATGTGTAAAAGAAGGTAATGGAGGCAGAGTCAGTCACTCACGCCAACAAAGACTTCTTTCTTCAGCCTTTTGAAAGGGTCTTTGGACACAGTTTCCTTGTGTAACAATCACTAAATCCTATTCTCTCGGAATTGTGACCCTTCCTTGCTCCTGGCTACCCTTTCAGTAACTTCTCCCCTTTCATTTGTGGTAGGTGACCTATTTTACAGGACGTTCACCAAACGTTGCTCTAGTTACCTCCAAAATTAATTCTCACAAAGGCAAGGCCATCTTGGGGGAATCAAACTGAGCCCACCACATCCCGGGAAGCTTTGTCGGGGTGGGGGCGTGGGGTGCCCATGTAGGAAAGGCTGCTAGTTGTGTCTGTTTTCACATTCTCTGGATGGAACCTGGGCTTAAATAAATCTTTTCGTTTAAAACAAATGTGTGAAAAGAAAATAAAACTGTCTCAACCTGCAAGCTCTGATTGCTATGTAGAATTTGACAGCCTCTTCAAGGTGAGAGCACTAGAGCCCAGAACTTGGAAGGCACGACATAAAAACTCAGGAAAATCTGTTCTGACTTTCTATCAAAAGGACCGGAACTTTTATGTGGACCAGACACGCCGTGTCCATGGGCCTGTGCAAAGGACAAGGTCACCTCCTACTTACAATGTCCTTGTAAAATCTGACAGTTTTTACCTATTAATACAAAGCAGCATATTTTCAGAGGTGGTGAGTAGGGGGCGTCTGTTGGTCAAATCAGCATTTGTTCTTATGGGTCATTCTCAGAGTGGCTTACATCACAAATCAGAGTCTGAAACCAAAATACCACATATTCTGCTCTTGGTTGGAAAAATAAATTTTAAAACCACTGAACAGGAAGGCTTCTAGTTCATTTATATAATAAGGGCAATAACAGAGCACACTTCTCCACCACAATTTTATGATTTTCTTGCACACTGTGGGATAGAGCTGGTTTAAGGCACAAATAATCTCATGTTGGTTGCTATCTTGCCTGTGTTTGTCATGGATCAAAAGGGGGCCAGGTGAGAACTCACAGTGAGACAAATCTATCATTTCTCCTGGATAAAACAGCCCAACTGTAGTTCTGTGGCTATGTGAGTCGTCCATAAGATTGATGCTCCTTCGAAATATCATCTTCAAGCAAGGGAATTTGTTGTTGATACACCAATGAACTTTCTTCTTATTCCAACTGAATCTGTCACCGTGGGCGTATTGATTTCCATTTCTTTGCCTCAGCATGTCCTTCCTTTCCTTTTTGAAGTAATCCCCCTTGAAATTTGTAGTCAAAATGGAATTCATCATGTTCCTTCCTTGGATCCACTCGTCTTGGAACTGAACACTGCTTGAACACAGACGTCCCAGAGAGTCCAAATTTGAACTTCTGTTTCTGGGATGGGAACCATATCAGTCATACCCTAGGCTGAGAAATGATTTAGGGTTCGTGGAATCTTTTCTTTTTCTCTTTAAACTAATCTCAAACAATACTCAATCGCAAGGTCATTGTCAACAGCTTGCTCCATTTGTCCTTTTTGAGAACCGTTCCTTCCAGGCTTGGCCAGCTGCAACCTCTTCACTTTCATGTGCTGCCATGTAGCAGCCTTGGAACTCGGTCTGGCCTTGCATTTCAGCTGACTTTATAATTTAAATATAATTGCTGATGCACTTTCAAAAAAACTTCAGCAAACTGTAAAGGCTCGTTTTAGTTGAGAACAGCAACGGTGTTTTATGCTGGAAGAACGTTAGCATGACTACCAGAAAAATGCACATTCATCATGCTCTATAATCTCAGACTTGTTAGCAGGTTTAGTCTGGAGAAATTTTCATAGTGTTTTATCTATTTATTTTGGAGGGTCCAAAGTGCCGAAAGTGGGTTTGTGACATAAGGTGAAAAGGGGAGCCAGGAAGGAGTCCGTTTTCTGGTCCCAGACTTACTGTTGATGCATAAAATAGCCACCCCTGTTCTTCCTTCATGGATCCTTTCACTACAGAGCTATAAGGCATGACAGTATGTCCCAGATGTCACTGCGCTGTAGTAGGAAGCAAAGCCTAGGGAATCGCCATCCACTGTTCTTGGCAGTTCATAGCATGGTTTCTGGAATCATCCTCACAGTCTGGTGTCATCCTAAGACTGGCCATGGGTGAATGGGCATCTTCTACCTGGCTGCTGACAGGGTAGTCGTGCACACGTCGCGGTAGCTCTGTGTTGGCAGGATTAAGACCAAACACCTAGGCATGGCATTCAAGGCTCCTCAGTAATCCACACCTTCCCTTCAAGGCACTATGTGTTTGGCCACTCAGAGTCCCTTAATTTGCCTGATGTTATTCTCTTCTCTCATACCTTCAAGTTCTTCTAAGTACACTTCCAGCTGCTTTAAATGTTCTTCCCTATTTCTTAGCCTGAGACCAGGATCCATAAACTTCAGTATCTACAGAGCTATGTCTTCTCACTGCAATCAATCCCTTTAGTCCCAGGGAAGGGGCGGTGGCCTTCCCTTCATAGTTCCTTGGTCCCTTTACATTTAGTTTTCTACCACTCTTCAAGCATTAGTTGACTTGTCTTTGTTCCCACATCTACCACCTGGAGATAGTGATCTTCTTAAAGCGAGGACCTGAAAGCTATGGTTTTTTTGTCCCCCCATCCCATATTGCTTAACAAGTATGGAAGGGAGAAAGAAAGAGAAGGAGTGAAGGAGGATGGCTGTCGGTGTCTCCCAGACATTATATTTGGATTTAACAGATCCAAATGGGACATCATAATTTCCCCCACCCCCACACCCCACACGCCATAATGGTCTTTCCTTGGACTTGGACTCCTCCATTTCAAGCACCTATTTGTTGCCTTATACTTGCAGATCTTCCGTGGGCCTCCCTTACTTTTTTCACAGCAAGACCTTGTCTAATCTGTCCTCCATGCCCAGTCCAGTGTGGACCCGTCTCTCCTTCTCCACTCTCACAAGGACTTCCGACAACTTGTATGCTCATGATAACCTGAACGTTCTTCCTCACACACCCCTTCAACTAGATCCTTCTCAACTGTGTACCTTCAGTTTAAATATTATTTCCTCAGAGACTTTTTTCTTACTTCCCTATTGAAGCTTCACTCTCTTTCTCATTCTCATGCTCCTCATTCATTCTCTATGGCTAGCCCATTTGGTCCCTTTACACACAACCTTAACCACCCTGTGGATCATTAGTTTATCCTCATCCTTGCCCATCACCATTTGAATTATTCTATGTAGTTGTGTGTTCATATGTTGTCTGCTCCTCTCTTCAGAATGTATGTTCCATGAGTCCTTGAGATCTTATACACCACCAGGTCCTTAGCACGTGGCTTTTTCAAGCTCTTCTTTCCTGCTACCTGCAAAGAAATCTGCTTTCAAATGATTCCATGCAACCCTCACAGGACAGTATAATTGTAAGTGGGTTTTCTTCTCAGCTCTTTTTCTCACCTGTTGCATAGTAGCCCCTATGAGACATACTCCCTCATGGAACTCACTTGCTTTGGGTGGGGAGAGCTCCAATAATGTGTGCAGATTTCTACCAGCATCCATTTAAAGTTAGAGTATTCAAAAACTGTCAAAAGCCTAGATGTTAAAGAGTAAAAATGCCGCCATTAAAGAATAGTTCATTAATATGTAAAATCAAAACATGTAACACTGTCCTGAAGCCCACCAGTGAGAAATGATGCAGAGCCTATTAACAAAGTGTGAAATGATAAACATTCGGCATGAGGAAGGAGGAAAGGTCAACTTCTAATGGACCCTAAAAACTTTCATGGAGGTCCCCCTATTTGAAATCCCATAGTTACACTTAGCCAAAGCAATAGTTCCTATTTGAAACTTTTCCAATTGGTTTTACCTTTTATTCCATCTCATGACGAAACAGTATTGTTAAAAGTATTAAAAATATATTAGTGTTGATTTGAAACCATATCTCAAATGGGTGTAGGGTACTAAAGACGGGGTATTTTTATTTATCAAGATGTCTTGCGTTCAGCCTGGGAAGGGTTCTGGGCTCTTCAAACTGTGAGCTTTTGCTGCATGTGGGTCCTGTGTAAATAGATCTGGTTGTACTTCATTTCCAGCTGTTGGTGCTTAACAAAACTAAGATGCTCTTGAGAACACCAGATGGTCCAATCATGGAAGTGTAAAGAGGGGATCTCCTTTGGGGTTTTTAGTGCCCATTAGAAGTTTACCTAGCCCCCTTTTGTATGCTAAATTTTCATCATTACAACACTTCCAAAATAGCATCTGAATTGTTTCTCATTGGTATACTTCGGGATACTTCAGGGCCTCAAGTCTTAATTTTATTTATTAACCATTATGTGTTCTGGGGCATTTTTCTCATTAGAAACATGGGCTTTTGACAGAGTCATGGAATTCTCCCATTTAAAGAAAAAAAAATGAATGTTTTTAAAGCATTTTAGATCTCATGATTTTGTGATGAATTCGTGAGACAACAATTCAGATGGAATATAAGAAAAATATTCCAGCTGGGAAATAACACCTCAGGGGAAGAGGGAGAAGTCCCACTGCTTGAGTCAGACCAATTTGGATGGAACTCGGGTGGGGGAAGGAACAGGGAGACCAAGCCAAAGGGAAACGGCTCTACATAACCCAACATGGTCTTTCCATCTCTAATTTCTGAGTTTGTGACTCTTGTGGGAATTTTTCAGCTCATAAAATGTGCCCTTTTTCTGTCCCTGGTAATGGCCTAATGAAATAAACACACATAAGTATATGCAGTTCCTAAAGATAAGATCTGAATATCAGCCTCCTCTCTCTCTTCCTCTCTCCTCTCTCTCTCTCTCTTTCTCTCTCTCTCTCTCTTTCACCTGGCAGTGGATGTTTTACCATCAGAGTATTGGTCATGTGATCTCTTTGAGGTGTTTTTCTTTTTTCCTTACCCCATCCCACACTGAGCTTCAGAACTCTTGACAAACTGATTTTTAATTTTTTTCAATATTTATTTATTTGCGAGAGAGAGAAAGAGAGAGGGAGAGAGTGCATGGGCATGGGAGGAGGGACAAAAGGAGAGAATCCCAAGCAGGCTTCCTGCTCATAGTGGAGGCTAATGCGGCGCTCAATCCCACCACCCAAGAGATCATGACCTGAGCCAAAACCAGGCTCAACCGACTGAGCCACCCAAGTGTCCCAACATTTGATTCCTTTAAAAATGTTCTGATGCCTGAGTACCTAGTGCTAAGTCATGAAGGAGAATTCCAGATTGGGGTTGTCAGAAAGGCTTTGCTTAAAGAAGTAGGGTTGAAGAAGGGAAATGTGCAACCATAAGAAACTAAGGGTATGGGCATTGTGGATGAGGGCCAGTCAGTAAAGGCAAAGGGACGGCAGCTTGAGCATTTTCTATGACATTCCTTATTGCCCTGGATTTAATTTCTTTATCCTGGTGTCCACCACTAGGCTCTGTAAATGGTGTGCACCACTATTAGCTCATGCTTTTTTTAGTGCCTGATGAATTTCTTGCCATAGCATGACATATACCTTCAGGCATGCTGGCTGTGACCATTCTGTGAATGAATGCACTTCAGCACATTTCCACCTCCAGAATTTCTCCAAGTTTCTGCTCTCCTCTTTCCTTCCCACTCCCATCTCTATGGGACAAATCCTTGTTCATTATGACCCCCTTTTGCCAATATCTGCTTTCCTGGGCTGTCTTCATGTGCCTCTTGCTTCGCCCCATGCAGTGTTAGCATTTGCGACATTCCTCTTTCTACCCCACAAGTTTTTTGCATCATTGTCATTTACCATAATCTTGTACCTATTCTTACCTGGAGTTTACCAACCAATGCGTTTCAGCTCTCAAGCTGCCTACTCATCCTGGATGTGATATTAGCTTTACTCATATTTCCACCAGCATCTCATTCAGTTACTTCTCATCACAGTTCTATAGTAAAGAGTCCAAAATATAACCCCACACCTTAATTGTTTCCCTAATTCTGAGAAGGAGATCTCACAGCTGATGTATTGAAGACAGGGCCTGCCTAGTTCAAACATTCCCTCTTCACTGATCCTCTTCTCCCAGCAAATCCACTACTACAAGAAATCTGGGCTCCATAGTCCATTAAGCTTAGAAACGATGACATGCCATGTCCTCATTTGGGATATTTACAAGACAAATCCAGCCAATTAAAAATGATAAAAAACCTTGTTCCACTTAGTATAACTTAGAATCCTTTAACTGTTTTTGAACATGGACTCTATTTTTTTTTTCCTTTGAGTAACACTCATTAATACTATAACACTCTTGTGATATAGAACATACTTTGGAATACTGCCTTAGCATATAACATGTCCAAGTCCGTACTATTACAGAAATTAAAATAAACAAACTAAACCCTTCATAGTGTTGATAATGCTCAAGATTTTGTCTTCTCATTTCTCCTTTCTTTGACCACTATGCTGATTGAGATGAGGTCTTGATCACTAACCCTCTACAAAGTAATTCTCTACATTTTATGGAGTTACCATTTACACGTAGACATCCCATCAGTAGCTCTAGTCTCAAACTCTGTCCTAAGTTATAATGCTCTATTTCTGACTGTGTGCTTGAAATCTCCACTGAGTGACCTCTTGTAGCACCAAGCTAAATATGTCTAACTCAGTTCACTGTGACCAACTCCCACCCTGAACCAGCTCTCAGTTGGTGTTGCCAGGATATTCTTTGTCCTAACATCAATCATTTGAATTGAATAAGGAAAAGTAGAAGTGAGCATTTTCTTTCAAATCAGATACACCTGGAGTTCAATTCGGGCAGTGATTTACTAGTCATTTCAGCTTCAAGGTCCTCATCTATAAAACAATGGCGAGATTAAACGTTTACCTACAGAGTCCTCCTGGGCTCAGTGGATGTTTCATGAATGAAATGTCTTTGCAAAAGCAAAACCCTTTGAAATAGCTCATAGATGCATTTCTTCTTTCTATTCCTCTTCGACTCCTGGTTCAGACTCTGATAATCACTTAATAGTCCCAGTATTTGTTTTCAGGACTTTAATATCTCTCTTCCCTCCATACTCACTATGCACAGTTTCACTGCTTATCTATAAAATATAAATATGGAATTATGCACTGTTATATTGTTGTACTGTAACAATGATATCCTTAGAGGAAGAGAAGAAGACATTTACATGATATATATTCTTTCCATCATACGGTGAGAAAGTTATGCTTTCTTTCACTGGGTATTTGGAGTCATGATTTGACTCCAAACTATAACTAAATATTTGGAACAACGGGGTTCTTTAGAATAGAGTTTTGCTAAGTGCATTTCCCATTGTCTCCTGGGAACAAAAAGGGCTGAGAAATGTGGTTTAAGACAAGAGTACATCATCCTGTCAATACCAATGATTGTTTTACCAACCCAAATTTAGATACATGGCCCACACCCAAAACAGGAGAGAGAAAAAAATGACAGTGGCTGAGAGATACAGAATTTTCTTCTAACTTCACAACTTGGCATTTAAAAAAATATTTATAATTTACAAGAATAAACAATGAGGTAATGGTCCATAGGGTTCTCTGTGGCCAATTTGGACTTAAAACAGTGGTAGGTCACTCTCAAATATCTGAAGTTCATATTCAGCTTGGATCATGACCAAGGCGTTCAAAAGAATAGACAGTTTTTCAAACCACTGGAGATTGGAAACGCGAGCTGGAAATCTCATGTGCCTTCATGGTATTTTTGATTCTTCTGGTTTAGGCAGAAATGAAAAAATAAGTTTCAGTTAAACATTTCACATTACTAAAAAATAAACTGATAGGTGTCCAAATATGGATTTTATAGTACTCATTAAGCACGGCTCCTTTCCAAAGTTCACCATCATTTTCATAAAATGGTCTCCCTGATCTGTCTTAATTTAATTTTAATTCATCCATTCCTTTGGATAGTAGATAACAGGAGACATCATGCAGTTACCAAATAGTCTTTCAGTAGAATGGTTCAGCTCATCTCTCAATTTTAGAAGTCATTTGAAATGCACCTCCACCATCTTATTTTTGTCTTTCTGGTCTTAGAAACAAAAGAATACTTTTCTCAGTTCTTTATAGTTATTTAAAGTGCTGCGCCCTATTGAGAGGGAAATCACACCTCATTTGGTTTAGCTACATTAAGGTTGGGTCTACACAACTGGAGATGAAATGGAGCAAGACTGAAAAATATAGGTAGCCTGATATCCCGGAAAATGTGGATGTTGTGTCATCAGGGCAATAGTGGGGATGGCATTTCTGGGTCCATGCTCTTTGTCTTGATGGTGAAAAGGAACTACGGCAAGTCAAATCAACTGAAATCTTCTTGGTCTGACGTGAATTAGCAGAAATGGTTTACATGTGCAATATAACACTTTCCAATATATAAATCGCAGACAGAAAATTTCAGTGGTTCTCAAGGACAGAAGGACTAATCCGTTCCGAAAGGTATATGAAGATAGTTTCATCTCGGCTTCCACTTGTCCTAAATTTGGAAACATGTGCCCTAACCTTGGAGCTCATTATTCTTTCCATGTCGTTGTGGTTTTATTTAAAGCAGAAGAAACTCAGGAAGGAACTATGACATACTTATGACTGCAACCAATAAACACACAGAATGGTTTCTGATAGCTACTCCTTTTGTTCGACTAAGTACAACTGTCCTTGCACCTAGTTGGTGAACATTAGTAAATAGGTATTGAATTTAATGTATTTATTTTGGGCAACATCATTCAGGCTTTAAAAAAAAAAATGGCTCATGAGAAATGAAAATGCCAGGTGGAGTCACACAGTTTAATTGTTTTTCTGTCCTTCTACCCTACCCCACTCCCAATTCAAATGCCTTTGCACAGGAATCAAGGGAAGATGGGAAATCTTTGCTGAGTAAAGGCAAAGGTGTATTTCCCCAACACTGAAAACACACAGACTTCGGTTCAAGTTCTGAATCCACCATCTCTTCATTGCCATATGGAGTACCTTATGTACGCAGCCCTTCATCAATCCTCCATGATGCACATGATGCATATGATGCTTGGGGCACTGGGGAGGGAGCAGACTGCCCGACATGGCTCAGATGCCAGGCTTGATCTTGGGTGCATCCATATTGCAAGATGCTTATGAATTCTCATGTCCTTTTACCACAACCCCACTGTCTTAGGATCTCTCTAGTGGAACCCGGAACTCTGTATGTAGTAGGCATGAGCCAGAGAAACAAATATGGTGAGAACACAGTTTCTCTCCCCTAGGCATTCCTCAAGTGGAAGAGTGGCATGCATATGATTCATTCAGGAGACTGCCAAGAATAGAGGTACAAACGAAGCATTCTGGCAATAGGATATTTTTGAAATCTGGCCACGGGAGTTAGAGAAGAAGCATGGCATGTTTTTTATGGGAGGATCACTTGGGACAAGAGATGTGACAACATTTTAAAAATTGCATCATCAATCTACAAACATGTAGATATGTTTGTATATGACTACCCATGCATATGTATGACTATATGTGTGTATGATCTCGTCAATGGCATGTGTATCTTACACACTGTCGAGCATGTTTCAAGTTGTCATTATGTCAAAGGACTTAAAAAATATACTCTAAGTTGTTCGACACATGAGATCAACTTTATATTCTGAAATTAATAAGCAACTGCATTAACACTTTTTTGATAAGTATAATTATGTTTTCCCCAAACTTTTAGTATTATCTCACTTGGGGTGTGTTTGTGGTGTGTGTTTGTATGTGTGTGTGTTTCTGGCTTCCTTTTTCTTTTTTTCCTTTTTTTTTTTAAATCCTCATTTCTGGTATTTGTTTGTTTGCTTTACTCCAACACATTATGTGGGCAAAATCTTCGGTTAAGATGAATCAATACAACATTGGTCAACATTCACTATTTATAGCTTAAATTATTTCTCTTTCATATCTTATTGATAGACTAGGGAAAAAAAACACTACTTACTCTTTTAAACCTCCTCATTTAGCATTTCCTTTGATTTTTTTGTAGTCTACAATCAGTAGGATTCTGGAGAGATTTTTTATGGGTTTTTTTTTTTTTTCCTTTTCTCTTCTTCACCCCCTCCCACCAGATGCCCACAGGCATTTGAGCAGCCTTTGTGCACCCTCAGTGGAAGGTGTCACCCATTCCACACCCACAATACCGTCTGCAAGAGCGCCGATGAAACCATCAACACAGAGGCACTCAGACAGCTGATGTCACAGCTGTACGTCATCCTTACCCTTGGAATCTTCATTTTGTCATTTTTGTGGTCATGACAAGTCACTACTAATGGGAGCGGGAGAGCTCTGGAAAGAAGGTCCCTGAGCTGCTCTTCTAGAAGCTTCTTTCCTGCCAGAGAAAGCTTCTCTTGGTGCCTCCTTCTGAGCCCCGTTTGGACGCCAAGGCTCTCCACGGCCAGCTTTTTTACGACACGGAGTACACTTTGATATGAAGTCTTATCGAGTGCCTTCCTTTGATGGGGTCCAGACGCAATGCGTTTCTGGGCCGTGCATGGTGTAATACCTACAGGGAACTTTCCTTCCCCCATCAATCCAGCAGTCGGCCTCGGAAGAGCGCCGGCTTTTCAAGGTGCTCTTTAGCTAAAGCCCGCTGCAAACATGCTTGGTTATTTCCTTTCCCACCTGATTTCTTTCCAGAGCCCATGAACTCAGCACCTGGTGAAGTCATACTTGAAAAATAATTTCATGTCTCCATTCAGTCGGTTGTCAGTTACAAGGCCTGAAATTCTTCTAGGGGCATCTCAGGATGCCCCTATTTTTTTTCATTATGCCCCTACTTTTATTCATTATTAAGAAGCATTTAGGCGGTTGGAAGACTGAGTTTTGGGAAAAAGGCTGCCTGGGAGATCAGTTCTGACTTTGCCATCAGACACTTTGGGAGAGTTCTCTCACCCAGCATTTCAATTTGTCCTAAAAATATAGTAGTATATACTATATCAAGTATAGATTGAGAATAGTTGTGTGGGAACTATTTCTTTTTTTCTTTTTCTTTCTTTCTTTTTTTTTTTTTTAGAAAGTATGTGTGTAAAGAGCCCAGCACACAGTAGGCCTTTCAAAAATAAAATAAAAAACACATTAATTAATTAATTAATTAAAACATCTATTGAATACAGTTTGAAGGACTTTTTAAATTAAAAAAGAAACAGAACTCTTAAAATGGATTGAAATTCCTTTTGTTCTCTCAGTATAAGGCTTCTGGAAATTTCTCTAAAGGATGAGGAGGCTCCTCCCCTCTCTCCATCACTGTGAAGTCCGACGTGACAGAAAGCTTTTCCTGGAGAAAAGTCAAGTTCCCGGATGAAAATGGTTTCTACCAACTGGACCCAAAAAGGGTCGGTTGACTTCAAGGTGATGCTCCTTAAAATAATTAACCACTCCCTACTTGAGAGCTGGACATCATGGCCCACTTTTATTTGTTTTACTTCACACACCACTCCCTCGTTTCCAGCAATTTTTCAGTACACTAAAAATAGTCTCACCCTAAACCTAACTGGGCCGGCCTCTGATTTTTTCATTATACTCCCCGGTCTTCTCACTGCTCTAAATCTCCGACTATCGTGCCAGAATGTTATGGAGAATGTGTTTTGTTTATTTGAACTAAGCCAATGACCTTTTCAAACATTCTCTTCATGAGCTGCCTATTACATAAAGGACCTTCTGTGCATAATGAACAGATAGGATCACATTCCAGGACCTTATGGGATAGAACGCATTTCCCCTTAGATCGTCAACTTTTTAAAGAGATGTTCTGCAGAACCGGCAACATTAACATGAAAAGATGGAGACACATCATGGCAAAATAGCATTTTGTCACAATGGTGATGTGTGAATTTCAGAAGATTTGGATCCCGAGTTTGGACTCACTGCCAAGAATGTGGATTCTTTTTAAAGTGTCCAGATGTCTTATGTCTGTAGGACTGGGCTTTTAGAAATTGTTTATTTGTTGGTTTATATCAGGACAAGAAAGAGTACATTGCCTTCTTGAATCTAATTCAAGTCGCTTCAAGAGTCTGAGAAACAGACCATACCTTCAGACACTTATTTTTATCTCTTCTGTGGTAGGCTTTGATTGACGGGATCAAAGCTAGGCTTATTAAAAAAAAATAATACACAAAAACAAAAACAAGCCCTTTATTTTAAGCCAAGTCAAAATGTTAAATATAGTTTTATAAAATCACGGGGAATGGGATGGAAAACGAAGGGAATTATTAGAAGCTGACTTTTTCTAACCTTGACGTCTCTCCGTAAGCGCCAAGCAAGCGCGGTTCTTGGGACTTGTCTCCACCGTGTGCCTGAGTGTCTCCTGCCCCAGATTTGGCTCAGTCTCCTGTTTACGGTGGCCTCTATACACACATTCCACAGGTGACCCTCCGTGGTGGCAATGGGATGGCCAAGGTGCAAATTAATCATCTGATTCGCTTTGGCCATCCTTTTTCTAAAACATCAAGAGCACCAAGAATAGTAATTCTCTCAGAAAATCACGACTCTTTTTTCCATCTATGTATTTCTCGGGAAACTTCACCAGCTCCAGGTGATAAAGAGAGGAACCCAACGGGCGCACTTAAAAATTCATGTCCTTTAGGAGCAGGAAGTTTTACTGTTTTGTCCACTCCTGTGCCCACAGTGCCTAGAAACATCCAGGGCCCGTGGTGGGCGCTGCTTACCTATGTATTACAGGAATGAATGAACTGTTCAGACCAACATTACTGATGGTCTCCGTTTGAGCATAAAAATCAGATATGCGTTCTCCTACTCACAGTTAGCTGTTCTTTTTTGGTTGTTTGTGCAGATGAGAGTTAAGCTTCCTACAATATGGAGTTAATTGTTCACGGAAATGACTTGATCGCGAGGAAAGCCTCGTGCTTGGTGGCAGGACTGAGGATGCGTCTTTGTGATGTGGTCCCCGGGTGACACCATGGATGGTATTCACCTTCCCTTGTATTGGATTTGTTCCTATATTCCTCGTGAGCACTTTTCCAAACATCGTAAGCCATTATGATTTTCATAATTCTGGTTAGCAGGTCCCAAGCAGATCCCCCTGTTCTTCATTTTTGCAAGAGCGTCATCTAAAGGAAGAAATTATGGAAACCTTAATGAACCCATGGTCGTTTCATAGGCACTTGCAGAAAACAAACTAACGGCAGGTCATAGGTTACCTTCATGGTACGGCATTTGCACCCAGGACCACAGCACTGACGACACGGTTGCTCGAGACAGTCCCTTAAGGAACTGAAACATCAGGGAGGAGCCCTTGAATATTACACTGTCCTGAGGTCTAACATCAAATTACATTTGGTTTGTTTGTTCACTTTGCAACCAGCGATGCACTTGAAAATATGCAGTCTCCCAGGGAAAGAATAATTTAGAAACTTGTCAATTTACAGTTAGGTAATTGACAAGCCTAACAAAGACCCAGAAGAGACCTTAAGAGTCACCCGGCCAACCTTTCTGCTTTGTGCACTATTTATACCAGGTTTGGGGAGCTCAGAGGTGGGGGGCGCAAAGATGTGACAACTCCCTTGTACTGATTATCGTTATGTAAGCAATGGACATATTCCGGGGAGTAATGAAAGTGGTATCTACAGAGTATCTGTGTGATCCTTCAAGTGTCACCTTATTTTAGCCTTTCAACAACACCGTGTAATGTTGTGCTGCTCTCTTTACTTTTATGCACATATAAAACTATACACGTATACAAATACACATGTGAGTCACCCCTTTGCCAGAAGATTAAATGAGATAATGCACCCGAAGTTGTCACCTAAACTGCAGTGAGCTGTGTCAGGGTTAGATACCGCTAGAGCACATGAATTTATAAGGACACACTGTTTTTAGAGACCTACAATCTCAGTGAGCTGGTAGCAGAAGGCTTTCTGTCCTGCTGTGCAGAACCTCACAGCAGTGACGGAGGGCATGGGGGTAGGGATGGGGGGGCGTGGTAGAGAACTAATTAGTGCACAATTTGTTAATTCTTGGGGGATTTCACTTCCGTTCCTCCTGCTCACTAATGAATAATAAGCCTTTTACTGGCTTTCTGGCTTTTCAGGACCTAGAAGTCAGGATGCCAACAGACTCTAGCTGAATCTGGTAGCAGGAAAGACGGAAAAGCTGGTCCCTCCCCAAGGGGTGTTGTAATTGGCAAAGAAAATATGAGGATCCTGGCATCAGAAACAGTCTCTGGAGCTTGAAGTTAACTAAGGCTTTTCCTAAACTCCAGTTCTGGGTGCGTTAACAAGCAGTATCCACAGCAGAACCTGTCAGCAGCTTCTCAGGGACTAGAAGCAGACAAATACCATAGCAGAACAGGGGCAAGATGAGTTGCAATGCTTCTTCATGAATACATCAGGCTCTGGTGAGCAGGGAAAGAGCCAGGTTTGGATAAATCAGGGAGGTGGTTAAGCAAGTGTTAGCTGGGACTTAAGGAAGGGGTCCTTTGCCTTGAAGGCCCACAAACGTGTACTCTTGCCTTAATTATATAGTGTAGTTCCTTAGAGAAGGGTGTGTGTTGGTAGGCGAGACTGTGACATCATCTGTCAGCTGGCTGGAGAAGAAAGTGCTGGTTTTAGAAGCGAAGAAACCTGAGTTCGGGCGGTGGTGACCATAGATGATCTTCTTGGGTTTCACACTGCACAACAGAGCAAGGGCTGTGATGAAGTTGTAGAGTAGGGCTCTCAAGTTTGTGGGAATATAAAAAATCCCTGAAGTCTCCAAATCAAATGTCCGTATCCACCCCAACCCCAGACCAACTGAATCCAATCTTTATTGAGTGGACTTGGGCATCTATATGGTTTTGGCTTTTGTTGAAGTCTCTTAAGTGATTTTCATTGTCGTCAAGCTTGAGAACCATTGGCTTTAAAGATCTAGGATGGAAATTTGCAAGATGATGTTTAGTCTGTACAGGTCACTTTTCCTGTTGTTTCTCAGCTGTCAGTTACCCAAAGCGACATCTGGATATACGTCAAAGGGCAATTATTAGGATGCAACTATTTTGGCTGGTGGAAACTGCCGCCATCTTAGTGGGTCTTATAAGATATTCATTGCTACATAAGCTTCAGGGTCTGTTCCATGTTAGGAATGAGGAAATAGCAAGTTAGGAGCCCACCATGGTCTGTTTCATGGGGGCACATACTGGAAGTCTTAGTTCTTTGATTATACAGAGGTGTCTCAAGGAAAGGCTTCTCCCCAACTTCTTGATAATCCCCAATCTCTTGGATTTAGGGGGCTGCCTCCATCTGAAATTAGCCAGCTTGCCAATCTCTCTCACTGACTGCTACAGATGGCTACTGAAGTTGTATAAAGTTTGTTGATACTTCTTGTTTGGGTTCACAGATGATAATATTTCTCTACAGGGCTGGCATTGTTGGGATTATACTACAAGGCTAGAGACAAAATCCCATAGTTTTGGTGGACAGAATGACTAGTTTTCAAAGTAGTGACTGGATAGTTAACAAAGGGGTCAAGGATCTAGGAGATATTAGAAGGTAATTAGGACAAGGGACGTGTGTAAGGAAGCCTACTGATGATTGTTAGGATTTCTCCCCAGTTCCAAAAGTTAGAAGAGAGACCAGCCAGAGCAGAATTGGCAAGAACATGGGGTTCTGACAGAGCACCAGAGGCTTATCTAGAAGGGGGCTGATCTTAAAGAAAAAAAAAAAAAAAATCAGACTGTAGAGAGATCCAAGAGTAGTTGAATGGTGGATATGGAAGCAGGAAGACAAAACAGGGCTTCTGGGATGTCTAGCAACACACATGGGGAGAGGTGGAAGACAGGGGACAAACAGCATTTAGGAAGTATGATTGAACTCATAGAACTCTAGACTTCCCTCTAGAATTATGGAAAAACATGTCAGAGTCTAGGAGAACATTGTCCTAGGTTCTTTGAAAGACACGTGCCACATAGCAAAGCAAGGCAATGAGTTGTATTTGGGAGAGAGGAAGTATATGGAATTGGGCTAAGAGTTAAAGTCTTGTCCTGTGAAGAAGCCTGGACCTGGCCTCAAGAAATGGGGAACAGATTTTGTGCAGCAGCCAATGGGACTTTGTGCTTGGCCAATGAACTTCTGGTCTGTGGCTCCCTGAATTCCCCCTGGCCCAGGGGCAGGATGATTTCCAGAGTCATTACGGGGCTGGACCTGTAGGTTGAGGTTAAGTGCTTCCAGCTTCTGAGGTTGGAAAGATGGAAAGGCAGAAGCCAAAGGGATCCTCACCATTAAGGTTTTTTTGTTTTGTTTTGTTCTGCTTTGGTTTTTAACTCAATTTTACTTTCCCTCCCCAGCTACAGTTTTGTTTCGTGGGGATATTCTAAAAGTCTGTTCAGAGAAGAGGATGAGATAAATGATTCCAAGTCAAACATAGTTAGAGGCAACAGCATTGTGGTAAAGGGCAAAATGATTTATTGCCCAAAACAGTCTAACGTATTTGATGTTCTTTAATGCTCTAGAATATCTGGTATTATATGGGACCCATAAATACAGTTGAAGTGCACATGGCTACGTACTAAGAAGCCACAGCTATGCTAGAGGTATATTATTGATAAAATGGGATATTTTGAAAATCGCTATATCCCCATTTCAACATATCCTAGAGCGTGCCCTTATTTAAAACATGTTCCTTTTATTTAAGTCTCGGTAAAACTTCATTCTCATTTTCTCACTTGAAGAGAGAAAATCTGAAATGTTTGGAAGATCTAGTGTTGCCCTATTACATATGATATTCACACCTACGGCTCCCTCCCCAGTAAAACCACCTGAAAAGGAGTTTGGGAAGTGTTGTGTTAACCAACAGAACGCTGAGTTAGCAACTAAATAACCCGCTCTAGGCCCCCCTTTTGTGTCATCAAGTAGTGTGCATTCTTAAAGTGATAATGGAACTAAATTTGGAGAGAACTGGGCCCTCCAGTTTCAATTTATTTGTTTCACAATCACAGACTCCGACTGAAGGGGAAATTAGGCTACAGTTTGATAAATAAAGCACCATACATTCAAAAACAAAATGCAAAATGAAAACTTTGAGAACTTCAAATAATCAAGGATCTTAGATTAATTCCATCAGTGGTGGAGCTTTTTTTTTTTTTTTTTTCTTGTTGTTGTGAATTTGCTGGAGAATTTAGTATGAAAGCACTCTAACTAGTGTCTGATTATATCAGCGTCTCCGTTTCCTTTTAGCACACACATCTGTTGTCGTGGGGGGTTTTCGGAGGGGAGAGTGTGGTTGTGGTTATTATGGAAATCCGGCAAAACCAAATATTTTAAAGCAGATGAGAAGAAATCCGCAAACAGTTGGCTTACAAATGTTGTAATGCTTTCGGCACCCAGGCCCCGAGCACGCGGCAGGAACAGCGGTGTTCCCCGGTCCCAGTGGCCTCTGTTTCTCTGTTTCGAACAGGCACTGCCCTTGTTAGTTAACTGGAGATTGTTTTCACCCTTTATTCCCCACCTCTCTCTCTTTTTTAATTGTTGTTACTCTGTTTTGCCTGAAAGCTGCAGTATCTCACTGTTCATTATTCCCGGTTCAGTCAAATCCTGTCCAAAATTAACCCGTCGCGTGCTGGGCTTATCCTCCAGCTCCCATTTCTGCAGGAGATGCCCAGAATGGACTTCGCTCTAGCTCTTCTACAGCCTGCAGGGCAATGATGGGGAATCCTGGAGAGCTCAACGCTGATCTTACTGGCTGGCTCCTTTAATATTTAAATTCACCAAAGAGAGATGTTTTCAATTATTGACAAATTGTCCTAAAATCCTCAAGTTCCATCACACTGGAATCCATTCTCTCTATCTCCCTAGACCTCATTCTCCTGTTCTATTTTGTTCTGAACTTTTAAAGGGGACTTCTGAGATGTCAAACTAAAGATATTAGACAGAGAAGGAAAGAAAGAAAGAAAGAGAAAGAAAGAAAGAAAAAAGAAAGGAAAAGAAAGAAAGAAAGAGAGAAAGAAAGGAAAGCAGAAAGAAAGAAAGAAAAAGAAAGAAAGGAAGGGAGAAAGAAAGAAAGACCAATGATCAATGAGCAGGAGAAGCAGTTTCTCATATCTGCATCAGATTCCACAGTATTCAACTTGAATTAAGTGTAGCCATCAGAAAAACCATAGAAATGGGAAAGTTGCTGTTATAAATTAATGATTATTTGCCGTGCACGTTCGAGTGGCTGTTTGTTCCACATTTTATTGTGATGTTTTATTCTTACTCGGTGCAACAGTAATTGGGTCTTAAACATGATAAAGTGTCTTCAAGCCGCATTGGTAGCTGAGCTGCCTACAGCAGGTTTTTAACTCTAGTTAAAGAAGGTTAATCAAAGTTAATGAATCTGTTTTATCCAATGCCACCGAGTTTATCACAAGAACGTCCCAGGAGGTGACTGAACAAAAATCCTGATTGTTCAGCTGTGTGCGCAAATACATTTTTAACGTCAGAATTTTTGCAAGCGTTCTGGATGGGCCCTGGGTCCGGTCCGGGGATGGCTGGTCCCTGCAAGCTTAGTAGTGTCCCTTCTGCTCCTCACTCTTCTGCCCTGAAAAAAAAAAAAAAAAAGAGACTTACTGGAAATACAGGGGTAGGAAGCACAATCCCACATCCAGCTTTCAGGGTGAGAATATCAGGAGACTGTTGCATTCAGAAGTTCAGAATAGCTCTGCTCTTTATGAAAGAATATGAGGACCCCTAATAAGGCTAATTCATTAGAACAAGCATTTGTTACTAAAACACACCACGCAGGACCACAGGCATCCAAGCCAGCCAGCGGGGCAATTAAAGTTGCCTCCCTCCCAAACGCAGGCTCCCCACCAACTCTGAGCCCCGGAGTTCTGTTTCGTTTTCTCACCAGAAAAGGCACTGAAGAATGCAAGATCAGAGTTTGTCAGGCACCAGAGGACCAATACGTCTCTGGCCCTGACACCGGATTGATTCGCTTTATTTATTTATTTATTTATTTATTTTAATTCAAATCGAGAGTGTCTTTTTGGCAGGGCACAGGAAGCAAAGCTGTCCGCTGGGGACGGCACCTTGCAACCTGGAAGACAGTGCCTCGTTGCATCTGAAAAACCTCACAGTGAGAGATCATCCTGCAAATACCTAAATTCACAGTGGTGGAGAGTTTTTCATCTTAATCCTGGCATTTAGAGAAAACACACACACACACACACACACACACACACACACACACACACACAGACACGCAGTCTGCAGTGACACCTTTTCTTCCCCCTTTGGGCTCCTGGGCGCCCGAGGCTTTGGAATGAGATTCAGGGCAACTCGGGACCGTTGCTGGCATTGGAAAGTGTCCTGCCAAGGAGACAGAAAGGAGGGGCGGGGAGCACCGTAGTGGTCTTGCCTCCTGTTCTCCTCCTAAACCGAAATAATATTTGTACTTGGGGGGAAGGGTGTGAAAAAGGGATCGACCTGGGAAGCAGGGTGGAACCCAAAAAGTGAGGGAAAAAAAAAAAAGCCGGACGACCCAGTGGAACTTTGGTCCCAGGAAGGCCTATACCCCAGGTTTCAAAAGCATATTTTCCAGCCTCCCAAACCACAACCCCCTTGACAAAAACTAGTTGCGAAATTCAGTGCCTGTTAGGCCTCAGCTAATTAGAAAAAATGGGCTTTTTTTTCTTTCCCTTTCTTTCTTTAGCACCTTTTCTTTCAAGCATTTAGTCTCAGGAGGGGGATCCAGGCTCTTGGCCGGGCTGTTTTGAAAACACGCTTTTGAATGCCTCTCCCTAATTCACGCCTTTTGTTTTTCAGCTTTTGTGTTTGCCAGTTTGACCATATAACGTTATACATCTGGTGTATAGCTTGTTGGGGGCTTTTTTCTCCCAGGGATCCTGTGCATTCCCTATAGGACCCTCCTGGGCTTCAATTTGAGCGATCCGTGTAACATAAAGGGGGTAAGAGAGAGAAGAGGACGCTGGGGGAGGGAGGGAGCGGCGGAGGGGAGGAGGCCGGGGGGAGGGGGGAGACAGAGGGAGAAATGAGTGAAACATAAAAAAAAGTTGAAAAGAATTCTTTCGCTGTCCTCTTTTCTTCTCGCTGTTGCGACTGGACCCTGAGTCAGCCGGCGACAAGGCCTCGGTGGGAAAATGACGGGGCCACAGAATAGATAACTCATTGGAATTCTGGCAACATATTCGTAAATAAAACAAAAGTGGAGAGGCGGGATGGGGGAGGGCGTGTGTTCCTGAGGACGCGCAGGGCTGCCTGTGCGGGGCTGGGGGACGTTTGCAAGGCTCCGGGACTCGGGCGCTTGCAAGGGGGGGATCTAAGATGGTCAAATGAAAGGAATTCGGCCGGCCTTGCCCAGGCTTGTTGAGCAGAGTTCTTGCAGCTGGAGATGTTTATTACTGCGGCTAGAAGGATGCTCTTGCAAACACACTTTCCAAGCAGGGAGAGAGCTGAAAGAAGCCGTCTTGCTGGCAAGTTCTGAGCTCCAGCACCGGTTTTTCGGTTAAAACAGGAGCATACCTGCCTGGGCTCCTTGTCCCCAGGGCCCCTCAAGAAGAGAGCCCCCCCGCCCATAGTAGGTGTGCATGTTTCTTTCCCAGCCCCTACCTCCCCCACATGCCTTGGAACAGCTTGGATACGTTTCCTGGGAATTGTGGCATTTATGTAAGTTTCCTAATGGGAACAGCTCCCAGTCTGCTTAATTTAACACCCCAGGGGAAATCTTCTAGCCAAATGCTCAGCTTACTCGATTTCCCCATCTGCGAAATGGACATGGCAGAACCAACCCATGTCAGAATTCTCAGATTTCACATACTTGGCATCCCTTTTATAAGGGGTTTATTTCTTATCTGGTGTGCAATAAGGTATATTCTGCAAATACACGTATGAAATCGACCTGTCTCTAGGATATAGGCACAGGTTTCTATCATGTGCAAGTTTATCTCATATTTATGTGAGTTTTTTTCATATATGATACCATTATCAAACCCATTATAAAAAAGCACAAAGTGTGGGGTGAAGTCAAACCTGGGACGAACGGAAAGGAAGACAACATGTTTGTAGCTGGTATTTAAAGCTAAAATGAGCAGCCTTCTCTTTCCTTGACTTCTGAACAATTTCAAAAGCCATACTAGGCACGAAAGCAAAACAAACTCACTTCAGTGCAAAAGCTGAGGAGTTATTTGTGTTTCCCCAAATTCAACGAGGGGGCGGGTGGGTAGGGAGTTTGTTTTAAATATAGAAATGTGGAAAATACAAGAAACTCGGCAGAATATCCAGGAAGGTTCTGCGGCTCACAGTGCAGTTTATTAGAAATGTGATGGCACTTGTAGATACGGTTTTCAAAAATAGCCCAGGAGAATACTATGAGAGGATCTTACTGAAAAGTACCATTTTGGGGGCTCCCATATTTGCAAGTCAGGGGCCAGCTGATTAGCCCTTGGTGGGTGTTTGTTTAAATGGAAATGTGTAACCCTGCCTGTCCTCAATCAACCCAGCCACCTGATCACCACTGCAGATCCCAGGGCTAACACCATTAACCAGCAAAACTTTGGAAGGATGCAGTAAAACCTTTTTTCAAGAGACTTTTAGCTAAGACACTTTGCCATTCCATCAGACACATAATTATATAATAGGCTAATTTTCAAGAATCTGTTTTTTTTCCTAAACATCAATCAGACTGGTAGAAAACACCTACTATTCAACATTGACATATACTGTAATTCCCTTGGAAAAGTAACTTACCTTAGGGAAATAGTTCACTTAACAGAGAAAGACTGTTTATTTACTCCGAGCTCCTTGCAAGTTTGTTGCCTGTTTTTTGTTTGTTGGTTGGTTTGCTTTTTGTTTAAACTAGTTTCAGAACTTGGAGAAATAAGACCAGATTCATATGCAGCAACGAAAACAACAACAACAAAAAAACCCCATGAACTTTAAAATTCTTAAATGAATTCTTTAGCTTCAAAATGTAAAGCTGCCCCAGCAAAAATGTCACCAAGTGTAAATACAGAGAGTGAGCTACCGTAACGTCTATGTCCATGTCTGTATTTATCATAAATTTTGGACACTTAACAATTTGATACTATTTTCTAAAAGAGTTCTCCGACTGAGACTCTGACCCCACTCAGCCCCTCTTGTAGTCCACACATAGATCTGCAGGGGGAAAAAAAAAAAAAGCGTTCTCCCTGTTTCTGTGAAAATTGGCTCTATTTCTAAATATGATGGGATTTAGAATTGGAGGTGAACTTGGTGGCAGGTAGCAGCAGCAAAGTAAAGAGAAAGAAAGAAAGAAAGAAAGAAAGAAAGAAAGAAAGAAAGAAAGAAAACAGTTAACCCACTTAAGACAATAACATTCTGTTGATTGACCAACACCCTTTAAATTTTCGCTATTAACGGCTCTTACAGAAACAGAAACTGCCAATAACAAACTTGATTTCCAGCGTCCCCAGGGTAATAATAATCCACTAATTTAACTATATCTCCAGCTGGCCTTCTGTAGTAGTTTCTATTTGGTTTTTTGAAGCAAGGAAGGCTTATCTTTCTTTGGAAAAAAAAGGGGGGGGTGGGCAGGGGGAAGTGGGCAGTGAAGTTAAGGAGTGTGGAGAGAAAACACATGGAAATTTAATGTGAAAGTTTCTTGTTGCAATAAAGCTGTTAGGTTTGGCATGAAGACTGTTATCAGATGGTTTCTTTGACATTACTTGAGCCTTTCAGTAAGTAAGACAAGCCTGAAGGATTAGGTTGTCAACTTCAGCCTGTCATGTTTGCGGGGGGGTGTGGGGGGGAGTTTATTTTCTTTTTTTCTTTTCTTTTCTTTCAAAATTTTCTTTTCTTTTCTTCTTCTTCTTTTTTCTTTTCTTTTCCTTTTTTTTTTTTTTTCCTTCTTTTTTGGTTGCATGTCCCTTCACCAACTTTGGAGACACAGTAGAGGTAGTTAATAGAGGACAGAGGACAACCCTCAACTCAACCCCACATTGATCACGAATGTCCTGCTTTTAAAGACAAGTGAGCCAACCAAGCTGGAAGGCTAATCACCCTGAGCAAGTATGAATTTATCTAAAGAGGATTTCATGTGGAACCCCCGGAGCCGGCCGCCAAACGGATGACTGCACATTTTAAGAAAGTTAGTGGGCCTTCTCCCAATCAACTGTCAGGCCGCATAAAAGGTCTGGAACGCGCTGACTTAAGCAAACGATATTTAGCCATCTCAGGATACCATAAGGCCTGAGATGTTGCTTTGTTGGAGCTGACAGGAAATATTGATACGTATCAAGTAACACTCCTGATGTAAAAAAGAAGATGGGACTCCTTTCAGCTCTATCTCTATTTGCAAAACTGGCTTGTGCTTTCAAAACAAGGTGGGGGCAGGGGAGATGCCCAGCTCAGCACTTTACTTGGGACTTTTCCAGCTTTCCTGGGACTGCGCAATTTAGTGAAAATGGGAACCGAGCTCAATTTGCCTGTATTTAGAACAACAGAATTGATGGGAATTTGAATTCGCAAATTCTCTGAATGTCCAGCTGACAGGTGGACCCTACAAACGACCCCAGATCTCTTCCTTCGGTTTATTAGCTTAGAAAACCTACCATGAGTTATGTCTCGGTATATTAATATTCTAAAATATATGAGAAATCGCTGGGAATTGAGTCTAAAAGGCAAACACTCTGAACAGGTCCTGTGAATTGAAGCTCTGTTCTTAGGAGAAATAACGTTCCTAATCCCACTGATTCATCACTTTTAGTGTTTTAACCACATGGGGAAGAAAATCATAATGTCCCGTTTGGCAAAGTTTGTTTGTGAATATCGAGCTGTTACCCTAGAATAAAGGTTGGGTTAGAAGCTTTAATTTAAAAGGGGGGGGGGGTAGGAAAAGCCCCACACTATTTTGTCAGAATGCTTTCAATGTTCTCCACTGGTAATTTTGCACCCAAGGTGATACCCTTGAAGATGCTGGAGGCAACGGTGTTAATGAAATGCCCACTGGCATTAAACAGCATTTCTAGAATCCTGATTGTGGTACTAGAAAGGAAAGTGAAATTTGTAACAGCACAATAAACAAGGGGAATGGCAGAAAAGACCTGCTTGTTCTGCGAGGAAGATCGCTTCCAGTTAAACAAAGAAATTTAGGGTCGTCTGCTTTTCATGAAAATCGCATACATATGGCCTTTGAAATTTGTCACTGAAGATGGTTTTGCTCTAAGGTAAAATTCACCACTTTATAGCTTTTCAGCTGCAAATCTCTGGCTTTTTTTTTTTTTTTCTTCTCTCTTTTGGCCTGGAGCCCAATATGAATGTATGATCACTAGCACAATAGTTAAACATCTGAGTCTTTTTGAAGTGCCTTCAATGTTTCAATGATGTGATGGTTGATTGCCTAGCAGTCAGTTTAGAAAAGAACTTCATTCTGCCCCCTAGTGGTAGAGATTAAAGTTTAATGACTGCTTCATAATACATAAAGCGTTCTTTTTTTTTTCTCTCTCTCCCCCATATTTTTAAGGACCTTGTGTATTGAGGAAGTACTAATGAGTTTTTTCATAATCAGTAAGATGTATATTTTAAACAAGAAGACTTCTATACAGAATGAACTCTTTTACAAGCCGCAGGATCATTTCATACAGGTTTTATGGGCATCGCTGAGCTTTGCTGAGTAATATACACTACCGCGGTAAACATCGTTCCCACTGCATCATTCCTTCTGGAAAAAATTCTGGGATTCTTAACGGAAGCACTTAACCGAGGAGTGTGTGGTGTTGCCAAAATTATGGGGAAAATATATACACTCGAATAAAACATTGCATATTATGTGATATTGGTGGAATGTTACCTTTTTTTTTTTTAATCCCCTTTCAGGTGACTATTTTGGTACAATGGGCAATAAAACTATTTCTCACTAATTATAACACTGGTTCCTCCACAGGTCACGTTCCCTTTGTGTTCAAGTTCACAAAGAGAGCCACGCACACCCAAGGTAAAGAAAGGGTTTAGATGTCAAGATTTTTGATATGGGAAACATTGATCACAGCTCTTTTTGGGGAAGGGGGGGCACTGACAGCAAAGTAGAAAGGATTTATTTGGGTTTTGAACCTGCCCTGGTTTTGTTTTGTCTGTTTATTTGTTTTTCATCTTTAATGGAGAGTTACTATCCTGCATGCTGACAAGCATAAGGAAGGAGAGGAAATCAAGCTCCTCTAAAATAGGGAGCATCCAAGGGTGTGTGCTTAGGTCTTATACCGGGGAGAACTCACGTGGGAGGGAGACGAAGACTGAAGGCCGGGGAGGGGGGGGTTGTCCGTGGAGAGTGGACGGGCCAGCTGGACCGTGTGTAATGTGTCAGTTCGCTTCTGTGCCACTATTGTGCGGCTGATGTTGGAATTCAGGGAAGGCGCTAGTTTATTGAATAAGGAGCCATGTAAATTCCAGCTGTCAACATGTGATCACTCCTTTGGACAAAGAAAGAGGTTTTCTCCTTACCCATATTTGATTTCTAGTCACAGCCACACATTCTCCTGCGCCCTTTCGCCGTCAGGCTGCATCTGGCTAGCCTTCGGATGGATCCCCTTCCCTTTGCGGACTGGTTCTGCAGGTACAGCACCTGGTTTGGAAAAGTGCACGGATTGGAATTCACACACCGTGAAGTCATGATTTATTCAGGAAATAATGGTTAGGGAGATAGCGATGTCAAGTGATCAATAGTATTTTGAAAGGGGCATACTTGCTATTGTTTTATGTATTTTAGTGGAATAGGCAAACACTTTATTCGAAAAGAAGAGTCCAAAACAAAAATTAATACCTAGATCCGCTTTCCTTATTGGGAAGCAGGTCGACTGGGTTGTAACCATATCAATTTAATTCCTTTCTTTGAAAATGGCTCTAGGGAACCGCGTGAGCCACACAGGGCCAGAGGAGCACTCCTGCCTTATCGGGCCTTCCTGCTCTCGAACTCCCCACCCTTTCCATGTGCTTTGAAAGAGGCTGCTGACATTTCTGAGATTTGAAGTGGGGTTCTGGGAAGCTCTCTACAAACTGGCAGGCGAGGAGGAAAAGGAGGAGGAAAGGAAAAAAGTATTCTCTGAGTAAGACCAACTCCAAAGCAGCTTGAGAGTCCTAAGAGTTTAATTAGAGGGAAAAAAAAAAATCATCCTGTTCATACAGGCAAACATTATTCACATCTAGGAGATCTCAGATGCCATTTATTTTTTTTTAATGATGGGAAGCCTACAACATTCTGTGGCATGTGGCAGGATGGGAGGCCTTTCCTTCTCCTCATTGCAAAATTTCATCTCTGAAAACAACCCAGATGATCACTGCTCTCTTGGTGTCGCTGATGTGGTAGTCCCCACTAACTCTGGCCGAGAGCAGCAAAGGGGACTTTGATAACTCCTTTCTGTAATACAGATTACACATGAATGGATTATGTCCGTATTTCACTTGAAGTTACTCAGCGTAGCTCCATGATTTCCCCAGGGTTACGATACAGAACTACGTGGTAAAAGGTACAAATGAAATGGAGAGATTTCTGGGTTGAAGTTTGCTGAGATGAACTATTGGGACCTGAGGACATCATAATCTTCTCGAACCCTTATGAATTTGCTACCAAAGTAAATCAAGAGCAGTT